>NC_058373.1:19023750-21865000 GCF_018350175.1 Felis catus
CATCTTCCAAACCTGCCTGGAAGCATCTGGGGATGGGGAGAGCAAGCCTAGCATCCATACAACTTCTCCACAGGGCCATGATGAGTCCTGTCATGCAAAAAGAGGCAGAAAACTGCTATTGTGAGAGCATTTGCTTCTGCCAGCCAGGTCTTGGTTAATCCTGGGTGATGCATGGAAGATTCTCCATCAAGGGGACACCCTGTGGAAAGGTACAGGTATCTGACTAGCACTTCCCTGCTCTGCTCACAAAGTCTTTGTGCAGACATCTGCTTGAGCCCTCACAAAACTATGAGAGAGAGAGAGTTAGGTGGTCACAGAGCTAAGCAGAACCACTACGCTGCACTACTTGGGGCAACATTCACACTGTGATCTAAGTGAATGGCACCTCCTGGAGTTGTGCAGTGCACTACCTGGGTAGCTGAACATAGTGTCCCTGTAGCTAATCATTAACAGAGCCAGGTGAAACTCAGGACCTTGGCCTTGAACTCTATTTTCTTTCCATTGCTGTCTCTCCTTCTGAAGTACCTCACTGAATTTGAAAAGATGCCTGATGCCTACACTATTGGGCTCCTCATCTGTAAATTCAGGCTAAAAAATCAACTTCCATTGCTGGGATGAGTAAATGCTATAAAGTAGAAAATAGGACCCTGACACAAGGTCTAGGTCTTAGTGAGAATGTGAGAAAAGGAAGTAGCTATTGCTACCACTTCTATTGTCATAATAATATTCATTGTAAGTATCTGTGCCCACTATTATTAAGATCCTCTTTCCCATGCAGACACACCTCCTCCTCAGGGTGGTGAGGGTCCAAGGCTCCTAGCACCACACTGCACAGATTAGGTAGTCCTCTGTCTTCCTCTTGCTCTGCTAAAGTGGGGGTGACCCACATCATACTCCAGGGGGTTGGTGAGGAAGGAGCCCTCATTGGCTGAGACAGGAGTAGCCACCTGATAGGTCCATGAGTGAAATGGTTGAGAGCTTCTGGCGCCACCCCTGCCCTCCCTTCCTTCTCCCTGCTGTGTCATGCAGGTGTTGATGCGCGTGCCTCACTCTCCCTAGTAGATCCAGCAGCCACTGACCACGTGCCTCACCTGCGCCCAGAGCAGGATGTGTTTCCAGTGTGTCCCACACAGTAAATGGATGAAGGGCTGGGTGAGCACATGAGAAGTGGAACTCTCCCCTTCAGCTTCCATTTAGCACATTTTCATTTCCTTTCTCCCAGCACACCTTAGGGTGTACCTGCTCTGTGAAATGCACAGTGCCAGATTGGGACACTAAGACAAATCTGCCCTTGACCTTGGCAGCTCACACCTAGGCGGGAAGAGCTCTGGGCCTGCTCCACCCCCTCCTCCAAGCCCCTGGGCAGATTGGCTCTACCTCAGAGGTGCTCACTCTAGCAGGCAGCAGAACCCGCTGGAGGGTTGTCAGGACGCACACTACTGCCCCCCTCCCCCGCCCCCCGCATTTCTGCTGTAGTGGGTCTGGGTTTGAAAGCGGGCATTTCTCCCAAGTGCCCAGGGATAGCTGTTGCTGCTGGTTGGGGACCACGCCTTGAGGACCACCGCCCTCCCTGAAGGGGGCGCTGGTTCCCCAGTGCCAGCCTGCGGTTGCCTTGGAGATTACAACGTAATGCTGCCAGGTCTCCTGATTTTTCAGAGGAAGCCAGAAGTGCAGATTTTCATGTAAACTTTTCTGATTAAAATAAAATGTGTAACGAAGTTTTTAAAAAGTGAAACTGTCGGGAATTAAATAAAATATATCCACAGGTTGAATTGGATTCACAGCTTCCCACTTTGTGAGCAGGGTGTTTTACGCATGCGTGGTTTGATGCCGCTTAATGCCTGATGATGTTTGTGCCCATTGGCTTCTGACCGTTGCCACGTGTTCCCCAGGAGCTGAGGGTCTTGTTGGAACCCATGTGTTGTCCTTGTCCTTGCAGCCTAGGGCACAACGAAGACGGGTTGGTTTGTCTTGCAAGCCTCTGTCAATGAGAAGGAACAAAAAGGCCACCCATCCTAAGAGGATTATCACAGACTTTTCAGACCACAAATAATTAATGGCGGGGCACACCACTGCGGGGAACCCTGGGCTGGGCTTAGCAAGAAGCCGGGAGCGCCCTGCCAAGTGGGAAACTGAGAGACGCCACCGGTAACAATAGCCCCAATGAAATGACAGGCAGCTCAGCTTTCAGGCTCAAAGGACAGAAGATGATCTGAGCGCAGGTCAGGATAAGTGTCTCCCTCCCCAGGCATAGGACGGCAGAGCAGCGCACACCTCCAGCATCACGTCTGGCTTCGAAAGGCGGGCCTCCGGCCAGCAGCGCAGGCTCATTCTTGAGCTGGGCACTGCCTCATACAGCCATTCCTCTACCTACTTCTCTTATCCTTCAATAGGACAGCAACAGCCACAAAGCAGTTAATAGCTCTGAGCATATCCAGTACATCGAGACTTTTCTGGATCTTTGAGCTGTACTTTCTGTTGAGTGATGATTACCTGTGGAAGAAAACACACAAAATATGGCAATTTTAGTTTACCTCCCCATCCCCACCATAAACACAACCAGCGAGCATGGTGCGGGACAGCTTACGCCTGAGTACCATCAGATCAGCTGTGCAGAAGTCAGTCATTAAACCAGTTTACAAAACTGCTTAATTAAAAACGCTCATAGTCATGTGTGTGTGTGTGTGTGTGTGTGTGTGTGTGTTTCTTGTTTGTTTGTTTTTGCCTTGATTCATTTGATTTTCAGAATGAAGTGTTCTCTAGCTTGTTTTGAAAAGTCATAGTGAGGGGCGCCTGGGTGGCGCAGTCGGTTAAGTGTCCGACTTCAGCCAGGTCACGATCTCGCGGTCCGTGAGTTCGAGCCCCGCGTCAGGCTCTGGGCTGATGGCTCGGAGCCTGGAGCCTGTTTCCGATTCTGTGTCTCCCTCTCTCTCTGCCCCTCCCCCGTTCATGCTCTGTCTCTCTCTGTCCCAAAAATAAAATAAAAATAAATATTTAAAAAAAAAAAAAGTCATAGTGGTCCAATGTAGAATGTTTCTAGGCCTGGAGATTAAGGTTTACTATTGTTCATGTTAACATGAAGAAACAGAGGAAGCTTCCAATCTTCAACATGCCTATAGTTGGGGTATGGTCGGCCTATGCCACCATCACTCTTTGCCCAGAAGATTAGCTTCTCCCTGGATGAGGACCATCAAAACAGATACAAGAAATTGACAAGGGGTTTATTCTAGACATTTCTAGACATTTCTCACTCTGATCCTGAAAAATATGTCCTTTAAACATGGAAAAACTGGATTAACATTTGAGATTTCAACCAGAGCTCCTTCCTGGTGTCTGTGTCTCAGGCGGTCCCGCAGACTCAGAGAGTTTGAGGCTTGGAGAAAACACACACTCAGCACGCTGACCTGATGGAGGATGCTCACTGCAACACTTTTAAAGGACATGTTTTAGCAGGTACTATAGGAGGTTATTGTATTAATCAGGGTTTTCCAGAGAAACAGAATAGGATGTGCATATATATGTCTCTCTGTCTCCATCTCTCTCCAAGAAATTTAAGGAATTGACTGACATGATTGTAGAAGATGGCAGTCTAATTTCTGCAAGGTGAGCCAGCAGGCTTGGGACCCAGGGAAGAGATGATATTTCAGCTTGAGTTCTAAGGTCATCTGAAGGCAGAATTGCTCTTCCTTGGGGGAGACCAGTCATTTTTCTCCTAAGGCCTTCAACTGGTTGGATGGGGCCCATCCACATTATAGAGGGTAATCTATTTTATTCCAAGTCTACTGATTTACTCCTAAATCTATGACTACACTGTATGTTATCCAACTTGAATTTAAATAACTAAGTAAATGAGGAAAAAATGTCTACTGATTAAAATGTTAATGTTATCTAAAGAATACCTTCACAGAAACATCTAGAATGTTTGACCAAATATCTGGGTACCATTGCCTAATTGACACGTAGAATTGGCCATCACAGGCATGGACTGGCTAATATTTGGGAAGTGGGCCTCTTAGGAGACTGATAAGCAAAGATGGTCCATGCTGGGCCAGGGGAAATTCTTTCCAGGCCCTGGGAGGTCCTGAAGAAAGGGTTCTCACCCATCTCCCTTGAAATTCCAGCCCCTCAAGTTCTAATGCCAGATCTCACACCTGGGTTTTGGTGTAATATTTTGCCCTATGACCAGAACCATCTTGCTGATGATGTGACAATGCCCCAGCAGCACACAGGCAAGCATAACACAACCTTCCAGGAAACTAGGCTGTGGACCTTATTTTGGTTTTCCTTCCATGCTTTTTCTGTCCAATGCTCCTGTTTATGCTGTCTTGACTTCTATCAGCTTAGGGAAGGTACTGAGGATCACTGAGAACAACAGAAACAAAGTCTAACCTTTGAGCATCCCAGCTGACACCTGGTGCAAAGGGCATGAATGGGTCAGGGCCAGTTTTTCCCACTGTTCAAACTAGACAAAACTCCTGTGGGCTGCAGGGAGAACAGTTGGTGGGGAGAGAAACAGCATCACATCTGGGCATGGATCTCTGAAAAATGGGGTGAGAAGGTAAAGAGCAGGACAGTTCTGGGAGAACTGAGCACAGTGGGAAACTGCGCCTCCCATCTCCAAGCCTGGAGGGACACTGTACCTTGAAGAGAGCTCCTGTATGCCAGGATGGAGAGGAAGCAAGAGGGCAAAAACAGTACCTTGGCTTCCGGGTCTCCACCACCTCCCTGCTGGGTTTCCAGGACCACCAAGGGCATATTAAATCATGCACCTTGTCTTGTTCACTCTCACTGAGCAGTGTTGCATGCACTCTAGGTCCTGGTAACCAGTTGATGAGAGATATTGGGTGAATGAAAACTCATTTGTTCAATGGGCCTGGTCCCAAAGAGAGCCCACTCTGGGCTGGGTGGTGGTAGCTGTGGAGCTCCAGAGGCAGCTCCTCTTTTTTACCTGGTAGGCTTAATGAGGGTACAGTGAAGGTACCCACATTGCCCACAAAGGGGAAAGCTACCATCTGTCTGGTTCAGCCTCTTGCAAACCAAATACCCCTGGAACTCAGTGAAATTTGACTGGCCCCTACCAAGTGGTTGGCCCTTGGAGAGTCTGCAGTGGGTGGGCGAGTAGGACACAGGGAAGATTTCTCCTGGTGCCTCCTTGGCCCACACAAAGGACCAAGGCCTTTGATTGTGTCTTGTGGGAAGGTGTCCTTATGGCCTGACTCAATACCACCTGGAGATCTCACAAAGGCCCAGGGCATGGGTGCCATGTCTGAGAGTTAGTAGCAGCCAGGTGAGTCTTTTTCTCTCCAGAATGGCCAGTGCTGAGTCCTTCCCTAAGATGGGATATCTCCTAACTCAGAGGCAAGAGCCTGACTTTTCCAGCCTTTTCACAAGAAAGTTTCACCCATCACAGGATTCTGTGGGGGAAAGAATCAGAGTCACAGTTTTTATAGCCTCTTGTTCTGCCCCACAGCCAACTAGATAGGAGAGAGAAATTGTAGCCAAGCATGGTGGGAAAATCGAGGGAATTGAGACAAAAGTCTTGGTTCCTTCTCTCGCCAACTGTGGCCTTGGGCAGGTTCCTGGACCAGACTAGGCCTCAGCTCTCCAGTATGGGAAATGGGAACTCTGTGCAAGGCACTGCCCATGCTGCTATGGGATGCATGAGAACATAAGGAAGAACTCAACTTCAGGGAGCCTACACCCCACTCATTAAATCCGGCGTATTGAAGGAACACATGGAGTTCTGGTCAATTGCGATCTCACTTTCTTTTAGCTGATCTGTTTGTTCAGTTCAATAAGATGTTTACTTAGCACCTATTATGTCTTAGGCCCTTTATTAGAGGCTGGCAAGAGCAAGGTTAAAAGATGGGATCCCGCCCTGGAGCAGTGATTCTCAAACTTTCTGATTTGAGAACCCCTTTGCTCCTCCACTTTATTCTCCAAAACAGGGCAGGGGGAAAGCTAATGAGAAGAAGCGACATAGTTTTACATGTTTACTAATGTGAAATAAATTCCATAAGACTTTTTCAATGTTGAATTTAATAGAAGGCAGCTGGATTCATATATCTGCTTCTGCATTCCATGTGCTCTGATAAATCACATCCTGGAGACTTTAGAAGAAATAAGAAAAAGGGAAATAACATCTTAGTGTTAATTATGAAAATAGGTTTGACCTAGTGGGGCCCACTGGGCTTCAATAGACAGTTTGAGAGCCACTCAAAATGAGCCACGGGCATTAGTGTCAGGAAAATGTACTGCTTTTTGTAGATATGTTTAGTTGTCATATTAGTTGTAGGGCACTATTAACTGAGCCAGGAATCTAGCTCCATTTTACGTGTAAACACAAAGTAATGTTTGCATAGTTTTAATATACTCAGTATTTTCCAAGAATTCAACTACCATGGCAAATGAGAGAAGATTACATGTTGCTTTGTTCAGAACTTTACTAAGAGTTATTAATCCTTTTGGAAAACACATTATTAACGGCAATGTTGTTTGTGGTATTTGAGTTACCAGCACAAACTCCTGAATTATCCTGGATTTGAGCCTGTTGTTGTCCTCCTAACTATCCCATAGGTACAAGAATCTTGTCTACTATCATATCTGTGGCTTCTGTATTTATTTTTGTAATTAAGATTTTATTTTGAGAAAATTACAGATTCACATGCAATGGTAAAAAAAAATAATACAAAGAGAGGCTCCTGGGTGACTCAGTTGGTTAAGTGTCT
The DNA here is from genome assembly GCF_018350175.1 of Felis catus. Taxonomy (NCBI): domain Eukaryota; kingdom Metazoa; phylum Chordata; class Mammalia; order Carnivora; family Felidae; genus Felis; species Felis catus. The sequence continues at coordinate 19,030,479 of NC_058373.1, forward strand.
GACTTTTGGTTTCAGCTCAGATCATGATCTCGAGGTTCATGAGATTGAGCCCCACATTGAGCACTGCATTGACAGTTTGGAGCCTGCTTGGGATTCTCTCTCTCTACCCTTCTCTCTCTCTCTCTCTCTCTCTCTCTCTCTCTCTCTCTCTCTCAAAATAAATGAATAAATATCTTAAAAAAATAAAAAAGTAATAACACAAAGAAATCCCAACAATCATTTACCCACTTTCCCCTAATGGTAACCTTTTCCAAAACTATAGCACAGTATCACAACTAGGAAATTGACACTTACACAGCCAAGACGCAGAACATTTCCATCACCAGAAGGATCCCTCACATTGCTCTTTTGTAGCCACACCCACGTCCCTTCTCCCCACCTGCTCCTGAGCCCCTGACAAACACTAATATGTTTTCCATGTTGATAATTTTTTCATTGAAAGATTGGTATATAAATGGATTCATGCAGTATGTAGGCTCTGGATATTGGCTTTTCTCACTCAGCATAATTCTTTGGAGATTCATCTGGGGTGCTGTGTAAATCAAGTTTGTTCCTTTTTCATTGCTCAGTAGTATTCCACAGCATGGATGTACTACAGCTTGTTCCATTATTCACCCACTAAAGGACATCTGCCTTGCTTCCAGGTGTTTGGTTGCTGCAAATAAAGCCACTATAAACATCCATATACAGTTTTTTGTCTGAACACAAATCATTTCTCTGGGATAAATGTTCAGGAGTACAATACTAGTCACATGTTTAGGTTTAAAAGAAAGTGCCAAACTGCTTTCCAGGGTGACTACCATTTTACATTCCCATCAGCAACGTAGGAGTAATCCAATTTCTCTGTATCTTTTCAGTATCTTTTCATGTGCTTGTTTGCCATCCATATATTTGATTTGGTGAAATGTCTGTTCACGGCTTTGCCCAATTTTGAAGAATTGTTTGCTTTTTTATTGTTTAGTTTTGAGAGTTCCAAAAAACTCTAAAGATTAGCCTTTTATCATATACATGGTTTACAAATATTTTCTCTCACTCCATAATTTCTCTTTTCATCATCTTAACAGGGCCTCATGCAGAACAAAAGTTTTAAATTTTGGTGAGATTTAATTTATCCATTTTTTTCCTTTTACACATCATGTTGTTAATATCAAGTCTAAGAACTTTTTTTTTGTTTATTTATTTTGGTGGTGGTGGGGGGAGGCAGAGAGAAAGGGAGAAAGAGAATCCCAAAGCAAATTTCACTCTGTCAGCACAGAGCCCAATGCAAGACTCAGTCCCATGAACCCTGAGATCATGACCTGAGTTGAAATCAAGTGTCTGTTGCTTAAACAACTCAGCCATCCAGGTGCCCCAAGTCAGGCAAAATAGGGAAATACTTTCCCCTATTTTTTTCTAAAAGTTTTACAATTTTACATGTCACATTTATGCCCATGATTCATTTTGAGTTAATTTTTGTATACTACAGGGCAAGGTTTTTTTGTTTTTTTTGTTTTGTTTTGTTTTGTTTTGCCTATGGATGCCCAGTTGCTCTGATACTGTTTGTTGCAAAGACTATCTTTACCCCTACTGAATTGTTTTTGTTCCAATGTGAAAGAAAAATCATATTTATATGAATTTATTTCGGGGCTTTCTATTCTGCTCTACTGATCTATGTCTATCCTATAAATGCCACAAAGTCTTAATTACTATACTCATATAGGAAGTCTTGAAATTGCAGAAACCAATGCTTTCCACCATATCCTTCTTTTTCAAAACCTTAGTTACTTTGGTTCCTTTTGTTTTTCCATATAAATTTTCGAATAATTTTGTTCATATCCATAAAATATCTTGGCTGAGATTTTGATAGGAGTTGCATTAACCCTATATATCAGTTTGGAAGAATTACTATTTTGAGACTTCCAATTCACAAACATGATATGCCTCTCCATTTATTTCTATCTTCTTTGATTTCTTTCATCAGCATGTGTAGTGTTAGCTTAAAAAATCCCACAAATAATTTGTTAGATTTACACCTATTTTATTTCTTTTGAAAGATTGTAAGTGGTGTTGTATTTAAAAAAATTTTAGGGCGCCCGGGTGACTCAGTTGGTTAAGCTTCTGACTCTTGGTTTTGGCTCAGGTCATGGTCTCCTGGTTCATGGGTTCGAGCCCCATGTTGGGCTCTGTGCTGACAGTGCAGAGCCTGCTTGGGATTCTTTCTTTCCCTCTCTCTCTCCTTCTCTCTCTGCCTCTCCCCTGCTCATGTTCTCACTCTCTCAAAGTAAATAAATAAACTTTTAAAAAATTATTTATTTATTTTGAGAGAGAGAGAGAGAGACAGAATGAGAGTGAGTGAGGGTCAGAGAGAGAGACAAGGAGACACAGAATCTGAAGCAGGCTCCAGGCTCTGAGCTGTCAGCACAGAGCCCGATGCGGGGCTCGAACTCACAAACCGTGAGATCATGACCTGAGCCGAAATCCAATGTTCAACCAACTGAACCACCCAGGCGCCCCACAATTTGTTAATCTTTAAAGAGAACTAGTTACCTGTTTTCTTTATTTTTCTTTAACATTTTCAATTCCAGTGAAGTCTGCTCTTATCTATATTACTTCCTTCCACTAGCTTTGGATTTATTTTGCTCTTTTTCTAGGTTCTTGAGGTAAGAACGATCAATGATGTGATACTTTTCTTCTTTCCTAATGTATGCATTTAATGTTATAACTACCCTCTCACTACTACATGCTGTGTCCCCCTAATTTTGATATATTTGTTTTAATTTTTATTAATTTCAATATATTTTCAAACTTTTCCTTGAGACTTTCTCTATGACCCATAGATTATTTAGTGTATTGTTTAGTTTCCAGACAATTTCCTGTTATTTTTATGCTATTGATTTCTAGATGAATTTCACTGTGATCAGAGACATATTGTATGACTCCAATTCTTTTAAATTTTTTGATTTTTCCTTTTTAAAGCATAGGTTGTGGCCTGTTTTGGTATATGTTTCATGGGTACTGGAAAAGAATGTAAGTTCTGCTGTTTGGTGCAGTGTTTTATGAATGTTATTTGGATACTGTTATCTGATGGTGTTGTTGAGTTCTCCTATATCTTTGCTTACTTTCTGTCTAGTTTTTCTCTCAGCTGCTGAGAGAGAGATATTAAAATCTCAAGCTACAACTGTGGATTTATCTATTTTTCCTTTCACTTTTATCAGTTTTTGGTTCACATATTTTGTGGCTATTTTTTGGTGCCTACCCACTTAGGATTCCTGTCTTCTTGGTGGACTGACCCCTTCATTATTATATAATGTCTCTCTGTCTCTGACAATTTTCTTTGCTTTTATATTACACTTATATAGCTTTCTGCTTTCCTTTAATTAATGTTTGCATGGTATATCTGTTTCTACTCATCTCCTTTTAACCTGCTTATGTTGTTGTGTTTAAAGTGAATTTATTTTAGGCAACATATATTTGGATTGTGTTTTTTAATAGACTTTGCCAATCTCTGTCTTAAAAATTGGTGTATTTAGATTGTTTTCAAGGGCGCCTGGGTGGCTTACTCAGTGGCATTTGCTCACGGTTCGTGAGTTCAAGCCCTACATCGGGCTTCATGCTGACATCCCTGCTTGGGATTCTTTCTTTCTCCCTCTCTTTCTGCCCCCTCCCCAACTTGCACTGTCTCTGCCTCTCTCAAAATAAGTAAATAAACTTAAAAAGTAGATGATTTTCATTTAATAGAATTATTGATATGTTAGGGCTTAAGTCTGCCGTTTTGTTATATGCTTTCTGTTTGCTATTTCTGTCTTTGTTTCTCTGTTTTCTTTTCCTGCCTTACTGTGGATTTTGTGAACATTTTTTAGAATTCCAGTATGATTTATCTGTAGTGTTTTTGAGTCTGTTTTTTGTATAGCTTTTAAATGGTTGCTTTAAGTATTACATTACATATAATAACATATCACAATCTACTGGTATTGTCCTTTTACCAGTTTATTGAAGCATGAATAGAAAACTTGCCTTCCTTTACAAGAAGAGTAAAGGGATTTACCCTCTCCAGTTACATTTGTATTACAATTTTCTCTACATACATTTAGAACCACATCACGCAGTGTCATAATTTTTGCTTCCACCATTAAGCATAAATTAGAAAACTTAAGAGAAGAAGAAAAATCCCTTTTATTTGCTCATATTTTTGTTCTTCCTTCCTTGCAGGTGTTCCAAGATTCCTTCTTTATTATTTCATTTCTATATGGAGATTTCTCTTCCACCTATTATTTTGGGGTAGATCTGCTGGTGATAATTCTTAGTGTTTTTTTTTTTTTAATATGAAAATGTCTTGATTTACCCTTCATCCTGATGAATGTCTTTCTTGGGTACAGGATTACTGGGTTGACAGTTCTGTACACTCAGAACTTGGAAATATTATGCCTCTTCCTTCTGGCCTCTGTGGTTTCTGATGAGAAATCTGCTATCACTCAAATTGTTTTTCTTCTGTAAGTAATGTGTTGTTTTCACTGGCTCCTTTCAAGATTTATTTTTTCCTTTAGCTTTCAGAAGTTCTGTTTTTATATGTCTTAGCATGCCTTTCTTTGTTTATCCTCTTTCGCATTTGCTCTACTTCTTGAATCTGTAGGCCAAATCTATCGCCACATTTGGAAAGTTTTCAGCCATTATTTCTTCAAGTACTTTTTCATCTCTGTCCTCTTCCTTGTGGGATTCTGAAGACACAAATTTTAGACCTTTTGTTATAATCCCTTAGATCCCTAAGCCTCTGTTTGTTTTATTTCCAGTCTATTTTCTCTCTTTGTTCAGATTGGATTATTTCTAGTTTTCTGTTTTCAAGTTTAGTTGATTCCTTCCTCTGTATATTCTATTCTGCCATTGAACCCATCCATCAGGCTGTTTGTTTCAGTTATTGTATTTTTAATTTTTTTTAATTTTTAAAGTTTTTAAAATTTCCATTTGGTTCTTCTTTACATTTTGCGTTTCTTTGCCGAAGCTTTCTACTTTCTCCACATTTGTTTCAAGTGTGACCATGACTGCTTCCTCAAGCATTTTGATCATGGTTTCTTTAAAATCTTTTTTAGATAATTTTAACTTCTCATTTGTCTTCATGTTTGCGTCTGATTTTTTTTATTCTTTTACTGAAGTACAATCAATGTGCAGTATTATGTTACTTTCAGGTTTACAATATAATGATTCAACAACTTTATATATTAACTCTGCTCATCATAAGTGTACTTTTAATCTCCTTTATCTATTCCACCCATCTCCCCACCCCACCCAGTCCCCTCTGGCAACCACCAGTTTGTTCTCCAGATTTAAGACTCTGTTTTTTCCCTCCTTTTTACATTTGTTTTGTTTATTAAATTCTGCATGAGTGAAATCATATGGTATTGTCCTTTTCCATTCAATTTGAAATCTTCCTGGTTCTTGATATAATGAGTGATTTCAATTTTATACTGGACATTCTTGTATTATGTTATGAATCTATATCTCATTTAAATTTTCTATTTTAGCTGGCTTTCTCTGCTGCTACTCTGCAGGGGAAGGACAGAAGTGCTGCCTCATTATTGTCAGACGGAAGTATAAGTCCAGTACCCTCACTCAGTCACTATAGACACTGGAGGTATAAGGCTTTTCATTATAGCCTCATGTAGGTGGGAGATTTAGCTTCCCACGTGGTCACCACTCTGACCCTGGTTAAAGTGGAGTGTTTCAGTCACTAGGGATAAAAACCCAGGTTTCTGCTTGGTCTTCTCTGACACCACCCTTGTGGGGGTGTTGGGACATGTCATTAGAGCTTCACAAATATAGAAGTCTAGGCTCCCCACTTGGTCTTTGCTGGCATGGGTAATGTTTTCTGTGGTTTTTTATTAGAATAGAGCAGTTATTGTGTAAAAGTTTTGGTCTTGCTAGGCTGTCCTTTTCTGGTCCTCTGGTTTGAGAGAGAAGGCTTTTATTATTGTTTTTTTTGTTTGTTTGTTTGTCCCCATTGGTATTTCAAGGGTTCCACCTCCTTCGGCTCCAAGACTGGTATATGTGAGGCAGGAAGAAACCCCAGGGGAGCCATCGCCATGTTGTCATTCCTTGTTCTCAAGGCAGTTAGCCAGCCTGCCTTCTTCTTTTCACTTTTCAGAGTCTTCTTTTGTTTTATATATAATGTCTAGTTTTTAGTTGCACTTAGTGTGAAGAATAGGGAAAAGTATGTCTATTCCATCTTCCCTAAAGTAAAAGTCTCCAAAATTTGTTATTAAAATGTATTAGTCAAGGTTCTACAGAGAAATAGAACTGTATGTGTGTGATAGGGAGGGAGAGGGTAAGAGAGGGGGGGAGAGAGAGACACAGATTTTTATGAAATTGGTTTACATGACTGTGATCATCACAATTGTGGATGTTGGCAGGTCTAAAATCCATAGGGCAAGCCAGGAGGCTGGATACCTAGTTAATGTTGCAGCTCAAGTCCAAAGGAGTCTAGAGGAAGAATTTCTTCTTCCTTGGGGGACTTCAGTTTTTGTCTCTTAAGGTTTTCTTTTTATTATTTATTTATTTATTTATTTGTCTCTTAAGGTTTTCAACTGATTACTTGAGACCCACTTACATTATTAAAGGCAATCTTCTTTACACAAAATCTATTGATTTAAATCCTAATCCATCCAAAAATATCTTTACAGCCAAAGCTAGACTGGTATTTTACCAAATACCCAGATACCATGGCCTTAGCCAAGTTGACACATAAAATCACAATATTACCTTATTATAAAGCAATTTCATCTAATTTCTCCCTTATGATAAAGTTGAAGACCATTATTGTTTTTCTAAAAATACATATGGTTGGGTGATATTACCTGACTCTCAAGAAAATGAAGGAGACATTGCAAAGCATTAGTTATAAAGAGGATGTTATCTGGTAGTGTTAAGAACTACCACCTTTGAGAAACCTCATTCTGACCTACTTCCTCAACCTTCTGCATGTTGAAGTTACAGAATCAGTTTAGAATCCTATGATGTTGCTGTTTTCACAGTCAAAATATCAACAGTTTTATTACATTTATTATTTTTAATCTAATATCAACATATCCACCAAAAGGAGCAGGAGCAGATCAGACACCACTTTGTAAGAATGCTGCTCATCCAAGCTGCCACTCTGTGCACAAGAATATTGATTTCCAAGGTCCATTTGTTCTCCAGTCCAAGTCCTTCTCTGGAATGATTCCTGATGTGCTTTCTTGCTTAGGATTTTATAAAGATAATGATCACACTCTATGGAGTGAACCAAATGATTCACTATATATACACAACAGTCAACATTTAAATGGAATGTCCAGCTCCCACTCTTCCTCATTAAGACTTCCATAAGACTGTTATCCAAGGACCTATTCAGTTCTCTTTAAGCTACTGGTTCTTGGTCATGAGTCTTTCTTTTGTCTCCCAGCTAGTCTTTCTCTTATGGTTACCATTTATTGAGCACTTACTTTTGTGACTTGTATCTAATTTGAAGTGTCTCTATCTCTAAGTGTAACAAAGTAGGTATCAGTGTTGCTCTTCTAACATACAATCAAACATCTTTTGGGCTCACTCTATGCACCAGAGTCTTTTATCCTTTGCCTCCTTCAAAGTTCATACTTTAAGTTGGGTCAATCTTAGTTCTGTAGATCTAACTTTCTAGTACATAAAATACTGCACAGATCTATTCAATGCTAGTCATAACCTAAAATGTCAATACTACTCAAAAGCAATCTACACATTCAATGCAATCTCAATCAAAATTACACCAGCATTCTTGTCAAAGCTAGAACAAGCAATCCTAAAATTTGTATGGAACCACAAAAGACCCAGAATAGCCAAAGTAATATTGAAGAAGACCAAAGCAGAGACTTCAGCCTCTACTACAAAGCTGTAATCATCAAGACAGCATGGTATTGGCATAAAAACAGACACATAGACCAATGGAATAGAATAGAGACTCCAGAATTGGGCCCACAAAAGTATGGCCAACTAATCTTTGACAAAGCAGGAAAGAATATCCAATGGAAAAAAGACAGTCTTTTTAACAAATGGTGCTGGGAGAACTGGACAGCAACATGCAGAAGAATGAAACTAGACCAATTTCTTACACTACTCACAAAAATAAACTCAAAATGGATAAAGGACCTGAATATGAGACAGGAAACCATCAAAACCCTAGAGGAGAAAGCAGGAAACAAAAACACCTCTCTGACCTCAATTTCTTACTTAACACATCTCCAAAGGCAAGAGAATTAAAGGCAGAAATGAACTATTGGGACCTCATGAAGATAAAAAAAAAAGCTTCTTTACAGCAAAGGAAACAATCAACAAAACTAAAAGGCAACTGAAGGAATGGGAAAAGATATTTGCAAATGACATATCAGACAAAGGGCTTGTATCCACAATCTATAAAGAACTCACCAAACTCCACACCCCCCCAAAAAAATAATAATAATCCAGTGAAGAAATGGGCAGAAGACATGAATAGACCCTTCTCAAAAGAAGACATCCAGATGGCCAACAGGCACATGAAAAGATGCTCAACATCACTCCTCATCAGAGAAATATGAATCAAAACCACACTGAGATACCACCTCACGCCAGTCAGAGTGGCTAAAATGAACAAATTAGGAGACTATAGATGCTGGCAAGGATGTGGAGAAACAGGAACCGTCTTGCACTGTTGGTGGGGATGCAAACTTGTGCAGCCACTCTGGAAAACAGTGTGGAGGTTCCTCAGAAAATTAAAAATAGATCTACTCTATGACCCAGCAATAGCACTGCTGGGAATTTACCCAAGGGATACAGGAGTGCTGATGCATAGGGGCACTTGTACCCCAAGGTTTATAGCAGTGCTTTCAACAATAGCCAAATTATGGAAAGAACCTAAATGTCCATCAAGTGATGAATAGATAAAGAAATTGTGGTTTATATACACAATGGAATACTACGTGGCAATGAGAAAGAATGAAATCTGGCCTTTTGTAGCAACGTGGATGGAACTGGAGAGTGTTATGCTAAGTGAAATAAGTCATACAGAGAAAGACAGATACCATGTTTTCACTTTTATGTGGATCCTGAGAAACTTAACAGAAGACCATGGGGGAGGGGAAGGAGAAAAAAAAGAGAGGGAGGGAGCCAAACCATAAGAGACTCTTGAAAACTGAGAATAAACTGAGGGTTGATGGGGGGTTGGAAGGAGGGGAAAGTGGTTGATGGGCATTGAGGAGGGCACTTGAGATGAGCACTGGGTGTTGTATGGAAACCAATTTGACAATAAATTTCATATTAAAAAAAATAAAGTGCTAGTCTGAAAAGATGATTGATATAGCAACTTGTGGGTGATTTTGGATTCACCTTTGGGTACAGCATGACACTTTATGAATGGGGTTAATGAATTTAGGTCTGTGTGGGTACTATGACTTTTGGTAGAAAAATAATGACTTTCAGATTGAAAGCTGCATAATTTCCCTCCCATTATTCAAAAGAAGTTTTATTATGGTTATTTTTCATTATACTATTAAGTTTTACTGCCCCTTCCCCCACCTTTTGCCTAGGGCTTTAGCCACCAGTCCCTCTTGCCAAATATATCATCCCCACTTATATGTGAACTATAAAGATTCTTCTTCTATTTTTGGTTGTCCTCACCATGAGGGTCTGGTATAGAGGATACAAGACAGGTGATCAGATGGCCTGTTTTCTGAGGCCATAAGTAGTGCTATAAGCAGATGGGGACTCTGTGGTTTCCCACCAGACAATGGGGGGCTGCTGAGATACCGAGAACAACTTTATTTTGTTAGGAAAATTTTGAACATACTCAAATATACATACAAAGTATAATGAACACCCATCATTGAGTCTCAGTAATCATTAGCTCATTGCCAATCTTGTTTCATCTCTCCTTTCTTCCCTTAAGTGGATTTGTTTGAAGCAAATCCCAAACATCAAGTCTTTTAATCTGTAAATACTTCAGTATGTATATACAAAAGATAAGACTTTAAAAAATAACCATATTATTATTATCAAGCCTAAAAATGTGAACTAAATGTCTTAATATTACCAGCTTTTTTATTTTCTCCAATATCTTATAATTCTTTTTGCATTTGGTTTGTTTGAATCAGGATCCAAACAAAGTCCGTACATTGTATTGGTTGATGAGTTTCCTAAATCTTTTTTAATCCATAATAAACTTCCTCTCTCCCTTAATGTACCTGTTGAATGTCTAAATTATTCACCCTATAGAGTTTGTGGTATTTTAGATTTTGCTGATTGCAACCCCTGATGTCATTTACCATACTCTTCCATCTGCAGTCTTCCTTGTGTAACATGGTAGATTTGGTGACTTGATTATAAACATATTGACTTTTGGAGACAAGAATATTTCATAAGTCATGCTGTGTACATAATGTCTGGTCCTGTCTATGCTATCAGAATTGATCAATAGGGTTTCAGATATTGTTAGCCTGATCCATCCATTATAAAGTTCCCCATCAGTTTTTCACCTAATACTTTTATCAGGCATTGATGATCATCAGAGGCTACAAAATGGTGATCTCCTACTTCTATCATTCCTTCTTAATTTATTAGCTGGACTGCATCTACAACAAGAAATTTCCTTTCATCAACAACTTGATTACTCTGAGATACAGTTCATAGAAGACACAGAGGATAAATGTTGGATTCTTTCCCTTTGTTTACCAGTTTCAGAATAATGAATTGGCATTCTATCAGGCTATAAATGCAAAATAAGTTTGAATTTTGTCTTGTTTTGTGTGTCTCCTCATCATTATGAACTCATGTGTTAAACATGTTTCATGTGCTTCAATCTTTGGTAACCACTATTCTTTTTGATATTCAATTTGTACTATCTTTGGCCATTGGGAACCTTCTAAGTTGGCTTCTGAGTCCTTTTAGCTCATCCCTAGAAGTCCACAACCACTTCCTTGTTCTCCAGCTTGACAAGGTGCTGTGGGTTCCTCTTGCACAGTTCTTGTACCAGACTAGGATTTAGCCATTTCTTCAAGGAGCCTGTTCCTTCTGGTGGAAAATAGAATTTAGAGACCAAAATCTGGGCATTACTGGTCTTCACTGATCCTTGGTTGGCCATTGATTTTAGGCCTTTGCTACTGAACAGAACTAGAAAAATCTTTATTTTTTAATACATCATGAGTTTATGTTATTTTCAAATTCAAATTTAGGATTACAGAAATTTTACATTAAATCTTGATTCCTAACAAGATTAGCATACTTACTTATTTACTTGCCCCAAATATATATATTTATATAAATATATATTTATTTATATATATTATATATTCCACAAATATATATTTATATAAATACATATATATTAAATAAATAAATAATATAAATATGTATATATATATTGGTTTCAGAATATCAGTTCCAAAATTTTTTATAATATCATGATTATTAACAGTTAAGAGTCCCTTGTAGTTATTTTTTGTCTTTGGAGTATATCCAAAAAAAATGTTCAATAAAATTACTGTGTTTTAAAACCATTTGCAGTTATACCCCTTTGTATGAATAAGCCACCAGTCAAATAAAAAGATTTATTTGTTCCAATTTAGCTTCCGATTTTTAGAAATTACCTTATAAGTGTTCCTTTTATTTAATTTTATGCATATGTAAAACATTTACATGGCTGCAAAGTCAAGTACTGGAAACAGGTACATTCATAGAAGTCTAGTTATATATTAGTTTTACAATTTTATTGTCCAATTTTCTTCTTCACATCATAATATATTCTAGAGATTATCTGTAGCAATGTATAGAGATATTCTTAATTTCTCTTAAAACCTACATAGCATTCTACTGAGTGGAAGTACTATAGTTTATACATTTAATTTATACAATCCCATTGGTGGACATTTGGTTTGCTTCCTGTCTTTTGCTATGAATAGCCTTGGTGTATAATTTTTTTCATATTTGGCACTATATTTTCAGTATTGATTTATATAGAAGGGATTTCTGTATTAAATGCTTATGTAATGTAGCTAATCTTTCCAAATTTCTTCTCATAGAGTTGTAGCACCTTTTTATTCCCACCGGCAATAAGTTTGTCATCAAACTTTTGAATTTTTGTCCCATAACAGGTTATAAGGGATACTTGGTATGGGTTTCATTTAAATTTCTCTTATTATAAAGAAGGTTAAGCATTGTATATGTTTGTAAGGGCCATTTGCATTTCTTTTCTGACCTACTTGTTTATAGATAGCTCTTGCCTGTTTTTTAAATGAGATTGTTGGATTTTTTTCCATCTCTCTTTTAGAATCTGTTTTTCATAGTTAATCATTTGGCCTTTCTCTTTATTTATGATGTTTTTGTTTGGTTTGTTTTTGCCATGCAGAAATTTTATGTATTTGCTATTAGATTTATTAGACTTTTTCTTTCAAATCATAGTTTAAGAAGTTTTCCCTAGTCTCTGAATTTTTAGGAATTAATCCTTTTTTTCTATATTTTCTAGGATTTATTCTATATTATTAAATATTCTGTTTAATTTCTGAGCTATTTAGAATGTATCTTGGTATACAGAGTGAGAGACAGATTCAGTTTTCTTTTTCCCTACAGCTGTACAGCTATCCCAACACTATTTAAAAAGTGTATCTTTTGAGATACCTCCTTTAGTATATACTAAATTTCTATAAGCAATGGAGGCTATTTTTTGGACTTTTGATTCAGTTCTATCAGTCTGCCTATCCATTTACTAATTCTACACTTTTTTTTAAGTGATAAAGACTTTGTAATACATTTTAATATTTGGTAAAGCTAGTTTCTCTACATTGCTTTTTTCTAGATTATCCTGGCTATTTCTGCTTGAACTTTTGATTCAATTTGTCCAGCTCCAGAAAAAAAATGGTATTATGTTAAATTCATAATTTATTTTAGGGTAAATTGAATTGATATCTTTTGATGTTCAGTCTTTCTATCTATGAACATGGTATATCTCCCCATTTCTTTTGCTACTTTCACAAAAGTTTTATATTTATCTTGCATAGATTTAAACATCTCTCATTGAGTTCATACCCACAGTTTTCTTTTTCTATCATGAATGAAATCTCCTCTTTCATTGTTTCTTTCAAATGGCCTTTCTTTATAGATATGTAGGCCATTGCTCTTGCTTATTGATTTTACAGCCTGCTACTTTTGAGTTTCATTATTGTTTATGTTAGTTTTTCCATAGATTCTCTCGGGTTTTCCCAATATATTATCATATCATCTATAAACAGATATCATTTTGTTATTGTCTCTTTTCAAATTCTTCTGCTTCTAAATATTTCCTTGTTTCATTGTTTTGCCTAATGTTTCCAACACAAATTGACACAGTATTGGTGATGTGGACATCTTTGCTTGGCTCTGACTTCAATGAGAAAGTATTTTTAGTATGAATGAGTGCTGCATTTCTCAAATGTCTTTTGTATCTTTGGAGACTGTCACACTGTTTTTATCCTTAGTTCTATGAATATTATGAATTATATTTCTGGATTTCCTATATTGAACCACACTGGAATTCCTGGAACAAACACTATTTGCTCATAATGTATTACTTTTAATGTGCTGTTGGATTCTATTTGCTTAGGTTTTTCTTTAATATTTGCATATCAATATTAGTAAGTGATATTGGTTTGTAGTTTTAATTTTTCATATTTTCAAATGATGATATTCTTAGCAATAGTCAGAACTTTTCCCTCTCTTTCTATGCTGCAGAATAGTTTATGTAGCACTGGAATTACCCAATTTTTGAAGGTTTGTTAGAATTCTCCTCAGAAATTATTTGGGCTTAATGTTCTTTTGGGGTGCTGGGGGACAGCTCTAACTACTTTCTCTATTACTTCTATGATAATTGGTCTGTTCAGGCTTTTTGAAGAAAGGGGGCCATTTCTAGTGGGTTATGACATGCAAGAATCAAAGAAAGAAATGCAAATATTCTTTGTAGGTCGGGGATCACGGTACTGTTTTTATTGGTATATTACTTTGTTTTTATGCTTTAAACACAATAGAAAGAAGAAATAGTCCTTCTTCACAACTTACATTAGATCTTTTTGGAAGTTGAATGTCCTTGATAATATGTTGTGAAACAGCATTCTTTAAGACCTTTCTTTACTTGAAACAAAACTTTGTATAAATACATTGGTGTGTACATATCACAATAGAGCTGGGATCCCCAAAACCACCAAGTGCATATTTCAATGTCATGTCAATTCAGTTAGGTTAATAAGTAAAGATTCAATTTTGGTTAAAATCTCCAATAGAAATAGTAATTCTTGAAAAATGATTTGTTTTGGACTCAGGTTGGCATTTGCCAAATTAGGATGGTTTAATTTGGTTTGGAGTTTGTGATTTTGTGCTAAGAAGAGCTTCATGAGATTGTGTCATTTCTCTATTTCACTCTTAAGAAATCACAATCCTCCACTCTTATTCTTCACTTACTTTTTCTCTAGATAATATTTTCCACTAGAACTTTGGGGAATGAAGCAGATGCATTTGGATTCCTTTGTCCAAACTAATGACTTGTTTCTGGACAGAAAAATGTTACCATCAACAGGATTTTTTTTTAAATATTATACAGTGTTTGGTTCAGGCCAGCAGTGTGGGATGGGGATTTAGTCTCTGGGTTTGCCAAGATGTTTATGCAGCGGGAATGTTACTTATGTAAGCCTGGAAGTGCTCCTCATGTACTCGCCTCCCTCTCCCCTTTCAGCTTTTTTTCATTAAGAAGTTGATCTTCCTTTCATGATACCACATTAAATGGCTAAAAAGAAAAGAAAAGAAATTATTTACTGTAAAAAATAACCTAACTGTCCACAAAACATCCATTTAGTTACAGGAACCACAAGGAGATCTGGAAAACTGGGCTGTGAATTGTTTTTATCCTCTTGGTTTGGCCCCTAACTCACTTCCTATTGCTCCCCAGAAGAGATCAAACTCAGATTTGGGGGAAAAATAAAATATTTTTAAAATAAAGGAATAAACAAACAAACAAAATACATTTTTTTACATTTTTCTGGGGACTGCAGATAAATTTCCATGTAACAAAGAAGTGTAAAAGTGAGGGTAAATCATGAATGTTAGACATTAATAAAACATATTACAAATAAAATCTATACTTAACAGTTGTGAGAAACTAACACAGTGTAGAATTAGAACTAACCTCAACACAGGTAAATAAATATCTATGTGCTTACATAATCAACCAACAAAACTTATTGAAAGCAAATAGGGCATTTGGAGGTGAAAACAGAGATGACCGTGAAAAGTCATGAGGCAATACTCCCAACCCTCCCTGCTTACCTCATCCTCCTGCTTTTCTGTGTATGCTGCCCTATGAGTCAGTGGAGATGATAAACTTAAATGATTTTAAGCAGATGTGTGTCAACATTCCTTGATAAAAGCATGCCAGAACCTTATACCAGTCTGTTCCAGCACCCATCCCTCAACAAAGCAACGGTCCTCCAACCAAAGTGGTAACAACTCCAGGTTACACTCACCTGGGGAACCTGTATGACCTCAACAGCTCAGAGGGGGGATATTCTTCACTGAGGAGTCCCTGAGCCTAGGTCTTGAAGCATTGGTTGGAGTTTACCTTCTGTCTATGGCTCTGTGAACTTCCTGGATAAATGTTGGAACCATGGCTCTACACTGACATATTTTTCATATGGACAACAATGAGGGTGAAACCATATTTCTGAGATTCAATCAAGTCTCTCAGTTCTAATTGCTGAAGAAGAGATGGAGCCTCAGCCTGGGAATACCAAGGTGGCAGGTGTGGGGATGGTTGCTACTCTGTATTCATAAATCCCTCCAACTAATATATATGGAGCAGACAGATATTGGCAGATCTGCCACATACAGCTGAGAAGGTTTCACACTGCACAAGCTTGATCTATTAAAGGGGCACCAATCCCATAGTAGACAGATATCATAGATTTTCATGTTTCTTGTGCCAGTTTTCTTTTTTTTTAAGTTTTTTTTATTTTGAGGAGAAACAGAGGCAGTGCAAGTAGGGGAGAGGCAGAGAGAGAGAGAGAGAGAGAGAGAGAGAGAGAGAGAGAGAGAGAATCTGAAACAGGCTTCATGCTGCCAGCACAGAGCCCAACACAGGGCTCAAACTCACTAAACCATGAGATCATGACCTGAGCTGAAACCAAGAGTCAGATGGTTAACTGACTGAGCTACCAAGGTGCCCTTCTTGTGCCAGTTTTTTAAGAGAATAACGATAAAGTATCTTGAGTAAGGGATGGATCACACAAAAGTGCTATCTTTGCTTGAGGAACTGGGAAGATGGTTCTGGGTGGTGGGAATCCAAAGCTGCATGGGGCAATGAAAGCTTCTCATGATTCTGTGTTTTGCTGTATGTGTGCCAGAGTGGATGGGGGCTAAAATGCCATGGACCAAGGAAAGAAGAGGGCTCTGGCACCTAGCAGCATGCCCTTAAAGCAAGCCATGTCATATTGGCCATACTGTCTAGAAAGATGCTATCCAATACAAACATTATATGAGCCACAAGTGCAAGCCACCTACCTCATTTCAAATTTTCTAGTAGCCATATTTTAAAAAGTAAAACAAAACAAGTAGAATTAATTGTAATAATATAATTTCTTGATCTGCCTAAAATACTGTCATTCAACATATATCATCAATATAAAGATGATTAATGAGATAGTTTGCACTATTTTTTTGTACTAAGTCTTTGAAAGCCAGTGTGGATTTTATACTCTCAGCACATCTCAATTAGGACTAACCACACTTCAAAGGCTCAGTAGTCTTCTGTGGCTAGCGGCTCCCATATTGGACAGGAAAGTTCTAAAATCTTGTTGGTTATCATCTGGATTCTCTCTCTGAGTGAGGATGAGGCCTCCCTCTGGAGCAGTCAAAGCTGAGTTTGGGTCTCTGAAGGAACAGAAGTGCAGATGGGCATTGAGGGTCCCAGAGCATCAGCACAGGAAGGCTGGAGCCCCTGACCACCCCAGGGCCACCCTCCCCACTGCTCTTCCCTCAGCCCAGAGACTTGGGTATATTGGATTGAGAGAGTCAGCACTTTGGTGAGACATAAGGCAAATAGACCCAGTGCTGTTCCCATTAGAGGAAGGAACCACTACAGACCATTCTTCAGGGAGCCACACAAGTGATCAAGTTCAGAGAGGCGGGAAGCCGCAGAGCTGGGTGGCCTCCCTCCAAAACATTTATGACGACTGTGGTCGCAGCCGCCACCACCATGTCCCAGGCGTGGTGCTTGGTGCTGGATCTGATCTCCACAGCGTGCACCCACTCTGTGGGAGGTAGGGATTAGCACCCTGTTTTGTGAGGAGGAAACAGAGACTCAGAGACGCAAGTGTCTTGCCTGGGGGCCTCATGGCCAGAGCAGCAAAGCCATCAGTGCCTCTACAAACCCTGCTGCTTCTTCCAGGTTATCAGCTACTAGTCACAGATGCAGTTGGCATTTATAGGGTCTGAAACTTTGACCAAATCGGCTGGTCATGGTAGCTTCAGTGACCCTATCAGCCCGCAGAGCCCAGCCTTATCACCATAGCCTGAAAAGATAGGTGAAGACCTAAGCTAGATTGCTAGATGTGGCCATTTCCCTCTTCATCCCTACCTTTACCATGTTAGCCTGGAAGAGAAAAGCGGCTGGGGTGTGTTTCCTTTCATGCAAAATGCTTTGTCCCCCGCCAGGTGTGGGTCAGATGAAGGAAGAAGAAAGGAAGGTATGGTGTGTGTGTGTGTGTGTGTGTGTGTGTGTGTGTGAGACAGACAGACAGACGGTGCCCGGGTCTGATGCAGGAGATGAGCACAGGACAGGGCACAGAGCAGGGCAGGGAATACCTAGCTTAGGGAAGTAGTTGAGGCTTAAGGAAGAGAGGAAAGTTTTGCAAAGCAGAGATGTGATTAGGGATTAGAACTGTGGTAGGTGTTTCTAGCTGGGGGTAGAACCACGACCACTGAGGGCAGAAACCTGGTATATGTAAGAACTTTCCAGTAGGCACAACCAAAGGATGAACTGCCTCAGCAGGATGTGTTTCCTGTCCCCAGAGGTATTTAAGCTTGTGCACGGTGACAACTTGGCCACAATCACATGGACTGGGGGCTCAATGAGATGTCCTTAGTGGAATGGGGTGCTGACTTCAGCAAGAGATCAAGAAAAGAGACAAAGAAGGAAAGCCACAGTTACCCTGGAAAGTTCCGGTGTGTCCTTTTATTGGATTTAAAAATAATAAAAGAAAGATCTGTATGATGAAAATTACAAACTGTTGATCAAAGAAATCAAAGAAGACCTAAACAGACTGAGAAACATCTGTGTTCATGGGTTGGAAGGCTCTGCATTGTAAAGATGTCAATTTCTACCCAAATTGATAATAGTTTCAATGGAATGCCAATCAAAATCTCCACAAGGTTTTTGCAGACCCAGAAAAGCTGATCCGTAAATTCCTATGGAAAGGGAGACTCAAGAATAAAACATCTTGACAAAGAAGAATGAAGGCAGTGGCGTCACTTGCCTGATATTACGTTTTACCATAGAGTGGCAAAAATCAAGACAGTGTGGTATTGGCCAAGGGGCTGACTCCTGGATCACTGGAACGGAAGGGAGACCCCAGGGCTTGGGATTCCCTGATTTCCAAATGCTGACCTATCTCAGGAGTTATGAGTCTCTCCTCTGTCTCTCCTTCTTCCTGGGGAGGTCTAATGCTGGTGTGGGCCAGGGATCATCTGGGTGATAGGCCGGCTTCCTTTTGCACATGCTCTCTGAATTGAGACACCACGTCTCCCTCTTTGGGCCTGGGCCTCCATCCACCCTTCAGAGGTGCCAGTTCTACGTCCTCTCTGCGCACCTCTGAGCCACCTCCACACCTCTCTGGAGAGCCCTGGGAAAGTTGTGGATTCTCTCGGGGCTGCCCTGGCTCTAGAGAGGGCAGGTGTTTCTGTCCCAACCTCCTCCACCACTATGTCCCTCTAGATGGCCACCAGAGGGGCATCTTTACACCAACCAGGTCAGTGAGAGAAGCTGTCACCCTCAGAGTCCCAGGTGGAAGACAAGACCCAGTGCCCTTGACCTGGCACCCGTCAACCCATGCAAGGTGTCTTTCCCTGAACCCTGGAGAGTGGGGTGAGTCATCCCACAGTCCGGGGATGTTCCTGAGGCCTTTTAGCTGGTGACCACAAGCCTTGAAGACCCAGAGGCACCCACACTTCCTCCTTTTCTGGGGTAAACCTTATACACCGAGTCTTTCTTGAGCAGCACTGAGCACCTGCGCTTTCTTAAAGCTACTGCCCTACACGTGCCTCTGAGATCAGAGTTTGCATTGTGCCGCTTCCTCTGCTGTGTCTCAGTCTGTGCCTCCAGGTCCTCCTTCCCTGGCACAGTCAGCCTCAGCCTCAAGATCAGGCTCAAAGGGGCAAAGAGGAATGGCAGAGAAAGAGAACCACATGCCATGTCTGCTTATTCCTCTCTGCTTTGGTGGGCGACCCTCCCTCTTTTCCAGCTTGGCTCTGGAAATCGGACAGAAATCAGACAGAAGTGATCTCACTCAGGGTTGCAGCTAACAGACTGAGTCCCCAGGACGGGAGGAGCATAGAGCACTCTAAAAGCCCATGGCCGCAGCTTGCCTGGAGTGCCACAGAGGGCTTCTTGAGAAAGCACTCTTGGGTTGAGGTCTAAAGGATGAGCAGGACTTGACCAAGTGCCCAGAGTAGAGGAGTCTCCAGGCAGAGGGACCAGCCTGACTGAAGGCCCCAAAGCAAGAAGGAAGAGCTGACAGCCGGCGGGTGGAGCCTAGGCAGCAAGATCAAGGTGTGAGAAGAGGCCGGGAGACACGCAAGGCCCCCTGTAGCCTGTGACAGGATCTTGGTCCTTATTTCGACTTATGTCTTGTTCCCTGAACTTGAGGTGAAGGGTAGAGGGTCTAGAACCCTTGGCTCGAAGTCCAACTCCCCATGACTCACACCTGGCCCAGGGTAGGTGCTCAGACCATGCTGAGACCACGGAGCCATGGAACTGTGGATGTGGAGTTCCTTTCTTCTGGCTCTGATGAGGAACTGGAGGCACCAGGTGGGGGTTCAAAGTGGACCTAGCTCTGTTCTTATTACCTTTGCTGATAACAGCTCCTCACTTTTCCTTGGGGTGCCAACCCCACCACTACTATGTTCTGTCATGTGGTTTGTGGTCTTGCATAGCACCTCTACTCCAGAGGAAGGATGTGACTCAGACCAAAGCAATCAGCACAGTGCATCTCCTTGCCATCATGATAGGTTCAGGGATGAACACATGGACCAATTCAGGCCAATGAGGAGCAGCCTCAAGACTTGTTTGCAGACCATGATGTAGCCCTGGAGATGCGGGAAGGCTCTTCTTGGAATAATCTGCCTGAAAGTGAAGCCAAGCCAAAGAAAGCTAAGCAAGAGAGTGATAGCTTTTTGATGGCATCATTAGAGTACCTGGATCCAGCTATGCCTGAAGCTATGCTGTGAACTTTTTAATTACATTCAATGAGTTTCCTTTTTTTGCTTATGACAGTTTGACTTGTGTTTCTGTTATTTGAACCTCACAAATTCTGGCTCATTTAGCATTCCTGGTCAGGCCACCTTTTCCTCATCCTCCCGTTGGCCAGTGTAAAGAATGGAGCTTTCCTTAGGCTGTTCAGTAGTGCGGAGCCTTGCCGCTTGCCTGCAATCTGCAATGGGAATGACTGAGGGAATGAATCTCTTTCTTGTTTGCACAACCTTGGCCTTGCTGTTGTGTATTTCTACCAACCTTTATCAGCCCCACATTGCGGGGTAGGAAGCATTGCCAATTCCCAGGACCCTGGGCTTACCCAGCCTCAGACCCCTGGGTCCCCTGGACCCTGCAGTGCAAGGGGCTTGAACTGAGAAAGGATGGACTGAGCAAGTTCCACAGCCTGGTCGCCGCCCACTGCCCCAGGTCCCCCCACTGCCTCCCGGGAGGCTCTCTTGGGCCTGCCAGGACTGACAAGCTGTGAACACATGTTGCTGGGGGTGGGGGAGAGTTGTTTTTTCCAAGGGCCTTTTCCAAGCCAGAAAGAACTGAAATGTGAGCTCCCCCTACTTTAA
This sequence comes from Felis catus, assembly GCF_018350175.1. Lineage (NCBI taxonomy): Eukaryota > Metazoa > Chordata > Mammalia > Carnivora > Felidae > Felis > Felis catus. The sequence continues at coordinate 19,051,548 of NC_058373.1, forward strand.
CCACGAGCAGAACTGCCAGGGCATCCTGGCTCCCTCCCCCTGTGTGTGCTGGGAGGCCGTGTGGGCATTCATCCACAGCAGTGGAAAATATCAGGAGGGGTGGCTAGAGGCGGACCACTTCGGGGGCTTCCTGTGTGTGGAATGACGCCGCTGGGGGGGGGGGGGCGGTTCCACTGCACCACCGTCTCCAGCCACCCTGGGGCCCGAGGAAAACAATTTGACTTCTCTAAACCTCAGCCTCTCCACTCATAAAATGGGCACACAAAGGCTTGCCCCCATGGTCATGGAGAGGGAGGAGATTACGCATGTAGGGGCTTTAACACGGTGCCTGGCGCATGCTCAGTGCCCGGTGGATTATTCTAGCTTCAGCAGTGATCCCGGGAGGCAGGCACCTTTGGCACCCACTGTACAGAGGAGAAGGCAGAGGCTCAGAATGGGTGGGCGGCTGCCCAAGGTGACAGTGGCAGCTCAGGTCTGTGTGCCTTTGATCTGGAGTCTGGCCGATGTGGGGGCTGGGGGGCAGGGGCCCCAGCAACAGATCAGGGAGATGCATGGGGGAGCATAGGCCGGTCCCAGCTGCAGGCTAGCTTCCTGCGTGAATGCTCTCTGGACCGGGGTTGGGGGCGGGGGGGGGGGGGGGAGGCTGGCTGGGCCGGACTCATGGGGCCCGGAACTGTTCTAAAAATAAAAACAAACTGTCCAACTCAGGTGAGAGTCAAGACTTTGAAAGGAAAGGCCCCAAGAGCCCCAGGACATGTGCTATTGGGTGAAATAATTAAGAAAACCTGCCTGATCTCCCACGGAGACATAAATCATCCTGTGCCACTCGGGACTGATGCTCACTGTCGAGTTCCTAATTTTTCACAGCTGTCCCCTCGAGACGCAACTGGGTGGGGGAAGGGAATGAGAGTATGAGGCAGGAAGGGGGGTTGCCGAGAGACAGGCCCAGAGAGAGATGGGGGAGGGGAGGAGGGAGAAGAGGAGGGAGGCAGGGAGGCAGGGAGGCAAGGAGGCAGGGAGACAAGAGTCAGAGATGGGGGGGGGAGGGTGGATGGTGACACAGGCACAGAAGGAAACAGATAGGAAGAAGACAGACACAGTGAGGGACACACAGGGGGAGACAGCCATGCAGTCACTCGAGTGATTTAGGGGACATGTGATATAGGTGAACTAAGACCAGAGGATTGTGCAAAGCCTGGGTGTTTCTGGTCCAGGAGACCTTGGCCTGGCACCAGCTGTAGCCCCTGTGAGCCTGGGAAGCAGGCTGGACAAGGAAGCCACAGGCACTGGCCTGGGTCCCACCCCCACTTTCCCCACCTGGAAACAACCGTGGGCCATGTTCTCCGAAGTAGGCACCGGGCAGGGCCTCACCATCTAACCTCCATCAGAACTGCCCGTGCAGATGAGGAACACAGGGTCACAGAGGGAGTGAGGGCCTCTGCACCCCAGCCAGGCAGGAAGCCAGGCTGGGGAGGGCACTGCAGGTGGGCAGGCAGGTACTGCTGCTCTCCCAGGGCCTGGGCCAGGGCCCATCCTCCCCGGAGACCTCAGAAATGCCTGTTCAGTGGGTGGCCACTGAGGCCAAAACCTCACCCTGCCCCTGCCCTGTGGAGAGCCTGGTCCTACCCTGCCCTAAGGGTCAGGGATGAAGTGAGATGACTGCTCCCTGGATGTTTCTCAGAACATCCCTGAGGGGAGGACTGCTTCCCTGTCTTATAGATGAGGGGACTGAGGCTCAGAGGGGCTGAGCATCTTGGCCAAAGTCTCTAGAGCTGGTGAGAAGAAGGACCAGGAAACAGAAACCAGATGGGCTTGCTCCCACCCAGCCTTTCCTCTCCCCTTATCCCCCTCCCTCCCTCCCTTTCCCTCTCCCTCCTCCTTGGGTCTTCCCTCTTTCACTCATCTGTATCTCCCCCATTCATCTGTTGACTGAAGAGAGAAGGCTGCATACACAGAAGAAGCACCTCTAGGGGAAAATGGCAGCCCCTCTGGCTCCAACTCCAGCCGTGGGCATCAGGCACTGAGGGCACTACAGCCCCCTTTTGCAAGGTGGCCTGAGTGCATCTCTGTGCCTCTGCATCGGAGACACCTGAACTGCTTAGGCACCAGGGCAGCCTGGGAGGAAATTATTCACCCTTCAGAGCAGTGAGGGCTCTCAATGCACCAAGGGCCACAAGCCTTGGAGCCCCAGAGGCACCCACCCTTCCTCCTTGGCTACCACCCCTTCCAATCACTCACCGCAAAGCACACCAACCCACCAAGCTGACCCAGTCAGATGGCCAACCTCAGTCTCTCAAACTTCCTCTTCCTCTCATCTGAGGTTGGGATGCAGAAAGGGCTTGGTCCCATCATGGTCGGGTCCCTGGAATTCTGATAGAAGCCTATGACTCTCACTGACCTGCACTTGAATCCTGGGTGCATGCAGACAGTTCATCGGGCTTCTCTGATCATTGGTTTTCTATAAAATGAGGAGAATTAGAGCCACCTTGAAGACAAGTGATAGTGAAGGGGCAGTCTGTGTACATGACACCCTTCCTAAAAACCTCCCTCCCGATGATGCTTGGGGTAAAGAGCATGAGGCTTAGATTTCATGCGGCTTAGCCCCAGGGAAAGGGCTTCAGGAACCTGAAGGCTAGGGGTGAAGGGGGACGTATTCAAAGTCCTCAGGGACATGCAGAGACAGCTGCGTCCATAGGACAAGAGCGAGACCACTCCTCTCCCACCCTGAGGGCTTAGCAGGACCTTTATGAGACTTTATATAACTCCAAGTGTGGACATTTAGCTTCCCCAAGGGTCCTGTCCTCACTCTGGGGAAGACCTGGCTTCCAGGAAGTCTGTAGAGAGGGCCTCTGTGATCCTGTCTTACTTGACGCCCCTGCCTCCTGCTCCCCAGTATGACCAGTCTTCTCCTACCTAGAAGCTTGGCACATGGGTTGTAAGGGGATTCAACGCCTTTCTAATTCTCTTCTGCTTTATTGTTACTATCGGTTGTTATGGCCCAGACAAGTCCAGCATGGAGACATTAGATCAGCATTTCGGCCTGGGCCTCCTGGCCAAGTCCATTACAGCACTGTCCTCCCGGGATGGCCGATGGCTGCCCTGCCCCGTGGCCGCCTCCACAGGTCCTGCCTTCCCATGGGCTGCCAGAACGACCCGCCCAGTCCATCGGAGTCCAGCCTAGGGTGCAGAGGCCTCCCCTATTGCAGGCAGGAGGCCTCCTTGGAGGAACCCGGAGTCCCCAAGGATCCGATCCGTGTCCTTCTGGGCATTATCCAGACGCCAGGATGGAACAATGGATGGCAGTCCTGTGAGTGGGGAGCTAGGCAAACCTGAAGGTCGATCCCAGCTCCTAAGAGCTGACAACAATCACAAATGCTTACGTGTCACTCTCCCTCAGTGCCAGGAACTTGCTCTAATGCTTATGTTAATTCTCACAGGATTTCACAGAAGAGGAAAACCAAAGCACAGAGCAGGTAAGAAATATACCCTGGAAGGGTGCTGAGACCTGGCAGTAGCCCAGAGGAGAGAAGCCATCATATTGCCCCTGACACAACCCACCAAGAGCCAGGACAGGAGCGCCAATAAGAGCCCGTGGCATCCTGCATGCATGGCCTGCCATACTAGGGCCAATGAGAAAATCACAAGTGGGCCAAACATCAGGAGAGTCTTCCTGACTCCACCATCTGCTTCTGCCGCAGCTTTTGACCTCAGGAGGCACCAGGCCACTCACAGCTCTGACTGTGCCCATCAGGCCCTGCCGAATGGAGGCCCCAGGGTCACCTGGTTCCTGGCCGGCCTGTCTGATCACAGAGTGGGGGCTCTTCTCTGATGCCACTGTGCCTCCTCATCCTTCTGGGGTGCCACCAAGCTGACCCACACATGTCTATGCAGGGTTTGAGCTTTACAGAGATCCCTGTAATTGAACTGCAGTAATATGGAGTTTGTAAAAAAAAAAAAAAAAAAAAAAGTAACTAAGGACGCCTGGGTGGCTCAGTTTGTTAAGCATCCAACTCTTGTTGATTTTGGCTCAGGTCATGATCTCACAGTTCGTGGAATCGAGCCCCGAGTCAGGCCCCGTGATGACAGTGTGGAGCCTGCTTGGGATTCTCTCTCTCCCTGTGTCTGCCCCTCCCCCTAAATAAATAAATAAATAAATAAATAATTATTAAAAAAAAAACCTCACCGAGGCACTCCTGGAACAACTCTTTTTCATCTGCCCATAACACCAGCCCCATTCTAAACACTTCGGGGCTCAAACAGGTTTTCCATCTATTTACTGACTCCACCCTAGCTCCATGATTGATAGGGAAGCCACTGAACCTGTCCCTATTGGCCAAAGGTGGTCCAGCCAGGAATGGATGTGGAACACTGGCTGAATCAGTCAAAGGTTTCCCCACGATTTTTAACTTGGGGCCAGAGGGAGCCTCAGTCTATCTCCTGGAGGGGAGCTGGGAGACATGTAGGGTGAAACTGCCTGGGCCCAAGTGTTTGAGAAAAATCAGCCAGCAGGGAGGAGAGAGAAGAGTCTTGGCAGGAGGAGGGTATCAGAGGACCCGGTTCTAGTTGTCCTGGAAAAAATAATTAATTCTTTTTTAAAAAATTTTTAATGTTTATTTTTGAGAGAGAGAGAGAGATGGCAAGCATGCACAAGAGGAGGAGTGGCAGAGAGAGGAGGACAGAGGATCCGAAGTGGGTTCCATGCTGACAGCAGAGCACCTGGTGCAGGGCTCAAACTCATGAACCCCAAGATCATGACCTGAGCCAAAATCAGATGCTTAACTGACTGGGCCACCCAGGCAGTCACCTCATTTTTCTTTTTAATTTTAGAGAGAGTGCGAGTGGGTCAGGGGCAGAGAGAGAGGGAGAGAGAGAGAGAGAGAGAAAGAGAGAGAGAGAGAGAGAGAGAATCCAAAGCAGGCTCATACACAGTTAGTTCGAAGAGTCTGATGTGGGGCTTGATCCCACAACCTTGATCCCACAACCTGAGCCAAAATCATCAAGAGTTGGAGGCTCAATTAGCTGAGTCATCCAGGTGCCCCAAGAATTAATTCTGATGAAAGAAGTTTCAGTAAAGTAAAAACAACAATTGGACAAACAGATCTTTTAAAACCCCTTCATGGGAAAAGCATCTTGAATTGCAATTATTGTGATAGAATTAATGCTAGAAAATACCTCCTTCCCTAAAAAAAAATTGAAATATTTTTGGCTAATAGTTTTATATTTATAAACATAGTGTCAAAAGCCCATTAAGATGGTGGATTCAGGCACCTGGGTGGCTCAGTCGGTTAAGTGTCCGACTTCAGCTCAGGTCACAAACTCGTGGTTCATGAGTTCGAGCCCCACCTGGTGCTCTGTGCTGAGAGTTCAGAGCCTGGATCCTGCTTTGGATTCTGTGTCTCCCTCTCTCTCTGTTCCTCCTCCACTTGCACTCTGTCTCTCTCTCTCTCTTTAAAAAAACAAATAAAGATGAAAAAAAATTTTTAAAGGTGGTAGACTCAAGATGCCCTGAATTCACTAAAGTCTGTCTTCTTCCTGGCTCTTCCTCACCCATCCCCCCGCCCAACCTCTGAGCACTTTAGCAGATAGCGTTTCTTAAAAACATCAATATGGAAATAGCACATTATTCCCAACTTTTTTTAAAAAACAATCCTTTAAGTGAGGCTACTTGGCAACCCATAGTCAGATCCCTTCAAGTCACTTTATATTTTCAAAAGTAATCAAAATGCAACTACTTAATAACCAAGATATGGAAATATCCCCAATGCCCATTAACTTATGAATGAATACAAAAGACATGAAACACAATGGAATACTATTCAGCCATGAGAAAGGATGACTTTGTGCTATTTGCAATATTTTAGCACCATATGCTAAGCAAGATAAGTCAGACAGAGAAAGACAAGTACTGTAGGATATCACTTATACTTGGAATCTAAAAAGTCAAACCTATTAAAAAAACAAAACCAAACCCAGAGAGTAAATAGTGGTTACCGGGGAAGTAAGATTGATGGTGTGTAAGACTACTAACTTGTAATGAATACTAAACCATAGAGATCTAATGTACAGTGTATTGAATATAGATGATAACGTATTACTGTAAGTGTGCAACGTGATAAATATCATTACAGTGGCAGCCATATGACAATATACAAGTGTACCAAAGTCACATGCTGAACATCTTAAATGGACACAATATCACATGTCAAATTTGTCCAATAAAATCAATATTCTAGGTTTCTGACTCCCCCCACCCCTTCGTTTCGCCTTCCATTATTTGGCCAGCTTCCCCAGAATTTGTCCTATAAAATTTAGTTAATGGCATCTTCATTATCATCACTTGTGTCTCTGAAGACGAGTGTGTCCCATGAAAACCTAGTCTTTGTCAGGCCTTTCCTTCCCACACTGAACACCACCCCTCCCATGGGTGTGCCAAGTGAAGGGACTGGCTCTGTGGGGTGGGCACCTTGTCCTGATGGGCAGGTGGCATTGATACCTCTGCCCACTCTAGCTTAGAGGCCTAGGGTGGGTCAAGGTCAAAGGTGGCCTGAGTCAAGGTGAGTTTGTCTGAAGCAAACCAAACCAAGTCAACCAAAGGGTGGCCTTCTTCCAGGCAGCAAGAGCCCCATTTCTCTCCAGGTTGTGGCTCTAGGAACAGAGTGCTCGTCAGCCACCTACCCCTTCTTTAGTGTAAGATGACCTCTAGCAGTTAGGCCAGGGAGACAAGGGCTCTAGATGCTAGCTTAGGGGTTGGAGACCCAGTTTTCTATCTTTACCCTCTTTTTCAAGAGTTCATGCGATTTTCCAATGTCCCCACCTGACTCTCCCACAGATGATTTTTTTATATAATTGACATATATAATGTTATATATGTCATATATATTATGTTAGTTTCCAGTATACAACACAATGATTCAATATTTGTATATACTGCAAAAGGATCACTACAATAAGTCTAGTTAACATCCCTAATGTTACGTAGTTATAGAATTTCTTTTTCTTGTGATGAAAACTTTTAAGATTTACTCTCTTAGCAACTTATAAATACATAATACAGTATTATTAATTCTAGTCCCCATGTTGTACATCACATCCCCATGACTTACCTAATTTAGAGCCAAGAGTTTGTACTTTTTAACCCCTTCCCCCAACAAATTATTTTTTATATGAAATTTATTGTCAAATTGGTTTCCGTACAACAACAAATTATTATTATTATTTTTTAATTTTTTTCAACGCTTTTTTATTTATTTTTGGGACAGAGAGAGACAGAGCATGAACGGGGGAGGGGCAGAGAGAGAGGGAGACACAGAATCAGAAACAGGCTCCAGGCTCGGAGCCATCAGCCCAGAGCCCGATGCGGGGCTCGAACTCACGGACCGCAAGATCGTGACCTGGCTGAAGTCGGACGCTTAACCGACTGCGCCACCCAGGCGCCCCAACAACAAATTATTTTTAATAAGGGCACGCAGTGGGCTAACTTCACTTGCTGTCCTGGACTGAGAGAAACAAAGACAGAGACAGAGAGGGACTGAGGGAGGGAGTTGGAGGTGGAGGAAAAGGGAGAAGGTGGACAGAGGGAGAGATAGTAAGGGGAGGGAGAGAGAGAGAAGGGAGGGAAGCACATTCACAGAGAGCAAAGCAGAGTGAAGCTCTGTCCTCACTAGCCAGGCTTTTACACTGAAGATGCCCTGAACCATCTGAAGACAGATGATCTCAGAATTGGGAGAAGTCAGGCAGGTCTGAGGCTCAGAGATAGGCTCCAAATCTAGCAGACCTGGGAATCAGGAAGAGGCTCTGGTCACCATCATATGATCAGTCGGGTGGCCGAGCCACTGTGCTAGCCAGGGTAGAAAGGCTGCATTCTCTGGACAGCAGGGATCAGATCTTCCTAGACCTGATCGGCCAACCATCGAGGTTTAATATTCATTTACTCCCTCTCTGACCCCTTTGACAGCAGCATCCTGGAGCTGGCTCATTCCTGATCATGAGAGAATACCAGGACAACTCCAGAAATTTTGTGAGCTGGCTGTTAAACACAGCTTTTACGGAAAATTAAATTATAAACTTACAATTAAATACATTGCATCAAAAACACAGATCCCACCTAACTCATCACTTCCTAATTAATTTACTCTATTTTACAATTGAGTTTATTTATATTTATTTACGATCTATATGGTGCTTATATGGTGGGAATACCATATAGTATGTGCTGCTGTACTTCTCTCCCCAGCTCCAAGTTCAATGATGTCTCATTGGCAGGAGTATTTACACCATAGACATTGCAAACACTACTAGTCAGGGACTCACCCCCTCCTGACCCCCGGAGTGTTGATTATTCTTCACATATCAAGTTCTAAGAGTGCGGACCATCACACTGCTTCCCATAGGGAAGGTGCTCAGCACACAGCTCAAATCAGTCAATGTGTATTTAAATAGTATTTTTTTTTTAACTTGAGAGAGAGAGAGAGCAAGCTGGGGAGAAGGGGAGAGAGAGGCAGAAGGGGAGGGAGAGAGACTCTCAAGCAGGCTCCACGCTCAGTGCAGAGCCCAACTCGGGGCTAGATCTCATGACCCAAGCCGGGAAGCAAGAGCTGGATGCTTAACTTGACTGAGTCACCCAAGCGGCCCTAATCAATGTGTATTTAATAAACAAGACAAAGCACAGTCAATATTTATGGCTATAGTGCTCCTCAAACTTTCCAGGACAGTTTCGATGCAAATGTTTTTCCTTGTGGTCAGACTGTAGAACCCAGTTAAGTTTCAGAGCCAACATTGGATGTATGGGGTCACTTTGAGATAAATGGGTGATTTACAGACTTTGCACCCTCTCTTTCCATCCCCACAACACCAATTACTTTTTTCTTTGTACATTAATTGCATTTTTAATTCCCCAAATTTAGGTCATGGGTATTTTAAATTACCTTCTTATTTACAGGCTTCAAGATCTAACGCTGAAAGTTTGAGGGGAAAGAACCAGTCTTTTCCAGGGCCAGATTTGAAAATTAGTAAATAATAATAATAATAATAATAATAATAAAAACTCTCAAACCTTAAGCATCTATTGCCTAAAATAGGCAGTTTAGAGCTTGAAATCCAAGTGACTCACAAACCATGCAGCTGGTGACCCTCCTCCCTCCAAAGCTAATTGAATAAAAAAAAAAAAATACTTGAAGATGGCTGGTCTCTCCAAGAAGCAAACCCCGTGCACTTCCTCTCCCCCAGGCCCGAGGCTCGCTTGGCCACACAAGGCATATAAAAACCCCATTTGGAGAATCACTTGTTTCCCACGTGGTTCTTCCGTCAGTGTAATTTAAGAAACATACAATTCCTGCACCCAGATTTGGAAGTCACAAGTGGTGCACATCTGATAGGGAAGCCAGAAGCTGGAGGAGTGGTTTTTCTCTCTGCTTAAGCCCCTGAACTGGCTTCTAGAGATTCAAGCCACTTTCTACAGAGATAAGGTTGATATACACACAAGGGGAAAAGTGGCTCATAAACTCCAAAGGTGCTGGGGGGGGAGGAGGGGGGGGCGGGAAGGGGCGGTCCCCGGCCAACCATGCCATCGGGAGCTGGAGGAAGAAATGAGAAGGAAGTACGTCAGCATCTTAACTGTGCTCATCTCTGAGTAGTGGGGTTGTGGAGACTTTCATTTTCTTTATATCTCTCTGAATTTTCCAAATGCTCAATGATGAACAGATATGGCATTTTGCTTATAGTTGGGGTCCGGGACATTATTTGTTTGCTTGCTTTGTAAAAGGAGAACAGGGTTGTGTCTTTGCTTACCTTTGAGTGCCCCTGGGCTGGGGTCATTTGGTGTTTCCAAGAGCAGGTCCATCCAGCCCCATGTAAATCATCCCAACGCGTGGTTTTTTCCTTAATTAGCAGCTGAGGGCCTGCAGTTTTTTAAAATGGTGATTTAGGGGTGCCTGGGTGGCTCAGTCAGTTGAGCGTCGGACTTCAGCTCAGTTCATAATCTCTTGGTTCATGGGTTCGAGCCCTACACTGGGTTCACTGCTGTCAGCTCAGAGCCCGCTTCGGATCCTCTGTCCCTCTCTCTCTCCTCCCCTTCCCCACTCTTGCGCGAACCAGTGCACACTCTCTTTCTCTCTCTCTCTCTCAAAAATAAACATTAAAAAAAAAACTTTGAAAAATGAAAAACAAAAAATGGTGATGTAGATGAGGGGGCAACTCAGCAGAGTGATTTTTTTTTTTTTTTTGTAAACATGGCACTGAATGGTGCTGAAGTTTTTATACAGCTTGACAGTTCCCATCCTTCACCAGTGGTGAAGGCACCCGGCTCTTCTATAGCCTCCGTGGCAAGTACTACTGGTTACCCATCCAATAGCTAGTTTTTTCCATTGCTAATAGCTGTTCTAGATTTCTTCATTCCATTCTAATTTTGATGAGGGTATCCATATGCCCAGCAAAAATATATCCACTTCCTGGCTCGGCCGCAGCTCAGCAGCCATGTGATCCAGATCTGGGGGAAAGACGGGGTGACCAGCTCAGCTAGAATGGCCCTTGGCCAGTTGTCCCTCTTCCTCTTTCCTGCCTGCAAAGTATCAACAGCTTGAAGGTGCCCGGCTCTGCCCTTGTCAGCTGCCCCACCCAGAGTAAGACCTGCCTTCACCTGACAAAGCCACTGAAGGTTTTGTTTCCCAAAGTGGAAGGAGTTCTCCCTCAAAATGAATTTGGCTTCTGCCTCTGGCCAACTTCACTGTGTTTTTGTAGCTTCCAGTTTCTGGCCACTCCATTTCCAGAACTTCTGGAACTAAGAGACGCCTGGATGCACACAATGGATAAAGGATCCTCTGGCTCCTCAGCATGGGCCTAAGTCTTCTGAGGTGGGAACATAGGTCTCTGGGATCTCTTCCACACCCAGTGAAGAGCCATGCCCTGATTCATTTATTCCTTCAGCGAATGCCTCTGATCCAGGCAAGGTTCAGTGTGAACAAGACAGTGTGCATCCCTGTAGAGCAGCTAGATGGTAATCTAACAAATACCGACATAGCAATTTCAGGTAATAAAAGCAGTATGAATAAAAATAAAACAGAGTGGTGTGATGGGAGAGGCCACCCAGCTAGGGTGGTCAGGCAAGGGGCTATGTCATCTGCCTTGTGATAGTAGTGACCTGATAAGAGTAAGGGGCTGAGCCATATGAAAATTTAAGGTAAAGACATTAGGCAGTGGAAACAAAGTCCTAAGGCCATGACACAGAAATCAAATAGCTGGGCATCTCGGTGGCTCAGTCGGTTAAGCATCAGGCTCTTGACCTTGGCTCAGGTCACGATCTCAAGGTTCGTGGGAAGGAGCCCCATGTTGGGCTCTGAGCTGACAGGGTGGAGCCTGCTTGGGATTCTCTCTCTCCCTCTCTCTGCTCCTCCCCCAGTAGCATGTGCACATGCTCTCTCTCTCAAAATAAATAAGTTAACTTAAAAAAAAGAAATCAAATAGTAGCAAATACATTCTATAATATTCTGGGCACTGTTTTCAGTGCTTTATATATTTTACGTGTTTAACCCTCACAGCAACTCTAGAGGATAGTTGCTATTGTTACCCCCATTTTATAAATGAAGAAACTGCAAACCAGAGAGGTCATTTGCCTAAGGTCACACAACAATTTGGCAATCTATTCTTTTTTTAATTTCATGGGTCCAAATACTGGATTCAGGGGTACTAAACATTCAGTCTTTCCTGTATAAAATTATAAGACTATATGCAGGTCTTTAATGTTTGAGGATGTAGTATTATACTATTGTCTCCTTTGGAATAGGTGATGGGATATGAACCGTTTTGCCATAATTCCAAATAGCTGGATGCAATCGACTATTTGTAAGTCAATCATTTACCCCTACTACAACCCTTCTTTAAATTATTAACAGTTTTATTGAGATATAATTCACATATTTTACAATTCACCAACTGAAAATGTACAAGTCAGTGGCTTTTGGCATATCCACAGGGCTGCGCCTCCATCACCATAACCCATTTTTAGAACATATCCATCACTACAAAAAGAAACCCTGTACCTTTTAGCAAGTACGACCCATTTCCTCCCCAACCCCAGCCCAGCCCTAGGAAACCACCGATCTATTCTCTACCTCTATGGATTTGCCTGTGCTAAACATTTCATATAAATGGAATCATATAATATTTGTCCTTTGTGTCTGGCTTCTTCTTCTTTCACTTGCCATGATGTTTTTGAGGTTCATTCATGTTGTAACAGGTGAGAGGTTCACACATGTCATAACATGTAACATGTACGAATACATACAATATGTATACGTTCCCTTTTTTGGCCAAATAATATTCCATGATATGGATATGCCACATTTTACTTATTCATTCACCAATTGATGGATGTTTGAGTTGTCTCCACTTTGGGGCTACCATGAATAGTGCTACTAGGAGCATTCATGAACAACCTTCTGAGTGGACTGTGTTCTCCATTCTCCTGGGGAGATCCCTGGGGGTAGAAGTGGTAGGTCATACTCTACGGTCATGCTCCAGGGTTAAGCAACTGAGGAGCTTTACTGAGGGGTGCAGCTTTCCTCTTCTTGGGCCATTTCCCTCCAGCAGCTGCACTCACCCCTGACGGGTGCACTTGAAACCAGCCCAGAGGAGGGAGGGGCATTGGCTCTCACAAAAGTTGGGTGGCCTTCCCTGGTCATCTCCTTTAGACAGTCAGGAACATATTTCCCAGCAAATTTTGGGGGGCGAGGAGTTCTAATTAATGACACTTTATTACTAAAAAGTATTTTGGGAGTGATAAAATGTTGGCATTGTTTTACTGCTGCTTGAAGTGGTAACTTCCCATACACATCCCACCTCTGGGAAGCAGACCCCAGGAGTTAGCCATTCGGTGGCCTCTTGGCAGGAGGAGAGGGTCAGAATGGAAAGAAGTGAATCTTCCTTCATAAACAAAGGCTAACTAGCTTTGCTGCCCCTTCCCAGGGTTGAGGCAAACCCACCAGTTACCTCGTCACTGGCTACAGCTAATAACTCATGAGAACGGCAAGGACATTCTATCCCAGTTGTGGGCACAGGGCTGCCCTACAGCCTAGAAAGGCCCAGAACAGGCTGAACGGGCTCTGCTTCCCCCTCCCAACCTCCATGTGTATCCAGTCCACAGGGAGACGGGCTGAGGCCCCTCCGAGGAAGTGGGCTGGGCCCAGCCAGGTGTTCCTCTCTCCCACGTCAGCACAGCATTTAGATGACAGCAGGCTTCCAGGTGGGAAGTGCAACATCCGGGCGTCTTCGAGGTCTGTCCAAAGATCCAGATGTTTGGCATCGACGGCCCCCAAACCTGAGTGATTGAATCTGACACTTTTTTATAGAGTGTAGGCACAGCTGTCCAAAGGAAGCTTGTCTGTATTCACTCCTTCTCTCCCAGCTCGAGTGTGCTTTACATTCTGATTGCAGCAAACTTTTGGCAGCTTCCTTCCATTCTTATGCTGGGGAAAAACCCAAGAGACCCTCCCCTACCCCCATAAGAAGGAGGGAGACCAGGAGCCTGGCCTATTTGATGGAAGGGTGGGAAGGGGGTCCAGATGAAACAGTGCTGTGAGAGAGGGAGTCCTGCACTAAGTGGGGGTTCGACCAGACAGTCTTTGAGGTCACAATCCATTCTAGGCAAGCTCTATTCTTTTTTTTTTTTTAAGTTTATTTATTTTGAGACAGACAGAGACAGTGTGAGTAGGGGAGGGGCAGAGAGAGAGGGAGAAAGAGACAGAGAATCCCGAGCAGGCTACACATTGCCAGTGCAGAGCCCGATGTGGGGCTTGAACTCACAAAACTGTGAGACCATGACCTGAGCCAAAACTGACAGTCAGATGCTTAACTGACTGAGCCACCCAGGTGCCCCAAGGCAAGCTCTATTCTAAAGCAAGCTCAACAGATGCCTACCCCCCTTCCTAGAACCCAGAAAGAGGTTCTTCCTTAGGAGTCCTTGGAGGGGCAAGGTAGAGAAGGAATGAGGCCTTCAAGAAGTCCTAGAGGGGACCCTGCTGAGTGCTTTTCTTCTCCCACTTTCCCAATTACCCAGCATCCCTGGGGTCCCCATCTGGCCCACTGGATGGACCACTTTCCTTTCCCAGAACACGCCGTGTCCTCCTCTGCCCTCCTTCCCTTCCTTGGCTACCTGTCGATCTTCATCATCTTTCTTGGCTCAGCTCCACCACCCCCTCCCTGTGGCCATCAGTGAGCACCCAGTGGAGCTACTGACATCTCTTTCATAAGCCAGGGAGATGGGGATGTATTGTACTTCCATGGGAACTTTCCTCGCCCAGCACGTTTCCGAGGACAGGGACAGGGATCATCCCCCTCTACAGCTTCCTCGCCATCCCAGAGCCCAGAACGGGATAGCATCGTGAGAGCTCAGTGGAGGTTTGTGGACATGAAATAAAAGGAGAGCCTGTCAGAGAGCAAAGAGGTGGTGCCAGAGTCAGCAAGAAGGAAAACGGAGGAGGAAGGAGAGAGGTCATCTGCTGGTGTTGAAGCTACGAGCTGGGGGCTTGCAATTAGGGGACCCTTAGCCTTGCATCCCCTGAGGTGATTTAAAAACCATTACCTCCATTAAGGGTCAAGTATTAGGTGAGCATACTTTGGGGTGCCTGGGTGGCTCAGTCAGTTAAACATCTGACTCTTGATCTCAGCTCAGGTCATGACCTCACAGTTCAAAGATAGGAGCCCCACATTGGGCTCTGCGCTGACGGCACAAGGCTTGCTTGAGATTCTGTCTCTCCCTTTCTCCTTGCCTTTCCCCTGCTCTCTCTCTCTCTCTCTTTCTCTCTCAAAAATAAATAAACTGAAAAGAAAAAAAAGAAATAGAAAGAAAGAAAAAGAAGAATTAGGAGATGATACTTAAAAATCCAGATTTTTGGCATCTAGTGAAAAAACTCAGACGGTCCCAACAAGAGAGGCTGAGCTGGGTGTGGGGCTGCCCACTTGGCCAGGCAGGGTCAGCTGCCTTTGCCCTTGGTGGTTTCTGCCCTGGGTTCAGTGGGCATCAGTTTGCCCTCCTGATGCTGGGAGGTGCTAAGCTGAAGGTCCTTGCCTTGGAAAGGGCAGCATAGAAAAGAACCTTCCCCAGATTTTACTTAGGGCCTGACTGGGGTTTTAAATCACACCCAGAGCTGCCTTTTCTCTTCCCCAAAGGAAAAGAGACCTCAGAGAGTCCTTTGGAGCAATCTCCACAGCCACTGAGTGTCTGAATCTCAGGTTCTCTCGGGACACTGCCCCCTCAGGTGTATGTGGGAGTCGTGACAGTCCCCCAGCATTCCATCCACATATTAGGGAAGCTTATTTTCCCATCTTTACTTCCTAACAACTTCTGTTCATAGAAAGAAATTTAATTTATTTTAGTTAAAAAGCATCGGTAAAAGCAAGAAGCACAGACTGGGGTTGGGGTGTGGGAAGGAGGGAGGGGGGATTCCTGAGGGGCTGCAGGAAACTTGTGGGGGGTAGCGATGTGCTCACTATCCTGATTGTGGTGATGGTTTCACAGGGGGGCCTACCCAAATCTAAGTTAGCAAACTGTGCATTGAAACAGGTACCACTTGTTATATGTCAATTATACCTCAGTGAAGCTAGAAGCTGGTTTTTTTTTTTTTTTTTTGAAAGAAGCAAGAAGCACCATTTGAATTTCATTAAAAGGTAAATGGCTTCAGGGACGCCTGGGTGGCTCAGTCCATTGAGTGTCCAACTGTTGATTTCGGCTCAGGTCATGATCTCACAGCTCCTGGTTCGAGGCCTGAGTCGGGCTCCGTACTGACAGCACAGAGCCTGCTTGGGATTCTCTCTCCTTCTCTCTCTGCCCTCCCCAGCTCGTGCTCTCTTTTTCACTCTCTCTCTCCCTCAAAATAAATAAACTTTGGGAGCACCTGGGTGGTTCAGTCAGTTAAGCATCTGACTTTGGCTCAGGTCATGATCTTGCAGTTAGTGGGTTGGAGCCCCAAATCGAGCTCTATGCTGACAGCTTGGAGCCTGGAGCCTGCTTCAGATTCTGTGTCTCCCTCTCTCTCTCTCTCTGCCCCTCCCCAACACCTCCTCTGTCTCTCAAAATTAAACAAACATTTAAAAAATTAAAAAATAAATAAACTTAAAAAAAAAGGGTAAATGACTTCAGCATGGAACCATAAACCTCACTGAGCCCAGTGACCCCGGTTTAAACAGTGTGTTGGGCATTTGGAAGAGCAGGTCAGTATTGAGGGGCCCAGGGGCCAGGACGTGCCCTGGTGCCCTCAGAAAACCCTGCCTTTCTCCCACCTGTTCTCAGTCATCCTCTCCCCAAGTCCCCCTTCTGGGGCTTCCTTCTCCCTGTCCCCCACAGAAGGAGTGCTTTTCCAATCCCTGGCGGGTGGGTGTTAACAGCTCTTGGCTGAGGAGGACCCCGCCCTGCCACAGCAGACTCTGAGCCACAGAGACCCCTCTCCAAGTGAAAGGCATGGGGTGGGGGGGCACACCTTCTTCCCCACCATCTTCCTCGACACCTGTTACCCGTGTCCTCTGAGAGAGGCCTGCCATCCATGGCCTGCTCATCCCTGCAGCCACTCCCAGGGGGGCTGTCAGGGCTCTGTTTTTGTCTTTGCCAAAGCCCAGAATGTCCAAACACGTGCCTCCCAAACAGTTCATCAAAAGAAATAAAAATGATCAGCCTTACATTAGCAACACAGGTTAACTTGGCTGAGCACTACTTTCTCCCTTCTCCCGCCTGGCTCGCCCCTCTGAAGGCCAGGAGGGCAGGCAGTGGACCAGCTTGGGTGGTCAGCCTGCCAGGCAGGCCTCTCCATTCCGGTGACTGTGGGCAGCCCAGGGATCACTGCTCTCTGTCTTCCTAATGAAGTCTGACTCTGCTGGAAAGCATGTGTTTGCACAAAATGTAACCAGGGGAGGAGTGGACGAGTGGGGAAAGAGGAAGGCAAGGCCCCACTGCCACAGTCCAAGTACCCCCACGGGAAGGCAGGAACAGTGTTTTCCGGGCCCATTTGCCCCTTCTGCAGCAGGAAAGCCTGAACTGGGCTCAGCCTGGATTCAGGCTGCAAGGCATGCTGGGAGCTCCGCTGTGGGAGGCTACGGGCCTGAGGGAGCTGATCTTGAGGCAGGACATGTCTTTAGGGAGAGAGAGGGGCATTGGTCCTGTACCCTGTTTCCACAGGGCCTGGATGTCTTTGGCCTTGTTCTGGCCACCCCAGTGGTACCCAAAGGGTCTGGGTTCCTGGGGGCTGGAGCGAGGGTGAGGGAGGATCAAGGGTCAGGTCCAGATGGCTCTTAGCCCCAACAGGACAGTATCCTAACCCAAAGGTGAGAGTGCAGGAAATGGGTGCTGCCCTTGAGGTGTTGGGGAAAAGAGGGTGACCGAGGGCCTGGTGGAGCCAATGCTCAGCATGGGAGACCTGGGTCCAGATGAAGATCCTTTGGTCCTGCCCTGGCTCTCAGGTCATCTGGATCATTCTTACACCCAGCCATTCATCATACAGGCAGGCACACCACCCTCAGACTGCTCTATCCCTCCTTCCCAGCCCATCTTCTGCTTCCCCACCTTTGGACTCATTTTTTCCTCTTGGACTTGACGCTGAGAACCATCTCTCAGCTTTGGACATTTACTGTCCTCGTAGACTACAATGCAGCCAGTCCCAGTGGCTACTCAGGTGTAGACCCCTCCATCAGCCCAGCTCAGCTCTGGATCTAGTCCCATAGCAAGGACAGTGCAGGTGATGCCCACAGCTGCACTCAGGCCCACGAGTGAGAGAGAGGGGAGGAGTGCCTGGTGGGACAGACTGCCCTGGTACCACAGCACAAAGCTGGCAGCTTGATGGCAGCTCAGGACCCCACTGGTCCCTAGGTGCCTATCTACCAGGCAGTGCTAGGGGTCCCCAGTGGGCTTCTGCCCTGCTCCGTATTAAGTCCAGCATTGGCAGTGGTGGTCGAGGGGGGTGTTGGATAGCACCCGTGGGAACTGGCTTCAGTGACTATTTACTTATCTATTGCTTCATAACAAACTGCCCCAAAACTTAGCGGCTGAAATCACTCCTCATTTACCACCATTACCTCTTGAGGTTCTGGAAGTTGACCTGGTAGCTCTGGCTTGGCTATTCTCACTCAGGAGTTCTGTGGGGTTGCAGTGAGTAGTTGGGGCCGGAGGTATCTCAAAGGGCTTCTGCACTTACAGGTCAGGCAGTTGATGCTGGCTATTGTGGGGGTCTCAGCTGGGACACCTCATGTAGCCCCTCAATGTACATGGACTTCCTCACAATATAGCAGCTGGCTTCCAGGGCTAAGCATCCCAAGACAGAGCCTGGCATAAACCGTCCTGCCTTTCATGACCTTTCCTTCCAGGTCATGTTGTACCATTTCTGCCCCCTTCTACTCCTCAGAAGGGCAGAATTCAGACTGGCCCAGATTGAAGAAGAGGGCAATTAGGTTCTGCCTCTTGATAGGAGGCATGTCAAAGAATCGATGAATAGATTTCAAAACCTCCTGAGTGACTCCTGCTGAGCTGGGCCTGGAAAAATAAAGCACAGAAATTAAAGGTAATTTCTGGAATTTTATCCTCTCTCCTTGCCTTCAGAATCTTTGACTCCAAGCTAGCCTTCCTATTGATGATACCTTTATCATGACAAGTGTGAGGAGCTCAAAAATGCCTGTTCATGGAGCTCAGACAATGGGGACTCTTAAATGGGTATCACTGGCCTTTTCAATGGGCGCCTACTCACCTGGGCTGGGGGTCATACCCTCAGTACACAGCGCAGTGCTCACATGACATGGGGCAGGGCCTGTGCTCTCTGAAGGAAGGTGTGCTGTAGGAAGGCTCGTGAGGACCTTGCCTTTGTAGGGAGAAAAATCTTTTCCCTCTACCATCTTATGTTCTGTGTCCAGAGACCTGCAAATTAAACTTACAAAAGTCATCCTAGCAAGAAAAAAGAACAGATATAATTACGAATGTGTGCCCAAGACTTCTCAAAGAAATGTCACTCAAGGAGCTACTTAGAATTTGGATCTCATATGCCATCTTAACAAAAAACTTGTAAAGGAAAAGACACAGGCCAAGTGTTTGGGGCTTCTGGGGGTGGTGAGTTGTGGGATGGTCAGCATATGGGGAAACTCACAGAAAGTAAGGAATATTTCAGTAAGGTTTGTTTATGCAGATTCAAGTTGGTGCAGTCTCAGTACTGGATGGTTTCCTCTTCCTGGTGTGGGAAAAGGGAGGGAAATACCTTCACAAGGGGAAATGTATGCCTGCCTTGAGGAAGGTAGGGGGAGGGGAGGGTTTTTTCTGGGTCTGCTGTTTTTCAATTGTCTTCACCTCAAAATAATCCTTATGGCCAAAAGGCACATTTTGAGGATGGCATACTCTGATCCCCCTTTACCTTCATTCAGTGACTGTGAATCTGCCCACCTGCCATGTTGCCTTCACTCCAGGGGGCATGTGTAGTGGTGTTTGGAGTCAGATGACAGGTAAAATTTTTGGCTCTGACCCTGACCAGGGTGCAATCTCAGGCATGGCCAGCCAGCTTCCTGAGCCTTAGTTTCCTCTTTGGTAAACCATAGGGAATCACAGTGCCTACCCCCTAAGGGGAGGATATAAGCATTCCACGGAAGGGATGAGAACATAGCCGGCATATAGCAAATGCTGCATATTTTTCAGATGGATATTACCTTAGAAAGGGGCAGTGATAATAATGGTGATTTCTGAGCCATGTAGCACATTGCCCCAAACATCCTAATGGATATGATCTCACCAAATCCTTATAGTTCTTTCATTGTGTGGATGGGAACATGAAAACTCAGGCCAGTGCCCAGCCCAGGTCACAGAGCCCATGGCTGTAACTCAGGCTCCTGGTCCCACGTTACTGCTGTGCCAGTCAGGGCTTCCCTGGGTGGCTCACTAAGGCAATGAATCCTGATGTCCTTCAGGCCCCAGAAGGTGTGGCTGGGAGAGGAAAGGTTGCAAAGGGCTCCATGTGGCTGGAGGGTGGTCCTGAGAATTGGAGGTTAACCCAAAGACAAACTGAAGAGGAGAGACAACAGCAAGGCCAAGAGGAAGGCCTAGGGGGAAAGAACTGGAAGAACCAGAGAGAGGTGGATAGATAGAAAGGATGAGATGCAGAGAAAGAGCAGGCTCAGTGAGGTGAAGCCCCAAGGGGGCACAGAGTAGGGGTCAAACCTGGACCTGTCAGCACATAAAGCCCATATGTGCTACAGCATGTGGGAGGACACAGCTGATGCGTCTCCACAGCTGGAAACTCTGGAAAGGTTGTGAGTGGGCATCAAGAGGGCAGGAAGGGTAGGCTCGGCTGGGCTATGCAGGGTGAGGTGAGACTGCAGGAAGTCTGGAGGGCCCAAAGGGGGAGGAAGAAAAGGAGGTGAGCCTGAATGTGGGGAATGCGGAGTGGGCCCCCAGTTTGGTCACTGCACAGAAGGGGCAGTACCCTGGGCTCTCTGCTATAGATTCAATGTTTGTGCCCCCCCCCACAAGTGTTAAATCTTAACCCCCCAGGGGCACCTGGGTGGCTTGGTCAGTTAAGCATCCAAACTCTTGATTTCGGCTTAGGTCATGATCTCACGGTTCGTGAGTTCGAGCCCCACATTGGGCTCTGCACTGACAGTGTGGAACCTGCTTGGGATTCTCTCTCTCCCTCTCTCTCTCTGCCCCTGCCCTGCTCTAACTCTTTCAAAAATAAATAAACATTAAAAAAAAATCCTAATCCCCAATGTGATGCCATTAAGAGGTGGGGCCTTTGGGAGGTGAATGGGTCAGTAGGGTGGAGTCCTCATGAATGGGATTAGTGCCTTTACATCCGGGACCCCAGAGAACTCCCTCACTCCTTCCTCCATGGAGAACACTGCAAGGCTTCACAGCTTGCACGACTGTGAGAAATAACTATTGGTTGTTTAAGCCACTTATCTAAGGAATTTGTGTCATAGCAGCCCAAACAGACCAATGCATCCTCTGATCTCAAGAAGTTCAAGGCCCTCAGCGGGGTGTGTGGGGCCCAGAGCACATTGTTCACAGGTCTGACCATCCTGAGTGTTGGTGACAGGTGTAGCCAACGGGGCTCTCCCACTGTGGACATTCTGGAAATGTGCCCGCAGCACCTACGAATGTGAAGACATGCACTCCTGTTGCTACAGTTCCACTCCCAGGCACATGTCCAACAGACACTGTGCACAGGTGTGCCCAGTGACAAGTACAAGGGTATTCATGGGGGACGATGTTCGTGAGGGCCAGACCAGAAACCATTCCCAGTCTACCAGTAAAGGAAGAGGTGAAGAAATGGTTCCATTCACATAAATAGGTAATTATGTTAAAATGAGGTCATTAGGGTGGCCCTAATTCAATCTGACTGGTGTCCTTATAAGAAGAGGAGATTAGGACACAGGCTTACACAGAGGAAAGCCCAGGTGAGGACACAGAAAGCAGGCAGCCATCTGCACGCCAGAGAGAGAGGCCTCGGGAGAAACCAGACATGCTGACGCTTTGATCTTGGACTTCCAGCCTCCAGAACTGTAAGGGCATCTTGTCCTCATCATCCCCCTGCCTCCCACTTCATGAAGTTGTCAGCTCGTTGGATTTTATCCTGGGGCAGAACCTCACGGCTCACCTGGGCCAGACCTCTACTCTCTAGGCCAGGAGGTTAGTGGTTTGCTTGAGGTCACACAGCTCCGGGGTGATCTGCTCCCGCCACTGAGGCAGATGGTCCCACAGGGAAAGGGGCTGGAATAGGACTGGGGTGGGCGGTGTGATCCTACAGGGCATGACACTCGATCCAATCAAAATCATGAAATTAAAAACCATACCCTGCCTGGATCCACCCAGACCAATTAAAGCAACCCCAACTTGGATGCATGTATTTTCTTTTAAAATCCCCCCAGAGGGTTCTAATGGGCAGTCAGAGCTGAGAACCCCACCACAGGGACATCACGGGTACTCAGTGGCTGCCACTCCACTCCCTTGGTGTCACTTTTTATGTTATTTGAATGTGCTTCTTGATGCCAGCTGTGTGGGCTTCCCTCCATCCTGTTGCTAAATCCTTGTTTGGCAATCGATTCAGTCAACATGACTTTTCCATAGAAACATCTTTGTGGTCTGGTTCTTCATGTAGAAATCGTGTGCCCTTTCTGTTGTCATAACCGACTTCTCCAGGCAGACCGAACATGGGCTTGGGTCCCTCCCAGCACCACACCTGCTTCCTTCCCCACACACCCAGGTGGCATGAGGTCAGCCACTTGCTCTGGGAATGCAAGAGCCAAGACCGAAAGAGGAACCTGCCTGGGCTGCAGCTTCCCCCACACAACCGAGCAGAAAAGCCAGGCTGGGCTGGGTGGGGCCCACATGAAGGGAGGGGTGGTGTGGGGGAGACAGGCAGAGCAGGGCCTAAAGTTAAAGGTGTGCTTTGGGTCAAGTGGCTCACATTGGTGAGCCTCGGTTTACTAGTCCCCATGTAGAGCGGGACTAGAAGCACCTGGTTCCAAGGATAAATGAGATATGGTATGTGCCTGGGGGCAGGGGGCAGCAGGAAGCCCTTGTGGCTTGCACCCTTTTGGCATCCCCATCCTTGTGTTCATCGGAGGAGATTCCCATGTTGCTAAGGAGGGTGTCTTCTAGGGCTTTCCCCTGGCAGTTCCCCACCAATCTCTGGGAACTCCCTCTCTTGCTTTTCCTTCTGAGAGCCTCCAGAGTCCTATCTGCCAATCCCATGGCATGCTCCAGGGCTGGAATGAGAGGAAGGGAGGGAGTGGGGAAAGGGAAACCTGTGGTTGGTAAGCAGGACAAGGTAGGGGGTGGGGTGGCAAGAGGTGGCAATGGCAGCCCTCTCTTAGCCTCCTGGAGCATCCCCTGCAGCAGGTCTTGGGATCCCTTGCTTCTTTGTTCCCTGGCTGTTGGGATGCACCAGGGAAAAACAAGCTCATCAGCTTTGGTGATCTGGACGGCACTTTTGGGTGGATTATAGAAGGTCCTCCCTCCGGGTAGCAACAACCATGGGCATGACTTGGCAAGCGGGGTATGGGCTGGATTTCAGGTCCAGTTTTCTTTCCAGCTGGGCACCTTGGGCACAACACAACTACACCACTGAACAGAATGACTCCAAAGGTAATTGACATTTAATCTTGACATGTGGAAACCATTTCTAGCAAGGGAAACTTGAGTTCATGCCACAGCCTGATTTGGGGTCTGTCTCCTCCCTCCCTCCAGGCAACCATGTCTACAGTAGAAAGTCCTTAAGGGAGGCAATGGCCCTGGGATTCACCTCTGGGTCCCCTCTCTTCTGTACAGAGGATGGAGTCCTGTAGCATCTGTGCCAGCTACTGCTCTGAGTCAGGATCTCTCAGCAGATGCATAGGACCTAGGAGAATACAGGGACAGGCACAGTCCTATCAAGGCAGAGATCCCCCAGAGTGGACTCCTGGCTGCCACAGAGACAGTTCTAGAATGAGATGCCTGTGAATGTGTCCATACACAGGATGTCACAGGGTTTTACCCTTAGCTTCCCCTTGAAATGTGAACTCTTTTCTCATTCCATTGGCCACCACCATCTTGGCTGTGCTGTCCCATCCATTCATTGATTCTGTCAGCAACTATGGAGCGCCTTCTGTATGTGCTTGGAGGAGCAAACCATGGGAGTCTGGAGGTTAGAGTAGGAGTTATTCCCCCAGCTGACAAAGGCAGAAGGAAATTTAGTCAAAGAGAGAGCTCTGGCAGAAATCCAACCTTCACTTTGTGAATGACTGCATGTGCCAGGCAATGTAACAGGAGAGCCACAGAGCCAGCCAAGGGAATCTTGTGATGGCCTGTGCTTCACACCTAGCCCCGCCCAGAAGGGTGGGTGACCAGCCCAACAGAATGGAATCAAACAGATTGACTCTAGAACTCCTGCTTCTCCTGTTGCTCTCCACGCCCCATGTCATGATGCTGCCTACCCATGGCTCTGGCTAACACAATGGGCTTTCGTTCTCAGGAAAGCCTGCCCTCAGCAGGTGACCGCCCCCATCCCCGCTCCCCCCAGCAGGTGCCTGGGCTCTCAGTTTCCCCCTGTGCCTGGCTACCAGAGCTTACAAGCCTTGGTTTACCAAGGGGTGAATGACCCCTCATGGCCTAGCATACCCCCATGCCTTGAGAAGATGGGAAATTCCAGGGAAAGGGAAAGAGATGAGTTCTCATCCCCACATCTTAGATTCCAACTGGAAGAGGATGCAGGAACATTGGGGTCCATTGCCTGGCCTTCAAATCCTCGTATGGTTATTCCCTACCCACCCAGTGTGGACTAGATGCTTCCTCACGCTGCATACCTTCACAGCTACCTGAGGTAAGGATGTTCCTCGTATTTCACAGACCAGGAGACAGAGGCAAGAGCAGGGAAGGGTCATCCTTGCTCCAAATTGCCAAGAGGGTCACATTACACAGGATCTTTGGACTTCATGCCTATGCCCCTTTCTCCATCCCTCCTCCCTGTGCCTGGCTATGTGGATGGAGCCCAGGATTCGAAGTGCCAAGGTGCTTTCCAGTAGAGGCACCTGATGATGTCCTGACCATCCTTCCAAGCCTTCAAAGTCAGCATTTGAAGCCAGACCAAATGGCAACCTGAGAGGGCACCTTAAGATCTCTGTGCTTCTGTTTCCTCATCTGCAAGGTGCAGGTGGCCATAAGAACACCCAAGCCCTGTAAGAACTAGAAAGGCCCCAAACAGGACACACACGTTCCCAGAAGCAGCAGTGATGGAGGCAGATGGAGTGTAGTGTCTATTTTCAGGCAGGCATTTTTCACAACACGGGATCCCTGGAATACTCCTTTTATACAAGGCTTCCTTCTTAAATCTTCTCTCCCCCTTAACGTGGCCCAAGCCCCAGGCATCCAGTGATTTCCTTTGCCTCATAATCAAATATGTCACCTCTCCTATGATCTACTGTTTAAGATCTTCATGGGTCACCTTTTAAAATGAACTAGTGTAGGGGCACCTGGATGGCTCAGTAGGTTAAGCATCTGACTTTGGCTCAGGTCATGATCTTGCAGTTTGTGAGTTCGAGCCCCGCTTTGGGCTCTGTGCTGACAACTTGGAACCTAGAGCCTGCTTCAGATTCTATGTCTCCCTGTCTCTCTGCCTCTCTGCCACTCACACTCTGTCTTTGTCTCTCCCTCTCAAAAATAAATAAACATTAAAAAAATTAAAATGAACCAGTATATGAATGGATAAATAAAATGTGGTCTATCCATATAATGCAATGTTACTCAGCTCTAAAAAGTAAGGATATTTGGACACACACTTCAACACGGATGAACCTTGAGGACACGAGGTTAAGTGAAATAAGCCAATCACAAAAAAGACATACTGTATGATTCCACTTATATGAGGTTCCCAGTGTATTCAAAATCATAGAAACAGAAAGTACAATGGTGGTTGCCAGGGGCTGGAGGGAGGGAAATGGGGAGTTATTAGTTTAATGGGTACAGAGTTTCAGTTTGGGATGATGAAAAAAAAGTTCACGTACTTATTGCTACTACATAGTACATTTAAAATGTGTAATTGGTAAATGTTATTTTATGTGTCTTTATCAATTTTTTTCTTTAATTGATCACGCTTTTGGTGTCAAGCCTAGGAATCTGTATCTAACCTTAGATCCCTAAGATTTTTGTCCTAGGATTTTTCTAAAACTTTTGTGGTTTTATGTTACAAGTCTATGATATGTATCTTGAGTTAAGTTTTCTGAACGATGTGAGGTTTAGGTTGAGGTCACTCTCCTTCTCCGTCCTCCATCCCCCTCCTCCTCCTCCCCCTTCCCCTCCTTCTCCTCCCCTTCTCTCTTCTTCCCCTCTCTGTCTCCATTTCCCCCCTTCCTCCTCCTCTTCCTCCTCCTCCTCCCCTCTCCCCCTCGCCTCTTTTTCTCCCTTCCTCTCCTCCCCCTCCTTCTCCTCCTCCTTTCCCTTCCCCCTCTCCCTCCTCCCCCTCTCCATCTCCTTCCTTCCCCTCTCCTCTCTCTCCCTCTCCTCTTTCTCTTTCTTCTACTTCTTCCTGGCTGTCCAATTGCTCTAGCATCATTTGCTGAAAAGGATATCCTTCCTCCGTGAATTGACTTTGCATCTCTGTCAAAAATCAGTTGAGTATATCTGTGGAGGTCTTTACTTCAGTTCTGGGCTCTCTAGTCTTCCATTGATCAATGCATTTGTACCCCTGCCATTAGCACACTATTTCAATTACCATAGCTCTACAACAGGTCTTAACGTCAGGAAGAGCAAATCATGCCACTTTATTCTACTGTGTCAGGATTCTTTTCTTGTCACTTCTCCTTTTCATATGATTTTAGACTAAGTTGGTCTATAGGTACAAAAAAAATCTTGCTTGGATTTTGGTAGGAAGTACATTAAACTTATAGATCAATTTGGGGAGAATTGCCATGTTTACGCCATGGGACATTATAATCCATGGATATGCTCTATCTTTCCAAATTTTTACGTCTTATTTGATTCTTTTCATCAGCATTGGTAATTTTCATAATACAAATCCTCCACAGGTTTTCTTAAGTATGTGTCTAAACATTTCTTCTCTTTTTTTTTTTGTTACTGACTGTAAATGATACGGTGCTTTTAATATTGGTTTCTGTATGTTCATTTTTAGCATATAAAAATGTGATTTATTTTTGCATTCTAATCTTATATTCTACCACCTTGCTGAGCTCACTAATGAGTTATAGGATGGGTGGGTTTATGGGTTTTTTGGTAAATCCCTTGGGGTTTTCTATGTAGACAATTAAGTCATCTTCAAATAGAAAGGGTTTTATTTCTTCCTTTACAATCTGTACATCTTTTTCTTGCCTAGGACTTTTGACACTATGTTGACTATGAGTAGTGGAAATGGATATCCTTGCCTTCTTCCCAGTCTTAGGGGAAAGCATTCAGTCTTTCTACATTAAGTATGATGTCAGCTATGTTTTTTTTGTAGATGTTCTTAATTGAGTTATGATAATTTCCTTCTATTCCTACCTTTTTTTTTTTTTACAATATGCTTTCTTTGGCCTCTCTCCATATATATATATATATATATATATATATATATATATATAATATATAAACAACAGCATCTTGTACCCAGTAAATACTAAATAAATGGCATTTATTATCCTGACTATGATTGTGTAGGAAACACTCCCCTAGAGACCCAGGTGTTCAGACTCCATAGCTTACTTGCTGTGTGAATATAGCCAATTATTTAGCACAATATTATCATTTGTTATTTAAATGGGAATATACTTTTATCATATTATTATTTACTATCAGTTAGGTGTCATCTTTGAGTCTATACACCCTTACAGGGACGTGAGGTTGAAAATTGCTGCTTTGCATCTCTCATAGGGATCAAATGAAAGGTAAATGAGTTGTGCAGTGCAAAGCAATTGCCTGGCCAAATGCAAGGTAGCAATGCTACCAGGTAGCTTCACGAAGCCAGGCACGTGGTGGACAAACTTCCAGCTACGTAGATACTGCCCTTTCCTGTCTCCAGGCCCCCTGCTCACCCTGCACCCTTCCAGCTTCATACTGTGCTCCAGGCTGTGGCACTCTTTCTGTACCCATCAAGGGTAGCCATCTGAGTACTAGTAAACTACTGCATCCACACTAGCACATCCACTAGTACTTTCCTTCAGGAAATGAGAAAAGACGCTTGCCTCAACGATTTTCAACTAGGTGTGTCACTGTCAGTAAGTGATCTTAACTGCTCTCTAGTCAGCGGGATTGAGCCAGATGACACGTGGGTTCCAATTTTTGAGAACTTGATTGGAAATCAAGTTTTAGATTTTGTAAAATGCTTTTCTGCATCAGTTGATATGATCCCATGATTTCTCTTTTCTAGCTCTGATTGGTTTTGAAATGTTGAGCCAACCTTGTCGACCCGGAATAAATCCTGCTTGGTCACCGGGTATGATTATTTGTATGATTGTTAGATTTGGTTTGCTGATATTTTGTTGTGAATTGTTCCTTCTAAGTTCATGGAGGATACTGGTCTCTCACATCTCTTTTTGCATTGTCTTTGTCTGGTTTTAGAACAAGGTAGTACTGGCTTCATCAAAATGAATTGGGAAGTATTCCTTTCTCTTTCATTTTCTGATAAAGATTGCGCAAAATTGCTATTAGTTCTTCTTTAAATGTTTGGTAGACTTCTCCAGGGAAATCATCTAGGCTTGGAAATTTATTTTTCAGGAAATCTTAAATTAAACATTCAATTTCTTCGGTACTTACAAGGTTATTCAGATTGTCTTTTTGTCTTTTTTTTTTTTTTTTGGCAAGTTTTGGTTTTTGAGGAAGTGGTTCATTTCTTTTATGTTGTCAAATTTATGAGAAAAAAATTTGTCCATAGTATTCCCATATAATCTCATTAATGGCTGCAGTCTGTAGTAATATACCTTATTTCATTCCTGAGACTTGAGATTTGTGTCTTCTCTTTCTTTTGTGTTCTAGAGATTTTTCAATTTTATTTTCAAAGACTCAGCTTTTTATTTCATTGATTTTCTTTCTTTTTTTTAAATGTTTATTTATTTATTTGAGAGAGAGAGAGAGCACGAGCACAAGCCAGAGGGGCAGAAAGAGACACACAGAATGTGAAGCAGGCTCCACGCCCTGAGCTGTCAACGCTGAGCCCGACACAGGGCTCGAACCCATGAACCATGAGACCATGACCTGAGCTGAAGTCAGACACTTAACTGACTGAGCCACCCAGGTGCCCCATTTTTCTTGTTTTTTCTATTTTTAAATTGCATTGATTTCCACTCTATGTTTGTGATGTCCTTTCTTCTTTGGGTTAATTTTGCTACTATTTTTCTAGCATCTTGAAGTAGGACTTAGGTTATTGATTTGGGTTCTTGCCTTGTTAATCATTTAGTGCTATAAACTTTCATCTCAGCTTTAGTTGCATCCCACAAATTTTGATACATTGTCTTTGTTTTTAATCAATTATATATATTTTTTAAATTTTCCTTCAAGGCTTCCTCTTTGACCCATGACTTCCTTAGATGTGTTTTGTTTAATTTCCACATTTAGAGATTTTCCTGATTTATTATAGTTGGAGAATGTACTCAGTATGATTTCAATTCTTTTACATTTGTTGAGGGTTTTTTTTTTTTTTTTTGGCCCAGGAAATGATCTATATTGATGACTGCTTCATGGATACTTGAAAATGCTTGGTGCTTGGAATGCTTCTAGGAAAAATGTGTAGGAGGGAACACTTGCTTCCAGCAGGTCACTATATTCCCTTTTAGACACTCATTTTCCCTTCAATTTTTTTTAACCCAGAAGGAAATATTTAAGTATATTTTTATCAAATTGTCAAAGAACAAAAAAATATCTATTTTTACAAGTTATTCCACATAACAGGAAGTAAGTAAAGCTG
The DNA here is from genome assembly GCF_018350175.1 of Felis catus. Lineage (NCBI taxonomy): Eukaryota > Metazoa > Chordata > Mammalia > Carnivora > Felidae > Felis > Felis catus. The sequence continues at coordinate 19,080,923 of NC_058373.1, forward strand.
TTTTCTAAATTTTTTTTTTTTTATTTTTGAGAGAGAGAGAGACAGAACATGAGCTGGGGATGGGGAGGGCCAGAGAAAGAGGGACACACAGAAGCCAAAGCAAGCTCCAGGCTCTGAGCTGTCAGCACAGAGCCCAACAAGGGGCTCAAACTCACAGACCGCGAGATCATGACCGGAGCTGAAGTCAGACGCTTAACCCACTGAGCCATCCAGGCACCTCAAGTAAAGCTGTTTTTGAGGCAAATACAATCTGGGTAAAATAAAAACTGCATAGTCTCTGTAGGAAAAGAAAATTACAGGCCAATGTCACATGGGAATATAATTGTAAAAATCCTGCAGGAAATATTAGCAATTCTAATCCACTAGTGTATTAAAATGATGATTTGTCATGCCCAAGTCAGGCTTTTATACCAGGAAAGCAAAGATGGTTCTTCCATTAGAATAAATGCAGATAAAATTCATCTCATTAATATGCTAAAGGAGAAACAACATAAGCATCTCTCAAAAGATAGAGAAATCACTCAATAAAATGTAGAACTTGGGGTGCCTGGGTGACTCAGTGGGTCGAGGGTCTGACTCTTGGTTTTGACTCAGGTCACGATGGCAGCCAGGGTCATGGGATCAAGCTCCATAGGCTCTGCACGGAGTGTGGAGCCTGCTTGTGTTTCTCTCTCTCCCTCTGTGTGTCACTCCCCTAACATGCTCTCTCTCTCTAAAATTAAAAAAAAAAAAATGTAAGGGCATCTGGGTGGCTCAGTTGGTTGAGTGTCCGACTTTGGCTCAGGTCATGATCTTGTGGTTCATGGGTTCAAGCCCTGCATCAGGCTCTGTGCTGACAGCTCAGAGCCTGGAGCCTGCTTTGGATTCTGTGTCTCCTTCTCTCACTGCCCCACCTCCACTCACACTCTGTATCTCTCTCTCAGAATAAATAATAAAAATAATTTTTTTAAAAAAATGTAAAACTCATTCATATGAAAACTTACAGCACCTAAATATAGAAGACAATATCTTAAAAATGAATTGGTAGTTATCAAAAACCTACTGCCAACAGTATATCAAATAGTGAAACAACGTATTTAATAATGAAAAAATGCTTATTATCACCACTACTATTTAAGATTGTACTGGAGTTCCTAAATAATTCAATCAGCCGAGAATAAGAACTAGAAAAGTAGATGAAATTATAGATGATATGACCATCTACATTAAAAAACACACAAGAAAATAAATGGATAAAATAATAAAATTAATAAGGCAGTGAAGAAGTATACAGATAGGAAATAAAGTTACAAAAATCAGTAATGCTGTTTTATATGTGCAATGAGTAACTAGAAATGGAATATTTATGGGGGCGCCTGGGCCTGGGTGGCTCAGTCGGTTAAACATTCTCATCCAACTCTTGATTTCAGCTCAGGTCATGATCTCACCATCTGTAGGTTCGAGCTCTGCACTGACAGTGCGGAGCCTGCTTGGGATTCTCCCTCTCCCTCCTTCTCTGCCCCTACCCTGCTTTCTCTCTCCCCCAAAATAAATAAACTAAAAAAAATTTTTTTTAATTTCACAATTGTAAAACATAGGCATCCAGAAATAAACCTAACAAAAATGTGCGAACTTTATGGAGATCATTACAAAATGCTGAAAGACATAAAAGAGAAAAACACAGAATTAGATATTCTCTGTTCATTCATAGAAGGAATCAGTCCCCTAGCGATTTAGCCAATGTCCCTCCAAATAAATGAGCACATTGAGCGCGATTCCAATTAAAATTCTTTGGCTCTTTGATTCACTTCGGAACACTGTTTCTAAAATTCGTATGAAATAATAAAGGAGTTTGAATAGCTGAATCAACTCTAAACAGTCATCATGGAAAACCTCACCCTACAGACATTAAGCCGTTTTACAAAGCCAGAGTAATTAAAATAGTGAGACACTGGTGCTGAGACTGGCAGCCAGTGTCATGGGATGCAATGGCCCATTCAGAGACAGTCACAGACATTTATCAGAACACAGTGTTTATAATAGAGGCAGCATCGTGATGCCCTCGGGAATAGCCGCTTGGATAGAAAAAAAAAAAACACAAAATCCAACTTTAGATGAATGCTGTGAAGAAAAGGAAAGAGGGGCAGTGGCTGTAAAGAACAGCGGGAACGAGGCAGTTTCGCTGTGTTGTTTTTCTTTTCTTGTTTTATGGAGACAGAGACCTGAGTGCAAAGAAGCCGATGGGGAGGACCCAGGTGAGAGGCAGAGTGTGAGTTTACTACAGGGAGAGAGTGGTGTCTGTTTCTGTAGGTGGTCAGTTTCTGTAGACCTTGACAGGGGAATGGGAGATGTGAGCAAGTTCTATATCTGGCCCAGGAAAAGGCAGGAGTTTCTGTATTTCTATTCACCACCTTTCCATGTAAATTTCCCTGGCGCATTAAGCATATCTACATTTTTGGACACTGATCGGCAGTAACCAGAGACTCCATGGAAGGCTTCGTGTCTGTGAAGGTCAAATTCAGAGAACTTATCAGCTGCTGCCTCTCAAGGACAAGGACCAAGGGAGATCATCAGCTCCAAACTAAGGGAGGAATGCTATACGTAGGAATCACTCTGTGGTTCCTCTAATGTCTGCCCAGGTAAGTCAGCATGTGCTATGCAACTCTGCCCTCATGTAGTAAAATGAAAATGCCTTCAGCAAGGGGTGAGGTGCATTTAGTATGTTTGATTTAACAAGGGTGGGACCTGTAAAATTATGATTCTGCCGAAGGGTTAATGTCTTAAAACAGCCTTGCTTATCTCTTTATTATTCATCGCATGCTCTAAAACCAACTAACCAAATGAACAGTGTAAACAGGAATGAAAAGATACCCGGGCTTCATGCTTACTAAAAAGAGGGAACCACCACATTGGGTGGGAGTTCCAGGGCTGGACCAAACAGGTTGGGGACAGGTGGGAGGATTAGAGAGACAGGGTGTGGGGGTAGGTATGCGACCCAGTGCAGCCAAGGAGAATAGAGCCAAGGAGTGACCGACAGCAAACCCAAGCTCTGGAATAAGCCCCCGGGGTCAAAAGGCAGCCTGATCCATGGCAGGGATCATATCTGAAGGGTGAGCAGAGGGTAGAGAGTTGGGTGAGCCCAACAGGAACATGGCAGGAAGAAAGGAAGAGGTTCTGGGCTTTGGTGGGAGCAGGGGACATGGGCCTGGGGCTCCCTTCCATCCATCGGGCTAGCCAAACAGGACTGGGTGCCCAAGGAGACAGGCACCAAGTGAACTGAAAATTAGAGATATGAATCAGTTCTGTGAACAAAAATCTGGGGCTTCTGGAGCAAAATAAAAAGGAGCCAGTGGCTATCCAGGGTCCAGAAACCATAGCTATCAATCCAAGCATCTGTTAGAACTCAGCGTTAATTTGGCAACATCAGTGGTAGCCCCATGGAGGTGGGCTTGGGGGTGGGGTTTGAGTGTTGCTGGAATCCCCCCAGTGACACTCCCAAACCCCACCCCTGTCCCTGTCCCATGGAAGATCTAGTTGCTGTCCACAAGGCTGGGTATCTTTTGCTCTGCTCATGCTTTTCAGCCATTGTATCTGGGCTCTAATGACACTGAAAAGTTCCAAAATAGTCTCACATTGCAAAAGATCCCTGGTCTTTGAAGCTGGATTGCTTCAGACCTACAGAAGAGATGTTGGTGTCCTGGAATGAGCTTCATTTCCTCTGACAAGAAACCCAGCCACCTGTGGATGGGTTTTTATCATTATCTTCATAATTTTCAGTACTGGCAGGTGTGAAAAGTTTCCTCCAGGCAAGTGACTTTGTAGCTGTGAGGAACACAGCCCAGGCAAGAGAGAGAGACAGAGACAGAGACAGAGACAGAGAGAGTGTCTGTGTGTAGGTCCCACCCCCCACCCCCCTGTGTGGTGTTGGGTGTCTGTGGGTGCATACCTGCCCACAGGCAACCTGGGACAAGTTGGGCCCCACAGCCTGGGGTCTAATAACATGGCCTGAGCCCTCTCTGCTTTCAGGTGTCTAGGCCTCTCCAGCATCCACCCCCTGGGACACAGGGGATGTAAGTGTTGTTGGGCCATTCAGCCGGAAACCTGGGAGCAGTGGCTCTGACAGGGCTCCAGGTGCCCCGGTCACTGTGGATGGAGATTAGACGCCAATCTCCTTTCCTAGGACACACTATCCGGCAGGCTTGTTTTCAGCCAGACAATCGACCACTGTCCCTGCCTAGGGGGGCTGTTCGGCCGCCTGCCCAGGCCAATGCCAGACACGGAGCAGGAGCCCTTCCCAGCATCACTGTCCCCCGGGCCCAATTAGGGTGGGTGGTATGGGCCCCAGAGACATCCTAGAGTGACTGGCCCTGCTACTGCCCAGGGCTCCTTGCTACCGCACATCAAAGGTGGCCAGGTTGGAACCCACTTCCCCTTAGTCACAAGGACAAGTTAAACAGTCTCAGGTGTCCCTGGATGTCCCCTTCTGCCTGTTTGTTTTTGTGTTTATCCCCACAAATAGGTCACAGCATTTCCTATGGTGCTGAAAAAGGCAGAGCAAGCAATGGCATGTATTCAACAACCAAGTAGAAAGTAAAACAAAGTAAAGAAAAAAAATCTTGTCTTCGAAGCCAATAGCATGTAGCTAGCTAGCCTGCAGGGAACACAAGGCCACTCCCTGGTCAGTCTGCTTTGAGGCGGGAATGCAAGGTGTTGTCACAGCTCGTGCAGCAGGGTGACACTGTCATGGAATCATAGCGAACAGCCAGCAGCCGTCTTGTCTGAGGTTGGATGTGGATCAAATGCATTTCTGTGGGCCAGGAGGTTCTCTGATCCCCACTTGTCTCTGGAGACAGATGACAGAGCCCAGGACAGGATAATGTAATGGAATTTGGACCGTGGGGCTAGAGTATGCCATTCCCAATGCAGCCAGGCTGTGCACTGATTGGGCCTGCAGACGCCATGTTGGTACGTATGGCTCCCGCACAGATACAGGGGCCCTAGCAGTGAGTCCTGGGGAGAGTCTGGGGGTGGGGGATGGGGCTCCTGCCAAGAGTTATTCTGCATCCACAATGGAGTGAGAAGCTCCCTGCTGTGCCCAGCAAGCACTGAGCCTCTTGAAGCCCTGACCACTCTCTTTTCCTATCACACAAAAGACCTATTGATTTCATTAGGCAGTTCCCCTTCTTGGGCCTAATTGAGCTCTCCAGGGACATTTCTCCCAAGCTATTCCTTAAGCAAAGCTTAATAATATGTGCTGTGTCCTTCGCCTGGCTATTTACATGTGCCCAAGACTCTGTGAGCTTGAAGCTTCCTGGGCCCCTAATGGCGGGGCCAGGGACTTGCTTGCCCACCCTGGGTCACCAGTGGCTGAATGCACCCAGAGGTCACCAAGAGCCTCCAGGGCCAAGTCTGCCTCTGCCACACTGGGTGTTTATTAAGGACGGCGATTCAAGCTCCAGCTATTTGGAGGCAGCGGATACTTTATGAATAAAGACATTGTACTTATTTATAGGGACGGTAAACCAACCTGGGAAGTATAGTCCGAGTTTCCACCCTCAGGCTCTGGATGAACTTGGGATATCAGGCCGGAAGGCATTATTTCCTGTCAACGATTTAAAGTCCAATCCAGCCAACCAGGAACACTGTGGATAAACACACAGGGGCCTGTTAAACACGTAACTGTGGGCGAAAGTGAGTTTATCCCTCCCCAGGCCAGGTATCAGATGTTCACTTTCCAGTCCGTGGAGGACTGGTAAACAGCCGCCGGGGAGTTTCCTGCCCTTTTAATTGGAGCGGTTCTTGAAGCAGATGTCCATTGTGAGGAAGACGTGGATGACAGCTCTGAGGCCTCTGGCCATTGAGGCTGAAAACACGGAGAAGGCCCAGTAGGCCAGAACAGGAAAGTATCACTCAAGGGTCAACTCGGTGGGCCTTAAATCTCCTACCCAAAGCAGCACCTTCCGTAGTTTACAACCTTTTGGCATAATATGAAGAAATTTAAAATGTTATTAAGTGTGTTGTATTCAAGCCAGATTCCAACAATGCTTAGAAAGTCTCTTCTGAAAAAAAGCTGTTCTCAATCTGTTTTCTGAACTTCACTTTTTAGAGCCTGACCTTGGGGCACAAGGCTCCTTTCTTTCCCCCCCCATTCCCACCTGTCCCCGTCAGGGCTGACACACAAACACACATTACACTTGCTCACTTTGGGGAACACATTCCCAAAACCTGTTTCCAAATTTACTGGTACTGAGATTGTGCTTGCAAGCAGAGCTTTTACAGATGAGTTTGAGATTTGAAAGTGTTTAGTCTTGGGGCGCCTGGGTGGCTCAGTCGGTTAAGCGTCCAACTTCAGTTCAGGTCACGATCTCGCGGTCCGTGAGTTCGAGCCCCGCGTCGGGCTCTGGGCTGATGGCTCAGAGCCTGGAGCCTGCTTCCGATTCTGTGTCTCCCTCTCTCTCTGCCCCTCCCCCGTTCATGCTCTGTCTCTCTCTGTCTCAAAAATAAATAAACGTTAAAAAAAAAAAAAGTGTTTAGTCTTGCCAAGGGAGCTGGAGAAGGGCAGAAATAATAAATAAGAGCAGGCATCAATGCAACAGGGAAACAATAGATAAAATCAATGCAAGTAAATATGGTTCTTTGAAAAAGTCGATACAATTAATTAACCTTTAGCCAGATTGATCAAGAAAAAAAAATGACAGAAGAAGCAAAATACCACCATGGGGAAGGAAAGGGGCTTTGAAAGGCATCAGCAGAGTAATAAAAGGATACCATGAACAACTCTATGAACATAAATTCAACAACTGAGATGAAATGGACTGAGTTCTTAAAAGCCATAAGGTGCCAAAAATAAAAAAGAAATCTACAAATTGAATTTGTAGTTTAAAAACCCTCCAAAAAAGGCAAACTCCAGGCCCAGATGGTTTCACTGGTGAATTTGGCCAAATGTTTAAAGGAGAAATCGCAGGGGCGCCTGGGTGGCTCAGTCAGTTGAGTGTCTGACTTCAGCTCAGGTCATGATCTCACGGTCTGTGAGTTCGAGCCCCCCATCGGGCTCTGTGCTGACAGCTCGGGGCCTGGAGCCTGTTTTGGATTCTGTGTCTACCTCTCTCTCTGCCCCTCCCCCACTCATGCTCTGTCTCTCTCTCTCTCTCTCTCTGTCAAAAATAAATAAAACATTTAAAAATTTTTTAAAAATAAAAATAAAGGAGAAATTGCAGTGGGGCACATACGTGGCTCAGTCAGTGGAGCATCTGACTCTGGGTTTCTGTTAAAGTTATCATCCCAGGGTTGTGGGATTGAGCCCCGCATGGGGCTCCATGCTGATCATGAAGCCTGCTTGGGATTCTCTCTCTCTCTCTCTCTCTCTCTCTCTCTCTCTCTTTGCCCCTGTCCCCTGAGTGGACTCTCTCTCTCTCTCTCAAATAAAATTTAAAAAATAAAAGAGAAATTACAGCAATTCTTCACAAATTCTTCCAGGTAATAAAAAAGGAGGGAACCCTTCATAACTCATTTTAGGAGGAGGCCAATGTTACTCTCATGATAAAACCAGATAAAGACAAGTACAGGAAAAAAAAAAAACATAACCAATATCCCCATGAATATAGATCCAACAATCCTCAATAAAATATTAGCAAATTAAACATAAGAATATTAAAAAGAATAATATATCATGGGTAAGCAGAGTTTACCCTGAGATAAAGATGGGTCAACACTTGAAAAGTAATGAATGTAATTCACCACATGAATAGCCCACATTAGTCAGGATTTTTCAGAGCAACAGGAATAATAGGACACACACACACACACACACACACACACACACACATACACACATGCACACACAAATAACAAAATAAAGAGAAAATATTCATGAGAATTATTGTCCTCATTTCTGTAACTGGTCATGCAGCTGTAGCTGGTAATCATAGCTACCTTCTTCCATATTCCCTTTGCCTTCTGCCAGTCATGACCTCCACTGGTTGTGGTTTTTTTTACCTGGTGGGGTAACTCAAACCTTAATTCATGAAGGGTCTGGTCATCAGTAGCCCTGCTTGGATTGGGTTGCTGTAATTTTCCATTGAACTTAATCACAAGGCATTGTGACACTAAGAGACACTGTAGGGGATCTCTTGTATTCCAGACATCCTCTTCCTCGCCTCCATTGTAGTGTAGCAACTCAATTTCCTGCTGGCATTCAGGATCACTCACCTCATCCAACAGACTTCTTTCTTTGTCTATTGACTCAGAGAAATGAGGAGTCCAAAATGGTTGGGTGATGATCTTAACTTCCAGTTCAATGACATCAGTATTGGGTCTCCTGGTGAAAGCATTTCTTCTTCTGGAACTAAGACCTCCAGGCCAGCAGAGTATAAAGTTGTGGGAACAGGAATCAAAAATGTCACTACTAGATCACTAGGAGTAGTAGTGAGTGGTGTCACTTCTATATCTACCCCTTGGATTCGTGGATCCATGAATCCTGGCTATGGAGGAAACAATAACATATATTTGGTGCTGATTCAGAGAATATGCAGTCTTCTGAAGAACCCTGCCCCAGCCCTGCAAGGTATTGCCACCTAGTTGGCACTCTAGATGAATCTTCCAAAGGCCATTCTACCATTTCAGTATGGGTGAAACATGGTAAGACCAGTGAATTTCATGGACATGGGCCCATTGTGGCCTTTCATTTGTAGTGAATTGAGTTCTTTGACCAGAAGTAATGCTGTGTTGGAATACCATGATGATGAATAAAACATTCTGTAATTCCACAGTTGGATGACAGTTTTATCAGAAACATTTTGTGCAGGAAAAGCAAATTTGTATCTAAAACATCTATTCCAGGAGCACCTGGGTGGCTCAGTCAGTTGAGCGTCCAACTTGGGCTCAGGTCATGATCTCACGGTTTGTGGGTTTGAGCCCTGCATCGGGCTCTGTGCTGACAGCTCAGAGCCTGAAGCCTGCTTCGGATTCTGTGTCTCCCTCTCTCTCTGCCCCCCACCCCACTCACACTCTGTCTCTCTCTCCTTCAAAAATAAATAAACATTAAAAAAAATTAAAGTGTCTATTCGAGTAACAACAAAATGCTACCCCTTTCATAGAAGTGGTCCATTGAAATCAACCAGTCACCAGGTAGTTGGCTGATTATTCCAGGGAATGGCACCATAAGGGGAACTCAATGTTGGTCTCTGTTGCTAGAGGATTATGCCCTTGGTCTTGGTAAATGGAAGTCCATGTTGCTGAGTCCATGCATAACCTGCATCCCCACTGTGACCACTTTGTTCATGAACCCACTGAACAATGACAGATTGGGGAAAGCGGTTGACTGGTATCCACATGACAGGCAGGTCATCTGATCCACTTGATTATTAAAACTCTCCTCTGCTTAGGTCACCCTTTGGTGGGCATTGACATGAGACACAAACATCTTCATGTTTTTTATCTATTCAGAGATAACCATACACATACCTCTTACCCAGAATTCCTTATCACCAATTTTCCAGTTGTGTTCCTTCCAAATCCCTGACCATCCAGCCAAACCATTGTCTACAGTCCATGAATCGGTATATAATCACACATCTAGCCATTTCAAGCAAAATAATCACCCAGGGGCACTGTTTGAATTTCTTCCCACTGGGAGGATTTCCTTTCACTATTGTCCTTCAGGATATTCCAGAAGGGGGCTGAAGTGCTGTAGATGTCGACTTGTGAGTGATATCTGCATATCATGCAAAACCATCTGTAAACCAGGCCCAACTTTTCCCTTCCTCTGTTAGCTGATTGTGGAGAGCTCCCCATTAAGCCATAGGTGAAGACAGGGAAAGAGGTTAGTATAGCAGGAATAGGGAACATGGGTCTTTGTGCCACTTCCCCATGTGATTTACTTGCACCTTCAGGGTCTGCTCTGACCCAATCACATATATGCCACTTCATTTGATGATAAAGTGCCACTGTGCACAACCATCTTTATGGCTTAGTGTGTCAGACAACACCCAGTTCATCACTAGTGGCTCAGGTCATATGGTAACTTGGTGGCCCATGATTAAATGTCCAGTCTCTAATAAGGCCTAGGTTCAGACCAAGAGCTGTTTCTCAAAAGAAAAGTAGTTATCTACAGAAGTGAAAGGGCTTTGCTCCAAACCTGACTGTTATGGTTCTAGAAGCAGAGAAGTATATATGTGTGTGGGGTGGGGGGTAGGGTGGGGGGTGGATGGGAGGGGGCGGAGGGTCTGAAAAGAATCAGCATTGTCTTGCATGGCAATTGTCTCAGGGAGACTGTGACCATTTCCTCTGGCAATGTATGGTTAATCCCTTCAGATGGGGGATAGAGAGGCTGCTTCTACTGGGAATAGAAAGGCTGCTTCCACTGGCAAAGAAGACTCATCAGAATTTAAGGACTCAATGTCCCCAGGTTCATCAGGGTCTTTCTCTATATCCCCATTCCAACTTTCTCAATGAAAATTACTTTAACAGTAGATACTTGCAATATTGGGAATTAAATTTGCATTGTAAGTCAGCCACTCACATGAGGAGATACACTCTTTGGTTTTCAGCAATCTTAGTTCTGGAACTACTGGAGATATGGGTCCCTTTAAGAGTAGATGTAGAAGATTTCAGGTCATTCATTCAACAACTGAGCCAGAAATTTGAATCTCTGAGCTCATCCTTTTCTTTCCCCACTTTGCCCAGCAATGTTAGGAGAAATCAGCCAATCTCATTATACTCATTAGTTTGATAAAAGTGTTTTAAAGTATCACATATATGATACTATAGACTCTTGCTTTTTATAAGTTGATTAAGAATATCCAGTGGTGATATTTTGCATATCTCTATTGCCAGATCCTGCCACAGACTATTGGTGCTCTGTTTACTACCAGAAACAAAGTGATTGTGTCTTTAAACCTAATCAAATTAGAGAACCAATTCTAGGAACCCTAGCACCAATTCAGAAAATTTATCCTTAAGAAATTTTGTTCCTCTAGAACCACTCTTGTTACCAAAATCTGGTAACAAAATCTAGGTTCCAGGCTCTGAGCTGTCAGCACAGAGCCCGATGTGGAGCTTGAGCCTACAGATCATGAGATCATGACCAGAGCTGAAGTTGGATGTTCAACTGACTGAGCCATTGAGGCACCCCAAAAAACCATGATTTAAAAAAAAAAAATTGGCAAATCAAGAAGTGAATTTCCTCAGTCTGATAACGGGCATATACAAAACAACTACAGCTAATATAATTCTTAACAGTGAAATCTTAACTGGGAGACACAGTTGGTTAAGCATTTAATTCTTGATTTTAGCTTAGGTCATGGTTTCGCAGTTCATGCAATCAAGCCCCATATGTCAGCTGTCAGCACAGAGCCTGCTTAGGATTCTCTCTCTCTCTTTCTCTCTCTCTCTCCCCCTCCCCTGCTCTCTCTCTCAAAATAAATAAATAACCTGAAAAAAGTAGTAAAAGACTGAACACCTTCCCTTTAAGCCTGGGAACTAAGCAAGGTTGTATACTTTTACTGCTCAGTACCATATTGGAATGTTAACAAATGTAATAAGGCAAGAAAAAGAGTTAAGAGATATTCAGATTTGAAAGAAAAAATAAAACTATTCCTATTCAGAGAAGACATTATTATCTTTGTAGAAAATCTCAAACAACCTACTTTAAAAATAAGCTCCTTGAACTAATAATTGGGTTTATCAGGGTCATAGCACTTAGGAGCAATATACAAAATCAATTGCATTTCTATATAATAATAACAAACAATTGGAAACTGATATTTTTACAAAATAGTAATATTTACAGTTTTCAAAAATTAAATAGATATAAATGTAATATTTGCAGGATCCGAATTCTAAAAAATACAAAATCCAATGAAAAAGATCAAAGAAGACCTAAATAAACAAAGTGATGTACTGTGTCCACAGATTGGAAGAATTACTTAATGTTAATCTCCCTAAGCTAATTTATAGATTTAATCTTAGTAAGATTCTTTGTACATATAGACCAGTTGATTCTAAAGTGTATGCACAAAAGCTAATGAAATAGAATAGCCAAACAATTTTGAAAAAGAACAAATTTCAAGGACCCATATTATCTGATTTTAAAGCATATAATGAAACTCCAGTGATCAATACAGTGTAGTATTGACAAAAGACTAAAGATACACATCTCAGTGGAATGGAATAGAAAATCTGGAGATAAATCACACAAATATGGCCAACTGAATTTTGACAAAGTTGCAAAGGCAGTTCAGTAGAGAAGGAACAAAATTTTCATTAAATGGTTCTGGAATGTCATGTGCAAAAAAAAATAACCTTGATTTTCACCCCACACCATATTAAAAACTGTTATTTTTAACTCTTATTTGAGTTGAAAAGTTAACTCAAATAAGATTATAGACCTAAATGTAAAATATAAAACTTTTAGGAGAAAAATCTTCATGACTTTAAGTTAGTGAAAGAATTCTTAGATATGATACCAAAAAGAAGTTTTTCCACAAAAGAAAAAATTGATAAATTAAATCCAATCAGAATTAAACTTTTGCTCTGCAAAGGGTACTCTTTAAAGAATTAAAAGACAAACCAGGGGTGCCTGCATGGCTCAGTCTGTTGAGTGTCTTTCGCTCAGGTCACGATCTTGCGGTTCATGAGTTCGAGCTCCACATTGGGCTCTGTGCTGACAGCTCAGAGCCTAGAGCCTGCTTCAGATTCTGTGTCTACCTCTCTTTCTGCCCCTCCCCCAATAACACTCTGTCTCTCTCCCAAAAATAAATAAACACTAAAAAAAAATTAAAAAGAAAAACCACAAACCATAGGCTGGGAGAAAATATCTGCAAATCATGAATCAAAGAACTTATATCCAGAATATGTAAAGAATTCTCAACAAAGAGAAAATAATAACAAGATGAACAAAACATTGAACAGATACTTTATAAAGAGTATGGATAGCAAATGAACACATGAGCAAATGCTCAATATCATTATTAGGGAAATGCTTATTAAAACCACAATGAGATACCACTACACACTTATTAGGATGGCAAAAAATAAACAAAAAAACCCAAAAATGTGAACAATATCAGGTGTTGGCAAGGTTGAAAAGCAATTGGAACTCTCATACATCCATTGTTGGTAGGAGTGCAGAATGTACAGCCACTCTGGAAAATAGTTCAGCAGTTTGTTTTAACAAGCTATTGATATGCACGGCAACTTGGATGAATGTCAAGGGCATTTATGGTAGTGGAAGAAGTCATTTTCAAAAAGTATTCACCATGTGATTCCATTTACATGACATTCTGGGAAAAGCAAAACTGTATTGATAGGGAACAGGTTACCTGTTTGCCATGGGTTGAGGGCAAAAGGAGGATTTGACTACAAATCCTTTGGCAACACAAGGGATTTCTTTGGAGTATTGAAAATGTTCTGTATCCTATATGTAATGGTAGTTATAGGAATCTATACATATGTAAAAACTCCCAGAACTATTCACAAAGAAAAGTAAATTGTATAGTGTATAAATTAAAGCATTAAAAATTCATAAGTTTCATATTGTATGTATATATTATAACATAGATCTAATATATATATATATATATATATATATATATATATACACACATATATCATACACACACACATACATATATACATATGAGTCTCAAATCTCTAAAAGTCATTTTGTAATATGAAACTTTTACCAATGGGCTAGAAATCTTTTAAATGAGGAGAAAAGAAAAAAATCATTTTAGAATGCTTAATTATACATAATTTATTGATGAATAGAGTCTGTAGGTTTTATAAAATGTTTTGTGGGCATTGGATTCCTAAAATTACAGTTGTCACATTTCTTGGGTATAATTAGGTGGGGAATAGCATTTTACATTGTTTAAAAAGAGGGAGTGGGGAAGAAATGTCAAAGCTTTTCTGTCTGGCTTAAATGATAGGTCAAACTGCACAGAAATCTCTCTGGTTTTGGAAACTGGCATTTGGGTCTAGATTGTCCAATTATCTGAGCCATCAGCCTCAAGTCTGAGCTGTCCACAATGATGCTTTCTAGGCCCAAGGCCAAGGCCGCTAGGCCAGAAAAAACCTTCACTGACGTCAGGAGGCAAAACTGGAGAGGAAGGGAGGGAAGGACCCTGCAGTGATCTGTGTCTGCCTTGAAGGAGATATTTGACTGGTACTGTTCAGGATAAGAATTTTTACCTTTTCAAATTAGCTCATTATGATACGGCATATCGGAGCTCACTCAAAAATCCCAGTTCATACTTTGGAAGGAGCCCAAGATTCTGCAGCTGGAAGACTTCTGTCTTGTTCTCTTTCTGACAGTTTATCTGCTTCCCAACAAAGCCCACAGTGAAATCCCTCCCAAACTGTGGAGCCCTAAGGTGAAAGGCCCCCATCCATGCCAGCTCCTCAGAGACAAATCCACGTTGTATCCGGGGACGGTGTTCAGCTTGAGACTCCAGTATTTCAGGAAGGTTCCCATATTCCTCATGCTTGGATATGAATCTTATCTTCATAAAGCCATCACCACCTAGTTGGAGAAACTTGCCAATAGTTTGCTTTCTCACAACTTATTGGGTGATTTATAACTTGAACACTGCCAGCTTCTTGCAGCAGCCTGCATGGATTGATGTGAAGGGCTCTGGAAATCATCTGCTCTCTGAAATATCTTCTCCATTGGCCCCCAAATGCTTCTAATGTTTACTCTTTGGACTAAGTTATTAACATGCAAATGTTAACCAGGATGGAGTCATCCATTAGGTCAACACCACACAGTAAGTTGGCTATTTTACCAAGAAGGAGAACCTGGAGAGATGGGACTGAGAAGGTTTGACATCAAGGAAGAAAGCATTTAGAATATAGGACGTTAGGGTGGTTCTATGCACTGGGGGCCTGAGAGAAGGGGAGGAGCAAGGGGCAGGTAAGGGTACACCCCACACCTTGCCACGTTTGTCATTCCTTGTACCAAGATGACCCTCCTCTCCTAGAGCATCTGTCAGGTGCCTGAGTGTATATCTTTCCTTGAGTTTCTTGCACTGAGTGAAGAAAACCACTATGATTCCTGCATCCTGGCAGCTAACACATCAGCACAGACCACACTGCCAGATCAAAATATTAGAAACAGACATCAATTAATAAATTGAGGGTTTACATTTTTATATTAATGAAAAGCAAATGGGTCTATGTGTTTGGTGAAAGAATGCGTGAGGAAGGAATTGTAGTAGGAAATCAACACCCGTTATCTAAATATTGGAGGAATTTCTTAGTGGGCATATATACCAGAAATATTTTAAGAACTGGGAAGCAGAGTACTTTAGTGAACTGGCAAAGAGAGGGCATTCCAATGCAGACATGACTTTAGAGAAAGAGTGGAACAGAAATGGAATGTTAAAAGATAGGTGGATATGGGCAAAATGTGGTGGGGGGATGGAAGACAAACCTTGAAAATGATACACAGCCCAGTGTGGGACAGACTTCTGTCTTGTGTCCTTGATGTCCACTAGATTTGGGGTGCCCATGTCAGATCTCTAGCTCTTCAAAGGTGATGGTCTCTTGGAGGGACCCTCTGGCAGATGCAGCTCACCTTGGACCTGAGATTCCAGTCATCCTGGACTGAGAAGTGGACAAGCTGGGTAACAGAGATTGGGGAAACTCTGCTGGTTCATGCCCAGGAACACTCAAAATTCATTTGTGCCTGGTTATCCCATCAAGAGCATCCCTCCCACCCTCCCCCCGCCCAGCCCTGTGGGAACTTGGCCTGGCCTCCCTTCCTCCCTGGGCACATGACTTATATTTCCTTTCCAGCTATCTTTGGGGACCACTTTAAAAAACATTTTATTATGGAAATTTTCAAATATTCTCAAAAGCAGAGAAACTAGACAAATGTACCTACATGTACCAGTCATCAGCTTCAACAAGTATTAAGTCATGGATAAGGTTGTTAAACCTATACTTTGACTCCCCCTTCACTTCCCCTTACTGCATTATTTCAAAGCAAATCCAAGATATCATACCATTTTGTCAGTAAATAATGAAATGTGCATACCCAAAAAGTTAAAGACTCGTTTCGAAAAAAAAAATGATAAGCACAATATCATTACCACGTTTAATATTTTAACCATCCCAAAATTAGTGTCATCAGATATATGGGATTTTTCCTGAGGGTCAGCACTGGAATTGGTGAAATGAGAGATATGGGTCAGGGCTCAGCTCTGAGTTCCATGGTAGGGCCATCCTAGAAATCTGACAACCTTGGCAGAACCCACTGTTTTAAGCTTCATGCCCCTTGACTTGGTCCACTCTCCTTGCCTTCCAGCTCTGTATTAAGTGTAGAATAGGAAAGAAAAAACAAAAAAAAAAACCACAAAAAACAAAATCTACCTGTGCTTGATGAATAACCCTGGTCTCTCTTACTTATTAGCTGCCTGGTCTTGGG
Source organism: Felis catus (assembly GCF_018350175.1). Lineage (NCBI taxonomy): Eukaryota > Metazoa > Chordata > Mammalia > Carnivora > Felidae > Felis > Felis catus. Next base: position 19,097,328 of record NC_058373.1, read on the forward strand.
CCAACACTTAATGACAGTTTCCTCATCAATGAAACCTGACAATAGCACATCATATGACAGTGATGATCATTGAGGACAACGATTTGTCAAATATTTGTTAAACACCTGCTTCACAGTGGGAACTCATAATTGTCCCTCCAATTTTGATTCTGAACTTGATGACATCACTGATTTGTTGACTTAGCATCAGATATCATCTTGTCTCCTGCCCACCCATGCGAAGTCCATCCCACTGGCTATCGTTTTACTTTAAACCCACCTATATCATTACATCTGAAGTAGGTTTCTTGTAGACAGCATGCAGTTGAGTCATAATTGTTCATCTAGTCTGCCAATTTCTGGTGTATTTAGATCATTTACATTTAATGGAATCATTGATGTATTAGGGCCTAAGTTTGACACCTATTGTTTTCTGTTTGTTCTCTCTGTTTTCTCATTCCTCTGTTTTCTTTTTCTGGCTTTCTTGTTAGTTACTTAAACACTATTTAGAATCCTATTTTTATTTATCTGAAGTATTTTTTAATGTTTATTTATTTTTGAGATAGAGCATGAGCAGGGGAGGGGCAGAGAGAGAGGGAGACACAGAATCCTTACCAAGCTCCAGGCTGTAAGCTGTCAGCACAGAGACCAATTCAGGACTTGAACTCATGAACCAGGAGATCATGACCTGAGTCGAAATCAGATGCTTAACCAACTGAGCCACCCATGTGCCCCTTATCTGAAGTATTTTAAGTATATCTCTTTGTGTCATTTTCTCAGTGGTTGCACTAGGTATTAAAATATACATACATAACTTATCATAGTCCGTTGGTATTAATATTTTACAACTTCAAGTGAAATGCAGAAATCTTAACATTTACCTTAGGTCACTTTAGCACTCCCCTCTCCATTTACAACAGAATTCCCTTAAATATTTCCTTTACATACACAGTACCATATCAAATGATGTTACAGTTTTTGCTTCAACCATCAAACTTAAATTTAAAAACTCAAGAGGAGAATAGTTTATTTTACTTAATTCTGTTTTTTCCTGTTTCATTATTTCTTACCTCCTAATGTTCCAAGTTTTCTTCTGTTATCATTTCCTTGCTGTTTGAAGAAGTGCCTTTGCTCATTCTTCCAGGGAAGGTCTTCGAGTAACAAATTCTGGTTTTTCTTTATCTTAGAATGGCTTTATTTTCTCTTCATTCCTGAAGAATATTTTTGTTGGATATAGAATTCTGAGTTCACAGTTCTTTCCTTTCAGCACTTGAACAATGTGCCACTTTCTTCTGGACTTGGTAATTTCTGATGAGAAATGCACTATCATTGAAATTTTGTTCCCCTATAGGTAATATATTATTTCCCTCTAGGTGTTTTTCCTATGTTCTTAGTTTTCAAAAGTTTGATTATGATGTATCCTGACCTGGATTTTTTTGTATTTATCCTATTTGGGATTCACTAAGCTTCTTGAATCTAGGTTTATGTCCCTTTCCAAATTTGGGGAAATTTCAGGAATTATTTCTTTGAATATTTTTCCAGCCCCATTCTCTTTTCCCTTTACTCTTGGGACTCTGATAACGTGAATATTAGTTCTTGAGGGCCTGTTCATTTTCTTCCAGTCTATTTCCTGTCTTTTTTTTTCAAAGTGGGTCATTTCTATTCATCTGTCTTCAAATTCACAGATTCTTTCTTCTATTACTTCTTATTATCTATATCAACCACATCCAGAATTTTAAAACTTTGGCTATTTATATTTTTCAGTTCTACAGTTTCCACCTAGTTCGTTTTTATATTTTTTATTTTTTTCCTGAGCTTTTCCATTTTTAGATTTGTTTCAAGAGTGTTCCTAATTGCTTATTAGAGCCTTTTTTTATGATGGGTGCTTTAAAATCCTTGTCAGAAAATTGCAACATCTGAATCATCTCAATGTTAGCATCTGTTGATTGTTTTTTCCTAAGTTGTGATTTTTCCTGGTTCTTGATATAACAAATGATTTTTTAAAATTATATCTTGGACATTTGGGGATTAGGAGACTCTGGATTCTATTAAAATCCTCCATTTTACCGGGCAGTCATCTGTTTAGACTTAGAACACAGGTCTAGTCTGCTTCATTTGTGTTACCTTGAGGCTAATCTGAAAACCTAGGTGATATTTCCTACTGTAGTGTTCAACCCTTTGTCATGTTAATTATGGAGGTTAAATATGTTAAATATGTGGGTCACTTGGGGTCATTTCATATACAGGTTTAAAGAGTTCCCTTCTCAAGCTCCTTTCACTCTGAAATCTTCCTGAGTCTCTAGTTGGGAAAGGAGGAATACAATGCCACTTCTGAGTGCAGATGGAAGTCCATCTCCTTACTTGGCCTCTTAAACACCACCCTAGCTTGGGAATGAAAGGGCTTCCTGCTATTGCTGAATAGGGAATGGAAGTCAAGGCTCACCTCTCAGCTTCCACTGGCACTTGAGGGCTGGGGAAAGCTGGAACTGGGTGGGCATTAACAAAATGGTTTCTGTTCTGCTGTGCAGCCCTTTTCCTTGTCCTTTGGCTAGAGAGACCAGGCTTTTCTTGTGACTTTAAAAAATCTGGACCTTTTGGTGTTTTTCAGTTAGAAACTTTTCCAGCACCCAATTCAGGACATCTGGGAGATAAAAAGAAAATCCAGGAACACATTACTATATCATTCTTTAAGGCCCAAGATCCCTAGCCAGTCTGCTCTATTTTTCCCCATTATTCAGAGGCTTCCTATGTTTGTTTGTTGTATTATAGCCAAGGTTCTTAGTTGTCCACATGAGAGGAATATAAAGAAATGGGTCTAACACCATTTTGTCTGGCTTGTTGCCTTCAGAAGACTCTCTGGCACCAGGCAGAGCTGGCACCTCTTCAGTGAGAGGAACCACACCCTGTTTTGCCTCTGCCTTGGACTTAGGCATTTTCCCCTGACTTTTCCAGGATAAGGGATCTGCTTCCCAACTTGGGATGGCTCCTCATGAAAGTTCAGGGTCCTTGGGAGTCTTGGAACCATCATGGAATTCTTTCTGGATTCCACAATCATGTATAAAAATGACTCTGTTGGCCAGAAGCATCTGGCTTGCCTGTGTGCATACTACCTGCCCCTTACTGTATTGGGGAGGTAATAGTCAAGTATCAACCACAGTATTCTCACCACAGGACTTCTGTCCCCTGAATTTCACAGCTGTGCCATAGAATTGTCCTGTCTTCAGTATCTGGAGACTAAAAAAGCCAACAATTAGGAAAAGAAATCAGTCCCAGAACTGCCATTTCAACCCTGTGAACAGTTGCTAACTTAAAAAAAAAACTCCCCAGATCATTACAAATGCAGGTGCCTGTAGTGTTTCTTTACCTTTACCTTTGTCCCAGAGCAGAAAAATCACACTTATGTAGTGAAGTATTTCCTTTCAAAAGGAAAGTCTCATTTGAGGCTCCAATAATCATGTTTTCTCAGAGAAATCTATTATCAAACAGAAATCCTATTGCTGTAGGTAATCTTTTATCATGTCAACTTTTTTTTTTTAGTTGTTGGATTTAGAAGTTATTTCCCCAAAAATTCCATATCAGATATCCAAAAATATGCAGAATTTAGATCCTATAATTCACAGATCTCAGATGTGCTTACCTCCAGGCCGACCTATCAGGAAATGGCGAGTTTTCAATGAGGATTGCCTGCAGCATCCCAGAGACACCCTACTTGGTGGATGTGACTCCAGGAATGGGCTCACTGGGCTTGCTTCCTCAGGAGAAGGCCTCTTTCATTTCTGGATTTTATGAAAATTCATTTTCTTTTACTCTGTCCATTTCCCAGGAATTCCCCAAAATAACTATTACCTGAGTATTACTAGTTACTCAGGAGGCCTCTGCTTGTGGCTTAAATTATATGGGACTACACAGGATCTCATATGTTCTATACCCTCTTTTTAAAAAAAATAGGTCATTACCATTAGGTGGAAGTAGATAAGGTGTTCTTGTTTGGGACAGAATAAAATCAAGATCAAAGTCCTTTCTAAAATTACTATTAAAGTCCAGGACAACTTCTAACCACCCACTAGTCTCCCCTTCATCCCGGGAATTTTCCTCTTGAATGTGGATGTAAAGGTGAGGGTGTTTTCAAAGGAAAATCCCTTCCTTTTGGTGGAAATGTTACCATTGCTTTCTGATTCTACTCATCAGTTTGGCCCACCCACTTGTTCCTCTTGAGATAAGAATGAAATTCAAAAGACACGAAGAAAATGGATTAATAGTAAATCAAGTCAAATCGCTGATGGTTGAGAACCCCCCCCCATCCCTCATTTTGGGAGCATAAATGGTTCCCTAACTTTTCTTTGTGGGAAAAGCCTCTCATAAGCAACTTTGAATTCCTTTTATAATTAATGTAAAACTGCAGAGTTTCCATCAACTGAATAGTGAATTCCAGCACCAGGCAGGTGATATGGATAATTTGCCTTTGTAATGACATAGAATGTTTAATCAGATGACCATGGGTAAGTCTGGGCATCCAGATCCTGGGAAATGTTCTGATTTTTGACAGTGGTCTTTGAGGATTGTCTCCTGGGGCCATTGAGGCAAGACACAGATCCATCCATGGAGATCTGGCTTAAGACCTGGGGAGCTTTAGAACAGGACATAGAGGCGGGATGGTGGATGCAGAACCAGGAGAGCCCTAGAGGCCAGGAAAAACACAATCCAAGTGCTGTCATCCTGGAAAAGATGGAAAAACCCTAAGCATCCATGGGAACAGGCAGCAGGAGGGAGTCAGGCCATCAGTTGGACTGCCCCAGAGCATACACAGATGTGTAATGATTGGATACCAGATGATTAGCTCCATGGGAAGGGAATGGGGTGAGTAGGGGACGAGGAGACAGGGAACCATCAACTTTCAGGTCTCTTGGAGGCCAGCTCCACTAGCCTCACAGGGCACAGAAACAAATGCCTTCATGAAATTCATCCATTTCTAGCTGGCTTCCTTCCTAGGGGTGGTGCCAATCCCTATAAGCCCAGGAAACTGGTACAAAGTTCTAGTCTTAACACTTCTTGGCTTTCCGGAATGATGATCTCCAATGATGCTGGCATTTTAAATGCTTCTCATTGACGCCCAATCCTCAGGATGTAACTCAGTGCATGAACAGATCACAGACCCAGACTGGACTTTCTGAAGTGTAGAGGGGGTGCCTGTGTGGCTCAGTCAGTTGAGCGTCTGAGTTCAAATCAAGTCATGATCTCTCGGTTCATAGGTACGAGCCCCATGTTGGGCTCTGTGCTGACAGCTCAGAGCCTGGAGCCTGCTTCAGATTCTGTGTCTCCCTCTCTCTCTGCTCCTCCCCCATTCAATCTCTGTCTCTCTCTCTGTCTCTCTCTCAAAAATAAATAAACATAAAAAATTTTTTTAATAAAATGTAGAGGATTTTATTCCACAATCTTTGGAAATCCATAAGGATTCCTTTAGCTTCTTTCTGAAAGGCTATTTTTTTTGTCTCATATTGTTTTTTATTTATTGAAGTATAGTTGACATACAATATTATATTAGTTTTCTTTTTTTTTATGAAATTTATTGACAAATTGGTTTCCATACAACACCCAGTGCTCATCCCAAAAGGTGCCCTCCTCAATACCCATCACCCACCCTCTCCTCCCTCCCACCCCCCATCAACCCTCAGTTTGTTCTCAGTTTTTAACAGTCTCTTATGCTTTGGCTCTCTCCCACTCTAACCTCTTTTTTTTTTTTTCCTTCCCCTCCCCCATGGGTTCCTGTTAAGTTTCTCAGGATCCACATAAGAATGAAACCATATGGTATCTGTCTTTCTCTGTATGGCTTATTTCACTTAGCATCACACTCTCCAGTTCCATCCACGTTGCTACAAAAGGCCAGATTTCATTTTTTCTCATTGCCACGTAGTATTCCATTGTGTATATAAACCACAATTTCTTTATCCATTCATCAGTGGATGGACATTTAGGCTCTTTCCATAATTTGGCTATTGTTGAGAGTGCTGCTATGAACATTGGGGTACAAGTGGCCCTATGCATCAGTACTCCTGTATCCCTTGGGTAAATTCCTAGCAGTGCTATTGCTGGGTCATAGGGTAGGTCTATTTTTAATTTTCTGAGGAACCTCCACACTGCTTTCCAGAGCGGCTGCACCAATTTGCATTCCCACCAACAGTGCAAGAGGGTTCCCGTTTCTCCACATCCTCGCCAGCATCTATAGTCTCCTGATTTGTTCATTTTGGCCACTCTGACTGGCGTGAGGTGATACCTGAGTGTGGTTTTGATTTGTATTTCCCTGATAAGGAGCGACGCTGAACATCTTTTCATGTGCCTGTTGGCCATCCGGATGTCTTCTTTAGAGAAGTGTCTATTCATGTTTTCTGCCCATTTCTTCACTGGGTTATTTGTTTTTCGGGTGTGGAGTTTGGTGAGCTCTTTATAGATTTTGGATACTAGCCCTTTGTCCGATAGGTCATTTGCGAATATCTTTTCCCATTCCGTTGGTTGCCTTTTAGTTTTGTTGGTTGTTTCCTTTGCTGTGCAGAAGCTTTTTATCTTCATAAGGTCCCAGTAATTCACTTTTGCTTTTAATTCCCTTGCCTTTGGGATGTGTCGAGTAAGAGATTGCTACGGCTGAGGTCAGAGAGGTCTTTTCCTGCTTTCTCCTCTAAGGTTTTGATGGTTTCCTGTCTCACATTTAGGTCCTATATCCATTTTGAGTTTATTTTTGTGAATGGTGTGAGAAAGTGGTCTAGTTTCAACCTTCTGCATGTTGCTGTCCAGTTCTCCCAGCACCATTTGTTAAAGAGGCTGTCTTTTTTCCATTGGATGTTCTTTCCTGCTTTGTCAAAGATGAGTTGGCCATACGTTTGTGGGTCTAGTTCTGGGGTTTCTATTCTATTCCATTGGTCTATGTGTCTGTTTTTGTGCCAATACCATGCTGTCTTGATGATGACAGCTTTGTAGTAGAGGCTAAAGTCTGGGATTGTGATGCCTCCTGCTTTGATCTTCTTCTTCAAAATTCCTTTGGCTATTCAGGGCCTTTTGTGGTTCCATATGAATTTTAGGATTGCTTGTTCTAGTTTTGAGAAGAATGCTGGTGCAATTTTGATTGGGATTGCATTGAATGTGTAGATAGCTTTGGGTAGTATTGACATTTTGACAATATTTATTTTTCCAATCCATGAGCAGGGAATGTCTTTCCATTTCTTTAAATCTTCTTCAATTTCCTTCATAAGCTTTCTGTAGTTTTCAGCATACAGATCCTTTACATCTTTGGTTAGATTTATTCCTAGGTATTTTATGCTTCTTGGTGCAATTGTGAATGGGATCAGTTTCTTTATTTGTCTTTCTGTTGCTTCATTGTTAGTGTATAAGAATGCAACTGATTTCTGTACATTGATTTTGTATCCTGCAACTTTGCTGAATTCCTGTATCAGTTCTAGCAGACTTTTGGTGGAGTCTATCGGATTTTCCATGTATAATATCATGTCATCTGCAAAAAGCGAAAGCTTGACTTCATCTTTGCCAATTTTGATGCCTTTGATTTCCTTTTGTTGTCTGATTGCTGATGCTAGAACTTCCAGCACTATGTTAAACAGCAGCGGTGAGAGTGGGCATCCCTGTCGTGTTCCTGATCTCAGGGAAAAAGCTCTCAGTTTTTCCCCGTTGAGGATGATGTTAGCTGTGGGCTTTTCATAAATGGCTTTTATGATCTTTAAGTATGTTCCTTCTATCCCGACTTTCTCAAGGGTTTTTATTAAGAAAGGGTGCTGGATTTTGTCAAAGGCCTTTTCTGCATCGATTGACAGGATCATCTGGTTCTTCTCTTTTTTTTTTGTTAATGTGATGTATCACGTTGATTGATTTGCGAATGTTGAACCAGCCCTGCATCCCAGGAATGAATCCCACTTGATCATGGTGAATAATTCTTTTTATATGCCGTTGAATTCGATTTGCTAGTATCTTATTGAGAATTTTTGCATCCATATTCACCAGGGATATTGGCCTGTAGTTCTCTTTTTTGACTGGGTCTCTGTCTGGTTTAGGAATCAAAGTAATACTGGCTTCATAGAATGAGTCTGGAAGTTTTCCTTCCCTTTCTATTTCTTGGAATAGCTTGAGAAGGATAGGTATTATCTCTGCTTTAAACGTCTGTTAGAACTCCCCTGGGAAGCCATCTGGTCCTGGACTCTTATTTGTTGGGAGATTTTTGATAACCGATTCAATTTCTTCGCTGGTTATGGGTCTGTTCAAGCTTTCTATTTCCTCCTGATTGAGTTTTGGAAGAGTGTGGGTGTTCAGGAATTTGTCCATTTCTTCCAGGTTGTCCAATTTGTTGGCATATAATTTTTCATAGTATTCCCTGAGAATTGTTTGTATCTCTGAGGGATTGGTTGTCATAATTCCATTTTCATTCATGATTTTATCTATTTGGGTCATCTCCCTTTTCTTTTTGAGAAGCCTGGCTAGAGGTTTGTCAATTTTGTTTATTTTTTCAAAAAACCAACTCTTGGTTTCATTGATCTGCTCTACAGTTTTTTGAGATTCTATATTGTTTATTTCTGCTCTGATCTTTATTATTTCTCTTCTTCTGCTGGGTTTAGGCTGCCTTTGCTGTTCTGCTTCTAGTTCCTTTAGGTGTGCTGTTAGATTTTGTATTTGGGATTTTTCTTGTTTCTTGAGATAGGCCTGGATTGCAATGTATTTTCCTCTCAGGACTGCCTTCGCTGCGTCCCAAAGCGTTTGGATTGTTGTATTTTCATTTTCGTTTGTTTCCATATATTTTTTAATTTCTTCTCTAATTGCCTGGTTGACCCACTCATTCGTTAGTAGGGTGTTCTTTAACCTCCATGCTTTTGGAGGTTTTCCAGACTTTTTTCTGTGGTTGATTTCAAGCTTCATAGCATTGTGGTCTGAAAGTAAGCATGGTATAATTTCAATTCTTGTAAACTTATGAAGGACTGTTTTGTGACCCAGTATATGATCTATCTTGGAGAATGTTCCATGTGCACTCGAGAAGAAAGTATATTCTGTTGCTTTGGGATGCAGAGTTCTAAATATATCTGTCAAGTCCATCTGATCCAATGTCTCATTCAGGGCCCTTGTTTCTTTATTGACCGTGTGTCTAGATGATCTATCCATTTCTGTAAGTGGGGTGTTAAAGTCCCCTGCAATGACCACATTCTTATCAATAAGGTTGCTTATGTTTATGAGTAATTGTTTTATATATCTGGGGGCTCCGGTATTCAGCGCATAGACATTTATAATTGTTAGCTCTTCCTGATGGATAGACCCTGTAACTATTATATAATGTCCTTCTTCATCTCTTGTTACAGCCTTTAATTTAAAGTCTAGTTTGTCTGATATAAGTATGGCTACTCCAGCTTTCTTTTGGCTTCCAGTAGCATGATAAATAGTTCTCCATCCCCTCACTCTCAATCTAAAGGTGTCCTCAGGTCTAAAATGAGTCTCTTGTAGACAGCAAATAGATGGGTCTTGTTTTTTTATCCATTCTGATACCCTATGTCTTTTGGTTGGCGCATTTAATCCATTTACATTCAGTGTTATTATAGAAAGATACGGGTTTAGAGTCATTGTGATGTCTGTATGTTTTATGTTTGTAGTGATGTCTCTGGGACTTTGTCTCACAGGGTCCCCCTTAGGATCTCTTGTAGGGCTGGTTTAGTGGTGACAAATTCCTTCAGTTTTTGTTTGTTTGGAAAGACCTTTATCTCTCCTTCTATTCTAAATGACAGACTTGCTGGATAAAGGATTCTTGGCTGCATATTTTTTCTGTCTAGCACCCTGAGAATCTCGTGCCAATTCTTTCTGGCCTGCCAAGTTTCAAAAGAGAGATCAGTCACGAGTCTTATAGGTCTCCCTTTATATGTGAGGGCACTTTACCCCTTGCTGCTTTCAGAATTTTCTCTTTATCCTTGTATTTTGCCAGTTTCACTATGATATATCGTGCAGAAGATCGATTCAAGTTACGTCTGAAGGGAGTTCTCTGTGCCTCTTGGATTTCAATGCCTTTTTCCTTCCCCAGTTCAGGGAAGTTCTCAGCTATTATTTCTTCAAGTACCCCTTCAGCACCTTTCCCTCTCTCTTCCTCCTCTGGGATACCAATTATGCGTATAGTATTTCTTTTTAGTGTATCACTTAGTTTTCTCATTTTCCCCTCATACTCCTGGATTTTTATCTCTCTTTTTCTCAGCTTCCTCTTTTTCCATAACTTTATCTTCTAGTTCACCTATTCTCTCCTCTGCCTCTTCAAGCCGAGCTGTGGTGGTTTCCATTTTGTTATGCATTTCGTTTAAAGCGTTTTTCAGCTCCTCGTGACTGTTCCTTAGTCTCTTGATCTCTGTAGCAAGAGATTCTCTGCTGTCCTGTATACTGTTTTCAAGCCCAGCGATTAACTTTATGACTATTATTCTAAATTCACTTTCTGTTATATTATTTAAATCCTTTTTGATCAGCTCATTAGCTGTTGTTATTTCCTGGAGATTCTTCTGAGGGGAATTCTTCCGCTTGGTCATTTTGGCGTGGTGAGGACCTGCAGGGCACTTCTCCTGTGCTGTGGTGTATAACTGGAGTTGGTGGGCGGGGCCGCAGTCAGACCTGATGTCTGCCCCCAGCCCACCGCTGGGGCCACAGTCAGACTGGTGTGTGCCTTCTCTTCCCCTCTCCTAGGGGCGGGATTCACTGTGGGGTAGTGTGGCTCGTCTGGGCTACTTGCACACTGCCAGGCTTGTGATGCTGGGGATCTGGCGTATTAGCTGGGGTGGGTAGGCAAGGTGCACAGGGGCAGGAGGGGCAGGCTTAAATCGCTTCTCCTTAGGTGATCCACTTCAGGAGGGGCCCTGTGGCAGCGGGAGGGAGTCAGATCCGCTGCCGGAGGTTTGGCTCCGCAGAAGCACAGAGTTGGGTGTTTGCACGGAGGGAGCAAGTTCCCTGGCAGGAACCGGTTCTCTTTGGGATTTTGGCTGGGGGGTGGGCGGGGGAGATGGCGCTGGTGAGCGCCTTTGTTCCCCACCAAACTGAGCTCTGTTGTCAGGGGACTCAGCAGCTCTCCCTCCCTTTGTCCTTCAGTCTTCCCGCTTTCCGAGCAGAGCTGTTCACTTATGACCTCCCAGACGCTAAGTCACGCTTGTTGTCGGAACACAGTCAGTCAGGCCCCTCCGCTTTTGCCAGCCAGACTCGGGGGCTCTGCTTGACCGGCGAGCCGCCCCTCCGCCCCGGCTCCCTCCCGCCAGTCCGTGGAGTGCGCACCGCCTCGCCGCCCTTCCTACCCTCTTCTGTGGGCCTCTCGTCTGCGTTTGGCTCCGGTGACTCCGTTCTGCTAATCCTCTGGCGGTTTTCTGGGTTATTTAGGCAGGTGTAGGTGGAATCTAAGTGATCAGCAGGACGTGCGGTGAGCCCAGCGTCCTCCTAAGCTGCCATCTTGCAAACCTCTCTGAAAGGCTATTTTCATTGCAGATTCCACATCAAGCAATTGGCTTCCAATGACCTTTTCTTCACCTTCTATCTCCCCTCCTTCTTTCTCCCCTGTCTTCTTTCCTACATCACCCCACCCCACCCCCACCCCCCACTCTCTCTCTCATTTTCAGATTCCCCTGGATAAAGTCATCCAAAGATTGTTCATAAAACAGAACTCCAGAAGTTTCTAAACTATCATTAAGTCACATGCCTTCATTTTATTTTATTTATTATTATTTTTAATGTTTGTTTATTTTTGAGAGAGACAAAGTGTGAGCAAAGGAGAGGCAGAGAGAGAGGGAGACACAGAATCCAAAGCAGGTTCTGAGCCATCAGCACAGAGCCCCACGCAGGGCTCAAACTCACAAACTGTGAGATCATGACCTGAGCTGATGTCATACACTTAACCGACTGAGCCATGCAGGCATCCCAACATGCTTTCATTTTAAAGGAGGAAATTAGGGTACAAATCATGAACACAGAGCAAATAGTGCTCTGTCTCAGCCAAACCCATTTTTAAAACGAGCATACAAGCCAAATGCAAAGTCAGATATTAAAATTGTCTTCAAAAATGTTATCACACTGGTGACACATTATGGTGAGTGAAGTGTGGTGTGTAGCGTTTGAGACAGGGACAGGAAAGAACATGAAGTCAAATAAGCCTCAAATGACTGTTGTTTTGATGATGGAATTTGCAAGGTAAAAATATCAGAGACTTGAAAATTATAGTATTCCAGATGAAAGACTTTAAGTAGCAAAAGAATATTCATTATTATAATAAAGAGGGTAGAAATAATACAATATAGTAGGTTATCAATGTTTGTTGAACAAATGATCAGAAATTCAAGTTAGAGTGAGCTATGGTTTCTAACTAATTATGATCACAAAGCATAGCTCAATCAAGTGGGCAACACACAAAGGATATTTCATGCAACATGTTCACAGGTGATCTGACGAGAAAAAATCCTGTCTCCCTTTTCTCAGGGAGCTACCGAAGGATGTATTCCACAAAAATGAGGGAATAAGCCAAGAAAGAGAAAGGTGTGGGTTCAAGGAAATGAGATCCAATGAAGAAGAAGGTAAAGAAAATTTATAAGACAGTGACAAAGAATCAGAGATCAATGGCTGTGCAGCAGGCTTCAAGAACTGTCTGTGGAAATTGGTGCAGGGTGGGGCATTGAGGCAGGACGGGTCTCTGACGCCATGGCCCGAGGGAGCTGACTGGCATCTGCATGTGGGAGCCGATTGTTAAATATTCGGGAATTTTGCAAGCCAATTGTTAAACATAGCCATTATATAAATGAATAATTGAATAAATCATACTAAAGATGAAGGTAATAAATATCCAAAATGCAATTCTTTCTAATTATTTTTACTTCATTTTACTAATATATATGTTCTTGAGGTTATTTGGTTTTCTGCACTTAGATGGTAGAAAGGTATTGTAGATGCAATTACACGTTCCCCCAGATCTGTGTTCAGTGATGTCACATTAAGTAGGTTGAAATTGGCCAGGGTGGGAATATTTGCACTATGGAAATTGGCAAAAGCTGCAAATCAGGCCTTGATTTACTGTTTTGATTGTCTGTACTTACAAAAATAATGAAGAAATGGTTAACCATGCAGATTAAACTTTAAAGTGTATTATGTTTGAAGTTTCCTTCAAACATAAGAAAGCAGGGAAAAAAAGCAAGGAAATACTTATTCTTCCAGCATTTGAAAACTAATATTTATTGCAGCAAAAAAGTTGCTCAAATCATTTGAACAAAATAAATGAAGTTCCAAGAAAAGTTCATTGTTGTTCCACTTTTGTCTTACTTGTTAACATAAATGAAAACATCAATTGACCATCATGTAAGAACATTTATTATGGATACATAAGAGTTCAGCAAAAAGCAGTGAAAGCACTCTATGAGAACAGACATTATAATAAAGAGTATTGCATATTGTACTATTAGATGAAAATTGTAAGTTCGATGTTACATATTCTGTATGTCAGTTGCCATGCACTTTGGCCCACGTCAAGCAAGCTACCTTGCAGAGCTGCTGAGAGAGGTAACCTGGAGCAGGTGGCCCCAGTCTGCTGGTCCGCCTTCTTTGCCTTGCAGTTACATGTGTAAATATGCATAGACTGTTAGCATGCACATAGACTGTGCCGTGTTTATAGAATTTTTACAACGAGGCAGGCACTATTCTTATGATCCTTCATTTACAGATGTGGGAACTGAGACTCCCAGTGGTTCATATGCCCCACAAAGTCATACAGCATAAGCTCGCTTCCCCACACAGCCCTGCAAGAATCATGCCCCACAAAGCTATCTACCGCCCCAGGGTTGGGTTGGGGGTCTGGAGGTGACCAGGAGTGTGGAAGAGCACTCCCTGCCCACCCAAAAGGTTCTCTGTTCACCTAACGACATCATCTTCTGCTCTGTGTGATGGCGGCAGTCCTACCCACTGCGTGCTTTCCCTGAGAAAATAAGTTAAAGCAGGGCCCCTCTCTGTCCCCAACCTGCCTTCACAGTCTTTGTGTGAGAAAGTCCCTGCATCTTTAAGACCCTTTAAAACATGTATCTGTCTTTGGGTGGTTATTTCTAGAATTCGGGCCTTTGAAATTCCAATCAATTTACAAAACTTGTTTTATGTTTCATGCATCTCACTCATTCATTCTACACATGGTAGTCTTTCCACCCAGAGAAGAAGCTTGCAGCCAGTCTTGAAACACAGGCCTTTCCCACACACCTTACCAGGGCCCCACAACCTTCGTGACAGACCGGGGGGGACACACGGAACACCAGGGAGATCTTGGGGTTACACCCAACTAGGTCAGGGAACACATAGCACAGCAGAAGCACAGATGGACAGGCTCACAGACATCTACCCACTTTCAGGATTGGATGGGCCAGGCAGCCTCCAGCGTGCCTCGTCTGGCCACGTTCCAGCAGTCCAGGCAGAGTCACCTGCAGCCACAGATCAACTCCAGAGCCTTCCCTGAATCCCATTAAGGCTGATAAATCAACATCTGACTCTGGCCAGATGAAGCCCCCCTCCTGCACTGTTTGCAGGAAGAACTACAGACTTTGTGCCCAATGCTTTTCATTTTTGTCTGTGTCAAGCCAATGCTCATCTTACTGAGGCCTAATTTGTGCAGTGACTGGTGCCAGGACACCCTGGAAAGCCCTGATCAGGAGTACCCTCCCATGAGCCAGGGTGGCCCTTTTCCATACTACAAGGGTATCAAAAATCAGACTGTATTGCTTTTCTGTGTGCTCAGAGGAGTGACGCCTGGGGATGGCCACCACCAGTTCAGACTCCTTGCATACACCTGCGTCCACCTTGCTGCTATTTGCCGATCTCAGCTAGCATCTAGCTCCCGTCCGAACAAGGAAAGCCAGGTCTCATGGTAGGAGACCAAATCCCATACACCAGTTCATGAAACTAAAGAAGAAAGTAAAAAAGCAAGTGGAAAACTCATTGTAAGAACAATCACTGGTGACAACACTAAGTTGTTATGGGATTTGGGATTTATGCCAGTTGAGCTGAAAAAGGCAAGTTAGCTGAGGTGCAGTGGAGAGCTACAATCTGAACACAGACCAAGACTGAAATGAGTGAATTACATGATCTTGAACCAACCACACTTAGTATAGGGCTGGGCACATAGTTAGTGCTCAATAAATGTTAGCCAATGTTTTTGCCTATTTGTTATTATTATTAATATTTAAATTTATGTACAAATTGACTTTAACTTGATGTACAGTCCTATGAGTTTTCATCCATGTGTAGATGCGTGTAACTGCCACCAGTAGGTTATGGAAAATTCCACCACCCCAAACAACTCCCTGGTGCTGTCTCACTACAGTCAAATTCTTCCTCTACGCCAGCCCCAGGAAACCATTCACCTGTTTTCCATCTCTGTAGTTTTACCTCTATGTTATCAATATCGATTTGGACTATAGGGCACCTTCTGAGACTGGTTTCTTCCACTCAGCACAATGCCTTTGAAACATTTATGTTGCCATGTGTTATCAATAGTTCATTCCTTCTGACTGCAGAGTAAGTAGGGTTCTATGGTATACATGTCCATAGTTTGTCAATTCATCCATCCAAAAATACTGGGGTTCTTTCACTTTGGGGCAGTTACGAAGATTGTTTCTAGAAGGATTCATGAGTAGGTTTTTGTGTGAGAGTGTTTCCATTTTTCCAGAACAAATACCTAGGAGTGAGATTGTTGGGTCACATGATCAGCAGGCGATCACATTTGTAAGAGACTGACAAATTATCGTCCAGAATAGCCAGATTCTCATCAGCAATGTATGAGAGTGCTTGTTGCCACATTCTTGCTAGTACTTTGTATTATCACTGCTTTTCATTAAAACCATTCTAGTAGGGGCGCTTGGTTGGCTCAGTCGGTTAAGCGTCCGACTTCGGCTCAGGTCACGATCTCGCGGTCCGTGAGTTCGAGCCCCGAGTGGGGCTCTGGGCTGATGGCTCAGAGCCTGGAGCCTGCTTCCGATTCTGTGTCTCCCGCTCTCTCTGACCCTCCCCCATTCATGCTCTGTCTCTCTCTGTCTCAAAAATAAATAAACTTAAAAAAAAAACAAACAACATTCTAGTAGGTGTGGAGCGGTACCTTAGGGTGGTTTAAATCTGCGTTTCTCTAGTGCCTAATGATATTGAGCATCTTTTTATGTGCCTATTTGCTATCCTTATATCTTCTTGGGGGAAGTGTATATTCAAATATTTTGCTCAGTTTTAAAATTGGGTCATTTATTTTCTGACAGCTGAATTTTGAAAGTTCTTTATGTATTCTGGATATAAGTCCTTGATCTAAAAAATGATTCGTAAATATTTTCTCCCAGCGTGTGGCTTGTCTTTTTATTTTCTTTAAATAGTGCCTTTTGTAGAGCAAAAGGTTTTAAATTTGATGAAATTCAATTTATGAAATTTTTCTTTTATCCATCCATCATCTTGTTGATGTCATATATAAGAACTTTTTGCCTCACCCAAAGCCATAAAGATGTTCTCCCATTGTCCCTAAGAGTTTCATAGTTTTCCATGATCTATTTTGAGTTAATTTTTTATAGGGTACGAGGTCAAGGATTTTTTGGTTGTTAAGGATTCTTGTTTTTGTTTTGTTTTTGTTTTTGCTTATGGATGTCCAATTGTTCTGTTAGCCAATATTAACACAAATTTTTACTCCCTCTTTTTTGACCCCCCCTTTATATCAGTTTTTCTTTCTTTGTAAATTGAAGGTCATTTTTCTTACCTCAAATAAGAAGATATATATGTGAAAGGGACTAGCCCCGTGCCTGGTATGTGGTTCATGGAAAATTAAATAAATAAATACTGGTTTAAAAATACACACCCACTCCTAGAAAAAAAAAAAATGGAAACAAGGCCAAATGTTAAGATCCATCACCTGATATTAAATTCTAGAATCACAAGATCACATTTGCAGGTCTAACTCAGCCACTAAAGACCAGTCATCACTGTCTCCAAGGGGCCTCTATGGAGACCCTTCCAGAGAAGAACATCCTTGCCTTCCTGTAGAAAGGAAGCTGGTGCCTTGTCCACTTCAGTTAGTGGTCAGACAGGCTCACCGTTAAAATGCAATGACCTCAGCCGAAGTGGAAAGTTGTCCTCGTAAGTTGCGGCAGGGGGCGTGCGTGCGGGCGCGCAGAGATGTGCGCACACGCGTGGGACGTGTACGAACCCCACGCCTTCTGGGCGGACTACAGACCCACGGACTCTGCCAGTGCAGACCCCTCATGGGAGCTGTCTTCCTGTGAACGATTTACCCCGATGACTTCAAGACCACAGAACTCATCCAACAAAGGAGCTCATTTACTTTCTGACATGGTTAATGTCCTGATTTAATGACCCTCTTATATCACACTCAGCACCCTAAATTATAGGGCAGCCCGGGCAATTACGCTGCGGGATCTCAGACTGCACCTCTCCGGAGAGCTGCAGCGTGGTTGTCACAAGCTGCCTTCCAGTGCTCCAGTGAGCGGCGGGAGGGGCTTCCAGCCTGCCATGGGCCGCAGGCCTCTGTCCCATTAAAGTAATTGTTTGCACCTCCTTCTTACCCGGATCGCGGTCTCCCGGGATTTTCAGCCACAGGAAATATTCTGAACATAAAACTGCACGTGTGAAAGACTAAAAAATGGCTTTCTTGTTATGACCAAAGAAGCAGAGTCCATGTTTCTTGACTGTGTATTCAAGGGGAAAAAATCCCGTCTTCCTGGCATGCTCCGAACTGTCTGTGTTATGAAAGCTCATTTTCCATAATGACCCTTGGGGATGAAAGCAGTTATGGCAAGGAGTTCAGAAACCAGAGTCCCCGGACTTGCTCAGAGCACTGCCAGGCACAGAGCACTGCCAATTAATTAGGCAGGTTTAGCGCCCAGCGAAAATGCTCTCAGATGGGTTTAAGAGATTTTTGTATCCCTGGCATTAACTGTAAGGTTAATGCAAGGTAGAAAGGTAAAAATCCGATGTCCAGGACCCACATTCAAGGGCTTACATCCAAGAAAACTTATGATGACTTATAGGTCCACACATTCTAAGAAGCATTTCTTAGCCTTGATCTACTGTTTATTCAGTAAATAATGAATTTCGAGGAAATGAAACAGTTGAAAACATAAATTGTCCCTGAAAAGAAAATTCACTTTGAAAACTAATGTCACACTCTAAAACTTAGACTCCACTTTATAAATATGAGAAATAAAATAATCTGTGTTTTGATGAGACAAAATAGGGAATGACAGGTTATAGAAATTAGCATTCAGAACAAGAAGAAATAGCTGAAAATCCTGTAATTATATCAATTTGGCTCACTAAAAATAGATCAGGTGGAAAGGAGAGCCCTCTTGAGAGAGAGACATTGCAGGCGGGTAACAAGGGGACTGGATTTTCTGTTCCAAACACTGCTTCACTCTGTCCTGAGTCCTCGAACTCCTGATGTGACTCTAGAAAGGGGTGTGTCGCCACTTTGGGGGAAAAGATTCTTAGGAAGTCATAGAAAGGGAAATAACAATGGCTATTGTCTTCCTTAGGGCATTGCAACCATTCTGGGCTTCATCTCACTCCCACCTGAGATGAATTAATCCCTGACAGCCCTCAGTTTCCTCATGTGTACGATGGGAATAAAAATTCCTGTCTTAAAAGAGTTGTTGTAGGCACTAACTGACGGAAGATCTGTGAGGCTTTTAGCAAAGACTGCTTTGACATAGGGTGAAGATTCAACAAAATTTAGCTAGTATCATTGTCATGGTTATTTGACGATACTTGAAGATGTTCAAATCAGGAGATTTTACATTGTTTCATGAACTGATGACTGACCCAATTAGCGGCAAACCCTCTCTTCCTTCTCCTTCTCTTCCTCCTTCCCTCTTCCTCCTCCTTCTCCCTCTCTCCCTCTCTCCCTCTCTCCCTCTCTCCCTCTCTCTCTCTCTCTCTCTCTCACACACACACACACACACACACCACATAGAACTGAATTTAATTATAAGTTATTAAGCATTAGAATGCCTGGTTTCTTTTGGGCTCGTAATTATAAAACAATAGTAATTACTTTAAAATAATAATAATTATTACTGTATGGCACTGAAGTCAAGTACTGGTGGAATTTATAAGGAACATGAGTGAGCTACTCTGAGATTCATAGACAGCTGTGTTTGCTCTAAAGGAAAAAGGAGCTGTGGAAAGAAAGAAACAAAAAAGACATTCAAGGCAAAGTATAAGGGGAGAAATAGTAGGTAATGTATTCTCTCTTCTATTCTGACCTGATGGACTAGGGGGACCCAGGCCATTCCCTCCAGCTGGCAATGGAAGGAAAGCCTGGCTCACAGGGGCAATATAGAAACCTTAATAGAAAACACCCCTCAGCCCTGTGGAACTAAGGCCTACTATAGTCGATAGCATGTAATACAAAACACATTTGTCATTTTCCCTTATATCTAAATAAATAAATGTCCAGGGGGAAGGGGAAGCTTACTACAGTAATCAGATTTGGTGATGTGTCTCGAGAAAGAATGCACACCCAAGGACTGGCACGGAAGATGTGGACAGCAACCAGCCAAGTGAAACAACCAGAAAAGACCCACCACATTGGGACAGGGTGGAAAATGGCAGATGGTGTGGGCAATGGAACCAAATGAATCCCCTGAGAATTATATCATTTTCATCAGATTGAGTCATTGTGGGAAGATTTGGGGGAACAAATCAAACTCCATTACTTAAGGGAGCATTCAGGGCTAAAGTCACAGTTTTATAGGTTGGATGTGAAAATTCATAAAACCAAGGTCGGGTTTTAGACGCCACGTTTCTGAATGATTTGGGAGCAACACCTTCCCTTGGAGACGCATGGCAGAGGAGGGAGGCGTCTGTTGGAGAGGCTCTTGATGTCCATAGCGGCACGTGAAAAACAAGGGATGGAGCGAGAATCACTGCCCATCTAGGAAGGTAGCCAAGCTTATCTGTTCTGAGGTTGTTGACTAGATTCTGAATTTCACTCCTTCTGCAGGGCACCAAAGGGCCTGGATTATTTCTAACAAGGATTCCAAGAACATCCTAGGTTAGTTCTGGGGGCTAGAGTCACGTGGCTTCCCCGGGTATGAAATTCACAGAGTTAGGAGAATATTTCAACACTTCTTTCTCCCCTCTATGTCCTATATGTCTCTATCTTCACAGATGCTAAATTTCTAAGCCCATGCAACCTCTCAAAATGGCAGCATTTAACTCTGTAGGTCCTTTCATTTAACTGAAAGCTCAATCCCACCCCTGGTAAATTGGGAAAGTAAAGTTAAATAAGCAAGGAAAAGAAAGTCGAATTTCTCAAAGTGTCAGGGAGCATGGAAGAAATGAACATAAGTGTTTTGCTTTTATCTGCTTTTGATATATCACAAATATTCAGGATCAAATAGCATTCATAGAGAAAAACATTAACAGCAGTTACTCACCTGTAAGGACTTTTTCACAAATAAATAAAATCAATCTAGCAAGAGTTGTTTTTATTTTTTTAATTTAAATTCAAGTTAGTTAACATACAGTGTAATCTTGGCTACAGGAGTAGGACGCATTGATTCATCTCTACATATGACACCCAGGGCTCATCCCAACAAGTGCCCTCCTTAATGCCCATCACCCATTTAACCCATCCTCCCACCCACCTCCCCTTAAGCAACCCTCAGCTTTTTCTCTGTATTTAAGAGTCTCTTCTGTTTTTCCTCCCTCTCTGTTTTTATCTTATTTTTCTTTTCCTTCCCCTATGTTCATCTGTTGTGCAAGTGTTGTTTTTAGAAGCAACTGATTCCCACAAATTTTAATAACTTTCTCTTTTACAAATCTCAGGCCCTAAATTAAATAGAAAACAGAACTATAGAATATTAGAAAATAGGGGTGCCTGGCTGGCTCAGTTGGAAAAGCATGTGACTCTTGGTCTTGGGGTTGGAAGTTCGAGCCCCATGTGAGATACAGAGATTACTTAGGTAATAAATAAAACTTTAAAAATATATTAGAAAATAAAAATACTAAGTATATATCATAAACTATATAATACAGCTAAAACAGTACTCTGAGGAAGTTTCATAGCCTCAGGTACTTAATAAAGTATGCACTTAAAAATATTAGGGAGAGGGGCGCCTGGGTGGCGCAGTCAGTAAAGCGTCCGACTTCATCCAGGTCACGATCTCGCGGTCCGCGTCGGGCTCTGGGCTGATGGCTCAGAGCCTGGAGCCTGTTTCCGATTCTGTGTCTCCCTCTCTCTCTGCCCCTCCCCCGTTCATGCTCTGTCTCTCTCTGTCCCAAAAATAAATAAACGTTGAAAAAAAATTTAAAAAAAATATTAGGGAGAAAGCAATAAAATAAGTCTGAAGACATTTCAGGGACATAAATAGTAAAAATAAAAGGAGATAAGAGGAAAATGTGGTCCAACCACCAAATAAGTCTAAGAGATGCCTCACACCCCAAGGAAAAAGGAGTAAACTAAATATTATTAAATAAAAAATTTCAATTTTAAATAAAATAATTTACCAAATGGAGGGAAAAGGACAAAACCACTAGAAGAAAGAAAAATATAAAAACAGGGAAAATTCTCAGCTACAAGGGAAAATTTTGAAATAATAAATGACTTCCCTGCCCAGTTCTACAAAAGTAAACGTGAAAACCTCTATGATTTTCCAACAAAATATAATTACTAAAAATAGAAACCAGAAGAGATAGAAATAGAAACAAAATGACTTGCATCGTAGATAGTTTACAAGTTATCAAAAGTTACTTTCCAGAAAACAGTCCAGTTGGTATTGTAAATGGATTCTACCAAACATCCAAAGTACAGATACTTACAGTGCTCTTTAAACTGCCGTGGATCGGGAAGAAAGAAGGAAAGCTTCCAAACTACTTTTTATTTCAGAATTTTTTATTTGAAATACTTTTAGATTTATGGAAGAGTTGCCAAAGTAGTAGAAAAAGTTCCATATAGCCTTCTCCTAGCATCCCCTAATGTTAATGTTTTATATAATCAGAGTATATTTGTCAAAACTAGTTAACTAACATGGGTATAAAACTATAAACTAAGGACTTTATTTGGATTTCACCAGCTTTTCTCAGTAATGGCCATTTTTTTAAATTCCAGAATCCAATCTAAGATACTGTGTGGGCATTTAACAATTTATTTTTATGAGGCAAAAATTAGATATTGATAACAAGATGTGAAAACATGTCCCAAAGGAAAGATATAGATTAATTTCACTCACAAACATAGCTCCAAAATGTCTAAATAATCCAACCATGTTTTAAAAGAAAAATATACCGTAGCCAGATGGAGTTTGATCCAAGATGTGAGTATGTTCCAATTTAGATAATCTATTAACATAACACAAAGTAGGTCAAAGGACAAAAGTCAAATTAATTTATCTATAGCTTTGGGAAAGGCATTTATTAATTTCAACAGAATTCATAATTTAACATTTTTTAACAACTTTATAAAATAGACACTGGTGCTCACAATTTTTAGACACACACACAGCAAGCATTTTGCTTAAAGACAAAAAAAACATTGGCAGTATTTCTATTGAAGTCAAGAAAGAGATACAATTACTACAGTTATGAAAAACTGCACTGGAATTACTAGCCAATTTAATAATGTAATTAGACAAAAGAAACAGAATGCAAAAAAAAATTGAGAAGGTAGTAAATTTTTCATTATTTGCAGATGACAGAATAGTATGCCTCAAACAAACACATACACATTCACATACATACACAAGAGAAAAAACTATTACAAACAAGGGAATTTAGTAAGATGGCTGGTGAAAAAATTATTAAGAAAATTAATAGCTTTCTCATGTGAAAGCAATTACTCATTAGAAAATAAAATGGAAGTAAAGGTTAGAAAAAAGGATAGAAATGGAATGTCTGGAATCATACCTCATAATAAATGTGCAGGTGCTGTATAAAGAAATTTTAGGGATGCCTGGGTGGCTCAGTCAGTTAAGTGGCTGACTCTTGGTTTCAGCTCAGGTCATCATCTCACAGTTTCATGAGTTCGAACCTCACATGGGGCTCCAAGCTGACAGTGCGGAGCCTGCTTGGGATTCTCTGTCTCCCTCTCTCTGCCCCTCCCCCAATTGCTCTATCTCTGTTTCTCTCAAAATAAACAAATAAACTTTAAAAAGAAGAAAATTTAAATGATATTAATGGTCATAAGAGAAGATTTTAAAGTGAGAGACATTACCTTATCGCGTAGGAAAAAAATGTAAAGATTTATAAAGATGGTAATTTCCTTCAATTAATGTGATCTCAATAAAAATACCAACTAGATCTCCATAGCTTTTTTTTTTCATTCTTAGATTTTATTTTAAGTTACCCCTACACCCAGTGTGGGGCTCGAACTTACAACCCTGAGATCAAGAGTTGCACGCTCCACTTGACTGAGCCAGCCAGGCTCTCTACATTTTTTTTCAACTGCACAAGCTAATGCTGAATTCACATAGAAAAATAAATAAGCATTTGATTATTTCCAGAAAAACTGTTAAAACTCAAGAGCAATGAGAGGGAATCTGCCCTACCACATGTTAAAATATTATAAAGCTGTAGTTTGGTTTTTGCACACGAATGGGCAAAACGCAATGGAACTGTGTAATGAGTACAGAAACAGGCTAAATGCATATGGGAACTTGGCATATGATCAAAACTGGATTTCAAATCAGTGAGTAAAAGGGTAGATGATTCAAAAGTAGAGTTGGGGCATGGCATAGCTATCTGCAAAATACAATATGGAAATCCTTATCTCATTCCATTGAACCAAAAACTTCTAGATGGACAAAAGATTTAAACACATACAAGATGAAACTGCTGACATATTAGAATAAAACTCAGGAACATTTGAAAGAAATACCCTTGGATGAATGGGTAAAAATAATGTGGTCTATACAAACAATGGAATATTATCCAGTTTTAAAAAAGAAAGAAATCTTGACATATGCAATAACATGGATGAACCTGGAGGACATTATACTAAGTGACATAAACCAGGCACAGAGAAACAAATGTAGTATGATTTCATTTACATGAGGTATCTAAAATAGTCCAATTCAAAGAGTAGAATGGTGTTTTCCAGGGACTGTGGGGAAAGGGATATGGGAAATTGCTAATGAATGGGTATGAAATTTCTGTTATGCAACATGAATAAGTTCTGGAGATCTCGACAGCAGTGTGCCTATAGATAACAGTGGTGTATTGTACACTTAACAATCTGTTCAGAGGGTAGATCTCATGTTAAGTGTTCTTACCACAATAAAGAAAAAGAACTAAAACACAGAAATTATAGCATAGCATAGCATAAAAAGACATAAAGTAATTATTATGTATACTAAATAAATAGACGAATAAATACCTTTGAGTGTTTTTAGAAGGTCTTTCAACACAAGATATAATATCCTGACATAATAAGGGCAATGAATCTGACCACACAATTTTGTTTAGGAAAACTTATCATAAACAGAATCAAAAAAGAAATGACAATCAGGGGGAAATACTTGTTACAGATAAGATAGGAAAGTGGCTGATTTCCATAAAATGGAATGATCTGTTGAGATTCAAAAAAAAAAAAAAGAAAAGAAAAAAAGAAAATAAAGAATTAACAAAGAAATAAGTAAGGCTATTTTCCTGTAAAAAGGAATATAAATGGCTGCCCAACCTTAGTGATAACTAAATAAATTTTACTTGATTTAGAAGAGTAAAACTTCTACTTTTCACAATGGCAATGATACAAAAGGTGTTTTTTTTTTAATTTTTTTTAATGTTTATTTATTTTTGAGACAGAGAGAGACAGAGCATGAATGGGGGAGGGTCAGAGAGAGGGAGACACAGAATCTGAAGCAGGCTCCAGGCTCTGAGCTGTCAGCACAGAGCCCGACGTGGGACACAAACTCACGGACCGTGAGATCATGACCTGAGCCGAAGTCGGACACTTAACCGACTGAGCCACCCAGGCGCCCCGATATAAAATGTTTAAATTTCACACTACTGTGATGAAGCGGGCCTCCCGTTCAGCAGCCACAACAGGTACAGCTTCTCAAGAGGCAAATTTGGCACCATCAACCCTTTGACTCAGTTGACCTAGGACTGTATCCTTCATTAAACTCACAGAGGAGTGCCAAGACTCACTTAGAAGGAGGTGCACAGCAACAAAATTTGGTCCAAACCACCTAAATGGCCATTGGTTAGAAGACAGATGAAGTCAACTATGGTACATCCAGACAAAGGAACACAACACAGTTGTGTAAATGAATGAGGAAAAGGCAAAAATAATGAGATTATTTTTACAGATTTACAGATGTTTACAGATGTACAGATTTACAGATGTTTACAGATTATTACCTATAAAGTAAAATGGTATTTATTTATTTTTTTATTTTACTTATTTACATTTGGCTTGAAGTAAAATGGTTTTTATAGAGCAAGGTAGTGCACACGAACCCCCGTAGTGTTGGACAAGATCTGGTTCTAAGCAGCATTAGTAGGTTCAAAGGTCTGGGTTTTATTACTATGCTTAATACTATATACACTCCTTATAGGTCCTATCATACCTACCAAGTATTGTGCAATAAGAGCTGTCTTTTGGAAATGAGGTGGCTCTGGGGTTTCAACGTCAGTAGTAGTCACACAGGTTCTGAGTTCGGAATCCTGGGCTGGCCTCTCAGACCGGCGGCTTTGGGCAAGGCATGCCCCCCTCCATGCCTTTGTTTCCACATCTGTAAAGTGGTCTTAATAACTGTACCTACCATATAAGAGTGTCGAGGGGAGGAACTGAACTGAACACAATATCCTTCCTGCACAGAGAAAGAACATGTAAGAGTCAGGCATTCTTGCAGCGAAGGAATGACCTACAAAAAGCGAGAGGCAGAAGTGGGTGAGGGGCCACTCCCTTTGGTGTTGTAGGTGGGGAAGAAGCACATTTTGTGAACTCCTGGAATACTTACGCCCACATAAGTTGGGCAATAATGACTCCTCTGGAGAGAAGAAATCAACTGAGTATTTAGGACAGGATGGAGACTTGCCTTTCATGGTACAGTCTGACTTTCTCCCCGCCATGTGTATGAATTCCTTTTTTAATTAAAAAACAAATCTTGCATTAAGCCAGTACTAAGCTGAAAGTTTTTCTGCTTTGGCTAAGAGGGATTCCACATGCCCACAGCCTTTCTCTCTGCCCACTGATGCTTAAGCTATCAGTAATCATGGAGCTTGATGTCATGCCAGTTCCCAGTGGTGTTGACAGACTCCGGCTCAAAAGTCCCTTTATTAGACCTTGTCCCTCAGTAAAGCTTGCAAATTGCTCTGATCTTAGCAGACAAAACCATCGCTCATTCTCTGAATCTCTGAGCATCCTACACAATAACGTAAGAATTGGCGAAAATTACCCGAGATAAAGCGTCCTTTAGAACATCAAAGTCCCTGATTTCCAGGCTGTAGGCTGCAGGTATGCGACAGTCCTGACAGGCCAGGTGGACGGCAGAGATAAAGCAAAAAGTGAAATTCTCCAGCCAGGGTGCCCGAGTTGGATTTGGTGCTGGGTTCTCTGCGAAGGGGATTAATGTTATCCTCGGAGGCGTGAGCACATTTTGCTTTTACCTTCAAACCCAGGTAATCAGCAGAGGATAACAATCAGCGAATGAAGCCTTTAAACCCAGTGCAAGCTGCAAAGTCTTCCTCCTGCCGGGTTTAATTTTGGACTGGGTCATTTCAAATTGTGTGCACATATTTTATTTCCCATGTTTTGACTAAATTCTTTGTTTCTAACTTAATTTATGACAAGAGCATCTTTCTCTTGTTGTTTTTAGGAGCAAGAGCAGCCCATGCCTGCATTTTTTTTTTAATGTTTATTTATTTTTGAGAGAGAGAGAGCGTGAGTGGGGGAGGAGCAGAGAGAGAGAGGGAGACACAGAATCTGAAGCAGGCTCCAGGCTCCGAGCTGTCAGCCCAGAGCCTGATGCGGGGCCCAAACCCACAGACTGTGACATCATGACCTGAGCCAAAGTTGGACGCTTAACCAACTGAGCGACCCAGGCGCCCCTGCCTGCGTTTTTGAAGATGGGTCCTGGCAAACTTACCATTTCACACAGTTGACATAAATATTGTACGTAAATACAGCCAAGGTGGAAGTTTACATATTTCCCCAAATACAAGCACATTCAGTCTAAAACCAGCAAGATAAGTTAGAAGTTTAGATATCTTCTTAGAGGAAAGTGATGGTGTCTTACAACTCACAGAGAAGTTGCCCAGCTTGACCACTGAGCTCTAGCTGTCTCCCTGGAAAGGAGAGATTTTACCACATAACAGAAAGAAATGTGAAGCTTTTTATATTTAACAGCTGGATTATTGGCTTTACCTTGACTATTTAAGCATTAGGAGTTCTGTTCATAAAAATAAACTCAAGTCATGGAATCGAATATGCCCTTGTTCCTTTAAGGTAGATTATGGGAAACTAACAAGAAAGAGGTCAGTAATGTGGACATAATAACTGAAGGTTCTGGTAAAAACTTAGACGTGAAAAAAAATTGTTGCTGAGTTCAAAGTAATGTGGATGTAAGTAGAGTTTGTAAATGTCACTGATCCACCATAGCCCTGGAACAGTGGGTTTTTTTTTTTGTTTTTTTTTTTTTTTAATTTTTTTTTCAACGTTTATTTATTTTTGGGACAGAGAGAGACAGAGCATGAACGGGGGAGGGGCAGAGAGAGAGGGAGACACAGAATCGGAAACAGGCTCCAGGCTCCGAGCCATCAGCCCAGAGCCTGACGCGGGGCTCGAACTCACGGACCGCGAGATCGTGACCTGGCTGAAGTCGGACGCTTAACCGACTGCACCACCCAGGCGCCCCTGGAACAGTGTTTTTAAGGGAAGCAGAATATAATTCAAATAATTCCAGGGCCATGGTCTCTGGCTCAGGAAATTTAATAATATATAGAATTTATCGTTTAGAGAAATGTTTCTTGAATCTGGAAGCAACTGAAATGTATGTGGATCAGTCTGTGGGGAAACGCTGTGAAGTAGAACAGACAGCAAGATGACATGTGTCTGAGAGCACAGTTAGAAAGCGTAAGGCCCAACGAATGAAATAGAAGGATTCCCGAAAAGTCGAGTCCAAACCTGCACATTTAGTGGAGCACAGCCTTCCGAAGCCACCTCCTCAGGAGGCTGGACACCCACTCTCACAATGAAGCTTTGGAATATTCTTGGAAGGGCTGATTAATACACCTCATCAAAAAAGTGGTTTCATTCCTTTCTTAAGATTGCAAGATTTTCTTTTCTTTTTTTTAAATTTTATTTATTTGGTGGGGGGGGGGGCGGTGCAGAGAAAGAGGGAGAGACAGAAAGAATCCCAAGCAAGCTTTGTGCTGTCAGCTCAGAGCCCGACTCAGGGCTTGATCTCACGAACTCTGAGATCATGACCTGAGCCAAAATCAAGAGTCAGACGTTTCACCAACTGAACCACCCAGGCGTCCCTAGATCACAAGGTTTTCTTAAATAAAAAAATGACATTACCAACTCACAATTATTTTTTTCACCATATCTGAATGATTTTACACCTGTTTTCAAACATCAACATCACCCTCAAAGAACAAATATTGTCACCCTTGAGAAAAATCAAAATCATGCAGCGTCAGCCCTGAACCATCCAGTCACATGTTAGACAGAGCTGGATGGCTGGAATGAAGCATTGGTCCCCTGAAGAGCCCGCTCCTCTCAAGACAGCATCGGTTGTTTGTGTGACGGCAATGTGTTTTCTACACGTCAGTGTCATGGCTTCTATTGACACCTGTGCGCTATGTGGTCCACACCCTGAATGCTACCCCCATGTCAGGTCTCTGGAATCTGATCTAGTGAAGGGCTGAAGGCCTTGGAATCTGGACAGGATGTACTGGTATCTTGCCTCACCCAAGCCATACTTCACCATTCCAAAGGTCATTTAGAGCTACTGTCCCAAGGTGATATGGAGTCACTTAAGAGGGTTCCCTCTACTGACCTAGTCTGGCTCCTGAAGGGCTCAGGTCGCAGTTGCCTGATTCTGGCAGCTGAGGAAGTCCCTTCAGCATCACCAAGGGAAGCAAGGGAAAGAGGTGAGAAGGGTGAGCAGACAGCTGAACATGACCTTGTGCTTCACAACCTTCTCAAGTAGCAGAAGCTCAGACACACCAAAACCCTCCAATTGTGTATTTCAGAAAGACAGCAGGGCACCAGGAATTACAAGGCAGCTCAATTTTTGGTTCATGGTTAGGTTCAGTTCAAGACCCCAAAGAGAATAACTTTTTATTCACCTAAAATATCTCAACCCAGGGGCAACCCAGGGGCAACCCATGTTGAGCGTCCAACTTTGGCTCAGGTCATGATCTTACTGCTCATGGGTTTGAGCCCCACATTGGGCTCTGTGCTGACAGCTCAGAGCCTGGAGCCTGCTTCAGATTCCATGTCTCTCTCTTTCTCTGCACCTTCCCTGCTCACTCTCTCTCTCTCTCTCTCTCAAAAATAAATAAACATTAAAAAATTTTTTAAATAAGATCTTTATTAAAAAAAAGATATCTCAACCCAATGAACAAACAACAAAATGACATATTTTTCAACTTAGAAGCCATCCATTTTTAATGAAGTGGCCTCACTTAGAAATAGCTTCTCTGTCCTCACCTCCGGGAACCGACATTTAAGAATGCTCTGCAGTGTGTTCCGATACGGTTAAGGCATATGCACATTTGGGATCTTAAACTTTAAAAAAAAAATTTAATGTTTTTATTTATTTTTGAGACAGAGACAAAGTATGAGCAGGGGAGGAGCAGAGAGGGAGACACAGAATCTGAAGCAGGCTCCAGGCTCTGAGCTGTCAGCACAGAGCCTGACACAGGGCTTGAACCCACGGAGTGTGAGATCATGACCTGAGCTGAAGTTGGACGCTTAACCGACTGAGCCACCCAGGTGTCCCTAAACTTATTTTTAAAAAGAGAAGAGAGTGAGTCCCTTCAGGCAGGTGAGTCAAGTTGGGGGAGCACTGGACAGGGCAGAGGCACATCAAGTGCTCAGCTACGCTTCATGAGCAGTCATCATTATGATGCTTTATAAGTCACCCATGCTTCATATCCCCGGTTGCACCTGTTACTATTGTTTTCAAAGGTAATAAAGAGAAAAAAGTAAATGTCTTCAGTTGGTCAAAAAGAAAACTTTGATACACACACACACACACACACACACACACACGCTGAAAATTATTCAGTCACAGAAAAGAAGGCATTCTGCCATTGGAGACCAGCACGGATGGAATTTAAGGGCATTATCCTAAGTGAACTAAGTCAGACAGAGAAAGACAAATACCATATTACCTCACCGATACGTGGGACTTAAAAACAACAACCACAAAACCTCCAGAACTTATAGATGCAGAGAACAGATGGGTAGTTGCCAGAGGAGAGGGCTGGGGGGTGGGCAAAATGAGCGAAGGTGATCAAAGTTACAAACTTCCAGTGAGAAAACAAATGATTCCTGGGGGTGGAATGTACTTCATGGTACTCTAGCTAATAATACTGTGTTGCATATTTGAAAGTTGCTAAGAGGGTCGTTCTTAGAAGTTCTTACCACAAGAGAAAAATTTGTAACTGTATATGGTGATGGATGTTATAAAAATTGTTTTTTCAACTTTTAATGCTTCAATTTATGAAAGAAGCTTTTTTTAATGTTTTTTAATTTATCTTTGAGAGAGAGAAACAACACAAGCAGGGGAGGGGCAGAAAGAGAGAGTGAGAGACGGTGGGGGGGGGGGGGGGCGGGGGGAGACACAGAATCCAAACCAGGCTCCAGGCTGTGAGCTTTCAGCACAGAGCCCAACACACAGGGCTCGAGCCCACGAACAGTGAGCCGAAGTCAGACACTTAACCAACTGAGTCACCCAGGCGCCCCAAAAGTTAAAAAAATTAAGTAAAGGTTGTTATTTACTAAGAGCCTATACTCACCAGGCACATGATCACCAAACACACCTCTGCTCTGCACTGACAGGTGCTATGTTACCGTTGTACATAAGTAGCATCTGCAACTTTCAACACACCACCCAGCCGAGAAAGGTCCAGAAAGGTCCAAGCCAGGACTGAGGCTCGGCAGTGTCTGACCCAAAGCTGGCATACTGGCCGCACCCCGTGCCCTATTTGAATTGGACCATGTGTTGGAAAAACAGGCTGTCGGTGACATGGTCCTGACATCCTTTGTTTTTATTTGTATGCAATGTGTTGCTGGGGATTTTAAAAAGTAAATAACTCTCTTAACACATGCCTTAAGCTGAACAGAATTATTAACCAAACCTGGGACAAAGCTACTAATTAAAAAAAAAAAAACGATTTTGTTTTGTTTTAAAACAAAAAAGGGGAAATAATATATGAATAAAGACAGTTGCACCCATAATTTCACTGTCTTCTCTTTCAAAAGAGAAGTTACATCATAATTATTTTCCCCATTTCTTGCACTTACATAATTTTTAATTGCTAAATATCATATCATACATTTGGCCTATTGAGATATATATGTGTATGTATATTATATTATATTATATATATATTAATTTCAGCTTTTCTGCTATTATATACTATAATGAACACCTTAACATATACAGTATTTTGTTGTTGTTGTTACCTTAGGATAAATTCCCAAGTCAGCAGCATGGAATATTTTATAGCTCCTGATATGGAGCACGAAGTTACTTTTTCAAAATTCTAGGGCCAGTCCACTGCCACCAGAGCAACCACCATAAGCAGTACCACTGTTTTTGAACATTTTTTAAAATGTGTATTTATTTTTGAGAGAGCACAGGTGGGGGAGGGGCAAGGAGAAGAGGACAGAGGATCCAAAGCAGACTGAGCTGACAGCAGAGAGCCCAATGTGGGGCTTGAACTTAAAAACTGTGAGATCGTGACCTGAGCCCAAGTCGGATGCTCAACCGACTGAGCCACCCAGGTGCCCCCAGAAGTACCATTCTTATTACAACCTTGCCAACCCAAGTGGACAAACCTTCTAGATAATACTAACAGAATGGCGTGATCATTAGCTGTTTAAGATGTCATATATTTTCTGAAATGATTACAGTGGAAAACAATGAAACATCAGAAGAAATGTAAAACAGAATTTAGGTATGATTCTAATTACCGAATTTTAGAGCTCACAAAGACCTCAGGAGGAGGGGAAAGCTGGAGACACTTCACCCTCATCCTTTATTTAGCCCATGAAAAATCTGAGACTCATTTGCCTGAAGTCACAAATCAGGTCAGTAACAAAACAGGGTGGACAAACTGACAGAGACCTACTGAGGCTTTTGGTAAGAAGTCCAGAGAGATGAGCAGACTCCACCCCTCCTCCCTCTCAGGCAAAAGCCCCAGCAGGAGTCCACTACTTCCTCTGGAAGGGACATTTGAACATGTCCCTGTGATTCCTGGTGACCCAAATCAGGGTGTTAGAGCACTTCCAAAGTCACTGCACATGGTCTCTGAGTTGCAAGAGCAACATGTCCCAGACGACTACCCACTTGGATCTCACCGTCTCTCCTTCCTCCACCCTCCTGCCTTCTGTTTTTAATTAGGACCTTGGAACTCACTAGGTCAGATCCAAGCAATTTAAAGAATGACTTTCAAGTCGTATCTTTTAAGGAAAATGACTCTTGGTCTCCAGCCTCTATCAGTCATTATGCCCTCAGGGAAATTAGCAACCTGATTCTTCCCCCGGCTGTCATTTAAAATAAAAAGCCTTCTTATTTGCCATTCAAGAAAAAGTACAGTAAACCTAGCAGCAGGCGGATAGGGGTAATGAAACATAATTAACCGTATTCAACAGGTTCCCAGTATCATATGTACCTGCATGTTTCTCGGTGATGTAACTTGGGGAGGATGAGTATTGGCAAATTGGGATCACGCTGCCCGTGAGTATGGAGTTTGTCTGGGATGGTGAGAGCAGTGTGTCTCACAAAATGACCTCGGTGTTCCCAGGGCTGTCCACACTGCCCCTATGCGGGGTATAGAGAACCAGCATCTGGGTTCAACACAGAGCCCTCAATGAACCCCACCGTGTGGTACTGGGGTCTCTGCACAGAGGCTATTAGAATGGCACTTACCTCCTCTGATGATTGATCTCCTCTGGCTAAACACACGTTTCCTCAAACCTCACGTTAACCCGTGCTTACCATGTACCACACTGTCCTGAGCACTTTCCAGGTATGAGTGTAGTAAGCCCTCTCAACAAAACTACAGGAAGATTCTGGTACTCTCCTCAGATAAGGAAACTGAGGCACAGGGGGGGCAGGTACACACCCAAGTTGCCACGGTTTGAAGCCAGGCAGCTGGGCTTCTGAGGCCACTTCTCCCGGTGGACAGTATTCTGGCTCTGCCTCTCAGGCAGCTGTGAGTACCCTACAGAGACCTGTACATGCACACCTCACCCGGGAGAGATTCCTGCCAGTAACATGCAATCTGCATCCAAGCCAGCCTTTATTTATTGTTTTTTTAAATTGTTAATGTTTATTTATTCTTGAGAGGGGGAGGGGCAGTGAGAGAGAGAGGGAGACACAGAATCCAAAGCAGGGTCCAGGTTCCGAGCTGTCAGCACAGAGCCCAACGTGGGGCTCGAACCCATGAACTGTGAGATCATGACCTGTACCTAAGTCAGACGCTTAACTGACTGAGTCACCCAGGCGCCCCTAAGCCAGCCTTGGGATTGAATTCTAGAAGCACAAGTTACAGAATGCCATGAGGAAATAGGACATTCAGTTTAAGTAAAGCATTAAGCCAATCTCTTAAACACACACACACACACACACACACACACACACACACACACACCAATGCCATGGCAGAAAGAGCAAGCAGAGGCAGGATGGCTGTTTTAGATGAAAAGAAACTAAAGAGACATCGTGTGCCTTCTCAGATGATGTTACAGTATCACAGGTACTAGAGTTATATGATATCTCAGTATTGTTCATTTTCTTAGGAGTGATTTTGGTGCCGTGTCATGCAGAAAAAAGCACTTATTTCTAGGAAATGCTGAGGTCTTTAGGTATAAAGCATGATAGCGTCTGCAACTCAATTTCCAGAGGTTTACAAGGACACACATACACAAAAAACAAGGCAGATATGGCAAATGTTAGTAATTGTGGGATCCAGGTAGTATGTACACGGTATTTAAAGCTTTTCATAATTTAAATTGGAAAAAAAATAGATCTGGCTAGACTCATTTTGGAGTGTGCTAACTGAAAAGAGACCCATAACCAAAATCTTAGAATATAAAATTGTTGGGAAGAGGAACCTGAGATATCACTCAGCCCCTCATCACTTTAAAAATGAGAAAAGTGGGATGCTCAGTTGGCTGAGCATTGGACTCTTGATTTCAGCTCAGGTCATGATCTCAGGGTCGTGGGATCGAGCCCCACATTGGGCTCCACACTGAGTGTGGAACCTGCTTAAAATTCTCTCTCTCTCTCTCTCTCTCTCTCTCTCTCTCTCTGCCACTCCACTCGTGCTCTCTCTCTTTCTCTCTAAAATAAAATAATAATAATAATAATAATAATAATAAAGATGAGAAAAATGAACAGTTTCATAGCTAAAAGCTATTTAAAATACAGTGTTATAAATATTTCTGTTAAGTATTCATCTTTTTAATGGCTTTCACAATTTTGAAGTTGAAAAAAAATGAAAGTGTAAAGCATCTAAATATTTTACTAATTATTTTTAAGACGTTTTAAAATTTTAACAAGTTAATAATATTGCTAGATAATCCTGCAGTATAAATATAAGTGACTGGAGTATTTGGCCCATGTTGTAAATGAAAGTAAAGAACAGAAAAGGTCTGGGACTTTACCGGAAGAGTGAGTGGGCCAGGCAGTCTCGGGTTTAGTTCCAAATGACTAGAGTGGACAAAAGGCAAACATTTTAAAACCCAGGAAAAGGGATGGAGAGAGGGTGTAATGTGATGATTTTACCAAGTACTTCTACATTATTTATACCAACGAGGCAGCACCTGGTGCAATAAATAACTCTGGGAAGCCGGGTCCAACATGAAGGGACCAAAGCACATCTTAGCAGTCATTATTGATGTATTTCCAGATGACAACTTTGTGACGTGACTGAGGTGCCCTGGTTGGACCAATGCAGTATGCATCTGTATCCAACATGGAGTGTGCCCAACTGGAGGTCTAGGATAGAGGTGGTAGGCCAGGAACATGGATCTGGAAGTTACCAATAACTCAAAGTGCCTACATTCATGGTTTTCAACCTCTTCCTAAGCTACCCCCAACCTGTGTATGCCACCCCCAACCATAACTGTCCTCTCCCACTCCCCAAATTGACAACTGCGGGTCACACATCAGCTCTGGCTCCCCAACAAACAGTCTCAAAAGAATGAGAAACAAGGGCGCCTGGGTGGCTCATTTGGTTAAGCATCCAGCTCTTGATTTCGGCTCAAGTCATGATCTCACCGTGACACCTGACAGGGCGCAGCCTGCTGGGGATTCTCTCTCTTCCTCTTTCTCTGTGCCCCTCATTCTCTCTCAAGTTAAATAAATAAACTTAAATTTTTTTAAAAAAACAAACTTAAAAAAAAAAGAATGAGAAACAAACACATAATCGTTTTAACTGTTGGTTTACTACAATATCTGTCATCCAAGTATTTAAAAATTCTCCACGTGTTGTCCTTGTTATGTGCTTGAGAAAATGACCATGGGCACCTCTTAGAATTGTGAGCAAGAGTGAATCTGAGGGCTTGCAGAGCTGCTCCAGAAAGGTTTCCACTCTTCCAGCATTTTGCTTCCTGGCCCTGGACAGCAAGAACCAACTCTTTAAGAGTACTTGAATAAATACATCATCAGATCTGGGAACGGATAAAAACCTTCCTCGAATTACCCTCACACTATATGCAAGTGTTTCTTAATGCTCTTGGTCTTGGATAAAATATGTTCCAATAAATTAGATTTTAAGCCATTCATACATATCATAAATGGAATATACAATTATTTCAATTTCATTCTTGTTAATTGATATGAATCTTTATTTATATTTAATTGATATAGTAGTTCTAAAAATAAAAATTCCTGGAAAGATATGAATTAATAGAATGTGTTTAGAAAAATCTGTGGGTATTGTTCCAAGTCACCTTAGGTACTTTATAAAATTGTGTTCTGCAGGTACCAGCTATATGGCACCCCAACAAATTTGTAGCAGTCGACTTTCGACACTTTTACAGGTTGGAACAAATGCTATTTGTTCAGGCTGTAGAGTTACACATTAACAATCACTAGAAAGATGAAATCAGATGGAATAATGCAGGTCATGGAAACTGTTTGGGATGTTATACTTAGAGCAATGCCAGCTAAAGTTCCCTCCTGACCCTGACCTCAGAAGGCGGCTGGGGACCTGGCAGCCTATTGTAGGAGGTTCTGCTCAGAGGGCTCAACACTGACCCCACTGAACGTTGCATTAATGAGTTGGGATCTCCACTCCCCCCAGCTCCCGCCCGGAGTTTTCCCAGTTACTACATGAATCAAATTACGGGCACCTCTGCTGGGTTTCCTGTGAAATAACAGATCTTACTGTAACCAAATATTACCATCTCGGAAAAACTTTATGCAACTAGCGAGGACTCTTCATTCTCAGGCAACAGAGAAAAGCTTCTTTGTTTTGAGATTGAACACCTGGAACAAGTTATCCAGGGGGGCCTCCCCGGCCCACAGTGGAGAGAGGGCTCCCAGGACCCAATCACATCCCTGCCTGTGGACGGCCAGCCGCTCAGAGCTTCCTCCCAGCTCCGTCTGGCCCAGTTTCATTGGAACTTGCAGTTGGCTGTAGCCCCATGGCCGAGGGAGCCTTGCATCTATAAGGAAAGACGACAGTGATAAGGAGCCCAAAACTCCAAGGCAAGTTCCACAAGACAGAGGAGAAAGAGCTAAGGATTCGGAGATGGGAAGCATGGAGCCTATCCTGCCCCTAGACCGCTCGGACCCCCCTGAAGCAATTACCAGATAAGAATGCTGGCTGTGTCTCTGAGAGAGCAGGCAGACATCTGGCATGGGATCAGTCAGTGTGCGCATCTGTGCATGGCTTCCCTTGGAAACCAATGAAACCCTGTGTTTCCACCTTTGCCTCAAAACATTTACTTTCCAGAAGAAAACCTTGTGTTGCTTCTTTTATCTCTACAACCATGGCTGATCCAGCAGTCCCAAGGAGGAATCTAACTTGGGCCAGGGTGGAGGCAGGAGTCAGGGCTGGTGCGGTAGGAGTTAGGATGCAGACCCTGGTGACCTCACCTGCGGAGAGGAAAACAACACCACTCCTCAGTGTGGAGAACCCAGGCGATCATAAGACAGACAACCATCCACCCACAAACGCACCTTTTTGAACCCATCTTTGCTCACATCTTAATAAAATATGGGCTACTTGCTGGAAAGGACCAGCTCTCACCCATCTTTGGGCCCCTCACTTGCGATGCCCAGATAAAAGTGTGTGGTCTTCAGCACATATATGACTAGAACTAGTCTTTCGAATCCTCCTGTGCACAGCAGTGCCCTGGGGGCTGGGGACATGCAAATTCTGAGTCAGTGACAGGGTCAGGCCTGACGCAGCACTTTTCTAGCAAGCTCCCATGAGATGCTGGAGAGGCTGGTTCAGGTCACACTGAGTTAAGGGATGTCCTAATGACAATTGTTTGCCTACAGAACAGGCAATTTCCCACATCCGTTGAAATTCCCATCTTTGACTGAGTATCCAAGATAGTTGTGTGAACATAGCTTCCCCCACCCACCACCAAATAACAACAAAGTGTAATTGTGTTTCTTGTTAATTCTTGTGTCATTAATTCATCCATTTATATGTGAATGACAAAAACAAATCTAAGCAATTCCCTAGGAATGCCTCACAACACTTTAGATAGGACTTGGGAAAACAAAGCTGAGAAATGCACACTTTTTACAGAATGGCAGGAACTGTATATTATTACCATTGAGCTATTGCTATATTTAATAATTTTAAATAAATTTTAATAAAAAACCATTAATTCTTGCTAAATACACAGATGTGGTTTTTTTTTTAATTTTTTAATGTTTATTTATTTTTAAGAGAGACAGAGCATGAGCCAGGGAGGGGCAGAGAGAGAGGGAAACAGAATCTGAAGCAGGCTCCAGGCTCTGAGCTGTCAGCACAGAGCCTGACGCGGGGCTCGAACTCATGGACCGTGAGATCATGACCTGAGCCGAAGTCGGACGCTTGACCGACTGAGCCACCCAGGCGTCCCTTGATGTTTATTTTTGAGAGAGAGAGACAGAGCATGAGCAGGGGAGGGGCAGAGAAAGGGAGACACAGAATCCAAAGCAGGCTCCAGGCTCTGAGCTGTCAGCACACAGCCTAACGCAGGGCTCAAACTCATGAACCCCGAGATCATGACCTGAGCCAAAGTCAGACACTTACCTTTAACTGACTGAGCCACCCAGGTACCCCTACACAGATGTGTTTTGAGAGGAACAGAAAACCAGTTAAAGCCACTCTGAAGACTCTATCCTTTGCACAAAAGTGATTGGGAACCTCTACCTGGTTGATGCTTTAAAAATGTATTCCTTGGGGTGCCTGGGTGGCTCAGTCGGTTAAGCATACGAATTCGGCTCAGGTCATGACCTCACAGTTCGTGGGTTTGAGCCCCATGTTGGGCTCTGTGCTGACAGCTCGGGGCCTGGACCCTGCTTTGGATTCTGTGTCTCACTCTCTCTCTGCCCCTCCCCTGCTTGCAGCCTGCCTCTCTCTCTCTCTCTCTCTCTCTCTCTCTCTCTCTCTCTCTTTCTCTCTCAAAAGTAAATAAACATTAAAAAAATAAAAATGTTTTCCTTTACTTCTAAACTGTTGATAAAGGGTTCTACCAGTTAGCAGAATGTTTCCTTAAAATGGTGGGGGGACTATTAATTCTTTCCTTCCCAGTGTTCTGTTTCAAGGGACCCAGTGTGATTTTACTCAACGAAGCTGGTCTTTCTAGCAAGATGCAATTTGGCTGCTTCTTCTTGCTTTAAAGCAAGTTTAATTTACTTGATTAAAAGTATGTCTATGTTCATCGTGTCTCCAAAGGGCCAGGGAGAGACATTCATGAAGACTTTCCCTTTGAAATAAAATATACAGATTTTGTTTCCCGGTGTTTCCATGTCGATCTTCCTTGCTTTGTTAGTTTTTATGTAGTATCCAATATCACAGAGGTTGGCAGCAGCAGGACATGGAGATGCTTCTGATGAGGGCCCATTCTCTGGGCTTGTAGGCGTAACATATATTTTACAGGAACAATGAGAAATCAGTGAGGGGTCCACTTGTCATGTCCCCATGGAAGAAATGCTCACTGCGGTAGAGGTGTGGGGGTGGGTAAGTGGCTTTCATATAAAGCCCTCACCAGAAAGACAAGCAACCCCCATTCTTTGGGATTTTCTGTCACTACAGTCTCTTCCACAAAGTTCTTCTCCCTAGACTGTTCACACAAACCAGAAAAATTCATGAAGAAAAAGGAGCCCTACTGACCAGAACTCATTACCCAATTTTTTTAAAAAAATTGAGTGTTTTTTTATTTATTTGCATATTTATATCCTTCAGAGGAAAATAGGTGACATATCTTATTTTTACCATGATGTGCAGAAATTCCTTAAGCAAATACGTGATCAGGCATTTTGAAACGTAAGATGTATTTATTTATAGCTCACACCCACGCATTTACTTTTATTTATCCAAAAGATTGAAACTGTACTTTTCCCCTGGCCCTTTCTTTGGTTTCCTGTTAAAATATATAATTAGGCAGATTTTTTAATGTACCTAATAGCCCTGAGGAGACTAAGCAGTGATCTTTTTGAAACTTTAAAAATATTGGTAGGAAGCAGTTCTCTTTTCTTTTTTCCCCAAGTTCAATAGCTCAGCTATTCGTTTCCTGTTTCCAATAGCTGAGGTAATTAGACCATAATGAGAACTCTTTGCTTGGAAGATGACATCTGAAAATTGAAACTATTTGCTGCACCAACCTCAACACAGAGGGGAGGGGGCAGGGATCGCCTCCTTAGGGAGAGAAAATTCTACAACTAGAATGTCATTCCTCCAAAATTATTTCTTCCTGGAAGGACTCTAGTCTGGGAGGTAAAGTGACATTGGTACTGTTTTTTTTTTTTTTCCTTTTTGGTTTTTTGTTTTATAGAGTGATCAATTCTTCATTGTCACAGAAACATCTCTAAAAGCTCCAGAAAGAGCCAGAACATACAGGAAACCTGTTCGCCACATTAACTGTTTTTCTTTCTAGGCACAGCACCCATACAGTAAAGTGCATGTCTGTCTTGATGGCACAGCACGGGGAATACAGCAGTGTTTTAACGGTGTTGTATCGTGGTGTATGTTCACAGATGGTAGCTACAGTTGTGAGCACAGCATAACAGCAAAGACTTGTCAAATGACTACGTTACACCTGAAAACTAAAGTAACCTAGGGTGTCAACTATATTTCAATAAAAAAGTATATCTTGATGAATTTTTCAGCTATGATGTACCTGTGAGGCTACCACCAAGGTAAAAAATTAGTAGATTTCCAGCTCCCGAAGGCTCTCAACCCGTTCCTGTCAATACCTATCCCCCAAGGGAGCCCCCATTCTTCCCCCAGAATGGTTTTGGCTGTCCTTGGATTTCACATAAATGGACCTATGAAGCATATACCCTGTCTGTCTGGCTTCTTTCTTTCAGTTCTGTATCAAATTCAGCCTCATGGTTCTGTATACATTGGGCTCTCACATTTTCATTGCAGTGTGTTTTTTTTTTCTTCATGTGGTTGTTCATTCTACCTTTCTATCTATACATTTGCATGTGTCCTGGTTCTTGGAAAGTTGTTATGAAAATTCCATGTCTTTGGGCAGAAGTGCTTGTTTCCCTTGGGTAGGAGTGGAACTCCTGGGGTGTCAAGTATGTACCACACTGACAGATTCTGCCAAACCTCTTTCCAACAAAGTTTTATCAACCATCCCTCCCACCGGGCACCCATTGAGCACTTGTGAATGGCAACAGGGGCACAGTCTCACCACTGGAAGTCAAGTCTCAAGTGTTCCCAAAAGGGAATACACTGGGAGTGAGTGACAGGAGAGGCAGGACAAAACAATTTACAAAATGAAAACTATTCCCCAGGGAGGAAGCTCGCCCTGGCTAAGTGGGCTCTGGTCAGGGTCCTAGGGGTCCTAGGGCTTCCCTGGGGGGACCATTTCCCATCCATGCTGGTCGGGCAGTTATGGTCAGTGGCACCAGCTGGGAAGCTCATGTCCTCAGGGCTTTTGGCCACACACACATGGCCAAGGCTCTTCCCAGACAAGCAAGACTTTCTCAGGGTCACAGCCCTGAAGAGGGACATTCACACGAGATGACTCCTTGACTCAGTAAGTTACCCAATCTTTTCTCATTTGGATCAAATTCCATATGTTCTCTTTTCCAATAATCTTTCTAATGATTGACCAAAGAGTGAATAGCAGAACTATTTAAGGAATAGTCCTTGTGGCCAGTAATCCCCCAACCCACAGTGGCCTTGCTGCCCTCTATGGGTCCTGTCTGCCTTCTGGGGACCACATCTCATCCTCTTGATTTATATGCAAACCCTCAGAGGTTCCCAAAAGGGAGGCTTGGAGCTCTGGGCTCTATGTAGGCCTGAATCCCAGGGGAGATGAGAATCCTAAGCCCCCTCCCCCCCCAAGCAATTCTAGAAACAAAGGAGATACGGAGATTCCTAAGAGACCATTGCTCCTACCAACAACTTTTCTGAACTAGCAGGATGTCGCTTTTAAAGTTTAGTATTTCTGCTGCTCCCTCTGCAAATTGAGACTCCTCCAAAGATGGGAGCTGTGTGGGTTGTCAAAGGGTAACTTGGGAGGCCCTCCTAGCCACTGGAGGCCAGAGCCCCTGGGTCAAGGTCGGTGGCTGAGCAAATCTTGCCACCTCACTCCCCGCCTCCATCGCTCCATTTGCCAACTTCCCACTGGCTTTCTTCTCAGAGCTTCTGCTCTTTCCACTTCTCTGGAGCCCTGATGGGTTGAAATCTCTGCTGGGAGTTTCACACGGGCCAGGATGTTTCAGTTTCACTCAGGATGTTCAGCTGAAGTTTCACTCATAACTCAACGTGCATAGTCGTTTGTCATTTCTCTGTAGCACAGACTTGAACCCAGGCCCTGGCAAGCTTATGTGTTTCGTATCGACTTAGCAAGTGAAGGAGCCCAATTGTCAGTTCACCTTTTGCACAAAGAGGCATCCCAATCTGCCCAGGCAAAGACCCCTGACTCCAACAGGCCATACCCACCAGTGGCAGAGAAAAACTGCCTTAAGCCAGAGAAGTTGGTAGGGCAACTTCAAGGACTTAAGTATTTCCCTTCTTTCTCTCTTTGTCCTTCTTCACCAGGAGTCTCTTTTGAAATGTTTGCACTCCTCCCCTCCCACTGTCCTCCAAGTTGGAGAGGAACAGGGATGGATGGAAAAGCCCTGGCTACAACTAAAGAGGGCTGAACTGGGGCCATATGAACTCATGGCTCTGCACACTGGTCCCAGGCTCCAGACAGTTAGCTGGGGAGCACATGCAGGCATGAAGGCATTAAGATATAACCCCAGGTTCTTGAATACTCCTCCCTTCAAGAGACAGAGTCTAGGAGCACCTGGGTGGCTCAGTGGGTTGGGCAACTGACCCTTGATTTAGCTCAGATAATGATCCCAGGGTCATAGGATCCAGCCCCACATCAGGTTCCGTGCTGAGCATGGAGCTTGCTTAAGATTCTCTCTCCTTTCCCTCTGCTCCTTCCCCACACATGTGCTCTCTCCTCTAAAAAAAAATTAAAAAAAGAGAGAAAGAGCCTAATTCTCTTCAACTTAAGTGTGGGCTGGACTTAATGTCTCCATTCTCCTGAATAGAAGAAAGCAGGAGTGATGGTGTACAACTCCATTGTTTTTTAAAGTGAGCTTTTTAAAAATTTTTATTTATTTTAAGTAATTTCTACACCCAATGTGGGGCTCAAACTCATGAGCCCAAGATCAAGAGTCACATGCTCCTCTAACTGAATCATCCAGGTGCCCCAATAGTGTACAACTCATAAGACTAGGTCCTAAAAGATACTGCAGCCGGCTGCTTGTTCTCTCTCTCTCTCTCTCTCTCTCTCTCTCTCTCTCTCTTTTTATCCCCCTCTCTCTTTCTCTCTCAAATCACCAGCTTTGAGGAAAATCAGACTCCATGTCATGAGTACTCTTGGGCAGCCCAGGGAATGACCCATGTGGTAAGGAACTGAGGCCTCCTGCCAAAAGCCATGTGAATGTTCCATCTCCCTACAGCCCCAGTCAAGCCTTCAGATAACCATAGCCCCAGCCAACATCTTGACTGCAATCTCAAGAGAGACCCTGATCCCGAATCACCCAGCTATGCTGCTACCAGATTCCTGAGTAAGAAAATAAATACTTGTTGATTGAAGCCACAAAGTTTTGGAGTAACTTGTTACACAGCAATACATAACTAAATTAGAAAGTTACTGGTACTACTAACCAATACTTCTGGTCTACCTCCTAGAAACATAACAAGGCACCTCAAGAGCCAGTGCACAGTCATGGTCTCTTACTCCCTCTACCAAACCATTGGTAAATTTTTCTGATAATGGGACAATGCCCCATCAGCCCAGGGCCCAGAGTGGGGATGATGTGGTGCAGAGCTCTGAGCCAACCCACCACGGACATGTAACAGAAGAAGAAAAAAAAAAAACCTTTGTAGATTGTAAGCACTTAGATTTTGGGTGTTTGTTACAGCAGCAGGACCAGAACTATATGAGCATAAGCAAGGACACAAAGGGGTCTCCATCCCTCTACCTCCATTTCTT
Organism: Felis catus; assembly: GCF_018350175.1. Classification (NCBI taxonomy): domain Eukaryota; kingdom Metazoa; phylum Chordata; class Mammalia; order Carnivora; family Felidae; genus Felis; species Felis catus. The sequence continues at coordinate 19,141,177 of NC_058373.1, forward strand.
CCTGCCAGCGTCTCCATCGAGGGCAGCAGGATTGCACTGCTAATGTGGGATCCCTACCATCTGCACAGGGAACAGCGCTCTCTCCTGTGGAAGCCTCGTTCAGGAGTATGTTCAGAGGTCAGGCACCGTCACTGTGGCTCCTGTAGTTTAGTCCCCAGAGGATGGGAAAAGCTTGTGTGTGAGTTAGAGGAGTTTAAGGTGTTAACAGCCAATGTGATCCAGTTCTGAAAGTCACAAAGTCAACACTGATTGATCCTTTGCTTTCTTTTCCGGAACCATAGAGAATTTGGGGGAAGTTACTGTCTGGCCACCCAGAAAACAAAGGCCAGTTAGGATTTGTTTTATTTTCTTTTCTTCCCAGATCAATCCCCAGTTCCCCAAGGATCCGGTGTGGTTTTGAGCTTCCTCTGTGCCTGTTCTGCTCTTCTCCACACACCCCCTTCTCGCCCCTCCCAGCCACCCCCCCAACCGTCTTCTCCTTCCTCACAGCCTCCTCTCCTTCCCCCTGTCCTCAGGCTGTGGCCTCCTCATTAGGAAGTGTTAGAAAGTTGCTGGAGTGAGAAATGAGCCTGTGAAAGCTCCTTGTCCTAATTAAACTTCAACGAGGAGAGTGACAAGAGGCGACGGGGAGGAAACGGGTGCCACGGGGGTCTCAGACTGGGTCCAGGCTGGGGAGGCCATTGTCCTGCAGAACAAAAGCCGCTGTTTGCATGTGTTAAACCTCATCAAACTTCATCAGACCCAGGTGCAAAAACCCACATCCCAAATGCCATCCCGGCTTATGCCACCTTCCAGAGCACTGTTGGGGCCCCAGCCGTCAGGCCTAATCAGGACAGGGCCCCACATCAAAGCTGCACTCCCTCCACAGACAGCTTCTGCTCCAAGATGCATTGTTGTTACGACTTCCTACGCTCAGCCCTTGCCCCACGAATTAGGGCACAGAGCCCCCCATGGCATGGCTGGTCCCTGCTGGCGTTGTTGTTAATGAGGTAGGAAGGGCGGGTTCGTCCTAGCCTGGGACTAACATAATCACATAAAGCTGTTGCTTTGGAACAGACCGAACTGCCCCAGAGTCAATTTCCCTGAAAGCAACGCAGAGCAGAGCTTCCTGGGAGAAGACACAATACTGTCTATTGTCTCTGTCACTTCCTCTGCACCCTCCCAGCGTTGAAGCATATAGTTGGGAGCCACAGCCCTTTGCAAAAGCTGTTTGCTGAGGCCCAGCCGCGGTTTTCTGAAAACCCCCGTGAGAAGCAGTTTTTCTCCGCAGTCATTGTTTCCAGACCGGCCAAGCCGGCTGGGGAGGAGAAGCCAGACCCAGGGAGACTGTCTTCCAGGCTCTGGGAAGAGGCCCGGGCTTGCGACACAGGACCCTGTTTGCTCATGGCGTCTCAGGGTCTCTAGACGCAGCCCCGCATCTGGGCAGAGGCCAGGCCGGTGCCAGGCCCAAGAAGAGGCTCCCATGGGGCCGGGACCTATGTGAGGGCAGAGCAGGGATTATCTAGGAGGTCTTCAAAATGTTGCTGGGCCCCTGAAAACGAGCCTCCGGGCCTTTCTGCTCACCCACCCCTCCTTCCTAATTACAGCCGGTTCCCAAAGGCGCCGGCCTTCTCCCGGAAGAGGCCAAGACTGGGCGGAAGTTCCCCTCACACCCACCGGATATACCCACGTTTCTGTCTCCTCCTCTTGCTACATGTTCCGAAGAACCCAGGCAGGAAGAGGGTGGGCTGGAGGGATCCCCAGTGTGGGCCAAGGAGGGCCCAGGGCAACACTGGGATCGGGCCGAAGTGCAAAATGGGGGGAACCTGGACGGGGTGTGGGTGCTTGGTCTGTGCTGAGTGCCAGATAGGAGGTCGGACGTTGCAATGGAAGCTGTGACTCCCCATCTCTCCGCCTGTGCGTTTGGGAGGTTCTGCTGCATTCCCCAGGTCACGGAGAGCTCTGGAAGGCCAACAAGCTGCTAGGGTGATCAAGACATGGCTCTTCTCTTACCAGCCAGGAGATCGATATGTGAACAATTAAACCTAACCCAAAGCAGAATTTTCTAAGGGCTGTTTAAAAGGTGGCCTGAATGAGGAACAAAGAGAAAGGTTTGATGTGGGAGGAAAGACTCCTTCCTGGGAAGGCTGCCCTCACTCAGGCCTCAGTGGCCAAGCGGATTTTGCAGAGAGGGAGCATAGGTGACAGGAAGGCTTTGCTAAAGCACTACTTATGAAAGGGGTGCAATCACTTACTTCACTCCCAGCCCTGGGTTGGCCTGTTTCTCCAACCGAGTCTTTGGCATCCCTAGAAAACTGTGCCTTTTCTAACCTGTGGCTAGCCCACCGCGTCCTCCCACGTCTCATTTTGCAGTCTGGTGTGTGTGGTGGGCACTCCAAGAATTCTTGCTGATCCTGAGGGTGAAGCCATACTGTGGGGCCCCTGGAAACCAAAAGGGCCTACTTAAGCAGATCACTCTTGGATGCTGGCAAGAGTGAAATCACTCGATAGGTATTTTGTCGTGTGTTTCTTTTTAACTATATAAAAAAAGGGTGGATGTGCAAACCCAACCCAAGAATACCTTGGCTCAGGCTCAACTAGATGAAACTTTAAAAAATGATTTAATGTTATGTTAGACTGTTGCATATTAAAGCAATGTAATGCCTTCTAAGAGATGAGAATCAGCTCCTAAAAGTGATGACTTGGACACATTTAAAGAGTTATAGCTCACTTATCAAAAGAGCAACAGTAAACATTTTGCCCAATATGTACAACAGGCTGGACCTCAGAGGAATGTATGGAAATGTCCTTTTCTTCCCAGATTATGATGCCACCACCTTTACTTCCCTTCCTGAGCTGCACCTTTCCAAACAGCAACTGTGTGAGGGGTAGGAAGCTCATGGGAGAAGGGGAGTATTTGGGACCGTGTTGGCCCATGGAGTGGGGCTGTGTGATCACTGGTTTGCAAAGCCAGAATTCTTCCTGGTAAACACAACTTTCCAATGGCTCTCTGGCCAGGGTTGGTGGGGGGCAGGTGGCGGCGAGTGTATGTGTTGGGTATGTTGCAGCCATGTAACCTTTTGGTACAGAGGCATTCGTGGAAAATTATTGGGCACTTGGCCCACAGCAGATGGGATGAGAAATCAAGCCAGCAGGAATTGGGATGCAGAAGAGATGAGACATGGAAGGACCGAGGAGCTTTGTGAGGTGACCACAGGTGGAAACCTGAAAAATGAAGACATTCCCACCAGTTCCAGAAAATGGGGCTAACTCAAAATGTAGGTTCTTTCCTTGGAGTGGGCTTGGCAGGCCCAATTGTTGAAAGGTAAAAATAAAATTATAAAATAAAATAAAATAAAATAAAATAAAATAAAATAAAAATAATAATTTGTTTTTAAAAAGAAAGGAAAGAAAAAAAATCAACATGTTTGACATTTGTCTAGCCTACAGATCTAGCTGAGTTCCCTCCAGGCCCCCTTCACATGCCTAAATGATGTGTGAGATCACAACAAAAGGCATTTAGAGTAGTCTTTGCCATAGGGTCCAAGAGCTAGGGAGGCTGTAATGGGAAAATATTGTTTCACACATTCATGATGTGAAATCAGCAAACAGGTAGCCGCATGCTGGGTCCTCTTGGATGCCACCAGAGTCTCACAGCTGTAGCCTCCCCAGCCATTGCTTAGGAGGGTCACGTGTGCCCCTTGCCCTCAGCCCAGAAGCCAGAGGAAAGGGTACATCTCCCCTTGCAGAGTCCTTTCCAGCACCTTAGCTCTTCACCTCCCTCCATCCTCCAAGTCTGTTCCTCTGTAGAGAGTGGAGACCTGCTTACACTCTAATGTGAATGCCAACCCCAGATATTTCTTAGGATGGATAAGAAGACTCTTGTTCCCATTGGGCCTAAGCTAAAGCACACTGTTAAGCACATGAGGGAATTAGATTTAGGGGCAAAAGTTCCACACTGGACTCCTATGAGTTCCTTGAAGTCTCCATGAAATTTCTTAACCCCAGGCTTTATGCAGAAGTTGGTTCTCTTCATCTGCAATGCTTTCCACCTAATTGACTCATGTTTTCTTTCTACTTGAAGATGACACTTCTCCAGAATGGTCTTCTGGGGTTAGGCGTGGTCTCTGTAGCAGAAACTGCTAGTTGTCTACCAACACCTATTCCCCTTTCCTCTTGACCAACAGACCCCTATGTTGTTGGGAGCAGCAGTGGGGCCAGCTGGAACAAACAAAATTGCATTTCCCAGGTTTATAGATACCTGTGGCCAAGGAGATGTAAGCAGAAGACATTGGGAGGGCTTCAGAGAAAGTTCTTCAAAAGGAGGATAATTAAGCCAGGAAGCAGTTTTTCTTCTTTCCCTGTCTCCTTGAAATGTGGCCATGATGGTTGGGACCTCCAGCAGCCATCTTGGGACAAACTTGAGGATGGAATTTACAAGCTAAGATGGCTGAGAAGAAAGAAAGAGATGTCAGGTTTTCTGATGCTTGAGTGTGGAGCTGTCTTATCAGCCCTTGACTTCCCATCTCTGTATTTCCTTTATGTGAAAACAAACTTCAGTCTTCTTTAAGTCACCATGGTTTCCAGTTTCTGTCACTAGCTGAACTAAGCCTAAGTCCTCCTCTTTCTGCACCTCTCCTGATGGCTATTTACACTTCCAGCTCCTCCTTCTGAGTTTGTCTTCTCCCCAGTCTGTAGGAGCTATGAGGTCAGCAGTGTATCTGTTCTTTTCACCTTTGGAGTTTCAGTGCCTGCCTTGGAGTCTGGCTCATAATGGCAGCCCTATACATGTTTGTTGAATGGGAGGCCCTTGACCTATGGTTCCGCCGTTGGGTGGGCACACTTGAAAAAATGCAGCTTTCCATGGAGTTAATCCAGATTCCAGGATATCGAGAGCCAGAGCCCATGAGAAGTCCGTGTTTAGACTAATTTGGACTCAGAAGGAAAACCACCTACTTACATTTATTCATTTATAACAAAAAAAATGTCTATTTTTGACCACCTGCCGTGTGCTCCAAATATTGGCTCCCTCTGTCCCACTTCATCCCATTCTTTTAAGATTTCTCCCTCTGCATCATTGTTGCAGATTAAAACATATCCCCACATGCACCTTGCCTACCTCACCCTCTCCCTCCTCAGCCAGGAATTTCCCCCATTGAATCTCTGCAGGTGCAACAGGAACCAGGGGCCTCCCTGGGTGGGTGCTCAGGAGGTGGGAGATGGAAACATGACTCCAGGGCCCGGAAGAAGCCCCTGAAGTAAGGTCCCCACAGAGCTTGAGAGTTTCCTTTGTCCACCCTGCATCTATTTTGCCCAAATGTGTTTTTGGACGAACAGTTACCACGGAAGAGCAGGCCAGGCCCCCTGGCCTCAGAGCTCAGCCTTCAGGGTAGGGCAGAAGAAAGAATGTAATCAGAGTTATGGCTTAATGAAGTGAACCGTGATGACCATAAACAGACAGTTTGGGATTTGGTTTGTTATTTTGTACAAGGCAGTACCTTTCAACAGTGACTGGTGTTAGGGTCAGGCTTGCACATTTTCATGTCACCAACAAAAAAACAGTAATGCCATTGTTACACTGCACTTTTCCACCTTAAAATGGGATTGGTTTTGTGGGTTGGGAAAGTTACCAAAACTAAGTTTCTTCGATCACAAAGGTTAGCACAAAGGAAGTTGCTAGATCATTTGAAAGATGAGAGAGGACTGTAGGTAAGAAAGAGCTGTTACAGACAACAGAATGCCAGACCACTTATACTCTAGCTTCTTTATATTTAATGTATGTAATAGACAGTAAATGCAGCACAACTGGGGGAGAAAAGTACGTTTGTCTACTAGTCCTTATATGTGGGGCAGAGCCCAAGTAGTTATCTATATGTGATAGCTCATAGCTGTGTGCTATGCTTTAAGAAATAGCAATAACTAAAAAATGTTCTCCCTCTTGAGAACCAGGATCCCAAATGCAGCAAGCCCGAGATGGCCACACCAAGCAGCCCTACAATGGAGGGAGAGAGATTGGGGGGGGTACTACCTCTTCTTTGAAAAACGGCTCAGCTATAAATTGGTGGCCTTTATTTCACATCCAGACATGTAGGCACCACCTAGTGACAGCCCAAATCAGGCTATTTTTGGCACTTTCAGAGTTTACAGCCATTTGGGGATACCCTGAGGGGTTGTTCATATTTAAAGCATGCCCTAGAAATGCTTTGCATGGGAGATGCTGGGAGCCAGGCAGAAATGGCAGGTCTGAAGGATGACAGGGTGTTGAGGCCATACGTTGGGCCAAGACTTGCCAGGCCCACGGCCCCAGGGTGATCCTAACACCAGAGGTGAAGCTGGGACTCTGGCACCATCAACGCAGCTGAGTCAATGCTGCCAGCTATTATTTTGTCAAAGTGAGTTGACAACACAAAGGTCCAAGTGTATGGCCTTGAATATTTCTCTTCTTAAAAATCTGCCCTGTACCCAAGAGTACCATCTCTTACCTCTATCTCTCCAGGAGGGCATATGATACATTATTCTACCTGGACATACTTTCCTAGCTAAATTAGAAACTCCTTGAAAGCAAAGACCATGTCCCATTTTTCCGTAGTCATCATGCCCAGCTCATAAAATGCTTTAACAGAGTATAAAATCCTTTGGCTTCCCAGAAAGTCACTTCACTCAGGATTGACCTTTTTACTTCTCACAAGATAAAAACCAAGAGGGTGCTTTGGCATATGCAAGGGATCATGGATTTCCACCTGGTAGAGAAGTCACCACGTGGCTGGGAACCAGGTGGCTGGGTGTTCTAATCCTGGCTCAGTCAGAACTAACACCATGACTCTGGACAATGTTGGCCCTCTGTGTCCAGTGTGAATTTCCCTGTGAGATAAAGAAATAGGTTTCAGAGATCTCTGTGGTCTCCACCAGGTCTACAACATAGGCTAACCAAGAGAATGTCATTTCATCTATTAACATCCCAGGAATGGGTGGGAAAACAAACAAAACTTGTTTGTATTATTCCAACTCAAGAACTTTAATTTGTTCTAGAAAGCGAATTGACCATGGTGCATTCACTGCAGACTTACAAATAAGCTATCCAACTCACAGTTGATGAATGTACTGAACATTAAATGACCGTTTGCATTTTGAGTATTTGGGGCCACTTTCCATTATCTAGTACCAAGCTGCCCTGGGTCAATGATGCCCCCTGGTGGCTAGTGTGTGTGTGTGTGTGTGTGTGTGTGTGTGTGTGTGTGTATGTGTGTGTGTGTGTGTTGCGGGGTGGGGGGTCTCTGCAGTTTTACATTTGGATTCTAGAAGCAGGAGTCCAGACAGAAAGCCAACTTGACAGTAGAACAGAATGCTGTGAGGGAAGGATGTTGTGTGGGCTAGGCAGGGAAGCCTTTCTAATGAGGCAGCATTTGAGCTGAGACTCTCATGACAGAAGAGGTCCCCAAAGAGCATTCCAGGCAGAAGCAATTTGCAATTGCAAAGGCCCTGAGGTAGAAATTAGATGAATGTTTTTTCAGAACAGAAAGACACGCTATACAGCCAGCACCTGGTGTGCATGGGTGAAAGACAGATCAGGAGAAGCCTTGCGGGGTGTGAGGAGTTGATTCTGAGTGGGAGGGGTTAGGAGCCAAAAAGGAGAGTAACATAGTACCACTATGCTATATGCCTTCTTTTCTTTTTTTTAATAATTTTTTTAATGTTCATTTATTTTTGAGAGAGACAGACAGAGCGTGAGCAGGGGAGGGGCAGAGAGAGAGGGAGACACAGAATCGGAAGCAGGCTCCAGGCTCTGAGCTGTCAGCACAGAGCCCAACATGGGGTTCAAACTCATGAGCTGAGAGATCATGACCCAAGCCAAAGTCAGACGCTTAACCGACTGAGCCACCCAGGCGCCCCATGCCTTCTTTTTTTGCATGCTTCTCATACTATAGTCAATTCCACTCTAGAAAATATTTCTTTCTCTTCCAGCCTTTGTTCAAGTTTCTCAGAAAAAAAATTTCTTCCTTTAATTAGCCTTCCATTCCATCCTATCGGAAGCAAAATGACCCTGACCTTGGCCAATGTATGCACTGTGGCATTGGAGAACCCCTCTTTAAGAAGATGAAGAGTGGGGCGCCTGGGTGGCGCAGTCGGTTAAGCGTCCAACTTCAGCCAGGTCATGATCTCGCGGTCCGTGAGTTCGAGCCCCGCGTCAGGCTCTGGGCTGATGGCTCAGAACCTGGAGCCTGTTTCCGATTCTGTGTCTCCCTCTCTCTCTGCCCCTCCCCCATTCATGCTCTGTCTCTCTCTGTCCCAAAAAATAAATAAACGTTGAAAAAAAATTAAAAAAAAAAAAAGAAGATGAAGAGTGAGCACCCACCCAGCCTGACCAGCTCCCCTCACCTGGACAGGCCCATTTCCAGAACAGCTGGGCACCTTGACACCAGCCACCCTGGTGGCACAGCACCATAGCTGTGTGCTGCTAAACTGTCTTATTTTACAGAGTAGGAAGCCAAAGATTAGAGGCCTGCCCAGGTCACACCACCAACTGCTGAAGCCAAGATGCTGGATACCAGAACCTTGGCCTAAGTCCATAACATAAGATGAAAACAATGCATTGACTCAACATTTAGTGATTTTTTTTTTATATATCCACTGTGATGGCCACTTGGCTAGGCAAAGAGGGGAGAAACTAGACAGTGTTCCTGCCCTCAGAGTTCAGTCTCTTAAAGGAGACCACCATCAAGGGGCTCCTGGGTGGCTCAGTTGGTTAAGCACCCTACTTCAGCTCAGGTCATGATCTCAGGGTTTGTGGGTTCAAGCCCCACGTCAGGCTGTGTACTGAAGGCTCTGTGCTGACAGCTCAGAGCCTGGAGCCTGCTTCCAATTCTGTGTCTCCCTCTCTCTCTACCCCTCCCCTGCTTGTGCTCTCTCTCTCTCTCTTTCAAAATTAAATAAACATTTAAAAAATTAAAAAAAGAAAAGAAAACCAACATCGAATCAATGACTACACAAATAGATGTAAAATTATCTTTTGCATATACAAAATCATATGTATATTATAATGTAGCTACCCCATGAGCTGGAGTATATACAATGGCTAGAGTTGACATTCCTACAAAGAGACCTGTGGCTTGGTGCCATCTCCCTGCCCTGGCTGCTCATTTTCTCCAATGACTGTCCACTGTCCACATTTAACCCCTTTGATGTCACCACTTCATCAAAGGTCAAGGTAGGGGTGATCTTCCCTACCTTCTCCAAGTCTGTATCCCATTCTGCTAAAGCTGACTTCCTGAAGCCCCAGGATTCAACATCAGTATAAAGAACATTTTTTCCATGTAATGAAGTTACAACCTCTTCTTCATAGTATTGCCCTGGTGTTTCTGGTCTTTGATATTGTAAAGTTGTATTCATTATAATTCTGCAAAGCCATTCCTTTGGGAGACACTATAACAAGCCTCTGAAGAGTGGGGGGAGTTTGCTCTTGGCTAGGAGTGCATACTGGACCTTCCTTATGCTCATGGTGAAATATGAGCTTAAGGTGGATCTCCACTCTGAAAAGAAACAGAGACTCACGAGATACAACAGACTCATTTCAGCCATCCTGACAAAGTGGGCTTCAGGTTAGGGGTGGGGAGGGGTGCAAGTGGGGTTGGGGGTGCCTTTCATAAGTTGCCAGGTATTGGCCAACCGGAGACCAGAGCCTGGTGGCCCTCCTCAAGCCACAATGTGCGTACAGAATTCCTGGGGCTCTGGTTAAAATGTAGATTCCATCTCTGTAGGTCTAGAGCAGGGCCAGAGAGTCTGCATTTCTAAAAAGCCCCCAGGAGATGCTGATGCTGCCAATCTAGAGAGGAAGCTTCTTACACACTTGTTAGTAGCTGGTATGTAGTGCAGAATCCTGACCTCAGACCCACAAATTGGGTCTGCACACTCACAAAATCCCAGTTGATTCCTGTGCTTGGTTCAGTGTGAGAAGGCTGGTTTCTAGGGCTTCCCCCTGTGCCCACAACAGACATTACTAATCAATCACCACACTGATGATGAGTTGAGGTCCTTCTCTGCAGTGCTGCAAGTGCCCTACTAATGCCTGAGAGTCAGCCTGGAAGAAAACCCTGTGGCCAGTACGCACTAGAAAATTGGGAAGAATCAGCCCTAACATACATCTGATGAAATGAGGGAGAGAGAAACAAGTTAGGGCAAAGTGGGACTTTCAGGAGCCCCCAAACCAAAAAGATTTCTAGGAGCCCAGGAAGTGTCTGCAATGTCAGGATGAAGCATAAGTATATGTGGAGGGGACGTGTTTCAGGGGGAGTAGGCCAGGAGTCAGCCAGAGAAGGGTTTCTGTCCACTGGCATCTGGGGCCACTGAAAGCCACTTATGACATCCATCAGAGAGAAAACCAGGAAGAAGGTTCTAGAAGGGCTGAGAAGCTGCCTACTCAGCTGGGAATTTCTTGGCCAGGGATGAAGGAAGGGACTGGGGTCTGTCTCACTCGCATGAGCATCTCAGGTGGCATACATGGAACATTCACCATACACCAGGCAGAGACTAGGCCCTGTCACATCTGTGATCTCATTTACATTTCTCAGGCTGTGAGGGAGGTCCCACCGTCCCCTTCTGACAGATGTGGAAAGTGAAGCCCAGGAAGTTTCAATAATGAGGCCAATAAATGCCTTAATGGGAATCCTATCCAGTCTGTCTGCCTATAAGGCTGACCTCCTAGGCTTATACATATTTATTCTCTGGCATTAAAAAAAAAGTCTATTTCCTGCAGTCTCTCGGAAAATTTCCATTAGAGGGTCCTTGGCCATCTTGCCTGTGTGAGGGGCAGGAAAGGATGGCACCCAGAAGGGAGTGATGCCTGGGAGGGCAATAAGGACAGGGCTCTGGCATGATGCTGTCAGGTCAATTATGATTTGGGCAGCAGTGGTGTCTTCCTGTCTGTTTTACTGCAAGTGTGCTTGGCACATCACACCTGCTCTCTTGTTCATTCCCGTGACCTTGCTGGGAAGGAATTTTTACTCTCATTTTCAGAAAAGGAAGTGGAGGAAGAGGTGCGAAGCGCTTAGCTCAAGTGCCAGGTCTGAGTCACACCCACATGTGTCTGATCTCAAAGTTAGGACCCCTTTTCAGGCTCATAAAGAAGTGAGTGAGATTCTGTGGGCTAGTCTGGGCACTAATCTCCAGTTCTAGCATTGTGTCTATGATACAGTTTGAAGTTTGGGGCATTATCAATAAACTTTTGCAACACCATTTATTTGTAAGTTGGGAAATTCCTGTTTCTCACAGTGGGAAAAACTTTAGTGGCCACTTCCTACTGAACTTGGTCCCATGACATCTAGTGGCCACCCGGAGGAGTGCAGTGGAACCACCGGACATTGGCTAGCAGGTGCAAACGCTGGTACTTCCTGGGATAAGAGATGGGCTGAAATGCACAATAATTGAAGTGTCCATGGAACTTATAAGATGTACACTTAAGCCATGTGAAATTTGTAATTCTTATTTTTGTTCCCAATATTTACGCTTATTTACCATGACTGGTGGAAAATACACCTTATCCAGTCCATTGTCTTTTAATTGATAAACTATGTTTAATGATTATAATATAATGTAGTAAAATATAATATAATATAATATAATATAATATAATATAATATAAACTCAATTCTTGCATTATGCTCAATAATGAAAAGCATTAGAAATTTGAAAATGCTGCAGTTCACTAATTAGTCTATTCCCCTGGGAGTAGGGTGGCTGTTTTAGGATCACCATAAAACCATATAAAAAAAAAACCCACACGACAATATACCTAAATAGGCTTCCCGTCTGTTATGCCTAAACATATGATAAGACATGAATGTGCTTTATAGAGACTTTCTGATTACAGGGGACCTTCCAGAGCACTGCTTGAGTAATTTTCATACCACAAAGACGCAAAGGCAACAGGATCCCCAGGCTATTTTGTGAGAACATTGATTTTAACAACTTTTCTACTCTCCATCCCCATCTTTACCCCAGGATTCAAATAATGGCAAAGATCCAAAGGAAGATTCTTCTATAATTGATGCTCCTTTACAGGGAGTCCCGGCTGAAAGGCAAGAGGAAAGTCTTGTCACTGTGGGGCTAGGATAGATGAGTCCAAGAGTGATTCGCCAAGCTAACACACTCAAATTAGTTTTCAAACATTTTGGGTTTGGCAAACTGCATCTTGCTAAGCCCCCTTTCCCAACATTTTTATACCCATGTGGATTTCAAGGGAAATTTAATATGTATGTTTCTGATTCACTTAGGCTTAACTGAGCACAATTGTTTAGTGAAAGCCACTTTTTGTCCAAGAATCTTCCAGAACCCTTTTATAAGCCCCTTAAATACCTTTCCTTCTAACCAGGAAGTGCATTTTGCCAGAATAAATTGAGCTCACCCCCCTCCCAAAATAATTCAAATTTGGTTCAAAACTCAGAATCTCTGAATTTCAAAGAGGGTTGCAAATTTTGAAAACAATTCTTCACGTCACTGAGAAAGTCCAGCGGCAATATTGAGAAGTGGGGAGTGTTCCAAGGGAGATGCAATGATTATATGTAGTGACATTTTGTGTACTTTAAAACAAGAAGTCTGGCCTGAGTGCTGGCCTGGCCAAGCAGCTTCCAGATCTGGGTCGCCCGGGGAATGGTGCGGTCATATCAGCAATCTGAGCATTGGTACCTTCCTCAGTAGGCTGGAGGGTGAGGCCCCAACAGCTAATACCCCCGGGCACCACGGGATGGTGAGCTACCTGCCCAGCCCCATGAGAGCCTTTGTACCAAAAAGATTCTCTTCCCTGGGAAGGACATCACCATCCAATTGAGGTCATCAAAGCTGTGGATGAATGAATGAGCTAGCTTCATTTATTCCATCCCATGGTTAGGTTTATCTTTGCTTTTTATTTTCCTATAAATCTGAGCACAGACATTCAGAACATTTGCTTAAAGCCAAAGAAGGTAGAGATGGCGAAAGGTTTCAGATGTGCTGCTCATTGTATATAGAGATAAAGAAAACATAATTACTCCACCAGAGTTCAGAAGAGTTTAGAGTTGCTTTTCCAGTCATGGTGATATAGCATGATTTAAGCAGCCAGTGGTATCACTTAGGATTAGGTTCAACCACATATTACAGAAAGCCCAAATCGCAGGCTGAAATGAGATAGGATTTCACCCTGGGCTCACATGAAGGAAATCCAGGGGAGGAAATCCAGGGCAGAAAGCCTGGTTCTAGGATCATCAGGGACAAAGGCTCTTCCGGTGCATCTGCTCCAACTTCCTTATCATATAACTTCCATTCTCAGAATTGCTTTATGGTCATAAGACAGCTGCTGGAGCCCCAGCCCTTGTATCTATGTTCCAGGCAGCAGGAAGGAAGAAGGGCCTCTTAGATGACTCAGCCCCATATAAAGAGCTTATTCAGAAGCCAAAACCAAAGACTTTGGCTTATATCTCATTAACCACTCCTGTCTGCGAGAGAGGCACGCTGTTCTCATCAAAGCACACTGCTGCCCTCAATAATATGGCAGGAAAGAAGCGAAGAATTGGGCGGTCAACCAGCTGTCCCTACTTTATCTGCCATACTCTTTCCTGGACTGATGACAACTCTTAATGCTTCTGTGGGCTAGTCTGGGCACTAATAGACGAAGGTGTTACTGGTAGAAGAAGGTGGACCAGGGGGAAAGTTCCAGAAGCGTAAACTGTCAGGCTAAGCATGTGTGAGGCCTCACCAAGGCCTGACCCACAAATATTTTGTGTATCTTCTTTGCTTTGATATAGTTGATTCTCTGCCTCTGCGTGGCCTAAAACTGATTTACCTCAGACCAATCTTGTGTGTGAAGATTTTCCCTCAGGTCCACAAAAGACCTGGAAAAGAAGCAGCTGGAAAAAGAGGTTTTGTGGCCCTTTTTGCTTTGACATGGTTGGGTGTCAGCTGGCTCATCTTCCTCAGGCCTGGATGCTCCTGTCTCTGGTGTGACCACGGATGAAAACTCACAGGAAAACAACTCAGTTTGGTTGTTCCCTGAGGACAGAATGATGGGGAAGCGTAGAGCGGGCTTGACAGATCTTGAGTTATAGTGACTGTGAAAACCAAGTAGTTCCCTACTCAAGTCAAGTTTAGGCAATATTGAATAATTCGCATGAATGGTGGAATCCACTTCGTGGACACCAGTGGGTAGATGCTGGCAGTAAAGGTAATCTTCCCTCATTTCAAGGGCATCTATCAGCCCATTTCATAGTCAAGAAAACTGAGGTTAGGTCACCGGTCCTGAGGCACCAAAGAGCCTCACTGCTTCCCAACTGCAGAGAACCACCTTCGCCTGAGAAGCCTGGCTTTCCATGAAAGTGTTCCGAACGCCCGTGGGTCCCAGAGCCTGGCCTTGACTTCCAGAAGCTGGGTGAGGTGAGTGGCCTTCGGGCGACAGCTCTGCAGCCAGCCACCAACTGTGGGGATGCTGAGAACCCTCCAAAGTCTCTGGGCACCCCCGTGGAGGCTTAGGTAGCAGACTTGAAATAAAGTATAACAAAATGTGGGATCCATTACTGCTGTCATCATTGTTAATTACATTTACTGCAGACCTCAGTATCTCCCACGGTGTTTTATGAATTTAAAAATGGAATTCGGTTGAGCTTTCAATGCCGGGGGAGGAGTGGAGAGGTAATCTAACTTTGATTTTTATCTTAGTTTTTGTCTTCATCATTACTTTTATTGAATGTCTCAGCAGCAACACAGGGAAGCTAGGGGTGCAAAATGGTAGCAAAGAAGCCAAGAAGCTTCAGCATGAAACGTCTTGGGCTCATAGTTTGACACGCCAGAAAGCAGCGCAATAGCACCACAAAGCTGAATACAAAACAAAAATGATATTTTTTACAATGAAATTGGTAGAGTGTTGATCCAGAGAAGTTTCCACACAAGTCAGAGAAGCTAGGAGACCTTGCTAACTTCCCAGAAGAACAGCCAACTCAGAGGAATTAGTCTCCAAGGAGAACAGGAAAATGAAGAAGAGGCATGGATACAGCACTTTACAGTTCGTAAAGCATTCCTTCGCACCGTGTTCTTGCTTGGGCTTCCCCAGACATTCTAAAGTGGGAAGGAGATTATTTTGTCTGAAAAAAAAAAACAAAACAAAACTGAAGGGGCACCTGGATGGCTCAGTCAGTGAAGCGTCCGACTTCAGCTCAGGTCATGATCTCACGGTCTGTGAGTTCGAGCCCCGTGTCGGGCTCTGTGCTGACAGCTCAGAGCCTGAAGCCCGCTTCGGAGTCTCTCTGTCTCTCTCTCTCTCTCTTTGTCTCTCTGCCTTGCCCACTCACACTCTGTGTCTCTCAAAAATAAGTAAACATTTAAAAAGAAAAAAAAAAAAAGAAAAACTGAAGCTCCGCGTGATAAAATGTCCAAGCCAAGAACACACAGCTGGAATCTCGATCGGGGATGGGGTCAGAAGGGGCTGGACCTCTGGTACCTTGGCATTCAGGCAATCTCTCTGGCCCCCAGACACCCAGTGGCGGACTGTAGGAGAAAATGGTCCTTCCTCCTCCCTCAGCAACTGCGGTCACCACCTCGGAGGCCAGGACCTCAGGGGCTGACCCCTGATAGGCATATCCTAGAGGGTCACTGCTCCCATTCTGTACCCCTAGCTTCCCTGTGGTCTATGCCGCTCCAGAGACATGGGGCCACAGGCCACAGGTGCTCACTTCGGTGAAAGAACATACAGAAGAAGGTAAGAGAAATCCCTCCTCCACAGTCTGCACCACCCACCCCCACACAGTCTGGCCTTGGTTTCTCCACGGCTGCCGATGTCTGGGGCAAGTATCTGCATGCCTCTGTTTACTCACCTGTAAAATGGGGAGAAGAGCATCTTGCCTTCATCCCTCCCACTGGGTGGCAAGACAGGGGAGCAGTGGTAGCCTGCTGGTCTAGACAAGTCTGGAACCAGGCCCATTCTCCTGATCTGTTCCCGGGGAGCTGCCTGCTGTGTCTGGGTGCTCTGCTCTGATCCCAGCCTCCCAGGATCATGTGGGTGGCTGTCTACAGGAGGAGCTGCAGGTGAGGTGGTCAACGTCACTGCAACTGGCCCCCAAGGCCAGATGCTGCAGGTCACAGGGGGCGTCTTTGGGTGTGAGTTGAGGTGGCCTCTGTGTCTGACTTCATGATGAGCAAGATGGCAGCTGTCTAGCTCGGAGCAAACAGGCTCCACTCTCTGAGGGAGCAGAGTTCTAAGCCCCACCCTGTTTGCCTCCACCCAGACAGCCAGCAGTTATTTAAAAAAAAAAAAAAATTAATGTTTATTTATTTCTGAGAGAGACAGAGTGAGAGAGAGGGAGAGTGCACGAGTGAGGGAGGGGCAGAGAGAGGGAGACACAGAATCCCAAGTGGGCTCCAGGTTCTGAGTTGTCAGCACAGAGCCCGACGCAGGGCTTGAACTCACAGATCACGAGATCATGCCTGGAGCTGAAGTCAGACGCTTAACCAACTGAGCCACCC
The DNA here is from genome assembly GCF_018350175.1 of Felis catus. Taxonomy (NCBI): domain Eukaryota; kingdom Metazoa; phylum Chordata; class Mammalia; order Carnivora; family Felidae; genus Felis; species Felis catus. The sequence continues at coordinate 19,157,635 of NC_058373.1, forward strand.
AGGTGCCCACCAGTGGTTATTTAATAAACACAGTTGCTTCTACAAATCTTCAGACTTTTCTTTTAAAGCCTGGCACAGTGATTTAAGTTCAACCACCCAGAGTCCCACAGAAACTTCTGGAATGAGAGTTCTGTTTAGAGAGTTTCTCAAACTTGCAGCCTTTGTCGTGCTTGGTGCACCCACCAGCCTTGCACCAAGCACGACAAAGGCTGCAAGTTTGAGAAACTCTCTAAACTGGGGCCTGGGCCCCAGTGCAGGGAGAATGTGCTGCCAGGACCCTGCAGGCCTTCCTGGGCTCAGCATCCAGCCAGGGGCCCTGACATGAGACATCCACCCACAGTTTTCCAAGAGCTGAATGGGGGCCACGGGGCCAGTCAGGCAGGGCAGGGAGCCCAGGGACTGGGAGGAGCATTGCTCCCGGACGCCTCAGTGTTCATGAGCCTGGCATTGAAGACAGACTCACTGATGTGGGTCGGCCCTAACCCACAGAGGGGACCCATTATCCCTTTCCCCTGCATCACCTGTGTGTTCTAACCCATAACAGCATCGGACCCTTTCACCCCCAGAGGGCAGGTGTTCTGATGATCAGTTTGTAAAAGCTTAAAAGTTTGTTTACTCCACTATTCAGACGGACACACAGTAACACTGCAGTGAGGAAAGGGAGAGGGACGCTGAGGCCCGCCAAACCAACAGAGCATCAGGACATCAAGACACCAAGGAGTGCCGCCATTTCCGGTCTCCCAGTTGAGATTACTCACAGAAGGAAATGGACTGAGGGGCTGAGCCTAACTGGGGATTAAACCACTGCTTTTGTTGCCGAGTTCATGCCCCACATCATTGTTCCAGAAACCCGAGGTATGACAAGCATGAGAAGCCACTTCCATGTCTCAGATGGGGCCCGGGGCAAGTCCCTGGGGTTGGTGGAGCTTTTCCCAACGGGCAAACCAAGGGGAGACGAATATGCCTCGGCTTCCCTGGGAAATCAGGAGCAACCTACCTGACAACCACCCAACTCTTAAAACACAAAGCTGCAAAGATCTGATGTGATTTCTCTCTTTGTTACTTCATTCTTTTAAATTGAGGTATAATTTATGCATCCGAAAAGTCCAGGGCCCCTGCTGCAGGGCGGTCCGCGCCTGTTAAGGACAGAGGCCCAGCTCGCCAGAGGAAGGGCTAAACGATTTTCTTGCCTTCTGGCCCTCGGCCTGTGAAGCCCCAGGGCCGCGGGGAAAGTCCTGGCCATCTGGGCCAGCAGGGCCCAGGAGGCTGTCCCAGCAAGGGGCCGAGTGGGGCGCGGCGGGCGTCTGTCCTGAGAGCGGGGACCTGGCGACCGGACTCCAGGCCCAGGCACGTGGGCAGCGAAGCGGGGCCGCCCCGTGGGGCGCCCCGACCCCGGACGCGGCTCAGGCCCCGAGGCGGGGGGGGGCGCGCATTCCCGGAGCGCGGCGCGCCGACCGAAGTCAGCCGAGTGCGCGGAACGTCGGCGGGCAGGGGGCGGCAGGTGCGGCGGGGAGAGCTCGCCCGACTCGGGGAAAGGGCCGGGCGCTGTGGCCCTGGCGCCCCCGCTCCCTACCCTGGCCCGCTGCGGGAGCTCTGGCACTTCCGGGGCCCGGTGGCTCTTCGGGGGAGCTCCTCCAAGGGCAGCCTCTGGGGCGGGGGAGCGCGCGCGGCGCGGTGGCCGGGCGGGGGGTGGCGGGGCTCCCGCAGGGGCGGCGGGCGGGGTGGGGTGAGGCGGGCCGGCCCCCTCCCCTCCCGCCCGCCCTCCCTTCCTCCGGTCCTGCAGCCAATTAGACGGCCCCCTTGGGCGGGAGGCGTGGGTCGCTCCATAAAGCGGCGCGGAGCTGTCACCCCGCGAGCAAGCTGCGCACCATCCAGGCCGGAGCCAGCGCCGCAGACTCGGGCGCCTCGGGCCAGGGAGCGCAGAAGAGCCATGGCCACCACCAACGGGACCGTGGAGAACGGGCAGCCGGACAGGAAGCCGCCTGCCCTGCCGCGCCCCGTCCGCAGCCTGGAGGTCAAGTTTACCAAGGTAAGGTGGGCGCCCATCCCACCCGACGGTCGCCTGGCTCTGAGCTGGGCTGTCCGGCCCGGGTGGCGGGGATGCGGAGCCAGCAGGCCGGGAGCCCCACCGCTCCGCTCCGAGGGTGCTGGGCGCTGCGGGCGGCGCGCCTTCAGTCGAGTTCGCCCGGCGTTCCCGCGACCGGAGCCTCTCCGCTTGGGTCCGGCCCTCTCCAAGCGGCGTCCGGCGCAGGACCTCCCGGGAGCGAGCGCGTCCACCGCGCATCCCGAAGGCGACTCCGCGATCTGCCGTCCCAGACGGGCCCTCGGGCGGCGGGGCTCAGCGCTTTAAGCCACCGAGCCTGGCGAGGGAGGCTGCGCAGCGCCCGTGCGGCTCCAGGCTGCCACCGGCGCGGCCCCGACGTGCCCTTGCAGGGCCCGCTTTGAAGGCGAGTGGAGGTACGGGCCGCGGCCCCTCGGGCCCGCCGGTCTCCCGCAGACCCTGCGACAAGGTTTCCGGGGACGAACGGGCAGGCTTTGGGAGGGTCAGAGGGTGCCTGAGAACACCGAGAGTTGGTCACGGAGCTCGCGCTGCACTGGGAACCCGCCACTTGTAGACTCCAAAACCATGTCATCGGGAGCCAACTGGAGAGACGTCCTACCTTCCGAGCCTAGCCTACCTGGCTTACCAGCAGAGCGAGGGGAAGTAGGAAGGTGAGCCCTGGTGAAACTGCCTTGGAGCCCAGAAGCACTGGTGCTGACAGACGGAGAATGTGTTCCCGAAGGTCTCCGAACTGGGCCTGGGAAGCCGCGCTGGTGGCAAGGCCCCGCCGCACCCTGTGGAGTCTCTGCTGGTTTGTGCCGGGCTGGGAGGCCGGGCGTCTGCAGGGCGGTGAGATCACCTGCCTAGGGCAGAAAGGAAGATGGCGAGGCCTGGAGAGCCGGCCGCGGAGGGCTGCCGGGAGCGCGTCCCGTGGGAGGACACGGAGAGGCTGTTTGGAGGCCGTGGACATGGGGAGCGCTGCAGGGTCGCAGGCCGAGAGCCTCCGTTGGCATCTCTTTCCCCAGCTTCCCTCCTTTTTATTTTTTAATTTGCATCTTATCCCTAGCCCCCAACTCCAGCTGACACAGCACTTAGAAAATTCCCCCACCAATTTTACTTTCAAAAGTAGCAATTATGCCTCTCAAATAGTTTTAATCAAGCGGAGAAAGTTGTAGGCCACTATGTGTGGCCTTCAGATTTGGGTCTCTTGGCACTTAATGTCGGCTCTGCCTCAGATCACATGACATTTAAATTAACTGTTTTCAGAGGGCTCTGTAATCAGTGGAGACACTTCACCATAAACGCTGGAGATTATTTTTAATGTAGTTTCCGTAAGTAGTATCAGCTTTGGAGCGAAAAATTCCACCACACGCTCTGGGAACATAAGAATAGTACCTACGTCTTTGTAGATCGTTAACACTGCTGGTGCTTGCTTGCCTGTTGGTGGTGGTGACGTTTGGTTTTATTTTTGTTTCGTAAGTGTTGGGTTTTTTTAAAGGAGGCAGAACCCAGAAATCACCTATGTTATTGTCCTTTTTCTTTCTGCCTTTTTGAGTCCTATCAGAACAAGGAAGCCACAGGGAATGTTTCTTTCGCTGCGATTCTTTATGGCCCTTTACAAGTGTATATAGAGAAGGATCTTAGAAGATTCACAGAGCGACCAGTCTGTTGTCTTGCTGGGCACCCCTTTTTTCTTAGTGGAACAGAGCAGGGTATGTGATTAAGGCTGAGAAGAGATGGGGAGGGGGAGGCTCCAAAGAACCTGGAGACTTAGGGGCTCCCGGGTGATGATGGCTGCTGTGGCCTGATGTCAGGCCACTGTACTCTCCTTCCCTGTGGAGGGTAAGGCCTCTGCCTGTTTTGTCTTTGCAGACCCACCACCGCAGAGGCCTACTGCTAGCACCTGCAGGGCCCAGGCAGCCTGTGTGGTGGTGGCTGAGGGACAGCAACCCTGGCGAGCAATGCTGAGGGAGCCTCTGGCTGGAGAGACAGCAGAAGGGGCCTAGGAAAGAAGCAGGAGACACAGAATTGCAGAATCCATCGAGGCCCGGGGCAGGCGGTGGGGAGGGGTGCAGTGTGTGAGCCAGTGAAGGCCTGTTATTTTTCAAACCTGACTCATGGTACTTCTTGCTAATGGAAGAAATGGCGGGTCTGAGCCCCAGCCTTGGGGGTGCCATTTCCTAGGGTAAGGCCAGTTTCCAGAAGGACGACCTTGTCGGAACTTCCTCATTTGTTCTCCCGTTTTAACACCGGGCTCTGCTATGTGACCCTGGTGTGGGGGAAGGATCCCCTTGGGCACCCCCTCCCAGATTCAGAGGATACCAAGCTCTTTCACTTCAGGGGGACCTTTTCTTCCCTTATAAAATTTCTTCCGGTAACAGAGATTCTCCTTAAGAGTTTCTGGTTCACTAAAACTCCCGTTTTTATGATCTCTTTTGTGAAAAATAAACTGCCCTCAACTCTCCTTTTCTGAAAACATACTCCTCTGAGTTTAGCCGAAGTCCGATGGAAGTTACTGTAAATGGCGCCAGCACACCTCCCTTGCACGACCCCGTCTTCTCCACCCGGGACCCAGGTCTCCTCAGAGCAGCTGTGGTTTTCCAGCTCAGTTCGGAGAACACACCTTTCTTCTTCAGGAAATTTCGAGTTTGCCTACAGCTTGGTGTAACAATTTCATACCTCTGTGAGGTTTATTTGATACCAATTCACAAGTGGAAGAGAACATTTTTTTTTTTTTTCTGGAGACTTTCTCCTTATTTGGGGCTCAAGACAATACAGGCAGCATAATTGGTAAGCCACACTTACTGACCCCTTCTTTATTTGTGTTTTTGTTTTGTTTTCGTGGAGAGAAAATCAACAGTTAGAAACCACTTCCAAGATTACTTTACTAGTGTAGCAGGAAGAAAAAAAAAATCTTGCTAAATTGGCAACATTGTGATGGGAAAATATGGTCAAAGTTGAGGAGTCTGAATGTTGTTGTTGTTGTTGTTGTTGTTTTTTAAGTTGCTGGTTAGGAGGGACTACAGACCAATGTCATGACCGACCAAGTAATTTTTTTTTTTTTTTTTGGAGGCACATGCTTGGAGATGAAGTATAACAGACATCTGATCGTTGCAATCTGTCGCCATCTTCCTTATTTATATTCTCTTCTACTGTCTTCTCATTTCCCTCCCCCTTGGAATTGATACCAGGAAGGACCCAGAATCAGCAGTTTTCACTAACAGTCTCTATTTGCTAACCCACGAAATTTCATCTTCCGACAAATGCCCCCCCCCCCCCCCGCTCTGGCTCTGCTTTCGTCCCTGCGCTAACTGAACCCCTCTTCCCCACTTATTAATTTCTCGCTGTTACCGAGTGATTGCTCGCTGGATGGCAAAAGTGAACGCTTGGATTTGGTTTCAGCTGGAAGAATAAACCTGTAATTGTAGCCTGGCTTATTCCACGTGCTTCCCTGGGGGCCTGGCCTCATGTTGAAGAAGCTGAGCTTCCAGAAGTCAGACAGGCACGTCCTACAGGCAAGGGATGCCCTCAGCCCTGGATTCCACATGGGGGACAAGGTGCCTCTGCCCACCTGCCCCGGCAAGAGTTGGCCTTCTGTGCTTTGTCCCCGCCATGATGAGACTTCCCCGCTTTCAGAGAGAGTTACCAAAACGGTCTTCCCCCAGCAGCTTCGCAGAGCGCGCTTCCTTCTCAGTGAGCTTTGGAATTTTTACAGCAGAATCCAGGACAGAGACCGTAATCAAGCCATGCACAAGCTGGATGAGATGTCGCTCTGCCTGCCTATCATCACTGGGGAGTCAAGTGTTCCTAATGACTAAAATTCACAGCAATTGAAAATAGCCATTGGAGTGACACAATTCTTTGAAAATTAATGAAAGGGAAGCAAAAGATACGCATATAGATGTAGAAACGGACTTTGATGAGCTAGCTTTGTACTTAGAAATTATTGATGGAAATATTTCTAAGGTGTCTTACCCACGTCTGTGACTGGGGTCTTTGTGACGCCATGATGGGCTGTGATGACAAGGCTGTCCCAAGCTGGTACAGCAGCAGATCGTCTGTCCTCTCTGGGTTATGGGGGCCTCCACGCTGTCAGAATGTGTTTTGTATGTTAGCTGTCACCTCTGTTCCTCATTCCTTTCCCAAAGCCCTTTCTTTTAATGTGGTGCTTTTTTAAGGTAGTTAGCAGCTAGAGTAAAGTAAGAGTAAATAGTACATACATTTCAGCGTGGGAACTTTGTGAATTCCTTTTCGTGTGCTCATGATGTCTTTTTATTTTTAACATCCTTCTTCTCGGTTGTGTTCTAGGTAATTGAGGCCCCGAGCTAAATGATTTCTGTGGGTTAATTCCTTGGTTCTAGATATAAATGACTATTTGCTACATCTTTTCATATAACCAGACCATTTCCTAACCCAGATATTTATCTTTGTGTTCCAACACTGCCTTTTATCAAGCCCAACATGAACATAGACATTTTAAAGAGAATGGGGGAGGAGTGCCAATGTACGTTTAACAAAGATTAGGGATTATGGTAAGATCCTTGTAGAAAGCCAATTCCTTGGCAATCTGGCTGGGGGTTTCCGCAAGAAGGAGGCAGAAGGGAGTGCTCACTGCCGACCTACCCTTCGGGGGTAGGTGATTCCTTGGCACTTATAGGTCCAACCTATTTAGTCTTCGCCCAAACTCTATGAGGGTGTTGGATTTAACCTATACCCGCTAGCCATTCTTCCATGAATCCATATTAATGCTTTTTAAAAAGAGAGAGACAACATTTTAGAAAAATTCTAAATGACTTTAGTTTCATTATGACAAAAAGTAATTCTCTGAGAATGCATTAGAAGTTAGGAGACTTGGATTCTAATTCTGAGGGTGCTCCGGGGTGGGCATGGGACTCCACCTCCCCTTCAGGTCTCATCTATATAGGGGTGGGCGGGTGGGTAGGTGGCGGGGGCGGGGGGGTGGGGAAAGGACAAGACATTACCTAAGGTCCTCAGCATGTTGGAATGATATGATTTTGATTTAACCCTAATGCATTACAACTTCCTTTCCTGGTTAGATATTCATCAACAATGAATGGCACGAATCCAAGAGTGGAAAAAAGTTTGCCACATATAATCCTTCAACTCTAGAAAAAATATGTGAAGTAGAAGAAGGAGATAAGGTGAGTGCTCCACCTACCCCCCCCCATCCCCCAAGTAATTAAATTGCCGATAATTAAAGGATAAGGAGGCAGTTTGGCTCAGTTGGAAGACAGAACGGGCCTGTCCTCCGGGTACGACCTAAGTTAGCTGCTTCCCAGACACATGGCCCAGAATGGGATCAATTAGGGACAATCCACTGCAAACAGTCACTCTCCTTTGATAGATGTTTCCCCATCTATAAGGATGACCTCAGCTTTCCTCAGCACAGGGATAAAGGAAAGGTTTTTATCAATTATTTGAACCTGGAGGCATTAAAGAATCTTTCCAGAAAGCATTTCCGGCTGGTGTGTTTCACCCAAATGCAGCATTCTGGCAGGAGACACTTAAAAAAAAAAAAAAAAAAAAAAAAAGACTTGAAGGGAAAAAGACTCAGTGGCCAGATTTCTCTTCTGCCAGAACCTGAAATGATCATGTAAAGCTATAGTCTTTATAACTATTTAAAACAACTATATAACCTTAAAACTATATAATTATGCATATATATCTATGTCTTCTGGATGTGTCCTTGATACATTTCAAAGCCGGAAAGTATCTTTTAAATATACGTGCCATTAGAAGAAATGTTGAAGGTAAAGCTTTTCTAAGGAGGGAAGGGAAATTGAAACCTCTCCTCCACCACTAGAGTAATCATCTGATGTTCTTATAAGTGTATGGGTAATGTCGAATGTGGACAGGGTGAAAGACATGTGTAAAATAGGCTTGAATTTGATCCCACCAGTAATAGTTCTGTGCCAGGCAGGAAACACAGTGGTTCTACCTATATAGACCCTTCTGTGTGCAGTGCTTCAGGCTAAGGTGTATTTACAAAGATAATAGCATCGGGAAGCTCGTCTTTATATGATGTCAGTACATGGGGTGGCTGGGGTGTGGGGGCACAGAGCAGGATTCCCAGTGGGTGATTCCCAGGTGCATCATTACACAGGAATCAAGGAGGAGAATGACATCCCTGCCTCAGGCTCTGGCTTTTCTCTTGGTCTGGGTGAGTGCTCTGAGCCCATGGAATCAGAGGCTGTCCTGTCCCCTGTGCCTGGAGAGGCTCTGGCTCCCAGAGCCTGGAACAAGGAATTCAAAGTCTTAATATCTCCTTTGCCCAAGTTTTCAGTGGCCTCCAAGCATGCTTTGGAGACAGAGAATCTTGGTGGTGTCCCCCTCTTGATTGCATCCGGCATCACCTTCCTAGGGAAATGAGGCTCTGAGGGGCCTGGGGGATGAGCTTTTGCCCATCAGCAATCAGAGCCTTGAACTCATTTTCCTGAAATAAGAATGGGTGACCTTAAACAACTCTAAATAATTCTCACCTCCTTTCTTTTACGAAGAAGTTTTGATTATAATTCTATGGGTGCGCAGAAAATCCAGTTCCTTGTCTATAAAATGGTGCAATACTTCTGCCCCCAGGGGGGTAGGTGAGGCTGAAGGGAGAGAAAAGTTCCAGATCCTCCCCGTCTGTGGACTTTTCCGACGTGGTCAGTTCCCAAGAAGCACTCCTGCCCCATTCTCACTATGGGACCAGAGTCCTCAGCTTGAATACAATGCCAAGCTAAAATAAAAAGACAGACATTTCCCCACCTAATTGAATAACTACGGGAGTGTGTGTCCAGACTGAGCTAGCAAGTGGAAAAATCTTTTCCTACTTGGGTCACCAAGAAAAATAATTAAGGTCGGTAGTTTTAGAAACTATTTTAAAACGCTTTTATAATCAGAAGGATGGTTCATGCTTGGCCATTGTAGGAATCTTGAAAAAGACCTAAGATGTAAAGAAGCAGAAAGTCACGCTGAAGCCCCGAACAGGTCCAGAGATTTGAAACGTAGCTGCCATTTTCTGATTGCCACCAACCCCCTTCCTCTGCTTGTGTGATGGAGGCAGGTCTCTGCTGTTCTCCGAAACGGACAGCTGAGTTCTCCCAAAATGCAGTCACAGCAAAAGATGATACACTCACTCTGGTTTTCAGCCCGACGTGGACAAGGCAGTGGAGGCCGCACAAGCCGCCTTCCAGAGGGGCTCCCCGTGGCGCCGCCTGGATGCGCTGGGCCGTGGCCGGCTGCTGAATCAGTTGGCTGACCTTGTGGAGAGGGACCGCACCGTCTTGGCTGTGAGTACGAGCGCGTCGGCGGGCAGGTGTGGGACGACTGGCTGGCCTCACAGAAGGGGCCTGTCCCCCACGGAGTGTGGGGGAGACCCAGGGCTCTGGTTTTGTGTGGAAGCGGATGTGTTAGGCCCTTTGAGGTATGGCTCTCTGGCAGTAGGCACGTGTCCACGCCCTCCGCCGTCACCTGTTTGGTTTTAAAGTCAGACTGTTGCCCCCTGAAGTTCACATTCGGGACCAAGAAGTTGCCTGGATGCAGTTCAGCTGCGTTGGCGGTTCCCAGACTCAGTCACAGCCAGCCAGATGAGCTAGGCCATATCCTGGCCCTGCACCTGTATGTTTATGACATTAATTTTTTTTTTCACATGAGATCTCTTTCAAAGTTAAGTTTAACTTCCTCCTAAGTGACAATATCCATGACATTACAGATTTAATGTGCTGGTGTATATATTTTTTGAATATTTATTAAGATAAATGCTGCCATTCAACACAGAAAAAACTGTTCCCCTATGACTTAAAAATCAATTCGGATCCCGCCTCTGCCACTTGCTAGCTGCGTGGCTTTGGACAAGTTGCTGTACTTCTCTGAGCATATATTTCTTTGTGGAAGATATCAGTAAGAATTGTATTTAAATGTTGTGAGAGTGCTCCATTTAAAATCCTTAGCAGAGGCCCTGGCATGCAGTAATCACTAACTAGATGACAGGTATTATTGGTAACAGCATTCCTCATAAATAATGCTGCACACCCAGCTCTATACCCTCCTGGCCAGTAATTTCTAGTAATCTTAGTTCTGCTGCTGCAAAATGGGCACATGAATTCCACCCACCCCATGAGGTAGGGCTGCTCTGATCAGACCGGACTGTGAAGACAATTATAGATTGTAAATGCATTATTCACAGGGGTCCTAAGACCTTCCTTTAGTCTTGCAATGAGTGAGCAGAGGAAATTTCAGGGCCATCTCCTGCCTTGAGGTCCTCTGCACCCTCCACATGCTGCCCTCCTATGGCTTTGACTCCTGTTTAAAACTTGCTCCAAACCTTGAGGCCCAGTTGGTAGGGGAGAAAAATCTCCTTTTCAGCCTCTGATTTGGAAAAATGGTTCTTTCCTTTCTTGATCGGGTGTCTGGAGCGAGCCATAGAATATCTACCGTCATGGAGAACAGCGTCATCCAGGACACTGAGATTGTTTTTGTCCCTGGATGTGTGTTTTGGGGGTGGAGGGCTCAAGAACCCTGCATCTCAGGTCCTGCTCTTAGGTGCAATGCCCAGAAGGTGTGTCTGCACAGAGACCTGAGCTCTCCTTCCTTCCTTCCTTCCTTCATTCCTTCCTTCCTTCCTTCCTTCCTTCCTTCCTTCCTTCCTCCCCAGTCGGCCCTTGCCCGGCATGTGTGCCCCAAATCCGGGTGAGGGGTGGCTCCCTCTCAAGGTCAGTGTTTCTGTCCGAGGAGCCTCTGGTTTCTTCCTGCAACGAAAGCCAGCCTCAACTCTCAAGCTGCCAGACTGGCTTTTTCAAAAACATTTCTGTTTTCACCCAGCATGAGCTCATCAGTCTGCAATGTCCGTGGGGACTAATAGCAGGCGGGAGAGGATGTGCCCTGGGCACCCCTCCCCACCCTGTCCTCAAGTGTCAGTATCGTCTTAGGGAGCAGTGGCCATAGAACCACCTTCGCCGGCAGCCAGCCCCACGGGCCCGGCAGGACTGGGTCGTGATAGACGGAGCGAGTTGCCTGTGTTGTCGGGACCTGGCTGTGCACGAGAAACAAGATCCGGCTCTTTGCCACATCGTGAAAGGAACAAGAGAATTAGTGGGAAATATGTTTTTCAAACCAGGACCACATCATAGGAAAATACCCTCACCCTCCACCTTGATATGGTTTTCTTGCATTTTCATGCAGCGTAGTGCTTCTTTCCATCATGTTCTCTTGCCGGCTCAGTGGTTTTGACAGAGCTACGTATTTACTTCTGTGTTCAATGTTTAGAAACAGATGTGGGCGATCCGGCAGCCCCAGCTTTCTCCCCCTTCCTGAGGCACCTGGGGCCCAGACTCTGGCTCTGTGGGTGCTCTCTCTGGAAGCGCCCCAAATCGGGGCCCTCCCTGTTGACTCTCTTTTCAACCCAAGCCCCATTTCTGGGCCTCCTCATTTTAAGCCTTGGAATACTGACTTGAGTGAAGGGACAGGTTCCTTCGCACTTTGCCTCATTCTTTAGTATCTGAAGGTTACGATACATTCGTTTTTCTGAAGGCATATTTTTCTCTTAAAATGTTAGAGGAAGTAAACGCAGGAGCGGCTGCGGTTCACTCCTGGTCCAGCCACAATAACTGTTTACAAGTCCCAATCAGTAGCTAACACTTGATATCTCAGGTTCAACCCCGTACACTCATCTGCGATTCTTTTTCTTTTTCTTTTTCTTTTTTTTTTTTAACGTTTCAAAAGAATTTCCTGTCTAAACCTATTATGACCCTGGTTTTGCTTGGACAGATTCCATAAAACCAACCTGGCAAATTCATGTCATCCCTCTGGGAAGCAAAGTGGCCCAAGTTAATAGTGACAGCTAGCCGATGCTTGCTGAATCCTCACCATGTACCAGGCCTGTGTTGGGCACTTGGCCTGCGCATTCATTATCCCATTTCAGAGATGAAGACACTGAGGCCCAGAGAGGTTAGGTAACCTGTGCAAGGTTATCCAGCCAGAGGAGGTAAGCCAGGACTGGAGGCAGGACTTCCCTACCATGGTACACCATAGTCTTCTGCCTTTCTCCTCCTTGTCCCATCCCAGAAAAAGGCCAAGAATAATTCCCTCATTCCATCGACAGATATGCAGATGCCGTCAGGAGTAGGCCCGTCCTGGACTTTGGGGCGTTATTTGCAATGCTTGGGTTTCCTGTGGGAAGATAAAAGTTTCAACATGGAATTGATAGGAGCGTAAGGGACGGCACACTGGATCTTACGTTGGCCTCACTTGGTCCCTGAACAGCATCCGCTGGGGGTGGGACACACCCCAGACCCAGACCAGCCCTGTCATCTTCAGCAACTCACAGTCCTCTCTCTTCAGTGTCCCCAAGTAAGGATTGCCCAAAACGAAGCCTCCCGAAAGGAAGATGATCATGATCATACAGCTGTCACCGGCAACAGTTAACATGGCACTTCCTGTGGGTGGGCCCTGCTCTAGCCCCCCCCCCCCCACTAGCCCCATGAGACAAGTACTACTATTAGTAGTAGTTACTAGTATTATTGTTATTATTATTATGATTATTCTCATTTCACAGATGAACAAACTGAGGCAGAGAGGGATTCAGGGGCTCGCAGCTCAGCGAGGGAAGCGGTTGCTCCCGTTTAGAAATGCTTGGAACCCCAGTTCTGACAGAGCTGCCCCGAGCACCCTGTGTGGCCATTCTCCAATCTTCCCAGATGCAAATGTCTGGGGGCAGCCACCTCAGGAGTGGTCACTATGCTGGCTGGAAGTTTGATGCCCTGAATTCAGTGCCACTGACCCGCTAGGTGACCTTGGGTGTCACCTGGCTCCATTAGCCGTGGTGTCGGCACCTCAACGTGGGAACACAGGTGTCAAGCTCAGAGATGAGGCACACACAGGTGCACGTGGAGGGGGCCTCTCTTCCCTAGTAAGTCACCCTCTCACTGCATCGACGCTAAAATGAGAATCCAGCCCCAGGCTATGTGTCAGGGTGGCCACTTCCTGCAGAGATGGATGAATGGATGACAGGCGGTCTCAGCGCTGGACTCAACTGGGGCCGCTTGTCCAAGGGACAAAGGGGTTCTCTTAAACCCCGGCTGGAAATAGAAAAGAATCTGGACCATTGAGTGGCTGCGCACTCGCCCTGGGTAATCACCTCCCTCACTGCCAAGGGCGAGCCTGCTCCCTTCCGACCGACGGCGCATCCGGCTTGGGCAGCCCAGTTGGGGAGGACTGCGCCTTTGGCTGGTGGCACTACCCTTCGGGGCTCTGTCACTCTTTCCACAGCCACTAGGGTCAGCCTAGCGAAGAAAGAAGAACCGCGTCCCCCCTTTTGTCAGAGGAAGCCAGCCTTTGTCCAGCCTCCCCAAAGCCTAACCTTCCAGGAGCTTCCCGGGAAATGCACAACGTGTGGCCAGGTCACAGAGCGAGACAACTGTGCTCCAGACAGAAGACCAAATGCTACCGTGTCCTCCTTCCCAGTGAGGCTCCAGATCAGACTTCTATCCACTGTCCTTCATGGGGACACCTGCCCATGCTCTGGCCAGCCACCCAGATCGAGGTGTTTTGAAGGGAAAGAAATCCTCGACCGTCTGAGATAGGTCTTATGGGAAACGTGTGTCTTGCTTTCTGAAGGGACACGCAGAACATTGCACACACAGTGTTCTAGGGCTGTGCTCTCCTCCCCTGTCCCCTGTCTTTAACAGCCCGACAGCCAAAAGGGAAACTATGTCTAAAATAGATGTTGTCTTCACGTTGCAGACCCTGGAAACGATGGACACAGGGAAGCCATTCCTTCATGCCTTTTTCATCGACCTAGAGGGCTGTGTGAAAACCCTCAGATACTTTGCAGGGTGGGCTGACAAAATACAGGGACGGACCATCCCCACAGGTGAGCCAGCGCAAGACTCCTAGCCTCATCTGGGCCTTCTGGGGGCCCTGTCTTCTCGTCACTCCAGGTAGCCTCTTCATAGCACCCCTGGTTTCCCCTTCAAGGCGCCTTCCCTGTCCCCAAAGGAAATGGTGCTGTGCTGATTTCTTCTCTTAAGGAGTTTTTTCTTTTTTAATTCTTTTTTTAATGTTCATTTATTTTTGAGAGAGAGAGAGAGAGCACGCGCTCGTGGGAGCTAGTGGGAAGGAGACACAGAATTGGAAGCAGGCTCCAGGCTCTGAGCTGTCAGCACAGAGCCCAACTCGGGGCTCAAACTCACGAACCGTGAGATCATGACCTGGGCCAAAGTCAGAGCTTAACCGGCTGAGCCACCCAGGAACCCCAAGGAATTTTACTTAAAAAAAAAAAATGTTTATTTATATTTTAGAGAAAGAGAGCACGAGTGGGGGAGGGGCGGTGGAGCAGTGGATCCAAAGCAGGCTCTGTGCTTATAGCACAGAGCCTGATTTGGGGCTTGAACTCATGAACTGTGAGATCATGACCTGAGCCAAAGTTGGATGCTTAACTGACTGAACCCCACCCAGGCACCGCCCCAGGAAGTTTGCTTTTAAAATTGAGTTCAAAATCACTTCTTTGTAGACTAGACAAGACTTGGAGCTGATCCCATTGTGGGCTTCTGGGTTTCTTGTTGTTTTGCTACGTAAAATCCTTAACCTAGATTAATCCCAGTGTGTTCTCCTCCATGTAACCTCTTCCAGATGACAACGTTGTATGTTTCACCAGGCATGAACCTATAGGTGTGTGTGGAGCCATCACTCCAGTAAGTATGATGACTTTTCTGGATAGATCCATGTAGATCCCGCCCCATTCCCCTGTAGCCTTTGGAACCTGTTTCTGATGTGTTTTGATTTGATCACATCAGCAATAACTGAGCATTTGCTCTGTGGCATGGAGTTCAGTGCTTGAGAGTTATCAGGATAGATTAGATCCCGCTCCTGTTCTCAAGGGGCCGACCCCAGGAGCACAAGAGAAGGCACCATGGATTCCAAGCAGAGGGCTCAGGAATAGCAGGCTTAGCCTAGAGCAGTGGTTTCATAAGCCAGCCTTGAAGGATGAGAAAGAGTGGTTCAATAGGAAAGTGGGTTTTCTAAGCAGCAGGAATAGCCTGAGTGAAGGTGTAGGGTTGTCTGGGCTACTTGGAGGGCAAGGACAGCTGGTGAGGCCACACTTAGATGGAGACAAAGTGAGGAAGAGGAGGTGTACACATCAGGTGGTGTAGACCCAGTGGGCTGTGGCTGCCAAGGGCCTGGGACTGTATTCACCGTGCAGTGGGGAGCCTGGCAGGAGCCAGGGAATGTGGTAATGCTGCCCGTCTGTTGGAGGAAGCCCCCGGCCACTGCAACACCAGGGCGGGAGGCTGGGCAGACAAGTGACAGTGTACGGAGAGGATTGGAAATGTGCTCCCAGGGACGAAGGAGGTATGTGCACTCAGCAAACGGTTGAGAGTCCACTGTGTGCCAGGCATGGCACCAGGGTACCAGGTACTGAAGGCTTGAAGGAAAAGGGTCCAGCCCTTGTCCCTGAGAAACTTGCAGGTCACTTAAAAGACTGAGGGGGGTATCCCCGCCAAGAAAATGATAAGACAGGAAATATTTGAGGACCTAGCAGAAGCATGGATTTGAAAGCTCCTAAGGACGTAGAGTTGGTGGAGTTCAGTGGCTGATCAGAGGTTGGGGGTGAGTCCTGGCTGGAATTGGGTGGATCGTGTTGCTGGTTGATTTGAGGAAGACGGGGGGAGAAGTAGGTTTGGGTGGAGTGAAGTGAAAGATGAAGGTAAGTCTGGGCAGGTGTGGCAGAGGGGCCAGTGGGTCCCATCAGGCATTTGCATATTTGGGTTTAGAGCTCAAAAGAGAGGTGAGGGTTGGAGCTACCCACAGGCGATGGTCAGGACAAAGGTGTTCCCACCCATCAAGTTGGGAGGGGGGTCATCCAATGAGGGGTTGTAGAGTGACAGAAGAGGACCTGGGGCCAAATCCCAAAGACTATCAGGGGGTCCCACTGAGAAGTCTGAGCAGCAAGGGTCAAGGGCATCCCAGGAATGGAATACATTCCCAGACATTGATCATTCCTGTGATCAATGGGGTCACCTCCTTCCTTGAAATTAAACAAGACAGAAACACAGCTGTTAGATTTGCTCACCAACAGTGCTGTCGGGAGATTTGGGTGCAGCGGAAGCCCCACTGCTGGGGTTTACAGGAGGGGACCTGGGCATGTGGGCACAGCTCTGCCAAGAAGCTTCGAGGAGAGGGAAGGGAGCTGCTGGAAGCAGTACAGGCCAAGGGAAGGTGTGGCTTTGCTTGTCAGATGGGAAAGAGGATGGTATTTGCATGCTAAGAAGTGGGGATCCAGGAAAGAGGGGACCCCAACCATTAGGGGGTGAACCCAAAACAATACCATCATTTATTTAGCCAAGCGTATCGACCCTTGGGAACTGAGATCTTATGTTTGTTGTCTATAGTAGGAATTCCAGACAGAGCTAGGGAAGAAATATATACATATAGCAGAAATATAAACATACAGCAGAGTCCTCTTGGCAAAGACTACCTATTAACATCTCCCAGAATGCAGTTTAGGAAGCACCGGGCAGGAATGGGTTTCTTTTTCATTTTAATGTTTATTCATTTATCTTTGAGAGAGAGAGAGAGAGAGAGAGAGAGAGAGAGAGAGAGAGAGTATGAACTGGGGAGGGGCAAAGAGAGAAGGAGAAAGGGAATCCCAAGCAGGTTCTGCACTGTCATCACAGAGCCCAATGTGGGGCTCATCTCAAGAACTGTGAGATCTTGACCTGAGCCGAACTCAAGAGTCAGGCGCTTTACCGACTGAGCCACCCAGGTGCCCCAGGAATGAAATTCTGATCATTGCCGTCCTGTGTTACCTCTTATGCCCCAAATCTAGACCCTGAGAAGCAAATACCCTTCGGGGAGGCATCGCGGGGCCTCCAGGACAGGGGAGCAGGGTGGATCTAGGCCCTCCCATGAGTTCCTCTGTGTTCTGTTGTAGTGGAACTTCCCTCTGCTGATGCTGGTGTGGAAGCTGGCCCCGGCTCTCTGCTGTGGGAACACCGTAGTTGTGAAGCCGGCGGAGCAGACCCCCCTCACGGCCCTTTATCTGGGCTCTCTGATCAAGGAGGTAAGGCATCCAGAAGAGAAAGACAATAGTGTGCGTTGTTGATAACATTCCCACTCCCAGGCACCAGGCCACCGGCACCAGATAATGCTGCCCCGTCGAGCTGGGCTGCGGGTGACAGTGCCAGCCTGCTCACAGCTGAGTGGGAGGGAAGGGCTTCTGTGTCTCACTTGGCAACTGTACATTCTTTCTCCTGCTTGCGGTCACTGAGCTAGAAGAAACTCCATTCCTCCCACTGATCCTAATGAGAATACTTAACTCTTATTATGGGTTCAAACCTATGGTTGAGGAGCAAATGTTGTGTCTAGAGAATTTGTAGGAGGGGCACTTGAGAGGGAGCCAAATATTTGGGGGTTCTTTGGTCCTTGCATTTGTGGCGTATGAAATGGTCTGGTTTTCTCCCGGAGGGACGGTCTTGCAGGCTCCCACGGAAGCGGCTGCCCCGAGCCGGGCCCACTCACCAGTGTTCTTGCTCTCTGACGACTGTCCTCTCCCCTGGGACAGCCACCGTTCCAGGAAATAAGCCGCCCAAAGAAACACCCCCTTCCAGACACACCTGGCAACATGCTTCAGTCCTTCTGTGCCCAGCTTGTATGCTGCAAAGAGGTTAAAAAAGAAACAGGAAGGGAAGAGGGATGGGAGAAAAGATCCATTCATGTCACTTCTCAGCTGGGCGAATACGACCAGGAAGCGTGACCTTTACCGCTTAGAAGTAAGGCTGCAGCAGCGGCCAGGAACTGACCAGTTTCCCACTTTCCTTTGACTGGTGATGTTGGACATGATTACATAATATTCATGAGACTGACAGAACTGGTAAAACACAGCCCCTAGGACAACTAAGACTCAAGCACCATGTCCTAAATTCTTCCCTTTTAAAATAATGTGTTTTAAGAGCATTAAATATTAAGTTAATTAAACATTTGTTAAATAGCATCCTCCCCCCCACCCCCCACCGACCTCATTCACTTGCGGTATTCTTGGTTAATAAAGAGGCCTCAGATGTGCAAAGCAGGAGGCATGAATGTGGAAGAGATGGCAGTCCCCACCTTGAGGACCTGCCAGTTCAGGGTGTGGCCTGAGAGCTTTGAGGGAGTGATTACACTGTTGCCATTTGGAACATTGATGAGGCGGGTGTAAAAAATGAAAAGCTGAAGGTCATAGAGGATATTTTGCAGGTGCCTCTGAGCCTTGGGGCTTGTGAGCAAGGTATCTCTCTTCTCCCAACACACACATAGACAGATACACACAGACACACTCATGCACACGCACGTGCACACGCACAGAATGGTGCTTGGCTGTGGAGGCTCACCGCCGTTTTGGTCAGAGGCCCTTTTGGGTTATTAAGTGCTGCCTGGAAGGAAGGGTGTGCACCTCACCCTGGCCCAGCCCACACACTGGCCGCGTGGGGCTGGGCCCTGGGGTGGACGTATGACCCAGGCCCTGGCTTCCCAGTGAGGGTGCCGCTGGGCTCGTGGACATCCTACAGCGGTTGGCCTGTTGGCCCAAGCATGGTCTGTGGTAGACGCTGGTCCGTTGTCCTCCTCTGAATGCCACCTCAATTTCCATCCAGGTCGGATTCCCTCCAGGAGTGGTCAACATCGTGCCAGGATTTGGGCCCACGGTGGGAGCAGCCATGTCTTCTCACCCTCAGATCAGCAAGCTAGCCTTCACGGGGTCTACAGAGGTAACCTTCCTCACTGGCTGTGGGCAAAAGTAGCAGTCACTGCATGATCTGAGACCTGGGAACTTTTCCTCTGAGGAGCTGAACTATGGTTTATTATCCTTCTAAATATGACCGTGTTATTTAATACAGAACAATCAGTAAAAATAATAACATAATAATAAGTAAATAAATAAAGTCACTGGTCCAGTTTCCAAACTAAATAAATGTCTAATAGAACTCAGAAGCCTTAGAAGAAAAGATTGGTAGATAAGATAAAATAAAAATGTAAAACATCCAGAGGACAAACAACATCACAATTGAAGGGAAAGGATAAATAGCAAGCTGGGAGAAAACCAGTCATAATTCATGCAGCTCTCCGAGGCTTAAAATCCATAATATCCCTAAAAATCAAGGGGGGGGGGGCGTGCAGAAAGCACACTGAATGATAAGACAATGGGTAATTCAGAAAAGAGAAACACCGAATGTCCAATAAGCTTGACCTAAGTTCCTGGTTTTGTCTGACATGCAAAATCCAATGAAATTCAGATTCTTTTTTTGTCCATCAGATTGGTAAAAATTGGAATCCAATATCATTGACGTTACCAGGAAATGGGCACTCACCCACCCCAGTACCAGGATGCAGGGCAATGTTGCAGCACTGACCACAAATTTGAAAGCGTCAAACTTGTGCTCCAGAAATGCCATTTCAAAGCAACTACTTACAGAAATATTCCCCGTATACTGTCAGGTATATGGTACCCATTCTGTACGCTGTGTTGCAGACCCTACAATAAGGAAAACTGTCCCGCTTCTGTGATTGAAGCACAAAAACGTGGGAAAGTATCTTCGGGACGATCGCACTGGTAAAAGCATGGGTGTGGAGAAATAGAAATCGTTCATAAGGGTACCCAAGAAATTCTCAATTGTGGCCACCTCTGGGCAGGTCCTGGGCCACAGGGTGAGGGGAGATGAGAACTGCCCCCCCTTTTAACTGACACACATATGCGTGTGGAATTATTTTTTAATATTTCGTCCTTGAGAAAGAACACTGAACACAGAATAAACAGAATAAACGCTGTCCGTGCAGTGAGTGTCTCCTTCCTCCCCCTAAGATTCGTCCAGCTCGGAGCCTGAGAGGGCAGTACCATAACCACCCTCCTCTGCCGGCTGGGGTGAACCTGCTAGAGAAGCCTAGTCAGAACCGAATTGGGGCCCTGCATGGCGTCGTAACAGCCGGGGGGCGCTCAGCACGTTTTCCTACCCTAAGTGCCCCTGTTCCGTCCACCTGTGAGAGCACCCCTCAACCCCACAAGGAATCGCCAGCCCATGGCAGACTGGTCTTGCTGTGGTTGCTCTCGGGGGACAATCACTGTCACTCTGGAACTATTCCAAGCATCATTCCAGTCCAGCAACCATGAGCTGGACAATTTTTAAAACACACTCACACTCAAGTTTTGGGGAAACGGCCTCAGCCCTAGAAGAGCCCAGCCCTGCCTCTTGCTAGCTTAGCTGCCTGGTTCCAAGCCTCTGTGTGCACATTGGTCTCTGAGAGTCTTCCCAGCTCTGAGTGTGCAGCACCAGCTGTGTGACGGGCCCAGCCTGGCTTCTAGCAGTACGTGGATTGATAAGAGAGACCCATCAGGGACATGAAGGAGGTTGGTAGGTGGTCCCTCTGTTACTGCACAGCGCGCCCATTCTCTCTCTCCCCCCTGGGGAAGCCTCAGTCGAGTCTGTTTTCAGAGAATTGGCCCTTTCTCATCCTGAAGGTCGGCTTCCCTATTACCCCAACATTTGGAGGTTCCCTGAGATTATACCACAGAGCCACACGGAACCACCTCCCCTACTGGTGGGGGCTGGTCCCCTCAGGCCCCTTGCCAGACTAGCAGGACCAGCCTGCTGCCAGGACGGACAGGCACCAGGACAAGCGGGTAGCTGGCTGTGCCCCTAGCCAGCTGTGTGGCTGTGGGTGAACTGCTGGGCCTTCCAAAGGCTCCCACTCCACCCCTGTAAGTGGAACAGTTTGGACCAAGGATTCCAGTGATGTCAAGATCTGATGCATGAGATGCAGGGAGTGGGAAGACACTATCATGGCCCGGGGCACCTGGGCAGAGAGGCAGGGGAGCCCTGGGCATGCTGTGCTCACTGACTCCTAGGCTGGAATGTTCAGGCCATGCCTGGCCCCATCTGAGGTTTCATCTGGTCTGTTTTTTATCCTGAAGGTTGGAAAGTTGGTTAAAGAAGCCGCCTCCCGGAGCAATCTGAAGAGGGTGACACTGGAGCTTGGGGGCAAAAACCCCTGTATCGTGTGTGCTGATGCCGACCGTGAGTCTCTCCCCTTGTGGGCATTGCTGGGGCTTTGTGGGATCCATAAACCTCTCCCTGTTTCCTTGCCCAAATTCAGGACCAATTGAGACAGACACACACACACACACACACACACACACACACACACGCACAGGCTGTTTTTCCACCTTGGGTTGTCCTGCCATAAGTAGGCAGATGGAGATCAAAACACCAGCTTTATTGCTGATAGAAAGCTGCATTGGAGGAAAATATGTCCCATGTGGTGGCGGAGAGGCTGCCTGTTTCTGCCTTTGAAGATTAAGTTTACGTCGCCTGTCCCTGCAGAGCTGGGGGCCGTGGGGAGCAAGTCCAGATTCTTCTCCAGAGTCCTGTGTGCAGGGAGGGGGCCAAGACAAGGAGGAGCAGGGCAGATGCTCCCCACTCACAGGCATTAATCACTCTACCCTCGCAGTCAGTATTTCCTACAGTGCTTCTAGGCTCTCTGAAGACTTGAGATGTTTCTTCCTTCTTTGTCTCAGGCCTGACAGATGAGAGGACAGTGGCAGCTGACCCTTAGAATTACTTCCCTGGTCTGAGTGCTCTCTCTCTCCCTCCACCTCGAGAAAGCAACCCTGCCCAGCTGCTTGAGGGCAGTTTGTGTCTTGCTAGAGCTTCATGGATGCACAATATGAAAATAGATGCTATTCTTGGCTGCTGTGTCCAGAAGGAGGAAGAAAGGGCCACATCGGGCATTCATTCACCTGCTGATAGGGTCAGCTGCCAAAAGGTGTCACTTCCCAAGTACCCTGAAGCGCCCTAAAGAGTAGCCTCTCCCACCTGCCCACTGGTGCCAGAAATTCCTCTCACGGAAAACAAAGCCTTCCATTCCATGCTCAGATAAGGTTGGAACTACAAATATCCCTGAGAAAAATGACCCTGGCCCAATTTCTTGCTAAGGTGTAAATGACTGATATGACTTCCTCTCCTTGAAGCTGGCTTTCAATGGGAGAGTGGCCTGAGGGAGGAAACAACCTTCAAGGAAGGAGAGGGAAGCTGGGCATGAAGACAGGGCTCGTTTTTCACCTGCATTGGTAGCCCTTGTGGGAGCATCATTCGTGTTGCTGATGGTTTCTGGAGCCACATGAAACAGTTCTGGGTATTGCCACATTTATGCTCCCCAACTCCAATCCTGAAGAGCCAGGACCCCTGTTTTGCATTCTTGTGCCACCATATCTGGGTGCCCCGTCTGCACCTCAGCTCATCTTCTTACCCCCTCAGTGAAACAAACAAACAAACAACAACAACAACAACAAAACTGCAGCTAAAACACAAAACCCTTCCATGTTTGAGGCTTGGTTTTACAAGGGTCATAAACACCCTATGTAGCCATTTCCTGCTTCTCATCCAGGCAGCACCAGTCCACAAAAGTAAATTCAGACCTCGCTGGCATCCAGACATAGTGTCAATGGTGACATGCCCCCATTCCCCACCACTTGCAGCCATTACCCCTGGCTCCTGTCAGGATGCGGGAGGGGCAGTTGGCACAGAGGGTCAGGGAAAGCCAGAACCTTACGGTGCTGTCTGCTGATCCAGAGACTTCTACAGATTGTCCTGCTGGAGAGCAATGGCTCGGTTCTCAAAGTGGAGGCCAGTAGTCCTCAGAGCTGCCCCAGAGCAGTGCTGGGTGTCTGTGGATCACCTGCTCATGGCAAAGCTGCGTGTCTTAAGCAGCAGTGTGTGCATTGGAGGGGTGGGGGATGTGGAAAAACCAGCTAACAGTGGAGCACGCACAAGAGGCCATCCTGTGAGCCCTAAAGGGAAACCCACTGAGCACTTCTTTTTCATGAAGCACATCCCCAAAGGTTTTACTTACTAAGCATCCTTCTAGTTTTAACTCGGTGCCTGCTCTCCAGTTCAGATTCAGCCCCCATGAGGCAGGATCCCTGCTTTCTTTTTTAACCCATATAAGTTCTACATGGAGTTCATGCTGCTTAGTAAGGCTTCATAAGCAAAAGAAGCTTGCTTAATAGGACTTGGTAAGTGAAGGAAGCACAAGGTGGAAAATGTGGGCTGTCACCAATTGGGGGCGCCTCGGTGGCTCAGTCTGTTAAGCAGCAACTTTGGCTCAGGTCAGGATCTCAGGATTCCTGGGTTCCAGCCCCACCACCGCTCTGTGCTGACAGCTCAGAGCCTGGAGCCTGCTTCGGATTCTGTGTTTCTCTCTCTGTCCTCCCCTCCCCTGCTCGTGCTCTCTCTCTTGCTCTCAAAAATGAATAAACATTAAAAAAAAATTTTTTTTTTAAGCTCTCACCAATTGGCCTACATCCAGACTTACCAAAGGTTAATCTATAGAACGGGGGTCCTCCCGAGAGGGGGAGGGGAGGGATCCACGAGCAGGTGAACGGAGGGGGGTGGAGGGGAGGATTACTACAACTCTCCGAGTTCATTAGCATAGTAAAGAAGTCCAGCAGTCCCAGAACTCACTTAACCCCCCACTCCCAGTGCACCAGAAAATCCCTTTTCCCATCCTCTCTGTTGGGAAATGCCGAGAATAAAATTAATTTCTGAAACGCAGCCATTCCGGGGCCTGTTTTCTTGCGCCGGCAATTAGAGCTGCAGCTGTCACCAGTCCGGCCCTAACGACTTAATCGCTTCCTCTTGCCCCCGCCGCTCCCCTCCCTCCAGTGGACTTGGCGGTGGAGTGCGCCCATCAGGGAGTGTTCTTCAACCAAGGTCAGTGCTGCACGGCCGCCTCGAGGGTGTTCGTGGAGGAGCAGGTGTACGCCGAGTTCGTCAGACGGAGCGTGGAATACGCCAAGAAACGTCCCGTCGGAGACCCCTTCGACGTCAGAACGGAACAGGGGCCCCAGGTAACCTACCGATGTGTGGGAACCCTGCGTTGCGCGTCTGGAGGCTGGACCAGGCAGCCCCTTTGACCACAGCCCCTTACAGCTCTGGTGCTTTTTGATTCCACGGTCCCTCCCGAAGCAGAAGGGAGGCTGCTTGCCTCCTGAGGCTTTTGTTGAGGCGCCATCGAGGGACAGGGCAGTCCCATCAGGTCTCTGTGGGCTTCTAAAGTGGGAGCGGACACACACCCCTGTGTGTTGCTCTTTGCAGCAAATATTGCCAAGCTCAGGGCCTTGGCAGGAGGGAGGCGCTCCCAGATCAGAAGGCCTTATGCTTGCACCCTCCAGCCAAGAGGACCCTCCAATTTTTGAGCCACCAGGATCCCCAGAGGAGAGACCCAGGCAGAGGCTGTCTGACTTGGCTGGTTTCCCTACAAAAGAGGGGTTGTAACCCTGGGCGAAAGGCAGCAAAGTGCAAGCAGAGGCAAAGTACCCAGAGCAGTCTCAGCCTCCGGGCCCTGGAGCTCACATGTGCTATAGGACAAGGTGACCGTCAGAAACCAAAGAGCCCCAGTGGAGAGGGCTCTGGGAACCGGGATGCCTCTCTGGGCGGGCGGAACATGTCACTGGAGGCCTGGTTTTCGAAACTAACGGCAGGATGAAAATGATCATAACCACGAGGTTTAATAACCTCTTTAAAAGGGCACATCCTGTATCACTTTCTTGCTAATTATGCAGTGCTCGCAGATGGATAAATATTTAAAAGAGGGCAGCCTGACCATCCCATGCATTACTGAAATAGAGCTCGACAGCAACCCACTTTTCTCGTAGCCAAAGTCCTGCCCCAGCCACGAAGTTTCAAATCACGTGTCAAGACTCACCTACTTATGTCTATATCCTGGGAACTTGCTGCTTACCCACTGCAGTGGCACCATGTGTTTACATGGGAAGCCATGGATCTGAGTGCAAGTTTGGCTCTATGACTTTGAGAAAGTCCCAAGCTCCTTCCAAACCTCAGTTTCCTCGTCTGGAAAATGGGAGTAATGGATGAATATTATGAATATTTCAAGGCACCTAATAAGTCTTTATTTTTTAAGGAGGGGACCTGAGCATTAAATGACAGCCTCCCTGATCTAGGTAGCAATGAATGTCTGTGCGTGACTTCAGGTCACGTCGGTCAGGTCTTGCTTGACCATCCCGTGGGGACGATCTGGCTGGGGAAGGGGGAGGACCACGTGGAAAAGGTGCATTTTTGGCCACAGTGGCCATCCTTGCCTTTTCCCAGCCCACATGCTCTGTGGCTCCAATGCCATGTGACCCTGGTGGAGAGAAGCATCTCAGCTTGTGGCCAAAACTCCCCACCCTGCCAGACCTCAGCTCCAAACCCAGCGGCCAGTGACACAAAGTTGTCCAGTGGCCTTGGTTGGATTTCAGGTCTGAATGCAAACATGGCCACAAGTCATTATCAAACCCACCGTCATTGTAAAGCTAATCCAGACTCCGTGGGAAATATGTGAGCTGATCCCATAGTAAGGAAACCCTTTCACCCCATCATTATTCATAAGTCTCTTTCCAAGGCTCCAGGCTTGACTTTTGAAGCCAGATACAGAAACCTCTTCCAAGAGAGCAGATCCAAGCAGAATGGGTGTTGATTTCGTCGGTGCTTTTGATGCTGCTGCTAAAAGTCCTTTTGAAAGCTCACTTAAGCCGCCTAACCTCAGCATATTATTTTAGGACACTGTTGGATTTTTTTCTCCCAAAGTGCTTTTTCATCTATGGTAATAAGATTTTTACTCAGAGAGGATTTACAGCTGTCCAAATAGTCAGTCCTGTCTGTCTCATGCCTGTAAAACAGCTAGCTGACCTAGATCGGTGTCCACTGCAGGCAGTTGCTTTGCCGAATGCTCCAAAATCTCTTAGGTTTATTTGGCAACGAGGCACATAAACACTGCACAGGCCACCTGGTGGGGGCAGGATCCGGTGCCCTCTCCAGCGGAGCCCAGTGCAACTTTCCACCTGTCCTTCGGGGTCCGTCTGACTCCGTCTCTGGTGTTGTGCCCCACCGGGCCATTCACTTCTGGCAGGTCTTCTTCCAGCACTGGAAGTCACCAGCTGCCATTTCTTGGAGGACTGTTAGATTTAGACAATGTGTTCACATGGACTCATCAGGAAAAGTTGAGTCTGGATATGCAGGCTTTCCACGGGGACCCCAGCACTGCCTATAGGACAGACAGGTGAGAAGTCTGGTCTTACAGGCAGAGAATGGTCACAGCCACGCCACTCAGGACCCATAGTTTGATAAAGCCCTACAAGCCCTCTTGGCCTCTGGGGAGGAGGAAAGAGCAGTCCTGGAACTTTTAATCCAAGACCAGGTTCATCCAGAGACAAATTGAGAGAACCTTGAGATATTCCTGGATCCATTACAGTTGTTTAAATTCGTTCTCTAGGCGGGAATGCAGACATAGGAGTTAAAACCTAGGGCACATCTAAATGTCAATAGAGAAAAGTCTTTCTTCCATCCTTTTTCCTCTTGCATGGACCTGGTTCTTAACCTTCCCTCCGTGGGTACCCCACAGTCTTAGTTTCTCACATAGCCCTCCAGAATTTCTTTATGTATATATAAGCAAACAGGAATATGTGTTCTGATTTCCCGTTTTCACCCACAAGATAACTATGACATCTATACTGCTTGCACCTTGGTTTTTGTGCTCTAATAAGAAATTTGAAGACCTTTCCATACCAGGCCGTGAGAACCTGCCTCATTCTTTTTCACAGGTACATAGAATCCTGCTTTATGAATTCACCAGGATTCAAATCCCATGTTCTTTTTTTTTTTTAATATTGTATTTATTTTTGAGATGGAGACAGAACATGAATGTGGGAATGGCAGAGAGAGACACACACACACGCACACAGAATCTGAAGCAGGCTCCAGGCTCTGAGCTGTCAGCACAGAGCCTGATGTAGGGCTCGACTCGAACTCATGAACCGAGAGAACATGACCTGAGCCGAAGTCAGATGCTTCACAGACTGAGCCACCCAGGCGCCCTTACCATGTTCTTTTTCTAATTAAAGTTTATTTATTTTTGAGAGAGAGAGGGGGACAGAGCATGTGCATGCATGCGTGTGCTAGTGGGGGAGGGGCAGAGAGTGAGGGAGATCTGCGCTGTCGGTGCAAATCCTGACGCAGGGCTCGATCCCACAAACGGTGAGATCATGACCTGAGCCCAAACAAGAGTCAGACGCTTAACCAACTGAGCCATCAGGGCACCCCTCAAACGACATGTTCTGATGAACATGTCAGTATGTGCAGTTACACACGATGTTGTATGTCATTTTGTAAACATACAAGGACATCAGTGGGACGGAGTCCCCAAGTGGGATTACCGAGTGGGAGCACATTTGTAATTTCTGCAAGCATTGCCAAATTACCTTCGAAGAGGATGAACCAACTTATGTTATACCAACCTTGTGTGAGCTTGTCTGTTTCTCTAGCCTTACTAATAGGATATGGATTTTGCCCATCCGAGAGTTAAGAACCGTATCTCACTTAGTTTTAATACGCATGTATCTCTTATAAGGAGTAAGGCAGAACATCTTATCATGTTTAAAAGCTATTTGCAGTCCCTTTTCTATAAACTCTGCAGGTGCTTTGCATATTTTTTCCTTATATTTCTGGTCATTTTTCTTATCATTTCCAAGGACTCATTATTTTTTATTTTTAAATATTTATTTATTTTTAGATAGAGAGCAGGGGAGGGACAGAGAGAGAGAGGGAGACAGAGAACCACAAGCAGACTCTGCACTGTCAGCTCAGAGCCATAAGCGAGACTAGATCTCACAAGCCCTGAGATCATGACCTGAGCCGAAATCAAGAGTCGGATGCTTAACAGACTGAGCCCCCCAGATACCCCTCTAAGAACTCTTTAATTTTTTTTTAATGTTTATTTATTTTTGAGACAGAGAGAGACAGAGAGCATGAATGGGGGAGGGGCAGAGAGAGAGGGAGACACAGAATCGGAAGCAGGCTCCAGGCTCCGAGCTGTCAGCGCAGAGCCCGATGCGGGGCTTGGACTCACAGACCGTGACATCATGACCTGAGCCGAAGTTGGAAGCTCAACCGACTGAGCCACCCAGGCACCAGG
The DNA here is from genome assembly GCF_018350175.1 of Felis catus. Classification (NCBI taxonomy): domain Eukaryota; kingdom Metazoa; phylum Chordata; class Mammalia; order Carnivora; family Felidae; genus Felis; species Felis catus. The sequence goes on from NC_058373.1 coordinate 19,185,671, forward strand.
AACTCTTTAAATGCTAGAGAAATTAGCTCCAGTTCTATGAAATGACTTGTCAGGTTTTTTTTTCCAGTTTGTTTTTTGCCCTTTGATTTTGCTTATGATGTTTTTGCATTTTTTTATATAATATACTCAAATTTATCATCTTTTCTTTTTGGCTTTTGGGTTTCACATCATAGAAAGACCATCAACACCCAATATTTACAGAAGCATTCTCCCACATGAGGGAATTTGAGAACTTCCCTGCGTTCATTTTTCATGGTTTAATTTTTGATCTGTTTGGAATTTATCCTGGTACAAGGATCCAAAACTTGGAATTTTAACAGTGGATCCGCACTTCAGGAGATGACTGGTCTAGGGACATGCATGATTTGTGCCCACTGGTTCTGAAAAAGCCAGCCTGCTCCTCAGGAACAGTCATCCAAATACACCATTGGGTTTGCTTATTTCTCTTTTTTAATTTAAAATTGTTTTAAGAAAACCAGTTTTTCTGTCTAAAAATCTCAGTTACCGCAAACCAATCACAGTCAAAACTTTGTCTCTCTCAGCCAAAGAGGAAGGGACTTAGCAGCTGGGTCATGGTCATGAACAGGGCATCCATGGATTAGGGAAGAAGGCCTACTGGGGATGAGGATAGCGCTTCTTCCCTTGAGCACAGTCTCGCAAAAAGGGTGCCCTGTCCAACAGGGCTTTGGGTGCCATGTCCAAGAGCAGAGTGTTAGGCTAGTGATGCAGGGTGCACGCTAGCCCAGGAGATTCCTAGGCAAGGTGGCAGAAGGTGGAGCCTTTCTGATGACCTGGCTCCTTACAAACAAGCAGCCCATCCATCTCACCTTCAGGCTTACTCTGCTGTATTTCTGGGGGTTCTGGGTACAGTGGTTAGCTCTCCTTCCTACTTCTCCACATTATGGATGGAAAATTCCAGTAACTGTTACGCTGATCCATGGTGCCCTGTGCGAAGGGCGCAGGGGTGCCAGATAACATACATGGCACTCAACTAGATTTGACATTCAAATAAGCAATAAATGACATTTACCAAACATTGGTTTGGTATATACTTATGCTGGAAACGTCATTTATTGCTTTTCAAAAATTCGAATTTAATTGGGCATCCTGTAGTTTTATTTGCTAAATCTGGCAGCCTTCCCAGGAAGCAAAAAGTTGGGAGAGTAAAGAACGTGACCACTTCAGATCTTGTTTCATTCATGGATTTGCTTCACAGCATGGAAGAGGTCAGTCATATGAATAAACCCTACACCTAGAGAGGATGAGAAGAGCCTATCTCCCCTTCTCTCCCCTGCTCCGAAGAGCCTAGATGTGTGCATCAGAGGAGTATTTGTATACAAGGCACATCTGCTCCATGACTTATGACTTGGCAAGAACATTTAGGGGTAGGACAGCTGATCATGTGAAAGGCCATTGGACTCATAAGATGGCAGCCACTGCCCAGAAGGAATCCAGGCTGTACTTCTCATTGTGTTTTGCAGATTGACCAAAAGCAGTTTGACAAAATCCTCGATCTGATCGAGAGTGGGAAGAAGGAGGGAGCCAAACTGGAATGTGGGGGTTCGGCTATGGAAGACAGGGGGCTCTTCATTAAACCCACGGTCTTCTCAGAAGTTACTGACACCATGAGGATTGCCAAAGAGGAGGTACTGGGCACTGCAGGAAAAGCTTCATTCCATGGGGACTCTTATGGGACTCGAAGGGGGAGAGGGCTGGGCCTTTCAAACAGAAGTCTTCTCTAGGGCTTGGGCATCCCAGAAGTCTTTGTGCAGGGAATGTTTTCTTTTCTCCTGTGGCCTTCTTCCTCTCCTTTGGGGTCCTGAGAGAAGCCATCTTGCCTACCTGCCTTTGGGAACCCCAAGCACTGTATAGCAGGTGCAGAGTTTGTTCTAAACCCCCCATTTTCACACATCTCTGAGGATCAACCGTCCCTCTTCTGTCTTCTGACACATCCTTGGGTTAGCACATGCTGGAAGGCTCTTGCTGCCTATAGGTTCACAGTCCAAAGCTGCCTTCATTCCCCCTAGACTGAACTGAAATGACAAATGTGTTGATGCAAAGAACACCTCACGGCTGGAATTCTCTATGAAGTTTTCCACCATGAGCCTCTTTGCAAATGGTGGACCTCCATATGACTTCCTTATGACCTCCATAAAAGTGTGATTCTAACTTTGTATTTCAATCTTACCATTAATCTAGATGGAAACTGGTTCCCACCTAGGGTCCTGGGTGGTTCGATCCTGGGATGTGGTCTTTTGGGACGTGTGAGAAAGTGAATTACTGCCTTCCTGTGGGGGTATTTTACAGACTTTCTCCCAGAGATTTTTATGGGATTTTTATTTTTATTTTGCATAACAAGGAACGCTGTCTCATCCCCTCCCCTGGGAGTTATTAGGGAAACATTTTATGGCATCTTCATGATGGAAAATGTACCACCAAGAGGTCGGGGCACACAGTTCTATGTGTGTTCCATGCCTTGCAAACACCCTTGGCAATAACTTTCTCCAAGAAAAACTTGGAAAGTTTTGTCTTCTGTGTATGTCAGTATGCAGGGTCTATGCCAAAGCTCAAGGGCTGGGGCTTCTCAGAAGCCCTGATGACAATAAGAGATCATAAGCCTGAAATATACTTTCAGTTGATATTTTAATTTTTCATTGTAATCCTTCCCTTCAGATGTCAACCATCACATAAATAAAAAGATCTCTGGACATTCTTTTTCCTCTGGTTGTCATTGCTCCTGCATGTAAGCACTCTGGGTACATGGAGAAGGCATAAAACGAAGGCAGTGTTTGCTCAGAGTGTGTGTGCTTCATTCGAACATGACTCTCATGGCCATTCTTGCAATTAATCCTAGATTTTTGGACCAGTGCAGCCAATACTGAAGTTCAAAAATATTGAAGAAGTGATAAAAAGGGCAAATAGCCTTGAATATGGACTCACAGCAGCCGTGTTCACAAAAAACCTCGACAAGGCCCTGAAGCTGGCTTCTGCATTGGAGTCTGGAACAGTCTGGTGAGTAGAGGGTGTGCGTGTTTCGGCTCTCCTGAGTTGCTGACTTGCTAACTTCATTACTCTTCTGTCGACAGAGAGATGCTAGTTGTATGTTTTGTGCGAAGCACCGCCTTAGTGCTTTGCTCGATACTCATGACTGCCTCTGAGACAGGGACCGTCATCGTCTCCATGTTACAGATGAGAGAATTGAGGCACAGAGAGACTGGGTGATTTGCCTAGGGTCACACGGCTAGTACGTGGCACAGCAGAGCCCACAGCCCGCTGGGCAACTCTGGTGTCGGTGTAGCTCTGGTGTCCATGTTTTTGACCACCATGTCGTGCTGTCCCTTGGACTTCACTCCCTCTCGCTTTAATTTTGTATTCTGGTTCTAAAAGCAGCGCATGGTCCTGTTCAAAGTGTGGGTGAAAGTCCCTGCTTTACCAGCAATCCTGCAGATGACATTATCCTCATTTTATTTTTTAATGTTTTTTAATGTTTATTTTTGAGAGACAGAGAGAGACAGAGTGTGAGTGGGGAGGGGCAGAGAGAGAGGGAGACACAGAAGCAGAAGCAGGCTCCAGGCTCCGAGCTGTCAGCACAGAGCCTGGTGCGGGGCTCGAGCCCACGAACTGTGAGATCATGACCTGAGCCAAAGTCGGACGCTTAACCAACTGAGCCACCCAGGTGCCCCATCCTCATTGTAAAGAAGATAATGCTGATAAACATGAATGGGGGCTCAGAGAGGCTGGGTAACAAGACCAGAATCCTATGACCAAGCAGGAGAACTTTGAGGTCAGGGCTGGCTCATTTCAAAGCTGAATCTTACTCCCTTATGCCATAATTTCACTCTCCTTTCTTCTCCCCCTTGACATTCCCTTCCTATCCCAGTGAAGAGATTTATCCTTGAGAATATTTGAATTTTAGGGGCGCCTGGGTGGCTCAGTCGTTTGGGTGTCCGACTTCGGCTCAGGTCATGATCTTATGGCTTGTGGGTTTAAGCCCCACGTCGGGCTCTGTGCTGACAGCTCAGAGCCTGGAACCTGCTTCCGATTCTGTGTCTCCCTCTCTCTCTGCCCTTCCCTCGCTCATGCTCTCTCTCTCTCTCTCTCTCTCTCTCTCTCAAAAATGAGTAAACATTAAAAAGAATGTTCGAATTTTAGCTTCTGGTGGGAAGAATGAGAAGACAGAAGTTGAACAACCTGTTCCCATTATTAAAACTTAGACAAAAGTCACTCTTGAGGCAACAGTCTGCTTCAAGTGCCTGACAGCCGAGGTGCATGCACCCCAGGTGGGTCTTCTCCAGGTAATCATGAGCGTCTTCTGTTCTTCCTCCAGGATCAATTGCTATAATGCCATCTACGCACAGGCTCCATTTGGTGGCTTTAAAATGTCAGGAAATGGCAGAGAACTGTAAGTATTTCTGTTACTGCACGCCCACCAGCAGGTGGATAAAAAATATACTACATTTGCAGGGGGGTGGGGACATGTACTCCAGTCCGGTGACCTTGCCCCGTGCTCCTGGGTGGCAGGCTGGGTCAGCTGTGTCAGGAAGGCTGGTGGCCCTTTCCCTCTGGGGCTGCGATGGATCCCTTCCATCCACCATCTCCTTCCCGCCTTCCCACTCCTGCCCTTCCCTGCCCTCATTCTCATGCTTCCCTCCTTCTGGCCCCAGGACCAACCTCTAGCCTCAGCTCCTGTGTCCTCCCCAGCACCCACCACACATGGAGATGTTCCATAGAGACTTGGCATAGGCTCCTTGAGTGAGGACAGGGGAAGAACTGGAAAAGTGCACTCTTTGCCAGACTCCCACAAACTCCAGCCCTCAGCAGGGAAGATGGGCTCTCTCCCAGGTCGGGCTCTGGTGCTGTCCACCCCACCAGCAGAGGCTCTGGGGACAGACTCTGGGCTACTCTGGCTCCTTCTGGGTGCTGCTTTGGGAGACATACTGCCCCGTCCTCTGTGGTCCCATCAAACCCACTCATATTCCTCCAGAGCTCCTTTCCATCTTGCCCGCTGGGAAGATGAACTCCATGCGTAGACTAACGGACAGGCCTTCTTGTGTCTGGCCTGAGATAAAAGGTCCAGACACAGGGCTGGACAGAGCGTTCTGGGAGCGGACACACTGCAGTTTCCAGCTGGACGATGCCTTCTCTCCCACATCCTTCGTGGTGGTGCTTGGGGTTTTATTAGTCTTTGTGGACAAACAGCTTGTAGGATCACTCTTCCCAGGGGGACCATCTGTGACAACATGCAGGGCTGCTCCTGGAACATCTCAAAGGGCTCCAAGCTCTTCCTCTTAGTTAAACAGTTTGTATTATTTATATACAAATGCATTACCTCGTCCTCGTTTGGGCATCTTCCAGTGGGAGCACTCAAATGCTTCTCCTCGGCTCGGGCCCTATTGGGGCTTTTGGGCAACTCCCCTTCCAGATTCTTAATAAAGATGTTATTATGAAACAGCGGGGCTGGCTTCCCTCCCTGAACAAATGCTTTTGACCAGTCTCCACAGCATTGGGGTCCCTTCCCCTGTGTTGGTCTTTCTCTCTAATCCATTTCTGAGTCATGGCAAATATGCCAGAACCATCTGAACATCTGAGTAGAGTGTATCCATTGGTGCCATCCTAATTCCTATGGCTGGTTTTCCCTTCAGGGAACTTCAGTAAATTCTTGGCGGTGAAAACCCTTTGCAGAAATCATGTTTCATCCCGAGTGGCTTGTTTGTGTTGTGTTCTGTGAGTCTCTGCTTCATTTTCTTTTCACACCCTCCTGCCCGAGAGAGACATGAGGCCTGGGCCGGGGTCACCTGTGTCCCCGTCAGGGCCCCCCAACAGCCATAGTATGGGTGACAACTGGCATTTGCTGAGAACAGAGTCGGCCAGGCTCTGTAAGAGCACTTTCGCGTGTGTTCATTGATTCCACACTCACACCATCTATGAGATGGTGTCTCATTGTGCTCTGGTGGCTATAACAACACCACAGACAGGCGGGCTTGAACAATAGGCATTGATCTGTCAATGCCTGAGAATTCTGGAGGCTGGAAGTCTGAGATCAAGGTGCCAGCAGATTTGGGGTCTGGCGAGGGTTACCTTCCTAGTCCATAGATGGCTGTCTTCTCACTGTGTCCTCACATGGTGGAGGGGTAGGGGAGCTGTCTGGAGTCTCCTTCATAAAGACGCTTATCCTATTCGTGGTGATAACCACCTCCCAAATGCCTTCACCTTGGGAGTTAGGGCTTCAGTGTATGAATTATAGGTGGGCACAAACATTGTCCACTGTAGATGGCTAGTACTACTACCCTAATTTTTGGATGAGGAAACCCAAGGATGCTAGGGAGGGTCCCTGCCTTTCCCAGGTCACACTGCCCATAAGTGACAGGGGTGGAGTTGAACTCTTGGACCCACCACACCACAAGGCCTTCCTCAACAGGGATGTCACCCCTGTGAGCCACCTGGAATGAAGTCAGCCAGGACATTGGTGTCCTCTAATCAGCTGCCTTCGACCAGTGACAGCTGAGGGCCCCAGAACCCCACACAGTCCTCCTCCCAGAGGCCAGACACAGCTTCCTGCTGCAACAAGAACTTGGGCCCCCAACCAGACGGCCTTGGATATGGAAGCCGTGGCAAGGGTGTGTGGGGCCCACCTGACTTCTAGTGTGCACTCACTCACGCCGACTATTGCTCATTACTTTCCTCACCTGTGTCACTTCTGTCCCCCTTCCCCCTGCTCTGACTGTGCCTCCGGGTCCTCAGCACCCCCGCCTGGCACGGAGCACAGCCCATGTTTCATCCTGCCACAGTCGGGACTTTTCTCGATGTGTTTTTTTGACCCTTGGCATATACTTTCCCAAGGCTTTAGATAAAGTACTTTAACGTAATTCCCAGGGAGCCTGGAAACTGACTTGCAAACCAGTTTCCATTTTCAGTCGTTCCTGATTAATGTCTTCATGTTGCATCTAGTTCTCCTTTTCTCTGTGCTGGAGCACTGCACGGTGGATTCCGTGGTTTTCCCCACCTCCGGCCGCCTGGACTGGGCTGGCTATCTGCCGCCCACCCACAGGCCCCTCCGGGGGCTGTTCCTGTGCAGGTCTTGGGCTGAAGCCTACAAGTCCTCTTCCTCCTGGGCAGTTTTCTTGGTTGTTGTGCAGTAACAACAACAGAAAGCAACAACAACAGAAATCCACACGGTAGAGGCATGTGGGAAGCCTAGGCTTCCCACCACGGATCTTCAATCCCATTTGTTAGCGGTCATCACTGTTCAGTCATTCATTCTGTTCATGTGTTCCTTGGTTCACTCAGCAGCTGTTTAATGAGCACCTTTAGTGCACCAGGCACGTGCTGGGTTCTGAGCACATAGCAGTGAACATATGATCCAGTCTCTGCCCCTTGCAACGTTATGATGAGGTCTACTAGGAGAATGGCTGGGCTCGTGGATGGCTTTGCATGCCAAGACAGTCATGACTGGGCAGGAAACCCATTAGGAGACGCCACAGTGGGTTGAATAAGAGCAGCATGAACTTGAACTCTGGCAGCGATTGCAGCAATAGGAAGAACGAGGCGATTCATGTACTTCATCCTATAGGAATGGTTGAATACTGGAGTTAATAGTTCACGAGCTAATGCAGCGTGCTTTCATCATTTGGTGTACTTCTGTTTACTAAGTTGATAAATCCTTAACCACTTTGGATTTTAAAAAAATTTTTTTTGAATGTTTATTTATTTTTGAGAGAGACAGAGACAGAGCACCAGCGAGAGAGGGGCAGAGACAGAGGGAGACACAGAATCCGAAGCAGGATCCAGGCCCTGAGCTGTCAGCACAGAGGCCGACACGGGGCTCGAACTCATGAGCCGTGAGATCATGACCTGAGCCAAAGTTGGACGCTCAACCGACTGAGCCAGCCAGGCACCCCAACCACTTTAGATTTTAAACAGTACAACACAATATGCTCACTGTTAAATATATTTTGTAATCTTTTCTAAATGTAGCACAAGATACAAAGGCCCTATGCATTTTCTTTGCATGCAGTGGGTGTGCATGTGTGCGTTCTTTACTGTTTTCAAATGAAATGGGAAAGAAAGCTACTTTTTGCTTTTGAGAATGGGCTTTGGATACCCTTCTGTCCTTTGCATTAAGCGTCTCCCATGATGGACTCTTGTGCTGTTTCCAAGGGCTTTTGCTATTACAAACCGTGCTGGTGTTCTTTCATGTGCAGAAATCTTTAGGCACTCGTGGGAGATTGTTTTCAGAATAAATTCCTAAAATTGGGTAATCTGCCACACGGAACATGAGCTTTCCCCTCTTTTCGTTTGCCTGTCTTTAATTGTGAGGGTATCGAGCGCATTTTTAACACTTACTAAGTAATCTGTGTTTGTGTTTCTGTGAACTGACTGTTCATGCCCTTTGTTGATTTTTCCATTTGGTTGTGTGTGGGTTTTTTTTAATTGGGTTTTAAGAGCTCTTTGTATGTGAAGGAAAACAGCACTGTTTTTCACATAGAATTGTGAACATAATTTTTTTCTAGTTTGTCATTTGTTTGTGGGGGTGGGTAGATGGATTTCCTGCTCTATAAAAGTTCAATTCAGCATTCTGCATAGGGCTTTTATATTCTGTGTTACGTTTAGAAAAGATTACAAAATAATTCACTCATTCTCATGGGTTCTTGAACTATTTGTTTTAGGGAACTACCAAAAACTCTCAGAGACATATTAATTCAAAATAGTGATGTTACTTTCTGGCATTCATTTTTTGCCTAGCACATAGGAGGTGCTCTATACTAAATTATCTCCAATCATTATAACTGCAAGGAGGTGATGATATGCCCATTTTAAAGATAATGAAATGGAGGCTCAGGGAAGACAAAGAACTTGCTTAAGCTACATTGGTCTAAACCAGTGGTTCTCCAACTTGAGCTGCATCAGAATCCCCTGGCTTGTTAAAACACAGATTTCTGGGGGCACCTGGGTGGCTCAGTCGGTTAAGTGTCTGACTGTTGATTCCGGCTCAAGTCATGATCTCATGGCTTTGTGAGATCAAGCCCGGAGTTTGGCTCTGCACTGAACATGGAGCTTGCTTGGGATTCTCTCTCTCTGCCCCTCCCCCACTCGTGTGCATGCTCTCTCTCTCTCAAAATAAATAAGTAAACAAACTTTTTAAAAAACGTTAAAAAAACACACAGATTTCTGGATCCCACTTTAGTAGGGTGTATTAGTTTTTTTGTTACTGCTACAATCAATTGCCACAAAATTCGTGGTTTAAACAGCATAAATTTATGATTTGATACAGTTCTGGAGGCTCCGAATCTGACAGTCTGCAGGGCTACCTCCCTTTCTGGGGACTCCAGGGAAAGAATATGTTTTCTTGCCTTTCCTGGCTTCTGGAGGCTTCCCACATTCCTTAACTGGCAGCCCCTTCCTCTGTATTCAAAGCCAACAATGTTGCACCTCTCTGAACCTGCTTCCATAGTCTCATTTCCTTCTGGCTTCCTTCTTCTTACATTTTTAAGGATCCTAGTGATTACATTGGGCCCATGCAGGTAATCCAGAATAACCTCCCTATTTTAATTTGCAAATGTAATTCCATCTGCAACCTTAATTCTCCTTTGCCACACAGGTGCAGCGGGTTGAGATGTGGTCACCTTGAAGGGGGCATCATATCAGGGGCAGGGTAGGGGGCCTGAGAATCTGAATTTCGAGCAAGTTCTGAGGTGTTGCTGAGGCTGCTGGCCTGGGGACCACCCTTTGAGAACCCCTGATCTAAGAGGTGAAATGGGACAATGTCTCAAGTCTTCCTAGCGACAGAGCCTCCAGGGGCCACCTCTGCGTCTACCTCTTTTCCTCAACAAGTACACATTTTTATGTGCTTAACAGCAGAGCAAGTGTTGGAGAGGCAGTTAAATCTGTCCAAAGTTGCATCTCAGTTCTGGGAAGAGGGACCGCCTGGAGGATGGCCCATGACGCCCGAGAAGGGTCAGCTGGGCTCTGCAAGACTGAAAGAAGGGACAGATAGCAGAGAGGCTAACTCAAAGGCTGTGGTCCCCCTTGTGTCCAGGCTGTGCTAACGTCTGCTGCCCTCACCGCTCTGGGCTGGCCTTATTCTTCCTACAGCTGGTCCCCAGCTGCAGACTCTGAGGTCAACTCCAGGCCCTCCATGTCTCTGCCCCTTGCACATCCTCAGGCCACATCTCCAGCTCCCCTCCTTGTTCACCCATGCAGGCCCTCTTCTCGCTCTGTACTCCCCACTCAGAGAATCCACCTCTTTATTTCCACCCCTTTTTGTTCTTTAAAGACAAGCACTTATTCCTTCTGAAAATATTTCCAAAGCATCACACACCCAAAAACGTGATACTTATTTATCTCTTTTATTTAAGTTTGTTTGTTTATTTATTTATTTATTTATTTATTTATTTATTTATTTTGAGAGAGAGGAAGGGAGAGAATCCCAAGCAGACTCCACACTGTCGGCACAGAGCCTCATGCGGGGCTTGAACTCACAAACTGTGGGCTCGTGACCTGAGCCAAAATCAAGAGTCAGACGCTTAACCGACTGAGCCACCCAGAAACCCCCCCGAGAAACGTTATATTTAAACTTAACTTATAGATCCCGTTACTTAAACATAGTAATGATGTTACAGTCCTGGCTTCTCCTCTATAAAGTCATCACATTCTGACCTTTTGCGTAGACTCCGAACTGCCCCCCAGAGTAGTGACCAACCAAGCGTTTGAACACAGGTTCCCACAGAACGGCTAAGTGACATGCCCATTTTATATTCTCCTCTTTTCTGTAATCACAGTGGTGAATATGCGCTGGCTGAATACACAGAAGTGAAAACGGTCACCATCAAACTCGATGACAAGAGCCCCTGAGGGAACGACGGGCTCCTGCCTCAAACGTTGGACAGCCGAATGTGGCAGATCAAACTTGCCGAAGAAAACGTGCATTGCCCGCCTTCCTGGGTCACTTTGTTGTGGAGACTTTACATCTACTGGATTTGAACGATTTTTCTTTTCCTCTCACACTCCTGTGTTATTGACCATTATGTTGTGTGTGAAATTGTAGTCCTGCCTGGGGGTGGAGCTATTGGCCGTTTCTGTGTTTCCCTTTCAACCAGGTCCCCAGGGACAGTAAAGAGGCTCAGGGTGTGGCCAAAGGGAAGTGGCATTTCAAGTATCCAGCGGTCACTTACAAATGTTTTGCCGGCTCTGACTCCAGTAAGAACTTGGAAAAACTCCCGGGTTGTTCTGCAAACAGAGCCCTGCACCTGTGGCTTCCTCAGGGTCACCTGCCCACAGAACAAGCCCCTCCCAGCATTCAGTGGGAAAGAAACAGCGTTAAGTTAAAAACAAAAACAAAAGCAGGACTGTGAGGAGCCAAAGTGGGGAGTTCTGGGGAGTCCAGTACTATGGAAGGGTACTGAAGGTCTTGGGTGTGAATGGGCGTGCGTCTTCAAGGACTGCATCTCGACATTGACCATGGGACTCAGCTCAAAAACCAGTGTTCCTTTTGGAATATGATCGAATCAGCGCCCAAAATGCTTATCTAAAACTATGTCACGGTCGACCTTAACCAAGGCACTTTCTTAGGCAGAGAACATCGCTGGTGTCACCATTGCTGCTAAGGACCCAGTGCTCTGACACTACAAGAGCATAGCCAATGCTAGGATAATTAACTCTCGTGTTTGACAAATCAGAGCCGCACTCCGCTTTTACGGAATATCAATTTCTACCTTGCATTAATGGTTTATGATCAGCCTATGTAGTTTTCTTTTTCTCCAGTTTGGTTATCTGTTTTAGACTAGCAAAACATACACAACTGGAAAGGCCATTGGCCGTTGTTTAAATACAGCCTGGCTTTTTTAAAGTCCTATTTTGATATTAATTAATGATTAATTAACAAATAACACCCAGACTCCGTGGAAGAACTGGGTCTCCTACTACAGTGGCCTGAGTACTGCACTAACATGTTGCGAAATTTTCTTTTCCTGTGTGTGCAAATGCTGTGCAATTCCAAGTTTTAAAGCGTTCCCAGACAGCTTTTAAAAAACGAAAACCAAACGTAACTGCATTATTTGGATACTTTTACCGTTACTAACTAGTACTTTTCTAATGGTGCTTATATTTGGGAATTAAATTATGTTTGAGAATTAAATTGGGGGGAGGGCAATAATACAATGAAAATCGACATCAAAAGCAGTGTACGGATGAAGACAGTCCTATGTGAAATGGGTTTATCATTCTTGTCAGAAATAGGCAATACGCTATTCACCTTCTCTGCATCAGTTAACACATCACTTAAACTGTCAGCAACTTGCTAAGTCAGGATTTGACTTCAGACACTGAATTTTCAGGATTTTATCTCAAGCAACTTTAGACACTAACCTTGATAGTAATACATTAGAGGGTTCTTAATCTTCTGTTGTATAATAATGCCTTTAATATGAAATGCTACATTATTTATAATTGGTATAGTTAATGTATCTTTTTATAGTTGTAAGTAAACAGAGGTGGTATATTTAACCTTCTGTAATATACTGTATTTAGAAATGGAAATCTATATAGTATTAGATTTCACTTCTTTTAAGGTTTACTCCTGTGGTATGGTTTTAAAAAATCTATTGGCCTGGGAATTCCGACCCTAACTGCAGATTGTGTTCAACAACGCAACGATGATAAAATAAAATTGGATATTTGACAAACGTGTTTTTTCCTTTAAGGACCAAACTCATTTTAATTCTATGGGTGGCCTTTCTCTTTCTCAGACCTTCAGTACAAAATGGCTTGGAGTAAAGCAGTGTCAGTAGTTGAAGATGAAAATCCCATTTGCTGAATCCATCAGGCCACGCATTTAGCCTGTGTGGGAAACCCGCTTGCGTGGGTTTGTGGGTGGAGGCAGGCAGCAAGCTTGGCTTCAGAGGCTGTGCGTCTTAGTTGGTGAAGTTGAAGCTGTCACCTAAGCTGCCCGAGTCTGTTTTGGTGAGGGTGTGATTGTGGAAAAGTGTGGGAAGGACAGCACGGGAATTGAGGGGAAATAGAATTTAGGGAAAATACCGCATCCCACTTCTGTGTGCACAGGTTTGCATTTTCATCGCGAGGATCTGAGTGTTTGGGTCTCACCCACCTTAAGTTTCTAAGGCTTTGAACCAAGAAGCTTCAATCACCAAGTCGTGAGCTGACACAGGTTGGGCCAAGAGCATCCTTTGTTCACTTTGGCCATGAGGTGGCAGGGTGCCACCTTTTAAGAGAAAACTTAAGGGAGGCTTGGATCAGATTTCTCTTTTTAAAAAAATTTTTTTTTTAATGTGTATTTATTTTTGAGACAGAGAGAGACAGAGCATGAACGGGGGAGGGTCAGAGAGAGAGAGAGGGAGATACAGAATCTGAAGCAGGCTCCAGGCTCTGAGCTGTCAGCACAGAGCCTGACTCAGGGCTCGAACTCACAGACCGTGAGATCCTGACTTGAGCCGAAGTCGCACGCTCAACCAACTGAGCCACCCAGGCGCCCCGAGATCTCTCTTAATGTATACACTTAATGTATGTATGAGTTTCTTTAGAGACTTTCCATTTCTCAAGCTAAATGTCAGCAGAAAATTCTAGAAAAATGGCCTTTTCCTTCATTTGGTTTGCTCTCTGACGGGAACCATTCTGGGGGCACAGACTGGCCGTCATGTGTGTGGATGTACATGCCTGCACTTGTGTGTTTATGGTGGGAGGGGGCCACCAGAGGTGGGCACATTCTCTAAAAGCAGACCCTTTGGAATCTCCTAGATTTTCCTGATAGTGGATAAATAATTTTTTTGATGTTTGTTTATTTTTGAAAGACAGAGTGTGAGTGGGGGAGGGGCAGAGAGAGAGGGAGACACAATCTGAAACAGGCCCCAGGCTCGGAGCTGTCAGCACAGAGCCTCATGTGGGGCTTGAACTCCCAAACTGTGAGATCATGACCTGAGCTGAAGTCCCACGCTTAATGGACCGAGCTACCCAGGTGCCCCTGGATGGAGAATTTTTAATGTCCTTTTTCCTAGCATATATCTGACTTGAGCTTGAAGGTGGATAATAAGGGATTTTTTTAATTTAATTTATTTTAGAGAGAGAGAGAGACAGAATGCAAGTGGAGAGAGGCAGAGAGAGAGGGAGACACAGAATTCGAAGCAGGCTCCAGGCTCTGAGCTGTCAGCACAGAGCCTGATGTGGGGCTGGAACTCACGAACTGTGAGAACATGATCTTAGCTGAAGTTGGCTGCTTAACTGACTAAGCCACTCAGATGCCCTAAGGGATTTTTTTTTTAGGTGTCCAGGAAGTAATGTCTGAGGAAAGTGAGTTTCCAGCTGAAGAAATGACTAGAAGACAGTGTGCGTGGGGTGGTGGGGTAGCAGTCAGCCACAGAAAACAGTGGGAGTGGGGAGGGGGGCAGCAGTCAGTCACTAGGCCTTAAGGAGGCAGAAATGTTAGGTCGGGGAGGTAGTATCCACCTGACTCCACCTTAGGAAGTGTCATTCCAACATGAGATGCTGAGAACCCGGGTAGGCAGAGCAAAAGCTAGAGGACGAGCAGTCAGCGCGGGTCAAGAAGCAGCAAGAATAAATCCTAAATGACCTGTAATAACCTTCCCATGCAAACCCATGACAAATGCATGCCTAACGAATAGAGTTAAATGCTGGGATGCAATCAGCTCAAAGAAGTCCACTCGGCTGTTCCCTACTTTGTAGACATTCCCTAGCCTATTCCCAAACTCATGTAAAAGGGAAGTTCAGTTGCCCCCTGCCACACTGGCCACAGGAGCCCCGGGTACTGGGCGTGCTCTTCCTCCTGGCGCCGCTAGATGGCGGGGCCGTGCTCCTCGGAGTCGCCGCACCGCGATTGCCGCGCTCACTCAGGAAGGCGACGCCACGCCCTGCAAATTATTAGGGACTTTTCGGTAGCAATCACACTGCTGCCTTTTGAGTGCTGGAATTGGGACCGAAGTATTGAGGACAGGATTGCAAAACTGCACCCACCCTTTTGCAAGGGCGTTCCGTGGCAGGAGAGCTGGGGGCGCGGCCTCCTGGGAGCAGAGCAAAGCTGCCCGATTGTGCCCTTGCCAAGGGGCCACTACTGAGAGCGTCCTCGAGTTCGTGCGGGGGTCGTGCGGGGGACCCTGCGGCTGCCTGGCGTTTGTGAAATGGCAGTGAGGGTGGTGGCGATTTGTCTGTCTTACGCTAAATCCTGGGAATGTTCCAGTCATAACATTACATGAGTCTAGGGTGCGGGTCCTGCTGGGCTGCAAACCATTTACTTTATTCCAAGCAGGCTTCTCTTGCTGGGGTGGGCACGTGGAGTCAAATCTGATGCCCGCCCGCAGCATGGACGTGTGTCTTTGCGATCTGCGTTCGTATAATGGCCGCAGGGGTGTGATGAACATACTTACACTAGGTTGAAACCTAAGAAATTGCCAACATTCCATGTTTTATCTCCCCCGCCCAAACGCCCCACCCAATTAAAAATGATTCACCAAATAGTGACATCCTCATACATACATCCATAATTAAATTGGTACATTCATGTGATGGAAGGGGTACAGTCTGCCAAATACGAAAGCTTTAAAAATATGTGTTTCCATAACGCCCTATAGTTGTACATAAGTGAATATTCCCGGCCTTTTAAATATTTACTGCGAGTCTACGCCTAACAGCTGCAAGTCAGAGGTTAATTGGCGTATTTAGCTCCCCGAGCAGAGCAGAGGGAAAGCTGGGTTGCGCTGAGAACCCACCAATCTTGTCGCTGCGCCTGCCCCGCGACGAGAGAGCAGGGGACCCAAACCTGGAGGAGACCTCGCGCTACAAGAAGGGCTCGCCGGCCTTACGGCCTCCAGGGTAGGAGCGGCGAATCTTGGCACCTCCGGCTTTCGGCTAGGGAAACTGAGGCAGGCCACCGTAGGGACCCCTGGCGCCCCTCGTGGGCAGAAGCAGCAGCGGCCGACCTTCACCGCGCGCGCTCTTCGCGCCGCCCGCTCACCCGCCCGCCCGCGGGCCGCAGGATTGAGGAAGTGCGTCTGGGCCCTGCCCGGCCCCGGCGCGCGCGGCCGGAGGCGCAGGGGGGCGGAGGGCAGGGGGACGGCCAGGCCCCGGCCCGCTGGAGTCCGCCCCTCCCGGCCCGCGGGCCCAGCCCCTTGTCCCAGGCGCCCGGGGCCGTGCCCCGCCGCCGCCGCCGCCACCGCCGCCGCCGCCGCCGCAGGTAAGTGCCCGGGTCCGCGCCCCGTGGGGGGCCCTCGCTGCCTCCCGCGGCGGGTCGCGGGGAGCCCGACTCCGCAGCCCAGGCCCGCGCTCCGGGCGGCCTCGTGCTCCGCCCAGGTGGCCCTTGCCCGGGGTCCCCCGAGGGTGCGGGCGCGGGCGATCTCCGTCTGGCAGCCCCACGGCCTCCCTGGCCCGCGGGGTGGGGGAGGGTGCGCGGTCCCGGAGGGGCGGGGGTGCAACCCCGAAACCCCGCGCCGGACGGGGCCGGGGGAGCCGGGGCAAGAAACAAAAGCCGGAGGCTACACCAGGGCGTCTACAGGTTTCCTCCGCCTTTGGAGAGAACCTCTTCCTTCAGCCCGGCACGGGCGGAGCGTGAGCGCTCCTGTGTGCGGGCGAGTGTGAATGCGTGTGCCCAGGTTCTGGCCGATCGTGGAGTTGGGGGGGCGGGGGGGTAGGTTCTGCTGAAGGGGACGGCCCAGCGCGCCTGCACCCCCCGAAGAGTCCACGGGACGCGCGGCTCTGCCCAGGTCCGGATAAAACCCGCCATCTCTGTGGCGGTCTCTGAGGGCCACCTTTCCTGGCAGGGTTCGGAGACGGAGTGAGGACCCGGACGGGGCAAGAAGCGGAGCCTGGGAAGGCTGAGGCCAGAGGAAGATGGTGAGGGAGAGTTTGGGGACCTCTGGCCGGCTCCACCTGGCCCTGCACAGTTGGAGGCTAGGAAATTTTCTCCCCAAACACATCCGCAGGGGTCGGAGAGGCAGAGAAACAGGCGCCTGTAGTGAAGTGTTCAGCAAGGCTCTCAAAGAATATGCTCTTTTTAGAGTTTGGAGGTCATCCAGCGATTGTAACAAAGTACCCAGACATTAAAGGGACAAGTGGACTAGCACGATTTTGGAAAACATTAACATTAAAATGCCTTTTGTGATTTGACTTTAATTACCTTTGCTTATGTCCCTGAAGAATAAAGGAATTAAGTTAAAAACATACAAACCTCACACCTGATTTGTCCCTAAAGGAGGTCTTGGGGTCAGCCAGACTTTCCCTCCCCCAAGCTTCCACATCTCAGCGAATAGCTCCCTCCTCAACTCAGTTGCTCAGTTGCAGGGAATTCGCCCCCAGCCTGTACCTCCATCCCTTGAATTCAGTGTTAGCAAGTTCTGTTGTGTTTACCTAGGTGTCTGGGCTCAACCCTTCCTTCCCACAGTCTCGACCCTAGCCTGAAGGTATCAGCATCTCTCTCCGGTATGATTGCAATCCTCCCCTCTCCAATTCTTTATTTGACAGCCAGAGTGATTTTCTTTTTTTTTTTAATAAGTGAATCAGAATGTGATTTACTCCCAGAATGTGATTTAATGTGAATCAGTCCTCTGCTTAGAACCCTGCCATGGCTTCTCTCCTTGTGATTGGCGTGAAATCTAGGACACCTCCTTCCCCTCAGTTGATCCGGCCTCTGCCATCATCAACCACCTGGCCATTGCCCAAGCCACCCCTGCCCCCCACCAGCCACCCTGGCCCAGCTCACTCTCCAGCATGTGGCCTCTGCAGTGCTGGCCCTGGAGTCTTCACATGGCCAGCATGTTAAGCTCAGCCTCTTTCTCAACAACCCTCTCTCGCTGTGCTTCTGGAGCCTCCCCTGGTGTTGTGTTCCTTCTTCATGTATTTCATTTCTCCTTTAATTACCTGGCAGTCTCTGCTGGAGCTCCAGGGACACAGACCAGTATTGCTCACTGCTGGGTCTTCACTCCCAGAACTAAGAGGTGCCCAGGACACATGGTATAGTGATGGAATGGTGAATGGACAGCCTTAACCCGTTTGTGGTTTCAGACTCCTGAAGGGCTTCTGTTCCCAAACCCCTTGGGTGCTCATCTGAGATGGAGACCACACATTTTTCTGGTCTGCAGCTCCATGATATTTTGATGCTCACAAATCCATTAAACACATTTTGTAGCAAGCCAGTAACTAGTCAGGGAGACTAGCAGTGCCAAAAGGATGTCAAGGACCATGGGCCAACCATCCCTACCAGGCTTCTCATTCAAAGAAATTACTGGATAATATGAGAATTACTCACATGCTTTATTTGCAAGCGTCTTCCCCCGTACTGGCAATACTTTCCAAGCCTCCTGAAAAGACAGGTGAGGAGGTGCAGGTCCTCCTATGTTTCTCTCTATTTATCCTGTGTCTGAAACTTTGTAACTGTCCCTTCCGGACCAGCTGTAAGTTTCATGAATTACATGGCAGTTCACTCCATGGAAAGGGCCCAATGAAAACATCTGTACAATGAAGGTCAAGTTCCTTTTTTTCTTTTTTCATTAAGTATTCAGGTTTATTCGTTAATGCAGGTATAAAGAACTGGCAAATGAAAATTGGTGAGGTTTTAAAGATTATTAAAATAATTATTTAAAAAAATCCTCTCGAAACTCTCTTAAGAATGTATATACACCACGATGGCAAGATAGACCTGTAACTTACAACCATGATTTGTTGCATTGATCTAAACCCAAAAGGAGCAGGAAGAAGCAAAGATCCGTTTGAGGGCAAAAATTGAGCAAAAACTGAGTTACCTCATTTTAAAACTTCTACCTTAGAGTCTAAGCCAACATACAAATTGCAATTGAAAAACTCCAGTGGTAAAAAATCCTTCATTGGTAAAGTGATTTTTCAAAAGGAAACTGAAAATGAAAAGGGGAACAAAATGTGCTGGGCAAGGGTTGGCCTAAAATATTTTAACGATTTTTTTTTTATCACTTAAAAGCATTCTATGGTAAGACACTTCTGTTTTCAGAAGGAACATCTACTAGCATTTGGATTTTGAGGTGTTGTTAGGTGTATGTGGTAGCTGATTTTAAGAGGTGTTTGAAAGCAGATAGGAACTGTGCCTCTTGGTTTCTGAATGTTACTGTAGGATTTGGAGCCTTTTTATTTATTTAGTTTTTTTAATGTTTATTTTTTGAGAGGGAGAGAGAGAGACAAAGCATGAGTGGGGGGAGAGGCAGAGAGGGACGGAGACACAGAATCTGAAGCAGGCTCCAGGGTCTGAGCTTCAGCACAGAGCCTGATGCAGGGCTCGAACTCACGAACCGTGACCTGAGCCAAAGTCGTACGCTTAACCAAGTGAGCCACCCAGGCGCCCCTGGAGCCTTTAATTTAAGGCGGAGATTATTTTCGTCTTCAAGTTGATTTTCCTGTCTCAATTTGATTTTCCTAATCAGGTTTTGCAATCTACAGTGCTTTGATGGTCTCCTAAATTTTGTCCAGATTGATCATTTCTCCTTGGAATTTTTAGGCTCCCAAACTTCAGACACAGGCTTTCCTATGTATGGCTTCCTCAGACCTTTCACTCTTTAGTTCAGAAAGCGGGGGGGGGGGGGGGTGCATCATGGACGAGTCCTCTGGGGCAGGCTTTCCAAGCTCCCCCTTCCCCTGCCTGTAGGAGTACAACCCACCTGGGCCAGGTGCCCGATTTCCAGACTCTAAGATGAGACGGCCCCAGTGCTATGCCCTCCAGCCTTGATGTTCTGAGCTTGTTAATCAGAGAGCAGCAGGGAGACCCTGCTGGTCTCCCAGGCCTCCCGCTGGTATTGTAGGTAAGAACCACAACTCTGGCCCTGTTGTAGAAAGTGATTCCAGAAAATTTACCTTACTTGAAATCACATAGCCACCCCAAGAGGTTCCCTGGGTGAGAGGCTGCATGTCTATTTTTAACAGATGGGAAAACTGAGACACACATAAGTTTTGGCTTGAGGTCACACTGCTGATCTGTGACAGAGACAGTCCAAGCCTTTGACATCCAACCTGTGCTTTTTTCCTTTCCATATTGTCTTGGGTATGATTTATATGACCTTGATTTTTTTTTTTTTTTACTACACTTTAACAGTCTCCATTTCAGAGGTATCTGTCTCAGAGAATAGTTGCTAATTACTTATGTAATGGTTCTAGAAGGTTCTGAGCAGGTTCTAGAAGGTACCCTGAACAGTATGGGCACTGAGCAAGTTACCAAATAAGGCTGGAAGAGCACTGGGGCTGCCTCATCTAGAGCCTGGAAATCGGGCACCTGGTCCAGGGGGCTGTACTCCTAAAGGCAGCGGAAGGGGGAGCTTGGCAAGTCTTGCCCCAGAGGACTTGTCCATGATAGTATAGACTCTACACCAACACTAATAGAAACACACACATTTCATATACTAATCCCCTCCCCACTGTGCAATGTATCCCATGCCAGGCCTGAGCTGGACCTGGGTCTTTCCCTCAAAGCAATGGATGTCACCTGTGTTGGGGGCACCACCCTCCCCCCAAGTTCAGTGGGAGCCCAGCATTGGAGAACCGCACTCTGCTTCAGCATTTACCACAGTTGTGCTGGTTTGGGGCCAGATAAGTCTCTGTTGTGGGTGGTGCCCTGTGCATTATAGGAAGTTCAGTAATATCCCTGACCTCTACCCACTAGTTGTCTGTAGCACCCAGACCCTGAGTTATGATGACCAAAAATGCCTACAGACATTGCCAGATGTATCCAGGCAGGCAAAATGTGGGGCTCCTTTCTGTTATCCCCCAGGGTGCACACTGACTTGTCTTCATAACCAGTACCAATGCCTTCTGGAACCCTCACTTCAGGACTGTTGCCTGGTTGCCTCTTTGGGATTACATGCTTGCCTCTGGGCTTCTGGAAGAGCTGGTCCTGGGCAGAGGGGAAACCTTATATTGTGACCAGTTTAAAGTGCGTCTGCCCCACCCCAGCTGGAGTGTGAGCCCCTGAAAGCAGAAGCCTCGTGTAGTCATATCAACGTCGCTGTGCAATTGACAAGGGTTATGTGTTGACTAAACAATGGCTGAGCCCTTACCAGTAGGTGTCTGTCATTGTTGGGGTTTCTTAGGACTGTTTTTAAGTAGACATGATCAGTGGGGTGCAAGTTGGGGTGGGGGCAGCTCATCCTTTCACTGCCCCCACCTGACTGGGCATGGCTAGACAGATGGAATGTCAGGAATGTTGCAAGAAGAGAAATACCTGTGCGATGTATAAACAGTAAATGTATTGGGGCTCCTGGGTGGCTCAGTTGGTTAAGCGTCTGACTTTGGCTCAGGTCATGATTTCATGGTTCGTGAGTTCGAGCCCCGCATCAGGCTCTGTGCTGACTTCTCAGAGCCTGGAGCCTGCTTTGGATTCTGGGTCTCCTCCTCTCTCTGCCCCTCCCCCGCTCATGCTCTGTCTCTGTCTCTCTCTCAGAAATAAACATTTAAAAAAAAAACATTAAAAAAATAAAATAAATAGTAAATGTGTGCAGGGGTACAAGAAGGGACTTGACAATTAAGAAAAGCTTTCTGATTTTATAATGTTTTTCACCACCAGAACGAGACTGCTTTCTGCTCAGCCATGACGGCGTGTCTGTGCCTCAGTCCACCCTCCGGGCAGCGGTGGCGGCGGTGACCCTGGCCAAAACTGACTTGGAGAATAGCCACCGAGGGTTGATGGCTGGCATGTCTCGGCGACCGCCCAGCATGTACTGGTGTGTGGGTCCAGAGGGCTCAGCTGTGTGTCCAGAACGTGCCATGGAGACCCATAATGGTAAGAGCAGGGCCAGTCTCACATGCTGGGCACAACCTGCAGTTCCTGTCCTGTGGGGAGTCTAGAACCAGGGGTGTTCAACCCGAGGGTTAAAGTGAAAGTCTCATTATAAAACTTATCGTGGGATTCTCACTTAAATTCTAAACATTAGGGGGCTGTGGGCCAAAATTTATTATGGAGTCAAGGATCCTAAGAATCAGGGCATTACTTCATGTTGGTTAAAGGTTTTTTGATGGGGATTTGGTTTCATGATAAAAATGATGCATATTTATTAAAAAAGAGAGAAGTAGGAAAAAAAAATATTGCCCAGAGTGCCACTGCCCTAAACACAAGCACTGCTGCTGTCTTGAGATGTTCTCTTCTAGTCTGCTTCCTTCTGGGCTTCAGGGATTTTGTTTTAATTTTATAGTGTATAGTTTACTATCCTACTTTTTTCCTCCTAAGTTCACCAGTCACCTAGCTCGTATGATCTGGTGAAACATCTTACGTGGGAACACTGTGTAAAATGATTGACCTATTCCTCACTCTCCTCTGGGGTGTGTGGGGATATATAGGTTGCTTCTAGTTGCTGAATCTTACCAAAAACATCCCCTCCTGTTTTTACACTTAGTTTTAAGACTATTTCCATAAAGTAGATTTGTAGGGAGATTATTAGGTTTGAACACTTTTAAGCCTCTTTATACGTATGGCCAGATTTCCACTAGAGTTAGTTACACCACTTTTTAAAAATTTTTAATGTTTTATTTATTTATTTATTTATTTATTTATTTATTTATTTATTTATTTATTTATTTTTAGAGAGAGAAAGAGAATGTGAGTGGCGAAAGGGCAGAGAGAGAGGGAGACAGAGAGTCCCAAGCTGGCATCACACTGTCAGCACAGAGCCCGACACAGGGGTCTATCCCACGAACCGTGAGATCCTGACCTGAGCTGAAATCAAGAGTTAGACACTCAACTGACTGAGCCACCCAGGCATCCCTATGTGTTTTACCACTTTTAACACTATTAACACAAGTTAAGAGGATGGCAGTGACACTGCTGAGGTTTTTTTTTTTATTCTTTTTTTTTAATTTTATTTTTTTTTCATTTCCTAATCAGTATTTTTTTAAATTTAAATCCAAGTTAGTGAATATATAGTATAATAATGGTTTCAGGAGTAGAACCCTGAACACTTACATATAACACCCAGTGCTCATCCCAGCAAGTGTCCTCCTTAATGCCCATCACCCATTTAGCCCATCCCCCACCCAGTACCCCACCAGCAACTCTCAGTTTGTTCTGTGTATTTAAGAATCTCTTATGGTTGGTGCCCCTTCTGTTTTTATATTATTTTTGCTTTCCTTCCCTTTTGTTCATCTGTTTTGTATCTTAAATTCCACATATGAGTGAAGTCATATTTGTCTTTCTCTGACTGACTTATTTCGCTTAGCATAAGACACTCTAGTTCCATCCACGTTGTTGCAAATGGCAATATTTCATTCTTTTTTATTGCTGAGTCATATTCCATTGTATGTATATACCACATCTTCTTTATCCATTCATCCATCGATGGACATTTGGGCTCTTTCCATACTTAGGCTATTGTCAATAGTGCTGCTATGAACAATGGGGTGCATGTGCCCCTTAGAATCAGCATTCCTGTATCCCTTGGATAAATACCTAGTAGTGCAATTGCTGGGTCATAGGGTAATTCTACTTTTAATTTCTTGGGGGACCTCCATACTGTTTTCCAGAGTGGCTGCACCAGTTTGCAATCCCACCAGCAATACAAAAGAGTTCCTTTTTCTCCACATCTTCGCCAACATCTGTTGTTGCCTGAGTTGTTAATTTTAGCCATTGTGACAGGTGTGAGGTGCTATCTCATTGTGGTTTTGATTTGTATTTCCCTGAAGATGGGTGATGTTGAGCATTTTTTCATGTGTCTGTTAGCCATCTAGATGTCTTTGGAAAAGTGTCTATTCATGTCTTTTGCCCATTTCTTCACTGGATTATTTGTTTTTTGGATGTTGTGTTTGATAAGTTCTTTATAGATTTTGGATGCTAACCCTTTATCTGATAGGCAGAGATACTGTTGTTAACAATAAATATTTGTTAAGTCCCTAGTGCATACCAGGCACTAGATTCAGTGTTTTAGGTTGTTGAATTCTCACAATGACCTATAAAATGGATATTTACCCCCATTTTATAGCTGAGGAACTTGAGAGTAAAGAGATGTGTAGATACGTGGTGAAGGTCAACAATTTATAAGTGGCAGAACTGCTGTTTGAGCCGTGTCTTAACTCTAGAATTTCTCGCCCTTAAAATCTAGGCCATCGTGTAGGATATGAGAGGGCCCATATGTTGGGTTTGAGAGGGCCAGGGTGTTTGTACCCTTCATCAAGTTAGCGATCCAACAGTGCACCTGGCTCAGCAGATATTGTCCAGTTACTCGAGTGTTTTTCTTCATTGAAAATGCCCAAAAGCTAACTAGGGTGATGTTCCTGGAAGATTTCTTTGTGCATAAATCAGATTATGAAATGGGAAAAGAATTTGTTTCTTGACATTGCCCAGCACTAAATGTTCCCAGAATGTTCGACTTGCATCCTTTGAAAAGTTATTTCTCTCTTAACAACGTATGTCTTTTTTTTTCTCTCTCTTTTTGGCTGCTTGTTAGAAAGGTGACCTGTGGCAGAACATGATACCCACTGTTTGGGTAGCACCTCTACTTTCCAGCTCCATTATTCTACCTATCTCTCCTCTTTGCAAGGGACATTGGAGTTTACTGGGTGGGTGACTGTGGCATCTGAAAAAACCCTAGAGGGGATCTGCCCAGTCCCCTTCCTGGTCAAGAGTTGATGACCTAAATGAATGGCTCTCTACCCTCGCCCTCAGAAACACTGGGATGTCTAAACTACCATCGGCCAGGAAGCCCCTAGGCATAAGCATTTAAAAAAAGTGTTCCACCCCCTCTTCATGATTCTAATGTGCAGCTGGGACTGAGAATCAATGGGTCTAAATGGGTTGGGTCCGTAGAGCAGCACTTCCCAAATTGTAGTATATACTTGAGTCCCCAGGCGATCTTGGTGACCTGCGGATGCCCACTGGGTAGGTCTGGAGGCCCCCAGAGCCTTTGTTTCTAATAGGCTCCCAGGTCATGCTGATGTTCTGGTCTACCCGCCAAGTGCAAGGCTGAGATGATACTTTCTGAGGTGTCCACAGATCCCCACTGATTCTTATGGATCCTGGGGACCTGGGCCAGTGGACTCTGAACAGACATGGATCCAGCCCTGCCTCCAGGCCTGAGATAAGACAGATAACCAGAAAATGTTCATGTGCACTGAGAGGCCAAGCACTGAAACTACCCAGCCCCCATTTTTTCTTCCCTTCGAGGTCTGTCTGGACTTTACCCTTCTCCCATAGAAGGGTTCCCCACTAGCTTAGAAGAAGCAGGCTCAGAAAAGTCTTTTCTGCTCCAGGGGCCTCTTTCCCCAGTGGAATCTCAGGATTCGCCACCACTCTGCTCTGAATGAACCATAGGACACACACAAGGGTACAGGAGCTTATGGGAGTCATGCAGCCCCCACTGGGGACTGCTCTAGGTGCTGGGGGTTGGAGGGAGGGGTTCCCCAGGGGAGGTGATGTCTTGTGAATCCCTGATGCTAAGTGAGGTGTTTATGTGAGGACAAAACACATAAACCACAGAGTTGAAGAAGATAAGAGGAAAGTGGCCTGAAATGCATGGGACAATTCTGTCCTATGGCTCAGCATTATGGCAATTATTTTCTCTGTTAAGGAATTATAATAGTAATTGAATTCTCCTAAGGACTCCATGAAGAAGTGCAAATTTATGCCCGCACTCCCAAGGTAGAAAGGTACCACAGGTGGTTGCAGAGGAGCTGAGGGTGGGAGTCCCGCCTTGGGACCCTCAGGGATGACTTTCAGCACTCCCTTCCTGCTGGCAATGGGCTGCTTACTTGGTGGCCAGACGTCAGGCACCTTCTGGCCTCCTATAGCCACCATTGAACCCCCGTGAGAGCAGTGGAAGAATGAGGGCAGAGGAGGACACCCCCCCACTCCTTGCCTGTCCCCTCCACAGAACAGCATCACCATGGGGACCTCCACAGGATCCCATAGGCACTGGGAATGTTAAATCTATTACCTGTGGCTCTGATGTTAAATCTATTACCAGAGGCCCTGCTAATTGCATGTTCGCTAGAGTGACGAGGACTTCTGTGACTGTCTTGTTTGAAACCCACAGGTTGCTTCTGACGGTGTTTTCTTTTTTTAAGTTTATATATTTATTTATTTTGAGATAGAGAGAGAGAGTGTGCGCACACAAGCAGGCAAGAGGCAGAGAGAGGGAGAGAGAGAATCTTAAGCAGGCTCCACACTGTCAGCGCAGAGCCTGACGCGGGGCTCGATCTCGCAGACTGTGAGATTATGACCTGAGCCAAGATCAAGAGTTGGACGCTTAACCAACCAACTTAAGCCACCCACGCGCCCCATGACTGTGTTCCTTTTCTTTTCACTGAGAGGGAAGCAGTGGGCAGACACACAATGGGATTCACACAATGTAAGGTCGGGGTTGGGGGAAGGGTGGGGGGCTTAAGGGCCTGCCTGTGGGGTTAATCGGGACTGCATTCAATTCTTAGTGCTGGGTGACCTCCACTGAGTGGCTCAACTTCTCCGAACCCTGATTCAGGCAGACACAGGATCTCAGTGGGATGTACCAATGACAGTTTATTTCTGGCCTCCACGCCAGCAGGTGGCTGGGGGGGCTCTATTGCACGGAGCTGTCTGAAGCTCTGCTTCACGTGACTCCTGTTCTTCTGAGACCAGGGGACGCTCTTCCCCTACCAATGGCAGAGATGCATTCTCAGAGTGGAGAAAGCAGAAGCATGCCAGGTCTCTTAAGGCCTTGGCTCAGAATGGCACGCCGTTGCCCTTGGCCAAAGCAAGTCACAGGGGAGAGCCCAAATCAAGAGCTCCATCCGTGAGGAGGCCGTGGCCAGGCTGTGGATGCAGACAGACATGAAAAATTGGTGTCCGCCGTTCCATCTGCCACAATGGGAGTTGGCGGGCTTCAGTCCTTTGGAAAATCAAATGTACCTTATGTATTCTTATTTATTTATTTACTTAAGCAGCCAGCAGAGTGCCTTCCTCCCCTGAACTCCTACCTGGAGCCTGTGTAACAGCTAACAGTGGAGTTGCTTTGATGGGCAGTAGTGAGGGGTGGGCTTGGTGAATCCCACCTGTGGGTCTTCACCTTGACCCCAGAGCTCTGCAGGCCCAGTTTAAAAATGGATTTTATTTTCACAAAGTGCAAATACACACACCAAGACCACAGCCTGAGGGCAGGTGACACTCAAAGGGTAGCACAGTCACATGGAGATTACAGCCACTGCTCTGTGCTCACCTGCAAGGTTTATGTTTTCTGCACTGAACTTGTGTTCCTTTTTCTGTTTGCTTCTTGTTTGTTTGTTTGTTTTTTGTATTATGTTTGCAACCAGAAGAATAACACTGCAATTTATTTTTAAAAGTGTTGACTTTTTGGGGCACCTGGGTGGCGCAGTCGGTTAAGCGTCTGACTTCAGCCAGGTCACGATCTCGCGGTCCGTGAGTTCAAGCCCCGCGTCAGGCTCTGGGCTGATGGCTCGGAGCCTGGAGCCTGTTTCCGATTCTGTGTCTCCCTCTCTCTCTGCCCCTCCCCCGTTCATGCTCTGTCTCTCTCTGTCCCAAAAAAAAAAAAAAAAAAAAAAAAGTGTTGACTTTTTAAATACCAATGTGTGCGATTAGGATCTAACTGGCAAACCTCAGCGCTCACTTTCAAGGTCAAATCCACGTCAGCTGGCCTCTTTCCTCCTAATTTCTTTCTGGAACAAATGGAATATTTGACTCCATGAGCCTGAAGCTGTACCCGCCATCTGGGTTGTTCCCCCAGCAAATGGGCTCGCTCTGTCCTGCCCACCTTCTCCCAGACCTTCTGGGATCACAGGGAGCCCTGCTTCCCCACCCCCACTCCAATCCACCTAAGGAAAATTGCCAGGAAGCAAACCAATGAGACTCTGATTATAGTCAATGTAGGAGCAGCTTGCTTTCACTCCAGAAGCTCTCTCTTTTAAAAATGCTTGGAAGAGGGGTGCCTGGGTAGCTCAATCACTTAAGCATCCGATTCTTGATTTCAGCTCAGGTCATGATTTCACGGCTCGTGAGTTTGAGCCCAGCATCAGGTTCCGTGCTGATGGTACAGAGCCTGCTTGGGATTCTCTCTCTCTCTCTCTCTCTCTCTCTCTCTCTCTCTCTCTCTCTTTCTGCCTCTCTCTCTCTTTCCGCCTCTCTCTCTCTTTCCCCCCCTCTCTCTCTTTCCCCCCTCTCTCCCTCTCTCTCTCCCTCTCTCTCTGCCCCTCCCCTGCTCGTACGCTCTCTCCCTCTCTCTCTCTCTCCAAAATAAACTTAAAAAAAAAAATGGTTGGAGAATAACATACTTTGGAAATGATAAAGTTATTATGATGCCTCCAAACATAGTTTAGAAAAAGATCCAAACATTAACAAAAATCAGGAAAGAACTCACGTTTTACTTTCGGGTTTGGGGTGCTGAGGCATTTTGTGTGTGTTTACAGATGTGTACGAGGTGTGTTTTTCATGCCCTTACCTGTATGGGTTGTATACCTCACCTTGTGCCTGTTTAGAATGGCTAGCCCTTCCAAAGCCCAGGAAGGTGCAAGTACTTCACCAGTTGCCCAGTGGTCCCAGGGGGTTCTGCCTGTGCCTGTCCTGTGTTTGCTCAGCACAGCTGTGTCCCAGGAAGGCTTGTTGCAACCTTATTAGCGCTGTCAGCAGTCAGCTTGCCTGAGGTTCAAGAGGAACATTTAGAAAGTGTGGAGGAGTGTAGAGTGTGTATGGATAGATCGAGGGTCAGTGAGATACTGGGCTGGGGCTGTGGGGCCATCTATGTGAACAAACACATCATTATGCATTCTTCCGCATCTGACACCAGTCAGAGTGGAAAAACCTGTCCTGCCAGCTGAGGTGAGGCTCCCTGGAAAGTTGAGAGGTGAACAAACCTCTAGATAATTCAAGCCAAGAACTCTTGGTGAGCCTCTTCTGGATCGTGGAGGATGAGGGGGGCTTTGGCAGACGTCACTGGCGGTGGCTCACATACCCCACAGCTCTGTGAGCAGTCCTGACTTCAGCTGCCTGCCTCTCAGAGCACTGTCCTCCACTGAACCAGCATGGACCAAAGGAGGAGAAGGAACATTCCAGAAGCTCTTCAAATCCCAGGTTTTTACATAGCCGCTTTTAGCGTCCTTCTCTTTTCCTTTTGCCTTTTTCAAATCTGTATTAAAAATAGCTTCCTAAGAGCCAAGGGGTTTGCTCGAGTAGGGGCTCTCTTCTTGCCTTCCAGAAATAGAACAAGGAAACAGGCTGAAATAGGAAGTGCCACTCCGGTGGTAGTGTGCTTTCTTGGCGGGCCGCTGGAAGAGATCCTACAGGGGACAGGTCCACACTGACGTGTGCCTTCCGGAGTGGAACTGCCAGCCCATGTGCCTGGAGGCGGTGTCCTGCTGGCGTCTGCCAGGCTGTGTGCATACCATGGGAGCCAGGAGGGCAGACAGGGCTTTGCTTGGAAGGAGACCGAGGTCCAGGGGGATGTCCCAACCTCAGCCTGGCCTCAGGGGCAGCACTGGGCCTTCCAGGGACCACAGCCAGCATCCAGTAAGGAATCCCTTACTCAGTGAGGTGAAGGGAAGGGAGGCCAAGCCGTGGCCCTGGGGGTGGGAGAAACGGCTGTGGGCATCCGTCCACGCGGGTAGCAGTTGACACAGCTGTGCTTCATGCCCACAAAGCCCTGCCCCACTGCAGAAAGCTCTGGATTTGATGGGGGTTTTAACATTAACCTCCATCTGTGGCTTACATCTTCTGATTATTTGTCCAGAATACACTTGCTTACCTCTAGCAATGGGAAACTGACTACTGCTCAAATAATGCCAGCCGTTCTATGGGCAACTCTGTTCGGAAGTTTTTGTGGTGGGACCAGTCCTGCCTTCGTTGCATCCAGCTCCACCCACCTTGGCTGATAAGAATCCCTTAACCCCTTTCTTGAAATAATGAAAAGCAGATGTCTTGTCCCCACTCCCTGCGGATTCCTTTTTTAGGCTGAGTAAACCATCCCACAGCCTTCAAGAGCAAGAAGCCTTCCACTTGGTTATCACTGGGATTTTGCTCCTTGGTCTGTGCACCAACATTAGGCCTTGGCCACCTGGGCCCAAGGAAAGAACTGCCTCCCACCCACTCCCTGCATCTTGTTATGGCGGCTCTTGGGAGCACCCATTCTAGGTGGCAAGAGCCTGAAGGTCACCCAGGGCCTCGGCCCCTACCCACTGCCCATCTTCCCCTACCCAACATTGGTCTTTACTCGGTTCCGTTTATGAGAGATGGGCAGGGCGGTCCCACCTGAAAGCCTTTGTGCTCACTGGGGACCAGCCAAGACCCACCTGGCATGCATTCAGTGGCCAAGAGAGGGTTTTTTTTCCCCAGCCCTGCACCTGGGCCCCTATGGAGCCATCAGTGGCCTGTGAGCAGGAAAGTATCTGTGTAGACATTGCCAGGTCCCAGTACAGAGGAACAAGGATTTTCTTCCACCTGTCTGGTTTCCTGGTGCACATGAGTCAGACCTTGAAGCAGCCATAATTAGGGATTTTTATGAAATTCTTTAATTCTCTGGGAATAGACCCCTCCGTCTGCAATAAGATGTAAGTCCAAACTTTAGTGTATGGATTTCACACACATTTTCAGGAACCCTGATGAATGAAAATAGGGGGCTTCCAATATTCTTTGGAAGTCCTTTACCATCCTGGCCTCCCTTGTGTTTAGTTTGTCCAGATTCCACTTAAACATCTTGTTGTATATTGGCATTCATCATGAAGAGAGAAGAAAAAAAAAAAAAAAAAAAAAAAAAAAACAGTAACACGCATCTCAAGCATCCTGAGCCCATAACCCTGATGTTTTAGAAGAAATCATACATTAGCAGGGATGCCTGGGTGGCTCAGTCAGTTAAGCATCTGACTCTTGATTTCAGCTCAGGTCATGATCTCATGGTTTGTGAGTTCAAGCCCCACGTCGGGCTCCGGGCTGACAGCACAGAGCCTGCTGGGGATTCTCTGTCTCCCTCCTTCTCTTTGCCCCTCCCCCACTCGCTTTCTCTGTTCTCTCTCAAAATAAATAATACTTAAAAAAAGAATTTATGTAAAAAAAGAAATCATACACTTGTTAGAAATTATATTTTCAACTGTAAATAACTTCTTAAGATTATACTTAATTTTGCTCATTCTTACTGGGGTTGTGCTTAGCAGTCTTTATCCCACCTACCTCCATCCAACATCCAGTGGCCAGGACACGTCCCTAGGTGTTGATTGAAAATCGTCCACCTGGTGGTTTCAAGAGAACCAAGAACAAAAATAACTTAATTTTGCCATCTTGAATTTATCAGAGACTTAGAGATATTTTGTTTTATTTTTATTTTTTTTTAGAGATATTTAAAAGTACTGAAAAATTGTAGTGCATTATTTTGGATACAGAACCATTGATAGGGTGCCAGGGTGGCTCAGTCAGTTAAGTGTCCGACTCTTAATTTCACCTCAGGTCTTGATCTCACAGTGTGTGAGTTTGAGCCCCATGTCAAGTTCTGCACTTGGGATTCTCTCTCTTTCCCTCTTTCTCTGCCTCTTCCCTGCTCACTCTCTCTCACAAAATGAATAAATTAAAAAAAAAAAAAAACAAGAACCAATGTGATGATGTAAATTTGAGATTGGAATTTGAAAACAAAAGGACAAGAATTGACACTGGAAAGTTCCTTTTAGTAGCTTATTTTGGACTTGAGATGAGCGCTTAAACACTGGCAGGTGACCTCAGGTGGCTTCCTGCGGAGGAAGGCCAGGACAGGGCCCTCAGGCAATTCCACCTCAGCCTGGCGGTCAAGATCAAAAGGCTCCGGTGGGCAGTTGCCCATGTCTTCCTGCAGACATCACCAGCACCTCTGGGTTCAAAAGCAAAAAGCAAGCAGAGAGCCCTTGCCCCACAGTGGGCAGGAAGCACCCCAAAGTTAAGAAAAAGGTTTTTGTGTATAATTACACACATTTCTCATAGAACATTCATACAATACAGATAAAGCCACTGTACTTTTTGGTTCCTTTTCCGTCTTTTCCAAGTGATCACTGTTAACTGAGTGTGTTTCCTTCCCAGCCTCCCCCACACTCGTGCACATGCACGTGCGCACGCGCACGCACACACACACACACGCCATTCTTTTGTATGTGTTTCTGGTTTTACATGCATGATATTCAATTGTACATGTGTTGTGCAACGTTTTTTCCTTGAGTTGTCTTGGAGTCTTTTTCATGTGCTCGTGCATAGCATGACTAGAATAAAATCAATGTAATCAGTCTTCCATTAAAGTGTCCTTAGATTATTTCTACATTTTGCTTGTTATCGTAAGAGTTATTACTGCCTGTGACCCAGCAGAATTGCAAGATCAAAGAATAAGCACATTAAAAATTATCGAAGTAGTACACACCCCTGGGTAAAGAAGCGAGTGACACAGAACAGACTTTAAGGCAAAGCGCCAGTGTCAACTCCCAGAAGGGCGTCTATTTCCTGTTTCTAATTCTAGTTCCTTAGGTCATTACCATTTCTCTACATAGGGAATATATGCCTGCACATCTGCTCCATCGGCTGAGCCAGTGTCCGTGGCCTGCCTGCCGTGATAAATGATTTCCTTCACTTCTGTGCCACGTCTCCCAGCTGCTTCACCCATACTGATTCTATCAGTGTTGACGCACCTTTGGGTTGCATTTGTGGTGTTCAGTGATATGTTCCCATTACTGCGATTTGGCCCAAGGACTCAGTGTCATCCTTGCCCCGTGGGGCCCAAGGGGTGAGCACCTGTTCTCTTCTTTTTACTTCCACCCCCCATTTCTGACTCCTACTCAGAAGTCTTTGGCCCCTTGTTTATATGAAGCACATCATCCAGAAGACTCCTAGCACAGGCTTATGCAGGCGCACATAAGAGACTGGGCATTCCTGGAAGCAGGTTCACTTTGCCCTCCCTGGGTCCCAGCTGGAAATTGTCTGCCTTCAGAACTTGGAAGAGCCCGCTCTATCGTCCTCTAATGCAGTTTGATTCTCCTTGCTTTGTGGATGACTTTTGTTTTCTTCCCCCCTCCTCTGTGGCAGCTTTTAGAATCTTCCGAATGCTTGGTCTTCTGAAATCTCGTCACCACAAGATGTGGGTGAGGGTCTTTTTTTCATTCATGCTGCTTGGCACTGCGTAGGCCAACTGTTTAGGCCTGGAAAATTCCTTGTATTCTCTTTGATAATATCTTCCTCCTCTGCTTTTTGTCTTTGAGGTTTGGTTTTGTTTGTTCTTCTGGAACTCCTTTTAGTTACAATAGATGTTGCTTATCTTTTCTCTCACATTTTCTGATTTTTCTTCTTCTGAAAATTGTAGACATGTTTTTTAAAATTTTTTAATGTTTATTTATTTTTAAGAGAGAGAGAGAGTGTGTGAGCAGGGGAAGGGCAAAGAGAGAGGGAGACACAAAATCCAAAGCAGGCTCCAGGCCCTGAGCTGTCAGCACAGAGCCCAATGTGGGGCTGGAACTCATGGACCGTGAGATCATGACCTGAGCCGAAGTCAGACACTCAACCAGCTGAGCCACCCAGATGCCCCAGAAAATTTTAGAGATGTTCTTGATTTCATCTTCCATCTCCTGTACTGAAAGCTTCATTTTGGCATCCATTTGTGATTTCCGAAAACCTCTTTCCTATTCTTGGCGGTTTCTTTCATAGCATTCTGTTCCTTATGTCTGAGGTGTCTTCTTGAATTCTCCTGAGGATCGTAACTGGCATTTATTTTATTTTATTTCAATGTCCATCGTATTACTTTCTCAGCTAATTTTTAAATTGATCTCTTCTATCAAATTTATTCAAATAAATTTTTTAAAATGAATTCTAGATAAACCAATAATTTGAACTGTGAGATCATGACCTGAGCCAAAGTCGGATGCTTAACTGACTGAGCCACCCAGGAGCCCCTTGGGGAGCTCTTTTTAATGTCCTTTGTTATCTGTGTGTCTTCTAAAGCCTGACTTCCTGTTTGTTGTACTAATTCAGCATTATTTTGTGAATAGGTATCAAGCATCTTTCTGTGGTGGACACTGTTCTAGATTCTTAGGACATAGCAGGGGTGTGGCCTCTGCACTCCTGGAGCTTGTAATTCTAGCAGGAAAAACAGACAACAAAGAACAGGAAAAATCAGAGAGTGATCCTTGATGAAGATAGCATTACAGCAACAGGAGGTACTCAAGAAACTGTGTGGCTGTTTTTAATTGTTATTTGGTAAGACATCTCTGAGGAGGTGACTTTGAATTTCAGGTCTGCTTTGGTTGGCCAGGAAGGAAGGGGTCACTGGAAGACTGGGAAGAAGAGAGATTTTGAAATATACTGAAAATAACATAGCATGAGGTGCCCAGCTCTCCTTCCCATGCTCCTTCATTCACTCCTTCATTCACTCCACACTGTATCAGAACCCTCTACAAACTGAGCACTGGGAAGGTGGGAAAATGTCCTCCTAATACTTCTTTTTCCGGGGGTGGGGTGGGGGGATAAATAGACTGTATGCACCACTGTCAGGAATGAAAATTAACCAGTGTGCAGGGGATGGGGGGTGATGGGCAGAGGACACATCTTTAGATCAGATGTCAGGGAAGACATCTAGAGAGATGTGGCACCTACTCAGAATCAGGTGAATGGAGGGAGGAAGTCAGTCCCATAAAGGGCTGGGGAAAGGGCCCTCCTGGCAAGGATACCCGCCAGTGCACAATCTGTGAAGAGGGGCTGAGCTGGACAAATTGGAGCAGCCACAAGATGGCCTGTGTGCCTGGAGCAGAGTGCTAGAAATGTCAGGTGGGACTGGAGAGGTGGGCCTTCCTGGCAGGCCAGGACAGGGGCTCAGATTTTATTCAGAGAGTAATTAGAGCTGCCTAGGGGCAGCGAGGTTGGATTTGGGAACTAGGGGATGGGGGGGGGGGGGTGCGGGGCATGACCCAGGTGGGTGGAGGAGCAGGAAGAAGAGGCTGGACCTGGGATCTGTTCCCAAGCAAAAGCTATCACGACCTGTTTAAGTATTTACTGTTACACAGCAAGCCACTCATAATTCACTGGCTTAAAACAACAGCAATTTATGGCTTCCCAGGATTCTGTGGGCCGGGAACCCGCAGGAAACAGCTGGGTGGCTCTTCTGACAGCCTTCCCACGACTGACGCCTCAGTGCTCCTCCGCATGACTTCTCCCCCTCCACGTGCTTTGTCATCATCCAGCTGCTTGGCCTGAGCTTCCTTCCAGCATGGCAGGTGGATTGAGGGTGTTGAGAAGCACAAGCTCTCAGGCCTCCCGGAAGGTTAGGCCCGGTGCTGTCTCTTCATCACTTCTGCTGCCCCCTGTGGGTTCAAACAGGTGAAAAGGCCAGTCCGGGTTCCAGAGGATGGGAGAGATTCCACGGCTTAAAGGGAGGAAAAGCAAAAAGTTTGTGGCCATCTTTAACACACCACAGAACTTGATAATAGATTACAAGTGAGGAGGAAAAGAAAGAGGCATCAGATGTATAACATGACAGGTGTAGTTAGAGCCCCCCACTTTGGGCCTCTCCCTGATTTCTGCCCTCCCATCAGCCCCCAAAGGTAGCCATTATTTTGAAAATAATTCAAACCCTTTGCCATGTTTTATAACATTGCTATATAGGTATATATAGATATTGATATACATAGATATAGATATATCTATAAGTATGTAGTGTTATTTCTGTCCTGCCAAATGAGTCCCCTCTGGGCTGCCACCTGGGTCACCATAAATTCCACAACATCATCTGCCTGGGTTAAGGAAGAGGCTTCACTGAGGGAAAGGAAATCACAAAGCCTAGCTTTGCCAGGTGGACTGCATGTGGTCCCCAGGCTCTCATCCTCTCCTAGGGAGGCATGCCAGGCCTTCAAAGAGGTGGGTTCCAGTCCAGCAGAGGGTCTAGCATGGACCTGCCTTCTCAGAAGGCTAGCCTGTCAGTGGTGTGCTAGGTGTGATGCTGGCTGTGCAGCTTCGAGCCATGGGACGGAGCTATGGCACGTCACAATGCCTCAGCCCCTGAACCCACAGGAAACTGAGCATGGGCGCCAACCGTTTAGCTGAGAGAAGGGGGCACCCCTCAACTGGCTTGTTGTCTGTGTTTGTGGAATGGCTGCAGGGAGGGGCTGCTAACCAGAGTCGTGTTTGGCAATGCTGCTCCTCGCAGAATGGCTTCTGTGTTTAAATTTTTTAAGTAAGTATTTTCATACTGTGCCAGTCTTTTGCTAACTTGCTCTTTCAACCAACATTAAGTTTGTACAGCGTAAGAGCTGTGTTTTCCAAGAAGCGGGGTAAAACCTTTTGCCTATAAAACTATCACTGCCTGGTACTTTTTTATGGGCAGATGTTTTACCATTGATTCCATTTCTTTAAAGGTTACATGTTGGGGCGCTGGGTGGCTCAGTCAGGAAGCCTCTGACTATTGATATCAGCTCAGGTCGTGATCTCGAAGTTGTATCTTGTGGTCATGGGATTGAGCCCCGCATCGCACTCCATGCTGACTGTGGAACCTGCGTGGGATTCTCTCTCTCCTTCCCTCTCTGCCCCTCCCCCATTCTCATGCAGGCACGTCTCTCTCTCTCTCAAAAATAAATAAGTCAACATCTAAAAAACTAAACAAAGGTTACAGGTTTATTTAAAATTTCCATTTCATCTTCAGGTAAATTTGGCAATACGTTTTTCTAGATAGCCATCCATTTACTCTAGATTTTCAAGCATGTTAGCATAAAGTTCATAGTAGCTTTGAGATTCAAAAATATTTTTAAATGATTTTACTCATTTGTCACAGATAAATCATATATTTGACATAAAGTTCAAAAGTGCAAAAATGGGGGACGCCTAGATGGCTCAGTTGGTTAAGTGTCTGACTCTTGATTTTGGCTCAGGTCATGATCCCAGATCATGGGATTGAGCCCTGGGTCAGACTCTATACTGAGTGTGGAGTCTGCGTAAGATTCTCTCCCTCTCTCTCTCTCTCTCTGTCTCTCTCTCTGTCTCTCTCACTCTCTCTCTCCCTCTGCCCAGCTCCCCCACTCACGCATGTGCTTTCTCCCTCAAAAAAAAAAAAAGTACAAAAGGGAATATAATGAAAAGTATTCTCTCCCACCCTGGCCCTCAGTCTTTCAGTTCCTTTCTCTTTCAAAAAACTCAGGGGAAAAAAAGCACCTCCTCTTGATTTTCTTCCCCCTCAGAAACCACAGTTTTTTTTTGGCCTCGATTTAAAACAGCTGTTTTTCTTTTCATAAATCTTTAGCTTAGGCAGAATTTTGAAATGTTATGTTTTCATCTTAGTTATTTTTCATTTTCTATGTTATGAACAATTTTGGACACTTACAAAAGTATCTTTGTATCTATAGCTCCAACTTCCAGAACTGTCACGCATAGCCAAACCTCCATCTCTCTATATCCCATTCCCTATCTCTCTAGATTGTTTTGGAACCCAATTCGAGGCTTCCTATGTTAAGAACACACACACACACACACACACACACACACAAAAAGAATCACAGTATATTTTACATACATTTTTAAAAAATGAAAACATGTTTCATTAATAACATCAGATATCAGTGTCCCTCTCATAATGTGTTTGTATCACTGTTTTGTCTGAATCCGGTTTTTTGAATCAATGTCCCTGCATTCTGTTGGGTGATTTGGTTCTTAATTTCTGCCTTTCTCCCTCACTTACTTTTTCCTTGCAATTTAATTGTTGATAAAACCACATTTGCAGTTTCCCACAGTCTAGATCTTGGTGATTACATCTGGTGGGTGTGGCTTCACAAATTCCTGTCTCTGTGTTTCCATAGATCCAAAGGCTTGCTTAGATTCAGTAAGATGTTTTGGCAAGAATGCGAGGTAGTTGGTTTATACTTTCTATTGCATCATTGCGGGAGTCAAATGATATCTAATTGTCTGTCCTCAGTGTTTAGATTTTTCAGTGATTTTGGGTGTTGTTGCTCAGATAATCCATTACAGAGGTCCTAATGGTTTTTCATCTCTTCACCTAATGGTTTAATTAGTCATGGATCACTGCTTAGATCAGTTACTTCTTTCGAGATTGCAAAGTGGTGATATTTCGAGTCTATCATTCCTTCTTCACCTGTTGGCTGAAATCCATCTCTAAAAGGATTTTCTCCCATCACCTCTGTGATGGGAAAGTCAAAATAAATGTGTGATTCTTTGCCTTAATTTATTTATCCCTTTTCCTGAAAATGAGTCAGTTCCCTAGTAGTATCTTTCAAAGGTTACCAGTGAGGGATCGTTCTCTTAGTATCGTTATTAGATCATGAATTTTAACTTACTTGATTTTTGATGCTAAAATTATTCATCTTTGGCCAGTAGAACCTCTTTTGGGTTGGTTCTTCTGTCTTTTCCCATGACCCCAAGAGTCGTTGAGCACCGTCTTGCTTTCTGATGTGAAAAGATATTCCAGGCTTGGAATTTGTTGCCTGATTCCTGCCATCTGCCATTTCCTTAAAGAACCCGCTTCCTCTGCTGATCTCGTGATTTAATTCTCTACTGTATAGTTTTGTCCCCTTTCTCATTGCAGACACTATTTCCTCTCTCTCCCTCCCCCTCCCCCCTCCTCACCCCCCCCCCCCAGCCTCTCTTATTTTTTGTT
Source organism: Felis catus (assembly GCF_018350175.1). NCBI lineage: Eukaryota > Metazoa > Chordata > Mammalia > Carnivora > Felidae > Felis > Felis catus. The sequence goes on from NC_058373.1 coordinate 19,224,190, forward strand.
GATCAATCTTCTAATAAGATTGTTTCATGAGTCTTTTGAAAGAATCAGCTCTCTGGGTCCTGTTCTTTTTTATTTCTCTGCTTTCTATTTTCTATTTCTTTTTTTTCTGAATTCCCTTTTCCCTTTTCCAACTTGTGGAGTAGTATCCTCTCACTTCTGAGAACTCATCTTTTTTCAGTGGGAGCATTCTTCTCATATATTTGAGTATGTATGTAGTTCTGGAATAATTACCAGACACGTTTTGGAAAGCTTTGAGCATCATCTTCCGTGTCTCTTAATTTTTTTGTCTGTACCCTTTGTGTCTGGGTGCTGCACCTTCTGGTTGGTCTCGCAGATGATCCATGTGTCCTCCAGCCCCGTCCATTCTTTTCCTGCCCTCTTTTTCATGTGTTTTACAGTGCAACTCTTCTAGTGTTAATTTCTCAGCTTTTTAGTCAAGTCTTGTTTATAGATGCCACATCCTTCTATAGATGCCACATCTATGTCTCTCCAAGATGCCAGTCATGTTCATTCTGAGGTCTTGCTCTTGTTTTATAAATGCAGGTTCTGGGTAGGGATGGATCCCTGAAATGCGGGAAGCCAGAGCCCAAGATTTCGCTTTGAGATGCTCAGGCGTGGACTCGTCCTTTCTTCCTGGATGAGGATGGTGGTTGTTTTATCAGGGACCGAGAGAGTCCAAAGTTTGCCCTTAACTGGATTATTTGTATAGCTCCCCGTGCCCAACCCCAAGCAGTGATGTAAGGGTGCAGCAAACAATGCAGGCTTTCAGATCTGGCAAGACCCTGCCTTGTACAGGCATTGCCACTGTCAGCTGCGCCCTTCCCCTTGGGGACCCTGAGGCCCGAGGAGGGCTGCGATGAGATATGCCCCAGCTTCTCCTGTCTGGGTGGTCAGTGTGCTCCAGTGGCCCTGGGTCCTCGGCTGTAAGCAGGGAAGTTAATTCAGCTTTACTTTCTGCGTGTGGGGGTGGGAGGTGGGAGGTGGGGAGGTCTCTTCCTGCTCACGTGTCGTCTACTTGTTGGCTCGGTTGGTGAAACTAGGTGCTTCTCCTTATGATGTTCATCTTCCTCAAATGTTTGTGGGTGCGTCGTTGGATGCTGGTCTTTGTGGCTGGGACTCCCCGGAGCTGTCTGTGAATGCAGCATCAGACACCCCAGCCCTGGGGGAGAAGGGCAGGGAGGCTGCAGTGGGCTTCCCTGGGCGTGGACGTGGGGCATGTCTTCTGGAGGTGGGGGAGCTCCATGTGCCTCCTGGGTGCCACCTGCCACCTGGAGTTCCACACTTCCCATCTGGCACATAAGAGGTAGCTTTAAAAAGGAAAAGAAGGAGGGGCGCCTGGGTGGCTTGGTCAGTTAAGCGTCCAACTCTTGATCTTGGCTCAGGTTGTGATCTCATGATCTTGCAGTTCATGAATCCAAGCCCCATGTTGGGCTCTACACTGAAAGTGCAGATTAGGATTCTGTTTACCCCTCTCTCTCTCCCTCTCTCTCTCTGTCTCTCTCTCTGTGTCTCTCTCTCTGTTCCTCCCCTGCTCTTCCTCTCTCTTCCAAAATAAAACAAATAAATTTTAAGAGGCAGAACCCTGGACCCCTCCACTGCTTGGCACAGGCTGGCTGGGGCTCCCTCCACCTGTGCTTTCTCCCTCCCTGCAGTCCCCTGCTGGTGACCTTTGTGTCCCTCCTACTTCCTTTGTGCACCCTCGGCAGCCTGGGAGCACTCCCCAAACCACCTCCAACTTGTACACCATGACCTCCTGTCCTCTTAGGTCTCCTTTTTGTTTTCTGATGCTAATATGGTTTGGTGGTAATATTTTTTTTTTATATAAAATCTCCAAGGAATTGGAGCAGGAGTTGATGACTATATCAGGGTTCAGTCTGCTGTCTTAATTCCCTCTTCTAGAGTCTTCTTGATAAGTTATTAATATCTCTTTGATATCTCTGATATGTGTGATTTATAGGAAAAAGTGAGTGACAGTGTCATGAAGGTGGGCTTTGCAGTCAGAAGGAGCTGGATTCGAATCCTGGTCCCTCCACACGCTAGTCCTCATCGGTAACAGAGGCATCATGAGTGTGTTTGCAGAGCACTTAGCACCACACCAAATGTGATCCACTGCTTGTATGATCCGTAGCCCCTCAATTAGTGTTTTCTTTCTCCTTCCCTGTTGGGCAAGTTATCTAGCCTCACCTGGACTGTATTTTTGCGAGTGAAAATGATAATAACATTGATAAAAAATATGGGAGTTCTTAAAAATGGAAGAGGGGGTAGTCTTTGATTTTATTTGAAGGCACAGCATTTAAAATGTGGCCGGTCCTCATTTTCGAATATGTGTAGAACTACTAAAGTGATGAGTTCAAATCTAATCATCAAAATAGAATCGTTTTACTTAAAATGGAATTGAATCAAAGGTTGTTTAATTAAAGTTTTACATCCAAGACCTTTTCATTAACGTCAAAATCTTTCCTTGTCTCATGTTCGCAATGCATTTTTTTTTTTGGCCCAATTAACAAAATGTGTATGTCTCATGGAAGAACACTCCTAGTAAAGTTCAAAATTCTAATATTCTTGAGTATCTTGAATGTTTAGCCGCAAGCTGTCCATAGGGAATGCCTTGAACACGGGTCACAGAAGCATCGAGAACGGAGGCGGGAAGCGGGTTTCGGTGGCCCAGGGGCCATGGTGGCAGAGCCCAGGCATTCTTGGGATGTTTGCGGTTACACAGAGTCATGGAGCTCCTTGCTTTAATAATCAGGATATCGCTCATAAAAACAAAGAGCCATATTGTCGTCCAGCCAAGGTTGAACTGCACTGAAGAAGCTTGAGCTACGCGCTTGGACATTTCCATACAGGAAAAGAGGCTGTGAAGGTGACAACCACAGAGCAGCAGGGTGCAGACTGAGCCACACACTAAAAACCCGGCCACAGAGGAGCCTGGCTCCCGGGAAAGTCAGCCCTTGCTCAGACTGAAGATCTCAGCGTTTCTGTCTTAGGGCAAAGGGGAGAGGCTGCCGGCATTCGATTCTGTTAAGCATTATCTCCTGCATGGATGTGTCTGTGGCTTTTGCTTTTAACTCTTCAGAGGCCACGTTGTAATCCTGCATTGGGCTCCCCTCCAACCCCTACCCGTTAAGTACACCAACTCACAACTCTGCGAGCCACCGAGGAGCCCCGATCCTGGGTTTTGCCTCTTTGGTGTACGCCTGCTTTGGGATTTGGAAGGCAGATGGCAGTCCCAGTATTGAGGCGAATCAGCTGGAATCAATTTCAGTTGTGTGAACTTGAGGTTGTGTGTCTCTGCCTGAAGACATGCAGAGGAAAAAGAAGAGCAAATGACCTCATTTCTTCCCCCTTTGCCAAGATTCAGAAAACGTTGCTTGTTTCAAGGCGGATCACACGGTTCCAGAACCCTAAGTATCGGTCTGCAATTCTTAGATTCTTACATCATTCCAGAATCGCCTTATGTGTATACAAGCAAAACCGATTCCTATTTCTCCTCCTTTCACACGGAACATAGCTGATCACACCCACTGATCTGTACCTTGCCTGTTGCCTTCACACGTTTGTACATAAAAGCTATCACAATCATCATTGTTCTTTTTGACAACCGCCTAGTATTCTATTGCACAGATGTCCCTCACTTATTTAAATAGCTTCCTTCCAAAAGGCATTTGGGGGGCGCCTGAGTGGCTCAGCCGGTTGAGTGTCCAACTTCGGCTCCCGTCATGGTCTCATGGTTCGTGGGTTTGAGCCCCGTGTCGGGCTCCGTGCTGACAGCTCAGAGCCTGGAGCCTGCTTCAGATTCTGTGTCTCCCTCTCTCTCTGCCCCTGCCCTGCTCATACTCTGTCTCTCTCTTTGTCTCTCTCTGTCTCAAAAATTAAATAAACATTTAAAAAATGTTAAAAATAATAAAAGGCATTTGGGCCGTTCCTCCTATTTTGCTGTAATGAATAATGCTGGAATGTCTTTGCATGTACAGAAGCACACCCATGTAATAAATCCCCAAAGTGATGGATCAAGGGGTAGATGTTTCCAAAAATCTGCCAGGGACTGTCAGTCACCCTCACAGGAGCTGTTCCTGTTACCCCCTCCCCCACAGCTCATGTGCTTGCCTGCTTCCTATAGACCTGGCAACAGTATTTGTTCGCACACTTTTGGTTTTTCCCAGTCTGACCTGTGAAAACTGGTGTCTTGGTATAGTATTACATGCATTTCTCTTACAATAAGGGAGGCTCGGCCTGCGTTAGCATGTGGAAAACCTGGTTATATTTGCTTTCATTGAACCCCTTCTTCACACCTTTTGCTTCTCAGTTTCTAGGAGCTCTTTGTGTTAGATGGTATCCAGTGTTAACACATAAATAGATGCCCTCTAGAGATCCACTTTAAGAACCAAAAAACTGAGGGGCGCCTGGGTGGCTCAGTCGCTTAAGCATCTGACTTTGGCTCAAGTCATGATCTCACGGTTCGTGGGTTCGAGTCCCACATTGGGCTCTGTGCTGACAGCTCAGAGTGTGGAGCCCGGTTCGGATTCTGTGTCTCCCTCTCTCTCACTCTCTCTCTCTGTCCCTCCCGCACTTGAGCTCTCTCTCTCTCTCTCTGTCTCTCAAAAATAAATAAATTGAAAAGAAAAAATGGACCAAAACACCGAAATGAAAATGTTGAATGTTCAAGGAGCTATAATGTTTTACTTTTGTTCTTAATTTAATTATTAAACTAATATTAATTAAATATAAAATATTCAGGGAAATAATGATAAATATACAGGGCTCGTCTGAGGAAAACTTCAAGCCTTGGACAGAAAGCATATTTGAGTAAATAAAATGACACCTCCTCCTCTTATAAAGGAAGACAACACTGTAAATATGCCAATTCTTCACAAGCTGGTTCTGTAATTCAGAGCAGTAGCAATTAGGATATTGGGGGAGGGGGGAGCACGAACAAAATTTATTTTTAAAAATTGGGTTTTTTTAATGTATATTTTTGAGAGAGAGAGAGAGACAGAGAGACAGAGCGTGAGCAGGGGAGGGGCAGAGAGAAAGGGAGACACAGAATCTGAAGCAGGCTCCAGACTCTGAGCTGTCAGCAGAGAGCCCGACACAGGGCTTGAACCCATAAACTGTGAGATCATGACCTGAGCCGAAGTCAGATGCTTACCCGACTGAGCCACCCAGGTACCCTAAACACGAACAAAATTGAATATGTTTTACCCGGAAAAATAAATGTGAGAGTCGCCACAAAAATTAAAATGGAGGGGAGGTTGGCTGAGAGAAGGAGGGGAGATTCCTTCCACTACGTGTTTGAATGTATTACATCATAGTAGTGAAAGGGGTTGGAGACTATAGAGAGACAGGCAGTGATGGAACGGAGTAGCAACTCAAAAACAGACCAAAACGCACATTGATTTTGCTTTACCCTTTGAGGTTTCACATCAGTCTAGAAAAGAAAGTAAATTGGGTAATAAGATAGAAATAACATCGCTTTCTCACTTCTGGACCCAAATCAATTTCAGATAAATCAAATATTTAAACATAAGAATTAACACCAGTAAAAGTCTAGGAATATGATAACTTAAAAATAATTTTGGAGCGAAGAAGGCCGTTTTCTCCCTAAAACATCAAACCTAGTTAACATAGAGGAGGCTAATAAACATGGTTACGTAGGAGTTGAAACTATTTGGCGGAAAAGCCTCCTCAAATGACAAAAAACAAACAGGTAAAAACTGTTTTCAACATATACTATAAAGAGCACTTGCAGAACATTGGGAAAAAGAACATTCAAGTTTCCAGATGAACCAAGAAATAGAAGCAGAGAGTTTTCGTTTGCTGAAAAAGATAGAAATGGTGGGTTGGTGTATGAAAATATGCTGAATGTCATTCATGTGGGAAAAAATGCAAACCAACGCCAATGATGAGATGTTATTTTGCTTTTCAGATCCAGAAAAATCAGAAAGTTTGATGTTATTTAATATAGCAAGGATATAATTTTTGCTCAATTCTTCATATTAAAATTTTTTTTTAATGTTTGTTTATTTTTTGAGAGAGAGAGGTAGAGTGTGAGTGGTGAAGGGATAGAGAGAGAGAGGGAGAGAGAGGGAGGGAGACACAGAACCCGAAGCAGGCTCCAGGCTCCACACTGTCAGCACAGAGCCCGATGTGGGGCTCGAACTCACGAACCGTGAGATCACGGCCTGAGCTGAAGTCAGACGCTTAACCAACTGAGCCACCTAGGTGCCCCTCCATTCTTCATATTTTTAACTGATGTTGTGTTGATAACTAAGTAAGCATTCAAGTGGTCCAACTTTTGGAAGAGCAAATTGACAATCTTGATAAAAACTAAAGCTCAATCTATCCGCTGCTCTGAATTAACCTGAAGATATAGTTCACAGGTGAGCAGAAACACACACACAGGATGTTCAGCACAGCATGAAAAGGGATTACAAAGACACTAGGAGTGCCCTAAAAGTCCATCAATGAGGACAAAGAACCACCGTGAAATAAAATGTCTGGATCTCCATGTGCAGATACAGAAGAACTTTGAAGTCAGAAAAGCAAGTTGGAGAACATAACCCTATTATAATCTAATTGTTTAAAAAAAATGAAGAAAGAGAAGGAGGAGAAGTGGAGGAAGAGGAAGAAGAGAAGGAAGAGAAATGAATATTTATGTGAGATCCAGGGAAATCTGAGCCACTTCGCAGCCTCTGTCATCACAATACAATGATGTATTCCAAGGAAGTTCCAGCCTACAATCTTAAAATGAAAAAGCACCTTAAATCCTTACTAAAGTTTCTTGACAAGGCATCTGTGGGGAATTCCATTTAAAGCACACAGCCAACTCCCCGAACGCCTCTGCCCAGATCTTCCTCAGAAATTCACAAAATATAGTCTCTGTGCTCCAATCTCTAAGCTCATTCTGTCAAGAAATCCCCAAGTATTTCCCCCAAAGTCAGCTTGCCTTAGTGTTTGGATGTGTCTGCAAGGAAGGTGCACTCAGACTCCGCCTGGGAGGTGGGGAGGAAAAGTGGGGACACCTCTTGGAGGTTCTGTCCCCACCATCAGTACTTATGGATGCACGGAGATTATGGAAAGACATCAAGAGAGTCCTCGGCACAGTGACCCGTGGACACAGTCGCAGGGAGGAAGAGAGCGGGCCTCTCCTTCCAAGAACAAAGGTCCCTTTATCGTCTGAGCAAACCAAGCCTGAATGTCACAGCTCCCCCACTGCATGGTGCCACTTGGAGGCACCGTTCAGGGTCTTCATTCACCATCTGCCGAGCCTCCATCTTCCTAGCTCCAGGATGGGGTGAGCAGACCCAGCACACCGCGTTATGGGGACTGCACTGTTGTCTGCTCACCCCCGGAAAGAGCATGCCCTGAGAATCACAGAACAATAGGTGATGACTCCAGAGTGGATAGAACTTCACTTTCCTTCTTACCACTGCACAGGACTCTCTTCTGTGCATGTCCCAAAGTTTATTTAGTCATTTCTCTATGACATCTGCATTGCTTCCTCTGCAGTAATGCTGCAGTAAATAGTCTTGTGTAGATATCGTTTTGCATTTTTGACATTGAATCTTTGGTGTAGATTTCTAAAAGCTAGAGTGTTGGCTAGGAGGGAAAATGCAGATATAATTTTGCCAGGTATTGTTAAATTCCCTTCCATAAGTGCTGCACTATTTTGCATTCCCTCCAACAATGCAAGAACATGCTTGTTTCATCATATTGACCCTGTCTCTGTGATAGAAGTTGCAGGTTTTTTTTTTTTTTCTTATTTGCCATTTGTCTTCTTAACCTGCTTGTGTGTTTTGGGACACACAGATTTTTGTGGGGGGGGGGGTTCCTTACATGTTTAAATTTTATGTTTGGCTGTAAAACAAGCCTCAAGAAGTTTAAAAGGACTGAAATCATACAACCTATGTTCTCTGATCACAATGGGATTAAATTAGAACTCAATAACGGAAGAAAATTTGGGAAATTCACAAATTTGTGGAAATGAAACAGCATGCTCTTTAAGTAATCAGTTTAAAGAAGAAATCACAAGAAGGGCACCTGGGTGGCTCAATAGGTTGAGCGTCCGACTTTGGCTGAGGTCATGATCTCTCGGTTTGTGAGTTCGAGCCCCACATCGGGCTCTGTGCTGACAGCTCAGAGCCTGGAGCCTGCTTCGGATTCTGTGTCTCCCTCTCTCTCTGCCCCTCCCCCTGTCACGCTCTGTCTCTGTCTCTCTCTTTCTCAAAGATAAATAAATGTTAAAAAATATTTTTAAAAAAACCACAAGAAGAATTATAACATATTTGAGGTAAAAAAAAAAACAAAAACACAACATACTAAAACTTAGGAGATGCACCTTAGGCAGTACTGAGAAGAAAATTTCTAGCTATGATCATCTGTATTTAAAAAGAGTAAAGATCCGAAATTGATAAGCTAACCTTCCATCTTAAGAAACTTAGAGGAGGAAGAACAGACTAAACCCAAAACAAGCAGAAAGAACAAAGATTAGAGCAGAATTAAATTAAATAGAGACTAGAAAAACAATAGAGAAAATCAGTAAAACCAAAAGTTGGATTAAAAAAAAAAATCAACAGTATTGGCAAATTTTCACTTCGAATGGCCAAGAAAAATAAGAGAAAGGGCTGAAATTACTAATATTGGGGATGTAAAGAGGACATCACTACCAACGGTACAGAAATAAAAAGAATTATAAAATACTATGAACAATCGTTCACCAACAAATTCAATCAGCTAAATGAAGTGGACAAATTCCTAGAAAGACACAAGCTGCCTAAATTGGCTCAAGAAGGGATAGAAAATCTAAACAGAATTATAAGTAGAGACACTGAATTAGTAATCCTAAAACTCCCCACAAAGAAAAGCCAGACCCAGATGGCTTTTTAAACCATTTAAATCATTTAAACATTTAAAGAATTAATATCAACCTCACAAACTCTTCCAAAAAATGGGAGAGGAGTGAACACTCCCCAGTTCGATCTAAGAGCCCAGTGTTACCCCAAAACCAAAACCAAAGACAACACAGGAAAAGAAGACTACAGACCAATATCTCTTATGAATGCAGATGCAAAAATCCTCAACTAAATATCAGCAAACCAAATCCAGTAATATATAAAAAGGATTATATAACATCACCAACTGGAGTTTGTCCAAGGATTGTAAGCCTGGTTTAACATCAATCAATATAATACATCATAGTAACAGGAGAAAAAAAAAAACATGATTATCTCAACAGACACAGAAAAAGCATTTGGAAATATCCAACACCCTTTGATGATAAAAAATTTAGTGAACCAGTAATGAAAGGGCACTTCCTCAACCTGAAAAAGGACATCTGCTAAAAGTCCACAACTAATATCATATGTAATTATAAAAGACTAAATGCTTTCTCTCTTGCATCAAGAACAAAACTATGATGTCCACTATCACAGCTTCTATTCAACATTATACTGGAGTGGCCAGCCAGGATAATGAAACAAGGAAAAGAAATAGAAGGCATCCAGATTGTAAAGGAAATAGTGAAACTACCTCTATTTGCAGATGACATAATATTTTATATAGAACATCCTAAGGAATCTACAAAAAATTAGAACTAATCAGCTCAGCAAGTTATCAAGATACAGGATCAAAATGTAAAAATCAATTTTAGTTACATATACTTTCAATGAAAAGTCTGACAATGAAATTTAAAAAAAAACACATTTACAATAGCATCAAAAAGAATAAAACAGTTGAGAATAAATGTAACAAAAGACATGCAAAATTTATACACTGAAAACCACAAAACACAGTTGAAAGAAGTTTAACCATCCTGTGTTCATGGGTTGGAAGACTTAGTAATGTTAACATAGCAATACTCACAAAATTGATCTACATGTACAGTTACTGTCAGAATTCCAGCTGAAATATTCACAGAAATTGACAAGCCAATCCTAAAATTCACGTGGAAATGCAAGAGATTCATAATAGCCATAACAGTTGTGAAAAAGAAGGACAAAGTTGGAGAATTCAACACTGCCTGATTTCAAAATGTACTACAAAGTTAGAGTAATCGAGACTGTGTGGTATTGGTGTAAGGGTAGACATATAGATCAGTGGAATAGAATTACGAGTCCAGAAATAAACCCGTACATTTATGGTCAGATGAGTTTTGATAAAGGCACTAATACAACTTAAAAAAAATTTTTTTAATGCTTATTTTCGAGAGAGAGAGACAGAGCACAAAAAGGGGGAGGGGCAGAGAGGGAGGGAGACACAGAATCCAAAGCAGGCTACAAGCTCTGAGCTGTCAGCACAAAGCCCGACGTGGGGCTCGAACTCACAAACTGAGAGATCATGACTTGAGCTGAAGTCAGACATTTAACCAATTGAGCCACCCAGGCACCGTGGGAGGGAAAACAATCATCTTTTCAACAAATGGTTCTGAGACAACTGGATATCCATATGCAAAAAAAAAAAAAAAAAAAAAGTTGGATCCCTACCTACACAATATAAAAAAAAAATTCAAAATGGATCATAGACCTAAATGTAAGAGCTAAAATTGTCAAACTCTTAAAAGAAAACAAGGGATTAAATCTCATAACCTTGGATTACGCAATGGTTTCTTAAATAAGACACCAAAATCACAGTGACAAAAGGAAAAAAAATAAATTGGACCTAATAAAAATTAGAAGTTTTTATACTTGACAGACATCAGTCAAGAAAGTGAAAAGACAACTCCCTGAATGGGTTGAAATATTTTCAAATCGTATATCCTGTAAAGGGCTTGTATCCAGATTACGTAAAGGCTGCTTACGAGTCAACAATGACAACAAATGAGCAAAGGATCTGAATAGACATATACCAAAGAAGATGTAAAAATGGTCAATAAGCACATGAAAAGATGCTCAACATCACCAACCATCTGGGAAATGCTGATCCAAACCACAATGGGACGCCACTTCATACCCACTAAAATAGGTAACATTAAAAAAATGGACAATTCTCACTAAGTGATGGTCAGGATGGGGAGAATTAGAACCTATGTTTCAGGTGGGAATGTAGAATGGTACAGCCGCTTTGGAACATGGCTTGGCAGTTTCTCAAAATTTTAAACATAGTTACCATCTGGCCCAGCAATTCCACTCCTACATATATACCCAAGAGAATTGGAAGAACTTGTACACAAATAATCATACCAGCATTATTCACAATAGCCAAAGAGTAGAAAAATCCAAATGTTTCTGGGTGCCCAGCTGGCTCAGTTGGTTGAGCATCCAACTTCAGCTCAGGTCATGATCTCATGGCTTGTGAGTTCGAGCCCCGCATTGGGCTCTGTGCTGACAGCTCAGAGCCTGGAGCCTGCTTCGGATTCTGTGTCTCCCTCTCTTTCTGCTCCTACCCACTTGGCGCTCTGTTTTTGTCTCTCTCAAAAATAAATACCCCCCCCTTTTTTTTTAAATCACAGTAATCATTTCCTATCAAGGATTTTATAGTGATTAACCAAGTGGTTAACTCCGAACACTGCCTTCATGATTAAAAACTATATTGACTATATTGACTATAACCATGTAAGGTTACCTCTTACATGATTATAACCATGTAAGGTTACCTCTTACATGGGAGTATTTGGAGGCATTTCTCATGCTTTTAAGCAAAATCACTGCCATGGTCTGAATGTTTGTGTCCCACTAAAATTTATATGTTGAAACCTAACCCCCAAGGTGATGGTATTAGGAGGTGGGGCTTTTGGGCGGCAATTGGGTCACAAGGGTGAATAGGATTAGTGTTCTCACAGAAGAGACCCCACAGAGCTCCCTGGCCCCTTCTGCCATGTGAGCATGTAATGAGAGGCCAGTCACCCAGAGGAGGGTTCTCATCAACCACACTAGCACCCGATCTCAGACCTCTAGCCTCCAGAACTGCAAGAAATAAGATTCTGTTGTCGATAAGCCATCCAGTCTGTGCTGTTTTGTTAGAGCAGCCCTTAATGGGATAAGACAAGTTTTAAAGAAGAGTTATTAACCAAAATGAACTCTAAAGCCACTTACTTGAACTTGGCTGATCTCATTCAGCAGTATTTTTAGATAAGGGCACTGTCTGCGTAAACAATCGGGGCTCCCTATTTTGGCCGTTAGCATATTTATTGAGCTTCAGCTGTGTGCTAGGCAGCGTGCAGGGGCCTGGCTGTGTCCACTGGCACATACTACCCTGTCTGGAGTTGATTCCCAGGCATTTGGGGTGCCTCTGTACCCCTGCTCCCCCAAAAGTTCAGCAAGGGTGCTGGAGGAAATGACTTCCACTGTCTGGCCCCCACTCACATCTGCCCCAGAGCTCAGGAAACAAGGTACAGAAAACAACCAACTTGTCCATTTAAACGCACATGATTTATCTTAGATGCCTGAGAAATAAAATGGAACCCCAGACTTCATAATTTTTAGACACAGGCCACATTTAACTTCATGTCAAAGAGCCATACTTAAGAGCTAGCATTTATCTAGAGCCCACTGAGGGTTAGGTAGTGTTCTAAGCAATTCCCATGCTTCCATACTTCCATTCATGTGACCTTACAACCACCCTTTGCTGCTGTCACCTCCAGGAGGCACAAGGAGGTGATGTAGATGTGGATGCCCAGCTGGCTGACCTGACCATTCCACTCTTCCACTCCTCCACGTGGCTCTCTGTGTTTTGGGGCCTCCTTCTCCCACTGTGTAGGACTAAGTCCTGGGCTACTTTCATGAGTTGGAAAACCCCAGAGTATTATCTTGAAACAGTCTACATTTTGACCTGACGTGAACCCTACCGCCGGAACACTGAAGCGGCCTCACTGGAGCAGGTGGGGTGGAGGCAAGCATGGCCAGGTGGAAGTCGTTCATGGAAAGTAAATCCAGAAGGACCTGAAGGTGTCCTCCTCCTCTTTCACCAGGAGAATTCTGTGCCCCAGTGCCCGTGCTGAATGATACTACAGATGAGCCAGATTACAGGTGAAGCCCCTACAGAGAGAGCTCTGGAGGGTGGACAAATTGACTCCAAGAAGCTCTTAATGAGCATATATGGTGCACATGGCTCAGTGCTAGGCACCACGACCCTGAGGAAGTGGGGCCCAGCCTGTGGCACTTCTGGGCAGAAAGGAGGTGGACAGACCCCTCACAAGTGGATGGTCCTGGTCAGGTAGAGGAAGGAGAAGGGGGCCCATGGAGAACCCCCTGCCCAAGTCCTCCCTGGGGGAGTAGCGTCTGTGCTGAGCCTAGAAGCAGAAGGAGAATTTTGATAAATGGGGAAGGGGCAGGAGCTCCTTCCACGTTGCAGAGACACCAGAGTAAAGGCTGAGGGAGCCTGGGGTCCGTGGAGGAAATGAGGGTGCAGTGTAGGGGGGGGAGCACACCCTCTGGAAATAACCCTCTGTTTGTGTACCGGTCCAATTTTTTTTTTGTCACGAATTTTGCAGTAGTTTTTTGTTTTTGTTTTTGTTATTTTTTACTTTTTAAGTTCATTTATTTATTTTGAGAGAGAGTGCAAGTGGGAAAGGAGCAGAGAGAGGAGAGAGAACCCCAAGCAGGCTCCACATGGTCAGTGCAGAGCCCCACGTGAGGCTTGAACTCACAAACCACGAGATCATGACCTGAGCTCAAATCGGACACTTAACCAACTGAACCACCCAGCTGCCCCACAGTAGTTTTTTTTTTTTTCTGTGCCATTTTGTTGTTGTTTTTAAAAGAGATGACAAGATTCAGACATAAATACTTGTCAAAACCCTGCAGCCATTAAGCAGCGAAGGTAGGACTTGAACCCAAGTCGTCTCATCTGAGTTGAGTAGCATTTCCGTCACCACGTTTTAGCATAGTTCACGGTTCTTGGGGAAAAGACACCACTGGAAAGAATCTGGGTGCCTCATCCTTAGTTTCCTTCTAGACTGAGATATTATCTTCCTTCCCCTGTGCCCATCTTTGCCAAGAGGAAGTTGGAGTCAGCCAGAAGTTTTACAGTGCTAACCTGGAAAGTGTATTTTTATTTATTTTTTATTTTTTTATTTAAATCCAAGTTAGTTAACATATAGTGTAATAATGATTTCAGGAGTAGAATTTAGTGATTCATCATTTACATATAACACCAGTGCTCATCCCTGAAAAGTATATTTAAAACACTACTTTTCCATTATAGCAGTAACATAAGTAACTGGAAAACTGAGCAAAGGGAAGGGATCGCCTCAAATGCCACCACATAAGGAAAGCCAACGTTATTCTCTTGGAGTCTTTCCTTTTTGTCAGTTTTCCTATGTGGTGTTGCATTGTCCCTCTGTGTGTTCAACATGATAAGCATTTATAATGCATTAGGTGCTTGGCATAACCTCCATTCTTTGCTCCACGAAACAATACCGCAATCAGCATCTTCATGCATACTGCTTTTTTTTTCCTTTGCACAATGTTTTTAAATGTGTAGAATTATTCCCTCAGAGTCAGTTCCCTAGAAGCTGGGTTGCTGTGACAAAGGATGGCCTGGCCCTCAGTGTGTATGCCCACGATCGCCTCCCCACAGTGTGACCACTTTCTTTTTCTGTCTTCAGATTGTGCCATTTTATATTATGGGAGTATTAAACAAAGGAACTGTCTTACTTCTGTGATTTTTACTTCCCCAGAAGGATGGTTCCTCTTTCTTTACCAGGGCAGCGTTTGTCTCTCGAGCCTGCTTTCTGTTGTAGATGTTTAAAATCTGGGAAGAAGACAGCCTCACACACTGGCTCTTCCCTCCGTCTCATTAGGCTGTGTCCCAGAGTCTAGCTCAGCATATGCTGGGTGTTAAACATTTCTAGAATGAATGAGCAATAAATAAATGAATATTTGGAAGAGGAACTAAGTATAGGAAAGAATTCATCTTTGTAGCTCTGTATTTCTGGGTTTTCTCTTCTGCTGCTGCAGAAAATTCATGGAGAATTTGACTTCCATCATTTGCTCTCTGGTTTTTCCATCTAATGAGACAGGATCATCTCACCTTTTAGTTTCCATGTGTTTGCCAAGCACATTATGTTCCAAATAAGTATCCCATGTTTGGTTGGGAGCACACAGCCTGGGCGGGGGGGGGGGGGGGGGGGGGAGGTGGGGAGGAGGTGGGGAGGGTCAGGGGTTAGACTTTGGTGGCAGGTGTTGAAGGGTCCAAGTCCCAGCTGTGCTCTCTGACCCCTCAGAACACTGGTCAGCTCATGAAGGACAGTGAATAGAACCCCTGCCTTCATGGGTTTGGCAGGAAGGTGGAAGTATGGAGGACGTTTCTTACAACATCAGGTGGAACTCAATAAATGGCACCAATTACTGGCATACTAAATATTATTATTAGTGTTAGACCATTTTACTTTGTCTTTTAGAAATCTGTGACATGCTTACGGACTATTGTCCCAAGAGACTTTCTTGCTCTACCCAGAACCAAAACAATTGGTATATCCAAGACAAAGAGTTGTTTCAGTTTAGATAATGCCATCAAAGAACTGGTTTGTGAAGCCAGGTTGAAAATAGTCAACCTTGGGCTGAATATACTTTTTAAATTTCTTTTTCTCAAGTTCGAAGTCAATCCAAGCTTGGTAAGAAAAAACAATATTGGAAAACACAAAATTTTAAAAATCTCCATCCACTGCACCTGCTGAAGGCATCTGCTACTGTCATATATACAGACTGAATTTTTATAAACAAAAATAATAGACTGTACACATTAGAAACCTTTTTTCTCCAAGCATTTTAATCCCATATAATCTAAATTCTGTTACTCTGCATATTTTCAAATGATGTCAACCAATGATGCCTCAACCTGTGCCCCATGTCCTACACTTTTAGCTTAAGATTATGTATGTATTTTTTATTATTAGTCTTCATTATTATGTTTTAATGGCTCATAGTAGTTGCTCATTTTGAACTACCCTGAGTCACTATTTTAAGAGTCATCTCAGGCTGCTGTAACAAATTGCCACACGCTGGGTGACTTAGACAACAGACATTCATTTCTCACATTTCTGGAGGCTGGAAATCCAAAGTCAAGGCACCAGCAGATTCTGTTTGTGGAAAGGGCCCACTTCCTGGTTTGCAGACAGTCATCTTGTTATTGGATCCTCACTAGGCCGAGAGCTGTGAAAAAACTCTCCTGTGACTTGTGCCACTAAATCCCATTGTGGGGGCTCCATCTTCATGACCCAGTCACCTCCCAGAGACCCTGCCTCCTAAACCATCACCCTGGGGATCAGGGTGAAAGCATGGATGTTGAGGGTAGACAAACATGCAGTCCACAACAGGCATTAAATGGGAAAGCAGGGTGGCGGGAATTCTATGAACTCTGGGGTCAGAAAGACCTGCTTCCACTCTTGCAGCTACCTGCCAACTCTATCACTGTGAACAATGTCTGTATTCTGGCCCCCTTCATCTGTAAAATGGCAGCCATGACACCTACCCACAGCACTGCAGTGAGCATTTGATTAAATAACAAAAATCAAGCAGCAGTCAGTGCAGGGCACCTAGACATTGCCTTTCTATAAGCCATTCCCTAAAACCTGATATCGGCCATTTACCTGGTTAGCAGGTTCTTCCCTCTGCTGTTGTAGGTAGTTCTGCAAGGTAGTGTCATAGCTTAAGAGTGTATCTTTTTGTGCATGCCATGTTATTTCCTCAGATAAACTCCTAGGAGAATAGGATGTTGTTATATAATATTGCTATATATATAGCGTATATATGTATACATATATTATATATATACATATACACACATATAATATTGCTATATATATGTATATATGGCTATATATATGCAATATATATATTGCTATATATATATATGACATAATGTATGCCAGAATATGTTATATATGTTATATATGTTATATATATATGTATATATGGCATAATGCATTTACACCCTATTCTATATATAGCTACATATACTATATATATAGTATTGCTATTGCTTTCTGAAACAGTCATACAATTTGCCAGGCCTCCCACAGTGACAAATGTCACCACACTCTGGCCAGCCAATGTACGTTAGAATTCATTACACTTTTCGCCATGTCGGTGGGCATAACATGGCATCTTAAGATGAATTGTATTTTTTATTTCTAAAGAAAATAGCACTTTTTCTTGTGATTTTCTCTTGTGTGAGCTGTTTGTTTATATAACTGCTCATCCCCCCCCCCCCCTTATTAGCAAAAATCCATTTGGTGAGAATATCCTCAGAGAAGCTGTGCATCTGTGCTGTGAGGCTCTGAAGCACGAGAAACACTCAGCGTCCATTGCGGAGCGCTGTTCTGTGTGAGCCATGAGCCAGGATGCCACCGCTGCCTGGGCTTTCTTTTCTGATGCTGGTCGATCCAAGTGGCCCAGCGTGATGGGGCTGAGCAGCAGCCATCTGGAGCTGGTGAGGAATTATCACCGAGGGTCACCCTGGGGGTCACATCACCCTCCACATCCCCCAACCTCTGCATCTTCCCCGAATAAATAAAGGGTTGGATTTCACCGTAATACGACCCAGAGACGAAAACTGCTACTGAGGCTAAAATCCTAGAGTGATAGCTGCAGAGAAAGAAGCATCCTTCCAGCTGAAGGTTGGTGAACCCAGGGCTACAGCAGGTGAGCCCCTGCAGAGCCAGGAGGGTGTCCCCTCCAGAGAGGGACAGCCCCTGCCCTCAGTGCTCTGGCCACCCAGGGACTCGGGGAAGGATGCAGGACAAGGTCCTTAAGCGATCATGACCAGGTCAGTAGCATCCTGAAGTTTTTGTGTGCTTTGCTGTGAACTGTGGGCTGGGAGATATGTCTTTACTTTTTGCTACTCTGTTGATAGAGATGAATGGAATAAAAAAAATCCATAGATGTACAAGTAAAATGTTAGGGTCTTTTCCAGGATATACAGAGGATGCAACAGATTTTGAATGGACAGACAGCATTCTCTTTCCATCATACATGTTTTCTTTGGTGGGGAAGAGAGAATTAAAAATAATATATATATAACAATAATACATATAATTGTATATAATATATATTATTGATATAATTATACATAATTAAATATATATATATATGAGAGGCCAACATTTAGAACTTAAAGAATTAAAGTCACTTTCGTATTACTTCTCCATTGTCCTAGATTTGTAGAAGAAAAACAGTAGAGAGAGAATTTTATTCTGATATTTGGGTGCGGAGGGATGACTTAACAAATGTTGTTCTAGAAGAAAAGGTAAGACTCTCCTTAGGACTCTCCTTAACGGACTCAGAACCAACAAACAAAGGAGGACTCTCTTTAAGGGGGGAGGTTCATGAGGAACTGTTCATGTAAGTGATATGGCTTTTACAGTTGACATCACTCAATCATATTCATGGAATTCTATTTTACTATGTCCCCAAAATAGAAGAGAAGAAAAATTTCCATTCATTTTCCTGCAGTCAGAATACTCTGCGTTTCCAAAACCTGAATTACAGAAATGATATTTAGAGCCTGAATTCTTGGCAACCGAAACCATTTCTCCTAGCAATGGCTGAATACGTAGAGCACACAGTGTTGCTGAAAATATTTCTTTTATAAATAGAGTACTATATTGAAAGTGATTCTCGAGGACAAAATAATATTCTCATGCCACAGGCTAAAATACTGTTTTAACCAAATGCTTCTTCACATTCTGAACTTTAATTAGCATCATGTCCAGCATATTTAAATACCAGGCTATGCTGATATTATTGTTTGTCACCAACCAGGAATATGTCCACTATCATTTCACAGCTTACTGTAGATGTTTCCTGTGTTCTTGAATAGTTCTACATGGGCCAAATCCATAACCCTAGCCATCCAGTCTATTTGTAGCCTCTCCTCACTAGCTCCTACTTCTAATTAATTGATTCCTAAAATCAAACCAAAAACCAAAATTGTGCTCTTGATTTTCCCTTCTCCTCCTTTGTTTGTTTACTGACTTCATTAAGCATATTTATCATGTTAATTTTGCATTAAAAGCAAGTGAGATGCCTGTTTGTAGTGTATGTGAGTATGTATATATATATATATATATATATATATATATGGGATTTTCATTGCCGTATAGGAAAATAATGACATTGCAATAGAGAACAAAAATGGATTTTTTTTTGAAACTGAATCATTCTAATGTTCTACAATTATTTTCCTAGTGGTTTTAGTGACTTATTTGGTATTTTATTGAAATAGGATACACTTTGGGTGTTTATATTTTTAATACGAATTTTACATCTGTATGAACAAAACACTTAGAGCTGTCACATTTTACTGCAGAGAAGAATAGAATTATGGACAATGGCTGATTAACAGGCACAAATCCCTGAATAATCTTGAGTGGTGTAAATACAGTCCTCCGCTTTAAGTTTAAATCAGAAGTCACCAGTTGTCAAATACAAAGCTGTAGTATTTGGGGGGAAAAGTAATATGAAAGTAAATATTTACCTCAAGAAAAGGTGTCTGATGGTGGGGAGGAAGGCTTCTGCTTTATTACATCATGAAGTTCTGTATTATTTTTTTTTTCAGTGAGAATGTGCTCTTTTATTACTGGTGTAATTTCTTTAAGGTTTAAAACAAAATAGTCATCTATTTCCATTATGGGGAAATAAAGAACAAAAATCTTTTCTAATTCCATTATTAATTCCACCCCAGCCCATCCTCAATACTAATTATTAGCATTGTGGTCTTTTTTCTTTCAATTTAAATATATGCTAACCATTATTTTTATAATTTCAGGAAATTAAGAGAAGTTGGCAGATTAAATCAAATGCATGCACATTAGTGGATGTTTTCCTGTAATGTCCTTCCAACAATTTGAATGTGCCAGACCCCCCCCCCCCGCCCCAGCCCTCAGCATCAGTGACAGTGGACGTGCATTGTCCATGCAACCTAAGAAAATCAGATGCAGAACTGAAAACACCACAACGTTAAAAATTATATAAATAGAATTGAGTAGAGTCTTGGTTCCGATTGCATCATTTACTGCACATATGCTGCATTATTTAAAAATCAAGTTAAAGTAAAATCACCCTTGTAATTTGACATGCACCCTCTACCCTAGGTTCTGCCTTCTCAGTGTCACTCAATTGAGACTCAAAGGTGAACTGTTTTTATTTATGTTCCTAATGTGAACAGAAGAGGTTACTTTATACTTGCTTGTGTACACACACATACCACACACACACACTCACACACACACACACACACACACACTCACGCTTGTAATCTACAGAGATAAGGGAAATATTTGTTTAATTTTGAAAGATGGGCAATGACATAATTAAGTGCCCCTCCTGATGGATGCTGCTGCTGTTGATTTTACCTCCTTCTTGCAACCTGCCCATGCTTTTCTCCTCCCAGTCAGCTCTCTGATGTCCCAGGGTCTCTGATGGTAAATAATTAATGGGACAGTTAGCTTGTGTTGGGGAGCAAAGCTGTCTTACTCACAAGTGCAACCACTATACCCTGAGCCGTTTTGTGATTCCTCTTTACAAAAATACACAACCAAAGATCCCCAGTAATCTCCACTCAGACACAGCAATCTTGCATTGGTGTTTTGGGAATGATGCAGATGGTGTGTGATGCTTATCCCTTCCATGGATTTTTCAGAATGGTCCCTTTGAAGTAGTGGAAGTCATGGCTTAGAATCAGCTGTAAAGACCCCGAACAGTGTCAAGCGCCTTTACTGTAAGCCCTTGTCTTTGCCTTTCTACAGAGCAGGATTTTTCTGCCCTGATGGTGGCGCTTACATAGTGTGCCATATGGTGGGCCCTGCATTTAGGGTATGATATTTTGATTCACTTCTGTACATTTTGTTACAAAAACAAACAAGCAAACAAAAAAACGTAAATGTGAAGTTGAAAGAATTGAACCATGTACATCCATTACCCACTACCTAAATTCTACCATTAACATTTTCTAAAGTTGCTCTCTCACATTCTATCCGTATTTGTATCCCTGTGTCCATCCATCAATCCAATATTTTCAGTACATTTCAAAGAAAGTTGCAAGCATCTGTACACATCACCCTCAAAATCTTCAGCACTTGTGTTATTAACTACAGTCCAATATTGTTGATAGTGCTTGTGGGTAAAATCCATATAGAGCAAAATGCACAAGTCTTCATTAGACTGTTTGATAAGCTTTGACAAGTAACAAACAGCAATTTTCTCATGCCCCCGCCCTGGTAAACTTCATGCTTGCCCCTGCCCCCCAGGAACCACCATTCTGATTTTTTTTCACCCATCGATTACAACAGCATATAAACGGAATCATTTTGTGATCAGTCTTTCACTCAGCATTATGTTTTGAGACTGCCTGTCACTTATTTCATGGATCAGTAGTTCATTCCTTTTTATTGCTGAGTAGTTACTAAACCACCGTAGTTGTTTATCCGTCCTTCTGTTGATGGACACGTGCTGTTTACAGTTTGGAAACAGTATGAATGAAGCTGCTGTGAACATTCTTGGATAAGCTTTTTAGACATATTTCTCTTGGCTAAATATCTGAAAACAGAATTTCTGGATCATAGGGTAGCTGTATGTTTAGTTTTATAAGAAACCACCAGACTTGTTTCCATTTTATACTCCATTTGTGCCATTTTATACTCCAGCCAATGAAGCATGAGTGTTCTGGTTGCTCCATAATCTCACTAAATATTGTAAGTCTTCTTAAATTTTGGTGATTCTGGTGGGAGTATAGCTGTGTCTGCTTCTGGTTTTAATTAGCATCTGTCCGATAATTAGTGATATTGAGCTTTTTGAATATTTTTAATATCCTCTGCTGTTCCAATCTTTGCCCATTTTTAATTGGGCTGTCCTTTATTACTGAGTTTTGGAATCATTTTTGTATTCTGGATACCATTCTATTTTTTTCTTGATTTACGTTTGGTAAATATTTTCTTCCAGTATACAAGTTGCCTTTTCACTATTAAACGGTAGCTCAATCTTCTGATGAGCAGAAGTTCTAAAATTTGGTGAAGTCTAATTTAGTAATTTTTCCTATCATGGTTATTGCCTTCTGTGTCCCATCTAAGAAATCTTTACTTACTCTCAAGACATAAATATATTCTCTTATGTCTGTTTTTCTAGAAGTTCCATAATTTTAACCTTTATGTTAGGTCCATGGTCTGTCTCAAATTAATGTGTGTGGGGGGCGGGGGTGAGAAGTAGGAGTCCAAGTTTCTTTTTATTCATTGTGGGTGTCCAGTTGTTCCAGCACCATTTGTTGAAAAGACTGCTTTTCTCATTGTATTGCTTTGGCACTCTTGCAAAAATCAATTGAATGTACAAGTAGGGGTACATTTCTCAATTCTCTATGCTGTTCCATGGGTTTATTTGTCTATACTGGTACCACAATGCCTTGATTACTGTAGCTTTATAGTAAGTCTTGACATCACATGGTATCTATCTTCCAGGTCTCTTCTTTTTCAAGATTACTTTGGATATTTAAAATCCTTTGAATTTCCATACAGATTTGAAGGTCAGATTGTTAATTTATACCCCCCAAAACCTATAAAAATTATGGCTGGGATTTTATTCAATCTGTAGATAAAATTGAGAAGAATTGACCTGCTAATTATATTGATTTTTCTAATCCATGAACATGGAATGTCTTTTCATTTATAGAGGTCTTCCCATCTTTGGTTAAATTTGTTTCTAAGTGCATAAATGTATGTTATTATAAATATATATTTTTTTAGTTGTCCAAATGTCAGCTGGTATAATGTGATTCACTTCTGTGATATGAGAGTTTGGAAGCCAACCTTGCCCCGCATTATTTTCACGTGAGAAGAAGCTTCTTTTATTCATTCCTTCAAAGAGGTAGCAGAGACATGGAGGAGGTTCACCCTAGCCTGAGAGCTAGGGGTCCAAACTTCAGTTCAGGTTTGCCTTTTACTGACTATGTGAACTTGGCCAAGCATGGTAGGATTCTCTCCCTATTTCATTCAACACATTCAGAACATAACTCCTCATTCATTGTGGTATTTTCAGTAATATTTATAGAGGTAAAACTTTTAACTCTGATTCACTTGCGCATTTGGAAATCTGGTAGAAGCCTTGAATTTTCTCCTCAGAAGAATGTACACACACACACATGTGCATGTGCGTGTGCACACGCACACAGACACACACACACACACACACACACACAGAGTTTTGTGTCCAATTTAGGATGTTCAGGCAACCTCGGAAGGCTGTTCATCAACCTTTGGGGTCCACAAAACCCCTGTTCTAAAGGGAGAGCTCAATGAGGGTAGTAGTTGACTTACTTTACTTATACATCTTCAGCACCCAGTATGGTGCTCAGCCAATCATGACTGCTCAGTGAATGCCCCATCATTGCTGCAACATGCCTGCTGCAAAGCTCGCCATTTTTCCCAAGTAGCACAGCCAGTGTCACAATTAGAGGACAGCAAGATATTGCCTGATGGATGAGCCACATTTCAGATAACCAGACTGGCAGAGTCAAGAGATATCTTAGGGACACCTTGGGCCAGTCACACTAGTGGTCCAATGGCGTCCCAAGGCCTAGAGTTTCAGAGGATCACCAAGATCAGAATGTGGCATATTTGTGCAGGGGCAAGTATGGATGAGGGCTGCTGATTCTAAATCCCACACCCTTAGTAGGATTTTCTAGGCAGAGTGAGTATAAATTTCCAAATCCTGAATATTAGACCTGTCTTTCTTCCACCACTAGATACTACACCCCTGTGAGGGAAACAGAAGGGGAACAATTTGGCTGGACTTCCAGCTCTCCCACCAAACCCTTACTTTTCTGTCGCTGTCAGTGAGATCAGCCTGGCAGTTCCCAGCCAGGCAGCTGCCATAGGTGCCCTGGATCCACTCCATGGCAGGACAGTGTTGCTGCACAGACAGCCTGACTCAGCACCAGCCCCAGACACAAAGTCCCTCCCACAGGGCTGCAGATCCCGGGGTCTGCTGTCCTTGGTGACACTGGCATTATTTCAGGGCAACCCTTTTCTCTTCCTAAAGCCCCAGATTTATTTCATGGAGAGCTCATCCTGCTCTCCTCTCCGTGATTCCCATGAGCGGCACGGGCAAGTGATGGTGACATTGTGTGTGTGCTTCCGTCCACCCAGGTGCTGGGGACATGGGCAGCAAACCGTCTACACCAGGCAGTGATCCCACAGCGCGGTGCCCGGGGACGGAGGGCATTCACGCTGCATACAAGCAAGGAGACCCCAGCAGGGCCCGGCACTTGCTCCGGGAGGCTTGTGATGACAGCACATCCCAGCTGGAGAAGGTAGGGTCAACGCCGGCTCCTTCAACCAGACTGGGGATCTGGCTTGGATGAAGGTTATCATTCAGATTATTTCCTTGTTATCCTCTAATCATAGTGAGGATTTTTTTTTTACCTCATTTCACATGTAAACTTAATGGCTGCCAGTCTTGTCAAGCCAGTTCTCAGCCTGCCACTATCTGTGCACACCCTTTCACCTTCCCAGTAACTGAAATGTGAACAACAAAAGGCCAGTCTGAAGGTTTAATGTACTGTATTCCTCTACATTTCTTTTCCATTATGAAAATAGCGCAAGCTAACAAGAAAATTTAGAAAAATGTAAAAGTAGAGAGGAAAAGAATAAGAAAGTAACCATATTCCTAATGCAGCCAAACAGTCCCACTTAACAATTTGATTATATTTTCTCTCCATTTACTGATCTGCGTACATTGTTGTTTCTAACAGAGATAAAGTCATTTTGTGTATATAGTTTTGCATGCTTCTTTTTCTCACCTAATATTATATCAAGCATTTTCCATATGATTATAAATTCGTGTGTGCTTTAAAGCAAGAAAGGTGTTTACACTTTAACTGGTGAAATGTTGAAACCGGTAGACTTGGTTAAGCTGTGTGTAACACCCAGAGCAACCACTTTAAAAACTATACAAAGAGGTACACTTACCTGGCAAGGGAGACACCATGATCACGAAGATGGTTTTCCCAGGGTGAGGCTCATCCATTGCACTCCGGATGTGCTGACCCCTGCGATTTCCCTAAATGTGGGAAACTGGACTACATAATTTGTGGTAGTGGGGGACTGCATTCGTAATTTCCCCTGAAAAGAAACAAAACAAAACCATACAAAGAGGTATACTCAAAAACACTATTGACCAATCAAAATGGGATTTGAAAAATGTTTAAGAAGCTCACAGGAAGGCAGGAAAATAATCAGAAAAATGAAAGAGTAAGCAAAACAAAACAAAAAAATGCATGGCAGACCTTAGCTTTAATATGTAAGTAACTATATTAACATAAATTTTCCAAAAACATAAACTTGAAGAGACTGCAGAGTAGATCAAAATAAATAAATAAAAGGGGCGCCTGGGTGGCTCAGTCGGTTAAGAGGCCAACTTTGGCTCAGGTCATGATCTCGCGGTCAGTGAGTTCAAGCCCCATGTCGGGCTCTGTGCTGACAGCTCAGAGCCTGGAGCCTGTTTGGGATTCTGTGTCTCCCTCTCTCTGACCCTCCCCCGTTCATGCTCTGTCTCTGTCTCAAAAATAAATAAACGTTAAAAAATAATAATAATAATAAATACATAAATAAATAACCATGAGCAGCTATATTCTGCCTATGGGAAACTCACTTCAAAGAGGATATATGTGGGTTGAAAGTAAATGGATAGAAAAAGATATACCATGCAAATATTAATCAAAAGAAAGGAGTGGCTAAGTATTAGATAAAATAGACTTCAGACTAAAGGAAGTTGCCATGGACAGGGAGGAATATTTCATAACGTTGAAGGAGTCAGTCCATCAAGAAGACATAGCAATCCTAAATGTGCATGCACCAAACAACAGAGCTGTAAAATATGTGAAACAAAAACTGACATAACTGAAAGGAGAACGAGATAAATCCACAATAATAATTGGAGACTTATAATTTGACACCCTCTCTCAACAAATGATAGAACAACTAGGCAGAAAATCAGTAAGGATACAGAACTTCACACCATCAGCCCACAGAATCAAACTGACATTTATAAAACATTCCACACAACAAGAGCAGAATGCACATTCTTTTCAAGTGTCCACAGAGCATATCTCTAGATAGACTGCACATCCTAGGCCATAAGATAAACCTCATCACATTTAAAAGAATTAAAATCAGACAGAATATGTTCTCTAACTTCAGTGGAATCAAACTGGAAATTAATAGCAAAAAGATAATAGGAAAATCTTCAAGCACCTGGAAACTAACCACAAACTTTTAAATTACCCATGGATCAAAGACAAGGTCTCAAGGGCAATTTAAAAAATACTTTTAACTGAACAAAAATGAAAATACAACATGTCAAAATTTGTGGGATGCAGCTAAGGCAGTGCAGAGAGGGAAATTTATAGCACTAACTACTTACATTAACAAAGAGAAGTCTCAAATTAATGATCCAAAACTTCCACCTAAAGGAGCTATAAGAAGAGCAAAATAAATCCAAATCAAGTGGGAGAAAGTAAATACTAAAATTAAGATTAGAAAAATGATGACATTTAAACAGAAAAACAATAGAAAAAGTCAGTGAAAAAAAGGTAATTTTTTGAAAAGATCAACAAAATTGACAAACCTCTAGGAAAACTAACATAAGACAAGAGAAAAATATCTAATATCAGGAAGGAAACAAGAAATGGCACTACATACCCTACAAATATCAAAAAGATTGTAAAGGAACAACTTTATACACATAAATTTGACAACTTAGATGAAATGGATCAATCCTGGAAAAGTACAAACTATAACTCACCACTATAAAATACGTACATGATTTTAGTAGCCCTTTAACTATTAAGGAAATTCAATTCACAAGTTAAAACCTCCTAAAAAGAAATCTATAAGGGAGCCTGGGTGGCTCAGTCAGGTAAGCAACAGACTTCGGCTCAGGTCATGATCTCATGGTTCATGGGTTCAAGCCCCACATTGAGCTCTGTGCTGACATGACAGCTCAGAGCCTGGAGCCTGCTTCAGATTCTGTGTGTGTGTCTCTCTCTGCCCCTCCCCTGCTCATGCTCTCTCTGTCTCTCAGAAACAAACATTTTAAAAAATTAAAAAAAAAAAAAGAAATCTATAGACCCAGATACCTTCATGGGAGAATTCTACCAAATGTTTAAAAAAGAATTAACACCAACTCTACGAATACTTTTCAACACTTCTGTGAGTCCAATATACCTGATACCCAAACCAGACAAAGACAATACAAAACAGAAAAGTACAGACTGAGCCATCATGAATATAGATGCAAAAATTATTAACATATTACAAATAGATTTCAACAATATATGAAAAGAGTTAAACACCATGATCAAATGGGATTTATTCTAGAGATACAAGACTAGTTCAGTACAGTACTCAATAATCAGCCAATATAATCCTCCATATTAATAGACTGCTACAGACTGAATGTGTCCCCCCAAAATGCCTATGTTGAATAAAGTGATGGTGTTTGGAGTTGAGGCTTCTGGAAGGTGATTAGGTCATAACGCTGGAGCTCTTATGAATAGGGTTAGTGCTCTTATTAAATAGATCCCACAGACCTCCCTAGCCCTATTCTGCCATGTAAGACAGAAGAGATAAGCCACTAGGAGGAAGGCCCTCATCTGACCACATTGGCACCATAATCTCAAACATCCAGCCTCCAAAACTGTAAGAAATAAATTTTTGTTATTTTTCTGCCACTCAGTCTGTGGTATTTTGTTATATCAGTTTGAATGGATTAAGGCTTAAAGTGAAGAAAAAAATCACATTATCGTATCACTTGATGCAGAAAAAACATTTGACTAAATTTAATACCCTCATGATAAAAACTCTTAGAAAATTAAGAATGGAAGGGAGCTTCCTCATCCTGATGAATATCTACAGAAACCTACAACAGACTTCATACCTGATGGTGAAAGACTGATTTACCCCTAAATTGGGAATAACACAAGGATATCTATTCTCAATGTAATACTGGAAGTTTTATTTGAGAATAATTATATAAAATTATATTCAATATATTACTGGGAGTTCTGGCCAATGCAGTAAGACAAGAAAATGAAATAAAAGGCATACACATCTGAAAGAAAAATAAAACGATCTCTTTTTGCAGATGACATGACAGTCTACATAGAAAATCCAAAAAAGAAATTATCCATAAAAGAAAAAATTGACAAATTAACAACTTTTGCTTTGAGAAAGACCCTGTTAAGAGAGAGAAAAGATAAGCTACAGGCTTGGAGAAAATACTTGCAAATCACATATCTGACAAAGGACTCATCTCTGATTCATACATAAAAAATCTCCCAACATTCAACATAAAAGGCAAACAATCCAATTAAGTAATGTAGGAAATAGATGAAGAAACATTTTGTTGAAGAGTATATACAAATGGCCAATAAATCCATGAGAAGATGTTCAACATCATTAGCGATTAGGGAAATGCAAATTAAGACACAATGAAATATAACTACATATTGATTAGAATAGCTAAAATTAAAAAAAATAGAATGCCAAATTCTGATGAGGATGTAGAGAAACTATCTCTCATTCATTATGGTGAGAATATTTCCATTCCAGAAAATAGTTTGGCAGTTTCTTTAAAAACAAAAACACACTTACATTATGACCCAGCAAGTGCACTCCTGAGCGTTTAACCTAGGGAAATGAAAACTTATGTGTGCGCAGAAATCTGTGCATGATTTGTTCTTAGCAGTTCTACTTGTAATAGGAACTAGATACTACATAAAACTCTTAGCAGATGAGTGGTTATACATACAATGGAATATAATATAAAAGTATACTGGGGCGCCTGGGTGGCACAGTCGGTTGAGCGTCCGACTTCAGCCAGGTCACGATCTCGCGGTCCGTGAGTTCGAGCCCCGCGTCAGGCTCTGGGCTGATGGCTCAGAGCCTGGAGCCTGTTTCCGATTCTGTGTCTCCCTCTCTCTCTGCCCCTCCCCCGTTCATGCTCTGTCTCTCTCTGTCCCAAAATAAATAAATAAATAAATAAATAAACGTTGAAAAAAAAAAAAAGTATACTATACATATATAAAATGTAATATATAGTATAAATATATTAAAATATAAATATGATACTAAGTAACACAAAGAAACTCTTTGAAATATGCAGCCATTCAGGTGGATCTCAAGGGCATTATGCTGAGCAGGATATTAAAAAAGAAACAATCTCACAAGGTCACATTCTGTATGATTCTATTCATATATAAACATTCTCAAAATGGCAAAATTATAGAGATGGAAGAGACATTTGTGGCTGCTGGGGTTAGTGATGGTGGAGGGCAGTAAGGTGAGTGTGACAGTAAAGTAGGGGAGGGGAGGCTGGAGAGACTGGTCTCACAATAGAGTAGTTCTGTATCTTTTTTTTTTTTTTAAGTTTTTTAGTGTTTATTTTTGAGAGAGAGTGCGGGGGAGGGGCAAAGAGAGAGGGAGACACAGAATCTCAAGCAGGCTCCGGGCTCCAAGCTGTCAGCACAGATCTCGATGCAGGGCTCGAACCCACAAACCACGAGATCATGACCCAAGCCTAAGTCGGATGCTTAACCAGCTGAGCTACTCAGGCACCCCGGAGTAGTTCTGTATCTTGATCACAGTGCTGTTTGCACAAGTGCAGAATGATATACCCACATTGTACTAACATCAAATTACTGGGTTTGATCTTGAAGTACAGTTGTGTAAGGTGTCACCATCGGGAGAAACTGCATTAAGGAAACATGGATGCTCCTCAAAACTGTCTTTGCAACTTCCAATGAGTGTCTACTTCAAAGCAAACAGAAAAAAAAAAATAAGTGAAGTCTAATTCCACTTTTATAACATTTAAAAACTGGCCAAGGATGAATCTGTGGTGTTAAAAGTCAGGATAGTGGTTATTCCGGGTAGGACAGTGACTAGAAGGGGGACTTTGGAGCACAGATAATCTTAGGTTCCGTGGTCTGGATGTCCATTACATGAATGTGCTCATTTGTAACAGTTCATGAAACTGAACACACAATTTGTGTACTTTTCTGTAGGTGTGTTATATGCCAATAAAAGTTATAATGACTGCAGGTGCCTGGGTGGCTCAGTCGGTTAAGCATTCGACTCCAGCTTAGGTCATGATCTCAAGGTTCATAAGTTCAAGCCCCATGTCAGGCTCTGTGCTGACAGCTCAGAGCCTGGAGCCTGCTTTGGATTGTATGCCTCCCTCTGTCTGCCCCTTCCCTGCTCGTGCTCTCTCTTTTTGTCTCAAAAATAAATAAACATTAAAAAATTTTTTTTAAGTTACAATGACTAAAGTAAAAAAAAGAGTTTGGTTTCATGTGGGGTTACCCATGTGTTGATATGGATGAACATGTTCTGGAAGGCTGTGTAAAAGCACTTTCCTTTGCAAAAGGGCATTGGGAAGTAGAGGTATGGAGGGAGGCCTCCTTTTTTATTTTATACTTTTCTGTGCTATTTGAATTAAAATAAATACACGCTATAGAGCCTCTGGGCTGTCTCTAGCCAGAGTGCCAGCCCTGACCTTTCTTGCCTTCTGGTTCCTCTTGGCTTCAGGCTGACTCCTAGGAAATTACCACTTCATGAGGATGGGGCTTTTAAGCCTCCAACCCACTAGCGTCTAGACAGCTGTTGGTTGTGTGCAGTGAATCATTTAATCAATCCCTGTGGTTTTTCTCCCTAATGCAAGTGCTTTCCTGGAATGGCAGGCCTCCCGGGCCCCACCCCGGGCAGATTGGCAGGCCAGTGGGTTTTGCTTTTTCGGTCATATTGAATGAGTATGTCACGTCACCAGCTCATTCACTCTCCTTCAGAGCCCAGGCCTCCCTCCAGGTCCCACAGTTCCTGGGAAGTCTTGGGTAGAATGGGGAGAACATAGGTTTGGGGCTAGACAGACCCCAGTTCAAATCCTGGATAGTTCTGCAGACTGTAAATTCCCTCGCTGTGGGCAAGCCTTCATTTCCTCACCCACAAGATGGAAATACAGTGTGAAAATAAATAAAAGAAACCTCACTTAAACTGGAGTCTGGAAGCCCTGAAGGGGAGTTCTCACGCACTATCACTCACCTTCAGAAGCAAACCCTGCATTCTCCAAGGAGGCTTACTTACCACACCGCAGCTGGAGGAAGGAAGAATTTCTCCTTGCCCAGCAACAGCCCGGCCAATGGGAACTCAGTGAAACACCCTCCCAGCTTCTTCCTTTTTCCCTTGTAAAAGTAAGCCCCTCTCTTCTGTTCTCCAGACTTGACTATGGTTCACTGTAGTTGGCTTGTCCTGAATTGCAATTCCTCTGCTATTCCCAAATAAACCCATTTTGCAGGTAAAATAAATGGCTCTTTACTTTTTAATTTTAAGTCTATTTATTTATTTTTGAGAGGTGAGGGGGAGGAGGAGCAGGAAGAGAGAGCATCCCAAGCTGTGAGAACAGAGCCTGACGCGGGGCTCGATCCCACAAACCGCAAGATCAATACCTGAGCCGAAATCCAGAGTCAGACACTTAACTGACTGAGCCACCCAGCCACCCCAGGCTCTTTTCTTTTTTTAAGATCAACAACAAATACAGTCCTCACAAGACTGTTATCAGGATGAAGTGTGACCATGTAAATAGGATGTTCAGTGCATGATAAGAGCTTAATATATCTGTCCTCATCCCTGGGATTCTGTTGACCCACCGCTGTCCATCTCACCCTACAGTGACTCTGACAGCACAGGTTTCCTAACCTGTTCAGCAAGCAAAATGTGCTCTTTCATGCCACGGATTGGTTCTGGCACCCTCAGTGCTCATCCCAGCTTCTTACACACAGTAGTACGTCCTCAGTAAATGTCAGTGATGGCACAGACTGCCTCGGTTCCAATGTGGGTTCTGCGTGCACCTCCTTGAACACCGCTGATGCCCAAGTCCATGGGGAATAGTCAAGTTCCAGGAGGACTTCACGTTTCAGTAATGCAGTCACACGCTGCACATGCCAATCCAGCGTTCTTTTGGCAGCCCCAGTGAGCCCACGAAAAGCCAAGGCCATTTTTATAGTCTTTGAAAGCCGTTTCCTAGCTGTGTGATCACAGGCAAGCTACAAAACCCCTCTGAACCTCCACGTCCTTGTCCATGTGTTAGTATTCTGCCTCAGATGGGGATACTCACACGGTCCCCATCCTCGTGAAGGTTATGGCAGCTTATGCTGTCCCAAAGAAACGGAATGGGAGCCACATTTATATCAAGTTGTCTAGCAGTCACATTCAAAAAGGAAACAGAAACAGATGAAATATCAACCGTATATTTTATTTAATCCGAATGTATTAAAGATCATTTCAACATGTGATCAATATAAAAATTATTGACGAGGTCGTCGACAGTTTTGGACTGAGTCTTTGAAAATTGCGTGTGATTTTATGCTCCCGGCTCCTCTCACTTTGCGTGAGCCCTCTTTGCAAGTCCCCAACACCCACATGCGACCCATAGTGCCATCCCAGACAGCACAGCCCAGTCTTGCCCACGGACTTGGCGAGGCATTTCGAGTTGATTCTCTTGGTACTTCCTAACAGCACCCAGCTCCCCAAAGTCCTATTGTTCCTGCTCTGTTTTGACTAGGGCCGGCTCCTGAGCATCTCAGCGGCCTATGGGGATCTGGAGACCGTCCGATACCTTCTCACCGAGAGACGGGTGGAGCTGCCCACGGAGCCCACCGATGACAACCCAGCTGTGGTGGCAGCACATTTTGGGCACACTGACGTTGTGCAGGAATTGCTTGAATCTTTGCCAGGTAAATGCCAGGGTGTGAGTTTCTTGGCTACCTCTCAGGACACCCTCTTCTTAGGAATCCGATCGGCATGCGGGGAGGGGGTGGGGAGGCGGGGGAGGGCTCCAAATGCTGGTTTCTTCACACTTTTACCAAAGCAGGAGCTCCAGAAATCTGGGGCATCAAACTGACAACCAAAGTCAAAACTGCCTGCCAATGGCAACACCACATCCCACATCTCACTCCCTTTAGCTCAGGAGGTAAATGTTCTCATGCCATATTTGATAAGGAATGTGGATCTATGTCCCTTTTTTTAAAAAAATTAAAAGGTTATATTCTTTAAAGCAGTTTTAGATTTTCAGAAATACTGATTTGAAAGGACAGGGAATTCCCATATACCCCCCTGCAAAAAGTTCCCCTGCTATTTGTACTTTGTATCAGTGTCATACGTTTGTTACAACTGAGGAACTTGAGAGACATGGAGACTTTCAAAAGGTGGTCCCGGCTCTTTCAGAGCTCCTGGTCAAGCCGAGGAAATCAAAACAGAACGGAGTAACTCCGTGCAGTGTAACTGTGCTGAGGTTGAAGTATTTACACAGTGGTCTGTGTAAATACACAGACACAAAGGGAATGTCTTG
Source organism: Felis catus (assembly GCF_018350175.1). Classification (NCBI taxonomy): domain Eukaryota; kingdom Metazoa; phylum Chordata; class Mammalia; order Carnivora; family Felidae; genus Felis; species Felis catus. The sequence goes on from NC_058373.1 coordinate 19,257,513, forward strand.
TCTGGGCACAGGACAGGGTCTTCATAAGGCGATGACATCTGAGCTGGGTTTTGCAGGGTGAGTAGGAGTTTAGCTGGCAGACAAGAGAAGGAAGGGCTGAGGTTGCCTACTTTTGCAGAGAAGGGGCCTGAGCATGGCTGGACCTGAGCATTGTTTTCAGCTGCTCTTGGGGCATCCTATTTTCAACTCAACTAGGGACAGAGTTGCTGAGGACTGAAGGAGTCTAGAGCATTGTTCTGGAACCTGCAGGAAGTGCAGAGATGGGCGGAACAGTGTGTGTGTGTCCCTGTGAATTCCCAAACTGGAGGGGAGGGCAGCCATTGTTAGGAGTAATGTAAGACCAGAAGACACACAAGACACAACTAGAGAACAAGGGAGGGTTTGAGAAGAGGAGATTCGAGGCTCGCAGGGGGTGGGTACATCATTATGTAATTTCTGGTCTCTAGCTGAGCAGAGATAGCGCAAGGGAGGAAGAGACCAGATGGAGACCAAAATGGGGCTCTCTCTGAGTATCACTGGATTGGGACTTCAGAAAATACATGTAGGGGTTTCATATGGTTCAGAAAGAACCCTTTGGTTTCACGTGTTTAAACCTTTTAGTTTTGCATGGCTTAATTCGTGACTTTGCCATTTACTGTGGGACATTTGGCAAGTTCCCAGACCTCTCTGAGCTTTGAGTTCCTCATTCGAAAATCATAGCTTTGAAATATAGCCTGATACAGCTTCCTAAGACTGGTGTACACCCATCCTCAACAGCAGTTAGCAGCATGATGACTGGATTTCTCGTCTCTAGATATCCTGGCGGTAAATGAGTTAGGGATCACTTGTTAATATGTGTTCAAGTACCACCTCCTTTGAGTTGTTAATTCTAGTTACCAGAGGGAGAAGATGGGACATTTATTTACCATCTGCTGTAGCCCACGCACTGCACCAGATGCCCTTTGTGCTGAATCTTCATTTCTTCCACCCCCTCCTCACCCCTATGTCCTGGTCAATTTCTTACCATGGAGGGGAGGGTCCCCATCTCCATGCTTGGGACCACTTTGGTTCCTAAGGACTTTCAGCTCTGGAAATGAGACAATGTTATAGTGCACTTGGCAAGTGTCAATGTGGAAGATGAGATCATTTTTCCATGGCAGCTACATCTAAAAGGCATTGCATTCCTTTGAACTTGAAGATATTGTAACACTTTAGCCCACACTGTCTCTGTTCATTCAGTGGGCTACATGTTACTTCATTCTGGAATTAAGTAGGTGGTTCTTGCAGGGAGTAATTCTCAAAATTCTAGGCTGGATAGTTAGATCTATTTCTTTCATCATAGCTTTTTTCTTTTCATTTATGAAAGTAGTGTATGTGTCTTACAGATATTTTCGAAATGCAGTAAAGTGTTAGTACTCTAAAAACATGATGACATATAATGAGTTAGAATGTTCTGAGCCAGGCACTTGACATACATTATGTCATGCAACCCTCACGTTAAACTTGGGAGGGTGAGTGTTATTATTCACATTTTAGCAATGTGTAAACTGAATCAGGGAGAGGCGAAGAAATTTGTTTTAAGATTACACCGCTGAAATGTTTTAACCCTAAGCTGCCTGTCTCCAAAGCCCATGTCCCTGTATGTAATGCTGTTGATGGGGATGGGGATGGGGAGAAGGATGAGGGTAATAATGGTCATAATCCCACTACCCAGAGTCAAAGCTGCAACACTGGGATGGTAACTTTTAGTCTTACTTCACACATACATTTTTTTTTATTCAGTTATAATTACACTATATATGCTGTTTCAAATGCTGCTTTTTCTCCTATGTGATGAGCAAGTGGGTTTATAATGATGTGGGAAAGTGTCCCATGCAATTCAGAGGGACTGTTCCAGAAAGCAGCATCAAACTGACAGAAGGCACTTTCAGCTAGAGACAGGCCAGCTCTACCAATGGTCCAAGGGGACATGGGAGTGGGAAAAACCAGAACCCTTCAGTGACGCTTTCCCTTTGTCCTGTCATCTCCTCCCAGGTCCCTGCAGCCCCCAGAGGCTGCTGAACTGGATGCTGGCCTTGGCTTGCCAACGAGGGCATCTGGGGGTGGTGAAGCTCCTGGTCCTGACACACGGGGCCGACCCGGAAAGCTACGCAGTCAGGAAGAACGAGTTTCCTGTCATTGTGCGCTTGCCCCTCTATGCGGCCATCAAGTCAGGTGGGTCCCCCAGCCAATCCTGCCCATGGGAAGCCTCAAAGTTTCCAGATGCGGGATGGTGGTTTCACCCTCACTTATAGCTCTTAAAGAGCCTGTATGGAGACATTTGAAAATTCCATTATTTGCCTCTTTTTCAAGATGTCTGCACCTTCCCTCATTTGCCCCACTCACCCCTGCAAGGGGATTTCAGTGACAGGGACCAACTGTGGCAAATGGGACTGTAGTAGGAGGCACACCACAGGTCAGGGTCCCACAAAAAGTCTCTCACTAACAGGAATTTGATGCCTCAAGGGAAGTAGTAGAGGAGCTCTACCAGCACAACTACCCTTTGCATTCCCATTTCACATATTAGCGTCCGCCATTTTGGACAGCTGTGCCACACTCTACATCTGAATGACCTTAGCTTCCCATTTTCTGTCCTTTAGGAAATGAAGACATCGCCATATTCCTGCTTCGGCATGGGGCCTTCTTCTGTTCCTACATCTTATTGGACAGTCCTGACCCCAGCAAACATCTCCTCAGGAAGTACTTCATTGAGGCTAGCACCTTGTCCAGCAACTGTCCGGGAAAAATGGTGAGTTGTCCCTGCCTATGGATGAATGGATAAAGAAGTGGTACATATATATGATCGGATACTTTTCACTCACAAGAAATAGGGACATCCTGCCATTTTCAACTAGATGGATAGACTTTGAGGACATTGTGCTAAATGAAGTGAGTCAGACACAGAAAGGCAAATACTGTATGATCTTACTTATGTGAGGAATCAGAAAAAGCCAAACTCATAGAAACTCAGAGTAGATGCTTTGCCGGGAGCTGGAGGGTGCAGAAAATGTGGAGATGTTGGTCATACTGTATAAACTTCACTTATAAGACAAAGAAGTTCTGCAGATCTAATATACAGCTTTGTGATTATAGTTAATAATACAGTATTATATACTTGAAAGTTGCTGAAAGAGTAAATCCTAAATGTTCCACCCCAGAAAAGAAATGATGATTAGGTGACATGATACAGGGGTCAGCTAACACTATGGTAAAATCATTTTGCAACATATAATGTATTAAATCAAGTTGTACACCTTCAACTTACCCAATATTATATGTCAATTATATCTGAATTAAACTGGAAAAACATGCAGAATGTGGTTTTAGTTAGTTTTCCATTGTAATAACAAAAAATCATGTTGCGTTACTTCCATTATCATCAATTTGGCTTTTTATTTTTTTTAATGTTTATTTATTTATTTTGAGAGAGAGAGAGAGAACAAGCAGGGGAGGGGCAGAGAGAATCCCAAGCGGGCTCCACACTGACAGTGCGGAGCCCAACTGGGGGCTCGATCCCACGAACCATAAGACCATGACCTGAGCTGAAATCAAGGGTTGGATGCTTAACTGACTGAGCCACCCAGGTGCCCCCAATTTGGCTTTTTAAATCTAGCACTCTAGATCAGTCAATGTGGCTAAAAGCCATTCTTTTAAATACATGCCTGAGATGCCTAGGTGGCAGTTAAGGTCAGTTAAGGTCAGTTAAGCATCTGACTCTTGATATTGGCGCAGGTCATGATCTCACAATTTGTGAGATCAGGTACCACATCAGGCTGTGTGCTGACAGTGCAGAGCCTGCTTGGGATTCTCTCTCTCTCTCTCTCTCTCTCTCTCTCTGCCCCTCCCCCACTCACTCTGTCTCTCTCTCTCAAAATAAATACATAAATAAGCATACATAAATAAATAATCAAACAAACAAATAAATAAATGTATCGAGTGAATGTAGCTTAGTTGCCTCTGACCTTTTCCTGTTGGTGGACATTTGGGTTATTTCTCGGTTTTGCCCCTTGTAATACAGCCTGGTTTTCTAGGATATTTGCTTCTGTAGATCTGAATCCTAAAAGTGGATCACTTTCTCAAAAACCTATGGGGATTCACACTTTCACCAACATTATATGGACAATCTCTGTTCCCTTGGCTCTATCCAGATATCCAGAAGCCTTTTAATTTTCATCAGTCTGTTGGATGAAAATGTGAGCTCCTTGTTTTTTTGTTTGTTTGTGTTAATTTTTTTAATGTTTATTTACTTTTGAGAGAGAGAGAGACAGAGCATGAGCAGGGGAGGGGCAGAGAGGGAAGGGACACAGACTGTGAAGCAGGCTCCAGGCTCTGAGCTGTCAGCACAGAGCCTGTCGTGGGGCTCGAAATCACGGACCATTGAGACCATGACCTGAGCCGAAGTCAGATGCTTTACTAACTGAGCCACGCAGGCGCCCCTGAGAGCTCCTTGTTTTACTGGCCACGCTATTGTTATTAACAATATTTTGAACTATTTCATATCTTTATGAACTATTTGCATTTCCCCTCATTCACATTAGTTGCTTGTTACTATTTGTTGATTATTTTCCTAAAGGGTTGGTCATCTCTTCTCATCTTGGAGGACCTTTTGTATATCAGATTTTAAACGTTTTTTAATCATACATATTGCCAATATTTTCTCCAATTCTTTATTTTTCTTTTTTGTCTGTTATCTTTTGTGATAACAAAGATACAAGAATATGTAATCAGGTATGTCTTTTTCTTATGACATCTGGGTTATATAAGAAAGTCATTCCCACCTCAATTTTATATAAATATTCTCCTCCTGGGGTATCTTGTAATATTTTTATTCTTTTATTTTTTATATTTTAAGCTTTAATTTTTGTGATAGGTATTTGTATGTGTGGTGTGAGGGAGGGAATCTAGCTTTCACCTTTGCTAGATGGATGTTCAGTTATTCCAGCACAATCTTTTAAATAGAACTTCCTTTTCCTTCTGAATTGAGATGTCACCATGGCTATTTTCCCCAGGATCTATCTGTATGGATTTTGGGATTCTCTGTAGTGGTCCACTGGCCTGTTAATCTATTTCTAGGTAAATGCCATACTTTTTTGATAATAGACATTTTTTTTTAAATCTTACAGCCTATTAATGCATATTTTCTACTTGTTATTTGGGTTTTTTTCTTTGAAAATATATTGACTGTTATTACACATTTGTTCTTCCATTTTGTGCATTTCCAGCAATGACTCTGTGTAGCTTTTATGTTCTTTAATGAGATTTTGAATTTTATTTTATATTTTTATTTTTCATACTTTAAAAAGATTTTATAGTTTTATTCATAAAGAACCTGGACCTGTCTTGTTTATTGCTTTTCCCACTATTTGAATAAAATACAATTCTTTTCCATGTCTGTTTTCACCCTGATGTTACTGATACGGAGGAAAGCTTTTTTGTTTATTTATGTTTGATCCAGTCCCTTTGCCAACTTCTCTTATTAATTCTAGTAGTTTTTAGAAGAGTTCTTGAAACTTTTAGGCATGTGATTAAGTTATCTGCAAATTCCAAATAGGTTTGTCTCTCCTTCTCTAATATTTATATAATTTATTTTATTTCATGTCCTGTGGTATCACTAGAAATGTCAAAAGTTGAATCATCATGATAGAGATGCATCTCTCTTGTTCCTGATTTTAAAGGTCTTGTCCTCAGCAATCTATAGGCATTTGCTGTAGATTTTTGGTATATAGACTATTATTATATTTGGGTAGTTTCCATATCTTTTTTTCTGCTTAAGAGTTTTTATTATAAGGGAAGATTGTGGGATTTTGTCAAATTCCTTTTGGGAATTTTTGGCAGCTATTGATACATTCATGAAACCTTTCTACTTTAATTTGTTGATGTAACAAATGATGATGATAAATTTCCCTTTTCATTTATGATGTTGGACAGTTTTACTTTTTCTCTTTTAAACTTAATCAGACCAGCCAGGGATTTATATGTCCTAGTGGTTTTGTCAAAGGACTTGCTAGATTTACTTATGTATGTATGTATGTATGTATGTATGTATGTATGTATTTATTTATTTAATGGTTTGTTTGTTTCTTATTCATTAATTTTATCTTTATCTATACTAAAATCATCACATCTCCCTCTTTGAATACTGAGTGTTTGTCTTTTAGTATTTTGGATATTGCGGTATGAGATTTCCTGGGCTAATCCAGGCTCCAGACTTCACTGCTCTAGGACCTTCATATGGTAACTTTACTTCTCTGTTTTGTTTCCTTATCTGAAAGATAAGAAAGATAAAGAGAGATAAAGTATCTGTCTCAGAGGGATGCTTGACAGTTAAATGTGGTAATATTTGTAACATTCTAAAAACAATGCCTGACACATGATAAGTACCTAATAGAAAATAGCTATTATTATTGGAGTTCTTTTTTAGATTTACTAAGTTAAATACTTCAGTCTTTTTTCCCCCTAATTTTAGCTTGTCATTTGCATTATTCAATCTTTCATGTGCTATCAATTTGTGCTGGCTTTCTTTATCAGAATCTGAAATATACACATGGACGTACACATAAACATTTATAAAATACATGTTTATGTATTATGTGTACATATGTATTTCCTGCTTCTGATTTTTTTTTTCTACCTTGTCACATGGTTCTATAAGTTTTTGCTTCATATGCCTGGTTTATGGCTTTAGGACCCATTTTTACTTATTTCATTATGTCAAATAACTGCTTTAATCCTGTTCATGCTTCTATCATTAAAATTGGGATTGTCCGCTCTTCACATGGCCCCAGGACGTTATTTTTTTTTTTTGAATCAACCTTTTATAAGTTTTCCCAGACATTTATCTTCAGTTTTTTGATTGTCTTAGGTGTATTTTATAAACAGCATTTAGTTTTTAATCCCATCTGAGAGTGTATCTTTCAGGAATCCACTCAATTCACATTTATGTGGTACCTGTCATACTAACTTATTACTCCCATCTTTTTATATTCTATTCATCACTATTTCCTTTTAACCGGTCCCTTATTTGCTGGTTTTGTAGTTTTTAAAGAATACCAGGGGTGCCTGGCTGGGTCAGTCATCAGAACATGCAACTTTTGATCTTGGGGTTGTGAGCTCCAGCCCCACACTGGGTGTAGAGATTACGTAAAAATAAAATTTTTAAAAATAAATAAATAACATAAAGAATACCAGTATTCTTATCAATAGCAAATGTACAATAAATGTTAAAGATTAACCTCATGTTGTAAAGGAAATAGTGATCATCCAGCCTCTACCTTTATATTGTCCTGGGTGTTTTTCCCAACACCTTCTTACCCTATTTGATCCCTACAACACCTTGGTATGAACTGCAGGGATATAATCTGTTTTCCAGATGAAAATATTATGGTCTAGAGACATTCTGTTACTTGTCCAAGGACAGGAAATACTAAGCAGTAATACTCAGACCAGAACCTGAGTCTTCTGAACTCAGGGCTTTTCCCATTTCTTGATTCCTGAACTGTACCTCCCAAGTTCATCAGCGGTTATCATATTTCTCTGTACGTGGACTCCCTGGGAACTTCTAAGAATCCCAGTGATCCTGTCATACCCTACACTGATTGAATCTGAGTCGTGGGTGGGACCTGCATCAGTTTAGTGTAAAACATTCCCCAGGTGATTCCAGTGTGCCCCCAAGCTTGAGAGCCAGTGACTTTGATTTTCTTGGCTAAAGGTTAAAAGCAGAAATGGTTGGCATCTATATCTGCCATCTTCTCTACAGGGTAAATCCTGCTACGATTGCCAAGATAGTCATAGAGCATAAAAGTCATTATTGCGTGTTAGAAGAAGTAGACAAAGAAAAGACAATGTTGCTTTTCTTCTCCGTGGCCCAGAAGAGAAAATGAACTTTACAGTGCAGACTGAGTCATAAGGATTTTTTGGGCTTCCCCAAAACAGGTGGTATTTTGATTATTCACGTGAATTTCAAAGGCAAGTGCCTTTGTGTCTGGCAGTGGGTGTGTCGGGCTGCCTGTGATCTCTAACCTATGATAGCACATTCCTTCCGTGCTTCTGGCAGAGGAAAGGGAGGCAGGCACAGTCCAGAGGGACCCAGCAATCAGGAAGGATGACTCAGGAGCCAGAGGTAAGTGTTGCTACCTTTCCAGGTGAGCAGTGGGTCTGAACTGGCATTTTGGGCTCAGAATACTAGGCAAGAGCCGTCGTTACAAGGGTGCTTTGCTGCCATGGATGCACAGCCTGAAAACTACCTTGCCTTTGCTGGTGTTCGCGGCAGTGACCTTGCAGAAGTAGTCCTCTTGTTTTCTGTGCCTTTATGCTCTGCCTCCTCCACCAGCTGGTGGGTATTTTGTGTATAATCGCTGCCTCTGTGGAAGCCAGAGCCAGTGAAGGTTCAGAGCCTTCCTGCGTGCCTTCGGGTCAGACTGCCAGAACCTGCCTCTGCCCACAAATGGGGAAGTGCAGAAAAGTCCACATTGATTTTCCACTGGCAACAGCAGGTTGCTTAGGTCGTGTTGGTGTTTGGCGAGGAAGGTCCCAGAGCCCACACCACGTGGTCTGGACATACTTTTAGAAGAGCAAACACAAAGCCAAGTCGGACCTGGCCGGAGCTGTTTCCTGGCGCTGGTTTGCTGGCCCCCCTCTTGAAAGCTGCCAAACCCTTGCCTGAAAGTTTAACGAGACGGCCTGTGTTCATGGCAGAGGTCCTGTCAATGTTTGCTTTGTTGCCATGAGAAATAGCAACATTTGGCATGCCCAGAAAGGAACAGGAAAACTCAGAAATGCCAGGAAAGGCCTGAGCAGGTCCTGGAATAGCCATGATGTTTGTCTCCATTCAAGCAGTTAGCAGGCCTGGCGATAGGGCTTTCTGGGGCTGCTCTGAGTATTGCAAGTAGACAAGAACTGGAATTAATCTTGAGGCAACCCAATGGAGAAATTATTAATTTCCTTCTAAAAGTCTCTAATGGTTTTAAATTGGGCAGCGCGCCTAGAGAGGAACATTGGTTATCATTACCATCATCATCATCTTCGTCGTCATGATCACTTTTTGGATCAGCTCTGGCTTATGTGCCTTAAAAATTCCTGGTGGCCCACCATTCAGATGCCTGTGTCTGTGCCCAGGAACAAACGTTCCGGCTGCACATTTTCCGAGCTGAAGCAGCTCTTCTCCATCCACGTGATCTGGGGCGGGAGGGGTGGGGGTGGGGGTGCTGTCCAAGGATTTGTGTTTGCAGGATGCTCAGAAAGGATAGGAAGCAGCAAATATGGCCTCTTGGCTGTTGCTGGGGCCTTCATAAGTGGCTGATGGATTGACTGACAGGTCGGGCGAGAGCATCTGAAATCCCATGGGAAAGCAGCCTTTTCTTTCTTCTTCTTCTTTTTTTTTTTTTTAAACATTTTTTTTTAACGGTTTTTATTTATTTTTGAGACAGAGAGAGACAGAGCATGAACGGGGGAGGGGCAGAGAGAGAGGGAGACACAGAATCTGAAGAAGGCTCCAGGCTCCGAGCCATCAGCCCAGAGCCCGACGCGGGGCTCGAACTCACGGACCGCGAGATCGTGACCTGAGCCAAAGTCGGCCGCTTAACCGACTGAGCCACCCAGGCGCCCCACTTCTTCTTTTTTTTAATGTTTATTTATTTTTGAGAGAGAGAGCGAGACAGTGTAAGTGGGGGAGGGGCAGAGACAGAGGGAGACACAGAATCCCAAACAGGCTCCAGGCTCCGAGCTGTCTGCACAGAGCCCGATGAGGGGCTCAAACCCACGAACTGTGAGATCATGATCCAAGCTGAAGTCGGAAGTTTAACCAACTGAGCCACCCAGATGCTCCATGCAAGAAGCCTTTTCTGAGGGACACTGAGTCCTCTGGGGAACACCCTTGTCTTGGGTTAGGCCTACTGCTTGATGCAAAGAGTTTTTATTCAAGAGCTTTATGCTCTCCAAGGGCATCTGGGTGGCTCAGTCAGTTAAGCATCCGACTTTGGTTCAGGTCATGATCTACCGGTTCATGAGTTTGAGCCCCACGTTGGGCTCTGTGCTGACAGCTCAGAGCCTGGAGCCTGCTTCAGATTCTGTGTCTCCCTCTCTCTCTGCTCCTCCCCAACTCACTCTCTCTCTCTCTCTCTCTCAAAAATAAGCATTAAAAAAAAAGAGTTTAATGCTTTCCAGAGTATTTTGACGTATGCACATTCCCACCTTCTTAGACCCTCACACCCTCCTCACAGCTGGCAGTGTAACAGGTGTAGGAACTGGTGTCCCCAGAATTCAGTCTCTGGAGCAGCAGCACCCCAGCGGGTAGGAGGCGGCTCTGGGAGCAGACTCACCACCCAGGGCCTGGCCTTCTCACCACTCGCTTGTGTGAGAGGAAGAGAAAGCCTTTCACCAGACCCTCGAAAAGTCGCAAACTCAGACTCAGGACTGTTGGGGCCTCTGTCCATCAATTCGACCTTTCTTGTGCTTTCGTGAGGAATTTAGCTGATGTTTCTACACGTGTCTGTTTTCTCCAGTTTCCAAATACTGAATCTTTCCCTGCCCTCATGCCTTCCTTCTCCGGACGCTTTCTGGGTATACCATCCATGCTGTTAGTTCTTCTTAGAACTTGAAATAGGGTAGTGAGGTTATACAGTAGAGGAAGTGAGCAAGGACACAGGATAACCTTTCAAGGAGGCTTTCGTGACAGAGTTCCTCCCAGATCTTAAACCATGATATGAAACAGCAGTGAAAGAAACCACTTGTATTTAGTTAAAATGAAGAAACTGATGAATAAAACAGAGATGGAGAAATATTAAAACTATGATTTGAGCTTAAATGACAAACTGGAAAACACAGTAAGGAAAGAGTGCAAAGAAACAGTATCAGATGTGGTTGCTATGGTGGGTATCAGTATATAGACAATTACATCTGTAGCGATGCAAAGACACTTCAGACAGGTGAGTTAAACACTGGAAACCCATTAGAATATATTTTTAAAAGGGCATTTATCCCAGTTGTGAAAGAGAGATGATTACATTACCAAGTTTTTTACAAATATAAAGGTACATCGCCAGAAATCAGATGAGTGATTTATATATTAAAGCCAAACACTTATAGGAAAATATAATTTTGAAAAGAAATATAAAAAAAAGAGCAATAGAAGATTTTTGAAAAAAAAAAAACCTGACCAAAACTTAAATTCAAAATAGATCATTGGTAGAATGTACATGGCAGGCGATAACTGAATTTAATTCAGCCAGTGTTTATAGATCACCTGCTACGTGCTCGGGACTCAGGGGTAACCAAGCCAGAACCATGGCCCTTGCCACCACATTGCTCATAAATTCTGTTGAGTAAGAAATTGAGAGAAATTAATGATTAATTTACATATAAGAAAACACAGGCAGCAAATCATGGCATGGATACATACATAAATTCAATGATAATTATAGAAAGTTGAATTAAAGCAACTTAAAAGAACTGACAGAAACCTGTTAAACTAGCAAAAATAAATATAAATGCTGAGTAAGACACTTGGCGGGGTCACAGAGAAATAGGCACACCAAGGCCTTACTGCTGGCACTGTAAATCTGTTCCGTATGTGTGCAAAGTTATTGGCATCATGTGACAAAAGCCATAAAACTCTATCTCCCAGTGAACTGTTCTGAATTTGGCATTTCCTTTCTGAGAGATACCTCTAGGACATAATTTAAAAGGAAAAAAAGCTATTCCCACAAACGTGGTCAACACCCTGCTATTTATAATAAGAAGAAATTAGGGGAAGGGAAAAAAACGTCCAGCATCAGGTGAAATTGTACCATTCGTGCAGGGTGGATACCACATAGCCAGGAAGAAGCATGCCTGTCTCCCCAGCACTTAGCACACACGGTTCCTTGACCCTAGGACACCCTTCAAATCGTAACCCCCACACAACATCCTCAGGAAGGCTTCCTTGATCCACAGGCCTGGTCAGATCCCCTTATATCTCTCAGAGCTTCCTGTCCATTGTATTCACAGCACTTAACTAGGTTTGAGATTGTCTGGATGACATTATTGTATAATGTCAGCTCTCCCATCTGACTGGAAGCTTCTCAAAAGCAGGGGAGTTAGCCAGTTTGCTTTGTGTTTGACCCCCAGTGTAGGGCCTGGGAAAGATGAACAGATGGTTGCATGCGTGAATGGATGGATGGATGGATGGATGGATGGATGGATGGATGGATGGATGAAATTTTATAGATGCAGTAACCTCCCATTTACATAAGACTTCATAGCTGACAACTTTGGCAGACATTCTGCTTTATTCCCCTATACAGTCCTGTAAGGTAGAAAATTTTGTCTTTGTTTAAAAGTTGAGGAAGGGACGCCTGGGTGACTCAGTCAGTTAAGCCTCCAACTTCAGCTCAGGTCACGATCTCATGGCCTGTGAGTTCGAGCCCCGCATCGGGCTCTGTGCTGACATCTCGGAGCCTGGAGCCTGCTTTGGATTCTGTGTCTCCCTCCCTCTCTGCCCCCTCCCCTACTTGTGCTCTGTCTCCTTCTGTTTCTCAAAAATAAATAAATGTTAAAAAAATTTTTTTTAAGTTGAAGAAGCAAAGGTTTGCTCAGTAATAAGCTAAATAATTTAGTTAACTACAGACATTTTATTTCTTGTGTCCTCCCCCCCGCCCCTTCTCAAATAGATGTTGGCAAAATTAACTTGGAACTAGTGATGGAATATTTCTTGTAACCTTCCCATTTTTAAAAGGAAGGACTGAAATACTACAGGGAAAAAAAAACCACAGTGAATGTTTAAAGAAAAAAAAAACCCTTCTCTTTATTTTAAAAAATTTTAGTGAAGAAAAAGTGATAAATTTTATTAAACACTTTTTGGCGTTCAGATACTCTTAACTGTGGAGAACAAACTGAGGGTTACCAGAGGGGAGGTGACTGGGTGGATGGGTGAAGTAGGTGATGGGGGTTGAGGGGTGCACTTGTCCTGATGGGCTCTGAGTAATGGACAGAATTGCCGAATCACTGTATTGTATACCTGAACTGATATAACACTGTACGTTAGCTACATTGGAATTTTTAAAAATTAATAAAAAAATAAAAGTTAAAACTTTGAGGGGCGCCTGGGTGGCTCAGTCGGTTAAGCGGCCGACTTCGGCTCAGGTCATGATCTCGCGGTCCGTGAGTTCGAGCCCCGCGTCGGGCTCTGTGCTGAATGCTCAGAGCCTGGAGCCTGTTTCCGATTCTGTGTCTCCCTCTCTCTCTGCCCCTCCCCCATCCATGCTCTGTCTCTCTCTGTCTCAAAAATAAATAAACGTTAAAAAAAAAATTAAAAAAAAAAACTTTGAGATAAAATACTAAAAAAGACACATATTGAATTAGGAAACTTTGGGCAGTGAGTCACTAGTTATTTTCCTTATTTGTTTGTCTTATGTACATGATTTTGTTTTTTCTCTGTTTATGTCACTTTGAGAATTTCTATCTTTGAAAGTGAATCTGGAATTTCAACATCTTTATTTGGTTTGTTACCTGTGGCCAAGGACAACACCTCCCATAACTTAAACATTGTTTTTACACGGTTGTCAGATTATCATTTTCATTCTCAGATTATTTTTTTTCAACGTTTTTTATTTATTTTTGGGACAGAGAGAGACAGAGCATGAATGGGGGAGGGGCAGAGAGAGAGGGAGACACAGAATCGGAAACAGGCTCCAGGCTCCGAGCCATCAGCCCGGAGCCCAACTCGGGGCTTGAACTCACAGACCGTGAGATCCCGACCTGAGCCGAAGTCGGATGCTTAACCGACTGAGCCACCCAGGCGCCCCCATTCTCAGATTATTAAAAGTATATTTAAACTTTTTTTAATTTAGTCTTTTGTTATTGACTTTATTATTATTTCAAAGTCCCTTGAATTGGCTTTATTTATCTTGGCTTTATTATCTTCCTTGTCTTCACTTCATTCTGGTTTTTCTGTGCTTAATCTATTTGTTCTAATTTTCCTGTTTTTCTACGCTTAGTCTAATTGGTCTAATTTTCCTGTTTTCTTTTAGCTTTCTAACTTGGGCGGGGCTGGTTTACAATCGTTTCACTTTTTCGTTTTGCAATTCTGATCAGAGTTGTGCGTTTTCTTTTTCATTACTTGTAATGTTTTTGTTGTTCTAAAAACAGATTCTGTTGTGACTTGGTTTCTCTTTGCCACACACGCATTACTTAAAAGGGCGTGTTTTCATGTTCAAAGAATTGGCCACCTTCTTTCTAATCCTGCCTCCATCCTTGGTTCTATCTGTACTTTGCCGTGGCCTTGAGATAAGATATTGTCTTCTGTGTCAAGAGATGTTTGCCTCTCCCTGCTCCCTTTTTTCCTTTTCCTTTTTCCTATTTACTTTTCCTTCACACTCAGAATTTAATCAGTAAATATGCACCCTCCTATCTATTTGAACACAAAACCCATTCTCCTGCCTCCTACCATTGGTGTCTCCCATTTTTATGGTGGTGTGTACCTCTAGAATTCCTCGCTTCATTTTTTGCTTAGTGGATCTGTCCTAGTCTGCTGGTACTTTTCTTCAATTTTCATTAGTTTTTCTTTTCCCTTTTGCCCTGGGTTGGAGCACAAAGACTTAGCATGGCTGTATTTGGGGGTGGGGGTTGTTCGCGTATCTTTATTACTATTATGGAGCCTTGGTTATTTCTCGTCATGCCTTTGAAACAGTGTCAGCTTTTCCACGGCCATGGGAACACGGCGGTATGGTAGGATGGGACCAGACAGAGCACTGGGCACCTGCATCGCCATCCTGGTTCTGTTACCTTTGAGCAGATTGTCTCCCTGAGCTTCTTTATGGGCAAATGGTGCCTGACCTTACAAGGTTACTGTGAGAGTCCGCCGAAAGAGTGGGCAGGAAAGCCGGTACGTGCATCGCAGAGAGTCACCAAGAATGTGTCATCCTGTGATCCTAGCTTGACTTCCAGACGGTTTCCCTACAGTCTGACCTTGAGTGTGCCCTTGGAGGCAGCAGACAGTTCCGTGTTGACTGTTGAACGTGCCATCATTGGTTTGCTTGTAAGTTATTTTGGTACTTCTGTTTCCCATTGATCTGGTTTCTATGGTAATATTTCCTTGTGTTTGTTTGTCTTGAATGATATTGGCAGCGAACCACTATACTAATTCTGATATTGCAGCATTTTGAGCAGACATGCTTTTTCAGAACAGATTACATTGTTTTTCCTCAGTCATTTCACTAACTGCCTCATTAAATTAATCTTCCTCCTGAGTCTGAAAAGAAGGCTGACCTCCCCTCTGTCTTTATCTGTCCCTTCCTTTACTCCCTGTAGTTATTCTCAGGTCCGTTTTGAAACGCTCCTTTACACTGTGGAGCCCTCTCAGGCTTTTTGCTAATTTCATGACCGATCTTGCTGTCCTTTCCCTTACCTTTTTATCATCTTTCTAATCTACTTGCCTCAATAGGCATCCTGTTGGACTTCAAGAATCTCTGTTTCTTTGTTTTCCTTTTTTAATGCGTGGGCCTCTGTTGATGGAATGTTCCAAGATCTCAGGTCTTGACTTCTGTAGTCTTCGTTTCACTTGTTGTCTTCTATATCACTGCTACCGTAACGAAGTACCAAACACTGGTTGTTGAGAAATGTGTTGTCTCAAGTTCTGAAGGTCAGAAGTCTGACATCAAGATGTCAGCAGCAGGACTCTGTTCCCTCTCCGCTCCAGGGGAGGGTCCTTCCTTGCCTCTTCCTAACTTCTGGTGGTACCTGGCAGTCTGCGACTTTCCTTGGCTTGTAAACCCATCACCCCAGCCACGTGCCATTTTCCCCTGCACGTCTTTGCACCGTCCTCTCTCTGCATGTATCTGCCTTTGTGACTCAGTCTCCCCTTTTCAGAAGGACACCAGTCAGTCATATTAGATGAGGACCTGCCTTAATAACCTCGTTCTGACTTTATTATCTCTGTAAAGACCCTGTTTCCAATGGAGCTCACATTTGGAGGTACTGGGGATTGGGGCTTCAACGTATCTTTTATGGGGAACACAATTCAGCTCATAACACCATCCTTGTGGCCGCCGCTCCGTTGCCCTTGACCTGGGTCCACCACTCGTGCCCACTTTGTGTGCATGGGCAGACATCCAGTGTCCTGCTCATCTTTACATGCTGAATGTTCCCTCTCTTCTCGAGAGCCCTACACTCTGGCAGGGACTTGAGCGGCAGGGGTTTGGAAGGTCTCACATGGAGCGTTCCTCCCGGGGATGACGAGGCAGGCACAGACGGTTCTTATGTGTCATAGCCCTCACGCGCACGAGGAGGCTGGGACAGGGCTGCCGTCCCCAACATGCTGGTCCTCTGTCCAGCCAAACCCTTGTCATCCATGACCTCCTCTCACAGTGCGGCTTCCCAGAGAACATTTGCAGGCATCTTCACTTTTAGGGTTTCTTTGGGTTTATTCCTCAGGCTTTTTAGCAAGTCAGTTCTGTTTAGATTAGACCCATTGGTTTTGTGGCCTCCGCAGCGGTCTGGTTGCCCTGTCTGCTCCTTTCCCTATCAGAAAGTTGTTCCTGTCTTTCTGGCTGGTTCAACAAGGAGAAGACCCCTCTGCCATCATCCCAGGAATTTTTGCTTAATCATAGAAAGAAGGGCTTGAGTTTTATGTTGGCCAAGGATTCACAAGTACATTTTAGAAGATTCTATTTATCCTGCATCCCCTTTTATTTCTTTTTAACTTTATTTATTTATTTTGGGGCGGCAGGGGGAAACATGTGTGAGCAGGGGAGGGGCAGAGAGAAATGGAGGGAGAGAATCCCAAGGACGCTTCACACTGTCAGTGCAGAGTCCAACGTGGGGCTCGAACTCACAAACTATGAGATCATGACCTGAGCTGAAATCAAGACTCAGACGCTTAACCGTCAGAGCCACCCACGTGCCCCTCCCCCATCCCCTTTTAACATGTACGTCTTGATTGAATAGACTAATTCAAGAAGCTGCCTTTTTGTGCCATTCCCTAGTGTCATGGAGCTCCAGTCGGTTACCTCAAGGGATTTATAGTCTCTAGGAGGGAAGATTCTTACACAGTTAACCATAGGCCACAGGTCAAATGCTGACCAACTGAGAGGAACGATGAATTGGCAAGACAGGGAGAAGAGGTACGAATTCTGCTCTGTGGGCCCCGCAGAGACAAGTAACGATGTAACATCGAACCTCTACTCTGGTGAGGCTGCTCTCCACCTAACCAATGGCAGAGGCCCTCCGCGCGACCCCCCACCCCCACCCCACCAACCTGCAACTGTCAACGTTAAAAACCAGGCCGAAAGCTTTGTAGACCACAGCCCTCCACTTACCAATTATTTTTCTTCCACCAATAAAGGTTGCACTGACATAAAAGCAACCATAAGTGATATCATTGTGGTCCACTGGCTCTCTCACCATGACATTTTATGTCCGGTGGCTTTAAGAAGGCTTGTGTAAAGGCGGGTAATTGGACCGCAGCCTCCACTACAGGACAAGGAGGTTTTTCATACACACAGAAGCACTCCAAACATCACTGTCCGTATTGAGCCATGCCCTTACATACACCTAGTCCTTCTTGATTCGATTCTAATCACTACCACTGTCCCAGGAAATATGTTTCTGAGCCATCACACTGTGCCTCCTGGAAGAGTAGTACTTCCTTCTCTTTGGCCCAAAATTTAAAGGGCTCGTGATTGAGGACAAACGGGAACACGTATCCGTCTGTTTGCTCTGGAGTGGGGGTGCCTTAACCACAGTGCTGGTGAATTGGGGCGGGGGGGGGGGGTCTCCGCATCCAGCTGTCTTTGATTTTGCGATTCCGCGTGCATGGATTTCATTATGCAATTGCTGGCTTCTGTCCCCCAGAACCTTGTTTATTGTGATCCTTCCCGGACTAAACACAAGTAAGTAATGAAGGCTTCGGGGCTTACCCGGCTCCGTTTCCATGTGACGTGTACTATTATCTTCTTAACTCTGCGTGGGTTAGACTCCTTTCACTGTTCCGTAAACGCTTGGGCACCCTACAGTGTTTGTGCACCCAAATAACTTTTGTCAAGGAAAGTTTTCACACCAACCCAAGACCAGGTAGAAGTCTCACACATTTATTTGCAGCTCCCAAGCCCAGAAATCTTGTCACAAGGATGTTTATATTCTGAGTGTGTTTTCCTGTTTTCAGACTTCTGCTTTTTCTGACTTCTCTGGGAGCTTGACTTTAACAGCTTTCAACCCTGCAGAAGCTCTGGCGGGTGTAAGACCCAGAAAGAGCTAAATATTGGGAAATGGCAGCATCTGCTTCCCCCTCTTCCTCGTGTCTGGGGAATTCAATGGCACACAGCCACTCACTTGTTACTGATGATTTTCTTCTGCTAGAACAGTGCCCCCAAAAAGAAGCACGTGTGGTTTCCCTACAAGTGTTCTTTTGTGGCTGTGTGGTCAGCATCACCTGCTCATAGTCCATGAAGATCAAGAAACCCATGGGGCGCCTGGGTGGCGCAGTCGGTTAAGCATCCGACTTCAGCCAGGTCACGATCTCGCGGTCCGGGAGTTCGAGCCCCGCGTCAGGCTCTGGGCTTTTGGCTCAGAGCCTGGAGCCTGTTTCCGATTCTGTGTCTCCCTCTCTCTCTGCCCCTCCCCCGTTCATGCTCTGTCTCTCTCTGTCCCAAAAATAAATAAAAATGTTAAAAAAAAATTTAAAAAAAAAAAAAAAAAAAAAAAGAAACCCATGAGTTAGGGGCACCTGGGTGGCGCAGTTGGTTGAGCGTCCGACTTCAGCTCAGGTCATGATTTCATGGTTCATGAGTTCGAGCCCCTCATCAGGCTCTGTGCGGATAGCTCAGAGCCTGGAGACTGCTTCGGATTCTGTGTCCCCCCCCTCTCTCTCTGCCTTTCCCCTGCCCATGCTCTGTCTCTGTCTCTCAAAAGTGAATAAACATTAAAAAAAAGAAAAAAGAAACCCATGAGTTAGGGTGACCAGATGCATATTTAACACACACACACACACACACACACACACACACACACACACACACACTTCTGTCCTTTAAACCATAATCTCCCTGCGCCTTGGTTCCATTTGGTAAGCCATTTCTCTCATCTGCCCCAGTGCTCACAGAATGGCTTACACGTCACAGTACTCAAGCAAACGTGGCTAAATGTACAAACGCAAGTGAAGCAAGGTGGTGTCCTTGTCACGTAACTGGAGGCGATGCAGACCCTGGTTGGGGATGAGGAAGGCAGTCCTTGCACTGAAGCTTGCACAAGTAGGATGTAGACAGGAGCTAAGAGGACTGTGAATTCCAGGGGAGAGAAACCGGAGCGGGGTGCAGAGCCAGGAGGAGGTTTCTTGCCCCCTTCATCATAGTGGCAGAGCAGAGTGTGAAGGCAGAGGCCGGCCAGCCAGGCCTGCAGAAACTTGGTCCTTGAGTGACCTCATGACACCCACCATCAACAGGAGGTCAGTTTTCAGGAAGAAGCTTTTACAAAAAATGTCAGCGCCCACAATGTGTTTGCCACAGTGTCCAAGTGTTACCAAACAACGCACGTTCCGGGGGGACTATCAACAGCCCCAGCAGCCCTTTGGCAGATGGGACAGTCAGTTACTGACAGCGAGGCCACACTCCCTTGGTCCCCACAGCCTACCTAGGAATTTCAGTGTTGGGTCCACTTTCTGAGCCATGTGGTTCATTCATGAATAGGCTGTTGCTGTGCTTTAATTGGCGCTTTATCCTTGGCCTTGAATCCTCTGCTCTTGGGAGCATGCCCATCCCCCAACTTCTTCTACCTACAACAAATTATTAACTCCACAAACCCTCTGCCAAGAGGAGTGCAAAGGGCAAGCAGAGGGCAGGTAGGAGACAGGGAGGTGTAAAGCTGGAAAGAGGCTGGGGAGACTGGCAGTGTGGGGCTGCCCAGGGAAGGAGCTCGGATGTCCTGCTGCATTCAGGTGGGGGGTGTGGGGAGCCTGAAAGGTTCTGAGCAGACCTTGACATCTTAGGATGATCGATCTGGTTAGAGGTGTGAATATGGATTGGACTGCGGTTCTCGGTGGTTTGATTCTTGTCAGTGCACAAACATTTATTTAGTGTCTGCTACATGCTAGGCATGCTGGTGACCTTCAGAGACTGTCAGTCAAGGCTCTGCAGGGAGGTGCACACGGACCAGGCTCTGGACAGGCCACACCCGCTGGGGCATAGGAGATGACCCTTGGTTTGAGTTAGCACAGTACAAAATCAGTGGGCAAGTTCATATAAAGGGAGTTGAGCCAGACCGAGCCCAAGATGGTATTCACATCCACCACGACTTGCCCAAGACCCCCACCTGGAGGGGCTCAGACACAGGGCTCAGAGTCTTCTGAGGTCAAGTCCCTGCTCTTCATGTACTTACAAGCTGCAGCTCTGGTCTCCCAGAACGTGCAGGAGATGCCGGAGGGAGATTGCCATTGTGGGGAAAGAACACCTAAGCTCATCCGCCAAGGATGTCTAATGCATTTGTAGCATAAGTGGTTCGTGTCACAGTAATATTCTGATGCATTTCTCATTTTCATTTACTTTTGATGGTCTTATAGTTTTATGTATGAGACTTTCAATAGACACCTAAGATTTATTGTTAAAAATCAAACCCAAATCAGCCTCCTCGTCAGCTTACATTTGGCTGCCGTTTCCATTCAAGTCCAATCCGCTTGATATTGATTGACCAGAATGGCCACACAGGGTGAGTGGAGAGTCAGACTGCAATCTGGGCCCTCTTGGCTTTGTGTCCAGCTGTCTGGGCCTGGGACCTGTGTGTGTCTCCAAGAACCCAGGAAGAGGGGGCAGCCAGGCCCTTGGAGGGCCTTCTTTGACTTGACATTGCAAAACCTGACACAGTGACCTTCCTGCCAGCCTGCTCCTGGGTTGGCTGTCTTCCTTATCCCAAGGCTCCCGGTAGGAGAACACTGTCCTTCGAAGCACACGAGCCAGACAGAATCCTGGGTCCAGAAGTGACTTAGACATCATCAGGTCCAAACCGCTTATTTAACAGATGAAAACCAATAATAGCCAGATGAAGGGTGATACAATTAGGAATTATGGAAAGATTAGGGAGAAGCGCATGTGGCTGGATTTGAAATGAAGGCATCTCTGTGTGTAACACAGAGCTGTGTTGGATCAGTGGGCTGAGAAGCAGTGACACTCCAGTAGCAGTGGGTACACCTAACACCAGATCTTGGTTTCTAAATACCATTTTCTGCTAAAGGGAATCGGGGCTGATTCCAGGGCTGGGGCTTGGAAAGCACCAGAAGAGACTGGAGCACCTTATCTTGCCAGGAAGTAAGGAAGTGCCCAAAACATGTAGGGACATGTCAGAGGAACACAGGAGCCCCCTTGATGGGACTCCCACTGGCCAAACTGGGGATGATCTGAGCAGCAAAAGAAATAATGATAATAGCAATGGCAATACTTTGAGTAAAAAAGGAATCCATGAGTCCATAGTGATACTTAAAAGGAGAGGGAGACACCCTTCTGCACAGAAGAATGCCAAGTAACAAGTGTAGAAGGAATGATCATTTTAGAAAAATCACTGTTTTGCAACCATCAGTGTACTAACTGAGTCAGGCCAGGGTCAACAGTGGATGCTGAAATCAGTGGATGAAATGATGTAGGAACACAAGATACTCACTAGTCTCAGAGTATCACCCCACAGCTTGTTCATTAGTCACAAAGAGCAAAATGTACCTTTATAAAGGAGGGATCTGACGGACACAACCTTCAACAAGAGGTCAGGCCCGGCATCACCAACAGGGGAATAACCTGACATCAGTTGCCCTCGCATGAGGTCCAATTGGTAGGACTCATCATTGTCTGAGATTTTTGCCAAAAATGCTTCACTTGAATCTCAACATTGGGAAACAATTGAGTAGATTCAGATTATGGGGTATTCTATGAGACAACTGGAATGACTTGAAAAATTGCAATGCCAATGTTGGAAAAGACATAAAAAGCCATGAGGATTCTTCTAGCTTAAAGAAGAGTAAAGGGACATGACCAATAAATTCAGTGTGTGATTCTTGATGGGATCATGGATCAGGACATAAAATAGTTATAAAAGACATGTCCTGGGACGGCTGGGACTGTTTGAATGTGGACTGTGGATTTGATAATAATCGTATCGATTTCATTCCTTGAAAATGATAAATAATGGAGGTCACCTAGGAAAATATTCTTGTTCTTCAGAGATACATGCTGAAGTATTTAGGGGTTAAGTGTCCTGATGGCGCTAATTTACTTGGAAATGATTCCGCAAAGAATGAAAAGTGTCTGTGGAGAGAAAGGAGAGAAAGCAAAATGTGGCAACAGAGTAACAGTGATACCTAGGGGCAGGGCATTTTAGGGGTGTTCACTGTGTCCAAGTTCAGCTTTTCGGCAGTTCTGAACTTTTTCAAAATAAAAAATTGTGGGGGGAACAGTAATGACAATAGAAACAGCAATAGAATGACTTGTCTTTTTTTAAAAATCAACTGCAGTTAAAACTCCATTCTTTTGTCCTGAAATCCAGTATGCCATCTCTTGTCCCTCTTCATCCACGTGAATGGAGAGAGAGATAAGACAGAGACACAGTCCTTCATCCCCTGGTTCAAAGACCAGAGCTTTGAGAGGGCGTGGTAGACCTACCCTTTCCAATCCTGGCAGCTCAGCTAAGGAGATAAAGACGACACACTATCACCATCTAGTGGCCACAGAAGCAGTCTGCTGCTGCCAATTTTGAAAGCAAACTTTACCCCAAGTTATTACTGGTCTTTCCCGCCATGGGCTTGGTGAATACATTTTCCCATCTGCCAAGCCCTGGTTTTTGTTCCTCTAATTTTCTCATACGCCTTTCCAGCTGCTTTGGAGAAACAAGCCCAGAAGCTGATTTCCTCCTCCCGCCCCCCCGAAACCTAACTGAGCCCCAAATTCTTTGATAATCCAGAAGAAAGAGAAAAGCCCTGTTCGTGCGTACTTAACCAGATCTCTTTTTACCAGATCTCTTTTTACCACCACACACCAGCAAGCTTCTGGCCTTTCTGACTCTGCCTTGTGGAAATAAACAAAAACTAACCCGATGAGGAAAGCAAAGGCGATTTATTCAGAGCTTGCTGTAGGAAGGGAGTCAACTACGCTCGCTTGTGTTTTGGCAGAAGAGTGAGAAAGCTTTATAGTGGGGAAAAGGGAAAAGCCTTGGGTGTTTCCCAACTGGAGGCTCTCAATGGGAAAGCTGGAGGCAGCTAAATAGAAGCGGGGCGGGGGGGGGGGGTGTTCTACATGTTTGGTTGGGGGAGCATTTTGGCTTTCTCTGGTTGGTTTAAGTTGGACATAGGGCCAAAGACTAGTGACGCTGTCCATTATGAGTCAAGCCCTGGCAATTTGAATTCAACTGTTCCAGAAGCTATTGTGTAGCTTCCTGGATTGATGTTAGCCATGGAGGCTTGGCTTCCTATGAGTCTGGCTTAGAACAGGCTGGCTTCTTGGGCTGGTTACTACAGATAAGGGGGTTAGTTTTCTGGGCAGGTTGCTGCTTGTGTGTCAAAGTTCCATTTTTTACATATGGCCTGGCCATTGTGTATTCAGTCTCTTGCTCTCTCTCTCTGTCTCTCTCTCTCTGTCTCTCTTTCTCTCTCAGCAAGCCCATCCACAAAGCACCCAACATGGGGCCCGCCATGTTGCTGGCAGCAGCATCTCTAATCACAGGGAAGAGGCCCCTGGAGGGAGGTCAGAAGACCTTCAGCCTTCTGCTCCAGTCTGGGGAGATTCCTCTAAGTGTGGGTGGCCTCCCCCCTGTACACAGCAGGTGCCATTCCTGCTGATTCCTGCCCTGTGAGAGGTAACGCTTGCTCCCTCTAGAGGCCAGAGAGTGAGGTGGAGTCTTGCAGAGATTACCTGTGAGACACAGGTGCAGATGGGAACAGGTACATCCCCAATGCCAGCTACAAGTCAGCCAAGATCCTGATGTCCAGGGACTCCAGCTGAGATGAACAGACAGACTCACACATGAATAAACCATTGCTTTATCCCAAGCCTACGTTGGCCGTGGGCTCACCATCCGTGGGTGCTTTTCTCCTTTCTCCAAATCCAGGCGCTGCGTGTGAAATGGTCCCATCTCAAGTTGCCCTGGGTAGATCTAGACTGGCTCATAGACATCTCCTGCCAGATCACAGAGCTGGACCTTTCTGCCAATTGCCTGTCTTCCCTCCCCTCCGTCATCCCCTGGGGACTCATCAACCTCCGGAAGCTGAACCTCTCCAACAACCACCTGGGAGAGCTGCCTGGCGTGCAGTCATCGGATGAAATCATCTGTTCCAGGTGGGCACTCGGCCCACGCAGGCCCCCCAGAGTGGGGATGGGGACCTCTGGACCCAGCCGCCACCACTGCCCTCCTCCTACACGTACTCCCTAAGTGTCCTTTGTGGTTTTGAAAACAAACTCTCAGGAATGGGAGAGAAGTTCTGCCTGCCCTTATACAAGCTCTGAGGAATAAGGCCTCCCCGCTTTTTGGAGTGAACGCAGAGAAGTCTAGAGGGGCGGTTTGTCCAGCCCACATTTATATTCCCACTGGTGGCCACGCAGACCTGCCTGCCTGAGACATCCAGTCTTGGTCTCGCACGCAGGAATCAGAGGATGCTGAAATACTCCTGGCTGGTGCAAAGCTTTTATTCCACCTCCCAGGGAAAGTTAAGTGAGAAAGGCGTCACAGAAAGAATTAACAGCAGGTGGATAGTGTGAGCAACTCCTGGTCTCCTTTTGCGGGGGGGAGGGAGAGCGTGGGAACAGGCCTGCACCTTCCCCCTGCAGTACATGGATGTATTGGTGATACCTACCTGCAAAGCCCCATCTTCCGAAGGACTTGAGCCTTAGAGCTATGCAAACCTATGCAAAGAGTATAAGGTCAGACATAACCCATGAGGAAGAAGGCTGCACACAAACATTTAATTTTTTCAATGTTTATTTATTTTTGAGAGAGAGGGAGAGACAGAGCGTGAACAGGGGAGGAGCAGAGAGATAGGGAGACAGAATCCGAAGCAGGCTCCAGGCTCTGAGCCATCAGCACAGAGCCCAACGCGGGGCTGGAACTCACAAGCCATGAGATCATGACCTGAGCTGAAGTCGGACGCTTAACCAACTGAGCCACCCAGGTGCCCCAACTGCACACAAACATTTAAAGGTCAAGTGCTATCTGAGCGGGGGTCCCTAACCAGGTTCCAGATGCCTGAAAGCACCGCCCTATGGCCTTCCAGGAACTTTCAGGACACCAGCTTCTTTTGCTATCATATATTGAGGAAGGTTTGCAACCCTATGAGTCAGTGAGACCAGGGCCCACGAAAGAGACAGTTGATTTTCTTTGTCTACACAGTTAATGCAATGAATACCAATCCTACTCTGCATTTAAAACCCACACTCTTTAGCTTGTTGCAAGGGGAAAAGAGAAATACGTGTGCAGAGACACGGAACCTTGATGCTTTGCCTCTTTGTTCTGATGCCTTGCCTTCCTTCTTCCCCAACCACAGGCTCCTGGAAATTGACATTTCCAGCAACAAATTGCCCCATCTCCCACCAGGATTCTTGCACCTCTTAAAACTTCAAAAATTGACAGCTTCAAAAAACTACTTGGAAAAGTTGTTTGAAGAAGAAAGTGGTAGGTTGGATCATCAGTAACCTGACTTACTTTGTTGTGGTGTACTTCTTGATAGGACCTTTTTTGTTTGTTTGTTTGTTTACTGATGCATTTATTTATTTATTTTCACCTAGCCACTAACTGGATCGGTTTGCGGAAGCTGCAGGAACTCGACATCTCTAACAATAAATTGACGGAACTCCCTGCCCTTTTCCTTCATTCTTTCAAGTCACTCAGTTATCTGAATGTCTCCAGAAACAACCTGAAGATGTTTCCAGATGCCTGGGCCTGCCCTTTGGTTAGTATTGTGGTCATTACCCAGGGCTCTCTCAGTGCGCTCACTTGCGCCCCCTGGGTGGCCACACTGGGTAGTAGCACTGCCGTCCCCCTCTTACCCTCGGAAGTGTCCCTCAAGAGCATCCAGCCCCTGAGTGTCTCAGGCAGGTAACTCACGTGAGAGCCAGCACCTGGCTCCGGGCTTGAGGTTCACACCATGATGCCCATAGAACTTTCCACAGTCGCAGCTCACATGTCCGGTGTAGGAAGACTTCTGCCCCAGAATGGGGGCACAGTTCCTTTCAGATAGCTGTGAAATCAGAATAAAGAAGCAGAAATCATCTGCCTCCACAGCACTGCCAATTAAATGGTGGTTTTGCTTCTTGGGAAGTTTGCTTGTTAAAACAGATGGAATACCATAAAGAATATTTATGTTTTATTGCCATTGGTTTTGAACCAAGAAATTCTCTGTCACTAGCATTAACATTCTGGTGGAAACATATGTGTGTGGGAAACGGTTCCTCTCTGGAGCATGGTCCTGAATGATGCCATTATTTCCAAGGACAATGGGCCAGATGTTCTGGAATGAAGGGAAAGGACTATGAGCCACCTTTGTCTCCCTCAGGAAACCATTCCCGTCCCTTTCTTGGGGCAAAAGGACAGGAAAACGGGACAATAACAGTTTGTAGCGTCTTGACTCCGTTGCACTTATGACAGAAGCTTATTGTAGCATTCTGATTTTTAATATCAGGTTTGGAAACGGTCTTTCTCCTAGGCCCCCCGGCACTTGACAAGCTAACTAATGTCTCATTCTCTTTCTTGTCGCACTCTTAGAAATGTTGTAGAGCATCCAAAAATGCCCTGGAATCTCTACCAGACAAAATGGCTGTCTTTTGGAAAAACCACCTCAGGGATGTGGATTTCTCAGAAAACGCTCTCAAAGAAGTCCCCCTGGGGCTTTTCCAGCTCGATGTGAGTCGAACAGGCCATCTATTTCTCATTTTCAGCCTTTGTGAGGAAATCGCTCCACATTGCAGTGCAATCCACATGCTTCTCCTGAGCTTCTGAGACCAAAAACAAAAAATGTTGAGCTGTCAAAAATGTGCATGTTTATGAGCAAAGATTGGGAGGAAGTGAGCCAAATGAAAACAGCTATGTGAAGGGGAAGGGGGAGCGTGGGGTTTTATCCACCAGGACTCTGCAGGGTTGAAACTTGTAAGCACAGCCCAGCAGCCCTCTGTCTGACCTGCTCTGGCTGTGTCCTTCCCGCCCCCGCCCCCACGGGGCCCACTGAGGCCCGTGTGCAGAGCGGAGGGAGCACTGTAGGTGGGGCCTTATTGCCCCCCCCACCCCCCACCCCTGTCTCCCTCCCCAACTGGAATTCCTGAGGGTTAGAAGCTTCTTTGGATGTGAATTCAGGAAAGTGCCTTTTGCCACAGTCCCGAGTCCCCCCGCCCCACCCAACCCACCAACACGGGCTGCTTTCTTATCTTGGGGTATATGCAGACCTGTTCCCCCCACTTGAATGGGAGCCCCTAAAAGCCTAGAGCACAGATCATATTCATCCCTTGGCTCTGGGTGCCGCCCCAGATTGGAGCTGATGAGTGTTGCCGGAAGGCATCAGGGCAGCCCCGGGAAGAGGGCACAGTCCTCGGCCCCCAGTCCTGCCGCACCGGCTACCTGGGCCCCCACAGGTTCTCCTGCAGGGAAAAGTGAAGCTTCCCCCCATGTTCAGGGACCCCAAAAGGGCCAGGAGGGCACCTTGCATCTGTGTGTTCTCAGGGAGGATGGGCATCGAGTCTCAAGCCCCAAGGTGTGCATGTTTCAATGGGGACAGAAGTCACTGCTACCCTCAGGGGGGCCCCGGGCCATACGCTCAGTCCACCGCCCCAGCTCTGCCCTTGGGGAGATCGCCTGTATCAGCCCCCAGCTCTGGGTCCATTCCTTCCCACCAGCAGCTTGCCGACTCGGTTTTCTGGTTCCTAGTGGGGCCAGAAGCCACAAATCAGGAGGGAAAGAACTCTGTCTGGGACCTTACTGCTCGGCCCCGGAGGAATTCATGTTTGCTTGCGGTCTTCCCCTCCCAGTGGGGGTACTGGGAGGCCCTGCACAACTTTCGGTGACAAGCTGGTTGTGATGGCGGGGGTGGCGTGGACCCCCTTTGACAAGGGAAGAGACAAGTGCATGGAGTAAGGAGTTCAAAGCAGGCAGCCTGTTCACACTGCTGAGCCAACTGTAGAGGACAGGATAGTCGGTGTCCCCAGTGGTGGTATCAAGAAAGGTCACAATATGGGGCGCCTGGGTGGCTCAGTCAGTTAAGTGTCTGACTTTGGCTCAGGTCATGGTCTGGCAGTTCATGAGTTCAAGCCCCGCATCGGGCTCTGTGCTGACAGCCCAGAGTCTGGAGCCTGCTTTGGATTCTGTGACTCCCTCTCTCTCTGCCCCTCCCCTGCTTGTACTTTCTCTCTCTCTCTCTCTCTCTCTCTCTCTCTCTCTCTCTCTCTCTCTCTCTCAATCTCTCTCAAAAGTAAACATTAAAAAAACTTTAAAACATAAAAACCTAAAAAAAAAAAAAAGGTCACAATCTGCCCCCTGTACTCCCAAGTAAAACACGTTACAAGTCCAAGGGTAGAGTTGGTGCCCCTCTGTGACTGGTGGGTGGACAGAGGGCCGAGGGCCGGGTAGTCACCAGGGGGCACCACAGACACACGGGTGGTGCCAGGCACCTGGCCAGCAGAGGGCACCCAGCTGGGGCAGATGACCCTCTGTGTCCCTGCCACCCTGCCCCTGCCAGGGGCATCACCTGAGGAGGTCAAGGGAGGCAGGGGGGCCCAGCACTGTGCAGCAGCCCCCTCCCCTGGGGTGTGATGCCTCGGCCTCCAGGACCCTCAGCATCGGCTGCTGTTCCCAGGACGGGCCCGTGAGTAACTGTTACTCTTAAGAAGGCCCAGCGCTGAGAAGCACTTGGACTCCTTTCAGCCTGAAATGAACTGCCTCCCATTGATCTGGAGGGAAGGATAGTGTATAAACTGTCCCGTTTGCTGTATTTGATACAATTTCATGAGTTTTTGTTTTTTTTGGGGGGGGGCGGGGCTCCATCCCACAACCGTGAGATCATGATCTGTGCCAAAATCAAGGGTCAGACACTCAGGGCGCCTAAGCGTCTGACTCTTGACTTCAGCGCGGATCATGATCTCACCGTTCGTGAGTTTGAGCCTGGCATCGAGCCCTGTGCGGGCAGCGCTGAGCCTTCGTGGGATTCTCTCTCTCTGTTTTCCTGTCTCTCTGCCCCTCCCTCACTCTCTCTCTCTCAAAATAAATAAATAAAGTTAAAAAATTAAAAAAGAGTCGAACGCTGAACTGACTGAGCCACCCAGGTGCCCCAATATAATTCCGAGTTCTAAGAGACTATGAAGCCCCACACTATTGGAATCTTTGCTAAAGTGAATCCGTTACAATCATTTGTGCATTTTGTCAGGCACATGACCTTTCTCTTCAGTTTCTGCTCCCTTTGGTGTTTGATGGTACCTTTGACTCTCTCTCTCTCTCTCTCTCTCTCTCTCTCTCTCTCTCTCTCTCTCCTTCCCAGGCCCTCATGTTCCTGAGGTTACAGGGCAACCAGCTCATGGTGCTGCCACCTCAAGATAAGTGGACCTGTAGACAACTTAAAACCCTGGATCTCTCCAGAAACCAATTTGGCAAGTAAGCATGGGGTCTCCTTACCCTGGCGAGCTTGAAAATGTGCGTGTAACCACAGTCAAGCCGACCCTTGGCTTGGTGCCTTCCTTGGTGTGTTAGGGCCGCCATAACAAAGTACCTCAGGCTGGGGGGCTCAAACAACAGACTTTTATTTCCTCATGGCTCTGGAGGCTGGGAGTCTGAGATTAGGGTGCCAGCAAGGTTGCTTTCTCCTGTGGCCTCTCCCCTTGGCCTGAATATAACTACCTTCTCCCTGTGTCTCGCATGGTCTCCCTGTGTCCTAATCTCCACTTTCTTAGAAGGACACCAGTCAGATTGGATCAGAGTCCATTTGTATGACCTCATTGTAACTTGTGCACCTCTTTAAAGACCCCGCCTCCAAATACAGTCACATTCTGAGGTCCTGGGGGTTAGGACTTCAAAACATAATTTGGAAGAAAGGGGCACAACTCACCCAAAACAGTGTCCTGCCATCTCTAAGTTTTAAAGGCTCCAGGAGACTCTTCTCATGTCAACCTAACCTGTCATTCCGTTCCAAAGTTTTGGCCGATCACTAGCCAAAATGAGCATCCAATGAATAAAAATCACTCCCAAAGCCTTCTAATAAAACAGGAAGATCTGAGGATGAGCACAGCTGGTCCTTGGGGCCCTGGAGACCAGACTCCCAATTTCATTTGCTGAAGTCCACTTCTTAGCAGAATTTACCCCCCAAAGAGAGCCCCCCACTCCTGTGAGAATGTGTAATATGGAACAGCCACTGGAAAAGGCCTTCCTGCCAGGCACAGAAACGCTCACATCTGCCTCAAATGGAGAAGCTCAAGAAAGGGAATCATCATTGATCATGCCAGTGTTTGATCACCTCCTTTAGAGGTTTTATTCCCCCAAAGACTTGTGAACATCACTAGTGCAATTAGCGGTCAGGGGCTATGGGTGCTTACCTAGCAGCTGCAGGGGAGCCCAAACATCCTGCTGATCGACTTTTCTCCCATATCTCTGCATGGCTTGGCGTTGTATAATCACAGCAAAATAGTAATGTCTTTGCCATGCTTTCCTCAAAATCTGACCTTTCTTTGTTTTTGGCCCCGGCAGAAATGAAGACGGACTTAAAACAAAGCGTATTTCCTTTTTCACCACCAGAGGGCGCCAGCGTTCTGGGACGGAGACAGGTGCGTAAGGCGGTGCGGGCAGGAGACAGCTGGGCGGGTGTTCCCTGCTCCACCACCGGGGGTCGCCCTTGCATGGGGCTTTTCTCTCCCCGTTTGGCCTGCAAGTATCCTGAAGTCCCCTCTCCTGCTTGCGGTCCGATGAGACTGGTAGCTGCTGTGTGGGTGGGTCTGCCATGAGCGAGCACCGCCCTAGATATGGTGCACGTGTTAGAGCCTTTCTTAAAAGCCCACAGCATGAGGTATGGATTGGGGTTCCCCATTTTGCAGGTGAGGAAACTGAGGCTTCCACCGTCTTGCATTCAGCTCAAGCTTCCATAACAAAGCATCACAGACTGGGCGGCTTAGACAATGGAAATTTATGTTCTTACGGTTCTGGAGACTGGCAGTCTGAGATCAGGGTGCCAGCATAGTCGGCTCCTTGTGAGAGCCTTCTTGCTGTGTTCTCGCAAAGACCGACCGACAAACCGAGCCCGCCGGTGTCTCTTCTTGTGAGGGTACTAATCCCATTGTGGGACCCTACCTTCATGACCTCATCTAAACCTAATTACCTCCCAAAGGCTCCAACTCCAAGTATCATCACTCTGGGTGTTAGGGCTTCAACATATGAAGGGAAGAAGACAGTTCAGTCTGTAGCACCTGGCTGATGTGCCCAGGTCACACAGCTGCTCGGTGACAACCAGCTTTCAGCCCAGCACTGTGGGACTCCAGCCCCGAGGTTGGGAAGGGCAGCACTGTGAAGTCCTTACTGCCACACCGTAGCATCCACGGGAAGTCCACGTGGGCACACAGTCACCCCACCCCCACCCCCGCATGCTATCCTGGCCAGTCTGAGACTCTGTGGGGGGCTTAGGGTCTTCCCCCAAACTCATCAGAAACAGAACTTTTCTTAGAGTATTTTTACTGGTCTTAAAACCAGGCCAGTTCAGCAGACAATATCCCAGGAAAACAAATTTTTCTGGTTTTATTTTGTCTTCTGTGAGGTATGGGGGAAGGTGTGAACCTGTCCCTGGAGCTATTCAGCCGGCCCTTTTCTTTTTAACCTGAAAACTAAGACTTCTAAACCCAGCAGGGGTCACAGAAATATCCCTCAGGATGCTGTCCTGTAGAACCGGAACCAATATTTAGGTCATTTGAAATGTAACATAATGTTCTTCTTTGGCTCGATTTATGTTGGCAAGTGCTCTTTCAGTACAGATGGTGTAAGATGGGGACAAGAAATGCCAGAGGCCAAGACATATTGCAGGCATGACCCAAATGGTCTGTTCACCTGTTACGCCTGTTGATGAACTGATATGTTCAGTATATATATGGATATATGCATATATAGCAGTCACGTATGAGTGTGTGTATTTACATATGATTGAAAAAGTAACATGTCAGCAGTGGAACAGACCTAAGTAAATATAGGAATTAAGTATATGACAAAGGTGGAATTTCAATTTGGTAGGGAAAAAATGTTTTATTGTTTTAATAAATACTGTGGTGTAACTGCCTGTCCAGTTGGAAGGGGAAAAATCACAAGGCTGGAGTCCCTTCCTTATATCAACTACGAAAATTTCCATGTGGATTTCAGATTTACAGATAAAAGAAAAAGAAAACAAAAAACATTTAAGAGAATATATGTATAATCTGGGAGTGGAAAAGACCTTTAAAAACTAGGCGGGAAACCCAGAAGTCTTTAGAAAAGGACCAAAATCTTGGGCTTTGTAGAAATATGAAAGCTTTGTTCGGTAAAAGGCATCATAAACCAAGTCAAAATGCAAACAGACAAGAAATGTTTGCAACACAAATTGTTGCAACATAAACTGGCTTAAGTCCTAATATACAAAGACTGCTTACAAATTGTTTTTTCTTGTAAAGACAAACCAATAGGACAAAAAAAAAAAAAAAAAACAGGGGAGGGCAATGGATATAAACAGTTTGCAGAAAAGGAAGTACAAATGGTCCCTGTAACAAATGATGAGGCCTCGAACCAACTACTAGGGACACACAATTAGGAATTTCATAACCGGTCCTTTTTTAAAAAAAAATTTTTAACGTTTTATTCATTTTTGAAAGACAGAGTGCAAGCGGGGGGAGGGGCCGAGAGAGAGAGACACGCACAGAATCTGAAGCAGGCTCCAGGCTCCAAGCCGTCAGCACAGAGCCTGATGCGGGGCTTGAACTCACAAACCATGAGATCATGACCTGAGCGGAAGTCAGACGCTCAACCGACTGAGCCACTCAGGCGCCCCTCATAACCAGTCCTTCTTAAAATGAAGGGCCTTGGGACTTTGGAAATTGAGATCAGACATAAGGATTTCACTTGGAAGGAAAGAGAAGCACACCCTTTCTTCTCATCGATGCCCAAACGGGATGATGACACACGAGAAGTGTAGCGGAGGTGGATCTCAGTCATGTTTCCATTGCTTCGGGTTGAGCCTCGTACTTCATGAGTGGATTAGAAAGGTGTCTCCGGTTTAGAAATGTAGGCCTCGCAGGAGGTGGGCCCAACGCTGAGCGGGACCAGACACTCCCTCATGAGGCTACCAGAGCGCAAGGCCAAAGGCACGCATGAGCAGCGTAACTGGAACGTGCACCGTTCTGGAAAATGACCTTGCCGGTGGCCCCTCAGGAGCCTGTCTGGGGAGCGAGGTGAGGGGGGCCACACGGCTTGGCAGTTTCCCTGGCAGAGGTGGGCCGGGGCATCAGCACACGACAAAGTCCTCTGGAGTTCCTAACTTTCGCCTCGTGAGTTGAGGCCCACACCTGGGATTGCAAATTCTCCCTCGGTGGGGCGATTCTCTCGGGGCTGTTGATCCTTGGGTGAGGAATTATCTATAAAAGATAACTTATTTGCAGAAGGAGAGTAGAATTCTGAGGAGATTTATGTACGTTCAAGTAGTCATGTTTGTGTGGCGGCCTTGTCCAAAAATAATTTGGACAGCCGTTTTTACGGTAAAATTCAGACCAGCAGAGTCATAAATTACTTATGAATAAATAATTACAGTTCATAAATACCTCGAGCTGTGCTCGCGCAGCCCCGTTTCCATAGTTTCTGCACCGGGCCGAGAACTCTATGACAGGTGCTGTCTCTGTTTGCAGTGGTAATTGCTTGTTCCCTCCGTCCGTTACTTAGAGAGGCTTCATAAACACCGAGGTCAAACTGGAAAATCGGGACGCACAGAGGCCAGGTGTTGAGAACGTTCTCTGGGTAGAAAGGGAGCCTTTCTTATCGTGCGTGTGTTGCGGCAGGTTGAAGTTGATCATTCTTTTTCACTGGGGGGACAAAAAGAAAGTCCTTTTGAGCATCTTCCTATGTCCAAATCCATTTTTTTTAGAAAGCGTGTTACACCTTTATTTCTAAAGGAGCCCCTTCACTGAGTCCCCTCCCTGTGGCTGCTAGCTGGGTCGGTTTTCCGGGCACTGCTTTCAGTATTCTGTTATCATCTCTCCCGGAACATTCTCTGATGCCAGGTTACCCCCATTAGCATTGATACCTCGGCTACATGTGTGGAGGAGAGCCAGAGGACAGGGAGGAAGTTGTGATCAAGGACAGCGGAAAGTCGCTCGGCCCAACAAAAGAATCCCAGCTTCTCTATCTCGCTTGGCTGGCAGAGGGCCGGAGAAGAGGGCTTTGGGCCAGTCTTTTATCTTGAGTTCTCAGAGCTGGAGCTGAAAGGGACCCTTGGGGGCCTGCAGTCCTGCCCCCCTCTGTGCCTGACCAGGGAGGATAAGGCACTTCAGAGATTCTGCTAGAAACCTAAGCCTCTCGTCTCCATCAGAGTGCAAGCACAAGCTCCCTGCCACGGTCTTTCTCCACCCCCACCCTCCGGTGCCCCTGGAAAGAGCACATGTGACATGATTTTAATGGGAATCTTCTAATTAGCCTAATTAATGAAATCACTGAAATACTAGAGAGCTGGCTACTTTTTCAGAGAATGCCATCTTAGGAAGCCTAAAAACTGAGCCCATCGTATTATTTTCTAGTTGCCTGGCTCTTTCTTAACTGGAGAGGTAATTCATGTCCGCTGTAAACAGAATTTTTGAACAGTGCTGAAGGTATGGAATGAATATCCAGCCTCCTAGTCATCCCCTTCCCCAGAGACAACCACGGAATTTGCTGTGTCTCTGGTAACGGATATGTTTGTGTCTAACATACTTATAGAACACGTACGTGCATACGTGCCTGTGTGTATCCACATGCCTATAGCAGCACGTAAAATGCACGCACATGGGTGGTGTGTGTGCATACGCCTATAATATCATATAGCACACTTATATACCTGTGTGCCTGTGTAGTGTGCACATAAACAGCATCAGATAGCATATCCATGTGCATATACCGCACATACATGTAACACATTCATGTAAATGCATGAGTGTGTTTGCTCACATGCCTGCACACGTTTTGGTGGGTCACAAGTTAAGCCTTCTAGATGCCTGATGCCACCTCCTTGCTTTTCAGTTCACCAATAGCTCGTGAGTATCACTTCATACCTGCACGTGTAGACCTGCCCCATGCTTTGTAATAGTTGAATACTATCCTATTATTCATTAGCTACCCCCCTTTGGGGCGGACATGTAAGCCATCTTTTGTCTTTGCTGTTACAAACAGTGTGCCATCGAGTGTCCTGTCTTTGCATCTTTGCCACACGGGCAAGGGCATCTGTAGGACCATTCCCTCGAATTAGAATCCCTGGGTCAGTCAGATGGGCACCTCATTCAGATTGCCTTGCCCAAAATACCCTCCAGAGGATGCACCATTTTGTATGGCCACCTGGCCTCCAGGCTGTGACGGTCCAGAATTATCTGCAAATATCCAGTCTGCTTTGCCATTTCTTTGCAGCCGGTGTGCTGGAATTTCCGGCCTTCCTAAGTGAGTCTTTGGAAGTCCTTTGTCTGAACGACAATCATCTGGATGCAGTCCCTCCCTCGGTTTGCCTACTGAAGAGCTTATCAGAACTCTACTTGGGAAAGTGAGTACCCAGCCAGAGCAGCCGCACTGACCCTTCTGGCCCGGGGAGGCAGAGTGTCCTGTAACCCATCTGAGGACACAGACACGGGGAAAGAGAAGCCATCTATGTACCAGGAAGCAGCAGGCGGACTTTGAGAACTGGGCTTAGTCAAAGAGTCGGGGTGGGGGGTGAGGGTGGGGGGAAGGCTGGGCAATGACGCCACGATGCATCGTTTGCTACTTGACTCAGTCGTAATGAAAGGAAGTGCTCCTTCATCCTTCCATTTACTGGATACCTACTGCCAGGCACTGCTGGGGGGTTCAGACGGTGTGCAAAACAATGAAAATATGAAAAAAAAAAGTTCAGGTTATGTTGCCTTTTTGAGAAGAGATACTAGTAATCTTTATGGATCATCGTAATACATAGAAGAGAGGTGGACGTTGCGGGTGGAAATCCAGTTCTAAGCCACAGGGCTTTGCAGAAGACAGGGCTCCCATTTGTACTGCTGGCTTCCCAGGGAGAACGGCTTTAGAATTACTATATAAATGGGAGGCGAGAAAGCAGGGGCCCATGATGTCAGGCTTGGGGTGCAGGCCCCAGAGGCTGACAGGCTGCTGTGTGTGTGTGCACGTGTGTGTGTTCTCCTACGGTGTGTGTGTGTGTGTGTGTGTGTGTGTGTGTGTGTGTGTGTGCGCCCTCAGCAATCCTGGCCTCCGAGAGCTCCCTCCTGAGCTGGGGCAGCTGGGCAACCTTTGGCAGTTGGACATTGAAGACCTGAACATCAGCAACGTGCCCACGGAGATCAGAAAGGAAGGTAGGGCTTCCTCAGCACCGCCCCCTGGGAAAGATGACTCAAGTCCACTTGTTAAGGACCTTGCGGTGGAAGCTGCTGGGTGTCCCATGGAGCCCAACTGCGGGCTCCCATGGTTGGGAAGGTGCTGTAAAATTACCCAGAAAGTGATAGTTGCTGGGCACCGTGGTATTGCGATTGACCACATGATAAAAGTATCTTTGGTTCTGTGGGCAGGAAGGATTTTGTCTGGATGCCCTTGACTTTTGGACTCCACTTTTGGGATGATTAGTATCACACCTTTTCCCCATCAAACCCAATACTGCTCTCAACTTGCCCCATTAGAACATGTGCAAAGTGTTCCTTCAAGACAGGATGTTGTTTCCCAAGGGCCGTGAGCATGTTCTCGTCTATACGTCCACCGTGTCTACTTTCCCCGCTCTGTGATTTTGCATAGGCCCCAAAGCGATGTTGTCTTACCTGCGCGCTCAGCTGCGGAAAGCAGAGAAGTGCAAGCTGATGAAAATGATCATCGTGGGTCCTCCGCGCCAGGGCAAGTCCACCCTCCTGGAGATCTTACAGACGGGGAGGGCCCCCCAGGTGGTGCACAGCGAGGCCACCATCAGGACCACCAAGTGGGAGCTCCAGAGGCCAGCTGGCTCGAGAGCCAAGGTCAAGGATGTTCGGTGTGCAGAGTCCCCCATGGGTGGGAGGGAGTTTTCCCTGGCACCTTCTGTCTCCTCTCCAGAGAGCCTGGGATTTTCACAGCCTGGTGTCTGGGGCCCAGGGTATTTACAGGGGCCGCTGTGTGCTGTTTCAAAGTTCCTGCCAAGGGCCAGTGAATAATTTCTTAATATGACTTCATAGTTCTGTTACGGTTAAGTTGAGGCTTCGGGCCAGTGGTTTGGCTGTCCGTTAGATTTCTTTGATGAGCTTTTGAAGGCAGCAGTGGCCAGGCTCTGCCCTTCCTGGCTCTAAGGATTACAATTCAAATGGTCTGGGGTAGCTGCCCCCCAGAGCTGAGAGCAAACTGCTACCATAGACAGTGAGACCCAGCAGCACCTGGCCCTCGCGGGGAGGCTGAGAACCCACCCCCTGGAATGAATGCACTGTCCTGCCTAACACCTGCTTCCACCCCAAGTTCCGAAAAGTCTAGTTTTCAAGCCCCTATGTGGTGAACCTGTTAATCATCTTGTTTTGCGTTCAGCGTGAGACAAAGGAAAATGAAACTTGCCTCGCACTGGAATCAGAGAAGAGAGCCTGTAGAGGAATGCAGGGGTAGAATATCCCAGAATATAGAACACTGGGAGCAACAGCTCAGGGGAGAACACACCCCTGGAATGCCTCCCTTACCTGTCACAGTATTTTTAGGCACACAGAACCACACAGGGACCCAGGTGCGGGGAGGCTGTTCGGGGAAAACCGAGGGGCATTGGGGCCAGAGGCTGCAGGATTTACCCGCCCCCTCCCCCAGCCCCAGCCCCCAGCACAGTGCCAACTAGAGACAACAATGTTTTGTTGCAGGATCTTTTATACAAAATCACTTTCCAAGTCGGAAATTCCGGTTCGGGTCGTTAGGCATTTAGGCTGTACATTTTAGCAGACTCAGAAACCGGTCCTCTAAAGGGCAGAGCCCCGCCTTTTAATGCCATAACAGTCAAATAATACCAGCCCCACCACAACCCCCCAAAAGGCCCCAGGAGTGAATCTAACTACCCCGTGTCCAAAGGTTCTCTAAAGCCCCCAGGATCTCTGGATTCTCTCCTGGTTTTTTAAGCAAAACTACTCAATATCACTTTCTCCCAGCTATTCTTTAGCAAATGATTGTCTGACGTCTGGGGGGTGAATTGCAGTTTCCATTTTTCCTGTCCTTTGGCCCCTACTTCCTTTCTGCCGTTATTATCATTTCCCCTCCTTTAGTGGAAGGACAACCACCTGATGTTTCAGACGCCGAGCCCCGTAACGCCCTGTGTGTCTGGGCCTTCTGCCAGTTTAGAACAGCTGCCCGTTTTCATTTCTTTGCAAAAGCAGGTCAGCACGCCTTGTCTTGGAGGCCAAAATGCAGCATCTTGGAAATGATTCTTTGCTACAGAAAACTGCAATCTTAGCTGGTGGGGCCAGACTCTTAGCTCATAGAACGATAGAGAAACCACCGTTTACACAGCCTTTCCCGGCAGCACTACAGCTAATCTTTTGTTTGATTCCCACGTCGGGGAAGTTTCCCATCATCCTTGGTGGGCGCCGCCCTCTGGCCTACTCAAGTCCGGAGGCCGGAGGCCCGTCTCCTTGGCCTCGCCCTTGCACAGATGGAGGTTAAGCCTTGGCGTGGGCGCTGACGTCAGCACCGGGGTTCCCTCCAGCAGGATGTCTCCTAACTGTCTGCAGCAGAGACAGAGGCAGGACAGAGCCCCCAGTGTTCAGCAGATACAGGTGGACACGAACGGGAGCCAGCCATCCAGGAAGGCCTGCCCTCCCTCCTACCCCCGGGCTCTGTCAGGGGTAGATAGATGCTTCCAGAAGTCCACCTCCGCACTGCTGGGCCCCTTTCCCTCCCTTGGGTCACTTGCTTCCTGAGACAAACAGCAGGACGGGCAAAGCCCTTCCACTGCTGGGCCGTTTTTAGGCCCCAATCCCAGCATCTGAAGTGATCAGTTATCCCGATAACTGTACAGCCTTGGTTCCTAAATGCCTCCTGTCGCTGCCCTTGTTGCTCAAGCAGGTTGAGTCCGTGGAATTCACCGTCTGGGACATCGGTGGCCCCGCCAGCATGGCCACTGTCAATCAGTGCTTCTTCACAGACAAGGCCCTGTATGTGGTGGTCTGGAACCTGGCGCTGGGGGAGGAGGCCGTGGCCAACCTCCAGTTCTGGCTGCTCAACATTGAGGTGAGGAGATGCCAGCCAGCCCTGCGGTTGCCAGTCCTCAGAGTGTCACAGGGGTCTGCCACTTCTCTGAAGCATCCCCCTTCACTGAGGAAAAAAAAGAGAACAGAAAAGAAATGGTCAGGGAGAAACACTTTGCGTTTGGGCTGGTTTTCGGAGGACCCAGGATCCTAGGTCACAGTGAAACACTTCACAACCATCCTGAGCCAGGGGCACCTGGGTGGTTCAGTCGGCTAAGCACCCGACTCTTGATTTCAGCTCAGGTCACGATCTCATGGTTGTGAGATTGAGCCCTGCATCAGGCTCTCTGCTGAGCGTGGAGCCTGCTTGGGATTCTCTCTGTCTCTCTCTGCGCCTCCCCTGCTCGTGCTCTCTCTCTCTCTAAAAAGAAAAAGAAAAGCAAAAAACCCTCCTCAGCCAGATTGTTGGTGGTGCTCTTGTAATTTTCTTCTACCTTAAATTTAAGAGCCCCCCACCCTTGGACCCAAGAGGAAAACAGAACTCCCCTCTCACGAGCAAAGGTGATGAGAGCCTGGATTCAGGCCACTGCCCCAGGGAGCTGACGTGCTGGCTGCAGAGATCAGAAATCCAGACCTTCCGGGGTGCCTCATGGAACCCCTCAGGGCCAAACAGGTTTTGCAGAGAGGAGTGTGGGGCACCTGGGAGCTGTTTCCCAGTGCCCCGATGCTCAGCCACGGGGTTCTCTCTGGCAGGCCAAGGCCCCCAACGCTGTGGTGCTGGTGGTTGGAACACACCTGGACTTAATCGAAACCAAATTCCGAGTGGAGAGAATCGCAACCCTGCGTGCCTACGTGCTGGCGTTGTGCCGCTCGCCCTCCGGGTCCAGGGCCACGGGTTTCCCGGACATCACCTTCAAACACTTACAGTGAGTGTCCTGCTTGCTCCTGCCTTGTGCCTGAGGCTGCTGCTCCCTCTGGTGTCCATCTTTCCCGGGGACACTGGGATCCGCCTGCAGAGGGCTCCCTGAGCCAGGGGCTGGGCTCCTCAGGGGGACCCCTTCCGGGCTCAGCCCCCAGAACAGACTCGGCCCTGGGGAGGGCAAGGAGCCGCTAGAGGAGTGGCAGGGCAGAGCCTGGGCACACCCTCTCCACGCTTCTTTCCTGGTCCCCTCCTCCCCCGGGGCCAGTGCTGAGTGTGCATGGCCCCCACGGGACCAGGAGATTTGAGCTCGTGCACCACGCATCACATTTGCTGATCCCTGACCAAGGACAGACCCCACGGGCAATCTTGGTCCTTGCATTGGGGCTGAGCGGTCTGGGCCCGTGCCAATGGAACTGGTGCCCTGGGCTTGTCACTTCTCTCACCTTCTGAGCTTGGACTCACGACAGCCCCGTGAGGTACAGGGACCGTTGTGCCCACTTCACAGATGATAAAACAAGCCCAGCGAGTGAAGTAAGCGTTCTCTCAGAGGAATCAAGTGTGTGTTACTACAGCTGTGCCGGTGGCTCTCAGCTTCCCTCACTCTGGGTGCAGTGCCGCGGACCTGGGTGCAGGTGACAGCCTGGGGCCACTTCTGCCCGGCTCAGAATGCGGGATCTGGCAGATCCTGATGCAGAATTTCTGGAATTCTTCGTGTGTCCTTGAGAACACCCCTGAGTCCTGTGACAACAGGAGCACTGGCTCTGAGCCAGACACCTGGGTCCACCCCAAGTCTGCTCCTTTCCAGCTTGGAGGTCACCTTGCACCCGTGTGCCTCACCTTCCTCCTCTGTAAAACGGGTACACTCAGAACACATACCGCGTTGCTCCCAGTGAGATCTGGATACATTTGTCCATGCCCACCTCTCACGAGTTCCCTTGACTTGCCAGCATTAGGGACAAAACCTGTGGAAACAGAGACACTACAGGGCTTGTCAGAGGGAAGACGCGTGATGAGTGATCACCTTCTGTGTTACACTCGCAGCGAGCTCTCCTGCAAGAGTCTGGAAGGCCAGGAAGGGCTACGGCAGCTGATCTTCCACGTCACGTGCAACATGAAGGATGTGGGCAGCACCATAGGCTGCCAGAGACTCGCGGGGAGGCTGGTGGGTACCCGGCGCTTCCGACCGGAACCAGAGGGGCTGCTCCCTCCCATTCTGTTGGGAACCCAAACTTCCCTTCCTCCCTGCTGTCAAACAAGTATGCTGGGTCCTCAGGCGCGGTGGTCCCAAGGCAAGAACCATTTTTGGGAGGCGGGGGGGCAGGGAGGCAAGGGGATGGGGCAGTGAGGGGAGAGGTTCACCTACCCAGGGGACACCTGGGTGGCTCAGTCGGTTAACCGTCTGACTCTTGATGTCGGCTCAGGCCGTGATCTCACGGTTCGTGAGTTCAAGCCCCGCGGTGGGCTCTGCGCTGGCAGTGTGGAGCCTGCTTGGGATTCTCTCTCTCTCTCTCTCTCTCTCTCTCTCTCTCTCTCTGCCCCTCCCCTGCTTGTGCTCTCTCTCTCTCTTTGCAAATAAATAAACATTAAAAAAAAGAAGTTCACCTGCTGAGCCTCAGGGGCTGGCAGGCAGGGCTGGGGACCTGGGGACCCAGCCACCCACCTGTCCGCCCCCCCCCCCAGATCCCCAGGAGCTACCTGAGCCTCCAGGAGGCAGTGCTGGCCGAGCAGCAGCGCCGAAGCCTGAGCGACGACGTGCAGTACCTGACGGACAGGCAGCTGGAGCAGCTGGTGGAGCAGACACCAGACAACGACATCAAAGACTATGAGGACCTGCAGTCCGGTGAGTGGGGGGCGGGGGGGGGGGAGGGGCGCAGTGGCCCAGGTGGACTCCCACCGGCACAGGCGTGTCTGCGAATGGCTGGCAAAGCACTTCAGGTGTTTGTGATTCGGGGGCCACAAAAAAAATTGTCAGGAGCAGGCACGTGTGCCAAACTGGAACCCATGAGAGGCGGAGATCAACGGCCGGGGGCTCCCCAGCTGGCCGTGTTGGATCAGCACGTGGGCAAGACTTACGAGACAGGGCGGCTGACCCGGCTAAAAGGCCATCCGTGTTGGGAGCCTTGGTTGCTTTCCTAGGAAGAACGTGTGGCCTGGGCCCCTCGGGATGAGGCCACCCCAGAGTCCTTTGCCCCTTGTCTGACGCCGCTTCCTCCCGCCCGCTTCCCTGGGCAGCCATCAGCTTCCTCATAGAGACCGGCACCCTGCTGCACTTCCCCGACACCAGCCATGGCCTGAGGAACCTCTACTTCCTCGACCCCATTTGGCTGTCCGAATGTCTGCAGAGGATCTTCAACATCAAGGGCTCCCGCTCCGTGGCCAAGAACGGGGTGATCCGGGCCGAAGACCTCAGGATGCTGCTGGTGGGGACCGGCTTCACACAGCAGACAGAGGAGCAGTACTTCCAGTTCCTGGCCAAGTTCGAGATCGCCCTGCCCGTGGCCAACGACAGGTGAGCCCTCGGCCGGGCTGCCCGCACTGCTCCCTGGAGGAAGGACTTGGGACTGGGGGCACTGGTGGCTGGAACGAGATGTCCAGGGATGGGCCATGGTGAGGACCCGCCTGCCTGCGCTGGCTGCTCCTTCCTGTGCCATGGGCATCCCTTTTCAGGGGATTCAAAGAAAATGCATTTATTGAAAAAGTGCAGGAAACCGTGCAAGAATGGCATTAAAAATATTCTGGGGGCTGGGGAGGGAGTTCATGTTTTAGAGGGTTGACTGCTTGGGTATTTGGTGAATACATATGGGTTAAGTGACGAGGGTGACCACGCTAATTACACAGCCTGGCTTCAAAAGGCAGAGAGGGCAGGGGCTGGGGGGCGGGTACTCATGGGTCCAAGCTAGTGATGATACACCTAATCCAGTGCCACCCAGGCGGCAGTAGCCAGGACTCCAAATCCACAGACCAGACCACACAGACCAAATCCACCTACTATAGACCTTGTCACCACCCACCCCTGACCCCAGAGCTCTGGGGAGATGACCACTGGAGGCTCCCGCGAAGCTGGCCTGGACCGGACCCTGTGGGGCCAGCCCAGAGACTCTGCCTGCATAGACTGGGGCCTCTCAGGAGCCAGACCTCAGTCGCTGTGCCTGAGGCACGACTCAGATTTCCACTCAACCTTATAACTACAGGAGAGGGCCTCAGTCCTTCTTGTCGCTCCAGCGGGCTCCTGGGGGCCGTGAGTGAGTCCTAAAAAGAGAAACTCCAGAGAGGAACTGAGAGTCCGCAAGATACCTCATACTGTGGCCCAGGGGGTGTCCTGGACTTTGGTCCATGCAACGTGAGGCAGCCTCTGAGTTGACAGCATTGCCAAAATCTGACGATTTTCTGGTTATTTTACCGACAGGACAGAGAAAGGTGGGAATTCCTGCACTCAGGAAAGGCAAGGCAGTTGTCCACACGTGTGTGTCCGGGTGGACCATAAAATCATCCAGGTCACGGCCAAGTGTCCAAAGAGGCTTATAGCACAGCGGGTCAGACCACAGAGCCAGAATGCCTGAGTATGAACCCCAACTGCCCTTCTTGCCTCATCTGTAAAATGGGAATAATGCGATTACCAACGAGTATTATAGTTGTTGTGAGGATTAAATACAACAATGCACGTTGGGGTACTTGGGTGGCTCATTCGGTTAAGCATTTGACTCGATTTCAGCTCCGGTCATGATCTCATGGTTCATGAGATCAAGCCCCGAGTCCGGCTCTATGCTGACA
This sequence comes from Felis catus, assembly GCF_018350175.1. Lineage (NCBI taxonomy): Eukaryota > Metazoa > Chordata > Mammalia > Carnivora > Felidae > Felis > Felis catus. The sequence goes on from NC_058373.1 coordinate 19,301,514, forward strand.
GCACAGAACCTGCTTGGGATTCTCTGTCTCCCTTTCTCTCTCGCCCCTCCCCCACTTTCTCTCTCTCACCCTCTCTCTCAAAATAAATAGACATTTAAATAATAATAATAATAATAATAATAATAAAATTAGATAATACACGTAGAGTATTCAAGGTGTTTTTTGCACTTGAAGGCTCCAAAGACATCAGTACAACTTACTGTCACTCTTCCTTTGTGTTAAGTACTCAGAGCCAGTGGCATCTGGTTCCATAAAAAGTAACGAATATCCGAGCATTTTCCATTTTAGCACAGGTGTGATGGTTCCCCTGTGCCCTAGGCTGAGTTCCATCTCCTTGCACATAAGCCTTTATCTGGTCAACGATGCTACTGACCATCTTTGAGAGCTCCTGTCCCACCAAGGCAGTCATGGTGGTGTAGCATGAGTGAACCAGCTCCCGGGTACAGACCCGGTGCCCTGCCCAGGGTTTCATGGCTTTATGTTCAACAGGCACATGAACATAGCCCCCGTCTTGCTGACACTGTGGTTATCCCCTGGTTCAGGCTTCCCAGCTAGTAATTGCTCTCAAGTAGGTCAGCAGGTGTCCGTGGTCTTGCTCCACACACCTTGGGAAGAGCTTCCGTTGCCAGTCGGGATCTCTTCGTTTGCCATGCTGGCTTCTGAGTCATCCCTGCCTTTGGAAATATTGAGCCCCTGCTCTGTGTGTGCCGTGTTGCCTGCAGGGCTCCTGCGTCCAGAGCAAGCTCTCTGCACTCACTCTCACACCTACAAAGACGTGGCCAGCTGAGTGTGATGTGGGCGGAAGAAGCGGAATAAATCATGCAAGGCACTGACAAGGGCCTCCCACTTGGGGAAGAGACAGAACAGCTAGATAACAAGGACTTTTCAGAACATGAAGGAATAAATCAGGGTGTCCTGCTGGCCAAGGCCAGGGGTGGAGGGAGAAGGTCCTTTTACTTAAGATCTGAAGTGGCTAAAAAGAACCTAACACTTCATTGCCTGCCCCCTTTGGGCCTCACCTGCACAGCCCCTGTCCATCCTCCACCAACTCTGTGGGATAAGTGTCCTTTCTCGTCCCACATCAGGGAGGTGGAATCTCAATATGGTTACACTGCATGCCAAAAACACAGAGCCAGGATTAAGTATTCTTTTACAGTATTTTCAAGGGTCTCTTCCAGAAAGTTCTAAAGACATTTTATTGGACCTAAACTGATGTATTTTAAAAGCATCAGGGGAGCTGAAGGCAAGGCCTTTGTTGAGGAAAGGGCACACCCAGGGGCCACCCTGTACCTGCCTCCACAGCTCCACACACACACAGAACATGCTGGTTTTCAGACACGCTCTCAGTGGGACCTCCCCAGGCTTCAGCTGTTTCCCACTGACCACAGTCATGAACAGCTCACTGACTCGGTGACTCAGCACTTTTACGATGAGCAAGAGTGCTCTCATAAACCATCCCTCTGTGCAAAAACAGCCTCGTCCTGACTTTGAAGGCGATTGTGTTGTCTCAACTGTCCAAGAACAATAAATAGCTTCGAAGGCCAAAAATGTTACTCTGACGCCAATATCTGCATTGTCCTTGGAACCGTGCAGCTGTATTTGTTTTTCCTCCACCATCCAAAGTTCATTTTAAGTGATTTCCCCGATCACAACCCACTTTTACAGAGAGCGAACCGTGACTTGCTATGTCTGACGGGTTTATGACTACAGATGTTTTCATGTCTTCCCTCGGGATATTCTAGTCGCCGTCTTAGAGACCTTCCTTGATACGTGTGCTTGCTGTGCCCATCTTCATTTTCTCTTGGAGCATTTATTCTCAACACAGAAACTACTGTCTCTTTCTAAAAGTAAAATCCCAAAGGCCCCAGGGGGGAAGGGACTTGGGCAGCGTGCCCCGGCAAGCTCGGGCCACGCTGTTCACCTGTCCCCTTTGTTGTGTTTCAGCTATCTTCTGCCACACCTCCTTCCGTCCAAACCTGGCCTGGACACTCACGGCATGCGACACCCCAAGGCCAATACCATTCAGAGAGTGTTTAAGATGAGCTTCGTTCCTGTTGGCTTCTGGCAAAGGTTTATAGCACGGATGCTGATCAGCCTGGCGGAGATGGACCTCCAGGTAGCTGCTGTTTCTGCATGGGGTTGGCGGGGGGTGGGGGGTGGGGGTGTGTGTGGAGAATGCGTGCGCAGCAGCCGTAGCTGAGCCCTCGAGGGAAGGAGATGGCCCTTCACGGGAGGGGCTTGATCAAAACCCCTTTTCCTGCAGCAAAGCTACTGACTTGGGGCCAGGAGGCCAGTGTGGCACGGCTGCCTTCTCTTCTGTAGGCTGGCAGACCCATTTGAACCATTCTGCAAATACCAAATCAGCACCTCACTGGCTCAGAATACTCATTTTAGGAGCAGTGGTTGTAAATCAATCCATATCAAAATCCTCTGGAGGGGTCACCTGGGTGGCTCAGTCGGTTAAGCATTTGACTCTTGAATTCAGTTCAGGTCATGATTTCATGGACCCCATGTCAGCTCCACGATGGGCTTGGAGACTGCCCGGGATTCTCTCTCCCCCTTTCTCTCTGTTCCTCCCCTGCTTGTGTGAGCATGTGTACGCACTCTCTCACTCTCTCCCTCTCAAAAAAAGAAAACAAAATCCCCTAGCTTGTTAGGACATAGATGGCTGGTCCCCCTCAGAGGTTTTGATCAGGTGGGTATGGACTGGGACCTAACCCTTGCATTTTGCATACCTAACCCTTGTCCCCAGTGATGCCACTGGGTGGTTTGGGGACCACACTTGGAGAACCATGGCTTTAGAACCATGTTTTTGCCCACTCAGGCTGTGCGCTAGAAGCCAACGTGAACCTGGGGAGCTTCTAACAGACATGGACAGAGCCCAGACGGCTTAACTTAGAATCTCTCAGGGCAGCACCCAGGCATTGGTAGTTTTTAAAGCTTGGCAGGTTATTTCACCATCCAGTCAAGCTTGAGAACCAGGAGTGCAGAGCTTTAACTTGGTCTGGAAGCAACAAAGACCTAACCCAAGAAGTTACTTTCTGTGGGTTCACCTGGGGTGGTTGAAAGGCTTCCTGGCTGTCCGTCAACGTGAATTTCATGCAAAACAGTAACATGAAAGTAGCATTTGTATGGAGTGGTGTTTCTCAAAGTGGGGTCCCTGGACCAGCAGAGGCAGCCTTACCTGGGAGCTTGTTAGAAATGCAAATTCTTGGGCCCACCCTGGACCCACTACATCAGAACCCCCAGGATGGAGGCCAGCACTCTGTTTTTCACAAGCCTTCCAGGGGATTCTGACCCACTCTACAATTTGAGCACCCCGGCATAAACTTGGACTATTGAATAATTGGCATTAAATTCAGTATGGATTTATTTTTTACCACATTGTAATTAAAAGGCTCTTATAGAATTAGCAACTCCTTGACTAATTAAAAATATTCTTTGATCTCCCCATTTTACTGAAATGTTAAAAAATAAATACAAGAGCCTGAAAATCATAACTGCTGTGGCCCATGTTATGGGGAGTTTGGGGGGGGGGGGGCTTGTTTGCAAGGCCTGGAGGGCGCACTGGTGGGGAGAGTGGGTGCAGGAGCTGGCTCATCTACAGTCCCGATTTGGTCACGCTGCCCTCCCTTTGAACTCATTGTCCTGCCACGTTCTAAGTGGGAGGTCACAACACAGCGTCCTCGTCCTCGTCATCGTGTGAGGCCTGAGCTCCCAAGTGGGCTCAGTGTTGGCGGTGGGGGGCAGGCGCCCTTCCAGGCAGCATCCCTCACTCAAAATGAGGGGGAAAGTCCCATTGAAATTCAGATGAGAGGGATTTCAGTCTCAGGAGCAATCAAGGCGTACAAATTCAAGCGAGGATGAAATGCTGGCCACTTTTCACCTCTCAAATCAGCAAAGAGTAAAGCCATAGTAGCCTCCAGAATCATGACGCGGTTCATACCCTGTGGTCAGAGTGTATATGTTCTAATCGTTTCGAAAGTGATTGCTCAGTACACATCCAGGGCTACGAGTATTTCAACCCTCTGATGCAATAATCCCACTGCTAACACTGTGAACTAAGGAAATCAGAGAAAGTTTTGTGACTTTTCACATTCTACTGGCTCACAGTCTGCATTATTAAATAAGGCTTTCTTTTTTTAAGTTTATTTATTTATTTTGAAAGAGGCAGAGACAGTGTGAGCAGAGGAGGGACAGCATGAGTGAGACAGAGAATCCCAAGCAGGCTCTGCGCTGGTAAGTGCAGACTTGGGGCTCGAACTCACGAACAAACCATGAGATTATGACCTGAGCAGAAATCAAGAGTTGGCTGCTTAACCAACTGAGCCACCCAGGTGCCCTGGGAAGTTACTACACTTAGTAAAATATTGAGCTTTAGGAAAATGAATTTTATATGAGTTATTAATGGCATAGGGAAAGTGAGGTTTTTAAAAGCATACAAATTTAGAAAATTAGAAGTACAAATTTAGAAAATATGGCCTCAGCTATTTTCTAAACATACATGTAAACAGAAAAAAAAATCCTGGATTAATATACACCAAAATATACCAAAATAGTGTCGTTTTGTGTTCTTTTGCACATTTGTCTGTATTTTCTACATTTTCTAACATAAATTGTTGCTCATAAAGTCAGGGAGGGAAAAGATTTAAACAGAAGAAGCCTATTATTATCAATCCTTTGGGGGAAATGTGCTCCTAGAGTATCCTGGAGACCCGTTCAGATAATGCAGTGTTTAATTTGGCAGCGGGATGCGTGGTGCGGGAGGAGGGGGTGGGAAAGACGGGGGTCATTTATCACGATGGGGCCACACCGGTCTCTCCAGAGCTCTGTTCAGGGCCAGCGAGGAGGCCGGAATACTTAAGCAGCATCTTTTCTCTGTCTTTCAGCTTTTTGAAAACAAGAAGAATACTAAAAGCAGACACAGGAAAGTCACCATTTATAGTTTTACAGGAAACCAGAGAAATCGCTGCAGTACGTTCAGAGTGAAAAGAAATCAGACCATCTATTGGCAGGAAGGGCTCCTGGTCACTTTTGATGGAGGCTACCTCAGGTAGGAATACTTGAGAACCCACGTGACTGGGTCAACGTGGTGCCGTGGAAATAGCCCCGTGGCGGCCTCTTCTGGGAGACTGTCCACTGGTGTCCAGAGTTCTGTTCCCGAGAGCAGCTCATCATGGCAGTTTGCTAGAAATACGAGACTCTCCCCTGAAAATATCCAGGGGCTCCCTGTCCCCTCACCTCCTTCCTCTCCCTGTGAGAGAGGGTATGGTGACCACAGCCCAGGACTTGAGGGAAGTGGGCGGGCACTGAGCTCCAGCACCCCCCACCCCCGTGGTCACTTAGGTGACACCTGCAAGAGCCTTGCAACCATCTAGCCCTATCCCCTTGTCCCAAGTGACGATGGCCCAGGTGACCCCGCTGGTTCCCCAGCCCGGATCCTACGTGCAACATAACGAGTTACCTCCCTTTTCCTGTCTACCTTTTTGAGAGACAGAAAGACATAAAGTCAACTCAAGAGGTTTAATAAATGACTTTTAATCAGTTTTAATAAACACACACAATTATTTCATATTTACAATGAGTTTTTCAAAATATTCTTCAGTTGCATGAGAAGAGAAGAGTAATGTATCTTCTTTTGAGGGCCTGACTTGAGCCCCTCTCTTTGCCTAGGGTTTTCATATAGATAGATGTTCTCACTTAAAGCTCACAGCTGCCACCTGGCAGATGAGAATCTTGTGGTTCAGAGAAGGGGAGAACCTTCCCCAAGGCCACGCCTGGAGATCTGATTCTAGCTTGAGCATCCCCTACTGCCAAGTCCTCATTACGTCCACCTCATGGCATTGGGAAGTCGTGGGGGCACAAGGCAGGGTCAGGCACACAAGGGGGTCCCCTTGACAGTCCTGCCTGGGCACAAGGTACTGGGGTGGGATGGTAGGGTCCCTGGGGTTTAGGTCTTGCCCTGGAGGCAAGGAGATCATCCCAGGGCCTTCCACGGGCAGATCACAGTGGACTCTTTCTGGGTTGCAGCGTGGAATCCTCGGACGTGAACTGGAAAAAGAAAAAAAGTGGAGGAATAAAAATCATTTGCCAGTCAGAAATGAGGGACTTCTCTGCAATGGCTTTTATCACAGACCATGTCAATTCCTTGATCGATCAGTGGTTTCCTGGTAAGAGAATGTTCTGGGACCAAGTCTTTGCTCATGTTAATATTTCTTTATGAATCAGGGTGGGGCACATTATTTAGGGAGCAAAAGTCTCACTGGGATTCAGCCCAAGGCAACCAGAGAGGTCCTAATGGCCCTTTGGCAGAATCCTGATCCCAGGGGAGTATGGCTGTGTCATGGGGGTGGGTGCTATGGGGAAGACGTGGGCCCGGGCCCCACAGGGTGTGTGCAGGACTTGGCCCCCTGGCTTCCCACAGTGTGTGGGAAGGAAGACTACCCTGGGTACCACGCATGGTCCAGGAAGACCTTGCGTGTGAACTTCACGTGGGTCTTTTCTGCACAGTGAGGCTAGTGCTGAAATCTGGGGGCACCGCATGGATGCAGATTTAACCCTTACACGGAGGTGGGAAGGGAAGAGAGCCACACCTGTCAAGGACCCCCATTTTTCTTTCCTGCCTGCCCCCATCCTCAAATCCCGGAGGTGATCAACCACCCACATGGTCCTTTGATCAGTTTCTCCATTGACAATCCACCCAAAGAAAACACTTTTTGAAGTGAAGCTTTTGAGGCCCTCTGTTTGTTTTGCTACCAGAGTGGAGACAAACCCGCAGGGTGTCCTGCAGAGAGGAGGCTGTCTGGGGCCAAGCAGGCAGCCTCTTCCCCATGAGCCCTCAACCCCTGAAGGCTGGCAGCTGAGAGGGCAGTGCTGGGTTTGGACACCAAGACCTGCTTGGCCAGCCTTCTAACCTCCCCAAGCTCGCTTCTCACTTGAAGCCATCCCTGCATCCCCAGGCAGGGGGTCATCGGAGGACATGGCAGGATGTATGCTTTGGACACCAGGGCCTGGGATCCTTCCAGGGTTGATGGAAAAGCTGACCTACAAGGCAAAAATCTTAGAAAGGAGCCTAAGAGAAGGTAGTTTGGGTGTGCTTGGCCATCCAAAGGAGCCTCCCTGGGCTTTTATGACTCCCCACCAACCAGAGAGCCCTACAGCAGGTGCTTCTGCAGATGTGAGGGGGGCGGGGAAGGGGGTGCATTAGATAATCACCTGAGACAGGAGGGGCTGGGCCGAGCGCCTGAGACAGGGCTGCCCAGGAGAGAGCACCACCCGCCAGCTAGCAGGATATATTATACACAGGGCTGCAGACAGCAAATGTGCCCAGAAGCTTCTAAGAGTCCCCCTCCTACCCTGCACAAGACAGGCCATCAGCTCACCCTGAGGGTTCCTCTACAGGGGGGCCATGGATCCTGTTTCTTTGCACCTCCTTTCAGAGGCGGGCAGCAAAGCTGTGTGTCTCCTGCCCAGGGGAACGCAGGTAAAATGACTAGGTTCTATTTTAATTTGTACTCATTTCTCCCCCCTGCATTGCTCTTCTAGGAAGGATGGGAATAATTGCAAGCCTTATGTTTCTAATTTTAAGAATGGCTCCTTATTGGTTGTGGTTCGGTTGTTGGAGCGTGACATAGCTCCGACCCAGCCCGCAGCATCCTGTCAGGGCCCGGCTGTGCAGGAGGGATCCCCAACCTCTCAGCCCTGCCTCAGCCAGCCGGCTCAGGGTCTAGACCACCCACTGTCTGTCCAGTGCATCCCTGACCTTTCCCTGTGTGCATCTTTCCTGGTGAAGGATCTCGCTGTCCAAAAAAGAACCCAAGTCATGGTTCAGCCACTCCCTTGGGTCCAGGCAGGGGCACACAGACCCCCTCCCGTGAAAAGCCCACCCAGCCCAAAGTTGCAGGGTGCTACCTGCAGCCACCTTCATGTGAACTGTGTCCTTCTCTGTCCCCATTTAGCCCTGACAGCCACAGAAAGCGATGGGACCCCACTCATGGAACAGTACGTCCCCTGCCCAGTCTGCGAGACCTCCTGGGCCCAGCACACCGACCCGAGTGAGAAATCAGAGGGCGTACAGTACTTCGACATGGAAGACTGCGTGCTGACAGCCATTGAGCAGGACTTCATCTCCTGCCCCAGACACCCTGACCTCCCCGTGCCTCTCCAGGAGCTGGTTCCTGAGCTGTTCATGACTGACTTCCCGGCCAGGTAGGCCACAGCACCACACTGCATGGCTGGCCCCCACCTTGGGGCTGCCCTAGCCATGCTTCCCACACAATCTCCTGTGACCTTTAGGTCCCTGTCCTAGGCTGCCCGAAGGGAACCAGGCTGTCAGCTTGCCATTTTTGAGGCCACAACAGGCTCAGCTGAGCCAATCACCTGGAGGGGCACACCATTCTGGGTCCCCACACTGTGTTTCCATCACATCGCCTGAGCTCCTTTGCACTAAGTTTGCTATTCCCTCTGATTCCTCCTTTTCCTGCCGGCTCAAGGAATAAGAGGCAAATTCTCCTTGGCGGCGTTCAGGAAGGGGGCGCTCCAGACCTACAGCCACATTTGCCTTTCCTGGCAAACGAGAGCATTTGGATCCCTGAATCTGTTCTCCTTTTTTTGTTGTTAATTTTTTTTAATGTTTATCTATTTTTGAGAGACAGAGCACAAGTGGGGAGGGGCAGAGAGAGAGGGAGACACAGAGAATCAGAAGCAGGATCCAGCCTCTGAGCTGTCAGCACAGAGCCCAATGTGGGACTCAAACTCAGGAACAGCGAGATCATGACCTAGGCCAGTGTTGGACACTTAACCTACTGAGCCACCTAGGTGCCCCAATCTGTTCTTTTTCTTTTTTTAAGTTTATTTATTTATTTATTTTGGGAAGAGAGCACAAGTCAGGGAAGAAAAGAGAGAGAGGGAGAGAGAGAGAATCCCAAGCAGACTCCACACTGTCAGCACAGAGCCCAATGCGGGGCTTGAACTCACAAACCGTGAGATCATGACCAAGCTGAAGTCAGACACTTAACTGACTGAGCTATCCAGGCGGCCCCTCTAAATCTGTTTTTAAAGTTGAGTCTACTCTATAACCCAAGATAATGGCTGGGCAAAGAATGCTGGAGAAATAGAGAATGTTTTGAGGTCCCATCCAACAGGAAACAGTCACAAAATCCAAGTGCTTGGTAAAAAAAGGAATCTTCTGTAGTCATGGAAACCAAAAGGTATGACTTCGTCTCCCTGGAGACAGTTTGACATTGGCCATTACCAACTATTTTGGAGTTATGTAGTCCTATTGTTGTCTTATTCAAAGGATTGCTAGATCTGGCTTCTTTAAAGAAAAGTAAACTTTATGGGGTTATTTTCATTTTTCCAGATTGCCCCCTCTCCCAAAGAATAGACACAGAGCACTCGGAGATACTGCAAAATTGAGGTTCCAAAGCCTGCTTCTGGTTGAGTCTATCAGATTAAGAAATTGCTTCCTGCATTGGTTGATGTCCCCCTCCCCACAGCCCTTTTCAATATCCCCAGTTACCTCACTGGTAGAAAGAGCAATAAAATGCTATTCTTCTGCCAAATGAGCCCTTTATTCCTAGAATTCTAATGTGAGGGTTATCACTTCTCAGAGACCACATGCAGAGTTTTGTATATGTGTGAATCAGATTTCTTGGGGGGGGTGCCCAGTTAGGCAGCCCCAAATGTTAGGATTTTCATGTATTTGCTGAACCTTGTCAGGTTTTATGCCCCAACTGCATCCAGACTATGGCATCTACTGTATGAAATCTGGAAAGCCAGTTTGGATGTCCCCATTGGTGTGGATCTAATTACAAGCTATGGTGTGGTTCTTAAATGACGGTACTTGGCTGGGACTTGAAAAGCCCAACAATGTGAACAGGATTCCCAACCTGGCAGAGGCTCTCTGGAAACTTGGGCAGTGGCCCCAACTGCGGCCCTGAAGCATCGCACTCCCCATGCTGGGAGTTTGGGCAGGTGGGGGTTGGGCGAGTGACTACGTGGCATCCAGGGAGCCCCATCCTGTGGCCCCGAGTTCACAGGAGTCCTAACTGGATGCCCTGAGGGATCCCCGATGGTCCTGCTGCTTCTCATGCCCATCCTGGGAGGCTCCCATGTGCCCACGCTGCCCAAGCAGGTGGTTTTGGGGTGGGCACTTGGAGAGCAGCCCAGCTCGTCTTCCGCTGCACCACTGAGGTCCACCGTGGGTGCAGCTGCACCCGCCTGGAGTGCAGTGCGTGCGGTTGAGCCGTGCAAAGTCTGAGCAGCTGCAGAATCTGTTCCTGGAAGGCGTGGGAAACAACAGCCTGGCAGGGTTGGCCTGTGGGGCCAGAAGGGCTTCAGTGGGTGCACCTGGCATAGGCAGCTGACCAGGAACCCAGACAGACCTCAGCAGAGCAGGGGGAGGCCCTGAAATGGGAAGGCATCTCCCCCTCCTTCCCTGCCTCCCATCATCCCTCTCCATCTCCCTCCCTTCCAGGAATGACGTGCAGTCTTTCCAAAGCCCCACAGAAATCTTCCCTTTACCCGGATTAGAACACACAGACCAGTGAGGTCTAAACTGCCTGCCCTTGGGTGAAATCCTAGTCATCCATTGTGCAGACACTGCTCATGACAGTGAGAAGCCCTCTGTGGCTGCCTGGGGCATCTGGGTGGCTCAGTCCGTTGAGCATCTGACTTGATTTCAGTCATGATCTCACAGTTCATGAGTTCAAGCCCCGTGTCGGGCTCTGCACTGACAGCACAAAGCCTGCTTGGAATTATCTCTCTCTCTCTCTCTCTCTCTCTCTCTCTCTCTCTCCCCCCCACCCCATCTCAATTGCTTGATAAAAAGAAATAGGGAAACAACTAACCTAGCAGTAGATAAATGCAGTTTGATGGATACCAGTTCTCAAAACACAGAACCTTTTGGAGGAAAACATCCAGAAGAATTGTTTTTCTATGTAGGCCACTTTCCAAGGTGTCCCCCAGTGCCAGCCACCATCCACACACAGGAGGCAGTTTCTATTATGAGCCCACTTTACAGAAAAGGTTTGTGGAGGCTGTATGACCTGCCCACAGCCAAGGTTTATCCCAGATCTGTCTGACCCCACCGGCGGCTTTGAACCATGACTCCCTGCAGTAGGAAGAGATGACCATGGGTGTCCTCACACCCACCCATCCTGGGACCTCCCCCCCAACCCCAGCGGGACCCTCTGGAGGGGTGGGTAAGGGAACGGTTAGGGAGGTCTGATCTGCCCCACATGCTGTGTTGCCGGCAGGCTCTTCCTGGAGAACAGCAAGTTGGAGCACAGCGAGGATGAGAGCAGTGTCCTGGGTCAAGGTGGGAGCGGCACCATCATCTACCGGGCCCGGTACCAAGGCCAGCCCGTGGCAGTGAAGCGATTCCAGATCAAGAAATTCAAGAACTTTGCCAACGCCCCAGCAGGTGAACAGGGAGGGCCCTATGTCCTTTCTTTTCAGACATGTGCTCCCATGGTCCAAACTCCCTGCCACCTTAGGGAGACCTAGGGAGGAGGGTCAGTGAGGCCAACAGAGGCCCCTGGGTGGCCAACCTGCTTTATTCCTGGCAAGATGTGGGACAGGCTGAAAGGTCAGGCTGAGCAAGACCCGGAAGTTGTTTTGGAAGATTGCTTCCTTGTCTAGATGCAAGCCCCCAAGAGCCTGGGCCATCCTTAAAATTTCCATCTGCTTGCTCCACGGCCAGCACAGGCCTAGCATATGGTGGGCACACACTTAGACCTCAGGTGGACCCCTTACCTTGCAGGGCCCCTCTCAGCCATCTGCACTTAAGGAAGGGAAGTGATACTCTGGCTGAATGGATGGGGCAGCCAGCATGGGGTGGCTTCTACCCCACCCACACGAAGGAGGGGATACCGTCTTGCCTTGGCACATCAGCTCAGAGATGCTCTCTACCTAGAGCAACCCATCACCTCTTAACACCCAGCCAGCGCAGGTGCTGGGCAGCCGCCTCGCTTCCAGCCAGCTGAGTTTCACATTTTCACTGCCCCTGGCTTAGCACGTTCATCTTTATGACCACTAAGGTAATTTACACTCTTGGTAGAAAAAGCAGAATCCTAGAACAATCAGATCAGAAAGGAAGAGACAATTGTTGCTATGGGAAGAGAATGACTTCCTGCACAGAAAATCTAAGCAAATCCACTGGCAGAAATGAGAGCCAGGAAGAGTTCCACAAAGTTGCCAGACGTGAGCTCAACCTCAGAATTCAGCAGCGTTCCCACGCACGGCAATGACCCATTGCTAGAAAATGTCCCCGTGGCAGCGATGAAACCACAAAGTATTGAGAGATAATTTGTATATACCATTCAATTTAGTTCCCATTTAAATCCTAGCAAGGGGTGTGTGTGTGTGTGTGTGTGTGTGTGTGTGTGTGTGTGCGCGCGCGCGCGCACGTGTGTGTGTGCACGCACACGTGTTGGCTGGGGGGGGGGGATCTCACTGATTCTAAAATACGCGTATGAAATGACAAAATCCCAAGGACAGCTGACGGCTGAGACAATCCTACAGTAGGAGACAAAGGAAAGCGGCCTGCCCAGCAGATGTCATGACTTAGAACCCTACGGACACGAAGGCAGTGTTCTCCAGGGCTCGGCCAGGCCCGCCAAGGGAGCAGACACAGCCTTTCGTGTGCGTGGGAAGCTGGCACTTAGCAGAGGTCACATCGTGAGTCAGAGGGGAAAGGCTGACAGTTCCCTAACTGAGGCAGAGACTTGGGTCAGACTTCACACCGTAGTCAAAAATAAATTCATAATGGGTTAAAGACCTCATATAAAAAACAGAACCTTTGTGGTTGAAAAATAAATTTGGCCAGCCTGCACACAAATCTGACACAACTGATGCATTTTAACTGCCAAGGGTTTTTTCATGCTGTTTAAACCTCCATATCCAAACATCCCTGATTTTCAATTCTGAACATAGGGGAGGAACAGAGAGGGATACAAGAGGACAAGAAAGGCCTGGTGGACCCTGTTCGATGACTTCAGAGCCAGCCACAGACCAGTGGGCAGCACCCTGACCCTCCACTTGACGGGAGAGACCCCTCAGCGGGTGGGGTCGTGGGGGGGACTTTAGCAGCCACGGGTTCGACGGGTTATAGCGCAGACTGGAGATCGCCCACCACTGCCCACAGACCTTGCTCCTCTGGCCTGGGATGATGTGTCACAGGCCTGTGACGGCCCCAGTTTTCTCTCTGACTGAGGAGAGAATGCTGGTTCTTTCTGCCCTTGGCAGTCCTGGCTGCTGGCAGAGAGCCAGGTGAGCAGTGACGACCCAGTGCTCAGCCCCTTTCTGGTCATGCTGGTCGAACCAGGCTCTGGGTGGCACTCAGGGATGCAGAACTGGAGTAAGCCACAGCTATGACCCTCAAGTAGCCAGCAGTGGGGTGTGGTGAGGGCTACGAGAGTGGCACCTGTGTGACAAGGGCAGGGACGTGCGCGGTTCTCCATCGAGGGGGCAGGAACTGCCCACTGTGTTGGGCCGGGTTTAGCACCTGAGGAGGAGAAGTTTGATACCAGCCTGGAATGCCTCAGGAATGCCAGCGTGTGGGGCCAAATTCTGGGTGACAGTGTTGCAATCCCTGATGTGTTAAGTGCCTTAGAATATATATCTTGCCCTCCAGCCTCTCGAGTCCCCATGAGGCAGCTCTGAGTGTGGCTGGCCCTCCACCCCGAGTGGCCCTAGAGGGGCTCCCAGCAAGGCAGCAGGTGCTCTGTGTCCCTCACCCCCCTGGGCTGCGCTGATGGCTGTGCCCTCCCCCGCAGACACCATGCTGAGGCACCTGCGGGCCACGGACGCCATGAAGAACTTCTCGGAGTTCCGGCAAGAGGCCAGCATGCTACACGCCCTGCAGCACCCCTGCATTGTGTCCCTCATCGGCATCAGCATCCACCCGCTCTGCTTCGCCCTGGAGCTCGCCCCACTGGGTAGCCTCAACACCGTGCTGTCAGAGAATGCCAGAGGTACTAGCCACACCCAGAACAGTCCGGAAAGGGATTGCCTGGGGCCCCGCCTGGCCAGATATAGCCCCTCAGGGACCAGAGAGCCCTTGCTGGGCAGCACGGGCCCCAGGGAAGCTGTACTCTGGAGGTTCCCTCCTCCTGCTGGGCCTGGCTGCCTGGGGCAGAGCACGCCTGCCCCACAGCTCACGTGGCCAACTCCCCTCGGGCAGGTCTTCCCCAGGTCTACGCCCTGTATGGTGCTGTTGGCAAGGCTAGAGAAGCTTAGGGTTTGGAGTCAGATGCAACCATGCACGTTCCCAGACCTGCTTCTCAGCCATAATCCAGTGAATTAGTGCTTAGTTTGCTGGCCTATAAAAGGGGGATAATAATAGCCCCACTGAGGGGGGCAGTTGAGGGCTTCAAGTGAGGCAAGCCAGGGAGGGCCCAGGCTGCAGCCTGGCCCCCAGAAGCCCACCAGCCACGTGTCCATCATCATTAAAATCCTGAGACCCTGGGGTGAGGTTTATCTTAGTTTTTTTTGTTGTTGTTTTTTTTTTAATTTTTTAATGTTTATGCATTTTTGAAAGACAGAGAGAGACAGACCACAAGCAGGGGTGGGACGGAGAGAGGGGGGGACACAGAATCCGAAACAGGCTCCAGGCTCTGAGCTGTCAGCACAGAGCCTGACGCGGGGCTGGAACTCAGAAACCACGAGATCATGACCTGAGCCAAAGTCGGATGCTCAACCAACTCAGCCACTCAGGCACCCCAAGTTTTTAAGGAAATTTTAAAATAATTTTCCTTGGGAAATGAATTGGTAACTAAATTCCAAAGAGCTGACAAAAGGAGAGAGGTAGTTGTCTCTCGATTCAGGAAGAAGAAATGCAATTAAACTCAAATCGTTTCTCCCTCGATGGAAGAGAAATTTTTAAATTATTTTATTTATTTTCTAATGTTTATTTTATTTTTTTATTTTTTAATTTTTTTTTAAGTTTATTATTCTTGAGAGATAGAGACAGAGCATGAGCAGGGGAGGGGCAGAGAGGAGGAGACACAGAATCTGAAGCAAGCTCCAGGCTCTGAGCTGTCTGCACAGAGCCGGACGCAGGGCTAGAACTCATGAACTGTGAGATCATGACCTGAGCCAAAACTGGATGCTTAACCGACTGAGCCACCCAGGCGCCCCATAATGTTTATTTTTGAGAGAGCGCAAGTGGGGGAGGGGCAGAGAGAGGGAGACAGAGGATCCATAGTGGGCTCTGTGCTGACAGCAGCGAGCCTGATGTGGGGCTCAAACTCACGAACTGTGAGATCATCTCCTAAGCTGAAGTCAGACTCTCAACCAGCTGAGCCACCCAGGTGCCCCGATAGCTTTTTTACTTTTATTTTTTAATGTTTATTTATTTTTGAGAGAGAGACAGAGCACGAGCAGGGGAGGAACAGAGAGAGAGGGAGACAGAATCTGAAGCAGGCTACAGGCTCTGAGCACTCAGCACAGAGCCCCAATGCAGGGCTTGAACTCACGAACTGCGAGATCAGTTCCAGGTGCCCTGAGAGCTTTTTTAAAATGAAGCTCTTACTCCTGCAACCCACCCCTTGACAATATAGTAAACTTGGCCTACAGTGAACTCTAGGAATTTTGAATCCTTGCTGTTTTAGTAAAAACACCAATTCCAGGCATGAGATACTGGGAATCAAGCAATGTCTGTTCTAAATACTATTGCACTTCAGAAAGTCATTCTCTGTCTCCTCCTATATCCAGCACAGATAATGATGAGAAGTATCTGTAGAATATAAAGTATCTGGGAAGAGAAAAGGTTAGAAAAGACAGTTGTAATGATGGTTTGCTTTTTTTTTTCTTTGCAAAGATTCTTCCTTTATGCCCCTGGGACACATGCTCACCCAAAAAATAGCCTACCAGATTGCCTCTGGCCTGGCCTACCTGCACAAGAAAAACATCATCTTCTGTGACCTGAAGTCGGACAACATTCTGGTCTGGTCTCTGGACGTCAAGGAGCACATCAACATCAAGCTGTCGGACTATGGGATCTCACGGCAGTCATTTCATGAGGGTGCCCTCGGCGTGGAGGGCACACCCGGCTACCAGGCCCCAGAGATCCGTCCTCGCATTGTGTATGACGAGAAGGTACCCACCCCGGCCCACTGCTACCCAGCCCAGCCCCACAGCCAAGCCCAGGAACCTGCAGCCTCTGAGCTCTGTGTTTCCCCAGGCACACGGCTGTCCCTCTCCTGTGCTCAACCAGGAGGGTATGGCTTGAGCCAGAAATGCACAGGGGCCTGTGTCCACCTAGCAATGTCAAAGTTGACCTCTCCTTAGCTTCAGGAATGGTGCTATAGCCTCTGAATTCTCTAACCTTGATTCAGAGACATAATGAAGGTGGTACACAGTGGACAGTGAGCCCAAGACAGAAATGGGTCTGGATTTGGGTCCCAACTCTGCCATTTAGATGGGTAAACTGAGGACAGTGGACCAGCCTCATGGGGACTCATGAGGGGCAGACAGAGTAAGGATGGCAAAGGCTCCTGGCCCATAGGTGCTGTCCACAAGGCATTGTCCGAACTGAATGGCAGAGATGGCCAAGACAGCATCCTCCAAAGCCAGAAGAGAGTGAATTCTAGCAAGACAAGACTGGACTCCCGAGCAGCTGCCTGGCCCGCCTCGGCCAACATGATGGCTAAATGTTTGCCTTCTTCCCTGAAATAGATGCAGGCACACAGGCAACTAAAAACCATGTTAACAGCTGGTGCCATCCCTGCTTCACTAATCGCCCGGCACTGAAACTCCCCTGGTCTATAATTTTTCATTATTTGGTGATTTACAGATGAGTCATTGGCTAATTGCTTCAGGAACGGCCTAAATGGCAATGCTGGACATTACATTCCCATGTTATCTTATAACTGGACGTTTGTACCACCTTCAAATAAAACAGGAAGAAGAATGACCTTAGCATGTGTAGGTTAACTCATCGCCTATGGTTATTAACCGAAATAGAAAAGGCAAATCAGGGTGATAAAAATAAGAGCTTCTTAAGTAGCAGGTGACACAGGCAAGGCACCTTGAAACTAAGATTATAACAGGGACCTTCACGGTGAAAATTCTCAGGTCTATCTCAGCCGTTCTCCCGCTAAAACATTATTTCTTGGCCCTCATGGAGGCCTATACTAACTTCTCCTTACTGGGCCTTTTGATAACATTAAAATTAGAGGAGTCAACATGTTATGATTTAGAAAACATCCCCCCTTTATGATTTGCAGACACTGCTCTTCTAGTGCCAAGCACATTAAGCTGAGAGTCCGTGTTCTCCTGCCTTGTCTTGATTCTCAAGCATAAAGGAACATGACATCCTTGCAGCCCTTAACCAGTGGCTGGCAGTTAGCAAGTTCTCAGTGTGTGTTTATTGGATGGATGGGTGGGTGGGTGGGGGAATGGATAGATGGATGATGGATAGGTGGAAAGAAGGAAGGAAGGAAGGAAGGAAGGAAGGAAGGAAGGAAGGAAGGAAGGAAGGATTGAAAGATGGGTGGCGAAAGGGACAGAATGATGCATGGTCAGATGATTGGCCAGATGTTTCGACAGGTAGGAAGTGATGGATACATTCATTGGTGGATGATTGATGATTGTATCCCTTTGGACAGGATCCCTTGTCTAATTGTGTCCTCCTGCTCCCTCCATCTCAGGGCCAGCTTCTGAAAGGTGCTGGGCCCAGGCAGGGGACCTGACTTGGCTTGCCTCTTTGCCCAGGTAGACATGTTCTCCTATGGAATGGTGCTCTACGAGTTGCTGTCGGGGCAGCGGCCAGCACTGGGCCACCACCAGCTTCAGATCGCCAAGAAGCTGTCCAAGGGCATCCGTCCTGTTCTGGGGCAGCCCGAGGAGGTGCAGTTCCATCGCCTGCAGGCACTCATGATGGAGTGCTGGGACACAAAGCCCGAGAAGGTACCGGGGGCCCAGGGCCTGGGGGACCAGACACCTTCTGCCACAGTGGTGGAGGGTCTGCATCTCCAGAATGCACATGTACAGCTAACTGCCCATCCTTCACTAAAGGTCTAGAACAAATGAGGCAACCCTCCTCTGCTCATCCCTTCTAGAAAGAGATGTTTACTGTCCTAATACATCCAGCTCATCTCTTTGTGTGTGTGTCACTCTCAGGAAAAATGAGCTTTTTTTCCTCCCCACTTTTATGTCACACCATCATGCAAGCAAAACATACCAGCCCCTTTATAGCAGTACAGTCCCCATGCAAGAGCAGAGAGAATGTACATATCTCTTTTTAAAGAAATGGGGAGCAAGTTTACTTGTGAGAGCAGGAGTCATATTTTCACTTTTTTTAAATGTCTATTTTTGAGAGAGAGAGAGAGAGCAAGCAGGGGAGGCATAGAGAAAGAGAGGGACAGAGGATCTGAAGTGAGCTTCATGCTGACAGGAGAGAACCCAATGCGAGGCTCAAACCCACAAGCTGCAAGATCATGACCTGAGCTGAAGTTGGATGCTTAAGCAATTGAACTACTCAGGCGCCCCGTCATATTATCATTTTAAAACTTAGCTGTTTGGGGAAGAGGCCAGTGGTTTCAAGGTTAAAATGCATTCATCAAACTAGATGGTACTAATTCAATGTATTGGGAGTAAAAGAAGCTTCTGAGAAAAATCCTTTACAAGATTGTATGTCTATAGGCATGGAGGTTGAAATCTTAGAGTTTAAGCCAACCAGAGGACCAAAGTTCAAGTTGCCATTGACAGTGATGACCCAGACACTCTGGCATCTGAAGTTGTTTCAGCCTCTTGTTTTGAGCAGTTTCTAGACCTTCCTCCCTTGTTCAAGACCATTGGTTTCATGGGCAATATAGGTATCAATCTGGTTTAAGTGACCCTTGCTCATGGCTCTGGTGGCCTCTCTCCCTCAGCGCCCACTGGCCCTGTCGGTGGTGAGCCAGATGAAGGACCCAACCTTTGCAACGTTCATGTACCAGCTACCCTGTGGGAAGCAGACGGCCTTCTTCTCATCCCAGGGCCAGGAGTACATGGTGGTGTTCTGGGATGGGAAAGAGGAGTCCAGGTAATGTCCTGAGGCTTACTTTGCCCTGCTGGGGTGACCATGCACTTGGGGAGCAGTCAGGGCTGACCATGGTGAGAGATGTTTACGGATGGTGGGTTGGGAGCCTGATGGAGTTTGCTCCAGAGAGAAAACTGAGTCCATGCAAATGACAGGCATGTATGCATTTGTGCTTAAGAGGAGCAAAGAGAAGGCAGTGTCTGCCAGGGGTGGGGTCAACACAGGGCTTTGCTTTTTGTTGGTTTTTTCCTTCTTAATCCCCATCACCTGTTTCATCCATTCTCTCACCCCAACTCCCCTTTGGCAACCACCAGTTTGTTCTCTGTGTTTATGAGTCTGTTTCTGCTTTATTTTTTTTTTTTGTTTTTTAGATTCCACATATAATTGAAATCATATGGTGTTTGTCTTTCTCTGACTTATTTCACTTAGCAGAATACATGTAGGTCCATCCAAGCTGTTGCAAATGCCAAGATTTCGTTCCTTTTTATGGCTGAGTAATATTCTGTGTGGTGTGTGTGTGTGTGTGTGTGTGTGTGTGTGTGTGTGTGTGTGTATAAAGTGCCTTTATCCGTTTATCTATGGATAGACATTTGGGTTGTTTCCATATCTTGGCTATTGTAAATAATGCTGCAGTAAACACAGGGGTGCATGTATCTTTTCAAATCAGTGTTTTCGTTTCCTTTAGGTAAATACCCAGAAATGGAATTACTGTATCATATGCTATTTTAGGAACCTCCATACTGTTTTCCTTTTTTAAAATATTTTTATTTTTGAGAGAGGGAGAGAAAGTATGAGTAGGGGAGGAGCAAGGGTGGGGGGACAGAGGATCCGAAGCAGGCTCTGTGCTGACAGCAGAGAGCCCGACGTGGAGCTCCAACTCACGAACTGTGAGATCATGACCTGAGGCGAAGTTGGAAGCTGGTTAATGGACTGAGTCTCCCAGGCGTCCCCATTCTGTTTTCCAGAGTGGCTGCACCAATTTATATTCCCATCAATGGTGCACGAGGGTTTCCTTTTCTCCACATCCTCACCAACACTTGTTTCTTGTCTTTCTGATACTCGCCCTTCTGACAGGAGTGAGGTAATATCTCATTGTGGGTTTGTGTCATATTTCCCTGATGATGAGTGACGTTGAACATCTTTTCATGTGTCTGTTAGCCATCTGGATGTCTTCTTTGAAAAAATGCCTATTTAGGTCCTCTGCTCATTTATTAGTCAGATTGCTTGTTTTCTTGGTGTCAGGTTGTATGAGTTCTTTATATATTTTGGATACTGACCCCTTATCAGATACTTCATTTGCGAATATCATCTGCCATTCAGTAGGCTGCCTTTTCATTTTGCTGATGGCTTCCTTCACTGTGCAAAAGCTTTTTAGCTTGATGCAGTCCCATTGTTTATTTTGCTTTAGTTGCCTCTACCTGAGGAGACAGATTCAAAAAAATATTGCTAAGCCTGATGTCCAAGAGTTTACTGCATATGTGTTCTTTTATAAGTTTTATGTCTCACATTTAGGTCTTTAATCCATTTTGAGTTTATTTTGTGTATGGTGTAAGAAGGTGGTCTAGTTTCATTCTCTTTCATGTTGCTGTGAAGTTTTCCCAACACTGTTTGTCAAAGAGACTGTCTTATTCCCATTGGACACTCTTTCCTACTTTTTCAAAGATTCATTGGGGCACCTGGGTTGCTCAGTCAATTAAGCATCCAACTTCAGCTCAGGTCATGATCTCACAGTTCAGGAGTTCAAGCCTTGTGTCAGGCGCTGTGCTGACAGCTCAGAGCCTGGAGCCTGCTTCAGATTCTGGGTCTCCCTCTCTCTCTGCCCCTCCCCGACTCGTATTCTCTCTCTGTCTCTCAAAAATAAATAAATGTCAAAACAAATTCAAAGATTCATTGACCATATAGTTGTGAGCTCATTTCTGGGTTTTCTATTCTGTCCAACTGATCTATGTGTCTATTTTTGTCCCGGTGCCACACTGTTTGGATTACCACAGCTTTGTAGTATAGTTTGAAATGAGGGATTGTGACGCCTCCAGCTTTAATCTTTTGCCTCAAGCTTGCTTTGGCTGTTTGGGGTCTTTTGTGGCTCCATACAAATTTTGAGATTATTTGTTCTAGTTCTGTGAAAAATGCTGTTCCTATTTTGATAGGGATTGCATTGACTCTGTAGACCACTTTGGACAGCATGGGCCTTTTAACAACATTAATTCTTCCAGTCCACAAACACACTGTTCATTTATTTGTGTCATTTTCAATTTCTTTTCTCAATGTCTTAAGTGTTCAGAGTACAGGTTTTTCACCTCCTTGATTAAATTTATTCCTAGGTGTTTTATTCTTTTTGGCGCAGTTGTAAATGGGAACGTTTTCTGAATTTCTCCTTCTGCTAGTGTGCTAATAGTGTTTAAAAACACAACAGATTCCTATATCATTATTTTGTATCCTGAAACACTCCTGGGGTCAGCTATTAGTTGGAGTAGTTCTCCTGTCCTGAGGGGACTTTGTTTTAACATGGATGCTATTTGCAGCTTGATAGTCGAAGAAGTCAATGATGCTGGGGGTGGGAGGGAGAGGACAGTCACCAGAGTGCAGTTGCTGAGTAGTGAGAGGAGCAGGGGACCCAGAGCCACGCACAACTGGTGCCCTTAAATGAGAGTTTGTGGGCCTTCCCTTCTAGTTGCATCTTTTTCTCAGTGAAGTGGCAGGAGGGTCAAAAGCATGGGGAGAGGTTTTGAATATTCGAGGAGAAAATGATGACGTGTGATGTGAGCAGTGACACATGAGACCAGGGTGATTGCAGGATGGCACTGAGGCCCACTGGAGGTTGGAGATTGTGCGTTCCCCCAGCATGCTTTGCTGACCCACATTGCAAGATAGGCAACCGTTGGTTTTAAGCCGAGTTGGGTTTTTGCCAGGAGGGAGAGAAGGGCATGGGGGGGGGTGGGTATTTTCAAATGGCACATGACAGAGATGGATCATAGAACCTAAGGGAGGCCATAAAACGGATGAGGAACAATGGAATATACCAGGAAAATCCTAAGTCTTGGCAGAGTGTAAACCCACCCTCCGCCACACACACACACACACACACACACCCGTAATGAGTTATGGTAGTAGGTGGAGTGATCTGGGAAACCAGGAGGTAGTGGTCAGAAAACAGATGCTTGACATTGAGTGGGTGGAGAGATGAAAATATTAGGAAAGGCAAGATCTGATATGCAACTTTGGGAGAGGCTGGCTGGAGTAAAGTGGGGATAAGATCATTGAGAAACAAGGAGGAGGTCACCGGACCAAAATGACAAGGTATTGGAAAGAGCATCAAAGACTTTTCAGACTCCCCCAAATCACCATCTAATATGAGACCCGTCAGTCCTGGCCAAGGTGTGTGGTCTCTCTCAACTACGTAGTGTGACATCTTCAGAGCCACGAGAGCATTTCATGGCATGAGGAGTCTTCTAGTAAGCCTTGTGGCAGACATTTATAGGTGCTAAAATATGATAAGGCTTAGACAAAGTGAAGCTTGAGACACAATGAGATAAAGGGAAGGAAATTTGCCATTTTCCTTAGGTCAGCCTAGGTGAGCTTCACATCAGGTTTTATGGCACTGGGACTGAGTGCTCTGACCTAAGACACAGTCTAAGGAAACATGGCCTAAAAAAATACATATATGTGTGTGTGTGTTTATTAATTTCTATTTATATATGTAAAGATATATGTTTTCAGTTTTTACATCATTGGTAGCAGTGTTGTTATTGCTATTTTAAGGCTTTGCTTGTAATTGCAGGGCAAAGTGGGTAATTACAATGGTGTCACGTGTTGCACATTGGGCTCTTTGGCATGCAAAATATGTAAGAGAGGTTAAATAAAAAAGCTGCAGTTCTGAATTTAAATTTTTAGGCTCATGATATATTGTATCTTTAAGAAAAATGAACTCATGTTTCCTCATCCTGCCCATTGAAAAGGCCTAGAGACGATGACCAGTTACCAATGATGAGCTCTGGGACCCACATGATGGTCTCTAAATACCATGAGGAAGCAAAGCTTATCTGAGAAGTGGCTGACTCCAGGTCTGGGACAGGAAGACAGCCAGAAACATCTGACACAGTAGAATCAAGGATGCCATCAGACACTTATGAGGGTAGATTAAAGGGATTTAGGAGCCAGCCCAAAGAGGTTCGCACTGGCCAAAGATAGGGCAGTCGGCCGGCCATTAGTAAGAGGAACTGCAGTGGACTGAAGTACATCAAATTGTTTACATTCATGAGTTTCTAATGCTGTTTAGGAAAAACAAGCCAATAAACAAAAACCCCTCATTGATCACCATTGGAGGCTCCTAGAAAACCAACATATTATTTTGAAACTCGGCACATACAGAGGAGTCAAGGTTGTATCCTGTCTTTCCTATGTGTACCCCAGGGTAACAAAAGAGATAAAAGGAGGAAGTTTCTCTTTTGAGAATAAATGAAGCTAATAAATGAGGAAGAAATAACAGAAACAGAATGTCCGCCTTTTGTGATCTCTATTGAAATAATGCATGTAGACAATGATCATTAATGATCACAAAAGGAGAACCAGACATTCCCAATAGAAATCCACAACCCCAATGAGGAAATGTTCGTACCTGAAAAAATCAAATAGAATCTGACCAAGACTCGAGATTGGGGGCAGGGGGCTGAGACAGATGGCACCCCAGGATGTGAGGACCTCATAGGACACCCCCACCCCCGGAATCCTCAGCACATAACCTGCCGGAGAAAAAAGAGAGAGGGGAAGGAAGTCAGTCAACAGACAGACACATAAAGACCAAGGGAAGTGTGGACAAAAGATGTGTGTGACCTGGGTAAAGAACTTCAGTCTCTGCCTCAGACAGTGAGCACACTGGGATGCCACTGAGGACAGTGGGGAGACAGAAATGCTAGTGGGTGGCCAGACCTGGTGAGCACACAGCTGCCCTCATAAATGACAGCTTATTAGTTCTCAGAGCACCTAGGTTGGAAGGGGTGTTTTGAGGCCCCCCAGCCTACTATGAAATTCACCCATCTATCTTTAGTCTTGACTTTGTCTACTGTGATATTGAGGAGTTCCCCTGCTACTGGGGTGCAGCAGATAAGGCCAGTGGGAGGGCAGTGAATGGCTTCGGTGGAGGTACAGCCCCCTGTGCCCCTTCTTCACACTGGGGGCAGCTTGTTGAACCCTCCAATGTCACAGAAGAGTGTCTCTCTCTTCCCAAAGGGAAGGCCCTTTCGTTGCCCGGATGTTCGAGCACTACCAGTGGGGCCAGAACCCCCTTGCACCCAATGCCATGAACAGTTCTGGAGTCTCTCAGAACATGGCAAAATTCAACTCTGGGTTCAAGGCCTGTAGCCAATGTCTTCCTCCAAGGCTGCTTCAGGCCAAGAGCCGACATAAGGGAGGTGGCCCCTGGCCACCATGAGCTGACCACACTGTGGTTGCCCATTGCAGGAACTACACGGTGGTGAACACGGAGAAGGGACTCATGGAGGTGCAGCGGATGAGCTGTGCAGGAATGACACTAAGCTGCCAGCTCAAGGTCCAAAACTCTCTGTGGACAGCCACTGAGGTAACTGCCACCATGCAGGGTGGGCCATCGAGGTGGGCAGCACAGGGTGCAGTCCGTGTGAAGCCAGATTTAGCAAATAAAAATACAGGATGCCCAGGTAAGTCTGAATATCACATGAACCCCACCTGCACGTGTGAGGCCCCCGGCACAGTGGCAGCAGCCCTGGGAAGCAGAAGCGTCCCACCAAGGCCAACAGCCTGCCTTGTCCCTGCCTGGTGACTGAGACTCAGCCGAGATAAGTATCAGGGGCAGGATCGCAGCAGGAGAACCCCATTAGGTTAGTGAAGTGACCAGGTTTCTTATAACACAGCCGGATCTACACAGCAAATCCACTCAGCTCTGAAGGCTTTTTGCCTTCCCGTCAAAGAAGTCAGCGAAAAGCCCGAGAAGCTGCCTTCTGAGAAATGCAGAGAGGGATGCCCCAAACAAATGCTGTGAAGCTCCTGGTGGTGTGGGGCCAGGCAGGGCAGTGGGGGACGGGTGCAGCCGTCCCAGGTATGCAGAGAAGAGCAGGCAGACGTGTCTGTACTATTGAATGTTCACCCCAAAGAAACACCTAGTCATGAAAACCTGGAAACAGCCTGAGCTTCTGACAGCAGGTTAGCCAGGCTACGGCATCCCTGAGCGACGGGCAGCACAGAGGCGCTCGGACACAGTTCCCTCACGGGCCAGGCAGGGCAGGGCCTCCTCCCGCCTGCTGGGTATTGTCGCGAGATCAGTGAGGGAAACCAGCACAGTCGTGTGGTCCCACGTTTGCCGGGAATGCGGACACAAACACACAGATACCCAGAGGAAACGGAGTCTGGGCCCCACGTCCCCATGGCAATTTTCTCCAAATAATGGGTTATGGGCGATTTTACATTTCTTCTTTAAACTCTTCTGTAGTTTTCAACATTTCTGCCAAGAATAGGAATATGAAAACAGACAACCAGATAGCCTCAATACGTGTTACTTTTTAAAGCACAAAGGGATTCCCAAGGCAGAACGCACCTGGTAGGAAATGGCCGCCATGTTCCAGCCTGAGTCTCACGTTGGCTCCTCTGCCTCTGCAGGACCAGAAGATCTACATCTATAGCCTCAAGGGCATGTGCCCCTTAAACACACCCCAACGGGCTTTGGACACCCCGGCTGTCGTCACCTGCTTATTGGCAGTGCCTGTTATTAAAAAGGTGAGGTAAGGGGAAAGGTGGTTGCCCGGGTGTCTGATTCTCACTTCTTCTTCCGTTGGTGTGGGACTCCCTCTGCCCACCCAGCTTGGGGGGAACAGTATGAGGAGTGGGAGCAAAGCCGGGCCCTCTTGGACCAGCAAACCCAGGGCAGGTCACAGTCAGCCTTGGAAAGACAGACCACGATTAGTGCCTTTCCAAGAACCTATGTAACCAGCAAAGCAAAGCAGAGGGCTGAGTGGAAGCTTGCATTCCGCCTGCAAATGCCATGGTCCCAGAGTAAAAGAGCACTTGGACATGTGCCCTTCGCCTTCTGATAGTGGCGTGGGGGGTTACTTCCCCACCTGTCAGGGCCAGCACCACCCCAGAGCCACTCAACAGGCGCCGGTCCCCCTGCCCCCACCCCTGGGGAACAGTCGATTCCCCCCACTTGTGGTGCCCACTGTCAGCCTGAGACCTGGGTCCCTCTTTGTCCATGTCCTTGACCTTCTAGCCCCCACCTCTCTGAAATGGAAGCCCACGTGGTAATCTCCACAGCCCGGGGGTCGGGCTCTCCTGCTCCTCCAGTGGGACCCTGCCCTTCTGCAGGGCTGGCGAGCCTCCCCGTGCCGGCCCCCTGCTCCCCACCGCATCCAGCACTGCACTCTGAGGAGACCCTGCCTGTTAGCAACAGTCCCACCCCACATACCCCTGCAGGACTACCTCCTGTTCAGTTCTCAAGATCAAAGACCCCCAACCCTGCTCTGAGCAGCTGGCCTGCCCCGGCCCCGGGGCCCCAGTGGTGCTCTCAGGCCACTCCGGTCGTCCTCTCTGCTCATGGTAGACGCTCAAGGAATCATTATCGATGTCTTTATTGGTGGTGTTTGTTTAAAACATGCTGGCTGTCACCATCCAATTTCAGTTTTCCCATCTGCAAATCGAGGATAAGAAGCAGTCAGAGAGGGTTCCCTGGGCATAACGTGCCCCAAGCTCTGGGCGCAAGCACTTGGGTAAATGTGAGCATTATTATTACTTCCTGGCAGTGGTGAAATATATACGTTCTTCATCCTACTACAGTTTATTTCTTTAAAAAAAAAAAAAAAAAGTCTGAAATCCACCCTCGAGTCATTTACGACTGTGGCCCCACGGGTGAGGCTGGGCAGTGCGGGACCCGGTCCGCCCCAGAGCACAGGAGAACATGACACAAAGCGCTATTTAAGGCCACTGCTGGCCAGAGCCCCCGAGCCAGGGCACCACCGCCCGCGCCACCAGAGGGAATAAAGCCGGCTCTGTGCGGAGCCTCCCTGTCAGGGGCCTGCCCCTCCGAGGCCAGGCCGCCCTGTGGCCGCGACGGCGGCCCCTGCATTCTTGCACGCGCACGTTCACACCCAGCTGGGCCGTGGGGCTCGCCGCCCCAACTGGGGCCCAGGGCCGGGATCGGATAGAGACATTGCTCTTGTTTGCTTTGGCTGTTTTCTTCCCTAAAATTCTGAAGATGGATTTTGATAAATGTTCCTAGGGCTTGTTGACTTCACTGTTGAGCTCGAGCTGGTTCCCTTGTTACCTTGGACAGCCCCGCCTCCCGGGTTCCCAGGGTGCTCAGGTCCCAGAAAGGGGGCTTTCTGCCACTCACCCTTGCTGATACAGGCCTGGATCCCCACTCTGTTGTGGCTTCGGCTCTGTGCCCCGAACCTCTCCTGTGCCACCCCAGCCCAAGCTGGGCATCCAGGCGTCAAAGCCGCCCTCTGTCCCCAGCTCCACAGGGATGCTCCTGGGATGCCTGGGGTGGGTCCCAGCATTTAGCGCTGTCCTTGCAACTTTGCCCAGTGATCTCTGGTGCCGTAGAAGATCACATGCTTCACTGAGGGGCGGAGAGCAACCCACGGACCCTAGCACTGCCAGCTAGGCATTTCAGGGTAGGTGTGCTAATTGGGGAGTGTAGGCACAGTGTCCAAGAAGCGCCTCCACAAGAGGGTTGAGTTGGAAGCAATTTCTTCAAGAATAAATAAGGTCGGCAGGCTCATATTGTCTATGGGCGCAGAAGACCGGGTGGAGCCAGAGAAACAGATGAGACGTGGCCCTTCCTGTGGCAGGCCAGCACCCAGGGCAAGAGGGTGGGGGGTGGGCGCGCAGAGCCTGCCCAGTGGGGCTGGCGGGCAGGAGACGGCAAGCAGCCCCACACTCTGCCCACAGCTACTGTCCCGTCGTTAACCAGCAGAGTTCACCGGCGGGGTGGGGAGCCACATCCTGCCTCTGAAGGAGGCTCCTGTGGCCTGAAGGAGAAGGCAGACCCCTCCTGCTCACACTGCAAGAACCCAGCCTGAGCCAAGGCGGGCCACGTGGTTCAGGCCGCATGCGCTCCTCCCCTGGGCGCCATGGGCCTCGTTCTCCCCAGACACGTTTCTCTCCTGCTCACTGCCAGACGGGCAGCTCAGCTGGGCCTGGGTTACCTCCCTTGGGAGCACGTCCAGAAGGTCCCACTGGCAGCCCCTGCCTCTTTAGGAGCCTTGCTCCTCTGGGGTGCACGGGGTGTGTGCCGAGATGAGTCTTAACGCCCGTGCTGTTTCCTCCCCTGGAATGCGTGCAACCAATGAGCGGTGCTGTCTTTTCCTTGCAGAATTCCTACCTGGTGTTGGCAGGCCTGGCCGACGGGCTTGTGGCAGTGTTTCCCGTGGTGCGGGGTGCCCCGGACGACAGCTGCTCCTACCTGTGCTCACACACAGCCAACAGGTCCAAGTTTAGCATCCCAGATGAAGACACACGGCAGAACCCCTACCCCGTGAAGGCCATGGAGGTGGTCAACAGCGGCTCCGAGGTCTGGTACAGCAATGGGCCCGGCCTGCTGGTCATTGACTGTGTGGCCCTGGAGATCAGCAGGAGGCTGGAGCCCTACTCGGCCCCTTCGGTGGTCACCTCGGTCGTGGGCAGCTCCGAGTGCAGGGGGGAGGAGGTCGTCTGGTGCCTGGACGACAGGGCCAACTCCTTGGTGATGTACCACGCAGCTACCTACCAGCTGTGCGCCCGGTACTTCTGCGGGGACCCCAGCCCGCTCAGAGACATGTTTCCTGTGTGCCCGTTGGGTCCAGAGCCCTGCGGCGGCCACACAGCCAGCCCCAAAGAGCCCAAGGGGGACTCCATCGCGGACGTGAGCATCATGTACAGCGAGGAGCTGGGCACGCAGATCCTGACCCACCAGGACTCGCTGACTGACTACTGCTCCACGTCCTCCTCCTCATCCTCCCCCCACCGGGCCCCCAGGTCGTCCTCAAGCCTGCCCTGCTCCCCGGCAAGCTCTGCCAGCGTGCCTTTCGCCGCCAACTACGAGGACTCCGACAGGCTGCACGAGCCCACCGCGGGCTCCGACAGGTCTGAGCATGACCTGACCCCCGTGGACGGGGAGGCTTTCAGCCAGCACCTGCAGGCCGTGAGGATCCTAGCCGTGAAAGACGTCATCTGGGTCCCCAGGTATGTTTCCTGGGAGTGGGGCACATTCCTGTGCTGCCTGAGGGAGCTTTCAGATGCTGTGGCATCAGGGGCCATCAGGGGCCACCCCCTCTGTGCTGGGGCCTGGAGGGATCTCTTTAGCAAACCTGAGAAGGGCTGTGCTGACGCTCACCTGCCCGCAGGGAAGCTGCCGGCAGCACAAGGCAGAGCCGTGGTCAGCTGCGATTGGGTTTCCCGCTGGGAAAGGCCTTCTGGGGCCGGCTTCGGTGCCCTCCCGGTAACTCGATCCATTCACTGAGACTGCGCGTTTGTGGCCGTGCTTCTCTGCACGCCGGCTCCGTTTCCCCTGGAGAGCACAGCCCTGGACAAAACGCTTCCCCTTCTCGGTTTTGGTTTCGCAGGCGCGGCGGCGATGTTATCGTCATCGGCCTGGAGAAGGACGCCGGAGGCCAGCGGGGCCGTGTCATCGCCGTCTTAAAAGCCCGCGAGCTGACTCCGCGTGGGTAAGACTGAGGGCACCTCCTTTAGGACCCGAGGTGTGATGTGGGGAATCTAGGCCCCTCCACCACATCCCCGCACAACGGCCTCTCGCCCTTCTGGCCTCCGCAAATAAATGCCACATCTACCAGTGTGGCCATAAGGCAGAGAAGGAACAAAATGGGGTCCTCCAGGCAGCACCTAGGGGCTCTGCAAATACCAGCTGAACCAGGCATCAGCCAGTGGTCATGGCTGTCTGTTTCTGGCATACCCCGTGCACCTGTGGACCAGGTCTCCTGACTGGGGTGTGTCTCCAGGGCCAGAGTTCAGCTGAAATGGAAACAGGGAGCCAGGTGATTCACTATCCTCCCCGCCAAGTGGGAGGGCCCTTCCTGGGTGCTCCACCTGCCCATATAGCACCTACTGGAGCCACAGACCTAGCACCCACCACCCTCCACCATGCCCAAGCCCAGGCTCATCCATGGCTCCATACCTGTTGGGTGGCGTCCGACCAGGAGGCAGGTCATACCCCACTGTGAGGGTCATTCTGGGGCAGGACAGCATGGTTGTGGGCATGGGAGGCTGGCACCAGCTGGTATCCTCAGAGTCCCCTGCAGCCAGCAGTGTCCACACCTCACTTTGTCTACTGAGCCCCATGCTATAAATCTCGCTTATGGACAAACACCATTTGACCCATTTTCCCCAGAATGGGATGACAATGGGAGGGGAAACATCTATGGCAGGTCCCCTCCCTTGCCTGAACGCACTGAGCGTTCTCAGAGAGTCACCAGATCCATTGACCCCTGCTGTGCCAGTGATTCCAGAAACAAGATCTGGGTGTTTTCGCTGAGTCCCGGCTGAGTTTGTGGGCCAAAGTAGTTACCAGATCACAAGCGGGGCTTCTGGGGGAGCAGGCGGGTCTGTAGAGCCCAGGCCTGCTAACCTCAGACTGCCCATGATTTGTGTTCCTGAATTTTTCCCTGGTGTCGTTTTTCCTATTCAGCCCCTAAAGACAGGTTTACTAGGAGCCAGGCGTGTTCACTGTAGGGAGAAAGCAGCCCAGGCAGCCAGCTGACGGGGGGCCATAGCCTGAACCCTGCCCCCCAGCTTTCTGCAATGCATCTGAGACATTGATCCTGTCGGCAAATAGCTAGTGAGTGCCTGCAGTGTGCAAGGCCCCAAGGAGACCAGAGGCCCTGTGCATGCCAGTTTGCGTGCTGGCCACAGGGCAAGGCAGTGAGGGCTCAGACGTGGGCTGCACGGCCCAGCAGAGGCCCAGAAGGAAAACCGGTGCGCGCACAGATCAGCAAAACAATCCACAGCCTCAAAAAACTAGTGTATGTAGTTAGGACATGTTGGCACAGGTCTTCTGCCCGATACACCGCCCCGTTTCCCTAAGCTGGGCACTTTGCACAGGAGAAGAGCCATGCCTGAGCAGACGGCAAGGGAAGGGAGTCTGTGCTTCAAATCCATCATGGGCCATTCACAAGCAGGAGTCAAAGTTGGTGTTTTCCAACACTTGGGAGTCTGGGTCCAGTTATAGAGGCTACCTGCTCTCGTTGCACCTGTGGCCTTCCTGAGTGCCTTACAGACAGTCCCCATCAATGTGCACTGCCATGCTAGGCTCTTCTTCGGATGGTAGGAAGTCTCTGCCCGCAGGCCGGACCACCCAGGGAAGCAGGGCATCAGAGAACATCGCAGCTGCTAGGCCGGGATGGACAGATGCACCCGCTTAGCCAGGCTCCCAAGAAGGTGCAGGCTGGGGGTCTTGGCCCCGACTAGGTGGGGACCCCTGCAGGTTTTCTCAGACCCCCCTCTCTCTGTAGGGCGCTTGTGGATGCGGCCGTGGTGGCAAAGGACACGGTTGTGTGTGGCTTTGAGAACGAAAACATGGAATGGTGCCTGGCTGTCTGGAGGGGCTGGGGCACCAGGGAGTTTGATGTTTTCTACCACTCCTACGAAGAGCTGGGCCGGCTGGAGGCTTGCATGCGGAAGAGAAGGTAATTCCTATGGAATGACAGTTGTGCAGAGTGGCCGCCCCGGGCCCACACCCTGACCCCTCTGCCTGCAGCCCGCAGCCTCCTGAGGACCCAGAAGACGGACTGGGTTCTCCCGTGAACCACTTGCTGCTAGAAATGCTGAGAAGTTACCACCCTGGCGGTGGTTTTGGGGTTCTCCGGTTCTCCAGGGCGGAGTTAGCTGCCTACCTCCATTCTCCCACTGCGGAGAGAAGATGGGTGGGAGAAACTCTCCCTGCCTCCTGCATCCACTTCCAAAGAGCAGGGGAGGGGGATCCTGCTCTGTGCTGGGTCACACAAAGTAGGGGTGTGGGCTGGGCCTTTACAGAGCAGGCCTGCCCGTTTTCCTCCCCACGGCTGGGACAGAATTACACTAGAGGCTCTCAGTTGGGGGAGCAGTTCGGGGCAGGGTGGGAGGAGGGCGATGACCCTTGCCCCTTCCCCCCAGTGGCCTCCAGGCTCTCAGGACATTTCACAAGCCTCTGGGTCCCCGGGGCCTGGGGCCCCGCTTGGGCAAGCGGAGATCAGGTATCTCCCGCTCAGGAAAGTCTCTGTGTGAGAAACCCTTGGGGGAATGAATGAGTTCCTTCAAGTGACACAGCCAGAAAGCCCAGAGCTAGTCCAGCGCCCAGAGCACCGCCTCAGCCTTTACATTCTTCTTCTGCCGACAAAAGGCAGGGGAAACTCAATCAGCAGGACTTGAGAAAGGGCCGTGTGTTTATAGCTTTGTAAAATACACTTGGACGCAGCTGGAACGCAAACCCTGTTTGTTTGCACATAATAATCTTGCTTATCACTTTAACAAATTAAGTAATAGCTCAGTGGTTGGGCCTCAGTTGTGAAGTCACATTGTATGGGGCTTCTACCAAATGATGTATTTGCTAAACATTTACTACACATGTGTACAGCAGAGTAGAAAAAGTGAAATTGTTAATGGGGGGTGTATGGGTGTGACGGCAAGAATTTTTACAAATGATGCACACACACGCACACACACGCACACGCACACGTACTGCGTGGTTACCCAGAGTAACCGTTTGAGGCTGCTTCACCCGGGATGGCAGGATGACCGTGAGGTCATACTCCAGTTCAAGTTGTTAATCTTTTTCTAAAATTAAGTTATGAAAACCAAGCTTAAGATTTGCTGGGGTATGCAGGCAAATGTGTTCCTTTTATCTGAAAATAAACAGACCCTCTTGAGAACGATGTCACAGCCTCTGTCTTAGAGCGCGTGTCATAGCAGCACGGGTCTGTCCCACCCAGGCCTGCTCCCTGCAGGGGTGGAAAGGAAAACCACCCCTTGCCCACGGCTGCCCCCGTGCAAGGAGTCCCACAGCAGATTCTGTGGGCAGAAACAGCCACGCTTAGTCTCCCCACTTCATTTTGCTGGCCTGGGCACTGAGTCCTACAGGGGCTGTTCGGCTACGCCTCCTGCCCACATCATCAGCATTGTCCCGCCCTGTCCCTGAACTGGGTCTTGGTGGTCACTGCTCTCCTCTCCTTTCCTTCTCATTCCAGCACGCCACAGCTGCCCAGTTGCCCCCCAAGTGCAAACAGGGTCCTGTCCTTCCCCTGCCCAAATCCTGTGCCCTATAACCTGCAGCCAGACTGCTAGAGGCCGACACTCAGGGCCCCCACGATTTAGTCCTAACCCGCCTTTCTAATCTGGCCTCCTCCCAGCCCGAGGCCCAGGCTGCTGTGAGGAGAGGCCAGGTGATCAGCCAACAGCCTCACGGAACCAGCTCAGGGCACCTCTTTACAAAAGTTAGACACTGTGCAGGAAATGCGTAATGAAGTTCACTACATAAAAAGTAGAAACCTTAAATGGGAAAAACTACCACAAAGTCAAAAGACAGTCAACTGGGAAAATATATTGGTGGCAAATGAGAGACAAATAGCTATTTTGTCTTATAAACAAAGAGTTCATACCTATCGATAAGAAAGAGAAAACACAAAAAGGAAAAAAGGTAGAAGATATAAATAGCACCCGACGTCACCCAACAGGAAATAGGAGGACAGCAACAAAATGTCATTTACTACCCTCTTGCTGGCATCCCTGTGGAGACCTGAGGGCACCAGGTCAGAAGATCCACGCATGCAAAGGCCCTGTGGCCAGAATGAGCTGCTGTGCTGGAAGAAAGATGAAGAGCTGGTGGAGCATTTGGAAGAAGGGGGAGCTAAGGATGGGCCCACTAGGCCTGACTTTCTAGGCCATGGATCTCCATCAACACCACTGGCAGTTTTAAGCAGGGATGTTAGACGACCTAACTATCTTTAAAAATCACATTGTTGAGTGGAAAATGGCCTAAAGGGGGCATATTTACAAGGGGGCCACCCCTAAGGGGGCATTTTGGCCATATCCATCAAAATTTCAAGTGCGCATACCCTTTGAAACCGGGTCCCGTCCTTCCCCTGCCCCAGCAGTCCTCCTTAAGCATTTGATCCTGAAATTTCCATGCAAGTGCCCAAAGATACAGAACAAGGGTGTCATTGCAGCATCGCCTATAATGGCCCCAAATGGAAGACTGCCTGAACCTCCCACAATGCCATACTCTGCAGCCGGTTAGAGAAGGAGGCGGTGCTAACCATGCTGGTCCAACATATTCTCCAGGGTATAATAAATGCATTGTGTTTCTAAAAAGCAACTCACAGTGCAGTGTGTATAGAGTTACTATTTGAGCAGAAAATGTCTAGCTACACGGGCACGCATGGGGAAACTATCCCACAGGATGCCCAAGAGTCTGGTAGACCTTGGTTACCCCTGGGGAGGAGAATTGAGGGGGCACACAGTGGTAGGTCCTTAGCTTTCCCTTTATTCTTTCCTCACTGAACTGTTGGAATTGTATAGAAGTCTCTTCATGATGGTAAGCCAGGCTGAGAGGGACTTCTCTCCTGGACCCCAGGAAGGGCACACCTCAGCCTTGTTGTCCGCAGGTAAAGGGAAGTCCCCCTCTGCCCGCTCTCCTCCATGAGGGCACTTGACCCCCACGGAGGGTATCAGGTCCCAGGGGGCAGGGCCAATAATCTCACATCCATCTGACCTCATGGCATGACTCAAGCAGGGCCCACCCCAGCCACCTTTGGGACGTAGGCAGAGAGTCCCAGGCAGAGGTGGATGTCCACAGTGGGAGGACAGATGGGAGGGGTTGGGGACAGTTGACAGAAGCCAGTGCGCTCTGACTCTGGTCCACCCTTGCCCTGGTATTGTGAACATGGACAGTCCAGCTGCAGGGTCATGACCCCTCCCGCAGCAGATAGCGCCCAGCTTCCTCCCACCCACCACCCTGCACTAGGGAAGGCAGCAGCCTTTTTTTGTTTTTGTTTTTTAATTTTTTTAACATTTATTTATTTTTGAGAGACAGAGCACAAGTGGGGGAGAGGCAGAGAGAGAGGGAGACACAGAATCTGTGCTGACAGCTCAGAGCCTGACACGGGGCTCACACCCACGAACGCGAGATCATGACCTGAGCCGAAGTCGGACGCTTAACCGACTGAGCCACCCAGGCGCCCCGAGAAGGCAGCAGCCTTGCTGACAATCACCGGCTAGTCTCTGCCACTGATTACTTGGAGTCTCTGTAGTGACCCTACCTGGGAATGCACAAGACCCCACGCCCCTGCACAGCACCTCGAGCAATGGGAGTGGGTCCTGCTTTCCCTGCTGTTCCTCTTGCAGGAAGCATCTGCTGAATCCCAGAGCAA
The DNA here is from genome assembly GCF_018350175.1 of Felis catus. NCBI lineage: Eukaryota > Metazoa > Chordata > Mammalia > Carnivora > Felidae > Felis > Felis catus. Next base: position 19,336,899 of record NC_058373.1, read on the forward strand.
GCACGATGACACGGAACCCCCACCAAGGCTACAGAAAAACAGCAGCGTGAAACCCCTCCAGATGCCAGCAGGCTGCTGTCCTGGAAGGAGCCACATCTCCTGGAGTGTCGGGGCCTGGGGCCTCAAACCCTCTGCCTCCCTAAGTGCCTAATGGTTTTTCCCATCCTGGGCAGAATGGGGCAGTCCTGAAGGAAATAGGGGAGGGGTGGGCCGTTCATTGAAATAGCCCTTGAAGAACCACTGGTAGAAACTGCTTGGTAACAGACCCTTCTTTTGTTGGCACATCAGTTCCCAGCCTCCCTTACATGGGGGGGTGGGCCGGGGACTGAGTTCAGCCAGGGATGGGGTGGAGATGGCTGAGTAGAGCTTCAGGGAAGCACCACCAAAGGTCTGACTCAGTGGGAGCCCCTTGGGCCCTGCCTCTGCCTCCCTGGTCCTCAACAGAGCATGACGGCAGGGCCCTCTGGGGAGGCTGGGAAGGCCTTGGGACAGTGATGGGGAGGCAGCCCTCCATGCCAGCCCTGGAAGCTGACCTCTAGTCTCCTCATTACCTCACAGACCAGGAAAGCACTTCCTTGTTTAAATATTTCCCAGTTCTCCTCTACCAGCAGCCCAGTGCCATATTCCTGGATGTTCGGGCACCTTTCCCACTAGCACAACCAGATCCCTGAAGGTAAGCAAGTGAAGCTCTCAAGTTTCTGTTCCAGTTCAGGCAGACGCACCTGAGCAATGATGGATTGGAACGTTCTGTGGCCAGACCTGCCCTGAGAGCTTCCTTCTGCACCATGAGGGCTGGACACGGTCTAGTTCTTAACACAATTACAAAGAGGTCCAGGGTTACAGCCTGCTCACCCAAAAACCAGCTCTGATGTCCTGCAAGTTTAAACCTTCCACTCAGGGCAAGCTACCCCACCCCTGTGACCCTGGTTTCTTCTTTGTGAGATGGCAATGACAATTCTCACCCCATCAGGATCAGGAGAGAGAGGGTATGTGATAGCCCCCAGCCCAGGCCCAGCCCAGTCCAACCCCAGGGCCAGGACGCCCTCCCTGCCCCCCAGTCATGACCATCCTCTCCCCTGTCATTACAGCCTAGGAAGGCTCACAAACACTTGGAGGAACTATGGCTATAAGAAGGAGGCTCATGTGAAACAAGGAAGATGTGAACCTAAGGCAGTAGAATTTGGGTCAGTTTTAAAGTACTCAGTTGGGTAACAGATGTAGCATTTTATGGTATTTAAAGCACTGAAGGTCATCTAATATTTCAGACTCTGATTTTTAGTTGAATGTTTATAGTGGGATTCAATAAAACTTTAAATCAATATTTAATTGGAGAAATAGGTCAAAACTCAGGTGTTACACATTAGGAATATAAGGAGTATAACATTTAGAGATCGGTTGATTGTTTTGTATTTGATAGATCCACAGGCCTCATTAACCAGATATCAGTGTACAGGCAGTAACAAATGAGTCTGTAGGATGCCCACAGCCCAATCCCCAGCCTTGCACCCACAAAATGCTCACAGATCTGAGTTAACTGCAAGCAGAGGGAGACAGAAAATACTTCAGGTTTGGGGGCTTAAAATTCTGGAATATTCCCATCTCTCTGACTTAGGTGCCAGAAAGATCCAGAAGAAGATGGCATCCTATTCCCACCTTTCCCCCAAAGTCACACCCACCCCTCTCCAGGACAAACTCCCCACCTACCCTCTATCTACAGAGGATGCAGAAGAGGTCTGAGTGATGAAAAGAAACATCAGCACAGGAGATCTGTGCATATCTGTGTGATTCTGCAAATGAACCTTCAAGGAGTGGAACTTAGCTGCATTTGGGGAGGCCAGGGATGGCCTGGCACCATCCCACTGACCGTGCAGCTCTGGGACCTCCCTTTCCCACCCTGAGGGCTGCAGAACAGAGACCCCCCACCAGAAGCCACAGTCTGCATCATGGCCCACTGAAGGCAGTTTTTCCAAGTTAAGTTCTTATCAGCTTGAAACAGATTATAAGATGTTTTATGTAAGCCTCATGGTAACCACAAAGCAAAAATGTAGATACACAATAGAAAAAGGAATGAAAGGGGCGCCTGGGTGGCGCAGTCGGTTAAGCGTCCGACTTCAGCCAGGTCACGATCTCGTGGTCCGTGAGTTCGAGCCCCGAGTCAGGCTCTGGGCTGATGGCTCAGAGCCTGGAGCCTGTTTCCGATTCTGTGTCTCCCTCTCTCTCTGCCCCTCCCCCGTTCATGCTCTGTCTCTCTCTGTCCCAAAAATAAATAAACGTTGAAAAAAAAAATTAAAAAAAAAAAAAAAAAGGAATGAAAGTACACTACTATAGTAAATCATCAAATAACAATAGAAGTCAAGAAGACAAGAACAAAGAAACTACAAAATAGGCAGAAAACAATTAAGGAAATGGCAAAAGTAAGTCCTTTTCAATAATTACTTTAATAAGTAGATTAATTTCTCCAACCAAAGGACAATGAATGGCTGAATGGATAAAAAACAAGACCCAATTATATGCTATCTACAAGAGACTTCCTTCAACTTTAAGGACACACATAGGCTGAAAGTGAAGGGATAGAAAATGGTATTCCATGCAACTGGAAACCCAATGAGAGTACAGATAGGTAAACTTATATCACACAAAATAGACTTTAAGTGAAAACTATAGCAAAAAAAAGTCATTATGTAAGGGGTCAAATCATTAAGAGAATATAATAATTGTAAAAATATATGCATGCAATATCAGAGCACAAAATATATATAGTAAATATATATAGTAAATATTAACATTTTGAAAGGAGAAATGGATAACTATACAATAATAGTAGGGGATTTCATTATCCCATTTTCAACAATGGATAGATCACCCAGACAGAAGACATTAAGGAAACATTGAACTTGAACTACAGTTGAGACTAAATGGACCTAACAGACATATGCAGAACATTTCATCCAACAGCAACAGAATTCACATTCTTCTCAACATTCTCCAAGATAGATCATACGTTAGGTCACAAAACAAGTCATAACAAATTTAAAAAGATTGAAATCATATCAGCATCTCTTCTGACCACAATGGTAAGAAACTAACATTAATAAGAGGAAAAAAAACTGGAGAAATCACAAATATGTGGAAATTAAGCAACACACACTTAAACAACCATTGGATAAAAAAAAAATTGAAAGAGAAATCAAAGACTATCTTGAAACAAACAAAAATGGAAACACTACATACCAAAACTTATGGGAGGCAGCAAAAGCAAATCTAAGGGGGAAGTTTACAAAGATAATGCCTGCAGTAAGAAGGAAAGAAAAGATTTTAAGTAAACAATGTAATTTTATACCTCAAGGAACTAGAAAGAGAATAAACTAAAAAATAAAGTTAGCATAAGGAAGGAAATAACAAAGATCAGAACAGAAATAAATGAAACAGAGACTAGAAAAACAGTAGGAAACATCAGTGAAAGTGAGCTCGCTTTTTGAAAAAACAAACAAAATTTGCAAGTGATTAGCTAGACTAAGAAACAAAATACTCAAACACATAAACTTAGAAACAAAGGGGATACAGATTACAACTGATACCACAGAAATACAAAGGGCCATGAGAGCCTACTATGAACAATTGTACCCCAACAAATAGAATAACCTAGAAGAAATGGATAAATTCCTAGAAACATACAATCTACCAAGATTGAATCATAAAGAAATAGAAAATCTAAACAGATAAATAAGGGTAGAGATTCAATCAGTAATCAAAAATATCCCAACAAAGAAAAGACCATGACAAGATGGCCTCACTAGTGAATTCTACCAAAAATGTAAAGAAGAATTAATATCAATCCTTATCAAATTCTTCCAAAACATTCAGAAGAGAGCACTTCCAAACTCATTTTATGAAGCCAGCATGACCCTATACCAAAGTCAGACAAGGACACTACAAGAAAACAAAATTACAGATCACTATCTCTGATAAACCCAGATGCAAAAATCCCCAACAAAATACAACAACCAAATTTAAAAACACATTAAAGTGACCATACACCACACTGAATGGGATTTATCCCTGGGATGTAAGGATGTATCAACATATGCAATGGACATATTGCATATTGCATATGTCCAATGGACATATGAAGGACAAATTCACATGATCATCTCAATAGGTGCATTTGACAAAATTGAACATTGTTTCATGATAAAAAAAATATATTCTCAACAAATTAGATATGTAAAGAATGTACCACAACATAATAAAGATCATATATGACAAGCCCACAGCTAACATCAAATTCAGAAAAATTTTAGGATACAAAATCAGCATGCAAATATCAGTTGTGTTCCTATACACTAAAAATGAACTCTCCAAAAAAAGGAATTAAGAAAACAATATTATTTACAATAGCATTTAAAAAAATAAAATACCTAGGAGTAAATTTAAGCAAAGAGGGGAAATATCTTCTGTACACTGAAAACTATAAACATAGGTGAAAGAAATTGAAGATATGAATAAATGGAAAGATACACTGTGTTCATAGATAGAAAAATTAATATTGTAAATACTATATGAAGTGATCTATGTAATCAATGTAATCCTTATCAAAATTCAAATGGAATTTTTCAAAGAAATAGAAAAAACAATCCTAAATTTGTATGGAACCACAAAAAAATCCCAAATAGCCAAAGCAATCTTGAGCAAGAAGAACAAAGCTGGAGACATCTTCCTGATATCAGACCTCCTGATATCAAACTATATTACAAAACTATAATAATTGAAACAGTATGGTACTGGCATGAAAACAGACAGATGGACCAATGGGATACAATCAAAAGCCCAGAAATAAACCCATCCATATATGGCCAACTGGCCTTCAAAAAAGGCACCAAGTATAAAACAGAATGGGGAAAGCATCATCTCTCTTCAATAATTGATGTTGGGAAAATTGAATATCCACACACAAAGAATGAAATTAGACCCTTGTCTTACACCCTACACAAAAATCAAGTCAAAATGGATTTAGACTTCAATGTTAGACCTGAAACAATAAAACTTCTAGAAGAAAACATAAGGAAAAATCTCCTTGACATTGGTCTTGGCAATGATTTCTTGGCTTTGACATCAAAGGCACAGGCAACAAAAGCAAACACAAACAAGTGAGACTACATCAAAGTAAGAATTTCTTCACAGGAAAAGAAGCAATAACAAAGTGAAAAGGCAATCTACGGAATGGAAGAAAATATTTGCAGTCCATATATCCAACAACACGTTAATATCCAAAATATATCTAAGGAAATTGTAAAGCTCAATAGCAAAATAATAACAACAACAGTAATAATAATTAATAATAATAATAATGATAATAACAAAAACAAACCAAACGACTTGCTTTAAAAATGGGCAAAAAACCTGAACAGACATTTTTGTAAAGACATACAAATGGCCAACAGGTATATGAAAAGATGCTCAATGTTATTAATCATGAGGAAATACAAATCAAAATAATAATGAGATATCACCTCACATCTGTTAGTCTGGTCATTATAAAAAAGTCAAAAAATAAAAAATATTGGTGAGAATGTGAGAAGAGGGAACCTTGTACGCTTCTGGACATTTCAATTGTTACAGCTATAATGGAAAACAGTATGGAGATCTCCCCATGCGTGCTATTGCATGTTGATTGTGGCATTATTCACAGTAGCCTAGATGGAAACAACCTAAGTGTCTATCAACAGATGAATGGATAAAGAAAACGTGGTGTGTATGCATATATACAACGGAATATTAGTCTTTAAGAAGAAGGAAATCCTGGCATTTGCAACACTGTGGATGAACCTGGAGGACATTAGGCAAGGGTGACATAAGCCAGAAGCTGAAAGACAAATACCGCATGGTATCGCATGTAGAATCTGGAAAAGTCAAAGTCAGTAACAGAGTGGAATTGTAATTACCAGGAGTTGGGGCACACGGGAAAAGGGGAGATGTTGGTCACATGGTACAAACTTTCAGTAATAAGTTCTGGAGACCTAGTGTACAACATTGTAACTGTAGTTAATAGCAATACAGTAAAACCTTGGTTTGCAAGCATAATGCGTTCCGGAAACATGCTTGTAATCCAAAGCACTTGTATATCAAAGTGAATTTTCCCACAAGAAATAATGGAAACTCAGATGTGTCATTCTACAACCCAAAAATATTCATATAAAAATGATTGCAATACTGGAATAAAATACAAAATAATAAAGAAAATATAAAATATAAAGAAATAAACAAATTAACTTGCACTCACCTTTAAAAAACCTTCCAGGCTGGTGTGAGGGAGATAGGAGGAGGGTTATTATATAGAACGATTTTTACCATCAATAACAGAATTATCACTGCTATCTGTTGGCTCAATGGAATGTTTTTCTGTTCATGCAACTTTAACAAGGAACGTATCCAATGACCTAGAATGAAGCGAAGCATTCCTAAGCTTACTCTTGTCTGGAAAAGCAAAGGACTGTCCATAGGGGCTTTGAAGTGACAAAAAATACACTAGTGCCAATTGTGGGCACCTTGCAACGTTTTGAAGGATCACTGATTTCTGCCAATCACCGCAGCCTGAGATCAAGCATCCGGACATGGGAAATGATTACCCAAAATCCAGCAGAGAGAGAGAGCGAGAATAGAACCATTGGCTCAGTTGTGATCATGTGACATTCGGCATCACATACTACTCGTATTGCAAGACATCGCTTGCTTATGAAGTTAAAATTGATTAGAAATGTTTCCTCATCTTGCAGAACACTCACAGAACAAATTACTTGCAATCCAAGGTTTTACTGTATATTCTATGCTTGCTGTTTGCTACAAGAGTAAATCTTAAGTGCTTTCACCACACAAAAAAAGTGGTAACTCTGAGGTGATGGGCATGTCAATTAGCTTGATTATGGTATTTGTTTCACAATGTACACGTGTATCAAAATGTCACATTGTACACCTTAAATATACACAATTTTTATTTGCCAATAATACTCCAGTAAAGTTGGAAAGAAAATAACACAGGTGTGGAGGGCAGGGCACATTTTGAACCTGCAGGAGGCGGCTCTCCATGGGCCCTGGACAGCTGCGTCCTGCCCTCTCCTCCCCTCCAGGTACACACCAGTCCCGCAGGAAGCTTCTAAACAGCTCTGGCTGGTGGCCTGGCCTCCACTGCACAGGGACTGGGAGCCACCTTCTTCACTTCCTCCTCAGGTGGCCTCCCAGACATACTGTGAGCGGCGCAGGGCAAGTGACATCTTTACCACCAGCCAGGAAAGGATGCCTGTCTTCAAGTCCGGCCAAGGCCAGCCTGTGTCAACCCTGCTCTCGGAGCAGTGGTGGGGATGAGGGAGTGGGGAGGGGGGACGGGTGGGGTAGAAGCTGCGGCAGAGGACATACTCCACACACGGGAACTAGAAGCCCCCTCCACCTCTCAAATAGCTGGGCCAGGTCACTGAGGCCTCCAACCAAGTGCAGCTTGACAAGGGAAACTGAATCACATTTTACCTGGACTTTATTTATCAAAATGGTCTAAACTGGATCTAAAGTACACTAGGTGGCCGTGGCCTTCAGTGGGAAAGAGAACGGGCTGGAGCTCAGCCTGACTCGTCAGTGAGGGAGACATCCTTCACAGAAGCCTGCTGGGTGGGGACCCAGGGCCACTGGTGATCTCTGGACCCCTTCCAGCCCCTGGGCCTCCCATCCCCCAAACTCCTGTCCTTGAAGCCACCCACTCGCGGTTTCCCTTTCATTCGCTGCTGTGTCCAGCGGTGGGCATTGAGCAAGCAGGGTCACAATGAACGGTGCAATGTGGTAAAGCAGCGGCTGGGGTGGGAGTCCGGAAACTAGGCCTCGTCTCCACCTACCACCTCCTGGCAGCCCCACAGCAGCCCCCTCTCTCCTGGGACCTCCTCTCCTCTGTCCCACCCGCCTCCTAGGTGACAAAGTAACAAAGAACCCATGGTTAGTGTGCAGTAAACCACTCAGCCCCCGCGTGAGGAGGCCAGGTGTGTCCTCAGAACAGAAAAGCCCAAGACCCTGAGCAGAGGGAAGGGGTGGCTGGAGGTCTCTGCCTGGTCCTGTCGTCGGCCTCTCTAAACCCCCAAAGGCCAAATGCCCCAGAGCTTTCACCCCGAACTTTCCTCGAGGACTAAGGGAGTGCCCATTCCCCAGTGTGGTGACCAGGGAGGGGTTTGGAGACACGGAGAGACCCAGGTTCAAATCCTGCCTCTGCCAATTGCCCTGAAAGGCCCAGGAGGGTTTCTCAGCTTTGTGACTCCCGTTTCTTCAGTCACAGAATACAAGGGTGACTTCATGACAGCTCCAGGCACACAATAGAGTGAGTGAAAGTGAAAGTGAAAGCCTCTGACCCAGCAGTGTGCCCAGCAGCGTGTGTGTGTGTGTGTGTGTGTGTGTGTGTGTGTGTCTGGGACAGTGGCCAGGTTTTGAGGGCCCACACAGGCCTGGAACAATTGGTTGTGAGGATATGTTCACAGGTCGACCTTTGTGGAGAGGATGACTTGAGTGTCAAACCCCTGAGGGCACAACACCTCTGGAGGGCTAGGGGTCCCCACCCTGATTCCCAGTGCCTGTGTCAGGTGCCTGCAGGAGGCCTCTGACCCTTTCCTGTTGACACTTCTTGGGTGACATCCACAGACCAGAGCTGAAGACACACGTCACCCATACACATGCGCGTGTGCATGCACACACACACACATGGGAGCACGCTGGCACAATCGGGGCTCTGGGCTGTGTCAGCCCCTGGTGGGAGAGCCATCTCCTGCTGTCCACGTCTGCTCAAACCAGGGAGGAGAGCTGACCTAGATGCAACTTAAGAGTTGCAGGTTAACTCATTCCAGAGTTGCAGGCTAAGAGCCAAAAAACACAAGACCCAAAGCCACATGGGTATGCTCCTCTTCTGCCCCTGCACACGGCTATCCCTGTCACAGAGACCAGGGCTGTGCACAAAACCATGCCTGAACATTACTGTCATTGTCCCCTCCCGGTCCCCAGCAGGGATAGCATGGAAGTCAGGGACCAGGCCCAGAGGACCTACGAGTTAAAGGGAGACAGGTGGGCAGGTGGACCCTGGTCCAGGGCAATGTAGAGGTTGGGGTGCAGAGGCGTCCTCCACACCCCAGCATGTGTGACACTTCTGGATGTGGCCCCTTTCTGAAAGCCAGTCTGCCCCAGTTGTCGGTAGCCCCCAGATGGTACCAGTAACACCTGGGGTAAGGCCAGGGGCTGGGTCCCACCCTCTTCCACAGCAGAGAAAGAACTGGGCAGACCATGGTGGCCAGCTGCTGGGTGCTCAGCCAGAGGATACGATGTTTTCCAAAACATGAGAGCTCTTCTCCCTCCCTGGAGCCCAGGGGAGGAAGGGAGTTGATGTGGCCTCTGCACCCCCCATTCCTTACAGCTACAACCTCCCCCTGCCAAGTTCACCAGACTCACTGCCAGCAGTTCCGTCACCTGCGGCCAGGGGGCGCCCTGGTCCAGGAGGCCCAGCCCCTGCGCTCCCCGCCTCGACAGCGCCTGCTGAGAAATGGATGCCTCTGGGCTCCTGGCCCTCTGAGGAGGGTTTGTGGGCTTGATGAGTTTACTTTACCAAGTATTCCCAAGTATGAGCCCATCTGAGGAAGAAGGAACCCTGCGGCTGTGTGTGGACGTCGGTAAATACAGACACTCAAGCAAGCTGCTGGGGCGGGCAGAGGCCCAAAGGAGCCCCGGCTGGAGGAGAGGCGTGGCCCATTTTCTCCACTTCTTGGAACTTTCTAATCGACATCTTGCATTCTCTGCATATTAGAACGTTTTAAGAATGTGACTTGGCTTTCCTGCATATGCCACAGGCTTGCGAAGAGTCTCTTCTCTGCGTGTATGTGTGCTTATGTGTACGTGTGCACGTGCATATGGAGGGGGTGGGTGCGTATGAGATGTGTAGTGTGAGTCCCCACGTGCGGGAGTGTATGGTGTACATGTGTGCGGTATGTGTGTGTGCATGCACGCGCGGTGTGTATGGTGTGGTGGGTGTGTGTAAGTGTGCGGCACGCGTGGTATCTGTGCACGTGAATGTGTGGTGTGTGTACGTGTGTGAGTATGGCGCGTACATGGGCGAGTGTGTGTGCATGTGTGGTGCTGTGTGTGGTATACATGTGGTGTGGGTGTGTGTAGTATGTGGCATGAGGTATGCAGGCATGTGCACACAGTGTGTGATGTAATATGCGGTGGATACGCACATGTGTGCACGTATGTGCAGTGTGTGGGTCTGTGTGTGTGTGTGTGTGCGTGTTGCCGCACAGCCAGATGCAGGCTGAGTGGGGCCCTGCGTCCACTCTGGGATCACTCAGGTCTGAGGGTCAGCAGCAGAGGGAGGTCGCTCAGGTCAGTGGGAGCAGGCAAAAGAGTGGAGGGAGGTCTGAAAAATCCAGAGAAATTATTTTCTCTGATAATAATTTTTTAATTTTTTAAATTTAATAAATTTTTTAAATTTTTCTCTGATAATAATAATTTTCCAGAGAAAATTATTCCTGTGAGAGTCTCTGGAAAAAGCAGCTTCTGGAACTACAAAGGTCCCTCAAGTCTCCCAGCTAATTCACCCACTAATCCTTTCAGGGTCCTCTGCTCCTGAGCCACCAAAGGCAGCAAGAGGCACCACTGGAGTTCACTCTGTCTCAGCCCCACAGACACTGTCATCCACAAAAAACCAACCTTTACATAAAAGGAAAGGGCACCTCAAGGGTTCTGTCCCAAGACCCCTGAACCATAGCCACCGAGGGGCAGCCATCCACGGAGGAACCCCTGGACCACTGTGAGGGCTTGTGGGGCCCCAGGCCTCTTGGCTCCAGGGTGAGGCTCTGCCTGGCTCCCCTCATTCCAGACTTGCAGGTTAAGAGCCAAGAAACACAAGACCCAAAGCCACACGGACAGCCACAGATACAGAGGGAGGCAGGTGAGCCCAGGCAGTCAGAAGGCAGAGGTGCGGGACCTCCCCCACACTGTGTGGCCCAGCTCACTAATGGGCCTGTTGAGGACCTGCCCCACCACTGGTCAAGAGGGAAAGAAAACATGAGAGAGGCCTGGTCAAGGCCAGCTGTGCAGGCTGAGGAAACCCGATGAGTGGTGCATTCTGCCGTGTTTTCCAAAGATGGCCACAACAGCATCCCCCACCCCGTGTGCTTTACAACAGCATCCCCCACCCCGTGTGCTTTACTACAACTGGCCTTGATGTTCCTCCCATCAAAGGGGGAGGAGGGGTGTCTGGACCCCCTCCCTTGAACTGGAGGGCTTGCAACTTGTTTATAACCAAAGGAATACCATGGAAATGATGCCGTGTGACTTTGAAAGCTCAGTCAGAAAAGGCAATGAATCTGGACACTCACCCCTGGAGTCCTGAGCCCCCAGGTAATAAATAAGTGTGACTATGATGAGGCTGCCATGCTGTGAGGAAGCTCAAGCCACATGGAGGTGCCCCATGGAGGTGCCCTTACCTATAGCCCCAGCTGCAGTCCCAGCCAGCAGCCAGCACCATGTGAAGGAAACATGAGGGAAGGAGCCTTCAGATGATTGCAGCCATTTGGTCACGCTTCTGCTGTTGCCAGAGGCCTCAGACACCACAGGGCAGAGGCGAGCCAGCCTCCTATGCCCTGTCCAAATTCCAGACCCACAGAACCATAAGCATTGGAAGATAGTTGTACACTACGAAGTTTGGGTATGGCTGATTATTTCTGACAGAAACTGGACCGAGTGGGGTTCTGAAAAGCTGTGCCAATCCACCCTCCTGTCCTTTTCCCTTTCTCAAATGCTGCAGGGACCTAAGAGGCCACAGGTCCCTTGGACAGCTGCCCCTCCTCGTCTCAAGCCACTAATGACCTGGGTTCTGGGCTGGGAGCTGTCTCCTAGGGGGGCAGTTTAACCATAAGACCCTGTGGCCCCCGGCCCAGGGAACCAGAGTCAGTGGGTCCTGCTGGGCAAAGCTGGCCTGCCTGCTCCCAGGCCTGTGGAAGGCACTGGTGGCCAAGAACTGGCCGTTCACACCGTGAGCTCCAGGGCTCCATTTGCCAGGCTGTGCTCAGTGTTTCTGAGCCTGATGGATGGATGGAGGCTCAAGTCATGGGTTACCGCAGCAACGAAGTCCTCACGAGAGGCAAGCAAACCCCTACCACTATGGATGGTCAACTGAGAGAGGGAATGGGCCTTCGCCCCTTGTTGTTGGCCTGAGCTCCGCCCTCCTCTCCATCAGCCACTCTCACTGCTTGGGAGTAGACAGATGAGTGGGATTTTCAGGAGCAGAAAAAGGGTGTCAGGTCCCTGTGGCTGCAGAGATGGGGCTGGGCAGAGGGCTGGGAAGCCTGGACGAGTACTCCGGGGACCCAGGTTTGTCCACAGCAGTCAGGGCCCCATGGTGGTCAACAGCCACCTTCATTAGCCATCAGGTATCTGCTCCCAGGCAAGTGGCCTTGGGAAACCAGCACCACAGAGGCCTTTATTCTCCCTGCTGTGATACCCACCAGGGGGCTCCGGGACAGGAGAGGGGCCCCAAGGTATGGGTTTGGCTTCCCAGAACATGCAGCCGGAAAACGACCTGACCTTCTCCCAGCCCGGTTGTTGTGCATGAGGGAAACAAAGACCCAGCGGAGCAGCTAACCCAAAATGTGTCGTCACCAGGGGCAACCTGGCCGAGGGGCTTGCTCGCTCCCTGGGAAAAAGTTGTGGTTCACCCCAGTTGGGTGTTTGTTTTGTTTTGATTTTTTAAAAGCCTGAACCAAATCAGCTTTTTAAAATTCTGCTCCAGGACACAGCACGGCTTGCAGACGGCCCGAAGGGGCAGATCCAGGCAGAGAGTGGACACATTCCAACGGAAACCCTTGCAGATTCCCAGACACCCGTGCGCAGCTCCCGCCCAGGACCAATGCTTCCTGTGGGTATCTGTCCCCTCTGCTCAGTCAGCAACGTTGATGCCTGAATTAAAGTAAAAGATTGAGTTCCTTGTCCATGATCTGATTCAGTTGCCGCAATTTCCCTCCTCAGAAAACTTAGACATCTCAAGGTGGAGGGGTCATTTGTCATGAGCTCATGTTGTCACATACATTCAACTAATTGTCACATCAGACCAAAAAATGGCACTAATCCAGCTGCGTGGGACAGGACTCCAGACTTCTTGGTGAGTAAGAGAGATAATTATGGCAGAATTCCAGCCTCTCTGGTTTCAAAAGAAATCAAGTCAGCATAGCCCAGCTGGAGGTTCCTTCCACTCATTACATCCTGAGCGTTTTTGCTGAGACAAACCTCTTAACTCCTGGCCATGGCCCCAGGCTCCCCATACCCTCTCGCGGGGCTGCCCTGCCCTCCTCACCCTGCCTTCTCCATACACCACTGGGTTTGTCTTTCCACTGAGATCCAGTCTGAAGGAGGATCTGGGGACAGCTCCTGGGGACCCACATGCAGGACTGAGTGAGACCAGGAGACCGGGCAACCAGGCAGAGGGGAGGGGAGCTGGTGCAACTCGACCTTGCTGCATCCTGCCCTTGCCAAGGACGGACCGCAGGGATCCAAGAGACCGAATGAGGAGATCTTGGAACTCTAGCCGCTTGGGCACCTCTTTGTGCCCAGCTGATTGTCAAGTTTTTAAAAGATTCATAATATCAAATGTTGGTGAGGTTGTGAGGAAAGCTTACCCTTCGGATGCTGCTAGCAGAAAAGTAGGTAAGAGCAGCCGCCGTGCAGAGCAATTTGACAATAGCCACCAAACATTCAAATCCACGTGCCCTTGGACCCAACTGGTCCATTTCTGCGTATTTGTTTCCTAAAGAATATGTTAAGACACTGCATGTGTACTAAAAAAAATAATAATGATGAGTCAGGTAAAATAGGAGAAATAGAATATTTATTTATTTATTTATTTATTTATTTAATGTTTTTTTTTGAGAAACAGAGACAGAGAGACAACCAGCTAGGGAGGGGCAGAGAGAGACGGGGAGACAGTCTGTGAAGCGGGCTCTGTGCTGACAGCTGAGAGCCCGATGTGAGGCTCAAACTCACAAGGCATGAGATCATGATCTGAGCCAAAGTTGGACACTTAACCAACCAGGCTACCCAGGCATCCCTAGAATTTTTTAATTGGATATGAGGGTTCTAAAAAGTTAAGAGGCACAAACCACACCATCAGGGTAGCTCTTGCAAAAGCACACAAACAGGGGCACGTGGGTGGTTCAGTCCTTTAAGCGTCTGACTCTTGATCTTGGCTCAGGTCATGATCTCACAGTTGGTGAGTTTGAGCCCTACATAGGGCTCTGCACTGACAGTGCAGAGCCTGCTTGGGATTCTCTCTCTCTCCCTCTCTCTCTCTCTCTCTCTCTCTCTGCCCCTACCCCGCTCTTGCTCTCAAAATAAAGTTTTAAGAATAAATAAAGTACACAAACAAACTTAAAATAGCAAGTGTTGGCAAGAATGTGGAGGAAAGGGAACCCCATGCACTGTTGGGGGGAATGTAAAATTTCACAGCCGCTATGGAAATGCTATAGCGTTTCCTCAAAAAATTAAACATAGAATTACTGTGAGATCCAGAAATTCCACTTCTAGGTATAGGCCCAAAGAGCCAAAAGCAGGAACTCAAACAGGTATTTGTGCAACCCTGTTTATTGCAGCATTATTCACAATAGTTAAAAGGTGGGACCAGCCCAAGTGTCCATCAACAGATGAATAGATACACAAAATATGATATACACATGCAGTGGAAGGGCGCCTGGGTGGCTCAGTTGATTAAGCATCCAATTTCAGCTCAGGTCATGATCTTGCCACTCAGGCTCAGAGCCTGGAGCCTGCTTCGGATTCTGCGTGTCTCCCTCTCTCTCTGCCCCTCCCCCACTTGCATTCTCTCTCTCTCTCTCTCTCTCTCTCTCAAAAAATAAAAAAATAAAAAAACATTAAAAACATTTTTCAATAAACATACAGTGGAATATTATTCGGCCTTAAAGAAGAAAAATTCCGACACTTGCTGGAATATGGGTGAACCTATAGGACCTCATGCTGAGTGAAATACACCAATCAGGAAAGGACAAATACTGTATGATTCCACCTCTATGCCACAGAATTGTACACTTTTTTAACTTAAATGGTTAAAAAGGTAAGTTTTGTGTTATGTGTATTTTACCATAGTAAAAACAAAAACAAAAAAAACAACAAAAAAAAACCCATAAGTTGTGAGGCAATCTCATGTCTGTAAATAAACCTTCTGGGAACCCAAGAGGAAGTCAAAACAGAGTAATGTGGTTTTTGCAATGCAGCATCTAGAAGGTCAAGGGGTTAAGGGGTGGCAGACCAAGGCCCAGCCTCCCCTCACTGCTGCCCGGGCTGGCCTCAGGTTGGGGCCAAGACAATCATCGTGGAGAAGTCTCCAGGCACTCCTTGGGAAGGCCCCGATCCCAGTCCTTTATCCCCACAGCCTGTGGGGGGCATAGGCTTTCCGCTGGCACCTCCTTCACACTTGGGTCTGGAGTTCATTATTTCCCTGCTAGACCATGATTCTACTGTGACAACCGTGATCTGCCAGATGTCTATCTGTTGGCAGCCTCGTGGAATGCACAGGGCACAGTCTGAGGGGTCAGACTCCGTCCAAATCCTGCCCCTCCCTCTTATGTACTGACTAATCTTGACCAAGCCTGAGCTTTCTCAATTTCTTCACCCAGAAAACGGGAAACACCCCCTCACAGGACTCCTGTAAAGCTCGGATAAGAAAATGTAAATCATCGGCCGAGAAGGTGTTCAGTAAAATGCTACATATTTTCTCTCGTTGATTCATGAGTTCTTGAAAACCTAACGTTATGTGTGAAAGCTCCCTCCTGGGGAGCACCCGTCCGTCCATGCAACATCTAGTCAGGAACCTTCCGTGTGGCAGTCACAGGGCTGAGTGCCAGCCTCAGAAGGCACAATCTCTGCAGCTAAGAGGCTGGGGACCTTGCCTCAGAAGAAAAAGAGTAAGTCACCCATGGGGCTGGCCGGAGGCGCCTGGTGCAGTCACCACCTATGAAGCAACCGTGTTACTCATGAGGTGAGAGGGCCCCTGATATGGTGCCTGGCGTCTAGAAACCACTCACCATCCATGAGCTTCCTGTGGCCTATTGTGCAAGCAAGAAAACCGAAGCTCACAGAGGTTGGGGGACTTGCCTGCGATCACACAGCGAGGGGCAGCCTCCAAGTCCAGGGCTCTCTCCAAATTCCACTGGAAGAGAATCCACATGAGAACGAAAATCCTACATTCAGAGCTGGAAGCAAAGGGTCTTTCTCTTGGGGCTCCGTGAAGTGTTTCAACAAGCCTAATTTGGCTGGGACTTCCTAAAAAGAAACCTGGGCTCTTTCTCCCCATCACGCCGGCCCCTGGCTGTGCCAAGACCCTTTCTAAGTGGATGGCATTGGGAACTGCAGACTGGCCGCAGCTGGGCCTTGGCACGGCTTCCCCTGTGGAGCGGAGAGGACGGCCGAGCAGCTGGAAGCCTTCAGAGCCACTGCTGGGGGTCGGGACGCCACAGTCCCCTCAAACTAAATGGTCACGCTTTTCAGGAGGACAGCCGGGGTCCACTCAACTCGCACAGGGGCTGACACAGGCTCCGGGTGTATTGGTGGCTGTCACAGCCTCTTGTCATGAGGGGAAGTGGTCTGGTACCTCGGTTCCTCTGTCGGCCGGGTCCCACCACCAACACTGGCTCTGGAGCTCCACTCCGTGCTGATGGCCACAGGCCTCGGGGCCAAGGGATATGGGACAGATGCAAACAACCTGGTCTTTGGGAGAACCACCAGCATCAGCAGCTACCCCAGGATGAGGATATACAAGACGGCCACTCATTCATTCCCAGGCAGGGTACCTCGCAGGGGTGGGGGCAGAAAATGGGGACAGTGGGTCCATCTGAATATTATACAAGTTTCCTAGGAAACATCAAGACCATCGATTTCACATTCCAGAGGAAACCATAAAGGCATCTAGACTCCTCACCCACACTGAGGGTCAAAAGCACCAAGGATATGAGAAGCACCAAGGGGGTGAGAAGCCAAGTTTTAGAAAGAGCCATTGCCATCCTGGGAGTCCCCTCTCTACCCTCCAGAGGGGAAGAAGAATTGAGGGTGTTCCCCCTTCCCCTCAAATCTCACAAGCAGGGCACAGAGAGGACCTCTTGTAACCTTCATATTGTCCCCTGCAGCATAGGGCACACAATGGACAGACACCCCTCTGGACGATAGGAGACATGCACTGGGCTGGCACACTGCTCTGATGGTAGAGTGAGGGTGAGGCAAGACCGTACCCCCAAAGTCTGTCCAAAGGTTAAGCACCATGGACCATATGTGATGGATAACTGCCGAGGGGCCCAGCAAGAGAGAGGCTGGGCATGCTGGGCCTTATGGAAATGCATTCACTGAGGCCAAAGGCACTCAGCAGAGCCTATCCCAGAGAGTGTAAGGGTAGGGTTCCCTGGAGACCTCAGAGAGTGCTCAGGAAAGACAGCTCTTTTTAAAAAGCCAGCTAGTGGGGCACCTGGGTGGCTCAGTCAGTTAAGCGCCCAACTTCAGCTCAGGTCATGATCTCACAGTTTGTGAGTTCGAGCCCCGCATCAGACTCTGTACTGACAGCTCGGAGCTTGGACCCTGTCTCCCTCTCTCTCTCTGCCCCATCCCTGCTCATACTCTATTTCTGTCTCTCTCAAAAATAAACATTAAAAAAAAGCCAGCTGGTCTAGGGGGAACACATGTGAAATGACAATGACAGTACCAGCCAAGTAATAGCTTCTTGATTGCCCTCCCCCACTCCTTCCCTCTGAGGGCATCAGAACCTGAGCAAGATAAGGAGGGGGAGGAAGAGAGGACATCACCCTTTCCCCAACTCCAGGCTTCCTGGGAACACCTCCAGAAACAGGTGAGTACCTCCCTGAAGCAGGGAGAGGCCAGACACCAAGGGCGACCAAGGGCCCTCTAGGCGGAGGGTGTCAGAAAGGGCAGAGGGCTTGGCTTGCATGGTGACTTTGGGGCTGGTCCAAGGAAGCAGGACTTTGCTCTATAGATTGGGTGTTGTTGGGAAGCAGGTGCAGGTCAGGGATTGTGTGTCCAGACAGTCTGCAAGGAGGGCAGTCCAGAGCAAGGTGAAGAAGCAGTGGTCGCTGCTTTTAATCGAGAGACGACATTTGCTGTTTTGCAGTTTGCACCCCGACCTTGCTTGTGTCTGTGCTTAGACACGGTTATGAAGTGGCCTTGTTCTGTGACACTTCATCACGGCCTCGGGGTCATCTTGCCTGGTGGTGGTGCTCCATGGTGCCTATGGGACACCAGGCCTGGGCTGAGAGGGTCCCACCAAAACCAGGGCCCAGCTCTAGGGGCCAGGCCAGCTCCTGGACACCAGGGGCTGCTTTTTCCTTTCTCTGCAAAGGCAGCAGTTCTCAACAAGGCCTGCAAGGCCATGTGGTCTGGTCCTTCCAGCTCTCCAGAGTCAGAGCCCATCTCTGCTATAGCTACACTGGCCTTTCTTTTCTTTCTTTTTTTTTTTAAGTTTATTTATTTATTTTGAGAGAGAGAGAGAGAGAGAGAGAGAGAGAGAGAGACAGTGTGTGTGAGTGTGTGTGTGTGCGCGTGTGTGTGTGCGTGTGTGTGTGCACACACAAATAAGGGAGGGGCAGAGACAGAGTGTGAGAGACAATTCTAAGCAGGATCTGCACCATCAGCACAGAGCCTGATATGGGTTTCGAACTCACGAACCATGAGATCATGACCTGAACCTAAATCAAGGGTCAGATGCTTAACCGACTGAGCCACTCAGGCACCCCCTACACATGCCTTTCCTCCCCTAGCTACTACCTACCTCCCAGAACTCAACTGTCACTCCTCAGCATCCCCAGGACAAGATATCCTAGTCCCACCTCCCTCTCCTACCACTAGTGTAATTGTGTGTGTTTTCCTGGGGGCCCCTCACCACGTTGGTCCCTTCTTAGACTGTAAACTTCACGACAGCCAGGACTTTCTCCTCTTCTGCTTCACCGGAAGTGTTGCTGAGGTACCATGTCGGGAAGGGTATGTGAGCCGGACAGAGATGCTGCGATCAACTGGCAATGTCGGCCATCCTCTTCAAACCATGAAGGCTGGGACATTCTCCCCATTGGGACACAGAGGAGCTGGACTCCAGACTGATATTCCCCATCCCCACCGATTACATTTGAATATAGTTGAATTAGGAGCACCAACTCTTTTGCCCCACAGTCAAAAATCCACATATAACTTTTGAATCCCCCCAAATTAAATCACAAATAGCCTATTGCTGACTGGAAGTCTTACCAATAGCATAAACAATAGATCAACACATATTATATGTATTATATACTGTATTCTTACAATAAAGTAAGCTGGAGGAAAAAAACATTAAGAAAAAAATATAAGGGGTGGGGCGCCTGGGTGGCTCAGTTGGTTGAGCATCTGACTTTTGATTTCAGCTCAGGTCATGATCTCATGGTTCATGAGATGGAGCCCCTTATCGAGCCTGCTTAGGATTTTCTCTCTCTCTCTCTCTCTCTCTCTCTCTTTCTCTATCTCTCTTAAAAATAAATAAACTTAAAAAAAAGAAAGAAAATCATAAGGAAGAGAAAATCCATTTACAGGACTGTCCTACACAAAATCCACACATAAGTGGACCCACCCACACAGTTCAAACCCACTTTGTTCAAGGGTCACATGTAGTTAGAAATCTGATAAATGAAATTGGAATCAAACAAATGGGCAGTCTCCCGCAGAACCTCAGGATTCTGCAACCCACCTCGTGCAGGTTCCTCCCACTCTGTTCTGCAAACTTCCCCCTCTTACTAACCCTTCATCCTTCTGTCCCCCCTCACCCAGGCCAGGTGCTGAGGGATCGCAAACCAACAGACAATCCCAATTTAATCACTCACCCTTCATTGGCAGATTTTAATGACTTAATTTTCAAGGGGCTATATTGATATCCTGGGGCTGCCATGATAATTACTGCCAATTTGGTGGCTTAAAACAACAGATCCTTCTCCTTTAACCGTTTTGGAGACGGAAGTCCCAAGTCAAGGGGTCACAGGGCCATGCTCACCTCCACAGGCTCTAGGGATGATCTGGTGACTCAGTCGCCCTAGTGGTCACACAAGCTTCTTCTGTATGTGCCAGTATCTCCTCCTCTGTCTCTCATAAGGACACTTGTCTGTGGATTAGGACCCATCCAGGTAATCCAGAATGATACCATGTTAAGATCCTTAATTTAATTACACCTGCAACGACCCTTTTTCCAAATAAGGCAACATTCACAGGTTTCTACGGACTTGGACATGGACATGTGTTTTGGGGAGTCACCCTTCAACCCACTGCTGGGGCCAACCTTTCTCCCCTTTGTTACTTTGTGTCTAAGAAGCAATCCGCATGCTTCCTGGCACTCAGGGGGTGCTTGCTCAAAGGTGGCTGATCTTATGCCCCCCGCCTGCCATGTTCTCAGGGTCACATCTCTCTTATTCATTCATCCCTTCCACATGGACCAAAATGTCTTTGGGAAGTTGATCATGCTCTGTTTGGCTGACTACACTTTCACAAATGGCTATTTTCTCAAAACCAGTCTCATTGTTTAATGTCAATTGCCAACTGGTTCATTTGCTTAATGCCAATATTAGCTAAGTGACACTGTCATCATCCATTTGCAGACACTCAGTCTAACATCTCAACAGTCAGAACTCCCCTTCCGTCGACCCACATCAGACTCATGCCAAAGCCATACTCTGGAGCCATGAGCTCATCACACTGCCTTTTCTGGCTCTGTGCTTCTTTGGAAATGTGTCCCTGCTGAGGCAGCATCACACGAGGAGACACCTTGGAGGCAAGACAATGGAAACCCTCCTTGGCCTTCTCAAGGAATCTCTTCTGTTTCCTGATGCCCGCTGTAGCCAGACATCAGCAAAGAAAATATTCATGACATAATTAAAGAAAAAAAAAGCAGTACATCGATGTTCACAGCAGTATTATTCACAATAGCCAAGAAGTGGGAATAACTCAAGTGTTCACTGATGGATGAAAAGATAAACAAAATGTGGCCTTTCCATCCAATGGAGTATTAGTCTTAAAAAGGAAGGAGATTCTGGAACCTGGGGGATGAACCCATCCCCTCTCTCCTCCTTCCCAGACCTGCCCACCTCCATCATTCTGGGAGGCTTGGAACACTGAAGAAGCCCCTTAGATCTAATCAGATGGGAGCAAGGAACAGACACAACTGGGGGCCCCAGGGGGCTGCTGGGATGGAAGCCCCATACCTGGGCCCCAAACTCAAGACCTCTGCTGGGTCTCATTCCCCTTCGCTTCCCAGCTTCCTTCACCCCTCCTGCCAGCCCACCCTACCGCCGCTGCTGTCCTTCCTCCTGCCCCCATAGGTATAGGATCTGTATACCCTGCACCAGCACTGACTTCCCCAGCTAGAAGCTGAAAGCATCTTCTTTACTTCTCTCAGAGCAGGAGAACTGTGAGGAGGTACAAGCTACCCCTGGAGGGACGGGGGTGTACTGTCTCTGTGCGTTCCATGACACGGGACCAACTCAGAAGAGGCATTGGAGGTGTTTATGTATCCAGCCAGCAAGCAGTTAGCAATTGCAGCGGGGACCAAAGACAGTGTGGGGACAGTAGGACCTACCTTGGAAGGCACTGTTCGTGAGGCCTGCTCAAGCCCTCTTCCAGCTGGGCCAGTGGTGTGTGGGTGCAGGGGATAGGCCCACTCAAAGCCCCTGCCCCAGAGCCCAGAACCACCCCCCTACCATCACAAGCCTGCATGGGCCTCTTGACAGACCCATCCTCTGTAGGGAGGCCACACCATTGACGGTGCGTGCTTAGGATGCACACGAGGAAGTTGGATAAAGCTCGAATGTCTGGTCACATGGCCCCTCACAGACAGAGCCTGAGGTGGGGAGCAGCCCGGGGCTGGGTTCCAGACCTCTCTTCTCTATCAGTTTCTCATGCAGTATTTATAAAGCACTAAAATCCCTTATTTGAAGCAGGCCTTTCATGTCATTACAAAAATAGATCTACCAAGGTAGGAGGGGAGAAAATATTTTACTAAAAATATAACTTAAGTTATAACTTAGTAAATATTTTTGCATATCGTATTTGCGTGTCCCCTTGTGCCCTTGCTTCAGGGCCAGAAGATATTAGGGGCAGGCCCAGGGGAGCCCAGGCCCCCAGGGGAGGAATGTAGTGTCCCCCACCCCACCCCCAGCCCACCTTGGGTGACTTCCTGAGACATGTTCCCTGCTAAGCAATGAATCCCGCCAGGGCAGCCGAGGATGCGTGGCCTGGTGCAGAGTCTCAGAAGGAAGGGTGTAGATACAGAGGTAAGGGGTCTGCACTCCACCCCTACCCTGGAAGCCTAGCCCTCGCCAAGCCCATCCTGTGGTGTATTATGGCATCCATTGGCGGCCCTGTGCCCCCCAGGCTAATCTGAAGAAAGGGGAACTTCAGCCTGTCCAGACTGTGAGGGCTGGGGGTAAAGTTTCCAGTTCAAACTTTCAAATATCCCCATTCACAGATGCGTTCTTTGCAGTATTTCCAATCTTTGTTTATACAATGTCATTCTTCATGTGGCTTTGCTGACTGAATAACAAACCATACTTAAATTTTATTTATATATATTTTTGGTAAATAATACATTTGTAAAAATGATTTTGTACTATTTATAACAAATTTACAAACCTGAAAAAAAATTTTGTCCAATAAGGATGTCATTTGTTTGCTCTGAAAGGATGACCCTTCTTCATATATATGTGTATATATGAAGCCCTCACTTGAAATTGCCCATGCACAATCCATAAAGGAGTTTTCAGCACCGCCTGGTGGGAGGCAAGTTTAAGGAGCCGGCTCCCCCTCAGCCAGGTGCAGGGACCACATCCTATGGTCCAGGCTGGCCAAGTGCTGTAGTCCCAAGGACATGTACTTGGTGGCTGGTTGTCTTTGGTCCTGGCTGAGATCTCTGAACCATCGCCAGGGCTGGTGGGAACAGCTTGGGAACGCCCAGAACTGTGGGAGAGGCTCCAGGCTCAGCAGCAGCTGCTCTGAGGCTCCCAGCAGCTCCCATGGGTGCTGCAGAGGCTGGCCAGGCCTGGGTCCAACTCACCCCACAGGATGCTGAAGGATATGACTCCTTCACAAGAACTGATCTATTCTAACAGTTGGGTCTCATCCAGGTCATTGGCTGGTCCCTAACCACAGGGCGTGAACGCTTTTCTCCTTTACCTGCAAACTAGAATTCCCGGGGTTCTCCTGGGACACTCCATCTGCCTCTCGCTTCTCCACTTTTAGTAGCCCTTTGCACCTGCCTAGAGTGCAGTCTGTTCCCTTCCAGAAGCTACATACCTTCCATCCCAGCTCAGTCCCTATCCCTCCCACCATGACCTCCCCAAACCCATCTCAGCCATCCTTGGGGTACCCCCTGCCTTTCTGTTACTCATGGCATTTATGCTTATCAGGAGATCACCAGACACCCTAACTTTCCTGAGGTCATCCTGATAGCAAAAACTCCACCCGGGTGTCCCCACGTGCCATCCAAATGCCCTAGAAATCACATGGAATGAAACACACCCATAAGATTAGAACGAAAACATGCCAACAGCAGAAATAAGAGCATCTCAGTTACTTGGAGAAAAGTCCTTTCCCTGTGAAGCCGCTGAAGCCAGGTCCCACCTGCAGTGACTGACTTCCCTGGTGGAGACGTGGGCACTGGGCTTTGGAAGAGCTCACAGCACCTCCAATGCAGGGGTTCAGGGCTCATCAAGAGTGGAGGGCCGGAGACTGAGCCTCTTCCCCAGCCAGCCCTGTACCTGCCGGGGAGAGTGATGGGGGGAAGGGGCATTATTTCAGGCCCTCGAGAGCCCCCCTGACCAAGACCATGGTCAAGGGAGCCCTGGTTACCGATTGCTGGTACGCAGCTCCCTGTCTGGGGGCCTGGGCTGCCCGCTCCGGATGGAGGTGTGTGCAGCCCCACCATGGTGCTGAGATCTAGGACAGGACATCTGGGACACCCTTCCGCACAGCTGCAGAGGCACAATTTAAAGATCAAAGTATTCGATATTCAGGTTGAGCTGTTTTAACTTCACTAAGGAATGTGCACATCAGCGCCTTACCAAACTCTCAGGGAACCCTCCTAGGGGCAGTTTAGGGTATGAGGGTAAGCAAGACATCCCAGATCCCTGGGGCCCAGTGCAGGCTGACCTGGTGCTTAGTCTGGGGTCTGCCAGCCCCTCTTTGTCCTGGACAAGACCCCAGGCTCTCAGAGGACCTGGCCCTTCCAAGGTCATCAGAGAGGGAGAGGGGGCCCCTGGGGCGAAAGCAGCAGACACTACCCTCCTGCAGGGGGCTTGTCCTCTGGTGTTTTCCTGCTCAGCCCACTAGGCCAAGAGTTCCTCAGGACTGGCTTAGTCACCAGGGGTCTTGGTATTTCAGCCTCAAGCCAGACAGGACATCTGAACCCTGATGAATGGGTCCCCCTCTTCTCAATGATTCATTTGTCCACGCACTCAGATCATGCACCTTTCATGGGGCAGGCACTTTGCATGACCCAGGGACCCTGTGATGGGTGCGACAGCCAAGGTCCTGCCTGCCGCAGGGATCCATTCCAACAGGAGGCTGACATTAATGAGCACACAAAAAAATGAGAAAGTCCGTGCAGTTCACGATACGTGGCAAGAAGAGGATAGGGCCAGTGGGACCCAGAGGTTCCTGGAGTGAGGCGTGCAGGGTCAGGCTGGGTGGTCATGAGGCCAGAGGAGGTCGAATAAACTCAGTGTGTTTACCAAAAAAGTCGAGATTTCACTCAGAGCAATCACCCCAGATCCAAGGGGGAATACCCAAGGAGGCCAAGACTTAGGCAAGCCAGACTCAACATCTTTCAGGGTGTGCAGGTTAGGGACCTAAGCCCAGGGCCAGCCCTGCTTTCCTGGGCAGGTCATGACTGCCTGTGTGCAGAAGGCCGACATCCAGGCCACACCCCAGCCAGTAGATTAGAATCTCTGGGGCTGGAGTACAGACATAGCTCTTTTGTAAGCTCCCATGGGGATAGTTAGGGAAAGCTTTAGGGGAAGCAGCACAGGAGAGCAGCAAAGCCCCACAGGGGTGGAGTGGGTGAGACCTCTGGGGTCAAATAGGGCTGAGTTTCCATTCTAGCTCACTTAACACAAGTTACTTAAGCTCTCTGAGCCTCAGTTTCTTGTCTGTAAAATGGGTCAATACCCACAGTCCAGGTGTGGTATGAATATTGAATAAGGAGACCCAGATAAAGGCTGGTGTAGAACCTGCTCCCTACGAGGCAGTGTGTCTTGTGAGCACCCCAAGACTGGAGCAAACAGACCCCAGCAGAACCCAAGCCCCAATCCTAACCCCTCCTGGCTCTGTGAACCTTAGTTTCCCTGGCTGTAAAATGGGGAGAATCAGGATCCATCCTCTGGTAGAAGACGGCACCTCCCAGGGCGAGCCTGCCTGAGCATGTGGCCTCCCACGGTGAGTTGTGTCTAAGGTGAACAGAGGGCCACGATTGCAGAGAATACACCTACAACTCCGCTGGTGGCCTTTCCATGGATACGGAAGCCGTTACTGTAAAACAGTCGCTTTCCTGCATAAACGGTGTGAGTGGAGAGGCCACCCCCGGGATGTGGTTTCAGTGGAGTGCCTCCAGCCTGCACAGAATTTCACATGGGCCCCGATGTCTCAACTGCCAGATCCAGTGTTTATCAGTGAGCTCAACGGCTGCCAGCAGTGGTGACAGTGAGGCCACCTAGGGAGGCAGTTTGGGAGCCACAGGAAGTGCCATTTCTGAAAAGCCCCCCCGCCTGGGGAGGGGCCTCTGTATCAGCCTCCACATGGGTCTGGCTTCTGCTTGGAAATGCCCTGAGATGAGTGCTCTGGAAAGATCTGGAACCCTGGAGCCCGGTAAAGAGGACCTCAGAGGGACCCTCCGTCTCCTTCTAGTTTCCGTGAAGATCACTCAGAAGCCTCCTCTCCTCTGGGGAAGCTGGGGGGAGGTCTGGTTTCCCTGGAACCCCTCCTACTCCTACCCTCAGTTCCCTGCTCCTTCCCAGCAAGGCCCTGGAGCACAGAAACATACCGGTGACCTCCCCAAGGAAGCACTGGTCCCCGCCAAAGGGGAGGGCAGGTGGGCCTCACTTTCACTCCATCAGCCCCCACCCCGGGATGGAAAAGAGCCCTAAGGCCAGGCCAGGCAGCCAGGACACACCACTTCCTCCACCAAACCTCCAAATATCTAGGCTATTGTTGCTGGAACGAAAGCTGGGGAGTTGTGAGACCCCAGTCTGATAGCCAGGCCAGCAGGGGATGGCAGGGAGGGGAGGCTCACCAGGGGAGGAAGAAGAGGCCAGGCACCAGGAAGTGGGTCCTGGGGTGGGGGTGGGGGTAGCCTAGGCCACGGCCGCTGCCTTGAAGAATCCCAGTCACGCGCGGGTCCTGGGCCAGGTTCATGGCCAAAGAAGCCAGGCATCCTCCCCACGGGCCCCCGAGGGCCTGCTGTGTCCTGATGCCTGACAATGGAGGGCCCTGTGGGCTGACCTCCCCCCTTGGAACCACCACTGTGAGAGGAGGCCTAGCTTCGCTGAGATCATGGAAACTGAGATCAGTTTCCTCAGGGATACTGGGAACGAGCCCCCCACTGCAGGCTGGTTGGAGCTGGAGTGTCCCCTTTGGGTTGAAGCTGGATTCTCAGCCCAGGGCCCACAGGGCTGATCCCCTGCTGTCCATGAGGGGCATGCTTTGGGAAGGGGCCTACGCTAGACATGGTACAGGGGCCACAGGCACACTCTCCACCCTGGGAAAGGCTGGCTCGACCACGCAGTAGGTGTCCACGTCGGGGTGGTCTTAAGCCTCTGCACCTCTGAGCCTGCAGTCCCCAGCCCTGCTCTCAGCTCCCATCAGGCAGCTGTGACTCCACTTCCCAGAGGGACAGATGAGGCCCAGAAAGGCTGGCCACCTTGCTCGAGGTTGCACAAGATCCCCGGGGCTCTGAGTCTCCTACACCCACAACCTCCTGGGGCCCAGCACCTCCTAGGCCTTCAAGGTCAGCCAGGTCGGCCCTTTACAAACTTTCTTTGAAAAACCTTCCTCCTTAAAGTCCGACCTGGACGTTCATTCAGTCAAAACTTCAGAGTGTAGACGTGGGTGTGGTTGCCCGAGCCCCGCCCGCCCTGTATGAGACACCCCCCCGCTCCGAAAAGCCCCCGAGAAACCAAGGAAACCCTCTGATTTACTTTCATTCCAGGGGATGAGGACCCCACACTATGGGTGGGGAAGCAAGACAGTGGCGGCAGGGTGTGTGCTGAGGCCGCAGGGAGAGAGGCAGATGTGGGCTGCCCCCCCACAGCCCGCCTTCGGCTCACACTGGAAATCCATTCACACTGGCTTCTGCGGCCTGCAAACCACACTCACCCTGGCTCCTGCCGGAACCCTGATGCGTCCCATATTTCTGGTCGGACAGCCAGGAAAACTCAGTCTCCTCCTTGTGATCGCCAATCCGTTTCCCGTTGGAGGAGCTGACTTTGAACAAAGACCCCTTTGTGAGTGGCTTTGGGGCAGGGAGATGGGAGAACATCGTATAAGTAATATGCGAAACGGCGACCCCGATCATTTTTTGTTCCTCCCTGGTGAACGTGAAATCAAAACCACTTCTTCGGAGACCAGCAAGTGGAGCCAAGCTTCTCCGGCCTGGACGTGTGGGCCTCCGGGCCAGAGGGACAGCCGCCGTGCCATCAAGGGCAGCAGGGCTGGCTGCGAGCACGCCAGCCTGCTGTGGCCCTACCCCACCAGGCCAGGCATCGCAGGGCATGGCATTAGTACATTTTCCCGCAGCTGCAGGAAGTCCAGCTTGTGCAGGAGGAAACTTGTTTCTTTACCATTAGGAGGGGAAAGAAAATGGCCCTATCCCTCCCTTCCCAACCCCCTGCCTCCCCCACTCCCGCCCCCGTTCTCAAATGTGCATGTCCTCCCAAGCTTGCCTTCAGTCTCTTCCAGCCGACGACACCGATACCGCGGGCAGAGACAGAGTCAGAGGGCCGGCCCCAGGGCTCCTGCAGGAGCCGGGCCGGGGGCTGCCTCTGTCCTCCTGCCCTCCCCGGCTCCGGGGACACTGGCCTCTAGCTCCCTGCCTGCGGTTTCTTCACACACTCTGTACTCTGTCAGCTGCTTGGCCGGTGCCTCCATGGCCTCTTCTCTCTCTAGCCAAACCCCATCTTTTCCCTCAAGTTCAAGGCATATGTCACCTCCTCAGGGAAGTCCTCTCTGATTTGGTTCCCCTCCCCCACCCCCCTTCTGTAACACTCAGCATGGGGCAGCATGGAGCTGTCTCAAATCTGCCCCCTCAGCCCAGCAAGGTCCTCACTGAGGATGTAATCTGAGTTTCTGCCCCTTCATTGTCAGAGGTGCACAGGGGCTGCTCATGGGCAGTGAGGGCCCAACAGGACCTCCAGGACCAGTAGCAGTCAGTGGCCCAATTGGGCCACGCCTAGGGGCCCAGAGCAGGCAGCAGCCCCCGGAGGACCTGCTTAGGAGAGCTCTAGAACTTTCCTGGGACAAGGACAGGAATGTCATTCTGATTTCACCCATTCACACGTGCCTGCAGGTTGGAGGCCTTGAGATTTTCACTCTGGCCGTAAGATTTCCCCGCATCTCCTCTGCTCCAAGCCCAGGACTTCCCAGTCCACACTTTCCAGTCCACACTGGCCACTCAGGTCCCTGTTCCAGTCCCACCCCAGCACATCCCTGGCCAACCCCACATGTCTTTGGGGCTTTGCTCAGTGGCCAGGGCGCAGGCCCTAACCTCACCCCCACAGTGTTCTGTCCTGTGGAGCAGGTAGGTGAGCAAGCTCGTGTCATGAACATGGAGAGGACCAAGTGACACCACCGTGTGATGTGTACCAAACAGGCTCCACAGCTCAAGTGCCGGCACCGGGTAGAGATGCCACAGGCCCGGCAAGCTCTGAAGTGGTCACCCTGTCACAGCAAGTGGGGACTCACTTCTGCAACATGGCGTCACCCACCTCATCAGGTGGATGCCGTTCTCTGGAATCTCTTCTTTTCGTTTTGTTTGTAACTTTTGAATGGTCTTGGGGGGATGGGTCCATAACAGCTACAAACAGAAGAGGGTCATGCCTGCTCTCACGTTTTCATGTACTTAAGGAACGTTATAATGAAAATCATCTAGATCAGTACTAGGCATCAAGATAATTTTTTCTTCTAAAAGAGGAGTGGGGAGGGTCCTGCATTATTTGGGTTTAAGAAACACTGTGATCAAGGGATGCCTGGGTGGCTCAGTTGGTTAAGTGTCCAACTCTTAGTTTCGGCTCAGGTCATGATCTCACGGTTTGTGAGTTCAAGCCCCAATTCAGTCTCTACGGTTTGTGAGTTCAAGCCCCAATTCAGTCTCTGTACTGACGGTGCAGAGCCTGTTTGGGATTCTGTCTGCCTCTCTCTCTGTGCCTCCTCTGCTTGCACGCTCTCTCTCTCTCTCTCTCAAATAAACTTAAGAAAAACACTGTGATAAAATAATCCCGTCTGAGGTGTCAATAATCAATAAGGGACTTCGTGAGGGAGTAGCCTGGAAGAGGGTCAAAAACCCAGAGACAACTTTGGGTTTGAACTCACATTCTTTTATGAGCTCTGACCTAGGAAAAGGAACTTGGAGTCTCTGAGGCAGTTTTCACATCTGAAAACCAGAGCACTAGTAAAGATTAGGTGGTCTCTGTCCTCTGGCATCACTCTTCCCAAGGCAGACGTGCTGCACCCTGGAGAGACACCTTGAGCCAAGAAAAGCCCTTCCCCAGTGAGGATGCCAGGCCCCTGATGCGCAGGATAGGAGAGGGTTTGGCGGGGGCCTCTGGAGCAGTGGCCCCCAAGACCCACGAGGGGCCAGCTTTCCTTCGGGCTATGAGGCAAGGACTCCGTCACCTGATGCTCTCAAATCCAAACCAAAGGGTGAACTCAGCCTCCCCTATGCCCTCCGGTGCTAGCACAAGAAAAGCCATCGCCCCTGACCTTGAAGCAGAAGGGCTCCAGCAGGTGTAACCCCGAGAGCTGGTGCTATCAGGTCACACAGATGAATTTCCAGAGCGTTTAAGCCAACAGACTTTTGTGTGCCTCTCCGAGCAGGCAGGACCTCCTGACCTGAGCTGAGGTCAGAGAGGTCAAGCCGGTGCCCTTGCGAGACCCAAAGCCCCTGGTCCCGGTCAACAGCCTGCCAGCCTCTGAAGGACCCAGCATGACGCAGGGGAGCTGGGCCCAGGCCAGGAGGCTGGGGACAGAAGGGCTGAGGTCTTCCCAGTGAGGGGCTGTGGTCATCACCAGCTTGGCTCCGTGAGGGACCCTCAACTAGCCTTGATGACTGCCCTGGACATTTGAGGACTGGGCTCAGGGTCCACCCAGCAGGGACCAGTGCGATGTACTGACAAGGCAAAGATCTGATTTATTTTTACTTTTCAGCGTTGCCCCCATCAAAGTGAAGACTCTATTTAACCAGTGGCCACTAAAAATAAATATTTAAACACCACATTTGTGTGGCTGGGCCAGGCCGCATTGGGCCTCAGAGGCAAGCCGGCTCCCCCTCAGCCTGCTGGGACAATGACACCCTCGTGCCTCCAGCACTGGAGGGGCCAGGACTGGCCTAGAAAGAGGACAAACCCTGTGATGTCCACGCACATCCCCATGTCCCAACCTCTGGGGAAAACACTGACTGATCCGGAAAGAAGGTCAGAAGGAGACCAAGAAAGGAAACGCCTCTCCAGAGCATTCTCTCCACACGAGAGTGTGGGCGGCCCTGCAAGAATGCCCTCGCCTCCCCCGAATCCTTGGCCCGTGGGGGCCCCACTGAGACATCAGACACCAGCACCCTGGCCCCGGCCCAGGCCAGGCACCACACACAGCAGGGGGTCCCGGGGCAGGGCTGGCCGGGCCCTCCAGCTGGGAGAAAGCCAGGCCGGAGAGAAGCAAGTCCCCACCCTGCCGGCCACCTTCTGCTGTTTTCCAACCCTGAGATGTCCGAATGCAGCTTTATTGTGAGGAGGCCAGGCCGTGGAGGCAGGAAGGCCTCTGGAACGAGCGAGACAGAAACAGAGACAGAGAAAAGAAAGACACACAAGGAAGAGAGAAGACAGAGATAGAAAGAGACAAGAGACAGACGGAGAGGGAGAGAGACCCTCTAATGCTCAGACAGGGTAAGGGCAGCCGGAGAGCGGAGTAAGGCGCTCAGGTCCCTGCTGGACCCCCAGGCCCCCCCTGAGCTGCCGCCCTGCTGGACCGATGCCCCAGCCCGTGACGGAACAGAGCTCCCCACTGCCGAGGCCCGGCTCCCACTCGCTGACCCTGCCCTGGAGGGCATCCCGGGCCACCTCTCCCCAAATGAAGCTGGATCTGGAGTCACACAGGGGATGGACAGAAGCTACAGCTCACCCGGTACAAGAGCCTTGGGCTGCGCTATGAAGTAAGGTTTTCGGGAAGCCCGTGACTGTTGTGAATAGCGCACCGTGCTAGTTTGTTCAGCTGTATCTTGTGGATTAAAACACTGTCAGGTTTGTTCATATGCTGAGCACACCCCATGCTTGCCGGCTTGTTTTTTTCTGAATCTATTTCTTCTTCCTTCCTCCCTCTCCCATTTCTTTCTTCCCTCCTTCCTTTTTTCCTTCCTTCTCTCCCTCATTCCTTCCCTCCCTCCATCCTCCCTTCTTTCCTTCTTTCCCTCCCTCCGTCCTTCCTTCCTTCCCTCCCTCCCTCCCTCCTTCCTTCTTTCCCTCCCTCCCTCCTTCCTTCCTTCCCTCCTTCCTTCCTTCCTTCCTTCCTTCTCTCCTTCCTTCTTCCCTTCCTTCCCCTCCCTTTCTTTCCCTCTTTTCTTTTTTCTTTTCTTTTCTCTTTCTTTCTTTCTTTTTTTAATATATTGAAATGCTCCAAGAGCACAAGTGTGGCCAGGACTTGCCTCCAACCTGAGGTCACCTAGAAGGCTGGTGTGGCTCTGTAAGTGCCCTCACTGAGAGCATGACAGTCTTCCCATGGACCCCATCACAGGCCCCAGGACCTACAGCAGTCCCAGGGAAAGCCTTGTACCCCAAAATGCTAAGACCTTTGAATCCTTTTGCCCCTTAGAAGTCACTGGAATCAGGGACCCTGAAAGCCAGGGTAGCCTGGGCAGCCACCTGGCTGTGGCACATGAGAGGGCCCCTAGCTGGGGCTGAGAAACCAGGAAGAAAGGGGATCCAAAGCAGGTACTCAGCCTACCTGGGAGGACTGGCCCAGGTTCCCAACGCAGTGCCCACTTTGGGTAACAGGCATTGGACACTAAGGGGAATGTGGCATGCCTGATGCTCGTCTCTGGCCCTGATCTAGCGGGATGTTATTACCAAGGATATCTTCTTTTGTCTTCTCTCACCCTCTGGAAATATCTTGGGAGACTCTCAGTGATAGGAAATAGCCCACCTTTCTCATCCCATAATATAACTTGCTTACATATTTTTTCCCATTTGATGTTCACAACAGCACCACTTCTCTCCTGTCACACTGATCTCTATGCTGTTCCTTGAACACACCACATGGTTTCTTGCCCCAGGACCCTTGCACATGCTCTTCCTCTTGGCTTAAATACTCTTCCTCATGCTGCATTCCCTTCACTCAGGTTTCTATCAAATGGCCCCTCCCCTGAAAGGGGGGACACCCCCTGAACAGCTTCGTGTAATCTATGTATAATCCAGAATTTCCTTGTTCTTAGAAGATACAAACTGGTGTGTTTAGAGATTGTTGTGAATTCAAAATGGTCACAGATACTTTGGAGATTCTTTGCAGCTTCTTCCATCAAAAGGCACAGTCTGTGTCCACACCCTTCTAAGATGTGCCGACTTGTAAATTTGCTTTGAGCTGCAGAGTGTGGCACAGATGGTGCCATGTGACTCCAAGCAAAAACTCAAGACACTTGCAGCTTCCGTTCTCATTCCTTTGGAACTCCCTGGGAGGAGACCTGAGCCAGCCTGCTGGAGAGGCACGTGAAGGATAACCCAGGCAGCAAGCCGACAGCCCAACCAACTACCAGGGTTGTGAGTGGGGCCACTTGTTGACCTGTTTGGAAAGAATATCTCACCGAAACAACACAGAAGAGTCAAGGTCAAGTCAACTTATATTTTTCTTTTTTAAATTTTTTTAAATGTTTATTTATTTATTTTGAGAGAGAGAAAGCACGAGCGGGGGAGGGACAGAGAGAGAGAGAGAGAGAGAGAGACGGAGACACAGAATCTGAAGCAGGCTCCAGGCTCCAAGCTGTCAGCAGAGAGTCCGATGCAGGGCTCGAACCCTTAAACCACGAGATCATGAGCTGAGCTGAAGTCAGAAGCCCAACCAACTGAGCCACCCAGCACTCCAAATCAATTTACATCTTTCAAAATAAGATGGAGGGGACAAACATAAATAAAACTTCAAATAGCTACATCTATGGTCTATAGATTTTCACTAAGGGTGCCAAGACAAGTTAATGCGTGAAAGAAAAGCTTTTTCAAAAAATGATTTGGGGACAATTGGATATGCACCAGCAAAGAAGTGAAATTGGACCCCCCAACTCATACCATATGAAAAAATTAACTCAAAATAGATTTTTAAAAAATGTCCAAGGGGCACCTGGGTGGCTCAGTCGGTTGAGCGTCCGACTTCGGCCCAGGTCATGATCTCGCGGTGCGTGGGTTCGAACCCCGCATCGGGCTCTGTGCCGACAGCTCGGAGCCTGGAGCCTGTTTCAGATTCTGTGTCTCCCTCTCTCTCTGACCCTCCCCTGTTCATGCTCTGTCTCTCTCTTTCTCAAAAATAAATAAACATTAAAAAAAATTTTTTTTAAATGTCCAAAAGTGAGAGCTAAAGCTGAAATACTCTTGGAAGCAAACATAGACATAAATCTTGATCTCGTATCAGGCAATAGTTTCTTAGATATGATACCATAAGCAAAAAAGGAAAAAAATAAATCAATTGGACATCATCAAAACTAAACACTTTTGTGTCTTAAGGCACACCATCAAAAAAGTGAAAAGACAACCCAGAGAATGGGAGAAAATATTTATGAATCATACATCTGATAAGGGATTTATTTCTGGAATATGTAAAGAATTCTAAAAACTGAGAATAAGACAAATAATTTGGCTTTAAAATGGCAAAGGATTTGAATAGACAGTTCTCCAAAGAAGATTTACAATGAGTGTTTGTACAAAAACACGTACAAAAAGATATTTAACATGATTAGTTATTAGGGAAATGCAAATCAAAACCACAATGAGATTCTACTCCAAATACATTAGGATTACTCTAATTTTAAAAAGGCAGATAATAAGTATTTACAAGAATGTAGAGAAATTGGGACACTTAAACACTGCTAATGGGAATGCAAAATCACGAAGCCACCTTGGAAAACAGTGTGGTGGGTCCTTTAAAATGTAAACGTAGAGTTACTATATGAGCCAGCAGTTCCACTTTTGGGCATATACCCAAGAGAAATGAAAGCATATGTCTCCCCAAAATCTTGTACATGAATCATCACAGCAGCATTACTCATAATAGTCAAAAAGTACGAACAACTCAGATGTCCATCAACTAATGAATGGATAAAGAAACTATGGTATATCCATAAATTTAAAGGCCTGCATCGGATTCTGTGTCCCCCCCCCCTTTGCCCCTCCCCAGCTCACACCCTGTCTGTCTGTCTCTTCCCAAAAATTAAATAAACATTTTTTTTTAATTAAAAAAAAATTGGGGCACCGGGTGGCTGAGTCGGTTGGGCATCTGACTTTGGCTCAGGTCGTGATCTCACAGTGAGTTCGAGCCCCACATTGGGCTCTGTGCTGATGGCTCAGAGCCTGGAGCCTGCTTCAGATTCTGTGTCTCCACTCTCTCTACCCCTCTCCCACTCATGCTCTGTCTCTCTCTCTTTTTCTCTCTCGAAAATAAACATTAAAAAAAAACTTTTTAAAAAAGATAGCAGTCTGACTTGGTGTCAGTGTCATTATTGTCCAGTTTCCTACAGATGGCCCCCTCTTTATTGCCTAAACCCAAGCCGAAGGCTCAATCACTCTGCCCTTGCTTCACCACTTACACTTTCTGTTCCCCAATGCCTTATAGTTCTTATTTTAGCCAACCCTCTGGAGAAACTTAAGAGGTTAGCTATTATAGTCCCCGTTTTACAAATGAGGCCCAGAGAGTGAGTGGTTTGTGTAGGAGCTAGGAGGAGGGATCAGAGCCTGAAGCCAGGTCTGCCATTTTGGTTCAGGGCCTAGCTTCCCACCTGTGGGACCCCACCCAGACTGGCCTCTCTCATTGCTGCCACTGATTGGTCTACTCACCATATTTCTGCTGTCAGACTCACCCCAGGTGGGTCATGTTCCTAGGAAACTGTCCTCAGCTCAGTGTCTGTTATAAGCCTGGACAGAACCTGGGAATTCCTTCACACTAAGGTGCCCAGAGCTGATAACAGCCTCTTTTCTCAAGAGATATTTGCCTTTAACAAAGGGAATACTTCGTAAGTAGCCAAAAGAATGCCTCTACTAGGCTGCCAGAATCATCCGTATAACACATCCCTCCTCCTCCATATCACCTCAGGAGTATTTTGCTCCCCAGACATGAGTTCTGCCTGAGGATAAAGAGAGAGACCCCAAAGACAACTCAGCTTCAAAGTGCATTTAGAGTAACAATTGCATGACACATTCTCATGTGTCTGGTTATGTGGGGCCAAGAAAATCTAGCTTCTTCCCCAACTGGAGCTAGCATCCAACAGCTTAGCCTCTGCCCGTGAATGCAGGCAGGCTGAGCAGGGCCCAGGAGAAGAGGCTGTGAGAGAAAAGAGAACGCTCTGGAAGGGGGGGCTTTCCTTCTCAGTGCACTCCGATTGTCCCTCCAGAGTTGCCAGATTTACCGAGCTCATCAAGTGCCGATGTCTTTATTATTGTCCTCCCAGACCTCATGACTCATTAACATGCTTCTGCACAGACAGATTAGGGAACAGATTAGAAAAACGTCTATCTGTTTTAAGGAGGAAAAAAATGATTTCAGATTCAACTTTATATCATCCAGGGTTTACTTACAGGAAATAGAAACCACTCAAACAATTTTAAGCAAAAGGGGGTTTAGACAGGAAATTATGGGCTTACAATTTTATTGAAAGGGCTGGAGGAGCAGGCGTGGGCCAGGACGATTGGAGAGATGCCCAGAACAATGCCTGGGGACCAGGCGGCCGGGTGCTGCTGCCTCAGCCCCAGCAGCCAGGTGGGGATGAGGAGGTCACCCCTGCTGCCTCTTGACCCCACAGATGGACTCAATGGACCCTGGATTCCACTGGAGCAGAAACAACCACCACAACCCTGCTTGCCAGCAGGAACAGCCAAAAGCAGCAGGGGGGGATGCTCTTGGCCTTGAACTACGTATAGTCCCATGCAACTAATTGGCAGAGCTGGGCATGTGCTGGAGCCGGCTCACCCAGCAAGGGTTGATGGCACACAGCAATCCAGCTTCACAGTCAGTGACATAATATGAATAGCTTGACTGAAACTGACCACGGTCGGAGTATACACGGCCAGAGTGTACTTTTTAATTTTTTTTTTTTTTTTGAGAGCTGGTTGAACACACCACTGGGCAGAGCCTGATTCACAACTAGAACTCTAGCTGCAAGGGAAGCAGGAAATGCAGCTGTTCACTTACCAACCTTTGAAGAAAGAAGAAGGTGGTAAGGATGCCCGCTGCCAAGCCACCACCCATCCCCCGCACTTCGGGACTGCATCTTGAAGGAAACGCACATGTGTGCGGAATGACCTACGACTGATTATGTCATGGGGTTGTTAGTAATTGTGCTGAAGCTACATTTCTCAGCACAAATTGCTCCTGACCATATGTCGAAATGTATTAACCCCCCAGCAAGGGAACTGGCAAAGTGACAAAATAGTGTGTTGGTTCAAAACAGGGTTTGGAAATTGCTGATGTGTGTCCACAGCAGGGAAAGAAGGCTTGCATAAGCAGCTCATTAGGAAAAGAGGCAGCTATTAGGGTCAAGATTACGGCTTCAGTTGCCATGATCATTGACATGTTACTTCCGTATCAGCTGCAGCCAATGAAATTCCAGGCACAATAATCCTAGAGACAATTTTTAGAGAGGCCAACTGTTCGTCAGAAATAACAAGAAACAACAATAAAAAAAAAGAAAAAACAAGAAAAGAAACAAATCCAAGACACCGTACATCTGTGGCTATTAATTAGACAAAGTTACCCAGTTTCGTGGCCCAGAGGAGCCAGATGGGGGCCTGTCAGCCCCTAGGAGCTGGCAAGTGCGTCGATAAGAGGTAAGACCAGAGGGCCAAACAACCAGGCCCTGCTTTGTCTCCTTAGCCAGCATGACCTTCTGGCTGCCTAATCACTGTTTTTGGTTTTTATTTAATGATAGGCAAATATGGGAGCACCCGAGTCGCTCAGGTGGTTAAGTGTCCGACTTTGGCTCAGGTCATGATCTCATGGTTTGTGAGCTCAAGCCTCACATGGGACTCTGGACTGATAGCACGGAGCCTGCTTCAGATCTTCTGTCTCCCTCACTCTCTCTGCCCCTTCCCTGCACATGCACATGCACACATGTACATGCTCTCTCTCTCGGTCTCTTTCAAAAACAAATAAACATGTAAATAATAATAATAGCCAAATACAGAAATAAGCTATATGGACTGAACTGCATTCCCCCCAAATTCATATATTAAAGCCTTAACCCCAAGTGTGACTGTATTTAGAGATGGGACCTTTAAAGAGGCAGAGTTACATGAGATCTTAGGGTGAGGTCCTCATCCAGTAGGATTAGTGTCCTTATTAGGAGAGGAAGGGACTCAGAGCTCACTCACTCTCTCTGCCATATGAGGACACTGTAAGGAGGTGGCTGCCGGCAAGCCAGGAAGAGAACACTCACCAGGAACCCACCATGACAGCACTTTGTTCTTGGACTCCCAGGCGCCAAAACTGTGAGGAAATAAATGAGTGAAGCCTCCCAGTCTGTGGTATTTTGTTACGGCAGCCCAAGCAGATGAATACCCAAGCAAATTTCAGTTAACAGGGAACTGGTCAAATAAATTATAGTGCATCTGTCCAGGGCCGCATTGAATACCACACGAAAGACACCTCCCCAGAGTTGCACGAACAGCAATACTGACTCCTGCACTGAAATACTATGCAACCATGAAAATGGGAGAGGCAATTCTATAAGCATAAGGAAGACCCTCCATAATATGTTAAATGAAAAAATGGATTTTT
Organism: Felis catus; assembly: GCF_018350175.1. Taxonomy (NCBI): domain Eukaryota; kingdom Metazoa; phylum Chordata; class Mammalia; order Carnivora; family Felidae; genus Felis; species Felis catus. Next base: position 19,375,206 of record NC_058373.1, read on the forward strand.
TTCCAAATCATTATGTATATAGTATACTGTCACTCAGGTTGAAAGTGGTCAAAGGAATCTATAAATGTATTTACTTAGCTAAGTAGAACAGTCTCTAGAAAGATACCCAAGAAAATGAGTCCAAGCAAAAGGTTTGCCTCCAGGGGAGAGTAGGGGGAAGCAGGGATGGGAAAGAATATTTTTACCCTATGCCTTTTGATACATTTTGAATTTTGTACCAACGAACAACTATTGCCAGTTCAAAAATATTTGTTTTAATGGTTGCAGAAATATAATACATCGGCCATGGGAATGTGGTGTTTGGCCAGGGAAGAGCAGAGCTTGGGCTGGAAGAGTCAGCACCACCTTACATGCCTGCTTTTCTGCAGGAATCAACGCTGGACTTCGGGGCACACGGGGGCCTGGGCCTGTTCTGACCTTGAGAGAGTCATTCATCCTCGTGGCTTCAGTGTCTTCACGGGCGACCACCCAGCTCAGGGGAGGCCATAACCTATGCACGACCGCACAAACCTAGGTGTGAGGGGGGCTCTCATCCTAAGCGAGGCAGGGGTTCAGGCCCAGAATGGACCCCAAACCAGACACTTCTATAAAACCCCCACCCCAGGCATCCACAGGAAGGCCACTTCTGATCTCCGCGGGGAGGACAGGCAGGCCAGTGGTGCTAGCGGTCAGTAAGAGCGGTGGCAAGTGTGGGTGCTGGAGTCCCTGCTTGGCTTACGCCCTGGCCCAGCCATCATTACCCTTGCCTGCGTCTCACCTTGGCCTGAGGGACAAGCCTGGTCCATTCTAAACAGTGCTGTGGGGACTGCAGGGGACATGGCCCATGGTGTGGATGATGGCATGGGGCTACACAGCTCATAAATGCTGGCCACTGCTATTTCCTTGGCTTCGGCTCTGGCCAGGAGAGGCCACCACAGCTGCTTCATGGCATCCCGGTGACTAAAACATCATACAAACTCAAAGGCTCGCTCGAAGGAACAGAGGGCTTAGCAAGCGGGAGCAGGCAGGTCTCGCTGAAGCACGCATGTAGATGTCCTCAGCTGGCCTTGCTGGGCCAGGTTAGGGGGGGCCCGGCTCGGCTGCAGCGCCCACCAGGGCCCCTCTCCCCTTCCTTCCATCCTTCCCCACAAGGAGCCTCTCCTCCTCCCCTTGCTGTCTCTCCTCCACACCCAGGCAGAAGCTCCCCTTGGCCCTGACCTCCTGTAGCTGCCTGGAAAGTGAAGGGAAGTGAGTGCCAGGAGCAGGCAGAGAGGGAGCAGGTGCATTGTTCTCCCCTGGCCTGTTCCAGGAGGCTCGCCAGCTCTGACCCTTCCCCCCCATCGGACCATGGCATTTCACAAGAGCCGCTCATGGAGGATGGGTGTTGTGACTGCCCTTGTCCATCAAAGAAAGGCCGGAGAGGCTAGGCCAAGGCCCCTGGAAGGAGAATGGAGCCCAGGCTCCCAAGCTCCTCTCACCTGAGCACCGCCCCCACCCCCACCCCCACCGCTGAGACAGGAGCGAAGTGACAGGTCACACCACCTTGCCTTGCCGGTCCTCACGGCAGCCCTGAGGTCAAGGATAAAGACACTAAAGCTAAGGGCCATGGGTCCAAGTGGCACGGGGTCTATGCACCCCCGCACCTGGGGCTGACTAGGGGGCGACTCTCCACAGTCCAGCAGCCCAAACCTGGTCACAATGTGCTAGAAAAAGGCTCTGGTCAGCCCCACAAGACAGCAGCCACGCTGGCCCGGCCCGATGGCCCCCAGCACCACAGGGGCCCTGCACGACTAGCAGCTCTTCCCTGGCTTATGCAGTATTCTCCACTTGCTCTTTTCAAAGTCCCTGTGCTCACTGACCTTTCTCCTCTGACCCTCCTCTACCACAGCCTCATGCTCCCGCTTGACAGGGCCCCGGTGTCCCAGGGTCTGGGTCTGGCAGGGGCCACAGCTGCCGGCACCTCTTGACATCTCCCCTGTCAAGCCCTTCAGTCACATGTTTCTAATTCCCTGACACTGGGCCTGAGGTGGGAGGGGGCAGTGCCTGGCAGGAAACTGCAGGCTGCCAGGCAGCCCCGGGGCTGGGGAAGGAGGAGGGGCAGGGCGGGGGCTGCCCACGCAGGCCTGGCCTACCCCCAGGGAGCTCCTGTCCCCTGCCCAGAGCCAGCAGGGGAGCAGCGAGTAGCCAGCAGGGCCGGGCTGAAACGGGCCTTTCCCAGGCTGGATGTTTCTAGAATCTAGCCTGGAAAAGTCCTGACAGAATCCCTCCCCAGAGATGGGCCCGCCCAGTGTTCCTGTAAAGGAAGCAGACGACAAAGCCATTTCCCCAGAGCCTGGGAGATAGAACCCCGGCTCCTTTGTGAGTATGATTCTCTCCTTCCCAGCTCTCCCCTGTGGCCTCCTCCATCCCGGGTGTCTATAGGGGAGATGGTCGCTCACCCGCATGGCCTGACAGCTGATCATACGGTGAGGTTTGGCCCTTCAGGTTGAACTAGGTTTTTTTAATGCTTAATGTTTTAATGTTCAACGAGCAAGGGAGAGGTGGGGGGGGGGGGCGGGAATGGGCAGAGGATCTGAAGCGGGCTGTGCTGACAGCAGAGAGCTCGATGCGGGGCTCGAACTCACAAACCATGAGATCATGTCCAATGCTTAACCGACTGAGCCCCCAGGCGCCTCCCAGGCAGAACTATTTTTAAGTCAAATTTATTGACGTGTCCTTTATATATAGTAAAATTCAGCCTTTGTCGGTGTACAACTTGATGCTTCCGGACAAGCCATGGTCATGTAACCACCACCACAATCTAGGGAAGCAACATCACCACCTCAAAACGTTTCCTGTGCCTTTGCTGGCCTTTGTAGCCAGTATCCTTCCGCCTCTCCAAACCCGTCGACCGCTGATCTCTTTTCCATCCCTAGAGTTTTACCTTTGCCAGACTGTCATATAATTGGAACCATAAAACAAGCGGGCCTAGTTTTCTCACAGTGTTTTTGAGCTTCCTGCACATCAGTGGCTGCTTTGGAACTTCCTTCTCTTACTGCTGGGTAGTGTTCCCCTGTGTGGTGGCTATACTATGCTTTGTCTCTCCGTGCACCGCTTGAGGGACATTGGGCTGTTTAACCTCTTAGCTACGGTGAAATGTGCCGCTGGGAACCATCACGCACACGTTTTTGTGAGGAGGTACGTTTTCAACGCGTGGGTGAACCTAGGGGTGGGATTACTGGTCATATGGTAGGTATATGTTTCCTTCTGTAGGAAGCAGCCATACTGTTTGCTAGAGTGTTTTTTCTGCTTTATGTTCCCAGCAGCGGCGTAAGGGGGTTCCAGTAGCTCCGCATCCTCGCCAGCACTCAGTGTTCTCAGTGCCTCTCATTTCCGCTGTTTGAACGGGTGTACGGTGGCATCTTATCATGAATTTATTTTGCATTTCCCCTAACAACTGATGACGGTCCATCTTGTCATGTGCTGATTGGCCAGCTGTGCATCTTCTTTGATGAAGTATCTGTTCAGATCTTCTCCCCCAGCTCCCACACCCCACTTTTTTAAAAGGCTTAGAAAACTGTCAAAAGGGCTCCCTAGCATTTGGGGAAATCAGCAAACTCTCATCAGGAACACAGGTCGGGGAAGGGCCCGTTTATTCAGCATTGGGCTCTCAGCTCAGGGTCACGCTGTCTCTCCACCGCCAGACTCACTTCGCAGGCTGCACCGAAGTGAGAGCCAGCCACAGGCCGGCCAAGGGGAGGCATTGCTTTGGGCTACAGCCAGGACATGGCCCTGCCCTGCCCTGCCCTGCTGTGCCCTGTCCTTCCTGTGGGCAACACCCCCGGGGACCCAGAGGGGTAGTAATGCCCAGTTCCCTGAAAAAGTAAAAAATAGTACCTACAAAGATGAATTACATACAGGGAAAGCATTTAGTCAGTGCCATGCAAATCACAAGTGCTAAGTGTCAGCGTTCATCCTTACCATAATGTAGTAATTCAGTATTTTGCTGAGCCTGAAATCCAGGCCCCCAAGTTAGAGACCAAGGCTAGGAGGAGGTCTTGCAGGTGCCATGGGCCCCCCAGACCTGCCCATCTCTGCAAAGCCAAGCTCAGCTCCCATGCATTGCCCACAGGGTACTATTGCCACTCCTGCAGCAGGAGTCCGAGGGCCTCTGTTGGTGTCATTCGGTGTCACCTGCCCTCTTCCAGCGGCCTCAAGCAGTCTTCCATCTCACACACACACACACACACACACACACACACACCTCATGCCTCTGTGCCTCCGAGAGGAACTCTTCGTCCCAGATGCACCAGATGCATCTTCCAGGAAGAAATCACTGTCATGCCTCTGAACTCCTAGATCTAACATCTCCTGAGTAGTGCCTGTGGGCAGTGAATGCAGGGCAGAGACCAAGGCCTGGGCACTTGGTCCACAGGGAGCAGCAGTCTTAGCTGGCACCAGGCAGTGTGGATGGCGCTTGGGAGAGAGGACACAGAGAGGGCAGGGCTGAGCCGCTAAGCAGAGGATGGGAGCAGGGGGCTGGGCAGCCGTGCAGGAGCTGAGCGGAGGGGCCACCTGGGGCCTGGCGTGGGGTGTGGAAAGAACGTGGGTTCGGGAGAAGCCGCTCCCAGCTGTGGGAACTTGAACAAGTCCCCAAGACTCTGAGCCTCACTTTTCTCCTCTGTGGAGTGGGCCTAACAAGCCAGCCTGCCTCTGAGAAGAGGTGGGGAGTCAAGGTATGATGTGCTGTGTAAGCCAAGAGGGAACGTGATGCCACAAGTCGCCACATTTGCGCTAGTGAAGGTGGAAGAGAAGGCGGTGTCACTGAGGTGGCTGCATGGCTTCCTGAGCAGGGATGTGATGGAGACTGATCTGGACAGACATCGAACATATAGGCACATACAGCGTCTTCTTATGATTCCCTGCTCCACACACATGCCAGATCACGGGGCCTCCCTTTTTAGTTTTCTGATTCCACGGATAACATACAGGACACCAAGCCAGGCACATGCATGTGTGCGTGCACACACACACACACACACACACACACCAAACCCTTGATGCCTCCCCACCATCAGTAGCAGAGTGGGCTGGGTCCTGTTCTTCTATACTTAGTACACATGCTCAGCACCCCAAGTGAGGAGTGTGTGTGTGTGTGCATGTGATTGGTTCTTAGCATATGTGTTGATCCAACCTGCTTTTGTCACTTAACACCAGGACTTAGGGACGACCTTGCTCCTCCTGGCCACCAGGACATCCTCTGTGGGAAGTGCCAAATTTCACAGGGCCAGTTCACTGCAGGGTTATCTCAGACATCACTCGAGGCAAAGAAAGACCGAGAAACTCTGTCCAGAGTCGGCAGCGATGTTTTTCCAGGTTAGGAGGCCAAGAAGTCCGGAGCCTGCTCCAAGACCACCCTTCAGGAGAGCAGAGTCAGACCCCCCAGGGCCCTGCCCGCCACCCTCAAAGGAAGCCTCTCTGCTCAGAGGAAGGCATCTCTGAGGAACCCAGTCCCCAACACCATGGATTGTCCCTGTACCTGGAGCCACACATGTGACAAGACTCACTGCCCTCCATTCCAGAGGACTAACAGAGGGGTCTGGGAAGCTGGGGTGGGGACCCTTGCCCAGGGCAGCCCTTTGTCAGCTCAGAGACGGCTAGATCTCTTTCACAAAGGGCTTTTTTGTTTTGCTTTTGTGATTGTCAAGTTATCCACAGGGTGATACTTCCATGTCCTGTGGATACCCCAGTCCCCAGGAACATCTCACTAAATGGTTTTAGCCTCCACCAATGGTCTTGGCCTGAATCAGTTACACACTGAGGGCTGCAGATCCGTGACTTTCTGATTCTCTCCTTTCTACATTATCCGACATTCTTCTGTGACGAAGAGCTTCCCTTACCCCCCGGGGCAACAAGTGCATCTTCTAAAAATGTGTCATGCTCACCTCCAATAGTGAGAAATGGGCTTTTCTTTCTCCTTCCCTCCTTCCTTCCTTCTTTCCTTCCTTCCTTCTGTCCTTCCTTCCTTCCTTTCCCTTCCTTCCTTCCTTCTCTCCTTCCTTCTCTCCTCCCTTCCTTCCTTTTTTCCTTCCTTCTTTTCTTTCTTTCTTTCTTTCTTCTTTCTTTCTTTCTTTTCCTTGATAATCACAGTGGGCCCATGATTTGTATGTATGGTTCTTTCCACTTACTTATGGTCATTATGCTTTTCAGTGCTCCAATTGCCCCAGAAATCTTTGAGCACTTGCTTACTTTCTGGCACAAGATGTCCCAGACCTGCCTCGTGCTGTTCCTGCCCCAGATCTAGGACCAGCTGGTCTCCCAAAGAGCCGCGGGTCCCCAGCATGGGAGCAGGATTTAGAACCTAGGATTTGGCTCTTGGTGTGCTCACTGCTACAGAGGTGGCCCACTTCCCTTTACAGAGGAAAGATCTGATGGCAGAGAGAGTCTGGGGGCCCCCAGTTCCCACAGGCAGCTGGGAAAGAGTGGGGACTAAGCTTCCAGCCCCTTGACTCTCCACAGATTCTCTGGGGTGGGGAGGCGTTGCTGAGTTGGTCAGTTCCAAGCATACAACCTGCAGCTCATGGTTCTCCCAAGGGAGGCCTTGTGAGAGTCCTTTTCATATCCTTGGTCTTAACCCTGCAATCAGGGCCTTAAACCCAGATAATGAGTAATTTCAAGAGCACTGGAAAAGGCCAGTCACAGAAACAGAGCTGCCCACCCACTAGCTGACGCCTCAAATTCCACCATTCATCGCTAAATGTGGAGTAGATCCTTGTTCAAGTACAACCTCCCTGAGGAGTTCACTTTAAGGGTTCAAGTGTTCCTAAGAGCAGACGTCACCGATGGGACAGATGACCCTGAGATGCCTGGGCCCCAAGGTTGGCAAGAGGGGCCACCCTACATTAGGGAGGGGCCTGGGGACTTACACACACCTTGGGGACCGTCTAGATCTGGGGCACCACTGCATAGACATGTGTCACAATCTGGCAGCCTCAACCCCCTGCCCACCCACTGCTCTAGGAAAAAAATGCATCACCCCTCATAACCTCCAAGACCCCCCTGGGGCTCCTGGGGCTAGATGTAGAACACCCAGCTTCTGCTGGGCACAGACGCCCTTTATGGCTACAATGCATTAAACTCATGATGGTCAGTGAAGAAATCTCATTTATTTCCTTTTCCACCACAACGCCTTAGTCTCCAGGGCCTAACAAAGTACCAACAAATGGAAATGTTATTCTTTGACAGAACTGAGAGGCAGGAAGTGAAAACATCAAGCCAAGAGAAGTGGTAGGCGGAGCGGGTGTGTGGGCGTTGTCCGTGTCTGTGTGTGTGTGTGTGTGTGTGTGTGGTGGGGAGGTGTTGGGGGGCCTGACTCGGGCTGCATCTGCTTTGAGGAGTAGGCCGCAGAAGACCTCAGAGGGGCTACAACCTTTGAGATGGGCTCACCCCACCCCTCCACTCTGCCCTTCCCAACTGTTCCCCAGGGGATCCAAATACCTTTTAGGCCAAAAGGTTCTTCGTCATTAACAGAAAGAGGGAAAGGGTTGTTTTCAATCCACAGGGAGCTATTTCTGTTTGTGACAGGATACTACCTTGACATATTAATCAAAGGGCTTTGTTTTCTGTTCGGGGGTGTTCTGTACACTATGTTTACTCCATCAATTAGCCCGTTCAGAAGGGGGTTATTTCAGAATGGTGGTCCTCAGAGGGGGGACCACAGAACACACACGGGTAGACTTTTGATGTCCACTACCGGCTGCTGAGACTCGGGGAAGAGGAAAGACAGTAGGAGCCAAAGCTTCACGTTGCAAGAGCCCAGCTTGAGAGAGAAAGTTTTGGTTTCGGGTTTTGGCCAGAGGACAGGCGTTAGACCATACAAAAGAAAGGATGCATGCAAAGCCACTTGGAAGAAATCTGTCCAGGAGGAGGGGGTGGCGGGCAGCAGGAGCAGCGGCCGCGCTGAGCCCCTCAGCCCAGGTCACGATGGTGCACGGGCTGGAGGTGAATGGACGGAACCCCTGTGGAGTCAGGAGACGACAGAAGAGAGTCAGGCCTGGTAAGCCTCATCCCGCCAGGATTTCCCACCACAGCAGGTGAGCTAGTTGTGCTTAAATATGGGGCCCAGGCCACCTCTGGCTTTCCCCTCCATCATCCCTGGGGGTGGGGGGGTTTGCTGATCCTCATGACAAGAGATGGACCTCAGCACAGTTGCGCGCAGCAAAGGCCACCCCGCAGACCTGTCTTCAGGATGTTCCACATTCGCTGCCTGACAGCACTTCTGCTCTCATCCTTTCCACCAGAGCAAAGACACCCACCCAAGTGCCACGGAGGCTGAGAACACACGTGGTCTTAGCTCAGGAGGCCACGAGCCAGCTCAGCCAGGAGTTCTGGAGGGGGTGAAGGGATGTGGGGGAGGTGACCTTCAGGCTCAGCCGGCCCTGATAAGCTCCAGCCTCTGCAAAACAGGGAAGGACTCCTGAGTCCCCCAAGGCTGTGCCTGCTCATGTCTATGCTACAGTGACATCTCTCCCCCTGCTTCATTCTGGGTTCTCAGGCTCAGGAGTCAGGGGCGTCCCTTGTCCTGGGACTCTTCCTTGAATGAAGCTGTCTTACAAATTAGAGCTGACCCAGCCCACCAGAGCTGTGCCTCCTCAAATGGTTCACTGCCACTACTCATCTGTGGCTGTTGAAATATAAATTTAAATTAAACTTAAATAGATTTTGGTGCCCAACACCACTAATCATCAGGAAAATGCAAACAAGACCACAATGAGACATCAGCTCTCAGGTATGAGGATGACAAGAGATAACCAGTGCTGACTAGGATGTGGAGAAAAATCCTTGTGCACTCTTGGTGGGAATGTGAATTGGTGTAGCCACTGTGGAAAGCAGTGTGGAGGTTCCTTGAAAATTAAATACAACTACCATATGATTCCCGCGATTCCACTTCTGGGTATTTATCCAAAGGAAGGGAAAACACTCACTCGAAAATGTATCTGCACCCCCATGTTTATTTGAGCATTATTTACAATAGCCAAGACATGGAAGCAATGTAAGTGTCCATCAAGAGATGAATGGATAAAGAAAATGTGGCACACGTGCACACACACACACACACACACACACACACACACACACAAGAATATTACTCAACCATAAAAAAGAAGGAAATCTTGCCATTTTTGACAACATGGATAGACCTTGAGAGCATTCTTCTAAGTGAAATGAGTCAGACAGAGAAAGACAAATGCCATATGATCTCACACGTGAAATCAAAACAAAACCAAACTCATAGATACAGAGAATAGATTAGTGGTTGCCAGGGGTAGGGGATGGGGTGGGTGAAAGGGGAGAAGGTGGTCAAAAGATACACGCTTCCAGTTATTAAAAAAAAAAAAAGTCCTGAGGATGTAATGTACAGCATGGTGGCTATAATTAATAATTCTATATTGCATATTTGGAAGTTTCTATGACAGCCAATATTAAAACTTTTCATCATGAGAAAACAATGTAAGTATGTGCTGTGATGGATGTTAATTGCATGTACATTAATATAATGTTATGTGTTATTATATCTCAATAAAAAATAAACAAGAAAATTAAATAAATTTAAAACATCAGCTCCTCTATCACACTAACATTTCAACATTTTAAGTGTTTAATAGCCACATGGGCTAGTGGCTACCATATTGGACGGCACGGACATAGAGCAGTCCATTATTGAAGAAAGTTCTATTGGCAGTTCTGCCCCAGAGGGTGAGGGTCCAGAATCCTCAAGTTTCCACCTGGGGAACTACAGTTGTGGGCCCCATTCAGTACACCTGCTTCTTCTCTCACCGCAATCCCCACTTCTGGTGACCAGAACAACACCCTGGCCCTGTCACACCCACCAATGGAATGGACAGTCGGCCTGATGCTGGGGCCCAAAGGGAGGAGAGACCAACAGGGACAGGAGGAAAACAATTGAGGATTGGAGTACCTCTGTGATGGCTGGCTGGGCAAGTGGAAGCAAATCCCCTCCCTGATCTCAACTTCCTCATCTACCCACCCACCCACCCATCCATTCACTGAAACATACAGCCACCCACCCTTCCATCTATCCACCCATCCATCCACCCATGTAACCATCTACTAACCCATCCACCCGCCCACTCATTCAACCATCCATCCATTCACCCGCCCCTGCACCCATCCAACCACCTATCTACCCATACATCTACCCACCTAGCCATCCATCTCTCCATTCATCCATCCATTTATCCACCTGTTCCATACTCTTACCTTCCAAGTATTGTGGGTACAAAAAGAAATGAACAACAGCAAGTGTCTGGGTGGTGTCATAAGAGCTCTGATAGTGTGGAATGAATGCCCCATGGAGACACAGCAAATGATAAAGACTGATGAGTACTAAGGAGCCCGCCCAGGTCCCTCCTCCTCTGCAAGAGGGCGCTTCTCAAGCGAGGCTGTCAATCCACATGCTGGGACTGGCCCAGACACCCTAAGGGTGTTGTGGGAGGGTGTGTGACCTCCCAGGACCTGGTCTGGTCAGGCCACTCAGCCAAGGTGGGACCCAGGTCAGCCCCCCACCTGCCCGCCTGTGGTCCCATTCCCAGGCTGCCAAGTCTCCACCCCCACAAGGGGAACAAACCCAAGAACCCCAAGGGGTGACCTCACCTGCAAGAGGAGCCTGGCCTAGGCTGCCTTTTCGGCTTCAGCTTCCCTTCAAGGGGGTTGGAAAAGGTGGACCTGATCACAGTTCCAGTTCTTCCACTCTCAAGCTGGCGGGGGGACGGGGGTTGGGGGGAGGGGCTGCTCAGAGCTTCAGAGCCTCCTTCTGTAGAATGTAGAGACCTTTCAGAATCGCAAGAGGATTGCAGATGGTGTGAATAAAGGCCTATCTGGGGACTGGTATACAGCTGGCGCCTAGCAAATGCTACACATGGTTACCATGCGCAAAGGGCTCCCTTTCCACTCTCACATAATTCTAATGCTATAAACTGGAGATTTGAGGCACTCGGGATTGCTCCTGTAACTTCGCAAAGCCTGAACAAAACCACGCTGTACATGGTCTCCGGCCTGTACTCAACAGGAAAGGGCAACACATCATAAATCAAAACACCTTTGACCTGCCTGGGAGATCTGCTCCCCCACACACTTCACCTGAGTCTTTGGAGAATTTTCATCACACATGTCAACGTGCCAAACAACCAGGAGGTCCAAGGCCTCCGGGGAGCCGCCTTTTACAAGCGTGTGAACAGCCACGGAGCCTGGATTCCTGGTGGGCGGAAGACTGGGCCTGCGCACACCTGAGGGCGAGCTGGTTGGCTGCATTTCACTGCTGGTTATTAAAAGGTTCAAGATCAGATCCATTCGTTGTAAATGCAGTTTGAGAGCTGAGTGGGCCACAGGGTTTGCCAAACCACTTCTCCCCCACAAGAACATATCTTACAGGCAACATTTGCCCAAACGTTCGAGCCAGAGGAGTCGATAAAGATTTCTGGAGCACCAGGTGCCGGCCTATGTTTGAGGGACAGACAGATAATATTCAAGCAATTTGAATCTGTAGAGAGCCTACTCTTCCCAGTATTCTGCTAGTCAGTGAGTGAGACAGGGTTGGTCTCACCCTCATGGGCCTGCAATTCAAGTTGAGGAGCAGATAAGGAGGCGGTTGAATAAATAAAATGACTGTGAATCCATAAATGCTCAAGTATTGTCAAGAAGATAAACAGACTGAGACAATTATAACACTAGGCGATCAGAGTCCTCTTTGACAGCAGGACATTTAAACTGAGATAGGAAGAATGGAGAATGAGCCAGTCATGGAAGAATGCAAGGAAAAAACATTGCAGACTGAGACTAGCATGTGCAAATGTCCTGAGGCAAGGAAGAAGTTGCCACGCTAAACTCCCTGAGAGAGACTAAGGCGGCTGGCGCAGGCAAAAAGAGACACAGGAACAGATGATCGGGGCCACACAAGCTATAAAGAGTGTAGGTTTCCTCCTTAGTTAGATGGGAAGCTGTTGGGAGGTTTGAGGCAGAGGACCCACATCTTCCCACTGCCAGTCTTCTGCTGCCGTGTGGAGAATGGGCTGGAAGAGACACAAGTGGAACGGAGAGGCCTTCAGAGCACTCCAGGGGGAAAACCAAGGCTTACCTGGATAGCAGTGAAGTAGGGACAACTGGGATAGTTTTGAATATAGAGCCCAATGCAACTTGCTGCTGGGGGTGGATCTGAGATTGGAAGGAAAGGAGAACCCCTTACGCTGCTGGCTTTAACATGGCAGTGTCAGTGACTGGACGGGGTACGCCGACTGAGAAATTAAAGAGGGAAATTGGGAGCTGTGCGGTGGACAGAGGAAGTTAGGGGTGTCTGTGGAACAAGTACACACAGGGAGTGTTAGGGTCTTAAGGGAGAGGTCTGGACTAGAGATGGAAATGTAAGGCCATGGCTCACGGGTGGAATCATCTAGGTGGTGCAGGACCCCTCAGACATAGAAGCCAGGAGGAGGAGGGGGAGGAAAGGGAGGAGGCAGCTGAGGAGCCAGAGGAGTGGCCACAGGAGGAAGGGGAACCTGGGAGATAGGGTGCTGAGGAAGGCGGGAGACAAGTGTTCTAAGGAGGAGGTCAACACGTCCCCTTCTGAGAAGTTAGACGGGCACAGAGACCTGCCTGGGGATGGTCACAGGGGCCACTGGTGCCGAGCCAGAGCAGCTCCATTATAGCTGTGGGACAGGAGGTGAACGGGGGTGGAGAGAATAGTGACCGAGAGGTGACGAACAGGAAATGGTGCATGGGGTGACACCCGTCATGTTTTCTGGCTGCCCTATACTTTGAGAACACTCAGGCTATGTTTGTGAGAGTCCCGTGCCCCTGAGGCAGACTGGAGAAAACTCTCCTCCTGGTCTCCTTTGCACCCAGGGCTCAAACCAAGCAGATGCAACCTCATGAAATTTCTAACTCTCTCTCCAGCTTCCTTTGCAGCCAGGCACAGGCATGTGACCTGGCTCCACCAATCAGATTCAAGCGCATATGGCATCAGTCCAGAAGGAAGCTCCACTGGGCAGCCGTGGTTGAGCTCCAAGCACCAAAGGGCACTGGTGGTGTCACCAGTGCCAACTTCAGTAAGGTCAAGTTCCAGGCAGTGGACCCACTGTAGCATCTGGTGGTCCGTGGAGCAGCAGTAGTGGTTTCCTCTCTAGCTACTCCATGGCGTTGGGGGGGGAGGGGGGTTGCTGATCCTTGGGGTTTGGTTTCCAGCCTGCTCCTCCAGCCTTCCTCAAAACTCCTCTTAATAAACTCATGTTTTGTTCAATGTTCTTAACTTGGCTTCTGTTGCCCAAACTAAGAATTATGCCTGATTTCAAAGGCTAGAAAGAACAGAAAGGGCAGAACAGAAAGCGAGAAAGAGCCTGAGTGCCTGTCACTCTCAGATGCTGGGCCAGCCCTGGACTGCCCCAGACTTCCTGTTGCATGAGACCAATAAATCTCTCCCCAGTTTTCATGTTTTCTTACAGCCAAGTGCGCTTCTAACGAAGCCAAACTCTGGTCGCTGGCAGTGGAGGGCTGCAGGGATGGGCTGCGGGGGAGGAAGGGGCAGGCATTGAGAACCCCAGCGCTGCAAGATGGAAAGCTGGTGACCTCTGCAAGACATTTGGCCAACCGGTTGCCTGCTGCATGGTGGGACACAGACTATATGCAAACTGGGTCTGTAGAATTGGGGAAATGTGAGGGAAAACCCGGAATGGGGTTGCTGTTGGCTACTTTGGGCAATGTCTCACAAGAGAGCAAGGATTGAGACCAGTGATGGACGTGAAGCAGTGACAGAAGGGAACGTGACAGCATTGAGAGAGGCACCCATTGCCAGTGGCCTGCCATCTGAATGGATGGAATGTTCCAGAGTTTAGAGTCTTGCAGTCTTGCACATGTGCACGCTCGCGCACACACACACACACACACACACACACACAGTTTCTTTATCCCAGACTAAAGCAAGTTCTTGCCTACAAATGACAGTCATGGGGCATCTGGGTGGCTCAGTTGGTTGAGTGTCTGACTTTGGCTCAGGTCATGGTTTCATGGTTCGTGGGTTGAAGCCCCGTGTCAGGCTCTGTGCTGACAGCTCAGAACCTGGAGCCTGGAGCCTGTTTTGGATTCTGTTTCTCCCTCTCTCTCTGCCTCTCCCCTGTTTCTCACTCTCTCTTTCTGTCTCTCTTCCTCTCTCTCTCAAAAATGAATAAGCATTAAAAAAATTTTTTTAAGTGACAGCCATACTGGGAGAGGAAATTAAGACACAAAGTCTTTTTCCAGAACTTTCTCTTAAGAATTCCAACTAACAGAGGCCCCTGGAAAAGAGCATATAAAGGGACAGTCTCCCACCGAGGTCACTGTTTTGAATTGCCTCAGAACAGTAACCATTCAGTTAGGGTGAAGGCACCGCAGGGGTCAGTGGGCACATAATTGGAGATGTCACATGTAAGGCTTGGCCAGACAGCTCTTTGGCTGGAGTTACTCTCAAATGGAACTGACCCCTCCTCCCCCTGCCACCAAAAGACCAGAAGCCAACCAAGTTTTTGAGAGAAATGTATTGCCCCAAATAACCCAAGGCCAATCCCTGAAGCTACCCCCAGGTCCCCAAACTCACACCAACAGGAAGCCGCGTGGCCCCCAGAGATGGCATGCCTCTGGTGTGGCCATGGAGAATAACGGACAAGGAGGACCCCTCTGAAGGGCAGAACCGAGTCCACAGGGGCTACGGGCAGAGTCTCCCAGGAGCAGAGCAGGCAACTTGTGGCCGCCGAGGAGCCGGGCATCCTCGCAGAGGAGGATTTTACTGCTGCCCGTGCTCCCTTTTCCTGAACGCAAGCTGCTTCTGCATTCTGCCATTTCTCACCAATGCTAATTGGAGAACGTTGGAGCAGATAACTTATCTCGTAGTTGAAAGGTCACAGGACCACCGGGAACGTTATGGAGAAGCCTGTCCTGGGTGGAGCAGGCTGAGACCTTGGCTGTCTGCCCTGGGAGACAGACATGTTTTCTGTGTGTGAGGGAAGGGAGTGACAGGTGTCAGCTAGCAAGGGGGCAGACTGTGAGGCGGCCACTGCTACTGCCTATCCAGCACCCATCCCCCCACCCCACCCCCGCCTCCCAGCCACCCCTTCTTTCTCACTAACAGAGTCCTGGTTTGGAAGGGATTGTAAGTGTGCCCTGGGCGCCTGGGTGGCTCAGAGGGTTAAGCATCCGATTCTTGATCTCAGCTCAGGTCATGATCTTGCAGTTCATGAGTTTGAGCCCCACATCAGGCCCTGCACTGACAGTGCAGAGCCTGCTTGGAATTCTCCCTCTCTCTCTGCCCCTTCCCTGCTCTCTCACTTTCTCTCTCTCAAAATAAATAAATAAATAAATAAATAAACTTTAAAAACACTCATCTTCTCAGAGGTGGCCACTGACACAGGTCTGGCCAACAAAATGTAGGTGAAAGTTTCTAGGGAGAAGAACCCTGTTTAGATAAAAAGTTGAAGCCTTGCTAGAAGAAAGACTGCCTGTGTTCCTTTGACTCTCCCCCCTTCCTCCTCTTCCTGTGTAGAAAGGAGATGTGATGTCTGGTGATGCAGCAGCCATCTCGTGACGATGTGGTGTGAAGGGAGGCTATCAGCCAGTGGGAGGGAGCCAGAGAGATGTGGGAGGTTAGGAGAGAGAGGAGAGACATGAAATGGTGGTGAGTGGAAGAGCAAACTGGCCAATAAAGTCAGATACGACACCGCTGTCAAGGAACCAAAGCTCAGAGAGGAGCACACGGCACTGTGGGGACATAGAAGGAAGAAGGACACACAGAGGGAAAGAGAGTGCAGCCCAGGCAAGTAAGTGACCTGGCCAAGCATCTTCTAATACCATCAATTATCTGAAACAAGAACAATGTCATCAGTGATATTCATGGCACAGCGAGCTATACACACTTGCAACCCTCCAATCTTTTTAAGCAGGATCGAAAAATCAAACTGAAATCTAAATTAGCATTAAATTTTTATGGTATTAATAAATATTTCACTCTCGCCTTGGCCCGGCAAGCTGACTTTGCTGTAGAATGGGGAGGTCAGGAAGACGAGTAAAATTCCCCAATGGCCCTTTTTGGAATTCAAGAGGTGAATCTGGAAGAAGAAAATGATTACCGAACGTAATCCTGTGCCCTGGGCTTGCAGGCTGGCTAGTCCCCAGGGGCCATCTGATGAAACTATAAAACCAAGAGCAGGACATCAGGCAGCTGAACCACAGATCTGCACACGGGCAGGGAACTGTCAGAAAAACATTATCCGAACCCCACAGTTCACAGCTTCGTAGAGAATTCCAGAGGGCACCAGCCTCGTGCGTGGAGTCTTATGATGCTGAGTGCATTTGCCTCTTCCAACAGCCTCGTGTGGCAAGATGCACAGAATTGTCACTGTTTTGTGGATGCTCCCTTGCACCCAGGACAGTGAGAGGACCCTCAGAGGACATACGAGAAAGAAGAGGACTGGAGCCCGGAGCCCACGCTTCGTAGACGTCCACCAGGGCCGGGGGCTATAGGGCTGTTCATGGTCACGGATGTGATCTCATTTAATCCTCCCAGCGTCCTGTGACGTGGGGATTATACCGCATTTCACCTCAAGTAACAGGTTAATAGAAACACAGTAATTAGGCACAGCTACCTGACTGGTAGCAGCCGTGCTGGGATGCCGTCCTGGGTCAGGGCTGTGCCCACTAGACCCAGTCGCGGGCACCTACAAATTTCTTTAGGGAACATGTGTGGGCATTTGTTGCCTTACAGTACCGAAGGTGAGGTAACTCCCAGGCTCGGGAGACAGGCAGCCTCAGTTTGGTTCCCAGTTCTGCTACCCCCCGGCTGAGTGACCTGGGGCAACTTTCTTAACCTCTCTGGCTTCAGTTTCCTCATCTGTAGAATGGGAATAATGAGAGCAGCATCCAGCATCCAGCTAGGCGACATAGGGCACTTAGTGCTGTGGCTCGGGCAGGCGGGGGACGTATCAGTGATTGCTATCTTATTATTTTTATTGTGGCTGATAACGCCAGAGTGGGCGGAGAAGCTTGTGAAACCGTGTGGCAGAGGCAGTAACAGGGGAGGGTGTCTTGAACTCCGCGGGTGCTAGGAGCCCCAAAAGCCCACTTTGGCAGGGCAAGGGTGGAGGGCAGCGAGCTGGGCCCCGACACCCCAGGTGCTGCACGCCCTCCCACCCTCACCCAGGAAGCGGTTTAGTTTTGTGTGACATTTGCTCTGAGTGTTCAGACCTCTTAGGGTTCCCGTCCCCACACGGCCTCCCACCCTGCTCCCCAAGGGGAAGCGAACTGATGCCATAATCCTGTCCTGGGCAGGCCTCTGCTGAGGTTTTGGCCTGCCTCTGGGGTGGCCAAAGAGTGGGCTTGGGTTCACGCCAGGCACCTGCAAAAAGATCAGCCGCCTCTGATGGAGGATGCGTGTGGGTCTGTGGCCCAGCCAGGGTGGAGACACCTGTCCTTCATCCCTGAGCTGTGGTTCCCTGTCTGTCCTGGGAAGGCCCAGCCACCAAAGGGAAATGTGCTGGCTGGTACCACACACTGCTGGTCTGCCTGGACCTTCCTTTTGTTTCCCTAAGGGTCCGGCTCATCTCTAACCCCCAGGACCCGGCCACCCTGGCTGGGCCACCGGCCTGAGGGCTGAGACCCTCTCAGGGTACCCTTGGGCCTGGCCATAACCACCCAGGCCTGCACCTCTGAGACCAAACAAGAGTGCTGAGTAAGCGAGGCTCCCCGACCCTACTTGGCAATCCTCTTGGTTGCTTCACCTCTCACCTAAAATGGAAGATCTGGGAGACAGGGCCCCGTCACCGCTTACTGGGCCCCCAGACTGGAGCCCTGCAGAGCAGGCACTTTGGCTGCCCAGAAACAGCCCTCCAATAATCTTATCAGTCCAGATAGCCACAAAGCCTTGCCGTCTGCTGCAGCCTGGTCACACAAAAATAGCACCACTGATTAGAATCTTCCAACAGCACTAAGGCCACAGCCCCTCCGGGAGGTACTGGAGAGACATTCTCGTGAGCTCTTCCTGCCTCGCTCTAGCTTTAGAAAACTGTATGAAACTTATTTTGGGTTTTGCAAATTAGCACAGCATCTTTGAAAAGAAATTTGCCACTATCTTTAAAAGGCCATAAAAACAATCCAACCCCTTTTACCCAGAAACCTCATTTTCTGAGAATGTAGCTTAGGGTAATAATTAAAAAGAAGAAAAAAAGAGTAACAGTTAAAGCCACCCGCTGCAGGTTTTGACTAAATCATCTAAGATGACTCTGGAAATGGCCTCATGTCTGTCCAAACACCAGAAAGATGGCTGTTATTAGTGTGTGACTATCAACTCAATGACTTCCTGTATGGCTGTGGAAAATGATGTCTGTTTCACAAGGACAAACAGAACAACACAAAATGGTCTGTGCGGTAACTGACACGAAACAGGTCTGCCCGTGACCTGGAAGGAGGTTGTGTGTTGGGATTTGGAGATTGCAGGGGACCCTCCCTTCCTCCTTCCTTGCTTCCCTCTTTTCTTTTTTTCTTTCACTCTCTCTTCCTGCCTGTAAAGGAGGCCATTGGGTTTTCTGTCTGTCTTCAACAGGCAGAGACCAGAGCCCCCATGATGGTTCCTCCAGGCCGGTAGAGAGAGGGAGAAATGCCCTCAAACTGTTTCCCAGCTTTCTTCTTTGTGTCGAAATCCTTGCTCTACCTCTCAGCCCGTGTGCAATCCAAACAACAAAAAGCATCATCATGTCCACTGCTGTTGTCATTAAAGCCAGAACCATGCTAAACCCCATTTCCCCTGATAAAACCACATTTTCGGAGACTCCAGCCCCAGAGTGGCTGCCCAGGAAGGCGCCATGTGGCTGTCACCTAGATGCATCCCGGACTGTATCCTGCATTGTATCCCAAAGAATACAGGCTGGTCCCACCATGCGGAAGCGTGTTACACAGAAAAATAAAATTCCAGGCCCGAAGGAGAAACCGATGATGGTGTGTGAAGTCAGGGAGACCGGCCTGGGGTGGCCAGCAGAGTGGGCCAGAGGGTTCCTGTGTAGCAAGAGATTCCAACATGCCCCTGGCAGGTTTTGGAAGGGGCAGGCCTCTCCCAGCCTCACTCTGGACGTGGGGTGGCCAGGTTTGTGCTAGAAACTCCTCAGGAGGAGCAGGCTAGGTCAGAATCTGGACACCAAATCTTGGCCTTGAACACATTACCCAAACATCTGAACCACTGTCTGCTCCCATGTGAACTGGGGACTGAGACCCAGACTAGGAAGGCTTCTCAAAGAAACAACAGAACACCAACCCTAAGGGAAAGATGTATTTGACCACACTGCATTAGGAACTTCTGTTATCAGAAGACATCATGAAGAGGGTAAACACAAGTCACAAACCGACAGTATCTGCAGCGATCATAACCAACAAAGAGTTAGTATTCACTACGTAGAGAAAGAGCTCCTCCAATCCAACAAGGAGATGATATCGGTCTGGTGGAAAAAATGGGCAAAGGTCACAGAGGCATTTGCAAATGCAGAAACTCAAATCACAAAGAAAGGAAAATTTGCTTAACTCTAAATGCAAAAGAAAGCTAAGATAGGAATGTGGAGTGGTGGGGGTCTGTTAAAGGCCAGTGGGATTCAGCACATCCAGCCTGGAGGACCGTCTAGCAGCATCTAATGAGGCTATACATTCCTGCCCTATGATAGTGTAAGCCCTACAGAAAACATGCACAGTGCACTTGAGGCCAGGGAATTCACTCCCCATCGTCCAAAGCTCAGAACACCAGCAATGATGCAAACCATCCTGAAATGTAGACTAAATTATTTTTTAATAGCAGTACATTCACTTAATGGAATCCAACATTCATTACATGCATAAATCTCAAAAATATTTTGAGGGGTGCCTGGGTAGTTCAGTCAGTTGAGCATCTGACTCTTGATTTCGGCTCGGGTCATGGTCTCAAGGTCATGGGATTGAGCTCTGCTTAAGATTCTCTCTCCCTCTCTCCCTCTGTCCCTCTCCTGCTCTTGTACATGTGAGCTCTCTCTCTCTCTCTCTCTCTTCCTCTCTCAAAAACAAAAAACAAATAAAGCCATTTTGTGCAAAAATGGGGGGAGAGTCACAGAATTTAAAAAGAATATATTTAATCTATTCTTGTTTCTATAAGGTACAAAACTAGAGAAAACCATCTAGTGCATTAATCTGAGATGCACACATACAAGGGTGCTAACAGCCTGTGCTCATTTTACTCCTATTTAAGATGTATCTAAAGTGATGTTTGTACAGCATGACTTGTTGTGCCATGATTTGTAATAGCAAAAGATCGAAACAAGCCCTGTCCCTCGGTAGGGACTGAGGTTCACCAAGCGTCACCGTACCAAAGCTTGCAAGCAACCACCCAAGGCACGATCTCTGCGTGAAAGATCTCCGGGATACACTGCAAAGTCGGAGAAATTAAGCCAAAGTATAGAAGAGGCTACGTGCCGTGCCTTCCCCTTTTGTAGAAAATAAGAAAAATATGAAAACATATTCTTCGCCTGCTCTTGCTCCCCCAAAGCAGAATGATTGTCTGTCCCCATTCTGGTTTGGGCTTGCTCTCCTGGCATAATTTAATCACACTCTTCCCTGTCGGTGGTAGGGCCTTAGTTTGAATGATAAATTACAAGGGTCACCCTATTCCAAATCCAAAGCCATTTCTCTTTTGTCCTGAGTGCACAGCTGGACTGTGTTTCTTAGTCTCTCGTGCAGTTAGGTTTGGCCATGAGAGTGAGTTCCAGCCAGTAAAACATAAGTGGAAGTTACGTCATGACTCTCAGGGCTGGCTGTAAAACTCTGCCCTGTGAGTTCCTTTCCAAGCGGCTGCCTGTCCATGCCAAGGGCAGCCTCATACACCCTGAGCTGGAAATAGCAGAGCCCCCGGCAGCCTGGATCCCTGAGTGACAGTGTGGACAACAGCCACCCACCCCTCCTCTGCCTGCCTCCACTGCCCTGGCCTGCTTTGGCCTGCTTTGGTGAGTAGAAATCAAAGGTCTTTGTGTTTTAGCCATTAGACATATGGGGGCCTATTTGTTACAGTAGTCACCCTGATGACTGCAATTAATTTCCTATTAAAAACTCAAAAATAAATGTACAAATATATTATACCTGCTTCTGTATCTGTAGCGTATGTTTTACAAGGAAAATTATTTAAAATAAAGATGCTAGGGAGCCTGGGTGGCTCAGTCAGTTAAGCATCCGACTTCAGCTCAGGTCATGATCTCATGGTTCACAGGTTTGAGCCCCACACTGAGCTCTGTGCTGACAGCTCAGAGCCTGGAGCCTGCTTTGGATTCTGTCTCCCTCTCTCTCTGCCCCTTTCCCATTTGTGCTCTATCTGTCAAAATGAATAAACATTAAAAAAAAATTTTTTTAAATAAAGATCCTTCACCACAGGATTTCTGTGAGAATTTTAAAAATAATGCCTATAAAGCCCTCCTTGGTGACCGGACCAGTGTTGGTGCCCTAAAATTTGTAGCACCTATTTATCTAATGGTTAAATCAAGGGCCGTTGTCAGGGCTGATAGCTGGACAACTGCCCTTCACCCTGGTTTCCCGGCCCCCCCTGACACTCTAGTCCACCCTCAGGGCATATCCAGCCACCTTGCTCGCAGGCACAAGACTCAGGCCCTGGGCAGTGGGGGCTGGGGATGAGATCCAGACAATTCATTCCCTTACTTCTTATTGTCTTTTAAATTCTTAAAGTGCCCTTCGCCCTCCCCTCAATTATTAAAGTAATAAGTGCTCTTTGCAGGGAGTTAGGGAAATATATTATGGCTCAAGGGAAAATACTAAGATGTCCAGAATCCCATCCACCAGGGGCGCCTGGGTGGCTCAGTCGGTTGAGCTTCTGACTCTTGATTTCAGCTCAAGTCACGATCTTGCAGTTCATGGGTTTGAGCCCAGCATTGGGCTCTGCATTGATAGCACAGAGCCTGCTTGGGATCCTCTCTCCCTTTCTCCCTGCCCCTCCTGTGCTCGAGAGAGAGAGAGAGAGAGAGAGAGAGAAAGAAAAGAAAGAAAGAAAGAAAGAAAGAAAGAAAGAAAGAAAGAAAAAAAGAAAGAAGGAAAGAAGAAAGAAAGAAAGAAAGAAAGAAAGAAAGAAAGAAAGAAAGAAACAAGAGAAAAGAAAAAAGAAAAGAAAGAAGGAAAGAAACACAGAAAGAAAGAAAGAGAGAAAAGAAAAAAGAAAAAGAAAGACAGAAAGAAGGTAGAAAGAAAGAAAGAAAAGAAAGAAGGAAAGAAAGAAAGAAAGAAAGAAAGAAAGAAAGAAAGAAAGAAAGAAAAAAGAAAGAAGGAAGGAAAGAAAGAAAAGAAAGAAAGAAAGAAAGAAAAGAAAAGAAAGAAGGAAAGAAAGAAAGAAAGAAAAAAGAAAGAAGGAAAGAAAGAAAGAAAGAGAAAAGAAAGAAGGAAGGAAGGAAAGAAAGAAAGAAAGAAAGAAAGAAAGAAAGAGAAAAGAAAGAAGGAAGGAAAGAAAGAAAGAAAGAAAAGAAAAGAAAGAAGGAAAGAAAGAAAGAAAGAAAAGAATCCCATCCACCAGAAACAACCTCGGTGCTTCCCGCTGAGGTGAAGCACTGAAGAGCAGGGCATGGTTCGTGTGTGTGTGTGTGTGTGTGTGTGTGTGTGTGTGTGTGTGTGTGAAACTATGCACAACACAAAATTTACCATTTTACCCATTTTTGAGTGCATGGTTCAGCGGAATGAAAGACATTCACACTGTCGTGCAGCCATTACCACTGTCCATCTCCATGACATTTTTCATCTTCCCAGACTGAAACTCTGCACCAATAGACACCGACTCCCGGTTCCTTCGTTCCTACAGTCCAGGCCTGGCACCAGCATTCCACCCTCTGTCTCTGTGAATGTGCCTACTCTGGGTACCACATTTGAGTGGGGTCATGCAGGATTTGTGCTTTTGTGACTGGCGTATGTCACTCAGCACAATGTCCTCAGGGCTCTCTCATGCTGTAGCAGGTGTTAGGATTTCTTTCCTTGTTAAGGCAGAGTTCTAGTCCACTATACGGAGGGGCCATATTTTGTTCATCCATTTGTCCAAACGCTGAGTGTTTTCTGTGGACTTTTCTCCCCTCTGACTTACTGGTGTCCCGAGGGCCATTTCCCTCTCCCAGCTCATGACGAAGTCTCAGAGAAGGTGCCAGAGTAAGAAACAGAAAGATCTGGATATGTGCTCATAGGGCCAGATGAGGGGCGTCTCCTGGAGACCAGGGAGAAGGGAGGGGTCAAGGTTAGCTGGAGTCATCACAGAGACTCTCCTGTGTCCTGGGCCTACAGGTGACCTGGATACCAGGAGGGGTGGGGGTGGTGTGAAGGAAAAATCCTGCCCCGACAAGGGGATAGGAACCAAACCAGGGAATGTCTCAGGAACCTTCCTCCGAAAGACAGTGGTAGGCACAGGACCCCTCTTCCACACCCATACATACCTGTGGCCAAACCCTCCCCCAAACAGTAGGTGGGCTAATTTAAAAAGACAGTTAAAGCGGGGAATCATAAAACCACTCTTACAAGTTGAAGCTTCTAACTGAAAGCACACTTAGTAATTACACTTTGATTCAGGTTCAAGCCCGCAACAAGGAGCCACTTGATAGAATTCCACGTCCGCTTTTATTTTTTTTGCATCACTTGTGTCTATAATGTGCATCTATGATTTTCCACTTGGTTTGCCTCAAAGCGGAGCCAGAACTTGCAAACCCGTGTGAAGCGAGCGGCTCGTGGGCAGGGTCACTGCGACTGGGCTTTCCTGATCTTTCATAGCTGTGTTGCCCACATCTAGCTTGACAGAGATTTTTATAAGGTGACTCACCTTTATCAAGTGTTTCCAAAGCATCTCATCTACATATCATAAAGACAACAATTCAGTCTTATTACTCTGTAGCTCATTAGTTTGCATCATATTTAGATTGCTTCCTTAATGTAACAAGTGTAACTGGCATGAACAACATTGGGAATAAACCCACCAGATTCTCAGCGTGCTTTCCAGAAGGAACGGCGAGCCCTGGCTCCTTAGCGGGGGTGGGAGGGGTCAGTAACAGCCCATGCACATCTATGTAGATTACAAAATTAGGATCTCTCTCAGTATCAACTCTTGATGAAATGATACTTGTAAAGAACTTAAACTAGTCCCTGACTCATACAAAGCCCACCATAGATGTTATTAGCTATTATTATTATTATTGCCAACTTCACGCCCTTTGAGCATTTCTCCCAGGCCAGGCTCTCGATGCCGCGGGCAATTGAGAGCAGTTGAAGCAGGACTCAACAAAACGACTGGGGAAATTGGGACAGGAACATCCCTAAATTAATGGCCCAAGTACACAGCCAGTGGTCAACACAGCACTGGCAAAAAAAGAAAGAAAGAAACGTGAAAGGTACCACGTGATCCACTGACATATGAACGTGCTGCACCTAACAACTTGCTCCATGACACCTGCGTGCAAGAAACATCTGTTTTCTAAATAAAGTTTTACACTTAAAAAAAAAAAATGGTCTTTGAGCAAGTCATACCGGAACACATTTGCACGGTACAAGCCCCAAACTACGTAAGTGTGGGGAGGAGGTCTCCCCGCACTCCTACCACCCAGAGGAAATGCTGTCTGGGGGTGGGTTGTTCAGGGTGCTGGGCTCACCACTGAGCAGAACTCCAACACCCATCTCCTTCCTCTCACTCAGGGTGGCCAGGCCGGCCCCCAAAACCTCTGGCCAGAGGCTCCACCCTCCATCCTGTTCCGAGGATGCAGCAGCCCCCCTCCAAGGGACTGAACCATAAAGACCAGTGCCCCCATGGGAGTGGCCCGGCCCCTTCCGACACCCGGGGGTGGCTTCCCCTTCCTGGGCTGGAGGTGGGAAACCCTCTAGGGAGAGCACAGCTGCAAGAAGAAAAGCCACACACTTGAAACCCACAAGAAGGAGACACCAGCTCATGTTTTCCGCACTTACTCACCTTTTCACACCCTCCCTCAGTAAGTCCCTGTGGAGGAGGACGTTCCTCATTCCTCGTCCTCATTCCTCCACTGGGGCTGGGCCTCTGCCTGAGGCTGCCCCCAAGGTGTGGGTGGGGAATGTGGAGATGCTGGATGTCTCTCTCCCAAGTTCACACCAGCCGCCACAAGGATTTTCCTTGCACTTACCCTGTTACCCAAGGTACAGACAGCAAGTGTCTGACACAGAAGTTCTCGAGGGACTGGGCAGGCAGAGAGTTGAAAATGAGAACACCTAGAAAGCCATCTCCTTACCTCTGGACTGCTGGAAATCCCTAAAGGGCGCATCCCTTTGCCTGACAGAAAAGAGGGTGGATCTAAGCTGGATGGGGGTGCACGGAGGTGGCCACACGTGTAACAGATGAAAGAACTGGGAAGGGGGCTCTGCAGTCATCAGAACTTTTTGTTGCCAGTGGCAGAAACTGCACCCGGGCCAGCTTAGGCTGCGAATGGACTGGCTTGTGTACTCGAACTCTCCAGGGAGGGCTGGTTTCAGGTACGGCTGGATCCAGGGACTCAACATCATTCTCTCTTACTCACATTCTCCCTTCACTCTCCTTGTCTTGACTCCTCTTATACTCCTTTTCTTTCTGCCTGCAGAGAATCCACAAGCTTCCCAGGCTCATATCATCCCAGTTTGTATGCCAAGCAGAAAGAGACACTTCTCTAAGAGCCACATTGTGGCCTGACTGGCATGGATTGAATGGCCACCCTGTAGGCCAGCCCTTAAACCAAGGTGCTGGGAGCACTAGGATCAGGCAAGACTGGGTCATGTGCCATTGATGCAGCCAGGAGGGGGAGGGACACCATGACCCACAGTCCCAGCAGAACTATCTCAAGAGGAGATGCAAGAAGGTGTTTCTTGTGCAGGCAAGAAAAAGTCTGCTGCAAAAGTCCATGTTGTTGGAATGGTATAATGAAGGCCAGAAGATGGAAACGCCCAGCTAGAGCAAAGAAAGCATTCTTGCTGGGAATGGCAGGAAATGAGATGGAAAGCAGGGCAGAGGGCCCTGGACGCCCTAAAAAGGGCTCGTTTTCTCATCCAATGATCTCTCACCTTGCCTCCCATCAAAATCACATATAGATACAACTCAACAACAACAACCAAATCCAATTTAAAAAAATGGGCTAAGGACTTGAACAGATATTTCTCCAAATAAGATATACAAATGAACAATAAGTCCATGGAAAGATTCTCAGCATCCCTGAGTGTCAGGGAAATGTAAATCAAAACTACCATGAGATATCACCTCATATCCACTAGGATGGCTACTACCAAAAAACAAAACAAAACCCCAAAAACCAACAAAACAAATGAATGAACAAAACAGAAAATAACAAGTGTCAGTGAGGATGTGGGGAAATTGGAACACTTGTGTGCCTTTGGTGGGAATGGAAAATGGTGCAGCCACTGTAGTATGACGGTTCCTCAGAAGCATTAAAAATAAGATTGCCGGGGCTCCTGGGTGACTCGATTGGTTAAGCATCAGCTTTTGATATCAGCTCAGGTCATGATCTCAAGGTTCATGAGATCAAGTCCTACTTCCAGCTGTGTGCTGACAGCTTGGAGCCTGCTTGGGGTTCTCTCCCTCCCTCTCTCTCTCCTCTCTGCCTCTCTCTCTCTCTCTCTCTCTCAAAATAAGTAAAATTTCAAAAACTTAAAAAAAAATAGAATTACCGTATGATCCAGCAATTCTACTTCCAGATATGAACACAAAAGAATTGAAGACAGGGTCTGGAAGAGCCGTTTATACACCCGTGTTTACGGCCACATTATTCAGAAGAGCCAAAACACGTAGGCAACCCAAGTGTCATCGACTGATGCCTGGATAAACAAAAATGTAGTCTCTGCAAACAATGGAATGTTATTCAGCTTTAAAAAGAAAAAAATTAAAATAAAAAAAAGAAAGATAATTTGGGCGCATGCTACAAAATGGCGGACATTACGGTAAGTGAAATCAACCAGTCACAGAGGACAAATACTATATGGTTCTGCTTATATTCATCAAATTAATAAAGATAGAAAGTAGAAGGGGCAGAGGGAGGAATGGGGAGCTAGTGTTAATAGACACAGTGTTTCAGACCGGGGAGAAGAAAAGTTCCAGGGGTAGCTGGTAATGATGGTTACACAACAGTGTGAACGTACTTGTCCCAGGCAGCTCAGGCTGCTATTCTAGAACAGCAGACCGGGTCGCTTAAACGTCACTTACTTTCTCAGTTCTGGAGGCCACATTCACATGGCCTTTCTTCCAGTGGATGCTCACAGAGAGAGATCTCTCTTTCTCTTCTTAGAAGGACACTAATATCATAAGACCCCCACCCTCCTGATCTCATCTAAACCCAAGCACCTCCCAAGGGCCCCACCTCCAAATACCATCACAACAGAGATTGGGTCTTCAACATATGGACAAACATTCAGTCCATGCTAGTACTTAATTCCCCTGAAGTGTATATGTAAAAATGGATAAAATGGTGAATTTCATATTTTGTGTATTTTACTACAATATTTTAAAACTGTATATATACGAGTGAATAAAAGGTCACCTAAGAAGTAAGTTAAAGTCCTTGGGCTCCACCACTGGAGGTCTGATTGCTGGGTCTGGGATGGGAGCTGGAAGGGGATGATCTTTTATGACCTACAAACAAGTCTGCAGGTCTGAGGCACTCGGTCTGAGAAAAGCCACTTTAGGCAATAGGGAGCCATAAAAGGTTTTGGAGCAGGGCTGTGCAGGAGGCCAGAGGAAGGCTTTGGAGTGGTGTGCAGGATGGCTGCAGAGTCGTCCTGTCCATGTGGCTAAGAGGAGGAAGGGAGAGGAAGAGACAGAAGCAAAGCATGGAGGGGCAGGGTGACTGATCCCCAGAGAAGTACTGAACAGAACCCCGCTAACCCCAAGGCCATTTCCACCCCAGCCGGCAGCACCCTCTCAAAGGAAGGGGAACGTCAGCTCATCTTGGCATGCTCTTCCAGAAAGACCCGGACCGAGGCACTTGCCACAGGACCATCTGCAGACACAAAAAGAACAGCTTCTTCCGCCGGAGAAAACCAGCCGGCATCTCTGGGGCCTGGCCAGGGATGGAATCCAAGCTTCGGAGCGACCCGCGGGGACAAAGGCATCCGTGCAGTCCCGGCCAACAGCCGCTGGAAGGGAAACGTGAAACTCTCGCTGGGAGCCACAGGGCTCTGCTCCGACCCTCTGGCCACAGATGACCGCTTATCATTCAAGGGGACGGTCCCAGCAGGGGGGAGGGGAGCCCAGGCCTCTCTGGTGTCTCGGGAGCTACTCCCATGGCCACTGGAGAAGCAAGACCGTTTCTGTGCAGAGACACTGCAGCAGCTCAGGGAGGAAGGCAGGCATGTGTCCCCGCTCTGAGGCCGGGTCTCTGCCAGATCAGATCAAGACAGGGCCTTCTTCCAGGGCCTCTGCCTGTTCTCCCAAAGCTTTCCTAGGCCCAGAGCCAGACCCAGAATAATAAAGAGGTGTGGGGGCCCCAAGCCCCAGGGACTGGCTCCCTCCTCCCCCTCCAAGGTGCGTCCAGCCAGATGGCAGCTGGGGGGGTTCAGACAGGGCGTCCTCCCACACAAAATAAACCCCCCAGGTGGTGCAGAAGGCAGATGGATTTTTATGTTAGTTCTTGGACTCTGCTGCCAACAAAGCAATCACCTGGAAGAATATTCTCGGAAGGCTGACATCTGTGTCCTTGGTGCTGACCTTTGGCCTTGAAAATTGCCCCAGGGTCCCAGCCTCCACAGGGCCCTTCCCAGCACAGCACATTGTCAAAGTCTCCATGATTAATCTGCAGAGAATCTTAGGTTTCCTTTTTCCCTCCATTATACATGCTTTTTGTAAGAAGCTTGAACGTATTGGGGCGCCTGGGTGGCTCAGTCGGTTAAGCGTCCGACTTCAGCTCAGGTCATGATCTCACGGTCTGTGAGTTCGAGCCCCGCGTCCGGCTCTATGCTGACAGCTCAGAGCCTGGAGCCTGCTTCTGATTCTGTGTCTCCCTCTCTCTCTGACCCTCCCCCATTCATGCTCTGTCTCTCTCTGTCTCAAAAATAAATAAACATTAAAAAAAAAAAAAAAGAAGAAGCTTGAACGTATTGTTATGGGTTGAATTGTGTCCCCCTCTCAGATTCATACGCCCTAACCCCCAGTTTCTCAGAAAGTGACCTTGTTTGGAAACGGGGTCACTGTAGGTGTAATTAGTTAAGATGAGGTCATGCTGGAGTGAAGTGGCCCCTGATCCA
The DNA here is from genome assembly GCF_018350175.1 of Felis catus. Lineage (NCBI taxonomy): Eukaryota > Metazoa > Chordata > Mammalia > Carnivora > Felidae > Felis > Felis catus. Next base: position 19,404,474 of record NC_058373.1, read on the forward strand.
ATGTGACTGATGTCCTTATAAAAGAGAAGATTGGGGGGCACCTGGGTGGCTCATGAGTTAAGTGACTGACTTCAGGTCATGATCTCGCGGTTCATGGGTTTGAGCCCTGGGTCGGGCTCCACACAGTGCCTGGAATTCTCTCTCTCTGCCCCTACCCTGCTCATGTGTGCACGTATGCTCTCTCTCTCTCTCTCTCTCTCTCTCTCTCTTTTTCTCTAAATAAATAAACCTAAAAAAAAGAGAGAGAACATTTGGATACAGATATATGGATAGAGGGAAGACCATGTGAAGACATAGCCATCTATAATCTAACAAAAAAGGCCTGGAACAGTGTTCCTACAGCTCTCAGAAAGAATTGGTGCTACCAATGCCTTGATTTTGGACTTCTGGCCTCCAGCACAGGGAGAAAGCACATTTCTGTTGTTTGAGCTGCCCAGTCTATGGCATTATTTTTTATGGTAGCCCTAGCATTAAATCCAAAAGGGCATAAAGGGCACCTGGGTGGCTCAGTCGGTTGAGTGTCCAACTCTGGATTTCAGCTCAGGTCATGATCCCAGGGTTGTGGGATCAAGCCTTTTGTTGGGCTCCATGCTGGGCGTGGAGACTGCTTGAGATTCATTCTCTCTTTCTTTTCCTCTCTCTCTCTCTCTCTCTCTCTCTCTCTCTCTCTTTCTCCCCCTCTCATTCTGCTCCTCCCTTGCTCTCATTTTCTCTCTCAAAATAAATAAATAAACTTTAAAAATACATACATACGTATATACATACATACATACATAATAGCTCAAGGAAGGATGTCCCCCTCAGCCACATCGTCTCTAACCCCCTTGAGGATAATCCCCATGGACGTGCAGGGTGCACAATGCTCTAACCTCCATTCACTAGACTCATCCACCTGGGCTCTGCATACATATTAGGTTCACTGATGAGAGACATTCGTGTGATCTACAAGGTGGGACTGAGGTGGAGGCCAGCTGTGGCTGCTCCTGCTGCTGGCAGCTATGTGTAGCTGTGACCCACCACAACCAATTGCTAAATCTCTTCCTGGGTGTGAGATGTGTCTGTGGCAGTGGTGGCCTGGACAGTGATGACTTTTGAATCAAAGCCACAGTGGTGTACCCTCTTACAGATCAGTCCGGGCATAGTGTCTGGCTTCTCTAGTCTTCCAGTACAGCAGGCACTCAAGCCCCTCTATTCAATATGTTTTCTGGAAATACCTTGAGGGGCTTCTGTTTCCTACACTAGATCCTGATTGATAGAAATAACTTGGTAAATTTTATTTCAGACCTTTCTGCAGAGAATTTACATAATATGTATTGGTTTCCTATTAAAACAAGAAAGTTAACACTTATTCATTGTGCAAATTTGGGTTATCACTTTAGAGTATACAAAAAAAAAAAGAATCACTTAACATTTTTGAGGTTTTCCTATTAGATCTTTTCTCTGTGAATATATACATCCCCTTCTAAGCTGCACTCATGCTGTGTATATGGTTTTGTAACTTGCTTCCTATTCTTATCAATACTTGAACAGTGTCCCATGTTGTAGAATTGTCTTCAGTAAGATGATCTTTAGTAAATACAGCATACAGTGCCATAGTTCATTTTTTCTCTTAATTCATTTATTTTGTGAAATGGATAATAAATATAAAGGAGGTCATTAGCATATGTACAGTTTAAGTTGTAATTATAATAGGAAGGCTCAGGTAATGTAACAATATTTACTGCACCTCAGAAACCCTTTTCTTGACAGATTCAACCACTATACTGTCTTTATGATAATTCTCTCCTTTTTTTTCTTAGTAGTTTTACCATCTCTGGATTCATCTTTAGACAATTAAATGTTGTTTAATTTGGCTGTTTTTTTTTTAATTTGATGTGCATAGAAACATAATGTCTTCCTGCTGACTTTTTTCATTCATTTGTAGGTTCATCTAGTGTCACGTTTAACAATAGATTATTAATTTTCATCACTATATACAGTATTCTTTTTATCAGTATGTGCTTACTCCATTTATCCATCCACTGTTGAGAACCATTGAGTTGTTTCCAATATTTGGCTATCATGAGCAATGCTATTATGAACATTCTTGCATATGAATCCTAGCATACATCCATTTCTACTTATGAGAATTGTTCCTAAGACAATAGATGTGTCATCAACTTGATTAGATAATGCCAAGCTTGTTTCCAATGTGTCTATCCCAATATACATTCCTGTCAACAAAAGATGGGCCCTCATTCCTCCCTGTGTTCACCAACACTAGGGATCATTCTTTAGACTTGAAAATGTCTTACTCCTCTACTGGTGTGTGAGAGTTTCCCAATATGGTTTTAGTTCACATGCTCCTGAGTACTAATAAAATTGAATGTCTTTTCATGTTTAATGGACATTTAAATTTCCTTCATTGTGGAATTCTTGTTGGGAACTTTTGCGCATTTGCTGTGGGTCATCTGTCTTGTTCTTATTGGCTTGTAGGAGTGCTTTACGTATCCCAAATGTAAGTATTTTGTCAGTTATATGTGTTGAAAATATCTTTTCCTGGTCTATGGCTTGTCTTTTTGTTCCTTTTATGACGCCTTTTGATGTGCACAAATTTATTAGTCTTTGCCTTTTTGGTTAGTACATTTTTGGGATCTTGTTTAGGAAACCTTCCCTAACCCCCAGATCAAAAAGATATTCTCCCATGTTAATTTCTAAAAGGATTATGGTCTTGTTTTTTTACATTCAGGTGTTTAAGCCACCTGTGAGTTTTCTGCACACGGCATAAGGTTGGGGTCATATTCTACTCAACTTTGAGTGTCAGCACCATTTATTGAGAAGTCAATCCTCTCCCACAAATCCGCAGGCCACCCTGTAACATTTCATGTCTGCATATGCACAGACCTGCTTCTGAGCTGTTTAGTCTGTTCCATTGATCTCTCTCTCTCTCTCTCTCTCTCTCTCTCTCTCTCTCTCCCTCTGCCCAGGCTTTATTTACACAGTCATTATTACAGAAAAGTGTGGGCAGAATCATGTTGTGAAGACAAGTGTTTCCTCTACACCACTATTTCCTGTTGCCCCATGTTGTTCCCTCACTCAAACAGCTGGCCTATGAGACACCCATTTCCTCAAGGGATTGTTGTTGCAGCAGAACGTAGATGATAAATAGTCAAGGTTCTTGACTTTTGAATTTCAAAAAAAAATTTTTTTAGTGTTTATTTATTTTTGAGAGGGAGAGATAAAGAGTGCAAGCAGGGGAGGAACAGAGAGAGAGGGAGACACAGAATCTGAAGCAGGTTCTAGGCTCCAAGCTATCAGCACGGAGCCCGATGTGGGGCTTGAACTCACGAACTGTGAGATCATGACCTGAGACGAAGTCGGACGCTTAACTGACTGAGCCACCCAGGTACCCCTTGACTTTTGAATTTCAAAAGGATACAGATAAGTCAGAGATGAGATGCCCCTGAGAGGACATAAAAATCCCTTAGGTGAGGAGGAGGAGAAGCAAGGGGCAGAGCACAGGTTGGGGTGGCCTTCCTGTCTCTGGACCATCTCTCTTGAATCCTTAGTTTCTTGGGAATCTAAGATCAGTGAGAACTGATGCTCCCATCCTCAGGAGGACTGGGGATATTAGCAAGACCCCAGATTGATTTATCCTTGTGCCTGGCAGTGTTGGGACAGTGAAGCAGAAGAAATGCAGAAGGTAACAAATGTTTCCTGAATATGGCCAGTGGCACTTCTGGAAGTGAGGAAGGATGTCCCATGAAGAGAGGCCTTGCAATGGAGGACATGATAGGGCAACCCATAGCCAGAGTCTAGGACACCTTAGCAGACACTCCACTCTACAAGGCCTCCAGTATCTTTGTCAGGTTTTGGTATTGGGTTATGCTGGTCTGAAATATGAGATGGGGACATGTTCCCTCCTCTTCCACTTCCTAACAATTTCTGTGGGATTGCTTGTCATTTCTTCATAAAATATTGATATAATTCACCCCTGAAGCCATCTGGCCTGTTATTGCTTTTCTCTGGCCAGGTTTTTAATTACAAATTAAATTTTTTATTATATGAAAGGCTATTCAGATTATCTATTTCATCTTGTGTCAATTTTGGTAAGTTTTGTTTTTAAATGCTTCCATTTCATTTTTGTTATTGAATTCATTAACATAAAGTTAATATTACTCATTTAATACAGTAATTAATCACTCTAGTAAGTAATTATCACTGCAGGATCTGTAGTGATATCCTCTGTCTCATTTCTGATTTTAGTAAATTGTGTTTTGTCCTATTTTTTTCTTGATCAGTTTTGTAGTGGTTTGCTAATTTCTTTAATATTTTTAAAAATCCTTTTGTGAATTTATTTTGAGAGAGAGAGAGCATGCAAGCAGAGGAGAGGCAGAGAGAGGAAGGCAGAAAATCCCAAGCTGGCTCTGCACTGTCAGCACAGAGCCTGATGTGGGGCTGAAACTCACAAACCATGAGATCATCACCTGAGCCGAAATCAAGAGTCGGATGCTTAACTGACTGAACCACCCAGGCACCCTGCTAATTTCTTTAGTCTTAAAAAAAAAAAAAAAGAAAAAAAAAAACTTTTTTCAATTTCCATTGTGCGATTAAGTCCATTCAGTGAATCCTTCATTTCAGATATTATATTTTTCAGAATATCTATGAAATTCTTTTTTCTATTTTCTATGTCTCAATTAAGATTCTCCATATAGTCACTCCTTGAATATTTTATAATTGCTGCATTAAAGACTTGTCTGATCATTTGGGGCACCTGGGTGGCTCAGTCAGTTATGTGTTCAACTTTTGCTCAGGTCATGATCTCACAGTTCATGAGTTTGAGTCTTGCATCGGGCTCTGTGCTGACAGCTCAGAACCTGGAGCCTGCTTCAGATTCTGTGTCTCCCTCTCTCTCTGCCCCTCCCTGACTCACACTGTCTCTCTCTCAAAAATAAACATTAAAAAAAAATTAAATTCTTGTCTGGTCATTTGAATACCTGGCTTATGTCAGGTCTGTTTCTATGGCCTGGATTTTCTCTTGACTGCAGGTCACATTTCTCTGTTTTTTCACACATGTCTACTAATCAAAAGTTATCAGATCAGTCTGGTGTGGCAGCCAGCCAAGCAGCAGATCTTGACAAGAAGCCCCCATATAAGTATTAGAACTTAACCTCAAAGGGGGTCCAGGATGGGAATAGGGAGCCATGACTGAAACTCTGCCAAAGGCACTAATAAACCTATGACTGAGAGGGAAATCTTAGACCTCATCAGTGAGGTTGTACAAACTCTGGCTTCTGTTATCTTCCTCTGAAGAGTGTTGATTTTTGTGAATACCTGTTAAATTCCTAGCTGATCATCTTGATTTTGTGGAGCCTCGTTTTTAATACTTATTAGGGGCAGCCTGTTTTGATTCTGCTATTGGTCGTAGGATAAATCTGAGACAAAGTCTTTGCTCCTAATATGCAGCCCCTTTGGGGTTTTAATGGAAATGTCCTTCAACTTAGTGGGATTCTAACTCCCAACTCTGACTCCACTGCAGTGGGAAGCAGCTGAAATTTTTGATTAGCTTTTCCTGCTTATTACTTTCCACTGTGTTCCTTAGAGTCTCCCCATTGCAAGCACAGCTCAGGAGTAACTGATTCCAGGAACAGAGTTGATGTGAAGATTTGGGGTTTGCCTCCTTCATGTCTCCCTGCTTCCTGGGATTTCCTACTTCCACCTTCAGCTTCTCTGTCAACTCTCAACTCCATCTTTAATAAATAGTAGAACTTTCTGAGTCCCAATCCCCCCGTGCTCTGTGGCCAGGAGAGTGCTCTCCAGGAAAGAGCAAAATAAATAATATGTGTAATAATAACAATATGCAGTTCCCATCTTCGAGGGTCATATCTCCTCTGGTAGCTGCCTGATTTCTGTCACTCTCCAGGGCCTTCAAACCTTCAAATATTTTTTTCTGTGTGTATGCATTTGCTGCTTTGTCCATAGTTTATCATCACTACCAATGGAAAAATGAGTCTGATACAAGGTACTCCACCATTACAGGAACTTTAATTCTTCTGAATACTGTGTATATTGAAAATAAAATTTTTTACTCTACCTATATTGAATTGTATGCTTTGGGAATCTCAAAGAAATTCAGCATTTAAAAAGGTAGACAAAAATTAAAAGATAAAGTATTTATGCATTGTCTTTTTTTATGGTTCTGAAAACATCCCATTCAGTGGGTTCTCACATCCTGGTACTCTGTGAGTGCTCTAAATAGAGGAACTTAAATTTCCCTGACAAGTAGATACACTGCCTTTTCCACCCCCCAAAACATGGATTTGGTGGGGGCGTGGAAGCCTGATCTGGTGTGAATTTTGGATCTGCCATTTACTAGCTCTGTGACCTTGAGCATGTCACCAAAACTCTCTGAGCTTCCATTCCTCCCCTATAAATTGAGGTCAGAATACTGATCTCACAGGGATTAAGGGAACAGTAAATGAAGTAATATATAAAATGCCTGGCACTTAGTAACTGTTCCATAAATGTTAGTTTCATGACTCAAGAGGGAGAGCATTCCACATCTCTGAAGTAAGTAAGGTTCTTGTTCCTACAGTTCGTACTGAAAGCTATTTGATTGTTTTCACCAAAAAACTGGATGTCCCAGGCTGTCCGTATAGAAATATTTCATCTTAGTTATTTCCCCTTGGCAAATAACCCAGCCAAGAGCCTAGAATAGAAGGGAAACTAACACTGGCCCCTGGTGAGTCACAAAGGTGAATGAGCCTTAGTCTGGGCCAGTCTGGTGTGGCAGCTGGGCTCCCAGCAGTTGGAGACAAGAAGCCCCAGCTAGGAGCTAGGACCTGCAAGGGTGAGCGGAAAGGGGGCCTAGGATGGGGTGAGGCAGCGTGATGAAACCCCATCTAAGATACCCAGACGGGCCTGAGTGATGAGAGGGTAACACTGCCACCGAATCTGCAAATCTGCTCCAGACAGAGGAGGCCGGCATTCCAAGCACAGGATGCCATCTGGGCCAAAGCTTGCAGTTTCAAGAGGGATTTCCTGTCTCCTCTTGGGCAGGGAGGTGTGGTGATGGGGGCAGGGGTTGCTGGGCTCAGATGAGGCCCTCTGGAGGCCGGCCAAGCAGAGCCTTGGGCCAGTCAGGGCTTATGTCTGGACTTGAACCAGGGTCGTGTCTAAGCGGGAGAATATGGATTAAGTTTTGTGTTTTTAAAGAAGAGTCCAGTGGCCAAGAAGCAACTGGACTGGAGCAGGAAATGGGCAGGACCTGCCCAATGCGGGGCTGCTTTGTGGGGAGACGATGGGGTGGGAGGAGGGGCCACCCTGGTGCCTTTATATCCAGGAGGATTGAGGGACTTGATGAGTCACCGGATACGGGTCTGGAAGGAGTTTTGAGCAACTGCAAGTTCTAGGTGGGGACACAGTGTGGAGGTGACGCGTTGACAGAAACCAAGCGACAGGAGCTGAACCAGGTTCTGTGAATTCTTTCATCGATAGCTGGCCATTTCAGAGGAGGAAGCGGAGCTCTGGCGCAGGTAACCTGTCCCAGGTCCCCCAGTGGCTGGCACAGTCACACAGGGCCCGGGCCATCGCCTGTGCGCCTGATCCCAACCGGTGCAAACCAGTGCTGTGCTAAAGCCAACTCCACAAACACACAAGGAAAGAAGAGAAATCCTGACCTGAAGCATTCATTCACCACACTCCCACCCCAGCCAATTGCAGGCTACTTGGTGTGAGGTCACCGAATGGGGGCTGGGGGTGCTGCCCACAGTTGGCTGTCGTGAGCCAGTACCAGCCAGTACTCACTGGTACTAGCCTGCGCTAGCCAGCACCAGCCCATTCCAGCCCACCACTGACCCAAACTGCCTGCTTCTGGGCGGCTTCTCCCACCAGCATGCCAAACCAAACACCTCACTATTAACCCAATTCTTTGTATGTTTATTCCCTGCCCTTCCCCCCAAACTCCCTGGGGTTTCTAGAACCATAGATTGGGTGCATCAAATGGGCCACAGGGAACAGCAGGGTGGACTCACTGTCCCCTATCTGTCCCCACCCTCCAGGCCTTGCTATTTCAGGATGCGTGGTTTGGTGAATTCTGCTGGAGCCATATTCAAGCAGCGAATCTCCCACAGAGACACTCTTTGCTGAGAGGACATGGGAAATAGCTGCAGCCGAAGCGAGCTGGTTTTCACACCCGCCTGGCAGCACTCCCACATCAGCAGAGCCGGCAGCCGCTCACCGTTCACCGTTCAGAGCCCCATCGCAGCAGGTTCTCGTCCCAAGTGTGTTCGTGGCGTCACCGTCTGCAGACGGGCTCAGTTTGCACAGCATCTGTCATCAAAGTTGGCAACTCCACGTTCTCTCGAACGATTCCTTTTAAGATGATCTGTAGCATTTTTAAAATATGTTGTCTTTTAACTTAGGGGGCGCCTCGGTGGCCACTTTCAGCTCAGGTCATGATCTCACGCTTTGTGGGTTCCAGCCCCGCGTCGGGCTCTGTGCTGACGACTCGGAGCCTGGAGCCTGCTTTGGATTCTGTGTCTCCCCCTCTCTCTCCACCCCTTCCCCTCCCGCTCTCTGCCTCTCTCTCAAAAATAAACATTAAAAAAACTGTTTACTTTTTTATTTTTGATAGAGACAGAGAGAGAACAAGTAGGGGAGGGCAGAGAGAGAGTGAGAGACAGAATCCCAAGTAGGCTCCACGCTATCGGCGCAGAGCTGGATGCGGGGCTGGAACTCATGAACCATGAGATCATGACCTGAGCTGAAATCAAGAGTCAGACGCTTAACCGACTGAGCCACCCAGGTGCCACTATCTGCAGCATTTTAGTGCCAAACCTATGCCAGTCTGTACATGCCATATTTTCTCCCCAATCTTGCAGTTTGTGGACATTCTCCTCTTAATTTGGGACTGTGTGGAGGCAGCAAAGGCCAACACGTGGTGCCAGAAATAGGGCAAGCGGAACCCTCCCGACTGTGCATTTCTATGGGGAAAGAGGGGATGGGCTTTAGGGTGAAATGGAGTGATTCTGTGAGAAACTCACCTCCCAAAGCAACACGGGAGCAGCTGTTAGCTGCAGCAATGACTGTGAGGGGAAGGGCACCTCCTTGGCCAGGAGGCGAGAGAGGTGACCCAGCACTGCAGGGCAGGAGCTAACTGGAGGGTCCCCAGTGGGGTGGGAAATGGAAGCCAAGGTAAGCATCCTTCTAGCTCAGGGGAGACCTGGCAGCCAGGATTAGCTCCTGAGCAGACACAGTGGCCAAGACTGCCTGGCACCTCCCCACAGAGCCAGGGGACACCGTCTGGGGCTGGACAGGGCTTTTCTATCCCGCCAAGCTGGCAGGACACAAAGGTCACATCCTCATGAGGACGTGGCCCAGCCAGGGACTGCGCTGAGAGCCCGCCTCTCAAAGAAACTGGGCCTGGCGAGTTTTTGCTGGAAGCCACATCCTTTTGGGAGAAGGAAAGGCCCGTCCCCAAATCTAATTTTTAAAGAAAGCCCATGAATCATAACCTAAACGGCTCCGTTACTCATGACTGCATGGTGATCCACCTCAGCCCTCTGCCTGCTCCAGCCGCCGGAAAAGCCGTGAAGGTCCCTGTCATTAGCACTGGCCTTCCCTGAGCCCAAGACACTCTCTCAGAGATCTCCAGCTCGGTGGGGCCCAACAGTGAGCTTCCATGAGATACCCCACATCTCCCCTCATGGCCTGCTCCTACAAGTGACCATTCAGTCCCCAATACTAGCCCACAGCCAATACGGCCTTCGAACCCAGTCACAGGCTTTGGTGTCCAAGCAGCACAGATGTCAAATGACAATACATCATTATGATAGAAGTATATAATGAATCCTCAAAGCTTGCCTGGAACATAGGTAAGTGGTCAGTAGTTTCATCTCTGAATATTGAGATTAATTCCCATCTGTGTGAAATGGACCCATCGCCCACCCCAAAATGCAGACTCCCTTCCGGCTGCACAGAGGGATGCCTGGCGCCTCTGGTCACGTCCACACCTCGCCCGGCACCCCCGCTGCCTTGTGAAGTCTGGAAAGAGCCGCTCTTGATCTCAAGCCGGCCACGTCCATTCCTGACCCCTGCCCTTCGGTCTCCTGGGATGAACGCCTGTGGCCCAGGGGTGGAGAAATGTACCTTATTCCCAAACAGGCCATCTGTCTGGAACTTGCGTCTCTTTGCTCCCTGCCTGACTCATCAATAAGTCTGTCTGCCTCTCTTCTCACTTCGTAGTGATTCGGTGGTGTACTCTCAGAGTGCCTGTTCCCATGGGATGGCGTAACCAAGATACCGTGTGCAATATGCCCGTAGTATTTCTTGAAGGCCAGTTGGCTGAGTTCAAGTTTATTTTTAAAAGGTTTTATTAGAAGTGCTGGTAGGGACAAAATGTCAGCGTTGACCAAGTAAAATACCAAACGACTTAGTGTTGTGTCAGAAATAGCCAAACACCGAGTCCCAAGGCCCTCGAGGTGGATGGCCCACTTCCGGGAATCTGACGGTCCAAGTACAAAATGCTCACTGCAGTGTTACTTGGGATACAATATGGGGCACTCGGGATGGTCAACACTGGGAAAATTCTCAACTTTAACAGAGGAGGCAGCCTCTAATGGTGATTTCAAAGGACCAAAAAAGGGGTTTTAAGGGTATGTGGTGTGGGAGCAAGGAGAAAGTTGCCCCACTGAACATACGCCATTGCATCAAACTGTAAGTGCGTTATAAAAACTCCAGAGGAACCTGCCAAAGTGGGAACGGGCTGGTGGAAGAGGAAGATCTTTCCTTCTTGACTCAATTTCCCTGTATACATATTTTCATATTGTGATTAATTACACTGCTATTCACAAGGGGAGACAGATTTAAAAGTCCAAAATGCTCCCTTCACAACACCGTGAATGTGTATTCTACAACATTTCTAGCTTTGGGAGGGCATTCTGAACCTATGATTGAGGTTTCCCTTTTAGTTTTGTAACAGGAGGTAAGCCTGTGCCTAGAGAAAGCCCCAAACTTAATTCAGAATAAATTTGAAGGTACCTTTGAGATTTGGCTCTAACCGTGTTCCTTCCTCCAGTGGGAATGTGTATGTAGCATTAAGCTGGGTATGCAGTGGGCTGTGGCCCAACACAGATGTTGAGTTGCAGCACATCAGCAAGAGGAAAGAGAAGGTGGCAGGCCAGAGGCATCACCGGCTCGTGATAGAGGGAAATTCATTACAAATGCATTTAAGTAGATTCCAGAGCTTACCTATTTTGCATCACTAAATGGTTTGATCAATTTCTTATACTTTCTCATTAGATATCAAGTCAGGCATAGGGGTGCCTGAGTGGCTCAGTCGGTTGAGCGTCCAACTTCGGCTCAGGTCATGATCTCACAGTTCACGAGTTCGAGCACCACATCGGGCTCTGTGCTGACAGCTCAGAGCCTGGAGCCTGCTTCAGATTCTGTGTCCCTCTCTCTCTGCAAACCCCCCTCACTCACGCTCTGTCTCTCTCCCAAAAATAAAACATTTTTTAAAAAGAAAAAAAGAAAAAGAAATCAGTCTGGCAGAGGCACCTGGGTGGCTCAGTCAGTTAGGTGACCGACGCTTGATTTCAGTTTAGGTCATGATTTCACATTTCATGAGATCCAGCTCCGAGTTGTGCTCTGTGCTGACAGTGCATACCCTGCTTGAGAGCCTCTCTCTGCTCCTCCCCTGCTCATGCTCTCTCTCAAAATAAATACATAAACCAAACAGGAACAATTCGTCAGCCAGACAACTTGTTTTAAAGAAAATGCAGCTAGAATGTTTTCCAAAGGACAAAATTTTGTGGGTTTTCTTTTAAGTTTATTTACTTTGAGAGACACAGGAGAGAGCATAAGTGGGGGAGGGGCAGAGAGAATCCCAAGCAGGCTCCATACTGCCAGCACAGAGCCCGACATGGGGCTCAAACTCATGAAACCATGAGATCATGACCTGAGCTGAAATCGAGTCAGATATTTAACCAACTGAGCCACCCGGGTGTCCCCAAAATTTTGTTTTTGATTGTTGTAGTAAGACATGAAAACCTTCAAAACTGGAATATAATTAAGGGTAAATAAATGCATTAAAAAGTATCTGACAACAGGCATGTAAATGGTTTAACTCATTGGTGACAAGCTGGCCCTTAATCTGGTTTGCCGTACTGTTGAAGGTTTTTCTTTCTTCCCCCTTCTCCGATCCACCCCCTTCACATCTCTGCAAAAACAAAAACAAAACAAACAAAAAAACCCCCCAAACGCTGAAGCATAGCAAAACTAACATGAGAAGGTTTTTTTCCCCCTACTGGAAGTCATACAAAATGAGTTGCTGTAATTTGATCCGAAGCATTGCAACATTTACACTTCAACTGCACTTGTAACAAGTTTGACGAAGCAGATTTGGTATGAGCAGCCTTTTCCTTCAAATGGAACAGAAGCCCATCCTTTCAGGGTTTGAAGAGCACAGTGGGACCCATTGAGGTAGGGTGCTGGCCTGTGCAGCCACCATAGCAAACAGGTCCCCTCCCTGCTGGCCCCCAGTCACTGCGGCACATAAGCTCCTTTGCAGCACAGATTACAGCAATTTATATGCAGTAACACAGCCTAATCCCCCAGGGCAGGAGCCAGTGCAGGTGCAGGAGGGCTGGCACTTGCTCCCCACCATGACAAGAAAGCACAAGGGGAGACCCTGAAGTCTGGGGCCAGGGCAGAGCCCCTCAGCGGCTGACAGAGTCCAGTGGGCAGGCAGCCCATCCACCTTCCTGGAGGATGGACTTTTTGTTGAAAGGCAAGAGACCTGGCATCAGAATGCCTCTGGGGAATGGTAGGGGAACCTACCATTCCCCTTTACTGTCGTCCTTCTCCACGTGACCCTTCAAGGGTACAGGATTGAGGCAAAATGTGACTGTCATTTTGCTCAATCGCACATGACAATGGTAAGCGTCTCTAGCCTGCTGGGAGTGAAGATGTGCGTTAGCCGCGTCCCTGCACCTGCTGTCTGAGCAGCAGAGGAAGCACACGCCCGCTGACTTGGGGGTGAGGCTGGGCGAGCTTTGTGAATGGGATGTGTCAAAAGGCTGGGCAGGAAGGGAGCACAGTCTTGGCCCACAGAGATCAAGAGCTTGATCTCGCTGGGTTATTGGGAGTTTGGGGAGACTAGGGAAAGGTCAGGGCTACTTCTGTATCCCCCCAGCTGTGGGTGCACCAGCAGCACCTGCCCCTTCTCCCCTCAGCACCCTGTGAAAGGGAATGCATCCCCTTCACTCCCAGCTATCACTCTGCAGCCAAGAGGGACGGACAGTCGTGTGACCTATAGTTTGTGACACGTGGCCCTGTCTCCAAACACCAAAGTCCTGGAATGCTATGGTCCACATGCATACTATGGCCTCATGTTGGCCCAGAATAGCAGGACTGGGAAAGCAATCCCACCTTCCAGGGGTGAGGTGCCATGAGCGTCTGCCCCACAAGACTCTCCCACTCCCACTCTGGACAGGGCTCCCACACGTGTCCCCACAACGCCCAAAAGCCCACCGGTTCCGCCCTGCCCTCCAGAAATATGTCCACCAGTCATGAGCGGACCAGGTCCACCTCTGTCGTGTGGTAAGAAGAGGCTCACACAGGCCCACGTGCCCAAGCAAGCATGTGGTTGTCATTTGTGTAAATGAATTGTTTCAAATGCTACCAATCTAGTTCACACACGTCTCACACCGCCCATTCCCCACCAGGACACACAAAGCCGGTGGTTCTTTGTGGGAGGGACCTCAGGGCTGGACGGTTAGAGGAGGAGGAAGGCTCCATTTCCCCCCTTTGTGCAGCATTGTGATCTCTCCCCCCTTCCAACCATCTCCACGTATTCTTCATTTCTAGATACTGTTAACAAGGGATATCTGGTTTGTGGGGTTATGGGTCATTTCAATACTTCTCTATATTTAAAATAAAGCAATGCATACTAAGTATAAATAAAGTAACAATGAAACAAAGCGTATCTCAAGTAGAAGGCCTTCAGAGGTTTAAGGGAAGAAGCAATTACTTCCAGGTCATGGGTATGGATGGGCCACAAGGTCACAGCCAATGCAGTGACAGGTAGGCAGGTCAGCTGGACATTCCACTGGGAGGAACGCATACAGACGGGGCACCATGCACTAACAGCAAGGCTGGGGACAGCGTAGGACACAGACAAGAGGGCTCAACGTGTCAGGGTACCGCTGGGAAGAGATCCAGATGCACTCGAGGGGCTGGAGTGAGGGAGACATTATCACATGACCATGGAATGAAGTCCAGCTGGGTCACATCTATGCTGGAAGGGTCCAGGGTGAACCCAGAGTGGTCAGGGCGAGAGTTTCAGTTGGCTCCTGGAGAATGAGTCCGGGTGGCCAGCGGAGTGGTGTGCAGAGAGAGCTCCAGACAGAGGCCAGAGCAGGAAAGAGACTGATGACCCCACAAACTTAGAGCCCAGTTTGGCTGGAGGCTCCTGAGGAGGGGGCTCACAGAGTCTTCTCCCAGGCAGGAAGACACTAAAGCTGCTGATTGAGAAGAGGGATCCTGGCGGGATACACGAGGAGAGGCCAGGAGGAGAGTGAACCAGGAGGCCAGTGAGCACAGAGTCTGGGCATGGCACCACCAAAGAGGGAACCAGAAGGAAGGGGTCCAGCAGCATTCCTAAAGACTGAATCTCGAGGAAGGGAGGGCAGCACCTCCGTAAACATCCACACGACATCAGGAAGTGGAATAGACGAGCACGAGTGGGAGTAGGAAGGAAACGGTGAACTTGAACAAAGCGTCACCAAGACACTGGATGGACATTCAAGCTTGAGAAGGAAACTGCTCATACCCCGTCCTAAATCCCTCTAGTTAGCTAGTATGATGGAGAACTTACTTTGTCATCAGGACGCATACTGTGCCCTTCCTTACTGAAGAATAAAAACATCTGTGCTTTTTTTCCAAAGGAAAACTAAACATCCCCACAAAGTAAATGACAATTAGGCTGAATGGCAGCAATCCCTCCCGAGAGCACAATGTTATTATACTGGGTCTTAACTGTCATTACACGGTAAGTACCTGTCCCGGACTGGAAGTGGCATCCACACAGCTTGCTCCCTTGGCATCAAAGATCTAAACTTTTTTTGATTCTTGGATTATAGAGCAACCATACACAATTTATCCTGTAGTTAGATCTAGCCTAAAACCCCGAGAACGTTTGTGCACACAGTAGCACGTGGGCACTGGTTAAAATGCAGATTCCAATGGGCGCAGTCAGTCCAATATGGGGCCAGGAAGGTGCATCCGTACCAGGAAGCCAGATGGGGCATGGAGTGGGTTGGAAGACCCTTGTTCTAGAGAACAGAGAATGGACAAGCTGAAGAGGAACAAAGGACAGATTCACTGGAGGGAGGTGGGGGGAGAGGAAGAGGCACCTGAAAGTTTCATTTCACTCCCAAACTGCATTCTACATAAATATTCCCCCTGAAATAACTTGAAAAACTTTATAAATCAGTGTTTCAGTTTTTTACTCTCCAAATGTTATACAATTCTTTAGCTAAAACAGGAGTAATGAGACAAAATGGTCCTGAAAAGTACAATAGAAAAATACTGTTGACTGGTTTATTTTCCCGAATGAGCAACAGACTATTTACAAATAAGCAGATCTCCAACGATGTGTATTAAAATGGCAAGTCTATTACTGTTTGAAATCTAAATGAAAAAGAAAATTTATTAAGGCACATTTGATCTGTGAGTTTTTAAAACAAACGAACTTTCTGGTGTAATGACAGATTTCACTTTTGTCCCCAAAACATGTGAGCACCAAAATTGTCAAAGAACACTTAATATTTAGTAAAACAGTAAGGAATGTAAAAATTGAGGAGGGAAAAGCATTTTCAAAAGGAAATCTTTGGAGATCAGTTTACTGCAAATAAAATAACACTAAACACACTCCTGATACACATAAATACTAATAGCTAAACAGGTACTTGAGAAATGGCCGAGCTCTAAACAATGGATATTAAATAAATTAAAGGTATTTCAGATACAAAGAATAAAACAAAACAGTAATTAAAGATTGAAACAGCCAACTCCACCGATGTAACACAGACAGGATGAACAAAACCAAAATACATTTTCCCCCAATGCTTTCATTAGGGCGGGTTTTTGTTTCTGTTTTAGCTTGTGTACATTAGATTTATTACAATAATTCTTCTTTGCCATTCCAAATATTAATAGTGTACCCTTTAAAGATGAGAAAAAACAAAAAACAAAAAACCAAATCCTTCTTGGAATTTAATGCCAGGTCCATTAAGCCACACAAATTACGACGACAGCCATTCATCTTACTGTGCCTTTGTCCCCTTGCTTTTAAAACAACTCCGTGACCACAATGAGCACAAGTTGGGGGAAAGAATCAACTTTGGAAAGCTCTCCCGACAATGATGATACAGCTTATTATCACATTTCCTTATTTTACAATTAGAACATGAAATGGCTTAAAAAAAAAAAAAAAAACGCCATTGAAAAAAAAAAGACAAAAGGTCGAATCTGTGCAACATTACCAGTTACAACAAAACATGTACCAGAGTTACAGTGTTCTGTTACATTAATACTTTGCAGGAACGTTCATGGTTTCTACCATAGGACCACAGCAAAGGGGTCTGAAAAGAAACGCATAAAACACAACGAAACACTACAAGAAAGTTCTGTCCATCAGGTACATTTCAAGTCATTATCAAGCAGGCCTGCTACATGACGTTCAGCAAGAAAATGTGCTCAAAGGCAAACATGATCACATTTTTGTTCAAAAAGCTCAATCATCAAGGAGTCCTTTGTAAGAAAAGCATGTGTAAAATATATCCTTGTATGGACTTCGAAAACGGATCATACAAAAAATTTTTGAAAAATAAATTAGATAATTAAAAACGTCTCTTCCAGCAAAGCTGGACCTTAGGCTGTCCTCACTGAGCCACTGTTATTGCTGTTTTTACTGTAACTTGGGTCGTTTTTTTCCAGCCACATTTCAGCCAGCTGCTGTGTGGACCCATATGTGGATGCTTTGGACCCCAAGCACATTTTGTACTGTTTGGGATCGAGATTGGGATCACAGAAGACAGGATGGTGGACGTGGACTACTCCCACTTCTTGGCTCCTAAATGTCTTCAAACCTGCCTGGACAACCTTGTTGAAAAGGTCCACATCCTCGAGCCCCCAGCCCTGGATGGAAACATCAAAGCCGCCTACTCGGACAAGATCTCCCTTGTAAATGCAAGTAATGCCAAACCCATAGTTTCTCCAGAAGCCAGTTTTCTGAGTGAAGGCAAAATGGTTATCACTGGGAACTTTCCCACTATAAACAATCTTTGGATCGTACTGGCTAAAGATGATTGGAAAATATATCTGTTGGCCCAGAACTGTGTTTGCTCGACATCGTTGGAGGAATTCTGTAGTAAACACGAGGTCAACGTCACAGAAAAAGAGCAGAGACTCGTTACTGAACTGGGAAGACCCTACTTCAAGGGCCAGAGCTCTTGAAAACTCTCCAGACACAGGCAAAATCTGCATGTCAGCTTTAGGGTACTTAATGCGATAATCTCTCATGAGTTCAACTTGTTTGGCCTTGTCAGGGTTCGAGTCAGAATTGAAAAGCAGAACCACGAGCTTGACGTTCTGATTGGGAATGAGACACGTCTTCTCGAAGTTTCCCATGAATCTCACAAACATGTCGAAACGCCCAGACAATGGAATCAATATATTTATCTTTTTCTCTTTGGGTTCTTTGTGCTCGTTCTTTGATCCAGGGAGCTGAAAGGGAACAAGTTTCTTCAGGGAATTTGAGAGAAAGGACAAGGATCCGGATTCCTGATTGATTTTGTTGGCCAATTCCTTTGCATCCAGTTCCTCGTGCTCCACAAACTGGATCTTGCTGAAGGTCTGCTGTAAATATGCGTGTCGCCGGACGGGAACAGTCATTTTTTTCCCTTTGTGCTTTTTGTACAGAAGGAGCAGGTCCAGGATGTATTCAGCCCCATACATGGGGTTCACCCGGCGGTAGCCATACTGTATCTCCTTGAAGTCAATAATGCGTCCTCTGGTCTTGGCATTGGCATTGATCATCTCCATGACCTGCATGACAATGTCATCCAGGGCCTCCCTCTGAGCGGAGTCCATCCCTCTCCGAGGCGGCTGGCCCTCAGCCGCAGAATACAAGTATTTCCCAGTCAGAAACTCCCACTCCAGGATCTCCTCCCGCTGGCGGGGCTGAAACCTCATGAAGGAAGGTGGGATTCCCAGCTGGAGGTCTTCTTTGTGAATCTCCGTGTTGCTGTATCTGCCCATCAGGACGATCTCTCGGTGGAGCTGGATGGTGCGGTGGCGAAGCTCGGCTATCTTGCGGCTGAGCATGTAGCTGTGGAGCCGGTACTGGTAGGGTGGGTTTTTGTTGGGGTGCAGGGTGATGGCTCGGTGAATTTTACTATTATGGAGATCTCTAATGTACCCCTTTTTGTTCTGTTCGTAATTCTCATAAAAAAGCTGCTGCATCTGTTAAGGAAAAAAAAAAAAAAGATGATGGCTAGGTTAGTATCACGTGACTCTGTCCCTCTAGTCTCGCATTTCCTTACACACCTGCAAAGTCTTCAAAAAAATCTAAATATTTGAAACCTTTCCAAATGAGCCACCACAGCATACCAGAAGCCTTAGGTAAAGCCCAATCTCCAGCAGTCCAATGGGATGAAATGAGTAAGAAATATGAACTGCATCAAGAAATAAGCCTTCATCAATAACCAGAGTTGGCCAATATAATTCTGAAGGCAAACCGAATTTTAAGAAAGTTTTCCTATAGAAAAGGTGTAATCTTCAGATCACAGTCAGCATACCTGGAAGAGAATGTCACCCTGGGTCCCCACCAAGCCCATGTAAGGGACCCAAGAGCCGAGGTCCCCCCTCCTGAAGACTGGCCCCCAGTGGGAGCTGCTACCCAGCTGGAAGAGCAGACCCTACAGCTAGAAGTGCCCGAATCGATGGTGTAAAGAGAAAAACTCCAGGAGCGGGACCTGACACAGGACTAACACTGCTTCCAGGGAGCTGAAGACAAGGAAAGGGGAGGAGGCCTGCCGTCTGGAAGGGCATGCTGCAGGCGAAGCCAAGGTTCTGCAAGGTCACTGGAAGTGAGCACTGTGACTTGCTTGTTCCTAGTGTCAAGTGCACCTCCCCACGGCCTCTGTGCAGGCAGGAGAGGGTCTGCTCACTCAGCACCGGGGCTCCAGCACTGGCACAGGGCAGCCCACGGCGGGCTCAGAATGTCCAGCTAAAAGGCAGGCAACCCAAACGGGCCCATTATTCCACCAACTCGTCCCCTGTCCTGGGACACTGGCTTGGGGGGAGCAGGGGGGACAAAGGTTTGAGGTCCATCAGCCCAAATGCGGCATGTTCCTTAAGTCAGATAGAGAATATACTTAATTCCCCTGAACATCCGAGCGGTGAGATGATGAGTATCTACAAAGCCTTCTGGAACAAAGAATAAAAATCTGCAAAAACCATTCAATAATATTGAAGTTGGTATGTGATAAATTAGTCCTGTTTCATTTGTGGGTCATTTTGGGGTTTTGTTCATATTGCTAAATACCAACGCTTGATAGGGTGATATGTATGTGAACCAAGCAGTTTATGTGCCTTTGGAAAGTCTTTTTTTTTTTTTCTGAGACATGGCAATCAATGTAACAGTAAAATATGGGTTAGCATTTTTACATCCGGTTTTCTTCTTCGATATGATACTACAAACTACCAATAAATAAAGCCAATAAGAAAGAAAAAAAAGGGGAAATACTTCCTCAGAATGGTGAGAGAGATAGAAACAGAGAGAGAAAGACAGAGAGGAAGAGGGGGCAAAGAATACAGGCCAGGTTCTGAGCAAGGCCTCCACCCACATTCACTCCCTCACTCAATTCTCAGGGAGCCATGAGTCTGGCAAATGCTGACCTTCTCAAACTCGGCCCTTTGCTCTCCTGGACGCCTGTGAGGTCCGTTCGCAGAGCAGGACTTAGCCTGGAATAAGACAACATCTCGGAAGTGCCCTGTTTCCAACTTTCTTCCCACAAGGCCTGTGATCGACATGTGACCTGGGTGCGTGGGATCAGCCACTGAGGTAGTTCCCAAATTCTAAATTAATTAGAAAAAGCAGTCAGGTGTCAAAGAAGCTAGAAGGCAGGCAGAGCGTCCCAAACCTGGGAGAGCATCCCCGCCGTTGTGGTGTGCCAGGAGGCGCTGGGCGCACGCAGGGTGCTCCCTGACAGGCCTGCAGGGCCCCTGTAGTTTCTGCTCCCAGGGGATAGCATACAACACAGGCACTCACTGATGTGCGACTTTACACACGTCTTCTGTTATTTACCAGGCAATGCGGGAGAGCAAAACTCCAATGCTGGACTCAAACGGCCAGAAGCAAGGCTGCAGTCCGGGATGTGCTTAGGGAAAGCAGGGCGCCTGGACTCCCCTTACCCCTGCGGGCCCCAACAGCAGCCCGGAGGCCCTTCCTCCAGTTATCTGAGTCCTGCCGCCTCCCCCCTCCCCTGAGGATGCCACCTGGGTGCGGGGAAGCTCCGGAAAGGACACAGCGGTGCCCCCACCCCCACGGCAAAGGAATCAGCAATGGCCCAGGGCTCCATGCCTGCGGACTAATAAAACAACTACTGTATGAGAGACGGAAGGCTATGTAATAATTTATATGTATTTGTTATGATGACATAGTATTTTCATTTTGTCCATTTAAAATTTTTAACAGTGGGCACGAAGAACCATGGCTTGTTTTAAAGGTCTCTCCATTTGCAACAATGTAAACACAATGAACCATACAAGCTGCTTTCCAAAATTAGGTCAGAAGAGCCTGAAGCCGGTAGTGCTCCTCCCCCCTCCGGCCCTTGCCCCCTGCAGACAGCTAGTGCTGCCCAGCCCACCTCCCCGGGGTCTCAGGCCTTCTCTTCTCTCTCCAGGCTGGGCTATGCCTCCTCAGGGCTTCCCAATGGGGCTCCCTGCAGAATTCTGTTCTCTTTCCCTCAGGACCATTTTGACACAGTAGCAAAAATGGTCTTAAAATACAAATCAGAGGCTTATGGCTAAAAATGAAGTCCTAGAACCCACATGGTTCTTTCCAAATTATCTCTTCAAAGAGAAGAAAGAAGTAAGAAAGGAATAAACCCACAAGGACCAAGAGAATGGGAGAGGAAACACAGTAGGTAAGAGATGCCCCCAAATGCTGAGGACATGAAAAGGGAGCCAAGGAAGATGGCAGCTAACGGCCTGCTCTAAACGGTAAGCCAATGTGCCCTTCAGAACCCCAGGAAAGGTGCTGTGAAAGGCAGGGGTGAGGCCCAGTGCTGGACCCAGCGAAACCATAGGCACATGGAGGGAGGAGAGCGCTGGCAGATGTCCAGCATCTTCAAAGACATGCTCCAGGTTACTCTGCCATTTAGATGATGGGGGTGTTGCCCAAATTCATGTAGGACTGCCCACCAACTGTACCAGAATCGGGATGCGCGAGGAGCAAGTATTGTAGGTTTCTTAACACGGTCATCATTTACAGTAGTTGTTCCAGAAGAGATCTGTCTACAGGCTCCTTCCCTCACTCCTCTAGGACTTAGTTCACTGAACAGCTGGGCAGGGATGAAAGCAAGGCTGACAGCTGGAGGGAAATGAACGTCTAAAGAGCAGGGCTCCCAGCCCTTTCCTCAACTGAGTCTCAGAGCACTCACCCTCCACTCTCCATTCCCAGTAGGAGACTGGAAGAGTCTTTTCTGCATCAATTAAACATTCCCATAGATTATCTGGAGTCCTCCTGCAAAAGGGATCGCCCAAGGCCAGATCACTACAGCTATGACACTAGTTTAAGGAATCTTGCCTACAGGGCTTTCAGTTAGCTTCTTCAATGCCTGAGTCTTCCTTGATCATCAACAGCCAGGGACCATCAGGCAGCTGAAGGAGGGTTCCAACAGGAAAGATGGAGACAGAACACAGAAACAGAAGATTGCCAGAAAGAGAAACAATGCAGTGAACAGAAGAGAAACTCAACAACGGAAACAAAAAACAAACCTGTAGCACATTCACACAGAAGACAAGGCACTCGTGCAACAAAAACTGAATACTGTAAAAAAAAAAAAAAAAAAAAATCAGAAAAACCAAAAAAGCTCTTGAAAATAAACATAAAATAGCCAAAGAAAAAAAAGGAGAGTCTGAGGATAAAGCTGAAGGACATCTCAGAAAAGAGAGATGAAAACAAAACCAGGAAACAGAAAAGTATTCATTCCAAAAAGAGAAAAGCACATGAGGGAGAGAGTAACAATACAGAAAATGGGCTCAGAATTAAAGACACAGTTGCTGAATTAAACCCCAACTACCTAGTACTAAGAGTAGAAACTCGGAACACCACAGATAGAGCAATCTGAAAAACTTCCAAAGAGGAGGAAAAGGGCCATGTATAAATTGACCAGAAACTAGAGTGCTCTGTCCTGACTGGAAGAGAAAGACCAATGCCTTGTTAAAAGCAGGGGGGGAGTGAAAGTTATTCTCAATGGAGAATTCTCTTCCCAACCAAACGACCCATCAAGTAGGAGGGTAGAAGAGAGATTTTCAGACATTCAAGGACGGTTTTACCTCGTACTCATTCCATCCCAGCTATGAAAGGATGTGCCCTTCTAGAGTGAGGGAATACATCTAGAAAGATGATCACATAGGATCCTGGAAACAAAAGGTACAACAGAGAAGAAAGCAAAGACAGCCCCAGAAAGACAGTGCAAGTAAGCCCCATAAGAAGAGTGCAATGGACTGGATGTCTGCGGACTCCCAATTCACCCCAACTGACATGCTGAAGCGCTCTCAATGTGATGTTATCTGGAGGGCGCCTCTGGAAGGTGACTGAGTTTAGATGAAGTCATGAGGATGAGGCCCCTGCGGTGGGATGGGGGCCTGTATAAGGGGGTGAAGGGACCAGAGCACTCAGTCCCCACCAAGACGGTACACAAGAAAGCAGGTCTGCAAACCAGGCAGACGGTCGTCACCAGAACCTGACCATGCAGATACCTTTATCTCAGACCTCCAGCCTCCAGAACTGTGAGAAATACATTTCTGCTGTTTAAACCACCCAGTTGACAGTGTTTTTGCTCTGGCAGCCAGGACAGACTTGAGACAAAGAGTTCTAGAGCAGACTGGGGGAACTGGTATCCAGACATTCACTACATCTCCAGAGTCTGGCTCACACTGGACACAAGACGCTCAGCAGGTATTTGGTGAATTTATGATAAACAGGAAAGTCTTTACGCACAGCAGGTATCAAGATACTGTGGCATGATTTAATGCAGAAGAACACAGATGACGAGGGCTGACAGACATGAGATCCTCAGTAACTAACGATGAGGGATAAGCCTGAGGTCCCTCTGGCTAGAATATATTTTGGAATGTAAAAATCAGCAGTGTATTTTGAGGAAAAATAAGTACCCTTCCAGACAAAGGATGTAGTTGTTATTTGTCCTTTACTCCCTGAGTCCATGACTACACATTTTATTCTTGGCTATCAAAACCCTGTGCATGGAGAGTGATCTCCAAAGGGAGTCCTCTGTGCAGTGCATGGTCTGCTGCACATGACTGCTGCTTCTTACAGGCTCACCAGGACATCACATCCCCGAACACTTTCAGGACTACATTGCTCAACATCTTTTAGAGGCCGTCTGCGGCTATGACTTTCATAGTGTCGGACGTCTCGGCAAGCTTCACCCAAAACAGAGTATGTGTGCTAAAGGCATAAACACAAAGAAAATTCTTGACATTTGACTAACGGGCTTATGGAAGCCTTAAAATCCCCAGGAACGATTACAGACTGAGAATGTGAACTTAGAGGAAAGTTGTAGGTATCTTCTGACTAACCTCTAAAAATCTGAATGAAAGGAATGTTATGTTATATCCTTTTTTCTTTTTAAATGAAGAAATCTTTTACAAGACAGAGATCGCGTGAGCGTGTGTGTTCGGGGGAACAGTACTTATTTTGTTACAAATGAGGCCAAGTCTATGCCCAGACTAGCTCGTGCTCTCCCCTCCTGTATCACCCCCAAAGGATTTACTTAGCACACTAATATTACTACAAAATAAACATTTTAGACAAAGAAGCCACCCACCTGACAGACTGGATGGAAAAGACACCTGCTATGATCCTAAGAAAAATCTAAATAAATAGCTCCTTGTCTAAAAGAGCAAATGTGGACATAAGTACTTTACAGGTGAGCAGACAGAATGTCTACAGGTGAGGCCATGCACCTCCACAGAAGGGTACTGATGCTGATACTAAGACCCTGCCCAAATCGGCTTCTAGTGGCACCTTTTGTTCATTCAGCACATTTAACAAATGCCATCAACTTCTATACAAAGCCTTGTTACAAAATGGCTTCGGAGGAAAGGTAAGGAAAAAGGTTGTGAGTGCGCAACACCACCCCCCTCCATCTATCCCCTTCCACTTTTACCCCGTCACCTTTTCCACCTGTTCACATCAAGTGATCTTAGTGCTTTTGGATCTCATGTCTGCCTTTGTAGTATTTTAGGCATTTGCTTTTGCTCTGGGGATCCCTTGCAAAGAAAGTTCTCCTCAAATTATCTTTGTTTTTATCTTCACTAGTTCCTAGTTTCGTGCTGTCATTTGGGTTTTGCCTTTAAAGATGCCTGGTTGCATTTAAGAATGCTGCAGGTGAGATGAAATCAAGCCATTTTGCTCTGGGGCACTTGAATGAGGAACAGTTGGATCATTAAGGTGAACATCTATACCTTCTATTATGCATTGTCCCTCTTTTCCTCAAATTATGGCTAACGTGCTGTTCACTACAATGTTCCCCACTAAGCAGATAAGAGGCAGGTACCATTTAATTTCTGGACTCCAGGCAATTGCCTAGATTCAACAGGAATGAAGTCCTCTACCTTTAAGAGGTATAATTACGTGACTAAAGTAAGTGTTTAGCAATTTAGTGGTAATAGAAATAAACTACTATTTCTCTGTGAGAAAGTTCAGAATGTAACAATTTAAAATAAACACTCAGAAATAAGACTATATGGAGACATTTATCGCTTTTATGCTACTAGTGAGTTGTAAGACCTTGGAGGAGTCACTTGAATTTGTTGGGTCTCAAAGTTTTTTTATTGAATGTCTATATCGTACTAAAGGTTCCTTCAGTGTGAAGAATTCTAAGATGGGATCTACGTGCTAGTTTCATAACCAATCACATAGGATTCTAAAGTCATGCTGTGATGTTCTACCTATCCATCCTGATATGGTTGAAGATACAGCATTAGAAACGTTACAAGGTTCTACCTTCACTGAGTCAAACTGTTTGGAGCATTAAAAGATACCACTACATCCCAGTTAACTGCTTCCGTCTTATAAAAGCAAACCTCCAATTCTTCTTTTTTTTTTTTAACGGTTACTTACTTACTTACTTATTTGGGGGGGGGGGGTGCGAGGAAGGGGCAGAGTTAAAGAGACAGAGAATCTTAAGCAGTCTCCACACTCAGCACAAAGCCCAACATGGGACTCAGACTTACAACCATGAGATCATGCCATGAGCCGAAATCAAGAGTCAGAGGCTTAACTGACTGAGCCATCCAGGGGCCCTGCAAACCTCCAATTCTGCTATAAAAATAGTTAAGGATAGGAGATTCATAACAGGTCATTGTAGTAATTCCATGCGGCAACAAATATGTAGTTTGTTTGTTACAAAGCATTCAAATTTAAATTTTAAGAAAACTTCATTATTATGCAGTATAGTTCAATAATCTGTCACTTGGCACATTCCTTCCAAGAATATTACATAATGGGAAGTTAAAAAGTACTGCAGGAGAAAACACAAATCTGGCATTCAGGTTTCTTTTATAATCACAAGGTCATTTCTTGCATAAAAAACAAGGAAGAAAGCCTTTTTAAAACACATACAGCACCACTGATGGTTTAATTTCCAGTGTCCATAATACAGCTCTTAAGCTTTGTTCTATAAAGTGTCCCCATAACCTTGGACTCCGGAAAAGCCATCTCCTGTACTGTGAGATGTTTCAGAACTGTGACTCATTCTATGGTAAATCTGAGAGGGGCTAACAAATATCAAGGTCACGCTATTCCCAGGAACTTCTAGCCCAGCTGGGAACACCCATCAACTACCCACATCTAATCTTCAGTTAACAAATACCGACTGCTACAGTCTTCATTAGCAAATGTCCTTGGCATCCTCTGCAAGGAAGGCCAACATTCTCATTAAGTCACGGTTCTCCCCATTAACTGTTTACATTAGTGTCCATCATTAAATATGTATTTCAGCTGCATCAACAGACTATCACTGCTCCAGATCGATGGATATTTCTTCATTCTGATTTATGCAGCATTTCAATTCTTTGCAGAGATTTTTTCTTATCCTTTTCTGCTGAAAAACGTTTCAAAGAAAATATGGGTTGCCTAAATGTCAGGAGATCATAACTGGTAATAGTTTCAAAATCATCTCATTCACAGTTTTAAATATTTAAATTAACATTCCCATATACCTATAGGTAGGGTTTTTCCAGAGAACTTACTGGCTGAAGCAGGACCTTTAGAGATGAAAGAGAAAATCTGTTAATAAATTAGGCCAAGATCACTGGCGTAAACTGGCCTGTCCATGGCTCTCGGGACATATGGTCACTCCACATGCCCCTATTAGGTCTCTCTCCTAATGCGTTTGTATAGGCTTTGCCAATTTGCATTCAATTAATAAGTTCAAGGATTAGGTGCTTTGTATTTTAAAGAGTTCATTTAAAAAAGCAAATTTTTTCATGGGAATTATGCTGGGCCTCTAGTGGTAAAAAAAAAAAAAGAAAAATAATAAGAGCTGTATGTTTGTGTCTTGATCCATTAGTGCCAAAATCTGAAATCTAAATACCTTTTTGAGAAGTCTGACGCATTTCAAAAGACCTGAGAACTCAGCTTGGCAAACTATTATGAAAGCTGTCCGTAGTAAGGTAATACTTCTACATAAAACAATAAGCAAAGTGATCAAACTGAAATCAATAGAGTCTGCGGGTGAACATTTCGTGGTTTGAATAGTCAACAGCGGCAGTGGAAAGAGAACGCCTTTATCTGCAGTCAGAAAACTATCTAAACTTCCATCTCTGCTCTTTACTAACGTTTGACCTATGGGAGTCAATTAAGCTTTCCGGGCACTGCCTTTCCCCACCCCACCCCCTACCATAGATAAAGAAGCAAATGTGGCAGCATTATGAAGAATGAATGTATGCACAATTATCTTCAAAAGAACAAAGTCTTGTGCAAATGTGGCACCAAATACTTACTGAACACATTAAAGGCACCCTCTGAGGCAGGGAAAATCTAAAAGGTCAAGTACAAAGAAAAGATAAGCTTGCACACAAAGATAAAGCACACAGTGGGCAGCACTACCACCTGGGCCCTCAGCCTGCTCTTAAGGAAGTGTATGAAGGGCTCTCCCTCTGTATAGGTGTTTCTCTAAAACCTGACTCACAGCAGGTGCCCGGGTCCAGTCACCGTTGGCCACCAGGTGGCCACCACATACGCGTCCCCTCACAGTGCTCCTTCCTAACGCTAGTCCCTTTGTGGCCACATACAGCTCTCACCCTGGAGCAAATAACCATAGGAAAAGCAACTTAAGCTATAGCCTAAGGGATCGCCAAAAAACAAACAAAAACAGAAATAAAACTAAAAACAATCTTACGGGGCAATATTGGGGAAGTGCACCAGGTTAGGGAAGTTGGAGGACAGGGACACATAGGAACACAGGCCCAGTGGGTTCAGATCTGATTTTTTTACAGAAAAGGTAGAAATATGGCTATTTTTGTATAAGTTTCCTACTTTTTATTTTTTTTATGTTTGTTTATTTTTGAAAGAGAGAGAGAAAGAGTGTGAGTAGGGGAGAGGCAGAGAGAGAGAGACAGAATCCGAAGCAGGCTCCAGGCTCTGAGCTGTCAGCACAGAGCCTGACATGAGACTCAAACTCACGAAATGTGAGATCATGACTGGAGCCGAAGTCGGATGCTCAACCAACTGAGCCACCTAGGTGCCCATAAAGTTTCCTAATTTTTAAATGTTAGCCACCAATTCAAATTTTAGAATGAGAGACAGAGAAATATGAGCCCAAATGAACCCATTTGTATGGGTTCATTGTATGAGCCCATTTGTATGGGTTCATTGTATGAGCCCATTTGTATCCCAAATGTGGCATACAAGTTCATTTCCTTCTAGGATTTTTTGAAGTCAAGATTCCTGATTTGTTGTGGAATGTGGAATCTCATTCTAAATAAAGACATTTTAAGCCATTTTAACTTGCCACATTTATCAAGTAATATCTTACACACACACACACACACACACACACACACACACACACACCCCTAAAGATCCAAGCAGGCTTTGAATGATGAAGGTCCAGGAGCACCTGGGTGGCACAGTCGGTTAAGCATCTGACTTCGGCTCAGGTATGAACTCACACTCTCTCTCTCTCTCTTAAAAATAAAGATTAAAACAAAATTTTTTTTAATGATGAAAGTCTAATGAGTTAGGACAACCCAGTGGAGTTGCAGTCACAAGATGAGGCCACCAGAGGAGGACAGCAAGGCCAGTGGAGGGGGAGCAAGAGCACAGCCCAATTCCTGTTCACTCCAGCCTTTTGAAAGTACAGCTTCTGCTTGAGAACCTGATGGTAGATATCATGGCTTTGTTTCACACATTCAAGTCAGTATTTCTGTCACACGGTGGTGAGGGAGTCTGCATGGGGACTCCCAGACTTAATCCTGCAATTAATCCCATGTAAATCTGAGAAGGGGCTCTTACTCTGCAATTACAAAGGGTTGAGTTCCTACAGTTGTCTTTAAGAAATGGGGAAAGGGGAAGGAAAGGGAGTGTTTCCGGGGGGAAGGGGGGAGCTCTTAAATTCTACAGTATCAGATTTCTAGAGAAGTGATACAAATAAACATTTTCTAAACATAGGCAACCAACAAAGGAGCAAAGGCAATATAAGCTGAAGCAAAGATAGTCTTTTCAGCAAATGTTGCCAGAGCAACTGAACACTCACAAGAAAAAACAAACAAACAAAAATCAATCTGGACATCGACTTTACACCCTTCACAGAAATTAACTCAAGACAGACCACAGACCTGAATGTAAAAACACAAAACTATAAAAGTCCTTGGAGATAACAGGAGGCAACACAGAGAACCCTGGGTATGGAGATGACGTTTTAATACAGCACCAAAGGTGATCCATGAGAGGAATAATTGAGGAGCCGGACTTCATCAAAATTAAAAAACCTCTCTGCAAAAGACAATGTCAAAAGAATGAGAAGAAAATCCAGAGGCTGGGAGAAAATGTTTGCAAAAAACATATCTGATAAAGGACAAGTGTCCAAAATATACAAAGAACTTTCAAAACTCCCCAAAGAAGATATGCAGATGACCAATAAGCATGTGAAAAGATGTTTAACATCGTATGACATTAGAGAAATGCAAAATAAAATGAGATACCACCACAGACCTATTAAAATGGACAAAATCCAAAATACTGGTAACATCAACTGCTGGCAAGCATATGGATCAATAGACCCTCTCATGGGGCGTCTCGGTGGCTCAGGTTTTGGCTCAGGTCATGATCTCATGGTTTCATGAGTTTGAGCCCCACATTAGGCTCTGTGCTGACGATGCGGACCCTCTTAGAATTCTCTCTCTCCCTCACTCTCTACCCCCCTCCCCCGCTCATGCTGTCTTTGTCTCTCTCAAAATAAATAAATAAAACTTAAAAAAATAAAAAATAAAAAAATATAGGATCTCTCGTTCATGGATAGTGGGAACACAAAATGGCACAGCCTCTAAAGACATTTGGCAGTTTCTTACAAAATTAAACGTACCCTTAACTGTTAGATCTAGCAATTAACATTCCTTGGTATTTAACCAACTGAATCAAAAACTTACGTCCACACAAGGTGTAGCAGCTTTAGTCATAAATTCCCAAACCTGCAGTCAACCAGTGTGTCCTTCAAGCAGGTGAATGAATAAACTGTGGTACATCCAGGCAACGGAAAGTTATTCAACAATAAAAAGAAATGAGCTATCAAGCCACGGAAAGACACAGAGGAACCTCTAATGTGTATCATTAAGCGAAAGAAGCCAATCTGAAAAGGCCACTACATACTGTACAATTCCAACTATGGGACATCCTGGAAAAGGCAAAACCATGGAGACAATAAAAGGATCAGTGGTTGCCAAGAGTTAGGGGAGAGGGGGTGCACAGAGGATTTTTAGGGAAGTGACACTACTCAGTATGATACTACAATGGTGAGAGAATGCACAACATCGAGAGGGAACTCTAATGTAAACTAGGGACTGGGTGATTATGATGTGTCAGTGCAGGCCCACCCACCGACTGTAACAAATGTACCATTCTGTGGGGGTGCTGATGACGTGATCGTGGGGTTGGGGGAGAGACGGGTATATGGGAACACTACAGTCTGCTCAA
Organism: Felis catus; assembly: GCF_018350175.1. NCBI lineage: Eukaryota > Metazoa > Chordata > Mammalia > Carnivora > Felidae > Felis > Felis catus. Next base: position 19,434,967 of record NC_058373.1, read on the forward strand.
CTTCCCTTTAAACCTCAACTGCTCTAAAAAATAGTGACTTAATTTTCTAAAAACTCACAGGCAACCTAGCAGGAAAAAAAAATCCTCAAATTATGTTTTATGTTAATAAAAGTAGATTCCAGGGGAAGATAGTCAATCCTTTTTCTCTGACTTGTTATTTATAATCAATTCTTTTGTTCTTCCCTTCCACTCATTAGTCTACTCCCTGCTCTAAGCAAAACAAACCCTTTAGAGGAATATATAAAATACTCTAGGATTCAGGTCCTTGTGGAAAGAGATATGTGGAAACAAAATCCAAGTGATTAACAATTCACAATGAGTTAAGATTTTTTGGTCTTTGAAGACGGCAAAATAGAAAGCCCTATATAAAAAGAAGAGATTTTTTTTTTTTTATTTGAACATCTCATTAGTGTACCTCCTTCCCTCCCTTCCTCCCCCTACACGCACACACTCATTTGAATCCTTACGATTTTAAACTCCTTAAGGGCAAAACCTACTTTTGCTCTAGGTGCCTAACACAAGCAGTTGCGCAATAAGCACTGGCTGAATAAATGAATGGGTGGATGTTATTTCTCCTACTTTACAAATGAGGACAAAAAAGACTAATCACTTAACACTGTAAGTGGCTCCAGGCGATATTTCAACATCACAATGACAGAGAAGCACCTTACCCAACGGAAGAGGTGACACTTTAGGAAAGAGAAGCCACATCGTACCACATGTGCCAGGCAAAGCTACCCCTGTCCTCAAGCCAACCCTGCCCCTCACATTCCCAGGCAGACCATCCAGGGCTCGGTGGGTAGACCAGTCAAAGGCGAGACACACACTCAGCCCACCCCTGCCCCCTCCCTGGCCCCCGCTTCCCCAACTCCCAACAGATACGGCAACAGGACCTCAGAAGACAGCCCCTGAACGTGTAGATTCTGTCCTCAGAGACATGAAAGAGGAAAAGCATCCTTGAGAGAGGATCTTCTAGGGGCACCTGGGGGCCTCAGTCAGTTAAGCGTCTGACTTTGGCTCAGGTCGTCATCTCACGGTTTGAGAGTTTGAGCCCCGCATCGGGGCTCAGCCTGCTATGGCTATGGGTCCTCTGTTCCCTTGTCTCTCTCTGCCCCTCCCCTGCTCTCTCTCTCTCTCTCTCTCTCTCTCTCTCTCTCAAAAAAAAAAAAAAAAAAGATCAATCTAGAATTTTCAAAAATCTCACTTAGGGCCCCCTAGCTGCTCTGCCAGACTGAAGTTCCTTGAAGGCAGACCTCGCCCACTATTTCTGCAGCTCCAGCACAGAGCAGAGCCTGGCATGGGACACAATCCCTTAATAAACACTGACCCAAAGGAGAAAAGGTAAACAGCGGAGAATTTTAGTGTACTGAGCACATAATCATCCTACACTTCTAAAATAACCTACCCGACTTCCAAAACCATCAACAGAACCTTTCTGTTAGTTACATGTTAGGCAACACGTTTGAACTGAAAGTGTGTCCTTTGACCCTTCAGAGGTACTTGATTTTTTTTTTAATCCTTATAACCTAATGGAAGTTGAACAGTTTATGATTTTAGAACATGGATGAGCAACACCTCTCAGAAGCTCCACGGGCACTTCCCACGCACTCACTCGTTCAAGCCTATGAGGTGGTGCGATTATTATCCACATTTTCAAATCAGGAGATTCGAGCTGCCCAGTGCCCCACTGTCCCAGCTGCCCGGAGGGCTATTTCATGACAGCTCGGGCGCTCTCCTGCAGGCACTGCTCTGGGCACAGGGCACACACAATGGCCAGGCAGGTCCTGTCCTGCAGCTCACACTCCAGGGCTGGGGCAGGCAGGTAACTCAAGAGAGGAGACTGGAGCCCTGAGGAAATACAGAGGGTGGGGAGGCAGGGGACAGGGGAGTGGCGGGTAGGGGCAGGCCTCCGTGGCAGGGGGAAATCTGAGCAGTGACCTGACAGAAGCGAGGGGGAGGGAAGAGTTCCAAAGGCACCGTGGGTCAAAGACTAGACAATATGTGGTACTCCCTCTAGAACATTCATTTCTTCGGCAAGTATGACTGACATACTCTGTGCAAGGGCCACACTAGGGGGCAAATAGCAGGAACCGTGGCCAGGACACCGGCCTGAAGGTCCACCCAGGAGCTCTCCAGACACGGTGCCAAGTCCCCTCCCAACCTGCCCGTCCCTCTGTGCCAGCCCTTCCATGCTCACGGCAAGGCTCGTGCATGTGTGCAGTGGGGCCAAGCAGAAGTCTGGGGTTTAGGTAACGGAGTGAGTGTCGGGGGGAGGTATCTTAATGGTATAATCAATAAGGAAGGCTTAAAAGCTACCCCAAACTTTCTGAACAAGTATGTAAACTCCATGGAACCAAATTTTGGCCAGATGAAGCATCAAAGCAAGCAAGAGTCGAAAAGTCCCCTATTTAATGTGCACACAACACAAACATTCCTGGGGCAAAGGAAGATCTGGTGACAACAGTACCAATCTCCTACACCAAGATGACGGGGACCTTCACTTTCTAAGAAAACCCGCTCTCTAGGCAAAGGTAGGATCATTTTCACTCTGTGAGCAGACAGACTGAGTATCCACAATGGGGGTGTTGGGGTGGGGGGGGGGGAGCAGAGGAGGAGGAACCATTCAGCACGGATTTCCACACCTCTCTCTCTCCACCCACTTCCTCCCTCACTTATGGGCAGCCGCCCACTGCCCTGCCCTGGCCCAGCACCAGAACAAAGTGGGCTCCCAATGCCAGCCCAGCTGTCTTTTAAAGTGGAAGTGACTCAAAAGGACTAAGCAGCTGCACCCGCCCCGTGCCCCATGGTAGTGTTCAGCAGTAAAGCCATTACTGGTAATGGTAGTGAAGTGATCTTTACCATAGAAAAAAAGAAAAGAAAGCCATTCCTAAAGATAAGAACGGGCAACTGGTTTTATTACTGACATTTATTTACACATGGGCCTCCAGCACTCTAGGCTAAAGGCAAACAGAATGAAAAAGTTCATTCAAGGTAACGCTATCTCAACTAATTCAACGATTTACTCGCCTGCTTCTTCCTTGCCCTGTTCATGTGGACACATTTTACAGGGGTACCTCGGCAAGAAACAGTGGAGCAGGGTAACACTTTAAAGTACTCTATTTTGAAATGAAACATTTTCACTACAGCACTTTAGATGAGAATGTCTTAACTGTGCTTTGAAGTCTGTGGCCAATACAACTATCTACCATCATTCTTGCCCTTAGAGTGAGTCCTTGTTTCCTATCTAATATTCTGCACCATTAAATAACTAACAATCTGGTGCTAGGAAGAGAAGGGGAGATTTGATTCTACACGCCAAAGGCAGCGGTGTTTCGTCAGTCACACCCAGAACTTTCCACTCCTGCTGGAAACACTGCACACGCACCGTCTCCAAGTCCCTGCACACTCAGACTTTCAAATTTTGCCTCTATTTCTAAATCAAACAGCAACCTCTGACTCTGTGTGCACATGTGTTGGCTGGGGGAAAGGCGAGACCCTGAGAGCTGTGACAGGTAGGGGTGGGAGATAACCACTGGTTGCTCTGAAAAGTCAAAATTCTATTTTCTTAATTTTTTTTAATGTTTATTTATTTTTGAGAGAGAGAAAGAGTGTGAGAGGGCGAGGGGCTGAGACAGTGGGAGACACAGAATCCTAAGCAGGCTCCAGGCTCCGAGCTGTCAGCAGAGTCCGATGCGGGGCTCAAACCCACCATGAGATCTTGACCTGAGCCGAAGTAGGACATCTAACTGACGGAGGCACCAGGCACCCCTCAAATTTCTATTTTCAAAAGGACACTTCTGAAAAGGATGACAAAAAGATCTCATCTACTTCTTTGCTCAAAGTTTCGATCAGATTCTACGACATGTATGTTACAACAAAGATCAAGTACAACGAAATAAAGGGGGATTTCACAGATGAAGTGTAGTCTTACAAAGAGCATTTACTGTCTACACTGCAAGCCATGTGGTTTTTATTTATTTATTTTTTATTTTTTTTTAATGTTTATTTATTTTTGAGACAGAGAGAGACAGAGCATGAATGGGGGAGGGGCAGAGAGAGAGGGAGACACAGGATCGGAAGCAGGCTCCAGGCTCTGTGCCATCAGCCCAGAGCCCGACGCGGGGCTCGAACTCACGAACCGTAAGATCGTGACCTGAGCCGAAGTCGGACGCTCAACCAACTGAGCCACCCAGGCGCCCCGCCATGTGATTTTTAAAATGCCATCTTGTAGAAATACTCAAATCACATGATTACTATTTTTAAATCTTTTTTTATTGTTATGAAACAATATGCATTCATTATAAAATACTGAAAAGAGGGAGAATCACAAACCTACTCTGGGGACATCTGACAAATATTCATTCTAATGTACATACTCACATATAAGGCAACAAAACCAAATACATGCTGCAAGCTATACAGTATGTATATACTTATAAGTACATTCTATTGGAGTAGTAATTCTACTTCTGAACATTTATTTTCCTGATATAGTTAACAACACTAACTCCTAACTAAAATCAAGCGATTCTGCTATTTGTCAAATCAGGACCTTTGAACCAAAGAAAAAGAAACACTAAAATTATAAGCCACAAGAAAAGCAAACATTTCATAGACGTGAGCAAACTTATAGGGTAACGTAAAGGAATAAATCATATGTCAAACGAAGGGGAAAAGTACAAATTTTTTTCACAAAAGCGGTAAGGGACAGTAACCAGAGAATTCCACATAGGTTCAAATTCAAGTTGCACATTATCTTTTTTTTTTTTTTTTAAGTATGCTCCAGGCCTAATGTGGAGCCCAATGAGGGGCCTGAACTCATGACCTTAAGATCAAGACCTGAGGTGAGATCAAGAGTCCAACACAACCATCTGAGCCACCCAGGCACCTCTAGTTGCACATTATCTTGACCCAAGTAAGTCAACATAAATCATCTATAAATATACAAAGTAGATGTGTCTGTGAAATAAGCATACTCTAAATAAACAATGTATCACTCATCAAACCCTGTAAGTATGAACTGCACTGGAAGAAATGAAAACCTCTTTCTGTACAAGCCTCCTGGTCAGGAATTTTCTGGTGTCCCATACTGATGTGAAGTCCGGGTGTCAGACATTACTGTGCCATTGCAAAGTGGGGAGAGGTTTAATATACAACCTCTGTTCACTGGCTGAAACCAGGAAAACTCAAGAGAGGTAAAATAAAACAAGAATTCTATTCTTACTACCCGGCCATAACCACTGTTACTATCTTAGGGTCCAATTGATGTCAAAATAAATTTAAATGTGAATGCCCTGGTTTCTTCAAATGCATTGGTCTAACATGCTAAAATGTTACACTGGGTGTATGAAAGCTTAGCAGTTCACAATGAACTATAGGCATACTCTTAGAATACAAAGGAGCAATTCATGTTTACGTTTAATTATTTTATTCTTTGTTTTACCTTAAAAGTATGTAACTAAGTAAATACTGAAGAATCATAAACTTTATTTTCTTCCTAAAGAAGGTAGTGTTAATCCAATTAGAGATTTTCCTTAAATTATTGACGAATTTGACTGCAAGCCCATTAATTACATTCCTTCTTTAAACATCAGGTTAAGCTTTGATAACTACCAGTAAGGCATTTCCACATTCCCCAGATGCAAATTTAATCACGAATGCATCCCCAGTCTCCATGTTATGGAAAGGATAAAGCTAAAAGCGACATAATATAAATTTAAAAGAAAACACCTTAAGGGAAACTTTCCCATTTGGACTGATTTGATGGTTTCATTCTATATTTTGAAAATATCCCCAGGTCTTTATACCCTTACTATTACAGCCAGAATGATTTTCTAGAAGAGAAAAATTTAGGCAAAGTATCTATGGACATCCCAAATGGTGGCATTTATACGAAGTTAAATTATAAGAGCGTCATATAAAACAAACAGTTCCTAACAGGCAATGATTCTTGCCAATGGAAATCCTTGGGAGAAGCCTATTTCCTATTTAGACCTCATAATTAGGTGCGTTTTCACCTAAAAGTTAAAAATTAAATTGTACTCCACAATTGTATGTCTTCAACGTCTGACCTGGGTACACTGCCATGATTTCTAAAAGTGATATTCAGACGCCTTGCACTTGCAACCTGAGAAACTCAATCCACAAATCCACCAGAGAGGAAAGGCTACTCTGGATGTAAAGATTCACTACAGGATGTAAAGACTGCTTTCAATTGTATGGCAATGACTGTGACCTGACTGCCAGCATCTGTCCTCCCTTCCTTCGTGGGGACAGACAGACGGTGGCCTGGCTCCAGCCGCCTGCCCCATCTAGTTAGGTGTGGCCACACACCCGAGTTCTCTCCCGCAAGTGTGAATGGAAGCGATGTGCTCCCCTTCCAGCTGGTGCCTCCTCAGGGCCTGGCTCTGTGTCCCCAGGCTCTTGTCCCCTCCTGTGGCTCTTGTACCCACAGCCTCAGCCTCGTAACCACACGGTTGAGGAGGATGCCGCAGGTGATGGCAGGGAAGCAAAAGGAGAACCTGGGTCCCTAAATGACCGTAAGGAACAGAGTCCCGGTATCCTGGAATGCCTACCTCCCAGCTCCACTGCATTCCTCAGGTGTCTGTTACAGTGTTTAGCCCTTTTGTAGTCATAGAAGTTATAAATTTGCCTACATATTAAATACATGAGCCGATGAACAAACTACAATTTAAATCCAACTCTGCAAAATGACACCTCACAAAAAAAGCAGGACAACTATTATTTTCTGAGTAGTATTTTACATATTATTTCACATAATTTCATGCCAGCCTTCAGTACAGGTGACCCATGAGCAGCATAGGTCTACTGACACACTGATTTTTTTCGATCAGTATAGAACAGTCCTGCAAATGTATTTTCTCTTCCTTATGATTTTCCTAACATTTTCTGTCCTCTAGCTTACCTTACTGTTATGAATACAGTACATAGTATATATACAAAATGTGTTCATTGACTTTGTTACTGGTAAAGCTTCTGATCAAAAACAGGGTACTAACAGTTAAGTTCTGGGGGAGTTAAAAGTTATACACAGGTTTTTGACTGAAGGTGGATTTCTGACCGTTAGGGCACTCCTAACCCCCAGCACTGTTCAAGGGCCAACTGGATTATTCCCATTTTACAGAGCAGAAAAAGAACTTTGAGAAACGGGCCAAACCGACAAGGCAACAGAGTAACAGCAGAGTCAAACACCCAAACACTCAGGTCTGCAACCAGAGCAGAGGTTGGCCAACGTGGCCCCGGGGCCACAATCTCAAAGTGGCCTGCCGCTTGTTGGAAGTTTTACTGGAACACGCTTTGTGCATTTGCTTAGCAGCTGTCTCTGGCTGCTTCTGTCGAGACCGAGACCTTATGTGCCACCAACACCTAAAATACTTACTGTCTGGCCCTTGACAGAAAAAGCCCGCTGACCCCCGATCTAGGGCCACTCACCACCACTGTGCCTCCTTGAACAGAGGCAGGCCAGCATGTGCAGACTTGGCCTAAACGACACGCCTGTTCCCACCTGTGCTGTTCTCCCCACGTGGTTCACCGTCCCGTCTCCTTGCTCTCTGCTCCCTGACCCCACGCCCACCTCTCTTGACCGGTGTCAGGTTGTATCTCGCCAACACACCATGTCACGCCTGTGCAAGTCAACGCCTCTGTGTTCCTACTTTTTCAGTGCTAACAGAACTCATTCCAAAAAAGTACTTTCGAAGTCAAAATCTTATAAGAGTTGTTCAAAAACAAACATATTTGATTCAAGCTAAATTAAAAACCTGAAAGCAATAGCACCAGAAGCAGAAAACACAATGAATCAAACTCTGCATGCCTTATACTTTGTGGTATACATTCATTCTACTTTGGTTTTGTGCATAAAAGGCAGTTTCAAGAAACTAAAAACAGACACGGCGCTCCTCAAAATAGAACCCTCAAAGACCACGAACCAGCAGAGTGTGCTCATTTTATGCCTACTTCTCACCAGCTTTCCAGCTGCGTCAGCAACTGGATATGAATGAGTCACAAAAGCTCTCGGAAGCATCACTGTGAATAAGGTACAAGAAAGTGCTTCACGCACAATTCGTTTCACACGACAAATATTTTGTGAATGCCCACTGTATGCCAGGCAAAGCTGTACTGTTATCCGATACTCTACAGCACGAGTAAATATTTTTAATTTCAACTACTCATCATCACCACTCAGGTGACAACCTAGGATGAGTAAGACAACATATTTTCACCAGTTGGAGTCATTTCATGAGCCAGCTTACCTTGAAAATTCTTTTTTGATTTTCATTTTTACGAGTTTCAAGGTAAAAAAAGAGAGAGAGAGAGAGAGACAGAGAGGGAGGAAGGGAGAGACAATGACCAAAGAACGAATACTAGCTATAAACAAAATCAGGGTCTACCGTGCTGTAACATTCAATGTTCGGTATGATGCCCACGAGGCGCTGAGAAGCCAGGGCCTGCTCTGTGTCACAGACTGGTTGACCTTAAGCAAATCTCAGTTTAACTGTGAAATGAGGGGGCTAAACATGATAGTCCCTTTCCGGGTTACAATTTAGAGCAAATTAATAGTATGGACAAGTTTAAGAAGGATCATGCGAAGCCTGCTCTCCAGTCCAATAAAAACGGACAAGCTGCAGGTGATCAAACTCTGGGAAATGCAGCCCCTGGGTCTTACCGTTGCATTCACCCTCGTGCAGCCCTCGTGCAGCCCATCAGCTAAGCTCTGACCCTCCTCTTTCCTCACCTGGCTGCAGTAGAAACCTCCTGTCTTCCCTGCCCCCTGCCTTACCTTCCTCTAAGCCTGCTGGGTGGTCTTTCAAATACAGAACTCTGGTCATGTTGCCTGCTTGCTGAACTGCTTGCTGGGAATAACTGACTCCATCAAAAGAACCTCTCTGCGTAATCCCTAGGTCCCCTCACATTCCAGCTACGTCCAACAGGCCCAACTCTGTGGCAGCCTGTGGCTGGGCCAGCAGGTTTCCACTCTCTATGCAAGCCAATCTCCAGGCCTGGTCAGCCTCCCCAGGACTCATCTTTCCCTGAGCCCGGGGCTGTGGGCCCCAAAGGGCCTGTGTACTTTCTGTCACAATACCCCACTGCTCTCCCAGGATCTCCCAGATATGCCTACAAGACTGTGTGTGTTGGGAGAGCCAATGAGATATAGGAGACCAATCTCCTTTATTCTTCTTACAGAGCAGTGATTCTCCAACAGGGGCACATGGCAGAACCATGTGGGATTCTAATGTACATCCCTGGCAAAACCCACCACATAAAGAATATAAGGAGGCAAGTGTCTGCACAAAGGGACCTCGGGAAGAGTTGCCTATTCTTCCCCCCTTGTCCCCTTCTATGAATATCAACATGGAGGGGCTCTCGCAGAAAGGACCACCTCTCAAATCCTACGGAACAAGGGAGTACAAATGGACAGACTAGGAAGCACTGCATAAGAAACATGCCTAAGAAAGGGTTCAAAGTTGATCTCCAGCCTCCACTCTTAATGTCCGTGGAGGCTAACCTGCTACACTCAGGGAGTGGAGAAGAGGGCTCCTTCCCAGAACACTGGACAAGTGGGGAGGGCAGCAGGAAGGCACCAAGTCAAAGGAGCTAAGTCTCAGCTGAAGGCTACAGCTGTGAGTCACGGAATGGAGAGATTACAAAAGGTTACAAGGACCAGCGGCAGGAAAGAAATACAGACAGGCGTTCCCTGGCAGCTCTGGTGGCCCTGGGCTGGTAGGGACTGGCCTTTTCTTTTGATTTGAGGGACATATTCTCTCAGGGAGACCAGGCTAACCAGTTGAAAAGGAAGGAAAGGAAGACTGTCACCTTCTACCTTTCCTGAGCTGAGCCCGAGCGAGAACTGGAAGCTGCCTTCATGCCCACGGAGCTGTGACAGGAGGGGTTAGAAGTGATCTCAGGTCAGCATCAAGCCAGCCAGGGCCCAACACCACAGCTGAGGACAACCCTCAGCCCTCCCCCCGCACTCTAGCTTTCAATGTGAGCTAATGTGATGGGTCAGACTACATTTCCATGAACTTTAGCAACTTTAGACACTGCATATGACAAGTTCTCTTCCTACCTGGCCCCAGAGAGGAAGGACACACCAGCCTGGAAGGGGCGGTGGGGTCTGAAGTTCAGGGGTACAGTCTGCAGTGAAGGACCAGGGCATCTGTGACCACTGGCAGCACTCACTGGTACAGATGGGACAAGGTGACCCCAATTTAGGATGCTGGCTGTTTTTTTTTTTTTTTTTTACTTTAAAAAGGTTGATTAATAGATTGTTTGCATGTTGAGGAATTCTGGAGAGGTAGTTAAGACCAAAGGCTAAAGACTATAAAGTAAGGACCAATAATTAAAGGTAACAAGAAAGCAACCACAGATCAACTGTGTTAAGAACCGAACACCTAAAAGCAGGCTTTAACGTGGAATGCGCTGAGTTCCAGAGCCCTAAACCCCTGGAAGAGGGAAATGAGGGGTGCAGAATATAGAAGAGCAGAGCAGAGGGCACTCGGCAGATCCTATCCACAGTCCCCCCAGGCCACACACCATCTCCACCCGTTCCATAGCCGGAGATACGCCCAAGGGAACAGGACAACAGAGGACAAGAGAGACACCACTTAATTCAATACAAAGCCTTCCCAAATTTATAGTCACTCAAACTACTTCTAAGAAAGCAAATAATTTCCAAAAGCCCCCATTATAAAGCTGCTGGGCCTAAAAAACTACCATCTGGTGGAGTGAAGCATACCATCATTTGACAAATTGAGTAATCAATTCAGGTACGAATCATCAATGGATGCTAAAATTAGTGGATGGCAGCTAGAGGAGGAATCAAATAGGAATAGGTCTCAAAATATGTCCCTATAATGTATATATTAATTAACAGAGGAAAACGGCAATTTTACAGTGGAGACTTAGTAAGAGATCAGTTAATCCTGCCCATTGGAGTCACAATGACATTGTGGGTCTCCTGAGATGACACATCGAGGAGGACACTCCTCACTTAGCCAGGGACCCAACAGATAATTCCAAACTAAGGGATACTGCAAGATAACTGGTCAGTACTTTTTGACAATGTCAAGGTCAAAATTAAATCACACTTAAGAGACATGTTGAGTAAATGCTACATGTGACCCTGAACTGCAGTCTGGATGGTTTTTTTCAGTTTTGCTTTTAGTTTGTTTTTTATTTTTCCTATCAAGGATGTTATTAGGACACTGGTGATATATAAATAAAGTCTGTGGATTAGATAACAATATTATGTCAACATTAATTTCCTGATTTTGATTATTGCACTGTATCTATATAGGTGAATATCCTTCTTAGGAAATACATGCTGAAGTATTTACGGTCAAAAAAGAGTATTATGTCCGTAAATTACTCTCAAATGGTGCTCAAGAAAAAATATATACGTATAGAAAAAAATGATAAAGCAAATGTAGAAAAAGTTAATAAGGGAATCTGGGTGAAGGGCATGTGGGAGTTCTTTGTAATATTCTTGAAACTGTTCTAAAATTATTTTAAAATCTAAAAAAGTTACCAAAAAGAGAGGTTAAAAATGACAGTGATGGCTTTCTGCAATACTGTATACTCCACCCACCCACAAATTAATCATGAACTTCTGGTAAGAGATTTCTTAAACATTCTTTAGCTGCTCAAAGAGATTTTCAGAAGTGTAAAGCAAGAAGCCTTTGATTTATAATCTGTTTTATTAAACCTAAGGTTTCAACATTTTGTCTTCTGGATCTTTCTTTCCCTTTTTCTTTTTTTAAAATAACCAACATGGCAATACTTCATTATATTCTTTGAGGTTTCCTGGACAAAAACCTGTTACTATTTCTGTCTCTAATTCATCCTTTTTTGCCTGCTATGTTGTGAGCATGACATCAATTTATTATAACCAATAATTTACAGTGCCTCCTAGTCACTAAATTACCACCATACACGCTGATGATTCAGAGGGGGGGAAGCCAGTATGTACTACTGGAACCGGCATACCCATCAGCTGTTCAAGAAAAAGACTGGTTCTTGTATTTCCCCTTAATATAAAGCAGCCATCAACCTACACGGAGCCTACAAAGCTTCCTGGTAAGTAGAAAAAAATAGCTCTACCAGCTACTATTTGAGCTATTCACTGAGAGATCCATATTCACACCTAAAGGGTATTGTGATAACAAAACGTTAGGAATCTGACGTGTCTGTTGATGACTATTAGTATCAGCCGCTGATATCTAGATACACAAACCCACATACATTTATTCCGCTCAAAGAGAACTTTAATTTTGAAGATGTTTTGTAACGGTATGGCAGAGTTTTCTAGTTCAAGTACATATAGCTAGTAACATGTCCCATTCTTAAAATAATAGTATTTAAGGGCATTTGATTTTTGGTGGATGTTACACAGTGTTTGCATGACTAAATGAGAAGCTTAGTTTCAAATCCTTTCTCCTTTCTCTCCTACGGGCAGTCTCTGGGCAAAGAGGTAAAATCCAGGAAACAGACCGAGGCCACACGAGCACAGTCAGGCCCACGTGCCAGGCGTGAGATTAGATACACGATGGAAAACTCAACAGGTCTCCAAGCTGCAGGACAACCAACTCCCAGATGTTTGTTTTTAAAGAGTCATGTGGTCCCTGAAAGAAAGCAACTAAGCCACAGGGACAGGGTGGGGGGATGCCGTGCGGTGCAGGATACCTCACAATACCCTGGACAGGGAGTAAGAAACTCCTCAGCTGGTTTAATTCCCTGGGCTCTGAAGATGGAATTGGGCTAAGTGCTACGGTCACAACGGAGATTTGTTTCCTCTGAAAATGGTCTGGGACAGAAGCATTTATGTGAGCTAACTACACAGAAGTAACACTTCAGAAAATAAACAGCTCTCACGTTATTCACTGAAAGAATATGGTGTCCTATGTAAGGTAGTGTACTATGGAAGCTAGAAAAGACAGAGGCATTAGACCACCTCACTAACCTGGCTACAGAAAAGAAGAAAGGACTAAAATATAACCTATGAGAAAATAAATGCAGCTTTTTCACTTTCTGCACACAGAAGTACCCAAAGGGCAGGGAAGAATGACTGCACATTCCACAGTCTGGGGGCACATAGATAAAGCAGTCCTCCAGTAAACATTAAATTCCATTTTTCATATTTTTACTCTTAAAATTTCATACAAATTTGCATTATGCTCTATGATATCCATGTCTGTCTCACTGTAAAAATGTCTCTCTTGCTCCCCAACTTGATATAACATTAGGGTTCTAGGGATGTAAGCTATGTTTATCCTCTGGCCCTGGCATATCAGCACACACCTGAATGCCCTTTTGGAGAAACCTGATTCTAACAGTAAAATTTTATCTAAAACCAACAAGGCTAGACAAAACAAAACAAAACCAAAAGCAAAGAAACAAAACTGGAAGGGGGGTAAATCTCAGTGGGCATTCTGAAACCAATCTTGTCTAGTCCACTTCTCGGAAAAAGTCCACTCCTGAAAAATGTTTTTTATATTAACATAGCATTTATGGTAAAAAGAAAAAGAAACCACTCACTACCTAAAATGGGAATAAAAGGCTTTTCTTCTATACCTCATTTTTTGGAAACAAAAAAAAATTTTTTTTTGGCTAAAATAAGAGGAAAGAGTTACACCCATATGAAACTTCAGAATGGGAAGAATTAGTATCACCAAGTGCTTCTCAAGTTTGCCAACTAGCAACAGTATTTTAAAAATTATCCATTCCAATTTTGAGAGTACAAGTCATGATGCCGGCTAGTTGTCACAGCTATACACAATATTTGATTTCAATGTTAACAGAATACTTTTTTCTTAAGCCTCAATGTACCTTTATTGTATTGCCTATATATGCTAATTATCAAACATTTAAGTGTCTGATATATTAGCCTTTAAAAGGAATACAGAATGGTTAAGACAAGACCCAATCTACTAGGAAAAAGACCAAGACAAACATTTGGTGCAAAGACTCAAAGAAAATCTATCTTCAAAGAACATACTATCAAAACAGAAATGCTGTTTTGCTAAATTTACCAATATATCTATAAATAATGGGAGTGAAGATTCCTCAACTGTCAAAGAAAGGAGATAAAAATATGAAAAGGGAGATGACAAGAATAAATTCTTTAGTGTTGAAATGGGATTTGGGCTATCACTGTGAACTCGTGGATATACATCACACAACACACACACACACACACACACACACACACACACACACACACACACACAGTTTCCCTGGTTTAGTTCACTGAACAGGACTGGAAGCAGCAACACCCCAACGACAATGAGCACATCTAGAGCCTAGATCTTGGCTTCTACATATTTTTTATTAAAAGGAACCAGAGTCTCTTAGAGAAATGGCAGACTGCAGAGCTGTGCCAGAAAAAAATAAAAATAGGAGCCTGAAATATTCTGTTGTGCCAGAAAGCAAGAAATTGCTCAAAGAATGACAGAGACATGACAAAAAGACACACAAACTGGCAAGAAAGGGCTGCCACTGGACAAATCTGGGATGATTTAAACACAAAAATATATAATAGTAAAACATTAGAACCCAAATGCCAAGATAAGGAAGCAGCCCAAGTATCCACTGATTAATGAACAGATAAAGATGTGGTGTGTATGCATATGCATGTTCGTACATGCACACACACACACACACACACACACACACACACACACACAATGGAATATTACTCAGCCACAAAAAAGCATGAGATCTTGCCATTTGTGACAACACTGATGGACCTAAAGGGTATTATGCTGAGTGAAACAAATCGGCCAGAGTTAAGACAAATACCATGACATACATATATATAATTTAAGAAAGAAAACACAGAAAAAAACACACACACACACACAAAAGAACAGACTCTTAAATACAAAGAACAAATTGGTGACTGCCAGAGCAGAGAGGAGGCATGAAATAGAGGGGGAAAAAAAATGATAACCCATCAAATAAAACAGGAATACAGAGCTACACTCAGACAAACATATGCATGAATAGGTAAATGGGAAGAACAAACTTTCCTTACTTTTAATTATAAAAGCAGAAAGAAAGAATGGAATTAGAAAAGTGCCTTTTGACAATCATTACAGCAATACTTTATTCAGCTGAGAGACATCGATGGTTGCTAAAAACAGCAGCTGGAAGTCTGATGAGGAACAGTATATTTACACCATCTTAAAGCATCTCTCCACAATGATGCTTCTTAATTATAAAAGGAAAGTTACTTCACCGTGAAGAAAGCTGCCAGATACCACCTTTATCAAGTGATCAGTGTTAATACCACCAATGAGAAAACAAATCAAAATCATGACTTGTTGGAAAAAAAGAAGAACACAGCATTATTTTTGTAACATTCCTACCCAAAATGTAGAACTTGGATCTAATCATGAGGAAACAATAAACAAATCCAAATAGCTAAACATTCCACCAGCTTGTAATCCCCTGAAGTGTCAAGGTCTAAACATCAAGGAAAGAAAGCCAGCCGCTATTTCAGATTGAAGGTGACTAAAGAGAACACCCACAGCATTGTAAACGTCAAACACTTAAACAGAATCTCAATTTATACAGATTTTAGAAAAGGAACAAAGGGATCTGTACCTAGAATGCCATGTAGCTTTTTCTATTTTAAGGAAAAAGAGTTAACTTATAAATCTTCATCGCTGATGCTTCAGAGACTGGAAATTGTTATACAAATTCAATGTTCCATAGGAAAAAAAACTGCTAAACAAAAATCATCACAAACACAAAGTCAGTTGCTATGCAACAATAATGAGATATGTTTGCATGAAGTCAACAGAGGAGAAAAGGCAGTAAAAATAAATCTTTCTATATCTTCTATGCTAAATTTCCAGGATAGGCTGTCAACAAATCAGAAACCACTCCAACAGACCAACGTTATTTGTTTAGAACACACACAGTAGCACACTTCAGCCTCCTGGAAGGTGAGGGTGGATATAGGGTTATGTTAAAGACAAATCTATTGGCATGTGATCAAGCTGTCTTAAAAGATCATTTAAACGGCTAAGTTCAACACATAAAATATAAAAAGTGCCTTCAACTTTGTAACATCGACTCTTTAAGATTCCTACAAGGTAGTGCTGTTAAAATACTGATCAAGCTTCTCCAAGTACTTGTTTTGGACTTTTGGTCTAGTTATTTCTCTTCCCAGGAGCAACTGGGTGGCTCAGTCGGTTAAGCATCCAACTTCAGCTCAGGTCATGATCTCTCAGTCAGTCCGTGGGTCGGAGCCCCACGTCGGGCTCTGTGCTGACAGCTCAAAGCCTGGAACCTGTTTCAGATTCTGTGTCCCCCTCTCTCTCTGCCCCTCCCTCACTCATGCTCCGTCTCTATCCATCTCTCAAAAATGAATAAATATTAAAAAAAAATTATAATTTCTCTTCCCATCTACCCACTAGCCCTGGGAAAGCTTTCTGAAGGCTTCTAGTAAAAAGCATTGAAAAAGAAAAAAAGCCGGGGCACCTGGGTGGCGCAGTCAGTTAAGCGTCCGACTTCAGCCAGGTCACGATCTCGCGGTCCGTGAGTTCGAGCCCCGCGTCAGGCTCTGGGCTGATGGCTCAGAGCCTGGAGCCTGCTTCTGATTCTGTGTCTCCCTCTCTCTCTGCCCCTCCCCCGTTCATGCTCTGTCTCTCTGTCCCAAAAATAAATAAATGTTGAAAAAAAAATTAAAAAAAAAGAAAAAGAAAAAGAAAAAAAGCCAAAAAAACAAAAGAAAGCTCCAAAAACAAGATCTCTGTTTTTTACACTGGTTTAAAAGATTTGACTGTAATTACTCATTAAACAGTTTGCAATTAGGCAGGACCTTTTACTGGTCAGGTTTGTTAAACCTGTGGCCACAGGCAGCTGTCAGTATGGCATACTAAAAGCCGTAATTCTGCACAGCACACGTAGTGGAACTGTTCAGGAGGAAGCGAGGCTGAAGGCTCTACCACACCTTGAACATCAGCCTCTTGAAATCATACTCTTGTCACTACAAAAACACTGCATTTGACAGAAAAATTCATTCTAAGTAACAATCTAGAAGTGATACATACAAAGATACCTACATGGGTGCTGGAAAGATATTACATTGAATCTCAAGTTTTTCTTAAGTTTTCTTAAGTTTTCAAATTAGAAATAACTTCCGGGAGTCGAGAGAAATTGGGACCTAAGTTGTAATAAAAAACATAAGGGGCACCTGGGTGGCTCAGTCAGTTAAGCATCTCACTGTTCATGAGATCAAGCCCCAAATCGGGCTTTGCACGGACAGCATGGAGCTTTCTTGGGATTCTCCCTCCCTTTCTCTGCCCCTCCCCTCTTCTCACACACACACTCGCTCTCTTAAAATAAAGTTAAAAAATCATAACAATTAAGTAGACTGCAGAACAGAAGCAAGTGGAGAGATTAAGGAGAACTGCATCTCAAGTGTAGGGGTGCAGTGGAGAACAGCAACTTCATGTCCCTGGGCACCTCTTATTTCCCTCACCCCCACACGCATTCAACACAGACTTACCAGGGCCTGTTTATATCTTAAAAGCAATATAATTTTTATATCCCTTTTTTAGGGAGACCACTGACTATATACCAAGGAAGGTCTGCATCAACCTCACCCTACAAGTTGTGTCTCCATCTGCCATCTTAAAAAAAAACAAAACACAAAACAGTAACAATTTCAATCAGGTACATCCTCTGTAATTTTAACAAATGTTATATACTTTATTAAATGATGTACATTAAATGATGTACATTAAATTTTTGTTTAATGTTTATTTATTTTTGAGGGACAGAGAGACAGAGTGCAAGTGGGAGAGGGGCAGAGAGAGAGGGAGACACAGGATCTCTAGCAGGCTCCAGGCTCTGAGCTGTCAGCACAGAGCCCGACACGGGGCTCGAACCCACAAGCCGTGAGGTCATGACCTGAGCTGAAGTCAGACGCTCAACCGACTGAGCCACCCAGGGCCCCTTAAATGATGTATATTAAATGATGTACAAAGAGCTGCAAATACTTGGTGAAGACTATAACTCATGGAGCCAATAATTTAAAGGGTGTTCTGGAGTATAGTATCAATAAAAGCTTACAATGTCAGATAGCGCAAGCAAACTTAAGTTTGAGAGGACATTAAAAAACGAAAGGGTAAGTATATAATGTTTAGTAGCTACTGAGTAAGCCCTTCAAGGAGTTGCCATGGCACAGACTGACATAATTATAAAATACAGAGAAAAGTAAATTCTTTCAAAATGATTTTTTAAAATCAAAATAATTTCCAACTGTAAACAGATTTACAGTATTTCTATGCCAGCATTCTTATTACATGCTTGTAAGTCAATGCTCTATGATCTTGGGCTTCAGTGTTCTTGTCTGTAAAATGGGGAATAATAGCACCTATCTCCTTGAACTGTTATGACGATAAAATGAATTAGTAAACATCAAGTTCTAAGGGCCAAGCACTTATTTAAGTATTCAATCTTTCTGTCAAATTTGCTACTTTAGCAATTTTTCTAAGAATTCAAGCTGCTCGGAACACCTTTCCCCACATACTTTCTCTACCTATCCACGTTCAACCCTACCTCATGTGCCTGTCCATCTGTCTGTCCATCCATCCACTCATCCATCCTTCCTTCTGCTTATGTACTTACTCAGTTATCGGACACCTACTATGTGCCAGGGACTGTACTAAGCATTGAGGGCAAGGGGAACAAAACGTGGTATCCACAGACTATAGTTAATCACTCTGATAATCCAGTAGGCTAGTACGCATAGGGAATAGAGAACTGGCCCCATTTCAAGTTTCCCACATCTCAGCATCTCTGAGGTCAGGATGTGTCCTATCACCCGTAAGAAAGCACCCCGGAACAGTTACCGCGCAGCAGTGTCTTCTTTCTCACTGGTACACAGAACAGCGTGGTGTCCTATAATGGTTGGCATCTTAGAATCAATGAAATGTGGTTCAGTTCCACTCTCAGGTGCCAACTGCTTGAGTCATTTGCTCTCTTTGAGTCTGAATTCTTGTACTTTGCTAAACAAATCATAAGTCTGCTTACTTTTCCACAGGTTTTTCAAATTTTGAGTTCTGATAAAAAAATAATTTTGTGATCCACTCGTTTTGGTGGGGGGTGGTTAAGATGTAGATCTTAGGGTCCTCCTGTCTTTGAGCAGAAGCAGCTCAGTGAACATCTTTGGTAAGACTACAGCATAACCTTTCAATTCCACTAAAATATACCTTATTCTGCACTGGCTTTTTCCACATAGTTTTGTAACTGCCGAAGAAAATGCACAGTCCTTATTTCCTCTATCACACCATGGGATGATTTTTATTACAAATTCACTTGGATGGATCAGGCAATGTATGCTGGGCACATACACCTCCCTTAGCAAATAAACTATGGAAATCTTTAATCTCTTCACTGTAATGACCTTACTGCAGTTTATAGAAGGCTCAGTTTTTCCATACAAAGGTCTGTTGGTTTGTTACAAGAATCAGGGAAGTTTTGTTAAAACATCAAGGCAGTCTGCATACAGCATGTTTCATGATGGATGCCCTCAGCCCCTAAAATAAAAACTAACTACTTTGTCCACCCATCTCTCCAGTCTAATTTCTCACCACTCCAGTCATACTAAGCCACGTGTGGTTTTCACAGCAGGCTGGACTGTCCCAGATCCCTGTGACTTCATACTCACTGTTCCTTTGACAGGATGCCCCATCTTTGTAAGGTTGGGACAGCCCCTGGGGTCAGTCAACAAGGTTCTGGGTTAAGAGCCCCCCACGTGGACTTCTCCCTGCCACCCTCTCCTCCACCCTAAGCAGTCTGCCGCTGGTTTCCTGGAACACCCTGTTCCCGGCTATGTCAGTACTACTTCTCTCTGATACGTGTGATTACAACACAATCTCTCCCATGCAGGACGATGGGCTACTTCAAAGTAAGGTTCTTGTCCCACTCATCTTTGATCCTCTGGCTAAAAAGAGGGGAATGCTTTTTACTCTTAACATTAGTCTGTACTGTTTCTATTAGACAGTAAAAATTCAGTCTGGAAGAAGTATGTTCAATTATACCACTGGCACTCTGTTTACTTATAAATGGGAAAGGGTTGGGATTTGAAGCACTAAAACAGCCTTTAATGGGGGAAAACATCAAACTGAAAGCAAGTTGATTATAGAACACTACCAGGCGCTACTATCTAACTTGAACTTGGCTCCTTCTACTCCTTACATTCCTCATCTCCCCTCTCCCTACCTGAACCCACTGAACTCATTACTTCCTCCTTTAGATGCTTCCTCATGGAGGCCGCCCTGACCCACCAGCCCAGGTCAGGCCTGCCTGCTGTACAGAGCCTGCTAACAGCTCTCTGTACTCTTGTCTTCGCAGTACAGAGCAGCAACGCTGTAAAGAATGAAGTAGTACCTTTGCACAGACGTACGTACGCACCAGAGCTCAGGGACTTCCTCGCTGCTCACCCCTGACTCCTCAGTACCAGGTACATGGCAAGCACACAACATTTTGCTAAGTACTGATTTTGCTGAGTGCTGAATGAATCACAGAAGTTTATATATCCCGTCTCTCCCTTTAGAAAATTTCCACAATGGCAAGGATGGGTACAAGTTTACCACCTTAGTACCCCTGCCACACAATCCCACTATTTCATGGTACACATTTATTAACTGCCTGTTGAATAAGCAATTCATATTCATCTCTTCAGAATCACTCTCAGCTTTTGTTAATATTCACCTAGGTATGAAACACAATGTGATCATCTTCTATAAGTTGTTCAGACTTGTTCTAAAAACTTTTGCCATTACCGTTAAGGTTGAGTTCTCTGCATTAATATTCCACATGCCTAAGGCGCATGAATACCCAAAAAAAAAAGAAAAAAAAAAAAGAACGGGGGGGGGGGGGAATCAAACCCAACCTCTGGGAAGATCAATTCAACAATTTTCCATATCCTCATTATAGTCAAGCACAAACCTGTCCAAGCTTAATATTATTAAAATACAAAAATGGAAAGAGCCACCTGCCCAAATTATACACAGTTAGAAGAGTACCAAATAAAAGCATGTCTGCCTGGACTAAACCATAAATAGGGTACTAAAAACCTCTTCCTAAAACAACAATGAAACACCACTACACACCTATTAAAATGGCTAAAATCCAGAACAATGACAACACCAGGCGCTTGAGAGGGTAAGAACAACAGGAACTCTCATTCACTGCTGGTGGGAAGGCAAAGTGGTACAGCCACTCTGGAAGATGGTTTGGCCCTTTCTTACAAAGCTAAACACACTATGACCATACATCCAGCAATCACACTTCTACATATTTACCCAATTAATAACGTATGTCCACACAAACTCATACACGCATATGTTTTATAACAGCTTTATGCATAATTGCCAAAAACTAGAAGCAGTCAAAATGTCCTGCAACAAATGAATCTACTGTGGTACATCCAGACAATGGAGTGTTAGTTGGTAGAAGTCATGGATGAACCTTAAATGCATACTCCTAACTAAAGAAGGCAATTTGAAAAAACTGTATGATTCCAATTCTGGAAAAGGTAAAACTATAGAGACAATAAAAAGATCCGTGGCTGCCGAGGGCTTAGTGGGGGGAGGAACCCTGAACAGGTGAAGCACATGGATTTTTTAGGGCAGTGAAACTCTTCTGTATTCAACTGTAATGACAGACACATGACACATATTCATCAAAACCCATGGAACTTTAGATATAACACAAAGAGTGAACCTTAACGTATACAAATTTTTTAAAGAAAGTCTTTTAAAGAGGTCAGGGGATCCCAGGACGGAATGCAGCCAATGACAAAAACAGTTTTACAAATGTATGGAACAGTGACACCAAAGGGAGTGGGGAAAAGGTTGCTGACCTAAGTATAACGAAGCAGAAATGAAGGCTACAGGCAAATGAAACCGGACAAGAGTGCCATATCATTGATAAAGTTTCTCACGGGGATACATGGTAAAGATTCAGAAACCACTGTATGTGCACACAGGGATTGAACAATATACTAAAGGGATGGTGGATGGTGACAGTGACAGCTCTCAGTGCTGAGGTGGGAGGTGACAGTTAAGCAAAGGGAGGAGGCTTAAAATGACCCATGTGCTGACGATCTGACCTGGAGACGTCAGTATCAACACACGTCTAGTTTCATATAGACACAGGTGGTTACACACAGAAATATTTATACACTTGTATATATGCATGGGCCAGTATACACATATAGCTTCCCTGTTCTGTCATATGAGGGGGACCTAGAAGCAACAGACACCCCAATAGCAACAAGCACACCGAGCACCCAGGTCTTGGTTTCTAATGCCATTTTCCAATAGAAAGAACGTGGGCTCCTTGAAGAAATGGCTGATTCTAGGACTTTGGCAGAAAATTTACAAGATGAGCCTGCAGTATCTTCTAGTGCCAGAGAGTAAGGGAAGTGCTCAAGAGAGAGGAGAGGTAGAGGCAGGTGGAGGAGGAAGTGGAGGGGGAGGAGAGGGGAGGACAGGGGAGGGGAGAAATCCAGCTGAAAGAATTTCCAATGACCAGAGCTGGAACAATTTTAGCAACTAAATAAAGTAGTATATAACCCAAAATATAGAATAAATATCCATGAGTCCATACTGATACAAATTCACAACTGAATACATAAATGGGAAAGAAGAGACAAATCTCCTGTGCAGAATTCTAAATAATATTTGCAGACAGTCCAACCTCAAGTTGGGGGAGCATAACCTGTCACTCCTTAAGTGTAGGCTGTGTTTAGTGCCTTCCTTCCAAAAAGCACACTCTGTAAAGGGGAGGAAAGAGTTTTGTTTACAGAGGAGAAACCTAACACTTCCTCAGCTGGGAGTCAACGTACAGTGATACGTCATGTTGACAATATTACTCCTGACATGATGTGAAAAGAAGGGCACTTCACCTCTGCGGTCTTCCTCTCAAATTCCATAACCCCCGTCTAATCATGAGAAAAAGAAAAACATCAGTTAAATCCTAAAGAGGGACATTTTACAAAATACCTAACCAATACTCCTCAAAACCATCAAGGTCATCAAAAACAAGGAAAGCTTAAGAAACTGTCACAGACCATAGGAGCCTCAGGAGATATAATGATAAAAAGGACAGCAGGTAAAAACTAAAAACATCTGAATAAAGTATGGACTTACTTTATCTTCATGATTTTTCTGTAAATCCAAAACTCTCCTAAAGTCAAAAGTTTATTTTAAAACAAAATAAACAAACCAAAATCTCCTTCACTCCAACCACTGTTCTCTAAACCACCAAACTAGTGACTCTCGAAGTGTGGTCCCTGGACCAGCAG
This sequence comes from Felis catus, assembly GCF_018350175.1. NCBI lineage: Eukaryota > Metazoa > Chordata > Mammalia > Carnivora > Felidae > Felis > Felis catus. The sequence continues at coordinate 19,458,311 of NC_058373.1, forward strand.
CATCAGACCCACCTGGCAGCTTGTTAGAAATGCCAGTTTTCAGGCCCTGCCCCAGACCTGCTGAATCAGGTCCAGGGATAGGGCTCAGCAATCTGTGTTTTTAAAAAGCCCCTTCCGTGACTCTGACACACGATAACATTTGCACGCACAGACGCTCTGATTTCTGATACAGGATGGGGGTGGGACTTCAGAATCAGGTGATGCTCAGGCTGCTGGTCTGGGGACCACATTTTGAGAATCACTGCTTTAGGCCAGCCAAGCAATAAGAAAGGCCTTTAGTGAATGCTTACCATGTGTCAGGTACTTACCACAACATAACCACAAGAAACACCCCCATATTAGAGAAAGAAAGTGGTTTTCCTCAGGCCACAGCTACATGACTGGACTGTGGAGCCTCTGTCCTGTCCTCTTGAGGGGCCTCATTTCTGGGTAACATATTCATCTCCTGAGGTGGCTCTAACAAATTACCACAAACTAGGTGGCTTAGAACAACAAGAAGTTACTCTCAATGTTCTGGAGGCTGGAAGTCTGAAATCCAACAGGGCCATGCTCTCTCCAAGGAAGATTCTACCCCTCACCTCTTCTAGCTTCTGGTGGCCCTGGCACTCTGGGCTTCTGGCCACATCACTCCAGTCTCTGTCTGTCTTCTCTGTGTCTGTGTTATTTTTCTTTGCTTCTCTAAGGACTCTCATGATGGCATTTAGGACCCAACTGGATAATCCAGGGTAATCTCATCTCCTTACACACATTTGCAAAGACCCTTTTTCCAAATAAGATAATATTTACCAATTTAAGGGATTAGGACCTGATACCTGTGGGAGGTCATTATTCAACCTACTACACACACTGTAAGTCAAGAAGACATCAATGGATTTCCCCTACAAAATTATAGCAGAGAATGAAGATTTCTGACCAAGGATCTGGCAGTTGTTTCCTTCCTGCAGGGATGACCACAGAATACTACATAAAATCAACTGTGGATGTAGAGTATTACCATCTTCTAAACTACCTAAAATTCAATTACACAGTTAATAAACACCTTCATCAAGGGCACAGTTTTCAGAGGGCTTGTTTTAGATGACTGTGACCAACCAGGATCTTTAAAGTGACTTTTGAGAAATTTTAAGACTAAAATGAAAGATTTTTAGTTTAAAGATTTCTTGAGAATTGAAGATTTAGCTTAAAGATCTCTTGCAAACTGATCCAGGAATGTTTGTTCTGCTGCTCTCTCTTACATTAAAAACTTCCTAAGAGTAAATCTAGGGATTGGAGATCAAATACCTCTTTTGTTTGTTCTTGGGTTGAGGTCCACCACTTTAAACCCATTTAAACCACTGCTTTTCAGCTAGACATTTACACTAGCTTGGCAAGGGTCTAACAAATAAAAGTGACAGAGTACTATGCGGTCTAATTGCTCTCAGCTGAATATTATCTTAAACATTATGAGTATACTGAAAATACCAGACCAAAGAAATGTAAGGAGCATGAAAATTTTCCCTTTGTCTAAAGTTTAAATTGATTCTTTTCAAACAAATACCAGCAATAGTTACAATAAAAAGGTAGAGTGCAGCACAGTGTGATACAGAAAAAGAAAATTTATTTCATTAGAGCTAGAATTGTAGGCTCGGCAGCCAAACTGCCTGGATTCAAATTCTGAATTGAGCACTTTACCATCTGTCCAATCCAGGATGCGTTAACTGATCTCCCATTTCAGATAAGAGGAAACTGAGACTTGGGAAAGCAGAGTTTAGACACACTTTCTCACCACACCAAAAGTGTAAGATGTCCTTTAAACCTTATCCCTCCAAAAACAAATTCTTTAATACAAAGGCTTAACTGAATCAATGTTCAATTATAACTGTCTCCTGAAATTAACAGGGATTTCTGCCTTCCATGGTAAGTGCCCACTTGGAAACTTCATTGATCTACTGTAACTATTACAAAGCGACTTAGATCACTTGATCAGTAAACTCTTTGTCTATTAGTAGTAGTATTATAGGCCAAAGATTACAACAGAAAGGCTAAGCCCCTGTTACATTTCTATTATTAATTAGTTAAGGATGTGGACCAACTTTGTGATGACATACGCAATTCTATGGAGTGGCTTTTCTTTTTTTTTTTTTTTTTTTAATAAGTAAAACCATGTAGTTTTCAATGAACATACATGGACATCAAATTCCATGACAAATAAGACCTCTGTATCACGGGGACACAAGCCCCACTGCTTCTTACTCCAAGCGAACAACATTCCAGTTTCTGCCTGGATGCTGACCACCAGCCATCTGTGGTCCACCGGTTCTTAGCTGTCCCCTAAGGTTTATCAGTTTTAGGAACTATTCACCCCATGAGTCATCAATAGATTAAAAAGTCTAAATGGTGAGTGTTCCAACACTTCAAGTTCAAACTAAGCAAATGTAAATCAAAGGTGAAGGTTTCTTCCTCTTTCACTGGCCTCCCTGGCTCAGTCTCCTCTGCCAGATCCTCCTCATTTCAGACTTCCAGCCCCTGGAAGCCCCTGGGCTCAGCCCTAGAGTTTTCTCTATCTTCATGGATGTCATTCATCCTCCGGCTTTAAATACTGTCAAGATGCAGAGGACTCACATTGGTATCTCTAGCCTGACCTTCCAAGTCTTCCCCATCCCTCCAGCTGCTCAGAAAACTCTCCTCTCTCCCACATCTCATCCCTCAACAAGTCCTATCAGCTGTACCTTCGAAATTCATCACAAGCTACCACTTCTTCCCATTCCCACTGCTGCCACCTGCACCAAGCGCTACCGTTTCCCGTTCTCTGAGTTACCAGAAGTGCTTGCTCATGGATCTCCCTGCTCCCACTCTTGCTCCCCTGCAGTTTCTTCTTCAAACACCAACTGGTGGGGTCCTTTTGAAACAGCTCCCTATACTCCTCTGCCCCGAACCCCCAGTGCTTGCCCAGCTCACTGGGCATAGAACACAGAGCCTTTATCAGGGACAGGCCTTCCACAATCCGGACCCTCCCACTCATGTGCTCCAGCCATGCAGATTCCTTGCTGTCCTAATCATGCACACAATCTCTGCCTCTGGGCCTTTGCATGCCCCATTTCCTCTGGCTGGAGATGGTCCTCCCTGGATGTAAGCAAAGTTCACTTTCACTCTCTCAGCGGGGCTGGCACTCCCTGACCCCTCCATCACTCTGTCACCTCACCATGCTTGTACTTCTTCAAGCAGGTATTGGCACCACCTGCCAGTATATATTTGTCTCCTCTGACGTCCCCATAAAGAAGTAAATGCTCCAGGAGAGCAGGCTTTGCTGTGCTCACTGCTGTAGCCCGTGTCTTGAGCAGGGCCTGTCACAGAGCAGGCAAGAAGATAGTTTATTTAGTGAGTTAACCATTAAAGATTTGTTTGTATCATCTGGGATATTTCAATTTCCATGCCCATCTTCCCCTCATAAAACTACCAGAATTCTAAATTATTGCAGAATCTGTTCATAGCAACATAAAAAGCAAACAGGCATTCTTCGGGTGGTAAAAAATAAGAATGTACTCCTCTTTCTGCCTTAAATGGACCACATCATTATAAATAAAAACATGGCTTCTGCCCTTAAACTGAATATTCCTGCCAAAGGGGAATGCACAGGTGTGAACATGTACAAAAAGAAAAGTAGTGCAGTATTTTTCAAAAGAAAAAATAAGTGCCAGGCAGCAAAGAAAAAAACTCTATACTGATTTCTTTATCCTCACAAGGCTCACTGGGAGAAAACCCAGAAACGAAACACTATAGGGTTAACCAGGATGACGTTGGTAGGAGCACTAGCATAAAATTGCTGAGTGAACGCTGAAGGACTCTTTTTAGCCAGGGAGAAGTTTTGCTGTAATGGTACCATTACAAATTTCTTACAGTAATAACACGGTACATTATAAGCTTGCTCAAATGATAAGCTCTTTATGAGGGTTAGAAGTCTGCAGCCCTCTCAAACAAAGGCCTTTCTGTCTTAGATTTCCTAGAAGTCAATAAGCTAAAAATCACATCCTGTACAATATCCACTTAGACTCACAGAAGATCTAGTCTTCTGTGGCTTCACCCCAGCTTCCCAGGGCACTGGGCAGTCAACACCATACACTCCACTTCTGTGTGTCCAATCAGATCATCTCTGGGGTCTAACTACTTTTTATTTTGAAATAACTTCAGATTTATAGCAGAGCTGTAAAGACAGTAGAGAGAGATCCCATCTCTTGACCCCACTTCCTCTAACGTCAACATCTTATGTAACTATATCCTATGCATATTAAAACTAAGAAATTGACACTCATACAACACTATTAACTAAACCACAGGCTCTATTCAGATTTCATCAGTTTTTCCACTAATGTCTCTTCTTCCAGTCCAGGACCCCACAATGCATTCAGCTGTCATATCTTTGGTCACTGCCAATCTGGAACAATCCCTCAGTCTTTTCTTGCTTTTCATGACCTTGGCACTTGGAAGAACAATGGTCAGGTATTTTGTAGAATGTCCCTCAAGTTGGGTTTGTCTGATGTTTTCTCACGACCAGACTGGAATTACGGCTTTGAGAGGACTAAGGCACAGGTGAAGAGCCATCTCATCCCATCATACCTGAGAGTACATGATATAAATATGACTTTATACTGCTCATGTTAAGGTGGTGTCTGCCAGGTTTTCTACTGTGAAGTTACTATTTTTCCTATTCCCTACTCCATCCATTACAAATGAATCCAACCCACAGTCAAGGGGAAGGAAATCAAGCTCCACCACCAGGAGGGAAGATTATTCAAAAATCTGTGAATGTTAAAACCACCATGGCAATTAATGAATACTTTGTAAGTCCCTCTTTTGTTTTTTTTTTTTAAATGAAATTTGTTTAGCTAAACAAATCTCAGCTTATGGTTCATGGCAACAAACAAAAGTTGAGGCAAAAAAGAAATAAAAAAGGCTAAGGCTCAAAGAAGATTTATAACTAGACCACATAAGCAGACATTTGTGAAATCATCAACTGCAGAGACAAAAAGATTTTTAAAAATATCATTTGATTTTAGCTTTAGAGCATTTGTCAGTTTTATCTCTGGCCAAAAGTTCTTTGTTTTCGTCATCACATCAAATAGAGCTTCTACCCTTGTCATTACTCAAGATTTACTGCTGATCAGCTCTCATCCTTACTGACTTTTATCCGGCTATGCAACTCATGGCAATTAACATGGCTCATAGGAGACAAGAAAGGGGAAAAATGATAAAGCAGTAGTCTGTCAAACATGTATGATGGGGCGACACCGTATGCCAAGTATGGCTTCCCTGCAACTGGACTGTAAGTCATTTACTGGAAAGACCAAAGTCCAAACTCCTTTTTTGTCTTCTCCACCACCAACAAAATGCTCTGCACTGAACAGGGGCTAAATAAGATGATGCCAATTAATCAAAACATAATGTCAGTCTCCACCTAGTTCCAAAACCTCATTAGATTATAAGCAATGTTGTAAGAGTATTAACGGCATCTAGGGTTCTTACACATGAGCAAGTAGAATGATCAGAGAAGCCTATAAATAGTGCAGATCATTGGACTCCACCTACCAAGAGTCTGGTTCTGGGTTGGGTCTGGAAATTTGCTCTGTAACAAACACCTCAAGTGATTCTCTTTTAGATAGCTTCCCTTTGAGAAAGAGCAACTTAGTGTAAGACCTATGGACAATGCTAATACTTGAAGTACACGCACACGCACGCACACACACACACACACACACACACACACACACACACACAATTTTCCCACTGAAAAAGGCTTGGAAAACTGACTTACAACACATCGTTACGCCTTACAAAGCTTTACCTCCAAAGGTCTCTTTCTGACCCACACAACACTGCTACCATCAAGTTCATTCCTGCCTTTGTCCCCTCACTTGTTATTTTTCAGGTGCCAGATAGTCTTACCAGTTCAGGTCAGAAAGGATGATTAAATACTGGAATTACAAATTTTATAAAGCTTTGCTGTTGCCATCCCTAGATCTCTTACAACTGTGAATGGATACCATCCTGACAGCGGAAAACAGTCCAGAAATCAATTAGAGAAAGGAGTGACCCACACAATGCAAGCCTCCTCAACGCTACCCTCCCAAACCATTCCACCCTGCGCCAGTAGTCCCATAGCCCTCCACACTTTACTGTGCAGCCCACACTATTTTTCCCTGGTTTATTGTTGGTTTACTATAATTAGGCAGTGAGGTATTTTTTTTCATAAAGATTAGTCCCTTTTCACATAGTGAAAATAAGTTCTCAGAGCTCATTTCACTCGTATTACCTCAAAATGTCTCATGTAACACTTCAAATAAACTGTCAGTTTATTATAGGAATTGAGTTGATGGCACATGTGATCTCAATCTTTTCATCTACACAGAAAATACTCTTCAGCTATTAGCTTAAGATAAGGAAAATGATATTCTGATCCCACTTCCTGATAATGTTGCTAAGGAGCCCTTTTCTGTCAACTCAACCTAAATTAGGTATGTCTACTGATGACCTTATAATAAGAAAGATGATGAACGTGTAAAGTCTCGAGCATCTTTAACACACTCCTACCAAACTTGAACAAAGCACTTTGCCTTGAGACCACACCCCCTCCCTCACAAACACAAGACTCTGATATAACAAATGGGGACACCATTTCAGAGATGCTTGTATACTTACAGAAGGTTTTGACAGTAAAATAATTACAGGTCCAAAGCAACTAACTTCTCCATTTTAGGTCAACTCTGATGTGTTCTGTCAGAACAGTCTTCTCTAAATTTTAACAGCAAAAACCAAGGATTCTAACACCACAGTGTTCCTACAAGTCATATCCAAGTACTTGTTTATGCAGGTCAAAACCTATGCAAAGTCCTCAGGGAATGAGTTCTGAAGGGCTTAGTTTTCCAGATACTTAGGTATTTCATAAGCACTCACTCTGTGCCAAGCACGAGCTACGATAATATGCAGCATCTCAATGCTTGAGACAATCCTACAAGGTAGGCAATGTCTTATGCCATCTTTTAAGGAGCTAACAGTCCAGAGAAGTTAGGCTACTCGCTGCCCAGGATGACACTGCTAGTGAAGAATGCCGAATGAACTGGGAGATTCCAGCCCACTGTATCCTAAAGCATGTCCTCACCACTCACTCCCCTGCTCCCCTCAACCTTTGTGCCACTTGGCCTCAGCTTACACCTCTCTCCCCTTGCTCACCCCACACCAAAAACATTGGTCCCTTTGTGATGTGTTAAACACCTCATACATTACTCTACTGTCTCTTTGCACCCCAGCCCAGCCCCACAAGAACAGGAGAGAGCAGGACCTCTGCTCTCTCCACTGCTGTGTCCCCAACTAGAACAGTGTCTTAATCATAGCAGACGTTCACGATTTATTTGAAAAGTAAGTATGTGTGAATATTGTAACTGACTCGCTGAAAATCTTTCTAATTTTTAGGGCACAATTCCCTGACCTCTTATGCAGAGGATAAGAGGATATTCAGAGTGATTTATCTAATTGGAGAAAGCAAAATTTAAGCTGTGAAGCTAAGGCTCCATAATTGATGGTCTTAGGTGATACCAAATGAAAATGGTGGAGTAAAGACCTCCAAAAATTCTCTCCTCCATAAAAGCAAAGAGAACTTGGGCCAAAATAGTTTCCGGCACCTATTCAGGACTCTGGATATTAACCAAAGGCTTAGAGTAACCCAGGAAGCATTTATGCAAGAAAAACAGTGAAATTTTGGTAAGAAGAGTGAATTTTGTGGCATGTTAACTGTCCGTTCCCATTCCCTATTCCCCAGCAATGTGGTGGTAACCTTGAAAACCAACATCCACAACCATGCCGAAAACCAGCAAACTGGCAGCCACTGGAAGGAGACAGAGCAGGCAGGGCTGGAGCTCCTTCAAAGCCCCATTCCCAGAGAACTGTCATTATCTGACCTGCCTGGTGGTTTCCTAGAAGACCCTACTTGTAAGGCTGTCTTTATTTGACCTGACTCAGAGCCCTCCTATTGCAAAAAGTCTCTTGGTGGGGAGGGGAGGAAGTATTTGTTAAAAATAATCACAGGTAATTGTTGAATATCATGCTGCCTGAGGATGTGGCTAACAGTATGGGCAAAACACAGGCTAACCAAACAGCTTAAAAAGAAAAGTAGGGGTATGACATGTCCATACGGCACTTTGAAAAGCTTTTATATACATCTGGGAACCTAGAAGGCCATGAACATGCATCGGGCTGTGCACATGCCCAGGGAAGACCTGAGAAGGCCCTAAGCTCTCATCTCTGGTTGACCGTAAGGCTGTGTACAGGCAGGAGGTGAGGCTAAGGAAGAGCTGAAAACTGCATGGTGAGTATTAAAGGCAAGCACCAATGAGTACACAGAGCCCCTAAGCAAAGACTGGGAGACTTAGTTCCAGGCATCTAAGGAAATCTTCATCCATTCATTAGCTAACCACTAAGCAAACCAAGCAGAGATTTAAGTGGCTACACACACACACACACACACACACACACACACACACACACACTACAGACTTTACAAAATTTTCCAAAAAGTCACTAAAACAATAGTAACATCATCAACCCCTGGGGAAGGTGCAGAATCTGATTTCCAGGGTTGCTGTATTATTTTAAATGTTCTGCTGTCTACAAGAAATTATGAGACATTCAAAGAAACAAGAAGGTACGGCCCATTAATGTGGGGAGGGGGGTAGGTAGGGCAGGAAGGAAGCAGCCAATAAAGAGGTGGAAATTATAAAGAAAAGAGGCAAACAGAAATTCTGGAATTGAAAGTCATAATAACCAAAACAAAAAATCCACAACCAATCTGAACAGACAAAAGAAAGGATCAGTAAACTTGAAGATAGGCCAATTGAGATTATCCAGTCTGAGGAATTGAAAGAAAAAAGGAAAAGAAAGAGCCCAAGCATATGCATAGGGCAGTGGCAGAAGGAGAGGAGCGAGAAAGAGAGAAGGGCAAAAATGTTTGAAGAAATAATGGCTGAAAACTTACCAAATGTGATGAAAAACAATCTACATGCCCAAGAAGCTCAAGGAACTCCAAGTATAATAAACTCAGAGAGCCACACCTAGACTCGTCATAATCAAACTACTGAAAGCCAGAGCCTCAAAAGCAGCAAGAGAAGAAAGAGACTCATCACATTGGAGGGATCCTCGGTAAGATTAACAACTGGTTTCTCATCCAAAGAAACCACGGATACCAGAAAGCCTCCATTCAAACTGCTGAAAGAAAAAGACTGTCAACCAAGAATTCTCTACCAACAAAACTGTCCTTCAAAAGTGAGGAAGAAATTAGGGCGTTCCCAGATAAACAAAAACTGGAAGAATCTGTCACTAACAAACCTACCCTATGAGAAATATTAAAGGAGGCCTTTCAGACTGAAATGAAAGCACACTAAACATTAACTCAAATACACGTGAATAAAGAGCCCAAAAAAGGTAACTACATAGGTAAATATAAAAGACGGTATAAATAGGTTGTAACACTTTTTTCTCTAATCTGATTTAAAAAACAACTGCATTAAGCAGTAATTATAAATCTGTGTTGATAGGCATATCATGTATAAAGATGTTAATTTGTGTGACAATAACAGCAGGAGGGAACAGGGAGAAATAAAGCTTTATATCAAAGCAAAGATTGTGTATACTAGTTGCAAAGTTGGTGTTAACCCAAACTATGTTATTACCAGTTAAGATGTTAACTGTTAACACTTAGGGTAGCTTCTAAAAAAAATAACTCAGAAAAAATAAAGTAAAAGAAATGACAAGAGAGTGAAAATGTGTAAAAACTATCTAACACAAAATAAGGCAGCACTGTAGGAACAAAGAAACAAAACAGACATGACCTAGGAAACCAAGAGCAAAATGACAGACAAAAATCCTACCCTATCAGTAATGACATTAAATGTAAACGGATTAAACACTCCAATTAAAAACTGGTCCAATTACATGCTCTCTACAAGAGAAACATTTTAGATTCAAAGACAAACAGACCAGGGGTGCCTGGGTGGCTTAGTCAGTTGAGTGTCTGACTTCCACTCAGGTCATGATCCCACGGTTGGGAGTTCAAGCCCTGCATCAGGCCCGCTGCTGTTAGCCCAGAGCCCACTTCTGATCTGTGTCTCCCTCTTTCTGCCCCTCCCCCACTCGTGTGCGTACACGTGCGCTCTCTCTCTCTCTCTCTCTCTCAAAAATAAATAAACATTGAAAAAAAAAGGCTAAAAGTGAAAGGCTGGAAAAAGATATAGCATGCACTGGTAACCAAAAGAGTGCTGGAATGATTATACTATCAGACAAAACAGACTTTAAGACAAAATTTGTCACTAAAGACAAAGAATGAATTTTATAATGATAAAAGGGCTCGTCCACCCATAATTGCATATATGCACTTAACAACAGAGCCCCAAAATACATGAAGCAAAAACCGACACAACAGAAGAGAGAAATACACAATTCAACAATATTAGAGACTTCAATATCCCACTTTCAATAATGCATAGAATAACTAAACACACAAGGAAAAAGACTTAATCAGCATACAAATCAACTAGACCTAAGAGATACCCACAGAATACTCAATAGCAGAATATACATTTTTTTTTATTTTTTTAATATTTATTTATTTTTGACAGAGAGACAGAGCATGAGCAAGGGAAGGGCAGAGAGAGAGGGAGACAGACAATCCAAAGCAGGCTCCAGGCTCTGAGCTGTCAGCACAGAGCCTGACGTGGGGCTTGAACTCAGACCGTGAAATCATGACCTGAGCCGAAGTTGGACGCTCAACCGACTGAGCCACCCAGGTACCCCCAGAATACACATTCTTCTCCAGCACATACAAAACATTCTCCAGGGTAAACCATATGTTAGGCCGTTAAAAAGTCTCAATAAATTTAAAAGAACTGAAATAATACAAAGTATGTTCTCCAACCATACGGAATGAAATTAAAAATCAATAACACAATGGTGGGTCTTAGACTGCTGTGCTGTTCAGTCTCATTTCCTCTTGTGTTTCACTTCTTCATATCCTTCCCACTCACTGCTCATAGTGTCTTTGTATAGTAACCCCCCCACCGCCGTTGTAGATGCTAATTTGCCCTTATAATCTATTAGAGGTTTGGAGATGGAACCATCGAACTTGCAGAACAAAAGAATAAGGCTCAGTATAAAACCACAAGGGGCTCTGCCTTGAAGAATCAGGAAGCATTAGGGATCAGTATTTGGAGCATCTTATTCTAGCCACCTAGGAGCCAGCCTAGTTCTTAGGCAGGCAAGGTTAATGGGCAGCCTAAAGGCCCAGGAAGGCACCAGTATAATGCAAATCAGTTCCATGACAACCAGCGGTTAAGAAACATTACTTCTTCCATTATTAAGGAAAAAAAATCCCCAACCTTCTGATATAAAGATGTTCAACATTCCTTTATAAGCCAGTCAGACTAACAAAAGGAAGACCTTCTCTTTTTACATATTTTGCTCTAAATTCCAATTTCCTTTGAGGACATGCCTTCTCATAAAAAGAACATCATCAATCTTACCCTTCCCTGTACTGTTTTATACTTAAAATCACTATAACAGGGTTTTACGCTCTCACATTTTTCTAAACTGCTTCATGAACATGTTTTTGTCTCCTTAACCAGACTTAAAGCCCTTGAGGGGAAAAAAAGGCCATTCATGTTTCATTCTCCTTTTTGTAGTTCCCTACCCGCTCAGAGAGCTGTGCTGGGCTCATTAATGCTCCCTTAACAAATACTGGTTAACTCAGAGGGTCATACGGGTGTGTCCTAATATACTGGTGTGTCCCAAACAACTTCCAGGTGTGCCAAGATAACAACCCCTTTGGGTCTGGGGCAGGGGGTGCAGTGGTTAGAGGTTGGGGTAGCAGGAGCACCTCAATGTGTGCATCACCATGTGAAAAAGGCTGGGAAACACTGAGTTAAGGGACTAATTAGAAACACTGCTGAGGGGCACCTGAGTGGCAGTCAGTTGAGCATCCAACTCTTGACTTCGGCTCAGGTCTTGATCCCAGGGTCGTGGGATCATGGGATTGAGAACCGCATCGATGCTTAAGACTCTCTGTCTCTCTCTCTCTCTCTGCCCCTCTCCCCCCACTTGCACACGTGTGCTCTCTCTCTCTCAGACACAAACACACAACAACAAAAAAACCCTGGGTTAAAGGACTAATTAGAAACACTGCTGAAAAGAACTAGAAAGAGACTGAATGTCCATAAAAAAGATGAAGCTCCTCATGTACCAACTAGAAAATCTTCCAAGACACGTAAGTGAAAGCCAGCAAGATCCAGGCAGTATGTAAAACATGCTACCATCCACGTAATAAGGAGGACACACACACACTTCATGGATTACCTATGCATACGGTACGCCTTTACGGGTACACCACAGTGGCTGGCCCTGAAGGGAACCCAGGAGGTAGAGATGGAGATGGGAAAACTTATCCCAATGAACCCACTGAACTTCTCAATTTTAAAGCATATGACAGCATTAAATTTTTTTGAATTCTATTTTAGAGGGGGAGAGAAAGTGGGTAAGGGAAGCAGGGAGGGGAAGGGGAAAGGGAAGGGAGAAAGGGAGAAAAAGAGAGAGAGAGAGAGAGACAGGTTCCACACTCAGTGCAGGGCCTGACGTGGGGCTCGATCCTACAACCCTGGGATCATGACATGAGCCAAAATCAAGAGTTGACACTCAACCCAACTAAGCCACCCAGGCCCCCCCAATAATTTTTTTTAATGTTTATTTTTGAGAGAAAGAGTGTTAGCAGGGAAAGGGCAGACAGAGAGGGAGACACAGAATTCAAAGCAGGCTCCAGGCTCTGAGCTGTCAGCAGCCCCGATGCAAGGCTCGAACTCATGAACTGTGTGATCATGACCTGAGCCGAAGTCAGACGTTTAACCGACTGAGCCACCCAGGCACCCCAATAAACTTTTTAAAGTTGCCAAATCCACCTATGCCTAGTAATGACTATTTTCTATGCAAAACACCTTTTTGACTAAGTCAAATGGTGGGTTAAAATAAGAAAAGCAAGATCTGGTTGCTGGTTACCCAGCTATGTTCTCTTTGTAAAAATCCACTGAGCTCTACACTTAATTATGATCTGTGTACTTTTCCACAGGTATAATATACCTCAATAAAAAGTCAAACATAAAATGAAAAGGTTACTTAGGTCAACTGTCTTTTTGTTCCCTTATTAAAAGGCCAGTATATTTCATTTATTTGCCTAAAAAATTGTTTCAAATTGTTCAGCAATGCTTCTCAAAAGCAACCTCCTATGACTGAGATGTCATGCCGAGCCCGTGTGACAAGGGGGCTCAGGTCTGCCTGCTCTGCTTCTCCATCAGTAGTAACGGCCTCCAGTCCCACATTCTCACTCTGGGCTGGGAGGGTTCAGTAAGCACTGAGGAGCATTACTAAAAACCACCTTATGGTTTACTGCATTGCAATTACATTTTTAAATTATGAAAATGAAAGTATTTAAAGCCACTTATCAAAAATGCCAAAGTCACAAAGGATGCAGATGGAGGCTGTGCAAACAGTCCAGACAGAAGAAAGCTACCTATAGAGGCGTGACCGTCAAATCCAACACCTGACCCGAGGCTGCTCCTGTGATGGAGAAGGGAGAACTGTTACCCAGGACTTTGCTGCATCAACAGGTAAAATCGGAAAATAAATGGCAGGTTGAAGTCTCCGTGTTGAACTGAACTTAGGCTATACTATGGTCATATGAGAGCATTTCCCCACTCTTAGTCAAAATACAATTGATGTTAGTTGAAGTAAAGGGCCACAATTTTAAGTTACTCTTAAATGAGGGACAGGTCTATGTCCCTGTATGCGGGAACAGGGGGAGACTCAGCAGCAGTGGCAAATGATCATGCAAATAGGGTAAAATGTTAACAGGTTAATTTGAGTCCAGGGTGTGTGGAGGTGCTTTGTGTTGGTTTTTTTTTTTTCTGTGAAATTAAAATTACTTCCAAATAAAGTCTTTTAAAACCATGTATTAATAAATTACTACCAATAAGAATCAAAACAAGCTTAGAAATGAATCTGGATTTTGATTATGACAGTTGCCTCTCATGAGGCATTTTAATGCCAAGGCACTATTTCAATTTGCAAAAAAAAAAAAAAAAAAAGTAAAAATTACACCTTCTGGCTAGATTTATAAGAGCTAAATAAGTACCTTCCAAGACCTAAAGCTTAACATAATTGTCTTTAACATAAGACTCCACCTCAGTAATTTCTCATAATGTGAACCTTAATGGAGAAACTAGATTTACAGGAAGTTTAATAAAAGTTCTCATCCACACGAGGGATTAATCTCGCTTGAGTGGCAAACACAATGATAAATCCTAGCTAACGATGTAGGTTAAGAGCACTTAAAGCCCTACCAAAAAAGAAAACAGAAATCAAAGGTCTAATAAAATGGTACATGTCCCAATAGATCTAATTCTTAGAAATGACAATGATGAAGGACTACACATGAAAGGCAAAACTTTAAATTTACAGAAAAACATACGGGAGACAATTCCCATCCCTCCAGGAAGGGAAAATTTCTTACACAAAAAAGCACAAGCCATACAGAAGAAGAATGAGAAATTAAACTACACTCAAAACTCACGATTTGCATGTGAAGTAAAGCCACATTTAAAGGGAAAGGACGAGTCACTTTTGGGGAGAGGACAGGCCCCTGCACAAGGAGCTCGCAAACTGGCAGCACCCAGGAAAAGCTCTGTCGTCATCAGGCCTGTAAACACATGGAGAGTAGCAGCGACACCACCCAGAGCTGACTGTCCCCTGGCTGCCCACATGTCCTCCACACCCCCCAGAGATCCTAGGGACAGGGAACTGGCCAGGGAGGAAGCCTCCTCTCCACCAGATCCCTTTAACTAATAAAATCATTCACCAGGTGCCTCCAGGCAAAGAGGTGGCCTCCAGTGTCCAGAAAGGAGGATCCTCAGCACCCAGGTTCAGGCCTTAGAGAACTTTGGCGATTACGAGAGGACAGCCCCAAAACTACCTCCCAGCCCCTGCAGCCCTAGGACAATACTTTCTAACAACATCCTGGCACTAATGCTAGCTGAGAGTTCTGGATAAACAAGACGCTGGCCCCAGCGACATCTATCTAGCAGGATGTAAGATATAACAGCGCCACGACACTAAGACACAGATTGTTAAAAATTCACTCTCAAAGGTAGGCCTATTGTCTACAATTCAGCAGGACGGCTAGCTTCTCAGAGATCAGGGAGAGAGAGGGTAAAACATTCCAAAATACACAAGGCACTGCATGTTTTAACTATAATGAAGCATGTTAAGGTTATAACTACTAAATTAAGGATGGGAGGAAATGCAGAAACACTGCCAGCTGTATTCTTAAAACTGCATGACATCCCCAAATAGTTTCCTCGCTGCAAAAATCCAATGCAACAGAAATTCCCCCTAGATCCAGTGAGGAGGTCAGGGGGAGGGGGGGGGGGGAACACAGACACACAGAGATCAGAGGTTTCACTCAAATGACATCTGAATGTACCTTTTATAATTAGAAACAACATGAAAACTACTTCCGGTATTCTTGAAAATGTCCACTTCCCTAACAGTTCAAATGAAAGAAACAGTTATTAGGGAACCTTTAAAAGCAAGTCTTGGGGGCAGAAGGCAAGTACTGGCAGGAATACAATTTCTTCACTCAAGCCCTTGAGAAAATTAACTCATAACAAAAGCTAACAGTTCACATCAGAAAGTAGGTTTCTTTTTCTTGGGCAGAGGTCTAGAAATTCCCTCTGTTCATCACAACTATCAGTAGTTTATCAATTTAAACACAACAACAACCTAAATAATTTTTTCCATTCTGACTAATATCAGATCCTGTAACTGCAGGCAAGAGGTGCACATCTGCCAATAAAAACAGAGAAAAGTCAAAAGCTAACTCATGTTCTCGAGAGCATTTAAAGAGAAAACATCTACAATTAGACTTCCTACAAAAAATCGCATTTGTGTGTCCAGATAAGTCAGAGATTGCCTACCCACTATCCTCAAAGGAACCTTACTGCAAACTTACAGACTACAAATAAAGGTCTAAAATGTCAAGGTTTAAAATAAATGCAAAACCAAACGCTAATGGCTTTTTTTAAAATATCATTACTCATTTTATCAATTCTAAACATGTTAAGTTTCAATACTGTGTAGGTCAACAAACGACATGAGAGAAGTCAGGCCTTTGGGAGAACAGGGACAGGGAAAGTTGATACAATTGTAATCACATCTACAGATTCAGCAATACTCAGATTAGATGAATTTTCCAGATAACTGTGAAAATATCACTGTGACCTACAGTGAAACGTATCATTTCTTTGGGCTCCAAATGCCATGATTTATTAACTAAGGTATGAGGACAAAAGCATAGAAGGTATGTCCTACAAATGAAGGCTGAAAGATACTAAAAGGGAATTCAAATTTAACAAACTAAGGTAAGAATGTGTAATAACTTAATATCAACTTCAAGCCTTAGAGAAGGTATCATCACTAGTTTCCTGCAACTGGCTCATAACTGATGACGAAATTAACCGTTTTTTTTTCTTCTGTTCTTACCTCATAAGACCAGACACACTGCACCCCCGCAAACCTCCGGACACATCTTCCCACCTCCACGTCCTCATGAGTCGTGTACATTTCCCGGAGACACTTTCCAATGTGCGGCACCATTCTCCGGAGAACCTCCCGGCTCATGATCACACCGGGCCCCCCCATGCAGAAGTTCTCACCGGGTTCCAGGGCCAGTTTCCCCATCTCTTCCGTGGTGCCCAGTCCTGTCTGCCCGAGAAAGAGGGGCTCACTGCTATTCAAACTCCTCAGAAAATTCTCCAGACGGTCTCCTTTGATATACACGTCATCATCTGCTCTCATAAACCATTCATACTTGTCCAGGTAGTGGTCATGCATGTACTTGAGCATCATGAAAGACTTCTTCTGGGGTGGGTAGGAGTCGTCCACGCCCCGTAGTGGCACTATCGGAATTGGTATCGAGGTGTCTGAACCCTCACTAGAGAAGAATTCGACTTTCCCAGGAATTGTCTTGGACCATGTTCTGGAATTAAAATAAGCATCAGTGAGAGAACAGTTTATTTCAAGCTTCTCATTTCCAGAAATCCACAGATCTACTCATGTTGAAGCACTGTGTGTTCAGAAGGAATGATAAAAAGCTACCTGATCTGCTTGCTTCCCCTTAACAGAGGTCCAGGCTATGGGGTATTGCAAGGCCCAAGTTCATTTTCAAAAGAATCCCACCAAAAAAAGATTAATGAAGTGTTAAAATATTTCTGGGATAACTAAGTTTTAAGCTGTGGCTGAAAACCAAATTGCCGGGGCACCAAGGTTTCAACACCCAGGTTAATTTTCTGATACTATCAACCCCCCACCTATAAACTCCTCCACTCCAGAAGACAATTAAAAATCAAATTCTTCATTCAGCAAAGTTTCTTTGGATGCATATCAATGCCAAGTATGTGCTAAGCCAGGGGATGCAGGGCGAACAAAACACAGATGCCAACTTACAGAGCAGTCATCAGGAGAGACAGACGTTTATCAAAGGAGTCACACGCAAATGTACATACTATTATAAATTAAAACAAGTGCTCTGAAAGTCACACAGCCTTCAAGAGCAAACACACAGAAAGATCATAAACAAGACACACAATGCAGAGAATGCTTCCTGGAGACAGGGTGAATGTCAAGGATGAGATACAGACCCAGGATGCAGCAGAGGAAAGGGATGGCACAGAAACGGGTGAACGCTGAGTATTCCACGGTCTTCGGGGGTGGAGGAGAGGGTTGGGGCCACTGGGTGGGAACTGCCACAGCAGCCTGGACGGGGGGTGCCAAGGGTAACTGCACGTCCCATTGTCAGAGGAGAGATTAGAAATGAACGAAAAGGAAACAAAGAATCCTGCTCCTGCACAACTGATTTAAGGCCATCGTGTTCCAACTTTCCTTATGCCTTCCTCATTTTACGTAGTAAGAGCTGAAGCGGTCCAGCTACAAATATGCATTTATACAGACTACTTCTAGGAAAAACATCACAGAACATAAATGAAGCAGTCAATGAACAGAACATAAAAGAAGCAGATCAAAAAAGGTCTGTTCCCAGGTGATATTCTCTCCAATATATTTTTATTTTGCTTATCCATTACAATCATATGTATTATAGTGAAAAGTGAACTTGAAGGGTCAATGAAAACCACACATCTTACATGAAAGGTCTTAGGGAGAGAAATTCTTGTAAAAGACATATACCAACCCCCAGAGGAGAGGTACAGAAGTAGGGGAGTGGGGAGGGATTAAGAAGGGGATAAAGAGCTTTCTCTTTTTATTCTGTGTATCTTCAAATGAAGGAAAGTTTTTATAAGCAGGATATTATTGGGGGGGAGGGTTAACTGTGCTAAAATATATGTAACTTGAAATTTACCATTTTAACCATTTTTTAAGTACTACTGTTCAGTGGCATTGAACATATTCATATTGTTCTTCAACATCACCACCATGCATCTCCAGAATGTTTTCATCCGTAAAACTAAATTTCTAAAGTACAGTATTATTTTTGTAATTTTATAAATGATCTACAATGAATTACTTAAAAAAGCAATTACTGGCTTTTAATTCTTCTCCTAACCCAAATATAAGGAATACAAAATGACTTCAAATTTCTCTCATTCAAGCAGAAGAGGAATTCGATGAACTTGTCAAACATGCTTCTCAAAAAAATCCAAGGATTAAATACATATCGTTTTTCATCAAAGCTAGGAAGTCGACTGTAAGACACACAATTGTTTTTTGTGCCAATAACAAGGAAAAAACAGTGCCAATCATAATCACATGATGCCAGCAACTGTAAAACGCATCCTGTTTCAGAGATGTTAAAATGTGGGGGGAAATGTGCATCTTAGAATGATGTAAAACAGTCGTAGTAATGTTTTTCCCTTAATGCCTGTGGATTTAAAATGGACCTATGGAGTCTTATGCCATTTACAAAACTCAGCATATATGGTACCTGATGGGACTACAGATGCTGTACTCCCATTTTCACAAAGGATAAGCTCCCAAAAGAATGGATGAAAAGTAAACATGGCAGGAATGTAGCAACTAATTTAAGGAGAAACCAACCCTTTCCATAAAGAGATAAGTCTATTTAAAAATGAGAATGAACTGGGGGCGCCTGGGTGGCTCAGTCAGTTGGGCGTCCAGCTTTGGCTCAGGTCATGATCTCATGGTTTGCAGGTTCGAGCCCTGCATCGGGCTCTATGCTGACAGCTCAGAGCCTGGAGCCTGTTTCAGATCCTGTGTCTCCCTGTCTGCCCTCCCCCCGTTCATTCTCCCTCCCTCCCTCCCCCCAAAAATAAATGAACATTAAAAAAAAATTCTAAGCATGAGAATGAACCACAGTCTACACAGAATGTATAATAACTGAAAGACACCCTTCTGACGTGGTAATCTAGAGGGGAGATGACTTCCCAGCCCCAGGAGGTGGGTGACAATGAAGATGTACTAAGAGGACCACCATCCAGGGCAAGGAGCCTCTGATTCCTTCCTC
This sequence comes from Felis catus, assembly GCF_018350175.1. Taxonomy (NCBI): domain Eukaryota; kingdom Metazoa; phylum Chordata; class Mammalia; order Carnivora; family Felidae; genus Felis; species Felis catus. The sequence goes on from NC_058373.1 coordinate 19,477,905, forward strand.
TAAGAGAAATGATTTTTGTTTGGGAGTCATATCAATTACTTGAAAAAGTAAATAATTTCAGTGGTTGGCACATAACAAGTCAATAAATCCCGCTCACTTGCATTAAAAAAAGTGACCTAAAGTGCTGTGTGTGTGTGTGTGTGTGTGTGTGTGTGCAAGTGTGAGCACACCTCCACGTGGAAAAGAGCAGAAACCATTTCTGTCTCTGAGACACCTCCAAGTGAGTTTCTAATCGCTTTCCATAACACTCTACCATTTCCTGCCATTCCTACATGAAGAACCGGACTTAATCAGACCCAACCAGAAAACAATTAAGAGGTAAAATTCACAGGCCTGCTGGAGTTCAAATATACTACCATCCATGGTCCCTCTGAAATGTAGTTTAAAGCTAAAGAGTCTGCATTATCTCATAACTGATTACACGTGGATAGTGAATAAAATCAACCTAACTTCAGCTTCTACCCAACTGCTTCTGAACTAAAATGTGATTAATAAAACAGACCAAGTTCAAACCAGTAAGTACTAAAGTACTGGGGTTGGGTGAGCTCAGAAGCTGTTAAGATATTAAAGCACCATGATATTGAGACATGGGATGAGTAAGACAACATCCGCCTCCAAAAGAATAACCTACTCAAGACACAACACGCTGTGTCACGGCTAAGAGGACAGGCTCCGGAATCAGGCTTGTGGGGTGACGGTCCTGGCCCCACTTTGGGTGAGCCACTTTGTGCCTCCCTTTCCTTATCTGCAAGCTGGGGGATGGGGTAATAATGGCACCTACCTTAATAGGGCTGTTGTGAGGGTCAGATGGGCCCTTCTATCTCAAGTGCTCAGATGTCGGCCTGGCACGCAGTAAGCATAACAGAAGGGTGACTTACTGGGGAAGACGGCAGTTTGCAAATAAGACGGTGAAAGAGAAAATGATGGACACAAGGGAGCGTGGGCTGGACCCGGGACAGCCCGTCACAGGATCACACGCCAGCGCGGAGGCGCTGTGGAAAATGCTGCTTCTCACGTTGCTGGCTGAAAACCTGACACTCAAGCCAGCTATTAGAATTCCGTTTTGCTGTCAATCTCAGACAACATCAGGTATAAGTCTAAGGAGACTTCAACTTTCAAAAGTGTTTTCGCTTCTGAATGCTGGAATCCTTTGTAGGAGACTGAGGATGGAAACCCCTCCCGGTCCGGGCCCACAACGCCTGTGCCCCCGTGGACAGAGCAGGCAGAGAAAGTGCCGACGGTTCAACCGGCACCCAGGCGATTAATGCCCGCACTGTGACTTGAAATGGTGTAATTTGTCTAAGAAGAGAAGCCAATTAATTTTAAAAACAGACAATCTAACCTCAAACCATCCTTAAAAGCCTCTCTGCAGTTTTATGGCAACTCCACCCAATTATTATCTTTTCCTTTTTAGGTAACCCAGGGAAAAACCTCAAGCTGCCCTTTTCTGTTCTAAATGACTGGCAGTTTGAGGGAAATCTCTCAGAACGAATTTCTGTAAATCCTCCAATCTTAAGAAATGATGACCGTTTTCACTTAGGGTGCCTTTGGCTTCAAGAGCTCCATCCAGTTAAAGGCTTCTGGAACAGAGATCATGATTCACCATCCTGGGGGAACGGGGCGGGGGAGGAGGGCCTGTAATAATGGCTAAGAAGTGAAGGAAGCACGCTGCTCAAGCAGCAGGCTGGCCCTCCTTCCGTGAGAGAACCAGGTCCAGTTCCTTAATTTTCATAAGCAAATGTCAACCTTGCCACTGACACGTTTGTTACCGGGAGCAAAGAGCTCTCACTTGATTGAAACCACAGAACGTTTGCAGAGGCCCTCGCCAGCTAGCTCAAGTTTCAGTGGACCGATAACCAACTCTAGCTAAAGGCACAGATAAGACAACTGAAATCTGAGAGAGCCAAGAAAGCTATCAGCCCTTCCGCAGGGCTTCTAAACGCTATCCCTCCACCAAGTTAAATCACTGTTAAGTAATGCAGCTAGACGATAATTAGCTTCGCTAAGGGATGCCTTTGCTGACTTAAGACTTCATACAGTCCCCCTTCCCATTCAGTTACCATTTTAAGAAAAACTACACAAAATACATTTCTGTATAAAACTGCATCTATAGCAGGACTCCTGTCCTAAGTACACATTCGTAATCCATGGGCAAAAAGCAGGCAAGAGTATATACTTGTGATGTGGACTATTAAGGGAACAAAAGTACATATACAAAAATAAAATATTTTACAACTTTGCCCCAAAGTGCTTACTATGGTTATTTGTGGTTGGAGGATCAGAAGGCATTTAATTTTCTTCATGTTTTCTACATATCTAAATTTTTTGCAACAGAAAGGTGTATTTAGAACTGGGAAAAAAAAATTTTAATATGGAGAAAAGCTTTAAGCTAAACAGCATCCAAAGAAATGAAAAGATATGACAACAGAAAATTCTACTTTTATAATAAACATTTTTCTATTCTATCCAGTGGACAAAAACTCAGTAAGACTGAGTACTTTTCCTGCACATTTTCTGAATGTGAATAGCTATAGTAATTCTTATAAAAAGAGGAGCTCTTCTGTGATTTCCCCAAAATCACGATTAAATACAGTTAAAAACATAAGAGACTCTTAAATATGGAGAACAAACAGAAGGTTACTGGAGGGGTTGTGGGGAGGGGGGATGGGCTAAATGGGTAAGGGGCATTAAGGAACCTACTCCTGAAATCATTGTTGCACTATATGCTAACTAATTTGGATGTAAATTTAAAAAATAAAAATAAATAAATAAATACATTGTCAGACAGTTACAGTGACACATTTGAAAGGACTCACGATCAAATCATCTCAGAACCTGGAGTCACGGAAGGAAGGGAGAATATAGTCTTTCCCCTCGTAGAACTGATAGATAATAGGAATTGAATGTATGTATTTCTATTCTTGCATTACAGAAAAGATTTCAGCTAACCTAACCAAAAGGCATACAGTACGATAACAGAAGCGAGAAAACGAGGCTGAAGAAAAATAAAAGTAGGGTCGTGGGAGCAAGGCAGGAAAGTGGTACCTATACCAGGGAAGGCAAAACCCTGCCTGGGAGGGGCTGCCTGCTCAGCGCTGTGCCCACAGGAAACACTCAACCAAGGGGGGTCCTCTGAAAAGATGCCAACTAGAACAAGGGAGCCCGCGTGATGAGACCAACTGCCATCACGTGGTCTCTACGTCCGCTAACAGTGGCCCAAATCGGCAGCACGCCTTCCAGCAGGCAACCAAGAGAAGTCACAGAACTGTGTCCCACTGCTCAGGGTTAAGTGAAGTAACTATTCCAGACAAGGAGACCTGACAGAAACTTCTCTGCGGGGCCACGGTAGAGAGAGCAGGGCAAACGTGGTGAGCATCGTCACAGGAAGCGCAAGCTTGATGAAGCAGCAAGCAGTCTCAGCTCACCCTCCCAAAAAGTATGTGGAGAACAGCATGCACTTGAGCAGGCAGAGCAGCCATGCACTTGAACTTGACCAGGCCTAGTGAAAACTCAGAGGTCTTCCAAGGCTACCAAGTGAAGGCTCAAGGCCTCTCCTGGCCTTGAAGGAGTGCCCTCTGGCAGGAGGCTGCAAGCATTACTCAGTCCATTACCTCTGCCCTGTCCTAGGATGAGGGACCAGCCCTGCAGCCAGCACCCTTAGCCGTAGGTTTTCCTTCCTCTGTCTGCCTTCCGGATACACGGCTTCCTCTTGTAAAGTCTTTAACTGTCTTATTGCAACACCTTATGACGTGAGCAATCTCAATTCTTTTTAGAATTACATGGGGAAATAGAAAAGAAATCACAAATGGTGGGAAAAATATTTTTTAAAAGAAATCAAATTATACTCTTTACCATTAATCCTTAAAAAGCACACTAAAGGTGAAAGCAAGCATTAAGGAGACTTTTTTTTTTTTTTCCATTCAATAAAGCCGTTGGCGGGTGGATTACAGCTTCCCACCTCCACAATGGCCTGGCCACTAGCCCAGGAGGCAGCTCCAAGGTATTAAGAGCTAACAGCAACCTGCCCTTTGAGCCCAGGCTCACAGCAAACAATGGGAATACTCATCAGTACAGACCACAAAAAACGCCCTCTTTGGAACCTAAGAATCAAAATTCAGAGTGTTAATAACAGAAGGCAAAATGTAACCTAATGACACATTTCCAAAGCTTCAGATGTTGGAAAGCTACCTTATATAGTTTGTATTTTGCTGTTGTGCACTTAAAAGTATAAATATGCAACTAATTCTTAATCACGCATAAACAAAATTCGTTTTCAAATTTAATTCTAAGCAAAAAAACCCCAAACAACAACAGCAAAAAGTGTTGCTTAATGCAAACAATAAAACCACCCCGAACCTATTTTGGCCCACCCCCTTACAAGTCAGTGTTACTGTTATCAAGGCACTTCCTGGTATCGAACCGCTGAACAGCAGCCCACGGCCACCCAGCAACCAAGCAGTTACCCAGTGTGGTGTACCATGCTAAGGGCATTTGAAACTCGGCCTATGGGGGCACCTGGGTGGCTCAGTTGGTTAGGTGTCCAAGTCGGCTTCAGCTTGGGTCATGATCTCATGGTTCATGGGTTCAAGTCCACACTGTTAGCGCAGAGCCTGCTTGGGCTCTCTCTGCCCCTCCCCCACTTGCATACACATGCTCGCGCCGCTCTCTCTCAAAATAAATACACTTAAAGCAAAACAAAGTAACTCAGTCTGGGATAGTTCAATGGGGTGTGTTGAGGTATTGCCACCCACATATTCCAGATGAGGGGACGGAGGCTCAGGGCCAGGTAAGTAATTTGCCCAAGATCACAAGGCTAATAAAAGTCGAAGCCAGAATGCAAATGGGGTCTGACTCTAAAGACTCTGCTGGCCAGCTACTGGCTTTTTCATCCCGCACAGTTATTTCCAGGTTAGCACCCACATTTCCTTTGCAGACTATACTTCACTGATAAGGCTGAGAAAACAGAGTCATCACAGACACGGGGAGCACACTTAAAACTACTTAAGCCACTTCCACTGTGTCTGCCTGGCAGAAACCTGCCTGTTGAGGACACCTCTTCAGAGTCTAAGCTGGATTTAATCGAAGGTCAGAAGACTCTACTCAAATGGTAGCTTCTGAAACCCTCCTTCCGTGTGGGCTTCCCTACTTCGCTACTATAAATCCTGCCCAATCATTTTCCCCACAGCAGGTTGGAAACACAGAAAACCCCAACACAAAAGCCGCCTTCACACCTGGGTTCTACTTACAAAGCAATCGTTTTAATGGCATTAATAACTACATTTTCATTAGTCTTCAGGCTTTGGGTTTACAAGCCTAGGACTGCATCAAATCAGAGCAGTGGACACCTTATATTTTTAATCATCCACAAACCAAGGTCCTCAGCTACAGAACAAATACCATCGCTATAAATGCTTCAGAAAGGACACTGAATTAAGGTAAGTAGATGGACAGTTTCAGGACTTATAAATCATAACTAAGTTTTTTATTCCTCCCAATTCCACCCACATCCACAAAAAGACACTGGCAGATGGAAACACTGATACCGACATCCACATATGGAAGGGGGGGGGGGGACTGGGAAGTTAGAGTAACTGAGGAAAATACAGTTACAGTAACCAAATAAATACTTTTCAGTGCAGGATTAACTGTTACTTGCAAAAAAGAATGACCTCTGACCCCAGCCCCAGGGAGCCTGCTGTGCCCAAGTTACAGGTACCTACAACCTAACTGGCTGGAAACTGCACTCATTTCCTTCCAAGGGCTCTTCCCTCCTCCCCCTCCTCCCCCCTCCTCCCCCCTCCTCCCCCCTTCCTCTTTTTTTTTTTTTTAACTGTAGCTCTGTAGATCTATTACAAAATAATTGCTCACTATAGTAAAACACAAAAGTACAGAAGAGGGCCAAGAAGAGTATGAAAACTCCTCAGCATCATTGTGTATAGATGCTTTCACACTTTCTTTTCTACGCTACACAAACATAAGATTATTTTGATTTTAAGCAAAAATGGAACCCATACCAGGCATACAATTTTATAACCTACTCTTAAATTTAAGTATATTGTGAATCTCTCTTCATTTCAGTCAACATATTCGAGCCACTTGATTTTTTGTGGCTAGAGAGACATCACAGTATAGATAAACTTGGGAAATCAATTAAGGTCCACAGTTCCTCACGCAGGACACCAAAGACACTTGAAATTTCCGCTCCTTACATACATCTTCAAGCACATCTTTAAATCCCTTTGAAAAATTCTAGAGGAGGGGCGCCTGGGTGGCTCAGTCGGTTAAGCGGCCGACTTCGGCTCAGGTCACGATCTCACACTCCGTGAGTTCGAGCCCTGCGTTGGGCTCTGTGCTGACCGCTCAGAGCCTGGAGCCTGTTTCAGATTCTGTGTCTCCCTCTCTCTCTGACCCTCCCCCGTTCATGCTCTGTCTCTCTCTGTCCCAAAAATAAATAAACGTTAAAAAAAAAAATTAAAAAAAAAAAAAAAAGAAAAATTCTAGAGGAAATGCTAGATTTCAGGTCCCAGCCTCAAAATGAACAATCTCGTTCCTTCACTACTTCCTGCTATTCCACATTTCTGGGAATCTGTTGTCTCTGCCTCAAAAACTCCTATTCATCCTTCAAGACCAAGTGAGGGAAATGGGGCAGGAGAGTGTGGGTGAGGCCTTTCCTGATCCCCTTCATAAATCAGCACAGGCCTCTTTCTCCTGTGTTCCCACCCCAGTGAGCCCAGGCACCCAGTGAGCCCTTATCATGAAGTATTTCCATTTCTTTCCTTCCCTGGATGACAAACCCTGCAAGGATAGAATTATTAATTCGTTTCCAATAAAGACCACCTTAATGAATGGACAGGGGAAGTGAAAATACAACCTTGTATCATCTTCTGTCCACAGCCACAGCTATCCCTAACTTGGAACATTCTGACTATTTGAGGGCATCAAGTTCTGAAAGCACGGCATAGAAAACTAAACTCTTTATCAGGATCACGTATTCCAGCGGTCATCTTATACAGGCAATTCACAATGTGAAATGGGTTGTGCTCGGTAAATTCATTTACAGGTTGATTATTCGGATTATAGAAGGCAGTCGGTAAATTTTTGCCAAACTGAATTCTATCTGAGAAAGAAAGTATTGCTCTAAACTGTCTCGAGATAAGTACGGTTTACTGGGTTCAAGAATAAGGAAAGGAACCCTGAGGTTTGCTCATTAAGGTTGGTAAAAGAACAGTGTGCCTTCGCTGAAAGCATTAGGAAGAGGCCATTAACTGGTATAACAACATCTTGCAACAAGATTCCTATATCTCCAGCTAGTGTTTCTCAAACTTTCTTCCCACAGTTCCCTACAGACTGATGCTAATCTTTAATGGTGCCCTTTATCACTCCCAGGGCAAAGAAGGGAAACCATCCACCTCTTTCCTCTGAGAAAGTAAAGAAAGAACAAAACAGTTCCCCATCTTCAGCCCAGGGGAGGTAAGAATCAAGACAAATGAAAGGTGTTGGATTAGCTTAGCGTTCTGGGCATAAGAAAGGACTAAAAAGCAAAGTATGTATGTTTTTTTTTTTTGTTCTTTTTTTATCAAACCATTAATTAAAAAGAAAACCCAAACGGTATCAAAACTCTCCCAGCAAGAACAGGTAAGTGTAGCCAAGAAATGCTTGAAACAGAAGAGGAACAAAGAAGAACTTGTCTACCGGATATTAAAAAATTATTCAACTTCCAATCATTTCAATGGGTGGTACTGGCACAAGAACAGAGAGAAAGACCAGTGAACAGAATAAGAAGTCCAAAAACATACCCAGGAATTCTGAGTATGATGAAGATGGCATTTCATATTGGTAGGGAAATGGGAGATTACTCAACAGATGGTACTGAGACAATGTACTATTTGGGGGAAAAAATGAGATTAAGATTATTTCTACCCCTTCTAGAATCAGCAAAAAAATGTTGCTTTTAACAATCTCTCCAGGGCAATAACCTTCTGAGCCTGAGCTTGGTGGGGGGGACCCTAAAATCAGAAAGGTAAAGACGGAACTACATGAACTTCTGTGTATCAAACACCATAACTAAGAATAAAATATGGAAATAATATGAACTGTAGCTAGCAACAAAAGACCCAAAGAACACAGGGTTCTGATGATCAGTCACTAAATGACCTAACAAATCACTCGGAGGAATCAAGGTACCATTCTGAAGTGAAATTGCCGAGAAAACAAATACTCTAGAATATGAGTCAAAATGAATTTCTTTATATATTTCTAAAACCCCAGCTATGCAGAACCCTTAGGCAATTTTAGTTTAAGACAGCTTCAGAGCTCTAGCACTGTAACCACCTCAGATATAAATCTTTTCTTAATTTCTTGTTTTTTACTTAAAAAAAATTTTTTTTAAATTCTAAGTTCATTTGGAGAGAGAGCGGGAGAGAGAGGGAGAGAGAGGGAGAGAGAGGGAGAGAGCGGGCGAGCAAATGGGAGAGGGGTACAGAGAATCCCAAGCAGGCTTCACACTGTCAGCAAACAGCCCAATGCAGGACTTGAACTCACTGACTGTGAGATCATGGCCTGAACTGACGCTGGACACTTAACCGACTGAGACACTCAGGGGTCCCTTTTCTTAATTTCTTTGTAAATTCATTACATTTATAAAGCTAAGGATACTTCTGCCTGCGTGTCTAAAAGCCTTCTTCAAACTTCTTATGCAAAACCAGACCTGTTGACTCATTTTCCCCATCTCAATAAATGATACAACCACTCACACTGTGTCTCAAGCAAGACCCCAGGAGGCACTGTGATTCCTCTCTGCCTCACCCCTCACTAGCATTCCATCAGCACCACTTTACTTTGGCCCCAGCATATATCCCGGAACCATCCACTTCCACCTCCACTGCTACACCAGTCCCTGCCACCCACACATCCACCCTGACCACCTCCTAACATCTCCTTGCTTATCTCCAGTCCATGCTCCACACAACAGGCAGAACTCACAACAATTTAGGACATAATGCAATCACCTCCCCTTCCTGTCTAAACCCTCCAAAGGCTTTCTAATTCACTGAGAATAAGAGACCAGACACTATCAGGCCTCATCCGCTTTCTTTTATCGGCCTTCTTTGATTCCAAGTTGGTTGTAACTTGGAATCAAGTTGTTACTTACCAGCTCTTCCCTCTCATCCCTTGCTCATCAGTGATATTCACACAACCATGGTTAAGACTGCACCCAAAATACCAAATTCTCCAGATGCCACCCCACCCTTTCCTTACCTTGTTTTGTTTTCTCCATAGTACCCATCATTAACCCTCTTTTCAGTGTCTTCCCTTCCATTAGAACAGAAGCAAAGCACCATGAGAACAAACATCTTCACTACTGTGTCCTTAATACTTAGGGTCTGAACCCAGAGGAGCCATGCATGTATTTGTTAAACAAAGGAATGAATCTTAAGTGCAACTGAATAATTTTTTTTAATGTTTATTTTGAGAGAGAGAGAAAGCAAGCATGGGAGGGGCAGGGAAAGACAGAGAGAGAGAATCCCAAGCAGGCTCCACACCACCCAGTGCAGAGCCCAACCCAGGGCTCAATCCCAAGAACTGTGGGATCAGGACCTGGGCCAAAATCATGAGTCAGACGCTTAGCCAACTGAGCTGCCCAGGCGCCCCTAGAACTAAATAGTAAGAAAAATAACAATAATGTTTCTTTTTGAGAGAGAGAACGAGCAGCACAGAGCCTGATGTGGAGCTTGAATTCATAAATCATCACAAGATCATAACCTGAGCTGAAGTCAGACACTTAACTGACTGAGCCACCCAGGCACCCCTGTAACTGAATATTTTTACGAACCATATTTTGACTCCTTGACTGAACAGCTATGGTGTCTGCTCAGGGCCTAAGGAAGAAGTTAGCCCTGTTCAGTCTCTGATCAACTACACTTTGAGTTTTGTTCTGCCTCCTTTTTAAAATCTGTTTCTTGCCTGCCATCAGCTGTCACTGCACTGCTAACATCCCTTGGTGGCCCCTCTCCCCACTTCAACCATTTAGCAGGTCGGGAAAATAAAAGTCTGTAACAATGGGGCTGTTCCATCATTAAAGTCCACTAACGTTAGTGCAGAAAGGCAGATCTCACTGAATTTCCAAAAGGGTTTTTAAGCTCCCTTCTGGATCTCAGACAGTTACTAGTCCCTACACCTAAATTCTGACATTTTCAATATCCTAGGATAAAAGTACACCATATAGCCATCTTACTAAAAATGTTGGCATCTCCTTCAAGCCATAAGCCAAACAATAATTTCATTAAAAAAAAAAAAAAAAAACTAAAAACATTAGAGTATTTCTTAAGATAAAGAATGAGTGTGTCTTTTAGGGGAGATGTAAAACTGAGCACACCCACTGCCAAACTAGAGTTCTACCTAGTGCTGTTAAGATTCAGGCCGACTTTTATGCCAAACTGTGTGTGAAATTTCCATTTTAAGAGCCGAGTGTGGAGTTTCAGCCTGGGCTGCAAAGCACAGCAAAAGCCATAATCATAAGTTACACACTGTAACCTCGGCCCCAATTCAGGCCTTCCCCAAAAGTTCTTTAAGACTAAAATCGTCTTGTGCCATCTCCTGCAGCCAGTCTAAACAGAGGGTTGACAGGTTGAGAAGCAGAGGACCGGAACCGGAAAGGTAAGTCCACTCCAAAGCTTCAAGTAATGGGACTTCTTAGGATCCAAGACAGAAAAGAGAAGAGCTGCAGGAAAGCTGACAGAATGCCTGAGCGGGTACACTGTTTCCCCGGAAAGGTTTCCCTGACCAGAAAGGCAGAGTGGTCACAAAAAAGGAAGAACTGGCACCAGAGGGCAAACTGGATTTCTACTTTATCTCAACTGTCAGAAAGTTAATAAACAGTGAGATACAAGTCCTACATCCAAAAAAGATGAGGTAGGAGATTTGCTAAAGGAGACCAAAAGTAAGAGGGTCAAGCATGGGCTTAGGGAAAGGACTCTCCAAGTGTAAGAAGGGTAGGTCAAGTTTGCGCTACATTTTCTGGCGTACCAGGACCCCTACTGGTTTGTATATATTGATTCTGAATCCGTGAAAAATGTATTTGTTTGGTGGGCAATCTAGCATTTGAACTACTTTGGTAATCATCTCCAAAGGTGCGATTTCACCCAATGGCAGTCATGTGGACTTACTTTCAAAACCATTCTGTAAACAATTTATACAGCTCATCCTCAATTTCAGATGTGGACATTTCTCTTGTCCAAAAGCACAATTTGCATAAAATTCCAGGTAATTCATGGGAGATCCGGGAGAAAATTTTTATCTGCAGGTTCCTAAATCACTACCATAGTTTAAATTTGTCCTAAGTGGCTATCCTCTAAGCTTTTCAGACACTCAGGACCCTTCCTGGCAGAAGCTGGGCTCTGGATTTAAACAAGATCCTAATGGAAACACATAGGAACGCGGGATCAATGTGCTGAAAGCACTGACATTCTCAACTGCTGTTTTATCTTCTTTCCCAATCCTGTACTTCCTCCCTTAGAGGAACAAGTATCCATATGTTTTCCCCTCACATCTAATGCTTGAACATTTAGACCAGCACTAGATTTAAAAGCCAAAGTTTCAAAGGTATTGGTTACAAATTAAAAACCAACAGTAACCAGCTTGGCCTTGCTCAGCACTGACTCCTCTAAAAGTTCATTCTCAGGGGACCTCCCTGCATTGGTTTGTTCTGTGGCTGGATGAATCCCAAATCTTACCCACACAGTAAGCATTTCTGTACTTCACACATACGCTGTCCCATTAAATCCCTTTACTGAGTCCACATTCCTCTTCTACCTCAAATTCACTCCACTACAAGTCTGTCATTCCAAAATCATCGCCCTTCTAAAGATTACTTTGGTTAATCCCTTTGTTAATCCTGAACATGATTCCAGCCACTTTTATGACACATATGGCCAATGAGGACCCAGATACTGGATAACACACACACACACACACACACACGCACACACACATCCCTAAACTGAGCTAGTTAACCCCGAATCTACCACGGGCTAAGAACTACTTTTCCCAAGGTTCTCTTTCCATTAACTCAACAGACTGGTGTGGTCAAGAGTGCAGTGGGCAGCCTTTTCATTTACAGGAGAGCCTCCACCAGGGAAATCTGTAAGTATGCTATGGAAGGGTTCTAACCAGATTAACTGACCTCGGCTCTAGCTCTGCAAAAGCAAAGGTGCATATTTCAGAGAATCAAACGATAACCGTTACTGTCACTACTATCACACGTATGGTGCAAACAACCTTATGAGAGAGCGATGGTCAATCACACCCATTTAGCAGAGGACTTGGACGTGGAAAGCTAAAGTGCCTTGCACAAATTCGGGCTGAGGACCACACCCACGGGGGCCACCCTGGTCGGCCTGACCCCAAAGCCCGTGCTCTTGTGCGTTGCGTTCACCGCCCCACCACTGACCTCTGCTTCCAACGCCCGACATTGCCGGGGAGCTTCGGGTCTGGGAAGCAGGTAAATGCTCAAGCCAACGGAATACCGGCAGGGCCGCCCGCCGGGATGCTGCATACAGGAGGCGGCTCCCGGGGAGCAGGGACTCACCTGTAGGCGGCCACGGCGCGGGTCTGCAGGTATTTCTGGGCGGTCATGACTCCCACGAAGAGAAAGTTCCTGTCGCGCGGACCGCCATCCGAGGCCGGGCCGTGCGGCCAGAGCTGCGCCCCGCGCGCATCGCCGCGCGCCCCGCCGGCCTGGGAAGCCGCCGCCTGCCCTGGCCGGCAGCCTTCGAGGCTGGCGCGGCGCCGAGGACCCGCTCGCTTCAGCTCAGAGGCGCGGGGCAGGACGAGCCGTGAGGCCAGCACGAAGCCCAACACAAGCCCGAGCAGCACGCTGAGCCAGGCGCGCCGGCCGCGCGCGGCCATGCCCGCGCCGCTCCGCCCGCCGGGCCGCCGCCGCCGCCGCCGCAGGCTCCGCGCGCCCTCAGCCCGCCGCCCCCGCCCGCGGAGGCCAGCCCGCCCTAGCGCCGCGAGGCCCGGCCCGGGCAGCGCCGCGGCCGCCGCGGGCCCGCCGCGCCCATCGCGGCCCCCGAGCCGCCCGCAGGCCCGACGCCGCCGCTTTGTTCCGCACGCCCACCCCCACCGCCGCGGCCTGCGCCTTTAAGAGGGGACCATGCCCGGCGCGCGCCGGCAGCGGCTAGAGCGCGAGGCGGCGGCGGCTCCTCCCGCTGGCGCACGGGGGCGCGGGGCCAGCGCGACGGCGACGGCTGTGGCAGCGGAGTCCGCACCCCAGTCCCGCCCTGCCCGCGTCTCTCGGCTGGCTCGGCTAGGCTCGCGCGGCACCCGCCCCTGTCCTCTTCGTGGCCGGCGCCGCCGCTGCAGCTGCACATCCTCCGGCTTAGCTCGCCATTGCAACAGGAGCCCCTCACGTCACGCACGGCGCGTTATGAAGCGGCCCCGGCGGCGGTGGAGCCTGGCCCCTCTCGGGATCCGTCCGCGCCGCCGGATTGGCGCAAAAGTGAATGGGGGGCGGTTCACGTGGCCAAAGTTTAACAAAAAAAAAAAAAAAAACCCTCCCGGCGCGCGCTAGGCGCCCGCCCCGCCCGCGCGGTCTGCGGCTGGGCTGCCGGGGCGGAGGGGGCGTGGGGCCGGCTCGGCGCCGGCGGGGGCCCGGGCCGCGGCGCCCTGCAGCCCGTTATCCGCCCGGCGACCACGCCCCCGCCGGTCCGAGCTCGGACTCTTGGCGGCGGCGCCCAGCCCTGTCCCCGGGGCGTCCTCTCCCCGGGACCGTGTCCTCCAGGCGGCCCCATCCTGCAAGATGCACTGCTGGCGTGAAGCTGAGGAGGGATTTTTAAAGAAGGGGCTTCTTGGTCCCCAAACTCTGCCCGAACCGCTCGTTCCATCTGTTGAGACTGTCCTCACATAAACCCCACTGCCCACGCCCTGCCCTCCAGCCAGGCGGACCTGACCGTCTACCTTCCCCGCGTCTTCCCGATTCACACTGCACCTTTGTTCCCGCCGTTATGTGGGCAGGAACGAGCACATATAGAATAAACAGTGCAGGAGCCGTTTGAGACGTGCAAGCTTAGAGAGTGAACCGTGAATTCACTTACCTTGTTCCCTGCCCCTAGTTTCTAAGCTTAAAAAAAAAAAAAAACACCCGTATTTAATGCCCAAGCTCCTAACACTGCTAGTCTTTAATGGATTTGAAGAAATGGTAGGTGATGTTAATACTCTGGATGGTAAACACTACTTTTATTTACATTCTTTGTGGGCAGATAGTCGACTAGTACCCCCAATCTACCTGAATCTTTGTCAATATTTCTACGTAGTTCATCCATAAAAGTGCCGTGTATTTCTAGACACAGGTTTTGAACAACAGCCTCTCTAGGATGGATTTTAAATTTTATACATTTCCTCTTTTTAAAAAGAAACTTAGTAAGGCTACAAAAGCCAAGGAAGTGTCCATACAACTAATGTTTGCATAGAGTAAATATTAGTCTTGTTACTTAGTCGCCAATATATTGGGGTTTTCTAATGAAACTCCTGGAGAGCAAAGTGTTTCCCTGGGCCTGACAGGTCCCCTTCATGTCATCAAATGAATTAGGGACAGAAAGTAAGCATGCTTGAGGTAATCCTTTGGATCTTTCTTCATTGTTAATATGACCAAATGTTTGAAATATTACACAATTTGAAGTGGCAAGTTGTGGGAGATACAGACACAGTCTCTGCAATTGAATGGTGGTCACTGTTGTTTATTCTTCAGATATTACCACTTTCTTTGGCACTTGTGATTTATGTCAAAAATAGTTCATTACCCACCTTCCCCACAGACTCCCTCCCGAAGAGGTGATCCACATCTAAAAATAAAATGCTCATTATACAGTGAACACAGGATTCCAGCAGTGGTCTTGGGCAAAATACAGAACACATAACCATGAATTACAGGCTTGAAAACCATCCAAAGGGGTTTCCAGTAAGACCATAAGCCACAAATGCCAAGTAGTCACCAGATGCCCCAAATTCAGCAACAGCCCCATAATTCACAATGATTTCCATAAAGCACGAATCTGGCAAGACACAGATGTTCAATCTGGTGACATACTTAATGAGTTCAGTATTTTCTAACCTGCCTAAAACCCTGTATATTTCCTCTTCTAGACTGAAATCCAATGAAAAGCATATAAACATGTGTTGGGACTTAACATTTTGTGGCTGGTAAACGTTTTGTCCTCCTCAATTTCTTGCTTCGTAGATCCATAGCCTCACCTGCCTCCTCTGCAGACTCATGAAGTGTGTCTTTCATGATGTAGAGAGGATTCCCTATCTCCATAAAGCCTGAGTGACCATTTAGAACGCCCAGTACAAAGAGAATGTGACATAGGTGAAGTCCTCCCAGGAAAAGCAGGGTGATGCCTGCCCAGAGGATGGTGGGAAGGGAGGAGAGCCAAGGACCTATAGAAGTCAGCCAGGGGCTCCCGGAGCCTCTACACCGGTGAAAGGGCCGCTTCCCAAGTGCAGCCTGGGGATAGGGAGGGGAAGCTTCAACTCAGCTGGAAGCAGCAGCTCGATCTTCAAGCTGAGATAGTTCTCCCCGGGAAGGATCTAAAGATGTCCCATCAAGGGCCCCTGCAGAGGCCTGAATCAGGAGGGGATTTCATAGCTGAAGGCAAATGCCAGGATTTCAGTGACAGCCCAAAGGGCCAAATCGATAACTCCACTGTGGAGGCCTGTCTGTCTGGACACCAGCCCCACCAGCTCCTGCACAGCCATTACCAGCAAGGATCTTGGGAGGATGGCGTGCATCTGAGACCCTAGCCTACCAATGCACACACAGCACCCTCCTCAAAACCTGCTCCAGGCCAGGCAGCTCCTCACTCCCTATGTCTCCCTCCCCCTAATTTATTTTTAAAGGTGAGGAGAAGTCAGGTTGATCAGATTTCATAGGCATTGCACCTTAGTAAACGGAGGAAAGAACTATTTCTCGATTTTGCTGCACTAGGAGCCCTCCCTCTTAGGTTGAGGGACTCGTTGACTATTTTTCCCATCTTAAACAAGGAGTGGTGTTTGGGACACCTGGGCGGCTCAGTGGGTTGAACATCCAACTCTTGATTTCAGCTCAGATCGTGATCTCACGGTGCATGAGTTGGAGCCCCACACTGGGCTCTGCGCTGACAGTGCAGAGCCTGCTTGGGATTCTCTCTCTCCTTCTCTCTCTACCCCTCCCCAACTCATGCTGTGTGTGTGTGTGTGTGTGTGTGTGTGTGTGTGTGTGCCTTCTTCTCTCAAAATAAATAAACTTAAAAAAAAAAAAAAGGAGTGGAGTTAGCCACACTCAGAAAAACTTGCAAGGGAAGCCCCAAACTAGAGAGTTATTTAAGAATAAAAGTTCCTAATGGCACACACACCACCTAAGATGGGGGTCCCCGGCTGGCTCGGGTGCAGAATTGGGATTCTGGTCATCCCTCTACACGAGGAAGTCCCACCAGGAACAAGCTGCACACCCCCCTCAGGGGCTCAGTTTCCTCATCTCCAAATGGGTCTTTCCACAGGTCATGTTAAAGTCCCTTCTCCATGATTCTAGACTGATATTTAGAAATGTGTTCAAAAATGCCATGCTAACTTCATTTCTGTCTTCATGCAGTGTGATTATCTATGTCACGTACCTAAAATTCATCTCTACCTACATTACTGAATATTTTCTCACAAATTGCAACCCTCTTCCCACCCACGTTACATTTATTTTTTCTGTTGCTAATACATTGAATGCCTGTAACAGGTATAACATTTCATATAATTTGCAGCAATTTCTTGGAAACCCTTGGTAAATACCTCAATTGTTTGTTGGCAGCAAGCCTTGAGCAACCGACAGAGTTCCCTGTAAGGGCTTCTTTAAAGACACAGCTCCTAGACTCCGGCCTCAGACAAGGGGCCCTGCGAAAAGTGGTAATCATTTTTTAAAACCTTTAGAAACACCTCTTTTGAGAAACAGCAAATTCAGAGGAGGCAGTTATAATAATTGGTCTTTTCAGAAGGTTCTGTTCATTGCCTGCAAAGAAGAAAATCTATAATGACCATTTTACTAAGATTGCCACTTAACCTCTTTTAACCCAATAAAACTTTGCTTTATTATTAATGCTGCTATTAAACTGGCATTTAAGGTCCTCATTAGCTAATTACTTTTGCTCAATATTTCCTTCTATTTGCAGCATTTCCAGGCAGATGCAGGAAAGGGCAAGCTACTGTGGCTTATGTTCTGGCTTCCAGACATGAGTGGATCTGACACTGGTTGTGCTAGAATGATCTTCATGCTTCTTTGGTCTCTGCTTATCAGCTCTGTCCATTCTTTCTGTCAGATACTGAGTCATTATGGGTGTGCTTCTCACACAAGTGTGTGTGTTTGACAGAAGAAACTCAGCACCACTCTGCATGCTGGGCGGATGGGATGTAATCTTACTAACTAGGAAACATTGGCTGACGCCAGCACAGGCGCTATTGAGAAACAGCCTGAATGTTCTCTGCAAGATAACCTCACTGCGGAGGCCGGGGACAGTTTGCTTCTAGGCTAAGACTTAATCCTTGTAGAGCAGAGAAGTTTGCTTTTCCCATCCTTTGCCAAGAAATGCCATTAATCTTTAGAGCAGTGCCAGAGTTTCCACAGCTGGAAAGTTTGCACAAAGACAAAGCTTCCATTCCACAGGAGGGGGGGAAGGAGTGCCCCCCCCATCAGAACACAAGCACTAGTCGGCAGCATGGCCACCTTCAGGGGTCCATATGGTGGTCAGACCTGGTCACCTCGTGGAAACGCTCCAGACATATATGCAGCTCAGACTCTCTTTGTTTTACTCACAGCCTAATGAAGCATAAAATTGCTTGGAGGAAAAAAATATGCAAGTTGCAGAAGAAGTTTTAAGCTACAAATTGAGGCAGCAGAAATTCATATCCACAAACACATAGAGTGCAAAGCAAGAATAAGAAAACATCAACAACAGGGGCACCTGGGTCAAGCATCTGACTTTGGCTCAGGTCATGATCTCGCAGTTAGTGAGTTTGAGCCCTGCGTTGAGCTCCGTGCTGATAGCTCAGAGCCTGCTTCAAATTCTGTCTCTCTCTGTGCCACCTCTGGTCATGTTCTCTGTGTCTCTCTCAAAGAATAAATAAACATTAAAAAATTTTTAAGAAAACATCAATGACATAAAACCTGCTCAAACGACCCCATGTCATTAATCTTTCACATGCCTTGTTGTGTTATCACGCCCATGCTAGGGTCATAAATACATCATTACCCATCTAATGCATTATAAGGATGATTATCCAGAAGTGATATTAAGGCCTCTACAGGAGTTCAAAATAAAAATAGTATGATGATGCACTCTGTTGGAGAGTCTGGAGAAAGAGGCTCTCCAACAGTCTGGGAGCAAAATCATGCAACCCACTGGGAAGGCAATTTGGTCAAAATTGCAAAATACAAGTGCATTGACTTTTAACCCAACAATGCCACTTCTGAGAATTTGTTCCCCAGCTATACCAGTACAAAATGACACTTGTACATGGTTATTCTCTGCCACATTGTTCGTGACACTAAATGATTAGACCCGAGTGTCCATTTCATGAGGAATAGAGAAATAAACAATGGTGCATCCATCAGAGAAGGAAATAGTCTGCAGATGGAAAACAGAGCAAGGAAGCATTCACCTCCTACTGAGATGGAAAGAGTATGATGTGGTACAGAACAAAGAGCAGAGAGAATAAGAATTTTGCTAGTGTTTTTATAACAAAACACTAGAAGGATGCACAAGAAATAAGAGAAGAAAAGCCCCAGGTGTGGGGCTTGGCAGTTGAGGGAAAATGTGAGTGAGATTTCCCAGTAGAGGCTTAAATATTTGTCTGATTTTTTGTTACATGATTGTATTATGTATCTAACCCTCCAAAAAATGATACCAATTTCCCACAAATTGAAGCCCAAAGATGATATTAACAGAGTATTGATCACTGAGACCACGAATTCTCCCGGACCATTTATTTGGTGCAACTGCTCGTTTGATGCAAGTGGAAACCGGGACCCAGAGAAATGAAACCAGCTGGCCACGTGGGTGCTGCCATCAACTAGCCAATACCCCAGCCCAGAATGCCTCAGATTCTAAGCAAGAATCCCCCAAATATTTTCTTTCAAGTTTTGGCTCTCACCCCTCAGCAAGCAGCTAAAATGAAAATTTCAGAGATATAATCAAGCTTTTACTATCTAATTTCCCTAATATATCATTGTAAGTGTTCTACCAGCGTGGAGATGCCATTAAGAGTCCTCTCAAACCATCAAAATGCCTATGCTACTTTAAGAATTTATTTCTCTACTTGTTTTATCCTGGTTCCTCCTCGTACTTTATTTTTGGCCCTACCATAATCTCAGGACCTCATGCCATGTCTTTTATTTTTTTTGTAACTTTAAACATATAAACAATATCAATCTTTTAAAATTTTCTTAGGCTAACAGTATTAAACACACCAAAGCGAGCAAGGGCAGTGCCAGAACATTGTGACGATGGCGCCCTCTTGTGGTATATAACTATTCCTGTTAAATTGACATCTATAATCTTGGACTCAGAATAATGGTTAGGGTTTTTTTTTAATTTTACGGTTAATAATGACCTGTTTCTAGGGGCATCTGGGTGGCACAGTCAGTTGAGCATCAGACTCTTGACTTTGGTTCAGGTAGTGATCTCACGGTCATGGGATCAAGCCCCGCATCAGGCTCTGTGAGTGGTGAATGTGGAGCCTCTTTGGGATTTTCTCTCTCCCTCAGCCCCTCTCCCCTGTTTGCGCACTCTCTGTCTCTCGCTTTGTCTCTCAAATAAAACAAGAAGAAGCAGCAGAAGGAAGAGGAGGAGAAGGTGGAGAAGGAGGAGAAGGAGAAGAAGAAGGAGGAGGAGAAGGAGGAGGAGGAGGAGGAGGAGGAGGAGGAGGAGGAGGAAAAGGAGACTCTGTTTCTAATCACTGCCTTACCAGAATTTTCCAAGGAGATAACCTGGTCTTGGATTTGTGGCTAACCAGTTTGTAAAACTGTAAAATGAGAGGAGTTGAGCTTAAAAAGCTCCAGTTAGAATCTACCCCTTGCTTCTTGAAGCTGAATGAGAAATTCAGGAAGTGTGATAAGTGTCTGTAGTTTTAACAAGCGCTGGTGAGATTCTGATACCCAGATAGTTTTGAGAGCCATGGATCTCTGCTTTCATGTGGGAAATGGGTCATATCCCCCATCAGTGAAGACTACCAGCCAGTGTAAATGGATTGCGTGTGGTAGTAGATGCCCAGGGAGAATCTTTAGCTTCCTGCATGTCCTGGAGATCACAGCTACAGAATTCACACCGGAGAGGGTGTCTGCCAGCCCTTGAAGCAGCTGTTGGAAGTAAAAATGTTTTCTTTGCAATTCTCCTTAAGATGCCACCTTTAACACATTTGCACTCATACGAACTGTCAGTGACATGGTCATCTGTACATGGCGTTTGCCTTTGTTGTGTCCCCCAAGAAGGGCCCAGGTCCCCAGCTACACCTAAACTCAGGGGGCACTCTGAAAATGTGCCCTCCTGCTGGGCAAATGGAAAAGAAGACTCAAAGATAACACACTTTAATATCACAAACTAGAAGTGGTCTTTTTAAAAATCATTTTATTTTAATTTTTTTCATCATGACAATATTCTCTTTAATCCCCATCCAGTTCCCACATCTCCCCACCCACCTCCCCTCTGGTAACCATCAATTTGTTCTCTATAATTGAGTCTGTTTCTTGGTTTTCCTCTCTCTCTCTCTCTCTCTCTCTCTCTTCCCCTATGCTTGGTTGTTTTGTTTCTTTTTTTTTTAATTTCTTTAATGTTTATTTCTTTTGAGAGAGAGAGAGAGAGTGCGGGGAGGAGTGGGCAGAGAGAGAGAGAGAGAGAGAGAGAGAGAGAGAATCTCAAGCAGGCTCCATGCTGCCAGAACAGAGCCCAATGTGGGGCTTGAACCCACAACCTGTGAGATCATGACCTGAGCTGAAATCAAGAGTCGGACACTTAACCAACTGAGCCACCCAGGCGCCCCTGGTTGTTTTGTTTCTTAGATTCCACATATGAGTGAAATCATATGGTATTTGTCCTTTTCTGACTGACTGGTTTTGCCTAGCATAATACTCTCTAGTTCCATCCATGTCATTGCAAATGGACACTTGGCTGAATAATATTCCATTTTATACACATATAAAGTATTATATATATAATATTCCATTATATATGTAATGTGTACAATATATATACACACACATATATATACATATATATATACATATATGTGTGTGTATATATATACATATATGTGTGTATATGTGTGTATGTGTATATATATATATATGTGTGTGTGTATGTGTGTGTATATATATAACTTCTTTATATTCATCCATCTTTATCCATCCATCTATCAATGGACACTTGGGCTGTTTCCATAATTTGGCTACTGTAGGTAATGCTTCTATAAACATAAGGGTGCATATATTCCTTTGAGTTAGTGTTTTTGAAGTCTTTGGGTAAATAAATACTCATAGTGTGATTGCTAGATCGTAGGTTAGTTCTATTTTTAATTTTTTGAGGACCCCCCCCCCATACTGTTTTCCACAGTGGCTGCACCAGTTTGCATTCCCACCAACAGTGCAAGAGGGTGCCTATTTCTCACCAACACTTGTTGTTTCTTGTGTTTTTTATTTTAGGCATTTTGACAGGTGTGAGGTGATCTCTTTTGAGCTTTGATTTGCATTTCCCTGATGATGAGTGATGTGGAGCATCTTTTCATGTGTCTGTTGGCCATCTGTATGACTTCTTGGGAGAAATGTCTGTTCATGACTTCTGCCCATTTTTTAATTGGATTATTTGGTTTTGGGGTATTTACTTGTATCAGTTCTTTATATATTTTGGATACTACCCTTTTATCGGACATGTCATTTGCAAATATCTTCTCCCATTCTGCAGTTTGCTTTTTAGCTTTGTCATTTTTTTAGTTTTGTTAATTGTTTCCCTCACTGTGCAGAAGCTTTTTATTTTGATGTAGTCCCAATAGTTTATTTTTGCTTTTGTTTCCCTTGCCTCAGGAGACATATTTAGAAAAATGTTGCTACAGCCAATGTCAGAGAGGTTACTTCCTATGTTCTCTTCAAGGATTTTTATGGTTTCAGGTCTCATATTTAAGTCTTTAATCTATTTTGAGTTTATTTTCTGTCTGGTGAAAAAAAAATGGTACAGCTTCATTCTGTTCCATGTGCCTGTCCAGTTCTCCTAACACAATTTGCTGAAGGGACTGTCTTTTTCCCATTGTATATTCATTCCCTTTGTCAAAGATTAACTGACCATATAATCATGGTCTTATTTCTGGGTTTTCTGTTCTAGTCTATTATCTATGTGTCTATTTTTATGCCAGTACCATACTGTTTTGTTAATATAATTTGAAATCTGAAATTGTGTTTTTCTTTTTCAAGATTCTTTTGGCTACTCAAGGTCTTTTGTGGTTCCATACAAATTTTAGGATTGTTCGTTCTAGTTCTGTGAAAAATGCTGCTGGTATTTTGGTAAGGATTGCATCAAATCTATAGATTACTTTGGGTAGTATAGATATTTTAACAATATTTGTTCTTCCAACCCACAAACATGGAATGTCTTTCCATTTCCTTGTGTCTCCTTGAGTTTCTTTTATCAGTGTTACAGTTTTCAGAGTACGAATCTTTCACCTCTTTGGTTGTTTATTCCTAGATGTTTTATTGTTTTGGTGCAATTCTAATTGGGATTGTTTTTTTAATATCACTTTCTGCCTGCTTCATTATTAGTGTATAGGAATTATGTATAGTGTATAGTAATACAACACATTTCTGCATATTGATTTTGTATCCTGTGACTTTAGTGAATTCATTTTTCAGTTCTAGTAGTTTTGGTGGACTCTTCAGGGCTTTCTGTGTATAGAGTATCATGTCATCTGCAAATAGCAAGAATTTGACTTCTTCTCTACCAATTTGGATGCCTTTTCTTTATTTTTCTTATCTGATTGCTGCAGGTAGGACTTCCAGTACTATGTTGAATAAAAGTGGTGAGAGTGGACGTCCTTGTCTTACTCCTGACTGTAAGGGAAAGGCTCTGAGGTTTTCACCTTTGAGTATGATGTTAGCTGTGGGTTTGTCATAGATGGCCTTTATTATGTTGAGTCATGTTTTCTCTAACCCTGTTGAGGATTTTTATTATGAATGGATGTACTTTGTCAAATGCCTTTTCTGCATGTATGGAGATGATCATACAGTTTTTATCCTTTCTCTCACTGATGTGATACATCATGTTGATTGTTTTGCAAATATTAAACCATCTTGCATTTCAGGAATAAATCCCACTTGATGGTGGTGTATGATTTTTTAAAATATATTGTTGGATTTGGTTTGCTAATATTTTGTTGAGGATTTTTGCATCTATATTCATGAGATATTGGCTTGTAATTCTCTTTTTGTGTGTCTCCTTATCTGTTTTTGGTATCAGGGTGATACTGGCCTCACAGAATGAATTTGGAAGTTTTCCTTCCTTTTTTACTTTTTTTTTTGGAATAGTTTGAGAAGAATGGGTATTAACTCTTCTTTAAATGTTTGGTAGAATTCATCTGTGAAGTTGTCTGGTCCTGGACTTTTGCTTTTTGGGAGATTTTTGATTACTGATTCAATATCATTGCTGGTGATTGGTCTGCTCAAATTTTCTATTTCTTCCTGCTTTAGTTTTGGTAGGTTATATGTCTCTAGGAATTTATTCATATCTTCTAAGCTGTCCAATTTGTTGGTATATAGGTTTTCATAATGTTCTCTTACAATTGTTTGTAATTCTGTGTGTCGTTTTTTATTTCTTCTCGTCCATTAGTAATGTTGTTTATTTGAGTCCTCTGTCATTTTTTTTAATGAGTCTTGTTAGAGGTTTATTGATTTTGTTGATCTTTTCAAAGAACCAGCTCCTGGTTTCTTGATTCATTCTGTTGTGGGGTTTTTGTTATTGTTGTTTTGTTTTGTTTTAGTTTCTCTATAATTTGTTTCTGCTCTCGTTTTGTTATTTCTTTCCTTTTGCTGTGTTTGGGTTTTGTTTGCTCTTTTTCTGTCTCCTTTAGGTGTTAGGTTAGGTTGTTTATTTGAGATTTTTCTTGCTTTTTGAGGTAAGCCTGTGTTGCTATAAGCTTCTTTCTTAGAACCACATTTGCTGCATCTCAACGAGTTGGGGGGGGGGGGGCACTGTGTTTCCATTTTCATTTGTTTCCATGTAATTTTTTTAATTCTTCTTTGATTTCTTGGTTGGCCCATTCATTGTTTAATAGCATGTTATTTAACTTCAGTGTATTTGTGGTCTTTCCAGGTTTTTCTTATGATTGATTTCTAGTTTCATAATGTTGTGGACTGAAAAGATACAGGGTATGACTTCAGTGTTTTTGAATTTGTTAAGACTTGGGTTGTGGCCTAATATGTGATCTGTTCTGGAAAATGTTCCATGTGCCCTTGAAAAGAATGTGTATTCTGCTGTTTTAGGATGGAATATTCTAAATATGTCTGTTAAATCCATTTGGTCCAGGGTGTCATTCAAAATCACTGTTTCATTTTTTTTTCATATGAATGACCTTTCCATCAATGTAAGTGGGGCGTTAAAGTCCCTATTATTATTGTACTGCTATCAATTATTTCTGTTATGTTTGTTATTAGCTGTTCTATGTGTTTTGGTGCTTTCATGTTGAGTGCATAAATATTTACAATTGCTAAAGGATTTCCCCCTTTATTATTATATAGTGTCCTTCTTTGTCTTTTGCTACAGTCTTTGTTTTAAAGTCTATTTTGTCCAATTAAGTATTGCTACCCTAGCTTTCTTTTGGCATCCATTTGTATAATAAATGTTTCTCCTTCCCCTCACTTTCATTTATTTTTTAAGTTTATTTATTTATTTTGAGAGAGAGAGAGTGTGTGGGGTGGGGGAGGAGGCAGAGAGAGAAGGAAAGAGAGAGAATCCCAAGCAAGCTCCAAGCTGTTAGCTGAGAGCCCGATGTGGGCTTGAACTCATGAACCATGAGATCATGACCTGAGCCAAAGTCAGACACTTAACCATCTGAGCCACCCAAGCACTCCTCTACGCAGTCACTTTCAATATGCAGGTGTCTTTTGGTCTGAAATGAGTCTCTTATAGGCTAGAAGTGGTCTTAAGTTTCATCTGGCCCTGCTGCAAGACAGAATAATTTAATCATTTCAATGAAGTAGAAAATAATGGAGAAATTCTACTGAACTAGTATAACTTGTTTTCTTTTCTACATTTTCTGGGTTTCCCGACATTTTCCGATAAATATTTTATTTGATTATATGAGAAAAATATCTCTGCCATTGCTAAATCCATTTTAGTTCTAAATATTTCATAGTAATAGAGCCAAGTGCTTTGGTTACAAGAGGGTGGATATCAGAAGCAAGGGTGAGAAGCTGTGTAACTTAGGCTCAGACAGGAGCTTCCCATGACACTTGCCTGGAACATGTACCAGGCCCAAACCACCACTGTTTTACTCCTTTGTGAAATTTTGTGATATCAAGAGAGCAAAGCTGACAGAAACTCAAAGGTCCCACAGAGAGCTCTGATCCTGAGCCAGAACAACCTGTGCTATCAGAGTCCAGTCAGGGACAGAAATCTTGCCAGTTATTTGAACAAAAAAAAAATTTTTATGTCTTTTTAAGTAGGTTCCATGCCCAGTGTGGGGATCAAACTCACAACCCTGAAATCAAGAGTCACATGCTCTACCAACTGAACCAGCCAGATGCCCCTGAACAAAAATAATTTTTAAAAAGTTTTATTGAGGTCTAATTGGTATATAATAAACTGCACTGGTTCTAAATGTACAATGTGATAAGTTTTGATATATGTATTAAATATATCAATCACTGCTATGGTCTGAATGATTATGTCCCTGCCACCACCAAATTCGTATGTTGAAATCCTAATCTCCAAGATGATGGTATTAGGAGGGGGGGCCTTTGGGAGGTGATTAGGTCCTGAGAGTGGAGCCCTCTTGGATGGAATCAGTACCTTTATAATAGGGACACCACAAATCTCCCTGGCATCCAAATGAAGACATGTGAGCACATACCGAGAGGGCTAAGATGTGGAATGGACCCTCATCCAGCCATTCTAGCACCTTGATCTCAGACTTCCAGCCTCCAGAATTATGACAGACAAACTTCTGTTGTTTCTAAGCCACACATTCTGTGATATTTTGTTATAACAGCCTAAATGGACTGAGACAACCACAATCAAGATAGAGACCTATCACCCTCAAAAGTTACTCTTTCCTTGTCTCCAGCTTCCATCTCAGGCAACCACTGATCTACCCTCAGGCTAGTGTGCATTTTCTAGAGTTTTCTACAAATGGAATCATACAGTATGTACTTCTTCATCTGGCTCCTTTCACACACATTAGTTATTTTAAAATCTATCCATGTTGTGCATATCAATACTTCATTCCATTTTATTGCTGAGTAGCATTCTATTTCATGGACATACTGCAATTTATCCATCCAACTGTCGGTGGACATTTACATTGATTGTGATTTGGACTATTACATGTAAAGCAGTTATGAACATTCACATGCAAATCTTTGTATGGACATATGCTTTCATTTTCCTTGGGCAAATACATATGAGTGGAATGGCTGGATCATATCATAGGTGTGAT
Organism: Felis catus; assembly: GCF_018350175.1. Lineage (NCBI taxonomy): Eukaryota > Metazoa > Chordata > Mammalia > Carnivora > Felidae > Felis > Felis catus. The sequence goes on from NC_058373.1 coordinate 19,504,611, forward strand.
TTAACTTTTTAAGGAAGCTCCAAACCATTTTCCATTTTATATTCCTACCAGCATTGTGTGAGAATTTCAGTTCTTCCATATTTGTGCCAATACTTGGAATACTGAGTCATTTTAACCTTTCTACTAAGTGTGTAGTAGAATGTCATGGTGGTTTTAATTTATATTTTCTTCATGACTAATGATGGTGAGCATATTTTCATATGCTTTTTGGCCATCCATATGTCTTCTGGGTGAACTGTTTATATAGTCTGTGCCTATTAAAATGTTTGTTTTCTTTTCTTTCTTTCTTTCTTTCTTTCTTTCTTTCTTTCTTTCTTTCTTTCTTTCCCTTGTCATCCTCCTCCTCCTCCACCACCTCCCTCTCTCATCCCCTTCTTCTTCTCCTTCCTCCTCCTCCTCTTCCCCTTCTCCTCCTTCTCTTCCTCCACCACCTCCTTCTCTCCTCCCCTTCTTCTTCTCCTTCCTCCTCCTCCTCTTCCTCCTCCCTTCTTCTTCTTCTTCTTCTTCTTCTTCTTCTTCTTCTTCCTCCACCTCCCTGGTTAAGTTTATTCCTAGGTATCTTATTTGTGTTGATGCAGTTAAGTTTATTCCTAGGTATCTTATTTGTGTTGATGCAGTTGCAAATGGGATCATTAATTTCCCTTTTTGCAACTTCATTATTAGTGTTAAAAATGTAACTGATTTGTACATATTGATTTCGAATCCCTTGACTTTACTGAATTCATTTATCAGTTCTAGTAGTGTTTGGGTGGAGTCTAGGGTTTTCTATATGTAGTATCATGTCATCTGCAAATAGCGAGAATTTGACTTCTTCCTTACCAATTTGGATGCTTTTTCTTTCTTTTTCTTGCCTGATTGATGCAGTGAGGACTTCCAGTACTATGTTGAATAAAAGTGGTAAGAGTGGACATCCTTGTCTTGTTCCTGATTTTAGAGGAAAAGCTCTCAGTTTTTCCCCATTAAGGATGATGTTAGCTGTGGGTTTTTCATATATGGCCTTTATTATGTTGAGGTATGTTCCCTCTAAACCTATTTTGGTGAGAGTTTTTATCATGAATGAATGTTGTACTTTGTCAAATACTTTTTCTGCATTCATTGAGGTGATCATATGGTTTTTATCCCTTCTCTTATTAATGCAATGCATCATGTTGATTGATGTATGAATACTGAACAACTTGTAGGAGGGCTGACAACACCGACTCCATCTTTAGCCCTCCATCTTGTTCATTCCCACACAACGACTGCCCTTGGGGCTATGTCCTTCAGGCCCCTTACAGATTAATGTGTACCCTGACCAGAATGCGGGAAGGCTTGTTCTGATCTTCCCTAAAATGGCACACAGAAGGCACCACTTTGGATAACTACCCTTTGACCTCCCCACCATGATCCCCTCACCATAAAAACAGTGGGTAAAGGTCCAGATGGGGGTGGAAAATAGCTGTTTAGTGTCTGGATCATCATCCACCTGATCACCCCCTGTCAGTAAGTTACCTGACTAAAATTCTGTGTAAACATTTTGGAATGATTTGATTCATTTTTCAGTCTTAAAGTGCCTGTCCAGTCTGGAAGATCCTTTACTGTCTCTCCTCTGCCCTCTAATAATTGTCAAGCCTGCAGGAGACCAGAAATGAAACAAGCCTGGGTAAAGAGATAGGGTGGGAGGGAAAGCCCTGTGTCCAATGGGGAGATTCCAGGTTGGCCAACCACCTCCATGTAGGGAGACTCAGCCAGGTTTTTTGAGCATCTTGGACCAGTGTGTGAGTATGGGAATGTCTCAAAAACTCCCAAGGGATTGTTAGATATCCTATCCAACAAGATGGGGAAAGGAAACAGAAGGGAAAGTGGACAAGCTATTGCAGCTGTAGCTTGGCCACTGATCTATGTGATAGAAGATACTGCAAAAGGGAATTACCAGTAAGGAGAGAACTGGAACAGACCAGAGAATCATTGGCTTTAGGAAAGGATGTATGAGCTGCATGTTCTCTAATACAGACATTATGTCCAAAAGAATCCAGCAGCAAGAGGAACACTTAGAAATTACAGCATGTAAGATGGCAGATAGTGTGTGATGGGTACGGTTCACTGTGCACTAAAGTGAGAACTATTGTATCTCAAGAGAATGGAACCCTAAAGCATGGGAGACCCAGGATAAGGAATCCTCAGATGAGGAGGACATTATACAGGAGGAAAATGATTTACGGGCATGCCCTTTGATTCAAAGACCCAGTCCATGCCTAAGCCTGGGGATGACAGAGAAAAAATTTCCGCTAGTCAGAAAATGACTATGAGGGAATATTCTGCTACTGAATTAGTGACTAACCAGCCTCTTTAAGCAAACAGGCCAAGAAGGTTGGCAGCTTGGGTGTTATATGTGGAATACTGGGGAAGGTGGTGTAGTATTAAATGGGTTTGAGATGTCAAAAATGGCCTCAGGGCACCTGGGTGGCTCAATCAGTTAAGCTTTTTAGTCTCTTTTTTTAAATGTTTATTTATTTATTTATTTATTTATTTTGAGCTCAAGCAGGGGAGGGGCAGAGAAGGAGGGACAGAGAGAATCCCAAGCAGGCTCTATGCTGACAGCACAGACAGCACAGCAGACATTTAACCGATTGAGCCACCCAGGCACCCTGTGTTTGACTCTTTATTTCAGCTCAGGTCACGATCTCATGGTTTTTGGAATCAAGTCCCCTGTAGGGCTCTGCACTGACAGTGTGGAGCCTGCTTGGGATTCTCTTTCGCTCTTTCTGCCCCTCCCCTGTGCGCTCTCTCTCTCTCTCTCAGAATAAATAAACTTTTTTTTTAATGGCCTCAATCAATGTTCAACCTACCTACCTTGCAGCAAAGGAAGTATGCTGCAGGCATTAGTAAGAATGGTGGGCAGTTAACTAATTTGATTGATTGAATAAATGTTAGCATTACGATGACCTGGTGAAACAAAGGGGATGTTCCCTTCCCCTCCTTCTCCCCCTCCACCCCCCCCAGTCCCTATTACACTGGACCTCTATGTAAGAACTATAAGAATTATATGTGAACTGGGAATAAAACATGTCATTTACACCCAGCATTTTAGAGGCCCAAATGAAGAATTATTTTCCTCTCATATGAAAGACTGTGTTTTACAGTCAGCATGTCTGTTTTTCAGTTAAAGCATGTACTTTAGTATCTGTCCTTGCCCCTATCATTAAATTAACCCATTGCTATAGTAGCCACTATGATGGCTGATTTAAGTGAAATGGAAAGACTTCGTCATAAGGGAAAAAGATGGGTTGAAAAACAGAGAAAAACAAAAGATCCTGCCAATGACAGAATGGTGGGAAGTTGTGGCAAGATCTAGTATTATCTGGGACACCAAGAGAAAATATGGACAAACAACCCAACTGGGTCTTGCTCAGCCTTACACACAAGGTGTTGCCCCAACGGCATCTCCATAATCCCACAATTTGTCACTACATGGTAAATTGGGAAAATGCCAGAGGAGAAGGTGCTTTATCATTATATAGATGCTGATATGTTAACTCATGATGATTTATCCTCCCTGCTCAAGCAACTGGTCATTATATCACCAGGATGGGAGATAAGAACTGACAAGATCTGAGGGCTAGGTCAGTCAGTAAAGTTCAGGTTGTCATCTGGGTGGGCAAGACAAAAGTGATGCCAGAGACAGTCATTGATAAAATCAGGCCTTCACAATCCCAAAACAGTAAAGGAATTACAGGCTTTTGTTGGTTTATTGGGTTACTGGAGACCTTTTATTCCCCATTTGCATAGATACTAAGACCTTTATATGTCTTGGTTAAAAAGAGAAGCCCATGGGATTGGAGTGCTAACCAAAAAGATTTCTTGGGAGCAAAATGGTAGTCAAACAAGTAGAGGCCATGGGGGTATTGACGCCAAATGTGAGTTTTGAATTAGACTTAAACTCATATCCAGAAGGGTTTGGCTGGGGCCTGTGGCAATGACAAAACCGGAAACAAGTCCCGTTAGGATTCAGGTCTCAATTATGGAAGGGAACAGAAACCAGGTATGGTCCTGATGTGGGAGCATAAGACAAGCTAAGGGCAAAGCACAAGCTAGCATACCCCCCTCCCCCCACCCCAGCCCCAGGTAGGATACGTGCCACATTCCTCAGGCACTCCTATCTGCCCAAGAACAAAGGAAAGGACAGAAAACAAATGGTTAAACTGATAGAGTCTCCATCCTTTATAAATATCTTATCAATAGCCTCATCTCCAGGAACTTTTCTTTTAATGATAATGTTTTGCCACAGGGAAAAACAGCTTGACAATAGCTAGGCCTCCAGTAATCTGAGTCTTCTTTAACATATGGAAATCCTCTTAAGAAACTTCCTCTGGCTTTACCTCCCCTAACTCCATAGTATAGGAGCAGTCACTCTTCACAAACCCAGTGCAGCTCTTTCTGCCCATGGGTCCTGTCCCCGTGCTTTAATAAAATCACCTTTTTTGCACCAAATAGTTATTTCTTGGCCCTCAGCTCCAACACCCCACCACCACTCCAAAACCCCATCAGTTCTATCGAGAAACAGCTATGAGCTGTCTTGCACATCAATAGACAGAAAGACTGACTGCTAACTTGCCTGTGATGATGCAAACCTCCCTGCCAGTAGAAGGATGGCATTAGGACATGTTCAGCAAACCTCAGGGTGCCCGTGGCCAGGTAAGCACCTTATAGAAAAGGCGCACTTACCTACAGCAGAGGAGCACCTACAATACCAGCCTGCTGTCTCATGAACTGCACTGGTTACTGGTTTCTAAAGCCAGTCATTTCACGTTGACCCAGCCCAACTCCTGGAAGTCGCTGACATGCTGACAGACTCCTCCCTAAGTAAAGGAAGGAGTTGGCTTGTTAAATTTGGTTAAGTGCTTTCTCTGTGCCTACTGAAATGATCACGATTTTTCTTCGTTAGGTTCTCAATATAGTGAATTATAGTGGCTGATTTTCACATGTTAAAGCAACCCCACTTGGTCATGACATCATGAATACTCTACTTTTTTTTTAATTTTAAGATTTTTATTAAACTCAGCTTCATAAAATTTTGTTTAGAATTTCTGCATCTATGTGTGTTTCTTTGTGTCTTTGTAATTTTCATATCAGGGTAATGCTATCCTCATAGAATGAGTTTAAAAAATATTCCCTCCTCGGGGCGCCTGGGTGGCGCAGTTGGTTAAGCGTCTGACTTCAGCCAGGTCACGATCTCGCGGTCTGTGAGTTCGAGCCCTGCGTCAGGCTCTGGGCTGATGGCTCAGAGCCTGGAGCCTGTTACCGATTCTGTGTCTCCCTCTCTCTCTGCCCCTCCCCCGTTCATGCTCTGTCTCTCTCTGTCCCCAAAAAAATAAACGTTGAAAAAAAAATTAAAAAATATATATATATTCCCTCCTCTTCCGTTTTCTGGAAGAGCGTGTGTAGAATTTGTATTATTTCTTCCTTAAATATTTGATAGAATTCACCAATTAAGTCATCTGAGACCGGGGCTTGCTTTGTGGGAAAGTTTTAAACTACAGATTCAATTCCTTACTAGACATAGAACTATTCAGAGTATGTATTTCTTCCTGAGTGAACTTTGGTAGTTTGTGTCTTTCAAGAAATTTGTCCATTTCCTAAATTGTCAAATTTATTGGCATAAAGTTCATAATATTTTCTCGTTTTAAATTTTTTAATGTTTATTTTAGAGAGAGAGAGAGAGAGAGAGAGAGACAGAATCCAAGGCAGGCTCCAGGCTCTGAGCTGTCAGCACAGAGCCCGATGTGGGGCTCAAGTCCACAAACTGCAAGATCATGACCTGACCTGAAGTTGGACACAACCGACTGAGCCACCCAGGTGCCCCCATAATATTTTCTTTTTGTCCTTTTTAATATCTATAGAATTTTTAGTGTTATTCTCTTCCTCATTCCTGATACTGGTAATTCATGTCTTCTTTTTTTCCTCCCTAATTAGTCTGGCTAGATATTTTTCAATTTTATTGATTTTTTTTTTCAAAGAACCAGCTTTTTATTCTATTGATTTTTTTTCTACTTTTGTTTTTTCCATTGATTTCTGCTCTAATCTATTATTATTTCCTTTGTTCTATTTGAGTTTAATCTTAATCTAGTTTTTTAAGCTAGGAGAAGTAGCCACTTTAAGACCTTTTTCTTTCCTAATATAGGTGCTTAATGCTATAAGTTTTCCCATAAATTTTAGCAGCATTCTACAAATTTTCAATGATGTGTTTTCATTTTTGCTTAGTGAAAAATCTTAATTTCCCCTTTGATTTCTTTTTTGAAAATTGATTATTTACATGTGCTATTTAGTTTTCAAATATTTGGAGGTGGATTCCAAATATCTTTCTGTTATCAATTTCTAATTTAATTCTATTGCAGTCAGAGAAGATACATTGTATGACTTGAATCTTTAAACATCTTTTTGTTAGGATGTCCTTGGAACCACAGTAGAGGGGACGGCCATCTTGCCAGCGCAACCCAATGAAAAGCCCCTAGTAGCTGCCAGAATGAATTGGAGGTCAACCAATCAGGGAGCAACAGCACGACCTGACGCGGAAAAGGCCCACCGGACCTAAACTCAGAACCACTGCAGCTTAAAAACCCCACCCCACCACACCTGGGGGCGACTTCCCTGACTCCTTTCTCTCTCTCTCTCTGAGTCACAGAACCTCTCCTGAGACCTTAGTTCCCAAATAAAGCCTTTGACTGCTAAAATTTTTTAGCCTCTGACTCCTATCTTTACCCTGCCTTACGCCTGACCCTAACATTTTTGAGATTTATTTTATGGACAGAATAGTGTCTATCTTGGTGAATGTTCTCTGTGCACCTGAAGAACATAGTGTTTGTCCTGCTAATTTTGGTAGAGTGTTCTATAAATGTCAGTTATGTCAAATGGGTTGATAGTGTTGTCTAAAATATCCTTTACTGATTTTACTTGTTCAATCAATTATTGAGAAAAAGTATTGACAGCTCTGATTACAAATCTGCCACCCTCCCTATCTCTGTTCTTCTGCATGTACTGTCTTCTTTCTGTCTCCAGCTGCTTTTAAGATTTTCTCATTTTTATATTTTATTTTATGTTTAATACTTGTGTTCATCAATTTATTTATGCTGTGTGCCGGAACAGCTTTCTTCATGCTTTTGTTGGACCTATGGCTTTATAGTTTTCATAAAATTCAGAAATTTTTGGCCATTTATTTCTTCAACTATTTTTTTCTGTCCTCCCCCAACCCCAGGACTCCAATTATGCATATTAATATGGCTGCCTGAAATTGCCCCAAAGATCTATGCCCTTTTCATCTTTCCAAAATGTTTTTTTTTTCCCCTCTGGGTTTTATTTTGGATTATTTCTATGGCCCTGCCTTCAAGTCAACTATCTTGTCTTCTGAAATGTCTAATCCCACCCACTGTTCATCCCATCCAGTGTTTGTTTCTTCTCAGACATTGTAGTTTTCATTTCTAGAAGTTCTATTTGAGTCCTATGTATATGACTCACATATATAAAATCTTCCATGTCTCCACTTTTTTGAATATATAAACTATAGTTATAATAACTGTTTTAATGTCCTTCCCTGTTAATTCTAGCATCTCTATCAATTATAGGTCAGTTTCAACTGTTTTTTCCTCATTATGGGTCATGTTTCCCTGCTTCTTTGCATGCCTGGTAATCTTTGGATGGCAGAGATTATGAAATTTGCCTCATTGGATCCTGAATGTTTTTGTATCCCTGTAAATCTTGAGTTTTGGTCTGGGAAGCGGTTAAGTTCCTTGGAAGTAATGTGATCCTTTTGGGTCTTGCTTTTATGGTTTGTTAGCCAGGTCTGAGGCAATGCTCAGTCCAGACTAATTATTTTCTGCTACTGAGGCAAGACTTTCCTGAGTAATTTACCCAATATCCTATTAATTACTACATTTTCCACTCTGGCTGGTAGAAACAGGCACTTTTCCTGGCCTTCTGCTAATATATATATTTTTGAATGTTTTATTTTTGAGAAAGAGACAGAGAGCAAGCAGGGGAGGGGTGATAGAGAGAGAGGGGGACAGAGAATTTGAAGCAGGCCCCAGGCTCTGAGCTGTCAGCGCAGAGCCTGATGAGGGGCTCAAACTCACAAAATGTGAGATCATGACCTGAGCCAAAGTCAGATGCTTAACTGACTGAGCCACCCAGGCGTCCCATGGCCTTCTGTTAATATTTGAGGATGAACTTCTGCAGATTTCCAGAGTTCTATCTACAGTTCTTTTTTCTGGTACTCTGTCTTGCAAACTCCAGCTACCTGGGTCTCCTCCCAACTTTCAGTTCAGCTTCTTCAATGCTGGGAGTCAGCGAGGCCTCACTGTTCTATATTGTATCTTGGAAAATCTCTGGAAGCAGTAACTGGAGCAACGATATGACCACCTTGCATGTTCCCATTTCTCTAGGATCACTGTCTTTCATGATCTGATGACCAGTATGTTGAAACCATTATCTATTTGATTGGGTTGTTTCAGATGGGTGGGTAAAAGCAGACACTGCTATCCCATCTTGGCTGGAAGGGGAAATCCAAAAGGAGAGACCTTAATACAAAGAATTGTTAACTACCTAACCAAAGGGTAAGGGGAAACATTAAGATATCATGGAAGTGGCAGCTACAGAAGCAGCTACTAGTCCTAGGACTGACAGAACAATGGGGGACAGCTGGAATTCTTAAAACTTAGAATCTTAAGAGGAGAGACCCTACAGAGCTGAAACTCAGATATCTGAGGAGGGGACCCTGGGCAGTAAGGGCTGGTCTCTCTGGCATCAGGGAAAACTGAATCACATGAGCTACTGCTATAGGAAGGACTTGCTTCTGCTGGGGTGAAGAAGCATGGCTGGGGTAATGTTTCTAGGAAAAAGAGGCAGAAAGTCCCTTCACCCTCCTTCAGCCATGCAGCTTCCCTCTAGCATCCCCACCATTGGCAGTGACTGAGAAGGAGCTGCTGGCTAAGCAGAAAGTTAGTTTGCCAAGTCCCATCGCACACATCACAAGCACCACCCACAAGAGAGTGGGACTGAAGCTAAGAGAAAATTAATAACCGGCATGTCAATCAAGGAAATAGTGAGTAGACCTCTCAACTTGTTGGAGAATGCCAACCCTTCTATATACTTGTATAGTTTCTAGAATATGAATCATCCCTTAATGTTAACATATTATGCTGCACTGCAGGCATTATCAGAATATGTAATAAAATTATCCACAAGCCTTGGCTAGCCAAAGCTTGGCTAGATTTACTGCAAAGATATATCATGGCCTGACTATAACTGCAAAAAGTTGGAAACAACCTAGATACCCAATAATAGGGGAATGATTAAATTGTGGTCTAGATGAACAATGAGATACTATTATATTATTTTAAAATATATTATATATTATGTTGTGATACATTGTTTTTACGTCATGAATTTGTTCACATTTTAACCTCTTTTGTTGACCTTCCATCCTGCTTCTCCACCTTCTAACCAGGATCATTTTCCTTTGTATTAAAGAATACCTCTCAGAATTTCCCTTGGTATATGTCTGTTGATTGTAAACTTCCTCAGTTTTTGTCTAAAAATGTCTTTATTTTTTTAATTTTTTAATGTTTATTCATTTTTCAGAGGCAGAGAGAGACCGTGTGAGTGGGGGAGGGGCAGAAAGAGGGAGACACAGAATCCCAAGCAGTCTCCAGGCTCCAAACAGTCAGCACAGGGCTTGAACTCACGGACTGTGAGATCATGACCTGAACCGAAGTCAGACACTCAACCAACTGAGCCACCCAGGCGCCCCTAAAAATATCTTTATTTTGCCTTAATCATTGAAAAATAGTTTTCCTGGGTAGAGAATTATAGGATGGGAGTTATTTTCTTTTGAGTCACTATAGATATCATTCTAGCATCCTGGTTTCCAGTAGTCGTTCTGATAGAAGCCAGCTATCAGTCTACTCCATCAAGGATAAGCTCCTATAAAGATTTCTTTTTTCCTATGGCTGATTTTTAAGTTCTTTGTCTTTGGTTTTCAGTAGTTTTACCATAGTATGCCTGCGTGTATTCTTTGTATTGATTCTGATTGGGATATGTTGGGTTTTTGAATCTGTGGATTGATGTCTTTCATCAGGTCCAGAAAAAATGTCTACCATTATTTTCTCAAATAATACTTCTGTCTGATTTTCTCTCTCCTCTTCTACTGTGACTATAATTCCAAATATGTTAGACCTTCTCTCTATATCTACTATGTATCTACTACAATCTTTACCTTGTCTTCTGTATTATTCAGCATTTTATTTCTCTTTGTTTCATTCCAGATTATTTATTTTCACCTATTTCCCAGCTATTTCTTTCTTCCGTTTTGACTACCCAGCTATTAAACCTGTCCATAAACTATTATTTTTAGTTACCGATTTGTTTTCAACCTTAAAATTTATTTTTTAAAAAATATCCTATGTCATTTTTAAATGTTTCAATCTTGCTTTTCATTTCCTTGTACAAGATAAACATCCCTGTTTACAGCATATTTTATGGTTGTTTTACTGGAAGCTTTAAAGTCTTGGATTCCTGAGAGTACATTGCCTGTTGCTTTTTCAGTTCTCCCTTATGTGGTCTTGTCCCCTCATGTGTCTAATTATCTTTGATTATGTGCTGGAAAGTACTTACAAAATTATGTGTGGAAATAATTTGAAGTCTAGGATAGGCTTATCTTCCTTCAGAGAAGATTGTGATTGCTTCTGTCAGGCATCTGGGAACAGTTATAGTCCATGACTACCTTAATTCTGTTGCCAGGCTGAGATTTTTGTGAGCCACCAAGATGACTGGAAGCCAGGCTGCAAAGTCTGTTCAGGCCTTTAAAGTTAGGGTGAGGGCTTTAGCAAGGTTCCCAACCTTGCCAGACCCTAGATTCAATGTTCTCTAGCCTTGAGAGGCCAGGAAAGACTGTCAGATACCTTTTGAACTGACAAATGTTCCAGGTGTTACTGCCCTTTATTCCCAGATGTTGGCTTTATAACTGCATGATTAAAAAAATATGTTAACCTATCTTGGTTATGGTTTTTTTAAGTTATTTTAAGTTATTTTAAGAAGGTTTTTTTTAAGTTATTTTAAGAAGGATGGCTGGCATGAACCACCCAGTCTACCATTACATGAATACATTTAAGAAAAGGGATAGGGTGCTCTTGCAAGAGTCTAGTCTAAGGCACCTGTTCACCACTTGAAAGTCACAGTAGCCAATTCTAATTGTGAGGCATGTACAGTGTAATTTTTTTTTTTATTCAAGTGACTCTGCCACTTATTAGCAAGTCACTTTGCTTTTCTGAGTCTTGGTTTCCTCATGGATCAAATGTCAGGAATCATCTCTTTCACAGGGTTAGAGCAGATGATGGATGTGAAATTGCTTTGTGACAAAGGCAAAAAATTGAATGTTATTATTTTGGCACTTTCCAAATGTAATTTTGCTTTTTACTAGTAAGAGCCAAGCTCCAGAAGTTTGTAAGTGGTTGAAATATATTTTTCAAATAAATAAAATGTTTCCTAGTAATAGTCAATTTCTTGAAGTTTGTGAATAGTTTATTTCTATACTTGAAATAGTTTGGGATTCTTGGTTACTTGGATGTGATCAGCTTCTAAAAATTTATTGAGCTGTATATTCACAGTGTGTGCATTTTTATGTCTATGATTTTATATTTCAATGAAATCTGTTTAAAAACCAAAAATTTGAGGGTGCCTGCGTGGCTTAGGTGGTTAGGAATCCAACTTCAATTCAGGTCATGAGCTCATGTCTCATGATTTCCAGCCCCATATCAGGGCTTGAAATTCTCTTGGGATTCTCTCCCTCTTTCACTGCCCCTCCCCCACTCACTCTCATGCACATGCACTTTCTCTCTGTCTCTCTCTCAAAAATAAATAAACATTTTAAAAAAACTGAAAAAGAGAAAACCCCAAATTTATATGTGTATATTTTTAAAAATTTTTTAATGTTTATTTTTGACAGAGAGAGAGAGAGAAACAGAGCATGAGCGGGGGAGGGGCAGAGAGAGAGGGAGACACAGAATCTGAAGCAGGCTCCAGGCTCCGAGCTGTCAGCACAGAGCCCGACACGGGGCTTGAACTCACCGCGAGATCATGACCTGAGCCAAAGTCGGACACTCAACCGACTGAGCCACCCAGGCATCCCCCCAAAAATTTATATTTTATGTGAATGGGTATTATATGCATGTAGGATAAAATTTAAAAAGTAGAAAGGGGTGGAAACATGTTTTTCTTTTCATCCTGCTCTTCAACCTTTCACTTTCCTTCCTCAGCAACCACCATTGTTGGTTTCTTTTGTATTGCTCCAGAGATTATTCTATGCATAATGAAGCACATGTGTATATGTAGGTGTCTGTACCTACATGGTCCTTCCCCTTTTAAACTCAATGTCAGCATCCTATACATGTTGTTCTGCAACCCACTTTTTTCACTAAATATAAATCATTCTGTAGCCATACTTATGAACTCGTGTATAGTTACAGTTACTTAGTATTCTGATGTATGGATATTCTGTAATTTGTATACTAATATTAGATATGCCACTCTTTTGTATTATGTACCCAAGAATATTATTTACACACCTTTTCTGTGAACGTATTTTAGGGTAAATTTCTAGAAGAGGAAATGCTTAGTTAAAGAGTGTATGCATTTAAAATTCTCATATATTCAGATTGCTTTCTGTAAAGGTTATACACTCCTGTCAACAATGTATGAGATTTGAGAGTGTCTGGTATCCCACACTCTTGCAAATATATTAAGTGTATTTACATTTGCCAATTTGATAAGAGTAAAGAAAGGAAAACAAAGATATCTCATTGTATTCCTTTTATATGGATGAGGTTGAGCATCTTTTCATATGTTTAGAAAAAATTTTAATTTTCTTTTCGGTGAAGCTTACCATTTGTGTTTTTAGTACATTTTGTTTTGTTTTCTAAAGTAGGCTTCATGCCCAGTGTGGAGCCCAACTCAGGGCTTAAACTCACAACCGTAAGATCATGATCTGAGCTGAGATCAAGAGCTGGACCCTTAACCAACTGAGCCACCCAGGTGCCCCCTTAGTACACTTTCTATTGATGTGTTATTCTTTTTATTAGTTTGTGGTTTGCAAATATTCTTTGTTAATTTGTCCTTTATATTTGTGGTTGTTTTAGCCAGGCAGAAATGTTTTATTCTTATGTGGCCATATTTATTAATCTTGCCCTTAGACATAAAGATTCCATAGTATAAAGATGTTGGTTCTCAGAAAATTACTTTTAAAAAATGAATATAAACACAATAAAAAATACCAGTGGGTCTCCTTCCTTCCTTCCTTCCTTCCTTCCTTCCTTCCTTCCTTCCTTCCCTCCCTCTCTCTCTCTTTTTTTTTTTTTTTGAAATAAGCATTTCTAAAGTTTGCATGGAAAAATTAAAAATGCATAGAAAAATTCCATAAAAGAATAATGAGGGTGACTGTATCCATTACACATTAAAAAAGTATTACAAAGCTACATCAATTAAAGCAATGTGGTGTTGATGTATTGTATTAGTCTCTTAGGGCTGCTATAATAAAGTACCCCAAAGTGGGTGGCTCAAAACAAGAGAAATCTATTCGTTTCCAGTTCTAAAGATTAGAAGCCTGAAATCAAGGTGTGAACAGGCCATGCTCACTCTGAGACTCTGGAGAGGATCCTTTCTTGCCTCCTCCTAGTTTCTAGTGGTGGCCATCAATCGTTGATGTTCCTTGATTTTGCAGATACATTGCTCCTTCCTATCCCCACCCATCATCACATGGCACTATCCCTGTGTGTCTTGTGTGTGTATCCAAATTTCCCTCTTTTGTTAAATTTTATTTATTTATTTTTGAGAGAGAGTACACAGAAGGGGCAGAGAGAGAGGGAGAGAAAAAGAGAGAGAGAATCCCAAGCAGGCTCTGCACTGTGGCAGCAGAGAGCCCAAAGTGGGTCTTGAACTCACAAACCATGAGATCATGACCTGAGCCAAAATCAAGAATTGGTCACCTAACTGACTGAGCCACCCAGGTGTCCTTATGTTTCCCTCTTCTTATGAGGATACCTGTGATATTGAATTAGGGGCCCACCCTACTCCAGTATGATCTCATCTTAACGAATTACATATGCAATGACCCTCTGTAAAAATAAGGTCATATTCTGAGGTACTGGGGGTTACAACTCTAACATATCTTTTGTTTTGTTTTTTGTTTTTTTAAAACTTTTTAAAAATGTTTATTTTTGACAGAGAGAGAGAGAGAGACAGACAGAGCATGAGCAGGGGAGGGGCAGAGAGAGAGGGAGACACAGAATCCAAAGCAGGCTCCAGGCTCTGGGCTGTCAGCACAGAGCCCGACGTGGGGCTGGAACTCACAGACTGCAGAATCATGACCTGAGCCAAAGTCGGATGCTCAACCGACTGAGCCACCCAGGTGCCCCTCTAACATATTTTTTGGCAGGGTAGAAGGGAATGGACACAATTCAACCCATAATTTGAATGTATAGATAGATGTCAAGAGAATATAATGGAGATCAAAAATAAGCCTAAATATATTTGGGGATTTGGTGTATTATTACAATGAAGGAAAGATGGAACAACTGTATAGCAGTTTGGGAAAAAAAAAAAAAAGGAAGTTGGATCACATTCTTCTTCTTGATACCAAGGTAAATTCTAAATAACAAACCTTTGAGGGGCGCCTGGGTGGCGCAGTCGGTTAAGCGTCCGACTTCAGCCAGGTCACGATCTCGCGGTCCGTGAGTTCGAGCCCCGCGTCGGGCTCTGGGCTGATGGCTCAGAGCCTGGAGCCTGTTTCCGATTCTGTGTCTCCCTCTCTCTCTCTGCCCCTCCCCTGTTCATGCTCTGTCTCTCTCTGTCCCAAAAATAAATAAACGTTGAAAAAAAAAAATTAAAAAAAAAAAAAATAAATAAATAACAAACCTTTGATCAAAGGTTTAAATGAAGAAAGTACTGGTAGAATGAGAGAATCTGAAAGTAGAAAAAGTCTTTCTAAACATGACCTAAAGCCCATAATCTGCAAATTTACTTGTAAAACTAGAAATTAAAATAGATATGACATTATCCCTGTTGTGACATTGCTTCCACTCCCTTATGGCTTCTGGGGTGAGTGAAGAAAGGTGTGTAGTTACAGTTGCTCTTTGGGGGACTGTGGGTAATGCTGGGTGTGCTCCTGGGTGCTGGCAAGCAATGTTGAGGTGAAGCCTTAGAAGATTGAAAATCTCTGATAAAGATAAGCTATCTTAAAGTAAACATTAAGAAAGTTTTTTAAAATGGGGAGGGGGTGCCTGGGTGGCTCAGTCAGTTAAGTGTCCAACTTCATTCAGCTCAGGTCATGATCTCACGGTTCGTGAGTTTGAACCCCATGTTGGGCTCTGTACTGACAGCTCAGAGCCTGGAGCCTGCTTTGGATTCTGTGTCCCCCTCCCTCTCTGCCCCTCCCCTGCTCACTCTCTCTCTCTCTCTCTCCCTCTCAAAAATAAACATTAAAAAAAGTTAAAGATAAGCTATCTGGAGCCACCTGGGTGACTCAGTTGGTTAAGCATTGAACTCTTGATCTCAGCTCAGGTCATGATTTCATGGTTCATGAGATCCAGCCCCACATTGGCCCTGCACTAACAATGCAGAGCCTGCTTGGGATTCTCTCTCTCTCTCTCTCTCTCTCTCTCTCTCTCTCTTACCCTCCCCCTTGTTCATGCACACACACTCTTTCAAAATAAACACATAAACTTAAAAAAAAAAAAAAAGATAACCTATCCATCACTCTGCTGGATACTGTAGATTCAAAGATTTAATATGACCAGTGGCCTATATCAGCTTATGTCAAGGTTGACATGTTTCCTCCAGGCATACCTCCATTCTCCAATCCCTGCCTGCAGCAGCATCTAATCCATCATAGCCCTCTGAGCCAGGTGATTCTCAATACAAAAAAGTTGAGGCAGCCACAACCTACCAATAATAGATGAAGCCTACTGGGAATTCTGGGCTTGACCCATTACAAGTATTGTCTCCACTGATTTGTGCAATGGTGCAATACCCTTAACTTATACTGTTTGTCTTTGCAAGAAAGACCAGCATCCTTGGTTTGTTTTTCAAAACTACATTTGAATTTACTATAAACTTGTTTTGGGGCGCATTTATTATGCCTTCTAGTATTTGTTTGTCCTCTGTTAAAGTCCTATGTCTGAATTTTGTCTTAAACTTTAGTGCCAGGATAAACTCTCTCCTCCCAAAATGTCTGACATCTTTCTTTTTTCTAGCAATGAGAAGCAAACAATTTGTGGTTCCCCCTGTTTGCCTTGGCTACTAAGAAACTCAGAACAGGGGCACCTGGGTGGCTCAGTCGGTTGAGCGTCCGACTTCAGCTCAGGTCATGATCTCACGGTCCGTGAGTTTGAGCCCTGCGTCAGGCTCTGGGCTGACAGCTCAGAGCCTGGAGCCTGCTTCCGATCCTGTGTCTCCCTCTCTCTCTGCCCCTCCCCCGTTCATGCTCTCTGTCTCAAAAATAAATAAATGTTAAAAAAAAGATTAAAAAAAGAAACTCAGAACAAAATTAAATGCTCGATAACGGGAACTGTATGATGTCTTTTCCCTCCTCTCTTTGTCCTCATTTTATATTGCTCTTTTATCAACCTCATTGTACACATATCCTTTCCTATAAGCCACCTCAAAGCCAGAGCATTTGCAGCACATGGTACAGGCCTCACTATCTGGGTCCCCTGCCAGGGTACCATGGAGTGCCCCCCTACCTCTATGGAAGGCTCTAGCTTTCTACTCTCCCTTGCTGCCTCAGACCTGGTGGTGACAATCACCTCCCTGGAGTTGCCAGCCCTGGGCCACTGAACCCCACCCCTTCATCCACCTAAACTTTGCCTTTGTAGGCCTTTATTAGGCTCTTCTTGATTACCCAGTTCATGCAGGCCATCTATTTCTAACCAGGACCCCATCTGCTACATACAGTGAATGTCCGGGCAGTGGGTCTGGGAAACAGACCCTCAAAATGGGATTGGGGACTGTGTTGCTCACATATTTAAGAAGCGAGCAATGGGACACTGGTAACACATAGCATGCAGTGGCATCTCAGGCATTCAAAGTATCACTGGTGACATCTTAGGAGAGCAAAGCAATGGGAGATCAAAGGTCTGAGTAACAGTCCTTGTGGCAACAAAGGGAACTGGAAAGACAGTGAGGTCACCTAGCCACTTCTGATGGGCTCCCAAGTGTATAGGGAGGACAGGGAAAAGGACAAACTGAAGGTAGTTATTTATGGTCAATGTAGAACCTAAGTGGGAAACCAGAAAGCTCTGATGGAATTCCTGTATTCGTTATGCCTGCAGGGGAGAAATGGCTGTCCAGGGCTGGAGTGTAAGGGTTGCAGAGTTGCATTGCCAATGAAACGCTTGGCCCTATACGGTCTTGCACACTAAGGGCGCTGATGGGAAAGAGTGGGACCTTGAGCTATGGGTTGATGCAGAGGAGGCTGAAAACTTTGACCTCTAAATCCCTTTGCCTCAGCCCAGCCAGCCTCCCCCTGCAGGAACACCTTTCCATGAACACACCTGGGGCAGCTACCTCTCCTGCTGACGCCAATTACAACCTCAAGGACTCACCCATTCTCCTCCTTAGTGCCTCCAGGCCACAGGAAGAGTTTGATTCCAACATATGCCAGATGGAAAAGTACCATGCCGGTAGTGGAAGGGCAGAGCTGAACAGGCCCTGGCAGGGCCTCATCCCTCTGTGCTGGCAGGAGTCTGGGAAGAATCATGGTAATGGACTCCAAGGCTCCCAGAAGGACAATGAATTATAAAGGCTTACTGGAGCTGAACTTCTCAAAATGGAATTCAGGGTTTAATGTGCTGGCTGGAGCAACAGGGTTGAATTCAGGGTTTAATGTGTTGGCTGGGGAATGGTGTTCAGGTCCACTAGATTCCTTATCTGAAGCCTGTGTTCAAAGTGGCCTAGAGTCAGCTCCCCATGATGCTGGCTTGAATGGACTGCCAAATATGGCTCCCTGCAGTTCATACAGGTCAGCTTCTTGGGGCAAGAATGGAGTGGAGAGTAGATGTGGAGGGGTAAACAGAAATTACCCAGCACTGTCACTGTCACTATCCTTGATAGTGGTAATGAACACTGATGCCTCCTCACCAGCACCATTTTTAGTGCATTGATAAAGGGATGTCCTCAAGGCCACTTCTGGACGGTATCATTAAGGGGTACACTGTAGGCCACTGTATTAGCTTCTTCTGGCTGTTGTAACAAATTACCACAAACTGGGTGACTTACAACAGAAATTTATTCTCTTATAGTTCTAAAGGAGAGTCCAAAGTTAAAGTGTTGGCATGGCCATGCTCTTTCTCTGCCTCTAGGGGATGATCCTTCCTTGTCTTTTTTGGTCCTAGTAGCCCCAGGCAGTCCTCAGCTTGTGGCTGCATCACTCCAGTCTCTGCCTCTATCTTCACAGGGTTGTCTTCAGTCTGTGTGTCTCGTCTTCTTGTAAGGACACCGATTGTTATGGGCTGAATCCTGTTCCCCCCGAAGTCACATGTTGGAGCCTTAGCCTCCAGTACCTCAGAATGTGACTGCATTTGGAGATAGCGTCTTAAAGACATAATTATGTTAAGAGGAAGCCTTCAGGGTGGGTCCTAATCCAAACTGAGGGGTCTTTTTAAATTTTTTTTAATGTTTTATTTATTTTTGAGAGAGAGTGAGACAGAGCGTGAGCGGGGGAGGGCCAGAGAGAGGGAGACACAAAATCTGAAGCAGGCTCCAGACTCGGAGTTGTCAGCACAGAGCCTGACACGGGGCTCGAACCACGAGCCGTGAGAACATGACCTGAGCTGAAGTCGGACGCCCAACCGACTGTGCCACCTAGGTGCCCCAAAGGATCTTTTTAAAAGAGGAGATTGGGACATGCAGAGAAAGGAGAAAAGACCATGTGAAGAGGCACCAAGAGGGTGGCCATCTGCAAGACAGCGAGGGGCCTCAGAGGAAAGCAAGCCTGCAGACTTCGACTTCCAGCCTCCAGAATCTTGCGATAAGAAATTCTGTTGTTTAAGCTAGCTGGTCTATGGTGCTTTGTTATGGCAGCCCCAGCAGACAAATACACTAATCACACTGGATTAAGGCCTACCCTAATTCAGCATGACCTTGAATGAACTCATTTTAATTTGATAACATCTACAAAGATGCTATTTCCAAATGAGGTCACGTTCACAGGTACCAGGGGTTAGGTCTTCCAACATATCTTTTGGGGGATAGATTTCAACCCGAAACAGCCACCAGGGCATCAGTTGACCAGTTTAGCTGGTATTATGTTGACCCCACGAGCTCTAGCTTTCAGCTGAGTTCAGCCAGTGAGTCACTGGCAGAGACTGGTGGGTGGGAAAGTGGGGTCAGAGTACTTATTCGGGTTCCTTCTCACTGGGAAGCACGGGTTGGCTCTCTCTACCACAGGCCGTCTTTGTCAGGTGGATTTCTCCCACATAGGCCCTCTCTACAGGTTCTGGTGACTGGTCTCTTTGCAGATCTTTAGCTTGTGGGGTGGGGAGGAAAGCATCAATGGCTCCCCAGTGGTGCTGGCTGCCCCTGGTATTGTACCCTCTCTCACTGGTTTCCCTAAACCCCAACTACACCTATGCAGTTAGCTTCTCTACTGAGTACTTACTGAGTACTTACTCCTACTGAGTACTTACTCCTCTACTGAGTACTTACTCCTCCATCAACTGGTTTGAGTAAGCCATGTTTCCTGCTGGACCCTAACCATTAACAGGGCATTTTCTAGGCTCCTTTTGGGATCAGGGTGTGATATATTTACCAGAGCAGCATTCTTCCTATTTGTTAGGCAATTCTCTTGATTACAAATCTTGGGGATGGTCCTCAAGGATCAAGTGGGGGAACCTTGATCCAGATTGGGTATGTCAAAGACTGAAAGACTGGTATTAGAAGATCCATGAGGATTTACCATACTTCCACTGCAAATGGCCAGTTTCTTTCCCTTCCCTGCTTCCACACCCTTCTACATGGTTTTTGTTTCTTCCATTGAGAGGTCTTCCCCCACCTTTGCATCGGGCCTGGACTTAGGAATTGGTTAGGCTGATGGGATGGTGGCAAATGTGAAGCAAACAGACTTGGAAAGTTTTGGCACACTCTTCCTGGAGCTGAATCACCATGTGAACAAGCCCAGCCAGGCTGTTGGAGATTGAGAAACACATGGCTTCCCTCACCTGCCGCCAGCTGAGAGCCAGCCAACCAGTGTGTAAGGTGTCCATACCTGTGTGATTTCCACAATGCCCCCAACACTGGTTACCTTCTTGACTTTTTAACTTCCTCTAACTCCAGCATTTGTAAGGTGTCCATACCTGTGTGATTTCCACAATGCCCCCAACACTGGTTACCTTCTTGACTTTTTAACTTCCTCTAACTCCAGCATTTAGTGGTCAGGAAGGTGAGAAAAAAAGCACATAGCAACGGCCAGAAAGGTAGGAGCAAACCAGTCACGTGCGGAGTCCTAGCAGTCAACAGTGTTTTTCCAAGGAGTGCTCAGTTATCGCCAATGATGCTTGGTTAAGGGGAGTACTGAGAATGATCCGTCAGGCAATACCACAGGTGACCTTAAGAGCTTTGGAGAGGCAGAACTAGACAGAGATTACAGAAAACTGGTTCAAGGAGGGAACTGGCAAGGGGAGAGATGTGGGCCATTGTGGGAATAAAACCCAGCTTGTGGTGCTGTGGCAGACAGAATAGGAGGGGCAGCAAGGAGGGGTCATGTGCTACTAGGCCAAACAAGACGTAACCAAGAGTTCCACCAGTTTGAAATCTGATGGCCCAGTGAGAGCCCTGTGTTCAGCAGGTCGGGTAAGGAGCAGATGACAAGCAGAGACAACTCGAAGTTTGAGCTGCAGGGAAGGGCACCAGTGGGAGCCAAGGCTCTGTTTCACATGGGCTCATTCTTTGTTTGGATGCAAAGCCTGCTTGAACATGTGGTGAGGAAGAGCCAGTAGAGAGGGCAGGGGGTTAGGAGAGGCAAGAGTGGAGTCCGTGAGAGGGTAGGGGATCCGAATGACTGTTCAAATCTTTCTCCTCATGTACAGAGGCAGGTGCACGGGTCAAGGACAGAACTCCAACTACCAGAGTTTCAACTGAAGACTCATCTGTATCTTGCCCAAGGGTCTACTAATGTTTCTCCATGATCAGGATGGACTGGGTCACACATTCATCACTGAAAACTTACAGCTCCCAAGGGTCTATCACGTCAGTTCCAAGCTGCCATCCCAGCCGCAGCCCCTTTGCTGAGGCATGAGGCAGTGTCCTGCCCGGTTCGACATGGCTCTCTGGCCCTGGCCCACTCTCTTCTTCCCCACAGGCCTCAGGTTCTGGCTCCACCTCCTCCTCCTTTCAAGAGGAGAGCAAGACCCACCTTCCCTGGCTACCTCAGCCCACCCTTCTGAAACGCTTTCTGCCCTCAGCTTGTGGCACACAATTTCCCCACTATTTCTACCCCACAGAACTGCTTCATTGGCTAGAACAAGGTCCCCACCCTGGTTATCTTGGGCCCTTGCCTGTTAGGGGTGCAAGGATGAAGTCAACTATGGTGATCAGGGCTCAAAATTCAAGCATCGTTTCTTCCCATGTGCTCATGACTTGCTAATTTCTAAATTTATGGAAAAACGAGGCTTGAGGGAAATGAGTCACAGCTCACGTATACTAAAACATGCCCTTCCACTTCTAAAATGAATCACTGAGAGCAACTTAACACGTTTTCAGCTACAGAAAATATGTAAAAGAAAGAATTATTAAAAAGTTCCTTTACAGCCCACAAGGGAATCTCTCTAAATGTAAACAAATCTGGATAAAATACTTTAACCCAAGTGTGAAACTTCCCATGCTGTAAGGCTTCTATACTGGTACAAAGCCAATCTGGTTACGAACTAGAAACTGGGATCTCCTAAACCTCACAAACCCCAACCTTGTTTTCACTGGCCTGCTCTTCTGTCTGGAACCCCTGGTATCCCCCACCCAAAATTTTCTTTTATAAATTTTTTTTAATATTTTATTTATTTTTGAGAGACAGACACAGCACAAGTGGGGAAGGGGCAGAGAGAGGAGACACAGAATCTGAAGCAGGCTCCAGGCTCCGAGCTTAGCACAGAGCCCGATGTGGGGCTCGAACTCACAAACTGTGAGATCATGACCTGAGCCGAAGTCGGAAGCTCAACTGAGCCACCCAGGAGCCCCTCCCCCACTCAAAATTTAACTCAAATGTCTCCAGACTCAAATTCTAGTCTTGACTATCCCAACCTACTTGTTTGTTAAGTACGCTGTTCAAGTGTCCTGTTTTTGCTCTCCCCAACCTTCCCCAAGAGACTGTGAGTCCCATAAAACCAGAATGTATTTCTTCCTTTCTTTATATCAAGGAAGACGACCACAGAATACTTCACATATATCAGATACTCAACTCAAGAATGTTGGCTAATTTATATATGAGACCACTCTAGGATACTTTCCCGGCTAATTCTGAAGATTAATTTTGTTCCTTCTTAGGATATCTCCACTTGACAGCAGGCTCTGTAAACTACAGCACACAGGCCAAATCCAGCCCACGAGCTAAGAAGGAGTCATCGTGCAAGGGGAATGACCCACAGGGCCCTGAGAAACCTGGATGGCCCTTGAGACACCTCTAGACAAGATGTTTATCTTATTGGTTTAGCAATTCCACTCCAAGCACCCGATTTTGTGGACAAACCCCAATGGGTCTGCCAACTCTGGGAATCATTGTAGCTGTCACGCGCCATGCTCACCACAGGAGAGAAATCATGAGGAGGGAAAATGAGTAATAGTAGGAGGTTGTGGGATGATAAAAAGCTGTTTAATGTTTGACAAATTCAAGTTCATAAAGAAGTTTCCTTGAATTTAATAAAGATGCTAAAAATGTTCTTTGCATTTTTTTTAATATTTACAGGTTTTTTAACAAAGTTCTGTACATAAAAATAAATATACAGAAACAACCCCATCAACTGTCTGCATCAGTAATCCTCGCTGGTGGGCTCACCATTTACAAGGAAGACATCATTCAACGCAACCTGTCACAGAGACTGTCCTACCAGCAAGGACTTCTAACTTGAAGAACCATTACTAGGTCTCTTTCATCTCAAGATTGTTAGTCACCTGGAGGGTCTTATCTACCAACTAGCAATTACTCACGAAATCAATGAACACACTCATTGTGTTCACAGTTAGTGAACTGTGACCAACTGTCACTACTGCTAGTGGTGAGGTCTATATCCTATGCGGACTTCGACCATTAAAGATGCAGGTGTAGTTAAGATCAGAAATAAACCCCACTCCCCTTGGCTAGTCACTGTGAAAAGTGTGCGTAAGGCAATTGAACTGAGGGTTACGGATTCATCTTGCTAATGTCAAAAGCGACACTAACAAGATTCTTAGCCTCATCCACCAGCTGACGGGCCTCTGCGTCCGGGTCTCCAGGAGCAGGCTCCACCTCCTTCACCAGACAAAGGGTTGTAACCTGGGATGAGAGAAAGGAAGCAAAACAGTACTGGGAACATTCTGTATCAAACATAAAATCGTGATCCTCACATGCAAAGCACTACAAAGCTATGGATTCTATTCTCACGGACATTTTCACCAAACTTTTAGCTACCATGTGAAAAAAATAACTTTATTCTGTGACTGCACTTTGAACTGACTTTCGGCTGGGAATAAAAGAAGCCATCCAGCTTCCTGATCTCAACTCCTCAAACATATGAAAACTCCCCAAAACACACAACAAATTTGCCCAAAAAAACCTCTCAAGATGGCTGGATTTAAATATATGGAGGCCCCTATTATAGTGCTTAACAAAATGTATACAATTCAACAGCACCTGGGTGGCTCAGGCAGTTAAGCATTTTCTTAGTCTTGGCTCAGGTCATGATCTCATGGTTCATGGGATTGAGCCCCGAGTCAGGCTCTGTACTGACAGCACAGAGCTTGCTTGGGATTCTCTCTCTCCTTCTCTTTCTGCTCCTTCCCTGCTTGCGCTCTAACTCTCCCGCTCTAAAATAAACAAATAAGTAAATAAAATGTATACATGCAAATAAGGACTGTTCAAGCTACAGAAAATAAATTTAAAAAAAAATCAAAACAGAACAGAACTTGCTGTTCTCAGTGAGAAATGGGTAATCTATGTACTCTGCCCTCATTCTTAACCCTGCAAACTCACTAGCTTCCCAAAGTTAATGGACATTTGGTAACTGGGTTGAGTCCTCAGGCTTTAGGCCAGTGAGACCTTAACTGAGGTGGTTTTGCTCTTTACTTGCTGTGGCATCTTTGGGCAATAACTCCCTATGCCTCAATTTCCTCATTTGTAACACACCAAGCTAGTCAGAGAGCATCTAGCTCAGGATCAATGGAAACACTAAGATACCATGCACATAGCAATATCATGCATTACATTTTCTACGATTTCCACTCCTCTCCTAAATATCACCACTGTTTGCTCTGAAAAATATCCCTCCAGCAAGGTAAGTTAAAAAAAATTTTTTTTAATGTTTATTTTTGAGAGAGAGAGAGAGAGAGTGAGTGAGTACACGTGCAGGCAAGTGCAAGCAGGGGAGGGGCAGACATACGAGTGCCATCATTCCACTCACTGGGGCCTTGACTGACCTCCCTTTCAACTTATTGAAGGTTTACTTTTTTTTTTTTTTTTTTTTTTTTAACTAAGTGGACACTGAGGCCAAGGAGGTTACAGGCCTCTGGAAAGCGGGATTTGCACCCACATCCTTGCCCTGGGACACTGGGTAAGAGGGCTCCCCAGGTTGGTGACTGCCAGGGGTATGGGGGGGCTTGGTATGTGCTTCTTCTGTTTAATCTCCATAATCCTAAACTTCGGAATTAGCCTCAGTTTATAGACAACAAAAGGAAGAAACAGAACCTTTTTTTTAAAAGGTAAATACATGCCATAATTGCTCAAAATGCTTTAACGTTAGGTACTTACCACCTCCTCGGAGAGGTTTTCTGTCAGGCTTCCGTTTCGGCAGGACTGATGGAGTAGAAGGCCCAGCACTATCTTCTTCCGGGGGCTTTCTTACATTTCCTTTGTAACTTTTTCCTTCTTGCATGCTGTCCCACATTTCAATCTTCTGTCTCCTTTTTTGTTCTTCAAGCTGAGGAAGAATCACACGTTACAGAATGAATTCAGAAGCTGCCATCTTCCTCAAAGAAAACGCAAACTGTGCCAATTTTCTAATTTTTGTTTTTTAATTTTAGGGCATGCAAGCAGGAGAGAGACACAGAGGGAGAGAGAGAGAAACTTTTTTTAAAAATTTTTTAAAATTTACATCCAAGTTAGTTAGCATATAGCACAACAACGATTTCAGGAGTAGATTTCTTAATGCCCCTTACCCATTCAGCCCATCTCCCCTCCCACAACCCCTCCCGTAACCCTCAGTTTGTTCTCCATATTGAAGAGTCTCTTATGTTTTGTCCCTGTTTTTTGTATTATTTTTGTTTCCCTTCCCTTATGTTCATCTGTTTTGTCTCTTTTGTTTCCCTTGCCTCTGGAGATGTGTTAAAATCCTCATATGAGTGAAGCCATATGATATTTGTCTTTCTCTGACTAATTTCACTTAGCATAATACCCTCCAATTCCATCCATGTAGTTGCAAATGGCAAGATTTCATTCTTTTTGATTGCCGAGTAATACTCCATTGTGTGTGTGTGTACCATATCTTCTTTATCCATTCATCCATCGATGGACATTTGGGCTCTTTCCATACTTTGGCTATTGTTGATAGTGCTGCTATAAACAGTGGGGTGCATGTGTCCCTTTGAAACAGCACACCTGTATCCCTTGGATAAATACCTAGTAGTGCAATTGCTGGGTCGTAGGGTAGTTCTATTTTTAATTTTTTGAGGAACCTCCATACTGTTTTCCAGAGTGGCTACACCAGTTTGCATTCCCACCAGCAGTGCAAAAGGGTTCCTCTTTCTCCGCATCCTTGTCAACATCTGTTGTTGTCTGAGTTAATGTTAGCCATTCTGACAGGTGTGAGGTGGTATCTCATTGTGGTTTTGATTTGTATTTCCCTGATGATGAGTGATGTTGAGCATTTATTCATGTGTCGGTTGGCCATCTGGATGTCTTCTTTGGAGAAGTGTCTATTCATGTCATTGGTATATTTCTTCACTGGATTGTTTTTTGGGTGTTGAGTTTGATAAGTTCTTTATAGAATACTAACCTTTATCTGATATGTTGTTTGCAAATATCTTCTCCCATTCTGTCAGTTGCCTTTTACTTTTGCTGATTGTTTCCTTAGCTGTGCAGAAACTTGTTATTTTGATGAGGTCCCAGTAGTTCATTTTTGCTTGTTTCCCTTGCCTCCAGAAACGTGTTGAGTAAGAAGTTGCTGCAGCCAAGATCAAGGAGGTTTTTGCCTGCTTTCTCCTCGAGGATTTTGATGGCTTCCTGCCTTACATTTAGGTCTTCCATCCATTTTGAGTTTATTTTTGTGTATAGTGTAAGAAAGTGGTCCAGGTTCATTCTTCTGCATGTCGCTGTCCAGTTTTCCCAGCACCACTTGCTGAAGAGACTGTCTTTATTCCATTGGATATTCTTTCTTGCTTTGTCAAAGATTAGTTGGCCATATGTCTGTTGGTCCACTTCTGGGTTCTCTATTCTGTTCCACTGATCTGAGTGTCTGTTCTTGTGCCAAGTACCATACTGTCTTGATGATTACAGCTTTGTAATATAGCTTGAAGTCCGGGATTGTGATGCCTCCTGCTTTGGTTTTCTTTTTCAAGATTGCTTGGCTATTTGGGGTCCTTTCTGGTTCCATACAAATTTGAGGATTATTTGTTCTAGCTCTGTGAAGAATGCTGGTGTTATTTTGATAGGGATTGCATTGAATATGTAGATTGCTTTGGGTAGTATCGATTTTAACAATATTGCTTGATTTCTCTTTCTCTTGCTTCATAGTTGGTGAATAGGAATGCAACTGATTTCTCCGCGTTGATTTTATATCCTGCCACTTTGCTGAACTCATGAATCAGTTCTGGCAGTTTTTTGGTGCAATCTTTTGGGTTTTCCATATAGAATATCATGTCATCTGCAAAGAGTGAAAGTTTGACTTCCTCCTGGCTGATTTGGATGCCTTTTAGTTCTTCGTATTGTCTGATTGCAGAGGCTAAGACTTCCAATACTATGTTGAATAACAGTGGCGAGAGTGGACATCCCTGTCTTGTTCCGGACCTTAAGGGGAAAGCTCTCAGTTTTTCCCCATTAAAGATGATATTAGCGTTGGGTTATTCATATATGGAGAGAGAGAATCTTAAGCAGGCTCCATGCTCAAAGCGGAGCCCAATGCAAAGTTCTAACTCACGAATGTGAGATCATGACCTGAACTGAAATTGAGTTGGACGCTCAACCAAGTGAGCCACCTGGCACCCCAACAATTTTCTAATTTAAAAGTCCTTCAAACCAAACCTTCACCTGTGTTTTCTTTAGTTAATAACAGTGCTGTCATCTAGTGGTAGGAATTTAACTCACAAACAGAAACTTTACTAAAGAAAGCAAAAGGCATCATAGAAAAATGAATACTGATCAGTTCTCCTGAAACTTGCCCATAGGAGGACATGTGAAAGAATTCTGACTTGGAACAGGTGAGCGTGGCTGGCAGGCCTGCTCTGTGGCCATGTGGCCATGTTACCTAAATCACTTAATCCCTCTGCTTTGCATTCTGTGAGGATCTAATGAGAGAAGATTTGAAAGTGCTTTGAAAGTCAAATACTACTGGAAACATAAGGAAAAACTAATCTCGGTGGAAAACTGTGCACAACAATGAGCACTTGAGAAAGCTTGTAATCCTACAGTGAGTAGGCACCCGAGGAGGGTGGGAACACGGTGCCCTGGGCCTTTGCCTCTGCTTCCTACTCCCAGAAGAACAACATTTCTGCCAGTAACTGGGTACCATAGCTTACATACGCTACATTTCCCATTCCCAGTGGAATCCAGACCCAAACTGCTGTTCATTCTGGTTCCAGTTACACTGTGATGTCACAAGGGTATGTGAGAAGATGCCTTAAGAAATCACATATCCAGAAAATTCCTCCATGGCTTTCAGAGCCCCTTGCTGCTAACCCCAAATACCTGTCTCCCCATGCTTCTGCTGTCTGCAGATACAAGAAGTCAAGGAGGAAATCATCTATTCTACACTCCTAGCTGACACAGAGAATGTCAGGATGGGACTCAGCTGACAAATCCCGAGACTACAAACAAGAGAGCGCAGTTAGCTGTGGGTCAGGCAGGCTCAGTCAGTTGATTATGACTATTATATTTGTGAAGTACACGAGACAGAACCACATGTGCTACAACAATCTGAACACTGAACACAAGCTTTTGTCCCTTTCCCAATTTTCGGGGGCTCAGACTGCAATTTTAAAAAGTGATCTTTTAAAAAGATAATTTTTAGCTGCATCGGCAAACTGCGTAAACGATCAAGCTATCTCATGGACACCACACAAAAAACTCAGGCCCTGAAGTCATCCATTCTGACATGCAGAAGGAATTCAACTTATTCGGTGGCTCTAGGAACAATAATAATTACATGGTTTGAGATCGGCAGAGCAAAAACCTAAAATATGCTCAAAACTGGCTCAAAAACTAAAAGAACTAAAACATGCTCAAAAATGGCATTTATGTATACTCTGCTGCCACTTCAATGAAAAATTCCTATGTGTGTTTATATATGGATAAATACTTCTGGAAAAAATATCTACAAATCCTAATAGGGAATGCTTGGGCAGCAGCAGGTAGAACAAGAAGATGAGAAACTTAATTTTCATGGTATTGATTTTTTATATCTCGAATTTTTTTACTCTGTGTGATTTAAAAAGTTAAGTAACAGCAATGTGCTAGTACATTCTAGGTTACTGGCTGCTTTTAGTGGAAATGTGCAACTACACACAGAAGAAGGCTGCTGAGAGAGTTACCATGGAGGAGGAATGTGTGGAACAGGTGTGGTCCTGCTCTACCCTTTCTTTCTGGGCTCCAGCCAAGCTGGGGAGACCAGGCAGAAACCACAAGAGCCACTAGCAGTGGCAGAAAGGCACATGACCCTGGAAACACCAGAAACACAGGCAAAGCCGACAGGAAGACCTATTGCTCTGCTGCCTTAGAGCCAGCAGAGGTTTCCTTCTGGGAGGATGAAGGGGGGCCCAGAAACATCTGGACTGACACTTCTCAGAAAGCAGAGTCCACACCTGGTCGTTTCAGTTACAGACAGGGTCCAATCTGGTGGGTGGTCTCGTACCTATGAAGGGTGGCACAATCCCCTGCCGGCTCAGGTCACTTCCAACCGCATCCTTGGTTCTTCCACCCCTCCCCTTCTCCTCCCTCCTCCCCAACCAAACCTGTAAAAAGGCTTTCAAAACTCCATCTCCTGCTCTCCTTCTCACCCTTGGGTTGAGCCCATCGCCACCCTCCCTGGGCTCTCCTTCCATCCGCCGAAGGTGGCCCCACCAAGCTAGTTCATATGAGATACATGGCTTCAAAGAGACAATGAAGGAAGAAGCTGAATGTGTACCCCGTGTGTCCAGTGCCACGGCACCCTGACACACCGTTTTGGGTGAAAATACTATGCGAGGAAACCACTGAAAAGCAAAAAGGTAAATAAAAGACATCTTTTTTAAAGGAGTCTTTTCCCCATAAGCCGTAAGATATTGCACAAGGAAAGCACGCTGACAGATGCTAAGTGGAAATGATTCTGTCACAACCAGTTGTTCCCAGTACCCACCCTAATGGGGGAGGCCATGCAGGCAAGCGTGTGTATACACACCCACACACACTCTTTTACCCACTAAGCCTCCAACTATTTCTTAAGACCATATATTCAAACTCAAACCGGTTCATACCTGTCTCAGTTTTTCCTTATGCTTTTCGACTTGTGCATTTAATTCTTCTTGCATTTTCAAACGGGCAGCTGCTAAAGCTTCTTGCCGTTTAACAACAACATCAGGTTCTAAAATATCAGAAACAATTTGAGAAAAAAGAAACTCCTGAGAGTCCATATTATTAGAAGGATATGGAAGTACAGATGTCAGACAATACAAAACAACATGGATTTTACACAAAAATTCTATTGCTTTGCATGTATTTTACTGCTTATGGGGGCAGAGGATTGTCCTATTGTCATAGTTCATAGCCCTAGTTAAATATTCAGGGCACCAGAAACCCTTTAGAAATGTGTTATGCCTGGGCTCCCCCAGCAATTCCAAGTCAGAGAGCCTGGCACAGCCCAGTGACTGAGACAGAAGTGGTTTGAGGGGCACCCCAAAATTCCATTCCACAACCTGGACACCTCCTGACACCCAGTCTCCAGGCTGACCAGAATGCTAGAAGAGAACCAGGAGAAGATAAAGTTTTCTGATCATTAGCCGTCACTTACCTGACCCAGATCTATACCACAAAGAGGTAACGATCCTTAGATACTTTACCCTTGTTTCTATGGAAAAGAAACATCCTTCCAGTTAGCATTAATGGAAATGAGCTCCCCAGCTTTATCTGTTTTATTTGGTTTATAAAACAAAGCAGAATTTTATAAATATTCAGCTAAGTTCTCTATCTGCTCATCTACTCAGCCCACCATGTCAAGGATCACCAAAAGGCAAGGACACAGGGGTGTGGCTAATTTTTAAAGAAGAAAACAGGGGCGCCTGGGTAGCTCAGTCAGTTAAGCATCCAACTCTTGATTTCAGCTCAGGTTATGCTCTCACAGTTTCGTGAGTTCAACCCCCACGTTGGGCTCTGTGAAGAAGGCCCAGAGCCTGCTTGGGATCCTCTCTCCCTCCCTCTCTCCCTGCCCCTCCTCCACTCATGCTCTGTCTCAAAATAAATAAATTTTAAAAAATAAAGAAAAAAACCAAAGAACTGTATGTTCAAATCAGCACTATACAAAAGTATAGGCAATCATCACTACCTAGACAGTAGTGGGAAAAGACCACTTAATTGAATCCACATAAAATGGGCTAAAATGTTGTGGTCAGTCATATGCAGTGGTAGGAATGGCTGGAACTTTTAAGTAAATTATTTAGGTATTTACTTATTTTTGAGAGAGAAAATGTGACTGGGGGAGGGACAGAGAGAGAGGAGACAGAATCTGGAGCAGACTCCAGGCTCTGAGCTATCAGCACAGAGCTTGATGTGGGGCTCGAACTCATGAACTGTGACATCATGACCTGAGCTGAAGTCAGATGTATAACTAACTGGCTGAGCTACCCAGGAGCCCCTGGAACTTTATCTTAAACAAAACAAAATGACAATTCCACTTTATAGAAATATGAAGTTTGGTAACATTTGTAAGTATCAGGTCATTCTCAGTATAAATCAATC
This sequence comes from Felis catus, assembly GCF_018350175.1. Taxonomy (NCBI): domain Eukaryota; kingdom Metazoa; phylum Chordata; class Mammalia; order Carnivora; family Felidae; genus Felis; species Felis catus. The sequence goes on from NC_058373.1 coordinate 19,536,010, forward strand.
AAGCGTGGAGTTTTTAAACCTGATTTTCCTAACAAAATCGTACAACAGCACAACATAACACTTTGGGCTGCACATTTACTTTTTGCAGTGCTTCATGAAAACAACGAGTTCTCTTTAAAAATGCCCATCTTGGGGCGCCTGGGTGGCGCAGTCGGCTAGGCGTCCGACTTCAGCCAGGTCACGATCTCGCGGTCCGTGAGTTCGAGCCCCGCGTCAGGCTCTGGGCTGTATGGCTCGGAGCCTGGAGCCTGTTTCTGATTCTGTGGCTCCCTCTCTCTCTGCCCCTCCCCCGTTCATGCTCTGTCTCTCTCTGTCCCAAAAATAAATAAACGTTGAAAAAATAAATAAATAAATAAAAAATAAAAATGCCCATCTCATAGATCTGCTCTCGTAGTGTAAGACAGATTTCACACTGCCAGCACCTCCGCCATGAAGAGGGCTGTATTGGGTGACGAAAGCAGTTTCCTAACATCACGGACACCCTCTTGATGAAATCCTGCACCTTATGCAAGATGAACAACTGTAATTTGTAGTTTGTTGTTGGATGTACAGCCAATAATCAAAAAGATGGAGAGAATGGCAGGACCACAGGGCTTCGTGGGAAAGAGGAGAGGCATGTTTGAGTAAAGGACATTTCTAAGTCTTTCCACTAATGACTACTTGTGTCACAACATGTGCTTTTCTCTCTTCTCAGTAACTGTGGGGAGTCCAAAGAATGATTTTTATCTGTTTAATTATGCTGCTACTCCCCAAACATTTAACATTTCTTTTTTTTTTAAACTGTTTAGTTTTGAGAGACAGAGAGAGTGTGAGCGGGGGAGGAGCAGAGAGAGAGAGAGACATAGAATCCGAAACAGGCTCCAGGCTCCGAGCTGTCCGCACAGAGTCCGACGTGGGGCTGAAACTCATGAACCGGTAGATCATGACCTGAGCCGAAGTTGGACGCTTAACCGACTGAACCACCCAGGTGCCCCTGAACATTTATCGTTTAGGTATGTCCTCAGAAACTAGCTTCTATCTAGCAAAAAGGCTAAATAAATTTTTGCCACAGCCAAATGTAACTTGAAAGCTGATCTGATGAGGAAGTTGCGGAAATCAAAATGTGATGGATATGAAGAACTAAGTCTGCATTTCTTGTCGCTCACAATGGTTCTAGAAATTTAGTAGGTAGAGCCCCAAGTATGGAGAAGCTGTGAAATTTTCATTTCAATCCATCCCCTAAATGAAAAACCATTAAAAGATATGCAGGAGTGCCCTACCCACCACCAAGCAGGTTTTCCATCCCATGACAATCTCTGAAATTAAAAAACCTATTGCACATTTCCCCAAGATCAATTGCAGAAACATAAAATGGTTTTCCTCTCGTGCAGATTAGAAGCAAGACCTTCTTACTCTTGGTAACAGACTAACTTTTAAATGCTAGAAGAAAGAGGTGTAAAGCCACCGCCTTCCTTTCTGTTATCAGACACTAACCCACTGCAGCCGCAGCTCGGTCCAGCTGTCTCTGCCTCAGGGCCCTGAGTCGGGTGGAAAGCTTCTGAAATACCACGTAGAGAAGGATGCAGCTGAAGACGATGTACCAGCCATAGGTGGCTAGCAGGGAGCCCACTGAAAAGAAAACAGTTTTCAAGCAAGTAAAAAAAAAACATATACTGCTAGTGGACTTTTGCATAAAATTCACCAAAAGACAAAGGAAGCATAGCTCCTGCCCTCGAATCCCTCCGGGTCTAGCTGAGGAAATGGCCTCCCAAGTAGGCAGTTAAAATAGAAGCGAGTACAATTCGGGGGTCACCGAGAAGGGACTCCTCAACCATCTGGAGAGTCGGGGGTGGAGGGCAAATCCGGAGAGCACGGGAAAGCGGGTTTTGACGGGTCTGGAGGGATGTTGATCCGACTCAGGAGGGCAAAGGCCTTTCGGACCTCAGAAATTTATAGACAGGGGTGGCCGTGGGGGCCGATACAGCGCCGGGTATGGGGGACGAAAGCGAGGTCTGGAATGAAATGCCAAGGGCCCAGTGGCCCCAGTAACGCAAGACACAAAGGCTTGCTTCGCATAAAGGACTGGCGCAAAAAAGGGCCCGACGGCGCAGCCAGGAGGAGTGCAGCTCCTAGAAGGCCTCGGCGCGCGTTCCAGGCCAGCCGCCCGGACCTGCGTGGCCGCCACCGGCTCCCAGCCAGGCCTCCCCTGGCCTCCCCTGGCCTCCCCAGGCCCCGCCGGGCGCGCAGCGGAGGACGACCCACCAAACATGGCGGCGCCCAGGACAGCTGGTGGCACCAACCGGCAACCCGGGGCCACTCACCCGTGACGTGAAGGAAGCGCAATCCCTCTGTCTCCAGGGCCGGCCGCGCGGACAGCTGCTGGCCGTCGCGCTCCATGGCCGCCGCCGCCACCCTAGGTGGCCGGTCCGCGTCAGCTCGAGTCTTCGCCTTCCGGCCCGCCCCTCCGTATACGTGGCGATCCGGGGACCAGCGTCCCTGAGCCCCGGCCAATCGCGGCGCGACCCGGTCCTGAGACTCGGCCTATCACAGCGAGGGTGTGTCCATCCAGGAGGGGCGTGGCCAGCCGGGAGGGGCGGGGCGGCAACAGACTGTCCCATCCGACTGCGCACCGTGTGGCTGGGCGGCCTCACCGCTCGCCTGAGGAAAGCCGCCTGACTGACCTGCGGGCCGACTCCCGCGGGCGTGTTTACTTTTGTACCGATTGCACGCCGACGTCCCTGGAGGTTAGGGGCCGCCTGGAAACAGGATTTGCGCCCACATCCTTGCCCCGGGCCCACTGGGCAGCAGAACTCGTCAGATGAAACGCTGGCAGCCTCCTCCTCCAGCTGCCCGTGTTCAGGCTAAGAAAGGCCCGCCGACTCTCACGGTTCTCCACCCCTCCAGAACCAAAACCTCCGGGGAAAGAATTAAGGCAGTGGCTCCAGCACGTATCGAATCCTACGAGGTGTCACGCGGCAGTAGCAGTTGTTATCACAGTTTCCTGGTTGTTTCCTCTGCCTGCAAAGCCTTCCTTCACCGCCTTCCACTCCTCTGGCGTCTCTGCCGCTCAGAGGCCTCCTGCTTTAACCACCTTACTTGAAATTTGGGCTTGAGTGTGTTTTTGGAGAAGGCTTTGAGGTGAACACACACAGCTGTGTCACGGAGGGAGGGTTGAGAATCAAAAATGCAACCGTGAAAAAAAACAGACACCAGGTGATGACGTCAGAGCGCGCCGCCACCCCTTAGGAGGCCTGCATCACTCCTGCCCAGGCGCTACCGCTAACCGCAGCGGGCGCTCCCAGCTCTGGGTCACCTAGGAGTTCCAGGGGAGTGGGCGATCCGGGGACTGCGCGGCAAGAGAGGTAGATTTCTTTTTTTTTTTTTTTAATGTTTATTTATTTTTGGGACAGAGAGAGACAGAGCATGAATGGGGGAGGGGCAGAGAGAGAGGGAGACACAGAATCGGAAACAGGCTCCAGGCTCTGAGCCATCAGCCCAGAGCCTGACGCAGGGCTCGAACTCACGGACCGCGACCTCGTGACCTGAGCTGAAGTCGGACGCTCAACCGACTGAGCCACCCAGGCGCCCCGAGAGAGGTAGATTTCTACTGGGGGACCGTGGTTCGTGCGCCATGGCAAAGAAAAGCCTGAAAGCTGTTCTCCACCTTGAAAATGGGCTCTTGAAATGGGGAAACTGAGGACCCTGGATTTTGTCAATTAAGGTTGTGAAGACAGCCACTGATTTGATGAGTTTAGGAGGGAGGAATTTTATTCTCTTTGATGTTTTCCTCTCACTTGTAAAAGATGATGAACCATTACTCTTTTGAAGTGGTTTCTCACTTGCTCTGGCATCTTGCAGGAACTCGATGTGCTAAAACCGAACTCTTTCTCAGGATGACTTCAGTAGTTTGGGACCAGCTTTAAATATACCATGTGCGGGGGCACCTGGGTAGCTCAGTCCGTTAAGCTTCCGTCTTGGGCTCTGGTCACGATCTCAAGGCTCCTGAGTTCCCGCCCCTCGTCGTGCTCTGTGCTGACAGCTCAGAGCCTACACACACACACACACACACACACACACACACACACACACCCCTTGTGCATAGTGATCAGGCTTGCCTGACTTGTTTGGTTATGCTCTGGACACCAGGTACACTGTACTGCGGGAGTCACTGTTCATGGAAGCAGTCGGTGAGGACCTCTCTTTTTTCTGAGTTGAGTCCTGAAAAGTGATCTGACACAAGTTTCAACTAATGCATGGTAAATTCTTTTTTTTTAATAGTAACTTAGTGGTTAAGTGGGTTAAATAAGATTAACAGATACTTCCCCACCCTGACAAGTGTCAGATTAAGATGTGAAAGCTTCAAGAATGTTGCAGTGAACATCATTTCAGAGCTTGCGGTGTAGTTCAGGGATTAAGATACTTGGAGTAGCGATGGAGGAAGATCCTAGGTTGCAAAGATTTGCTGTTGTTGCGAGCTTTCATTCAGGATTTTGATACAAAAACCAGCACAACAGTCGTGAAAATATTGCACTTTAAAACACCTACAAGAATAAAGTACCTTTGTGTACTATTATGAACTAGTTTGTGTGTCTATATATGTACTTACAGTATGAATAGTATTTTCAACTAAAATCTAATAGATTTTGAGTTACTAGAATGCACGGATAAAGGAGTTTTGCTTCAGTTCCTAGAATACGGGTTTTTTTTTTAATGTTTATCTATTTTTGAGAGAGAGACCAGAGTGTGAGCAGGGGAGGGAAAGAGAGAGAGGGAGGTCCAGAATCCGAAGCAGGCTCCAGGCTCTGAGCTGTCAGCACAGAGCTGGATGTGGGGCTTGAACTCACCAACTGTTGAGATCGTGACCTGAGCTAAAGTTGGACGCTTAACCAACCGAGTCACCCAGGGGCCCCTCGATGCTGTTCTTAAGTTCCCAGTGAGAAGTTATTCTTCCTGGCCAGGCTTATAAGTGTTACCTTTGTCCCTTTAATTAGGGTGTATCATCTCATCTATCTTATCTAGAACCATAAAGTTATTTCAGCACACACTTTGCTTAATATAATTGCTCAAGTGTTATTTGTAAAAACAGGACAAAGGTAGTAATCCAGAACGTCCATGGTATAGTCTGCCCATGATAGACGACATGATTAGCCCCAATTCATCCATCCTTCCTTCTGAGAACATCCTTGCAATAGCCTCAAGGTGGAAGGAGTGTATTTGCACATCCTTTGACTTTGGACTTGGCCAGGTGGCTTGCTTAGGTTAATAGCAAGTAGGCAGATGTCCTAGGAGAATGACATAAAGCTGAGCCACCCTAGTTAATCCACTGACCTGCAGTAAAAAGCAAAGCCAGCTGTGAGAATGGTGATTGTCACTTAAAAGCCAGAGTTTTGGGAATGGTTTGTTAATCAGCATTACTATGGCAAAAACTAACTTGATAAATTGCCTAATCTCACCTTTTCACAAAAGTATACGCAAGACAGGATTAAAAGTGTAAGACAGGATTAAAAGTGTCGGTAACTAAGGGAGATTACTGAGATGGCAATCGAACAATAGTGGTTGTCAAACTTGAATTGCCCTTTCGATGGCATTCTTGTAGATTCCTACTGTGGCATTTATGTTAAATATCTGCATATATATAAAAAATATATATATATATTTTTTTCTAAATTTATAGTTCTTAGAATGTCAAAACCTACTAATTACACATAAATACTACAAAACTAATATTCAAATGAACGTCTTAATGTGGTTCCACAGAAACTGTTGTTTTGAGAGCTGCATGTCTGCCACTTGGTACACTGGTATAGTTTTGGCTATTAACATGAGAGACGTTATCTGTGACTGAACCTCATGTTCCACAAAATTGCACATGGAAAACACTGGACTTCTGGGAAAAACTGGGTTGAGGCAAACCCAATTTTTCTGGTCCTGAGACACACAGATGTTGGTGGAGCTCTGAGCAAAGGAGCCCTCACTTTCCTCTGGTCAAGTTTTTGCCAAATCCTCACTTGCAACAATAGCATAAATAACATAACAAGGTCTCCTTTTGTTTTTTGCTTAGCAGCCCTCCAGTCATTACCCGGGAGTCATTAATCTGTTTGGTGCCAGAGTAATCCTGTTGAGTTCAGATCCACTTAGCAATGGCACCAAAGTCCGGGTATTATTGCTAAGTACTGCCCGCAGTCAAAGCCAGGACCCAAAGTAGGCTATGTAGAGGTAGGGCACGTGGTGGGAGAAAAGTGAACTGCAACCAATTTATTACCGAGGTTAGTGACCAGAGGCTCCTTCAGAGGGTCCTTAGTAGGTGGCTTATAAATGATGGGAGCAGGGAGCCTCCTGGCAATAGCTTCCCTGGATGTTAAGTACGGAGAAGAAAAATGGACTCATTTTAGTTGTCTCATCAGAAGCACAAGTGTCAAGTAAATGTGCATTAACAGAAAGGCTCTGCAGAAGTAGAAAAGGCAGCCTCACTGGCATATGTCATGAAAGATGTTGCAGGAAGATCTTAAGACCCCCACCCCCTCCAAGTCCTGTTCTGATCCTGTGGACATTCAGCAATGTTCTAATCCCAAAGGACACCTTGGTGAGGGGAACAGGAGAGCATGAATTGCTGTCACCTTCCTCTCAAATTAAATGAACAACTTTTAGTTTATAAATCCACCTATTGTATATTTGGGTTATTTCCTTGGTGCCTGAATGCCCCAGGAACTCATTAAAAAACATGAATCTCCAAATCTGTCAAGGTGAGGATAAAACCAGAACAGAGCAACCCCCTGTGGTGTGGGCCATCAGTACAGGATTAGAGGGGACTGCTCTGGAAGGGGCTGAAAGGGGTCAGGTAGAAGGAAGTGGTGAGAGGGAGGCTGGAAATCCTGTGTGGAGTGTTGTCCTCTGAAGGCCAGCACCTGGGAACTACTTAAAGCACAGCCTCCCACCCCACCAGATCTCGCATTTTAACAAGATGTCCGGGAAGTTCAGCGCACTGGAGTGGGAAAGCACCGGTTTAGGGCCACACTGAGGAAAACTAAAGACCAGATTCTCCTGATAGCCAAGTTCCACCTCCTTTCTGACCGCTCTACCCTACTCTTTTCTAGCAGTTGCTACTGCACTGAGGTTTAGCCCCACTGCTACCCACGGTTCCATGTTCCCAGCTAGACTGTCAGCTCCTTGAAGGTTGCGTTCCTTCAATGTCTCATGCACCTTGTACACACTTTACAAGTACAGCAAACCAGCAACCAGGAATCACCCACAACTGTTCAGAGGCCTACTTAGAGCGAGTGTTTCTCACATTTAGAAAATCTCCCAAGGAGCTTAAAAAAAACCCGACCCAAAGCCAACCAAACACGAGCAGATGAAAAGATGGATGGTGAGGTGCTCACCTCCATCATGTTTTTTAGACTGGCCTAACTGGCCAGAGCTGGGTGGGATACATGTACTGCAGCATCCAGAGGTGTGAGGAAACTGCCGTAGCCTGCTCACTGGGCTGGGACACCCCCCCACCCCCCCCACCCCCGCCACAACCATGTCTTGAATGCTCGAATGTGCTGTTCACATTCCAACAAGCAGAAGTTGCAATTCCCCTGTAATTTTTCAAATCAGTAATTAAAGCCTGGCTGTCTTTAATGAAGCTCTTCTTTGCGTGGAAAAAAATGCACCAGAGATCGCAGAGTCTTACTGAAACCACTGGCAGCACACAGATAATCTTCAGTTTTATTAACAATTTAAAAATCTAAATATTTAAAGAGGCCTGGGAAGCCTACCTAGAAACAATGCCCTCTGGCATTTCCAACTGAAACATGTCCAGATACCTCACTGCACACCCCGCCCCGATGACAGACAACTTGGTAGCACAGCGAATGTCTTTGTATTTTTACTATTTGTAGAAAACCGGCATTTAGATTTCAAAATGTATGATGTTACAAAATTACCAGCAGCAGTCTTAAGCATTTCAACAATGCTTATGAACTCCACTTTGCTGACACAAACAAGGCTATTATTCCAAGTTCAAAACGCAGGACTTGTCCCAGTGGGCATGTTATACATCCTGCAGATACTCAGGCTATCTTGCTCAGGACCCATTCGTGACCGTGTCTTCTTCCATCTCCTCTTCACCGTCATCAGTGGGGCCTAAAGAAAAACCACAAAGCCACATGTCATACTGATTTTACAGCATGTTTGCTCAGTACACGAGTGGCCAGTCTGTGAAGCTATTGCACACTACTCCCTGGACTAGCTACAAATCCCAGCAGCCCCTGCCCTCAAGGAGCTTACAGTTCAGAGACTATCTTTGGCAGCTACGGGAAGGGATGGTCAATTCCTAGGGGGAAAGGATCACAAAGGTGTTTTACAAAAAGTCAAACTCATTGCTTGACATTCTAACCTTCTTTGGTTGAGCTGTTCATTCATTCATTTTTTTGTGAAGGTAAAAAGCTTATACGTTGTGTTTTATTCTTACAACTACCACAGGGAAAGAAAATGGGAATATTCAAAAAACATTTGAAGAGCACCTGGGTGGCTCAGTTAATTAAATGTCCGACTTTGGCCACGTCATGATCTCATGGTTCATGAGTTCGAGCCCCTTGTTGGGCTCTGTGCTGACAGCTCAGAGCCTAGAGCCTGCTTTGGATTCTGTGTCTTCCTCGTCTTCCTCTCTTTCTACCCCTCCCCCACCTCTCAAAAAATAAACATTAAAAACAAACAAACATTTGAATGTGTACCACATGCCAGATAATAGGACTACTCAATGACTTTATTGTCTCTATATGAGGGAAAATACGGCAAAAACCAAGTCTCTTATGTTTACTCATTAATTTATGAGATATTTTGGTCACTGTATTCTGAAAAAGGAAATGTTTTAACTATCAGTGTTTGGGAAGATTACTCTTGGTTAAGCCTGTTGTTTTTACAGTAGACTCAACATCACACTTCTAGATGCAAAACTACCAAGATAAGAATGTCAGTCCAGTTTTAGCATACTCAGAAGCCTAGGCCCACTGCAATCTATGGAGTGCCCTGAACAATTTCTACCTTCCTCTCCCCAGTAATCTTTCAGATTGCTCTGAAAATCCCAAGAGATCCTAAGGCTCAAAGAAAACGTTTTGAGGGGAAACAGATTAATTCAGTAAGTCTGTCATATTACAGTCACAATAAGCAATTGTGATATTGCCTCTTCCCCTGTCAGTACTGAGCCTTGGAGGCCTTTAATACCCTTCTAACGCTGAGGACAAAGACCTCATCCATCACAGTCTACAGCGCCTTGCGTGGCCCAGACATGCTTTCTCTGTTGGCTCACCCTTCTCCCTGTGCCTTGAACTCCACTGCCATTGGCCTCTTTCAGTTCTAGTGTGCAAGGCTCCTTTTCACCACAGGTGCTCTGCCTGCACAGTCCCTCACTCACCGCTTTGCCCCTAGAATGCCACTCTGGCCTTTGTTTAGTTCAGTAATTCTCAGACACGTTAGTTTTGGGACCCAAAGAGCTTTTGTTTACGTACATTTATCGATACTATATTAGAATAATCAACACTGTATTAGAAATTAAAGCTGAGTATTTTAAAAAAGTAGTAGCTCGTTAAAAAAGCATATCTGTTGGGGCACCTGGGTGGCTCAGTAGGTTAAGCATCCGACTTCAGCTCAGGTCATGACCTCACAGTCTGTGAGTTCGAGCCCTGCGTCGGGCTCTGTGCTGACAGCTCAGAGCCTGGAACGTGCTTCAGATTCTGTGTCTCCCTCTCTCTCTGCCCCTTACCCCTCACCCTCCCTCCCTCCCTCCCTCTCAGTAATAAACATTAAAAAAAAAAAAGACCCCTCAGAGTCCTATGCCATAACATTTTATATCAAGTAACTTATCTTCCAAGAGCATATGAAAAAAGGGATTTTGTGTGCATTAGATGGTAATGAGGCACTATTCTAACATCCTTGGGTCATAGCACCTCAACTGTTTAGGAAACCACCTCAAGTATAAGATCAATCTGGAAGTACACAGACAGACCACATGTCCTGACCTGATCTGCGTTCCCTGCCAGGTATCTGACCAGACTGCAGCAAGCCCTTCAGCCGCTCTACTTCAGCCAGAGTTGACGCATTTGCTATAGCATTCTGGAGGACAGAAAACAACAGAGAAGGACAATTAATTGCATCTAAGTATCAATCACCCAGAAAACCTTACAGAAGTCCATAGCAACTTTTTGAGGTGGAACATTCAACAGCTCTACTGGGAGAATTTTATTGTCACAATGAGCAAATGATTACTGCACATGTCCTAAAATTTTAGCTAATTAAAGCACCTATGTGGAATTATGTTACTGGATAATTTAGGAAGCAGTATTAGGAAACTAGGATTTCCCACTGATCATCAAGCAGATCTTTCAGACAGCAAATCTCTGAAAGTAAAAATTAAGGCAAACAACCGAGACAGCATACTTCAGTGACTGACCGTTCAAATACCCTGGGAAAATGGAAAAGAACTAGAGCTGTCTCTGTGCTGACTGGCTCACAGAAGCGATTCACATCAAAGGTGGTTGAATAATCACTTTAAGCTAGTTCCCACCTAACACAGAAATGGAGCAGGAATCTAAGTGTGGGGGGTGGAGGATGGAAACTGCAATGTTTAGAACTTGGTCTATTACATATTTTGTGTCCTAAACCCATGGCAACTCTTCTAACACATTTTTACCTTGATGGCTTCTACATCCCCTGGAGACGGCCCACCTTTCTTTTTGTCAGTCGGCAAACCGGCACCTGGGTTGAAACTTGGGAGGGGAGGGAAGAACATAACTGTTAAATCCAGACCAATGGAAATTGCTTCTCTTTTACTTTCAAAAAGGCTTTTGAAAGTAATTCAACCAGTGTAGTATCTTATCTTTGTTAACAAACTGATACAAGAAACTCTCTCCTTCAGAAACACCACCCAGTTCATCTTCCTCTAGAGAAAGCAGGATATATACAGTGTTGCATTAAGACTGAACACCGGAAGTATTTGCTAACCTGGTAGAAATCTCATGTGATGTGTGGACCATTGAAGGTCATGGGCTATCATCACACAAATTCAATAGTGTTATTAGTCAGTCACAGGTGTTTTGTTTAGTTCTGTAGGAGGCAAAAAGCCAGACAGATAGTGTTTCTGAAGGTGAAGTGGAGTGAAGTTGGATATCCGTATCTTACGTTTTGCTTCTCCTGGCAATATCCTTTGCAAGTTGTGCACCCCGTTTGCCCTTGAACATTTTCTCTGCTTCCTGACGCTCCTACAGCAACACCACACACAGAGTTAATGGAAATAGGAATACCACATGCATTTAGATGCATTCCTCAGAAAACACGGAAGAAAACTCTTCTGAAATACTCGGGGCTGGTAAAAATACCAAAAAGTCAATTTCAAATTAAAAGGAGACACAATGGCCTTGCTTTGTCTGGTGAAGTTCCCTGAAGAAAGTTCCCCCTCCTAGTTTCAGGGAGGGGCTCTGGAGGAACTAGGAAGGTTTAAAAAGGAAAGAAAAAAAAAACAACAAAAAACAAAAACAGAAACAAAAAACAAGGGAAAACCCACTCCCTGTAAAGGGAAAATCATTCTAACAATTAAAGCTGCTGAAAAATGGATTCTATTAAGCTCCCCAAGGGGGAACATATCTTAAGCACAGTCTTGCTGACAGTGCTCACCGCGGCTGATACTGTGCTACGACCTCTGAATGACCAACACTACTGCACAAGACAGCTTTAACTCAAAGTCCTACTGTAAACTCTGCTACGAAAAAAAAATCTGACTTAACATTTTGTTTCCCACATTTTTATGACAAACCAATAGTAAAACACATTTGGCAATTTAAAAAAATCAACAGCAAAAGTATAAAATAAAACATGAACGTATAATGACTTACAACCAACAGAAAATACTTACTTTCAGTTTCACCTTCTGGAAATCCAGTACTCTGACTTGTGGAACTTTATAAATTACATACAGTCTGTAATGCTTCTTATTTGTTACAGGATTTCTTAGGATACTGCAAGAAAAGGAATAGCAATGCCAGTCTTGTTCATAGCGTAGCATTTCAAGAGGTCCATTTTAATAAAATCAAATGAGTCCATAAACTAAGGAAAAGTTGACCTTTTTTTTCACAGTTCAATGTTATTCAGTTAACGTTAGGGAAGTTTTAATAGAGCACTGGACTTATTTTCAGTATTTGTTTTTAAAAGGTGCTTCTTACTAACTGATTACTTTAAGATCAAGGCTGATGATGGTGTCATTGTAAAGGACTTCCCTGTCACCACCACAGATCATTTCCATACCTTAGGTAAGTCAGTGATTTGAGAGATGCCAAAGGGTCCAGATCACCCTGTAAAATAAAAGACCATAGATAAGAACATGAATACCACAGGCTTTTTTTTTTTTTTTTGAGAGAGAGAGCACGCACGTGAGCAGGGGAGAGTGGCGGGTGGGGGGGGGAGAGGGGGAGGGAAAGTGGGGGAGGGAAGGTGGGGGAGGGAAAAGGAGGAAGAGAGAGAAAAAGAGAGAGGGAGGAAGAGAAAGAAAGGGAGGGAAGAAGGGAGGGGGAGAGGGGGAGAGGGGGAGAGAGGGAGAGAATATGGATCCCAAGCAGGCTCCATGCTCAGCTCAATCCTGTGACCCTAGCATCATGACCTGAACCAAAATCAAGAATCAGACACTCAACTGACTAAGCCCCAGGTGTTCCCCCCCCACCCCCCACCCCCGCCCCCCGCCATAGGCTACTGTGATACTCTGAAATGGCAGATGTCTTTGGAGCAAGGACTCTTTTTTTACTGCTAGCATCTAGCACAATATTAGCGCACCACAGAAGCTTAATAAAAATTCTGACAAACTGGTGAGTAAATCTGAGCTTCTTAAACTGAAAATTTTAGCCACATCCATAAAAACTGTGTCTCAATAGCAGAATAGACCCCCCCCCCCCAAATTGATTTCTTGTAGCAACCTCAAAAGGGCTAGAATTTAAAGCAATGATTTAGAAAAGAAAGAAATGTCCAAGCTGATGTAACTTTGGAACAAGTCATTCACACAGGTTATCTCCAGCTGGATTTTGGTGGAAGGTGGTTTTTCCCACTAGTAACTGTACATGCCTGGTGGTGACACAGACATCTCATGGTTGAGAGGAGGCACCTTTATTTTTTTAAATGTTTGTTTATTTGAGAGAGAGGGGGAGAGAGAGCAGGGGAGGGGCACGGAGAGGAAGAGAATTGGGGCTCGATCTCACAAACCATGAGATCATGACCTGAGCTGAGAGCAAGAGTTGGACACTTAACCGACTGGGCCACCCAGGCGCCCCACGGGGAGACACCTTTACTCAAGGCTCCCTCAAATCGCTTCAGATAATTATTCAAGGACAAGGAGTTTGGTTAAAAAACAAAAACAAAAAAAGGACCCAATTATGGGAAAAAGGCACTTTTTTGGTATTTAATCTTCCCAAATCATCTCATAAAACAGGGCAGCAAAACCAAGGTCTATGGTTAACCACTACAACTAAACCAGATGAAAAGGCATTCTGGCAAGAACTCTAAATCAGGAATGGGCAGAGACCGACTACTGGGAGAGCTGCAAGGCTTATAGGGGGGCAACATCTGTGCAGGATGAAGCAGAGGGAAGGCAGAGGCATCCAACAAGCCCGAGTCCTCCAAAACGACCGACAGTTTAGTCGGTCTGAGAACAGCAGCCAACAGATACGTACATCCCAATAATGAGTCAAGTCTGTGATGAGGCCTGTTGGGACCAGGCAATTTGGGCCCTCACTCTTAATACTAACCAGAAATGGTATCCCTTCCAGGACAAAGGCCTACAAAGGGGAGAAACTGCTAGGATCAGACTGAAATTGAGCGGGACGGGGGCAAGAAGGACAATGAGAAAAAAGTAGACACAAAAAAGCAAGAGGGGAACAAAGCCAGGAGTGCAGAAAATAAGCTGCCATTTAAAAAACACTTCACAAACACTGGAAGAGGGAGCTCTAAGCTTGCTACTGGCATGCCACCACTAAAATATACAGGATGATCTAAAAAGGAACAAAAGCAGGCAAACATGGCATGATCCCACTTAGATGTGGAATTAAAAAAAAAAAGACCCCCTCTCAGCAACAGACAGTTGAATGGTAGTTACCAGAGGCTGATGTGGAGGGGGGGGGTGGGGGTGGGGGTGGGGGTGGGGTGGGGTGGGATGAGCTATCTGATCAAAGAGTACAAACTTTCAGTTGTAAGATGAGTAAGTCTGGACACCTAATGTGCAACAGGGTGATTATAGTTAATAATAATGTACTACTGTATACTTGAAATTTGCTGAGAGGCACCTGGGGGGCACCTGGGTGGCTCAGTCAGTTAAGTGTGTGACTTAGGCTCAGGTGATGATCTCAAGGTCTGCGGGTTCGAGCCCCACATCGGGCTGTGTGCTGACAGCTCAGAGCCTGGACCTGCTTCAGATTCTGTGTCTCCCTCTCTTTCTGCCTCTCCCCGCCCACCTTGTCCTCTCTCTTTCACTCACTCTCTCTCTCTCTCAATAATTTAAGGAAAAAAAAAATTTTTTTTTTTGCTGAGAATAGATCTCAAGTATTCTCAACACACAAACAACAAGTAAATATGTGAGGTAATGGATATGTTAGATAACGGTAATTACAATGTATACATTTCTCAAAAATCACAATGCACACCTTAAATACATACAACTTTTATCTCTCAGTCACACCTCAATAAAGCTAAAAAAAAAACCCAAAAAGGAACAAAGAATGGCAACTTTCGTTACACTCACACAGACTACATAAAACATAATGATGATGTCTTAGTGGGTTTTTTAAAGACAGAATAACTAAATAACATGTTGAAGGGTTTGAAATGTTTAACATCACTGTACTGTTTAAGAAGCTAAGGGTACTGAAACTTAATGAATGTGTACTATTTTATTTGTAATATTTAAAAAAATTTTTTTAATGTTCATTTAATGTTTTTTAAATGTTTTGAGGGAGAGTGCGCACACATGCACGCGAGAGCAGGGTGGGGGCAGAGAGAGACACAGAATCTGCAGCAGGCTCCAGGCTCTGTGGTGTCAGCACACAGCCCAACGTGGGGCTCAAACTTGAGGGGCTCAAACTCATGAACTGTGAGATCACGTCGTGAGCTGAAGCCAGGCACTTAACTGAAGGAGCTACCCAGGAGCCCCAATGAATGTGTATTTTTAATTCCCACATTGCTAAGATAGGAATAAGTAGGGGCACCTGGGTGGCTCGATCGGTTAAGCGTCCCACTCTGGATTTTGGCTCAGATCATGATCTCAGGGTCATGAGATTGAGCCACACTGATCGATCCACACTGAGCATGAAGCCTGCTTATCTCTCTCTCCCTCTGCCTCCCTCCCCTGATCTCACTCTGTCTCTCTCTCTCTCTCTCAAGAAAAAAACAAAAACAAAAACAAAAACACCAGGAATAAGTAATTCCTACACTATTAGTAGGCAAAGAATGACAGAGAAAGAGAATGAACACAATGGAGACAAAAAAAAAAAAAAAAAAAAAAAGAAATGCAGAATGGGCTGTCAAATAGTAACCTCCAGAAAAGAGAGAAGACAAACTCCAATACACCAGTAATTACATTATGTAAATAGACCAAATACTTCATTTAAAATACAGACTTCACATTGGATTAAAAAAAAAAATCCTACCACATATGCTGTTTTTAAGATATAAACCTAAAATACAAGGCACAGAAAAGTTCAAAGTAGATTCTGCATGGACAAAAATTTATCATCCAAACACTAAATAAAACAAAGCTTGTTTTGGCGTAATATAGCAGATAAAACAGACAAGGTAAAACAGCACTAATAGAGATAAAGAGGGGCACAACAGAATAATAAAAAGATTAGTTCACCTGGGTGGTATTAACAATTTAAAATTTGGGGGCGCCTGGGTGGCTCAGTTGGTTAAGTGTCCAACTTCGGCTCAGGTCATGATCTCACAGTACGTGAGTTCGAGCCCCGCATCGGGCTCTGTGCTGACAGCTCAGAGCCTGGAGCCTGCTTCGGATTCTGTGTCTCCCTCTCTCTCTGCCCCTCCCCCACTTGTACTCTGTCTCTCTCTCTCAAAAATAAATAAATGTAAAAAAAAAAAAAACCTTAAATTTGTATGTATCCATGAAGATACCTTCCAAATATGTAATACTAAACTTGACAGAACTCTAGGCAGAATGAGATTTTAACACACCTATACAACACACCTAATACACCAAGCTCAGTAACTGACAGGACAAACTCAGCCTTCATCTTTACAAACAATTTTAAATATAAGTACAACATACACAAAAATGCAAGCAGCCTCTATTACGCCAAACATTTCCAATGAATGTGCATTTTGGGTTGAATACCTATCTTTCAGAAAAGACACGGTCTCAGATCAGCGCTTTCTTATTGCTGGGGTCAAGTA
Source organism: Felis catus (assembly GCF_018350175.1). Lineage (NCBI taxonomy): Eukaryota > Metazoa > Chordata > Mammalia > Carnivora > Felidae > Felis > Felis catus. The sequence continues at coordinate 19,552,405 of NC_058373.1, forward strand.
CTCTGAGAATCTGTAGGAAGCTCGGGACTGGGTCCACAAGGAAAGGAACAATCAGGAAAACAGGGAAGGGAGGTAAGATCACAAAAGCACAAAATCAAGTTATATGATATGGACTTAAACTTACCCAATGTTTAAGCGAAAAACTCAGGTTATAAAACAATGTATGCCATGAGCTCAATTTTGTTAAATAATCCCATCCAAATAGAGAAACCTTGCCCCTTATCTCAAAGGAAAACCAATTCCAAGTGATCACTGAGCCAAATATGAAGAGTAAAATAAGTTTCTAGAATGTAAATGTGCAACAAAAGTTAACATGTTACATATGTAACTAAATGTTTTGTGGCAGCCAGTGAGAAGAGAAAAACAAGTGAAACTAATTTTAGTAGAATATTATTTAACCTATTATCCAAAATATTATCATTTCAGTATCAATATAAAAAACTGATAGTCTAGGGGCGCCTGGGTGGCTCAGTCGGTTGAGCGGCCGACTTCAGCTCAGGTCCCGATTTCACAGTTCGTGAGTTTAAGCCCCGCGTCGGGCTCTGTGCTGACAGCTCAGAGCCTGGAGCCTGCTTCGGATCCTGTGTCTCCCTCTCTCTCCGCCCCTCCCCTGCTCATGTTCTGTCTCTCTCTGTCTCAAAAAAAAAAAAAATAAATAAAAAATAAAAATAAAAATAAAAATAAAAATAAAAAAAAAAAACTGATAGTCTACATTTTTTTTTGTACTATGTCTCTGAAATCTGATGTGTATTTTAGTTCTAGTACATAGCAATTCAGAGTAGCCAGGTGTAGCTAATGGCTACCACACTGGACCCTACAATTCTAGAAATCAACTTAGGTGAGTTTTTCTGGGACTCTGGGGTAAAGGAAGCTTGACAGACCATCAAACGCACTAGCAACAACAACAAAAGACAGATAAACTGGACTACGCTTAAATTAGGGACCTCTCTATGAAGACACCCTACGAAGGTCCAAAGGTGAGCTACAGAGTGGAAAAGGGTATTTGCAACATACATAACTGAAAGAGGCCCACACAGATCTTGAATTAAGAAAAAGACAAAAGATGATAAGATAATTTTCTGGGTTTTCCAATTTTTCTTTAAGAGGTGTGCAGCACCTTTAATTCCTCCCCCAAATACATTTCCCCTGTTCAACTTACCAGTTCCACGAGACTGTTGTTGGTGAGAATGAGCTCTGTCAGGCAGGGTAGAGCCTGATCAAGTCCCTCACCTATACGGCTAAAATGAAAACAAAGACTTCGTAAGAGTGAAAGAAAGCTAACAATTTTATCAAAGTCCCTGCTCAGAAGATTTCAGACTCCAAAGATGGAAGAACTTTAGAGATCTTTCTTCCAACACCTTATCTGACAGAGGGAAAACGAGGCACAAAGAAGACACCTTGTCACAGGGTTAGTGGTGGAAGTGGAATGATTCTAGAACCCATGTGTCCTGAAGGGGTGCCTGGGGCTCTTTCCATTACCACACTGTCCAGGGAAAGCTAAGTGAAGAAGAAACTGCTCAGCTTACTTCATGACTTTTGTGCAGGTAGCACAGAAATACAAACAACTCTGCATTCACAGCTCAGGTACACGGCGAACAGCTACACCATAAGGGAACGGTTAACTCATAAGAAATATGCCTATTGTAAAAAAGCAAGTCACTAGTACTTCCTAGCACTTCTTAAATACATTGTCTATAGACCTTCAATAACTTTTCTGATGAAATTTACTCAGAGATGATGAAAGAGGGTAAAAAACAAAACAAAACAACCCCTCAATGTCAATAAGTAATATTCTCCAAATCAGTTGTAAAAACAAACAAACAACAACAACAAAAAAAAACAAAAAACAAATGACAGAGATAGAAACAGTCAAAAATATAATTTTGAACTTTATGCATCTTTTAAATACAATTCTCTAATAATTACAATTATTGTTTTAGAAGCCAAAATATGTACAAAACTGCATGCTTGTAACTTAAATATTTATTACCATGAATAGATAAGTATTTCTGAATAGATGCAAATAAAACTAGACCAATGCCAAGTTAATCTCTGGATCTGTATGGGAAAAATGCAGCTTGTTTCTCATTTTTAGAAGAAATACGGAGGCTCAACTGGTATGTGCTACAGCGTCTTCAGGGAACACTGCAACATTGCACTCTAGCAGAAAAAAAAAATTACTTTGCACCAGCAGACACTTACCATATTCTATTGTTGTTCACTAATAATGTTTTCAGTCTTCTCAACAAAGGAAAACCATCCAGTTTCCTGATTTCATTGTCAGAAAAATCAATAGCATCAAACTGGTCTAAGGTAGCACCTAGATTTTCAATGACAGGAATTTTATACCCTACAAAATGGAGGGAAAATACACAAGTATTAATATAATTAAAAGGTACCTGAAAACATTAGCAGTACTTCATGGTACTTTGACTCAAAGCTTCCTTTTTTTCAGAAAGTGTTTACCCAGCACCTATGCTGTGCCAAACAACTGTTCAAATGTGCAAGGTATTGACACATAAAATGAGGAACAAGAGGGGCGCCTGGGTGGCTCAGTCGGTTAAGCGTCCGACTTCAGCTCAGGTCACGATCTCTCGGTCTGTGAGTTCGAGCCCCGTGTCGGGCTCTGGGCTGATGGCTCAGAGCCTGGAGCCTGTTACCGATTCTGTGTCTCCCTCTCTCTCTGCCCCTCCCCCGTTCATGCTCTGTCTCTCTCTGTCTCAAAAATAAATAAATGTTAAACAAACAAAAAAAACCTGAGGAACAAGAGTCGCATGTCCCAGCTGCCTCGAAGCTTACAGTCTAGGAGCGGACATGAAGATAGTGATGACGACAAGGACGAGGGCTATGATAACAAAGATACACCTATTCACAATAATATTGGTAGCTAACATTTATTTGTAAGGCTATCTACAAGGTGCCTCACACTGTTCTAAATAGTTAAATGGCATGATGACAATTTACACTGTGAGCTGCTTACTGTCAGTGTCCAAGTCTTGTTCATATGTTTCGGACAACAGTTCTTAACCTCTTTTGCATTCCCACAGGCCAGATTCATCGAACTCAGCAGGACACCCTAGAGATACCATGACAGTTCTACCTCCCCCCAGCTCCAATCAGGAGTTGAAGGTCAATGTTTTATGCACAATGGTAAATCACCCTGTGAACAGTTCACTCAAATACTGATTTGTCTAAAATGGACATGGCTATTGTGCTAGGTGCTGGCAGAAGAAATGAATCCAAGCCAAGGTTAAAGTACATAATTCAGAGCTGCTAGGGTTACATCAAAGTGCTGCACCAAAACAAGTATCCTCAACACTCCATGCACTTCAGACTTAGAAGGCAGAGCTCACTCTGGGCCGAGAGAGTGGGAGTGGTCAGTTACTCTTGAATTGAACTTTTCCCTGGGAAACTTAATTTCAACAAAATGAAAGCACCGGGTTTTGTGAGTCAGGAATCCAAGTCGAAAGCAGAGCCTGCAGTAGCGCTGCTCCTCAGATGGTGTTGCCTCTATGGAGCCAAATCTAAGGCGCAAATTGTATTCTATTACATCCCCTAAGAAACTGCTCTTCACATCCTTCCTCAAGTCTTTCCCTTGAAATGCCGAGTAGACAGCTGCACCCCCAATTTTTTAACAAGCCTTACTAAGGTTGGAAGTGCTACATGAATCTGGGTAGTTCAGAGCTTCCACCTCTTACGGCACTCGTAGTGCATTCCTCTTGAAAATGTTGTGATAAAGGGGCAGGATCAGACGACTGAAGCTAGTAAGAAAGAAAACTTGGGGGAAGCCATCGCTTTTGTTCTCAGACTTCATTTCCTCCCTCGCAAATTACTTATAAGTAACACGTATCCTGTCTATAATCCCACAATAACACTCTAACGTCTTTACTGAGAACCAACCGGTCACTGAGCCCTAGAATTACAATCATTAACATTCTGCCAGCTCTCAAACAGTTCAGACTGCGAAATACGCCAAGCAAGGCCGAATTGAGGCCCACGGGTGTGGATCAGGAAGCGATCAATCAATCAGCTGGGTGTGTGAGTAGGAGCGAGGCCAACAGAAGCCTCAGAAGGGCCTAGGGATGGATGGTCTTTTGGCAGCAAAGGCAGGACTCAGGGCCGGGAGGCGCTGGCGCAGTCGGGCTAGGCGCCCACAATGCGGGCCTCCTGGCCAGGCTCCAGCCCTCCGCGCACGCGGCGGGACGCGAACCACCGGGCGGCGTGCTGAGAGGCCCGATCCCTTCCCCGGACTCACCCCGGAGGTCCAGCTCGCGGTCCCGCACAGCGTTGGTGTACTGCGCCGCCTGCTCGATCAGCTCCGCCGTCAGTTTCACCATCCTGCCGCCTCCCGCTGCCGGTGCCACGGCCCACCGGCTGCTTCCCGCCGCCTCCGGCCCGCCAGATTTCCCAGCGTCCCCCGCGCCCCGCCTCCAGGCAGCACCAATCGCAGCCGGCCCGTGCGCGCGCAGCTCGACGCCCAGACCGAAGCAATCGAAGGGCCACTCCCGAGATCTCGTTCTTTTTGGAGGTCCTGGCGCCGGTGAAGGTGACTCAGGTTATGGGTGCTTCCTTAGGGCGTATCTGGAGGAAGGCCCCCGATTCCAGATGTTTATGTGCCCAAGTTAAGCAAATGTGAAAGCACCCGAGTGGAACTTTCTCATGCATTGGTGCACCTTCAGGTGGGAGGGGACGCTGTGTCCTCACTCCACTCAGGAGGGCGGGCACCCCTGGGATCCAGTGAGGGGTCCAGGACTTCAGGTTTACATCTTGGTCCGGGGCTTTGGCCCCCGAGGCTACCCCGCGAGAACCAGGCCCAGGTCACTCGCAGGGCCACTTCACTGGGACCGTCTCACCGCCGCGCAAGTCCGACCGCGGGATCCGCGCACCGTTCAGTGTGCGGTTTGCCCTTTGATCTCCAGGCATTTAAATATTCACCAGGAAGCATGTATACAGAAAAGTGCGCAAACCAGGAGTCTGGAACGAGACGAATAGCCAGAGTAAGCACACCCGCGTTGCTGCCTCTGGGTCCAGAAGAACACTTCTCTGAAAGCTTCCCTCCCTTCCCTAAGGCAACCACGAATCCAGCACCCTAGATTAGTTTTGCTGGCTTTTGATATAAATAGAATCATGCAGTGTACTTCCGTGCCTGGTTTCTTTGTCTTTGTGTTATGCCTGGAATCCATCCAGGTTACATACAGCAATGGTTTGTTTACTTTCGCTGCTGTATAGAATTCCGTTGTTTATTTTATACCATAACTTAGCTATTCTGCTATTGGTGGACACTAGGGTTGTTTCTTTTGGGAGCTATTCAGAATAATGCTGTTATGTATTTTCTTGTACATGGATCCAATGCTCACGTGCCTGAGTTTCTCCAGGAGTAGAACTTCTGGGACATAGAATATGATATCATCAATAGGTAATGCCTGTTTCAGCCAAGAGGCTGAAATAATACACATAACTCTCTAGCGGTGTGTAAGGGTTTCCATAGCTTCAAACCTCAGTCTCATTGTCATCGTCAGTAGTTTTAATTGTGGGGCTTCTGGTGGGTGGGTAGTGGTATTGCCCTGTTGTTTTGATTAGCTTTTCTCTATAACTAATGAAGTTGAGGACCTTTTCATGTATATTGTCTATTTGGATATCTTTTGCGAAGTCACCAATTTTTTTTCCCTAGTGGATTGTCGCCTTTTTCCTACTGACTTACAGGATTTCTTTATATGCTCTGCATATGAGCACACTCTGTGGCTTGCCTTTGCACTTTGTTGTTGTTGTTGTTCTTGTTAAAACTGCTTAAATACAAAAGAATTCACAGAGACCAGAAATACTATCCTTGTACATGTCACCTATGCTGCAAAATACAAATTGTAGTCCATTTTGGTCTGTTTAAGGTAACATCCTATTACCCAAATCACCAAATCATAATCAGGGCTGCAATTCAGATCAAAAGACTACAAAAATGGCCTCCTCACCCATTTTGCAATGGGAACAAGCTTTCAAATGGTCCATTTTAAGAGAGGTCATCAGAGGAAAAACTTAGCTCAGGAAGCCCTATCCATTGACTACTTTTTGTCCTTTTTCTTGTAGGGGGAAAGTTACACTGTGGTCAGGTAGGTCTAGGACAGGAAGTTTTTCTGCGTGCTGGCCTTTCCACTCTTAATGGTGTTGTTTGATGACTGGAAGTTTCTAATTTTTATGTAATTCAATTCATCTTTTCTGGTTAGAGGGCTGTGTGTCTGTGCATGTACCCTCAAATATTTTTCTTTGTTGTCTACTAGAGGCTTCATTGTTTTACCTTTCACATGTAGCTCTACAGTCCCCCTGGAATTGATTCTTTTTGAGCTTTTTGAACAGAATGCAAACCAAACACCCCCAAGTAACTGGTATCCTGATCAAGAACAGGACTTTGCCACATTCTAGAACCTCCCTTCTTGTCCTTTAAGTCACATACTTGCTGCAATGGTAACCACATCTTACATAGATTGGTTTTGCTTAATTTTGTATTTATGCAAATGAAATTGTACCTTATGTATATCTTGCTTAACATTATATTTGTGTGTAGATGTAGTTAATTTATAATCATTGTTACATGGCATTTCATTGTGTGAATATAATTTATCCATTCTGCTGTTTATGAACTTTTGGGTGATTTCCAGTTTGAGCTATTATAAGTACTCCACTATTAATATTATAATACATATCTTTAACTGAACACATATACTAATATATACATGGAAATGGAATTGCTGGGTCATAGGGTTAACTTACATTCAGCTTAAGTAGGTTCTACTAGTTTTCCAAAGTGGTTGTACCAGTTTACATTCCTTATTGGTATTGTCAGTCTTTTTATTTTTAGAATTTATTTTAATGTTTGTTTATTTTTATACTTTTTTAATGTTTATCTTATTTATTTTTGAGAGAGAGAGAGAGTGAATGTGAGCGGGGGAGGGGCAGAGAGAGAGGGAGACAGAATCAGAAGCATGCTCCAGGCTCTGGGCTGTCAGCATAAAGCCCCACCAGGCTCAAACTCATGAACCATGAGATCATGACCTGAGCTGGATACTTAACCGGGTATTGTCTGTCTTTTTAATTTTAGACATTCTAGTGGGCTAATAGTGGTATTGCAATGTGGTTTTAATTGTATTTGCCTAAGTACTAACACAGTTAGTATTTAAAAAATATATTAAATATATTTTTAAAAATATATTGTCCATTTGGATCACTTCTTTTGTGAAGTGTCTGGTAAGTGTTTTGCACATTTTTCTATTGGGCTGTTCTTTTTTGCTGATTTGTAGATTTTTATATTTTTTGGATATGAGTTCTTGTGAGATACATGTATAGTGAATGTGTTCCCTTTTTTTGTGGCTTGCCTTTCACTCTCTTAATGGTGTCTTTTGATGAACAGAAGTTCTTAATTTTAATATAGTGTAATTTATGAACTTTTCCCTTATGTGGTTAAATGTTCTTTTGAGTCCTTTTTAAGTAATTTTTCCACCCCCAAATCATGAATATTTCCTTATGGAAATTTTGTTGTTTCACCTTTCACATTTAGATTTGTAATCCATCTAGAATAGATTTTTGTCTATGGTCTGAGGGAGGGATCAAGATATATTTTTCCCCATATGGAGATTCATTTGACCCAGTATCATTTATCGTAAATGCTCTGCACTGCCAGCTTTATCATAAATTAAGTGTCCAAATATGTGAAGGTCTTGTGGACTGGCTATTCTGTTGTGTGGGTTTAGTTGCCTACCAACTATTCTTGCATAATATCATACTGTCACTTAAAAACTTGATATTTGCCTTTAAAAAGGGGTTACTTTTTTCCAAGATTGTCGTGGTTATTCTTGCACTTTGCATTTTGGTATAAATTTTAGGTACATCTTGCATCTAAGAAAGAAATTATGCTTTGATTTATGTTGTATTGGCTCCATAGATAAGCTTGGAGAATTAATATATTTACAATATTGGGCATTCCAATCCATGGACATGGTATAACCTTACATATATTTAGATTGTATTTAATTTCTCTTAGTGTTGGGGTGCCTGGGTGGCTCAGTTGGTTGAGCGTCTGACTTTGGCTCAGGTCATGATCTCGCTGGGTTTGTGAGTTTGAGCCCCGCGTCAGGCTCTGTGCTAACAGCTCAGAGCCTGGAGCCTCCTTCAGATTCTGTGTCTCCTCCTCTCTCTGCCCCTCCCATGCTCATGCTCTGTCTCTCTCTGTCTCTCAATAATAAACAAACGTTAAAATTTTTTTTTTAATTTCTCTTAGTGTTTTATAATTTTTTGGTGTAGAGATCTTACACTTCTTCTACTAGATCTATTCTAGGTATATGGTAGTTAAAAAAATTTTTTTTTAAGTTTATTCATTTATTTTGAGAGAGGGAGAGGGAGAGCACAAACAGGGGAGAGGCATAGTGAGGGAGAGAGAATTCCAACCAGGTTCCATGCTATCGGTGCAGAAGCCTGATGCAGGGCTTGATCCCATGAACCATGAGATCATGACCTGAGCTGAAACCAAGAGTCAGACGCCTAAGCATCTAAGCTACCCAAGTACCCCAGTATATGATAGTTTTTGATGCTGTTGTAAATAGTATCTTCTGCTAAAACAAAATCCAATGTTGTAATCATTAGTTTCTGGTACATTGAAATATAGTTGATTTATAGTTGAAATACAATTAATACTAGCATTGTGTCTGACAGTCTTGCTAAATTCACTTACTAGTTGTAATATTTTAATAGTTTAGAACCATTCTTTTGGATTTTCTATGTACGTAACCACACTATGTGACAATAATGATAGCTTTATTGCTTTCCAATTCTTACACTTGTTCTTTATTTCTTGCCTTGTTTTCACTGGCTGAGAGCTTCAGCACACTGTTGGACAGTGGTAAAAGCAGACATCCTTTGGCAGGCCTCACATCATAGGTATGGGCGGGACCCCTAACCAAGCAATCCATGTAAATATCACCAATAATGGAACAAATCAAAATCATGATTCAGTTACTAGAATGCAATTAGAAGAACATGGCATCACTTCTGTGAGATTCCTACTGAAGATGCATGACCTGAATGGAAATGTGAGGAGACCTCAGATAAACACAAACTGAGGGACAGCCTACAAATAACTAGCCTGCAGTCTTTGAAAGGTTCAAGGTCATGAAAGTCAGGGAACTGATGAATTGTTCTAGATTGAAGAAGACTAGAAGTTCTAGATTATAGAGACATGATGACTAAATGCAAAGAGTGACCTAAAGTGGATCCTTTTGCCAAGAGCATTCATTATTGGGACAATTTGCAAAATTTGAATCCAGTCAGAGGATTAGACGGTAGTAATACATCAATGTTAACTTCCTGATCCTGATGGCTATGTCTAAGATCCTTGTTTATAGGAAAATAAAGTATTTTCTGAAGTATTTTGGAGGTAATAGGGTATCATATCAGTAACCTACTCTCAAATTGTTCAGGAAAACATTTCTTGGTTCTTTACTCGCAACTTTCTTATAATTTTGCTTTGAGATTGTCTCAAAATAGAGAAGTCAAAACAAAACAATCCCAAACACTTAATTCCAGAGAGGACCACCAGGTGGAGTCCTTAGACCAGAGAGCCAGTTTTACTTGGCTCTTCAGTTCTGGATTAAAAGAAGGGGGTTCTTTGATAAGGGAAAGAAAGCTCTTTCATCTGGGCTGCCGACATGCCATCCAGACTGAGGAAGACCCAGGAACTTCGGGGCCACTTAAGCCACAGCCACGGCCACATCAGCAAGCACCGGAAGCACCCAGGAGGCCAGGGTAATGCTGGTGGTATGTATCACCATGGAATCAACTTCAAACAAATACCAGCCAGGTTACTTTGGAAAAGCTGGTATGAGGCATTACCACGTGAAGAGGAACCAGAGCTCTGCTGAACTGTCAACCTTGATAAACTGGACCTCAGTCAGTGAGCAGACATGGGTAAATGCTGCAGAAAGAAGGGGCACCTGGGTGACTCAGTCGGTTAGTGTCCGACTTCGGCTCAGGTCATGATGATCACAGTTTGTGGGTTCCAGCCCTGCGTGGGGCTCTGGGCTGACAGCCTGGAGCCTGCTTCAGATTCTGTGTCTCCCTCTCTCTTTGACCCTACCCTGCTCACACTTTATCTTTCTCTCTCAAAAATAAATAAACATTTAAAAAAATACTGCCACAGGGCGCCTGGGTGGCGCAGTCGGTTAAGCGTCCGACTTCAGCCAGGTCACGATCTCGCGGTCCGTGAGTTCGAGCCCCGCGTCGGGCTCTGGGCTGATGGCTCGGAGCCTGGAGCCTGTTTCCGATTCTGTGTCTCCCTCTCTCTCTGCCCCTCCCCCGTTCATGCTCTGTCTCTCTCTGTCCCAAAAATAAATAAAAGTTGAAAAAAAAATTAAAAATAAATAAAAATAAAAAAATACTGCCAGAAACAAAACAGGAGCTGCTCCTGTCGTTGATGTGTTGCGATTGCGCAACTACAAAGTTTTGGGAAAGGGAAAGTTCCCAAAGCAGCTTGTCACCTGACGGGCAAATTCTTCAGTGGAAGAGCTGAGGAGATTCAGAGTGTGGGAGGAGCCTGTCCTGGTAGCTTGAAGCCACTTGGAGGGAGGTTCATTAAATACTAATAAGTGCTTTAAAAAAATAAATAAATAAAGGAAAGTTGTATGGGTTTCCTTTGCTTCAGCACATGAACAGGGATATAAACTGTAGGTGGTTTTATTCATTTTAGGATATCCCTATGAAGTTGAGAATAGAGTACCTTTTTTTATTTCATTTCTTTTGGGTAGGGTTTCTTAACCTCAGCACTGTTGACATTTTGGGGCTAAATACTTCTTTATCGTGGAGCTACCTGTGCACTATAAGATGTTTAACAGTATCCCTGGCTTCTACTCATGTCAGTACATACCTCCAATTGTGACAACCAAAAATGTCTCTAGACATTGACATGTATTCCCTAGGAGACAAAAATCAACAGGTTGCGAACCACTGTTTTTGGCAACAGAATGTTCTCTGCTCTGAGCACTTTGGTTCCTCTGTGCTCAGCAGGGAGCCTAGGAGGTATCTGATCATGCCTAATGTGGCTGGTACATAGTGTGTGCGTGTCGGGGCAGGAGGAAGCATTGAGTGGTGGGAACTGAACCCCAGGACCTGGAGTTCTGGTAGGTGCTCAGTGCTGTATCACCTAGCGGTACTGTTCTGTGCACAGACAAGCCACAGAGACTGGTGTGTCGGGAAAGGCCTTGGGCAACCAGTCATAAAGGATAAGACCTGGGTTCAAGGAGGGAAAGCGGCAGAGAAGGCTGGGGTAGGAGGCAGACTTCTTTCCCACAGCAGCCAGAACCCCAATGCCTCCTAGCTCTACAGGCAGAACCTTAAGATGCTGGAGAACGGCCTTGGTTTCCCATTATCCCTGCTTGTTCCCATTCAGATGACTTTCTTTCTACTTTACTTCTCCACTTCCTCCCCTTTCCATCCTCTGATCTGGACCTCTACCCCCCCACCTGCTCGCAGGGGCCCCAGCATACCTTAAGCATTCAAGGTTAAGGCTCTCTTCAGCCATATTATGGTGATTCAAATGCAGTGGATGGTAGTCTCCCCAAATTCAAGAGCGCTCTAGTGCTGGCCATATTTAGACCGTGTTGCCCTTTTGGTTTCTTTAAAGTTCAATTATGCCCCCATCCCCATCCCCTTTCTATCGTAGGTGTATCTTCTGTAAAAAGTGCAATTTTCCCCAGCCCTTTGAAGAGTTACAAAGTATACTTTGTAGTGGCCTGGGCGGGATACAGATGAGCACATGGGGACCACTGTGAAGTGCCAAAGAATTTGGGGACAAGGTCAGAAAACTATCACCTCCTGGAAATAGAGCCAGTTTGAAACAAATGGGTCATGGCTGAATTTGGCCAACTGCAGAATCAACTTCCCCTCTGGCAGAGAGCCAGCCTCCCTACCTGGGGATGAGGGAGCCACCTTGCCAGTGTGTGGCCTAACACAAGTCACTTCATCTCCATGAGCCTCAGTCTGTGAAACAACAGATTTAGAGGAGGTGATCCATGACTTTACCACGTAAAACAAAATCCATAAACATGTCCTGCCCCTACTGAGTCCAAATATCCTTGAGGTTGGGTGATTTGTGAACAGGCATTTGATGGGGTCAGTCCTTTTTAACAAGGTGGTGTTTTGTCCTTAGGATTTTGTGAACAGCTTCTCAGCTTGCCACCACCCTCATCACCCCCAGGACCAGCTGGTCCACCCACTGTGAGGAGGGTACATGTGCTCTGGGGCTGCTTGGTTGGCTTTTTGTAGCTGGTCTGCTTTGGGAATAAAAGGAATTTCTGATTCAGCTCCAAACATGTTAGACCATAGTTCTCCATGTTCAAAGAGCTCTAGGAGCAAAAATGGTGCCTTGCACAAGAAGCACCTAGCAATCTTTGGTTTTAAATTTTTTTTAAAGTTTATTAATTTTGAGAGAGAGACAGCATGAGTGGGGGAGGGGCAGAGAGAGAGAGAGAGAGAGAGAATCTCAAGCAGGTTCCGCACTGTCAGCACAGAGCCCTACTCGGGGCTCAAACCCACAAAACCATGAGATCATGACCAAAAGTTGGACACTTAACCAACTGAGCCACCCAAGCGTCCCAGCAATTGCTGGTTTCAATGAGATGTTAGTCTTATGGGGGAAGTTGAACCCTTATCAATATTCTGCCCAGCTCTGGCTACTGTCTCCCAAACACACTCATTCCTTCGTTGCCTCACCTTGACAGCTCCAGTCGGTTGATGCTTATGGTGGGCAGCTATCGGGTTGTGTGGCCTACCTACCCCTACGTTCTAAGAGCTGCACATCTCTCCCCTCCTCCGGCTCTGAGGTCGCCGGAAAGTTCCTGCAGCCGTGTTCTGCTATGCAAACCTGTGTCCGTGGCACAGCTGATGGGGCTGGATGAACACTGATACAAAGCAGAGTAACCAGGGCCAAGCAGCAGATTCAGAAAGCGTGCTTAGGGAGTTTGAGTTGCACCAGTTTTGCTTGGAGATGTCAGTGGTCTCATTTGCCCCAATTGGAGAGTGAGGAGGACATGCTATGGTGGAATGGAGGTCCTGGTGACATTTAATGCTGGCACCAGAGTTCCCAAGGCCCAGCTGCACCCTTCCTGGAACTCGGAGTCAACCCCAGATTCCTAAAACAATGCCCCTCACCCACTTTTGTTTTTTTCCTAGCCATAATTGTAAATAAAAACCAAAAATCTGGGGCGCCTGGGTGGCTCAGTTGGTTAAGTGTCTGACTCTTGGTTTTGGCTCAGTTCATGATCTCACGGTTATGTGAGCTCGAGCCCCACTTGGGATTCTTTCTCTCTCTCCCTGTCTCTCTGCCCCTCCCCCGCTTCTGTCCCCCCCCCCTCAAAATAAATAAATAAACGTTAAAAAAAATTGCTGGATTCCCAACAAATACAAGCTTCTGACCTCAAAGAGAGGCCATGGTAACAGTCCCATGGAACACAAAACCCATGGGTGCAGGGATTTCAGTCACTTCGAAAGATAAGCTGTGACCTAATTAAGTCACACTGGGCAGCTGTAGGTGAAGAGGCTTGCAGTCCAGACTGTGGAGGGCACTCCCTCGATAGATGGCAGGTATCCCTGCACCAAGCCCCTCCACCCAGCCAGGCTGTTGTGGCCTGAAGAAGGTCTGTTACCAAAGGACACCTTGGAGCTCTAGGATTTCCCCCATGACGTCGTTACATGAACATTTGCTAAAGCTCAAAGACCTTCTACTTAATGACATCAGATAGACCCAAAACCACAAAGAAAGCCATTTCACACATTGGTCAACACCTACATTTAATCGTTGTGTCTTGGAAAGAAATACAGGCGTCTTGGTCATGGGATGTTAACTCTTTTATTAACTTAGGGTTAACATTGTATTTGCTCTGTGGATTTCTTTTTTAAAGTTGTGGATTCAATAAACAACAGCTGGGTTTCCCCCAGCTCCTAGGGGACAAGGCAAACGCATTATAGTCAAAGAGGGGAGCAGGACAAAATGGAGAACAAGCTTGAAAAAATTTAAGGCAAATGTCACTCCCATATTAAAGGGAATTGATCAAGCATATCTGTGCATTTCAATGAAAATATATGAAATATCTGTCAAAATAATTAACATCGGTAAAAATTAGAACATGTAGCTTATAAAATGCCTACACAGGTTTGGCAGAAATAAATCCAACCGTGTCATTAGGCTCATAGTACACAGACACAGGAGCATCTACCTTAAGAACAAGTTTCCTGAAGAGCAGAGGCCAAGTGTATTTCAAAAGCAATTCCACGAAATGGGCGGTGATAAGATTAATGATTCACGGGTTGGGTTTACATTTTGGCAAGAGGAATTGCTTAGTCAATGGGGCTCCTCTTGGCTGGTCCCTGGGATGCTTCCTGGGGACCCTCCCCAGAAGGCTCTGCATCAAGTAGAGGTGATCATTCGGGCCAGGAGGCTCCCAGAGACGTGGTGACAAGGGGCGCTCAGCTCACCTACGGGACAGTGCGGCAGAGAAACGAAGGGTCTTCCCGTCCAGATTTGGAACTGGGACGTTCTAAGACATCGCTGCAGTTCCAGAAGTAGCTGACTGTGTAGGAATGGATGCTCCATCCCCAGTGGTCATATATTTTATGCCCCCCAAGTCTATTTTATTTACAGTCTGACCAAACCGTCCCCAGGCTGCTCCATGGCAGGTGGGGGAGTAGGTGCGTGCTCGGCCGGGCATCACGCGTGGGGATGTCCCAGGCCTGGTGGGTGAGATTCACTGTGAGGCTGCACAAAAGCACGGGGAGAAGAGTGGTGTGTGAAGCCAAGCATCTTGCCTTTCTGCTTTGGTCTTGAAGATTCAGTAAACTTAGGGTCCCAGAGGCTGCCCCGAAGCTGGAGCTATGGATTCCCAGAATTCTTTGTGTTTCCATCTTAAGTTTGCCAGAAGAATGTAGCCAGCAAGCAGAGTTTGAGAGCCTGTCACTGTTTGAAGAACACCCCCTTATGGCCCACCACCCATCTGGGCTGGGTGCTCAGAGATGTTGCAGAAGGACCTTGCTCCTGGGGAGATAAAGCTGTCAGACGCAGGGCACCCCCCAAACAGGCTGTGGCTGACGGTCTGGAGAAAGGCTGCTGAACGGACGGACGGACGGACAGGAGGGGCCCTGCCCCCTGCAGTCAGCTGGGTGCCCCTACCCAGCCAGGAGGCACGTGCGGCAGCAGAACTGAATGAACAGCTTCCGTTCACAGAGCCGGTTGGACTTCACCATCTCGCAGAACATCTCGTCAGCTGGGGTCCCACCAGGAAAGAGAAAGGAGGGATGTGTCAGACTTTGGGACTGACATGTTCCAACCATCGCATTTCACCAGGCCCCAGCGATGGGCTGGGCAAGGGTCACGGAAGAAGCTGGGGGCGGCAGCCGGGGTGGCCGTCACGGTCTTCCTGGGACATGTGGCAAGCCTGGTGTGGCAGAGGGGACATGTGGCCTAGGGAGCGCCTGGGTGGCTCAGTCGGTTGAGCGTCCGACTTAAGCTCTGGCCATGATCTCAAGGTTCGTGAGTTCGAACCCCACATGGGGCTCGCTGCTGTCAGCACAGAGCCCACCTCGGATCCTCTGTCTCCCTCTCTCTGCCCCTTCTCCGCTTGTGCTCTCTCAAAAATACATAAACATTAAAAAAAAAAAAAGAAGTGGCACCTAGCATGCAGGGGCTCACGCTGGGTATAGGGGATGGGGGGAAACTGAGGCAGGGTGGAGGATGAAGCCAGCTGTACCAGCCAGGCCTCAGTGCTCCTGTGCATCTATCTTCCCAGACAACTGTGGTGGTGCAGGACTTCGTAGGAAGACTCTGGGGGGTGGGGCTAGGGTAGGAGGACAGGCCTGGGACAGGTCTGTGTCCTGTGGCTGTGTTCTGTCTGGCGGCTGCTCTTGTGCCCAGGGGGCTCCCCAAACTGAATGGGATGGGAGGGAGAGAGTCGTCAAGGCGAATGGAAAGGGGGAGGGGAGGAGGGATGGAGACCAGCCCATCCCAGCTGGCTGCTGAGTTTTTGAAGAGGCCTCGTCCTTGATGGGACCTGGGAGCCCCTCCCGAGACTGCCCCACTTTCTTGGGCTGTATCTATAACCTGAGTAGGTGACATCCTACAGAGGGAGCTTCCTACTCTGAAAGCACACAATTCTGCAAACCAAAAAGAAAAAACAAAAAGAAAAAACAAAAAAAGACCAAACACCAAGGCAAGGAGGCCACACTAAAGTGTGCAGGACATGCTGGTTTGTGCTCTGCCATGGCAGGGCCAGTTACAGCTCCAAGCCCAGGGATGCCGTGGGGCTACCAGCTTTCTCCCCCGCACACCGGTTTGAGGTGCCCAGAGCTGGCCTGTGATGCTCCTCCCAGTGGCTCGTTGAGCATGGAGTCTTCTGGCTCACTACTCCTGCACCTGGTCCCCGGGCCAGAGTCCTCTGCCTGGAACCCCAAGCTGGTCTTTGGTCTCCCTCAGAGTTCCTGTCTTCACAGCTCATTCTGGTCTCCAGTGGGCCTAGAGATCCAGAGCTCTCCCACAGCAGATGTGGGGCTTCCCTGTGGGACCTGGGGGGCCCCGAGTCTGGGCTCTGAGGCTGACACCCTCCAGGCCTCCTGGCTTCGACCCCCAAGGTCAGGCCTCTTCTAACAGGACTCACCGCACCCAGGCCACCGGGCTTATGGCACAAGAGTGGGAACGGTACCAGAACAAAATCAGCTTTAAGAGTCACTTGGCAAATGGACCGGCAGTAGCTTGGTGGCCAGGATGCCTCCCTGGTCAATGTGAGGAGCCCAAAGGGACAGTAGGAGGCTATGAGGCATCCCTGATACTGGGGCCAGCACACACATTCAGAAGGGCTACTGTTCCTGCCTCTTCTCCTTCTCTTCTTCTCAGCTCAGTGAGCTGAGCTCCTCCAAGGGCAGCCCCGAGGGTAACTCACGTCCCCCCATTCCCTCACTGGTGCTCACCGTTGCTGCACGTATGGTTGGTGATGCACGTGGTCCCCAGCAGCGTGAAGCCTGTCTTACACCTGCTACAGTTCCTGCTGGAGCCTTCACAGCTCAGGCAGCTCTCGTCACACCTGTGGGAGGACACGGGTTCATGACGCTGCTTGGGGAATGGGCCCAGCCACTCCAGGACCCCCTCCTGGAGCCCCCCTACCCTCTTGCACTGTCTCCACCTGCAGCTGTGGCCACCATGATGGCCTGAAACCCCAGCCAAGCATCTGCACATCCTACCTCCTGTCTGACTGCACTATCGCCCTAGGAGGGTGAAGTCAGCAGGAGCATGCCTGGAGTGGCAGACAGGCCCAGGTCTCTGAGACTCCCTGTGGCTCACCTGGACACCTTCTTGGATACTGTGCCCCCCGCCCCGCCCCCCCCCTCCCCGCCACCAGGTGGCTCCTCAAGCGGCATCGGCACATGCACCCTTGGGCAGCTGCCCAGCTCTGATGGCTACAGGGTTGGGATGCAGGGACAGGGGCGTGGCAAAGCGACCCTGGAGCTGGCCTGGGGACTGCTGTTGCCCATGAGGCTGAGTTTTCTTTGCGGTGATGCCAGCCTCCCTCCAGGGCAGGCAGGCAGGCAAGGTGAAGATCTTCCAGTTCTTGCCCTGATATGGGACCCAGGGCTCTTTCTAATGCAGAGTACCGTGACCTCAGGGGAGGGTTGGCACACCGTGGCCCTCAAGCCACATCCAGCAGTTTTACTGGAAGGCAGTCACTGCTCATCTATGTATCATCCGTGGCTGCTTTCACAGCGGCAGGACTGAGTAGCTGGGACAGAGACCATGTGGCCAGCCAAGCCCAAACTACTCACCACGGGGCCCTCTACAGAAAGAGCTTGCCAACCCGTCCCTGGGGCTTGAATGTGCACCTCACCTACTCCGGACTACGTGCGGACTGGGGCTGTACCTGCCACCTTTTCTGGGGCCACTTTGGTGAGTGGGTCTCCCAGTGCTCCAGTCTGCCACCCGGCTTCCCCACGGATGCCAGCTGCAGGTGGAACAGGCCCCAGAGGTGGAGCTCAGGCAGGGCGGGTGGGGCATCTGGGACAGGAGCCTGGCTCAGATGGCTCCTGCATCTGCCCTGTGTGGCCAGTTCTTTGCTTAGGACAGATGCCACCCTCCCAGTCAGGGACTAGATGCTATCAACAAAGGCTCCTATAGGCCTCTTTCCAAAGCAGCCATCCACTGGGTTCTCATTTCACCATTGATTCTGACTACATGGAGCCCTGGTGGGTCATGCCCTCGGCCTGCTCTTCCAGTGCAGGATGCCCCCAGACTGGAGTTCAGGCCCGTAGTCTATATTTATAAATGTGTAAATCCCACAGGCAAACTTGCTCTTCTGACTTCCTCCTCCTGTAGCAAGAGCTTTCCCTCCCACCACACCTCCCTGCCCTACAACCTGGAGGGAGAGTGGGCCCTGCCATGTGGGACCCTGTTTCTGTGCACTCTGGGGAAGCCACTAAGGTCTGGACTCTGTCCTGCTGCACCTTCTGGTGGCCCAGCCACAGACCCTTGATGCCACAGCACAAGGGATGACTTCCCCTGGGGACCCTTGGTTTCTTATACAGACCACCCCTGTGGGACCGGAACTAGGGCCTAGCCTGTTTCATGAAGATGCTTCAAAGGCCCTGGGCCAGCTTTCCCAGGCCCTGGCTGAGGGCAGCTTTAATGAAACCATGGGTGGAGCGTGCTAAGGTGGAGGGCCACCTGTGCATGGCTTACCTTCTCCAGATATAAGCTGGCCACGTCAGGGGTCTCCCTGCCAGCCCCCAGTGGCACTGAAGGTGAGTCAGTTTTCTATGGCTGTGTAACAAGCTACTACAAACCCAGCAGCTTAGAACAGCCTCATTCACCATCTCCCAGGTCTGCAGGTGAAATCCTGGGCAGGCTCCGACCTGCTCCCTGCTCAGGGTGTCACAAGGCCCAGGTCAAGGGGTCAGCTGGGCCGGGGCTTAGATCTGGAGGCCCCAGCTCAGGGAGAGAATCCAGCATCACGCCGCCCCCAGGGAAGGATGATGCCCCCCATCACCCCGGTAACACCGCACCCCCACCCCCAGCTGCCTTGAGGTCCCTGCTTCTCTGAAAGACCCTCTTGACTCCTCTCTGTCAGGATTACCTGCCCAGCAGGTAGCCCTCTCAGGCAGGGGGTTTTCAAAACACCTCTGGTTCTGTCACTTTCTATGGCACCCACTTCCCCACAAAACGCCATGGCAACTTTGCCCTGCCAGACTCTGGAAGGACAGGCATGTGCACCGCAGCCCCTTTTCCGTGCTCTGTTGCACGGGCCACGTGTCCTCGCCTTCCTTTTGCCTTCAGGCTGTTCCAGGCGAGAGTCAGACAGCAAGTCTTGTCATCCTCCAGTGTGGGCACAGAATACAGCAGAAGAAATGCCTGAAGTCTCTGCCCCCCTGAGCACCCAGGAGGGGCCAAGGGAGCGGAGAACAGTGGGGAAGACTGGGGGCCTGAGGGGCTAGCTACCCCTCAGGCAAGTACCCCACTGAATTGCTCTCCAGAGAGGTCCTTGCTCGCTCTTCTGGGTTCTCTTACTAAGCCTTGGGGGTGTCCAGGGCCTCTTTTGAGATCCTTACCACGGACTGTTCTCCACTTTGGGCCTCAGGTTCACTGGTCTTCCTGGCATCCTGGTTGCCAACCCAGCAGGCCTATGTTCTGGGCTGGCTTTTCCACATAAGCCCCCCCCATATGGCTGTGTGGCCCAGAGCTGCCCCAGGCCTACCAGCAGGGGCCAGCCACAGTGCTTCTCAGCATCCTGGGGCCTGGAGGAAGCCAAACCCTAAAAGCTGCTGCTGCCTGAGTGGGGAGAGGCCCTGCACAACAAAGCAGACCAAGACTATTCTTCCTTCAGGAGGAATCCACATCAAAGGGGTCTTCAGAGCCAGGGCACTCGAAAGACAGAAGCTTCCTGAAGGGCTGGCATTTCACCACCTCAACGCCTTATGCAGGGCTCCTCCTAGGGGTGTATCTCCAAGATCTGCTGTGGGAGCCCTAGCACTGGACTGGAAGCTTCCCCTCCTGTGGAGGTGAGCACCCAGGAAGATGCTGTCCCCCACTGTTGAAAAGGGGCTTAGGAGGCTGCCTACCTCTTGCTTCCTGGGCTGGGGACACCATAGTTTCTGGGTTACCAGAAAAACCAGGGGGGCTGGTTACCACACTCATGGGGATGCCCAGCATCCTGTGGGATCCTGGGCATCTGACAAACAAAAGTGATTATCACTGGGGTGTCTGGGTGACTCAGTCAGTTAAGTGTCTGACTTTGGCTCAGGTCATGATCTTGCAGTTGGTGAGTTCAAGCCCTGTGTCGGGCTCTGTGCTGACAGTTCAGAGCCTGGAACCTGCTTCAGATTCTGTGTCTCCCTGTCTCTCTGCCCCTCCCCCACTCTCTCTCTCTCTCTCTCTCTCTCTCTCTCTCAAAAAAATAAATAAATAACAATAACCATTAAATAAAAGAGAGTATCACTGTTTAATTCCATGTGCTCCCTGGCTGCTGTACTTAGTGTAATCACCCTTGAACCAATGGGCTGGTACAAATGAAACACTTCAGGCACCCATCCGAGGGCCCCACAGAACTCAACAAGGCTGGTGCCAAGTTTCCTGTTTCAAATCAGCTCAAAAGAGGGGGCTGATGCCTGCACAGATACATAACCCCCTGTGGGGACCTTCTTTTGTGAGTCAAAAAAGTGCAAGGATTTGGTGGTCTCTCTCGGGCAACTGTGGGGTTTTCCGGTTTTGTGAGAACAGATTAGAACCCAGAGCAGTGTTCAAACACAGACTGCGGAGGCAACCCCAATGTGGGCTCAGCTGTGACCTGGAAGACAGGGCTGCTCTAACAGGGTCCCCCAGGGCTCCCTTGTTTTGAGGCTGTTTCAGAAGGAGGCCCCTCCCTCACCCCCACCATCATTATCAGCAAGGCCACCTTCCAACACCTCATTATCGGCTGCCCTGCCTGTCCTGGGATCTAGGTTATGAAGTCCTGGTGTAAGGCAATAACTATTCAGCGGCAAGACAAGAGGATACCCAAGCAAACTTCTTTCATTGCCCATGTCCAATGACAAAGAGAAAGAACCAGACTGGGTTGGAAGCCACCAAATAAGAATGGCACACCGTGCGGACACACAGGAGAATGAGAAGGGTTACAGTATATGTTCATTGACCGCATGGCAAGTGGTTTTAGAATGAGGACATTGTCTGTACCTAAATTTTCTCTAATTTAAAATGAAAGAAATCCCCAACACATGGATTCCTTTGTTACTACTAGCATGGGTGCATCTTGGGCTGCAGCAGGGAGCTGCTCCCATGGAGTCTGCTGTGGTGATGTGAGTACCGCCAGGCAGGCACCTTGTTATCCTGCTTCCTGCCCCCTCCCAGCTACAGTGCCTGGCACACAACAGACACTTGTTAAATGAACCAAGGAATGAAAGCCACCAACGAACTTGTGACCTTGGCAATCGCCAACCACAGGGGGTCCCTCCTCTGTAAATGGGGTCTGGCACCCCCACTGTAGCTCCCGCACCCTCTGCAGCTGTGTGATGTGGCACCCTCCCCCAGGCCCAGGGAAGAGGCCACCAGACTTGGCCCTCCAGCTCTTCCCTTGCTGCCCCAGGCAATGCCATTCCCTAGCAATCTTGGTCTGAGCCAGGAAGACTGAAAGAATTGCGTACCTTCGGCACACTTTGTGGGGCAAGCCTGGCATCTCCTCTGGGTAGAAACCTTCACCACAGGCTGGCACACATTTCCAGTCTTGGAAGTGGAAGTTTGCTGCACAGTGAATACATTCTTCTCTGCTGGGCCCTGAGGAGTGCAGGGACAGAAGCAGATGTCAGGGATGCCTGCCCATTACCATGTTCCAGGTCTGTCACGGTGCCCTGGGGATCTGGGGTCTTGTTTGGATGCCCCTGTCCACCACCACAGCCAGGTTTCCCAAGTGCCCACCCTGTGTCTGCACCGGGCCTCCCTGCACCCAGGGAGGGACATGGAGGCATGAGCCAGGCCCAGCACCCCTCCCACTGCCTGTGCCGTGTTTGATGGCCCCCATTCCAAATGCTTCCTTGCCAACAAGCCTTGGTCCCACTTCTTTTTGCTAGAGGTAGCCACGTGTGGCTTGGAGCGCTTGAAATGTGGCTGGACCAAACTGAGACATACTGCAAGTGCAAAATACAGACACACTGGATTCCAAACACTTCGCATAAAAACAGAATAAGAAAGTCCTTGTTCATTTTTCAATGTTGATTATATGTTGAGATGATAGTATTTTAGACACAGTGGGTTAAATAAGATGTTATTATACTTATTTTTGCCTGTTTCTCTAGGAAATTTAAAATTGGTTCAGCGGCTCCCATTTGTGGCTTGCGTATTTCTTTTGGACAGAACAGCATGTAAGATGTGGGAAAAGTGAAGGAAGAGATTTTCAGGGGATGGTGTTGACAGGTATTTGGTGTGGACAACCAGGACATTTTCAACCACAGAGAACAAACAACTAAGGGCTTATAGAGTGGGGGATGGAGGCCTGAAGAGACAAAAGCTCAGAATGAAGGACCAAGAGTCAGGAGGGAGAATCTTCAGCTCAGCTTGGACTCATCAGCCTGCAGCAAACTTTGGTCTAGAACGAAGAAAGAGTGCTGTTCACCTCTCCACCTGTCCATGTGTCTGCCTGTCTGCCTGTCCATTTGTTCATTCATCCACTGAACATCAAGCAGGCTGGAGCCTACTCTGTGCCAAATGTCCCTGAGGAGCACCTGATGGGACATCAGAGAGAGGCAGCGAGGTGGCCTCTGGCTGATAGCTTAGGGGGTTGAACACGGGAAAGAAGTCATCTCAGATGCTTATGGTGATAACAGTCCCTTGTTAAACATCTTCCTTTAATTTCACTGTGGTCTTAGATGGAGGCCTGGCAGCTAAAGCAGTAATATCTGGCTCTCTTCCCAGAGTAGCATCTGGACTAAGAGGGCGCCTCTTGGCCTTGTCAAGGGAAGACCCCCTTGAAGACAGGGGTATGCAGGGTGGTTCCACCAGCCCCAAGGCTTGGTGCTCTGGTAGCTGGTTCCATCTCTCAGAACCACAGCTTGCAACCTGGAAGGAAATTCTGAGCTCATTCAGGATTGTGAGTGGGAGGCAGAAGCAGGAACCCTTTGGGGTCACTGGGCCTCCATAATGAGCAACGGCCCACCCACTTGTAGTCTCCACATGGGATGTCCTCTTTCCTTCGCTGCAATGCCCCACAAACATGTAGGGTTCCTGCCCAGTTTATGTCATTCCAGATGGAAGACTGGTCTTGTGCTTTGGCCACCCCTCCATCATGTATCTCCAGGGAGCATCTGGCATTGGCCACTTGGCCCTTGGAAAGCCCTGGGCCTCCAGAGCTGTGTGGTCCTTGTGGCTGTACCCTTTGGGCCTCCTCTGCTGAACCCTGTTACCCACATTGTTCTGTCTCAGCCATTAGGGTCCTTAATGCCTGAAGAGCTTCTGTGGTGCAAAAGAACACTCATTCATATTTGTACACTTGACCCTTGACGAACATAGGGGTTGGGGCGCCAATCTCCCACGAAGTTGAAAATCCACATTCCCCCAAATGTGGATTTTGATTCTCCTAAAACTTAACTATTAGTAGTCTACTATTGACCAGAAGTCTTTCTTTTTCTTTTTTTTAAATTTTTTAAATGTTTTTATTTATTTTTGAGACAGAGAGAGACAGAGCATGAGCAGGGGAGGGGCACAGAGAGAGGGAGACACAGAATCCAAAGCAGGCTCCAGGCTCTGAGCTGTCAGCACAGAGCCCGATGCGGGGCTCGAACCCACGGACTGTGAGATCATGACCTGAGCTGAAGTTGGACGCCCAACTGACTGAGCCACCCAGGAGCCCCTCTTTTTTATTTTATTTTTTTGAGAGACAGAGAGAGAGAGAGCACATGCGTGTATGTGCATGCACATAAGTTAGGAAGGGGCAGAGGGAAAGGGAGAGAGTCTTAAGCAGGCTCCACATTCGGCACAGAGCCCAATGCGGGGCTCAGTCTCACAAACCAAAAGCTCATGACCTGAGCTGAAATCAAGAGTCGGACGCTTACCCAACTGAGCCACCCAGACGTCCCCAGAAGCCTTTCTGATAACACAAACACTCAGTCAACATACATTTTGTATGTTACATGTATCATATGCTATATTCTTACCATAAAGTCAGCTAGAGAAAAGAAAATGTTAAGAAAATCATAAAGAAGAAAGTATATTTACTGTACTGTATGTATTGAAAAAAATCAACGTACAAGTGGACCCGTGCAGTTCAAACCTATATTGTTCAAGGGCCAAGTGTACTTAGTTTAATGTCCAATTTGCTAAACTTCAAAGCTGGTGAAACACCCAGCTGGGTTAGATGGGAAAGTTCTGGAGACGGATGGTGGTAAGGTACAATGTGACTGTACTTAATGCCACTGAAGTGTTCACTTAAAAATGGTTAAGACGGTAAATTTTATGTTATGGATATTTTGCTGCAATAAAAGAAGCTGGTTAAACACACATTTTCAGGACAAACTATTTTCACAATTACCACAAACTATGAACTTTATAACCAGAAGTCTCTTAAGAATCCCATTAAGTCACCAGTCTTTGCAGGCCTCAGATGCTTGAAAAGCACCCACAGATCATAACAATAATAGCAAAATGGGGTTTGCTTATACGGGACCCAATCCGTCACATGTAGGGCCCTACTACAAAGTGAACACACGGAGTCCTTGTTCAAAATGCAGGAGAAATGTGCCATTAAGGGTATTAAGATATAAAGTGCTTTTCTTGCTTCTGCAATCTCTCTCTTCAGCTGTCATGGTGCTTTTTATCTGCCATTTCGAGCCTCTCTCCGTTAGTTAGAGGCCTGAGGAGGCTACAGTGGGTGAGGGCTGACTCTCACGGGGACCTGGGGCACCACCCTTCGACTCGTCTTGCATATGTTCTACCAGCTGCCCAGTGCTGACCAGTGTGTCATGTCCCAGCCGGGGACAAGTTCAGCCAGGCACCTCCCTGTCCCATGGGTCCCCTGCACCAACCCACAGCTGTTGGGCAACCCCAAGGGGTCACATGCCTCTGTGCCAAGACTCTGGGTGTCTGGACTGGGAATGGGCAAGAGGCTTGTTCCCATCCAGTGGCCCATCAAATGCCCTGGGGCACTGCCAGCCCAGGGTGGGGACAGAGGCCACCGTGCCTCACCCTGCACTTGTGTCTGACCACAACCCTGCCCATGACCATGCCCAGGCCCACATCCAGGAGAGGAGCAGCAGCAACCACTGAGTGGGAGCAGGGATGGGAAGGCGAGGTGGGCCTGGGCCTCAAGGGCGTGGGGAGCTGGCAGCTGAGAACAGCTATTTCTGACACAGACTCACATTTGACATGGAACAAAAAATCCTCCAGGCAACTCAGAGCAGAGAAACAGGGTCCTCTCCCCAGCAGCTGCCAGGGAGTGGATGCATGCATCTCAGGAGCCTAGAAAGAACCCAGGCAGGCAGGCACATGGAGGAAGGAAGACCCCCCCAGATGGCCTCAGACTTCATAGAGTGACATGCCCGAAGTGACAGAGGAATCACTGGGTTGAGAGGAGAAAACTAGGGAGCAACTCCATCAAGCAGTTTGCCAACCGGCAGTCTGGGGATGCGGAGGAAGAAAAGTAAATTGAATTATTGAAATCTAAAGCGTTGTAAAGGCACATATCCGAATTTTATGGATTTGAGCAGCTATGAAATTTAAATAAGGAACATCGGTGATGCTCCTTAATCAACCTGGGCTAAACAAGGAGACAAAGAAACAAAGAATAAAAATGACAGCAAAAAATTAACCGGGCAAATGGCTAGAAAAAAGAGCTCAGCTGTCAGCGGCTGAGAAGGCTTCCAAACGTCGAGCTCTCGCTCCTTTGGGGTTTGTCCCAGGAGGGACGTGTCCTGGGAAGGCACATCTCTTTCAGGATTTGGGGGCTCCGGCCTTGGCCACAGCCCTGCTTTCTCTGGCACGTCCACTCCCGGAAAGCACAGCCGTGGCCACCCGGGGCTCACATGGCCATATGGCGACGGCTGTGCTGTCCCTGTCAGGTGCCGGGTAGGGAAGGTGAGTCAAGAGGAGAAGACTGTTCCCGAAATGTATCTGAGCCCACAAACTCACAATGCACTTCACCGTCTAGGGCGAATAACTCTGTCACCGGAAACCCAATAAAATGAGCGCATTCTCTGCTGTTGTGCGTAAAAACTGTGCCTGGAAGACATCTGTGCTATCATCTTCGTGGGGAATTATAATACACATAAAATTGTTTATAGAAGTCTTTCCTCTTTGAATAAAATGTTCGAAGTGAACTAAAGATGGGTACAAAGAAAGAAGGCTGTGTTTTAAAACGCCTTCTTCCCTTTACCACCACAATCAGCCCCCGTCTCTCTGCATCTTTATAGCTTGTGTCTCAGGCAGTGCCTTTTCCGCGGGAGCGATTAGCTTCCCTACGCAGCTGACAGCATCCACTGCCTGGCTGCGCTTCTAATGCAGGGAAGCCCAGACTGCTCATGGAAAGTGAGGCCTTATGGTTTTTCCTTATTTTGAATTTGTAAAATTGTGATGAAAGGAACATCACATAAAATGGACCGTATAACCAGTTTTAAGTGTCTGGTTCAGGGGCATTAAATACAAGGGGCGCCTGGGTGGCTCAGTCGGTTTAAGCATTCGACTTTGGCTCAGGTCATGATCTCACGGCTCAGCTCACGAGTTCGAGCCCTGATTCAGGCTCTGTGCTGACAGCTCAGAGCCTGGAGCCTGCTTCAGATTCTGGGTCTCCCTCTCTCTTTGCCCTTCCCCTGCTCATGCTCTGTCTCTGTCTCTCTCTCTCAAAAATGAATAAACATTTTAAAAATTAAAAAGATATATATTCACACGGTCATGCAACCACCCATCCATCTCCAAAACTTTTTCATCTTCCCAGACTGAAAGTCTGTTCCCCATGAAAGTCTGTTCCCCATGAATCCCACACTCCCTCCCCTTGCTCCCTCCCCCCGCCCCCCGCCCCCAGCCTTCCTGAGCTTCAAGACCATTAGCCTACAGTCAGTGACCCAGGTTCCAAGTGTCTGGCGTCATGAAGCCAACGCCTCTGCAGGCGATGAACTCACCCACGCAGGTTTGGCAGCTGTGATGGCACTCCCCACATTTGATCAGCTCAGAATCAAAGTAGGTGCCCGGCTCACAGTCTGGAATGCAGCTGCCCCGTGCAAAGCTGTTGGAAAAAAAAAAAAAAGCCATGTTTTCATATCTCTTTCAAAATTCTAATCAAATTATGATTTGCCCCTGGGGTGCCTGGGTGGCTCAGTCAGTTGAGCGTCCTTTGGTTCAGGTCATGATCTCACAGTTTGTGGGTTCGAGCCCCACATCGGGCTCTGTGCTGACAGCTCAGAGCCTGGAGCCTGCTTTGGACTCTGTGTCTACTTCTCTCTGCCCCTCCCCTGCTTACGCTCCCTCTCTATCTCTCAAAAATAAATAAACATAAAAATTTTTTTTTTAATTATGATTTGCCCTTAATTGCCTTTCATGAAAGGCAAAGGAAGTTGCTCTTTGTGTCACTTGAGGTTCCAAGCTAATGAAAGCAGGAAAAGGAGTCCTGCGGCCAGCTGGAGGGCCCCAGGAAGGGATGCCCTGGCCCTGGGAGCAAAGCCTCTGTGCCCAGGTGGCCAGCAGCCCCAGGTTTCATCCTCAGATCCCTGTGGACTTGGTCCTGGTTCAGGAGGCCAAGTTCTCAGGCTCTCTTGGGCTGTGATGACTTCTTTTCATTGACATTAATCAAACTCGAAACCAAACCTCAAGAGGAGAAATGGAGCACGTGTAGGTTACCCCTGGTGGCAGGCTGGCTGGCCCAAGCCTTCGGCAAAGTGTTAGCATTTATGATGTGTGAGCTGGGGTGGCAGTGGCAGGACAGATCCCAAAAGCTGGACCCACTGCTGCCTCTGCCTTGCTTGAAATCTTCGGTGCTTCACAATGACCTTGAAATAAAATTCACCCCTGGAGCCTCACATGCCCTGCCTGACGTGGTTCCTGCCTTCCTGTCTCACCTGGTGGGCACCTGCCCTCACCTGTCTTGCCCATGCAGCTGAGTGTGTGGATTCTAGAGTGGTCTCTGGGGCTGGACTGCCCACTCCAGGATCCTGCCTCTGGCACTTCCTAGCTGTGCAACCCTGGTCCCAGGCCAGCCGGCTAACCTCTCTGCACCTGTCTCCTTTCCTGTCCGCTGGGACAATCACGGCTCCCGCATTGTAAGGTTGTTTTGAGGACTCAGTGAGCAAATACTAGTGAATCACTGCAATGGTATCTGGCACACAGGGGTGTGTCTGCTACGGTGATTGCTTCCGTGTGCAAGATTACAGCGTTGGAGGCACATGTTGTAAGCTGTCTGCCACTAGACACACGGAAAGTGTGTCTGCAAGATCCAGAGAATCCTGCATTTAGTGGGGAGAGGTCGGTGGGTCCGAAAGCCTCTTCTCATCGATGGTGGCTGCCCGCCCAGGGCTCCTCCTCGTCATGGCTCCGGGGCCACCGAGACTGGCAGTTAAATCAAGTCTTCGATAACTGATGTTCCCCCTCGAACCCTTCCTGCGTTTATCCCCCTAAAGAGATGGATGGCTGCGCGTCAGCGGCTCGGCTGCTCTCACTGCTTTAACGTGACAGCGATGATTTGAAGCCACAGCTTAAAAGGATATTGGGCAATAAAAGGAAGCTTTCTGTGGATTATGGCTGACGATGTTTTCCGAGTTTCTGTGTCTCTCTGAATGCTTGTCGTGGCTGGAACCGCTGCGTCCGGCTGTGTGGCTTCTGCCTGACAGGCATTTTCTGTCTGTGACACTATTCCTGACCTGAGCAGCTGACCTCCTTTCTCCCACTGGACCCACACGACACAGAAACCAGCTCCCTGGGACTCACCAGTGCTTCCGGGGTGGGAAACAGGCTACAGTGAGTTGGAACCACAGAGCCTCCCCCTGCTCCCGACACCTGAAGTCACCAGACTGGGGTTTGGGAGCCCAGGTGAAAGGTGCCATCACAGCTGCCCGTCCCAGGCCACCTGCTGTGGCCATCAGCTCAATGCCTTCTTTCCCCTTGGGGACCTACTTCCTTGACCACATCATCCTTTAACTGTTGATCCTGCCTTGTCCACCTAATGGGTTTAAATGACCGCAGGCATGATGTGCGACTCTGATGGGTCCTGCTTCCTTTTCTTTTCCCAGACTCCTGGGTGCTTGGGCGGTGGGCCCTCTTCTCTCCTGATCTTCTTCTCCCTGAGCTGGCAGAGAAGGGCGGGCTCAGGGGAACCTCATGAAAGCAGCGACACCACGCTCCCTGGGGAAACAGTTTCTCTCCCCAGTGAGTAAATGGGAGCAGTAATATCACGGTCACAGATTGCTGTGAGGATTTAAATGAGGTAATATTGGTGAAAACACCTGGAACAGCGCTTGTTAAAGGTTTTCATCACAACCTACTCCAAAGGCATTCCACCTCTACTGGTGAATTCCAGCCCTGGCTGGAACTGGGTGGAAGGGAGGCTGGGGTGGGGTAGGGGGGCTGCGGACCCTCTGGTACCTCACCATGCACGGGCCGTTCTCACCTGGACCGGCAGCATCTCATCATTTGGGAGCCTGCCCAGAGCTGCTGGACCAGGGTCTGCATTTTTAAAAAAAATGCTTTTATTTAGTTGTAAGAGAGAGAGTTGGGGAGGAGGGGCAGAGAGGGAGACAGAATCCCAAGCGGGCTCTGAGCTGTTGGCGCAGAGTCCAATGCAGGGCTCGATGTCACAAACTGTGAGATCACGACCTGAGCTGAAATCAAGGGTGGGATGCTTAACTGGTTGAGCCACCCAGGAACCCCCAGGATCTGCATTTTAACAAGAATCCTGGAAATTTCCTTGCTCACACTGCAGCGGGGGTGTGGGGGGGGGGGAGCGCTGCTCTCACTGACCCTTCCATTTCTTCCTTAACATGTAGACCCTGGCTCTAGTCCCTGGACTATGGCAACGTGCAGAGAAGGTAGTTTCAAATAGAACGTTTCCTAAGCTCTAAACGGTAACTTAGAGGAACAGGTAATATATATTTGCTTTTGCATTAAATGCAATTTAGTTGCATTAAATGGGCTACACAAACATTCCCAAGTATTCTAATAAAAATCCTTAACCCAGTAAAAGGTTTTTAAAGCAGATGTGTACTGAGCTTGGTGGGACAGGGAACACCAGGAATCTAAAGAGCATTCCCAGGCAGCAAGCTCCCAGAGCTGGAAGGAGGTATCTGAGCTGGAAAAGAAGAGAGAGAAGGCAGAGGATGGAGAGGAGGGAGGCTGGGCTTCCCAATGCCCCACCTCCCCTCACGTGGACAGGAGGGACACGGGGGGAGTAGGTGGTGTTACTAGTGCCTAAAAACGGGAGCTCTGTTAGAATCTCACCTTTCCAGCAGCCAGCCCTGCTTTTTACGGTAGCATCGATTCCTGTGTTTATCAGTTCCCCAGTGCAGCATAAAGGATAGAGATTTTGCCTTGCCTGTCTTCTAACTTCCTATTTTAAACATCAATCTCCAAGTGGAATTCTGATTTCTACAGACTCAGAATCTTCACCCTGAAAGGCTTTGGGCCTCTGCTTTTTGGAAAAAGTTGGCCAAACTTGGTAAACCAAGAAAACGAAAAACAGCATAAACCCTTTGCCATTCTTCAGGTTTGAAGGGAGGGTTTTACCTGAATCCTTCTTTACAGACAGTACATTTCTCTGGTTCATCAACACACTTCCTACAGCTTGGGTGGCATTTAAGGCAATTTTTCTGACCTGGAGAAAAATGAGGAGAAGAGAAGGAGAAAAATAGATGTGAATCGAATCTGGGCAAAGAGGACTCTGGCATTTCAAAGCAGGGTTGCTGGCATAGCTCGTCACCGGTGTCAGCTTCCAGGAGGGATGATGGAGTAATAAAATAGCCAGGGCAGGCCCAGGTGTGGTATCAGAGGCCTCTCACCTCTCCTTTCTGGAGTAAATTAAAGTCCTTACACCATTCTGAGGCTTTGGAGTGGGCCCTTGGCAGAGGAGACATCGTCTGCTTCTGTCTATTTCAACAAGGACTAGAGCCAGTTCCTGGCTGACCAAGCTTGAGATTAATTAGGTGCCAGTCTTTATCTATATCTATATCATCTATATCTATATCTATATCTATATCTATATCTATATCTATATCTATATCTATCTATATCTATGTATATATATAAGAAAGTGACAGGATGGAGCCTGAAGAGGCCTGGGAGCCCTGCTGGTGCCTTCACAGGGGACTTTATTGAAACTTGGCAGTTACGTACACCAAGAAATAAATCTACGATGCCCATCCCACCTCCTGGGGAAACGCTGGGTCTCCATGACTCCAATGTGCTTTTCCCTATTATCTGGTCTTTCCCTCTGGCATCTCATCAACGCCACCTGGCGTTGTGCCTGGACACTAAGGGCTGCTTGCTGCCCTCTGTGCCTCCTCCTCAGGGCCCCGCACGTGGTATTACACACTCACTCAGAGACACACACGCACGCACGCACGCACGTGTGCACGCGCAGCAGTAGCAGGTGTTCAGGGGAGATTCTGGGTCACTAAGGGTGGCTGATTCTTGTCCTGGAAGCAGGGTGGGGATGAAGGAAACTCCACCCTGAAAGCAGGTCTGGCTGGCAGCCCAGGGCAGGTGTTTGTAAAGGCTGTGAAACACATCTTGCAAGACTATTTGTTTTTCCTCTAAAGAGATTCTGGTTATTCGATGGCTTTATTTGTCTTTAAAGATTTCCTGGCTCCTTCTCCATAGGAGGAACACTAATGCCGTCACAGGCTGGATCAGTGAACCCTCCTGCCTGGCAAGGGCCTCTGTGGGAAGGCTTCCACCTGCAAATTGCCAATGTCAAAACAGTAGCTTCTTTGAACTTGAGGATTATCCTCCATCAATTTAACCCAGACCCTGTCTTTTGTCTCTTCTGGGGCAAGGTGAGTTGGTGACACACTGGCATGGGTCACGAGCCCCAGATCTCCTCCACCCATCTGCAAGACCAGGAGAGCACCCCCACTCACTGCTGAGTTCAAGTTCCACCTGTGCCATTACTAGCTGTGAGCGTTTTGCCACCTCTCAGCTTTGTTTCCCCATCCTCAAGACCAGGAGAGCACCCCGACCTCTTAGGGGTGTGGTCACTACCTGTAAAATGGGCCACCAAGACTAACCCGTTTCTTCTGGGCCCAATTAACACTGGCCAGTAGGCTCCTCTGGGTTTTTGGAGGACTGAAAACCTTCTGCCCAAACTTGAATCCTGATTTCAGCTCAGCAGTTCTTCCGAGGAGGGGCTTTCCCCCAATTTTGACTACCCAGTCCCTAAGCTGGTGCTGGATTCCCTGGGAAAATTCTCCCAGGAGAAGGGAACCCAGCCCTGAGCGGGGGTGAGGGGAGGGGGAGAGGGACTGACTCATCACTTCTACGCACACAGACATGCACTTACTTTCATCGGCATAAAATCCGGCAGGACAGAATGTCACACAGGTGTTCATCTCCTGATGGTGATAGAACCCACGGCGGCAGGACAGGCACTGGGTTGGGCTCCTGCCCGAGCAGGTCTCACACCCCTTGTAGCAGCGGCGACAGCGTCTCGCTGCTGTGTCCCCAAAGTAGCCTGGAGGGCACGTGTTCACGCATTTCCTGTGGGAGCAGAAGCCACAGAGGGCCTTTGCAACTCAGCCCCGCATGGCCCTTGGAGCCTGCAGCACAGCCAGGTCCTGCTGAGGCAGGATAGCTAGCTGGGGAGCAAATTCCAGCCACCCCTCTGCACCCCCAGCTTAGCAAAACTCTCAGGGAGCCAAGGCCTGGGGGTGAAGGTTAAACCATTAATGCCCATCATCCTGGTGAACACAGCTGAGAGATTCCTAAGTACCCAGGAGAGGATCCAGGACTTGGACAAGAACCCAGGAATCCTTTGTTTCAAAGTCTCAGTGGCACCTGGATGATGGTATTCGACTTTTGGAATTTTGAGCTCTGCCAGAATGTCACCGATGGTGCCCTTCGAGAGCTAGACTCACTGGACAGTGCATAAAAGCATCAGGCTGGCTGCCTGTGTACTGTGCAGGGCACGTGTGGCTGTGTCTGGGAGCTCAAGCACACCAGGAGAGACACGCTCGCAGCCCTGCATGGCTGCACCATTGCTGGGGCCCCTGGTGGCCGTGTGTCCCACCTTGTGTGGTTGCACCGCTGACTGGACACCTGGGGCTGGGAGCTCTCCAGGCGCGGCCCACAGGGCTGACTTTCAGAACAGTGCTGGCCTCTAACATGGCATTTGTCTATAGTTCCCAAGTGGTCAGTCTTGGGATGCTCAGTCTGACCAATCTTTGTTTAACAAAATGGGTACAAAACGGTTTATAAGCACAGATACCACAATGACACAGCTTCTGATTTCATGAATTACTTTGTGATGAGGACCCGAAGTTACTAATACGTACGAAATTCCAAAGCAGTAAACCTCAATGTGATTTCCTTTTTGGGGTTTTACATTGATTCATAAGTAGGGTACTAGGCTGCCGGGGGCTGAGACAGCTTGAATCAGGTCACCTTAGCGGTGTGCCGAGGAACTCCAGGACATGTGATCAGAAGTCCCAGCCCATTACCTGCTGGTCTTGGCACTCCCCAGGCTGAAGTGGACACAGTTCAAGCACTGGTCTGCATTGGGGCCATCACAGCCTTTGTCACCACACTCCGGATGGCACACACCTTAAAGACATAAGCATTTCCTTTCACCCAGAGAGATGCTTTGTCAACCAAATGCAGTCCCCTAAGACCCTGAGTCAGGTTGTCACAGCCTAGGTGGGTCGGGATTAGCTTCCCTAGAGAGTGGTGGATCTGCTGGGGCTGGACGGCAGGACCTCAGCTGGACAGAGTGCCCACCCCCATGGCAATCTGGCTATGGCTGAGAGCTGAGCCTAGCTCTCAAATGGGGCAGCCTGAGAAGGAAAACAGCCAGCGGTAGGTGGGGACCCAGACCCACAAAAAGACGAGCACTGTGAGATACCAGGAGAGAGGCTGGTGGTGCCTTCTTCGGGGCATTCCTCTGCAACAGGGTCATGATGCTGGCACCAGCCATCTCTCTAGATTCCTGACGTGAAGGACACAGCAAGGCAATATGGGGCATCAAAGGCATCAGGGAAACTGCTGCCAAGCGGTGAGGATCATGGAAAGGATGGGAGAGACGATTCACTACATGCACTGGTGGGAATAGGATGGATCTGCAAGCCCAGGACCGCTGTGTGGGGCTGTCCCGGGGTGGGGCTGAGCTGGGCTGGGCTGTTCCTGGGCAGGGCTGAGCTGGGTGGGGCTGTCCCTGGGTGGAGCTGGTCTGGGTGGGGCTGTCCCTGGGTGGAGCTGGTCTGGGTGGGGCTGCCCCTGTGTGGGCCTGGGTTGGGCTGGGCCTTTCTCTGCAAACCTTTCTGCTTCCCTCCCTCTCCTCCAAGTCCCCTGCCATCCCCAAATTCTGACTCTGGGGGCCTGTGTGTTGTTGGAAAAGTGTTGGAGAGAAATGTAGGGAGCTCAGTGGACTCTAGCAAGCCTCACTCTTGCAGGTGGTCTGCCCTGCAGGTGGGCCACACAGATGAGCCCAGTTAGAAATGTCTAGTGCCCTCAGGCCAGGGTGGGGCAGGTCCACAGATGTCCCCTTCACCTGGCCTGAAGGACATGACCACATCATGCTGAAGACCAGCACTATGGTGGGACCGCCTGCCCGCCTCATCCCTCACCCTCCTACTCTGGGCAATGGTTCCAGAAAACTGCCCCATGTGGGGAGGTGCCCAGTGGGGTATTACAAAGGCTTTGGAGTCTTTAGAAGAAAAAAGCCTTCTGTAAGGTTTGAGTTGTTGGAAGGGGTGGGGAGTGAGTTCAGAAGCAAAGAAGAGGAGATTTGCTGGCCACCAGCATTTCATGGGGATGCAGGCACAGACAAAAGTCCCCATTCTCTGTTGCCCACAATGGGTCTTTGCTGAGGTACACAAAGCCCTCTTCATTCGTCCTTAAAGGGCCTGCGGACCTTCCTAGTGTTAGACCCGGTTTATTTTGCTTCCCTCCCTGAAGGTTTACTGTTGTTGATATTTCCAAAGTTTTCATTGTGGGTCCCACTGTGAACCCCTTTCAAAGCTGAGCTTGTCCCTGGGAATGCACTGGTCTGGGCTGGGGAGGGCTCTGCTGCGGGTAGAGTTCTAGTGCACGGCCTGACATGCACAAAGCTTATCATGGAGGCTACCCTCACCCCGCCCCCTTCCCCAGCTCCAGACTGTCGGGCTATTTTGCAGTCAGTTCTCGTTTGATTTGATTCTTGTCCACCTCATTCCAGGCCATTTTCAGATTTCCAAGCAAATCCTTGCTTCCTGGCACATTGTTTTTCAATTACCCACTGCGCAGAAGACACCTATGAGTTTGGCCACTGGGCTCTGACCCAGCCCGAGCCGTGGGGGCCTCAGGATACACCACCATGAGGACCATCTGCCTTCTGTAGTGGTTTCTCCCAAGGCCAATGGAGTCAGGAGGTCTGTCTTACTTGATAAAGTAAACAGTTTCTTCAATCTTAAGGAGGTTTGGGGGGGGGACAGGGAAGAGACAGACCAATTTCCCTACTCTCTCCCAGCACGGGAGACAGAAGCTTCAAGAGGCTGGATCTGGACTAGGGTGTTTATTGCTATATTCCCAGCACCTAGAAAGGTGTCTGGCATAGGGCAGGCGCCAACTAAATATTTGCTGAGAAGCTGAAGGGTGAGAGAATGGATGAAAGAAATATGGGTGGAAATTGGGAAAGTGCAGGTAACCTCACCATCCACAAACAGAACAGTCTAGGATGTACCAAGAGAGGGATAGCCTTGGGAGAAGGCCTGGTTCATGGCATGTGGACTTCACCTTCCTCCTCCCTCCTGGGGCCTCTTTGTGGTGGAGAAGTTAGTTAATAACCCCAAGGGAGCTCCACACAAGGCTGGGGTCCCCCTAACAGTAACAGCAAAACCCCATCAGGGCATCTGGCTAACCAGCCATGTCCAGCCCCAGTGAAGAGCGTGGTAAGATATTGTCCAAGGCAGGACGCTTAGATGAGCGTCTGTAAGCACCTCTCCTACAGCTGTCTACTTGAGTTGTCTCCAAAAGCCCAATGTCAAAATTCGCCTCTCGATGAATTGTTCTTGGATTAAATCTACCTGGTTGGTAGATTTACCACTTATCCTGCTTACTCCATCACTCCTAAGATTGTGTGTGTGTGTGTGTGTGTGTGTGTGTGTGTGTGTGTGTTTTCTGGCATAGCTGTAACACATTCTCTGGGTAAGCATATGTTATTTTTGTTGCCATTTGTATTTGTTTTTCCTCTTTCCTCAATTAGCATGAAAATTCTTCAAAGACCCACTGCCATCCTGTGTCATTTCCCAAGGTTCCAGATACAAGGGGGAGTGTGATTCATGTGCTGACAGTCTGCCAACTCCCACCTACTGGGTGTTAGAATGACACAGGCTTATTTGAAATCTCTACCTTAAATCTTTTGTGGAGAAAATCCAGGATTAAAAAAAACAACAACCCACAAACAGGGGCACCTGGGTGGCTCAGTTGGGTAAGCATCTGCAGAGCCTGCTTGGTATTCTCTCTCTCTCCCCCCCCCACCCCGCCCCTGCCTCTCCCCTGCTTGTATGCTTGCAAGTGCTCTCTCTCTCTCTCTCTTCCTCTCTCTCTCTCTCTCTCAAAATAAATAAATTAACTTAAAAAAAACCCCACAAACAAATGTTAGAAAGCAACTTGGGAATTCTCAATGGCCTTTGTCATAAGACGCTTAGACCAGTTTCTGAAGACGCTTAGATACTTAGGAGGACTGCCTAAGTATCACGATCTTTCCCCTGCCATTCATGCTGTCCAGGAAGAGTGTGCTGGCATGTCACTGGCACACCAGCAGACATGAAGTGGAGTGGCAGGGACAAAGGTGGCTGACTGCAGACGAGAGGTACGGAAGAGAACAACAGACCACTTTCACTGCAGGTCTGGTCTCTTCCCTGATGGCTCTATTCTGCTGGGTGAGTGCTAATGTGCCCAAAGTCCATGACCTGACAATGTCCTGCACTGGACATGCCACGTGTCCTGCGAATCAATTCCCCTGTGCCTGTTGAGCTGTCCTGGAATGCATCCAGGCAAAGGCTGCATGGGCTCTTGGCTTCCCTCAGTCCCGTGGGGCTGACCACACTGTCCCGCACTGACTTTAGCTTCCCTTCATCCTCATGACATTCTGTCCTTCCCTGGAGGCCACTCTCTCATAGCAGCCTGAGCACCACCCTATGTCCTGCCATCATCATCAAACTACCTGGAATCACCCAGGACAGCCACTGAGCATCCCCAGACCTGCTGAATCCACCTCTGAGGTGGGGCCCAGCCCTGGGCCTGCTCTTCAACCAAGCATCCTAGGTGGGTCACTGGGGCAGCCTTGCTCTCTGCCATGTCTGGTGCTTGCTCTCCAGGGACCTCCCGCTGCTCCTCAGCCACCAGGCGGCTCTGTCCCAGCAGGTAGGCCATCGACCCCAGTTTCCCTGGTACCTCACCCAGCCCATGTGGCTACTGCCCCCCACTTCCTGCTGGACTCACCAGCCCCCCGATCTCCAAGCCCTCCTCTCTAAGTTGGATTTCCACATACTCTTTTACTTTGGGGACCCCAGACTCCACCACTACCTTGGACGCAGTGCTGTCCTGTGCCCCCTGCTGCTGGCCCCTGGGACCACTGTTCCATCAGACCTCTCTACCCCTTCCTGACGCGGTAACCGCTCTCTGGCGCACAGGGCCCAGGTGGAGTACCACCAGGCTGCACTCATCACCCCTGTGCACCTCTGCCCATGCCAGTTCTCCAAATTCTTAAGAACCTTCTTCCTAGTATAAGCACCCCGGAAAATCCCTGCTTCAACCTGTTGCACCTCTGTGCTAAAACTGCAGAAAGCTGATAATAATCATGGGCCTACCTCAAAATCACCCTTCCCTCCACCCTGTCTCTTTCCCTGAGTTTCTGCCCTGAGGCTTATCTGTGACTGAGCTTCTGGAAGAGGCATGGACAAGCCCTTGAAAGTGGAATCTTTTTTATTTTTTATATATTATAAAAGATCTTTTTTAAGTTTATTTATTTGAGACAGGCAGAGACAACATGAGTGGGGGAGGGGTAGAGAGGGAGAGACAGAGAGAATCTCAAGCAGACTCTGCACTGTGAGCACACAGCCCGATGAGGAGCTTGAAATCATGAAATTGTGAGATCATGATCTAAGCTGAAGCTGAGAGTCAGACACTTAACCCACTGAGCCACCCAGGCGCCCCTTGACTATGGAATCTAACATGGCTGCTTCCTCCTCCCCCGCTCCTCCTCCTCCTTTTCCCCTCCTCTCCCATTGCCCTCCACATCACCCCACTCTTGCTCTCTCCCCATCTCTGTCTCTACCTGCTGTTACTGGCCTGCCCATCCCACTTGCCCCAAGATTGTAGGGACCTTCCCTGAGAGTCAGGAACACTTTCCATTCCCACAGAGACATCCTCTATCCATCTAGGCCATACTTGGGAAAGACTAAGTGACTTGGGCTACAGGGCAGTCATATTGTGAGATTCCAGGACAGTGTAAGGGTAGAGTCAGTAGCAGATTTTAAGGAAAAAAAAATCAGTCCTTTATTAATAATTACTGAATCTTGCCACCATTTATAAATCGCAGGGGGAAACAGAGCAGATTAATCCATACATAATTCAATGCTCCATTTTAAAGGAATGGTAGAAGAAATTTAAAATGGAATCAACCGTAATTTATGCTTGATATGTATCAGTGGAATTCTCCATTTTGTTACTTTTCTTTTTTCAGAAGCTATTAGATAATTCAAAACATCAATATCCTTAGATATCACCCATCATTTATCAAACAGCTGTAATATTTAGCTAAGCAAAATATGCCCAACCAGAAACACTCAGCTTCTCACAAATCACTGTGGGTTGGTGCAGAGGGAAAGGAACAGCTTTCTACCTAATGTGCTAATCATGACTGCGCCCAGCCCAGAGGCTAGATATGCCGAAAGCCCTCTCCAGGCTGCTGCCTCCACGCGGGCGCTGGAGGTCCAGAGCCAGGGGCACCTCCCACCTCCCAGCAATGGTATGTCTGGAGAAGAAGCATTTGCACGAGGCATCTTTACTTTCTGTGAGATTTTTTTGTTGTTGTTGTTTAAGTAGGCTCCACACCAATGCATGGCTTGAACTCATGACCCTGAGATCAAGACCTGAGCTAAGATCAAGAGTCGGATGCTCAACCGACGGAGCCACCCAGGTGCCTCTCCTGTGAGATTCTTAAGTCCCTTCCAGTGGCATCAGTTATCTATTGACATTCAGAGCTAAGACTCTCTCCTGGAGTCTTCATCCCAGCTCTCAAGGCCAGTCAAGACCAGCACTGTAAGTTCCTCTCCTGGCTATCTGGCTATGCTCATTCAACCCAACCTTTCTGGGCCCATTTCAACCCTCGTCCTTCCCACATTCTGGCCATAGGGACAGAAAGTGGATGGATTTGAGAGGGTCAGGAGGTTGAGGCATGAGACGAGGGACTCTGAAATAAGTGGGTGCCCCAGGAGGGGGCTCATTAACCAGGAGGCAAGTCCCAGTTCTGGTTGGGCATATAGAACCTTCTGTTTCCCAGCCTTTAAGGTTGGAGAATACTTACTGGTTCGAAGCATACTTACTGGTCTGTAAGATATTAGGAGAGCCGTGGGTGGAAGGAGCTGTGTGGGTGTAAATTGCCATCATTATTACAACTTCCAGGAAGGGAGGAAGACCTACCATCACAATCCCCGCCTTTGCCAGGTATAGCCCCACGTTTTAAGAGCCAACAGTGGAAAACCAAAACTCGCTGAGGTTTGCCATCTCCCTCGGCTTCGGGTTCATTACCTGTGTAGTCTTCTTCGTCCTCAGGAACCTCGGCCTGGGGCGGTGACAGAGCGGCCTTGGGTGGCTCCAGCTCCGGGGTCGAAAGCTCCAGCATCCGAGAGCGAGACTGATGGGAAATGAAAGTGTTGTATGGGTGCTCCGCTGTGCCGTACAAGATGAGGCTCCATTCTTTCAATTTCCCTGGAAGACACCAAGCCCAGAGTTACCGGACAGCCATGAAACGTCCCTCAGAAAGTCCTTGAGGCACCTGGCCCGAGGCCGCCATCACTCACAGAAGAGCCAGGCGCAGGGCTCCTCCTGGGGGGCTCTTCACCCACCATCTAGTCACCCGAGAACCAAGGACGTGCCAACTGCCCAGGCCATGTTCTCTGTCCCCCAGTCTCACCATGGCTCTGCTGATTGGCTTCCTTGCCCTCTTGGACTATCCAGTGGGTGGACCTGGGGCGTGGCCCTGAGCCTTTTCCCATTTGCTTCCAAATGTGAAAGCTGGATTCCATATACCGAGGAGTCCTGCTATTTGCATCCTTGACCCTGGATCACACGAAGATTGGTCTTGGGATCCTTCCTATGTAGCCCGCCAAGGTGGGTGGGAAGTGTGGTAGGGTGGGAATAGCAGTGCAAACCCAAATGTCCCCAGATGCTGGGTGTAGAGAGGATGTCCTCAAAAATGGCAGGATGGGGGCACCTGGGTGGTTCAGTCAGTTGGGCATCTAACTCTTGATTTCGGCTTGGGTCACGATCTCTCGGTTCGTAAGTTCAACCCCCACTTCAGGCTCTGTGCTGGCAGTGTGGAGTCTGCTTGGGATTCTCTCTCTCTGCCCCTCCCCTGCTCATGCTTGCACACTTTCTCTCTTCTCTTTCTCAAAATAAATAAACTTAAAAAAAAAAAAAGCCAGGATGAATGGCACAGAGGCTGGATTGTGCATGGGGAAGTGAGAAGCTTGGGGAGGAGGGGTAAGGGCAGTGTGCCCAGCCATGAGTGAACAGGGGTGGGGACCCCACCGTCTACTTCCATGTGGGAATGATGGCCCATGCTGCTAAGTCTTCCCAGGGGTACAGAGAAGTGGAAATCTGGCCTGCAATTTGTAGGTGAAATCCCTGATCTTATAAAACACAGTAGAAGCCAAGTTAGATATGCCTGGGGGTGGCCCAGCTACACGCACCACGGGTCTGAGCTTCCCTTCCTA
Organism: Felis catus; assembly: GCF_018350175.1. Classification (NCBI taxonomy): domain Eukaryota; kingdom Metazoa; phylum Chordata; class Mammalia; order Carnivora; family Felidae; genus Felis; species Felis catus. The sequence continues at coordinate 19,593,556 of NC_058373.1, forward strand.
ACTATGTGTTCCCAGCATTCAGGGAGGTGAGACCATATTGAGGAGGTCATTGCTGTTATTCTTGTGCAAATGAGAGGCCAAGGTCCAATGTGGCCAGCAGGGGACACACTGCTCATGCTGAAGGACTCACTGCCTCTCCACCCCAGCAACCATGCAGCTGTGAGCCACCTCAATGAACCCTCATGACAGGCCACAGTGACCCAAGCTAGGGACAGTGTCTTTGCCAGCTTCGCGTCTGTGTCAGCTGGGAAAAATCTCTGGCTTCCTCTTCATTTTCTATCATTGGGTTTCTTGGCAATCGGAATGCTTTAGGTGACGGGAATTATTGCTCTGATTAGTCCCTAAGTGATTTGTGTTTTTATTGTCACTTCTATTCACACTATTCCACTTCTTTCCTCTGAATGGCAGGCCATCTGTCTTTAGATATCTGTCTATACACTATTTTTGCCACATGGTCAGCTCTGCCAGTATAACTTTATCTTTTATTCCAGTTCCAGGAATCCCTTGGACTCCCTAAATTCTACAACACGGGCTCCTGCTTGTCCACATACCCCAGAAGCCTGTGGGCTAAAACCCATACTGTCCTAGGAGGACAGAGGCAGGACTGGCCTGCAAATACCAGGCCACACTTAAAACTTACTGTGTTGTACCCCCCCCTTTTTTTTTTAAATTTTTAATGTTTAATTATTTTTGAGAGAGAGACAGAGTGCAAGCAGGGGAGGGGCAGAGAGAGAGGGAAACACAGAATCTGAAGCAGGCTCCAGGCTCTGAGGTGTCTGCACAGAGCCCGACACGGGGCTCAACCCCATCAACGGTGAGATCATGACCTGAGCAGACTTAATGGACTGAGCCACCCAGGTGCCCCTTATTGTGATCTTCTAAATGGTGTCTGATTTTGATTCAGTTACACAATGCAGCACAGAGCCACACTCTAGCCAACCAAGGTCCCAGGCCCCAAAAGCCTGCCACCCTCAAGCTGTTCCAAGTCAGGCCCCACGTCACCTGGGCCTTTCCCGGCCTGGTCAGGGCTAGAGGATGCAGGTCCTTGAATTTGCAAAAATATTCCTGAGCTATTTCCCAGTACATGGACTTCCAAAGGGCCTGGTTCTTTTACACACTCCGTGACCATTTCCCTAACACCATGAGAAGCACTTCACCCGGGTGCAGGTGCAGAAAACACAGTCCCTGATTATGAACTGTCATCTGTTCTCAACTTCTGAAGACCAAATTAGAGCCAGATTTCAAAACCACAGAGGAGCCGGGCACGTTAACTGCAGGGTGAGGAACCGATTAAGGGGGAGCACGAGGACCACACGACAGGGAACAAGGCTCTGTAAGCTGTCATTTGAGTCAAGACCTGTTTCCGCCCTGTATCGTGTCTCCCAAAACACCCACGAAAGCCCTCACCACTAAAATTAGACTTGTATTTTCAGATAGGGCTTTGGTAGGACAAACAAAAGAGGCTGCTCTGAGCTCAGGATCAGCAAGCACCCAGCGGAGGGAGGGGGAGCAGGAGGAATTCAAAGAAACCAAGACAGTAGATCCTCAAAGTTCTCAGCACAAGGAGAAAAATCATTTTTTTTCTGTGTGTGTGTGTGTGTGTGTGTGTATGAGACAATGGATATTGACTCATTGTGGTAACTACACACAATCTAGGTAAGTCAGGTCATTATGCTATACATCATAAACTTCTTCTTCTTTTTTTAAAATAGTTTCTTTTCGGGAAGCCTGGGTGGCTCAGTCGGTTGAGCGACGAACTTCGGCTCAGGTCATGATCTCACGGTTTGTGAGTTCAAGCCCCGCGTCGGGCTCTGTGTTGACCGGTTGGAGCCTGGAGCCTGCTTCTGATTCTCTCTGCCCCTCCCCCACTCATGCTCTGTCTCTGTCTCAGAAGTAAATAAACATAAAATTTTTTTTAAAAAATAGTTTCTTTTCTTTTTTTAAATGTTTATTCATTTGGGGGGCGGAGGGGCAATGAGAGAGAGGGGGACAGAGTTTCCGCAGAGGGCTCTGTGCTGACAGCAGAGAGCCGATGCTGGGCTTGAATTCATTGTGCAAGATCATGTCAGACCCTTAACCGAATGAGCCACCCAGGTACCCCTGTACATCATAAACTTCTACAATGCTGAGTGCCAGTCATATCTCAATAAAACTGAAAGGAAAAAAAAATATTAAGAAACCAGCAGGAGGAGCTGCCTTGGGATGGTAGGAGGGGAGGCTGCAGTTCAGGAATAGGAAAGAGACTTCATTTTTACTGTATTCCCTTAGGGACTGTCGGATTTTTGTTCTGTTTTGTTTTTAAGCCACAGCATATGTTACCTTTCAGATATATAATTAAAAATTTGTTTTTTAATGTTTACTTATTTTTGAGAGAGAGAGACACACCGAATCCAAAGCAGGCTCCAGGCTCTGAGCTGGCAGCACAGGGGCTTGAATCTACAAACTGTGAGATCATGACCTGAGCCGAAGTTGGATGCTTAACCGACTGAGCCACGCAGGTGACCCTCACATATACAATTTGAGAAGAAATCTAAGTTTAATGAAAAAAAGGGGGAGGTTGTATACTCAAAGAAAAAAACATTAAAAAAACGGGATACTTGGGGCTTTGGGTTTATGTTTCTGAATAAGTAATAAATATGAATGAATATGAATAGCTAAAAATCCAAAAGTATAAAAGGGAATATGGTGGAAGTCTTCCTCTAGCCCTGTCCCCTGGCCACCATCTTTCTCATCACAAGTGACCCCATTACTTGTTTCTTATGTACCCTTCCAGAAGCATTTTATTCTTTTTATTCTTTACCAAGCAGATATGAGCATATATATTTTGTCCTGTCCCCTTTATCAACACACCTGCTACACCTTCTGAACCTTGCTTCTTCCATTAGCAAGGCATCTTGATGACCTTCCCATCCCTGCAGCAGAGAGACGTTGAATCATTTAACAGTCCCCTATTGGTGGGCATTTAGGTTGTTTCCAACTTGCAATTATGAACAGTGCTATAACTTGGTCACATGAGGAGGGGCCTGGAGAAGTAGAAAGAGGTCCTAGTGTGTGGCCCAGTCCCCAGTGTCAGCTCCCTCCACGCTAACCATCCCCAGAGTCTGCCCTTGCTCTGGGGGAGATGAGACATGTGAATGTGGAAGAACCACAGAAAAGTAGAAGGAGAACAAAGCTGGGGCTACCCCAGACCAGAGACTGGGTCCACACTCGACAGAACTGCCGTCCAGGCACAGGATGATTGAAAAACGTTGGCCTGCTTTGGACAAAGCATTTAGCCAGAATGTATTATTTACTATTCAGGACACTCAGCATGCCTGTTCAAGTTTACTGGGACAAAAACCAAGCAGTTCCATTAATTCCTTAATTTCCAGCAGGGAGGTCTTAAAAGACATCCAAATCCAAATTCTTTGGTTTTTCTTTCCATCAGCCTCCTGAGATTGTAAAGAAAGAACAACAAATCCACCTGCTTAGCTGCTTGGGGCCAGCACTGTCAGGACTCTGCCTCCAGATGTCACCAGCAAAGCCCAGGCAACAGTAATTGTGTCCCAGGCACACGATAATCCTGGCTAATGCCAATAAATGGCTTTATCATCATTCACTATCTTCAGTGCAGCATTTCCCCTTGATGAATTGAATTGGTAATGAACAAACAGGATTATTCCTATTATTCAAAGGAAGAACCAGAATTAAGGAAGACTACGGTTGAATTTGCCAATAGGAAAGTACCAGCAGTAATAAAGCTTTTCTTTGCCTCATATTTTGAGTGAAGCATTAAAAATCCTAGAGAGGGGACTTTACAATTGGAGACAAAGAGGGTAGAAGTGGGGGAAAGTTTTTGTTAGGCTAAGAACTCTGAGCTAATACTTTTGAATTCTTGGGTTTTCTTTGGGCATAAGAAGTTATTAACAATAAAGAATTTATTAATCCTCCCCCGCCCTTATATTGAAAACATGCAGGGAGAAATTCTTTAGTCAAAACATAGTAAAGAAAGAGAGACCTAAAAAAAAAAATTAAGAAAGAAATACATTTCAGTCTCTGCCCTCCCTCCAGCCCCAACCCAGTGGAAGTTTTTTCCACATAAGGGCCAGTGAACCTGACTTACAAAGTTTATGAAGTTTAATGAAGAGGTTTTGGTAGGAGGAATAAAAAAGGCTCACCTCCATCTGTTTATAAAAATATACAAAAACACTTTAAAGGGAGGATTTTATGGTATGTGGATTATAGTTCACTATATTTCAATAAAGCTATTATATGAAATACTGTATATGTATATATATATATGTATACACACACACATACACATGTGTGTATTATAGACAGAAAAAAAACCCCAACATTTACTCAATAAATTTAACACATAATTAAAAATGCACTTTAAGTCCACATTATGGCAACTAAGAGGGAGGGGAATAAAGGGAATTCAGGAAACAACGTGGAAAGGACAAGGAAGAGTGTCCACACATGTGGGCCACCATGTGCGCGCATGTAGGCACACACACACGCACACCTGTGCATGTTTCCCTCAGAGCCCAGTGCAAGACAGGGGGGATGAGAGAATCTTCCCTACAATCTTGTAGTCATAAAAACCATTAAAGATGGTGTTTTCAGTACCCGGAAAAGGATCTAAGAATCCTAAGTGCTAGTGTTCATTTAGGTGAAGGTAGAACAAGTACGAATTCAGTAAAGAACAATAGTGGTCCTGTACGGCAATGCACAAAATAGCATTTTCCTTAATGGTACCCTAAGGTTAGGTAGGATACCATCTTTTTAACGTTTTTTTTTTTTTTTTTTTTTTTTTTTTGCTTTTTTCAAAGTAATGAATTCACAGTTTGAAAAGTCAAGCAATGGTACACAGTCTAGACCAATGGTACACAGTCTAGTCTTTCTGTTACCGCCCCCTCCCTCTCTGAGTCCTTTTTTGGGACACGGTATCTTTTCACACTCAGAGTGTCTATTCTAGCACTTAGTACCTCATTGCTTGATTAAATGTGTGTATGCTATGTCTTGGTTTCTCATGTTTTTTTTTTTAAGTTCATTTATTTATTTTGAGAGAGAAAGAGAGAAAGAGAGAGGGAAGAGAATCCAACAGGATGCACACTGTCAGTGGAGAGCCCAATGCGAAGCTCCATCTCACGAATGTCAGATCAAGACCTGAGCTGAAATCAAGAGTCAGATGCTTAACCAACTGAGCCACCCGGCGCCGTTGGTTTCTCAGTTTTAGACACCATCCAGTGACATCCTACCTAGGATATGGAGAAGAAGCCCCACTTTCACGCCATCCCTCATATACTCACATCCTTCCCCATATACCCAACACTCTGTTGACATGATTTCTTACTGGGTCAGTATTCAGTGTCTTCTCCCCCACTTTCCTCCCATTTCATTTTGTGGGATATTTCCTCAGGGCTTCTAACCTATCTATTGACTTCCTAAGTTTTGCCTCACGCTTAAAATTTTCAAAGTATTTATCTGGTTCTCCCAATGTTCTTTTTTTATAGTACAGAATCCTGTTCTTGGTTTATAGATGAAATATTTTCTCTTCTCTTCCCTGAGGACACCTATGAGATAACGGAATTTATATATTGGTCTCTGCCCTAGTTCCTGGTACAGAGCTCCTGAGACCCTTGTTATTTCCTAAGTGATAAGGACAATAGGAACATCTCTTGTTAAAACATTTGTCTTTGACCCTGTCCCTAACTCAGGACTCCTAAAACCCTTGCAAACTCCTAAGTGATAATAAGGAGCATCCTTTGTTCTCTGGAAGTGACTCTGGGTGAGCTCCTGATGGGGGTTGGTCACCAAAAAGACTAAACTAAGATTAGTAGCTTGGAATCTTCAGCCCTGCCCCCAACTTCTCTAGGGAGGGGCTAAAAATAAAGATAGTAACGGACTATGCCTATATGAGAAAGCCTCCTTAATATCCCAACAGTATATGGTTTGGTGAACTTCTAGGTCGGCAAACACACACCAGGAGAATGGCGCACCCCAACTCTGCACAGATGGAAGCTCCTACTCTCAGGGCCCTGCCAGACCTCGCCTTGTGTATCTCTTCATCTGGCTATTTATCTGTATCCTTTACCATTTCCTTTAACAAACGGATAAGTGTAAGTAAGAGCTTCCCTGAGTTTTGGGAGTCATTCTCCCAAATTAAATGCATCCCAAGAGGAGGTCTTTAGAGCACCCATCTCTGGCTGGTAGGTCAAAAGCACAGGTGGTAACCCAGACTTGTTACTGGCTTCTGAAGTGTATGTGAGTGTGTAAGGGGGAGCCAGGGGCAGTTTTGTGGGACTGAGCCCTTAAGCTGTGGGATCTAACGCTATCTCTGATGGTGTCAGAACCAAGTTAAATTGTAGGACGTCCAACTGGTGTGACTGAGAATTGCTTGTTGTGGGGGAAAAAAAAACACACATTTGGTGACCAGAGGTGTCAGAGGTGAAGTGTTTTGTGTGAATAGTAGACACACAGGAGGAACACAGACTAGGGAATAACTGGTGTTCTCCCTACACAGGGGAACTAAATTTTTCTATTTTGTAATACCAATTAAAGTCAGTTGAGTGTCTGACTTTGGCTCGGCATCACTGTTCATGAGTTCAAGCCCCAAATCAGGCTCGCTGCTGTCAGTGTGGAGCCTACTTGGGATTCTCTCTCTCCCTCTCTCTCTCTCTGCCCCTCCCAGGCTAGCACTCTCTCTCTTAAAAATAAGATAAACATTAAAAAAAAAAACAATTATAGTTTTCTGAAGTTTTCTGCCTTGCTCCTTCCCCTCCAAGTTTCTTCTCTGTTCGAGTTTGTTTCTGTTTTAATGTCAGATAATTTCCTCAAATGTCTGGTGGTCCTTGTACTGAGGTGTGCCTCAGTAGTGAGGCACTACAAAGCTGATTGACAGTTCTGTGTGCTGGAATATGGAAACGTATTTTTTTGTTTGTTTATTCACTTTGTACACGGCCAACTTGCTGGCTTGTGCAATATGAGAAAGGAAATGCCATCACAGTGTATGAGGTGGCTCAGATGTACACAACATTTACATAGTAAATGTGAACACTTCCCATCAGAAACAATGGAGGTCAGAGCAAAGCATATCTTTACACTGCTGAAATTAAAAAAAAAACAAAACAAAAAACACTGCCGACTCAGAATTCCATAAAATGAAAATACTATTTACGACTAGGTGGATACATGGAAACATCACAATGATTTCCTCAAAGCACAAAGTCAATGTGTCAACAAAGGAGCAAACACACACATTTTTCAAAACAAATAAAATTGGTTGAAATAAAGACTTTTTTTGAAATAAACCTAAGCTGAGAAAACTCATGGCCAGCAGGCCAACATGATAAGAAATGATAAAGGAAATTCTTCAGGCAGAAGGAAAATGATACCAGATAAAAAACTGTATCTATAGGAAAGAATAAAGAACACCAGAAATGGTAAGTATGTGGATAAACAAAAAGAGTAGCTTTTTTCCTTCTCTTACTTTCTTTTTTTAAAAATGTTTATTAAAAAAATTTTCAATGTTTATTTCTGAGAGAGAGAGAACGAGCAGGGGAAGTGCAGAAAGAGAGAGGGAGACACAAAATCCAAAGCAGGCTCCAGGTTCTGAACTGTCAGCACAGAGCCTGATGTGGGGCTCGAACTCACCGACAGTTGTGATCATGACCTGAACCGAAGTCGGACACTTAACTGACTGAGTTACCCAGGCGACCCCTTCTCTTCCTTTCTTTAAAAGACAAAGACCCCGTAAAGCAAAAATATCACTGTCTGATGGAGATGGTAATATAGAGAGAAGTAAAATATATGACATAATTATAGCACAAAGTGGGGAGTGGGAGAATAGAATGACACTGTCGTTAGGCTCTTAAATTTGTGAAGGGTGAAGTCCGTGCGATATTAATTCTAAGTAAACTGTAATATATTAAGGCTACATATCGTAACCCTTAGAGTGAACACACAAATATTGCTAAAAAGCCAAAAAGGAAATAAATGTAATATTCAAAATTATTTAATACCCTCCCTCCCAAAAAAAGGCACAAGAAGAGAAACCTTTTTAATATTGTTGGATTTAGTTTGTTAACATGGTGCTTGGAATTTTCGTATTAATGCTCCTGAGTGAGACTGGCTGAAAATTCTCCATTCTCATACTGTGCTGTTGGGATTTGGCACCAAGGATATACAGGTTTCATTAAACCACTGGGGATCATTTCCCCTTTTTCAACTGTCTCAAAGAGTTTACAGAATATTGATATTATTTCTTCCATTTGAATGTTTAGTAGAATTTGCCGGTTCATCTATCTGGTGAATTGTTATCCTTGAGTTTTCTTTTCTTTTTTTTTTTAATTAATTTTTTTTAATGTTTATTTAGTTTTGAGAGAGAGACAGAGAGTGAACAGGGGAGGAGCAGAGAGAGAGGGAGACACAGAATTTGAAGCAGGCTCCAGGCTCTGAGCTGTCAGCACAGAGCCCAACGCCAGGCTTGAACCCACAAACCGCGAGAGTAAAATCATGACCTGAGCCAAAGTCGGACACTTGACCAACTGAGACAACCGAGTTTTCTTTTAAATTATATAATCAATTTAATAGGATAGTTTCAATCTTTGTTTTCTTGTGTCAATTTTACTAAGTTGTATTTTTTTCTTGGAATTTGCTCATTCCACTTAAAATTTCTTTTCTTTCTTTTTTTCTTTTGGTCACAAGTTTATAATACCTTCTTACAACAATTTTAATGTATACAGGATTTATAATAATGTTCCTCATTTTCATTCCTGAAATGATATAGTCTCAGTTTTTTCCTTGACTGATCCTCCTAGAGGTTTATCAATTTTATTCGTCTCCTCAAAAAACTAACTTACGGTTTTCTTGATTCTCTCTTTCATATTTCTGTTTTCTAGTTCACTAATTCCCTCTATTAAAAAAATTCTTTCTTTCCTCTTTCTTTGCATTGATGTTTTTGGTCTTTCTCTACCATCTCAAGCTGGATGCTTAGCACATTCATTTTTAGCCTTTTGTCTTTCCTAATGCATAAATTTCCCTCACTCCACAACTTTCCTGGCATTCCACTCATTGGGATATGTACTATTTTTATTATCATGTAGTTCTATATATTTTCTAATTTACATTATAATCTTTTTCTTTTGACACATGGGTTATTCGGAAGCATTTTTCAATTTTCAAATGTATGGGCTTTTTCTAAGTCATCTTTTTCTTTTGATTTTTAACTTAAGTGTAATGTCAGAGAACAGGGTTTATATGCTACCAATCTTTAGAAATATGCTGAAGCTTGCCAACCAGCCCACTACGTGGCTGATTTTCATAAATATTCCATTTATGCTTGAAAAGAAATTTTATTCTTCGGTTGGTGGGTATAGACCCACCAATAGACCCATTAGACAGACCCATTAGATATAACTTGTCAGTTGTGATGTTTGAATCCTATATTCTTGAATCCTGTTTTATCTATCAAATATATTCGAGCATGTTAAATCTCCTACTTAGTGTGTGAGTTTGTCTTTTTCCCTTTGTACTTGTAACAGTTTTTTGCTTTCTATGTTTTGAGGCCAGTGTTAGAACTGAACCAAATCTTTTATCAATGTGTGGTAATACTCTTTAGAGCTAATGATGCTTTCTGTGCTGACATTTCTGCTTGTCTGATGTTAATATAAGTACACCAGCTTTCTTTGGGTTGGTATTTTCTTGGTATGTCTTTCTCCATCTGCTTTATTTTTTAATTTTTCTGGTTGTTTGTTTATTTGTTGTTTTTCTGTTTTAGAGACCCTTCTTCATAGTTCTTTCGGTCAGTCCCAGCAGGAAGCAGACAGCATAATTAAACGGGGATAATCCAAGGAGGCTTTAATAAAGAGACTGTTTACAAAGGTGTGAGCAGAGCAAAACAAAGTTACAACTTTGGATAGTGGAGTTCCCTGGGGCTAGTAACAGAACTGGTGTTAAGACCTTAGGTTACTTTATTCTACTGGCTAGGGTGGGGGGCAGGACTGTGACCCTGGGGAACTCTGGCTGCTGAGGGCAGCTGGAGGAAAAAAGAAAATAAACTCATAAATAAATTTTTTTTCTCCCTCCATTTTCCTCTGGAGTTTCGCCTTGGCTGAACTTAACCGTAAGCCATAGGCAAAGAGTCTGAGATGATGCCAGCCTCCTAAGGCAGAGTGGGGTGTAGAAAACTAGACAATGGGGCTGGTAGACACCAGAAACACACTTGGCACGAGAGAAAATATATTTTTTAAAAATCTAATATGACAATTTTTGTCATCTAAAATGAAGCAATTAGTCTATTTACCTTTACTGAAACTAGGACTTATTTGAACCACTTGTTTTATGTGTTCTGCCATAGGGTTCTTTTCTCTTGTTTTTCCTTTCATGCCCTGAGGTCCCAGCTTTATGCAGGTGCTATAAAACTCTCTAGGTGGGCTCCCCAGATTCAGCGAATACCCTAAGGCACAAGCCACCATCAATCCTCCATTGACCTGACTGTCAACATGTCAATCAGCATTTAAAATTGTTTTCTGTGAGCAAGCAAGGACTAGGAGTCTGTAACAACTTTTAACATTTCAATTCCGTCTTTGATTTGGTCGTTTGTTAGCAATTTAGAAAAAAGATTTACCTTAAAAAAAATTTTTTTTAACATTTATTCATTTTTGAAAGGCAGAGAGAGACACAGCGCGAATGGGGGAGGGGCAGAGAGAGAGGGAGACACAGAAACAGAAGCAGACTCCAGGCTCCGAGCCATCAGCACAGAGCCCGACGCGGGGCTCGAACGCACAAACCGCAAGATCATGACCTGAGCCGAAGTCGGCCACTTAACCGACTGAGCCACCCAGGTGCCCCATGATTTACCTTATACTATAACAAAAACAAAACCAAAACCATTGTGGAGAAAACCAAATCATAAACAACCTGGAATGGAAAAAAAAAAAATTATCAAAACTCTGGAGGAAAATCTTCAGATTATCTTCAAAAAACTAAAGGTCAAATAGCACATGAGGAAAAATATTTATAGGAACTATGACACATGATGGGCTATTACATCTGTATTTTACATGGAGTACTTTCTCAGCAGTGAGGGGAGCCTGGGTGGCTCAGTAGGTTGAGCATCTGACTTTGGCTCAGGTCGTGATCTCATGGTTCCTGTGTTGGAGCCCTGCATGGGGAGCTCTGCTGTCAGTACAGAGCCCGCTTCAGATCCTCTGTCCCCCTCTCTCTGCCTCTCCCCTGCTTGTCCTTTCTCTTTCTCAAAAATAAACATTAAAAAATAATAATAACAACAGCAGTGAGACGTCTTGGGACAAAAACAGAAATGGCAATTTTCCAAAGAAAAAACACACTCTGTACACAAGTATTTGGAAAAAAGTGTTCATCCTCATTAGTAATTATCACAATGCAAATTAAGGAGAGATATCATTTATTTCCTCTAGAGCTGGCCAGTGAGTGTGCCTGATGAGATTACAAATTGGTTCAACTATTTTGAAAAGCAAATCCGTAATAGGTTTCAAAAGTAGATATGCTTCCATCTCTTACTTGTCTGGTGAACGGTCCCCAGGAAATAATTTTAAATTTAGGAGAAAGCCTTTTGCACTAAGCTGTCTATTTATAATAGCAAAAAAAAAAAAAAAAAAAAAAAAAAAAAGGAAAATAGCCTGCATGTCCAACAATAGATGCATGGCTCAAATAAATTATGGTGTTTCTACTTGGTAAAGTTTTATAAAAAAAAATGCTGCTTACAAAGGATGTATAATGATATTAAAAGATGCTTGATATGCAAGTCATACAAAGAAATCCAAAGTTATGAATGCAGCCTGGTTAGAACTCTATAAAATGTCAGGAAACAGAACACCAAATAGAAATATAGATGTATTTTTGAACATGACATGTTTCTGGGGGAAAAAAAGGCAAATGTTCAAAAATTAAATGCACTTATATATTTGGTCGTGGCTCTGGCTGCCAGAATATTGCCCAGTGTGGGCAGCATGGACCTCCAGGTACATCTTTTTTTTTACGTTTGTTTATTATTGAGAGACAGAGAGAGACAGAGCATGAGCATGGGAGGGGCAGAGAGAGGAGGAGACACAGAATTTGAAGCAGGCTTGAGGCTCTGAGCTGTCAGCACAGAGCCTGATGTGGGGCTTGAACCCACCAACTGCGAGATCATGACCTGAGCTGAAGTCGGATGCCCAACCGACTGAGCCATGCAGGCACCCCTCCAGGTACATCTTTGTACCTAAAGGCTGATTGATGGTACAGGAATGTGACAGAGGAGTTTCGGGGAAGCTCTTTCTCTTCTCCATGACAATTGATTTTTCATTTTCAACCACATTTAGACTATTGCAAAAATGCATAGACTATATGCAAAAATGAAATATTAAAGAAAAAAAATCTCATCTTTTTGTTACGTTCACCATCAGGAGATATGAAACCAACTGGCAATGCCATGACTCATAACCATGCACAATGGCGGTTGGATTGTCCCCTCACCTATCTGAAGTAGGAATGTTTGTTTTTTTCTTGCACTAGGAGACCTGGGGGATGGCGAGGAGAAGGGAGGCAAAAAGACCAACTGAAACATAGCAAAGCAAATGGGGTTAGAAGTGGGACTTTTGGATAGCTGTGTGTATAGTGACTGTTTGGAAACTTTACTGAAATCTTCAGTTCTGGTTGTTTTTTTTTTTAATTTTTTAATATTTATTTATTTTTGAGAGAGACAGAGACAGAGTGTGAACAAGGGAGGGGCAGAGAGAGGGAGACACAGAATCTGAAAACAGGCTCCAGGCTCTGAGCTATCAGCCCAGAGCCCGACATGGGGCTCGAACTCACAAACCATGAGATCATGACCTGAGACGAAGTTGGACGCTTAATCAACTGAGCCACCCAGACGCCCCTGGTTTTTTTTTGTGTGTGTGTTTTTTTTAATTAATTAATTACTTAATTTAGGGAGAGAGCTCAAGCAGGGGAGGGGCAGAGAGAAAATGGGAGAGAGAAAGAATTCCAAGCAGGCTCTGTACTGTCAGTGTGGAGCCCCATGGGGGGCTCAAACTGCAAGACCACTACCTGAACAAAAGGTCACTTAACTGACTGACTTTCTTTTAAGTAGGCTTCTTGACTAGTGTGGAGTCCAACACTGGGCTTGAACTCAAGCCCCTGAGATCAAGACCTGAGCTGAGATCAAGTCAGACGCTTAACTGAGGGAGCCACGCAGGCGCCCCTCTTCAGTTCTGTTTCTTTTTTTTTTTTTTTTAAATTTTTTTTTTCAACGTTTGTTTATTTATTTTTGGGGCAGAGAGAGACAGAGCATGAACAGGGGAGGGGCAGAGAGAGAGGGAGACACAGAATCGGAAACAGGCTCCAGGCTCTGAGACATCAGCCCAGAGCCTGACGCGGGGCTCGAACTCCTGGACGGCGAGATCGTGACCTGGCTGAAGTCGGACGCTTAACCGACTGCGCCACCCAGGCGCCCCTTTCAGTTCTGTTTCAAGAGAAGCAGGAGTGATACTCTAGAATCGTACTTTCCAGAAATGAGAGTTCAGTGACAAACTTGAAAGCCGGCACAGAAGGCACATGCTTTGAAATCTGACTTTCTTCCTAGCCGTCAGGACAAGATAGATTGAGCCCTGGATCGCAGATTGCAAAATTTCAACTCCTCTTGGAAGCGGAGATGAGCCCAAAACAGATGTCAATTAAACAGCAGTCAGTAAAACAACAATAAAACGAGAACAGCTCTCCTCTTAGGAAGAAATGCCTGAAAGAGCTAACTGACTGAAAGGAAATCAGAAAACCATGGAACTTTAGATGGTGAAAACAGGAAAATTGCAGTCACATAGGAGAGACTAATTTCTTCCACTTTTAACCGATTATTAAATGTTTTTACTGAGTGTGCACAGCCGAAAAGAGAACTGATTAAAATTCTATGAGCTCTTGATTTAAACAAGGTTCATGGGTGCACGCACATTCAGTCATCCAACAACTATTCACGGACTGTGCTCAAAGTGCCTGGCACTGGGGGCGGGAGAGACGAAAGCCTGAGCACGGTGCTTCAGAAGCCAAGCTTTGTCCGCCCACAGCAGAGTCACATTGGACCAGTTCTACCTATGACACTTTTGATCACCTCTGCCTCTGCAATATTTCATCCACATTATTGAAACTCACATTAGATCAGCCACCTGAACATGTGTTTTAGCCCAGGTTCCCTAGAAAATGGGAATCTGAGGCAAAGCCTGGGGACTGAGGCTTTATTGGGAGGTAGGATCCCAGGGCAACAAGAGTGGGGGATGGGTGGGTGGAGGAAGACAGGGGAGGGGGCAGGGGACAACCCCCCAGCAGGCTGCAGCTTCACAACAAAACAGCAGGGCCCTTGGCCAGGAGACATCCTTCAAAGAGGCTTTGTGGGACGCAGGGAAGGGCAAAAGCTCCCCACCCCGCCCCTCTGTCTTTTGGGCAAACCTGCTGTGCACTTCCTGATGCGTCACCTGCCCCCTCCAGGAAGCTCAATCCTGGGGAGCCCAGATGTCACACTTCTTCTGGAAGTGGAAAGAAAAGTCACAGCCTCCCCAAGTCCTGCTGGGAAGTACCTGACTCCCCAGAGCCCCTGCAGCTCTTCCCTGTGTGGGAACAACTGTGCCCCAGTCCAGCCTTCACAGCGGGGGGTGGGGGGGAGGGGGTGCAGGGGGGTTGCTCAGGAGATAAACTGGGGGCCAAACCTCTTCACCGGGCAAGAGGGGGGCCCAAGGGCAGAGGGGCTGAGCCAACCTGGAGAGGCATAGAACAGGTCCAGGTGACACTGATGGAGTAAATTGTAATCATTACATGTGCTTGGAGGTAGAAGGCATGAACTAGCACGAGTAATATTTGAAAAGAACCTTTTACCCCTGGCCTTCCTTTGGTCTTCCATCCAAGTGAGCACAGCATCTTGGTAAGATACTGTATAAGAGTATGAGGCAGAGTTGCAGAACTGGTGACATGTGACACATGTGATAGGTTCCAACATGGCTTAACATCAAGAAATGGTACTTTTAATATTTCAGGCACTATGGTCAAACACCAATCAAAACCCTTAAAAAATCTCACGAAGCATTTTTTTTTCATATAAAATCTTCCTACATTTGAATCTCCTCCAGGCCTGTGAAGTACATACTATGATTCCCATCATGCACGTGCAGTGATGGGGGCTGAGAGGAGAGAGGGTCTGTGACCAGGCCAGCAAGTGGCCCAGTTGGAACTCAGGCCACACCCACCAGAGACTCTGCCCTGGGCTCACCCCAAACAGGTCCCAACACCCATTTCCTGTGCCCAGGACCCCAGTTCATGTGGCAGCCTGGTCTTCCTCCTACCACCACCCTGTCAACTTGACTGTGGTTCAGGGTTGATCTTTATGGCGTGTCTGTCTGTGCCCCCTACAGCTAACTCTGCAGGTTCCGGCAAATGCACTCAAATTCTTCCTGAGCTTCTTTGATCTCGCCCCGGCTTCAACTTTCACGTTTGTGCTAAAAAGAGAACCAAAGATGGGATTCTGCAGAAGCGAGAGCAGGTGGAGTCGGGTGTCCTGGGCTGAGCTCCAAAGAAAGCCAAGATGTGTGAGAACTTCTAAAGTGGCTCTGACCCCAGAGAGCACACCGAGCACAGACACAAAGGCCCCTGAAAAGCCAGTCAGTTTGTGGTGTAGTTAACTCCTCACAGAAGTTTCAAAAGCAAGCTGTTGGTTAGCAAGTTTTGGTTTCTTTTGTTTGGGAAAAAAAACATTGCTTAAGAAGACGA
The DNA here is from genome assembly GCF_018350175.1 of Felis catus. Taxonomy (NCBI): domain Eukaryota; kingdom Metazoa; phylum Chordata; class Mammalia; order Carnivora; family Felidae; genus Felis; species Felis catus. Next base: position 19,609,309 of record NC_058373.1, read on the forward strand.
AAGAATAGAAATGTACCTGCTGAGTTCAAGACTTGGGAGAGAGTTTTTCCATTCGGTCTGTTGACTGGCCGGTGATCCAGCTTGCCCTCAGTACAGCAACCCTGAATTTTGTTGTTTCCAGATCCCTGGGTTCTCTATAAGCAGAGCCTCTTTAATTTTTCTCAAAGGCAGTAGGGCAGGTCTCTGCCAGTTACCTCTGGGCTGGAACTTTCCCGGAGGGCAAATGGATCCATTCCTAAAGGCTGTGGTTAGAACTACTGCAGGTGAGTGAGAAGGGGGAGGGAGGAGTGGGGGAGACAGGGACCCGAGTTTCCATGGCAACCCACTATATGCCAGGTTGTGTTCAAAATGTTCACTCCCATCCGGTGCTCACAACACTCCTATGAGAGAATATTATTGGTCACAAGGTCTTCCAGCCAGTGTCTGTAGCTGGTACGGCCAGTATTGGGACCCAGGCCTTACTACTACATTCATGTTCTTTTCACCAAATCACACTGTGGTCCCGGGTGCAGAATACCTGGTTGAAATCTCGGGAACTTCTGCTTGTTGGCTTGCTCTCAGGACATTTACCCTCCCATGTTTTTTGTTTGTTTGTTTGTTTGTTTTTTAATTTTTTTTTAATGCTTATTTCTGAGACAGAGAGACAGCATGAGTGGGGGAGGGGCAGAGAGAGAGGGGGACACAGAATCTGAAGCAGGCTCCAGGCTCTGAGCTACCAGCACAGAGCCCAACGCGGGGCTCGAACTCACAGACTGCGAGATCATGACCTGAGCTGAAGCCAGATGCTTAACCGACTGAGCCACCCAGGCGCCCCTTCCCTTCCATGTTTTAATTTATATTTTGTTCGGTTACTATGAAGACTGAATATCTTTTGTTGTTCACTGGTTATTTATATCTTTTCTTTATGAATTGCCTTTTTTAGGCTCTTTGCTGATTTTTCTGCTAGGGTGCTTTGCATATTTTTTAGATTTTTAAACACTCTTTATATATTAAGGCTATCATAATGTAAAGCCCTGTTTGCCATCACCTAATTATGGGGGTTGAGATGTTAGAGATAAAGAAGGTGTCTGCCTGTGTATTGGAACTTTTTTATACCTGACATTGTTTTTTAACTCTATCTCTTGGATAAATGACTTTTTAGCATATTGAGAATCCGAATGATAACTGCTTGCTGGTTAGCAACAGTCAGAAAAGGAGTTTGGTTTCTTAATTAAGCAGTTAAACTGATGACAATTACATGTTTACTCTTCTGAGTGGGCCTTGAGAAGAAATAAACCAATGATTTGTAAGAGTCCCTGATTGTGATGTCTAGTCCTGCCCGAGGTGGGGAGGGGGACCAAGGCTCTACTCAGAGATGGTTTTGCTCTGTTGGGATGAAGAGGAGTTGCAGGGTGGAGGACAGAGCACATTATAAGGTCTGAGCCTTGGTCATATCCTGATTGAATGCATCTGCCTAAAGTATACCCATCCCAAAAGAGAGTCCTTGACCTATATGATTCCCAATAAGCAGTGGTGTGCTAGGACCACTTTGCCTTGGTGTATTGATTGAAAACATTTTCAGGGACTTTGTGAAATGGTTGTTAAACCTAGCCATTATTAAAAATTAAATGATAAAAGCTTATAGTTAAATTATATTGAGAACAAAGGTAAGAAATACTCAAAAGTCATCACTTCCTAATCATTTTACTGTATTTTGTCATTATCTATGCTTTGGGGAGATTACCTATATACTATGGATCCCATGGAAATACTATATGATGAGGGAGCGTGGGGCAGGCTGAGGGCAAAATACAAGCTACTGCCCTCCCTCCCCCAACATCCCAGGTGTGCTGCGTGTGATATTCCCCAGGCACTCCTGGCTGCCCAAGGACAAAGGAAAGGAAAGAAAATAAATGGTTAACTGATAGAGATCACAGTCATACAGGACATGGGTCTCCATTAGTTTACAAATATCTTAGTAAATTATAAGAAAAAGGCAATCTTATCAACAGCCTAATCTCCAGAAACCTGTAGACTGGAGCCCCAATATTCCCCTGCTTAATGCTATGGAGAACAAAGGCAAGAAGGAAAAGGCAGGTAAAATTAAATTTCCTTATAACCTGCAGCCCATTGACAAATACTTGAGGCAAATACAGAGTATGACATTTTTCCAGGAACCCCCTACCGTTCTAATGTTAATGCCTTACTAGAGGGAAAAACAACCTTAGCTTGACAATAGCAAGGCCTCGGGTATCTTAGGAGTCCTCTTTAGCATAGCAAAGTCCCTCTGGAGGCCTCCCTTTAGACTTTACTTCCCCAACTTCATAGTATATAACTGGCCACTCTTCACAACCCCAGTGCAGCTCTTTCTGCCCACAGATCCTGTTCCCGTGCTTTAATAAAATCACCTTCTTGCACCAAAGATGTCTTCAAGAATTCTTTCCCCCCAAACCTCATCACTATCTACTGATGGCTACTGTGCATCTCCTCTGAATTCTGCTCTCAGCGACATCATGTTGGTGGCTTGAATTCAGCCATGGTGGGAGCATTTACTTGTGGAAATAGATAAACATTACAAAAAAGGGCTTGATTTACTGTGGATTTTCTGGACATATGAAAGTGAAGGAGGAGGAGGAAATATTCATAATGTAGATTAAGCTTCAAAGGGCATTATATCTGTAGCCATTAAAGAATTGAGGAAATATTCTAGTGTTTGAAAACTATCATCCAATTCAGAAATGAAGTTGTCCATGCCCTTGGCAAATGAATCAGGTTCCAACTTCTATTTATGCCAAAGGAGTTGTTCCTTGCAATTGCAACGACAGATTGGCTAGAGATACAGGAGTCTGGCAAAAATCTTTGAATGTATTCTCTGAGAATCAAGAGCTATATGTAATTTACAATGAGCACAGTGTATCCTTATTATTATTTGTAAACTGCTTGCTACACATACTTTGTATCAGTAACATTTATAATATTGCACACGCATATGCGTAAGTATATATATGTATCTGTACATACTTGCCCCTGGAGTGCTAGTTGTTTACCAGCACATAGTGTTTACCAGCACATAGAACAATGTGGGTCCACGGGTGAGTAAATGGGGAAGGGATGAGAGTCCCCAAATAACACCCAAATAAACAAGCCTCTTAATTACCAGGTGACAGAGTCCTCAATTCAACTGCAATTTGTAAATGGGCTAGAGCAGAGGGCTGCAAACTGTGGCCACAGACCCACCACCTGATTTTGAATAGTTATGCTGAAACACAGCATATGCATTCATTTACATATTTTCTATGGCTCTTTTCATACTATAATGGAAGAGCTGAGCCGTTGCCACAGAGACCAGAAAGCCTAATATATTTACTATCTGGCCTTTCACAGAAAAAGTTAGCAACCATCAGGCTTGAGTGAAGCGAAAAAGACCATCTGTGAATTACTAGAGTTCATCCAAAATATTTTAGAAATATTTTTCTAATTTTAATTTTATGGTTCTTTTTGCCAAGCAGAAGTTTCTAATTTTATGTGTATAAATCTACTAAAATAATAATCTCCTCTCCAAATGGTTAGCTAATTGTTGAGGGCTTTTATTCAATACCTCATTCTCCCCAGCCCAGCCCCCACACACCAATATGAAATGCTAGACTTAGTGCACCCCTGTGGCTGTACCAGTGGACTCTCTGTTCTGTTCCCCTTATCTGTCTGTATTAGCACCGGCCATACCATTTTAATTATTATTATATTATAAAAATCCAGTTGACCCGTGGGGTGTCTGGGTGGTTCAGTCAGTTAAGCGTCCGACTTTGGCTCAGGTCACGATCTCACGGTTCGTGAGTTCAAGCCCCACGTTGGGCTCTGTGCTGACAGCTCAGAGCTGGGAGCCTGCTTCGAATTCTGTGTCTGCCTCTCTCTCTGCTCCTCCTTCACTCATGCTCTGTCTCACTCTGTCTCTCAAAGGTAAATAAACATTAAAAAAAAAAATTCAGTTGACCCGTTGAGCAACATGGGTTTGAACTACACAGGTCCACTTATACACGGTTGTTTTGTTTGTTTGTTTGTTTTTTAAATAAATACAGTTTAGTACTATAAAAGTATTTCCTCTCCTTTATCATTTTCCTTATGACATTAAGAAAGATTTTTTTAAGGTTTATTTTTGAGAGGGAGAGACAGACAAAGCATGAGCGGGGGAGGGGCAGAGAGAGAGGGAGACACAGAATCCAAGCAGGCTCCAGGCTCTGAGCTGTCAGCACAGAGCCTGAAGTGGGGCTCAAACTCACAAACCGTGAGATCACAACCTGACCAGTGGTCGGATGCTTAACCAATGGAGCCACCCTGGCGCCCCAGGTAATGACATTTTATTTACTCAAGCTTACTTTATTGTAAGAATATGGTATATAACACATATAACATATACATTAACACATACAGGATATGTATTAATTGTGTTATCAGTAAGGCTTATGGTCAACAGCAGGTCATTAGTAGTTAAGTTTCTGGGGAGTCAGAAGTAATATGTGGATTTTTCGACTGAGGGGTGGGCTGGCGCCCCTCATCCCTGTGTTGTTCAAGGGTCAACTGTATGTCTGAATACTGCATTTATTTATTTTTTAAATTTCTCTCGCTATTCTCTGTGTTTACTCTTCCAGATCAGTTTTATAATCATTCAGTTAGATTCCTCCTACCCCCTTAATTTCGTGGTGAGATTGATTGGTATTGCCTTAAAATGGGAGATTTGTGAAGAATGGCCATGTCAGTGATGTTGAAGCCAGGAACACCGTACAAAGGAAAAACCCTTAAAAATCAATAACCATCTATTCTAAGTGCCTATTGTATTTCAAGTGTTCTGGTCGGTTAAAAAAATAAAGGTCTCTGCCACATCAACTCTCACTTGACTCTCAGTCCTGGTGAAGCAGCCTCTCAGGAGAAACATTTTCCAGAAGTCATGACTACAGTATCCAGCAAATGCTCCTCATACAAGGCACCTGTTAGACTTCAATATTTTATTTGGTTTTTATCTTATGACACTTGGAATAAAAAACCCAACCAAAGCTTTCCCAAAGCCGGACACAGGAAAACCACTGGCCACATGTCTTAAAAGGGCATAACATCAGCTAAAGGCTGCCTGCAGTCAGAAGGGGCACACCACGTCCAGACTGTCCTTATGGCTGTGTGGGTTCTGTCAGCCTCTTCCTAGAGCTTGGAACTAGCCTCCTTTCCCACAAAACGAGGACAAAAACACTCACAGCAAGATTGCCATGAGGGGTCATGTTAATAGTATAACACCAAGCACTTGACATGGATGGAAATTTAATCCTTCCAACAGCTTTATGCAGAAGAGGGACCTGAGGCTCAGAGAATGATGATGACCTGTCTAGGGCCGCTGTTGGTGAGGGGCAGAATATGAGTCTGGTGAGCAAGCTGGCTCCAGACTCAACCTCTATGGTATGCTGGTTCTTCAATAACAAACAAATATGCACGCGTGCACACACACACACACACACACATTCATACATATATATGTACCCACCTACACTCACACCCCACACACATAATACATACATACATTCATGCGTACATACATACCCACATGTACATATGCATATAGACACATAACATACCCACATGCACACACACACACACACATATATATACGTGTATATATATATACATATACATATATATATATATACACACACACATACACACACATGATACCCACTCCAGTCCATGCACACACACAGAGTTTGCTGCCCTGCCTTAGTCCTAGACAGATTTAAGACTGACTCTCTGGGGATAAGAAAGTCCAAATAAACTAGTCCAAAGAAACGAGTTCTCCCATCGTATACTGAACCTTTTTTTCTCACATACATATGGAGAATTAAAGTATATTTGTTTTCAAGCAACTATATCTTTATGTTACCTTAATTGTGCAATCTAAAGTTCTATGATAGTCTTTCATTTTTACCTCTTAGGAAGAAATGTTACACATGGGTATATATATTTTTAATTTCATGATGGAAATTTTCAAATCAAAATAGAGAAAGCAATAGTGAGTTTCTATGTTCCCATCACACAGTGCCAGCAATCAGCAACATTCCACCAATTTTGCTTTGTCTACCCCCTCCTTGCTTTCCCATCCCACACTTCCTGAAGTATTTATTTTTTATTTATTTTTATTTTTTTAGGTAAGCTCTACACCCAACGTGGGGCTTGACCCCAAGATCAAGAGGCACACGCTCTACCAACTGAGCCAGCCAGGCACCCCTCCTTGAAGTATTTGTGTGTGTGTGTGTGTTTGTTTTAATGTTTATTTATTTATTTTGAGAAAGAAAGAGAGAGCACAAACAGGGGAAGGGGAGAGAGAGAGAGGGAGAGAGAGAGAAAGAGAGAGAGAGAGAGAGAGAGAAAGAGAGAGAATACTGAGCAGACTCCATGATGTCAGTGCAGAGCCTGATGCAGGGCTTGAACTCACAAACCATGAGATCATGACTGAGCCAAAAATCAAGAGTCAGATATTTAACCCACTGAGCCATCCAGGCACCCCCAAAGTATTTTCAGGCAAATACTAGATCTCATTAATATCTTACTTGTAAATACTATTGTATATATCACTAGCAATAAGAACTTTTTTTTTCATAAACCTTAACTCCTTGTCATTTAGGACTTTGTTTCAGATGCTCTGATTCTACACTGATTTTTATTTTATTTTGTTTTATTTTACTTTACTTTACTTTACTTTTATTTTATTTTATTTTATTTTATTTATCTTTGAGAGAGAGAAAGAGTGCACAAAAGCAAGGGAGACGCAGAGGGACAAGGAGGGATAGAATCCCATGCAGGCTCCATGCTTAGCATGGAGTCCGATGCGGGGCTGGAACTCACAAACCATGAGATCATGACCTGAACTGAAATCAAGAGTTGGAGGCTTAACCGACTGAGCCACCCACGCCCCCCTATATACCGATTTTTAGCAATGAGGTGAAATAACACCAGTACCTGATAGTACATAAGCACTATCATTCCATTCCTCTTTTTGATACATTTTACTGCTTCCCTAGCTCAATGGGCATCTGGAAATGCTGGTGAAACAGAGAGAAACCTGGCCCATGCGGGTTGCTGCTCTTTTGGAATCAGAGGGAAGACTAGAGAGAGAGAGAGAGAAAAAAAAAAAAAGAAATTTTCATCAGGGAGAAAAAGTGAATTCTCTGCATTCAAGAGAAATGACATAGAAATTTTCAAGACGCCATCAATTGTTTCTGCCTGTGTATTACTATGTGAACACCATGTAAAACGAAAACCCATTGGAGCCATGGAATACGATACATGGTGTCCATTAGAGAAGGGGGATTGGAAAGCGTGCTTGAATTTTTTTTCCATTTCAGGTTGATGCCTTACAACCCCCCTCACAGGCGAAGACAACGGGAGGCACCCAAGCTCTTCAGGTGGGTTCGTGGTTATAAAGTAAGTGTGAGCCCAGGATGGAAACAAACCACAGCCCTGCTTGGGCTCTCTGTGCCGGGCACAGAGCCGAAACCGCAGGGTGGAACAGCGTGCAGAGGTGAAGCGTGAAGAAGCAGGCTTCTGCCTCTGCGTGCCCAGCAGATCTGGCGTGTTGCCCACAGGCAGTCTCAGTAAGGGTGTGCCCAATGAATGAGAGAAGAAACAAGCAAAGACATCCCTAGTGCTGCTCAGGGCCAAACTCATTTCCAGCTGAGCAGAGCCGTGGGCATCGGAGGGCTTGCAGGAGCCTCAGGTCGCGAGGAGGTGGTGGGGCATCCCCGTGCCCGAGGGTACTAAGCAGGATGCCTACCTGAGCAGGGAGGCTGGCCCCGGTGGTGCAGGTGCACGGGCTTTGCCTCGTGCACCAGGTGTGACCACCAATGTGGGCTCTGAGGTGAGGAGGGCAGGATAGGGGGACCCCTATCCTTAGTTACCTGGCCTGGATCATCACCTTTTATGCAAATCCTCATCAAGATGTGTTCATCCTCATCTGGTAGGAGGAAAGGCAGTGGTGAGGCCAGGTGCCATTATGGACTGAATGCGTGTGTTCCCCAAAATTCATATGTTGGAACCTGACCCCAACGTGATAGTATCAGGTGGTGGGGCGGTAGGGAGGTGATTAGGTCAGGAGGGTGGAGCCCTCATGAATGGGATTAGTGTCCTACCAAAAGTGACCCCAGAAAGTTAGCTTGCTGAGCTTCCGCCGTGCAAGGATATAAAAAGGAGGCGGCTGGGAAGAGAGACGTCCCCGGAACCCAATCGTGCTGGCAGCCTGATCTCAGACTTCCCAGCTTCCAGAACTGTGAAGAAAGAACTTCTGTGGTTTATGAGCCACCCGGTCTACGGCACTTTGGTAGAGCACTCTGAATTGACCAAGACATCAGAGATTTGGGGAAAGTGGGAACATGAGGATCCGACCCCAAGCCTGTTCCAAACCAGATGCGGGAGAAGGAAGTGCACACATTTCTCAGAGGACTGGAACTTTCTGCATTCAGGAAGGCCCAAACTTAAAATTTTGAGCATTCCAGATGCAAACATTCTAAAACGCAGCCGTGCTTCTCTGAAAGATAGTCTGCAAGGAGGGACTTCTGCTCTGGCTGCATCATCACCAGCCAGCGCCCTGTCTCAGGCCTTGCAGGCTCTGGATGGTAACTGGGGTGGCCTGCGTAGTGCTCGGCTTGCACGCCCACCCCGGATGCCTCAGGGAGCCTACTCTCCCACACCTGCTTCCCCAGTGAGGGTGCTGAGGTCCTAGCGAGTCCAGATCCGGCACTCAGTAAAGTTCAGTAAAGGTGTGCTCAACACAGGAATGAATGAAAAGCCACTTTTGTAAACACAACACAGCTGTGAATCAGGATGTGCTCTCAATTCCCTTCCTCCCTTGTCTCCCAGAGGAGACTGATCTTGGGAGAAGACACACCCTTCCCCTGGCCCAGGAACTGAAGAGGACAATGAATGAACTCATCAGCTACTCAGTTTCTAAGAAATAGTTTTAAAACGAATGACACAAACCAGGTTCAATCTGACAGGGGTGAGTATTCTTTGAGCTAGCATATTCAGAAGACTCAGTTATTTAATAAGCTGTGGTCTTAGCTGAGATTTTATAGTACTATCGCATAGCACACCATTGAAATGGAGCTGTTTTCTTTTTTCTTTTTTTTTTTTAAGCAATTTTGTAAGTTGCAGAGATTTGAGGGGTATTGAAGTGAACGATACAGAACCCAGCACCTTGCTCCCGAAACAGGGTCTCAGGAGCACTGTAGAGAAATGAGAACAGTGCTGCTCTTTCAGGCCAGCCAGTCTTTGCGTTTGCTGCATCAATCTTGGCACTGAGGCTGGCGGTGACTGGAAAACCAGGGAGGGAAAGACATGTGCTTTGGGATCAATCACACCCTGGGCACCAACGGACAACACCCATAGGCAGCTCCCAGGCCTGCATTTCTCTTGGGCCCCAGAACGCTGCAGTCAGTAGGAAACTTTCGTTAACTGGTGTCACCTTCTATGGCTGAGGTCCCCGACAGACACTGCCAGACTGACCTAAACTTGTAACTGTTGGGGACAGCCCTGCTTTGTTAATAATGCGCTTTTTAAATTTTTTTTTTTATTTTTGAGAGAGAGACAGACACAGCGTGAGAGTGGGAGGGACAGAGAGAGAGAGAGAGAGAGAGAGGGAGACACAGAATCTGAAGCAATATCCAGGCTCCGAGCTGTCAGAGCGGGGCTCAAACCCACAAACTGAGATCATGACCCGAGCCGAAGTTGGACGCTGAACTGACTGAGCCACCCAGGCGCCCCAGAGGATAGCCCTGCTTTGAAAGCCAGACTGGTTGAAAGACCCTTCTCATTCTTTTTTCTCTTCTCCCCTGTACTCTGGAGAGATGCTGTTGGAACCAAGACTGAGTCCACCTGTGCACAGGGAGGAGGCGCTAATGCCTGGATGTGCTGAGCGTGCACAGCCCGGAAAGAGGAACCCATCCTCCTCACACACAGAAAGAAGGGAGGGCCGTAAGGCACCAGCGGCAGGCCACTTGCCTGCTGCTTGTTTCTGCAAAGGCCATCTCAGGAGCGGCACCTCCCTGCAGGGCAAAGCTTGTGTGGATGAACCGCCATGGGAACTGCTCAGGAACGCACAGGCGCTTAGTGTGCCCCGGTCCCCCAAATTCCAATAAGCCACAGAAGGTCAGAGCTAAGAGAGCTTATTCTGTTCCTGTCTCAACCAGCCAAAGATGCAGGTTCTAACGATGCCCAAGGAAGCACATTGGCCTGTTTCAGGACTTACTGTGGGGCCGTCCTCGGGAGGTATCCCCTGCATCTCTAAGCCTGTGTCCACTGTAGTATGTAAAGCAGCTGGTCATGTGGTGATCACAAAAGATTCCAACTGTACTCGCTCATTCACCAAACAACCACTGCGCACCTATGATGATCCGCACGGCAGGAGGCACTGGCAACACGGGGAAGCCAGCAGACAAGGTTCCAGAGATCAGGGTGAAAGATGAGGGCAGGGCTGGAGAGTGCTGTGCAGGCAGGAGACAGGGAGCAGAGGCGGTGGGAAGGGGCGTAGGGGGTGCGTGGCGCATAGTTCTGTGCTGGGCACCGAAGCAACCCCACAGCTCAGTACTTGCACTTGCGAGAATCATCATTACGTAAGTAGATTTCCCTCCAGTGCCCACCCCTGCAGGGCGGCAGGGTATCCCCACTCACCCCCTGGGTGCACACTTGTGGCTTTCACTACCAGCTACTTGCCAAATGTGTACTTCCAGCCCAGACCTCCACCCTGGCATCCAGGTACACATCTCTACCTGGATTTGTCATAGGAATCTTCCATGGAACCCCCTGCCCTAAACTAAGCTCCCAATTTTCTCTCCAGCACCCCCTCCCCTGCAGCGTTCCAGATCCAGGAAACTGCGGGTCCGTTCTTGCCCAGAACAAAACCCATCTTCTGGAGTCGTCCATGTCCCCTCTCTGCCCTCACAGCCCGTATCTTACCTGTCAGCAGGCCCTCTCAACACGGCTTTGGGAATCTGACCACTCCACTGCCACCACCCTGGTCTGAGTCACTTTCCTCTCCCATCGTGATGACCCCTTAACTGTGCCTCTCCTCTACTCCAACCACAGTTCAGAGTAGTCCGACCAAACTGGCAGGGGTGAACCTAGTAACAGAGAAGTTCACACCGTCTCTCTCCTCTGCCTAAAAGCCCCCAGTGGCTTCCCACCAATCCTTGCAGTGGCCTACAGCGCCGGGTGCAATGTGGTCTTGCAGGATCTCGGGCACCACTGGACACACCACATCAGCACCTGCATGCTGATAAAGCCGCCCGCAGGCAGTGCCGGTCCAGGGGGTGTGGGGATCTCCTAGGTGCCTGCCCATCTTGCCGCCCACCCACCCCTGCAGGAAGAGGATGTCTCCAGCTGGTCCTAAAGAGGACTGGGATGTGGGCAGGCTGGAGAGAGGGGAGGGGTAACCTCAGGCCAGCAGAGCCCCCTCCAGGATGTGGACGTGCCACACGAGCCACTGCTTCAGAGACAGGCAGGTCCTCTATGAGGGCTCAGAGAACATCTAGCTCAGCTCTGTTTCACAGCCCAGGACACTGAGGTCCAGACAGGGACCCTGATTTGCAAAGTTCTTAGAAGTGTGAATAAACATCTACCAGAATCACAACGGTGTGCATGCTCTTCCCCGCGATAGACATGGGCCTCAGCTTCTGACTGACAAGCTGTGCTGTGTGAACACACAGCTCCACAGACGCATCCATCTGGGTGCAAGTGGCAGTGCTGGTGGCACAGGAACAACACCTTGTACCCGAGGAGCAAGCGATGCTTGTGGCTGCAGCTGACATGAGACGCTGATCCTCGACTTTCAATGGTAGGTCAGTGCACTTTAGGGTTTTAAAAGAGTTCAGGAACTTCTACTTTTAAAATATGTGAATTTCAGGTGCCTGGGTGGTTCAGTGGGTTGAGCATCCGACTCTTGGTTTCGGCTCAGGTCATGTTCTCATGGTTCACGGGTTTGAGCCCCCAATCGGGCTCTGTGCTGGCAGCGCAAAGTCTGCTTGGGATTCTCTCTCTCCCTCTCTATGTCCCTCCCCTCCTTTCTCTCTCTCTCTCTCTCTCTCTCTCTCTCTCTCTGTCTCTTTCTCTCAAAATAAATAAACTTTCAATTTCAAGTGATTTAATTTGAATTTCAAGTGATGTAAAATTTTGCATCTTTGTATTTTTAGACTGTTATAGTAACTTTTTTCAAAATAGTTATTATCCTAAAGGCAGAAAGAAAGTGACTGGGGGCAGGCAGGGTCTTATAGATGATTTGATCATTTAAAGTCAATTTTCGGGGTGCCTGGGTGGCTCAGTCGGTTGGGTGTCTGACTTCGGCTCAGGTCATGATCACACGATTCGTGAGTTTGAGCCCCACATCAGGCTCTGTGCTGACAGCTCAGGGCCTGGAGCCTGCTTCAGATTCTGTGTCTCCCTCTCTCTCTGCTCCTCCCTTGCTCACATTCTGTCTCTCTCTCAAAAATAAATAAAGATTAAAAAAAATTTTTAAGTCAACTTTCTGGGGGCATCTGGGTGGCTCAGTCAGTTAAGCATTTGACTTCGTCTCAGGTCATGATCTTGTGACTCGTGAGTTTGAGCCCCGCATCGGGCTCTGTGCTGACAGCTCAGAGCCTGGAGCCTACTTCAGATTCTGTCTCCCTCTCTGTCTGCCCCTCCCCCTCTTGTTCTCTCTCGGTCGTTCTCTCTCTCTCTCACAAAAAAAAATTAAAAAAAAAGTCAATTTTCTGCATGAGGCAAGTCAATGCTCTTCTGTTCTTCCTGGTTAAAAAAAAAAATTCTCTGAAACTGTGCTTCATGAAAACTCAGAAAAGGACCAGGGCAGGGGAAGGTTCTAGGGTGATCAAGAAGCAGGCCCCTAGGGACAACAAAACGGTGAAAGCAAACTTCAGGGAACTGTCTCCACAGACAGCATAGTCCCTGTCCCTTTACTACAAATCCCAATCCAACAGAGAGATATGTGAAGACATCAGAGACTGAGGTTGGTGACTATGGCAGAAGACGTAATAATTATCCTCATTTTCTCTCCTGGTGTAGCCTCATCACCTCCATCAGTGCCTGGCCCAAAGTAGGAATTCAATACAGATCAGTTCAAGAAATGATTATGACCCAAAAGGAGAGTTAGGAAAGGCTACCATCCCAGAGGAAAAAAAACAATCTGAAAGCAAAAGTAAGAAAACCATTCCATTTACAATAGCATCAAAGAGAACAAAATACTTAGGAACAAATGTCACCAAGGATGTACAAGGCATGTGGACTGACAACCACAAAACAATGCTGATAGAAATGAAAGAAGATCGAGATAAGTCAAAATAAATAAATAAATTGTGTTCACGGATGGGAGAACTCAATTTTGTAAAGATGGCAATTCTCCCCAAACTGAACTAGATTCGGTGAAATCTCTATCAAAATTCCAACCACTGGGGCGCCTGGGTGGCTGGGTCGGTTAAGTGTCTGACTTCTGCTCAGGTCATGATCTCGCTGTTCGCGAGTTTGAGCCCCGTGTCAGGCTCTGTGCCAACAGCTCAGAGCCTGGAGCCTGCTTTGGATTCTGGGTCTCCTTCTCTCTCTGCCCCTCCCCCGCTTGTGCTCTGTCTCTCTCTCAAAAATAAATACAAACATTAAAAAAAACCTGTTACAACTCCATAATAAAAGACAACCCAGTTTTAAAATAAGCAAAAGATATGAATACACATTTCTCCAAAGAAGATAAAAGTGGGCAATAAGCCCACGAAAAGATGCTCAGCATTGTTAGTCATTAGGGGAATTAGTGCAAATCAAAACCGTAATGAGATATACTTCACACCCACTAGGATGTCTATAATAAGAAAATGGATATGATAAAACAAGAGCTGATGATGACAGAGAGAAACTAAAATCCTCATATAGTGATGATAGGAATATAAAATGGTACAGCACTGCAGAGAACAGTTTGATGGTTCTCCAAAAAGTCAAACATAGAATTACTATATAACCCAGCAATTCCATTCTTACGTATACAACCAAGAGAACTGAAAATGTATGCCCACATAAAGACTTACATGTGGATGTTCAAAGCAGCATTATTCCTAACAGTCATTAAGTAGAAAGAACCCAGCTGTCCACCAACTCATGAAAGGATAAACAAAATGTTATAGATGCAATTATTTACACACAATTAAATTGTATTATTCATGAAAGGGCATGAAGTATGATACATACTATAAACATTATGCTAACTGGACACGAAAGGTGACATATTGTGTGATTCCATTTACATGAAACATCCAGAAGAGGCAAATCCATGGATACAGCAAGTAGATTAGGGGTTGCTGGGGGCTGGGAGAACGGGGAGTGTCTCCTTAGTGGATATGGGGTATCTCTTTGGGGTGATGACAAAGTTCTGGATTTAGTTAAGCAGTAAGTTGTACAAGACTGTGAATGTACTGAAGGCCATTTAGTTACACATTTTATTTATTTTTTTAATGTGTATTTATTTTTGAGAGAGAAGGAGAGACAGAGCGTGAGCAGGGGAGGGGCAGAGAGAGGGAGACACAGATCCCAAGCAGGCTCCAGGCTCTGAGCTGTCAGCACAGAGCCTGACGTGGAGCTTGAACTCACGAACCGTGAGATCATCGCCTGAGCCCACGTCGGACGCTTAACTGACTGAGCCACCCAGGCTCCCCTAGTTACACACTTTAAAAGGATTTAAATGGTGAATTTTACCTCCATAAAAAAAAAAAAAAGAAAAAGAAGAAGAAAAAGAAAAGAAAAGAAAGAATTATGAGAGACACAAGTTAAATAAAAGTCTGAGTTAACAAAAAGGTAGAAATAACAAAAGTGGTCTGGAAATTCCTGAGAACCACTGACCTTGCTTCTCAGGGTTGCGGACCTGGGACGGCATGTCTTGGATTTCCAAGGTCCATTCCCCCTCGGCCTTTTCTCCCCAGCAGTGCACGGTCATGAATTCCCAGTTTGTAAACCCTTCATTGGAATGATCCAGCAATCTGCAATTGGAGACTCGGGGTGAGAACACGAGGATCTGGAAAGGAGGGGGTGGGGCAGGCCAAGGAGGGCTTTCTCCCAGCTCAGAATTACTTAGGTGACAGTACTATTCAGCTGAGTGGCACCTCCAGGGCAGCAGGTCTGAGAACGGAAGGAAAAAGAGCCTGGCCCTCAGCACAGGCGCAGGTGCAGGTACAATGGTGACCGCTTTCAAACCCTTGCATTATGACACAGCCCTGGACAGCAGCTTCACCTTCATTATCCCATCGGGTCCCCTGAACATTCTGAGAGGCAGGCAGGCTGGCAGGACTTACAGGTGCCCAACATGAGACGGACTCAGCCAGCGATGGTCTCTTCCTGCCATCCTAGTTTGCCGATGGAGAGATCCCAAGGGTAGTGATTCATGGCAGGTCCAACAGCCAGGAACAAGCTGAGCTGGGACTCACCCAATGGCATTCGGACTCCTGTCTTTGTTCTTTCCAGCACAGGGAGGTGTGTAAGAGGTTACCAAAGAAGGTCCTCAAACCCCCCACCCCCCACCCCATGTTCCTTCAGGTGTTTGGTTCCTTCCTACCCTTTCCCTCCTACAGAGGAT
Source organism: Felis catus (assembly GCF_018350175.1). Taxonomy (NCBI): domain Eukaryota; kingdom Metazoa; phylum Chordata; class Mammalia; order Carnivora; family Felidae; genus Felis; species Felis catus. Next base: position 19,624,916 of record NC_058373.1, read on the forward strand.
CTGGACCAATGCCTGGGTGCACAAAGGCAGAAAGAGGCTAGGCCACATGATTCTTTGACTTAAGCACCAAGGGCATCACAGAGGAAACCTTTCTAAAATGCTGGCTTATGGAACGAATGAAACCTTCACATCTGTCATGGACCCAGCTCTTACGTGCTGTTCTCCAGGAGACACAAAGAAGGAGAAACGTGCAACTCTCCAGGGCTTAACAGGCTTCAACAGGTGCATTTGGAAGAGATGACATAAGGGGCCTGGTTGTTCTCCAGTGTGGGTGGGAGGCACCCCTGGGTGCAGCACGGGGAGGCACAGGAGCTCCCACCCCTCAGCCAGCCTCCCCTTGTAGGTTCTGATGAGCCTCCCTTGGTCCTTTGCTACCCCAAGGTCCTTCTGGACTTCAACCCAGATCCATTTCTTCTTCTTTGACTTGAGCAGGAAACAGGAAGCAAGTTATGGGCACCCTCTTTCTTCCCACACCCTGTGCCCTGCTTAGTCTCCTCTCCTTGGAAGAAACAATCTCAGGTTCTTCTCCCTTACTCTTCCTTCCCAGTCTAATTTTCTAGCTCTATTGTGGAACACTGTCTTTACCCAAGAGCTCTTTATTTGTCATCAGAAGTTCAGATACATATTTGGTGTGATGTAAGACTGGATGCCTGATTTGGGTGTTCTCCGAACATCCAACGAATGTATAAAAACCTTTATCGGAAGAATGTTCTTCGCTTGGCGAATAGTGAGGGGGAGGGCCACACCCTGTACATTCTTCTAAGAAACTGCAAAGGTCAAGGCTGATTTTCACACACGGTGCCAAACTGAACCCGACCCGCCTGGACAGAACAAAGACAAACTGTCTTCTAAGGGCTGAAATACTTAACGAAATGTCAACTTAACTCTTGGTGAAAAAAAATCTGGCAACCTGAAAAAGCTGCCGTATTGAGCAAGATGCGAAATAAAGTAGAAGCAATAGATCACCCAAATACAAACTCTTGATATAATCACAAAATCTGTGCCTTGGAAAAAAACAAATTCCCAAGACTCAGATGACTGCCAAATGGCCTCGAGGCAGGTTTCAAGTGCTTGATGGCACAGGTACAGCACCTCCTAGCTAATGGGTAGTCTTGAAGCGAATGAACTTGGCAGGACTCGCTCTTTCCCATCTGAGGGGCACACACTGGGCTTGAACAGGATGGAGGTTAGAAGGGGAGGAGATCAGAGTGCACAGAGGCCAGGCGGTGGGGTTGCTGGGGCGCTGGAAGGTTCTTCCAGGTCAGGTGGATGTAAGCAGGACAGGGAGGGAGGCCAGCTGCATGTGCCGGGCATTTTCATCTACATCATCAGCATCCAGTGCTTGTAGCATTCTGGACTGTGATGGGAGTGAAATGATATTTCTAGAGGTGAGGGATAAAGGGAGGAGAAATGGGTGACTCCTGGGTGCCCAGCCAGGAGGTGAAGGAGCAGGGTATAATCTCATGTCTCTGGGCCCACAGCCCATCTCGGCGTGGGTCCTCGCAGGTCACTGCTGCCCTGCTGGCCTCTGACCTGCCGCCCCAACCCCTAAGCCTCACTGTGGCTCTTGGTCAACCCAGGTCACCATTTGGTGCCTGGATCCAGTTCCTGCCTCGAAGTCAGGCCTCACCACCTTGGATGCCTCCTGGTGTGCAGCATGGAGCAAAGGGGGCTCTAGGGAGGTGACTTCATGAGAGCCCAGAGAAGTGGAGCCTGTGCCTGGCCTCCGTGCTACTGTAAGGACGGGGACCTAAGGTGCCTTGAAGTGGCCCCGCCCATCCGCCCAGCTCCAGTCTGGTGTTTGAACAGGGAATGAGGGCCCTTATCAGAGAACTTCAATGTTTCAAGGAATGCTAGAAATTTGGACTTTTAGATGAAATCTCTAAAAGTTCCAGTAATAATAATAATAACTCGGGTTGCAAAATAGCATAAATAAAGCATTGGCTTGCCAGCTGGCACTCTCAAACTGCTCACAGCCTTGCTGGTCTCCCAAGGGCAGAGGCAGAGTGTGGCCCAGGCCTACCTTCAGGAGGGAGAGATGCCCCCTGTCGCTCTCGTTCTACGAGGGTGGAACCTAACCTGGTGGGGACTGAGTCTGATGGCCAAGCCCTTGGAACCCATGAAGCCAGGATCTGGTCTCAGGGCTGGTTCCAGAGGACAAACTCCCCACTCCTTCAGACAACTGGCTGGCAAGAGCATTCAGCCTTTCATCTCTGCAGGCAATCTCTCTGTCTTATGCAAAGTAGGGGTGGGGTGGAAGGGGGCTAAGAGAAACGGCAACTCCTACCTGGTCCTGAATGGAGGTCTTCACTCAACCCCCATTTTCTGAATCCTACAGCCCAAATATGGCTGCAGCCCCAGGCAGGGAACCCAAATGGGTCATGTGGGCCCAGTGTGGGCAAGCAGGCAGTGGGGCCACAGCCCAGGGGACAGGTAGTGGCAGGGTGCTTCCTGAGGTGGGGGGGGGGGGGGGACACACAGTTGCCAGCTGTTTTTCAAGAGAAGCTGGAAGTGCTGGTTTGTCCTGAAACCTTTCTTTTTCCCTCTGCCTCTTAGCTAGAAGGGGCTGGAAGGAAGCCCCAGTCCCCCTTGCCCCCTCCCCCAACCTCCCATTAATCCCCTCACTCCAGTTACCTGCAAGCAACACAAATGCATCAAAGTACTTCTTTCTTGTTTCTGACTTTGTGGAAGAAATGGCTCCATGGCTCTCCACAAAGCTTATGTGAGACCCCAGAGTTCAGAGGCTGTTTATTAGTCCTGAGTGGGACCCTCTCAGGCACATGGGTGAGAAGGCTGTAGAGGGCAGCCACCGAGCGCCCCAAGTGAGCCAGTCTCCCATGGAGCAGAGCCTCCTGCCCACACAAGTTCAAGAGCACACCCCACAACTGGAGAACCGTGCAGAAGCTTCAGTGGGCCAAGCAGTCCTTCCTTAATACAAGCTTTTACTCCAGATGCCGAGTGAATGTGAGAAAAATGATCTCTGGTGCACTTTGAAGAGCAATTAAGTCATAGCCAGAATTCCATAAATCTCTCCAAACGTTATCTCTCCTGCCTGGAAACAAAAGTTTTCCAGGAAGGATGGTTTTGAAGGCCAGGTTTCAGGTTGGTGGAGTATACATCTGAGTATCTCCAAGAGGAAGCTGCTGAAGAACCAACCTGCCCTGGGGAGGAGGGCCCTGCAGGGACACTGTGACCTGGGGCTGGATAGGCCCTCCTGACAATCCCCAGCCTTTGCCCCACTAGGCCAGCCTGGCCTTACCTCTTTGCCAAGAGTTGAGACTTGGTTCCCGAGGGAGAAATGAGGTGGATCTGGAGGTCTCCCCTGCGTGGGTGGGAAATAGAGATGCGAGCCACCACATGCTCCAGGTAACCCACACGCTGGTCTGAGTGGTCCGCACAGGCAGTGGTCAGGGCGGTGGTCCGAAGCATCTGCACCACAGGGATGCTCCTGGGAGAGGAGGGAGGGACTCAGGACGTGACACCAGAAGCTCCAAGTCTCGAGTGAGGGCCATGGACTCAGGTCTTCCCAGGAACTCCCAGAGAGGAGAGCTCTAGCCCCTCTTGGATGTCCCACTCTTGGGTGCTCCCAGTGGAGCTATCTTGCTGGCCCAGAAGATGTTTGCTGTCCTGGAATTTGCTTAGAGACACAAAGAATGGCTTCTCATACAGACCCAGTGATTGGCCCCCTCAGTGCCCACAAGCTGGCTTCTCTCTAAGTAGCCTTTGGCCACCTCATTTCCTCAACTGCTGGGGTAAGCCAGGCTTTAGAACCCCACTACTTTGTTTCAAAGACCAGCCTTGATAATATAAGTCACCATGCTGACTAATAACAGCAAACATTTCCGGAACTGACTGCATGCCAGAAGCTAGACATGGCACTGAGAATTTACAAGGATTAATCCATTAAATCCAGAAAGAGGTCAAGGATCATGCTGAAGGTCACACAGCTACTGAGGAGCAGAGCTGGGATGTGAGGCCGGAGTTCAGTGCTCCCACCTCTGTTCCACACTGTTCCGCAAGGATGCTGTGTGGACCCACACTTGTGTTTAAGACACTGGGGATGAGGAGATATGGTCAAGGGCTGGAATTGTGCTCTTGTGCTACCTGCACTGGTCAAGGCCGTAGTGACTGGACCAGAGTCATGGAAGATGGACAGGAACTGGTCCAGTCCCTACTGCTGTGCATGGAGACTGGGGGCCTCTCCCTCCCCTGTCCTCTAATAGGAATGGATGACAGTTCTCTTTATGAAGTCAGGGAAGTTTTGCCATATGGGATGGGATCTGAGGACAAGCATCAAACCCCAATCATTCATGGCTTATTTCCACCAGAATCTTCTAAGACTCCCCAGAGGAGGCAGACACAAAGCTCGCACCTGCACGTGCCCTGCCACATCCAGGCCAGGCGCTCGTGCCCATTCTGGGCTACCACGGTTGCCCCCACCGCCCCCACCACTTGTAAACTGAGGAAAGATCTCCTGCCACCCAGCAGCACATTAATAATCCCCCAGTGCTCAGCCAAGCTCCGTCTATTAAGGGGAGCGCTTTTCTCATTACACCCCGACTTTCCACTCAGGAGGGGAGGCTCGCAGCGTAGTCTCAGCATCTCTCAGGAATTACATCGCTTGACTCTACAGGGCCTGAGTCATAAAAAACAATCAAAACAGTTATAAACAGTGATGTAATTCCCTCAGAGACTCTGTAAATATTTGAAAACATGATTTGCATGCATCATAAATTGATTTAGAGATGCTGACTTCTTTCACTGCCTTCTCCCAAATTTTCCTGTCTGTGTTTACAGGTCAGCAAGCCCCCCGCTGTGCCAGATGCAGAGCCTTTCCTGGGCCCAAGAGGAAGGTCAAGCTAAAGCAGAAACAAAAGCCATAAGAAAGTTTAAAAACCTGCGCTATCCCTCCAACCTTTGGCCATTCGGGAGATAGAATGATCACTCCGACCTAGAAATAGACCTGAAATCCCACCAGGGAATTCCTTTTTTTTTTTTTTTTTTTTAATGTTTTATTTATTTTTGAAAGAGAGAGCGCAAATGGGGGAGGGGCAGAGAGAGACGGGGACAGAGGATCCGAAGCAGGCTCCATGCTGACAGCAGAGAGCCTGAAGCCAGGCTCAAACTCATGAGATCATGAGTGAGATCATGACCTGAGCCGAATGAAGTCTGATGCTCAACCCAGCCACCCAGGCACCTGCCCACTGAGGCATTCTTAATCCTAAAGATAAGGCACAGGATTTCAGAGAACAGGAAGGGGTATAAGATATGGCAAACAGACCCCACCATCACCTGCCCCCTTCCCCTGTGCCCCAGCCACAGTGTTGACATCTAGAGAAAAACAACAACAAAACAACAACAACAACAACAACAAAAACCATCTCAAGTAGTGTTAAATAGTGAGATTATGCAAGCTTCTTGCATTTGACAATTTTATCCTTGCCACTGGACTCTAGCTGCTAGGCCACCCCAGAGGTCAGAAAGCTTGGTTGCTCTAATGCCCAGAGGCCACCTTGCCCCTGCCTGCAGGGTGGCTGGCTGGGGGTGGGCAGCCCACAACTCCTTCCTTTGGAAATTAAAGCCCAGTCTGATTAGATTTTCAAACTTAAGACATTACCCCCCGCCTGGGGGGGGGGGTGGGGCAAGGAGTCCCTTTCTCTGGGGAACAAGGCTAATTATAACAGTTTGTATGAACCCACACTGTCACAGGCCACCAGACCTCCTCATTTCTGCAAGTTCTAGGGAAGGGTGGGGAGCCCAGGACATCCACTCAAAGACAACGAGGCATTACCCTCCTTACTTGAAGTTAACCTTCCCCACCTTTTATTGTTCCTGTTGGAACAAATAACCTAATATTCCAAATCAGGGGTTTTTACATTTCCTATAAAGAGAAGGGAGGTGAGGGGGAGGCTTTAAAATGTTTCAGGATAGTCAAGTTGAAGTTTTTCTGTATTTCAGATAGAAACTCCAAGTAGAAATGGGGAAGCTGAAAATCAAAAGCCATCACTCTGTAAGAATTAACTCCTATGCAAGAGAGCCAAAGCATAAGAGACTGTTAAAAACTGAGAACAAACTGAGGGTTGATGGGGGGTGGGAGGGAGGAGAGGCTGGGTGATGGGTATTGAGGAGGGCACCTTTTGGGATGAGCACTGAGTGTTGTATGGAAACCAATTTGACAATAAATTTCATATATTAAAAAAAAAACAAAAACAGAAGATATTTTATTATAATTATTTGTAGGTGTAAACATTGTAAAAACTTAAAAACTCAAACATAAATTTATTTGATTTGTAATTTGAAGAGGGAAAATTAACAGATAAATTGGGAAAAGATATATTTATTGTCATTATATTAAAAATTCATAGTGTACTAGAAAAAAAAAAGAATTAACTCCTATGCAGAAGGCGAAATCATTGATGGGTAGAAAAAAGGAAGTTATTCCCCATCGTACAGTTATTTCAAAGATAACACAGAAAATGCAAGTGGACTGCAAAGCCGCGTATTTTTTAGTTTAAACGGTGCGGGGGCGTTATCTTTGTCACACGAACACAGCTAAATTGTATTTTAACCATGAAAACTGATTTAGAAAGGTCTTAAAGTTCCCAAGATAACTAAAAACGTCCCACTGTGATTAAATTCTGTAATTGTTGTCTGTGTATGCAAGGCCATCCCCCAAGGGCCCTAAAGGAACCCAAGGAGTTAAAAAAATCCCACGAGACCTAGCTCCAGACCCAGCGATAGATATTTAAAATATGGAGACTGTCCTACTTTGAAAAGATCTCTGAGGACAGACTTGTCACTTCCTGTTGAACCACATTTCAGACTTAATTACTGATACTCCAGATGTTCTCCTTTTATCCTAAAGTCTCGTGAACAGCTCCCTTCTCTTGAGGGTGGAGCGGTCTTGACAATAACTTCCTAGTACCTCCTGACCTTTGACCTCTGAACTTGTCTCCAGTGTATAATAGCATCTAACATCTTGTAAATGTGTAGAAACAAGATCCGCTTTAATAAATTCAAGGCACTCACCAAATCACAATGCTTGGACTCCGATAGCATCACAGTAAAATTCAGAGCCAAAGATAAATATTTTCAAGTATGGGTTTTCCCTGCTGTCTGAAAGTAGAGTGTTCCTATGAAACCTTTCTCAAGCTGAGAGCAAAGGCATTAAGCAAAGAAGCAATTACCATTAATTTATATGGGAAAAATATGTGAGGACTCCCAGACTCCCAGATGCCCCACCCCATCCACCCCCAAATCACCTCTCTTAGGTTTTTCTGATACCTTAAGAAATGTCCTGCTAATGGATGCCCAAAATAAATGTAGACAAAGCACAGATGCTCACAGATACAGTTCGAAGCTGTGGCTGCTTGATGCTGAGATGCTGGGTGTAGTTCCCCGGGGAAGGAGTTTGGGGGCACCACTATTGCTGCTTAGGGTGTGCAATGACTTTCTAGCAGCTCACTGCAAAACCAATACTGAATGCTATTTTTGCTCTCTGCCCTTTCTTTGGGAAAAGCAGAAATCCTCTGCCTATTTCTTCCAGGTCTAAGACTTTCATAAAAGCCAAGTGGTGTAAGGTGAACTTTTGAAAAGTGGGGGATACCTACACACCAAATGGCCAGGGAAAGCAAGGAGAGGGGGAGGTTGGTAGCTACCAGTGGAAACCCTGCATTGTTCTACTTGTCTTTCTGCCCTGGCTGGGAGCATACTACAAGCTAGTATGTCTTTCTTTTTTCTTTTCTTTTCTTTTTTCTCTTTTCTTTTCCTCTCTTTTTTTTTCTTCTTTCCTTTTTTTCCTCTTCTTTTTCTTTCTTCCTTTTTTCTTTTTTAAATGTTGTTTTTTTAAGTTTATTTATTTATTTTTGAGAAAGAGAGAGAGAGAGAGAGAGAAAGAGAATGAGTGGGGGAGGGACAGAGAGAGGGAGAAAGAGAATTCCACTGTCAGTACAGAGCTGGACACCGGGCTCGATCTCATGAACAGTAAGATCATGGCCCGAGCTGAAACCAAGAGTAGGATGCTTAATCGACTGAGCCACCCAGGTGTCCCCAAGCCAATATTTCTAACTCCCACCTTGAAGACCTCTCTCCAGCTCAGCTACAAGGGCAGATCTGTGCTCTGGTGCAGAGCATTTCCAGAGCAATGCTGCCTTACCAAGCTGCAGGGCTGGAGGCGGGGTGGGCAAAGCGAGCTGGGCCCAGCTCCTCACTAGACAATTCTGAGATCATGCTGAGTGGGAGACCTACCAGAATCGGAAGGCAGACTGGTCCTTCCCCGTGTTGTATTTGGAATCTGTCTTGGGCTGACGACCATTACAATGGAAGGTCAACCAGGAGCACCTGGATGGCTCAGTCAGTTGAGCGTCTGACTTTGGCTCAGGTCATGGTCTCAGGGTTCATGAGTTTGAGCCCCTCATCAGGTTGGCTGCTGTCAGCGTGAAATCTGCTTGAGATTCTCTGTGCCTCCCACCCCCCTACCCCTACCCTGCTTTGACTTTCGCACACACTCTTTCTCTCTCTCTCTCTCAAAAAAAAGGAAGGTCAACCAGTAACCCTTTCACAGACCTTCTAAAGGGTAATAGTGGAGTGGAGGGGGGTTAATTGGGACATTCCTGTTAGACTAAACTGTGGGAAAGCAAATTGGTCTGTTGAAGGGCACAGAGGGATCTGAACGTAGACAGTAAAAAGCTTCTGGGTCACTTTTTAGATCTATGATATGTTCTAGGATGAACGTTCTTGGCAGGATGGTCACAGAATCCCAAATACATAGATTCTTTCATATTAGCTTACATTTCAGGTCTTCCTTAGATGAAATTGCTTTTGATTATGAAACCACAGCACATCACTTAGGCTGGAAATACAATTTGAAAAGAAAAAGAGACTAATCCAGTACATTAATCTAGACATGCTGTTCATGATTAAGTTGTAAGGTGCTTTAATACACAGTGTTTAAATTTACGTTTATTTTTCTCCCCCTCCCCCATATGAAACAAGGGGCTAAATTAGCTGGCTTTAAACATTCCTTCCAGCTCTAAGATTCAGTCTGATGGGGAGTGAAAAAGACAATAAGATATACAGTCACTTCCCATTATTCACAATTCCGTGAAATTTGCCTAAATCAATACTTGTGCTTTTGTGATCATTTGAGGATATATGCAGAACAGCAAAATGTTTGAGCTGCCCAGATACACACGTTCCCAGTTGAGGCCAAACAAAGGCGACACTCTGTCTTTTGTTTTCAGTTCTCATACTGTGAACAAATGTCCTTCTTGTGATCTATTTTTAGTGCCATGTTTTTCATATTTTTGTGCCTTTGGTTGGTGGCTTCATGGCTTAAAATGGCCCCCAAGCAGAGTGCTGAGGTGCTGTCTGGTTCCTAAGCATTGGACAGCTGTGATGTGCCTTGCAGAGAAAACACGTGTGCTGGGTGAGCTTCATTGAAGAAGGAGTTACAGTGCTGTTGGCCTTGAGTCCAGTGTTAATGAATCAGTAATACATAGTAAATAAAATGTTTTTAAACAGAAACACACATAAAACAAGGTGATGTATGGATCAGTTGACAAAAATGCTGTGGCCAGAGGCTTGCACAAACCTAACCCTGTATTTCTCTTAGAAGCGATGGTTCTATATTTGCAAAGTCAGTGTTTGTGGTGACTTCATAGAACATTAACTGAGAACTGGCTGTATTATTTGAATTCAAATACTAATTTTTAAAAAAACTATTCATTATTTTATTTTAGAGAGAGAGAGGGAGAGACAGAGTGTGAGTGGAGGAGGGGCAGAGGGGGTGAGAGAGACAGAATCTAAAGCAGGCTCCACACTCAGTGCAGAGCCTAAAGTGGGGCTTGATCCCACAACCCTGGGATCATGACCTGAGCCGACATCAAGAGTCAGCTGCTCAACTGGCTGAGCCACCCAGGTGCCCTCAAATACTAATTTTTGAAGTAAGTTGCATTTATAATTTGGGGGTAACAGGTTTGTGGCAAAAAATAAGCTTGGAATGTCAAGGGCTGTAGGATAATAGGCAGCTTACGAATATTCACCAGTGTCTCAAGGGGTGTCAGGAACCAGGACAAATATGAGGACCCAGGTATGGTCACCCACCAGGGAAGGACAGCAGAGCACGAGTTTTCCTAGGATACCAGCCATGCCCTGATGGAAGAAGCCAGAAGCAGGGGCCTCATATAGCATCTAGGAGTGCACACAATTAGATGCCCTGGAGAGAAGTGCCACGCGGGGCGTGTGGGCAACCTGCACAGTATAGACAGGGCAGACCAAAGGTCAGAGTAAGAGGGGTTTTTAGCTTTAAAAAAGATGCCAAACCAGGCTGTGCACCACAGCACAGAAGGGTCCTGAAGTTGGGCCGATGTGGGTCATGGCCACACGGGTACTTCATCAGGACATAGTGGCTGTGTGGCCTTGCCTACTCGCCTAGCTAAGCTGCTGCCGACAAGACAACTGGGCCTGGCCTCTGGGGTGCTGGCAACTGCTCAGGGCTGGAGGAACCTCCTACTGGCCAGGGCCAAGGTGCCTTCTGTCCTCAGGGCCAGTGTGCCCAGCCAGTTGGGGATGCAGAAGGAAGAGAAGCAAGCTCTCTCCTGGAGAACATGCAGATCACTCTTGCTTTGGTCCCGCCTGAGTCCTTGTGATGTGCCCCTTCCCAGGGGGACAAGGTGGACTCCGGAGACAGGCAGCCTGGGGTGGCAACTCAGCCCCTCCACCTCTCAGCCCCAGGCTACTCCTCAACTCCTTAGGGCCTCAGTGCTTTCAATATATAAATGGGGATAAAAATAGTCCCCACACTTCACACCCTTGTTGGCTGTTTTGAATGTGTGAGCTCACACAGAGAACTTAGGCCAATGCCTGGCACACAGTAAGGTCCTGATCATTATCCATTATGCTTATCTATGTATTTATAGGTAGAGTTGTGATAAAGTAACCAACCCGTGTGGTCTGGTTTCATGAAATACGAGGAGAAATAGTATGTGGTTAATCCAGTTAATTGTTTTTTAACATAAGGTTTTTTTTGTTTTTGTTTTAAATTTTTTAACATTTATTTATTATTGAGAGACAGAGCGTGAGCATGGGAGGGGCAGAGAGAGAGGGAGACACAGAATCTGAAGCAGGCTCCAGGCTCTGAGCTGTCAGCACAGAGCCGGACGTGGGGCTCGAACTTACAAACCGCGAGATCATGACCTGATCCAAAGTCGGACTCCTTACCAACTGAGCCACCCAGGCGCCCCAGGTTTTGTTTTTTTTTTTTAATTTTTATTTATTTCGAAAGAGAGAAAGAGCGTGAGCAGGGGGGAGGGGCAGAGAGAGAGAGAGAGAGAGAGAGAGAGAGAATCCTAAGCAGACTCTGCGCTATTAGCACACAGCCTGATGTGGGGCTCACACTCACAAACTGTGAGATCATGATCTGAGCCGAAATGGAGAGTCAGACACTCAACTAACTGAGCCACCCAGGCGCCCCCATCCATAGTTAATTCTCAAACATCTATAAATATATGGTCTGGTCTATAGATAATCCTTAATATGCAAAGCCTTTGGGACTGAAATATATTTTTGGGTGTGTGAGTTCTTTCGATAAAAGACAAGCCACACGGGGCGCCTGGGTGGCACAGTCGGTTAAGCGTCCGACTTCAGCCAGGTCACGATCTCGCGGTCCGGGAGTTCGAGCCCCGCGTCGGGCTCTGGGCTGATGGCTCAGAGCCTGGAGCCTGTTTCCGATTCTGTGTCTCCCTCTCTCTCTGCCCCTCCCCCGTTCATGCTGTGTCTCTCTCTGTCCCAAAAATAAATAAAAACGTTGAAAAAAAAATTAAAAAAAAAAAAAAAGACAAGCCACACTACACAGTAAACTCTAGATGGTAACCTTCCAAACCTATTAAAACAAAAGATGAGTAGATAACATCTTAGTGCTTTAAGAGATTCTGCTATTTTTGCCGTCTTTCCAGAAGGAGTAGAGAGTCAGGGATGGCATAAAATGTTTCATAGCAGCCCTGAGTTTTAAAGACACAAAGAAGTGCTGGCTTAGAAACATCCTAAGGGTCAAATAAGATATTAACTAACTGGGCTTTTTATTTTTGTGTTTCATTCACAGGAATTATACTGAACTTGATTTTCTTTTTTGCTTTTAGAAAGGTTATAAAAATATCAATTTTGTCCTACTCTAATCTGACACACAGATTTTTAAAAATGTTTTTATTTACTTATTGAGAGAGAGAGGGGGAAAGAGCGCAAGCAGGGAAGGGGCAGAGAGAGAGAGGCAGAGAGAGAGACAGAGATAGAGAATCCCAAGCAGGCTTAGCACTGTCAGCGCAGAGCTTGATTCAGGGCTAGATCCCACGAACTGTGAGATCATGACCTGAGCCTAAATCAAGAGTCAGACACTTAACTGACTGTGCCGTGCAGGTGCCCCAGACACAAAGACTGTTAAATAATTTTGCATGGGCAATGTCACAGGTCATGGTCCTCTGTACCTTCCTTTAACGGAAGAAAAGTCCTAACCATTTGTGCCCAAGACTAAGCAAGGATCTCTCCTGAATGTGTTCGAATGTCAAAAGTCATTCTCTTTTGCAAAAGTAGCTGTCAAGTTCAAGTGATTTTCCCCTTGTCCTTGCATTTAGATTTAGCATTCATTGACAGCTTTTATGATGCTCTGTGGGTGCTGGAGAGCTAAGTCAGACACCATGGTGTCTGTTTCAGGGGGGGCTCAGTCTGTTTTGGGGTGGGGGGGTGACAGGCTGTAAAGAGATGGCTCAGTGAAATCTGGCTGTGCCTTGGAGCAGGAGGCCTGGCCCCTCTCGGTTCTTACCACCCCCACCCCTGCGGTCCCCTCTCTCCTGGCGTCTCCAGGCAGGCTCCCTGACCTTCTCCATGCTCCTGGGGACTTCTTATTCTCTCTCAGGAGGGGGATATAGACAGAGACAGGCTAAATTCCCAACCCCACAGTCCCTAGATGCACTTCATTCCTGCCCCAGTATGTGACCATCTACACCCAGGCCCTCTGACTCAGCACCCCATACGACAGTACTGTAGAATGGCAGATGTGGCCACAGCCCCCACTGGGACATCCATATTTGCTCCTAATGAATACAGTTCTTTGAATTTCATCACACTAGGGCAGCCTTTCCCTTCTACCCGAAAGGAAAGAGGTAAACGTATCACTTACGTTGCACCCAGGTATGCATGGGATGGCCAGATAAAGAGGCTCTCTCTCTTTCTCTCTCTCTCTCTTTCTCTCTCGCTTTCTGCTTTTCTCCATGGGAAGCAGCTAAAGCCAACTTTGGGACATTCAGAGAGTCCTGGATTCCACCACGAGAAGGAGAAACCAGAATGAGGCCACAAGAGTGGACGGCTTTCTTGGTGGACAGCCGGACCATGGAGAAAGGGGACTGACAGGGAGAGGGAAACATAGGCATGTGGGAACATTTCCCTTTCATTTGTAAGCCAAGTGATTCCAGCAGCTTGGGCAAAGCTAGACAAGAACCCTCATGAGAGAAGTTGGCCATAACCTTCAGGGGTGCTTAGTGGCCCTGATTCAAGAGACCCTGAGAGGTAAGCTGGAGCTCTCTGCCAGGAGACAAAGCCCAAAGGTCCCTTCCACATAGTAATATTTCTCTCTCTCTCTCCTTCTCTCTAAATCTCCCCCTCTCCCTCTCTCTTCTCTCTTTCTCTATCTGGAGGCCCTTATCTCCTTGGGAACAGTTGAGAGTGCAGTTAAGCAAGTGCTTTGGGATCGCCAGTTGGCTGAAAAGTCTAGAAAGAGCCTGAAACCGCTATACGTAAAGATGACCTTTCTTCAGAAACAGAAGTCTGATTCTTCCCCTCTGTTGGAATTCGCAGAGTCCTTTCTTCCCTCAAAGGACAGGAACAATGTCACACTGTATGTTTTGGCTGTTTCCCTCAACCTATGCTGTCTAGACTCTGTGTGCTTTCATTTAAAAAACAAAATAAAATAAAAATAAAAACAACCCTTCGCCACCTAGGCACCACTCTACCATCTTAAAACTATTTCTGGCAGGAGAAGAATGCTTCATTCAGGAGCCGCCCTGATGGGGAGACCCGTGGGAGAGAAGTAAGCCTGGATGCAGTGGCCTCGCGGAGCAGGACCCAGCTCCCAGGTGCCCAGCGTCACCTGACCTGGAGTCTGATTCCCCACGTGCCGGGCATTTTCCAACAGGCAAAACAAAAGAAAGCAAAAGGCCTTCTTTATCTCAGAGAACCTCTCGCTTTCTTCTGAATTGACAGGCTAAGGCTGCCCAGATCTGGAAAATTATGCTTTAAGATGTCAAGATTGAGACCTGCCGCTGGCCACCTGGCCTATCAGGCCTGGGAGGGGTCACCCAAGCTGTGTCCACAGTTAGCAGCAGGACGCAGATGTAATTTCTCAAAAGAGCCTTCCATGGCTATTCATCCAACAAATACTTTCTGAATTCCTCCCGTATGCCAGGCAGCAGCGAGAAATGTTTTCCTCAACATTTTCTAGCAGAGGAACACATTATGAGAGGTAGATGCATTCTTTTTTTTTTTTTTTTGAGAGGTAGGTGCATTCAAAGAAGAGGCAGTATCAAAGGGAGTGATCTGTATTTGTTGATAAAGGAAGGGTCACTTCTGATTACTCCAACATGTCTTTTTCCAAACACGCATTTTCCCAAAGGTAATAAAATAGTTACAGCTAAGAACAAAAAAAAAAAAAAAAAAAGAAAGAAAAAGCATTCCATTCTTTATCAGATACTGAGGCCTAGAGAAACACCATTTTCCTCCTTAAAAAGTAGAGTGGCTATGGCAGAATTCAGAAGAATCATCTGATTTATTCTCCTGATGGAGTAGGGTTCTTGCTATCTGATTTACTCTGTGGCTGTTTTTTTTTTTTTTTTTTAAACAAAAATTCCAATGAATGAATGCATCTGATTTAGAGCAAGTCACTACAAAGGGCGGCACCAGGAGTGTCCTAACCGTGCAAGAGAGACAAAGCCAGGGTCCTACAGCTCAAGGCTTGTTAAAAAATCCTGGTGCTTTGGGGCACCTGGGTGGCTCAGTTGGTTTGAGAGTCCAACTTTGGCTCAGGTCATGATCTCGCGGTCAGTGGGTTCAAGCCCAGAGTCAGGCTTTGTGCTGACAGCTGGGAGCCTGGAGCCTGCTTTGGATTCTGTGTCTCCCTCTCTCTCTGCCCCTCCCCCACTTGTGCTCTGTCTTACTCTGTTTCTCAAAAATAAATAAGTGTTAAAAAATTTAAAAAAAAATCCTGGTGCTTAAACCTTAGGAAGGTTAGTTATCAAGGCCAGATAAAAGTGAAGCAGAGGAAAAGCGCTCTGCGCTTTGGATAATAAGTCCCCTTCTGCAACAGAGAAGCGGGAGATACGGCCACTCCTGCTCTGGGCTGGGGAAGTCGCACTGTGGGCTGGGCTGCAGCTAGGGCTCCCAGGTGACAGAGACGACCCCCATCACAGCTGCTCCAGTGGGCAGGGCTGATCACTGGGCCGGTCAGCTCTGCTAAGTATCCTGGGTAAGAATTTCTAACACGAGGGGCCATGGGTCTGGCTCCCCACCATGGGGCAATCTGCAGCAAGAGGAGAAACCATAACTGACAGCAAAATACCTCCAAACGGTCATGAGTTAAGTGACTCCTTTCCAGCTCAACAATCCGCATGAGAAAAC
Organism: Felis catus; assembly: GCF_018350175.1. Taxonomy (NCBI): domain Eukaryota; kingdom Metazoa; phylum Chordata; class Mammalia; order Carnivora; family Felidae; genus Felis; species Felis catus. Next base: position 19,640,576 of record NC_058373.1, read on the forward strand.
GCAGACACGTCTATGCACGGTCTATGCCCACCGATGTGCACGGGACTGCGTGTGTGAACACCTCCCCCTGCGGAACCTGGCAGCAGAGTCAGGTCGGCACTGACGTTCCTGAAAAGCCACGCGGTGCCTGCGCTGAGCCTCACCTGGGCCTCTTGTCTGTGGTGGCGACACACATGTGCTGGGAGGGCACCGCCGTCCACTTCTTCGCCTCCGTGACGAGGGCTTCCGCGTCCACCAAGCCAAATCCATAGAGATGGCTAACTGGAAAGACAGAGCCTTCAGACCCCGCCTCATCCTGCCCCCCAGGAACGGAGCGAGGCTCCGCACTCACACTCCACTTGGCTCCCACGAAGGGCACCTGATCCACAACTGCCACGGGACAGACCACTTGTGTCACTCCGTGGCTGCAAGGGTGCGGGCCATCACCTGGAAGTCCCGGGCCGCAGGACCAGCCCTTCTGAGGACTGCTCCAAGATCCCAGCCACTTTACCCTCTCCCTGGTCTGTACTCCTTCAGGTCAGGGGTGCGGGCCAGCCAATGTGGCCCACTCCAGTGCTGAGTAGGAAAAGAAGTGTTTCCTACTCGGACCTATTACTTTCTTTCTGGGAGACGAGTTTGGGTTTCTGTATAGTGAAGGGACTCATCGGCATCTGGGCTCCCTGAGTCATGAACCAGACAAGAGAAACAAAGCCTTAAACCCGTTGGTTCACGCGACCATGATGTGCAATAAACAAGAAAGCAGGGCCACGCTCATCTTTTTTGCTATCTTCTTGGCCTGCTAACCTCCCACGGCATTTGGGGAGAGGGGCACGGTGTGCGCACTTGTGAGTTGGCCTGAGCCAGTGTTTAATTTGGCCGTGGCAGGAGAGTTTCAAAGTTTAATTAAGAGGCAAGGTCAAGAACCAGATACAATCTATTTTCCTATTTAATTAGGCCAACATTGAAATGTAGGTCAGCTCTTGTTACAGCACACGACTACCACCAGCATTCCTGCAAAACAAAGATGCATTAGGCCTGCCTGATCAATGGCTTTCTTATTGAAAGGAATGTCCCTTGGAACTCACAATAACACCACTTGCCCTATATTTTACACATACTAGTAGTATCAGGCTTGGTGTCGAAATAGTTGGGCCTCAGCTTCAGGAAAGGAGAAGAAGTCCTCCCTAACATACCATGGCTGAATGGAAATCTTTTTCAAGCATCTCTGGTAAGAAGCCATACAAACAAAGCCAATGGCACAGTCCTATAATTATCTGCTTAAGAGGCTCCATGTATCTGGGTTACAAACCCTGACTGCAGGTTGATTTCATGGAACCTATGTCTGTCCCAGGCTGGATCGGGGGAAGAAGCCTTGCTGTTCTAGGAGTTACTTTTATAACACAGACAGAAGTTTTATAGTTAGAAAGTAACTTACATAGCTATCTCAGGGTCCTCAATGTACACATAAGGAAACTGAGGGCCAGTTTCAAAATCGTATTGCTACTCAGGACTAAGAATGCAAGCTGCCCTTAGGTGGCACACAAATAAATATTATTTGTTTATCTTAATGGTCATGGATTTGTTTGGATGTGCATTAGGAAGAAATAAAAGTACACACCAAACCTGTGTTTAACTAGATGTAATAAAGTTTCCTTTTAAAAAATATATTTTTTTGAAAGAGAGAGTGAGAGAGAAAGAGCACAAGCAGGGGAGGGGCAGAAGGAGAGAAAGAATCTTAAGTGGGCTCTACATCCAGCTTGGAGCTTGACCGGGGCTCAAGCTCACATGAGATGGTGACCTGAGTCAAAATCAAGAGTCGGAGGCTTAACTGACTGAACCACCCAGGCGCCCCTAAAATATATTTCTTTATGTAAAAAAAAAAAATGCAAGTCAATTTAAAGAGAACTATTATACCAATACTGGTACGGGTGGTCCCTGGATGTGGGAAAAGTCATGATGTTTAGGGAACCCTGAATTCTACCGATCTTCGGTTTTTTTCCTTAAAGTCAGTGTGAGGTCCCAGAATACCATCCTTAAATCTCTAGCTACATACGTCTCACTCTTGTGACACACAATCAAGGTCATTTGGGGATTCTTTTTGAGAAGCTCCTGTCAACCCTTTAATAGAGATTCCAGCAGGTGACCCAGTGGGCCCCCCAGGACCGGCTGACTGGTCCCCGCCCAGCCCAACAGGAGCCACCACCGCACCTTTATGACCAGCACCGTTGACTTTCCAATCATTTGCTTTCAGGTGCGCCGGCCTGGATGTCTTCACCAGCAGGTGCTGGACGTCCCTCCAGGTTAACTGGCTGCTGCAATGACACAATGACAGACCGCTGAAGTCCACACAGGTCAAAACAATGGCTTCACAGGACCATCCACTGTGGCACGACGGGAGCCAGCCCCGAGTGGGGACTTAAGGAATTCCCGAAGACTCCATTCCTCAGCAAGGGCTTATTTTATAACCTCTTTGTAAAGAATGGTTTCCAGGGATTAAATCCCAAGATAAAATAGGGCAACGGGTGACCTAAAATCCCTAGCGTTAAAAACCCAGCCCTGCTACCAAGGTGTGCCTGAGTGCTCAAGGCCTAGAGAGGAAATTGTGGCAGCGGAGAGAGGGACCTCCTTCTTCATCATAACAAGTAAATGGCTGTGGTGCATGACAGCATGCTGAAGCCATCATCTTCCCAGACCCTGTCGTTGTTTAGATCCACCTGCTACCAATTATAATTTGAGAGTTTAGTAATTCCCAATCTATAATATATTTGTTTTGGTGCAAAGTGGAAACATCTCATTGAAAGAACACATGCCCACTAATAAAAATGCACAGATCAGAATTTTTTGAGTCTAAGATACATGGTCCCACCTTTTTAACGCCTCCGTAACCAGGATCCATCTTACGATGATAGATGATACTCTCTCATAACCCCCTCTGTCCACAGCATTAAGACCAGGTCGCAGACAGACACTGTCTTAAATACAGTCTGCACCCTCTCCTCTTGACCAGTGCCTGCCCTAGCCCACAGTGGTTACAATGGTCTTCCCAATCACCCACTCTTTGTGCGTGCTTAAAAATATACATAACATAAAATTTACCCTCTTAACCATTTTTCTCTGTACAGTGCATGTCCTTGGTACCTTCCCATTGCTGTACATACATCACAAACCATCCATCTCCAGAGCTTTTTCATCTTCCCCAATTGGAATTCTGTCCCCATGAGACACTAACTCCCCGTTTCCTCTTCCCCCCAGTCCTCTGGCAACCACCATTCTACTTTCTGTCTCTATGTACGTGACGACTCTGGGAACCTTATATAAATGGGATCCTACAGTACTTGTCGTTTTGTGACTGGCGGATTTCACTCAGAATAATGTCCTCCAGGCTCATCCATGTTGTGGCAGGTGTCAGAATTTCCTTCCTTCTTAAGGATGAATAATACTCCATTGTTTGCATAGACCACATTTTGTTTATCTATACATCTATTGAGTAGGCACTTGACTTGCTTCCTCCTTTTGGCTATTGTGAGTCACACTGCTATGAACATGGGTGTACAAAGAGCTCTTCAAGTCTCTGCTTTCAGTTCTTTGGGTAGATACCCACCCGCAGAATTATAGGATCACATGGTAAATCTTTAAGTTTTTGAGGAACCACCACACTGGTTTCTACAGTGGCTGAACCATTCTATTTTTCCACCTCTTTGTCTGTTGTCCACTGGGACCTCACTGTGGTTTGAGTCTTGGGGCACAAGTAGATTCCTCCGTTGGGGCTCACTCTCCAGGCACTAGCCCCAGGCTTCTGGGATTTCTCCAGCATGTTCTTGCCACTGTGCCAATGACCTCACTGGCCTCCTGGCCATGTTCCCCCAGCCATGTCCATTAGTCCAGTTTCTAGGTCTTCGCTCGGCTCCCTGCCCCATATCCACTCCCCCTCCTGAGGCCCCGTGGCCAACCTCATAGTTCAAGGGGGTTTCTGAGGCTCCATGTGGCCCAAGGCTTCATACAGGCACAGGCTTTAGAGTTCAGCCAGGGGTGGGGCCACAGCCTTTGTTACCTGTGTGGCCTGACATGTTACTACTCATGTCGGCATCCTATCAAGGATGGCTAAAGCCAGTCCACCCAGGAGTTCAGCATAGCCAGGAAGCATGGACTTCAGAGTTCAGGGCAGCACAGAATGGGTGCAGAAAAGGACATTATTGGAAACGATCATGGGGTGCCTGGGTGGCTCAATCGGTTAAGCTTCTGACTCTTGATTTTGGCTCTCATGGTTTGAGAGTTCAAGCCCCAAATCAGGCTCTGCACTGCCTGTGTGGAGTCTGGTTGGGATTCTCTCTCTCTCTCTCTCTCTCTCTCTCTCTCTCTTTCTCTTTCTTCCCCTCTGTTGCTCTCATGCTGTCTCTCTCTCTCAAAATAAATAAATAAACTTAAAAAAAAAAAAGGAAACCATCTCATTATAAGGACTTCCATTTTATTCGGACTCTGGTACCAAAATCACAAATATAGTCATCTGAAAAATATAGCTAAGAAATGGCATTGAAAATGTTTTTCAACAAAGAAGGGATTGATGGAAAGTCCCAAGACTGCCACAAACCAGGATGACCCATGCACAATTCTTACACATGCGGGTCTTTCTTCATTTTTGTTACATGCTGTCCACAGGCCCTCCCTGACCCCCTGAGGCCTTTTCCACCTGGGACGATCTGGCTTTGCCCTGACGCCTTCTACCTACAAGTGAACAGTGTTTGAAGGCAATGCCAGGCAGGTGAGCAGCAGGCCTGCTCCCTGGACACGTGAGCTGGCCTCATCTCCAATCTCCTCACCTCAGGCTTGCAGGGTCCCTTGTTACAACCCGTCCCTGCCTTGACCGGTCCTGCAGGCTTAAATGCTCAAAGCTGACACTGTTTTCAGTTCAATAAAATTCTTTTTAAAAAATTTTTAAAAATATTTATTTATTTTTGAGAGAGAGATGGAGTGTAAGTGGGGGAGGGACAGAGAGAGAGGGAGACACAGAATCTGAACCAGGCTCCAGGCTCTGAGCTGTTAGCAGAGCCCGATGTGGGGCTTGAACTCACAAAATGAGATCATGACCCAAGCTGAACTCAGACACTTAACTCACTGAGCCACCCAGGCACCCTTAAGCAGATGCTGTTTTCAAGTTGCTTGACTCGCCACCTGTACTCTTCTGAGGAGCATCTAAAATACTGAGGAAGATGAGAGTTTTCATGTGTCCACAGGCCAAGTTTAATGGGACAAGCTGGCATGAAATGAAGCTTGCTTTCTATTTAGTTTTGACTAACAAAATTCCTTGCATGTTTCCAATAAAGAATGGAAGGAAATATAAAACAATGAATTGCTAAGTATGTGAATGCCACTTTCCACACAAGTAAGTAATTATTTAGAGTTGTTTGCTTTTTTTTTTTTTTTTTTTTTTTTAAAGAGCCTCAGGACACAGAAGCCAGTGCTTTGGCCTGCAAATCGAAAATATTTAGTTATTCCTCTGTTAAACTGGTAGCATTTGAGTTGTATGCCCTTTTGCCTCGTAGGAATCACATGCAAACATACACAATTGTGAGGATTGAAGCAACCCAAATGTGATTTTTTGAATAATTTAAAATCTCATCTACAACTGGCAATTTCAAATGGCTGGCATGTTCCGAGCCAGTTTTGATGCCTTAACTGAATCTGTTTTTGACACCATAATTGCATGTTCTTTCTGACCCATCCAGACACTAACAACCTAGAGTTTTTATTTGGCTTATGACAGATGAAATGTCACCATTGCATTATCAATTTATCAACTAAAGTTTATAAAGATCAGCCTGTGGCCGCCTGAAGGGGGATTCTGGTATGTGACGCAGCATGGGAGGTAGACTTGGGGTTCTGGCCCACCCAGCTCTCTGTGGCCCTACAAAGGGCAGGGGGTGGTGAGCTTTAACCAGGAAATGAAGGAGGGGCACCTGGGTGGCTCAGTCCGTTAAGCATCCGACTCTTGATTTCGGCTCAGGTCATGATCTCAAGTGTCATGAGACCGAGTTCTGCATCAGGCTCTGTGCTGATAGCATGGAGCCTGCTTGGGATTCTCTCTCTCCTGCTCTCTCTGTACCCCACTCAAAAAAAATAAAAATAAAAAAACTTAAAAATACATACTAAAAAAATTTTAAAAAGGAAAGAAGGGAAGGGATCTCTTCACGTCCCTTAAGGATGGCCTTGAAATGGAAGGAAATCCTGACCCATGCTACAACATGGATACACTCTGAGGACATTGTGCCATGTGTGCCAGTCACAAAAAGTCAATTCCTGTATGATTCCACTTATGTGAGCTGCTTAGCAGTCAAACTTATAGAGAGGAAAAGTAGAATGGTGATTGCCAGAGCTTGGGGGAGGGGTTATAGGCAGTACTACGGGCTGAATCGTGTCCTCCCAAACTCATATATCGAAGCCCTCCCTCCAATACTCAGAATGTGACTGTATTTGGAGACACAGGGTCTTTAAAGAGGTAATTAAGGTAAAACGGGATCATTAGGGTGGGCCCTAATCCAATTCGACTGGGGTCCCTTATACGATTGGGGTCCCTAATCCAGTACGACTGGGACCTAGATACACACATAGATGGAGGGAAGACCGCCTGAGTACACGGGGGAGAAGGCGGAGTCTCCCATTTTCTCTGCCCCTCCCCCACTTGCAACGTTTCTGACTCTCTCAAAATAAACTTAAAAAAATGGTTAAAATGGTAAATTTTATGAGTGTTTTACTGTGTTAAAAATTTACAGAAAACAAAGGAAAAGAGGAGAAGACAAGTGGGAACTTACTTTGCTTCTAAAGCCAAGGCGATGATGCCCGCCACCATGGGGGCTGACACCGAGGTCCCAGTGTGGCCGTCGGTACAGCGCTGGCGCAGATCCGTGGTGACCTGGGTGATAAGAGGCTAAGTCAGCTCCCAGATGTCGGAAGCTACTCAAGAGGCACTATGCATTCATATCTCTGCAGCCAAGCTTTTTTTTTTTTTTTTTTTTTTTTTTATGTTTGTTTATTTTGAGAGAGGCAGGAGGGCAGAGAGAGAGAGGGAGAGAGAGAATCCCAAGCAGGCTCTGTGCTACCAGCGCAGAGCCCGACATGGGGCTTAAACTCGGAACCGTGAGATGGTGACCTGAGCCGAAACCAAGAGTCAGATGCTTAACTGACTGAGCCACCCAGGCGCCCCTCTGCAGTCAAGCTTTGTGTCAGATACTCCCTGCTAATCTGCTTTGCTGGCATATGTAAAACACCGACCCACTGCAGGGATGAGCTAATCACAGCCTGAGAACCAGGAGACAAGGGAGATGGAATACAAACAGCTGGAAGCAAGACAAACAGCTGGAAGCCGCATAACCTCCTTGCTGCAGGTGCTGAGACACAAAGGTAAGACAAAATGAAACAAAGAGGGCCTTCCATGGCAGAGTCCCCATGGCGAGACCACCTGCGCTAGCCCACAGGAATGACCCCCAAGTCACCCCTGACCTCAGAGCAGCTGGAAACATGCGGGGGGTGCCCAGGTGGCCCAGACAGCATCTCTGCCTTTAGTCAGAAGATCAGAGGTCATAGAAGGTCACAGATCACTCTCCACCAGGACGTCCTCCTTAGATCATTGACTGTGTCCCAAAGCACCCAATTCCATCTGTAGCAGCAGACGAACCCGGCGAGTTCTCCACCTTCACAGCGCCTGCTGTACGGGACCACAAAGCTGGCCCTTCTCCTTGGGGAGGCAAAGCTGACTCAGCAAACTGTGGGGGCCCCCCGCATGCCTTCCTCTGAGGCACTGACTCCCAGCTGGGTGGGGAAATTGATTCTGGGCCCCAGTAGCACACAGCCTGATTTGCCCCTTGCCTTTGAGCTGAAATGAGGAAGCAGCACCAGGGAATCACCCGATTTGGGTTGGGCTGTGCCACACCTGCTGCACTAGATGGGATTCTGGCCCTCAAGCTATTCCCCACGGGCTCTGCAGATGGGACTAAGGTTGCTGATCAGCAGACCTTAAATCAGTGAGAATATCCTGGATTAGCCAGTGGGCCCAATGTAATCACAAGGGCCCCCAGAAGTGGAAGGAGGCAGAAAAATGTGTCAGAGAAATGAGGCAGAAGAGAGGCCCAAGCCATCATTGCTGGCTTTGAACACAGAAATGGAGAAACATAAGCCAAGGAATGTGGGCGGCCAGGAGATGCTGAGAACAGCCCTTAGCAGACAGCCCACCAGGAAACAGGAGCTCAGTCCTATAACCACAAGAAAGTAAATGCCGCCAACAACCTGAACGAGTACAGAATGGACTCCCCACTAGAGCCTTGGGAAGGGAACACGGCCCGGCAGGCACGTGGATTTCAGCCTCAGGGGACTCAGAACAGAGACTCCGTGGAGGCTGCTGCACTTCTGACCTCCCGAACTATGAGATAATAAATCTGTGCTGTTTAAGCTAAGTTTGGGATAGTTGGTTACGACAGCAATAGGAAACTGATAGCCTCACCAACTGCAAGCCTCTAGTAGCTGATCTGCATAGCCCTGAAGCATGAATTGCCCTAGTGCTAACAATCCAGATCCTCTCCCAAACAGAGTATCTTCCTTCTTCACGTTCCGGCTGGGCTGCAATCACCCAGACAGGATCTAGCCTGTCTCTCTCTCACACACAGGAAGGATTGGACAGGAACACTGGCAGAGACCAGCCTGCTCCTCCCTCCCTGTTCAGCAGGACTGAGGCAACCTAATGTTAGGAAGGGCAGCTGAGGGTAGGGAAGTTGGGACAAGGATGCAACCTCCCTGACCCCAGGATCTTCCTCTGCAAATGGGCACAATGCCACATCCTTTATAAGGTTTCTGGTGAAAGTCACAGCTGGCACCTGAAACATACTTACAATGGTGGCCCGTGAGGGAAACTGAGGGCATCTGGGCAGGAGGCCAAGCTCCCAAGAGCAGGTGAGGCCCATGAGAAAGGGCTACTGGGGAGCGAGCAGTGGGTCCTCCATACAGGAAGGAGATGGCTCAACCAAGTCAGGAAGGTCCCCCTTTCTGAGACCAAATGTCGTGCATGGTCTGCTCATGTTCAGCGAATGAAAGAGCCAAGGAATAATTGAGTAAGAGATGCTCACGTTAGGTGTCACTCCATTTATAAAGAGTCACGTGTCAGCACCAGGCAATCCCACGCTCCAGGCAAATGCTGCCTGGCATTCACTAGAGGGCATGGATGGGACAGAGCCTTGATTTCCAGCTGACAGCAAGCTGCCAAAAGTCCAGAGCTTGGAGGTTCTCTAAGGGGACTCAGAGCAAACACTTGGCTCTAGTTGAGCTGAAAACAATAATAACAACAAACAAAAAATGCCGTCCATACTCTCAGAGAAGAATTCCAGTCCAGAGCAAGAACTGACTCACGCTCTCTTTTACCATCCTCTTAACTACACCCTTCTGACCCATGTTATGGCTCAGAGAAGGGAATTAAGAAAGAAAAAAGAATCAAGGCGTTTTGTAGCTAAGGTGTGTGCACACGCAGTATGATTAATTAAGCAAATAAAGCTGCAAGCCCTGCTCCCAGGGTTGAGAGACAGGGTCGTCCCGTAGGAAGCCTCTGGTACAAAGCGTTCAATGACCCAGTCTCCACCCCACACGCCTCCAGCCAGCAGGCCTGTTTAACAAGACTCCGGCAAGTTCGTGTTCAAATGAAGCTGGATTCCTAAACGAACAGGACACCGTACAGAATCTCGGCCGCCTGTCCCAGGGGCACGTGCTCCAGTAGAAAAGGAAAATAAATTAATACCTTCGTTAACTAGCCCGGGCCGCTGCCAGGCTGGTGGCGGAACAGCCGTGGCTGACCTTTCAACTGGTACAGAGCAAAGTGGGGAACAGGGAGCCTGTATGCTCCCGCAGAAAAACCTAAAAATAAATTTGCAAATAATTTCTCGAGATGCGATGAAGCAGCAGGAGAAATAAAAAAGATGCTAGTGAGCTTGCTTTCAAATTAAACCGTGTCTGGCCAGCTCCACGGTCTCATTTTTTAAACGTCTAAAAAGCAACTTAATGACTGTGCATTTGAATTCTGCATTAATTTCAGTTCAAAATCCTCCCCCTCTTTACTTTTCTTAAAGCAGGAAAGCCTGCAAGGAAAAAAGAAACAAGGATTCCACCCATATGCTAAACGGAAACACTTTTTAAAAGAGAAATCATACGGATGTCCATCGAAGTGAAAGTAACAGACAGAAAAACCAGTGCTCAATTTGAAGGGTCTGGGGCAAGTCCTTTTGTTAGGGAGAGGATGGCCTGGAAGAACTCTAACATTTTAGATCTCTAAAATGTTTCAGTATAAAACCAAGACTTTCCCTTCCTCTCTTTGGCACATTGAAACTGAACCGGTCAGCTGGATCCCAAGCGATGTGACCACAGAAATTTAGAGAGCTAAAAGGAGGCACAGTGCTGAGAATGCACCCCATTCTTAAATGCTATTTTTAGATCTCTGAAGCCAGAGAGGGTTTTAATCGGTATTTTGTGCAAAAATTAGAAAGGCAGGGCCTGGGGAGGTTGCCAAGGGACTGGGGTTTCCCTCGAGGTACAACCAGTTCGCTGATGGGGGAGGTTGGTACCCTGGGAGCCAGTACAAACTGGCCTCAGGGAAAAGAAACTTGTCCCCAAAGGGCTGGAGGAGCAGATCCTAAGCTCTCCACCTGGCCAAGAGGACTCACAATTTTCCGCTCGTAGAACGCCCCGCTGCTGTAGGTGGTGGCCAGGGTGGACGCACACTCTTCCAGGTACCACGGCTTGTAGCCGTTCTCGGTGGTGCTGCTCACGGAGATGGTGTAGATGCTGTTGGTGTAGCCATCACAGGAACAGTGGTCCCCCTCTCTCCCGCCATTCCCAGATGCCCAGACGAAAATGGAGCCCAGGCCCTGCCGACCCTAGACAGGAAGGACAACAAGGTGTCAGTCAGCCCCGGCAGCTACAACTTCGAAGAGTGGGTCTCATACCAGGCCGGAGTCCTTCCCTCGGAATGTCCCTTCCAAGGGTATAAGAAGGATGCATTCAGGGGTGCCTGAGTGGCTCAGTCGGTTGAGCATCCAACTTCGGCTCAGGTCATGATCTCACGGTTCACGAGTTTGAGCCCCACGTCGGGCTCTGTGCTGACAGCTCAGAACCTGGAGCCTGCTTCAGATTCTGTGTCTCCTTCTTCTGTCTCTGCCCCTCCCCCACTCGTGCTCTCTCTCTCTCTTTCTCTCTTAACAGTAAATAAACATTAAAAAAAAAAGATGCATTCAGATTGTATGATGCTACCAAGGACATGGTTCTGTGGGCCCCTGTTTTATTTTAAAGGATTCTTTTACTTTTTTAATGTTTATTTATTTTTGAGAGAGAGAGAACATGAGTAGGGGAGGAGCAGAGAGAGAGAGGGAGACACAGAATCTGAAGCAGGCTCCAGTCTCTGAGCCATTCAGCGCAGAGCCTGATGTGGGGCTTGAACCCACAAAGCTTGAGATCATGACCTGAGCCAAAATAGGATGCTTAACTGACTGAGCCACCCAGGCACCCCTCCTGTTTTATTTTAATAGAGCACTTCTGCCTGTGGTGACAGCTTAATGCTGCAGAATCACAGATTGCACTGAGGAGATGGCCCAGAAAGACCTCTCTGTTCTTCATGGGAAAATCAAGGGCCTTCAAACAAGCTGTTCTATTCCAGAGCCATGCCTGTAATTTCCATCGTAATGTCCGATCATCACAAAGAGCAGTATTACTGAGATGAAAAATTGATGGCTGAATTTATAACATTAATTTTTCTGGACTGAAAGAGCTGGTCCTGTGAGGCAGAGGGTGAATTTGCTTAAAAACCCAGTGGAAAAGGCACATGTCTTGGAGAGCAAGCTAATTTTTAAAAATTGTTTAATGTTTATTTATTTTTGAGAGACAGAACATGAGTAGGGGAGAGGCAGAGAAAGGAGGACACACAGAATCCGAAGCAGGCTCCAGGCTCTGAGCTGTCAGCACAGAGCCTGATGTGGGGCTCAAACCCATGAACCATGAGATCATGACCTGTGCTGAAGTTAGATACTTCATGGTGCTCCAGAGCAAGCTAATTTTTGAGAAGAGGGGGTGGGACTCTGAATTCTGGGTGAGGACTGAACAGGTAAAAAGGGTCATGGTCCAGAATGCCCTGGCTGCTCATGGCCATCTTATGAGGGCTTCCCAGTGTCCCTGCCATGGGTCCGCATTAAAGCAGTCAGATGGTCAATGCCAGCCAAGGCCAGAGCTTCACCTGTACCTAGGTTTTTATTTTTAGGAATGCACACAGGAGAGCAAGTGTTTGAGAGGCAGTGGTGGTCAGGGTAGCTTCCTGCAGCTCTGTTCCATCCCACATCCACAGAAGCAATGATTTCTGATCCAACCAAGTCACAAACACCAGCTAAAGATGAACTAATCCAAGACAGAGCTCACCATTCTGCCCAAGTGGCTGGACCCATTGGTGGTGCACTGCCAGCCCCAGAGAGCAGTGCCAACACCCATGTGGGTGAAACTGGACCCACAGGGCTGGTAACGTTGGTGTCCTTGCCGGGGACCCTTCTTTCCAAATAAGTGGGAGGAAATTGATACTTATGCCCAACAACTGGCCAATTCAAAGAAAACCTGCAACAGAATTCTGCGATCCCCACAGAGTCCAACTGAAGCCTTGCTGCTGACTCAGGGGGCATTACGCTCACTCTGAGTTCAAGTCCATCCCAGGCTGAGTAGATCCAACTACTCTGAAAGCCCCATGACGTTCCACTTTGTAGACCAAATGGACTATAGTTCTTTGCCCTTTTGTGCCTATTTGTCATGACTCTGATATTTCCTCCAGTTTCCAACCTGAGGCTCTCAACACAGTCCACAGAAGGTCCCTCACGCCTACGCAATCCCGCTGCTCAAAGCTGCCTCACTCACTCCACTTTCCACATGTCCCAGGGGGGACTGTCCACATGGCCATGAGCTCCACAGAAAGGTTACTCACATTTAGCCAAAAGGTCAACCTTCTGGAAGAAAGGCACAAAGTACCTTAGAAATGGGTGTGTCTGTATGTAATTCTCTTTGAAACTAGTTCAAAGAAACGGAAATCCAAATAAAAAGGTATTTAACCCATCAGAGCCGATCTTTATTCCATGCGGATTATTTATTTATGAAACACTGTCATTTTGCTAAGTGGGGCCTATAATCTTATTGTTCCAGAAGCACAGACGATGCCTCCACACAGCATTCCTCGTACCGGAGCATGCACACAGGTCACTGGGGGCTTTGCTCCATGGCAGACTCAGACTTGGCAGGTCTAGGGGGAGCCCCGAGATTCTGTATTTCTTTAAAATAGTTTACTTTTTTTTATTTTTAAAAAATGCTTGTTTATTTTGAGAAAGAGAGAGCCAGACAGTGAGCAGGGGAGGGGCAGAGAGAGAGAGGGAGACAGAGAATTCCAAGCAGGCTCCACTCTGTTAGTACAGAACCCGGTGTGGGGCTTGAACTCACAAACCACGAGATCAGGACTGAGCCAAAATCATGAGTCAGATGCTTAGCTGACTGAGCCACCCAGGCTCCCCCAAGATTCTGTATTTCTAATGAGCTCCCAGGTGATGCCCGCGTGGTTGCTTCTGGACTCCACTTCGGGTAACAAGGGCCTAAAGTGCCAAAGGCATATATATGCCACCTTACACCACACAGTTACTCCTAGACCAATCCATTCTCTCAGGTGTCAAGGCATCAAAAACCTTTCTCCTTCCTGAAAAGTCTCCTAAAAAGAATGTGAAAGTGAGGTGGAGAAAATACCCAGATCTGAGGTGTGGGAGATGTGTTCGCTGTCTCTTTCATGTTCATTTCCCAGGTCATGGAAGCCACAGGGCAGAAGTTATAGGAGACGACAGTTTAACCCCAGCAAGGAACTTGTATTTCTGTTCAGGACAGTCACAACCTCAACTGGATCAAAACCTATTTCAGCGTCCTGCCTGGGAGGTGAAGGGTTCATCTCTGAACTCCGAAGCACCGTTCCTGAGGGCTAGCAAATGCCCGGCATCTGGGCAAGGCCAGCCTTTCCAGTCTCAGCCATGTTGCATGTCCCCTTTGGGATGACAAGCTACGTGAGGGGTAAAGCTTCCTAAGGACCGACATTAGGCACATCCCTATGCCAAATTATGGTCTCTGAAGTCTCCAAACCACATCGTCCACCAGAAATGAAGTCAGACTTGACAGAAAAAGACTGTAGGTGACAAATGGGGCACCGAGGAGGAAAAACAGATGGGGGAATGTGGTCTGGTTTGAGATCACCAAATTTCTAGGAGGATTTTCAGTGACAACTTTAGACGGCTACGATTTAAGGCTCCCTATATGATATATTTTACTTCAGAATGACTGAAAAAAAATGAAATGACCTCAGTATTTCAAGCAACTGTGACAAGAATGACGGGGAACCACATGGTCCCTTCTGCAGCTTCCTCACCCCCCCGACAGCCTGATAAAGCTGACGCTGCTCGGAATTCGGCACGCAAAGAGCCCCTCTCTGCAGCTCCAGGCTTTCCAAAGTCCTCCATGGGTTCGTCTACACAAACCCAAGTAAACTGAGATACCAAAAAATTGTTTGAAAACAATTTGGGGCACCTGGGTGGCTCAGTCAGTTAAGTGTTGGACTCTTGATTTCGGCTCAGGTCGTAACATCATGGTTCGTGGGATTAAACCCCATGTTGGGCTTTGTGCTGACACCATAGAACCTGCTTGGGATTCTCTCTCTCTCTCTCTCTCTCTCTCTCTCTCTGCTCCTCCCCCACTCACACATACACACTGTTTCAAAAATAAATAAATTTAAAAAACTTAAAAAAAAAAGAAAGAAAACAATCATTTACTTATCCAGGAAATGGGAGGCCCTGTCCTAAGACATCAGATCTTTAGAAATCATCTTCTAGAATAACACATGTTTAGGATTAATGCCATTCAAAGCAGTGTCTTCCACACAGAAAATGTGATCTCTAGTTTATAGCTTAAATTAAGCTTAACTTTTAGGATGTTCCACTTGTCACCAAGAGTGAGATCCATGTGATCTAGTGGGTGGTAGGAGCTGAGTACTGGGAAGATAAGATATTTTTACCGGGCAGCAGCCCCTTGTAGGCAGCAGCTGACTTGGTCACAGAACCTTCCGGCACCTGGCACAGCTCAGGTGCTCAGCAACCTGACAGAAGCAGCCTTTGCATTTTCTTGGAGTTATGGGGGTGAGGGGTGGGGGCAGGCAAAGGAGGCTGTGTGGTGTCGCAGGCATGACCATAAGGTCAAATGCCAGGTTGGGAGCATTCTAACACATAAATGCTCAAACTCCACAAAAAAGTAATAGAAAATGGCCAAACTCAATACATCCAGAAAAGCAATCAAGTCATATTATTTAGAATAAAGAAATGATGAACAGGGTTTAAAAAAGATGGCTCCTCTATGGGGCAGGGCCAGGGGTTGGGCAGAGGGTAGACAAAGAAAGATTGCCTTTAACACAATCTTCTGATAATATTTGATTTATTCATTAACTATTTATTAATCACATTTTAATCATGGTGCATAGGTTACAATAAGTAAGGACTTTAAAAAAATGTTTTAAAGCATAAACAATAAGGGGCACTGGGTGGCTCAGTTGGTTAAGCCTCTGACTCTTGATTTAGGCTCAGGTCATGATCTCACAGTTTCATGAGTTCAAGCCCCGCATCGGGCTCTGTGCTGATGGTGTGGAGCCTGCTTGGGGTTCTCCCTCTTTCTCTGCCCCTCACCCACTTGCACTCTCTTTGTCTCTCTCAAAACAAATAAATAAACTTCAAAAAAAAAGATTTATAAAGCACAAGTAATAAAATGGACTTGAACCACCCTCCTCCCCAGCCCTTCTCCCCCATCTCCAATAGAAGTCAGAAGTATGAATGCTGACCCAGGGACGCTTGGACTTCCTGCCCAAACCCCTGCCAGCATCGCCAGGCCATACCCTATACTCTGGGCTGGGCCTTGTTGGGCCACCCAAAGCCACCCGGACACTGACCACAACTCTGTCTGCCTGCTCCAAGAAGCTGTCCTCACCCAGAAATCTGCCGCACCACCTGGCTTACAAGAACTGGGTCATCTCCAGTCCCTCCTTCCCTTCCCCCTGCATTTTTGACTCCCAAGGACCCAGAACTAATGATCACAGAGTGACTGTGGGTGGGCCTCCCGGTGGGTGGAGGAGAAGAAGGCTGCCAGCTTCCTCTGCTTCCCCTCAGCTGGTCAGTGGAGAACCAGTGCTTGGATGCTGGCTCTGTTTAGTCCCTGGTGAGGCTCCACCCAAGAAATCCTAAACACATTAGGCTGTGTGCTGGCACTGAGGGCAAAAAGGCCAGGCCTTCCTGCTTTGGAGGCCCTAGATTAGCACACGCTCGTGACGGACACAGGAAGCTCCACAGCTGGGTGTTTCCATGGGCAGGTGGTCCGAGGCTCAGGACACCCCTTCCACCTGCACATTCCAGGTTAACAGGCCAGGTAGTTGGACTAAGAGCCCGGCTGCCCATCTTCACATACCCCTTGGCTGGGGGCTGTCAGGCTTCAAGGCACAGAGTCCTGGGCTTGGTGGGTGATCAGCTGGCACCTGCTGAAATAGCCGTTCTATGACAAGGTGAAATTCTTCTGCTCTGGATGGTAGAGAGCCACCTCCCTGAGCCCCTAAATGACTTCTCCCTCACACTGGTCCTGGCACAGCAGGGCCATCCTGGTCCTCTTTTGGGGCTCTGGCTTGTGTCACTCTGTTTTTAATTGCTTAAAACTTTTTTTTACCCTTCCCCCCGCCCCGCCCCTGAGAGATCCACCGAAGCCCTGAACAACTCACACCTTTTTAATGCCATACTCGAAGGCTTGTTTAGCCAGGCGGCCAGGCCCATCCACGGTCTTCCCGTCGTCGTCCGGCCCCCAGCTCGCGCTGTAAATGTCGATGTAGTTGGGTCTGATGCCCAGAGACTTGGCCTCAACCACATCCGTCACGTCGCCATCCAGCATGCGGATGCCTGCAAGCACACAAGGGGGCTCCATGCACGCCTACTCTGCACTTGGGAGGGCGGCAGAGACCGTGACCCCAGGGCACAGGGGTACGGCCAGGGAGCCCCACACAGTTCTGGAGCCTTCCAGTGTCATTCTGGAAAGCTTTCCCCCCATCCTGTGCTGGCCGAGGTGAAGGACTTCAAATACCATCTGGGGCCACGCTGTGGCGTCCCCGACACAGGACAGCAGCAAAGGAAACATAAGTGTTTGGAAAATATAGGATTTAAGCAATTTCCTCAGTAGCACGATATCATTCTGGTATTTAACAACAGAACATATTAGACGTATTATGATTATTATTTCTAGAACAGAACTCTGGGGTCATTTTCAACTTTCCCTGCTGTCAACAGTTTATTTCTCCTTTTTAAAAAACATGACTCCATCTCTAATTTGTAATTAGGAGTTTTTAACCTGAAAGACGGAAGGCCTCCCCCTAGCATATCAAGGCGGGGGGTGGGGGGCATCTTATCTCAGTGTATGTTCTGGTTCCGGGTTCCCCAGAGGGCTCTTTAGGTGCTGGGGAGTACAGATTCCTCAAGAGCACCTCAAAAGGAGAGGGGGTGAGCCAGGAACCTCTTCCAAAGCCTGCCTCCTCGGCCAGGGGTCCCCTGCCCGCCCTGGGCCCAGCATTTGCCTCCATTAATGATTACACTCTGCACCCAGCAAGTGTGGTACCCCCGTGCCTCACCCAGAGAGGGGGTCTTAGCGATGCTGGGATGTGACTGGAAAGCAAGGGTAATGATGGCCACCAGCATGTCCTGCCTGGACGCAGAATGGGACCTCTCTGAGGCTCAGAAAACCTGTGCCCTCTCACCCTGGATCAGCGCTCTCTAGGTGACTCCTCGGGGACCACAGCCACTCCGCTCAAAGGTCCCCAGAAACCCCTCCTCCACCAGGCCCAGCTCCATGTGTGTGGTGGCCATGCCAACGAATTTTAAATCTTGAGCTATTTAAGACATAACAGGAAAGAGGACTTTTTCTGATTATAAGCATCACATATGCTCTTTGCAGAAAGTTTGGAAAATAGAGAAATAACTAGTGATAATATTTTGGTTATTTTCTTCCAGTATTTTTCTTTGGCCACAGCATGCACTTTCTCTCCAAGTTCTTTTTTTACCACAGAACCTCATACAGAACATTTCCCTGCGCCATTAAAGACTCTTCTAAGACTCGATTGTTAATGGCCGCAGCTTACCCTCCCGTGCACCCCAGCCCAGGCGGCACTTTCCCCGAGGTTTGCCTCACTGAGCAGAGAGGCCCCCACCTCCCCCAGACTGGGCTGGATCTACTCATGCAATATCCCAGAATCTGCGTCGACAAGAGAGCACATATGCCAAAAATAGAAACGCGGAATACAAATGACTTTAAAAGACGGAACGGTGACTTTTCCCCAGGATGAAAAGAAATGGTACAGGGCTCAGGCAGGAAGAACCACAAGAAAGAGACTCTTTGAGGGGACACCCTCCCCAGGGGCTCAGGGACAGATGTGGGATGTGGATTAAACCTTCCTGTCCCACCCATTTTAACTGGAATTGTGGAGATGCCTTGCTGTCCCTTTTGATGGATAGTTGAGAGGCAGAGATCCCTAACACATAAATTTCGAATGATACCTAATCTCTCACCCAGTAACACAGGGATCGTAGACGAACAACTAACAGTACTTTATGATTTGTCAGGGTGAGAAACTTCCTACCTACAGAGAATGTGAAGATGATTTAAATGCAGTAAATTCTTCCACCCTATCAACTTGTCCTGCCTGGTTTTTGAAGGTTCAGGTTGTCCTGAAGTGTTCTCTTTCAGGCCCGTCCTAACAATTCTGGTTGTGAGTTGAGAGAGAAGGTAAGAGGCACCGTGCAGGGTCCCTGGGAAGCCAAGTAGGACAGTTGTGCTGATAGGAGGAGGGAGGGCCACCATAGGGCACACTATCTTGGCCCTGTGCTTACGTGGGACACAAAGCAAACTGGAACCGCTTACTCCAGAAGCCTGGAAATCACACTCAAAATCAATGTCAGAGAAATTTATAGCAAAACAACAGTGGTCTGGGAGACATCAGGAGTTCAGTGACAGGGCCAAGAGCCATTTGGGAGTGTTACGGCACAGGCAGTGACAGAGGGTGGTGCTGGAGTCATCAGAAGAACCATGTCTTTATGGCGGAAAGATCTTAAAAATGAGAAGCAGAAATAAATTCTAACTTCAACCCTGTCTGTTCTATCTTCTGGCTCGCTATCTATTTCCCTTCCTCTCTTTACTACCTGTTATGGACTGAATGTTTGTGTTCCCCCACCCACATTCACACGTTGAAGCCCCACCCCACCCGTGTGGTGAAGACAGGAGTTTTAGGAGGTAATTAGCTTTGGATGAGGTCATGAGGGTGGGGCCCCCACGATGGGCTTAGTGCCCTTATAAAAAGAGTCCGCAGACAGCTTGCTTCTTCTGTCTCTCTCTACCGCATGAGGACACAGAGAAGTTAGCCATCTGTGAACCACCAAGTGGGCCCTCACAGAGGAGCAGAATGAACAAGCACCATGACCTTGGACTTCCAGCCTCCAGAACTGTGAGAAGTCTGTTGTGTAAGCTCCCAGTCTGGAATTTTGTTATGGTGGCCCCAGCTGATGCAGACAGGACCTCAGCTGCCTGGCTTAGGATGGGCCAGGAAGCCACCACTGTTCACACACTAAGATGGCACCACATGGCCAGTAGATGTGGACTCCTGTCACCACTCCCGAGGAGTGGCCCATGGAGCAGAGCTCTCTACGGACAGTGTGCCATGGGACCGGCAGGAGGGAGGTGGGGCATGCCACAGGTGACAGTCCTGCCGTGACCACCAACTAGTGACTCTGGGAATTACCCCATGTCACTGAGCCTCCATTTCTTATAGATTGCATTGATGAAAGTTATCATATCTACAAAGGTGCCATAAAAGCTAAAAAAGAGGGGTGCCTGGACAGAGACGCAGAGATCCAAAGAGACACAGATTCCGAAGCAGGCTCCAGGCACTGAGCTGTCAGCGCAGAGCCCGACGTGGGCTCACCAACTGTGAGATCATGACCTGAGATGAAGTCGGACGCTTAACCGACTGAGCCACCCAGGCGCCTCAGTTTTTTACCTTTGTTTTAAAAACATATGCTATTTGATAATGTATGAAGGATCATAAGTTACATACATGTTAGTGGTAAAGCCTAAGGAAACTGACACTCACAAGCCCTCCATCCATTCAATGTAAATATAAACATGACCCACTGGGGTCTCTACCTATGCCCTGCCCCTCACAGAGGAAATTACTCAGAATTTTGGACTGTCTTTTCATAACTTTTTTTTTTTTCAAATAAAGGGATGCTTATTATATAGTTTTAATGTTTATTTTTGGGAAAGAGAGAGAGACAGAGCATGAGCAGGGGAGAGGCAGAGAGAGAGGGAGAAAGAGAATCCAAAGTAGGTTCTAGGCTCTGAGCTCTCAGCACAGAGCCTGATACAGGGCTTGAACTCATGAACTGCCAGATCATGACCTGAGCTGAAGTCAGATGCTTAACGGACTGAGCCACCTAGGCGTCCTCATTGCCTTTTAAAAACTAGTGTTTTAACACAATTGTATGCATGCTTAAATAACATATTGCTTCCTTTTGCTTTACTGGGAATTAATCCTTCATTGGTTAGACACATTACCACTATCTTCTTTCAGTTGAAGCCTTGTCTTCTCAACTTTATTTATAGTATCTTTTGCTAGACAGAGATACTTAATTTCAAAGGAGTAAGAACAACTTCCCTTTGAGGATCAAGGGAGTTATAACGGAAGCCAAATTTATGTGAGTTCATTGGGATCTATTGCGGGGTTCCTTTCTCCCTTTTATAGGTGGGGCAGATCCACTTTTTACATCAGCTCAGTGTACTTTCTTTCTTTCTGATTTCTGGGTGGACACGATGAGTCCGGGTGATCTGAAAGGTTACCCTTCTTCAGTCACTGGTCTCTGTGCTCAGGGCTTCCCTCTGTCAGAGACACTGAGCCCAGGTGCTTACTTAGCCACCGGCCCAAAGAGAGGGGCCATACCAGTAGTACAGGATGTTGGCAGTGTGCTGTGGCAACGGTGTGGCCTCTGGCAAGATTAAAGAGCAGCTCACAGTGGGGGAAAGAGAACAGGGGTCAGAGAGTCCTGGGGTGGGATCCCAGCTCTGTCTAACCTCAGACCAGGATCTCAACCTCTCTGAGCCCTTGTCTTCCCCAATATTTACCTGGCGGAATAGCTGAGAGAGTTAAATATATGTTGAGGCCATAGTGCCTGGTGCTGTTCGAGAAATGGTCGCTTTTTCTTTATATCCTTATGTTCCACAACAGGCTTTCGAGGGCAGCAGAAGGCCTTGACAGCCACACAGGCAGCCAAAATCAATTCTGCTGTTCTAGTGCCGAAATGCAACCTGTTATTCTAGACTTCTCCATGCAAGTTAGAGGTGTTGGAATGCCTACCTTTAAACAAATATGTATTTATTTTGAGAGAGAGAGAGAGAGAGAGACAGAAAGAGAGAGAGCACGGGGAGGGGCAGAGGGAGAATCCCAAGTGGGGCTCAATCCCACAAACCAGGAGATCATGACCTGAGCTGAAATCAAGAGTTGGGATGCTGGGGCGCCTGGGTGGCTCAGTCGGTCGAGCGTCTGACTTCAGCTCAGGTCATGATCTCACGGTCCGTGAGTTCGAGCCCCGCGTCGGGCTCTGGGCTGATGGCTCAGAGCCTGGAGCCTGCTTCCATTCTGTGTCTCCCCCTCTCTCTGCCCCTCCCCCGTTCATGCTCTGTCTCTCTCTGTCTCAAAAATAAATAAAACATTAAAAAAAATTAAAAAAAAAAAAGAGTTGGGATGCTCAACCGAATGAGCCACCCAGAGGCCCCTGAATGCCTACTTTTTAAAAATTTCAGTATAACTAGCATACAGCATTGTATTAATTTCAGTATACAATATGGTGATTCAACAGTTCTATGCATTACTCAGTGCTCGGTGCCTCGTCTTGAACACGAAGAACGAGATGCCGGAAGACATCACAGATCTGTAAAAGCAGACAACCAGGATGATTTCTCAATACCTCTCCCGATGCTTTTCATCTCAGAAGAAGACTGACAGATGTGTGAGGAAGGAAGCATAATGTATTTAGATTTTAATGAAGCATCTATTTTCCCCCACGCTGAGAAGTTGCCAACAAAGAAAAGGTAAATATTTTCAGAGCTCCAATATTAGCTTTAAATGTGAATGGTTCTCTGGAAATGCCAACATGAAGAAAAACAGTAATTGTTTCTCTAATGGAAATGAAAGACCCATCCATTTACTGTACATTGTCCGGAACAACAACAACAAAATTTGGACCAATCGTGTGGACGGCCAGTGAGCTCCAGGTGGTGGGCGTGCTCACAGGTGCGGCAGCGTTGCAGGCTTCAGAGCTCACGGTGACAGGGCGAATGTGCTGACGGGTCCACCCTGAGGACCGGTCTGTGGGAGGATCACTGAAGAGAAGGAAGATGGTGCTTATGCGTTCTGGTGTGCACAGAAGCTGTGTCCAGGAGCGAATCACACAGGCTGGCCTCACTTTAAACAAGGTGTGCTTTCCTATAAAACTGCCTGGACCCAATAATATTTTACGTGCCCTGCAGAACCTGCTGAAATGAAGGACTGTACAAGTCTCTTGGTCAAGTGTAAATAACCAACAGCACTTTTTCCATAGTGACCTGTCCTTCCTCCCCTCTCCCTGCTACGAATTTATAGTGTGACTTTCCAAATTACCGGCCTAGCAACGTGCTGTTGACCCTGTGAAGTGGCATGAGACACAGCAGTTCCCCTGAACTTTCTGAAGAATCTCCATGTTAAAAGGCATGGCAAGGTCAGTGTGACCAGATTTGGAGACAGGCTATAAAGAGGTATTTAAGCTAAAATGAGGCCATCTGGGTGGGTCCTAATTCCCTATGCCCGGTGCCCTTATAAGAAGAGGAAATTCAGGGGGCACCTGGGTGGCTCAGTCGGTTAAGCATCCAACTCTTGATTTTGGCTCACATCATGATCTCACAGTTTGTGAGTTCCAGCCCCGCATCAAGCTCTGCATTGACTGTGTGGATCCTGCTTGGAATTCTCTCTCTCCCTCTCTTCTCTGCCATGTGTATGTTCTCTCTCTCTGTGTCTCTCTCTCTCAAAAAAAAAATAAACTTAAAAAAAAAAGAAGAGGAAATCCAGATATGGGCAATGCAGAGACCAAGTGGTGACCATAGGAGGACACAGTGAGAAGCAGCCATCTGCAAGCCAAGGAGAGAGGCCTCAGTAGAAACCAAACTTGCCAAAAGCTTGATCTTGGACTTCAAGCCTCCATAATGGACAGAAAATAAATTTCAGCTGGTGAGCAAGGAGGCACCAACTAAATGTATTTAGATTTTAAATCTTTTGGCTTCTGAAGGGGACAAGAAGATGGTAACAAAAAATGGGGGCAAGGAGAAGAACACACACACACACACACGCACACACCCCAATGCAAGAAGTCAGTGATCAGCCCAGCTTGTTAATGTCTAGAGGAAGGCAGGGGAGCAGGATGAGCTGGGCCCACTTTTGTTTATTGAGAAGTAATATATTTTGCCTTCAGCAAGTGAATGGCAATGCAAGAGCAATGAACAGCAGCAAGTAAAATTAGATTGTAGCTTCCTAAGTGTGACAAATAGGTCTCCCCAACAAATTTTGTTCATTAGTCCTGAGTTTATTTTAGTAAATCCACAGAAAATTGGTTTTTGGGGTCCTCCCCCCCCCCCAATAAACCCACAGTACATTCTGTTCTATGAGCAGACATTCTGGGCCAAGTGAGGTTTCAAAAGTTGTTTGGAATTGTTACAAACCGAAAAGGTTTCTGTCAACTCTCCTTATTGCCTAAGACAGTAACAGGGCTCTCAAATCTCTAAATATGGCCATACATGACAGCCTTGTTCAACAAACACCAGGGAGCTGTGGTCTGCTAAGTTGTCGGGACACATCTACATTCACCATTGTCACAGGAAATTCTTACAGACCAGTGGTTGACGCTCACGCCAAGTTTCTCTTGGTCTCCTACTCCGTTTTTGATCTCCTGATAGAGCCACACCATTTCTTTCCAGAGTGGAAATGCAGCAGTGGCCACTGGCGTGCCAGGAAACTCATGGGCATGTCCTACCCTGGAGCCCGGGGTCAATGAGATGAGGCCCATGCTAGGTAGGGTCTAGCATTAACCATGCCTTTTATTTTCTGTTATTCTGATGCTTTGACATCTTGGGGCCTTGTGGACCCTGGAGGGATCCACACCCCAGGGCTGGCCAATTCCTCAAAATAGTAAAGAACTCTTCCAGGAGGCATGTCTTCCATGTGCAAATTAATCAAATCCAGAGCCCACACTTCCAACAGCCTCTTGTGCTCTGGGGCCCCTCCATTTGCCCTAATCCCCGCACGACCAAGTACCAGACCACTAAGGACAGCCCCTAAGCCCCAGAGCCCACCGAAATGATTCAAATGAGCCATCCTCACTCTGTTGACTCTGCCATGCCCACTTCTTTCTGCAGAAACCACTATAAGCCACTACTTTCCTGGCTCCCTCTGTCTCCAGACCAGCTTCTGAGGCTTCCCTTCCTGGCCTCCACCGTGTGGAGCACTCTCTCATCTTAGGAACTGTGAGTAACAAACTTTGTTCGATGCCATTGTCTCCTGATCTGTTGGCCTCGCCGTGCTTAAATAATAACGACTACAGCTTAAAACAGGTCAGTCGTTCATAATCAGGTTCTGCTGATTTCTCAAAGAATGGTAAAAACCAGAAGAGCCTCAGTCGCTACCTTGAGATTTGACATCTAGACTGGCTCTCATGGTCTCCCCACCAGGGATCAGGGGCCAGAGAGCAACAGTGGATCACACAGGGGCCCACAGAGAGTCAGCGGGGTCGGCGGCTGGGGACACTGGGCACAACAGCATGCTTCCAAGCCAGCTGGGGCACCCACATATCCGCTCTGCGTGTGGCGACAGTGAGGGACCCTGACAGGATGTGCACCTGTGACAGCGAGCACAGGCCCTGAACTGGCTCCTGAAGGAGACCAGCACATGGCAACACCAAGACACTCACATGGCCTCGAACAAAGGCCATCTTAGGCTCAGCTTGTCACTTAGATTTGAACGTGCCCTTATCTATCTGTCTCACATACACCCAGAAGCAGCTACCCTTCATCCAGTGTTTGTGAGGGCAAGCTGGGAACTGGATTGTGCACCCCAGGGCATTCGAGAGCCAGTCTTAACTGTCTTCTGACCAGCAGATCCCAAGGCTGGTGAGGGTGAAGCAGCTATGGCCGGTTCTTGTCCATCTCCTCCTTCCCAGGGATCCTGCTTCACTTAGGGATATTCAGACCCAGCAGGCAGGGGCCTTTGATGAGAATGTGGGGTGAAGATTAGGGAGGTGGGGAACCCCAGCTCCTTGAGAGCTCAGCTCTGAAGTAGGAGCTGCGCACATTCACAAAATCCCCCCCATAACTTCCAAAGCACGTTAAATCCTACTGCCGTTGAAAATATACTTGGAGCCTTTGAAGATTAATCTGTAGGTTCAACTGTCCTCTTAAAATGCTCACAAGCCTAAACTGTTTAATGGAAACGCTAATGAGACTTGAGAGTTCTGTGACTCTGAATTAACATAATTAACTAATTTATGAGCGTGGATTAATTTAGCTGTTATGTACTTAACATTTTCATGTGTATGAAAGGAAAAACATGATTCAGTTCCCCGAGCAAAATATGGAACAAAAACACCAACGGAAATTTGGCTGTTGGCTGTGTCACTTTCCTTCCCAGAAACCGAGTAAACACAGGCTAAAAAGATGCTCGGACTTCTTGAGGCCTGAGCAGGGGAGATTTTCTGTTTCCAAGTGTCTGCCAGGTCCCCCGAGGTAGGGGGTGTCCTGGCAGCCTCCAGCTCCCTTGCTCCCTTGCTGCCCGCACCCCAGCAGCCTTGGGATCTGCTGGTCATGTTTCTTCACATCCAGAACCAGGGCGCGCTGGGGTCAAAAAATGCTGTGTTCCAGGCAACACTTGTCCTGGCTCAGGAAAATGTCTGAGTCACATTAAGCATCAGGACAGGTGAGAAGCTTACCAAAAGCTAGGCTCTTCCTAAAGTTCAAGGGCGAGAGCTTCACTCACCTGCCCCATGGGATGCTGGGAGAGGCCCTGAAGCCAAGAAGCCCTAATGCAGTGGCCAGGCTCAGATGCCTCCCAGGATGGTAGGGAAGGCTCTGTCCCAGGGAGCGCACCTTGTAGGTGAGCCTCTGTGGCTGCTGAGCTGATGACTGGTGGACACGGCCAAGTCTGAGAGTTTGCCCACCACCAATGCCAACCTGAAGCAGAAGGGCCAGAACATTATGGGGAGCAGAGCAACGAGAAGGGAAACTATCCATAGGGCTGAATTTTTTTTTTTAAAGGTTAACTGAGTGAGAGTGAAGAAAGGTGTATTTTAAAGCCCTTGAAGGTTTTTGTTGTTGTCCTTCCTTTGTTTTTTTTTTTTTTTTGAAATGCAAGTGCTTGACTTAAGCTTTAATTGCTTAAGGCATCCATTTCAAAGAGCCCTCAAAGTCTTCAAAGACTATTTTTCCTGAGTAAACATTGCCAGCCACCCTAGATAAAGGGCCAGGCCACTTCCCTCCTCCACTGAGGTGCCTTTGTTTTAGAGATCTCAATTGATTTTGATAACTGACCATTTGGGCCACTTGTCTTTTCCTAGCACTTTAAATTCTCGCTCTCACATTTTATTAGTTTATTTTGTTAAACATTTTATTTTTAAGTAATGTCTGCAGGCCACCTTGGGGCTCGAACTCACAACCCCAAGATCAAGAGTCGCATGCTCTACTGACTGAGCCAGCCAGGCGCCCTGCCCATATTTTAAATTGACCAATAGAGTGAGCCCATGAAGCCCTAGGTTCCCACCCTCAGCCCCAGTGAGAGCAGACACCCCAATACATCCCACCTGTGCATGCTCTCTCTCTCTCTCTCTCTCTTTCTCTCTCTCTCTCTCTCTCTCTCTCACTCTCTGTATCTCCAACCCTGCTATGTGGCCCCCAGGTGTGCTGTGTCAATTCCAGGTCATTGGTAATAAACGTCTATTTTTCTGTTTCCTGATGGTTTTGCTAAAGGGTGTTTTGCAATCAAAAGAACCACAAGGGGCCATCCAGTTGTAACACTGGTTTGGAAAGGGGAGATGTCTGCGTCAGGCTCACCTGGGGTTCCGGTCAGCGACACCGGCATTTCTAGCCAATAGCAAAGGATAGCATTACTATCAATAGGCTGAGATGGGCATAAAACAAAAGGTTAAGTGAGAAGAGAGGCCAAGAATGACCCATCTGTACCCTCCTATGTTATTCCCACCATGAGAGGAGGTTGAAAAATCTAGCTTATTCTATTTTAGGCTAGAATAAGGAAACAAGGTCGAAATTATGTTTGGAAAGAATATGAATTCAGTCAAGGATAAGAATACACATGCACACTACGGAACCTTCTTTTTTGCTTCTGTTCCTGCTCACAGGGCTTGGTGGCAGCTGTCCTCACCCCATCCCCGCTATGTCCCAGCATTAAAGAGATACCACCGCAAAGGGACAATCCAGGCTTCAAGTCAACGGGTCTGAGTTCACATCTTGGCTCTGCCTCCTAGCGGCTGTGTGAGCCTGGGCATGGTGGGTAACCTCTCTGATTATTGGTTTCCCCTGGTAGAAAACTGCTGTAGTAATTCCAACTCAGGATCGGTCTGAGGATGAGATGCCAACAGCAAGTGGAGAGAGCTGTTACCATCATCACAATAAAAACACTAAGCAGATTTGACCATGCAGGAAAACAGTGATCAGTCTACCTCTCCTTGGGGCCCAAATCCTCAGAGATAACATGAAAAAGAGAAGGAAAAAAAAAATCAGTAAAAGCCTTGGAAAACAAGATCAGAAGATGAGATCTTTCAAGGAACTGTGGAAAGACAGCAAGCAGATGGGATTAACCAGCAGGAAGTTTCAGAAGGGTTTGAAATCCCGGGATCCAGAGGCCTGGTGTGCAAACACAGGAGGGGTCCCTGAGCAGGCGTCAGTGTGGGGAGCTAAAGAAGCAGGTTAGCCTCCACCTCCTCCAGGCTGAGCAGTGAGCAGCAGCAGGCTTTATTCAGATGCCAACACTGAGGCCAGAGAAGGTGGGACAGGGAGGCCATCTACCACCCTGCCAGAAGTAATATGATCCAGCAGAAGGTCCCACCCCCGCCCACATCATAGACAGACTGCTGCCATCAGGACTGACAAACACCACAAGCAGACAAGGATCTGTGAGCACAAACACAAGTGCACACAACCAATAATCAGCAATTAGGAGGAAAACCAACATCAAGAAAGAGAACCCCCAAATGAAAAAGCTAAACAGAATGGCATCAATAAGAGGAAGCCAAGGAGATAATGGTTAATGCAGCAAATGGGAAAAAATTCCCAAAGCAAGTATTGTTAATATCTTTAAAATGATGCAAGAAAGTAGTGCGTCTTTGAAAAAAATCAACTAGAAGACTTCTGCTTCCAGGAACATGGGAGTAGAAGCACTTCTCCCCATTCTTCCTCCTAAGAAAAGCCAAAACTCTGGACACTGTGTAAGAATGAGACATAAGACTCTGAAAGGTAGAGAGAAGGCAGACTATCCAGAGATCTCAGGACCCAAGGAACAACATGGTGGTAAGTTCCCTGGGATTCTTTTTGTCTCACATATCTGGGGACTTGGAAATGGATATGCTGGCAGCCTGGAAGCGTCAATGGGAACAGACCAAAAAAGAATCCCCCAAAGCCTGTTCCCTCTAGCCAAAGCACCAAGGAAGGGCAACACAGCAAGAGAGAAACTTTTCACACAAGAACCACTCTACTCTAGCCAAACGCCACAGACGACATTGTGGTACTACCTCTACCCACAGCAGCAAAGACCAAGTGGGGAGCCTAGACCTTTACCCCTGCAAGGCTGTAATGAGGAACCTCAACATCCCTCCTAGTTGATGTCAGAAAAGGGCAATTAAGGAGCAGGTCTTTTCCCTTGCCAACCAAAAAAGGGGCTCATTCCCATAGTGTCAGTAAAGATCTTGTGGGGAAGCTTGGCCTTCCACCCTACCTGGCAGTGAGAAGATGTCTCTCCCTCCCCACTGGAGTCATATCAGGAGGCCTGGTGGTGAGTCAGAATTTTCATCATCAACCACAGTAACGAGGTGAACCCCTGCAGTGTCAATAGAGACCACATGGAAAGCTGGAACTCACACCCTGCTCAGCACTGAGGAGGAGCTCTCCCATTCTCAGATGCCAACAGTGGGTAAGTGAGTGGACTTGGATGTCTACCTACACCTGGCAATGATGAAGCAGTGGGGCCCCCTTCAGCAACCTTGTAGTGTCAGAGAAAGCCATCTAAAACAGAAGGTTTAAATAAGATCCAGAGAGGCGCCTGGATGGCTCAGTTGGTTAAGGGTCTGACTTCGGCTCAGGTTATGATCTTGCAGTCTGTGAGTTTGAGACCCACGTCAGACTCTGTGCTGATAGCTCAGAGCCTGAAGCCTGCTTCGGATTCTGTGTTTCCCTCTCTCTCTGCTCCTCCCCTGCTTGTACTCTGTCTCTCTCTCTCAAAATAATAAACATTAAACAAACAAACAAACAAACAAACAAACAAATAAATAAATAAGATCCAGAGCTTCATAACATAATACAAATATGTACAGGTTTCAACTGAAAATCATACATCATACCAAGAACTAGCAACACCTCAGACAGAATGATAAAAGACAATCAATAGATGCCAACACTGAGGTAACAGGGAATGTCAGAATAATATGATAAAGATTTTAAAGCAGCCATAATGAAAACATTTCTATGAGCAATTACAAATATGCTTGAAACAAATGAACAAATATATAAAACCTCAATAAAGAAATAGAAAGTCTCAGCAAAGAAATAGAAGACAGCAATATGAAATAATATGAAAGTTGAAATTTTAGAATTGAAAATATAATAAAGTAAAAAATGAAATGAATGAGTTTGACAACAGAATGCAGTGGATAGAAGAAAGACAGAGTGAATTGGAAGACAGAAAATAGAAATTGTCCAGCCTGACAACAAAGAGAAAACAGACTAAAAAATAAAACAAAATAATAACAACAAACTCAATAAAAGTAAACAGAGTCTGAGAGACTTCTGGAACTATAACAAAAGATCTAACATTCATGTCATTGGAGTCCCAGAAGGAGAGGAGAAGTAGGGAAGGGCTGAAGAAGTACTAGAAGATATAATGACTAAACTCTATCCAAGTCTGGCAAGACACATAAACCTTCAGCTACAATAGGCTTTCCTTCTCTTGAGTTTTCTAAATTATGTTTGATGAATAGAACAAATATTATAATACTGTCTGATGTGGTTCTAGATGTATATAGAGAAATATTTCAGACAATTACAAAGAGGAGAGGGTAATAGGATGTAAGAGAGGTAAGGTTTCCATACCTCACTCAAACTGGTAAAATGATAACACTCAAAGACTGTGATATGTATATATAATGTAATACCACGAGCAATCACTAAGAAAGCTATACAAGAAGATAAACTTTAAAAGGCTATAGATAAACAAAATGGATTCTAAAAAGCATTCAAGTTACCCATATGAAGGCAAGAAAACAAAAGAAACTAAAAACAGAAAGAACAAACAGAAAACAAAAGATAAAATAGCAGACTTAAGTCCTAACACACTAGTAATTACATTAAGTATAAATGGTCTAAATATGGCAATTAGAAGACAGAGATTGGCAGGATGGATTAAAAAACATGGCTCAAATATATGCTGTCTACAAGAAACTCACTTCAAATATAACAATACAGGGGCGCCTGGGTGGCTCAGTCGGCTAAGCGTCCGACTTCGGCTCAGGTCACGATCTCACAGTTTGTGGGTTCGAGCCCTGCGTCGGGCTCTGTGCTGACAGCTCAGAGCCTGGAGCCTGTTTCAGATTCTGTGCCTCTCTCTCTCTCTCTCTCTCAAAAATAAATAAATGTTAAAAAAAAAAAACAAATATAGCAATACAGGTAGGATGAAAGTAAAGGATAGAAAAAAATATGTCATTATAGATCATTAATATCAAAACTTAAATCAAAACCAATCTAGCTATATTAATATGAGACAGACTATAGAGCAAAGGAAATTATTATAGACAGAAACAGACATTTTATAATGATAAAAGGACTAATTCACCAAAAGACGTAGTAATCCAAATGTATAAGCACCAAACAATAAGCTGCAAAATGTTTGAACAAAAACTGATAGAACCTAAAGGAGAAATATACAAATCCACAGTTATAGTTGAAGACTTCAACACTCTTCTCACAACAATTAAGAGGACAACTAAACATATAATCAGTAAGGATATAGATGAATTCATCAACACCATCATCAAAAAGGTTCTCATCAATGTTTTTAAAACACTCCACTCAACAACAGGAGAATACACATTCTTTACAAGTGCCAACAAAACTTATACCAAAATCAATTAGATCCTGTGTCATAAAACAAATCTCATGAAATTCAAAAGAATGGAACTAACACAGAATGTGTTCTCCAACCACAGTGGAATCAAACTAGTAATCAGTAACAGAAAGATAACAGAAAAATCTCCAAACACTTGGAAACAAAATACTTCTAAATAATTGATGGGTGCAAGAAGTCTCAATGAAAAAAAAAAACACTGAACTTAACAAAATTGAAAATACAATGTATCAACATATGGGAGGGGCACCTGAGTGGCTTCCTCGGTTAAGCTCTGACTCTTGATTTTGGCTCAGGTCATGATGTCATGGTTTTGTGAGTTTGAGCCCCACTCGGATTCTGCGCTGACAGTGCAGAGCCTGCTTGGGATTCTTTCTCTCTTTCTTTCTTTCTCTGCCCCTCCCCCACTCACACTGTCTCTATCTCTCTCAAAATAAATGAATAAACTTAAAAAAAAGTTAAAAAATATGGGAGACACAGCTAAACTGCTGAGAGGGAAATTTATAGCATTATTGTTTATGTTAGAAAAGAGGAAAAGTCTTAAATGAATAACCTAAGCATTCACTTTAAGATCCTAGAAAAAGAAAAGCTAACTAAGCAAGCCCAAAGTAAGATGAAGGAAGGAAACAGTGTAGATAA
This sequence comes from Felis catus, assembly GCF_018350175.1. Taxonomy (NCBI): domain Eukaryota; kingdom Metazoa; phylum Chordata; class Mammalia; order Carnivora; family Felidae; genus Felis; species Felis catus. The sequence goes on from NC_058373.1 coordinate 19,672,758, forward strand.
GAGCACAAGACAATGACATTGAAAGCAAAAACACTGGAATAAGTGTAACAAAGAGCTGGTTTTATGAAAAGATCAACAAAATTGATAATCTTCTAGCAAGAATGAGAATGACAAAGAAAAAAAAAGACACAAATTAACAGTTTCAGGAATGAAAGAGGATATCACCACAGACTCTACAAACATCAAAAGTGTATGTAAGGTAATACTACAAACAACTCTACACACATAAATTCGACAACTTAGACAAATGGACCACATCCTCAAAAAATGCAAACTAGTACAACTCACTCAATATGAAATGGATAATTTGAATAGCCCTATAACTTTTCAAGAAATTGAATTTGTAATTAAAAAAAAAATCTCCCCCAAAGATCTCTAGGTCTCTATGGTTTCACTGGAAGATTCTACCAAAAGTTTAAAGAATTAATACCAATTCTACACAATCACTCTCAGAACATAAAAGATGAGGGAATGCTTGCCAATTCTTTTACTGAAGCTAGCATCACCCTGATTAAAAAAACAAAAACAAAAAGACTAGACAAAGGTGGTGAAAGAAAGAAAGAAAGAAAGAAAGAAAGAAAGAGGAAGAAAAAGAAAATAATAGACCAAAACTCCTCATGAATATACACACAAATATCCTTAATAAAATAATGGTAAACAGATTTCAATAACATATAAAAAGAAAATACCATTACCAAATGGGATTTATTCCATAGATTCTATGCTAGATCAATATCCAAAAATGAACCAATATAACCTACCATATTAACAAGCTAAAGAAGAAAAATCACATAATCATATCACTCACTAAAGAAAAAGCAGTGACAAAATTCAACACTCATTCATTTTTTAAAAAAATTGTCAAAAACTAGAAACGGAAGGAAACATTGTCAGCTTGCTAAAGGGCATCTACAAAACCTATAGGTAACATCATACATAACAGTGAAAGTCTTAATGCTTTCTTCCTAAAATCAGGAACAAGTTAAGGATGTTTACTCTAGGTTGGAAGTTCAAGCCAGGGCAATAAGTCAAGAAAGGATAAAAGGCATGTAGATCAGAAAGAAGAAATAAAATTACCCCTATTTGCAGATGACATTATCAAGTATAACACCTCAAGGAATCTACTCTTAGAACAAGTTAGTGAGTTCAGAAAGATCGCAGGATACAAGATCAACATACCAAAAACAATTACATTTTTATACATTAACAATGAACACATGGATATCAAAATTCAAAATGCAATGCTCTTTATCATTACTAAAAATAAAATGCAACTTTTAGGTGTAAATATAAACAAAAAATGTATAGGACTTGTACACTGAAAGCCACACAGTACTGATAAAAGAAACTAAAGACCTAAACAAATGGAGAGACATAGTGGATGAGTTAAAAGACTCAGCTTAGTAAAGATGTCAATTATCCCAACTGATGTATAGGTTTAACACAATCCTTACCAAAAGCCTAGCAAGATTTTTCTGTACATATTGACAAGATAATGATAAAACCTGTATGGAAAGGCAAAAGAACTAGAACAACTAAAATAATTTTCAAAAAGAAAGTGGGAGCAATCAGTTTACCGTGTTTCAAAACTTATATATTGCCACAGTAATCGAGACTGTGCTGCACTGGCAGAGGGACAGACACATAGATCAATGGACTGAACATAGAACCCAGAAAGACACACAAACATGCCCATCTGAATTTTGACAAAAGTGCAAAAGTAACTCAATGGAAAAAAGACAGGCATTGCAACAAAAGGTGCTGGAAAAATTGGACATCCATAGGCAAACAAAACAAGAAAGCATGACCTGTCTTACACCTTATACAAAATCAACTCACAGTGGATCTTCAAAGATGGAATTCAAATGTAAAACATAAAACCATAAAACCTTTATCAAAAAAAAATAGAATATCTTTGGAATCTAAGACAAGGCAAGGAGTTCTTTGATATCAAAGACCTCGATCTATAAAAGGAAAAATTGCTAAGTGGATTTCATCAAAATTAAAACTTTTACTCTGCAAAAGACCCTGTTAAAGAGAATGAAGACACAAGCTACACAATGGGAGAAAATATTCACAAGCAACATAATCATCAAAGGACTAGTAGGTAGGATATGTAAAAAACCATCAACACTAAACAGTTAAAAAAAATCAAACATTACAATTAGAAAATGAACAAAAGATATTGAAGAGACATTTCATATATATATATATATATATATATATATATATATATATATATATATGACAAACACATGAAAAGATTTCCAATATAACTAGCCTTGGGGAAATGAAAATTAATATCACTACATACTTATCAGAAGGGCTATAATTAAAAAGTGATGTTACCAATTACTGGCAAGCATGCAAAGAAACTGTACCATTCATATATTGCTAGTGGAAATGTAAAATGCTACAGCTTCTCTGGAAAATAATTTGCCAGTTTCTTGAAAAAATAAACCTGTAACTTATACAACCCAGTAATTGCACTCCTGGGTATTTATCCCAAAGAAATGAAGACTAATTTCACATAACCTATACAAGAATATTTCTAGATGCTTTATTTTAATAACCCAAACCTAGGAACAATCCAGATGTCCTTCAATGGGTGACTGTGGTACATCCATATCACAGAACACTACTTTTCAACAAAAAGGAACAAACGACTGATAAACACAGCAACCTAGATGAATCTCTAAAGAATTACAGTAAGGTGAAAACACCAATCCCAAAGGCTACATAGTATATAGTTTCATTTATATAATATTCTTGAAATGACAAAATTATAGAAATGGGAAACTGATTATTGGTTGTGAAGGCATTAAGGAATGGGGTTACAGCATGAGTAGGTGTGGCTATAAAAGGACAACATGAAGGATCTTTTTGGTGGTGGAACTATTCTGTATCTTGACTGTATCTGTGTCAATATCCTGGTTGTAATATTGTACTGCTGTTTTGCAAGACATTGCCATTATGGACAACTGGGTAAAGGATACGTTGGATCTCTGTGTATTATTTCTTACACTTGCATGTGAATCTACCATTATTTCAAATAAAACTTTAATTTAAAACATCAACCAGAAGTTCTAGAAGGGAACCTATTTTCAACATTTACCAACTGAATAGATAGGGTATCAGAGAGCTGGAAGACTGAGTTTAGGGATTCTCCCAGCACCCAAGACAATGGTGACCAAAGAAGCTGGTCCACCTTTATGGTTAAGCTGACATAACTGTTGTTGCATAATGTAAACCTGTTAATAACAATAAGGAGTGAGGGGCGCCTGGGTGGCGCAGTCGGTTAAGCGTCCGACTTCAGCCAGGTCACGATCTCGCGGTCCGGGAGTTCGAGCCCCGCGTCAGGCGCTGGGCTGATGGCTCAGAGCCGGGAGCCTGTTTCCTATTCTGTGTCTCCCTCTCTCTCTGCCCCTCCCCCATTCATGCTCTGTCTCTCTCTGTCCCAAAAATAAATAAACGTTGAAAAAAAAATTTTTAACAATAAGGAGTGAAAATCCTGGATGTCCCCAATTTGGGGAGGTGATGAAGGAGAAGATAAGATGGCAGAAGGAAGGAGAACTATGGTAAGGTTCTTGTTTTGCTCAGGAGAAGGGGGATAGGTACTGATTAATGCTAAACAGTGTAGGAGAATATAAATTCAAGTAGGTGTGCTTCAGGTGACAAGAAAGACAGAAATTTCAAGCCATCAGGATGAAAGGGAACAAAGAAGAGAGAAAGAAACTTTATCTATCTGGCAAAGGGCAGGGAAGTAACGAAACAGAAAGAAAGAAAAAACAGAAAAAATAAAGAAACTAAGTAAGTTAATTAAGAGAAAGGAAAATGTGGTAACAGATATAAACCTAAATACATCTGAAATCAGAACAGGGGTGAATATATCAAGTTCTCTCTTTGAAGCAATTCTTAGATTGCACACACACAAAAAATGTAAATAAAGCCAGATACATGTCGCTTACAAAACTAAGGTTAAAAATGAAAGAATGAAAAGTATATAAGGAAAATGATCATAAAATAACTTAGCAGGTATGGCAGCATTATTACAAGCCAAAGAACAATTAAAGGCAAAAAGAGAATGAAACAGAGAGGATTTTTACAGTGATTAAAGAAAGATTCATCACACCAACAAGAGATGATAACATTTGTGCGCCTTGTAACATAGCTATGAAATTTATACACCAAAGATTGAGAGAAACCAACAAATCCACAGTCACCATGGAGACAAACATCCCTTCTCAGAAACTGACCAGCCAGATGGAGTGCAAGACTCCCAAACCTTTGAATGAGTTTGATCAGGCAAACAGGTGACAGAGATTCCTACAGGCACCAGGAAGGCAGGACAAATGGCTGAGGTAGACAGGTCTATCAAGCTAAGCAGTGAGGGAGATACATGAACAGCTCTTTGAAAGAACAGCCACTGTTCCAGCTAACTGTTGCCATGAAGTGATGAGATCCAGCATGCCCAGAGCTTCTAATTTTTCAAGACAAACTCCAAATCTGTATTTTAATGTAAAATCCCTTGATTTGTAAATATTCGCTTACGTTAAAAAACAAAAACAAAAAAACATTTGTGTGGGTCACACAAAACACACATATAGGCCAAGGCAATCTGTGGGCCCCCAGTTGCAACCTCTGATCTAGTTTATATAGATTTTTGTACTCAATAAGCATAGAATAAAAACTCTTCAAAAACCCACTGGGATATTTACAAAAATTGAACATGCATTACACCACAAAGAAACACTCAACAAATTCCAAAAGGCAGAAATTATACAGAATACAGTCTCTGATCTCAATGCAATGAAGTTAGCATAGCATGTTGCAATGAAAATTAGCAACAAAAGGAGTGCCAAAAAAAAATCTATCCAGTTGGAAAAAAATTTAAATCCCTTATAAATAACTCTTGAGTTGAAAAGAAAAATCAAAGCTGAAAAAAATTTTACAGAGCACTGTAAAATTAAAGCCAGAGATAGGTAATGAGAAGAAAATATATAGAACACTTATTTACTTATTAGAGCACATCAAAGCCTGAAAATAAGAACTATGCATTCTTTTCAAGGAGCTAGTAAAAGACACCAATAATAAAAATTAAAAAGCCAAAGGAATTATTAATAAGAAAAGAAAAGTAGAATTCATAATTAGAAAACAAAAACTCAAATAATAATAATAATAATAAGGATCAAAATCTTGCTCTTGGGAAAAAACCTATTTCATACAATAGCAAATTTATCTAGTCTAATCAAGGAAAAAAGGAAAGATGCCACAAATAAGATTAAGAACAATTACAAGTATGAATGTGGAGGATATGTCTTTTAAATTATAAGAATACAATATTAAATTTATAGGTCATAAATTTGAAAATCTGGGGAAATGAATAATTTTGTAGGAAAATTTAACTACCAAAATTTCCTCAGGGGAAATAGAAAACCTGAATAGACTTAGTCCTTTGAAGAGTCACCCTGTCTGGTCAGACTGATTTTTCAGCCCTGGCAACATTTAAGATAGCAGGCAATGTCCACAGTATATGAACTGTTTCAGAGCACAGTAAAAGATAGAAAACTTCCTTACTCATTCTATAAAACCAGCATAATTCTGATACCTAAACTAGAGACAGACATCACAAAACACAGTAACTGTAGTTCAATCTATCTTACAAGTAAAGATTAAAAAACCAGGTATAACACATTAACAATTGAACACGGCAAGCAGTGTATTAAAAGAACAATACTGATAATCAGGTAGAACTTATTCTAAGAATGGAAGAATGAAATTTCCATTGTTAGGAAATCTATTACTGTAATTTACTAAATTAAACAGATTAAATAGTAAACTTGAAAAGCAATATAATTACCTCAGTAGATGCTTTTTAAAAAGCATGTGATAAAAGTCAATAGATCCATTCCTGATCAAACCTCTTAGAAATCTAGGAATATAAAAATTTCCTTAATTTAATAAAAAATAATTACAGAAAACCTACAGAAGACATCTACAAATGGCACAATACTAGGAACATTCCTGTATAAGCAGAAAACAAAACAACAAAACCTACAAACCACCACTATTTAATATTCATCAGGAGTCCCTATACATTGAAATAAGACATGAAAAAGAAACGAGAGTTATTAAAGAGATAAAAACTACCATTACATTTATAGAGAACTTTCATTTCCATCTGTCTGGAAAAGCCAAGAAAACAAAAAATAATAGCACCAACAGAGTTCATTAAGGCGGCCAGATACAAATACCCAACACACACAAATCAGTCATTTTCCTATACTCATTTCAATAATAACCAATTGAAAACATAATTTAAAAAAATCAACCTGGATATAAACCTAACAAGAAATGCATCAGATTGATATGAAGATAGCGATAACACTTTTAAATGATGTCAAAGAAGACCTGAATAAATAAAAACATACCATGTTCCTGGGTGGGAAGACTCAATATTGTAAAGATGTCAATTCTCCCCCAATTAATCTATAATTTCCATGCAATCCCAATCAAAATCCCAACAGGATTTTTTTATGGAACTTGACAAGCAGATTCTCAAGTTCATCTGAAAGAGAAAATGTGCAAGAATAGCCAAGAAATTTTTGAAAAAGAACCATAAGAAGAAATTTGTCCTATAAGTTATCAAAAAAAAATCTTCTTAAACTATAATATACTTAAAAGTGAGGTATTGTTTAGGGATTAAGAACAAATAGGCTAATGAAACTAATGAGACAATGGAGGATCAAGGTGGTATGTGGAGATCAGTAAATATTAACTATGGAGAAAAATAAAGTTAGATCTCTCCTTCACACCATGCACAGAAATAAATTCCATATGAATTAAAAAGCTAAATGCAAAAGACAAAACCATAAAAGTTTTAAGATGAACTATTCTTCTAAAACTAAGTTTTAGAGGAAATACAGGACAATCAATCTATTATCTTGGGCTTTTCTAAGCAACAGCCCAAACCCAAGAGTCACAAAAATGATTAATCTAACAACATAAAAATTTTTAAACAGATTTTTATTGAAATATTACATATAGAAAAAAAGGCACAAATCATCAATGTACAACTTAAAACTTAAAAAAGTGAAAATTTCTCTGAAATGAAAGGGACTTCCAATTAAATTTGGAGTACCCCCACTTTCCTCTCTGAAAACAATAAAGGTGACACATGCCTCTGTGATTCCCTAGGATTTATCATTTCTCCATAAAGTAGGTAATGCACCTGAGGGCCTTGTGGCTGGGACACGGGTGGCGGTGGGGGCAGGGTGAGGGGGGGGTGGCTGGTGGAGGGGGGATGTTTCTTTGTCACACTGCATTGTTTTCACAGCAAAAATGAAAAGTCTATTATTTTAGAAACAGTGAGGTCTAACCAGGAACCACACAGACACACACCATCTTTCCAAGAACAGGCATTTTTTTTTGTGACATGGTTTGTTGGAGGAGAAAAAGTTAAGTGACAGCCAACTCTGCCCCATCCCCACTGTGGTGAGCATAATGTGAGTTAATGCTAATTCACTAGTGAGGGGAGGAGAGCTCTTCAGCTACTAGATTGGCAGAAGAGAAGGATCTGGGTCCACAAACACAAGTTCTCGATACCTGCAGCCTTGCTCTCTTCTCTGCTCCTCCCACCCCTCACCCCCCATATTCTAGCATCTTACCGACCTAGAGAGAAAGCCTTCACCTACTCTCCAGCTAGTCATTATTAATAACCAGAAAGTGAGCAGCATAACATCTGTGCAACAATGCTGCAAGAAATAAGGAAAAAGGGGGCATAAGTGCAAGAAAATGATAAATATATAAACAAACATTTCTCCATAACTTAAGGAAAATGTAATTTCTCTCTGAAGCAAGAGATCAAGGATATATAAGGATTCGATGAAGACATGACAAGACAAAAGAAAGGGGTCCAAAGTGTGTTCATCCTTAGGACAGAAATAGAAGGAAAATATTAAACAATGTTAGAAATGAAAGCCTTGGGGTGCCTGGGTGGCTCAGTTGCTTAAGGGTCCAACTTTGGCTCAGGTCATGATCTCACAGTTCATGAGTTTGAGCCCCACATTGGGTTCTGCCCTGATAGTGTGGAGTCTGCTTGGGATTCTCTCTCTCCCTCTCTCTCTCCCTTTGTCCCGCTGTCTCCAAATAAATACATAAACTTAAAAAAAGAAGAAGAAAAATAAATGAAAGCCTTTATTGGAGTTTTCTCTAGGCAAAAACACTTTGGCAAAATTCCCAAAGAACTGGAGGACAAGCTTGAGAAAAACTGAAAAAATAAAAATTAAAAATAAATAAGTAGGGATGTCTATATGTCTCAGTCAGTTAAGCGTCCAACTTCAGCTCAGGTTATGATCTCGTGCTTCACGAGTTTGAGTCCCACATTGGGCTCTGTGCTGACAGCTCAGAGCCTGGAGCCTGCTTCGAAATCTGTATCTCCCTCCCTCCCTCTCTCGCTCAAAAATAAATAAAACATTAAAAATAATTAACAATAAATAAATAAATAAAATGGAAAGGAAACGAAAAGTTAAATATGATCAGAAAGAAATATAGAAGCCAAGAAATAGAAATCCAACATATGTATAAATGGTATGCATGAAGAGTAGAACTGCATATATAGAGCCCAAAATATTCAAAACCATAACAGAAGAAAATTTGCCTGAAATAAAAAAAAAAATACCCAGATCTTTTCAATAATATTGATTCCCAAGAACAGCTGCTAGAGAATAATCCTCATCCATAGGTGGTCCAGCAAAACTACTAGACTTCATGTTTAAAGGAAGAATTTTACACAAGCCAAAAAGTCAAATCACCTACCGGGGGAAAAATCAGGCTGACCTCAAACTTGTCCAAACAACACTGAATCTAGCGGACAAACAGGGGGATGTTTGCTAAGTTCTATAAAGATATAATAGATAACACAGATATAATTCAAGTGTAAAGGCAACTTTTGGGCATTCTCAAAGATGAAAGAACTAGGGAGAGACAGCACCTGTTAGCCTTTCCTGAAAAACACTCAGTGATGAAATCCAGTCAACTAAGAGATGAATCAAAAGAAATAATTCAGGAATGGAGAGGTGCCTGGGTGGCTCAGTTGGTTAAGCGTCTGACTCTTGATTTTGGCCCAGATCATGATCTCAGGGTTTGGGGGACCAAGCCCTGCATTGGGCTGACAAAACAGAGCCTAATTGGGATTCTCTCTCTCCCTCTCTCTCTGCCTCTCCCCTGTATCATGCATTGGTGTGCTCTCTCTCTCTCAAAATAAATAAATAAACTTAAAAAAATAATTCGGGAATGGAGATGCCATGCTGAAAATGATGGTGGCAAGACTGAACAAGTGGGAGAATCACAGTGACAGATGATTACAATCAAACCCTGACAATGTAAGGACAATGACAAAAATCTGAATCAAGGTATGAGGGTGAGAATGTGAGAAGAAACTGAAGTACTAATTATCTAATATGGGAAACAGGTAATTAAAAAAAAAGGAACCCTAGACTCTTAAAAGATTTTCATAATCTTGGTTTTCTTTAAAAAAAAACTTAGAGGATTATTTGAGAAAATATTTCATCATAATGAAATATGTATGTATAGTCCAGCAATTCCTTCATTTCAAGTTAAGTTTGTTTTTTTCTATTAAATTCACATAATGTCAAATTAGGCATTAGAAAAGTAACTTTGGCTTCTTAAAGATTTTCACAATCTTGGGTTTTGTTTTGTTTTTACTAACTGAAAAGGGCTATTTGGAAAATATTTCATTACAATGAAATGTTTATGTGAAGTTCAGCAATGTCTTCATTTCAAGTTAAGTTTCTTTTTCTTCTGTTACATCTACATCAATCAAATTAAGCATAAAATTAAATATTAAACAAATAAAATGTAAACATAAAATTAAATCTGGAGTCCAGCAATTATTCAGTTTGATTTAATTGTGTTATGTTTGTGTAAGATTAAGCTATATTTATTTTAAGCTGTACATATCTTACTAAAAACAAGTAGAGAATGATCAAATGCCAATGAAATAATAGCCATCCATCTACTATCCATCCATCCATCTATCTGTATATATGAGTGTTTTTTAAGTCTATTCATTTATTTATTTTGAGAGAGAGAGTGAGCATGAGCAGGGGAGGGGCAGAGATAACAAATGTTTGTTGTTCAAGCAGCTACATTTTGTAGTAACTGTCAAGCAGCAATAGATACCTAATACACCATCTATTTGGTAAAGAAATATAAATCACAAGTTTTAGTTCTAATAACTGCAGAGTAGATTCTATCATGCTAACTCCTCTAAAAATAATAATTATAAATTCTCAACACAATAGTTATTAAATAGAAATGCAACATCTTAAGGTCATTGGAAAGCAACCAGAAGAAGACAGAGGCAGGCACGGGATTCAGTTCTTGAAAGATGGGAACCATATGAGGTATGATGCAAGTTTACGTAACTTTTCTTCTGGGGGAACTCCCCAATTCTCTTCATATGGAGAGGCTAGAACTCAAGCAGGAAAGTGCAATCTAGCTCTCCTGGGGAGTATGGGATAGAGTTTGGGACTGCTAGAGCAGCTGGAAATTGAGATAAATCTCAGAAAGATGAGAGCTACAGAAGAGGACATATAAACTCCTCTCAAACACTTAGCTGTCCCCTGAGCTAAACATGTTTGGTAAAGACTCTAAGAAGTTCAAGAGGAAAAGAACAGCTGGAAGCTGAATGAGCTGAGCAGATACTTCAGCTGCTGCCCATTACAGGGGAGTCAATTTAGCGTTTGAGTCTCGCCAAGTAAGAGGTTTTGGTAAACATTTCAGTCTTTCCACTGAAATGCCCAAAGGGTCACAATCTAAGAGTAAAGACCATGTGGTTGGGATAAAGAATTTTCCCTAAGGCTAAGAGCAAATCAGAAAGAGATCAACCATAAAAAAAATTAATAATCAAACCATCACAAGTTCAAGTTGAGCTGACTGCTAGAAAAAAACTGTACAGCATTCAAAGATCATAGAATGTAGTCTCTACAATGTAGCACAACAATGGCTAGCACACAGTAAAAATTTACCAGCCACGAGCAAAGAAACAGGAGCATATGACCCTATTCCTAACTCATCCATTAGAAATAACCACAAATAACCCAGATATTGGAATTAGTAGAACAAGTTTTTAAAGTAACTCTTCTAAATACGTTAAAGAATCTAAAACAAAAGATAGAAATAATGGGTGAAGAGAAGAAGAATCTCAGGAAAGATTTGGAAACAGTAAAAAGATGTCAAATGGACTTTGACAAAAGGAAGGCACAAGATCTGAAAGTTAAAAAAAAAAATCACTGGATGGATTTAACAACAGACTAGACACAACAAAAGATAGTATTAATGGACCTGAAGATAGTGCAATAGAAATCATATAATTTGCAACACACAGAGAAAAAAAGGACTTAAAAAAATGAACACAGCCTCAATTACCTGTAAGGTGTATCAAGCAATCTAACAACTATAATCCATGCCCAAAGAGAGGAGAGAGAAAATAGGGTTGAAAAAAAATTAAACAATAGCAGAAATTTTTCCACGTTTGATTTAGACCAAAAAATAAGAACAAGCCACTAGGAAGCAAAGCAAACCCCAAGCTAGATAAACATGAAGAAAATTATACCAAAGGGCATTGTAGTCACAGGCAAAACACAGAAAGAAAAAAAAAAAAAAGAAATCACATTACATAAAGGGGGAACAACAACAGGGATTATAATGGGCTCATCATCAGAAACAATGGATGCCAGAAGACAATGTAAGAACATTTTTAAAGTGTTGAAAGAAAAACCTGTCACATTAGAATTCTATGTGCAGAAAAATTTCTTTCAAAAATGAGAATACAGCGTGCTTGGGTGGCTCAGTTGGTTATGCGTCTGACTTTGGCTCTGGTCATGATCTCATGGTTCACGGGTTTGAGGCCCATGTCAGGCTCTGTGCTGACAGAGCTGTGTCTCCCTCTCTCTCTGCCTGCTCCCCTGTCTCCCACTTGTGCTCTGTCTCTCTCTCTCTCTTTCAAAAATAAACATTAAAAAATAAATTAAAGGTGAGAATGAAATAGGGGGTGCCTGGGTGGCTCAGTTGGTTAAGTGTCCAATTCTGATTTCGGCTCAGGTCATTACCTCACAGTTTGTGAGATCAAGCCTTGAGTCAGGCTCTGTGTAACAGCACGGAGCCTGCTTGGGATTCTCTCTCCCCCTCTCTCTCTGCCCTTCCCCTGTTGGCCTGTGTGTGCTCTCTCTCTCCCTCTCTTTCTCAAAATAAATAAACTTTAAAAAATGAGAACAAAATAAAGACATTTTCAGATAAATGCAGAGTAAATTGTTACCAGTACACCTGCACCTCAAAAAACATGAAAAGAAATTCTCAGGCTAAAGAAAAATTGAAAGCAGATAGAAATCCAAAGCTAGAAAGTATGGATGAGCACTGGGAATGGTAAATATGTAGGTAAATGTATTCCTTGCCATTAATATTTTCCAAGTCAACTGTTTAAAGCAAGAATAACAATGCATATGGGTTTATAACACATGAAGTAAAATATAAAAACAACAGCACAAAGGATGAGAGTGAGTGTGAATTCAGAATTCAAATAATCTGTTTTAGGCTCATACATGATACATGAAGTAGTATACTAGTAATTCCAGGTAGATTGGAATAAGTTAGGATATACACTTTAATTTCTCGAGCAACAGCTAACAACAACAACAAAAAGTTAAAGGGCCAAGCTCATGGTCAGTTCCATGGGCATCTCACAGAAATTCTGTGGTATGCAGACTCAGAGAGGGAGTCTGTTAGGGGTTCCTGAAGGTTGCCCTGTCCAGGGGTGGGCTTGGAGGAAGAAGGGGTGGCTGCCCGTGTACAAGCATCTTTCGGGACATAGGTGCCACAAGTTCCCCAGGTCAATGCCAGCTTGCCCCTCCATGGCCAGCCCCACATCATGGCCCCTAACCCTCTGTGGCACACTCCATGCTGCAGATCCTATTTTGTCATCTGCACTTCCTCCATTCCCAGTTGAATTCTACCGTGTTGAGCTTGTGCCGTGTCCTTGTGATTCTTCCCTCACTAGGTGCTTGCCCTGCCACGCTTGGGACCCCGTCTGCCTCTGTCATTTCAGTACTTGGTCCCATACTGTCTTTTGTGTTCACGCTGTTCATCCCAAAGACCCGTGGAGCTCCTGGGGGTCCCGGGTTGTGTCGGTCTTATCCTTATTCTCCCCTTCGATGGCGAGCACGGTATCATAGTGAACAGTTCATGCTCAAAGATATTAAATGCATTATTAAAATATATTCCTGTCCTCCAGCCCTGGTCATAGAAGTGATCTCTTCAGAATTTGGGCAACTTGGGTATACAATTTTGTAATGAGTATGGAGCAAATCTCTTTGAGCAAGAACAAACCATATTCATGTGTACTTCTCTGGAGGTTCTTTATCTCCGTTAACTCTGCTGGCTGCTCATCGCAGTCCACAATATAGGTGTTACCTATCTGCCTGACTCCAGAACCCTCTACACCAGCACTTCTCAAACTGTCATTTTTGTCACACCCTCTAGGGATTTTATTAGAATGTAGATCCTGACTCAGTAGGTCTGGGATGGGGGTTAGGATTCTGCACTTTTAATAGCTCCCAGAGAATGTCAGTGGTACCAGTCCAGGGTCTTTGGGGGAGCAGGGCTCAGACAACCCCAAAGGTGGGGTTCACCTCTCACTCACAACAACGCAAATCACTTTTTTTCTGCCTCTGAGTTCCAGAAGGAGGAATGGAATTGTTCAGAGGCTCCCTGCAGACTTAGCTCTGAGCCAATGCTTTCATGCATGGCATCTCACTTCATCCTTGTAACAGACCCAGCAGGCCAGCTGACTCTGCCATTCTTCCTCCACAAGTGAAGGAACCGAGGCTCAGAGAGGTCCAAGGACGCACAGCTAGTGGGTAGTAGGAGTGGGGTCAGCCTGGTCCTACAGTTCATGGAGAGACTTCTTAGGAGTATTCATGCATTAGAACCTCCAGGGAGAACTTAAAACATCTCAACATCTGTCCACAAAGGAGCATCCAGGTGACAGAGTGTCCAGATTTGGTCTGCCGGACATACCCTTGGTGGTTAATGCTATCATAAAATGATAAATCCGAGCCACTTCAAAGATTTCCAAGGGAAAGGGCAGGCAGGGCATACTAGTTAAGTAAAAGCTGAGGACTCTCTTTTCAAAATTCAAGAAGTCCCCTAAGGACTGGGTGATCCAGAGAACCTGTGGCCCAACCTCTCCACCTATGCGGCTCATAGTAGACCTGAGGGGGTCAAAGGCAAAAGGCAAAGTCATCTGAGCAAAGGCAAAGCAGCAGGGAAGGCAGCATCCTCGCATGCCGTTGAATGAGCATGAGCACCTCCAAACTGAGAGTCCCATGTGAGGACAGCGGTGCCCCCAAACCATCTGGATGGTCAGGGACCATTCACACTCGTGGCATGTACCTGCTCAGTTCCCAGCCATTTCATTACCTCGGAGTACTTGCTGACTGCCAGTCTGAATTGTCAAACTGCCAGGCTCAGATGGGGAAGGCAGACTGTTCTCAAGCCTTCTCCTAGCAAGGGTGGCTTCACTCACAAATGGGGAAGCCCAAAAGTGGAAGCAGAAACACCTGGGGTTTTCATAACTGTCTAGAAGAGAGCTGGGCACATAGTGAGTATGAGGAATGCATTCAGTATTCTAAGGATCCTGAGTACCTAACAACGGTTAAGTCAACCATGTCGTAACTGTTTGACATTGCTCCTTACAGGGACCTGGAAGAGCTGACCCCCATTGCCTGTAGTGAACAAGATGGCAGGACAGCTACATTCAGGGGACACTTCATGAAGCAGAGTTGCCATGGGCTGCCCATAAGTCATGAGTGGACTGAGCCAAAGGGAGAGGCGGGGAGAGTTCTTTGGGGTGATGGGAAGAATGTTCCAAGTCCAGGCGTAAATTGGGAAGAGCACGTGTGACTGGGGGACACTATGACAAATGTCCTTTGGCTAATGCTGAGGGGCAGGGGCAGGGGCAGGAGAAGTGGGCCACCAGGCTCGAGCAGGAGTTGGGGCAATGAAAGGCCTTGGTCCCAGGTAAAGACAGTACAGTGTGTTGTGAATGTCACAGGGAGCCGCCATAGGGCTGTGACCAGCAGGGAACCAACGTGGTCTGGTTGACCATGGTGAGTCAGACTAGCAGGATCGGAAAAGAGAGAGAGGGTGCCTTTCTGATGGCTTTTCAGCCAAAACAGTGAGCGATGCCTCTGCCTCCAGGTCCTGGGTACTGAGCGCTGGCTGCCTGGCCGCGGCACACGGGCACGAGGCTTCAGGCTGTGGCCAGGCCAAGGCCAGAGGCACAGCTGCTGAGCCCTGCAGGGAGGGACCCCCAGCGCCCCTGCAGCGGGCCCTGAAGCTCCCAGGCTGTGTGCTCCCGGACCTTACCTCCTATTTTCGCATTGTATGCTATGCCCACGATGCAGTATGAGTTGTTGGCTGAAGCAGCGACCTCTCCTGCACACCGGGTGCCGTGTCTGAAGCAGAGCAGAAAACAGAGTCAGGGCTCAGCCCCCCGATTTGTAGCAGGTTCGGTGCAAGGCTCGGGTCTCCTACAAGGACAGTCAGTTATCCCTAAGTCCAGATGGGACACGAAAGCCTATGTCTTGCCTCCTTCTTTCCTCGACACCACTTACCCTGCCCCCCATGGCTGGCTCCTCTGGGAGGGGGCACCAGGCCAGGGTTTGCATAGACCTGGGCGGTCCTGTCCCTGCCACACCGGCACGGACAGGCAGGCAAACAGGACCTTCCCGCCACCCCGCAAACTGCAAGCACCTGCTCAGGGGTGGCTCTTCCCCATAACCCCCAGGCCGAAGTGAGGGGCTCCTGCTCCCAACACCCAGGGTCCCCGGGCTCCCCCACCCCGAGCTATGCATTCACACGACTGACAACACACCGCTTTTGGCACACTGCAGGTGTGGTGTAAACATCTGCCCGGCTGATGGGACGGAAGAAAGAACAAATGTGTTCCCTGTGTACCTGCCACCCCCATGCTCACCTCCAGAGAGCCCCCCCTTCACCTCCATGGCCATTTAAGCTGGAGCTGAGGAAGAGTGCTCGAAATTGGACACTCAACAGTAGCGGAGGGACTATGAAGAAATTACCAGAAAAAACAAATTGCTTTCCTCGGTAATGACTCCATTTTCCAACGTGCTGCATCCAGGCAATTCCTCTAGCAGAGGCCAAAATATGGGCGAGTTTAAACAGCACATCTTTGAGGAGAGTCCACAGGGGATTAGAATCATTGATTCAAATTTAAAACCGTCTTTTAAAAGAGTCCTGGGTCTGCGTGCTACCCTCTGGTGGGGGGGTCATTTGTCCTTCTGCGGACCTCATGCGGCCCCACGGCCAGGGCTGTTCACAGTGTCACGGAGCTCCATGTCTCGCCCAGATTCAATCCTATCCTTCATGGGTCACTGCATCGCGTCTGGATCATTCCTCCCTGCCCCCTGGATGTGTGGCGGGGAAATGAGGCACCCTGCGCCCCAGGCGTGCTCGCTGCTGAGCAGGAAGGGGCACCTTGGGACGTGAGGCAGGAAAGCAGCCCTCAGGGCTGGGGCCTTGGCGGGCTCTGGGGAGCTCTGTGTCTGTTGTGTTGAACATATCAGCCTGGCCGAGCCTCCCTGCACAGCACAGAGAGGGCACCAGTATTTGAACCTCACCAGGGACTCTACAGAAAAGCAAAACACTATATGGAGGGAGAATGCACCTTGGCAAGCAACATGTTAGAGGAGGGAGGGAAGAAAAGGGCTTTTGTTCTTTTCCTCTAAATATTTTTGGAGGGATGGTAAGAGCTTGCATGGGGCACGCTAGCAGAGAGAATACAAGCAGGACGCAGCAAAGTGAACTCCCAGGAGCAGGTTTGCGAAGCTGGACGCTACCCCCAGGACTGTCACTAACAGCACACAAGTCACCTCGCTCCCCAGATCCTGCCGCCTTCATTTGCAAAGTGATGAGAAAAACCATGGAGGCTGCGCGCTCACAATATGTGTATGCGGTCTTCGCCTGTCCGCTCGCCCTGCCTACAACCCTGGGAGGTAGGGAGCACTGTCTCCACTGCAAAGTCTCTAAGAGACTGAGAAGGAGCCACACAGCCAGGAATGGTAGAGCTGGGGTTTGAACCCAGATTTATCCAACATCCCTCATGCATGCCCCACCTCTCTCATAAGGTCACAAGTGGCGACAAAAAAAGCTCAGCATGTGACCTCTGTGTTCCAATAGGCCCAACTGCTGTCTTAACACAATTGGTCATGGAGACCACTAGATTCAAGGGCTATTCCTTTCCAATATTCCAAAAAGGCTGGAAACAGGAACAATGTTGGCCAACATCCATTTCTAGCTGAACATCCATTTCTTGCTTCTTCCCTAAGACACAAAGTCCACAGAAGGTGTCTTGGGCCTGAAGGGCTGTGCGGGTCTGGCTTCTGGCTCCCGGGTTAGTCCCAGACACTGGCCAAGCTGCCCCATCACCCTTCTGGAATCCCTACTGGGGGCCAGTTCAATAGTGATTCTGCAGGAAGAGGGACAGGCAAGTAAGGAAAGAGGAGACAAAGTGACATACTTATTTTCATTGCTGGCATCATATCGTGGGGATGGGTCATAATCATTTCCGTTGACATCATAGCTGGCGTAGGAATCCTAAGAGATGAAATTTAATGACTGAGGGAAATTAAAGCATGCTTTAAATGTTTTTATGCAACTATTAGAAAGTTAGAGAAAAACACACTTGGTGCTCTCGTATAATTATCATCTTACATATATTCTTATTGTGGTAAAATGCACACAACAAAATGTACCACCCTAACCATTTGAAAGTATAAAGTTCAATAGCATCAGACTTCAATGGTTACTCAACATCACCACCACGCATCCCCGGACATCTTCGTCTTACAAAACTGACACCCTGCACCCATCAGACACTAGCCTCCCCCTCCCCCAGCTCCTGGGAACCCCCACCCTACTTTCTGTCTCTATGAATTTGACTTCTCTAGGTGCCTCAGATAAGCAGAATCATACAGTATTTGGGGTTCGTGTGTATGTGTGTGTGTGTGTGTGTGTGTGACTGGCTTCTTTCATTTTTTTAAAGTATGTATGTATGTATGTATTTATTTATTTATTTAGAACAAGCAGGGGAGGGGCAGAGAGACAGCAAGAGAGAGAATCCCAAGCAGGCTCTGCGCCTCAGGGCCACTTGGGGCTGAAACTCATGAACCGTGAGATCATGACCTGAGTTGAAATCAAGAGTCAAATGCTTAACTGACGGAACCACCCACCCAGGCGCCCCTTATTTCACTGAATTCCTCAAGGTTCATCCATTTTGTGGTATGTATCAGAATTTCCTTCATCGTATACTTTTAATATGTATGTCTTTGTTTATATACCCATAATCATAGTATTCATATAATTTCATATCTTCCTTCTAAAACACATCATAAAAGTCCTCAGTTGTTGACTTCAAAACTATCATTTTAAAGGGCTGCATGAGGTCTATGAAACAGATACGACATGGTTGACTTAACCATTGTTAGGTACTCAGTGTCCTTAGGATACTGAATGCATTTCTCATTCTCACTATGCGCCAGGCTGTCTTCTTGACATTTATGAAGACATTTAATCCTTAAGATAACCTGATGAGATACCATTTTACAGACGGTGACACTGAGGCACAGAGAAGTGAAGCAACCTGCCCAAGGTCTCAGAGCTAATCAGCTGCAGAGCCAGAATAGGAACTCAGGCAGTTGGGTCCAGAGCCCAGGCTTTAATCACGTCCTGTTCCTTGTTGCTCATGTTAGTATGATGATCATCCACACATGTGTTTCTGAATTCTTTAGGATCTATTCCCAGAAGTACATGTGACTCCTCAAACATCTAAAAAAATTGTTCTGTGAAATCCTGGGCTCCAGGAGGCAGAGGGAAGTATGGTTTGTCAATCCTTCTCAACATGGTTTTCTGTATTATTTGTTTGTTTAGAGCATGAATGAGGGAGGGGCAGAGGGAGAGGGAGAGAAAGAATCTTAAGCAGGCTCTATGCTCAGCACAGAGCTCAATGCAGGGCTCAGTCTCATGACCGTGAGATCATGACCTGAGCTGAAATCAAGAGTCCAACATTTAACCCAGGTGTCCCTCTATATTGTTTAATACAGTGGGTGAGGAGAGAGAAATGGCACTTTATGGTTTTTAAAATCTGGATTTATTTAATGACTAGCATGGTTGAATATCCTTGCACGTTTCTGGGTTTGACTTACATAATTCGGGGCCAGGTCGGGGTGATTCCTCTCTATGCCATCATCAAGGATGGTGACCACCACGTTTTTGCCCGTGTAGCCCTTCTTCCACGCTGCCTGGACGTTCATTTCTGACCGGCAGCGGCTGTTCTTGTCGCCACAGTGCTGTAGGCACAGAAGACACAAAGCCCCCCCAGCATGGGCACTCCTTGCGCCCATACTGTGGCATGAGATAGATATACCATACCATGTAAATGCAGCAGGGGAGGAAACATTTCTCCATGCCTTAGCAGAGAGACTCTCCCACGCATTTCCAGGAAGCACTCCACATGCTTTCTGCACCTGGCAATTTACCTGCCCATTTTCCTAGGGCATTATCTCCCTTTTTTTTTGGGGGGGGGGGCTCTCATTTCACTATTAGTCCTGAGTTTGCCTTAAATCACTCCCCTGCTCAAGGGCTCCACCACCACCCCCTGGAGACTTTCACATAATTTCTAAAAAATTTTCATGAGAAAGTTTGTGCTACCCAGCATTAAAGTAGGGGTTTCTCACCCATATGAAGTGTGTCTGTTTCGAGTTGTGAGAATTTAGCTTTGCTGGGGGAACTGAACCCATCTCGGGAACACGGCGCTGCCGATGCCCTGGGGGCAGCAAGGCCCACACCCTACTCACCATGTACCACATGTTGGACCAAATGGGGTCGTTGAAATAGAGGGCCTGAGGGTCACCTCGCACCTGCCTCTTCACCCTGCGTTTAACTTCTTGTTGTTGGAGCCATTTCACCTGGCAGGGAGAAATGAGGTTACTCTTCATTTTAAAGAGGATCTCATGAGCACCTGTAGCTTCTCTGTGGGTGCTACAGGTGTCCTTTTTCATGAATATCTGTGGCATAGGGGTCTTGGATGGTAAACACCAAGGAGACATTTTCACTCCTAGTGACAATATTTAAATCTGAGAACTCGTCTGTGTATGTGGCGGGGAAAACAATGCCACTCTCATAGGTTTTGAAATCGTTCTACTAAAACGAAAAAAATCCAACAAAAACAAAAACAAAAAAAAGCAAAAAAAGACTTTGTGGAATTGCCAGCAAATTGTCTGGTGACCCTTGTCCAGAATATGAAGGAACTCCATGTATAAGAATGGTGAGAGCAGAGCAATTGATCAAATGGTTATTGGCAGTTGGGAGCAAGATATTCTACAGAAAGGACAGGAATAAGTAAATTATAGTAATCCATACTTTGGAATTTTTAGCAGCCACTGGCAACATGGTACCAAAACAAGCACAGAGAAAGATCTAGAAAGAGGTACAGTAAAACATTAATAGCAGCAAATCTTTGTTGGTGATATTATTGCTAATTTAAAATTTCTAAATTATTTTCAGGGTTTTATAAATCTTCATTTGGCATAACTTGCCTTCACCACCAAGGAAAATAGTTTGAGAGGGAGTATACTTGGTATTTAAGAGCAGGAATCTAGGAGCCTCCTTGCCTAGATTCAAAACCCAGTCCCATATTCACCAGTGGTATGACTTAGAGCGGTCTGGTAACCTCTCTGGCCTCAGTTTGCTCATCTGTACAATGGGCATCATAATGGGTTGTCATGAGTGGGCACTGGCATATGAACTGGTGTACATAAAGCGCTCACATCTGTGTGTGTGTGTGTGTGTGTGTTTAAGAGTTCTTCAAGGTAGAAGAGGTTTTTTTTTTTTTTTTAACTTTTAAAAGATCATGGGGAAAAGAATTCCCATGCCCTGAGGTGAAGCATTTTCTTGGTCCTGCTGCCATGGTCTGATTCAGTAATGGCTCCCTCTGGGGCTCAATCTGGTGCTGGGGTGGAGACAGGCAGGATGAGGGTGCCTGGGCCCTGCTCTTGGGAGTTTGTGCTCTAGTTGGGGGCCCCCCATCAAGCAGCCCAGAGTGTGATGCAGGCTCTGAGGTAGCAGATGGTGGCACAGGGCAGGGAAGGTAGAAGAGGAGGAAAGGGGGGGTTGGGAGCTTCAAGGGTGGGGCAGTGGAGGCCGAGGGTGACCTGGAGGCCAGGCAAAGATGGTCAGGCTCAGCTCCACGGCTGCCACAGCCCACTGTGGGAGCCACACCCAAGGCAACTCTTGAAGGGAATAAAAGCACCCAAGGGTAGAGGGGCAAGATACCTTCCCTCAGACCTCTCTTGGCCTCGACTTCCCCACACTGTCCTGAGGGAGGAAAGTGAAACAGTCCCATACCCAGCCTTATATTTAAGGGTGGGGATTGATCTGCAAGGCAGCCTTCGTTGACAGGACCAAATGCTTACGAAGAAGTACCACAGCCTGTCCCACCGCTAATGAGCTCTGTCCATGAGACCCCAGTAGACCAGGTTCCTTAGAAACACTACAAACAGGGGTGCCAGGGTGCCTCAATTGGTTAAGTGCCCAACTCTTGGCTTCCACTCAGGTCATGATCTCACTGTTCGTGAGTTTGAGTCCCACATGGGGCTCCATGCTGATGGTGCACAGCCTGCTTGGGATTAACTCTATGTCTCTGCCCCTCCCCTGCTTGCACTCTCCCTCTCTCCAAACAAATAAACTTAAAAAAAAAGAAAGAAAGAAACACCACAAGCAGCTCAAAAACAATTTCAGACCAGGTACTAAAACTAACCCCCACCCCAAGTCCTAGATAATGTATAATTCCCATGGAGAGATACTTCTATGAAAACTATACAATAAGATATTTTGTTCATAACACTCCCTGATGGCATTTTGCAACTTCCCCAAGTATCACTGCCTGAACCAGAAACATTGACTTGGTATAAAATACCTAAGGTAATATTTCCTAATCTGCTAAATATCCCATTACACAATAAGGTGTTATGTATCCCACTGATGGCTCCAAGTTCCCTGGGATGTTCCCATCCATCTTGCCCCACTGACTCACCACCCATCTTACTACCGCCCAGCACCTTCTGACTTCTATAGTCACCAGGCCCCACCTGCAGTTACAAAGGAGGAAGTGAACTCTCTTCCAAGCCCGAGTGGGTGACTTCCCCAAATCAGGTGACATGGGAAAGCATGTCGCCAGAAGTCACAAAACAGTCCCCTAGTGGGATGAAAGAGCATGGGCATCCTGGCTCGAATCATGACTGGACTCTGGGTAATAACCCAATGTTAACACAAGTTCTGAGAGTAGGCTGTGATGGCACAGGTTCCATGGCACAGTTTGGGGCTCTCTCTTTAGCGTGGTCTCAGGGACAGACCTCTCTCCTGTGCCAGGTCATTATGAGTCTTTGACAGCCAGTGAGGCACTGTCAGGCCAATGGAACTGAATATAACAAATTATTCAGATGGAATCACAGGTGACCCTACTGTCACAGACTGATTCAGCCAGTAGTCACTTGGTCTGGGCTTCCCATTTTCTTTCTCTTGGCTCCAATCACTGCCTCGTTTCTCAGCCAACCACAGAGAAGTACAAGAGGATCCTGGATTCCTGTATCCTGCCTTTGCCAGGTCTACCTGCCCTGATTTCCCTGTGGTTGCATATTCAGTTGCCTGCTCAACAAAGTTGCATTGAGTTTTACTGTGTTTCTGATGCATAAGTACCACTGGGTCCCATCCAGGACCAAAGCACCCTCCCCTGTGCCCCCAGCTCAGATACAGAGTTCTGTAGATGGCCCTCAGGTTGGAACCCAGGGTCCAATGGCCTGGCTAGGAAGGTCAGAGTGCCGATGACCCAAACCATGTGACTGAAACATTAGCTCTCCCTTCAAATAGTATCTGTACCTGTCCTTGCTAAAGGGGTTACCCATGAAGAGTGATGTGATTCACGAGAAAGGGATACATGGTTTAGGATCTCCAAGGAGGTATCACTCACGGAATAGATTCTCCTGCAGATCTCGAGAACAAATATGGTGGAACAGTGAAGTGGTCATGATGGTGAGTATCAAGCCTGGGAGGGAGACTGAGGCTAGTTTCCCTTATGCACATGATTATCTTTATTAGAAAAGGCAACCTAAGATCCTTTGCGGGGTTTCAAGTATTTTTCATAATATTTCTCTGGTAGTGTACCTGGGCTGTCCATTTACATTGAAGCTTCACTTGTCACCTATCCAGATCCCTCAGAACTTCCCTGGGAGGTGTTCCGCCTTTCTCTTGGTGAAAGATGCAGGGGGAGGAGACAGTAGCATGCATGATCTACCTTTCAAGGCCACAGACATAGAACTAAACTAAACTCAAGTAAGACTGCAAATGAATGGACCTGGAGCACAATAAAATATATTTAGTGTCTATGTATGCCTGGTAAGAGTTGAGCCCAACCTCCTTACGAAGAGAACAGGCTGATCGTTAAATCTTCAGATCTTTGGATTGAAGGAAGGGGGAAATACTGCACACAAGAAAGAACCTGCTTGTTGTAATTCACCCTCTGTAGGTTTTCCAGTGGGTTGATGGTGGCCTCCCAAAAGGTATGTCCACCCAGAAGTAATTAAAGTTAAGGAGCTCCAGATGAGATCACCCTGGATTATTTGGATGTGTCCTAAATTCCAATGACAAATGTCCCCATATAAGAACACAGGGGAGAGGCGCCTGGGTGGCTCAGTCAGTTAGTCAGCTCAGGTCATGATCTCACGGTTCGTGAGTTTGAGCCCTGCATCAGGGTCTCTGCTGTTAGCGCAGAGCCTGCTTCAGATCCTCTGTCTCCCTCTCCCTCTGTCCCTTCCCTGCTCTCTCTCTCTCTTTCAAAAAAAAAATAAAATAAACATTAAAAAAAATGGCAGGGGAGATTAGAGACACAAGAGGACAAGCCCTTGGGAAGACAGAGACAGAGGCAGAGGTGGGAGGGACACAGCCACAGGCCCAGGAGCAGCTGGAGCCACCAGAAGCTGGAAGAGGCAAGAAAAGATTCTCAACGAGAGCCTTCAGAGGAGCTACCGCCATGTCGATACCTTGAGTTCAGACTTCTGGACTCCAGATTGTGAGACGATAAATTTCTATTGTTTCAAGCCACCCGGTCTGTGATCATTTGTTACGGCTGTCCTTAGAGAGTAACACAGGTTTAAATCATGGCCTTAATCAGGGCTGAGAGTTTTAAATATTTGAAAATCCATGAGGCTGTCCTGCAGAAGGAGG
The DNA here is from genome assembly GCF_018350175.1 of Felis catus. NCBI lineage: Eukaryota > Metazoa > Chordata > Mammalia > Carnivora > Felidae > Felis > Felis catus. The sequence continues at coordinate 19,697,136 of NC_058373.1, forward strand.
ATCTGAGAGCCCAGGTTTGGCCAGACCTCCCCTCTCGCTGCTGGTGACAAGAACACACAGGACCCCAGAGGAGGGACCACAGTGGCCGAGGCTGGGTGCTGAGGCCGAGTGCACTGGGCCGGGGAGAGATGCTCCAAGGCAGAGGCTCTTGACCAGTATTTTAAACGCTGGAACAGCTGTCCTGGTGCACCCCCTGAGGCCAGCTCTGGCTAGAACCACTTCCCACACAGACCTGGAGCTCTGGCCCCGACTGCTCCTTCCCCGGTAAGCCACAGGGCACCCAACACCTCTCCCCACCGCCACCTCTCACATTCCAGCTGCCCCCAAAGTGAGCCTGCTCCCCACTCAGGCCCCACTCGGCCTGCTATTTCTCCCTTCTAGCTCAGTGGCATGAAAACGCACCCATTCTCCAAATCAGAACAAAACTGGAATCCGCCCCAATGTGAGGGCCTCACATTCAGTCTGCTAGAGGTGTCAGGGTCCTGTCCCCTCTTTTTATGGCCGTGGCCAGTGCCCCTTGTGTCTGGGTGGTCACAGGACTGTCAGGGTGTCCCTGCCCCAGGACCAATGCAGAAATGCAAATCTGACCCCCTGACCCTCACTCTACCCCAGGTCACTCTCTCCTGGTCTTCCACATCCAGCAGCAAGTGTCCAAGGCTGAGCTGTGCCACAAGCTCTATGCCTTCTGACTGGCGTGTGCTTCCTGCCTTTGCTGGGCCATTTCCCTGTATTCACCTTTTTTTTTTTTTTTTTTTTAATTAATTTTGAGGCAGGGCAGAAAGAGAGGAAGAGAGAGAATCCCAAGCAGGTTCTGTACCATCAGTGCAGAGCCCAATGCAAGGCTCAAATTCATAAACCATGAGATCATGACCTGAGCTGAAGTGGGAGACTTAATGGACTGAGCCACCCAGGCACCTCTGCATTCATCTTTTAACCATTATGCACCCTGGAAACCTTGTCTGACATCCAGGCTGGCTGTTGAGGGGCTCCTAGACTCCCCTGCATGTCTCTTTACCAGCGCCTTTGCCCCACAATGTGGACATTATCTGTTCAGGGGCCCTCATTTCCTCAGTCATGTTAGCAAATACATGCCCTGTACCACGTACTTCTCAGCAAAGATAGGCTGGACCGAAGTACTCTCCTCCTTCTCACTGAAAAGGCAGATTAAAAACGGATGCAGGCTGAATACAAACTTAGGTGTGCATCTGCCAGAGGTCAAGGGCTTGTCCTGCACCTCATTCTTCCAACACTGGCCAGTCTGTAATTGGACATACCTGGGGGTTGGGCTGATGCCCCTCTGCTCCCCACTGGCCTGGATTTTGCTCACCCCTGTATTTCAGTGTATCAGGCAACGCGTGGCACAGAATGGGAGCTCACTAAATGCTTTCTTGAACAAAGGAGTGCTGTTAAGTGACTACATTACGGATTACAAATATAGCATAACTACAAGTAGACTTTTAAAAACATATTTCAGAGGAGAAAATGCGATGAGTCTCAAGGACCACCCGATGACCTTGGTTGATCATTTGTGGAAGATCAACGGGAAATGATCTGGAGCCAGAGCAATGTTTGCCAAAGGCCACGTCTGGCCCAAACGCAAATCATCTCTCTTAGCAAACCTGTATAGACCTGTATAGAGTGTCTTGATTTCTTCAAAGTCATAATTTGAAGGTGGAACTTCACACTGACCCTTTTCTTTTTATCTATTTTTTTTTTTTTGGTACGTTTCTTGCTAAACATGCAGCATATTTATCATAGAAAGTTATTTGCTCTGGGGGAGAGAATTCTAGTCATGCAGAAGACTTCATAATCTTCCCAAGGTTATGTGAATAGCACTTCTCCCTTTTGCCGGCCTGCCCCTCCAGCTTTCTTCTGGAGAAGTCAAATTAAAACTAGGCATCTGGTGAATGCCATTCTGTAGATAAGATAAGACAAAATTTAAAGATGTGTATAAAGAGCTAACAGAAATGAGCAGGATCCCACTAGATGGCCTGCGGGTGTCATGGGTTATCAGTGCTACTGGGCTGTGAATTGGCCAAGCGTTTTGGCAGGCGTGCCTTGGGCAGACCTGGTCATGTTCTCTTCCCTGGGGCCACAGGCATGCTGCCAGACCAGAAGCTGGCCTAGCACATCTGCTGTAGGTTTGACAAGTGACAAAGGGGCTTATTTTGTAGCTTCCTCCCATAAGCCAATGACACCAGGGAGAGCATGAAAACCCAGCCACATTCCACCCGAAGCCACCATGTGCCCGTGTCCTGCCGTAAAGCCCTCAACAGCTTGGGCTTGAGAAGGGGCCCCTCTAGGGCTTGAGAAGTCTCAGGAACTTGGTGGGAGCTGGAAAGTCCTAGAAGGGGGCTCCAGAGTCTTTTCTGGGAGATGGAGCTAAGGCAACAAAGGCCATTTGCAGAGATCCTTGACCCCACCCCCTCTCATGTCCCCACTACCTCAAGGGGAAGAGCACGTATTTGACTCAAGCTGCTAAAATCCTTGACATGCCTTGTATGCTCAGTTTGTTGAAAGTTAATTCTATACAGGTTCTGGTTTCCATGCACAGTTGTATCCAGAACGTGGGAGCCAATTCTTGCCAGCTCTCTGTTTTCTTTCTCTTTCTCCCTTAGCATCATCAAAGGGAAGGACAGTTTGCTAAAGGACAGGGCATTCCCTCTACTGTTCACCTTGAGTAAGCCAGCCTCTGAATGTAGACCAGGGAAAATCTGTGGAAGAAGTCCAGACCCCTGAGGGTCCAGGTGCCATCAAATCCTAAGACCTCCTTCCAGGGAGAAGCAGAAGTAAAGTAGGCGATAAGTCTCTGACTCACTTCCCCTGTGGGAGATTGCCTGAGCTTCTGCCTCCAATCTGCAAAGTCAACGGGTCGGCTCAGCCCACTCTGAAGACCCTTTGGCACTCAATGGTCTGTGATGCTTAGATCTTGATTCTCATCAACACTGGACCCCTCTCAACACCTTGTCCCAACACTTGTTGGGCCAACTTTCAACCAGGTGAAGAGTTAAGTAAGAAGCCAACTCACTGAGTGAGGAATTTAAAGAAAGGAAAACACTGCTCCCTGACAAGTGCATGTGACCTTACGGTTTTCAAGGTCACCGTCTCTCATGATAGGCAATGGTTAATGCATACCTGACAAGAGCAGGAAGCTAAGGTGGGCCTTCTTGCCCCAGGGCCCAGGGTCCCTCAAGAATGGAAGGACAGCCTATGGTCCCACGAAACCTCAGAAACTACTGGCAAAGTGGTGTGGATATGAGCACATGATTTCTTTCTTCTTCTGGAGAGAGAGAGAGAATCCAGAACTTTCATCAGCTTTTCAAAAGGGATCTACGATTCTAAAATGGGTAAGAACCATTAAACTCAGCTAGGCTCATGGAGTAGAAAGTGGATCGGGGCTTTCCATGTGAGGATTTGAGAAATGGAGAAATAGAGCAGCACTGATGTTCCTGGGGAGCAGAGGGGACCAGCCCCACAGGCAAGCAATGATTAGACAGCCTCACTATAGCCTGTCTCAGTGAGATGCCCAAGCCCACCTGAGGGTATCACCTTGGGGCGGGGTAGGGGATGCTGAGCTGCTATGGCAGTTGCTCAGCTGGAAACCCAGCAGCCAGGGCAGCATAAGAGGGAGAGGAGAAGGAAGATGAACCAACAAAATAAAGGGTATTCTAACTTGGCGTAGAAACCTACCTCCTTCCTCCCCCAGTGGCGTGGAGGCACCTGGAAACCTAGCCCTTCCCCACTTCCTCATTCTACAGCCACAACTGAAACAATGTGTAGACCATCTCTCCAATTCTTGCCATCTGAGCTGAACTACATGAGCCAAAGGATGACTGCTTTATATTGGTGAGAGATGATGGTACTCATTCTGCCCATTTTGGAGACCAGTAGGTGTGAAAGTAGTTTGGAAAATTGGGTCTATTCTTTCATTTATAAGTTAGTTCTTACTTGGCTGAAATGAAAGAGAGTTACCCTTGTTCTCCCTGACCCTCTTGAGCATCACCTGCCTCTACTCATGGACAATGGGGCAGGTAGCCAAAGCCTAGGTCCCCCGCGTTCACCAACCAGATACTGGTCAGCACGCCTGGTATCCAGCCAGTATTGTCTGTACTTTTGTCATTGTAGGCTTTAGTGATACAGGATGCAGCTTAATTAGCTCATCTGGGCCCTTTTTAGGATTTTTATTTTTTTTTTAATGTTTATTTTTGACAGAGAGAGAGAGAGAGAGAGAGAGAGAGAGAGAATGAGTAGGGGATGGGCAGAGAGAGAGGGAGACACAGAATCCGAAGTAGACTCCAGGCTCTGAGCTGTCAGCACAGAGACCGATGCGGGGCTTGAACTCACAGACTGCGAGATCATGACCTGAGCCAAAGTCGGGCGCTCAGCTGACTGAGCCACCCAGATGCCCCAGGATTTTTGTCATAATGTTACCAAGGCAGGGCACAAGTCACATCTAAAGTAGTTACATAAAAAGAAGCTGATAAACAAATGAAAACAGATATAACTTGCTTATGTGAACCTACTCTGTGCAAATTGAGATATGTTTCAATAAACATTTACGAAGTGTCTGTCTACTATTTGCTGGGTAGTCTGCTGGACCTGCATGGGAATAAATACAACTAAGATGTGCCTTGGCCCTCAAGAACTTTACAATTCACTGGCAAGAGATGGGCTTACATGCTTTTAACTGTAAGCTCCTCCACCTCAGGTCAGCTCACCTCCCCATCGCCTCTCCTTGGGTTCCAGAAAACTTAACAGTCTCCTCAGCCTCATGCTCCAGGCCTCCCTGCCTCCATGGGAACCATCTGCAGCTCCCACCAACCCCATCCCTGTCACCAAGCACACTAAACCACTCGTCACTCCCACCAAACGTTGCCGTATGCTCCTGTGTGCTCCCACCCAGGCCCGCAATCTTGGCACTATTTCCAAAATGGCCAGGAAACAGATGTTACAGGAACAAAAGGGAGGAGGCCGTGGTCAAACAAGTCCGATAGCTGCCGAGCTAGACAGGTTTCTTTCCTTCCTTCAAAGAGGAAGACAGTGCAATTTCTCCTACATCTATGTGACCACTAAACTTTTCAAGATGGCGCATCTCCTGTGACAGCGGTCAGCTCGGAATGAAGGCTGGATGTGGAGGCCCCCCAGACCCTCTATGGCCCTGCCACTGCTATGCTCAAATGTCAAGCTGGGACAAGAGTAATGAGAAAAACAGACATGACGCCTCTGCTCCTGGAATCCAGTGAGGAAGATAGATTCTAATGGAATAGTCTCGCAAGTCTAGAATATAAATATACAACTATAGGAAGAGCAAGTAAAGTCAGAGGACTCTGAGCCAGCTTCTGGCAGCAGGCACACATGAGCCAAGACAAGCGGGTGAGGAAGAGACACAGTGGGGAAAGGCAGCCTGTGCAAAGACTCTATAGGGGGAAAGAGCCCATGCTGTCTGAGGGGTTGTAAAGGCCAGTGTGGCTGGGGCCCAGGGGTCACAGGGAGGCCAGAGGAAGAAAGTCCTGGAAGGTACATCCTAAGGGACAGTGGTACCATCATATGTGTGTTTCATAAGACCTCCTGGGAGAGTGAAGAGCAGACTGGTGAGAGGCAAGGAAGTCTGCGACAGGCCAGGAAGGAGGGCAGTGCAGTGGTCCACGTGAGAGAGGGTGGGGGTGCAGGGGGCAACACAGGACAAGGGCAGCACAGAGCTGTACAGGGTGTAGAACCAGTGTGGTGTGAGGGAAGCTGCTGCTCACACTGTGGATGCCAATGACACTCTTCTCTGGGACAGAGCAGAGTCAGGGATGGTCAGCTGGGTTGTGGACTTGGAGATGTCTATGAGGCATCAAAGCAGAAGCATTGAATGTGCTAGTGAAGTAATAAAGCACCATCTTTTAAAGTATATTTTGAAATTCTAACTTTTTACCAATTCATAGTGGCCATCCCACTCGATCCATTCGGGTTGTACAGAAAATGTGAAGAGACAGGAGCGCCTGGGTGGCTCAGTCGGTTAAACATCCAACTTCGGGTCAGGTCATGATCTTGCGGTTCATGAGTTCAAGCCCCACATTGGGCTCTGTGCTGACAGCTCAAAGCCTGGAGACTGCTTCAGATTCTGTGTCTCCCTCTCTCTCTGCCTCTCCCCCACTCACACTCTCTCTCTCTCTGTCTCAAAAATAAAGAAACATAAAATAGTTTAAAAAAAATAAAGAAAATATGAAGAGACAGCTGGAGATTTCTCTAGTCTCCATATGGGCAAATCCATCGGACCCTGGGTGGCAGCTGTCCCCTGCCCCCAGCCTACAACAAGTTCATCAACCCTGAGATCAATCTGGTCATTTGCTGTCTATGTGCTTGAATTTGCCAGGAACTTTTTGTTTGCACTTTGAATGGCTCTTGCACACAAAACTCTCAGATAAAATTCCATCTGTGGTTAATGGAAAGATCTGCTTAAACGTTGCATCACTGCTGGAAAGAAACCTGAGCTTTGATTAAACTCTGGGGGCAAAGTCCCATCCGACAACACAGAATGCCTACTCTGGTCATGGAAATCACTTCCAACTTCTGAGCTTAAAGCACTGAAATGAAGCCTCAAAGTGAAGGTTCCCATCGCCCCGGAAGGAGCCACTGAGGGCCTGCCTGATAACATCTTTATCCTTCCATTTCTGTCATCAATCTGGCTGAGAACTGAAGGGAAGGGAAGGGCTGTACCCGAGTCATCGCACTAAAATGTAAGGGTTGGAAGATGTAGGCAGCCACGCTGAACTATAAGCCAGCTTGGAACGAAATCAGAACAAGTAATTTAAAAAAAATTTGTGAGCCCTTACAGCCATTGGCCGATGCTTCTGTAACATCCACCCTTCTCCAGACTTTTGGCACAAGAACAAGTTAAAAACAAATGCTTTCAGTTTGCTTAAATGATAGCCCTTGGAAAAACCCAGTGACTGATACTGCACGCGGAGAACAGTTGGGCTGTTCTCCCGAGGAGAGGGCTGATCCACAAAGCACTTGGAGTAAAATGGCCCTTTTCAAGGGTGGTAAAAAAACAAAAACAAAAACAAAAGCAAAAAAACCCCACCAAAACATCAAGTGAAGGTAATTAAGAATGCAAAGAAAACAACAGTACAATTCTGGTATGCGATCCATGCAAAAAGATACTTAATAAATGCATGTGCGTGCTCACGCAGGGGTGGCTAAGGAACTCTTAAATATTCCCTCCCCGCTTGTGTTTTGCTTTGCTTTAACAAATGTACACTCTCTCAGCTCTTTTGTGAGGTAGGGGTTGACTGTAAATTCCATCACTTATCAAAGTGCTCTTACACAATAGGGACTGGAGCTAATTAAAATAAAATACCATCTGCATTCGATCGGACTGTACCCGAGCCCTGTAACATTCATTTCCAGTTTGGTCATTCGAACCCAATGGCGACTCTGCATTCCAGTGTCTCTGAATAATATTAACTCATCTTGTCCTTTTCTTATTAATACTAATCACACCATCTCCAAACGCCAAGGTGTCACAGAAATGCTTCGCTCACGTAGGAAAGCGTTCTGGCGCGCCGGGAGGAAAAGATAACACTACACACGTGGCTACGCCAGCTAATTTTGCCCAATATTTAATCAGAAATGACGAGGCAGAGTAAATATTAGTTAGCCAGACTGACAGCTAATTGATCTGGTTTGTATTCAACTAGACTGATATAAACAGAGGGATTTCGCTTGCGATTCTGAATTCATAATTGGTTCAGATGTCTATATGCTTTCCCGGAGGCTACAAATTTAATTAGTGCTGTGAGAAAGCAGTGGCCAATCGCATGGAAGTCATAGGCAGGGCTGGAATGTGCAGGCTGTTTACCTTTTCTCTCTCTTCTCTAGCGGCAGGATGCTTTGATAGCAGCCCTGCAAAGCTTATTAAGAAGTTCTTGTGTAAAAAGGACTTGTATTTGAAAAAATGTAACTGCCATAGCCTTTGCTCAGAGAAAGTCTATCCTTCTTTCTCTTCCATTCAAGGACACAACTGATCGCTGGGAATGGTTTGCCCTCGGTCCCAAACTGAATGTAGTACTTTGAGTGCACCTCAAGTGAACGAGCCCAGCACCTTAGATGATGCAGCAGAGGCAGGTCTGGACACTCCCACCCCATGGTGCTCAAGCCTGCCTGGACTCCTTCTCTGACGCCTCGAACAATCTCATGACCAGCTCCCATGCCCTGCTCTGCTGGGGACTCACCCAGGTGGACGCTCAGGCATCTCTGCATTCCCTTGGGCACGGGGGTACCCAGCAGGTGCACAATTAATATTTTTGGGAAGGAAGGGAAGAGCAGCCAAGTTGAATATCTTTAGCCGTTCTAAAATTTAGTCACTTAAAAAAAAAAAAAAGGATGTCTATAAAACTCAGGTCCTATTTCAACTCTGCCTTAGTTCTCTAACAATTGAGAAACCAGCTTAATCCTCAGAAGGACCTGTGGAAAGGGGCCAAGAAAGGCGCTGCCCCAGTATCTTCTCATTGCATAATTATGTTGGGGTACAGGGGCTCCCCTATTCAAATGGCTTGCCCCTTGTTGTAACTATCTGTGTGGTAGCAATTTACCACAAACTCTCAAGGCTTCAGATGAAGAAAAAGCACATCGTCTTCACAAGACAGAGCACCATTTGCTTAGAAGTGAAATTGTGGAGGGCCATGGCAGGAACTCCCTTTCTAGCTCAGAAGTTTCTCAAGGCTTTGAGAGGTGATGCTGTTGTGAATCTCAGCACCCCCTGTGCGGCCTCAAAGAATCCAGTTTCTTTGGTGACCAGCACAGAGAACCCCCTTCCACTCAGTGTAATACTGACAGAGGCATCCAGTCTGCTCACCCTTCTCCAACTGCCCATTCTGTGGGAATTGGCAACTACAATCTGGCTCTGCTTCCAGGAGGGAAAAAAATGTAAATGTAAATATATATATATACATATATATATATATATATATACATATATATGTATATATATATGTATATATATATATATACCAGCCCCCCTTTTTTTTTAATTTATTTTTTTTCCACGTTTTTATTTATTTTTGGGACAGAGAGAGACAGAGCATGAACGGGGGAGGGGCAGAGAGAAAGGGAGACACAGAATCGGAAACAGGCTCCAGGCTCCGAGCCATCAGCCCAGAGCCCGGCGCGGGGCTCGAACTCACGGACCGCGAGATCGTGACCTGGATGAAGTCGGACGCTTAACCGACTGTGCCACCCAGGCGCCCCTATACCAGCCCCTTTTTAAAAAACATTCCTTCCAGTTCCATGGTGTGAACACACATAGGTATAATCACAGCCCCCTATGATCAGATGAGAGGATGTATGTTAAAGTACTCAAGCACATAGTAGTCCCTTAATAAGCATCAAATTCTCTTCCCTGCTAGGAAGGAATAATGAGATTAGCATAATGTTTCATATCTACTTGCTTCATTTAAAAAATTTTTTAAATGTTTATTTACTTATTTTTAAATTTTTTTTAATGTTTATTTTTGAGACAGAGAGAGATAGAGCATGAACGGGGGAGGGTCAGAGAGAGGGAGACACAGAATCTGAAACAGGCTCCAGGCTCTGAGCTGTCAGCACAGAGCCTGACGTGGGGCTCGAACTCACGGACCACAAGATCATGACCTGAGCTGAAGTCGGCCGCTTAACTGACTGAGCCACCCAGGCGCCCCAGATGTTTATTTATTTTGAGGGAGAGAGCACATGCATGTGTGAGCAGGGCAGGGGCAGAGAGAGAGGGAGAGAGAGAAAATCCCAAGCAGGCCCCACACTGTCAGCACAGAGCCCGATATGGGGCTCGAACCCACAAACCATGAGATCATGACCTGGGCCGAAGTCAAGAGTCAGACACTTAACCGACTGAGCCACCCAGGAGCCTCATATCTATTTCCTTCTATCTATCCACCCATTTGTTCACCTACACACCAATAAAATGAACTCAGAAATATGTACATGTCTGCCTTGTCACAGTCCAATTACATGAATGGGTTCCACGAGGACCACTTTCTCATGTGCTCGGAATCAGAGCATCACAAAGGTAAGCCCTGGAGAAGGGTGTGGCGGGTACAGTGTCCAGGGATAAACCATCTCTCCCATCCATCCGTGGCTCAGCCAATACAAAAGGAGCTACGACTGTCAGTTGGGGGTGGCCTGGGACAACACCAAGAACCCATTTCTCCATGGAAACTTTATTATAAATATTCTGTGGGAATAGCTGAAATAGTATCGTGAGCCAGCTTGGAAGCTCAAACTAACATTTTAGCACATTGCTTTCACGAGAAGGCGAGTTCCATGTTCTAAAACTATGATTTACCAATAGCCTCATTTGGGGCTGCTACCGCTTCTCACATGAATTTCATTTTCCCTCATAGCACTCATCACCCTGTGATAGATCACATATTTTTCTACTTACTGCCTCATTTTCTATCAGCCTGACCACCCACTCCAATGACACCACTATGGACAGAGCCTGACACATTGCTGGGATTCCAGAATCACCTGCTGAATGAATGGAGTCATCAAAAGCTAACTTGACCATCTTCAATTTGTAAGCTTACCAGGATCTGTTTTGACTGGCATTTGTGAAACATTAGTCTCAAATCTATGCAGAAAGGAAGTATCATTAACCACCCAATAAACATGAATTACATGAAAACTTAAACTGTCAGCCTCTTTGCAAATTATATTTGTCTTACTCTCAAAGATCACATGAACTTTTAAGGGGAAAAAAGTTATATTTACTGCCCAAGTTTTAAAATTCATGGTAACCATTAAGACATGTGTTATGACAACCGCAAAAACATCTTTCGGCCCAATCTCTAATTTAATCATTAAAACACTGCTTTGAATTCCCTGGTCTTTTTGCTGTTATGGGTGATATTCAGATATTTATCTCCTCTAATTACGGTGCATTCTGTTGATTTCTAAAGATGTAAAATATCAACAGATCTATACTCATTTGATTGTTGCTTCAAACTGAAGCCAATTTAAATTCTCCAGTCTGACAAGGGACCAAATATTCTGAGCATTCAGATGGTCTGATTTGTTGCTACACATCTGTCTTGTTTTATTCAAAGTGGACAAAGAAAACTAACGACTATGTAGAACCATATTAAAATCAAGGCTCAGCCCTTTTTAGAAGCACAGACCCACACGAAAAGCAAACAATGCTCTAGGCCTTAGGAAAGGGTCCTGTCCAGAGAGTAGAGATCTGTACCTGGGGGTCCATCCTGAGGAAGGTATGAGGGCCTCTGCTGCTCAAAGTCGATCTTTTAAAGGTTTTGCTATGATAAAAATGGTAGTAATTTTCCAGGTTTCCAATCTGCAAAACAAGAAGCGGGACACTATCAGTCAATACAGCCTTACAAACAGCTTCAAAAATCCTCTATCCCACAAAAATCTTCCCTTTCTCTTAGAGACTCATTCTGCTCCCAAAGGAAACATACCCTCCGTTATGCCTTCCCACTCATCTCTCTGGCATATAGTTGGTGTTTACAAACATGACGGTGGATTTAGACAATCCTTTTGGGATAAACAACACAGGGTCGTGTTTCCAGTGAAGCAAATCTTGTATTAAGTGCCTATCATTTAAAATGTGTACTATCTCGGCCAAGTTTGGTAGACAAGAATCCATGTTCATTTAGGGCCAAGCATCCCTGAAGTAGCTAAGTTAGTGTCAAGTCAGGCTTATACCAAAATATTCATTTATAAACAAACTCCATCTTCTCCACCCCACGGGTAAACTGAAAGATCTAAGAATGAACATTCACTCCCAAGCAAAACAAGGGAGCCAAAGAAAACACGCACGTCCATCTGCTTGGGGATTGTGGAAAGGTCAGATGAGAACATCCAAACCCCCAGGGTGTCCCAATTTTCTGCCAGGGGTGGTTTGTCGAGACAGATTTCAGCTTGAGGGCTGGACAGAACCAAGAGAAGCAATGGATGTGGCCTTCAGGACAGGCAGGCGCTCATGCCTCAGTGACCCTTGAGTATCAGGACATTGTTCTCAGAAGACCTGTTTTTTGTTCTGACTTTCACTGGTTGTTGAAACTAGCTTGTTGGTCACCATCCTTGAAAGCAGAGCTTCTTAAAAGAGGCTGGACTGAACATTATACAGACTTTCAAGTTGCCCTTCTCAGCCTAAACCATCCTAGTTTCTTTTCCAGCTTCTGATCAAAGGGAGAATTTAAGACAGTTTGTCCTCTAGGATGGCACATGTGTGGTGATTACGATATGAACCTGGTTCAAAACCTTCCCTCTCCCTTCACCACCACTAGCCATGTGATCTTGGGCAAGGACATTCGCCCCCTGTGAATCTCGATTCCTTATGTGTAAAATGGGGACAAAACTACTTAGCCACTGGAGTTCAGTACAACTAAAGTCTGAGCAACGCCCAACAACCTTTGGCTACACCTGCCTCACTCAAGCCATTTTGTCTGCTGTGACCTAACCCCATGAGGCTTGACCGGCCCAGGCAGAGACCTGGGGGGATGTGGATGCTCAGAGTGGCCATTTCCACAAGATGAGAGCCCTCCAGCCCTTGTTTCCAGCAATCCCAGCTGCCTGGCTGTCTCCTGTTCTTAAGTGTCAGGAGATTCCCATTTAAAAATCCTCCTTTTCCAGGGCACCTGGGTGGCTCAGTTGAGCATCTGACCTTGGCTTGGGTCATGATCTCACGGTTTGTGAGTGTCAGACCTGCATCGGGATCACTGCTGTCCGTGCAGAGACCGCTTCAGATCCTCTGTCCCTCGTTCTCTGCCCCTTGCCTGCTTGCGTGTGAGCTCTCTCTCTCTCTCTCAAAAATGAACATTTTTTAAAAATTAAATAAAAAATAAAAAATACATAAATCCTCCTTTTTCACTTAAACTTGCTCCTGAGTGCTCTGAGTTGTAAGCAACAGCTTACAACTATGGAATACTGAATACTATTATAGTCGTGAGGATTAAATAGGTATCATGGGTGTTCAACAAACACTGGTCGGGATTCTCTGTCTGGCTCCTCCCCACGGCTCCTCCATTCCCCTCGCTAGGACCAGGATGCTTTAGATTTTGGCCCAATCTGGGCCCACATTCCAACTCGATCCCTTCCTGCGGGGTGACCTGGGCTTCCGGCCCTCTCTGAGTCTTAGTTTCCTTGTGAAAATAGTAACTACTGCCTTGCAGGGTTGCTCTAAGACTTAAATTACACGAATATAGGAAGATCTAGCAGAGTGCCCAGCAGGTAGTAAGTGCTCAATAAATGGTTTTCTGCAATTAAGATTCTCAGTTCATGTTCTACCACGAGACACCCCTTCTGCCATCATAAACCTCGTTATTTCGGCCCCATTTTGCACAAAAGCACTTTTATTTCTCCTACAGATGAGTCACCTTGCTCACTTCTTCAACAGAGTTAATTGCTAGATATGTCAAGCCTCCTCCTAACGCATGCCAGAGCTGTGATTTAGAGCCATAAGCAATAATGGAGTCTTAACTTACAGCAGTATTTAATCAGCATGTTTGCTTCTAAGCTGCCACCATCCCTGGGAGATGTTTCACAACTCCTGGCCTTTTAACTCTGGGCATTCAAGTCAATTCCCATCCAGGGACATGGAGAAACTAAGAGGTGAATCAAATTTGCTGGCAAAGGGGTGGATTACTCGCAGAGCTGCTGACCTTAAGCAAACCCGTGTCAGGGCAGCCCTGGAGGCCATTCAGGGCAGCACCTGGCCTCAGGGCAGCCAAGCCAGGCCAGAGGTAGCCAACCCCACCGCCACCCAGCTCCCTGCCTTTGAGCCACCATGATCATCCTTAGCAATGGTGTCCAGGGTCTGAGCTAATGAGGACTGCTCTCCTCGAGCAATCCATGGGAGGAACAGATGCTCCCCAGGGCTGACCTGGCAAACCGACCCCAGTGGCAGTGGTGACCAGTGCCACATCTGTCTGGAAGTGTATGTCCAGCCCAGCATAGGGACTGGGGGGTTCAGGAAGGACCACTCCCAATGTAGAGGAGAAGGGGACACCAGCCAAGGCTGTCCTCCTGCCCCTACAAGGTTAGCTGCAGAATAAGCTGGAATGTGTTTCAGAGAAACCAGTGAGGGGGTCAGATCACTGGCTGTTCATAAATCTGACAGCAGCTGCAAGGGTCCCTGAAATTCTGAACACCTCTCTCCACCTTCTGGGTCCTTATGGAGAGTTGGCATGAGTGGGTGGGCAGCAGCCACATTCCTTCCTCATGGCCAAAGATTTGAGGCCAGATAGTGTGATTCAGGGCAGCACAGGACAGAAAGGGTGGCACAGGACAGAAAGTACTGGAATTACTGTAAGGGTAAGACAAGGAGAGGATGGGGCACCTGGGTGGCTCAGTCAGTTAAGCATCTGACTCTTGATTTCAGCTCAGGTCGTGATCACACGGTTCATGGGTTTGAGCCCCACATCAGGCTCTGCATTGACAGTGCAGAGCCTGTTTGGGATTCTCTGCCTCCCCCCCCCCCCTGCTCTTCCCCCACTTATTCTCTCCCTCCCTCTCTCTCTCTCTCTTTCTCTCTGTAAAAAACAAGCATTTAAAAATAAATAAATAAATAAATAAATAAATACTCATTAATTCAGAGTAGGCATCAGAAAACTATGGTCCATAGGCCAAATCTGGTCTATCTCCTGTTTAGCTTATTTTTTTTGTGTGTGGTAAAATATACATAGTATAACATTTACCATTTACCAGTGTGCAGTTCAGTGGCACTGAGTACATTCACAACGTTGTGCGGCCAACGACACCCTCTGTCTCCAGAACTTTTCTCTCTCCCCAAACTGCACCCATTTCATGAACTCCCATTCCCCCCTCCCCGCCAAACCCTGGCAAACCCCATGCTACTTCCTGTCTCTGTGAGTTTGATGGCTTTAGATATCTCATATGAGTAGAATCATTTCCCCTTTTGTGACTGGCTTATTTCCCTAAACATGGTGTTCTCAAGGTTCATCTATGTCGTGACATTTGTCAACACTTTCTTCCTTTTAAAGGCTGAATAATATTCCCTTGTATTTGTATACCACATTCTGTTTTCCATCCATCCATTCATGGACACACGGATTTTCACTTCCTCCCTTTGGCTATTGTGAATAATGTTGCTATGAGCATGTGTATGCAAATACCTGTTCATGAACCTGCTTTCAATGCTATATACACCTTGTGTTTTTATCAATAAAGCTTTATTGGAGCACAGCCACACCCATTCATTGACCTAGTGCCCATGGCCACTTTCATATTACAATGACAGAATTGTGTGCTACTGAGACCCTCTGGCTCAGGAGCCCAAAACATTTCACAGAAAATGTTTGCCAACCTGTGATTTATGGCATTTGCTGCTGAGCATACTTTGGGAGTCCAGCAAAGTCTCTGATGATGAACATGGCTTCTCCAAAAGTTGGGGACCACCAGTCCATATGCTGAGGGGCTCTGCTTAGAAACATAGGTACAGCTGCTGTCCCATCACCTGTGGCGTCTCATGTGGCCATTGAGCTGCCCTTTCTCCAGGAGTCCTCTTTGTCGGATGCCCCAGGAGGTCACTCACATCTGTCTGATTCACACTATCCTGCCCTCTACCATGGCCCTCCCCTGGTATCAGGCATGGGTCAGGAATATGAGGTTTTCATCATGGCCAAAAGGTCAGAAAGGATCAAGGAGGGGGCAGGAGATGGGTGCACCTGACTGCTCATGGAACACAGCCAAGCGAAAGTCATCTCGCTTGGCTGATGCAGCATTTATGATTTAGGAGCTATTTCCTACTTCCTTCTCCTCCCCCACCCCATCTAAATTTTCCTCTGGTTCTCACCTTGCCTGCCACGGCAGTGTCGACCCCAGTTAATGCCCCTCCCAGCTTAGGGAGCTGCTTTTTAAGACCTCCAGGTGCCTACATGAGCTAAGAGGACAGGATGGCTGGGAAGCCTCCATTCTCTAGCAGCATCATTGGGGACATGGCCACTGGCCTGGTTAAACGTAAGGGACATGTCCCATGTGTCCCTGTCACATGGTCCTGACCTACAGAGAAGGGAAAGAACCTTGGGAATGGTCCCATTTTATAAATGGGAAACCGCCCAGGGAGTTATCCCCAGTTGTTAACTCTCAGGGTTTCCCAATTCCTGAACCAACAATCCCTCCCACCCCACCTGGCCACAGATGAATAGGTGACAACATCTGACACCAAATGACAAAGAGACACACAAATTAGGGCTTAGGATTATTGCAACACTTTTGGTACATCTTCAGGGTCAAATTGACAAGAGCTGGAACCATAAGGATAAATAGAAAAACTGGGGCGGCATAAAGACTTGAATTCAAGGTGATCTTGAATTCACTTTCCTAAGTGAGGAAATATCATTATTTTGATATGACTTCTGCACTGATATTAAGTAGCTGCTCCTCCCAACTTGGCAGTCTGGGCCATCCTGTGCTGCTGTCCCTCAGCCACGGCCTGGGACAGTGTTTACACCAGGCCTCACTGTCCTCTGGGAGTCACCACTCACGTGCTCTGTGTACCGCTTCTCAAGCCAGTATCGAAGCAGCCTGCCTTTATAAACATGGGGTGAGTGGCTTCCACAGACTATCGCTGTTTGAGGGTGCTGGCAGTCTCCTCTTCCTTCTCCTCCTTGACAATGAAAGAGAAATTCTTCCCCCAGCATCCTAGGCTGTCTGCCTGTCCTGCTCAGCTCTGAGCCCTTCCAGAACCTCAATCTGCTCTCCATCAATGAATCTGATCTCTGGTGTGCAGGGTGTTTTGTTTGTTTGTTTGTTTGTTTGTTTGTTTTTTAAGTCACAACATAAAATTTCAGTGCCTTTTCTCTTTCCTGTCCATGGTATTTGCACAATGCATTAATTAGAGCCAGTCTGTTAGTAACCCCCTCCAAGAATGTGAACAATCTTCTGAATATGTAACACTCAAGTCTCTTTACTCAACACTGATGTGTAATTATACACATTAGTTGATAAAATTGGTAACATCATTAAAACATCATTAAAAACCCTGCTAAACGTTCTCGGCCAGAGCATTGGGAGAAATGAGATCAAAGAATCCACAGTGAAGACGGTTGAAGCATGGTTTCTCTTTAATGGGGTACTCTATTTTAACAAATCTAGATGGGGCGCCTGGGTGGCTCAGTCGGTTGGGCGTCTGACTTCGGCTCAGGTCATGATCTCATGGTTTGTGAGTTTGAGCCCCGGGTCTGGCTCTGTGCTGACAGTGCAGAACCTGCTTCAGATCCTCTGTCCCCCTGTCTCTCTGTCCACCCCCCAAATAACTAAACATTAAAATAAATAGGTAAATAAATAAATAAAAAGTCTAGATAATGTCTGCACATGGTACAAAATATACATAGTACAAAAGCACACAGAGTTCGCAGGGAATGGCAATTCTCCGTCCTTCCCATCTCCCAGCCACTGAGGGTCCCCAACATTTACTGGGGGCTCCTGGCTCACGTCAAGAGCAGCTGGCACTTGCTGAGCACATGCCATGTCTCAGGCAGTAGGAGAGCAGTTTTAGATGCCTTCACTTGTTTGACTGTCATGACGTCCTTATGCTATCCTCACCCTGAAGTTGGGGAAACTGAGGCACGGAGTGGTAAAGTAACTACTTCAAGACCATATCTTGAGTGAGTAGCACAGTGAGGACGTGACCTCGGAGTTCCCATTCATAACCATCATGGCTTCTGCCTCTTGCCACATTCACAGCATTGGTTGCCATGGGGGGGTCCCAGTCATCTTGGTTCTCATCCTCAATAGCAGGTGTGTTCACACAGGGCCAAGTGGCTCAACAGGCGTCCACTCTCCATTTCAAGCAGAAATCCTGAGAGACATATATTCCATGCACGTATCTATTCCATTATGTCCACATGTGAGTGTATGTGCCCATGTGTACACACGGATATGTGTGCTTATGCATATATATGCACGCATGTATATATGTACGCATTCAAACATGTGTGTATACATGCATGTTCACATGTATATGGATGTGCAGTGTGCAATATATGCGTACATGTATATGGATGTTTGTGGGTATATATATGTATGTATTCAGATATGTGTGTATATGTGTGTGCATGTATGAGTGTGTATGTATGTACACAGAGATGTGTGGGTGTGTGTATATACATGTATGTGCATATTCAGATATGTTTGTATATGTATGTATACAGTTGCCTGGGGTGTTTATGCAAGATTCACAAATAAATGGCTCTGAGGGGCGCCTGGGTGGCGCAGTCGGTTAAGCGTCCGACTTCAGCCAGGTCACGATCTCGTGGTCCGTGAGTTCGAGCCCCGCGTCAGGCTCTGGGCTGATGGCTCGGAGCCTGGAGCCTGTTTCCGATTCTGTGTCTCCCTCTCTCTCTGCCCCTCCCCCGTTCATGCTCTGTCTCTCTCTGTCCCAGAAAATAAATAAATGTTAAAAAAAAAAAATTAAATGGCTCTGAAATGCAACCAGGAAAGTCTTTGGTTTTCCCACAGCCCTGATATCCAACAGGATCTCCTGAGGCTGCTATTAATTGCTCTAATTCAGAACTTCTGGGTCTGAGGGCCACCAAGGCCACTACCTTTGTCAGAATCACCTGATAGCATGAATGCTGGCTGTGAGCCAGGCCCACCCCCAGATGAAGGTTCTGGCTCCTGGGGTCCCGGCTGCTGCCACACACAGGTATGCCAAAGCCTCTTCCCAGGAGACGCTGAGCTGTATCCAGGGACTGTGTCGAGTCCCTTTCCAGGAGGCTGCCCCTCCCTTGCTGGGCCTTCCAGGCTAGCTCCACACCAGCTCTTCTGGGAAGCCTCTCCCACCCACCTGGGTCCGGAGCACATCTGTGCTGTACAGGCTGAGTCTTGCGGGGGCAGGGTCACACCCTCACCATCTTGGTTTCCTTATTCCAGGCTGAGCATAGAGGGGAGCAGCCCCCAATGTGTACGTCCCAGATGACTCCCCACCACAACCAGAGCCACAGCTAGAGCCGCCATCTTGAGGTCAGCATCTTCTTGCCACCCTCACCTCCTTCCAGATCTGTTCCTCCTCTCGAGGAGTCCCTTGTCTTGGTAAATGGTGCCACACTTTCCACAGGTGTCCAGTGTCACCAAACCCTCTGGAAGTGACCTGCTGAAAGTTTCTCAAGCCTGGCTGAACCCCATTACCCCCACATCAGTGTAGGTGGCCCCACTGCTCTACTAGGACCAAAGCAGGGCCCTGGCTGGCCTCTGACCCTCTTCTGCACCATTGTACTGCCATTCCTACCCCAGCCCTGCCTTCCCTTCCACAACAAAGCCTTGGCCCCTCATGGGGCACATAAGAATCTCCACCACTAGGCCAGGCCACCTCTCTGGCCAAAGGCCTGGCCCTGGTGGCATCACCTCTGTCCTTGGGTGCTGCTGTTGTGTGTCAGCCCCTTCACACCAATAAGACTACCTCCCACTCCATTTTTAACCATCACCTGAGCTATCACTGCCTCCAGGAAGCCCTCCTGGACCTTCCAGGATCAGGTCTGCCCACATGTGGCTATCATAACCCACCTTCCCTCCATCCTTCCACGGTAAGCTCTCGAAGGCAGGAACTGTCATCTGTAAATCCTCAGGCCCTGGCAGTGTCTGGTGCATGGCAGAAGCTCAAAACATATTCGGTGAAATGAACAGATTTCAAGTGATACTGGAAGGACACACACGTCTTCCCCTCTCTGCCTTACATATAGTTGTCCAGCGTGGCCCTGGGGCCAATCAAGACCCCGTGCCTCTCAGCCCAGTGACTGCTGTCTTGCCTTTCAGGTTCTCTCTAAGCCTCCCCTCTCATGACGGTGCTGAGGCTGTGGAGTCAGGCAACCATCTACCTGCTGTGTGGCCTGGGCTAGGCCCCATGCAGCTCCTCTGAGCTCCACTCCCACGGGTGCAGGCTGAGCGAGAGGCCATGCAGGACTCTGCACTTCCATCCAAGTGGCCTGGCACCCTTCATTCATGGCAAGCTAACTGGCCTTGGAGAGGAAGACTCTTGGGGACTACAGGTGGGATGAGTATAAACAGCTTGCAAAGCCAAACAAGGAAGAGGCAGAAGCCAAGTGTGTCGGGGGAGAGGCCTGGGCTGGGGATGTTGACAGGAAGAGCCTCTCTTGTCTCGTTTTGGCTTTTTGGTTTTTTTTTTTTTTTCCTGTAAATTTGAGTATTTCCAGCTTCAAATCACCTCCCTGCTCATACAGGGCAGGTGTGAGGCCCGAGGGATCTGCGGGTGCTGGCGGCTGGGGTGCACCCTGCCTTCCTGAAGAAAAAGAAGATGATTTGTTGTTTTCTGCAGATCCCAAGGAATGGTGGAGAAGAGCCCCATCTAATATACTACATTTGATTTGCAGCAAAGTCACTGAGGAGCATGCCAAATCCACCCGAGATGACATCGGATCGTTCCAAAGGTCTAGCCGCCCACTCAGCCCTCCAATGAACGTGACCTCAGATGCAGGTGCGGTTCCCTGAGCTCTCAAGTCAGCACGCTGGGTTGGGGGGCTGGGGGGTTGGCTTAATGCACGCTTTGGTCAGTGCACAAAAATGCCACTCCCACCTCCCCAGGCTCACACAGTTAAATCTGCCTCACGGGAACAGCTGATAAGCAGCCACGAAATGTCACGATCCAAGGTCTCAGAAATGAATGGGCTGTAGATGAGACATCTGACTTTGCAAAAAACTCTTCACTTTATCACTCCCAAAGCCTGCCCTTGGCTGGAAACAGATGTTTCGAGCCCTGTCCGCTCACAGCTGCAGCATGCCGGCTTCCGGACCTGCTGGTCTTCAGGGCTGGCCTCTTCTGAGGGCCTCTGGCTTCTGGGGAAGAGTCTATGTTTAAAAGTCACGGGCATCAGAGTTCAGTTATATAATAGTATTGATCCCAGTTGGTCTGCTTAAGAAAAACATAACTAATTAGAGCCTATAAAAAAAACCTACACACCAAATTAATTCTGTCTTGCTCTGGTGACTCCTACCTGAAGAAAGTTATAAATATAGATGGCCACTGAACCTATATTTAGCCAGAACTGAGTTACCTGGTATTTATAATTAAGGAAGTCCAAAGAGGGAGAATGGACATTTTGTTGTTATTTTTTAAAGCATTAAAAAAAGAAGAAAAAAACCTGCTTCCCATTTCGGTCACATATACACATAGCAACATTCTGTTACTGCAATAATTACAATTCTGACCCAAGTTAAGATTATTGCACAATTTCCTAGTCTCCTAAAATTACTTTCTTCAACACATATCCACCCAAAGCATGCAATTAAGCTGCTCAACTTCCTACAAATTCCTGAAAAATCATTAATTTTTACTTAGCAGCCTTCATTTTCTCTTCCCTGAAGTTGCCAAACCGAATGGTCTGGCCTCCTATGAGGATGTTTATATATTATATATTGCTTATATATATTATATTATATATCTGGCCTCAACATATACCTTTAACACTCACAAAGAGCTGTCTGAAAAACTCTACAATCTTTACTTTGAAGGTCTTCTTTTTAAACCATTTACTGGTTAAAGATTTCTTTGCAGCCATCTAGAATTAGCCACTTTATCAGATTTCTAAACCCAATGCTACTTTTGTATTTATTTTTGTTTCATTTTGATTGAAAAATACAAAAGTAAGGCTCCTCCTCCTGAAAAAATGCAGGTCCTAAAGCCATGTGGGGCACAGCACGGCTTCTGGTGTGTGGGGGAAGGGCACCAAGGGTATAAGGGGAGACCTGGGGTGGCCCTGAGCAGGTTGCAAGAGTGTCTGCCCTGGGAGAGAGCAGCCCAGCCTGGGTGTCAGAGCCCAAGTGGGTGAGGAGCTTGTCCACACCGTGAGACGTAGACAGAACACATGGCACCTTGGTTACCCACAGGAGAATGATCAAATACAGTTAACACCCTGGGGTAGTGGGAGAGATTTCTCACTGTTAGACAAGAAAACTAGAAAGAACTCTGTGGTGCTGGGATTGGAATTGGACAGCCATGCGATTTTAGTTTTCCAGATAGATAGATAGATAGATAGACAAAGAGATAGGCAGACACACCAGCGTGTGCACATGTGTCTCCCCTCACTGGACAGGCCTGTGAGAAGCAACACTCAAACAGTGGCAAACCCACCCAGAGCCCGGGTCTTGGCTTCTAAGTACCATTTTCTACTAAAAGGAACCAGGGCTTTTGGAAAAATGGCTGATTCCAGGGTCAGGGCAGGGAAAGTGCAAGAGGAATCTGTAATACCACATTTGGGAAGAGAGTAAGAAATGACGCAAAGAACTCTAGAGACATATCACCAGCACACGGGAGCCAGACTTGAAAGGCACCTACAAGGCCAAACCGAGACCAGTTGAAAATCAAAATAAATAATCCCTCTTGGAGGTTCCAGTCCAAGAATGAACTAGGAAACCATGAGTCCATACAGATATACTTAAGAACAAATCCTAAGTTGTATAGGAATCGGCTATTTTTACATAGTTTCAAAGCACCTCTCCACAAAATATTTACTAATTATAAAGGGGAAAAGAGAAACTTGACAGGCAGACAAAGCCTGTTAACAGAGTGATCAACAAGTGGGCCACCAGCAATGAGGCAAATTGAAACGTGGGCCATGGGGTCAGACGCAGCGAGAACACCGTGTCACCGCCCGAAGTGCAGAGCCCAAATCATCGTGAGCAAACAAACAGCAGACAAACCCCCAATGAAGGGGAACCTTCCACAGAGTAATTGGCTTGACACTGGCAAGTGCCAAGGTCACGAAAGTCAAGAGAACAGTGAGGAACTATTCTAGACTCCAAGAGAGTAAGGAACAGCGCTGTGCAAAGCCATATTGAAGCCAGAGGCAAAGGAAAAATCAGCAATGCTGAACTTGCCTTTATTTAACTTTCTGATATTTTGCTCACTGTGCAAATTTCAAATTTTAAAACGTTGCATTAAAATGATATTTCTCTTGGCCGCTAAGTTTTTTTTTCTGGCGTCCATCCCCTTATAGTTTAGTTGAAAGACCCCCATAGCTGTATGTAACACCTGACTCTGAACAGGATCCTTTCCTGTGAAGGCTACTGTTGGGAAGTTGGCAACAGTGTCGGAGGTTTGATGGCCAGATGGTGGCAATGACCATCTGTAATCCTCTGGTTTCCAGGGTGCCACAGTTCTGTAGAATATGGTGCTGTTTGTTATGAAAGACACAGTAAAGGATGAGGGGTGATAAGGTCAGCTCAGCGATGTACTTTCAAACGGTTCAGAAAAAGTTGTATACTACAGTCCCAGCTATTTCTGAGACCTCATGACTGTTATCATATTTTTTAAAAAGAATATTATTTTTGGGAGAGAGGTGGGGGAGGGGCAGAAAGAAAGTGGGGGAGGGGCAGAGAGAGAGGGAGACACAGAATCTGAAGCAGGCTCCAGGCTCCGTGCTGTCAGCACAAAACCCGATACGGGGCTTGAATTCATTAACCTAGAGATCATGACCTGAGCCAAAGTCGGTCGCCTAACTGACAGAGCCACCCAGGTGTTCCTATAAAGAATATTTTAATTGCAATACAACAGGGTAACTAGAGTTCTCACTGCCCCCCTTTCCCAAATAAAGCCTAAAGACCTTCTAGTCTAGAATTGAGGTCAAAACCTGAATCACTTCAACAACCGTCTCTTTGGTGAGTTGGTCCTTGGAACCCGGTCTTCCTCCCTCCCCTGAAACTCATCAGGCCCACAACTACTTTGTAAAAGAGACAGGAAGCCAATGAGGTTTATTTCAAGGGTAGATGACCACTGGGGTCGGGAGGCCGCTCGAGGCCTGGCCCCGTCCATCTATGGATCCGGGCCCTGATCCTCACCCCAGCCCCCAAGGCTGCCCCCCACCTCCCGCGTGGTGGCCTGATACTGCAGATAGGTTCATGCCACTTGTCCCTGTTTGGATCTAGTTGGGAGAAGTGCCCTCGCTGCCCTCCAGGCCCAGGCATGGACCCTATGATGGGGAGGAGGCAGGTAGGTGGAGACTCAGGGAACCCAGTTCTGCCAGATCTCCTGAACTCTTCCAGAGAAGTTGACACTTCAATTCTATAAGAGATCTCCCAAGTTTTTAACATTAGCAACTAATTTTAAAATGTTACCACCACTGGTGCAGCCTATGGACCACAGGGATTCCACGGCCCCTGAAACAAGGGGATCTAGACAATTTGGTTTAGATTTCCCTCACTCGAGGAGGTACACTGTTCACTTGTCTCTGAGTATGCAAGACCTAAGTATGTGGCCTTATCCTTAGAAAGTCTCACCTGGAAAATTCACCAGAGAAGCTCTGGGCATGCCCAGATGTGCTCTTAGCAAAAAGCATCTCAGCTTGTGAATGGAGTAAAGCCATGTCCGTGACCTTCAGCACCAATGGCCGTGCACAGCACACCTGGCAGGCTGGTTACACCACAGACCCAAGAGCAAAGCTACAGTAAGCACCCCAGGAAAATAGGTGGGGTCCATCTGGGGATCTCCAGAGAGGCTGGCAATGGGCTGCCATTTGGGGCTACTTCACTGAGGAAGGTCAAAAGGCTGCACGATTTGGGGAAAAAAAGAAAAAAGGATTTTTGTCCTTATGAAAGATAGGCTTAAAATTCAAACTTTAATATCTAAAACACTCTCACTAGAGAGCAGTTATCCTGAGGGAAATTAAAAAGGATTTTAGAGAAATTAATCTTCAAATTTTTCCCTTTAAAAATAAATAGCTCCTATACCCCAAAGAAGCAAAAGCAAGGACTTGAATAGATATTTGTACATCCACGTTCACATCAGCACTGTTCACAATAGTCAAAAGGAGGAAGCAACCCAAGTGTCCATCGATGGATGAATGTGGTCTATGCACACAATGGAGCATCATTGAGTCTTAAAAAGCAAGGACATTTTGACACATGTTACAATATGGATGAACCCTGAGGACATTATGTGGAGTGAAACGAGCCAGTCACAAAGGAACAAATATTGTTATGATTCCACTTCCATGAGGTACCAAGGATCATCAAATTCATAAAGACAGAAAGCAGAATGGGGACTGCGGGGGATTGCCAGGGGCTGAGGGAGGAGGAATGAGGAAGTTAAGTGTTGAATGGGTATAGAGTTTCAGTTTGGGAGGACGAAAAAGTTCTGGAGACAGGTGGTGGTGAAGGTTGTGTGACTATGAGAATGTATTTAACGACCCCAAACTCTACACCTAGAAATGGTTAAGATGGTAAATTTTATTATGAATATATTACCACAACGGGACTCCTGGGTGGCTCTATCAGTTAAGTGTCCAACTTCAGCTCAGGTCATGATCTCACCATTCATGAGTTCAAGCCCGTATCGGGGTCTCGGCTGTCAGCACATAGCCTGCTTCGGATCCTCTGTTCCCCTCTCTCTCTGCCCCTCCCCTGCTCACGCTCTCCCTCTCTCTTGAAATAAATTAACTTTAAAATTAAAACAAATAGGGGTGCCTGGGTGGCTCAGTCGGTTGAGCGTCAGACTTCGGCTCGGGTCATGATCTTGTGGTGTGTGAGTTCGAGCCCCGTGTCAGGCTCTGTGCTGACAGCTCAGAGCCTGGAGCCTGTTTCGGATTCTGTGTCTCCCTCTCTCTCTGACCCTCCCCCATTCATGCTTTGTCTCTTTCTGTCTCAAAAATAAATAAACGTTAAAAAAATTAAAAAAATAAAATTAAATTAAAACAATAATAAATGAATATTTTACCACAGTAAAAATATATCTCTTCCACATTCTCTCCCCACCTCTCCTAAAACTCACTCCTCTCCCATGTCACTTAGGGTGCTGGGTGTCAGCTCCCATGACAGGGAGCCCTACAAGGGAGAAGGTGTAGCCAGCCCCAAGGAGCAGAGAACAGAAACCAGAGCACAGCAATGCTGCCCAGCTGTAATTACTAACTACTCTTGGCTCCAGGCAGTTTATCCCCCTCCTGTGTCCCTCTATTATGTGGTTTCCCTCACAGGGTAAAAGGATACCAGAGAGGAGGCAGGAACGTTCTTGGCAACAGGCCAAGTCCACCTGACCCCCATCACCCCAGCTTCCTTTTACCAGATGTCCATCCTGGGGGTGTGGCCGTCCAGGTCTGCTGACCAGGCAGCCCCGTACCAGCCGCCTAAATCAGCTGACCTCTGGGGGGCTTGCCCTACCGAGACAAGCTTCCATGAGTGAAGACATGGAAAACTTGAGTCCAACCGCATTAGTGCCCAAACTCAATAATGCCAATTAACAACAGACGTAAAGAGAAACACGCTCTATCATTTGGCTTGTGTGACTCAACCCCAAGCCGGTAATTAAAAATGAAGAAGCTACTGATGAGGCAGCTGTCATGATTTCACCAAAACACAACTCGAGGGACACCCTTTCCCGGTTGCAGAGCACATCGTGGTTTGGAAACGAAAAACAGGGCTCTGTGCGATAATTTTCAGTTAGCCCTTTCACTGTGGCATTTGGGACTTTTCCTGCAAAGCTGCTGCACTGAGGAGTCCGGGGACCCAGGCGGCTGCCCGTCTCTGTCCCCTCACTGGCCCCGGCTTCTCCCCTCGCAAGGGAGGGGCTGGATCAGCTTTTCTCTCCCTTTCATGCTAACGTTATGGTTTGTGGAATATTTGGCAATAAAAAATTTCGACAGAACTTCTGTATTCAAAGTAAAACTTCAGAAGCACTAATTCATAGGCGAGAAGTACTTGTTTGAAGGAAAGCAGGAGAAAACATCACCAGTCTGCCCTCTCCTCTCCGCCCATGATTCAGAAGACAGTGCATGCGACAGTGTCTTGTGAACGTGGGGCAGATGAACACCCACCCACCCACCCACCCACCCACGGTCGCCGGCTCTTCTGCAGTAACCTTGCTGAGTATTTACTGCTTAGTGACGCCCACACTGACTGCTGGGCGACTGCCCATTCACTCCTTCCTTCTCTCAGCAAGTATGTGAACAGCTGTTTGACGCAGGCACTGTTCTAGACCCAGGGCATCCAGCAGGGCTTCCATAGGGTGCAGGACCTGCCTCCGGGGGAGAGGCCAGAGGGAGGCCCAAGGGAAGCTTGTGCCCAGCTGGTGCTCGGATAGCAAACTATGAGACCTGCCCAAATGCATCCTGAGATAGAAACCGGTGCCTGCATTCTGAGAGGCTGGTGTCCCGCTGGTGGAGCAAACGTTTTCTACCAGGCTTTCGCGGAAAGGTGGGACCAGGCAGAGGGAGGATGGGAGGCGGAGCCAGGAGGTCGCAAACGGACCCCAGCCATCCCCTTGCATGAACTGCAGGGGGCGCTCCGGTGGGACTCCCCTTTGCCATCTTGGGTCTTGGGGCCAGGCTGCCCAGATCTGAATTGCAGCCCCTCTGTTTAATTGAAAAGAGTTTCTGGGGGCGTCTGGGTGGCTCAGTCGGTTAAGTGTCCAGCTCTTGATTTTGGCTCAGGTCATGATCTCACAGGTCATGGGATCAAGTCCCGCATTGGGCTCTGTGCTGATAGTGCACAGCCTGCTTGGGATTCTCTTTCTCTTCCCCTCTCCCTCAAAATAAAGAAATAAACTTAAAAAAAAAAGTAAAGAACAGAAAAGAACAGAACAGTAAACAGAACAGTTCAGTACTGTTCTGTAAGAACTGTTCAGTAAAGAACAGAAAAGAGGCTCTGTGCAAGTGCCTTAATTTCTCTTTGCCTCTATTTCCCTTTCCATGCAGTGGGAATAACAGTATCTCACCCTCACAGTTGTCACGAGGCTAAATGGGGCCTGGCACGTGGCAAGCTGTTGTTCAGGTAGCCCTTTTCATATTATTTCTCAAAGAAAAGAAAACGAATGCATCTCACTTGCTAGTTGCAAAGCTGGTTCAAGAACAAATCCCATTTGATCTTTAATTCTAATTAAAAAATATAGGGGCGCCTGGGTGGCTCAGTCGGTTGAGCATCCGACTTCAGCTCAGGTCATGGTCTCGCGGTCTGTGAGTTTGAGCCCCGCATCAGGCTCTGTGCTGACAGCTCAGAGCCTGGAGCCTGCTTTGGATTCTGTGTCTCCCTCTCTCTCTGCCCCTCCCCTGCTCATGTTCTCTCTCTCTCTGGCTCTCAATAATAAATAAACGTTAAAAAAATAAAAAATAAATAACTAAAATATATATATATATATTGGACTTCCTTATTGGTAGTTCCTGTGAGGAAAACAGAAACAAAAAGGTCAGTATACACAGTATCGCCCTGCTGGCCAGGCCTGTGCCTGTGGGACATGTGGGAACAGGAGCTGTGCCCTGAGTGCTCAGGAAGGCACAGGCGCGCGGGGATGCAGCACCCCACACAGGCGGCCGTGACCCCCGCCTCATGCCTGCCAGCCCCTGCATTTGTCAGTTCCCTGAAACTAACTTCTCTCTCGCCCCTTTCATTTTTATCAACTGTTATAAACTACAGCCGCCAATACATGATCGATTCCAGGCTGAAATGTTTTTTAGGTTCTAGACTTCTGATTCTGTAAAACGAATTCACGCCTTATGTCATCATTCATGTTCCCAAGTCTGCAAAGATAAATTCACTTCAAATGAAGAGATATGCTCATTAGGTTCTATGAGATTCTGTCTGATTTATGGTCACCACTTACTAAAGCTGAGAACTGGTATTTCTAATGTGTACCTTCACCTACAGATAACTCAAGATGACACATCTCCTTGACAGGTGGAACTGGATCCAGCAATTTTTTTTGGTGACTCACAACCCAATGGATACACACCTGCTCTCAGAGGGCTTAGTGGCTGTACTTTATGAGCTGGGTGATCAGTGAGGACCTGACACAGCTGGGCTGCTATCTGCTCCCTCCCAGGGAATGACCGGCAAATTCCCACCACCCTGCCCCCACCTTCACTCAACACTATTTCTATCAGATGTTGCTGGGAGGTTGAGCAAGGGTGTGGCAGGGGGAATGTGTGTCATGAAATCCAACATGACACCAGCAGTCTGGTCACTTTCCCCCTTTGCCCTGCCTGTGGCCCTGTTGGGAAGGGGCCAGTCCTTCCTGTTTTTCAAGAGAAGCTAGAAATTCCAATTCCTATCTGACATCTCCCAATTTTTAAATGTTGAGAGCGATTCCAATTTTCTTTTCTTTTCTTTTTTTTAACATTTTTATTTATTATTGAGAGACAGAGAGACACAGAGCATGAGCAGGGGAGGGGTGGAGAGAGGGGGAGACACAGAATCTGAAGTAGGCTCCAGGCTCTGAGCTGTTAGTACAGAGCCCGACACGGGGCTCGAACCCACAAACTGCGAGATCATGACCTGAGCTGAAGTTGGTCGCTTAACCAACTGAGCCACCCAGGTGCCCCCGATTCCAATTTTCTACAAACATTCTAGTGAACATAAAATACACCTCCGAGCCTCTACATCTCCCTGGATCACATGTGACCTGGCTTCCCTGGAGAGCCCTCAGTGTGGCCCTGAGCAAGGCTGCTGGCTAGTGTTGACTCACCCACCTACAGACCATCAGCCATCTCCAGGGGCCAGAAATGCTCTGCATTTCATGACCCATTCCCCCTCAGAGTCTCGGCTCTGCCAGAAATGGACTCCACCATCCTACAGTGTGTTTTACCCCACCAAAGTTTCCAGAATTTGCTGTAGATCGAGAAGTCTTTCCAAGACTTCCGTTCTGTTTTATTTTTCCCTGGTGACAACTGCAGACATGACCTTTGTCAAACGATCACTCAGATTTCTCTGCAATGGGTCTAACTGTTCAGCACACCACCTCTCTAACCTCTTTCTTTTCCAAATCCAGGCTAAGTTTAAGCTGCTTTGCTTATATCTCCGTCAGCTTCTACATAATTCCTACATATCCGCCTCACTTGGAAAAGAACAAATTGCCTTCCATTTCATTTGATTACCCCTACAAGCCCATGTAATCTTTCCTCAGGTATTCTTTTATGTGCCTGGCTATTTACTACCAGCAGTTCCGCTGCTGTGGTTTTGCACACCACATCTTCAAACAGAAAAGTTATGCATGTGGCTTCTCTTAGCCAAGGAGAAATGCTTTGGGATAGAAGAAGAGATGGGGGCGGGGGGCGCGGAACTAAAAATCAACTTGTTTGACAAGTTATCTTGACCCCAAGTCAAAGAAACCATTGCTACCTTGTTCCCAGCATCTGGAGATCCCAGAGCTTAACTGTCCTGCAGGTCCTACCAGCATGCTGGGGGGCCCCAAGGCTGGCTACTGCTCACACAGCTCCTGTGGCATCCAGTCTGCTATCTCATCTGCCCATCCAGTGTCACAGCCCAACCTCCCTCACTCCAGCTACCCACATGTGAGTCCCAAGTTCAGACACCAACCGCTACTCACTCATCCCACACACTCAAACCCCCTTCAGGTCACCTCTCCCACCTGCCACCTCCAAATCTCCTCACCCAGCCCCACCACTAGCTCCTCCTGCCGAACCTTTGAGAATTGCTATTATTTAAATTTTTTATTAAACGGAATGGAAGAAAATTGCAAATCATTCATCTGGAAAGGGGTTAATACCCACAATATATAAACAACTCCTACAGCTACAACAACAACAATTTTAAAAAGGGCAAGGGAGGAGCACCTGGGTGGCTCAGTTAGTTGCATGTCAGACTTTGGCTCATGATTTCGTGGTTGGTGAGTTCGAGCCCCACACTGGGCTTGCTGCTGTCAGTGCAGAGCCCGCTGTGGATCCACTGTCCCCCTCTCTCTGCCCCTCCCCCGCTTGCGCTCTCTCAAAAATTGATAATAAACATTTAAAAAATTATAATAAAATAAAAATGGGCAAAGGATTTGAATGTCCCCATTTGACATTTCCCCAAAGCAGATGTATAAATAGCCAATAAGCCCATTAAAAATATTCTCAGCATCACCAGCCATTACGGAAATGTAAATCAAAACCACAGTAAGATACCATGTCACACACATTAGGATGGCTACTATCCACAAACCAGAAAACGAGTGTTGGCAAGAATGTGGAGAAATCACAGCCCTGTGCTCTGCTGGTGGCAATGTAAAATGGTGCACCAGCATGCTTCATCAAAAGAGGCAAACATAAGTTTACCATATGATACAGCAATTCCATTTCTGAGTACCATATATGCCCCAAAGAATTGAAAGCAAGAGCTCAAAGAGATCTAGGTACACCCACGTGTGTAGCAGTCTTTATTCACAATAGCTGAAAGGTGGAAGCTGCAAGTTTTCATTGACAGATGAACCAACAGCCAAAATGTGATATATCCATACAACGGAATATTATTTTGCTTTAAAAAAGAAGGGAATTCTAACACCTCTACATGGATGAACTCTGAGGACATGATGCTGAGCGAAACGAGCCAGTCATAAAAGACAAATACTGTATGATTCCACCTATATGAGGCACGTAGAGTAGTCAAATTCATAGAGACAGAAAGTAGAATGGTGGTTGCCAGGGGCCTGGGGGTGGAGAGAGTTAATACAAAGTTTTAGTTTTGCAAGATGAAGAGTTCTGGAGATGGGTTGTCGTGGTGGCTTGCAGAATGACATGAATGTAATCAACACCACTGAGCTGTACATGAACAATGGAGAAGATGGCAGATTTTGTGCTGTATGTATTTTACCACAGTTTTTTTTTTTTCCCTAAGGCCTCAAACAAACAAATGTAAAACTCTTCTAAGATATTTTACAAATGAAAATACCTCTTTGGTATTTGCTTATATATTTCTGTCTTAGTTGAAAGCTCTCATTTACCTGATAACTCTCCCTAACAAATAGCATGTGTCCAGTTTTTCTCACCCTTGTTTTCCTGCCTAAGTATTCATGGCTCTCATTTTCACTTTTAGAAACATCCAGGCTGGATGGTAAGTTCTGTAGCCATAGTCATCCTCCCAGGAAAGGACATCTCCAGGCTTTCAAGCCTCACTGTGTTTCTCCTTCCCAAGTCCATGCCACCTGCTGTCACCACCCCTGTCCCTTGCCATAGTCATCATTACCATTATCAAGGAGCTCACCCCTCTCCTTTGTCACCATTTTGCCACCAAGACATGACTTTGACATTCAGGTAAATGACCTTCCTGACACCTGGCCTCAATACTCCTGACTGCCCTTATCCTCTCTCTGACCTCTCCATTCCAGCAACCATGAGCATGGCCCCAGCCAGGCCCCCAGACTTCAGTCTCCTCCCTCACCACTATTTTCCCTTCCCACTTACGATGGCCTTGAGCACTCCAGATTCTTGGTCCATCCTGCCCCACCCAGTCCTGGGCCTTTGGGGCAGTTTGTTTCAACCATGCTCTCTTCAGAACCCCAGACTGCTTGTCCCTTCACTTTTGGTCACCCTTGCTCTTCCAATCTCCAGGCATGGCTGAGGACATCCTTACCATGCAATCACACCATTACCATGTCAGTATAAAGGCTCATCCAGCTCAAACCACCCAGACTTCTCCTCTCTGTCTTCACCCCCCCCCCCCCCAGACAGCTCCCTCCTGCCTCTTTTCTAAAGAACTGCCTTTCCCAGAGTCTCTGGTCCTTGCCCCAATCACCTCCCTTCCCTCTGGCCTTCTCCCCAGAGATTACACCATTCCCTTATCTCACCAGTATTTATGTTCTTCCCTCTGCCCACCCCCTCTTACTCTCCTCCTACTCCCTCATCCTCCAAGGACAGCCCAAATACCTGCTCCTCCTTAAGGAATCCTTGGACTCCAGAGGCCATAAGGCACAGGGGTATCCTTAAACAACAGAGGTCATACAGACAAAAAGTCAACTGTGGTGGACAGGATCTGAGCAGCTCTATCCAGAGGCATGCTCTGGCAGACTTAGAACTCTGCATCCAACATCAGAGGACAATACTATTCTCCAGACACATGGGACATTTTCAAAAACTGACCTAGTACCAGGTCTAAAGCAAATAACTGATTTTCTCAAAATATCAAAGAACTGGTTTCATCAGGACAGCATAGGTCTCTGATCATGGAGTGATGATGTGAGACATGAATACCATAAAGAGGAGTTTAAAAATCCCACATGTTTGGAAATTAGCAAGCACATGTATATATAACTCATGGATCCAAGAAAATATCATACTGGAAATTTAAAAGTACGCGCAAACAGAATGAGTGACAATACTATATATGACAACCCATGAGCATTAATGACCATGACACTGGAAGGGAAGTGACAACTTTAGGTGCTCATATTAAGAGTTGACATGCTGAACATTCATGAGATTAAGTATCTAACAAAAAAGTTAAAAAGAAAATAAATTAGAGGGCACCTGGGTGGCTCAGTTGGTTGAGTGTCCAACTTCAGCTCAGGTCCTGATCTCAGTTTGTGGATTCGAGCCCCACGTCAGGCTTTACACTGTCAGCACAGAGTCTACTTCAGATTCTCTGTCTCCCTCTCTCTGCCCCTCCCCTGCTCATACTCTCTCTCTCTTAAAAATAAATAAGCAATACAAAAATAGAGAAGAAAAGAGATAATAAAGTTAGGATAACTCTATAAAACAGCAAATAATTTTATAATAATGAGACTAAACAAAGCCAATAGTAGTTCTTTAACAATCTAGCAGGGCGCCTGGATGGCTCAGTGGGTTAAGCATCCGACTTCAGCTTGGGTCATTGTCTTGTGGTTCACAAGTTCAAGCCCCATGTCAAGTTCTGTGCTGACAGCTCAGAGCCTGGAGCCTGCTTCGGATTCTGTGTCTCCCTCTATCTCTGCCCCTCCCCCACTCGTGCTCTGTCTCTCTCACTCTCTCTCTCAAAAGTAAATAAAAACATAAAAAAAAAAACCAATCTAGCAAGATAGGCAGACCCATGACAACACTGATTAGTAAAATGAGAAGGCACAAATAAGTAATATTATAAATAAAAACAGAGATACAACTAAAGATAAAGCAGATAAAAATAATAATAAGGAAACATTATCAATGATGTTAAGCTAACAAATCTGAAAATATAGACAATAAGAACAAATCTTCGGGAAATTATAACTTAAGAAAACTAACTAAAGAAGAAATGCTTATAGGACTAATCAGACTTTTCATTAAACAAACTGAAGCACTAATTAAATATCTTTTCTCTTTCCCACAAAACAGGCCTAGATAATTTTACAGGTAAGCTGTACCAAAATGTCAAGGTGTAGAAAATCCCAGTCTTGCATAAACTCTTCCAGAGAATAGAAATGGTAAAATCTAATGAGGCTAGATTATCCTTAATATTGCACCAGACAAAGACAGTATAGGAAAAGATTTTAAGTTCATTTTGCCCATAAATATAAAAGCAAAACTCTTAACTAGAATATTAGAAAACCAAACTCAGCAGTGATGAAAGAAGATAATCCACCATGACCAAGTTGAGTTTATTCCAGAAATGCAATGGTATTTTAACATTAGAAAATCAATAAATGTAATTAACTATATTAACAAATTAGAGATATAGGAAAATATTTTGATAAAATTAAAAACCCATATAATGAAAAACTCTCAGCAAGTAGAAAGAAGAGAGAACTTCCTTAACCTGTTAAAGAGTTATCTGCAAAAAATACATAGCAAATATTAAGCTTAATATACTGAAACCATTCCCTGTAAAATCAAGAACATAATCTATGATCAATGCTTTTACTGCTCATTATACTGAAGGTCTTAGCCAGCACCACCAGCAGTAATTAAGTAATCAGCTTAAATATTGCTCAGGAAGAAACAAAGCTAATGTTATTCATTGGTGAAATGACTACATAGGAAACCATAATATCTATAGACAAATTATTAGAAAAAACAATGGCATTTATAGCAGGGTGGCTGGATATAAGGTCAATATAAAAAAAAGCCAATTGCATTCTATATACCAGCAATAGCTGTTAGAAAGCTTAAGGTATCTATACATTTAACAAAAGATGTATAAGTCCTGTACATAGTGAATTATTAAACTTTACTAACCTATATTAAAGGAGACCTCAATAAACGAATAAACATACCATATTCATGGATATGAAGACCCCACATCATAAAGATATAACAGATGTATCAAATAGACTTATATATTAAATAAAATTTTAGTCAACAGAGTTTTTGTTGAGTCAACAGAGTTTTTATTTGTGAAGCTTGTCAAATTGATTCAGTGTTAACATGGAAGAACAAAGGGCCAAGAATAGCCTAGATATGCCTGAAAGAGAGTAATACTTGCTCTACATAATAGGAAGCCTTATTATAAAGCCACTGTACTAAAGTTTGTGAGACATTGTGTCCAAGACAGAAAAATTAAACCCATGGAACAGAAGAGAGAGACAAAACCCATGCAGATACAAACTTGATCTATGATGAAACATGAATGGTGAAAGGAGGGACTTATCACCTGATGAATCCATATGAGAAAAAAATTAAATCCTTACTTTGCATCAAACACAAAAACAAATGTGAGCTAGAATAAGTACTTTTAAGTGTGACAAAACTAAAACTTTTAGAACATAGGAAAGTGGGCCAGATATCTCTATTTGCCACTCTAAATCTACTTTCCAACTTCCTCTACCTGGCTCTCTGCCCCAGGAATATGGACTACATCAGTGGGTTCCTTTGATCTCTGGCTGTGAATTGGCTTTGGCAATGAAGCACCCTGGGAAGATATCAGAGGGAAGGCGGAGGAGAGTGAAGCTGGCTTATTTACTCCCCTGACACTCCCTACAGGGTTACTTCAGACTGCTTTTGTCTCTCCCTGGAGATCACTGCTCAATACAGTCTCTCCTTCTCTCTCTATTCCTTTGGGTCCAGAGGATGGGAAAAACTTTGCTGTTAATAACACCCGGTGATTTCTTCAAACTCTGCCCACACCTTTGAAAAGAGTTAATCTACCTATTAACCCTCTTCAAAGTGCCCTAATTTGAGTGTGTCCTACCGATCTTATTGAGACCCTCATTGATAATGCCATTGTTACTGGAAGTGGTCTTAAAATAGATCCTCAAAATTGGATTCTGGGTTTGTCCATATATTACAAGAGCACTGGGATCATCACCTTGCTGAGGGCAAGGGTGTGTGTGTGAATAAAGATAATGCATAGCATGTGGATTATATGCAAATCCAGAGCGTTCATGATTACACATAATGATACATGGGAATGAGGTGCAGGAGGAGGGTGAGGCATGGGGAGAACAGGGAGTGTGGCAACAGCAATTGCAAAGGTAGTAAGGTTAGGTAGATTCTGTGTGTGGCCCTACAGAACACATATAGGGGGAAAAGAGAAGCTAAAAACAATCAACTAAGAACACATATGGAGAACCAGATGGCTCCCATGGCAGCCCCAGGGTGTGATTTTAAGGTTCCGGAGTCAAAAAGCTGTTGAAATGCTCAACAGTCCCAGGTCTCTTACAATGAGGAAAGGTGGGGAAGAAGTGGGCCCATCAGGCACAGCTAGACAATGGCTGCAACAGAGAACTCTGACCTCTTTTGTCTGTATAAACAACCTTCCCACCACATGTGAGAGAGACCTCTGCAAAAAAAAAAAAAAAAAAAAAAAAAAAAAAAAAAAAAAAAAGGCCTTCCAATGGCTGCTACTGGGCCACTGTCTCACAAGCTGGGGCCCTTTTTCCACAGGACCCAGCCCACATCTCTCACTGCCCAAGCCCACAAAATGAGTTGGGTCCTAGAAGTCCAGCATCAGCTTTGGAAGGAGAGGGCTGGTGTGTCCTGCAGGAGCCTGGAAAATGTGGAGTAAATTCGATGAATGTACAGGGAAGGAGGAGGTTATGTAAATAGCCCAGATCTGGCCAAATTTGAGGATGTGGGTGCTTTCCCCACAATCAGATTATTTCATGCATAACTCAAATATCTAGGAGGTGTTTACCATCTACAAGATTGGCTAGCCGACATCAAGAAGGAACAAAAACCAATAGCTGGTAAGGTCAACCTGCTGGAACTTCCTGATCCCTGTGAAGCAATGGCTCTCCAAGCTCCAGCAAGCACTGTATGCCCTGGAGGGCCTCTTAAACCCCTATTTCTGGGCTCACCCCCAGAGTTTTTAATGATGTAGGTAGGTAGTAGGGCCCAAGAATTTGCATCTCTAATATGGCCCTAAATGGTGCTGCTGGTGGTGGTCAGGTGAGAATTGGGAGAATGAGAATGTTGGAGGGATCTGCTATGTGAAATCTCCTAAGCTAACCCAACAAACTTGACCAAGAAGTTGAGGATGCCCAGGGAAGGCATAGCAGCATTCCCAAAGAGCTCTGCGGTGGTTGCCCTCTCTATCCTGCGGATAACCAAGGGATGCTCTAATGGCCCTGGGTTCCTTCCCTACTGTCAGTGGGAACCATGGGATCCTAAGAGGTAGAGACCAGTGGCAGGTACAACTGACAGAGGCAAGGAGAATAGGATGCAATGCTAAATATAATTGATACGCTTAAGTGAGGAGATAAGATGTAAGTATCTAAAGGGCCCCATTATAATCAGAGAAGGTAGAAAAGCAGGAGTGGGGAACAACTGCAAATAGAAAACATGGCGGAAGGGGTGCCTGAGTGGCTCAGTCGGTTGAGTGTCTGACTTCAGCTCAGGTCACGATCTCACAGTTCATGAGTTCAAGCCTCGCATCAGGCTCACTGCTGTCAGCCCCCACACCGGGCTCTCTGCTGTCAGCGTAGAGCCCACTTTGGATCCTCTGTCTCCCTCTCTCTCCTCCCCTCCCCTGCCGCACACTCTCTCTCTCAAAAATGAATAAACACTAAAAAAATCATGGTAGATATTAACTCAATGTTATCAATAATCACTTTAAATGTGAATGTCTAAGTACACCAATTAAAAGAGAATGAAAGAATAGATTTCAAAAAAAAAAAACACAATAGCTTTTGTGCTGCAAAGGGCACCATCAAGAAAGTAGAAAGACAATCCACGGAGTGGGAGAAAATATTTGCAAATCACATAGTTGAAAAGGGACTCGCATCTAGAATATATAATAATAAAACACAAACCAATTATATATGTGGACAAAAGATCTGAACAGATATTTCACTAAAGAAAAATTACAAAAGGCACATGAAACAAACACATGAAAAGATGCTCAGCAACATTAGCTATCAGAGAAATGCAAACCCACTAAGATGGCTACAATAAAAAAAGACGTAATAATAAGTGTTCATGAGGATGTGGGAAATCAGACCCCCATACACCACTGGTGAGATTGTAAAATGGTGGAGCCACCTTGGAAAACAGCCTGGCAGTTTCTCAATAACTCAAACATTGAATTACCATATGACTCAGCAATTCCACTCCCAGATATAATCCCAGAGGAGTAAATACATACATGAATGTTCATAGCAGCATAATTCATAATAGCCAAAAAGGTGGAAACAACCTCAATGTCCATCAATGGACAAACAAAACATCTATATACTGGTACATCCACGCTGTGGAATGTTATTTGGAAATAAAAAGAGTGAAGTCCTTAGACAAGTTACAAAATGAATGAACCTTGAAGACACACTAAATGGAAGAAGCCAGTCACAAAAAAGACCACCTATTGTATGATTCCATAATATGAAATGTCCAGTATAGGCAAATCTATAGAGACAGAAAGTAGATTAGTAGTTGTCTGGGGCTGGGGGAATGGGGCAGAATGGGGAATGACTGGTAATAGGTCTGGGGTTTCTTTCTGGGGTGATGAAATGCTCTAAAATTGATTGTAGTGACGGATGCACAACTCTGTGAATATACAAAAAAAAAAAAACATTGGATTGTATATTTAAAAATTTTTTTAATCTTTATTTTTGAGAGAGAGAGAGAGAGAGAGAGAGAGAGAGAGAGAGAGCAGAGTGTGAGTGGGGGAGGAACAGAGAGAGAGGAAGACACAGAATCCGAAGCAGTCTCCAGGCTCCAAGCTGTCAGCACAGAGCCCGATGTGGGGCTTGAACTCATGGACAGCAAGATCATGACCTGAGCTGAAGTCAGATGCTTAACCGACTAAACTACCCAGGTGCCCCTGGATTGTATATTTTAAATAGGGAAATCATATGGCATGTGAATTACAACTTAATAAAACTAGTATAAAAAAGAGAAAAGATAGATAAAGGTTAACTCTCCTATTTAATCAGAAGACACCTATACAAATTTTTTTAAAAATTCACAAACTGGAAAATGCTATTTCCATACTTGTAACTGACAAAGGGTTGGTATTCATAATATATAAACACAGTCATCCCAATTCTAGGCAAGTACCCAAGAGAAACTCTGGTATATGTGCCCCAGAGGTCATGTACAAGATTATTCTTAGCAACAACATTCTTAATAAAAATCACACACATTCATTGCCAGAAGAATGGACAGATACATTGTGACTTGTTGGCCAACTACTATTGTACAGCAGTGAAAATAAATGAACCAAAGTTAAACAGGGTGGCTACACTGTGGCTGAGTCTTAGAAACATGACTTTAAGTGAGCAAAAAAGCAAGTCCCAGGCCACATGCACACATACATCATTTTTATAGAGCTCAAAAACAAAACTGAGCAATACATCATCTAAGTGTATCTATAACACCTGCGATCCATGCTCCATTTGGACAGGGGAGCAGGACAGGTGGTGGCAGGGTGGTATTAATTAAACAACAGGCCATTAGACTGAGGTGGCTCTAATTCCTTAGCAGCCTATATAAGCAAGCCAAGACCTAAGCCTGTAAATGCCTCAAGGCAAAGAAATCAAAACCCAAGGACAGCCAATCACAAACAGCCAACAAGGCTTTCCCAAACAAGGCAACCACTTAAGCTACAGCCAATCAAATCATTTCCTTGCTTTACCTGGGTACCTTCTTCTCTCTTGCTCCTGTCAGCAGGGCACTCCTAACCACTTCCGGTTTGATGCTGCCCGATTCAAACAGACTTGTGCTCAAATAAATTCTTAAAATTTTTTTTTAATTTTTTTTTCAATGTTTATTTATTTTTGGGACAGAGAGAGACAGAGCATGAACGGGGGAGGGGCAGAGAGAGAGGGAGACACAGAATCGGAAACAGGCTCCAGGCTCTGAGCCGTCAGCCCAGAGCCCGACGCGGGGCTCGAACCCACAGACCGCGAGATCGTGACCTGGCTGAAGTCGGACGCTTAACCGACTGCGCCACCCAGGCGCCCCAAATTCTTAAAAATTTTAATATGCCTCCATTAATCTTTTAACAGTGGTTAAGGCAGAAGAGAAATATATAGGTAATATTGATGGTTGTCTAGTTTCTGCACAGGGTGGTGGCTTCACAAGGGCTATTATTGTGCTTTTTATAACTGACACATATGGGAACTATTTTATATGTGTCAAATAACATGCTTCAAAGACAACGAAGGAGAAATAACGTGTGTCGTCAGCTCCGGTTCTGCCATTCCTAACCTGAGTAACTCCGTAACTTCTATGTGCCTCAGTTTCCTCATCTGTCACTGGGGACAGAGAGTCAAGGAGAGATACCTACTTTGTGGGGTGGCTATAAGGAGTAAATGAGAGTTTCTAGCCCAGTAAAAGTTTACCATCCTTTTCACCGTCACTATCATCATCATAATCATTACACCTATCATCGTCATCCTCACCATTCTCATTGCCATCATTCTCCTCCTCCTCCTCCTCTTCCTCCTCACTGTTTTCTGTTGCGAAATGGAAGTGATCTCTCACTGCCCGGTCCTACAGTGTCACTTGCATCACATTCTGCTGGTATATGGTTATTGGTGCAGGCATCTCCCTTGCTAGAGAGCAGGGGATGGGACTAGCT
The DNA here is from genome assembly GCF_018350175.1 of Felis catus. Classification (NCBI taxonomy): domain Eukaryota; kingdom Metazoa; phylum Chordata; class Mammalia; order Carnivora; family Felidae; genus Felis; species Felis catus. Next base: position 19,737,771 of record NC_058373.1, read on the forward strand.
GGCCTGTCTTGGTCTCCTCTGCATTTCCCGCAGCAGCCAGGTCAGGGCCTGCCCCTCACAGAATTGCTGCTTAAGCTGAGCCACATTAAGAGGCAATGACTCTCTTGCAATAACACAAAGCTCTCCTCCCTCTCCTTCCTGATCATCCATAAGATAGTGGAAGCATACTACAGTCAGTGTGATGTGTGGTTGGCTGATGCTACCTCTATTTTCAACAATTTCTCTGCTGCCCACCTCTTCTATAGAGGTTGTAGAATCTAAAATCCTGATATCTCAGACTGCCTTGAAGCTAGCATAGCCACAGACATAGGTCTGCCCCATGAAATGTCACCTCTTTGGGGGAGGTGACCCTTCCTGAATAAAAAGGTAGAAAGACCTTTTCTACCTTTTGACCCTCAGCCTTGCCTGGAACTTGAACATGAAGCCTGAAGGGCATCAACCACCATGCTGTATGGTCACAAGGGCAGAGACCTCCTGCTTAGTGTGGTGGAGTAGCCAAAGACGTCACCAGGCACAGCACCAACCCTGGAGGACCCATTTCCAGACCTGCTGTGTGAAAGAACCGACCCTGGCCACCACCTTTTGGTTTTGCATCTGAATGCATTCCTTTCTACCTTCTGACAATGCTTTGAAATTGATGGCACAGGGTGTATTATTCCCCAGCAGAATGCATGCAAAGTATCCACTCTCAGAGGAGGGAAGGGGGCTTTTAGATTACTGATTAAATTAGATTGCAGCAATCTGACCATTCCAAATTTCAGTTCTCACATCCAAAGGCAGGCTGTGACTCCAAGACTCCCTAAGTACCCAGCCTTCCACAGGTCCACCAAAATCCAATATGGAACCAACCCAGGCAAAATGTTAGGGAGAGGGCTGTAGGGGGTTCTTATAAATGTGGGCAGGTGGCCACAGCATGGATGGTGTTAGACATCCACACGGGGGTGCCTGCACAGAGTGTCTGTCACGCAGGAAGGCCCACTTCCCGTCTGCCCTAATAATGACTGACCCCTTTAGTTACACAGAGGCTTAAGTCTACACTGTGATACAACAGCCAGATGAGAACACTATTTGGGTAATGATCATTACATTCATACTTTACAGATGAATATACGACTTGACATCCAGAGACATTAAGGGACTCGCCAACCGTTGAACAATTTGTATACAAAAGCATTGGAATTAGAATCCGCCCCTTCTAATTCTTAAGTCTGTATTTTTGCCACTGGCTCTGTCTGCAGGAGGTACCAGGTCAAAATAGCCCTATATAATGAAAAACATGCATGTCTTCGTACATCATGGGGAAATTTGGCTATGATGGGGGGAGTAACAGAAGAAAAAACAATCCATCTCCTGCCTTCCTGTTTCCAGAGTCCCATTATGACTCTGGCTCATTTAATTAGGAGAGTCAGTGTTCTGTGCAATCCATCCTGAGTGATGCCCAGACTAAGTAAAGTTTGGAAAAAGCATAAAAATCCAGCATCTCCAGGCACACAGCTCTCCTTTGGGAATGAACGTGGACATGTGTCAGCTGTAATTAATAGGCAAATGCACATTGTAGAGAGCTGCTCCAGGCTCTATCTGGCCACGTTCGGGCAACAGACTACTCCTTCATAAGCTTTACGTGGCTCCCAGATGCCCACATAGGCTAAGCGACACGCAAAGTTGCACTTAATCCAAAGTTTTATTTTATGTATCCTCAAGAGAGGATCATGAATTAATTCCAAGCAAGAGGGCTCTCTTTTGCAACAGTGGTGGTGGGCACAAGCCCAGCTGAGCTTGCCAGGGAGGTGGAAGAGCTGAGGAGGGCACCTTGCGCGTGCTGCCAGCCGCAGTGGCTACGGGCCAGGCACCTCGCTGGGAGCCCAGGAGCACGCTCTGCAGCCCGGGATCTCCTGGTTTGTAAGCCATGGTTCATTGCTTCTTTCTTGGCCTGGCTTAACTTCTGCCCTTTCCATCTTAAACTTTTCACATCAGTGAATCTTCTCCCGCAAAAAAAGATGAAAGGTAAAACAAACACCCTATCTGCAATCTTCTCCACGTCCCACCTTCGACTAGCTCTGATTTCCTACTTTAAAAATAGACAGTGCTTTCCTAGTCTGTCTCCAATGCCTGACATTGAAAGGACGTGTTATTTCCCTCCCTTTTGGTATTAATAACCACCACGATGATAATATTATTAGCATTAATATGCACTGAGTGTCTGCTTCGGGCCTGGCGCTGTTCCAAGCATTTGATTGTTGGAGGTGCTGATAACTTCCATTTTGCAGTAGAAAGAGCTGAGGCACAGAGAAGTTCAGTTACTGGCACCTTCTTTCATGCCTTGATGCACTCAATTTTCATCTTGGAAGGTAGTTCTGTTGCTCTCTCTTTTGCATGTGTGTTTTTAAACTCCTTACTTTAAGGAATCCTCATTCATTCATCAATGCATTCATTTGAAAGTGCTTGTTTGAGTCCAGCCTTTTTTTTTTCTCTCTCTCTCTTTTAAGTAGGCTTTCTGCCCAGTGCGGAGCTTGAACTCCTGCCTTTCTAATGTAAGTGTCTATTTACTTAGTGTCTTGTCCCATTAATGTGTTATCACAGGAATCAAAAATCTCTCTTTATAGGCAGGAAGACACAGTACTGGCTGCCGGAACAAAGCAGGCAAATGATGTCTATTTACATATTTTATCATATTTAATACATTTTATTTTGCCAACTCTTCTTAACGCATATTAAGTATTTAATTAGTTTGATTTCCTTTTACAACAGTGACATTTTATTTATTTGTCTCTATAATGTAATTAGTGTAATCTCTGTCTCTGTTTTCCCCTGGAGTCAGTGTAACACTTTCTCCTTTTCATTATGAAATATTTTATGTTTCCTTCCAAGTTCTCTCCTAACCAAGTCCTTATTTTAATTCACTTTCCCTGTACAGTGTGCTCGAAGACGATTTTATTTCAGAAAAATGTCTTATCTTCCTCTCAGTCCTAAGACTCTCTTCTTATTTTGCCATTGTTCCCTATTTTAGCTTAACGTCCTTTTATTTCTATTATGTGTTACGTGTTCCAAGTTTTATATCCCCCTGGCATTCATTTTAATAGAATTAGGAGAATCTATAAATAAAAGCAGCTTCTTAGAATAATGCTTTCATTCTTTTCCTCTCTCCCTACCCCCAACTTCTCACACATGCCCTAAATTTACCAGCAGACCAGGAGCTTCGTCTCCCAGGCAGGGTTTCTCCCACAGGAACTCTGATGGCCGTTGTCTCTGCTGCAGATGGTCTGGGACAGCCCCTAGGTGACACAGGGGTAAGACTCTAGCTTAGGACACCCACCCATGAGGACTCTGTACGGAATGGGTGCTATTCCTGCCCTCCCATTCGGCAACATAAGAGGGGCTGATGGGGCGCCTGGGTGGCGCAGTCGGTTAAGCGTCCGACTTCAGCCAGGTCACGATCTCGCGGTCCGTGAGTTCGAGCCCCACGTCGGGCTCTGGGCTGATGGCTCAGAGCCTGGAGCCTGTTTCCGATTCTGTGTCTCCCTCTCTCTCTGCCCCTCCCCCGTTCATGCTCTGTCTCTCTCTGTCCCAAAAATAAATAAATGTTGAAAAAAATAAAAATAAAAAAAATAAAGAGGGGCTGAAAATTCGACATAAAGTCAATAATTCAAATCCTGGAACTAGAAAACCACTGCCGAGCAAGAAGAGAAGATAATTAGCAGGCAAGCAACCCAGACTACCAGGGCTGTGCCAGGGGTATCTGCTGCAGGCTTATCTTTCCTCTGCAGGAAGGTCCTTAAACTGCGGGACTCCACTCATTTACATTTGCTGGGCTGCTTCTCCCCAGGGCTGAATCTTTCTGTCCCTGGAAAACTAACAGGTTAGGGGTTCAGGGAGCCACAGTACTCCTTTCAGATGCTAGTGTGACCAGAACACACACCTTACAAAAGCATTTACTGCCCCCCCCAAGTCAGAGTCTATGGGGATTTCTTGGATGGCATCATTTGCCCCATTATATCTCTAGGTTTTTAATCTTCACCTCCAAACACAAACTTATAAGTATGTCTCTAAGGGCAGTGGATTTCTCCCAAATCTCTCCTATCTCCACCACTACCCTCAGAACCTTTTTCTTCTAACATTTTATTATGCAATTTTTCAAACATACAGCAGAGTTGAAAGAACTATACAGCAGACACCCACATACCCACCACCTTGATTCTACCATTAACATAATTACTGCAATTACTCTATCACATTTCTCTTCATCTATCCATGTCTCTCTAGCCATCTGTCCATCTGTCTTATTTCTGGTGCATTCCAAAGTAAATTGCAGGCAGTATCAATATACTCTCTCCCAAAATGCTTCAACATACACATCATTACAGAGAGTTCAATATTTGCTTATGGATTTCTCCCTTTGAAGTAAAGTTGACATATGATGAGATGAACAAATGTTCATTATATATTCGTTGAGTTTTGATAAATGTAGATACCTATGTGATCCAAAGCCCTATCAGGAGACACAACATAGCCACCACCCCCAGAATGTTTCCCCATGTGCCTTCCCAGTCCATCACTCCTATAGATTAGTTTTTATTCTGCTACAAGTTGGTTTTACCTGTTCCAGAACTTCCTGTAAATGGAATCTGATAGCTTTTTGTGCAAGGCTTCTTTTACTCCATATTATGTCTATGAGTTTGTCCCTGCTGTTAGGCATTAATGGTTGTTTGTTCTTCACTGCTGAGTAAAGAGGGCCCATTGTATGAGTATGTCACATTTATTTACCCATTCTCCTACTGATGGACCTAAAGAACTTAAAAAATTATGATAAACACAGAACGCCTGGTGGCTCAGTTAAACATCTGACTCTTGATTTTGGCTCAGGTCATGATCTCACGATTTGCAGGATCGAGCCCCACGTCTGGCTCTGTGCTGTCAGCATGGAACCTGCTTGGGATTCTCTCTCCCTCTCTCTCTGCTCCTCCCTGGTGCGTGCTCTCTCTCTCTCTCTCTCTGTCCCAAAAATAAATAAACATTGAAAAAAAATTTTTTTTAAATTATGATAAACATGCTGAATGTTTCAGGGAACTTTGTAATCCTCTCTGGGGGAAAAAAAACAAACAGATGCAGCACTTCCAATTACAGAAAAACCAACAGGGCAATAGACAAACTGGGGACATGTTTGGGTCAATGCAAGTACTTGTTGGTTTGATTATCTAATCCAAGCACCATGACCTTCCAGGGAAGCCACAGCACTGGCTCCTCCTGGCCACAGAAAGGCCTGGTCATAGCAGTCAACCCTTTGTCTTCTGCTATGGAAGGCTCATGCAGAAATCAAACTGGGCTGAACACTAAGGAACCTCCCCAGAAGACCTCAGGACACAGGAACACCATTTGAAATGGACTGGGAAGGTTCAGCCAGATGTCTGCTCCTATCCAGCTGCATCTATCATCCTGTGATCTTTTAGCCTCATTTTTGTGCCCACAGTACATGCAGAAACACAGCCCTGCCTTGAGACTTGCGATTCAATTCCTGCAGCCTGACCACACAATTCAAATAAGATGTGGATGACGAGGGGAGAAAAGTGGCAGAAAGTGCACAAACATGTTTCCTCGGGCATGGGGTCAGGGGGAATCTCTTGATGGCAGCAGCTGGTCACTGGGAGACCCCCCTGAGGAGGTCAGCATGCAGGAGCAACTGGGGAGGAGGCTGGGTGGCTGCCTGTCAGAAAGATGAGGCCAGGCTGGCACAGCTCTCAGCACAGACCAAGTACAAAGCACTGTAAGTGACTAGCTGCAGGAAAGGAACCAATTGTTGGAAAGAAAAACCAACTTTCAGTCACCCAAACCAACTGGCTTGAAGATAGGATTTTCTGTCGTTTTATGCAGCCATTGAATTTCTGACATAAGGGAAAAACAGAACCCAGTCCAGTGCTCTTTGTGAGTGACTACCAAAATGGAAAGTAGAGGGGTTCTCCCAGTTAGGTTTTGGATAGGTACTTACTTAGAATAGGAATGCTGTTAAGACACAGCTCATCACACAGGGCGCCTTGGTGGCTCAGTCAGTTACATGTCCGACTCTTGGTTTGGGCTCAGGTCATGAACTCACGGGGTTCGTGAGTTCGAGCCCCGCATGGGGTTCTGCACTGACAGTGCACAGCCTGTTTGGGATTCTCACTCTCCCTCTCTCTCTGCCCCTCCCCACTCACCCTCTCTCTCTCTCAAAAATAAACTTATAAAAACAAAAGACGTGGCTCATCATGATGTGGGGTGGTCAGTCCCGCCCCCCCCCCCCCCCCCCGACATGAGCCTTACAAAGATGGTCTTCTGGACTTTGCTAAGTCTCTACCTCTGGGGTTTTGTTTGGATTTGAAGACTATTTAGCGTGAGAAGGAATCAATTTGGTTTTACAACGTTCCCGGTGTGGTCAGATATCAGAGGAAGGTAGAAAACCACGGTCCTTATAAAAGCAAACCCCACCCCCACCTGGCCCTGCAAAAATAATCCTAGAAAGTCCTAACGAGTTCGTTTTGTACAAGAACACGAAACTCTGCGGGAACAGAAAACATTCATTCCCACAAATGGGCTTTTGCATCCTGTGCTCCAACGAAGGGTTGTGGGGGTCTTGAATTGGCAAAGCCGTGGTACATAAACTTGTTTAAGCCCCTGAAATCTTGTCCGTGGCTAATAGTGTCATATTCCTGCAAATGAGAAATTAAAAGACGTTTGTCAAAAGACTGTTAATGAGCTCAGTCATGAACAGTTACTTTGATAGCCGGCTAGAAAGGTTTCTTTTTCTTTTTACAGAAATTAGCTTTGTCAAGAGGAACACAAATAAAGGGTTTTTTTGTTTGTTTGCTCAAGTCTAAGAAAACAGCGGAAGATCAAGATGTGTGTTAGACGGCACGCAATGGTGGCCAGAAGGGGACTTATTTTTCCGTGTTAAAAGTCTGTCCTCTGACAGACACACCTAAATAAACTTCGGCTGGAACAAGGAGGCACAGATCCAGGTACGTGGGGTCTAACAACCGCGAAACCGCACGCCTCTGCTGTGACCCTCCTAGAGGACACGTGGAAGGCTAAAACTGGCGCCGAGGCACACATCGCTGGATGCGAAGCCAGCCCGACGCATCTTGCAACTCGGTATCTTGCGCAGCGCCAGGCTTCGAGCCAGCCCCCAGATGAATTCCTGTCTCCTCTACTGACATCAGGGTGTTTGCTGAGCTCTTGCTATGCCAAAAATGGTCTGTCTCCTTATCCATACTGTGCTGGTTACTGTTCCCTCTCTGCCTTGCCCCGTGCCCCTCCAACAACCCTACCTGGACCACACTTCCGGAGGGTCTGGCCAGTGGGCGGGGCCAGAAGGAGGCTGCCTCCTCTGCAGCTCCTCCTCCTCCCGCGCTCTGCTGACCTGAGTTCTCCCTGGGTCCCTTTAGCTCAAGGCCAGGAGCAGATCTCCCACCACTGCTGGTCTTCAGATGCCTCAATACCTTTTGGTGGTTCCCTTATCCCCACTCACGCCTCTATAAATAGCCCCCATGAGAGTCTCTACCTGAGCCAACAGGGTGAGTTGTTTCCCAGTGGGATGCAGATTGATGCACTCACTCAGGATCCACCTGCAGAAACACCACTCCCACTTCTTGTTTCTCTCCCTCTGAAAATCCGGTGGGCCCTTCGAGGTCTGGGTCAAAGCCTTCCCTGAACTTCCCAGGTGAAAAGCAGCCCCACTCCCGTCTCTTATCCTAAAGCATCTGGCTTCCATTAATTTCACTATATTAATTTCAGTATTCCTCACTTATGTTCCCGTCTGCTGTAGGTAAGGACCCTGATTGTTCATCACCGAATTATACCCACTGACGAGCCCAAAGCCTTGCAGACAGATGGGACCGCAGGTTTAACTTCAGAAAACAAGCAAGCAAACACACCCTGTGAACAGTGTTCAAAGAGAAGTGACAGATGGGAGAAATATCTGTAATATAGTTGCAAACAAGAGATTAATATCCACAATATAGAGACAGCACCTACAAATCATTAAGATAGAAGAAAAATAGCCCAATTGAAAAACGGGCAAAGAATGCAAATAAGCAATTCAGAGAATTAAAATGACTAATAACTTTATGAAAAGGCATTTCACTCTAACAGTAATCAGAAAAAAAAAAGCAAATTAAAACAACCACGAGATCTCATTTTCACCTGTAAGAACCGGCAAATACTGCGGCAACTGCTATCTCCACCCAAGGTTGGTGAGGGCCCATCAGACACTTCTGGGGGGTGTCAATTGGTACCACCTGCCCGGAGAGCCACCTGCCGATCCCTAGTATCATATAACATGCATATACACTTTGCCTCATCTTGACTCGAATCTTAACTCTGACACGTATATGCTGTGTATCCATGGCCAAGTTATTCAACCTCTCTGTGCCTTGGTTTCCTCCTGTAAAATGAGGATAATAATAACACCTACTTCACAGAGTTTCTAAGAGTAAATGAGTCAATACCAGGAAAACACGTGGAAAATTACCTGGCACACGAGGGCCAGAGGGGTGTCTGTGATCATTATTATTATAACTACTGTTTTTGCAATTGTGTACAGTACAGAAATTCTCATACACGTACACAGAGAGGCATCCATAAGGATGATAACCACAACGCTGTTTATAATACCAAAAAAAATCAAAAACAAAACTGTAGGCAAATCAATGAGCATTAGTATAGGTAAATGATGTAATAAAATGTCACATCCATAAAATAACTTAAAACCATTTCACATAACAGAGCAGATCTTTATGCACTAGAGTGGAAACCTTTCCAGGATACATGGTTAGGCTTCAGAAAAGCAAGGTGCAGAAAAACATGTTTAGCATGATCCCATTTATATAAAAAAATAAAACCTTTTATGTGCATGTACGTTTCTGAAACAGACACTCATACGCTAAAGTGTGATGGTATCTAGGGGAAGAAGGAAATTGGAGATGGGAGGAGGGGGAAGAAGATTTTGGATTTTTGCTCGTTATACATCTGCACGGTTTGAATTCTTTACGATGGAAGAATATTTACATAATACAGATGTAACTTCATAAAATAAGAAAAAATATGCTCAATAAAATCTTTATGAGTTGAAGTGAACAAATGTCATCAAGTCCTGGACCCTCTGCAAGGCCGGTGACACAGGGGAGACACAGGGAACTGTGATGAGCCACTGTGACCAGGGGTGCAAGTCATGTCAGTGGGAGCGAGGCGGTGACGGAACCCCTTCCGCCTCCCTGCACGGTGCTCACCTTCCAGACCAGACTCCCCAACAAGTCGCAAAGAATCCACTGACCTAAAATGTCAGGGGAAAGATTAAATAAGTATGGGCCAGCCACTAAATGATACACTGAGGCAGCCCTTAAAAATTACACATAGAGTAGTTCTAGGCTTAGGAGGTATGGGGTGCAAAACTGTACACTCTATTTGTATAAGACATACACCCATGTGTGAGTGTGTGTGTGCATACATATATGCATATGTACATACTTATATATAAATATATGTATGCACATACTCACATGTACATGCATGAGTGTGCACATACACAAAGTTGTTTTTTTTTTTAATGTTTATTTATTTTGAGGCAGGAGAGGGGCAGAGAGAGAGGGAGAAAGAGAATCCCAAGCAGGTTCTAGGCGGTCAGATGCAGGGCTCCAATCCCACAAACCATGACTTCATGACTTGAGCTGAGATCAAGAGTAGGACACTCATTCGAATGAACCACCCAGGTGCCCCCACCTCCATACACAGTTTAAAAAAAAAAAACAATGAAAAGGACACGGTCCAAGACATTAACGGTGATTCTCTTTGGGTGGTAGGATTATAAATGATTTTTGGAGTTTTCTTTGTTCTTTTTCATGTGTTTCAAATATTCAATATACATGTGTGTATTCCTCTTACACCAAAAAATTTAAGTAATGACACAATTTTATAACTAGGCTGTCCCCTCATTAAGCCCCTTCTCTCCTCGTGGGGTTCCAACCTTCTTGTCAGAGATCTGGCTCCATGGTGTTCCACTCTCCTCCTGGGGTGGGAAACACACAGGTCCCTGGGAGCCTTGGCGGGGGAGGGGGGGGGAGTGGTGTCCAAGGAAAGCTCCCTGCCCTTGGGACTCTTGGACTCCAAAGTCAAGGATGCTGCAGGCAGCCTTTACGCCTTCAAAGATAAACCTTGGAAGTGAAGCCCCAGGCCAAGACCTGATAAGAAGGGAGGGTCCTACAGTCATCCTCCTTCTGGATAGGACTACATAGTCACCTTCCTAAGTGTCCCTTCTTCCTCAAGCTTCCATCTGCCTGGACTGTACCCCTCTACCTTACCAGTTAGAGGACCCCAACTCAAGCTCCATAGCCAGTCCAGCTGCCGCCAGCTCTCTGCAACCTTTCCTAACATGGACTGTCTGTGAGTGAGGTCTGGAATCAAAGTGGTCCAAGTTGAAAGCCTTGCTCTGAAATTTACTAAGCTATAGTAAGTCACTCAAATACCCAGAGCCTCAGTTTGCTCATCTGTATAACAGGGTCACTCCTAGGGTTCTTGGGTAATGATCAGAGCAGTGCTTCTTAATCAGTGGGGACAATAATGTCAGTGACTCAAATGCCCCCTCTAATGCAACACAGTCACCAGGTATGTCTGGGAGGTGGTGTGGGGGCAGTGAGTGGGACAAGGGCCTGAAGAAACAGAAATGCACAAAGATGAGGACAAGATGCTCTCACACAATGTCTGTGTGTGTGGTGGACGGCAGGGGTCTAGCTGAGGCCCTCTGTGGAGCTCTGAGAGCACAGGGCTCAGGCCTGCCAGGCAGCAGACAGGTCAGGAAACACCACTTTGGCTAATTCTGAAGAGCAGTGTTGGCCAGGCAGAACATACAGGGAATGGGCACCGGGGTTAAAATAATAGCAACCAATAGCAGGTGCAAAAGAAAGAAAAAGTATAGGGAAAGTTTCCAGAATGGCAAAGGGGTGGCTGGAAAACAGCAAAAGGGAAGGGCTCTGGGTTGAGGCCAGAACAAGAGAGAGGGATAGTTGGCTCCCCAAGAGCCAAAGGAGTGAGGCTTTGCTGCACAAGAGCATTGGCCAGGTTCAAAGCAGGGAAAGGACGGCATGAGGATTTTGGTCCTGAAGCACTGTCCAGTCAGCAGTGTGGGAACTGGCCTGGAAGGGGGCAGGGAGAACAGCGAGGCAGTAACCCAGGTATTACCACAGAGAGTGTGAGCGTCCCGGGAGCAGGCAGGGCTGCAAGGGAGAAGCCAGGAGGCAGAGTGGACAGGGCCGTGGCCAGTGGATGTGGACATGAGGGAAATCCAGAGCGAAGTCCCGGCTTCCAGCGTGGAGAACAGGGCATGAGACAGGGCTAGCAAAGGGACAGCTTTGCCTTCTCCTAGCCAGGGACAACTGCATGCAGGCCCTTACGTGGCAAGCGGGTGGCCCTGCCTGCCTCTCTGCCACCTCCCCAGACTGTGTCCACCCTGGAGAGTCTGACAAGGTCACCGGAGTAGACTCGGGCCCCCATGGGCAAGAAGGAGGTGCTGGTTGAATGAACACAGGAGGTCATCTCTGAGAGCTATCCTCACAAGTTTTTGAAACAAAGGGGAGAGCCTCTGGAAATCAAGGACCCTTCCAGAAACCCGCCTGCCAACACTGGGCGCAAACTGATCCACCCCTGTGGCAAATGCAGTCTGGCTCATCATCCAGAGCTTCAAGAGTCTGATCCATTGAGCTGTTTCTTCCCACTGAGAAGTCGGATTCACCCAACAAGGACTCCGGAAATGACTGGATGTCAGCCAGTGACAGGAGTGTAAAGGCCCCAAGGAGGGGTAGGAAGCTGAAGCCGATGGCCACTTTCTGACCCCAATTCCGCAAGCAGGTCATATGCGGCAGGGTGGCAACACACGTCGGGCCAGAGGCTGTGGGGCCCCGCGGAGCATCGCTGCTTTGCACCCAAGCAACCAAGGGGGAGACAATGAGACTGTTTCTTCCTCTCAGCGGTGCCACTGTCTTGACACTAAGGGCATTGATGGGCTGGTTACCATGGGAACCTGAGCTGCCGATCCCATCCCATGGAGCATGAGGCTCCCTTCCAACAGTTGATGGCTATTCATCCCTGTTCTCCGCAGCACTGGACAGAGGGCCTTGTGCCTGCCACTGGGTCTTCAAAATCCTCCAACAGTACAGGCTCAAGGACATCAGGAAGAGCTGGGATTTGATGGGATGAGAGGGCCCATAGGGTCTGAAGCACCATAGTGGTCTCCAGGGCGGGGCACTGCTGGCCCTTGCGCCCTGTGTAGCTGACCTCACCTAGCAGCAAACTAGGGCATCATGGGGTCATCCCCATGCAGGAACACAGGCACAAGCCCGGGAGGTGCCCGTCTGCCAGGTGGCTCCAAAAAACAAGGGATTAAAATTCAAAAAGTAGGGGTGGAGATGGTTCAGCCAACAGATAGGGAGATGTACGAGTGTCACCTGCTCCTTCACAAACGCTCACATCCTCCCCCCTAACCAAGAGGTTCTGGTCAGGCAGAGGCTACATCTCTTACCTCTGAGGGCCCAGCACCAGTGAGAGCACACAGCAAACACAGAATAAGTGAGGGCATGTCCTCTGGCCACCCTGGAGTGGCCCCTCCACGATCAGAGAAATGGCAGGATTGGAACTGATCTTCAAGAGCAGCCAGAGGACCAACTATGGATTGACTTACCCAGGAAGCCCAGAGCCTGGTGACAGAAATGAACAAGCTAACAGGCAATGTCGGGGTGATGGGGGCTGGGGAGCCTAGGAGTGCTGGGGAAATCAGGGCAGGCCTGCAGGTGTCTGGAAAGGACAAGAGGCTAGCCAGGGGGTGGGAAGGGCATCCCAGGGAGAAAGAATAGCATAAGGGAACCTGAAGGGAAGCAAGAGCATGAAGTGGTTCAGGAGAGTTGGGGCCAGGGCAGAAGGAGGCCCGGTAGCAGGATGGACAGGTGAGAGGTGATAGAGGCCCCCCGGCCTGTGCTGGGCAACAGCAGCAGGAAAGCAGGGGGACCTGAGAGCCATCCAGGAGACCCACGAGACAGGCTGAGTTACAAACCAGATGGGAGGCACGGAAGCAGGGGGAGGCGGCGGTGACTTCCGGTCCTCAAGCTCAGGCACCGGGTTTGCCAATCCTTTCTGGAGACAGGGACCACACAGAGAGGAGAAGGTTTACAGTGAGGGATGATTCCTCCGTTCATAGTGTGCAGAGTTTGGTCCTCAAAGGACCAAAAAGGATTGGGGCATACTTTTCCCTCCCAAATGGAGAGATGTAAGTTTCAATACCGATGACAAGGAGCCAGCACCAAGTGTTCTGGATGGAACAGTGCTGACACGCAGCACTGTGTGTGCGTGTGCATGTGAGCCAGTTGGAAAGAAGGAGAAACAGTGGCCAGTGGGGTCCACATAGGCTCTTTGTCAATGGCAGCAGTGAGCTGATGGCTTTCTGGCCCGATGGCTTACCTGTATCTGAGAAACAGGTCCAAGGTCAGTCAGTCAAAGGTGATGACAGTGGAAGGCAGGTCAGAGTATATGGGTTTAGACCCTGGCCTGTCAGTCACCGGTTTGTGACCTGCACAAGTCAGAACTGAACTGGGCCTGAGCGCTCCTCATGATTAAACAGGACTGGTGACACCTCTCTGCAGGGGTGGCATGAGGGCTCCATGAGTGGGAGCACCTACAGAAGAGACATTCATTGGCTAGACACAAGCATGTGCCAGGGCTCCTGGTCAATGCCAAGGCCAAGCCACAATCCAAAGGCCAGAAGGGAGAGAGGCAGCTCTCCACTGCAGGGCCCTGGAAGGAGAGGGAGATGCATCAGCCCCCTTGGCCCGGGCTGTGGAGGCTCAGAGGAACTGCAACTTAGAGGCAAAAATCTGTGCAAAGGCTCAAGACCCAAAAGGCCCCAGGGTGTTCTGCAGTGTGTGAACGGTCCTGCAGGGCCCTGGGGTCACCCAAAGCCCAAGGCCAGGCAGAGGCCTCAGACAGGTGCTTCAGGCTCTCCACCCCGTCCACAGCTCTGTTGCTCACTTGCGCTGTTGGTTTCTGCCTCGAGAGACCCAAACTCTTCCAGGGGACCGTTCGGCTGAGCATCCACTCTGGCCTGATTCAGAGTCTCTTCCTGGCCACCTGGCTCCACGCACAGCCACTCAGCTTCAGTCATCTCTCTCCACCACAGTCCCCGTGACTTACGAGGGCAGTCTATTCAAATAAAACCCTGTCCACTTAACACTGTTACCATCTGAAGAAAGATGTCAAACAGAGGGTATGATACCATATGATACCACGAGCTTCACAATCCCAATCTTATCTCTCTCTCCACCCTCACCCCACCACATCACACCCAGAACCTCTCCATTTCTACTCCCAGGCCAGCCTGCATGCATGGCTCTTGGCTCAGAGTATTAACACAAGACAGCCTCAGACTGAAAATCAAAACCAGATAACTAGGTCACAGGTGACTGCTATTCTGGGCCTCCCCTTGTCCCCCTCAAGCCCCCAACACTCTGCTCGGAACAAATGCTGGCCCATTATTCTAACACCTGGCTAAAGCTTCAGCTTTTTTTTTTTTTTTTTTTGATTGTAAGAACAAGCTGTCTGCAGCATGACAATTTTCCTCTGCTGACAAGTGAATTAAGCAGACCCACCTGAAATTCTGGGCCAGGTATGTCCCGCGCTGTAGCTATTTTAAGCAAAACTATTTAAGGCAAGTTCAAAATCATTTAAGGCTCTTAGATCTTTTAGGGGCCCTGGCAGCCAGCCTGCCTTTTTATGTTCAGACTCAGAACCAACAAATTAGCTCAATACCCCAGGCAAAGCAAAAAATGCAAGGGAAAGTATGGTATCGAAGCACCACCTTTAAGATAAATATCACTTCCAAAAGCTGCAGGTGCTGAAATGTTGTGATTTGGTTGGTGAGAATATCTTGTTGCCATCCCTTTCACATGCACAACCTGTCTTTTCCTGGAGTCATTGGAGTCAAAGGTTACAATGTATATAGGTTAGAGTGAGGGCCATGTGGGCCACCAAATGGTTTGAAAGACAAAGAAGCAGAGGAGGGGAACGTGGGTGGCTCAGTCAGTTAAGCATCCGACTTCGGCTTAGGTCATGACCTCATGGTTCATGAGTTCAAGCCCTGTGTTGGGCTCTGTGTTGACAGCTCAGAGCCTGGACCCTGCTTCAGATTCTGGGTCTCCCTCGGCCCCTCCCCAGCTCATGCTTTGACTCTGTCTCTCAAAAAAACGAATAAACATTACAAAATTAAAAAAATAAAGAAACAGAGAGGGTAGAAGAGAGAGGGTGATGGCTGAGAGCAGAGTTCTAGGGCTCTGGGTCTGGCTCTGCCCAAATAGCCTGGTGATCTGAGCTAGGCATTCTGGTTCTCTAGGTCACCAATTGCTTGACAAGCAGACTGGCCCAGCTCAGGAGGCCTAAATAGGGGCTTCTTCCTCCACCTGTGTGTCCACAGACAGTCTTCAGACAATCCAGGAACACCACGATGTGTGCATGTGAGGTGCATTTTTCTTTTCTTCCCCCCCCTTTAACATTTCATGTGTATCGACATATATGCGTGTACGTGTGTGTGCGTAAGTGTATATATATATGTGCATGTATATGTGCATGTCTGCACCCACGTGTACACATCACCATATATAAATTTTGATACAAAGAAAAGCACAAAAGCACAAATTTATATGTTATATATACACACATGTATGCCCCTATATCTGTATATTATGAATTATAACACTGCAGATAAAGTTTGACATTCCTCTCTCGGTTTCTCCCCCCTCCCTCCCTTCTACTATTAACCTGAACTTGATGTGGATGCTTCCTACATGTGTATGCATTCACAAATAATACAGAATTACTTAGTGTGTTTTTTAAAGTTTACATAAATACTACTACACTGTGCACTGGCAATGTGCCTTTTCACATGTAGAGATTTATCTCTGTAGATACTTATCTGATTAATTCCTTTCTTATCTTTTTTTCTTTGAGAGAGAGAGAGTGTGTGTGTGAGTGGGGGAGAGGGGCAGAGGGAAAGGGAGAGAGAGAGAGAAAGAAAGAGAGAGAGAGAGAATCCTGAGCAAGCTCCATACTCAGCATGAAGCCCAACTCGGGGCTTGGTCCCACAACCCTGCGTTCATGACCTGAGCCAAAATCAAGGGTCAGACGCTAAGCCAACTGAGGCACCCAGGTGTCCCTGGTTAGTTCCTTTCTAGCTATTGTATAATATTCCATCATGTGACCATTTTGATTTATTTCTCCATTCTCCTACTGATGGATATTTAGGACGTGTTTCCTTTCATTTAAAAAATGTTTCTGTGACCTTCCTCTGCAAGGCTCCTTGTGCACTTACGTAAGGTCTTCTCTCCAGTAGAAGCCTAGATATGAACCTGCTGATGCAATTCTACCTCATTGTCAAGGGCCAAATTGCTCTCCATAGTAGTTATACCAATTTCCACTTCGACCAGCAGCCTCGGGAAGTTCTGTGGCTCCACATCCTTGACAACACTTGATACTAACACTTTTCCACATCGGCCGATCTGATGGTGTGAAGTGCTATGTTGTCACTGCCTCGTGTTGCACTGTCCTCATAACTCCCAGGAGGCCCAGCAGCTTTCCTCATGTTCATTGGCCGTTTGGGCTTCCTCTTCATTGAATTCCCTATTCATACATTTCCCCATTTTTCTACGTGGCATTTATCTGTTATTGATTTATATCTTTTTAAATAATCTTGGCACCAACCTGTGTGCTATATGTTATAAATATGTTTTCTAGTCTACTATGTGCTTTTAAACTGTAGTGATGTGTTTGTTACACAGAACTTTTCATGGATCAATCTCTTCCTTTATTTGTTCTTTTTCTGTCTTAAGAAATCCTTTCCTTAAGAAATCCTTAAGAAATCCTTAAGAAATCCTGAGCGCCTGGGTGGCTCAGTTGGTTGGGCGTCCGACTTCGGCTCAGGTCATGATCTCGCGGTCCGTGAGTTCGAGCCCCGCATCGGGCTCTGTGCTGACAGCTCAGAGCCTGGAGCCTGTTTCAGATTCTGTGTCTCCCTCTCTCTCTGACCTTCCCCCATTCATGCTCTGTCTCTCTCTGTCTCAAAAAAATGAATAAATGTTAAAAAAAAATTAAAAACAAAAAGAAATCCTTCCCTGTCCTAATGTCATAAAAGTATTCCACTCTGTTTATTTCTAGCTAGAATTTACTATTGTGTAGTACAAGGTGAGGTAAGGATCTGAAGCGCCATTGGCTGAAATGTCCACCCTTCCCCACCCATTTGTAACTCTTCCACTCGCACATACATGTTCCCATACGTGCCCGGGTTTGAGTTGATCCCATTGATGGGTGGGACCATCCCTGGGCCAATGTCAAGCCATCCTTATGGGAAGTTCCACTCCCTGGCACAGCACACTCCCCTCCTTTTTCTCCCTTCTCAGAGTCGTCTCAGGGATTCTGGGAACTTACTCTTCCATGTGAATTTTAGCATTCAGTTGTATGACTTCATATCCCATATAAAACCCTGTTGGCACTTCAACTAAATTACACTGAATTTATAGATTAATCAGGGGAGGGGGCATGTGATAATCAGTCCTCCCATCCATGAACATGGCTCATCCCTTCATTATTCAGACCTTTCTTTCAAAACATCTTTCCAATATTTTATAATTTTCTGCCTGTTTCACATTTTTTCAAAAATTTATTCCTAGGTTTCTAACAGCTTTTATGCTACAGTGTTTTATCATTTCTTTTATCTTCTCAGATGTTGCTGTTGGATAGGTAGCTACCGGTGACGAAGCACCCTGTTCAATTCTATAACTAATTCTAATAGTCTCTAGATTCTCTTGGATTATCCATGTAGTTACTTATACCACCTGTCAATAATGACATTTGACTCTTCCAAATCTCTCTTTCTTCCTTCTTTTCTTTCTTTCCTTCCTTCCTTCCTTCCTTCCTTCCTTCTTTCTTTCTTTCTTTCTTTCTTTCTTTCTTTCTTTCTTTCTTTCAACATTGTGGTGCATTATCTGGGACGGAAGGGTAAAAAAAGAGGCTAGTTTGGTTCCTGCTGATGCATATTTTTCAATGGAGAAGATCCAGAGCCTTTATCAGTCTGAAAGGCATCCATCTCTCTCTCTCTCTCTCTCTCTCTCTCTCTCTCTCTCTCTCTCTCTCTCTCTGAATTACTTTTGCACCACTTAAAATACATGGAATCAGGTTATCAGTTGCATAAAAGAGAGTAAAACAATCGAGCCAGGAGTTAGAGCATCACAAAAACCCATGAGCATAGCAGGGCTGTGAGTCAGGGCAGGTAGGAAGCATAACACTAGTTGCCCATTAAGGGTTTGGGGAAAGGGTCTCACAAAGGACACAGACCAGAGAATGCAGCAGGAGACAAAGAGCAGGGAGCAAAGTTATCAGAGGTGACACACACTGTGTGGACCCAAACAGCTTCCATCCCTTGTTTTCCCTCAGTTTACTTATCCATAAATCAAACCTAATAATATCTACATCTTATTTATGAGTCACGAATTCTCCCAGCTGAAAAAGGCAAATAAGGTTTTTAAAAGAGTTCTTAGTGAATAGGTAGAGGTTGGAATGCTCCAGGCCTTTTCCACATTAGCAGTTCACTTGGGGGAGGGAGGGAGAAAAGCTGGTTTTGGAATAAAGAGTAATAGGCTCTCCTTGAGTAAACACACACACACACACACACACACACACACACACACACACACAGCCGCTGAGACTGCTTGGATCCCCAACCAACTAATCCCTCCGTTTGCCAATGACACCCTGCCTCCCAAGCTGAGCGAAGGCACCACGGCAGTCTACCCTGGCTGCATTGGACAGAACTGGAGGGTCCTTGAGAGACTCCCCAGAAGGTCCCAGGTCGGGGCAGGTAGGTACCTGGAGGAACCTCCCCCGTGGGTAAAATGACAACAGCACACTGCGTATGAGACTCAGCTCAGTGAGTCTGACAGAAGTTGTTTCAAAGCCCTGGCATTTTTTATTGTGGGGGTCAGGAACTGTGAGGGGGAGGCACTGTGTGTGCCTCTCATTGCCATGTCCAGGAGCTTCACGGCTCAACGTCAGTTCCCCTCTGCTCCTTTAATTATAGGAGCCAGAAACCCAGGCACTTTGTAATTTACCGTGCAGTTTGAGAGTCACTTTGAGCTGAAGACAAATTGCCAGGCCACCTGGGCAGAGCAGCGAAGTGTAGCAGGAGCCGGGGGGCCCTAGCAACCAACGGGGATGGCGCCCCGAGGAACACCTTCTTCAGGCTGGACCATCAGCTGGGGAGATTTAGGAACCACAGGTAGAAATGAAGCCAGTGCTACCCAAAGGCAACATCTTCCATCACGGGGTGTTTGAAGAGACCTGAGCAAACTGTATAAAAGATACACAAAAAGATACGGTGGCATTCTTTCAGACACACTCTGATCTGCCGCCTGAAGTACAGAGCAAGCCGCAGAAATTGACTTTTCCGGAAGGCCACACATCTCACATTAGCAGCTTCTGTGCGGGACTTAGGATGCAGAAGAAATGTCATTTACATTGGGGCCACACCACACTTTGCTGGCTTCTGTCACGGATAATGATGAAACTAAATTTAACACCGCCTGGCACTAGGGTTTGAGTTATGAGCTGGCACTTCCCTGTCGCTTCGCTTCATCCCTCTAAGTGTGGAGTTTGTAGGAGATTTGTTAACTGCACGGAGAGGTCCCCTGGTGGGACCGCACACTTCAGTCTGTTGCCCCTCCACGGGCCACAAATCAATCCGTTGCCCCGCTGCCATTCTGTAGGGTTGGCGCAGTGGGGGGAAGGTGGGGGAGGGACCTGCCTCAGCCTCCTTTGGGGTTATGCCACCTTCGTGCCCAGGGCTTGTCCTCTCTTGCTAATTGACAGTGATAGCGATGGCCCAGGCCCTGGGAGGGCTCTGGGCTCACTGACCAGGGTTAGGGCCCGGCCTGGGGTTTTGCTGCCGACAACACTGATCTTCCCAACAAATGCAGCCAGTACAAACTGCCACCGTCCCTACAGTTGAAGATGGGATGGGAAAGTGACTCGCCTAAGGTCATACAGCTAGTGTGGAGAGCAGCCCTGAGAACAGCGACAGAAGCTCAGAATCAAAGCCAACTCCCCGGTGCCGGTGCCGGAAGGGGTCTTAAACGCAGGACCCCTGCCTCCAGCCCACCGCGCGGGTGCAGGGGTCCTGAGCTGCCTGCAAAGCCTCTGACGGCTGCTTCCAGGCTCCGGGCCGCCCTCCCTCCTGGAGCCGCGGACACCGAGTCAGCACGGGTCCCCGAGCCTCTGGGCCACGCGCGTGTCACCACCGAGCCGCGGGGCCACCCCGGCGCGCTCAGGGTCCGGAGCCCCGCGCCGCCCCCCGTCGAGGACAGCGGGTCCGGTGTGGCGGAGCGGGGATCCGAGGCCAGGGAGAGCTTGGTGGGCACTGAGGACAGCGCCCGCGGGCAGAGCGCGGCGCCCGAGACCGGCTCCCTCTCCCGCTCCGCCGGGCAGGTGCCCGCGCCGGGCCGCCGGGCCGGCGGAACTGCCCGCGGCGCTCCAGGCCCGAGTGGGCGCCCTGGGGCCACCGGATCGATGGGTCCCGCCGAGCGTCCCGCGTCCCCAGTCGACTCCCCGCCGGGCGCCGCGGCCGCCCCCCGACCGCGAGGGCCGAGCCGATCGGGACCCCTGCCCGCGCGCGGCCGCCGCGCCGCGGGCCGGAAGGAGGCGCCCCCTCGCGCCGTGCCCACCGGCGGCCGGGAAAGTTTTGGGCGCGCGGGGCCGGCCGCACTCACCTGGCCCAAGTTGAGGTAGCCGTGCGCCGCGGCCACGCGGTCCGCCGCGGCCGGGCCGCCCAGCACTTGCACTGCCCAGTGGTTGGTGTAGACGGGGCGCGGCGGCGGTGGCGGCGCGGAGCAGGCGGCGGGCAGCGCGAGCAGCAGCAGCCAGCGCCAGGGGCGCGGCGCGAGCGGCCGGAGCCCGGGCCCGCCGGCGCCCCCCGCGTCCACGGCGTCCACGGCGGCGGCCCGGGGAGGCGGCCGGGGCCCGGGCGCAGGCGGCGCGCGCGGAGGCATGGCAGCGGCAGGCTCGCGCGGCGCCCGAGCGGCGAGTGCGCCGGGGGGTGGGGTGCCGCCTTTTAAAGCCGCTCCGCGCCGGGGAAGCGCCGCCGCCGCCGCTGCGGGCGGGAGCGAGGGAGGAGGAGGCGGCCGCGGCGCGTTCCCGCCCGCGCGGCCCGGTGGCGCCCCTGGGCCCGCGCTCCAGCGGCCCGCACCGGGACCAGCGCGAGCCGGGGGGGTGGGGGGAGGGGGGCACCGGGCGGTGCGGGCGGGCGGCAGGGGAGGCCCGAGACGCCCTCCACCGGGGAACTTCTCGCAGACTTTTAGGGCTCTCGGGACACAGGCCCAGGGCGGCCCCGAGCGGCGGCCCTGTCCGCCCCCCGCACGTTCTACCAGGAGCCCCGAGAGGCTCCCCCCCCCCCCCCCCCGCCTGGGGCAGCTCAGGTGAGTCCAGACCGGGGAGCTAAGGCCCGAGACCTCCCACCCGTCGGGCAGCCTGGAGGCCTCACCCACCGTGTCGAGTTTAATCTCATTGAAGGGTGGCCTTGCTCATCTCAGTGTGAGATGGTGGGTTTGCAAGGGCTCTGGGTTCTAAAGGAAAGAAGCCCCAAGGAAAGACAGGGTCGTGGCCCGGTGGAGAACGAGGCCTGATTGGAGAGGCACGTTAAGTGGGGCCAAGACGGCTGACAGATTAGCCGGACTCAAGGAGTGCACAGCAGAAACCCCGAGGCGCAGCCGACCCTGGAGAAGCAGGTGGTACAGGTGAATCCCCAAGCTGTCTGCTTCGTTTTCTGTGTGATTCTTGGGCACGTCGCTGTCCCTGCTGAGCGCAGGGCTCCACCTGCAAATGGGGATGACAACAGTATCCACCCCATAGGGCTGTTTTGAGGATGACATGAGCTCTTGCGGGGCGATAAGCTGTCCATAAACGTTTGTTTTTATGAGCCCAGGGCCTGCCACATGGTAGGTGTTCACTCGTGTAGACTCTTAAAAGCTCCCGGTGAGCTGGTACCAGTCAGTGGGAAAGTGAGTTGAATCATCCTTGCCCCTGCTGCCTGGAGCAGCCTAGAATGCAGCAGGTAATTATTTGGTGCACCCTGGAGAATTATGGAAGTGTTCACACTGTGAACAAGCAAGTGGGGAGAGGTGAGGACTGCTTCAGGATCTCTTCTCCCATTACTTTCAGGACCCCTTGGTCCCAATTAGCGACACGTGGAAAGCAAGCCTTTACCTGGATGAATACAGGAGAGAAAACAAAACATAGGTCCCAGAAGGCCTTGAGGTGGGAAGGCAAGACGACCACTGATCCGATGTCCCGTTTCCAGAAGAAATTCCTATGGAGAGCTCGCTCGAGTCTGTGGCTTGGCAGATAGAGGTGGGGCAATAGGGGGCAGGAGGGGTGGGGAGAAAGCAGGATCTGTGGAGGTGGCTTCCCCGGGTCCTTTCCAGCCTCCCTCTCAGGAGCCCTTTGGTTTCGTAACTGACATGATTCATCCTTTCTGCAGGCGTGAGTCACCCTGAATGGAGGTGAGAGCACGGGAGGTATGGTAGGAGGCCCCACAGGGACAAACCAAATCCTTGTTCACAGGGCTTCTGCCAGGGAACCTGGAACCTGGGGATTCATTTCCCTCACATTTTTCTCTTTTCTGCGCTGGATGCAACTTCTCCCACCTCACTCCCCCTGGCTGAGTGTGATCAGCTCCCTGGGCAGACACTCAAGGCCTGCCCCATGCTGCAGAATCAGGTCCCTTGCATCCCCCTTACAGACGGCCTAGACGCTAGCCTGCCCCTACCCACTTAAGAGACAGGAGGCCCTGAGGCAAGCCGGGCTATCCTAGAGGTCACACCCCCCCCCCCTCTTAGCCAAAATCATACCCAGAACCCTCACCCTGTCTCTTCCAGAGGTCGCCTAGCTGTCCACAGAGAAGGGACGCTGGACTGATTCAGGGGGCTGGATTAGAAGTCTCACTCTGTCACTTTTCAGCAATCCATGTGGGAGACACCCGTCTCCCTTCTGGCCCCTGTCACCTGGACTGGGTCGGCTCTGTCGCAGATCCTGTGTTGTGCCTCTTCAAGTATGTGGCGCTCTTCAAGATAATGCTACACTGCACATAATCTAAGTTATTATGAAGCAATTCGTCCCTCCCCAGAGGGCCCACACACACACACCCCCACCAAGACAGCAGTGATTTTTGACAGGCAGAGATAAGAGTTTTTCCATAATAATTTAGCAGATTCAGGGATTCAGCCCACTGAACTGAGGAGCCTAAAATGTGTCTGAATTTTTATTTGGAAGGATCTGAATTTATTTTATTAACAGATCTGGTCCTTGTGAGCTACACTTGGCATTTATTGTGGAAGTGCCCAGGCACTATTTTGGCTTCAATGTTCTAGGAAGACTAGCTTCCCCAAATGAACATCCTAAATCAAATCACCAACTGTGGGTCTCCTATTGATTTATGTGGTGACGGGATTAGCTCAATCACAGAAGGACCAGCCCTTGTATTGTGATAGAATCTGTAATAAAACTTGGTTGGTCTTCCTGAAGAGAGGAGATTACTCCTCACTTAAACTCCAGCCCTCCAGATGGGCCTTGAGGGTCCAACAGTTTGGGGCAGGGGCCAGGGTTGGGGTAGGGTGGGAAGAGGGCTGATCCTGCTTCCCTAGGTCAGAAGGCCTGGAGATGGACCGAAAGGTGACTGGAAGCTGGTCATCCATATTTCAGAAGTTTTAGAAAATGCTAGTACAGAGATGTGATATTTATACTAGAATCCTCCCAAAATCAGAGAATAGGAGGAGGAGCCATCACTGGGAAGATGTTATGGAGTTATGTGTTCTCATGCCCACACGTGACCCCTGTGCAGCAAGTACAGGATTGCATAGCTGGGGCCAAGCAACGCCCCGTACTTCCAGGACCGCTGGATAGCAGAAGACTGCACACAACCTTCTGAGGTGTGTTGAAGCAGAATTTGATGCAGAAGTTGTTTCTAGTTTAAGTAACAAACACTTTATTGAAAAATCGCATGTTGGAAACGTGAGCCAGGGTGGCATCCATCAAACAATGTCTGATGGGCACCACCTTCAGGATATTGGAGAAGAGCATGCACTCAAAGCTCGGCCTCACCACGAGTTGTGCGAAGTCTTAGGCAAGTTGCTCCGGCATCTTCTGCTGGAGAGGGCAGTAATGATGCTGTCCCCGTGCAGGGCCCTGGGAGGCCGACAGGAGCTGTTGTATGCAGAGCCCCTGGCCCAGCACCTGATGCCGAGTAAGCACTCAAGAGTGGTAACAGTGGTGACCACGCTGGGCCCCGGGAGCCCTGTAGTGAGATGGGATGGGCAAGGCTGCATATTCTGTCCCTCTGTGGGGTTCACAGGCATGTACATGTTCTACCCTTCGGCCATGCCTGCGTGCATGTTTTCTCAGATTTTAACATCCCTCATAAGGGAGGGCCTGGGAAAGATCAGACCCCTGCCTACCTCCAGCCCCTTCACCCCAGTCCCAGAGAAGGCTTCATCCTGCCCTGGGTTTCTACAAACTAGGGGTCCCCCAGCTGGTTCCACTGTCTCCCTTTCACACTTCTCTTTTCTCTCCTTTCCATCCATCCCAAGCCCCATCCACAGCTCCTCCCTCTAAGTGGTGGGTCAGGGGTCTTTCCCTCTCCATCCTTCTGAGCTCTGCCTTCCACTCATGTTAAAGCCCATGTATCTTGTCATCTCCTCAGTGCGGGCTCTGACTCATGTTGGGCTCTCCTCCTTTCTGGGGGGATGTTTGACCATCTGTGGTGGGGAGGGCATGGAGCGGCACCAAGCCCATTCTCATCCCACCCACTCTTTCCCTCTCTGGTTAGACTTTCCCTTTATATCTAGGTCCTCATTGTCTTAAGAAAGAGCCTTGTAAAAACTGCTTCTCCGGCAAAACAATTATCTTGCAATTATGTATCTCAGTGTTCCTTTCATAAACTCCCACGGGGAAATTTAGTGTCAAACAAGGAATTTAGGAGCAAAAAAGCAGAAGCTCCCTGAGAAGCTCTTCCCAACTAACAATGAGAGCATTGCAATTTATCTGCTTTCCCTTTTTGCCCTGGCTTCCAGGAGGCCCAGAGTCACATGTGATAGAAAAATCACAATTGTTAATTTTGTCCTTGATGCAGCAGTTTTAGAATGCCTTTGGTTTTAAGTACTAGAATGCTCAACCAAAAGGAGCATGAACAGTAAGGACAGCTCATTATTTCACAAACAGGAATTTGGTGATAGGTGCATCCAGGGATGTTAATTCAGCAGCTCGGGGGGATCAGGGCTCAAGATAGCTTTTCTGTACTTTGCCTGGCTTTCTCCTCCTGTGCCTAAATCACGCGCTCAGATTGGAGCATTTTATTGTCTCCAGATAGCATCCAAGGAAGGAAGGGCAGGACACCCAGCTCATTTCCCCTCAGGCCCTATGGATCAGAACTGGGTCACAAGCTCACCCCGTCCGCCAAGCCGTCATTGACAACGTGAATGGGTTACCCAGGTTGGTTCCTAGCAATCTTGATTTCTCTCCTGGCGAAACATTACTGCCCCAGATTGAGCAAAATCCGAGATCTGTTTGCAAGAGGCTTCTCTAGGAAGGCTGTTGGGTGGGCGCCCAGCGGGTCTACGGGCTCCTCCTGTTTCTATTGTATCACCTTCCTGTGGATCCCGGGGCACAGGGCAGCCGCAAATGAATATTTATCGAAAGGAGGGAGGGAAGGAAGGAAGAGGCGGGGAGTTGCTCCCAAGCCACGCCCCCATCTCCTTACCATGCAGACCCTGGGGATCACATTGCCTCTTACCGAAGTCTGGCATATCAGCAGCAGGGTATGTGTGAAGACATCACTCTGACTCCAGGATGAGTTTTGGGTTCGTTGCCTAAGTACTCTTCCCGAGTGAGAATAAATTAGAAGTTGGCTCCCTTCATAGTCACGGCAAACGGAGCGAGGCAGAAGACGGGGTGGGAGTGGGGGAGGGGGGCGGTTTGCAGTCACAGACCAGGAGAGAAGAGCTAGACAAGAATCATTTTGGGAACCTGAGCGTATAAATCGGGAGTGGGGGAAAGTGCATCCCGGGGGACGTAAATGAAGTAACCTGGCTGCATAGGGTGGCAGTATTGGCGGTTTGGAGTCTTCCTGGAAAGTTCCTCTACCTGGGAAGTGCCCACCCCCCGCCCCAGCTTCTCTCTTCCTCCAAAGAAACAAAGGCCAGAGGCATGGACACTGTTACCCTTCTGTCCTCCCGCCCCTGGGGAAAGGGGTCTCCCTGCCCCTCTCCGAAGCCATCCCTCCCCTGTTGGCTGGTCCCCACAGCATCCCTCTCCCTGTGGGGTCTTGCTTTGCCTGTTACCCACACTCCTGAGCAGTTCATGGCTTCCTCTCCCCAGACCCTTCCCCGGCAGCAGATTTCCCAGAGCCCCTCACCCTACAGAGGCACACTTACCCCCACCCCCACCCCATGCCCCTTCCTACCACCTCTCTTCCTCTCCTCCTTCCTTTACAAGCAAGGTCCTGGAAAAGGTCACTTTGCTCTTCACCTGAGTGTTGCCCTGGACCCAGCTTCCTCCTGACTCAGCAGCTGCACCCTGCAGTGCAGTTGGAGAAGAAACAAAACCACCCTGGGTCTCCCCTGACACTCGTCATCACACACCTCTGCGGGCATGCTGAAACCCAGAACGCACTGTTCTCAGTGACTGTGTCTACCTTCCCGCCCTCCCCCACCTCCTTGCTTTGCTTCCTTCTAAACTCTTCCCAAGGAGAGACCTCTCCCCTCCCCCACCTGCACCTGCCCTGTGGCTCTGCCCACCCTCTGCCCCTGTGGCACACCCCCACTTCAGTCCTGCCTGACCCCACCCCACCTCAGGCACCAAGGGTGTCCCTGTGGCAACTGCTGACTTATCTCTGTGCACTTCACTTAGATGAGTTTCTCCTGCTGGATTATCTCTGTTTCATTACAAACATGCTGTCCTTCCATCCACCTTTAAAAAACAACCTGGGGGGCACCTGGGTGGCTCAGTCTGCTAAGTGTCTGACTCTCGGTTTTGGCTCAGGTCATGATCCAGTGTCGTGGGTTCAAGCCCTGCATTGGTCTCTGTGTTGACAGTTCAGAGCTTGCTTGGAACTCTATCTCTCTCAAAATAAATAAATAAGCCTAAAAAAAAAAACTTGGAAAAAAACCGAAGCTACCCTTCAATTTCCTTTCTTCCCATCATAGCAAAACAAAATGCTCAACAGTTGCCTTCATCCACTGTTTCTGTTTCTCTCATGCTATCTCTTACACTCACTCCAATCAGGCCATGCCCCCACACCCTGTCCCTGTCCCCAGCAGCCCCCAAGTTGCTAAGTCCAGTGGTCAGTTCTGAGTCCTCATCCTAGGAGCCCTTCCCCGCAGCATATGACATGCAGAGTGCCTCTTCTCCTTGAAGATTTCCTCATGTGGCCTCCAGGATACCCCTCCCCACCCGCCTGCTTCTCTTCCCGGCTCTGTGGCTGCCTCTCTGCCCCCACTGACATTCTTCTTAGCATCGGGTACCCAAGCCCCAGTTCTCGATCTTCTTCTCTCTCCTTTCCACCCTCACTCCCTGGGTGATGTTGGCCATTCTCGTAACTGGGGTGCCTGGTACATGCTGATGGTTCCCATCATGTGTCCCTGGCTTGGAC
The DNA here is from genome assembly GCF_018350175.1 of Felis catus. Taxonomy (NCBI): domain Eukaryota; kingdom Metazoa; phylum Chordata; class Mammalia; order Carnivora; family Felidae; genus Felis; species Felis catus. The sequence continues at coordinate 19,765,510 of NC_058373.1, forward strand.
CTCGCTCCTGAGCTCCAGACAGCTGATGACTTCTCCACTGGGGTATCTAAGGCACATCACAAAAACTGAACTCCTGATCTTCTCCACCCCACCTCTCCACCCCCTGTTTCCCCTGCCACAGTAAAGGGCAACTCCAAAGCCTTCTCGACCCCTCTCCTCAAACCTGCTCTTGGGCTGTCAGTGAATCTGGTTGTTTCTACCTTGGAAATCCTATTTTTCATCACTTCTACTGCTACCACCCTCATCCCTCACCTGGTGGAACTCAACAGCCCCCTAAATACCTACCCTATTCTGCCCTTGCCCCCTTGAAATAATCCTCAACACAGAGGGTCACCTGAAAACCAAGGTTTGACAGGCTGCTCCTTGGCTCTGACTTCTCCCAAGGCCTCGGGTCTCACACAGCAAAATCAAAGTCCTTATGATGCCCCAAAGATCTCATATGATCTACTCCCACTACACCCTGTGGGGTCTGCCAGATACTAGAAAAGTGTTGAACGAGGTGGTTCAGGCTTCTTGAAGGAAGTGACTTTTAAGCTGAGCTCCAAGAAATCAACAGGAAATACCCAGATGAGTGGACCATCAGTCAGGTCTAAGTGGGAAAATAGAAACCACACCAGTTATTTAGAGCAAAGGGAATTGGTCACACAGGTGATTGAAAAGCTAAGATGGTGGGTGAAGGAGCAAACTGAGATTAACAGTCTCCTCCATCCCTGGGGGTGTTACCCAGGTGTTCCCCACCTGTTGGCAGGGCACCTGGCAGTGGGACCGGCATATGCAAAGGCCCTGAGGCTGGAGGGAGGTGGTGTGGTAGAAAAGTTAGAGAGGCAGAGGGGTGGAAGCATTGATACTAAAAGAAGAATGGATTAAGAGGGGGCAGGAAGGACAGCCAGAGGCTAGGCTGTGATGGCTTCATCAACCCTGGCAAGAATTTGGACTTGACCCCAAGAGGAATGGAAAGCTGAGGAGGAACGCTCCCACTGTTCCAACCAGCCTCTCCTCAGTGGCTCTCAAACCCATATCTGTCTACAGCCTTACTCAGTCTTCAGAAGGTCACACCTTGGCTCCCACATCTTTATCTCTTTACTCAACATCTTCATTGTCTCTGGCCCCTTAAGCCCACAGTGACCTACATCAGCCTCTTCACCTCCAACCTGCCCAGCTCCTGGCCTTGAAGGTCTTCTGTGGCATCAACAGAAGTGCCATTACATCAGCAACCCCGAGTAGTTCTGCCTGATTCTGACCTCTCTTCCTGTTTCGTCCTCCCCATCCCTGTTGAGGTCCTCATCACGCACACATGAGGTGTTGTGATCACTTCCCATGTGGTATCTCTGGCTCCGACCCGCTGCCCACCCCACCCCCCCCAACCACTGACCCAAGGCTTAGTTTCCTTAGATCATTTGCAGCCAATAGGGTGGAGACCAAGCTCAGCCCTGAGTCTCAGCGGTGGAGACACAGCCCTCACCGCCTTTGCAAGCTGCTGCTATCTTTCTTGCTCTTCCTGTCCCACCATGGGGCCAAACGCTGTTCCCAGCTGGACTAGCCATTCTGGCCTGGGCAGCTTGACTTTCACCACCTTCCTTCCTGGGCATGCCTTTCTCAGCCCTCTGCACACACAGATAGATTCATGCTCACAGGCTCCACCACACGTCCCCTCCTCTGTGAAGCTTTTCTTAACCGAAAGTACCCCTCCCACACGCCAGCCCTCCCGTCTTTGTCCCCAGGCAGAATTGCTCACCCTGACTGTATTGCCTTATGCGTTGTGGCCCAACCATGATGACTGGTCATGGGATCTCTCACGCCCAGCTCAGTGCCCGACTGGTGTTGGGTCTCAGTAGCCGCTTTTCATCTCGTGGGGTTCCCTAGGCCCCCCTTTCCTCCCTGGAAAGATGAAGCCTTAGCCCTAGTGGTCTTGCTTGACACTTGTTTAAACAAGATAGGACCTGGGTCTAGTATTTTCCTCTTCCAGAACCTTGTGGAAGGGATTGGCTGGTCTGATGTTGGGTAGGCTGTGCTGTGAAGGGAATGCAATAGGTTAAAAAAAAAAATCAGTTAGAGGGGCACCTGGGTGGCTCAGTCAGTTAAGTGTCTGATTTCGGCTCAGGTCATGATCTCACAGTTCACGGGTCCAAGCCCCACTTCGGGCTCTGTGCTGACAGCTCAGAGCCTGGAGCCTGCTTTCGATTCTGTGTCTCCCTCTCTCTCTGCCCCTTCCTTGCTTGTGCTCTGTCTCTCTGTCTCTCTCGTTCAAAAATAAATTTAAAAAACACTTAAAAACATAAAAAAAAATCAGTTAGAGCCCTGGATTCTTTTCCATAAATGTGATAGCCAGCTATAATCCTAAATGTCACTCTTTCCAGGTTATCTTTCCCTCACGATTAGGTGGCAGTGATTTTTCTTGAGAGTCAAGAACAGAAGAGCTGATTGTAGATATCCAGGAGCCAGCAGCAGACATAGGGCCAAGGGCCATAAGATCTGGGTCTTGGTTTCTGCTGAACAGGCCTGTGATCGGGGCAGGCTTCAGGCTGGCTGAGCTGGGACCCACACGTGTGCAAAGTGGCTTTATGACAAGTCAACGCATGAAGTGAAACAAGGTCCAGGCAGATAAGAGAAGGCTGGTGACCACAAGGCCCCAGGAAGCAAGACACAAAGGCATTCATATTCCTTTGCACATGCTGCTTTGGTTTCTCCTGATTTTGGTGTAACTTCCTACAGGATTGCCCTGCAGCCCAGTCTCTGGGGCAGGGTAGGGCAGCGGTTAGGGCTGTGGGCTCTGGGCTGAGCGTGGAATCCAGCCTGGCCCTTGCTGGCTGTGTCACTTTGGACAGGTCACTTATGCTCCTGTGCCTCAGTTTCCTCCGCTGTTCATGATACTTAGAGTGGCACCTCTTTGTAAAGAGTGAGTGAGGTCATCCGTGTGGGATAAGGGCAGCCCTTGCCACTCGTAAGCTGGCATCAAACCTCCCCAAGATATGTGTCCTTGGTTTGGCAGACGCTGGCGGGGGTTGTGGTGACAGCAGAAGCGTGGGGTGGTGGGGCACCATGCCGAGTTACATTTAGACGTTACTAAAACCTAAGTGGTTCCTGTTATCTTGCTTGGATCTACATGGTGGATTTAGGGCTTCCAAAATCCACTTGAGGCTTTTTACATCCTCCTCACTATTTATAGTCTAAGCGCTCCCAAATCCCCAGTGCCGCCAGAATCCTTCCCGCTGTGTTTTCTCTCCACCCAAGCTCACTGGCAGCTGCATGATCCGTGGCCCCTCTAAGCCCCTCACTCTGTCTCTTCCAGGATCGACACCACCCTCCGGTTCCTCCCACACATACGCGCTCCAACAATGCTACCAGTTTCTGCCATCCCAGTCAATTTTGAAGGTGGAAAATTCGGTAACCAAACAACAATTCTGTGGCTCGGGTGATTTTGTGTCCGGCTCTTTTCCCTCTGGATTGGAGCTGAGTCCCTTACTCTTTTTCTTCCTCCTTCTAAGCCCTTTGCGCCTCCATCCTGGAAAATTGATCTTTCACTAGAAACCAGTAAAATGAAGCAGCATGCCAATGTGGGTCACAGGTGGTCGCCATCGTTAAGAGGGAAACCGAATTCATTCCTCACCCTTGGGAACCTTCTCACTCACGGCCAAACTGTGCCTCTCGAAGCTCATGGAGGGCTCATGGCACACAGGCCACGTGACAGGAGGTGACCGTCCCATGGAATAGACAGGGAATGGTCCAAATGGAGTAGGATTGCCCAGGCAGGAATATGAGAGGCAGCATTCACTGCGGTTAGAGCAGAGATTCTTGAACTGACCATCGGGGTTCTCATTCCAGCTCTGCCATTTCCTAGCTGTGTGACCTTGGGCAAATCGATTAATCTCTCTGGGCCTCAGTTTTCCCAATTGAGCATAAGATGGGCATAATATGTGTGTTCACCTAGAATGAGTCAATGTGTAGATAAAGTGGTCTGACTTGGGCCTTGCACTTAGACAGCCTCATGTAAAAGCTATGATTATAAGACCAGAGGTTTGGTGATAACCAACTGCTTCTTGTAAATGTAGATGGTGCTAGAAGTGTCTGTGTATGTGCAGTTGTGTTAGCACAGACATGCTCTGGGCTAGCCGTCCCCAGAGGGCTAGCCTCCCATCTCTAACCGGGAAAGATGCTCCATATCCCAGGCCTAGAAGGAGCACACAGCCCAGGCAGCATCAGCTCCCTCCCAGCATGTGCGTGATAAGAAGGAGGAAAGCAGGCAAGGAAGGTGGGGGTGGGGGTGGGGGTGGGGTGGGGGCTGGGGGGTGGGGGGGGGTGGGGAAGACCAGGGAGAGGACTGGCCAAGGAAGAGAAACACACTCACACTTACTGAGGCCCCCTAAGGCTTTCTTGTGCATCTGCATCTCATTTGGTTTTAAAACTGCCCTGTGCAGTGGCTATCTTTTCCCTTTTTTTACAGATAAAAAAGCCAAGACTCAGAGGGAAGAAGGGCCTTACCTAAGGCTTCCCACCCCCTGAGGTTAAGTGAGCTAGCAAATATTCTGATGGGGTGGAGGGGGTGGTTGTGAAAGTCTGAGACAAAAGACAGAGGGAGGAAGCCAAGCAGTGCTCAGAGGTCCCTGTCTCTTCCTGCCAAACAGCAAGGGAAATCCTTGGATGCCGATCAAGGCACGAGAAGCCTTGAGGGAAGGGGAAGCTGATCTACCCGTGGGTCAGTAGAAACAGAGGGCAGACCTGGGAGAGTCACTGATCATCAGGGACTATCTGTGGCATCCTCATCCCAGGGCTGTGCTTCTGGGGCCCTTGGAGTCCCTCCAGAACTGCTCCCTGGGGATCAACAGGCTGCACTGTCGCCTCCTAGAGGAGACAGAAGGAGGGGGATGGTGTGCCTGAACTTGCTGGCCCTTAAGCTCATGAAGGAGGCCAGGGCACCTGAGCTGGGAATAAGAACTGTCAACTCAGGAGCTGCCTTGACTGTCTGTGTCACTCTCCGGACCTCTCTGTCAGGGAGAACTCAAGAAAGTGAGTCCCTTGCATGGTGGCAAAACCAGCCCTTTGGAATAGAAAGACCCGAGATGCACCAACACCCTCTTCCAGAAGCAGGGATGCTGCCACATCTGAGGGCATTCATGGTCTATGAGCCTGGGGTTAAATGTCTTCGTAGCATGGTTGAGGGATTTGCTGGTGGGGTTGCCAGATAAATACTAGGTGCCCAGTTCAATTTGAATTTCAGATAAACAATAAAAAAAATTGTTGAAGTATAAGTATACTCCACACTATAGTTGGGATATACTTATACTGATAAAACGATCTGTTATTTACCTAAAATTCAAACTTTCCTGGCTGTCTTGTTCTTTTATTTGCTAAATCTGAGGATCAAATGCTCAAGTTGGAATTGAGGAAGGCAATGTATCACTAATAATTTAAAAAGAAGTGCCAAACTGAGGCTTTGATTTAAATTCAGACTACTTTCTGATGCAGCCAGGAATCAAGGCAACGCGAACCATTAAAAGTGTCTCGCTTTCATTCTTTTGATACCTCCCTGCTGAGGGATAAGTCACTCTGTCTACTGAGGATCTAGAAACTTCTTCCTGCCCCCAATGTCTGTTTAGAAGTCAAGCTTATCCCTGCCAATAGCATTTGGGTATTGAATTACACCTTCTTAAAAAGAAGAAGAAGAAGGAGAAGGAGAAGAAGAAGGAGGATGAGGAGGAGGAGGAGGAGGAAAAGAAAAAGAAGAAGTCTTCTCTCCAGGGTGGCATTCAGATGCCCATGAGCTCTGCCATCCAATATGAATATTCTCTTAAAAATAAAAATTATGGTGCACTTAAAGAGGAGCATGTTATGTCAGCACTGGTGATAAGACAATTTATTACTGTCTACAAAAAGAAGGCTCAACTGACGTGCTGGAAGCTGGCTCAGCGGGCCGTAAATTATGAGCCATTCTCTCCCTGGTGGAAATAAAGCCTCTTGTCAGTCACCGCACTCTTCCTTGACAGGCCGGCAGGCTGCAGGGAGCGGGCCGTCAGGAACTATGTGCCCATTACCTGCGAGAGCTGCCCGACCCGGCTTCTCCGGGCTCACCCCCCACCCCGGCCCTGGCACGGCCTCTACTCATGTCTTCGGGACACATGTCCTTTTTGACACGAGAAAAGAAGGGGTTAGGGTCTCCTAGCAGACAGGAAGAGAGCAAGAAAGCAAGAGCGGAGCTGCGTGGAAAAGGAGGAAGATTCCAGATGGGAAGTCCTCGGCAGAACTCGCCTCTCGGAGGGCACCTCCCTCGGCCTCTCAGAGCTGGGCTTTCCTGGGCGGGAAGGTGGCGTCGCCAACAGGCAGTGCTGTGTCCACCCGTGGCAGCCTGCTGCCTGTGATGTGGTTTGCCTCCTGAACTGAGCGGGGCTCAAAGAGGGCCGTGGGGGACCTGTTGGAGACGGTGAGGAGGGGCTTCCTCTATCCTCCAAGAAGGTGGCCTCCCAGGGCCTCCCAGGGCCAGCTGCACAAATCCAGAATGTAGTGTGAGCAGCACCAAATCCCTCTCCCACGGACCCCACGCCCGCCTCTGACAAAGCTGGTGAGTGTCCCACATCCTCCCTTCCCTCCAGTAGATGCACCACCTTCCAAAAGCATCTGCGTCATTAGCCCCCTACTATGAGGGCAGCATTTTAAGCGACACTGAGACATATCTGGATACATCCAGGCAAACAGACACGCACACCAGGAACAAATAATATGGATAATTGGTAGGGAACGAATGTAGCTACACGTGTCTGTTGTCTGTGAAAATAGGGTTAAGCGTCTTCAGAGAATGGTTGAGGGATTCGTTGGCAGGGTTGCCAGATAGATACTAGATGCCCAATTGAGTTTGAATTTCAGATAAATAATGAAAAAAAAATTGAGTATATGTCCCACACAATGTTTGGGATATACTTACACTACTACAATGATTTGTTAGTTATTTAAAATTAGAACTTGCCTGGCTCTCCTGTACTTTTATTTGCCAAATCTGGCAGCCCTAGATGGGGGTGAAATATTCCAACTGGAATTGGGGAGCACAATGTATCATTAACATTTTATTTTTAAAATTTTTTTAAAGTGTATTTATTTATTTTGAGAGAGACAGAGACAGCATGAACAGGGAAGGGGCAGAAAGTGGGGGCGGGGTGAGGGGGGAGAGAGAGAATCCTAAGCAGGCGCCACGCTGCCAGCGCAGAGCCCAGTGCGGAGCTCAAACTCATGAAGCCGCAAGATCGTTTCCTGAGCCGAAACCAAGAGTCAGATGTTTACCTACTGAGTCACGCAGACACCCATCTCACTAACATTTTAAAAGAAAAATGTCAGGCTAAGGTTTCAATTTTAAAATTCAGAACACTTTTCAGGGCTAGGAATCAAGGCCTGTGTCCCACTGAGCTCAGGTATGGCCCATTAGGCATCTAGACAGATTAAAACAAAAATAAATAAGAACAAAGAAAGAGACAGAGGGGAGGGGAGATCACAACTAAATGGGACATCTGAGACTATCTTAATAAGCGGGCAGCAGCATCCATAGGAGAGGTGGTGGCTCCCTCCAAGCCTGCACACTATAGGGAAGCTTTGTGAGCCGTATCTGGAAGAGTTTGGAGGGCCTGGGGAAGACCTCCTTTGCCTTCCCACCCTGGCTTCAGTGGGCTCCATGGTGGGAAAGAGCAGAGTTGAGAGGGGCCCGTTCTCCAGCACCTGTGAGGGCCCAGGTCAGCAGCACCAAACACCAATGCCCTCACCCTCCTCTCTGCACCCCGCCCTGCTCTCACCATCAACTCCAGTCACCTCAGCACAACAGACAGCTGTCCAAGTCAGGGGAACCCCTCCCAAACAAACAGTTCTTCTTCTATTTTGTCCTTTCCCTTAACATCTTACCTGCCCTCCTTAAGTTTTCCATTATGTTTTTCCTCCATTTTCTCATGACTTATTTCCCCTCCCCCACAATATAGTTTTCTGATGGTCAGCGAGACACTTGTCCTCCCTGTGTAACCCAATGTGAATTGCCAGTCCGTCGCCCTTTCTGACCTGGAAGACAGAACTTTTCCGTGCACTGTGTTGGGATAGAGCAGGTAAGAACAGAATGCCCATCTGCTGCCCTGCAACACCCATGAGCTGCCCTCAGCATGAGATACACTTAGCACGTGAGAAATGATTCATTAGGGCAGACACCGGGCGGGAGGCCACGGGGACACACATTGCCCTTTGCAACGAGGAATCCAGCACAGTGGAGAAAATGTCAACAGCACTGTCTTCTAGCTCCAAATGTTAGGTTGTTGAGGTAAAGGGGGAAAGGTCAGGGTTATGGATGATTTTTCTTTTTTTTGAGGGGGGGGGTTGTGGACTATTAACTGTAGCTCTAAATGAACCAGCCCTTTTAAGGGTCTACAGAATAATGACAACGTTCAGGCCATCGATGTCAAGGGTGCAAGCAGTCCCAGGGCTGTCCGAGTCATGGATTAAATAGAATCCGTGATAGAGTATTTTATCAAACTGTTTCCTAATTACTCGGAAATTAGTCGTTTGTGTCTGCCATACACAGTAACGTGCTAAGCATGCGTTCTGTATAATCTGCATTTTGTCGGGTTAACAGAGACTGTACCTGTCTGTACAGGTACCTGGCTGTACCTGCCACCACCGGGCCCAGAACTCTTTCCATTCTGTATTATCTTGTGCTTTTGCCCAAAGAAAAGGGATGGATCGGGGCCGAGAAGTAGGGAAAAGGGCCATCCCCAAATGAGCATGTTTAAAGGCAAGGAACTATCGAAGTGTCACACACTTTTGCTACCAGCCCGTCATTTGAATGCTTTTCCAGCCAAGTGCATCTGCAGTGACATTCTCCCCTCCCTGGCTCCATCAGGCAAGGGGAGGCTCCTTGCTGACCGTCGGGGACAAGGACCAACTTCTGACAGGGTGAATTATTCCTAGCACCTGAGGAGTAGTTAGGACGTGTCATGTCAGGGGATGTCTGGGCACCTTTTAGATCAAACATTAATAGCCCATCCTGGCCCCAGTAGTTCTCTCACATGGTTGCAATCCTGCTTTAATTTTTTCTGTATGCTTCGCATGAAGGCAGTGTTGGCGCTTATTTTACATGATGCAGCAAGGCTCATTGACCTGCCTGGGAAGATGTTTCACTCAGGGCTTTTCCTACAGATGCCAGGCAAAAGGTCCAACGCACAGCCCAAAGGGAAGAATAGCCAAGTGGCCATTAAAACTAAGAAAAATGCCATTGTAGTACGATTCTAAGCGTTAGTTGAATAGACAATGACACTAAAAATAACTTGAAGGAGTTAGTGAGATGGCCTGCACTTTTGGCCAGGGGAGAATTTTTCCACGTGTAACATGTAAGTGATCGTCAGGATTTTGCCATCAGCTGGAAACACCAGATTTGACTGAAAAGCCAGAGCATTCACTGATGCTGACATTCAGGGGTCCTCCAGGTGGCTCACAGTGTCCTTAGGCAACTCGGCTATCAGGGTGGTAGGTGTGATCAGGGGGAGTTAGATCTCTCTGAGGGCTTGTACCCATGTGCCTCCAGTTTCAGAGTCTATGGGACACCGTACCCATGATCTGGGATGTTAGATGTGGTCCATGGGATGTTTTACTTGGTGTGTAAGAAGTCATACAAAAATAGGAAATTCTTCCCACAGCTAAAGGGGAGGGACAACTGGGAGAACAGGAGGCCATGTGCACCTGCCAAGTGGAAAGTCAGCTCAACTGAGAGTTTGTCTGTTGGGACTCAGGGGTGGCTGGATGGTTATGGAAACAGAAAGCAAAAAGAGTCTCCAAGTCTCTTGACTAAATGGGGCTTTCTTACATGATTCTCTCCTAAGACCAGCACACATGATCTTAGGGTCTCTCATTATAACCAGAGGCCAATGTAGAAATCTGTCAGAATGGAAGGTCCCAGCTGGCAGTTGGCTGTATCACAAAAGGTCACAATCATGGACTTTCACTTGTACAGAGACTTTTTTTCTTAGGTCTTTTGAATCACATTGCATATTGAAAAACAACTTGGCAATTTTGATTTGCAACTCAGACACTTCACTTTTCATGTAACCCCCTGGTACCTACATGTATGTGCACACACACATGGCCGTCAGGGCAGTATCTCATGCCCACTGTAAGCTCATCCTTAATTTGGGGGTAGGAAATACTAATGATGAAGAGACAGTCCCTTCTACCTACAGCAAGGCCACCATCCTGGAGACTGATAACAGATACCAAATATACTACTTGTGTCCTGATGGTCTAAGAAACTGAGCTTCACTATCAACACATTTTTATATCTAGTTTTCAGAACATGGACGTATCCATAATTCAACGTTTATTTTATTAATTTAATGCATTTTAAAATGTGTTGCTGAATATGCACAGTAGAAGAGGACATCGGATGAAAAACAAAAATTGCCCACTCCATTCCCTTTTGTCACCCCTAGTCCCACAAGCCACCACCATGAACCATTTCTGCATTTGGCTTTTCTGATGGTTAGCATTCTAATTCTCAATAGCATACTTATATCTCTGTCTTGATATTCAACTTAGGCACTAGCTACTGACTCTAGTCACTAGTTGCTGGGAAACATGAGGACTTCACACTACATCCTCTCTAAACGTTAGGTTATTATTTTTCTTTTCTTTTTTAAAAAAATTTTTAATGTTTATTTATTTTTGAGACAGAGGGAGACAGAGTACAAGTGGGGGAGGGTCAGAGAGAGAGGGAGACACAGAATCTGAAACAGGCTCCAGGATCCGAGCTGTCAGCACAGAGCCCAATGCGGGGCTTGAACTCACGGACCACGAGATCATGATCTGAGTTGAAGTGGGATGCTTAACCAACTGAGCCACCCAGGCACCCCAACAGTTATTATTTTTCGTTTTTCTGTTGGTTACCTTTGTAAGTTTTAATCTCACACCTAAATCTCATTTCTTGTTCTATTATTTTCAGACAATCTGTTAATTTCTTTCAACAATACCATGACAACTTTCACTTTGATAGAGTTGATCATTTTATGTACTATTTTATGAACATAATTAACTTTTCATGTTTTGTTCACAGGATGGTTCTAAAAAAGAATAAATACTGTTTATGTTATTATGACTTTGTAAATATTGTTTCTTCAAAAGTCAATCAGTATGGTAGGAATTTATTCCCTTCTCTGTGGGTCCTGTGTCATTAACTACAAGTCATGTGAAGGGTCATTTGTTAAAATCATTTTGCATTTTTGTTTCCTTCGTATTTAGACATGAGTTTCTGACAACTTTTCATTTTTCTTGGGATTTTTATTTGCCTGAATTTTTGTTTGTTAAGAAAAGAAACATGCCTTTACCTGATCTTCATGATTTATAAACCTCTTAATCATACTATTTCTTGAAGCCTTTTATTGGACTACATCCTACAGTAATAGAAAGGGTGCTTTGGTACAAATTTTCTAAGTGATTATAAACCTAAAACTCTATGTTGCTCACATACATAAGACTTTTCTGGGTATAGAATATTGGGTTTTTAATTCTATTTCCCAGAATTTTTTATTCTACTATCCAAAGTTCTGGATAAGATATCTGAGGCTAGTATTATTTTTGCTCTTTTAAGGGTGACTTTTTCTTTTCTCTGGAAGTTTTAGGAATTTCTCTTTATGCTTGATGTTCTGAAATATCTTGAGTCTGAATCAAGGCATGGCTCTTTTATTCTTCACCTTCTTGGAACTTGGAGGATCTTTTAGTCTGGAAATAACTATCTTTCTTCAGTTCTGGGAAACTTTTTCCTAGCATGTCTTTATTCTTTTAATTTTAATAAAATCTGTACATTTACATGATTTAAAAATTTGAGTAATTCAACAAGTCTTACAATGAAGCTAGCAGTTTCTTTCCTACTCCCTAGAAGCCACTATTTTCAATGCTTTTAGCTTTCTGGTATTTATGTCCATATTTCTAAATAGCATACTTACGCTGCTGTTTATTAATTTTTTTGTTTGCTTGTTTTAAATATAATATATTTACTTCAGGCAAGGGACAATAAGGGCTTAGCTTTCCATACTCTTAAGTATATTTTTCCTTCCTATTCTTCTAATAGAATTATATCATAATTTTTGGACAAATTAATATTTAGAATTTATATTGTTATGACTGTTATGACTACATAAATATTATTTGAGACTGTAGCCCTGTAGCACATTAAAATTTCCTTTCTTATACATTTTTAGTTCTCGTTGCAATTTTTTGTTTACATATTTATTTATTAAAATTTTTTTTAATTAATTTTTGAGAGAGAGAGAGACACACAGCATGAGTGGAGGAGGGTCAGAGAGAGAGGGAGACACAGAATCTGAAGCAGGCTCCAGGCTCTGAGCTGTCAGCATAGAGCCTGATGCAAGGCTTGAACTCATGAACCGTGAGATCATGATCTGAGCCGAAGTCAGACACTTAACTGACTGAGCCACTCAGGCACTCCTATTTGTTTCTTTTTTAAAAATTAATATCTAAGTTAGTTAGCATATAGTGCAATGATTTCAGGAGTAGATTCCAGTGATTCACTTACCCATTTAGCTCATCCCCCCACCCTCAACCCCTCCAGCAACCCTCAGTTTGTTCTCTGTATTTAAGAGTCTCTTATGTTTTGCCCCCCCATTTTTATATTATTTTTGCTTCCCTTTCCATATGTTCATCTGTTTTGTATCTTAAATTCCACATATGAATGAAGTTATATGGTATTTGTCTTTCTCTGGCTGACTAATTTTGCTTAGCATAATACCCTCTAGTTCCATCCACGTTGTTGCAAATGGCAAGATTTCATTCTTTTTGATTGTCGAATAATATCCATTGTATGTATATACCACATCTTCTTTATCCATTCATCTGTCAATGAACATTTGGGCTCTGTCCATATTTTGGCTATTGTTTATAGTGCTGCTATAAACATTGGGGTGCATGTGCCCTTCGAAACAGAACAACTGTAACCCTTGGATAAATACCTAGTAGTGCAATTGCTGGGTCGTAGGGTAGTTCTATTTTTAATTTTTTGAGGTATCTCCATACTATTTTCTAGAGTGGTTGCACTTGTTTAGTTGTTTAATGTGCCTGTCACAAATCCACCCTCAAACTCTTCAACAGAAGAGAAAAATCGAGATTCGCTTGCACCCTATATATCAATAGTTCATTTTTTTTAATTGCGATATGTGCTTGATTGTATATTGCTTATACCACAATTTGTTTATCCACTCACCTGTTGATAGACATTTGGGTTGTTTCCAGTTTGAGACTATTATTACAAATAAAGCTGCCATGAACATTCATGTACTAGACTTTATGTGGACATATGCTTTCATTTCTTTTGGGTAAATACTTAAGAGGAGAATGGCTATACCATATGGTAGGTGTGTGTGTTTAACTTTTTCAGAAACTGCCAGTACTCATAATCTATTGCTGTGTAACCAACTACCCCAAATCTTTCTGGCTTAAAACAACATAATTTATTATCTCAGAAAGTTTGTGGGTCAGGAATCCAAGCATAGTTTAACTGAGTGCAATCAAGGTGCTGGCCAGCCCTGAGGTTTCATCTGAAGAGTTGTTGAGAAAGGAGCAGATTTTAAACTCACTCAGATGGTTATTGGAAGGATTCAGTTTCTTGAGGACTGTTGGACCGAGGGCCTCAGTTCTTTGTTGGCTGGAGATCTCTCCCAGTTCCTTACCATATAGGCGTCTTTGATACAGTGACTAGCTTTATCAAGGCCAGCAAAGGAGAGAGTCTGTTAACAAGATAGAAATCACTATCTTTTGTAACCTAGTCATGGAAGTGACATCCTTTCAGTGCTGTTGCATTACATTGGTTAAGAGAGGGAATTATACAAAGCCAGACTGCTAGGAGGTGGGGATCATTTGGAGCCCTGTCAAAATAATGCCAAACAGTTTTCCAAAGTGGTTGTATCATTTTACATTCCCAAAAGAAGCTCTGAGAATTCTAGTTGCTCCTGTCCTCACCAATATTTTGAGTCATCAGACTTTGTAATTTTAACTATTCTAAAAAGTGTGTAGTGGCATCTAACAGGGATTTTAACATCCATTTCCCTACTGAACATCTTTTTATGTGCTTATTTTCTATCTCTGTGTGCATGTATTTTTCGTGTGTGTGTGTGTGTGTGTGTGTGTGTGTGTGAAATGTCTTCTTAAATTTTTTGCCCATTTAAAAAAATATGGACTGTTTGTTTGATTATTATCATATTTTGAGGCTGCTTTATAGATTCTGGATACAAGTCTTTATCCGATGTGGACTTCCAAATATTTTCCCTGAGTCTGTGCCTTGTCTAATTTATTCTCTTCACAACATCTTTCAAAGAAAAGACTTTTTTTTGACTCTAATGCAATTAAACTGATTAGTTTTTTCTTATATGGATTTTGCTTTTGATGCCTTATCTGAGAGATCTTTACCTGACTCAAGCTCACAAAAATTTTCTCCTGTTTTCTTCATCTAGCTTTGTAGTTTTAGGTTTTACATTTAGGTCTAGGATCCAATGTGAACCAATTTCATTTTTTTGCATTTGTGTATTTAATTGTTCCAGTGCCACTTGTTAAAATGATATCCTTTTCCCCTGAATTGTCTTGGCATCCTTTTCAAAAATCAGTTGCCCATCTGTCTGGACCCTGTATTCTCTTTCATTGAGCTGCTTGTCTGTCTTTACACCAACACACATTGCTTGATCATTGTAGCTATATCATGAGCCTTAAAATCAGGTAGTGAAAGACCTTTGTTCTCTTCAAAGTTGTTTTGGCTATTCTGGGTCCTCTGCATTTCTATATAAATTTTGGAAATAGCTCATCAATACCTACAAAACAATCTTCTGGGATTTTTATTGTGATAGTGTTAAAAAATATATATCAATTTGGGGAGATTTGCATCTTAATAATATTGAGTCTTCTGATCCATGGATAAGGCATATCTCTCCATTTGTTTCTATCTTTCTTAATTTCTCTCAGCATTGTTTTCTTGTCTTCGGTGTAAAGATCTTTCCCAGTTTTTCTCAAACTTATTCCTAAATAGTTTGTATTCTTGATGCTATTGTAAATGGTATTGTTTTTTGGAGTTTCAATTTCTAATTATTCATTGTTAGTATATGGAAACATTTAATTTTTTTAATGTTTATTTATAGAGAGAGAGTATGAACGCATGTGCCCATGTGCATGAGTGGATGAGGGGCAGAGAGAGAGGGAGAGAGAGAATCCCAAGAAGGCTCTGTGCTATCAGTACAGAGCCTGACACAGGGCTCAATCTCACAAACCATGAGATGGTGACCTGATCTAATCGTGACCAAAATCAAGTCAGACACTTAACCATCTGAGCTAACCAGGCACACCGACACTTAATTTTTTTGTATGTTGATCTTACATTCTACAATTTTGTATAATTACTTCTTTTTTTTAAAAAAAATTAACGTTTATTTATTATGGACAGAGAGACACAGAGTGTGAGCAGGGGAGGGGGCAGAGAGAGGGGGAGACACAGAATCTGAAGCAGGCTCCAGGCTCTGAGCTGTCAGCACAGAGCCTGACGCGGGGCTGGAACTCACAAACTGTAAGATCATGACCTGAGCCGAAGTCGGTCGCCTAACCAACTGAGCCACCCAGGCGCCCCTTGTATAATTACTTCTTAACTCTAGTAGTTTTTTTGTAGCCTCGTGAAGATTTTCTACATAGATGATGATGTTTATAAAAGAAGACAGCCTCCTCCCCGCCCCCCCCCGCCCCAAATCTGGATGCCTTTTATCTTTTTCTTGCCTTATTAAATGGGCTAAAACTTCTAGGACAAGGTTGAACAGAAGTAGTAAAATCCTGAATTGTTCCTAGCTTTAGAGGGAAAGGATTCAGTTTTTTTTTTAATGTTTATTTATTTTTGAGAGAGAGAGAGAGAGACAAAGAGTACAAGTCGGGGAGGAGCAGAGAGAGAGAGGGAGACACAGAATTCGAAGCAGACTCCAGTCTCTGAGCTTGTCAGCACAGACCCTACGCGGGGCTCGAACTCACAAACCATGAGATCATGACCTGAGCCGAAATTGGACACCTAACCGATTGAGCCACTCAGGTGCCCCCATTCAGTTTTTCTTTAATTTAAAAGATTATTTAATTGGAAGTACAAAGTAATAATCATAAAAGAAACTTTGTGAGGGTGAGGTGAGGTCTTCTAATAGAACACAGTATACTGAAACATAACACTGTGCTTGCTTCCTTTTTTCTTCTTTCTTTCCTCTTTCTTTCTTTCTTTCTTTCTTTCTTTCTTTCTTTCTTTCTTTCTTCTTTCTTTTTTTAATAGACTTTAGTTTTCAGGGCAGTGTTAGGTCCACAGCAAAAATGAGTAAAAAGTACATGGGTCACCTATACCTCTTGTACCCACACATGCACAGCCTTGTCCACACATTCTGCACCAGAGTGGTACATTTGTTACTGCCTTTTTATTGTCCCTATTGTTTTGCCTTTTCCAGAATGTCATAGAGTTGGAATCATATGGTAAATATCCTCTTCAGATTGGCTTCTTTCATTTAGTAATATGCATTTAAGTTTATCTGTGTCTGTTCATGGCTTGATAGCTCATTTCTTTTAGTGTTCAATAATATATCATTGTCTGAATATACCACAGTTTATTTATCCATTCACCTACTGAAGGACACATTGGTTGCTCCCAAGTTTTGAATGATAAATAAAGCTGTTATAGATCCATGTGCAAGTTTTGTGTGGACATAATTTTTCAACTCATTTGGGTAAATAAATACCAAGGAGTGCAATTGCTAGATTGTATGGTAAGTGTATATTTAGTTTTGTAAGAAACTGCCAAACTGTCTTCCAAAGTGGCTATACCATTTTGCCTTTCCACCAGGAATGAATAAGAGTTCTTATTGCCTGACATCCTTGCCAGCATTTGATGTTGTCAGTGTTTTAAATTTGGATGCCACTAGGTATGTGGTAGTATCTCATTGTTTTAAGTATTCAGTTTTCACCATTAAGTTTGATCCTAACTATAGATTTTTCTTAGATGCCTTTTATGAGATTGAGGAAATTCTCTTCTCTTTCTAGTTTGTTGAGAGTTTTTATCAGGAATGGATGTTAGATTTTGTTAAATACTTTTTTTTTCATCAATCGAGATGGTCATGTGATTTCTCTTTTTTAGTTTGCTAATATGATGAATTACACTCATTGATTCTCAAATGTTAAATGTTGCATTCCTGGGATAATCCCTATTTGGCAATGATGCATTATTTTAATTTTTTGTTAGATTCAGTTTGCTAAATTTTGTTAAGTATTTTTGCATCAATTTTCATAAAGGGTAGTTGTCTGTAGTTTTATTTTCTTGCAATATCTTTGTCTGGTTTTGGTATGAAGGTGATGCTGGCCTCATAGAAAGATTTGGAGAGTATTTCCTCTTCTTCAATTTTCTAGAAGAGTTTGTGTAGAATTGGTATTATTTCTTCTTTAAATGTATGGCATAATATACCAGTGAAGCCATCTGGGCCTGCAGTCATCTTTTGGGGAAGGTTTTTTCTTACAAATTAAATTTCTTTAATAGATCTATTCATATTCAGATTATGTATTTATGATTCATATGATCTATTTCAGATTCAGATTATTTCTTTAAAAAATATTTTGCGATAAAATATTCATAACATACAATTTACCATTTTAAGCATTTAAGTATATAATTAATTGGCATTAAGCACATTCACAATGTTCTCTAACCATCATCACAATCTATGTCTATGCATCTATCTTTTTTTAATCATTCTAAATAGACACTTTGTATCTATTAAATAGTAAATCCTTTTTCCCCCACCTCCTGTCATTCTCTGGTAATCTCTATTTCTCTCTATGAATTTGCCTAATCTAGGTAGCTCATACATGTGGAATTATACAATATTTGTCCTTTTGTATTTGGCTTATTCACTTAGCATATAATTTTCAAGATTTATCCATAATGCAACTTTTATCAGAATTTTATTTCTTGTTATAGCTATCTCTTCCTCTTTGAGAGAGTTTTGATAACTTCTATCTTTCAAAGAATTTGTCTCTTTTATTTAAATTTTTAATTGATTCACATGAAGTTGTTTATAGTATTTTCTAATTTTCTTTTAATATCTATAAAGTCTGTAGTGATGTCCCCTCTCCCATTCCTGATATTGGTAATTTGTATCTTCTCTCTTTTTTTTTCTGATACTTCTGACAAGAAGCTTATCAATTTCGTTTGTCTATATCAAAAAAAAAAAACTTTTGCTTTCATTGATTTTTTTTGTTTTTGTATTCTCTATTTCATTTAATTAAGCTCTTACCTTTATTGTTTCTTTTCTTCTGCTTTGCATTTAATATTTTCTTCTTTCTCTTATTTCTTATGATATGAATTGATTTATTCAAGACTTTCTTTTTTTAAAAATGTTTATTTATTTATTTTGAGAGAGAATAGAAAGCAAGCAGCAGAGGGGCAGAGAGAGGGAGCCAGAATCCCAGGCAGACTCTGCACTGTCACGCAGAGACTGATGCGAGGCTCGAACCCATGAACTGTGAGATAATGACCTGAGCTAAAATCGAGAGTCAGATGCTTAACTGACTGAGCCACCCTGTTATCCCAAGACTTTTTTTTTTTTTTAAATATGAGTATCTGGTACTACAAATTTCTCTCTGCATACTGCTTTCATTGACTCTCCCAAACTTTGATGTGTTCCATTCATTTTGATTCAGTTATCTTTGGATTTCTTTTTTGAGCCATGGGTTATTTTAAAATATGTTATTTACTTTCTAAATATTTGGGGATATTCCAGCTACCTTTGCATTACTAACTTTTCACTTAATTTCACTGTGGTCAGAGAATATACTTTATTAGACTTAAATCTAGAGATTCTTTTTCTTACCAAGACTATAGCCTATATTAGCAAAATTTTGCACTAAAAATTAAGTGTATTCTTTTGTTAGTTGGGATGTTCTATAAATATATATTAGGTCATGTTGGTTGAATGTCTTGTGCAAATCTTCTATATCTTTGCTGATTTTTCATCTACTTGTTCTGCAAATTATTAAGAGTAAGATGCTGAAATCTTTTAATTATAATTTGGATTTGTCAATTTCTCTTTACAGTTATATCCACTTTTGCTTTATGTATTTTGAAGCTCTGTTGTGAGGTACATTGATGTTTATGTTTGTTTTGTATGTTCTTGGTAAATTGCCTCCTATATTATTATGAAATTACCCTCTTTATCTCTGATAATATTTTGTGCTCTGAAATCTAATTTATCTGATAGCCACTCGATTTCTTTGTACTGGCATTAGAGTAATGTATTTTTAGGTCTGTTTTTCGCCTTTTATGCCTTCTTTCAACTTTTATATTTAACTTGTTCATGTCTGTAGTCTAATGGGTTTCTTATAGGAAGCATATAGTTAATCTTGCTTTTTTATCCATGTTGACTGTCTCTGCCTTTTGATCGGGGATGTTTATACCATTTACATTGAGAATGATCATTGATATGTTTGGGCTTCAATATATCACCTTGATATTTGTTTTCTATTTGTTCCATCTTTCCTTTGTTCCTGTTCTCTTCTTCTATCTTTTGGATTGAGTATTTTTATTATTTAATTTATTTCCTTTGTTGGTTTATTAGCTATAGCTTTTAGTTTTCTTATTTTAGTGGTTGTTTAAGGATTTATAGCATACATCTTTAACTTATCACAGTTAACTTAAAGCCATATTATACCATTTATGTTTAGAATAAGAACTTTACAAGAGTATAATTCCATTCTCTCTTCCCTGAACTTTATGCTATTGTTCCTACATTTTACAGATGTTATAAATTTTACCCCTATGGTTACCATTTTCATATTTAAAAATTAAAGAATACTTTTAAAACAAGAAAATAAGTCTTATATTTTTTCACATATATATCATTTATGATGCTTTTTATTCCTTTGTGCAGATTTGGGATTATTCCAGACCTAGAATCTAGGACTATTCTCTTTATATATCCATGACTTCTCTTAAGACTTCTATAGTGTGTCTGTTGATGACAAATTCTTTCTGCTTTAGCATGTCCAAAAAAGTCCTCATTTTGCTTTTGTTTTTGCAGGATATCTTCACTACATATAGAGTTCTAACTGGACAATTTTTTTTCTTTTAGTACTTAAATATGTTGCTCCACTGTCTTCTGGCTTGCTTTGTTTCCAACAAGAAGTTGCTAATAGTTGCATCTAAATGCAATTTATCTCTGATTTTAAGCAATTTGATTATGATGTGCATTTGTGTAGTTTTAGGTTTCTTGGGATTTACCGACTTCCTTAGATCTATGGATTTATAATTTTCATCAAATTTCGGGGAATTAGGGTGATTATTTCTTCACATATTTTTTCTGTCTCTTACCCCCACCCCACCCTGCTATCATCTCCTTGTCAAGTGTGAATTGCATATATAATAGGCTCTTCAAGTTGTCCTGCAGTTCACTGATGCTATATTCAGGGTTTTTTGTTTTGTTTTTCTGCTTTTTTCCCCCTCTATATTTTATTTGGATAGTTTTTTTTGTTATGTTATCAAACTCTTCTTCTTTTCCTTTTATTTTCTTAAAATTTATTTATTTTAATTTTTTTCAACATTTTATTTATTTTTGAGAGACAGAGATAGAGCACGAGTGGGGGAGGGACAGGGAGAGAGAGAAACACAGAATCCAAACCAGGCTTCAGACTCTGAGTTGTCAGCCTAGAGCCTGATGCAGGGCTTGAACTCATGAGCCATGAGATCATGACCTGAGCCCAAGTCAGTTGCTTAACTGACTGAGACACCCAGGCGCCCCTCTTTTTTTAAATTAAATTTTTTTTTATTTTTGAGAGAGAAAGGATGAATGGGGGAGATGCAGAGAGAGAGGAGAACAGAGGATCTGAAGTGGGCTCTGCACTGAGCAGCAAACCTGATGCAAGGCTCAAATTCATGAACTGTGAGATCATGACCTGCTGAAGTCGAACATTCAATTGACTGAGCCACCTAGATATTTGTCTTCTTCTTTTTCAGTGTCTAATATACTAATTCATATTTTGGAATTCATCTAATTCATCTTTTGAATTTTGACTTGTTCTCTTTTCTGTCTCTGATATCTCTACTTAGCATGTTACATCTTTCCTCTATCTCGTTGAACATATGGAATATGGCCATAATAACTATTGTCTACTTCTGTCGTCATAGTAATTTCTGGGTTTCTTTATATTGATTTTTCTCTTCATTATGGGTTATATTTTCTTGTATATTTGATAAATTTTTAGATGATTCCAGACATTGTGAATTGTACCTTATTGGATAATGGATGTTTTTCTATTTGTGTTAATATTCTATTCTATTCTATTCTATTATTTATTTATTTATTTTTAATATTTATTTTTGAGAGAGAGACAGAGCATGAGTGGGGGAGAGTCAGAGAGAGAGGGAGACACAGAATCCGAAGCAGGCTCCAGGCTCTGAGCTGTCAGCACAGAGCCTAACGTGGGGCTTGAACTCACAGACTGTAAGATCATGACCTGAGCCCAAGTTGGATGCTTAGCCAACTGAGCCACCCATGTGCCCCTATTTGCATTAATATTCTTAAACTTTATTCTTAGATGCACTTAAGTTACTTGGAAACATTTTGATTTTTTTGAGGTTTGCTTTAAACTTTGCTAGGCTGCACCAGAACAACATTTGCCCCACTACTAAAGCAATACCCTTTTGAGTACTCTACCCAATTCCCCATGAATCATGAGGTGTTCTACTCTGGCTGGTGACAATATGAACTATTCCCAGCCCTAAGTAAGTTCCAGAGTTGTTCTCTGCTCTTTTGGGGCAGTCCTTCCCTAGCCTCATGTCACTTCCTCATATGCATACATTTATCAGTACTCAGCTGAAGACTCTGGGGGTCTTTGAAGATCTCCAAAGCTCTGTACCTCCTGCAGCTCTCTCTTCTCCAGTATCTTCCCAGTGAACTCAGCTGCTTTGACCATGATAGGCTTCCAGCTCTGTCTCTTCAACTCAGAGAGACCAGTAGGCCCAACCTAGGTTCCTCCTCCCTGTGCTGAGATCTGGAAACTCTCTGCAGGTAGTACTCTGGGCCAACCTGAGGGCTCACTTCTTTTGTTTCCCCTCTCTCAGTTATCACCCCCAATGTTGCCTAATGTCTAACGTCTGAAGGTCAGTTTCATCTATTTTTTCAGAGTTTTAGTTGTTTCAGAAGAATGGAGAAATCTTGTTCCTGTTATACTATCATCAACTAAAACATACATACAGCAATCTTGTTTGATGGATGAATTTATTTTTGAGTTTTCATTTATTATTTTTAAGATTTCTTCTGCTCATTGCATTGTTTCTCTTCCAGGTTTCCTTTTTCCTTCTGCTTCTGCTTGTCTTCTTGGTAGAGCTTTTCCTCATATGTTGAGTGATCCTTGCTTTCTTGCAATAATATTATGAAGGAGGTCCTAAGCTTCTGACTGACAGGGCTTGCCAAATATTGGGATTCACAATGGGTGACCTGGTTGAGCTATTTTATTGGGGAAGTCCCAACTGTCAATATCTGGAGAGCTTATCTTTTTTTTCTGCTCAGAGACCCCAGAGGGAGGAAAAAGTCTCCATTCCCCTGCATTTGTTGTATCATCTTGGATGTCAGTGTTTCTAGAGCAGAGGGAAGTAAGGAAACTGAGAGGTCTCAGCCTTCAATATGTAGACTCTGTCTAAACCTCCCCATTTTAGTTTTGGTACCCTTCCTTCTTGGTGCCTGGTGTTCCCGAGTCTAGAGTCCCCATGGTTCAGCTTCTTGGAGAAGAAAGCTCTGATCTTCTGGAAAGGGAAGGTGATGGTGACTTGAATGCACAGGATGAAGGAGGGGATCCTGGGAAGTCTCCCTACTTCTTGTATAGATTTTCAACCAATCTTCCTCATCTGAGCCTCACTCAATCCCTTCATTGAGAGCTGATGCTTACAAGTCCTGAGTCCTCTTCAGTTTCAGGATTTTCCTAGAGATTAATGTAGGCTTCACCTTTCTTGGGTCTATTAACAGTTACCACTCATCCAGCTATCTCCCAGCTTCTGATTTTGTGGATGCAAAATCACCCCCAAATTTCTGAGGATACTAACTAGATTTGTCAAGTTCTCTCTGTTTCCTGGGTTATCTCTATTTTTCTATGAGGTCAGCTATTCTGTTCAGTATTCTTGATATTTTTCTTTCAGATGACCAGTTTTCCCATGGGCCTGGTTATCTTTGGTCTTCTGTTCATATTTTAGGATGAAGGACCATACTTACACTGGTATGTTGTGTCTCTTCCATAGTCCATACCCTTGAGTTAATGACAGGCTTGAATGGAGGAAACATGTGTAGGGATAGACCTGTGCATCTGTAGACATTGTTTTAGGGTTCACAAATAGCATTTTGGTGCTCTTGGCATCATCTCTGGATATTAGAATAGGACAGCACCAATACCTACACTAAACAGCTTGGCTCTCCTTGGTCAGATGTCTTTAGGAAGAGCCTTCTGCTTTGTTAGTTTGTTAGTTTGCCTAAGGGTTAAAGATCTGATTGTCAGTCTCTCTTTGTGGAGTGGGGAAGGGTTCGGGGAAGGGACTGACACAACTGTTTTTGTTAACAAACCTTTAATTAAACATCCTGTTTGATTTCTTTTTTTCACTTTTTGGTTGTGATCCCACAGCCTCTACATGTTCTGTTGGGAGGATTGGCCACTGCTATGAGCCCACCACAGTGTTCTCTGAGTGTCCATGCTTGGCCCTGTCCCATTGGCTATCTATGCCCTGTATCCATTTTAATGTCTTGTTTACCTATTACCCCTTCTTCAACCCCCCTTCCTGTTTTGGGAGATTATTTCATTTTGTACCTCTTTATTGGGATTTGGAAGAAAAAAGAAAAATCCATGCGCAAAATCCACCATCTTAAATCAGAAGTCTGTTTTCCCCTAGTTTTATGAGTCCTTAAGCTTCCACAGAATAAACACATAATTGCTTTTTCCTTACCCCAGGAAAATGTCTAAGTTGGAGTCAATGAACCTTCCAAGTTCTTGAGCCAACCAGTGTAGTGTGTCTGTGATGCTCGGACTTTATGTCCACCGATTTATGGGGGGGGGGGGGGGGCGGGGGCGGGGGGAAGCATCGTCATCTGGGATGGATCTGAAGCCAGACTTGCTGTAACAAGATATGTAACTCTCAAGGATTACAGAATACTGAATTGTTGCAGTGTAGACCCCATAAGGAAACTGAAGCTGCATCTGGGAATCAAACTGAAGTAGAGCCTGAGCAGATTGGTCCTTAGGTGATTCTATCCCACAGATATTACATTATCTGAGGCCCTGTGCTGGAGGGGGATTGTTGCAATAGCTAAGGGACCTGTTGCTTAGGTGTAAGCACTTCCAACCCATCATCCTGGTGCTATGGTTGCACTGATGCCAGAGTCCCCACAGGTGAGGTATTACACAACAGGGGGATGGCTCCCAGAGGAAATAAAATATCTGCAAGAAAACTCCTTTAATTACTGAAGAAAAAATAGCTACCATGCTGAATATAAAAAGTCTTCTCCTCCTCTGCCCATCAACTAGGAGAGAATATGGATACTCACTTTGCTTCTCCCAGGTCATCTCCTGATCTCATATAATATGTTCAGATATAAGTAAGAGTAATTCCTCAAACCACCGTCCAATTAAAAAAAAAAAATCATGCCCTGAGTATCTCTGAACCTCCACAGATTTAAGGATGGATACGCATTAAAATGTCACAGTCTCCTGAACTTTGTGCTTTTAAATTTCCTGTTTCACAACTACTGAGATATAATTTCAAGTGCAAAAATATCTGTCAGGGAGGATATTAAACAACTCCACACCTTCAGCTGTTCTGTCTTCAGCTATTTACAGATATGTTTCAAAAACATACCATTTAAATATGAACAGCAACTTCCTGTTAAACTTTGGATGTAGCAACCAGCAAGAAATATGGCCCCCGGTGGTGAGGGAGGAAAAAATAGTTTCTGTATACAAAGCCCTAACATAATAAACAAGCAGAAGCACTTCCTGATAAATAGCGCCAAGCAAACATTCATATCCTTGCCTCTGCTGTATTCAAAATATTTTTACTAGACCAAGTGCAAAGTATTATTATCATTAATATTAAGTTTATCCTTTTTGGAACTGATCCAGGCTCCAGTTCTACCAGAAGGTCTGGTAGGAGCCAAGGGTATGGACGTTTATCATGGCAGTTACTTCAGTTTTAATTCTCTTCATATAAATGTTGCAAAGCTGTGGATGGATATTAACATTACTGTGCTTGATGAAACCCACGCCCAACAGCCCTGCAGCAACCACCCCACAAAATCATCAAAACGGAAATTCCAGGGCAGTAAACAGGCAGAGTGCAGATCCAGCAACAGTCTCTGAAGGCAGCACCAGGAAGAAAGGCAAGGACAATGGCAAAGACATCTAGGTCCCCACAGGTTCCCTCTAGCCACCACACCAGGAACCCAGCTCGGGCAGAGACATTGGCACCCAGGACCCAGGACCTTAAAGAAATCACTCATTCGTGTTCTCGTTCGCCCAAGCGAAATGCAAACCTGGCTGTTCTCTTTATTTAAACCCAAAACAGAACACTTTTTGTTGATATGTGACATATATCCAGAAAAGTGTACACATCATACATGCACAGTCTGATGAATGTTCACAAACTGAATCCAACCCTATAAATAGCACCCAGACAGAGATGTAGAATATTAGCAGCCCCCAAGAAGGCTCGTGTATTCCTCGTGTCCCCTTACAGTCAAGACCTGCCCTGGCTCCAGGGATGACCACTCTCTGGGCATCCTCTTTTTTACATATATTCCTGCACAGGAAACTGGAGCTCCGGAAATTAGATGAAGTAAATTAAGTGCAACTTTGTGCCTATGTATTAGAATTGAGGACACAATGCCATACACGACTAGCAGGGATGTCCCCACTGATGTCTTTCAGCATTCCCCCAGGATGGGTGAAGGCTTTGTGGTGGGAGAAAGAGAGGAGTGAGAGGGGATGGGTAACCACTGCTCACATGGAGAGGTGTGGGAGAGGCAGAGTTTCACACGATGTCAAGTCCCTGAGGGAAAATAAGTCTTGGTCAGATGGGCCTGGTAGGGTGAGGGGACATCAGGTAGAGGTGGCAGCCTCAGAGTTTCATGTCTCAGTCTGCCCCCGGCCACCTGGCTCACCAAGCAGCTGGACAGCAATTAATGTCTTGCTTTGACACCACCATCACCACCCCTATGAGCTCTGACTATGGCCCATTGCCCTGCTGACCTCAGACCGTGAGCAACTTCCTAGACAGGTTGCAGTCCTGTCCTCTAGAAGCTCAGAACCAAGTTCAGAAGACAAATGGGCAATGGGGTCAACACCACCCAGTGCAGGGTGGGGCGTATGTGATGGGCAGGCAAGAAACCCACAGCAAGGGCTTCTTCATGTGTATTACTATAACTATTCAACACGTTTCTTGAGTGAACCAATACATGAATGAATGAATGAATGAATGAATTCATAAAGCACCTCCCATCTTCCCTGAACTGGGAGCAAGCCTGATAGCCGGCTGGGTTGACCTGCAAACGAGTGGCCAATCAAAGGACCAGAAAGCCTGAGTGACCATGGGGCCAGCTGAACTACAGATAGTGCTCAAGGAAGAGCTTTGGTCAAGATGAGGCTCCCGGACCTACCTGGGATTTCAGCTACCAGAGGATCCAATTAACACTGGTTTTGGGCAATAAATACATTATGTTACTTCACACACACACACACAAAGAAGAACTGAAGAGGCAGGTGGTTCCCAGGTGTGTTCAGTGCCCAGCAAGGTCACTGAGGGCCTCTTCTCCATTCTCCTACTCTGTCCCCTCAGCTATTGGTGCTATTCATCATATCATCAAATCCTCAGCAGCTTTTTTTCAGGGAAGGAAAAGCAAATGTCGCCCTATTTCTTATTGGCCAAATATGGTCACCTGACCTACAGGGAGGTTGAGAAAGGGAGGATCTGACCGCTTTCAGAGCCATTCTCCCTAATCTTTGGGGCTGAAAGGGACATGAATAGACTATGCTGGCACATCTGAGAGCCTCTGTGCACTGTCTCAGTGCCTCCAAGAGCCAGTGTGGTTCACTCAGTGAAGAACACAGGAGCCCAATGTCCAGGACTGCTGTGCATCCTTGAGCAGGTCTCTTGAGATCTTGACCTTCTCTTCATTCCAATGGTACAGCTGGACAGCAGAACCAGTAAATCCTTCCCAGTCATGAAAGTCATGGCTCCATAATTTCTGTTCCCTCTGCCCAGATGAGATGCCCCAGTGGAACTCTGTTAGCTTGTTCCAAAAATGACAAGGTTGTGAAAAAAACTAGGAACATAGCTCATGTGTCAGAGGTGGCATTGCTGCCTGTTCTGAAAATTGTTACTTATCTATAACACATGAAGAAAATCTAACACAAAGATCATCATACTGTGGGTTGTGTCCCCAAAAAAGATATATGTTGAAGTCCTAACCCCCAGTACCTGTGAACATGACCTTATTTGGAAATAGGGTCTTTGCAGATGTGATCAAGATGAGGGCATACTGAATTGGGGTGGCGGGGGCGGGGGTGGTTATCCAACATGACTGGTGTCCTTATAAGAAGAGGAGAAGACAGGCACATTCAGGGGGAAGGCCAAGGGACAGCGGAGGTAGGGAAGCTGGAGCCACCAGAAGCTGGAAGAAGGAAGGAGGGATTCTCCCCAGTGTCTTCAGAGGGAACATAACCCTGCAGACACCTTGCTTTTGGACTTCTAGCCTCCAGGAGTCTGAGACAACAGATTTCTGTTGTTTTAAGCCACCCAGTTTAAGCCACCCAGTTTGTGGTACTTTGTTACAGCAGCACTCAGAAACTAACATATAGGGGCGCCTGGGTGGCTCAGTCCGTTGAGCATCCAACTTCGGCTCAGGTCACGATCGCGCAGTTCATGAGTTTGAGACCCATGTCAGGCTCTGTGCTGACAGCTCTGAGCCTGGAGCCTATTTCAGATTCCGTGTCTCCCTCTCTCTCTGCCCCTCCCCTGTTCATTCTCTCTCTCTCTCTCTCTCTCTCTCTCTCTCTCTCTCTGTCTCTGTCTCTCAAGAGTAAAGAAACATTAAAAAAAAAGAGAGAGAGAAACCAACACAGATAATAATATTTAGATATCCAGACCTTAGCAGGACAATGTGTTGTCTGTGTTCTCCTCCATATTCCAGGAAACAGGTAGGAGAGCAACGCAGTGGAATTTGTCTTTACCCCAAGCCAATATTGCCAGAAACCCTCAGGAGGAGGCAGTAAGGTGTAGGAGCTAAGAGCCTGGACTCTGGAGCTTGAATTCAAACCCCTTCTCTGCTCCGTCCTGGCTATGTGACCTTGGGTAAGTCACTTAATCTCTCCTGTGCCTCAATAGCCCCATCTATAGGTAGAAAATAAAATTGGGTTGTAATGAGGAGTAAATGAGTTAACATGTGCAAAGTGTCTAGGACAGTATCTGGCACACAGTAGGTTCTTGCTAAGAACAAAGGTTGTCATGTCCTAGATGTCTTGTCTGTCCCCTTGTTTACAGCATAGCTCCAGTGGGTCACTTAGTGGACTGCTTTAAAGTGAAAATGGGTGGACACATAGCTGGAAAGATCAAGGCCATATCTGGAGTCATAAAAAGATCAGGAGTCAAAGCTAGACAAGAAAAGCCAAGAGCAAAGTGTGTACAGGGTAAGACCAGGACACACAATGTACTGAAAATGCCAGTGGATGGGTTGGAACTCAGATATTGGAGGACAAAACAGGTGCCTGCAAGTCCTGACAAGCAAGACCTGGAGGCACAAAGAGGTGGAGCCCAGCAGCCAGCTCCCTGGCAAAGGGTAAAACAGGAGGTGCTTGACAACCAAGGCAGCCCTTGGTGGAGGTTGAGGGCTTAAGGAAACCCCTAAACAAGGGATAGTGAAGGGGCTGCTGCCTACTAGGTGCCTGTGCAGGGCATGGCACCATTAAGCCCCACCAGAATGGGAAGTGAATACTAGCAGGGTAGGGAAACTTGTCCAGGGTCACATGGCTATGGGCCATGGTGGATGTGAGTGCCAGGGAATGGTTGGGCCTTGCTGCTGGTGCTGTCAGGCCCGACATGGGCTACTGGGCATACCCCAGCTCTCCTGCTTCTGTGCTTAGCTAGACAAGGCCCAGGGACACCCAGCTGCACACTAGTCACAGCCCAGGAGAGAGCTGCCACTGGTTTGAGGAACAACCAGCTTGCTCTTCTCAGGGCGTCTGAAACTGTAACCCAGGCTCACTTTCCTGCCCCGAACAAGCAAGAAAGAGAAGGCAAATGTACCTTTGGCCAAAAGTGTAAATTTGAGAACTAAAGCAAACAACATCTAATTTGTCAAGATACACACAGCCTTGTGGTGGTTATAGTAAGACAAACAGGCCCAGAAAACTCCCCAGCAACCTCTTACAGCTCAAGGAAACAAAAACTTGTGTAAATAACTTTGGAAACAAATGGCAAAGGATAAAAACAAAAGAGAGCACAAAATTGTTCAGTGGCAGTGGGGCAGCCAACCCCCTCTAGGGGACTCTGGACCGATAGCAGTCTGTGACATAGTCCTGGAGTTCTTGGCCTTCTTTCCATTCTTAAAAAAAATTCATTTATTCATCACCATAACTCCTGGTAATATGCTTTATCTTTACATCTTCCCCTTTCATCTTTAATCTCCTCTGATTCTGCACTATTAAGAAAGGAGAATTTCATTCATTGACCCTAACCCTACCTCCCCCAAATCATGATTGCCAGTTTTCATATTTGTGACACTGACAGTGACAAATGTAGTGTTGAACACATACTGCTTTTCTGTCGGCTGTAGACCGTGCTGAGCGTTCCCCATCTTTCCTCTCCTGCTTCCCTCTCTTCCTCCATCAGCTGGGTTTTCCTTTTACAATATCAAAGATTTAGAATAATCTGTTTGACAACCATAATTAAGTTTTCTGTTCTTTGTTAAGTGTTATCTGTGTGTCAAAACAAGTACATGGCATTTGCATTTTTATAACTCTGTAAGTGCTATTCCTAGCAGACAAGTTGCTTCCTTCTAAGGCCTGATGGCTTTCCCAGGCCACAAAAGGAGAATGATTTGAGCATCAAGGTCAGATGGATTCTTTTTCTTATACACATTCATTTTGCTCAAGATCATGCCACGTTTTTAGTTTGATTATGATTAAACCATACCTTTTGTAGACAACTTTATGTTTTTTTCCCCTCAATGTTCTAATTGCCTTTCTTTTTTCTTGGCAACAAAGAATACCTGCCTCCCAATTCTCAACCTTTTCAATCCTGCCATCTGCACTGTTTATTTGTCCATGGGCATGGCTCCAAACTTGTCATTCTATTTTCCCATCTGTACTTCCAGGGCTGGAAGACTGTGAGCTATATTTCCCAGGACGGTTCTGCCAGTGAAAGGCACTAGAGGCTGGATGAGAGAAAGCATTTCCCCTGTTCTGCTCTGGTGGCAGCAACCATATGTGACCACAACCTGTAGATTTGTAGAGCTGTAGGTTTCCACGTTCTGCAACAGCAATAGCAATAGCCAGAGGGCTAGCTCCTGGCTTCCAGATGAGTGGCAGAAGTGCTCACAATGCTCATAAGCTCTAGATAAACCCACTTTCTATTTCAGGCTTATACCTACTGATCTCTAGGTGTTAGGGACTGAATTATGTCTCCCCAAAATTGATATGTTAAATCTCTAACCTCCAATGTGACTGTATATGGAGGCGGAGTCTTTAAAAGGGCAATTAAGGTTAAATGAGATCATAAGAGTGGAGACCTTATATAAATGGCTGTTGTCCCTATAAGAAGAGCAAGAGACACCAGAGATCTCTCTCTCTCTGCACACATGCATAGAGAAAAGTCCTTGTGAAGACCCAGTGAGAACGTGGCTGTCTGCAAGCCAGGAAGAGAGTTCTCACCAGAAGCCAAACCTGCCAACACCTTGGTCTTGGACTTCCAGCCTCCCTAACTCTGAGAAAATACTGGTTAAGCCACCCAGTCTGTGGAGCTTCTTTTATGCAGTCCAAGCAAACTAATACATTGAGTAATATCAATTGCCCATTTTTGTTCCTCTACTGTTCAGTATTTTCTTTTCCCTTTACATCTTAGTTTTGGAAGTTTCTATTGACATTTCTTCAAGCTCATTAATTCTTTCCTTGGTCATGTTCAGTCTATTGATGAGCCCATCAAAGGCATTCTTTATTTCTCTTATGGTGTTTTTGATTTCTAGCATTTCTTTTTGATTCTTTCTTAGAATCACTTTCTTTCCATCACTTTGCTTTATATTATCGATCTGGACTTGCATGGTGTCCACCTATTCCATTAGAACCTTCCTCATATTAATCATAGTTTTAAATTCCTCATCTGATAATTCCAAAATGTCTTCCATATCTGAGTCTGGTTCTGATGCTTGCTCAGCTTCTTTGAATTCTATTTTTTGTCTTTTAGTATGCCTTGTAATTTTTTGGTGAAAGCCAGGCATGATGTATAAGATAAAAGGAACTGAGGTAGGTAGGCCTGTACTGTGAGATTTTGGAATTAGGTTGTGTTTATTGCTTGTTGTAGCTATAGGGGTCAGAGGCTAAAATGTCTTCTGGTGTCCTTGTTTTTGTCTCCCTTGTTGTCTTTGGGTCTCCCTAGAGACTTCTTTTTTTAAAATATTTATTTTTGAGAGAGAAAGCAGGCCAGTGAGGGGCAGAGAGAGAGAGGGAGAGAGAGAATCTCAAGCAGGCTCCATGCTGTCAGCACAGAGCCTGACATGGGGCTTGATCCCACAATCCTAGGATCATGACCTAAGCTGAAATCAAGAGTCAGACACTTAATGGGCTGCCCCCGCTCCCTGCAGAGATTTCTTAAATACCATCTGAGATGTGCTGTTCTTTCTATTGTATTCCTTGGTTATTATCCAAGAGCCCTACTTATGTGGTGGTAAGGTGTAGGAGAGGGGAAGCATCCCATAGTCCTGTAGTCAAGTTTCTTTTAGTAAGCCTACGCCCCTGAGCTGTGACTTTCATGAGTGCCTCTCAGTCCCTCTACCCCCCTTAGGTGAAACAGAAAGGATGAAGGGACTGGAATTGAGTATTTCACCCCACGTTAGTTAGACTCTGGTGAAACTCCAGTTGGTTAGGCTCTAGCAAAATCGTTTCTCTTGAGGACAGGCCTTGTTAAGAAGAACAGAATGCTCTGGAAATATCTCAGAATGGTTGCTTTCCAATTGTCCTGCTGGAAGCATAAGGGAATTTTTCTCTGATCTTCACTGTGAGAACCTATAAAGAACCTGGAGGTAAAACTCATAAAAGTGTGGGACCCTCCCTAAGACCGGGGCGCCTGAAGTTTTTAATTCTCAAATTTGTCCACATGGAGTCTCTAGCAATTCATCAGTGACAGTTTTGGTTTTTCAGGCAGGGTACTTGTTCCATGGAGGTTTTCACTCCTGGTCTTCCACGCTCCAGTTTTGTGGTTTGCCCGTGGCCTCAATAGTCCTATAGATCTAAGAAGAGTTGTTGTTTTTTCAGTTTGTTCAGCTTTTTTCTTGTTGTGAAGATAGAAGTGATGACTTCCAAGCTCCTTATGGGCCAGACTGGAAACTGTAAGTTGCTTTTAATACTTTTTAGAGCCATTCCCTGATTACAAACCCTCTCTGTTAGAAGTATCTAGAGGAGTTTTTGTTTTCCTGACTGGACACTGACCACATGTTGTCATACTGCACTGACTCTTCCTTGCCTGGAGACATCCACGTCAGAGCCTCCCGGACTCAGGCTTCAATCTGGACCCCATGTTCCCCAGTCCTGCCACATCCTTGTCACCTGGGGACTTCCCTTCACTGACAATTTTCTGTAGAGTTCCTGTTTCTTGGATCCTGTGTCTTCCATATTAGTTTTTCTCTTTGTTTTGGAAGTACTTCTCCAAGAAACATTTTAAGAAAATGTTGCAGAATTTGAGTTTGCAGAATTTGAAATATTATTTCACTGGATATAGAATTAATGTTCAAAATATTTTCCGTCAAACTTTTGAAGGCCTTCTCCATTGTCTTCTAGAACCCACTCTCTCGGAGGAACTTTGGTTTTTATTCCTTTACAGGTAGTCCTTTTTTATTTATTTATTTTTTTCCCTGGATGCTTTTAGCATCTTTTTTTTTCTTAGTACTCTGAAATTTCTATATAGACACTGTGTCTGGATGTGGACATTTTATTATTGATCCAGAATAGCACCTGCTAGGCCTTTTCAATCTGAGGACTTTTACCCCTCGCCTTTTAGAAAATATTTCCTATAATATCTGAGATTATTTCATTTTTCTGAGTACTGCTTGCTCTGAACTGCAACTGTCAGTTGTTGGACATCTTGGACTGATTTGCTACTCCTTTTTTTCTCCCTCATGTTTTCGGTTTCTTATTTTTGTCCTATAATCTGGGAAGTTTCCCAATTTTATTGAATGTTTTATTTAAAGAATCATATTCTTAATTTCTAAGATTTCTTCTTTATTATGTAATTATTTTTTTCACAGCATCCAGTTTTTGTTTTACAGATGCAATAACTTCTCATGTCTCTCTGAGGATATTAGAATTTTTAGGAATTATCTTCTGATCCCTGAGTTATTTATTTTTCCTATGGGGTGGTTGTTTTGTTTGCAAATGTTCATATTTCCCTTTCACGCTGCTGGTCTCTTGTGTGTCTGGTGATCCTTGATCCTTCTTTTATCTTTGGGAGTGAAGCTCCAGGCTGATAGTTCTGGGTGTCTGGTGTGTGGTTCCCCTGGGGTTGTAGTTGGTCTGTACCCCATGCGGCCTCTCCCTTGCCTGGGGCAGGTGACAGGGAGCTTTGTAAGTAGATAGGTAGTAGATAAGTAGATAAGTAGATAAGTAGATAGGCCTTGTGGACTAGAAGGTCCACTTTGGGATGAGCAGTTGGGTAGATGGCTGATATGGGCTAAATGAAGAAGGCCTTATTCTAGACCAGTGGTTCTCCATTTTTTAAAAATCCTAATGCTCAGACCACATGTAGAATCCGTTAAGTCACAATCTCTGTGGGGATGAGGCCCAGACATCAGGATTTTAAAGTTTTCCCAGGGGGCGCCTGGCTCAGTGGGTTAAGCGTCTGACTTGGGCTCAGGTCATGATCTCATAGTTTGTGAGTTCGAGCCCCACATCAGGCTCTGTGCTGAGACAGTGCAGAGCCTGCCTGGGATTCTCTCTTTCTCTCTCTCTGTCTCTGCCCCTCCCCCCACTCATGCTTTCTCTTTCTCAAAATAAATAGTAAACATAAAAAAAAAATTTCCAGGATTACAGTAGACAAACAATAGACAAACAAGAATAGAGCTTCTATTTGGATCAGTGATTCTCAACTCAGTCTCCTGGAGCGTTGTTAAAACAGGAATGGATGGGCCCTGATGGAAAGACTTTCTGATTCAGAAGGTCTGAGGTGGGCCCAAG
Source organism: Felis catus (assembly GCF_018350175.1). Lineage (NCBI taxonomy): Eukaryota > Metazoa > Chordata > Mammalia > Carnivora > Felidae > Felis > Felis catus. The sequence goes on from NC_058373.1 coordinate 19,799,986, forward strand.
AATTTGCATTTCTAATTGGCTCCCAGGTGATGCAGATGCAGCTGATGGAGGGACACATTTTGAGAAGCACAGCTTTATGGCTAATCAGCCCGTACTGGAAATCTAGTTCTTGGGAAGTTTGTTCAATTTATCTAAAAAAGAAACCTTTTTTGGCCTGAGGTCATAATTGCTTTGTGCTTTGAGGGGGTGGGGAGGCCGATTGACTTAGCAGCTTCATAAACAGATTTCCAATTAGTCTTGCCCTTTCCGGCTCTTCTCTCCCTCACCCTCCCAAGCCTGCCAGCTCACAGTCTGTGCCCCTCTGGGGTTCAGGGAGGGATGGGGTGCCTGTCCGCCCCCAGCCTCCATCTGACAATGTTCTGTGCTGAGGGCTCTGCCGTTCCTTCTCCTGCGTCCACAACCCATCCGTTCACTTTCCAGCCCACAGAATCATATGTTCAAATCTTCTGACTGCTAATGACCCTGCCTCCAGGCCAGCCTGCACGAAGCCCGCTCATCCTCCACCGATGACCCACCTGTGCGTACCGGATGCCTTCCAGCTCCCCCCAAACAAGGCTGTTTCTAGCTTCATACATGCTGCTGGCTTCAGTGTGCAGGCCCCGTGCTTCACGGACAGTCTGGGGCAACGTCTTAACAGCATTGTGAGATAGGCAGTGCCATTCTCTCCCTTTCGAAATGAGGTGAGATGCCGAGAGGTCACACAGCTGGTACCCCAGGACTCCCATGCAGGCTCATGCACCACCGGACACCTGTGCTCTTGGAACAAGGCTGCTCACTCAGGAAGCGGCCCCAGGCCGCAGGTGGTGCCCCAGCTGGGTCAAGCTAGAACTGCAGCTTTGCAACCGAGACCCCTTCTCCTGGGTTAACGAAAAGGTATTTGTTTTAAAAAGGTGTGTATATAAAAAAAAAGAACATCTTTTTTTGGAAATTAAAGGGAATTGAAGTTCATTTTATTCTGAGAGCTTCCCCGTAGCTCTTGAGATAAACTAAAGTGAATTTAAATTAGTTTAGCTTTGAGAAGATCTCAGTAGCTTTCGGGATATGCATAATTGTCTTGGGAGCTCACAAAACTAGGTTAGAAATCTCTGGCCCAAAGTGGAGAAAGATGATTCCCTGTCTTCCATTTTCCCATCTTCCACCTGAGGCCTTTCTTAGGCTCCTTGCTGGGAAAGCAAACTCAGGGTGCCCACCTTCCTCTGGGCAAAGGGAGGTCATTGGCTTTCCTGCCCCACCCCCAATTTTTTAAAGCTTATTTATTTATTTTGAGAGGGAGAGAGAATCCAAGTAGGCTCCCTGCTGTAAGCAAAGAGCCTAACGTGGGGTTCAATCTCACAAACTATGAGATCATGACCTGAGCTGAAATCAAGTCCGGATGCTTAATCGCCTGAGCTATTCAGGGCCTTTCCTGCCCATTTCTATAGAGAGCATCAAGGCCGTGTTCATCGTGGACCCTCAACCAATTAATGTGGAAATCTGAAGAAACTCACTGTCTCATGCCCCCCACCCCCACCCCCCATAGTGTCAGTTTGGGGCTGTATCCACAGAAGTTGTCATGGCTAAGTCCAGGTAAAGTTGTGGTTTTAAGGAGAATGTTCCAAAGTCATTGGTTATGACCCAATGCCACACAGGGACAGAAACACCCAGTTTGATCCCAACTCCCAACACCCAAGGACCCCCAGTGTTCCATTCCCACCCACCCACCCAAGGTCAGCCCATCTCACCCATTCTCCTTGTGGGGAGGCCTCTGAGCTTCTCCAGCTGTGGGGCCAAGATCACACAGCCCTGTGTGGTTCATCGACAATCTGAGCTCTTAATCCTCTTTTCTTTGGAAGAACGCTGACATGTCACACACAAACCCTCACAGGAATCAAGAGGGCAAACAATGAGAATGGCTTACAAGTACCCTGTGTGCACAGTGACGGTGTTTCCATAACCTACTTGGGCACGCGAGCACAGGAGCACACACGTGTGCCCACATGGCACACAGGCACCCCCAGATGTGAGAGAGTGCAGAGGGCTGCGCCCTGGCTGTTCCCATCTGCCACGCGCCTGAGAGATGTCAACACCGAAGGGCATTCTGCTCACGGGGCGTGCCCACACAACCTCCCGGCAGAATGCCCTAGATCCAACCGTGTCACTTAGCGTTCCTGGAGGTGGGAGATCAGCCACACATGTTTCATAGCCCTATTCACTGAGAGAGAGAGAGAGAGAGAGAGAGAGAGAGAGAGAGAGAATGTGAAAGAGAGAAACGGAGAGGGAGAGAACACAAGCAGCGTGAAGAAAAAATAGAAGTGTTTGACATTTCACACTACTCCATAGCCAGGGAGGCAAAAGCGGTTTCAGAGCCCTTGGAGCCAAACAGTCGCTCAGGGATAGAGCGGCAATTACTGAAATATTTAAAGCAGACGCCCTGTGAGCCGCTGTGGAGGCGGTTCTTTGTTAATATTTAACTCAGGCTGGGCCGTCACTGGGAAAACGACTGTTTATAGGAGAGATTAACAAACATCCCAGATTGCTCAAAGCTGGAGGGGAGACTGTAGGGGACCAGCAGCTGCCGGTGTTGCTAGATCAGAGCAACTCTAGAGGTTGGGCCCGCTCTGCCTCGAGGCCACAGGGGCGGGGAGGCCCATGACCGTCCCTGGGGTGCGGTGAAAACTATAAACACGCATCATGGGGCTGGCTGCCGTGCTCCAGAATTGTGGTTTGCAGGAAACCCAGCCCTGCAGCTGGGGCTGGGAGGTGGCTTCAGGCTAGCTGGCCAGGCCATTCGCTTGGGCAGCTGCACCCTGCAGCCCCTGGCGAGGTTGTGTCTCTGGCCCCGTGCGCTGTCCCAGAAGGACTCCTTGCAGACACCATGTGACAGCCAGGAGCAGGTGCTCACAAGTGGAGAGGCTCTAACTTGTGGAAAGAATCCCAAGCTTGTTTGAACGTCCTCCAGTTCATACTTGAGCCTTCAGGGACACCAGGTCAGACTGTTTCCCAGAGATGACAACTAGCCTGTTATCAGGGAGTCTTTTTCATGACAGTTTCCACCTTGCATGTGCCAGGACTTTGTGAACCCAACTACCTTTACCTAGTCTGGATAAATCATCCACCTACCTCAAGACTTATTCCCACTGGACTTCTTTTCCCACCATTTGATCATTCCCAACACCCTTCCACATGGATCCCCTATACATGGGTCACTCTGGGGTTCAACTGGAAGTGAAATTCCAGTTCAGGATCAAGGAATGCTGCCATCTTGAATTCTCATGTTGATCTCCAAGGTGTCATGGTGGTGACCATGTGTAATTGTAACAAACACACTCCCTGTTTCATCATCCAGGGCATCGATTGTGAAGTTGCCCAACCATAAACCCACAACCCTGCGCACCTCCTGGCATGTTACTGCTCATCCTGCCCAAACCACAGTTGACTTTGACCCATGGACAACTCTCCAAACAGTTGTTTACACACCTGGCCATTTATTATAAAGAATGAAATGCCAAACACTGTCCCACTCCTACAAATCTGGACAAGAATTGGGGCCCTGCATATTAATCCTTGTTAAAATAACTTTTAGTTTATTAGAGCCAATGTTTAGGTCGATACTTGGCCCTGGGTCTCACAGCAAAAATATATTTTTATATTCTGAGAACAATTGGCACAAGGCTGTTTAAGGTATTGGAAGTATCTTTTCAGTGTTCAACACCTACTTCTTTTTTCTCTTTTTAAATGAGAGAGAGAACATGTGAGTAGGGGAGGGGTCAGACGGAGAGAGAATCTTTTTTTTTTTTATGCTTATTTATTTTTGAGACAGAAAGAAACAGAGCATGAGTGAGGGAAGGGCAGAGAGAGAGAGGGAGACACAGAATCTGAAGCAGGCTCCAGGCTCAGAGCTGTCAGCACAGAGCCTGACACAGGGCTCGAACCCACCAACCGTGAGATCATGACCTGAGCCAAAGTCAGATGCTTAACTGACTGAGCCACCCAGGCACCCTGATGGAGAAAGAATCTTAAGCAGGCTCCTTTCAATCAACTGAGTCACCCAGGTGCCCCCACAGCCTACTTCTAAAAACTAGAAATTTGTAGGAATACTGGAAGGGGATAAAACACATCAAAACAATACCAACACAGTCAGTAATTATTCTGTCTCAGCAAAAGAGAGGCCCACAGAGTCTAGAAACATCTATGGTCACTGAGTGGTCTCGATCATTCTTGGGGTTGATTTTTATTTCACGGTTGTCCAGCATCAGGATGGCCTTCTCACTTTGGGCAAATCAGCCGTTTTGGTGGGAGGCAAGACACTTCTTCTTTTTACAAAAACCTAAAAGCCCAGAAAGGTGCTCCCCCCAGCCCCTGGAAGAGGAGCCGGACTCAGCAGATGCCCAGCAGTGCCCTGGGCCACTGAGCAGCAGAGTACTTGGCACCAATCACACGCCCTGGAGAGGGACTTGGACAAACGGTGTGGTCACCCAGCACCTCTGGGATCCTGCCCATATCACCAAACTGATTTTCAGCTATGCAGTCTCCTTTTAACAAATGCCTCTCCTGATGATTATCCAGAGTTGTTTTGCGACAGGAGCCCTTATCAGCAGTCACGGTTCCGCCCTGTATTGCTGGTAGGAGAGGACCCCTCCTGTCCTGGCAGCTTTCTTATTCAAAGCCACCAGGGGCCTCCTTGATATAATGTTCACCTTCTCATCTCTTTTCCTGTGCGAGACACAACGTCTGACACTGCCTCCCACCCCCTCCCACCTGGGAATTCTGATGGATCCACTTCCAAAAGCTGCACACATCAATCGGAATTTGGCAGCATGCGGGGGCTCCTGGGTGGCTCAGTCGGTTACATGTCCAACTCTTGCTTTCAGCTCAGGTCATGATCTCATGGTTTCATGAGTTCGAGCCCAGAGTCAGGCTCTGTGCTAGCAGCACGGAACCTGCTTGGGATTCTCTCGCTCTCCCTCTCTGTCTCTGCCCATACCCCACTCTTTCAGCCTCCATCTCTCTCAAATAAATAATAAACATTCACAACAACAACAAAAAGAATTCGGCAGCATGCTGTCTGTCACAGTGGATTGGAAAGGGGATTGCAAACCTGGAAGGGCCACAGTGAATTTCTGTTTTTAGCCACTGTATGAGAAGGGCTTTTCTGAAGGCTGAGTCAGGGCCAGAGGTCCAGGCTGCACGTCTCCCAAAGCAACCGTCCTCATGCTTAGTTGGGTAACTAAGCACACACATGGTTACTCAGGGTGTCTCTGTCCCTGGCCGAACCTCCTGCAACAGAAAACTGTAACAGAGAAGGAGGCAATGTAGAGAAGGCTAGATCGGCCCGAACACTTAAGGCCGCCACTGTTTGGGAGGAAGCCCCGTCACCAGGTGGAATCAAGGTTTAAAATCAAAACCAAGTTTAAGCGCTGAAAAATAGCAAAAGTGGAAATTCTTATGCTCCTGAGTTTGGGAGTGAGATTTATCCGACCGGATTTGTGAGGTGTCATCCACTGGGACTCCCAGAATGGAAAACATCCTGTCATTTTTCTAGGTCAGCAGAGGTCCCCTCCTTTTTGATTCCCATCCTTCACTCATGCACCAGAAGCACGCTCAGCACCTACTGTGCACAAGCCCCGCTGGGAGTCCCCCAGGCGGAGGGTGCACAGAGGTGTGGGAGGGGGTGTGGCCAGTTGGCTCGGCCCCGGGCAGCTGCTGTTTGGGCTCCTCCTGGCTGCCCGGCCTCACAGAGGAGAAGGGGAGCCCCAGACAGAGGTCAAGGTGTTTGTGGGAACTGAGTTTGAAAGGGCTGGGGTGGGAGGTGATGTGCTGGGACAAAGGGGAGCCATTTCTATCTCACATGAGCCACCCCGAGGCCTCTTGAGATGATCCTGTCCCCCCACCATCTGCCAGCTGCTCCTTCCCTGGAGAGGTGGACTGGGCAGAGGGTTTCTGTGTGCCCTGCACTGCAACCCTTTGGCTCATTTGCCTGCTTGTCACCTTTTATGCCCTCAATAGCTTAGCATGATCCATGTATGTCCTCCTGTTTGCATGTGTCCATGCATAACACAGTGGTTTTTTATGGGATGTCTTTATTAGATCTTTAAATTTTAGTTTAAATTTTTTTCTAATGTTTATTTATTTTTGGGAGAGACAGACAGGCAGAGCATGAGTGGGGGAGCGGCAGAGAGAGGGGGAGACACAGAATCTGGGGGAGACACAGAATCTGAAGCAGGCTCCAGGCTCTGAGTTGCCAGCACAGATCCTGACATGGGGCTTGAACCCACGAACCATGAGATCATGACCTGAGCTGACATCCAATGCCTACCTGTCTGAGTCACCCAAATTTCAGTTTTTTTTAAAAAAAAAAAAAACAAAAAAAAACGTTTTTATTTATTTCTTGAGAGAGAGAGAGAGAGAGAGAGAGAGAGAGAGCAGGCAGGGTAGGGACAGAGGGAGAGGGAGACACAGAATCCGAAGACGGGTCCAGGCTCTGAGCTGTCAGCCCAGAGCCCGACGCGGGACTACAACTCACGGACCTCAAGATTATGACTCGAGCCGATGTCGGATGCTCAACTGACTAAGCCACCCAGGCGCCCCTTAAATTTTAGGTTTTTATTGTGGTAAAATATACCTAACATAAAATTTACTATCTTAACCATTTTGAGGTGTACGTTTCGGTGGCATTAAGTACATTCATGCTGTTGTGCGACCATCGCCACCATCCCCATCCAGAATTTTTTCATCTTCCCAGACTGAAGCTCTGTCCCCATTAAACACTGATTCCCTGTCCCTTTTTTCCCCTCTCCCCCAGCCCTCAGCAACAACCACTCTACTTTCTGTCTCTAGGAGCGGGGCTCCTCTAGTACCTCACGTAAGTGGAATCACACAGCACTTGCCCTCCTGTGACTGGCTTATTTCACTCAGCGTAATGTCCCTGAGGTTTATCCATGTCGTGTACCTTGTGTCAGAATTTCCTTCCTTTTTAGGGCTGAATAATATCCCATTGTACAACTAGACCACAGTTTGGTCTTCTCCCCATCCGCTGACACACAACATTGTTCTGTATTTTTACTTTATGTAAGAAATGTTCCTCTACTGGCCTTGCTTGGTTTCTTTTGCTCAGTAGCTCGACCTTAAGATTAATTCCTGTTCTGTGTGCCCACCGAGGCCTTTGCTTCTAACAGGAGCCCAGGGCCTAGACTCCCAGGTGCACCTCCACAGTTGACTCACCCCTTCCCCTGTGACAGCTGCCAACGGATGCCAGCCCCTCCCCACCACAAGCAGTCCTGCCAAAAACATGTGTGTACGGATCCCATCTATCATTATCCTTCTTTCCATGTTTATATTTCTCACCCTTTGCTTCTTTTTATGACTTCTTGTTTCTGCTTCATGTTATTAATACCGTCCCTGGGCTGAGAATATTTATTATACTTAAATTTTTGGATCTGCCTGAAGATTCTGCTCCATGAGGCGATGGTGGTCAGTGCAGAGTCTCTGAGTGAGAGATGCTGTACCTCTTGGGCTTCTTTGTGCCTTCAGCTTCTGGGCTCCTGTTCTTTGGGTGGGTTGGGGACAGCTAATGGGGAGGACCTGCCACCCAGGCCCTGATCTGGGTGTCTGTGTCCCTCCTGGAGCCGTTGACAGGAGGGAGACATGAGCCCTATTTGCTGTTGCTCTACCAAAATTTTCTTTAACTCATAGATGTCAGTGGCCACCAGTTGTGGGGAGCAGAGTAGGAGGTGAGGAGGAGGTGTCTGAAGAGGCTGATCTGATAGTGCCCGGCTTTCATTAACTCCTCACCTGGCTCCACTGGGGCCAGTCTTGACCAGACCCTCCCCAGTACGAAGTGGCTGGACTGGGCTGCTGGTCTTGATGGTCTCTATCTCAGAGGAGCAGACCCCCTCTAAGACAAAGTGGGGCAGGAACAGAAACAGAACTTCTGGCTTCCCCCAACCCCCTCCTCTTTTGCCCTCTGCCCTGGTGGCTATGCCTGCCCCTCAGCACCCCCATCACCTCCCACCCCCAACACAGTTCCCATCAGCCTTGCATCTCCTCAGGACTTCTCAGGTTTGGGTTCGTCCCTCTCCTGAGGAGTATCCAAGGTTGATGCTGGTGGGGGAACGAGGGCAGCCCATGCTTGGTCTCTATCTTGTCTGGACCCAGAAACCCATTGTCCGTCCTTGGACCTCTGCCAAGTCCAGCTGGATTCCACATCTGTGGCAAAGACACATAAAGGTGGTTGGATGAATATGATGAAGCGGCAGACAGAGTCCCCTTTGAGCCCACATTCTGCACTTATTTGAGGACCTCCTATTAACCTCCTCCTTCCCTGACCCCTGGCTCTGACCTCTCCTGAGAAAACATTGCCCCCAGCAGTCCTGACTCACCTGGCCAGCCAGAGGATGACTGGATCTGAGTACAGTCATCTAACGTGAATCCACTTAAAGGCAGACCACATTCCACAGTCAATAATGAAAAAAGGGGGCTTGGCTGGAACCTTCTTTAAAAATGAAACAATTGTGGGGGTGCCTGGGTGGCTCAGTTGGTTGAGCGTCCGACTTCAGCTCAGGTCATGATCTCACGGCTTGTGAATTTGAGCCCCACATCAGGCCCTGTGCGGACAGCTCAGAGCCTGGAACCTGCTTCTGATTCTGTGTCTCCTTCTCTCTCTGCCCCTCCCCCACTTGTGCTCTGTCTCTCTCTGTCTCTCAAAAATAAATACATGTAAAAAAAATTTTTTCAAAATGAAACAATTGTGAACATTTCTAAAGATTCCTAAGTGAAAAGTCTATCTTGTCCTAGATTTAAAAAAAATTACTCGATATGCAAGTATGAGCTACTTCTTAGAATGAATGATGAAGGAATCTATTAATTTTTTGGCATAATTTTGTAAGCCTGCACAGTGTTAATAGCAAATACTTCTATGGCATTTACTATGTGCCAAGCACTGCTCTATATGTTCTGTGGATATACGTAAATGATAGATGGATTGGCCTACTGTATGTATATACATGTATGTATATTATCTATATATACTCATTTATGCAAAGAATAATCCTATGAGACAAATACCTTTACTATCTCCACTTTACAGATGAGAACACTGAGGCGCAGAGAGGTTAAGTGACTTGCCGGCACGCACAGCCCCTGGTAGGAGGACGCAGTCCCAGCGTGCCCCCGCCTGGACTCAGTTGCACCCTTCACTTCCTGCTTGACTTCTCCAACATGACTGTGACGAAGGTCAGCCTTGCAAAACCACAAGTGCCTCTTCGAACACAGCGTCTTTGAAACTGTTCTCTCTGTAAGTGCTGGCTGGCCTGCCTCACGGACTTCAGTCTGAACGATTTTGTGTGTGTGACTCGAGAGCCCCGCACACTTCACTTCCGCTCTTCAGCGGGTCCTCCCTGAGCTGTGCTGTATTCTTCCATGTCTGATACCCTGTAATGGTCCAGAGCCCGAGCTCGGGGGGGGGGGGGGGGACCTGGTGCTGCTGGCTGGGCAGGGCGAGGGTGGGAGGGCTGCTGTTCACTCACTTGTGGAGGGAGCTGGCTTTGTGTCTGCTCCCATCTGGGCCCTGGGGATGCAGGGGTGGACAGAACAGACACAACGCCCTGTTTTCATGGAGCAGACATTCTATTACACTCTAACGGGGGAGGCAGGCATAAACAAGACACTTAAGCGAGAGACACACGGAGAGAGATACGTGATAAGGGAGAAATGAAGCAGAAAAAGAGGATAGGACGTGCTCCCCACCCCACCCCAGCCCCTGCCCCCTGGGAAGCTACAATTTAAACAGTTTGGTGGGCAGGTGGGTGGTGGGTGGGGACTCCCTAAGATTGTGAGATCTGAGTGAGCACTGAAGGAAGTGTGTCAAGGGGCCCTGAGAGGGACCGCAAGGCGCTGAGGTGGAGAACAGCCAGGAGGCCATCGAGGCTGGGGGGGAGGGTGGACAAGGGAGGCAGAGCAGGGGAGGTGATGTCACCAAGGGAGCAAGGCCAGGTCACGTCAGCTCACATGATTGTAGGGACTTTGGCTCTGTCTCTGCATGACCCAGGGAGCTGCAGGGGACTTGGAACAGCAGTGGGACAGGTTGACCTCTGTGTGAAAGGGCCACTCTTTGTGTGTGTTGAAGCAGGACTGCCAGGCACATGGGGACTGGGAAGGAGGGAGTGAAGCTGGAGGCAGTGATGGAAGGGACCTGCATGGGGGCAATGATGGTGGGGACAGTGTTCTCATGGGGTGAGTGCACCTCAGAGTAATAGGGTCTGAAAGAAGGGGAGTCGAGAGGACTCCCACATGTCGTTTGCATAATGCTAACCACCCAGATGGGTAAGACTGAGGGGCAGGGGCACTGCAGAGCGCCAGTTGCAGACACACTGAGCTCGAGCTGGTTAGACTTGATGCTGGAGATTGAAGCGGCTGGTGGGAGACAGACACTCAGGGTCATGACATTTGAGGCCATCTCACTGTGGACATGAGGGGCCAGCAGGGGAGGCGGAGAAGGAAAGTCAGGTCAAGGCCATGAGGAAAGAGCTTGAGGGGGAGAAGGACCCACTGGGTCCGAGGATGCATAGAGGGCAGGAGGAGGATGGCACCAGCCTGTGGGTTAGCAGCATGGGTGGCAGCATCCACCTGACCCAGAGCCGCTGGTGGCCGCAGGGGGGTGAGAGCCCAACTGCCTTCTAGAGAGAATGGAGAAGAGGAACAGACGACCACAGGTATAGACAACTCCTTGAGGAATTTTCTGGAAAAGAAAAGGGAGAAAGAGAGTAGTAACTGAAGGGGAAGTGAATCAAGGGAAGATTTTGTTTGTTTGTTTGTTTGTTTGGCATTGGTCTTTAAGACAAGAAAAAAAAAATAACCACGTGTTTCCAGCTGGTGAGCATGATGGAGGAGGGAGTTCAAAATACCTGGGACCAGAGAGGGAGCCCACTGGAGGGATGCCCTCGAGCAACGAGGAAGTGGAATCTGGGGCTAGAAAGAGGCGTTGGAATCCCGGAGAGTGGACAGAAGGAAAGGCAGAGCCAATGGGCCCAGGACTCGGGAGCTGGGGGTTTAGGCCCAGTGCCCATGTCTCTCAGTCCTCACTGGCTCTGTCCCTTCTTCCTGCCCACTGTGGAGGCTTCCTAGAGCCATCTTATGAATGGCAGAAAGGTACCGGTTGGCGACTGCCAAGCAAACCTCTCCTGTGATGAGCCAAGGGTGATGTGGCAGGTGGTGCCCACATTGGGGTCTCTCCTGCAGGAAGACAGGGATACGGTGACCGCCCAGCATGACAGAGGTGGCGGAAGTGGTGGTGGGGCCCATCACAGCGGTGCTGTGGTCCTGCACAATCCAGCGACCACCCCTGATGGATGTGACAATATCTTTAAGGGCAGGCAGGAGCCCAGGCCCCCCTCTAAAGCTCCAGTCCTTGGGTCCAAAAGGCATTCTCTCCTGCTGCTGTTCTCCCTGCTAATTGGGATCGATCTGGTCTGCATTTTCTAAAAGGTGCTACCTGCTGATGCCCTTCTTGCAAATCTGCAGGGACGGGGGTCAGGATGGAAACATGTAGACTCGCTTTCTCACTGGCCACTTGTTGCCCCCTCAGACATTCTAATGGGTGAGGCTTTCTCACCCCATTATGGAGTTATCCCATGGGTTTCCCATTCCTGCTGGCCCTATACCTCTGTCCTGAAGCGGCACCCCTCAGACAGTGTCCTCATTCCCACTCACCAGGGGAGCCCCTCTGTTGGGAGGGGGGCCTGTGAGGGGCTGCCTTCAGGGCCATTCAAATGAGGGAAGGGGTTTCCTTTCCATTTTTCCTGTCTTCCCATCTAGTGTTTGCTTTCCATTTGCATGTTGTTTTCTCTAATTTTGGCTTCGGCTTTAGTGGATAGCTTCCGTTCTTATTTAAACTTTTAAAAAAGCAACTCAAACTCGAATACAAATGAGGAATGTGGCTAAAAATGGGAGATGTGAAGAGAGTAAGTTTTTTTTTTTTAAGTCAGTGAAAATATTTTTGGAATTTAATTTTCCTTAGGAAAAAAAAAAAACGACTTGCAGACAGAGAGTCTACATCCTGTGTTTGAGCACCAGTGGCCTCTGATGTCTTTATTTGTAAACCTAACATGGTGATATATGACTCCACAAACCCGCGCTTCCCTCCCAGCAAAATGAGAACAATGACCCCCTCTTCCTCCTTCCAAGCCTCCGCCTCTGTCTCCCTCTTCTTCCAGTGCTCTCCTCTCCTCCCTTTCATCTTTTCTGGTGATTGTGGGCAATAAGACACCTTACAGGAAACACTTAGAGCTATCAGATGATCAGAGTCTATAAAGCAAGAATCACTGCCACTTAATTATGAAGCATATTTCAGCATAAAGCATTCTGAAGGCGGCACAGACAGGTGGGAAGTGCCATCTGCCATCAGCAAACAGAGAAACACGGGAGAGCGTGTATGAAAAGGGGAACAGCAAGCTGCCGTGGAAATCCGTATGGTCAGCCATTGGGTCATGTTGTTCATACTTCATTACCCCATAGGTGTTAAAATGGTGTCAAATAAATCCTCCTTCCAGGTCATTTGGGCCAACCCGAAGATGGTCCATCCACATGGCTAAAGGGCCCCTTGTGGTTCATAGACAGTGTTTTCTGGTTGCCCCAAAAAGTCCAGGGCTGGGGTGAAGGCATCTAGCTGTTTTCATGAGTTGGGTCAAGAGTAATAGTGCATTAAGCAGGCCCTCAGCCCAGGATAATTTGATTTTCCTTGGTGGAAATCACAGCACCCCAAAAGGTCAGCCACAGATTATTGGCTAAATAAACTATAATATTTCAATAAATTTGTGAACTGTGTAACCATCCAAAGTGAAGACTGGCATGGGAAGCCATTAATAATACATCTGGGGGGCTCCTGGAGGGCTCAGTCGGTTAAGCATCCAACTTCAGCTCAAGTCATGATCCCACAGTTGGTGGTTCGAACGCCGTGTCGGGCTCCATGCTGACAGTTCAGAGCCTGCTTGGGATTCTCCCTCTCTGCCCCTCCCCAACTCATGCTTTCTCTCTGTCTCAAAATAAATAAATAAACTTAAAAAAATCCCAATAATACATTTGGGAAAAACACAGACTAAAAAAAACTTATCTTTGGTAATAATGTCAGGATAATGGGGAGGTGTTGGGGGGGTGGTATTGACAAGCAAGGGGCACTGGGAGGCCTCCAGCTGCTGGGAATGTTCTCTATCTTGATTGGGTACTGGGTCCATGGAAGTCTCCACTTATAAAATCATTAAGCTGCATAGTTGAGATTAGAGCACTTACTGTGTGAATGTTATACGTCAATAAAAAAAAGTAGCAGACTAAATGGTCCGCAAAATTATATGTATAGTATGAATATTTTTAAAATTTAATGTGGCAGATTGTATTTTCCCAAAATGGCAATAGCAATATTCCTGTGTGTTCTTCCAGAACTCCATCTGGAGTTAGAGTCTTATCTCCTCTGCCCTTGAACCTGGCAGGCCTTTGGGACTGCTTCCATTAATAGTATGCACTGGAAGTGATGCCAGGCAACTCCTGAGGCTAGGTCAGAGAAGCTATTCTCACCTGGCTGTCTCTATCTCTCAGGATACATGCATGTGGAACACAGCCACCATGCTGTGACAAAGCTCTGGGTACTTGAAAAGGCCAAAAGCATCTTCTGGCCAGCACCAATTTCCGGCCATGTGAGGGATTGAGCCTTCCTGTGACTTTCCAGCCTCCAGCCCTCCAGTTTTCCTCCTGAGGCCCCCGACATCATGGTGCAAAGATGTACCATCCCCACAGTGCCTGGTCCAAATTCTTTTCCTGACCCATAGATTCATAAATGGCTGTTTCATGCTACTAAATTGAGGTAATCGTTTGTTACATGGCTGTTTTAGTCTGTTCAAACTGCTGTAATAAAAAATGCATAAACTGGGTGGCTTATAAACAATGTCTATTTCTTACATTTCTGGAGTCTGGGAAGTTCAAGATCAAGGTGCTGGCAGATTCAGTGGGTGGTGAGGACCTCCTGGTTGGTTCATAGACGGTGACTTCTCACTGTGTTCTCACACGATGGAAGCTGGAAGCAGGGAGGGAGCTCCCCACAGTTTCTTTCGTCAGGACACAAATCCCATTCATGAGGTCCGCATCCGCATGATCTCCCCAAATCCCCACTTCCAAATACCATCACATTGGGGATTAGGTCTCAGCATATGAATTTGAGTGGACACAAGCCTTCAGACCATGGCCATAACAACTAGAAACGGATGTTTATGTGTAAGTGTGTATAACTGGAGGAAATTCCTGAATATCTGAACAGAGGGATGAGAGCGTTATTCACTTATTGTTTCCCCATATTTTCTAATGTTTCTCTAATAAGCTGGTATTATTAATGTTACGAAAACTTAAAACAAGGAATGCCTGGGTGGCTCAGTTGGTTAAGCGTCTGACTTGGGCTCAGTCATGATTTCCAGGTTTGTGAGTTCCAGCCCCAAAGAGTCTGATTCAGATCCTTTCTCTCTCTCTCTCTCTGCCCCTCCCCTGCTTGCACTCACTCTCTCTCTTTCAAAAATAAAATAACATAAAACATTTTTAAACAACATGGATGAATTTCTCAAGTGGAAACAGGGCTGCAACAAATATTCAAGGGTGCTATGCCAGGTCAGCCAGTGCCCTACTGCCCTCCTGGTACTGGGTCAACTCCAACCACCAAGGGTAGAGTGAGCTCCGGCAAAGGAAAAGCAGCCTCTGCTCCAGCAGGAGCGGCTTCAACACCTGCCCTTGCTGGACAGGGCTCAGCCTTCAAAGGAGGGGCTGGTGTGCACGTGCGTGCGTGAAGGCAGGCGGGGCTCCCTTTGGGCCAATAATGCTTTCCTGGCTAAACTCTTTCTCCCCAAACACCTTCCAGAAATCCAGTTAATTAAGGAGACTTGCCTCAAATGCTGCATCTAAGAACAGTATTAAAATATTCATATAAACGCCCACATTCTGAGTTGTAGGAATGTATGTTGCCGGATAATGAGACAAACAGACCTTCTTGCAAATAGTGGGTTCAGCACATCCCTGGCCATGGAATAATAACGTCATCAAGGTCAGGCCTGCCTTGCAGTGTCTGGAGAAACAAGCCTTTCTTCCCCAAGCTGAGGTCGTTTTATATACCTTCCTATTCCCCTCTCACTATGTCCGGTTTCTTAAATTCCCCTAAAACATCCTCTGTGTTCAGTGTTCAAATTAGCCCCTCATTCAAAGTTTTTAAACTGAAGAAGACCACTTGGCTTAGGATTCATACTTCAGTAGAAATAGGGGAGTTGAGGCTTTCTTGCCTTTCCCTCCTTCTTTACCCATAATTATTTACTTACCAGGACTCTCTGAAAAAAACTCAAGCAGTCAAGGTGGGTTTTGTTCTTGATCTACACACCTGATGAAACATGGAGTCCAGAGGATTGCCAGACTATTGGTTTCTACCAACAGTGGCTCCAAAGGTTTATTACAGGGACTGATATGGGGTGGGGGGCACAGAGGAAAAGGCAGTGATGGCTGAAGGGGAAGCCTCACCAGAATGGCCATCTCTGGGTGCAGGTAAGTGGCAGCCAGCTAGCTGCCAGCAGTGCTGGGCTCTTCACAGGAGCCCCGATGCAGAAAGGTGGAAGGGCCACGGGTCATGTCTGCCCAGCAGAGGGCAGCAACTGTGGCAAGGGGGCTGGTGGAGCCTGCCCCGCAGCTCTTCCAGCAAGGGGCAGAGTCAGGACCACCCTGGGGCAGGACCACAGGCCTGCTGAGGCACAAGGTCATTGGAGAGCCAGCAGGAGAGCAGGGAGCTAGAACTCACTGGCCCAGAGCCAGCTTGGGGGCTGGGGATCCAGATCCATGTAGGTCTGGATCTGCATTGGTGGTAGTGCTCCAGGGCAGAAACTAGAAAACCAGCGAGGACTCGATCAGGACGGGCCTGCTGGGGGGGAGGGTGAGGAGGGGAGAAGGGCTCCAGGGATGGCTGGAGGAATTGCTGATTGGAGGCAGCCCACCAATGGCTGCCCACCTAGAACTGGAATTCCAGGACCCGCATGCCCCCTCCTTCCACGCGCCACAAAAGTCTGGTGACTCTGACGGTGGAGCGGCCAGGGCATTCCCAAATGCCCACCAACAGTCCTAACAAAGTAGCCCAGAGTATCTGTGGAAAGACTGGATGAAAACACAAGGATCCACGGGGTGCCTGGGTGGCTCAGTTGGCGGGGCGGCCAACTTCGGCTCTGGTCATGATCTCACTGTTTGTGAGTTCACGCCATGTGTCAGGCTCTGTGCTGACAGTTCGGAGCTGGAAGCCTGCTTCAGATTCTGTTATCTTCCTCTCTCTTTCTCTGTCCCTTTCCTGCTTGCACTCTCTCTCTTTCTCAAAAATAAATAAACATTAAAAAAAATTAAAAGGGGTGCCTGGGTGGCTCAGTTGGTTAAGCGTCAGAATTAGGCTCAGGTCATGATCTCACAGTTCATGGGTTCGAGCCCTGCGTCAGGCTCTGTGCTGACAGCTCAGAACCTGGAGCCTGTTTCAAATTCTGTCTCTCCCTCTCTCTCTGCCCCTCCCCACTCGTGCTCTGTCTCTTTCTCTCAAAAATAAATAAACATTAAAAATTTTTTTTAATTAAAAAAAACACCAAGGTTCCAAGATGTTTTTGGGGAAGAAGAACCTAATGAAGGGCAGGCATCTCCCCATGCACAGAGACCATCAGACCCTTGTGGGGCCTCAAGGCCAAGGAGCAGAGAGCAGGACAGGAAGAGGCAGGCCTGCACAGGCCTGGGGGTCTCTGAGACAAGACCACCTGGGCCCCTCCCCAGGGAGAAGACTGGTCATGCTGGTGCTGAGTCACCTAAGACATTTGATGTCCTCATCCTGTGATGACTGCCCCCCCCCCCCCCCGAGGTTCCCTCCGTGCCTGGCATCCTATTCTTGGAGTCTCTCTTCCCCATTGGGCACAGATCTGCGGCCTCAGGGAAGGCAGGTGAAGAGTCATGCATTCTCCTGCACCAGAAATCTGGCACTGGGGACCCCAGTGAGGGGGTGAGGCCTTAAGCACTGCCTATCTACTGCTCCAGTTCCCCTTGATTAGACCACTGGGAGCAGTATAGTCTGAGACTGGCTCTCTGGAGGATTCTGGCATCCTCCCTTCATCCTTTCCTGAGACTGTCTGCTATTCCCCTTTGGCTGAGGTCACTGTTTCCTGAACCAGGATGATGGGCAGTCCCTGCAGAGGAGTGTCTGCTGGGTACCAGGAGGCAGGCACAGGTAGAGAAGGCAGTTTCCCTGTAAAAGGGCTGAGGCTCCAAGTCCTGCCCATTGTCACCAGTTCCCTTTGGTCCCCTTATTGAGCACCTTCTCTGCCTTCTCACCATGCTCATCTTAGCCCAGGCCAAACCTCAGGCGGAGGTCACCCCCACCCCACTGTCCTGTTTACTGTTCTGTTTGCTGTTCTCATGGCTACTCCCATGCTCTGAAATTGTCTGGTGGACTTGTCTGCTAGCATCCATCTCCCCTCTAGGATGTCATCTTGGCAGGGACGGGGACCTCTTGTCCGTAGCCACTGCCCACTTATCCAGCTCAGTGCCCACTTCTGGGCAGGGCTCACACCACCCGTGTTCATGGGGAGGGTGAATGAGTGAGTGACCCAGACCCCAGGGTGGGTGCTGCTGATGTGGTAACAAATAACATATGGCCACAAAAGTCCTGAAGGGCTCAGTGCCACGTGTGTGTGATAGCCCTGTCAGTCCTGCAGACAGCCGAATTATTGGCCTCTGGGTGGGCATGAGGGGGCCACACACAGAGATCCTGAGTAGGGTTTCCAAGGGCAGGAAGGAGGTGGGCGAATGGCATATGCACACCTGGGGCCCTTATAGGGCAGGCTGAGGCCAGCTGCCAGGTTTTGGGTTATCTGGGCCTCCTTCCTTCCACTGCTGGTTTCCTTGCACACCCTCATGCCCCCCTTTACTCCCTGCTTCTCCTCCCAGGCACCCTCCCTGCCCCTCCTGACGCCCCCCCCCTTCTGCTGGGTTTTGGCCTTTGCCTGAACCCCCAAGGCTGTACTCTGTCCAGGACCAAGTGGGCACAGCCCCCACTTCCTACCACCCCAGGTTTGCAGGGAGAGCGCCCTGCTCTGCTGTGTCAGTCCTGACCACAGTCACTGTCTGCACACAGGGCCCAGAGAATCCTCATTCCAACTCCCCTCCTGCCCGGCCTGACCCTGCATCACCCCTCAGCACTCCTCCCTTCTTCCCCTGTACTGCCGGCCACCCAAAACCAGCGTCCCGGGCTGGGGAGGACTGGGGCAAACACCCAGTTGGGTGGTGGCAGTCTTAAGGCTCAAGGAGGGGTGCTCATCCCCTGGCCTTGGCCATGCTCCGCTCCTTTCCCCGAGGGGCAGGCGGTCTTCTTCTAAATGCAGCCCTCTCCCCAGTCAGTGCCCAGGCCAGGGAACATGTGCATCTGAGGTATGTCTGGGAGCTGATGGGTGTTCCGAGGGGGACAGCTCTGGTCATAGGTCAGACTCGCTCTGTGCCAATAGCTTCACCTCATATACTCACAGCTGTGCCACTGGACCCCTTGCCAGAGCCTGGGGTCCTCGGTCTGCACAGAAGGGCTTCACCTGAGCCTGCAGCCAGGGCCAAGGGGCAGGTCTTTGCCAAGCCAGTCCAGGTTGGTTCTGGAAGGACTCTGCTCACCAGAGGGAAGGGGCTGGGGGGCAACACTGCCCACCTGGAGCTGAAGGACAGGATGGGTTAGGTCTGAAAGGCAGGTGTTGCTGAAAAGGGGCAGAAAGGAATAGACCTGAGCGAGGACTCAGAACCGCAACCAGAACCAACTGTGCAGGAAGGACTGGGCTCCTCTTGTTCCTGGGGAGCAGCCTGGCGGGGAGGCCTCTTCACAGGGCCCTCGGTGTTGGTCCTGCCTCCACACTTCCCCACATCCTTTTCACCCTCACCTCCCTCCCCCTGCTGCCTCTGAGGAGTTTCATCCCCTCAAGGCTGTGTTCCTGATTTTTGCATGTTGGCCACATACTGTGTGCTGGGCCTTTTCCCTTCAGTGTGTTCACTCCTCACAGTGTCACCAGAGCCACGTCACCTTTTACCGGTGAGGACACCGAGTCCAGGAAGGCCAGCAGCCCTATAGCCAAGGCAAAGAGACTGGAACCCCCAGGCTATAACGAGACCCCACATTTCCCAGAGCTTGGGGCTGGATATTTCTTATTTAATTCAAAAAAGGAAATGGTTTAGAGGCCATGACAAATAGCCTTTTTATTTTCCTGTGGTCCTGGGTAGATGTCCCCCTGGAGCCCGCAGGGGTCTAGCCAAGAGTATTCGGTACCTAACAGGAATGGAGGATTCTAACAACGATCTGGAGCCCCAAAGCACTGAGTCCTGGCAAAAGTTCACATCCACGTTCACTTCCTTGGTCCACAGCAGCACCTGAAGCCGGAGGGATGGGATTTCCTATGAAGTTTTCAGTTAATATAGACATGCCCCTGCCGGGGAGTCCCTTCACTGACTCTCCAGGCAGATTTTACTTCCCCTCTGTCCCTGTCACCTACCCAAGTGCTGCCTGCATGACTAAGTGGCTGTCACACAGGCTGAGGTTGGGTGGCAAAGAGCATTCTCTGCTTCCTAGCAAGATGACAAGAAATCCTTGGGGAGCCTGGGTGGTTCAGTCAGTGAAGTGTCCAACTCTTGGTTTTGGTTTAGGTTAAGACCTTGACGCTTCATGGGTTCAAACCCCACATCAGGTTCTGTATTGGCAGCATGGAGCCTGCTTGTGATTTTGTCTCTCTCCCTCTCTCTGCCCTTCCCCTGCTTGCACTGTCTCTGCCTCTCTCAAAATAAATAAATAAACTTAAGGAAAAAAAAAAAAAGAAAGCCTTAGTTAATAACCAAGACTGTGAAGGTCTGATACCCCACCCCATGTCCGTCCATGTGTGTTCGGGCCCACAGAAGTCTGTGCTGCTGTGCACGTCTCAGCCACTGTGGCCAGAAGCCTGCCCCCCCGCACCCCTCATCCCCGTGTCATGGACCCCCCCTGCCCACGGAGACTGTCTGGACGGCCAGTTACAAGCGACCATATGTGTGGGTGGAAAGAAGTCTGCAGAGAAAGCCAGTCTCCAAATAACAATATGGAAAAAATGTTAAAGGGACACGCACAAACAGGGCATCGCTGCAAGCCTCATTCATTAAAATAAAAAGTAAGGAAAATTGGCATGGGAAATAAGGAAAATTACAGGCTATTTCCTGTAAGGAATATATGGGACATCCTTGGAAATTTCTTGAGGCATAATAAGTTTACTGTTCCTCTTCTTAAAAATATATATATCTCACTGTGGCTCACCTGTCCCCCCTCCCTCCCCCAAAGCAGTTATTTATGGCTGTAAAATATTCCCTGTTTAGGGCAACTTAAGAGAACAAACACTGCTGTTAGAATTTCCCCTAGCAGTGAAGAATTTGGCACTCGGTCAGGATCTGAGGTTTGGGTATTTGCTTGAAGCCATTAATTGCTGTATAAAGCCTTTGAAAAAAGCCCTGTATCTGGAATTTCAGCTATAAAAGCCCATTTAGAACCAGTGGGAAGCTGGTCTTCAAGTTCTTGTCGACAGAAACTCCAGTCCCCAAGCAGGAACTCCCAATTACACATTTACTGGAGAAACATATGGAGGCTACCTGGGGGGTCATTAACTGTGAAAATCCCTCTTAGAACCTTCCATTGTGGGATGCCCAGGTCTGGCCCCTGAACCACTGCCTTTGTGACCACAAGGGAACCCAATGAGATTGCTGTGGGATTGAGGACAGAAAGGTTTCTTTCTCTCCTCCGAAACTTAAGAATGCTTTGACCCACCCCCTTATTTAAAAAAAAAAAAAATTACTAATTAAATGCCCAAGTACAGCTGCTTTGGCACATGCCAAGGGAATTATTTAGAAAGCAAACACCTAAAATAAGCCCAGACAGAAACTCCTCTGCTACAGAAGATGCTGTCTACGTGCCCTCTGCTTGAGAGGGGCCAGGAGAGATTGGGGTTTTGAGACTACATATTCCAGATGGGTTGCTTGGCACAAGATGTAGTCAAGGTCAAAATAATCTTGCAAAAGCAACATTCTCCTTTGTCCGTGATGATGATAGCCACTGAAATGAAAACCAGTGGAAAGCAGAATGCTTCCCATTTTGAGCCTGAGTCATTTCTCCACAGGATTTTGAGTGTTGACCCTGCTTCTTCCTTAACCACTACATTTATTAGAGTCTTTGATTCCTTCAGAATCTGGCACCCCCTCATGTCAGGACCCAGTCTTTGTGGTCAGGATTTCGTTGAGCCCAACAAGCTCAAATAGGAAGAGACTCCCATCAGCCAGGACACTGATGTTGGAGTCCTTAACAAGGAGTGAACACTGATGGTTTGGAAATGTTTTAATTAATCAGGTCAGTGGGTGAACTTATGACAGAGGGATCCCTGTGTGTAAATTCATCAACAGCTTTCCAATTTCCATCCATCAGCTTTGTTTGGCAATGTTTAATATATATGGCCCAAGTGAACATTTACACTAAAAACATTCTGTTGAGTAATGGCCAATAAGCATAAGAAATAAGGCTCCACCTCACTAGGGGTCAAGGAGAGGTAGCACCTAAAACTCCATGTCATTCTAGAAATAGCATATTGTAAAAGAGTCAAAGATTAGGTACCTTAATATAGCTGGTGACATCCGATGTTAGTGAGATGTGGAGAAACAGGTTTTCTTCTTTTTTAAAAATTTTATTTATTTTGAGGGGTGCCTAGGTGGCTCAGTCGGTTGGGTGTCTGGCTTCAGCTCGAGTCATGATCTCACGGTTTGTGAGTTTGAGTCTCGTGACGGGCTCTGTGCTGATGGCTCAGAGCCTGGAGCCTGCCTCAGATTCTGTGTCTCCCTCTCTCTCTGCCCCTCCCTGCTCACGCTCTGTCTCTGTCTCTCAATAATAAATGTTAAAATTTTTTTTTAAATTTTATTTATTTTGAGAGAGAGAGAGAGAGAGAGCGCAAGGGAGGGCAGAGAGAGAGGAAGAGAGAGAATCCCAAGCAGGCTCCACACTGTGATCATGGAGCCTGACGCAGGGCTCAGTCTCACTGTGAGATTGCGACCTGTGCCGAAACCAAGAATTGGATGCTTACTGACTGAGCTACCCAGGTGCCCCAAGAAACAGGCTTTCTTGTCCACAACTATGAGCAAGGATTGTTGTCATCTTTCTAGAAGGTATTTTGGAAGTATTTTTAAAAGCTTTAAAAGTACAGAAATCAATTTGTACTTCTAATGCTGTTGGACTAGCTTGTTTCAGACCAACCCTTCCATCAAGAACAACTAGAAAAATGGACAACAATATACAAAATACCTACTTGAAAACATTGGAGTGACCCCAGGACAGTGTGTACTCAAGATCCTGGAGAAGGTCCTGGAGAGAAGGAAACACAGAATGATAAGCCTGACATTTTTGTGCCTCTTTCTGTCTTGAGGCATTTGCCAACTCACAAGCAGTGGCTGAGAGATTGAGAAGCTGATCAACTAACAGAGATTGAGAAGCTGAGAAATTGAGCGGAACTACTGGCGGTCTCATAGGACAGGGAGAAAAATGCAGTAGAGGGTATGCAAAGGAGGAGTCCAGGTAGATATCCCAGGTTTAATTCTGGAGCTCTGAAGAGCGACCTAGCAGGACCAACCATCCTGGTTTGTCTGGGACTGTCCAGCTTTAGCACTGAAAGTCTCTTGTACCAGGCAGCCATTCAGTCCAAGGCAAACTCGGATGGCTGGTCACCCTCAGTTCACCCTGGAGCTAATACTGAAGTCCAGTTTCAAATGGACTAAGTCCCTGATTAGATAAACTAATTTTTCCCCTCCTATATGCCTGCCAGAGGCACAAATAAATCTTCTCTGGAGAAAGATGTCACTTGGGGCCTCAAATTTTCTCTGCAATTGTCATCCATAATGTCCAACATTCAGTAAAAAATAAACAGGTCTGAAAATGACAAGTTTGCACCAAAAGAAAAAAAAAGTGGACAAGAGAAACAGAGCCACTGGAAATTCTGATATTGCTATTGTCAAGCTTTGAGAAACTAAAATAAATGAGATTAACATGTTCTACAAATTAAGTGATGAGATGAATATTTTCAGTAGCATCCTGGAACCAATCAATGACAATTTTAGAACCTAAAAATATGGTACCTAAAATTAAGACACCAATTAAGTTTAAAGATTAGACACAGTTGAAAAAAATAAGTGATAGTGAAGGTACATGAGAAAAAATATATATAGACTAAAGCAAGAAGAGAAAAAAATTTAAATATAGAAAAGAATTTAAGAGAAATATATGTAATTTGAGTCTCAGAAGGAGAAAAGAGAAAGAATGGGGGCAAGAAATAATATTTGAAGAGATAATGGGTTGAGGATTGTCTAAAAATGATGAAAGACAGATAGCCACATATTTAAGAAGAGCTATAAAGTCCAAGCAATAGAAATGAAAAGGGAACCATACCTAGACACAATCTAGTTGAATCTTGAAAACCAAAAAGAAAATCCCGAAAGAAACTGTAGGAAAAAATAAAGTCTTGTTTCCTTCAAAGGAATCAATGAAAGCTAATGGACAATGGAAGCATACCTTCAAAGTACTGCAAATAAATTTCTGCCAACCTAGAATTCTATGTCCAGTAGGAATATTCTTCAAAAGTGAAGATGATATGAAGACATTTTCAGACAAGTGAAAACTAAGAGTTTTTCACCAAA
The DNA here is from genome assembly GCF_018350175.1 of Felis catus. NCBI lineage: Eukaryota > Metazoa > Chordata > Mammalia > Carnivora > Felidae > Felis > Felis catus. Next base: position 19,823,713 of record NC_058373.1, read on the forward strand.
GCGCTGGCACTAAAGAAACTATTACAAGTTAAAGTAACTATTAAGAGGCAGAAAGAAAATGGTCATAGATGAAAGAACAGAGATGCAGGGAAAGAATGAGAAGAAATGGAAAGAATGTGGGCAAAAGAAGACCAATTGTACAAAACAATATTAATGTTTTGGGGACATTATAGGACATTTCATAATTATGAAAGATCAACCCACCAGGAAGACATAACAATTCTAAATTAGCCTTAAAATTGTGTAGCAAAAATTGACAGAACTAAAATGAAAGGAAAAAAGCAACTAGATAAGTCTCCCATGATACTGGGAGAGAAACACACCTCTCTTAGTAACTGAAAACACAATAGACCAAACAAACAAACAAAAATCAGTAACAATATACAAGATTAAAGCAACACATTTAATAAATGATCCAACTGGGGCTCCTGAGTGGCTCAGTCAGTTAAGCGTCCAACTTCGGCTCAGGTCATGATCTCACGGTTCCTGAGTTCGAGCCCCGTGTCGGGCGCTGTGCTGACAGCTCAGAGCCTGGAGCCCACTTTGGATTCTGTGTCTCCCTCTCTCTGCCCCTCCACTGCTTGCACTCTGTCTCTTGCATTGTCTCAAAAATAAATAAACATTAAAAAATTAAAAACAAATAAACGATCCAACTGATACATGTAGAACTCTGCACTCCCAGATTGCAGAACGTGTATTCTTTTTAATTGCACACGTGTATTATTTTTAATTGCACATGAAATAGTAGCTAAATATGACCATATTCTGGGACATGATGTAAATCTCAACACATTTCCAGTCACTGGAATCATGCAGGGTGTATTGCCTAACCACATTAAATGAAGCCAGAAATCAATAACTAAAAAAAAAAAAAATCAATAACTAGAAATCCCCAAACGATTTTACCTTAAATAATATGCTTCTGAATAACTCAGGGGCCAAAGAGGAACTCACAATGAAAATTAGAAAATAATTTGAATGGAATGGTAATTAATAGGACAGAACAAAACCTATGAAGCAAAACTAAAGCTATACTGAAATGGATGTTTGAGAAGGAAAAAGGCTAAAAATTAATGACCTGGGACAAATACTGCACTATTCTACCTCTGTGAGGCACCTAGAGCTGGAGTAGTCCTAATTACAGAAACAGAAAGTAGCATGGTGGTTGCCAGGGACTGGGGGAAGCAGAAGGGAGAGATGTTGTTTAACAGGTACAGACTCTCAGCTTTACAAGGGGAAAAGAATTCTGTCGGTGGCTGTTGGTAATGGTCACACAACAGTGTCAATGTTGGAAGGCTACTCAGCTGTGCACTTAGGGCAATGAAGACGGTACATTTTATGTTCTATGTATTTACCACAATTTAAAAAAAAATTTAATTAATGAGCTAAGCATCCATCTCAAGGAGTTGAAGAAAGAAAACCAAAGTAAACATAAAGAAAATAAAAAGAAAGGGATAACAAATGCAATGGCAGAAATTAACTACATAGAAAACAAATTTACAACTACAGGTGATTAACAAAGCTAGAGTTTTTGTTTTGTTTTGTTTTTTAAATGAGGAATAAAATTGATAGCAAGTTGGATTTCCCAGGAAACAGATTCTGGGATGAAGATTAGCACATGGGAGATTTATTAGGGGGTGCTCCTGGGAGCCAAGCCTGGGGAAAGAAGGGTTGGCAGGAAAGCACAATTGGACAGAGGGAGAAGATGAGGTGCAATTCAGTCTAAAAACAGGCCTCAGCCAAACATTCAGGCCAGTCTGAAGCTGAATGATGGAAGAGTTGTCCCAAGTTGGAGCCAGAGGTGAGAACTATCTTTCCCATATTGATCAGCTGTGGCCTTCAGGCCACCCTAGTAAGGGAGTGTGGTCTTGGGTAAGGTGCCTGCCTTCAGTCAAGGCAACCCTAAGAAGGGCTTGACAGGAGCGAGCTGCGTGGGTATTCATTTCTGCCTGGGTATTCTTGGTGGCTCTTCACATTGTGAGTAAGAAATAAAGAATGTCACAAATTACCACTACAAGGCATGCAACAGGGAGCAGTGCTAAAGATCCTGTGAAAAGAAAGAAAGAGGATTTTATAGACAAAATTATGCCAATCAATTTGGAAATGTAGATGAAATTGACAAGTCCTCCCCCAAAGCAACTTTCAAAACTGATATGAGAAGAAATGGAAAATATGAATAATAGTGTATTAAATACATAATTAGAAAAACTTCTTATAAAGAAAACTCCAAGTCCAGATGGCTTCCTTCCCCAGTGCATTCTTCCAACATATTTAAGATGGAAAGAATACCAGTCCCACATAAATTCCTCCAGAGAATAGAAAATAAGGAAATAATACCTGATTTGTCATCAAGCAAGCATAACCTGATACTCAAACCTGACAAGATTGTTACAGAATGGTGAAACTACAGACAAATCATTGTTATAAACATAGGTGTAAATATCTTAAAATATTTGTAAACCAAGTCTTTGATATATAAAAAGATATCCCAAGAATATAGAGTTGGTTTACCATTTAAGAAGTCAATGTAATTCACCACGTTGACTGAATAAAGAAGGAAGTCCTATAATTATCTCACTGTGTAAATTAAAAGCATTTCATAAAACCGAACACCTATTCATAATGAAAACTCTCTATAATATAGCTTGAAATAGAAGGGAATTTCTTGTCAGAGAAAGAGTATCTACAAAAACTCCTACTGTAAACATCAAACTTAAACACGAGATATTGCAAGTTTATCCCCTTAAGACCAAGAGGCACATCTGGACTAGAGAGGAGCAATCTGGATGCCCACCCAGCCTTTGGTCAGGTAGACTCTTCCAGACTTCAGAAGTCGTGGGGGCATGTCAGTGGTGGAGAGTGCTTTGGCTCTAGGAGGGTGTGCAGAAGATCTTTGAGAAGCAGTCAGGAGACTTGACATGGTTAAGATGCAAGGAGTGAACTCTGGGCAGGTGGTGGTGACTCTCCCCAGGCTTGACACAGCTGGCCTTTTGAGGTGGAGAGTGACTGAACTCCAGGACATTGTTGGAGCACAGGGCCCAGGACAAAAGAGGACCTCAGCAGTTTACATCTTGTACAAGTGGTGGCTTGGACACAACACAGCCTCCTTGACTGAGTGAGGGCCAAGGGCTTGAGCATCTGGCCAGGCTGTATCCCCACGTGGGTGTGCTGTGGGGCCAAGCAGGGGTAATAGACAGTAGCCAACAGCAGCAGGGGGTGGCCACACAGAGCATCCCCAGGAGCCTGAGCAGTAATCCGTGCCTTGGTGATAAATTGTTGGGAGCAAGGCAACTCAGAGACAAGTAAAGCCTGTGCATCTTTTGAATAAAGGCAGAGTCCACGTTGCACCCCTGAGTTCCATGGCTGGGGGAACTATAAAATCCCATGGCTGCTGGCTGCAGAGACCCTCTGAAACCAGGGGAAGAGGGAGTTTCACCATGGATAAGCTATGCCTTGGGACTTTGGGTTCCTTTTATTCCCTCCAAAGAACAGCCTGAGAAGACCAGATTCAGTGCTCCAGTGCAGTGGCTCCAATCTCTGGGTGTCAGGGGCACAGGGCTCCCTGCTCATGAGCAGGAACATGGTGACAATGGGCAGATCTGGCTGCTTCCACAGGGAACTTAATCTCCAGGAGAACATATATGGTCTGAATACCCAAGTGTAGGCTGAAGGAGAGAGAGTGGATATAGAGAAGAGAAGAGGAAATGGACATGTGCAGTTTTTAAGGAATAGATCACAGAACTAAGTTCTTCAGAGTGAGGCCCTTGAGATTGAGAGCCAAGGGTTGTTTTTGACCCTCGGGTACACACTCCTGAAGCCTGGCACCCATGTTGCAGCATTTTGGCCTCAAAATAGCAGAAATGTCCCTTCTCTCAGAGACTCTTCTGCTCAGGGTGTAGAAAAATCAGTAAAACCAATTCAAGCAAGATGGCACCACAGGGACATCCCATCATTCCTCTTTCCAACCCAGGGGACGCAGGACAGAGGCCCTGAAGAGAGATGCTCCATGGCCCTCCCTTCTGGACCAGCTTCCAACATTCCCACAGCAGGACCCCTACTGTCCACCATGTACCAGGGCACCTTGCTCCACCCTGTCCATTTGTAGCTCTCAGGGACAGCCCACTTGTAACAAATGTGATCATAGTAGAAAACATTCTAAACATGGGGAAGCAACAAGCTAAAACTTAAATCCCTCCCAATGCTGTTGATATTTAGCCTTCCAGAGAATTTTCTTATGTATACATGTACCCATGGTTAGCTTTTATTTATTTATTTTTTTAGAAAATTGAGCTTATTTCCAACATATAGCCATGTATTTTGCTTTATTCACTCAATCTCATGAAAATTCCGTATCATTACATGTTCTTCAATACTTTTGATTGCACAGTATTCTATTTTCTGGATTATTTCAACTGAGCAAACATCCTGTTGTTGGGCATTGAAATTGAAAATTACTCTGAAAATTCTTTTGCCATTGACACCCAATGATTTTACTCTCTTCTGTAATATTTCTAAAAATTGTCATGAACACTCTGATTATTTCATTATTTGGGGGGGCACCTCTTGTAGCTCTAATACTGTGTTATGACATTTGCTCTCTTTCAAGCAGATACATATTTACTACACACTCATATTTCTTGGAGGACCCAAAAGACATATAAATGTGTGGCTCTGATCTCTAAGGAGACAATAGTCCTATTAATAATCATTTTGATTATATTCGTTTCATTTTGATACTGTAACAAATTGCCACAAAGTGGCTTCAAACAACACACATTTATTACCTACAGTTTTGTAAGTCCAAAGTCCAACATTGGTATCAATGGATTAAAACCAAGGAATTGGCAGGCTGCATTCCTTTCTGCAGGGTCTAGGGGATAATCCATGTCCTAGCCTTTTCCAGTATCCAGAGGCCAGTCACAGTCCTTAGCTCCTGGCCCATTCCTCTATCTCCAAAGCCAACAGCATTGCACCACTCTGTGCCTCCTTCCAAGGGCCCAGCTCTCCTCTGCTCACACCTGGTAAAGCTTCCTCAGTTCTAAAGATTTGTGTGATTACCCTGGCAAATCAAGGATAATCTCCTCATCTCAAAGTCCTTAACCTTAATCACACCTTCAACGTCTCTTTTTTCCTGTGATCTAACATATTCATGGGTTCCTGGGATAAGGGTGTGGACATCTTCTGTGGTGACGGGCCCTATTCTGCCTACCCCATGATAACCACTGCCATTTGTTGAGTAATTGCTATTGTCAATGTTGAATGAAGCACTTTATCTCACTTAACCCATGAGGCAGGTGCCATGATTTATCTTCACTGGACAGATGAGGAAACTGAGACCAAGAATAATGATTTGGAAGTCAAGGCTAATTCTCAGGAGGAGCACAAGTCAGTGAGAATTGTGAGCCTTCTCTATTTATTTACTTACTGGTTTGTTTGTTTAAAAAAAATGTTTTTTAATATTTATTTTTGAGAGAGAGAGACAGAGCATGAGTGGGGGAGGGGCAGAGAGAGAGGGACACACAGAATCTGAAGCAGGCTCCAGGCTTTGAGCTGTCAGCACAGAGCCCGACGTGGGGCTCAAACTCACAAACCGTGAGATCATGACCTGAGCTGAACCGACTGAGCCACCCAGGCGCCCTTGTTTATTTGTTTGTTTGAAGACAACATTAAAACCTTAAAATAGACCCAGAACTTTCTGGGGGAATTTCTGCTTATAAACCCTGACCCTGGCCAACTGTTTTTAATCTGTGGGGTTTGTAAAGGGTTATAAAATCCTCCTCCTTTGGGGGAGCTTTTGAGCTGGGTCAGGCATGAGCTTACACGACCGGAGGCAGGGGTTTGGGCCACCATTTTGCCAAGACTGGCATATTATCCATGGAACCAGACACGGCTCTGTGTGACTTACAGACCCCAAATAATGCTTCTGAAAGCTGTTAGGTTTCACTTGGGCCTTCTTTTAAAAAGGGGTGAGGGGTTGAGTGACTTAGCTGCCATCTGTTGGAGGGAGACAGGTCTTATTCAGCTTTCTGAAAGGTTTCTCTACAGTCTGTGGACATGGGAGTTTAGTTCATTGGCTTAGCCACAGCACAACACAGACTGGAACACAGCCTCCAGAGAGAATAATCGTATGTCCTCAGACTGTGGGTCGTCATCCAGCAGAGGGATACAAGAAGTATAAAAGGAACAAGTCTGAGTGGTAGCCTCCTGGTGCCTCCAGGGCAGATGAATTTTCTCTTCCTTGGAGGAGCTGAAATGAGTGTGTGTTGATATCCCTTGGGAGCAGGGTTGTCAGATTTAGGGGGGCGGGGGGAACAGGACACCAGCTAAATTTGATTTGGATTGAATTTCAGATAAACAATGATGTGTGAACCTTTGCTTGGTCCACATCTTCAACAAAGAAAGCTACATGGCATGGATCCCCTATGACTGAGGAAAACCAGAGAGAGGAAGCTGTATTTCACTTCTGGGGCCATGCGGGGCAGAAGGAAGTTCCGGCAGGTGACAGGAGGAATCACAGGTCAGGATCAGGAAATTGGAGCCCTTTTATAAAACAGGTGTGGACACAACCCCTTGGGGAGAGCATTCAATGTCTGATAAAATGTGGGATGGAGGCACAAGGCAATTTTTGTGAACCTCAAAGGACAGGGTGATCTCGGCTGACACTCGGGCTTCACAGAAGAATGAGATTGCTGTAGGCACGCAAAAGAGTGCGTAGCTCTATCCCCAATGGAATTTGAAGGGATTCCTTCCAAAGCAGGGTATCAGAGGAACTAATAGGGGGCTCAGGGAGATAGAGAGAGCTGATGAGGGGGTCACGAGGTAGAGGGCATAGGAAAGCACTCACCTCACAGGCAGCTCCTGGGTGGCTTTCATTCCCTTGGTGGGCATGCAACCTGCATAGCAAGGTGGGGGTGAAAGCGGGGTATGGATGAATGGTTGGGTGGGATCAGCATATCTGAGCTTGGTCGTGAACAGCTTCAAATGCCCTGCGGAGATAGTTGGACGTAGTCCCCAAATTATGAGTGAAGGGACAGCGGGGTGTGATCGGACCAGTGATAAACAAACAAACCAAACAGAAAGCACCTCCAGCAACTGAGCAGAAGACTGCTGGGACAGATTTGTGTCCAGCCACCGGTGAGGCAGTGTGTCATTTTTCTCCCTGGCGTGGTCCTCACTTCCCCAGCTTTGGAAATCCTAAGGAATCTAAAGTGAATAGAACTGAAATCCCTATGGGTTTAAATGATTTGATTTTATGTGCCATTTGGAATTGTTCTCCTACTAGGACGTATTTACGCTTGAAAGAGAAACTTCAGTCTTAAGTCATAATGGCTGGTTGTACAAGAGGTTGTCAAGAACTGGTTAACTAACAAATGTGTTGACTGGACAAGCCCAGGTCTTAATTGGGAGGAAGCAGCAGGAATTTCGAGGACAAGCAATGATGGCAGAGAGTCTGTCCCATCTGCCAACAGGCAGCCTCCAATTCCAGGAAGAGCTGGAGAGGAGCTGGGGGTTGGCCAAGGAGGAAGTTTTATTTTGGGTCATTACGAGCTCTCCATTAATACTTGAAATAGGAGTGTGTTTTTATTTTTATTATATTTTGATGTTTATTTTTTATTTAAAAAATTTTTTTTAATGTTTATTTATCTTTGAGACAGAGACAGAGCATGAATGGGGGAGGGTCAGAGAGAGAGGGAGACAGAATCTGAAGCAGGCTCCAGGCTCTGAGCTGTCAGCACAGAGCCTGACGCGGGGCTCGAACTCATGGACCGTGAGATCATGACCTGAGCCGAAGTCGGACGCTTGACCGACTGAGCCACCCAGGCGCCCCTTGATGTTTATTTTTGAGAGAGAGAGACAGAGCATGAGCAGGGGAGGGGCAGAGAAAGGGAGACACAGAATCCAAAGCAGGCTCCAGGCTCTGAACTGTCGACACAGAGCCCAATTAGGGACTCGAATTTATGAACCATGAGATGATGACCTGAGCTGAGGGTAGACGCTTAACCGACTGAGCTACACAGACACTCCATAGGAGTGGTTTTTAAAATGGATCAGCTTACCAATGAACATTAGAAGCATTTGAGGATGTTGCGTATATCTTATCAGACCTGGAAAGAACAGGACAGACCCTTCCAGCTCAGCAGTGAAGGAAGCACTCTGGTGCACAGGAGCAGACCTGTGGACGTGTGTGGCTGCAGCATTCGCTTTGTGAATTCACTTCTCTCACTCACTTGATAGCCTCTGGGGTTCTCCAGGCAGCTGCGTGGCCCTGCCAGTGTGTGGTTCTGAGGAAAACCTTCGCTGCTTCCCGAGATGCAGGCATTCAGTTCATACTCCCTAACTCCAGCATCTGGGTTCTGAACGGACGCCTCTTTGAGGGGCCACATCTGTTCTCGGCCTTCTCCCTGGCTTGGCCACACTCTTTGGGCTTATGACTGGAAGATAGATCACCTCCCCACCCCACTCGAGAAAGCATTGGTTCTGGCAGTAAGTAAGGGACAAAGATTTTAAGTGACAAAGTCCAGCTTTTGCTACATTCTCTCTTCCCAGTGGCCCATTAATAAGCTACAGCAGCCTTTTTTGAGGAACCAGTGGTCAGATGTCTTCAGCTTTAAAAATGTTAATCCTCCCTGAATGTTGCCACGGAATACAAAGCCAACTTTTCCAGGATTATACTCTTGTGACCACAAAGGATAAATAATCGTAGGAGGGTATTCTCTGCATGAATCAGGGGTCTCTCAGAGCATTTGAGACATTATAAACACAAATTCTTGAATCGTCGCCGAGCCTCGCAAGCTGGGCAGGAAATGGTTAGGATTTGCTTCAGGTGCGCTGTGGTTGTTATGTATTCCCTGTAGCTCTCCAGAAAAATCCATCCAGTCTGATTCAACCGACCAGACAGCTATTTTTGAAAACTGTTTAGCAATCGATGACTATGTAACATCAGCCTCTGTGCACGCATCAACAGGTGAGAGCAAATGAGGGCACATGACCGACCGTTAACAGCAGGTGCTCCCTAGAGTGTTTAAACTTGGGCTAATGCCCCAAAACCAAGGCCAACAGGAATGAAGCACCCCCCTTATTTTCAAAAGAGCACCAAGCAGCTATCAGGAATCCATTCTAGGGTTTGCTAAGTCTACACTGGTTTTGCAACCCTTGCCACAGTGGCATGAGCCAACAAACTGCAGAGTATTGAGAGGAACGGAATCAGGGATGTATTCGATAGGAGTGGTGGGGTCATCTCCTGGTGGGAGGTGCTGAGAGGAGTCCCTCAAATCATGTCAAGTGGTGCCAAGAGACATCTTCAGAGATCGGGGTGCTTGCCAAAAGGGGAGACGGCCATTGCATTTTCTGTTTAAACATTTGCCCACTGGGTGCAATTAACCAAGCTGTCCCTAGTGGAAGATTTTCTGGGATATATTTGGTAAGCGTGCCCTGGTGTTTGACAATGGAAATGGGCAGAGGGAATGATGCCTACTTCTCTCTTAGTAAACTCCAAGGTTGAGAGACCAGCTAGACCAGTCCAAGGCTGCAGTGTGTGGGCAGTGGTGGGGCAGTCTGCCCTCAGGCCATTGGATATGGCAGGGTGTAGCGGGTAGCCACAGAAGGTGGTCTGCTCTAGCAGTCTTAAAGGTGCCTTGTCCCAGGGAATGGTCTGCTGGGACAAGAAGTCTCCAACAGAAGCTTGGAAGGACCCGCCAGGTGTTGGGGGTAAGGGAAGTGTGTTTGCTGGTCAAGGTCCCAGCAGAAATCCACCCCAGATGATAGGCATGAAAAGGTTTGTACAAATTGGGCTTACTGAGGTAAAATTTGTGTAAAATGAAATTCATCCTTTTTAGACATATCATTTAATGAGTTTTCCTAAATGTTTGCAGTTGTGTAACAACCACCATAAACACAGTATAGAACATTTATATTGTCCAACAATATAAATGTCCAACATTTATATTGTCCTCATGCCCTTCCACAGAGAATCCCTTCTTTTACCTCTGGTCCCTGGGTACCACTGACAGGTTTTCTGTCCTTAGAGTTTTGCCTTTGCTAGAACACCATGTAAGTGCCATCATAGAGTATGTAGCCTTTTGTATCCAGCTTCTTTCACCTGGCATAATGTTTTTGAGATCCATCCACATTTTTGCATGTGTAAATAGTTTGTTCCTTTTTAGTCAGAGGATAGTACTCCATTGTATGGATGCATCTTTGTTTATTCATTCATTTGTTAATGGCAAAAAATTATGGCATTTTGATTGTCTCTGCTTTTGGTAATTATGAATAACATGTCTATAAATATTCACATGCAAGTCTTTGTGTATACATATGTTTTCATTTCTCTTGTATAAATATATAGGAGTGGAAATTCTGGATCATGAGGTAAGTGTATGTTTAGCTTTCTGAGAAGCTGGCCAACTTTTTTCCAAAGTGGTTGTCTCATTTTGTATTCTGGTCAGCGTTATACGAGAGTTCCATTTCCTCCCCATGCTAGTTAGCACTTAGCATTGTCAGTATTTTGAATTTTAGCCATTCTGATAGGTGTGTAATAGTATCTCATGAGGTTTTAATTTGCATTTCCCTAAAGACTAGTGATGTGAAGCATCCTTTCATGTACTGCCCTCTACATATCTTTGGTGAAGTATTTATTCAAATATTTTGCCAATTTTTGAGTTGCTTATCTTCTTATGGAATTAAAGAATTCTTACATAATTTGAATACTACAAGTCGTTTGTCAGATAAGTACTTTCCAAATATTTGCTCCCCGTCTGTGCCTTGTCTTTTCATTTTTTAAACAGTGTCTTTTGAAGAACAAAAGTCTTACAAAGTTTTATGAAGTCTGATTTATCAATTTTTTCTTTTGTACTTTATACTTTTTGTGTTGTAGCTAATAAATCTATGTCTGATGCAGATTCACACAGGTATTTTCCTGTCATTCTGTCTCAAGGTTTCATTACACACATGTTAGCTCTTATATTTAGGTCCATGATCCACTTAGAGTGAATTCTAAAATATGGTGTGAGGTGAGGGCTGAGGTTCATTCCAAATGGATATCCAGTTGTTACAACTCCATTTGCCAAAAAGAGCAAAGAGTCCTTTTATTTTAAATGTTTATTTTTTATTTTATTTTGAGAGAGAGAGAGAGAGAGAGAAAGAGAAAGAGAAAGAGAAAGAGAAAGAGAAAGAGAAAGAGAAAGAGAAAGAGAAAGAGAGAGAGAGAGAGCTCGTGACTGGGGGAGGCACAGAGAGGGAGATAGTATCCCAAGCAGGCTCCATGTGGGGCTCAATCCCACAACCCTGGGATCATGACCCGAGCTGAAATGAGGAGTCAAATGTTCAACCCACTGAGCTACCCAGGTGTTCCCAAAGAGTCTTTTTCTATTGAAAAATAAAGTACTGGCAGAAGAGCACGTGTGTCATAAAGTGTGTAGCTCAATGAATTTTCACAGACTGAACAGATCTATGTTATCACACCCCAGATCAGGAAACAGACCATTTCTAGCTCCCTAGAAACCCTCTTATTCCCTTTAGGCACTACTCACTAGCCTCACCCTACCCTTGATAACCACTACCTTGACTTCCAATAGCTAAGATTAGTTTTGCCTATCTTTAAACTTGGTATAAATGTGATTATATAACATTTTTTTTAAATCCGTGTTCTTTAACTCAACATTATATTTGTAAGATTCATGCATGTTGTTGCCTCTTCTTGTAGATCACTGTTTCTCACTGTTGCTCTGCATTCCACTGAATGACCATACAGCAATTCATTTATCCATTCTTTCATTAATATTCATGTGTGTAATGTCCATGTGGGGGCTTTTATGATTGTGAACATACACATGTTTTAACTGGGTGTATTTCTGGGAATGGAACTGTGGGTGTGTAGGTTTTGTGTATGTTCAGTGTTAGCAGACATGTCAAACACAGTTCCAAAATGCTCATACCACTTTACATGGCCCCCAGCAGTATAGGAGAGTTCCAATTGCTCCACAACGTCATCGACACTTAGAATTTTCCACCGTTTTCATTTTAGCCATTTTAGTGAGTATGCAGTGGTATCACATTGCAGTTTTTCATCTGCAATTTCCTAATTGCTAACAAGGTTGAACTCCTTTCCATATATTTATGAAACACATGAAAGGATATTTTATGTTCTTTCATAAAGTGTCTATTCAAGTGTTATGTTCATTTTTATGTTAGGTTATGTCTTTTTCTTATTGGCGTGTAGGGGTTAAGTATGTATTCTACATAAAAGCCTTTTGTCATACTTCTATGTTGCCAACAGCTATTTCCAATATCCCATTCTATGTATTGTTTTTTGAAGAATTTTCCTGAAAGCACAACTTCAGGTGGGATGTTGAGCACCTCGGTCTGGCAACAGCGGTAGCCATTCCTGCTCTAAGGATGAAGGTCAAGGGGATGAAATTGTATTACCTGAGCCAAGCAAGGGCTGGGGCTGGGGCTGGGAAAGTGGGGAAGCCCAGCTGGAGCTATGGTCATGAGCCCCACACCACTGTCAGGTGCTGCCCTTTAGCAGGGATGGACAGGAAAGAAAGTTTCCAATCCCCCTCTCCTCCCACCTTCCCTTCTCCTGCTGCAGCCTCCATTGGCTGAAACCAGAAGTTATCAAGGAGCTCTGAAAGGTGCAGTCCCCAGGAGTCAGCCTCTGGGTCACAGAGGAAGACAGGGAAGGAGGAGACACGGATCAGGGGAGAGAGTGCAGTGGAGATTAACCAGCAAAGAGAAGGATCGAGAGACTGCCCAAAAACCCTATCTCTCAGATTAAGACAGATGCAGTGTATATGTCCTCAGAGAGCCTCTAAAGCATCCACAAAATATAGTCCTTGAAGGAGCCAGTGTTTGGAGCATTGCTATGTAAGGATTATGACAGCAGAACGAATTCAGTGAAAAAGAAAAAAGGTTTTTTGCTCCCTCCCTTTAATATTCCACTTTCCCTAAGCCTAGAAGAGCCAGGAGAGAGGGAGAGTAAGGGAGACAGAAAACTAGGAAAAGGACACATGATGCCTCTTGCCACCACTGGCCCCACCACAGATCCAGCCTGCACTGACGCTGGGCCAGGGTAGAGCTTGACTTGGATATGAGATTCAAATTTTGATTGAGACTGGACTGGACTGAATACCTGAAAGTGAGCCATATTTACAGAAATGAGGCTAGTTCTTACCATTAAAAATGCCTGGAAAGCTGAGATGGGCTGGCTCACTAAGAGGTCATCAAGGCAAGGAAGATGTGAAAGAACTTACCTGGAGGCCGGGGTGGAAAGAAAATCAAGCCATTTCCTGTTCTTCACTGGTTCAGTCTGTTCAACAAAACAGTTTTTTTTTTGTTGTTGTTGTTCATTTATTGTTGAGAGAGAGAGACAGAGCGTGAGCTGGAAAGGGGCAGAGAGAAGGAGACACAGAATCTGAAGCAGGATCCAGGCTCTGAGCTGTCAGGACAGAGCCCAACGTGGGGCTCAAACTCGTGAACTGCAAGATCATGACCTGACCCAAAGTGGGACGCCCAGCCAACTGAGCCACTCAGGCGCCCCAACAAAACTGTTTTAAATAACTCAAATCTGTCTCTCTTTTCCAACAGGCTTGAGGTTACGTACTTTTCATGCATTGTCTTATTAACACAACCACTCCGTGGGAAAATATTAGTATAATCTCTGCTTTATAGATGTGGAAATTAAGGCACGGGGAGGTTACAAGGCCATATTAGCCTGGTTTCAAGTCCAGCAAATGTGATTCCAGAATACAAGCTGAACTTTCTTTTTTTTAAATATGACTATATTTTTAGGGCAGTTTTAGGTTCACAGAAATTTTGAGAAAAAGGTACAGAGTTGCTGTTTAACTCTTGCCTCACACCTGTACAGCTTTCCCCACTATCACTGTATCACAATGGTACATTTATTGCAATTAATGAACCTAAATTGACACATCATTATCATCCAAAGTCCACAATAGGGTTTACTCTTGGTGGTCCGCATTCTATGGGTTTGGACAAATGTATAATATGTATTCACCATTAAAGAATCATACAGAGTTATTTTCATTGTCGTAAATTTCCTTTGTGGTCTGCCTATTCATCCCTCCCAATGCCTTCAACCCCTGGAAACCACTGAACTTTTTAATGTCTCCATAGTTTTGCCTCTTCCAGAATGTCATATAGTTGAAGTCGTATAGTATGTAGCATTTTCAAATTGGCTTTGTTCACTTAGCAACATGCTTTTAGGTTTCTTCTATCCTTTCATGGCTTGATAGCTCTTTTTCTTTTTAGTGCTAAATAACATTTTATTGTCTGGATGAACCACAATATCTTTATCCATTCACCTCTTGAAGGACATCTTGATTGTTTTCAAGTTTTACCAATTATGAATAAAGCTCCTACAGACATCTGTGTGCATGTGTTTGTATAGACTTACGTTTTCAGTTCACTAGGGTAAATTAATACCAATGAGTACAATTGCTGGATAATGTGGCAAGAATATGTTTACTTTGGTAAGAAACCACCAAACTGCCTTCCAAAGTGGCTATACCATTTTGCATTCCCACCAGCAACGAATGAGAGTTCTTGTTGCTCCACATCTTCACCAGCATTTGGTGTTGTCAATGTTTTGAATTTTGGCCATCTAGTATGTGTGTAGCAGTATTTCATTGTTGTTTTAATTTGCATTTCCCTGATGATATATGATGTGGAGCACATTTTCATGTGCTTATTTACCATTTGTATATCTTCTTTGGTGAGATGTCTGGTAGGGTCTTTGGCCCAGTTTTTAATTGAGTTGTTTGTTTTCTTATTCTTGAGTTTGAAGAGTTCTTTGTATATCATGGATAACAGTCCTTTTTCAGATGGTCTTTGTATATATTTTCTCCCAGTATATGGCTTGTCTTCTCATTCTGTTGAAATTATTTTTCACAATACAGATATTTTAATTTTCATTAAGTCCAGCTCATCAATTGTTTCTTTCATGGATTGCATCTTTGGTGTTGTATCTAAAAAGACATCACCATACCCAAGGTCATCTAGATTTTCTCCTAAGCTATATTCTAGAAATTTTATAGTTTTAAATTTTACATTTAGGTCTATGATTCATTTTGAGTTGATTTTTGTGAGGTTATAAAGTATGTGTCTAAATTTATTACTCTGCATGTGGGTGTACAGTTGTTCCAGTGCCATTTGTTGAAAAGGCTGTCTTTGCTCCATTGTATTGCTTTTGTTCCTTTGTCAAAGATAAGTTGACTATAGTTATGTGGGTATATATCTGGGCTCTCTATTCTGTTATTTTGATCTAGTTGTCTGTTATTTTGCTAATACCACACTGTCTTGGTTACTGTAGCTTTATATTAACTTTTAAGTCAGGTAGTGTCAGTCCCTCAACTTTGTTCTTCTCCTTATATATTGTGTCGATTATTCTGGGTCCTTTGCCTCTCCCTATAAACCTTAGAGTCAGTTTGTCAATGTCCACAAAATAACTTTCCAGGATTTTGGTTGGAATTTCAGTGAATCTAGAGATGAAGTTGGGAAGAACTAAATCTTGACAATATTGAGTCTTCTTGTCCATGAACATGGAATACTTCTCCATTATTTAGTTGTTATTTAATTTAATTCATCACAGTGTTTTATTTTTCCTTATATTTTGTACATATTTTGTTATATTTATACCTGAGTACTTCATTTGGGGGAGTGCTAAGGGATATAAATGGTACTGTGTTTTTAATTTCAAATTCCACTTGTTCATTGCTGGTATATAGGAAAGTGATTGACTTTTATATGTTCTAAGACTTATGGGAGAATAAACTAGTACCATCCACAGACAGAAAATGAAATCTGCAAAATTGGAATTATGAATGTTCAAATCAGCCCAGACAAGAATATAAGTTCAAACCACCAATAGATGAATGAAATACCATATGGTCCAAGATATATCCTTAAAGTTTTGACACAACCCTCAGTCTGAATTGTGAGGACTGATCTTCAGTTCAGTCCAGCCAGCAGAAATTGACTGTGCAATTTTCTGTTGTATTTATTATACAGACTGTGTATATTCTAGAAGGTTCCTTTAGTGCTACACTATTGTACTTTCTGTCCCAGCAATTAGAGGGCATGCAAATTCCACAAAGTCATCAATAAGAACAGGCCATGCTCTTTCTTTGTGATAATTAGACATGTTATATGCAATCATTGTACTGAAATCTAAAAGAAGATTCCAAGTATTTTTTGGTATTGATCATTTATCATGTTCCAATAAAAATTTATTCCATAAGTCTAAGAATGTATATCTCCCTTAAACACTAAATTCCAGCAGGCAATTGCCATTTCTAGATCTAATCCTTTTTGTGTTGGATTCTTTGCAAAATTAAAAGTAAGCTTGTAAAAGTCCTTAAATCATCCTGGTTCTTTCAATTCTTGTTCCATTTTGGGTATCTGGGCATTTAGTTTTTCTATGTCATATCATTCATGAACT
This sequence comes from Felis catus, assembly GCF_018350175.1. NCBI lineage: Eukaryota > Metazoa > Chordata > Mammalia > Carnivora > Felidae > Felis > Felis catus. The sequence goes on from NC_058373.1 coordinate 19,840,169, forward strand.
CCTGTTTGGAAAACTTGCACTGTGTTGCTGCTCTGAACTTTCACACAATAATCAATGCACTGATGCTGGCTGGATCAAGTACGAGGTCATCACACATGTTCTGTATACCATCTATTCCAATTTTATTTTCATCTTGAGGATCTTTGTATCTATTGTATAGCTGTTCTAACTTCTTCCTGTCCAATGATCCTTTTATGCTCTCACATATATAAAGTTCAAGATTTTGGATAAAAAAAGTCTGTTGCAATATCTAACCTCCAGTCATTTTGAAACAGACAACTTACTACTGTTTTTTCACTTGAGTGTGTGAAGCTAATAAAGTGATGAATTTTATCCTTCTGTGATGATTTCAACTTGCTCATGTTGGTGTTCTCTAGGCCTCTCCCCTCCTCCTTTGGCTCTGCAGTGAATCAGCTCCTGGATTTTTTTGTTGATTCTTTGAGATTTTTGACATAGATGATCATGTCATCTGTGAACAAAGATAGTTTTGTTTCTCCCTTCCCAATTTGTATACCTTTATTTTCTTTTCTTGCCTTATTGCATTATTTTAACTTCTAGTACAATGTTGAAAAGGAGTGGTGAGAGGGGATATCCTTGTCTTGTTTCTGATCCTAGTAGGAAACTTTTGAGTTTCTCACAAATATGATATTAGCTATAATGGTTTTTGTAGATATTTTTTACTAAGTAGAGGAAGTTCCCCTCTATTCCTAGTTTACTGAGGGTTTTTTTAATGAATGAGTGTCAGATTTTGTCAAATGCTCTCTCTGCACCTATTGTTATAATCATGTGATTTTTTTTCTTTTTAGTTTGTTGATGTGGTGGATTACATTGATTGATTTTCAAATTTTGAAGTAGCTTTCCAATACTTGGAATAAATCTCACTTGATCATGGTATATAATTTTTAAAATACACTGTTGAATTCAATTTGTGAATATTTTATTGAGGAATTTTGCATCTATGTTCATGAGAGATATTCATCTGTAGTATTATTTTCTTGTAATATGTTTGTCTGGTTTTGGTATTAGGGTAACACCAGCCTCTTATAATAAGTTAGGAAGTATTTATTCTGCTTGTATTCTCTGAAAAAGATTGTAGGGAATTGATATCATTTCTTCCTTAAATGTTTGGTAGAATTCACCAGTGAACCTATCTGTTTCCAACAGAACCTATCTGTTATTAATTCCATTTATTTAATAGATAGAGGCCTATTTGGACTACCTATTTCTTCTTGAGTGAGTTTTGGTAAATTGTGTCTTTCAAGGATTGGTCCATTTCATCTAGGTTATCAAATTTGTGAGTATAGAGTGGTTCATAAGTGAGTATAGAGTGTTTCTTTTATTATTCTTCTAATGTCTATAGGCTCTGCAGTAATGCCCCTTCTTTCATTTCTGGTATTAGTAATTTGTATCTTCTCTTTTAGATAAAAGAGAGTTGGCCTGACTAGAAGCTTACTAATTTTATTAATCTTTTCAAATAACCAGCTTTCGGTTTTGTTGATTTTTTTTCTATTGATTTCCTGTTTTCAATTTTGTTGATTTCTGTTCAAATCATTATTATTTTCTTTTCTTTTCTTTTCTTTTCTTTTCTTTTCTTTTCTTTTCTTTTCTTTTCTTTGATGTTTATTTATTTTTGGGAGACAGATACAGAAGACAAGAGGGGGAAGAGCAGAGAGAGAGGGAGACATAGAATCCAAAGCAGGCTCCAGGCTCTGAGCTGTCAGCACAGAGCCTGATGTGGGACTCAAACCCATGAACTGTGAGATCATGACCTGAGCCCAAGTGAGATGCTTAACCAACTGAGCCACCCAGGCTCCCTACTGTCTTTTCTTATGGCTACTTTGCATTTAATTTGCTCTTCTTTTTCTAGTATCCTAAGATGAAAGCTTAGATTATTGATTTTAGATCTTTCTTCTCTTCCAATATATGCATTCAATGCTATAAATTTCCTTCTAAGCACTGCTTTCACTGCATCCCACAAATTTTTAAAGTTATGTTTTCATTTGCATTTAGCTTAAACTATTTAAAATTTCTTTTTCTTTGGCCCATGTGTTATTTTGAAGCGTGTTATTTGATCTACATATATTTCAGAATTTTCCAGTTACTTTCTGTTATTGATTTCTAGTTTAATTCCACTGTGGTGTGAGGTCAGATGTTGTGATTTCAGTTCTTTCAAATTTGTTAAGGTGTGTATTATGGCCCAGAATGTGGTTTGTCTTGGTGAATGTTCCATTTGAAGTTGGGAAGAAGGTGCATTTCTGTTGTTACATGGAATAGTCTACAGATGTTGATTATATCCAATTGATTATAGGTGTTGTTGAGTTCAGCTGTGTCTTTACTGATTTGCTGTATGATGGATCTGTTCATTTATGAGAGATAAGTATTGAAGTTTCCCACTATGAACATGGATTCAACTATTTCTTGTTGCAGTTCTATTAGTTGTTACCTCACATAGTTTGACCCTCTGTTGTTAGCTACGTACATGTTAAGGATTACTATGTCTTTTTGGAGATCTGACCCCTTAATTATTATTTATCCCTGATAACTTTCCTCGATTTGAAATCTGCTGTGTCTGAAACTAATGTAAGTACTCCCACTTTCTTTTGATTAGTGTTAGTATAGTATTTTTTCTCTATCCATTTACTTTTAATATATATGTGTCTTTAATTTAAAGCAGATTTCTTGTAGACAGCCTATTGTTGGATCTTATGTTTTATTTATTTTATTTTATTTTAATTCCAGTAGAGTTAACATACAGTGTTATATTAGTTTCAGATGTACAATATAGTGACTTAACAATTCCATACATCACCCAGTGCTCCTCATGACAAGTGCACTCCTTAATTCCCATCACCTATTTAACCCATCTTCCTGCCCACCTCCGCTCTGGTAACCATCGGTTTGTTCTCTGTAGTTAAGAGTCTGTTTCTTGGCTCATCTCTCTCTCTCACTCTTTTCCCTTTGCTTGTTTGTTTTGTTTCTTAAATTCCACATATGAGTGAAATCACATGGTATTTGTCTCTCTAGTTGGATCTTATGTTTTGATCTACTCTGATAATGTCTTTTAGCTGATGCATTTAGACCATTGACATTCAAAGTGATTATTGATACAGTTGGATTAATATGTACCATATTTATTACTATTTTATTTTTGTTGAGCTTGTTCTTTGCTCCTATTTTTTTCTTCCATTCTTTTTATGCCTTTTATGGTTTTAATGATTATCATGATTCCATTTTTTCTCCTTTCTTAACATACAAGTTATACTACTTTTGTTTAACTTTTTTTAGTGGCTGCCCTAGAATTTGAAATATAGACTTACAACTAATTCAAGTTCACTTTCAAATAAAACTACCATTTCATGGGTAGTGTGCATACTTTATAATAACAAAATAATCCTAATCCCTCCCTCCCATACCTTGTATTATTGCTGTTATTCATTTCACTTGTATTTAAGCAGACATGATATATACACAAGCATACATAAATACATTGCTACTATTATTATATTAAACAAACTTATCTGTTAGTTCAATTAAGAATAAGACAGAGGCACCTGGGTGGCTCAGTCGGTTGAGCTTCCAACTTTGACTCAAGTCATGATCTTGCAGTTTGTGAGTTCCAGCCCTGCATGGAGTTTGCCACTGTTCACCGTTAGCACAGAGCCCACTTCAGACCCTCTGCCCCTTTCTTTCTAAAGAACTTTACACGCTTTGTTCAAGGCAGATTCACTGCCAAGAAATTCCTTCAACTTTTGTGTTTCAAAATTTTTATTTCTTTTTTCACTTTTGAAAAATAATTTTTCAGGATATGGAAATCTAGGTTGAGAGTCTTTTTCTTTCAACACTTTAAATATTTCACTCCATGTTCTTCTTGCTTAAGTGGTTTCTGAGGAGAAGTCAGATGTAATTCTTTGTTCTTCTATAGGCAAGGTGTTTTTTGTTTTTTCCATCTGGAGGCTTTCATGCAGGCTTTTTTTTCTTTATTTTTGATTTTACAAAGTTTAAAAATAATATGCCTAGAAGCAGGCTTTTTTTTTTGTTTTTGTTTGTTTTGTTTTGTTTGCATTTATCCTGCTTGGGGTTCTCTGAGGTTCTGAGATCTGTGATTTGGTATTTGGCATTCATTTAGGGAAATTCTTAGTCATTTTTGTTTCAAATCTTGCTTCTCTCTCTTCTTTCTCATTCTGGTATTACCATATGTTATACCTATTGTATTTGTCCCACAGTCCTTGGATATTCTGTTTTGCCTTTCTCAGTATTAGTTCTCTTTGCTTTTTGTGGATTCTGTTGATATGTGTTCTAGCTCAGACATTCTTCCCTCAACTACGTCTAGTGTACTAACAAGCCCATTAAAGGCATTCTTCATTTCTGTTAGTGTTTTTGACCTCAAGCATTTCTTTTTGATTCTTTCTAATGCCTTCTACTTCTCTGCTTTCAAAGCCCAATTATTCTTGTATGCTGTCTTCTTTATCCATTAGAACTTTTTGCATGTTAATCACAGTTGGTTTAAATTCTTGGTCTGATAATTCAACATTGCTGCCATATCTCATTCTCAAGCTCGCTCTGTCTCTTCAAATTGTGGTTTGGGGTGTATGTGTGTGTGTGTGTGTGTGTGTGTGTGTGTGTGTGTTTACCTCTTTATATGCCTTGTAGTTTTTTTCTTGATAGCCAGACATGATGTACCAGGTAAAAGGAATGGCTATAAACAGGGCTTTAATAATGTGGTGGTAAGGTGTGGTGGGAGCAGAAGTGTTATATGGTCCTACGATTAGGTCTCAGTCTTTTAGTAAAGCTATGCCTCTGGACTGTGGAGTTCACAAGAGTTTCTCAGTTATGATCTTCCCCCTTATGTAGGATAGGAAAGCTAGAGCTCACTGGAGTTGGATATTTCCCTTACCCCAGCAGGTTAGGCTCTGGTTAACTAGTTTTCCCTGAAGGCAGGCTTTGTTAAGGAGAAGAGAGTGCTGTAGCATATATCAAAATGCTTCCTTTCCCCCTCCTCCTGCCAAAAGCATGGAGAAATTTTTCTTCTCTGATATTTACTATGAGAACCTGGTTGAGATCCTGGAGCTAAATTTCACAGAATTGCAGAGGACCCTTCCTGACTGGGTCCTCCAGAGTTTAAGTCTCATACTGTCCACACTGAATTGTCCAGCACTTCACCATGTAATGTTCAGGTTTTTCTACCCTGGCACTGGTTCCCTCAGTGGTTTCCAGCTGTGGGTTTGCTCAAGTAAGCTGTGACTCCCTGTATTCACCTGTCTCTCCGGTCATGACAGCAATGGTTTTCCCTGTGTTCTTTCCTAGAGATCTAAGAGGTGTTGTTGATTTTTCAGGCTGTTCAATTTTTGTTTTGTTTTGTTTTGTTTTTTACTTGTGAGGATGGAATGGCAACTTCTAAGCTCCTTATGTCCAGAACTGGAAAAACTCCTGAGTTAAACTTCCAGTGGATCTGCACACACTTTGTGCTTCACTTAGTGGAGTGAAAGGGTTAGTGTTGTGAAATATTCTACTGGTTAGAAGATGTGGAGGCTGATCTGGTCTCCAAGGTCCATTCAAGCTGAGTGAGCATCTGAGCAAGCAGGGATGGGCCAATGCATCCAACCAGAGCTGGTGGAAGGGTGGGGGAGGCCCCACATCCCCAGGAAGTTTGGGAGGGAAGACAGATGGAGGCCTTGTTATGTGACCACCCTTATAGTAGCAAAGCCACTCCTCCAACCAATGTCTTCACCTCTGGCTTCCAGGTGACATAGAGAACCCCATTTAAACCCTCCCATGGTGCAGGCTGTGCCTGGAGAAGCTGCTTGGCAAACAGGGAATGGGTGCAAAAAGTTCTGGGGCTGCACCACTTAATGGGGAAGCAGGGGGTGGGAATGGGAGAGCAGAGGGAGGAATCATTAACTGATGATCAGACTGTGGAGGCTCCATAGCAAAGAAACAAGAAGATGAAATCAGAAATGAAGGTGGAAGCCAAAAAGGCAGTCACTAGGTAAGCTGGAGGGGCAAAGGAGCAATGTACATGATATGGGTGATATTAATGGGAGGCAAGAAGCAGAGGAGGTTCATGTTGCCCTCCTGCCCATTACAGGCTAGTATTTATTGCCCTGAATCTGCAAGCACAGGTTGGCTTTCACTGTTCCTAGAAGGTGGTAGTCTGATGGTGCAGAGCATTTCCATTGCAGCTGTCCTGGCCCTGGGAGAGCTGTCCATTTAACAGCTACATTACCTAAATTACCTCCTTGAGAGTCACATTGCTTCCTCCATTCATGTACATCAGCACTCCGCTAAAAAGGCAATTTTCTTTCACCCACGCTGCCGTTTGCTCAAAGGGCACTCATTTTAGACATGTATCACCCGGTTTTGAACTCAGCCCAGAACCCAGTCCCAACCAACCTTGCTTTCTTATGCAATCAGGCCACCCCTGGGCAGCCTGTCTCCCAGAGCACCTTCACTGAATCTGCCACTGGGCATTGCACACTGGCTCTTCCCAATCTTTGCCCCAGAATGCCCTGGCCCCAGACAACCTCCTACACAGACCCCTCCAGATGTGAACATGTTTTAGGGTGTGACTGTGCTTCCTGCCGTAAACCTGCCTAGGTATAACATGACCCATTCCTCTGCCCTTGTCACAAAGATGTGACACTTTAAGTAACAGACCATGCTGAAGTAAAAATGCACTATTACAATGATAGGACCGTATGTTCACTAGGGGAGCAGGATCCCCATGCTCTTCCTGTTTTCCATGTGATTATTAATGCTTCTCAGATGTGGCTGGCAATCGAAGGCTAGAGTTTCTGGAACCCACCTTTCACTTTGTTTGAAGAACTGGGATTACATTTACTCGCTACCAAGCTTTTAGTCCATCTCTTGTTTGGCAGAATTCTCCTCAAGGATCAAGGACAAAGTGTTATTTATCACTTCAAAAAGTTCTCAGAAAAGCAGAGCAAAACCACTATGAAGTACCACTTCATACCCACTAAGATGGTTGTACTTTTTTTTTTTTTTTAAGGAAAATAAGTGTTGGCAAGGTTGTGGAGAAATTGGAACACCTGTGCACTGCTGGCAAGAATGTAAACTGGTGGAGCCATTGTGGAAAACAGGCAGGCAGTTCCTCATAAAGTTAAACATAGAGTTACCATGTGACTCAGCAATTCCACTCCTAGGTATAGACCCAAGAGAATTGAAAACAGGTATTCAAAAATGTACACGCACACTCATGTTCATAGCAGCACTATTCATAATAGCCAGAAGCTAGAAATAACACAAATGTCCATCAATGGATGAGTGAATAAGCAAAATGTGGTATGTACATTTGATGGGATATTACTCAGCCGTCAAAAAGGAGGAAGCATTGATACATGCTACAGTGTGGATAAACTTCCAAAACATTACGCTGAATGAAAGCATAAGTGAAAGAAGCCAGACTAAAGGTCACATTATGCCCTTCATGGATTGGTTCCACTTATATAAAATGTTCAGAATGAGTAAATCCATAGAGACAAGAAAGCAGGTAATGGTTGCTAGGGGCTAGGAAGATGGGGGAATGGAGAATGGTGAATAATTGTTTGATAGGTATAGGGCTTCTTTTTAGGGTGATGAACGTATTTTGAAACTAGATAGAGGTAATGGTTGCATATTATCATAAATGTACTAAATACCACTGAATTGGTCATTTTAAAATGGCTGATTTTGTTATGTGAATTTCAGCTAAATTTTTAAAGTGTCAGGAGTAAGGTTGAGTCTGGAACCCGAGGTCATCTGGAATCTCCTTTTCCTCTGTTGAGCAACTAACTGGGTGCTCAATCAGATTCACTCATTACTGTTTTCCCAATGAGTCCTTGTTTATCAATCTCAGGATGCCGTGGAGAGGGGTCACTGTATCTCTATTTTGAATTCCATCTCTATTTTAAATTCTATTTTAAAGACCATGGAATTTAAAGCCCATCTTGCAGATAGAGAAGACAGAGAACTGAAGTGACTTGCTCAGGCCACTTGTGAGGGTAACAGTGAGGCTAGTTTTGAGCTTGCCCAGCCCTGCTGACTTGCTATCACCACTATGTTTTGCTCCCAGCAGCTATAATGTGGAAGGACAGAAGGCATACAACAGTCCAAGAAAACCACACTGCTATCCAGCAGGAAGACTGAGCTAAGCACAGCCCACAAGAACAGAAGGGGTAACGCTGCTTTAACAAAATTTCTTGTCTTCTTGATACTGCCCAGTTTGCTCTGAAACTCCCAGCTCACTTCCCCACTCTGCTACCATTCTTTTCTGAAAACTGTCTTCCTTTACTTGCAAATGAATGGCTGCCTGGGACACTGTGGCCCTGTTCCTGTCAGGGGTGGGCAGCTGACTCTGGCTCTGACAACTCATCACCTTCCTGAGGAGGTTGGAACTGGGACTCAGACCCCCTCTGGGACCTGGACCCTAACATGTAAAATTCCTAAGCTACCGGAGGTTGTGTTACCCCAAAGTAGTAGCCAGAGAAAGAGGCAAAGGAAACATGGAGATATAATTTTCTCACTTCCCTACAGTGCCCATGCATGACTATGTTCCTGAGGCCCAGCTCCCTCTCCATTGGAATCTGAGGAGTGCCCCAGGTTGCTGCTGGGGCAGACCATGCACATTAGCACCCTCACAACGCATCCAACTCCTATACAGTAAACTAATGTCCACATTTCCCAGAATCCCTTGCTGTGAAGTTTCTACATGTGACCAAGGCATGTACACCTGCAGAACGCTTGGAAGTTGATAATGAGCACCCCAGAGTGGTGGCCACACTCAGGGGGATCAGACCTTCTACAAGTAAAGTGGACCAGGGGCTCAGCTTTCCTGAGCAGCTGGGGTGGAAAAATCTATTGCCCAAACCCTAAGAAGTAGCAGGGGCAGAAGTAGCTGTGGGGTTTTCAGAAGACAAGTCCTGTGTTCTAGCTGGGCATCTTTTCTGGCTGTAGTATCTAAGCTTGGGTCCTTGACCTGCCCAGAAATCCTATCCACCACATAATATACTGTAATAAATTCCTTATTCTTAAACAAACTTGTGGATTCTGTAGTCTGCAGCTTACAAAGAATACATTTATACATCCAACAATCAGAGATGCCTCTGGATAGTCTAACTTGGGCATATGTCACTTGGAAGCAAAATAGTTAATCAATACAATTGCCAAATTCACTATCCAAATTGTCTATTTTTTAAAGCAACTTCGTAAGGGTTGAAAAAATTATTTTATCCAAATAAATAGATGTTTCCATTTTCAGGTAGCTCAGACAGTACCCTCTAAGTTAAAACATCTGAAATTTCATTTTTATAGAATGGGAAATAAGTGAGCGATACAAGTTAATCCACTTGTGGGGAACACTGACTAGTTGAAATTTTATCAATAAAAGTTTAAAATAAAAAAAAGCATTTAAAATAAAAATACTCATTTTTATTGGGTCATTAGCTCTAATGTGCTTGAGTTTTGAGGGCATGAGGCCCAGAGAGTTGCTCAAGAACACACAGAGAGTAACAGGATTAGAACAAGAAGACGTATCTCTTGGCACTGGTCTCGTCTCTCCCCTAAAGCACAGTATCTCCAGAGGCTAAGATTTCAGAGCTTGTGACTTAGCCAGAAACAACAGAAGAAAGAAAAGAGAGCAGAGCCTCATCCCATATTTTTTATTTATGACTGTGCTAGTAGAATTACAAGTCAGAAGAATGGATCTGTGAAAGATGTATTTGGCCGAATCCTTGTTTGTTATACCTTTTCTGAAGGGAGTTATCAATTCATAGGGAGGAGCGTGAGTTCATGCCCGTTCTTCCCTTTTCCCATCGCCAGGCTTGCCCACACTGGATGAGCTGTACCTCGATTTTTCACCCAGCCCTTCACAAAGATTGGACTAATGTGTCTAAAAGTTTCATGAAGTTTCTGCTGAAAGAAATGTTGCTTCTTTCCTAAAGATACTCACTCCAACAGAAGCTCTTTTTTTTTTTCTTTTTAAACAAAGCATGGGAACAGTCTGTAGCAACTATCATAAATAGAGATTTGTCATGTCAGGGAAAGGTGCTGCCGGAACCGATGGGCAGGCTGAAGTCATGATTGTGGTGTCTCTGAGAAGCCTGCCAGGTGCTTACAAGAACTGAAGTATAAGCGGGGTTAGCAACTGGCCCCAAAGGGTGGCTACTCCTCATACAAATGCTACTGAAAATTCACTCAGAGGAGAGGCAAGAGCCTTCATCAGAGTAGCAGAGAAAGAAAGAAACAATGACTTTGTCATGAGCAAATCACTGAAAAATGAGAAGGGCTGCTTGTTACCTAATGTGTCTTCTGGAGATAGACGGTATTTCATGGAGTCAACCAAACAGGAAATGAATCAGTGTTTGAAATAACAGTAGCTACACAAGATTTTTCTTAATTCTCTCCAGACTTGAAAACAATAACAATGTCAGCATCCAGGAGACATAAGTTCTCTGTCGTGTATTGAAGAATAACACCAAGTTCAACAGCCCTTAAAGGTCTTGGAGTTGGGTGTTTTTGAAGCAGTGGATCTCACACTTTAAAGGAAACTTTGACCACCTATTTATCTTTGCCAGAAAGACCCAGGGTGGCAGAAACTAAGAGTTCTGCTTTGAATGTCCTTTCTTAAATGAATGGTGGTAGCATTATCTGATCATTTTTTAACTAATGTAGGAATGGGAAGCCATATTGCCTACTTTGACTTCTTCCCCTCAATGGATGGAGGGGCTTTCCCTATAGGACTAGACCCCATCCCCAAACCAGCAGGCTCAACTGGATTTATTGCCCAAAGAACAAAAGAATAGAAGGCAGAATGAAAGGGGCAGACACATAGAATTTGAGAAGAGATGAGAAGCATGAGGGATTTGTCATGATGGAAACGTACCTCAAGGTTCCCAAACACTCTCCAGGGAGGCCAGCAGAGAGGGCATGGAACAGAAAGGCTCACAAACCATACCAAGTTTCTCAAATCACACTTGTATGAGCCAGTTTAAAACATACAGAGAGAAGCCAGTGGAAGAGATGGAAGAGGTTGAGACACTCAGGATAGAAGCAAATAGGGCACTTGCATGTCTGACTCTCTCTGCCACATCAGCCTTCCCTGTGGTTATAAGGAACAGAACTGAAGATGGGCAAAAGGGCTCAGCAGATGGAAGGTGCCTGAAGCGAATACACTTTCCTCTATCAGAGAGATGCTGGACAAGTGTACTGGGTTGTGTGTCAGCTAAGGCTCACTAATAACCACTGAAGAGCCTACACTGCATGTTTCAGGTAACTAAGGCATGGCTGTATCAGTTTGCTAGGGCAGCAATAGCAAAATGCCACAGACTGAGCAGCTTAAACAATAAGAATTTATATTCTTATGGTTCTGGAGTCTGGACGCCTAAGATCAAGGTGCCTAGCATGGTTGGTTACTTCTGAAGGATATAAGAGAAGGATCTGTCCCAAGCCAGAATCATAATGCTATTGCTTAAAAAAAATTATCAGAAAACAAGAAATAACTCTTAGAGATTATAAATATAATGCAAAAATTAAAAACTCAACAGAAATCTTGAAAGATCAACTGGAGAAATATTCCAAGAATAAAAGACAAAGGTATAAAACAGAAAAAAAAGATAATAGGAGCATGCAGTTGATGCAAAAGTGGCCATAATTCTCTACCCTTCCCTATATCCATACTGTCATAGTCAGTTCAGACTCTTATAAAAAAATAGCACAGGCTGAGTGACTTAACAAATATTTATCTTTACAGTTCTAGAGATTGGGAAGTCCAAGATCAAGGTGCTGGCAGACCTGATGCCTGGTGAGAGCCTTTTTCCTGGTTTACAGATGGCCATCTTCTCATTGTATCCTCACATGGCAGAGAGAGAGAGAGAGAGAGAGAGAGAACAGAATCAAGATTTCTCTGCTTATAAGGGCATTAATACCATCATGAGAGCTCCACCCTTATGACTTAATCACCTCCCAAAGGTCCCGTTTCTAAATACCATCACATTGGGTATTATGGTTTCAACATATGAATTTTTAGGAGGACACAGATATTCAGTACATGGCACCTGCCTTTTGCAATATGACTTTGTAGTTTCTGCCCACAAAAAGTGGAGTTTATTTTTCCTGCCCTTGAATATGAGCTGGACTTATAATTTGCTTTAGCCAACAGAATGTGACAGAAGAGACATACGAGTGCTGAGTCAAAGCCCTTGAGTCTTGTACACTCCTGCTTGCTTTTTCAGAGCTCTATCCAGCTGCCATGTGAACAGAGCTAGATTAGCCTGCTGGAAGATGAGAGTGTGTGGAGGGAGATGAACTATACTAGCTGACACCATCCTATACCAGCCAATTACTAACAAGCCCAACAGCTGACCACTGATGCATGAATGAGCCCAGCCAATACTAGGAAGGCTGCCCACCTAAGCCCAAACCAAATTACTGACCTCCAGAATCTTCAGCTAAATAAGTGGTTGTTTTAGCCACTAAATTGGGGGATAGTTTGCTACACAGCAACACATAACTGATAGAGAACATCAGGAAGCAAGAACAAAGGCAAAAAAGAGAAGAAAACTGCCACAGGCATAGTACAACAAAATTTCCCAAACCTAACAGATGAGTTTCCATGTTGAGAGAGTCCACCAAATATCCACTCTAATATGTGAAAAAAAAATCCTACACTAAGGACATCTTTGTGAAATTTCAGAATACTAGAAGAGAAGTTCCTATGAACTTTCAGAAATGAAACAATGGTCATATAGAAAGAATCTGGAGTAAAAAGTAGTACAAATGGCATTGGAGTTCCCATAGGCAACCCTGGAAACTAGGAAACCATGGAGAAAATGCCTTCAAAATGCAGAGAGAATGATTTCCTCCTGATAAGTGTATGATCAAAGTGGGGGTGTGTAATAAAGACATTTGCAAACACTCAAGGTCCCCAAAACGTGTTGCCCTGCATCCTTTCTCAGGAAGCTACTGGAGGATGTGCCTCAACAAAATGAATAGGTAATATATTTATACTTATGTATGGGTCAAGTGTACTTGAATTAGTATACTTACACTTACCCAGGAGGATTAAAAACATGTCCACAAAAAAACTTGCATAAACGTGCATATGAAACTAGCAGCATTATTTATAATAGCCAGAAAGTATAAACAATCTAAATGCTTATCAACAGGTAAATGGATAAACAAAATGTGATAGATCCGTACAATGGAATATTATTTGGCCATAAAAGGGACTTAAGTATGGATACATGTTATAACATGGATGAACCTTGAAGACATTATGCTAAGTGAAGGAAGCCAGACACAGAAGGTCATATATTATATAGTTCTATTGATTCGAAATGTCTAGAATAAGCAAATCCATAGAGACAGTAAGTATATTAGTGGTTTCCAGGACCTGGAGGGAGGAAGGAATGGGAAAATGAGTGCTAAAGGATATGGGGTTTCTTTCTGGGGTGATTAAAATGTTCTGGAATTAGATAGTGGCACAATTCTGTGAATGTAATAAAATCACTCAGTTGTAAGTTTTTGAAGTGGCCACCCTACAAGGGTGAATTTTATGGGATCTGAATATTATTTCAATTAAAAATGCCTACATACATTGACAGAGTTGAATTCTGCAAATTTAGAAAATAAGGGCTTCAACATAAGAAACAGGCAAAAGGGAATGCCAAGGATAGTATTAAAATCTTAGGACTGTGCAGCAGTGGAAGTGACAATGCCAGATTAGAACAGTAGGCAAGGGACTCTGAGAAAGATGTCTCCAATTCAAAAATGAAGCTGGTGTTGTATAAGTTCTTTATATATTTTGGATATTACCCCTTACTGTGTATATAATTTTCAAATATCTCCTCCTATTCAGAAAACAGTATGGAAGTTCCTCAAGAAATTAAAAATAGAAATATTAGATGATCCAATAATTCCATTATTGGGTATTTACCCAAAGAAAACAAAAACATTAATTTGAAAAGATATATGCACCCCTATGTTTATTGCAGCATTATTTACAATAGCCAAGATAGGGAACCAACCTAAGTGTCCATCAAGAGACAAAAGGAAAAGACACACACACACACACACACACACACACACATGAGAAAGGAAGATATAGGAAGATATATATCCTGTATCTCCCACTCCCCTTCACCCATTTTTCCCAATCCATGCTCCCACCCACCTGCCACACCCAGCGACCATAAGTATATTCTCTATTTATAGGCCCGATTCTGCTTTTTGTTGTTTGTTCATTTGGATTTTGGGGGATTAGATTCCACTTATGAATGAAATCCTATGGTATTTGTTTTTCTCAGTTGATTTATTTCACTTAGCATAATACCCTCTTGGTCCATCCATGTTGTCTCAAATGGCACAATCTTATCCTTTTTAATGGATGTGTAATATTCCATTGTATGCAAGTGTTATCTGTGTGTATGTGTGTGTGTATGTGTATATATATATATATATATATATACACACACATATATAGTCACTATATATATAGTCACACTATATGACTCAGCTGTGAGGAACAGTTGCACATTAATAATGTAAACACAAATACATACATACTTAAAAACTGATATAACAATATTACCAGGAGGGGAGGCACATGTGTGTTTGTAGACAGGAAATGGAGAGGGATTTATCAGTAGATGATATCTAAAATTGAAAACTCAAGAAATAGAAGTATAGTCAAGTTATATAGAAATATGGATATAAATGCCAGGAAAAAAAACAGCTAAAATAGTTTAAAAACATTTGCTTCGGAAGTCTTTTCCTGCCTCATCCATCAAACTTCTAATTTTTACTTGAAAACAGCTCTTCCCATTGGGCAAAAGCCATATTCTCTTTCTGTTAAAAATGCAGATGATGGGTTGGAAGGATTAATAGTGATATACTTACTGATGAATTGGTTCTGGCTTTCTGTTATCTATCTATCTGTTTGTCTGCCTATCTGTTCATATGTCCCTCCAAGAAAACCATGTCGTACTGATCACGCCATTGTTTAAAGAGGAAAGACATAAGAGAAATGCTTGTAAATATTATGAGTTGTTTTGCATCGTTTTGAGATGATTGGTGTCAGAATTCTGAGCTTTTATAGCTCAAAGCATGAAATGAAAATTGAAAAAATAAAAGAAATGGGCTAGTATTCAACAGTAATTCCTCCCTTTTTTTTTTTTTAATAACAGAACCTTGATTTTTTTTTTTTAAGTCTTCATGTTCCTCTGTGCAGCCCTAGCCCCAGAGACTGGCTCCAATCCAGTCATGATCATTATTGTCACCAGCATAGGAAGAGGCATGTGACCCAATTCTAACTGATGAGATATTAGAAAAGTCTCCCAGGAGGGAGTCTGTGGTCGATTTCATAGTTCTTAAAATAAAACACAATAACATGGCTCCCTCTTTTACTCTGAATACTACAAGAATGTGGTGCCTGGAGTCACTACAGCCCTCTGCAGGTCGGGAGAAAGAGAAGGTGGAGATAAGATAGGGCCTTAATGGCAAGGTTGAACCAACTCTGGAACTACCTTTCTTTGGGGCTTATATGAGCCAATTAATCTTGTCTCTTTTTTTATTAATTAATTAACTTTTTAATTTACATCCAAGTTAGCATATAGTGCAACAATGATTTCAGGAGTAGATTCCAGTGATTCATCTCCTAGCGCTCATCCTAACAAGTGTCTTCCTTACTCATTTAACCCATTCCCCCTCCCACAACCCTTCCAGTAACCCTCTGTTTGTTCTCCACATTTAAGAGTCTCTTATGCTTTGTCCTCATCCCTGTTTTTATATTATTTTTGTTTCCCTTCCCTTATGTTCATGTGTTACGTATCTTAAATTCCTCATATGAGTGAAGTCATATGATATTTGTCTGACTGACTAATTTTGCTTAGCATAATACCCTCCAGTTCCATCCACGTAGTTGCAAATGGCAGGATTTCATTCTTTTTGATTGCTGATTAATACTCCATTGTGTGTGTGTGTGTGTGTGTGTGTGTGTGTGTGTGTATACCACATCTTCTTTATCCATTCATCTGTCGATGGACATTTGTGCTCTTCCCATACTTTGGCTATTGTTGATAACACTGCTATAAACATTGGGGTGCATGTGCCCTTTCAAAAAGCACACCTGTAACCCTTGGATAAATACCTAGCAGTGCAATTGCTGGGTCAAAGGGTAGTTCTATTTTTAATTTTTTGAGGAACCTCCATACTGTTTTCCAGAGTGGCTGGAAATTTTAGCCACTCTGACTGATGTGAGGTGGTACCTCATTGTGGTTTTAATTTGTATTTCTCTGATGATGAGTGATGTTGAGCATTTTTTCATGTGTCGGTTGGCCATCTGGATGTCTTCTTTGGAGAAGTGTCTATTCATGTCTTTTGCCTATTTCTTCACTGGATTATTTGTTTTTTGGGTGTTGAGTTTGATAAGTTCTTTATTGTTTTTAGATACTAACCCTCTATCTGACATGTCATTTGCAAATGTCTTCTCCCATTGCCTTTTAGTTTTTCTGATTATTTCCTTTGCTGTGCAGAAGCTTTTTATCTTGATGAGGTCCCAAGAGTTCATTTTGCTTTCATTTTCTTTGCCTCTGGAGACGTGTTGACTAAGAAATTTTGCAGCTGAGGTCAAAGGGGTTTTTGCCTGCTTTCTCTTCTAGGACTTTGATGACTTCCTGCCTTATATTTAGGTCTTTCATACATTTTGAGTTTATTTTTGTGTATGGTGTAAGAAAGTGGTCCAGGTTCATTCTTCTGCATGTCGCTGTCCGGTTTTCCCAGCACCACTTGCTGAAGAGATTGTCTTTATTCCATTGGATATTCTTTCCTGCTTTGTCAAAGATTAGTTGGCCATACATTTGTGGGTCTATTTCTGGGTTCTCTATTCTGCTCCATTGATCTGTCTGTTTTTGTGCCAGTACCATACTGTCTTGATGATTACAGCTTTGTAATACACCTTGAAGTCTGGATTTGTGTTGTTTTTCAAATTGTCTTATGTTGAGAGTTGTATTACTTGCAGCTAAAAGCATCCTGAATGAAACAAAGACCCATATCTAAACACACATGGTTAATTTTCAGAACAGCCAGGATCAAGAGAAAGTCCTAAAAAGCTTCCAGAGGGGAAAAAGCCCTCTAAGAAATGGGAGTCAGACAAGTAGTGGACTGGCAGCACTGCCAGATGCTGGAACACTATGGAACAGAGCTTGCAAATCTTGAAGGAAAATGGCTCCAATCTAAAAAGCCCAGCCAAAGAAACCATAAAGTATGAGGACACATTAAAGAAACTTTTAGATTCCTGTGAATTCAAAAAGTTCACCTCCCATGCATTTTTTCTTAGGAAGAATACTCCAGCAAAATAAGGGAATGAACAAACAAATGGGAAAACTAAGACTCCAGGAAACAATGGTTCCAAACCCAGAATAACAGTCAGAAGAAGCCCCAAGTCTGCAAATGAACAGTAAGGCATCACACTGGAGCAGGAGGTCAGAGGCTTGGGAAGGAGAACCTATGGGGAAAAAAAGGCTCCATGAAGTACAACGTGCTTCCAGCACAGGAAGTTATGACAAGGGCAGACCATGTAAAGATGGAAACAGAAAGGCATCAAGATACTCCGTGAAAATATATATGAAGCACCTGATCCAAATTAGCATACGATTTGGGTGGGATTCAAGAATAAGAATGAAGTGAATTCTAAGCAATATAGAATGGTAGGAAGCTGGGAACTAGCAAGCATGTGTTGAATAAGATGTATGCTTCTTCTCTTCAAAAGAAAAGCAAACTGAGCATAAAAGATATGATCCAGGGGCGGCTGGGTGGCTCAGTTGGTTAAGCATCTGATCTTGATCTCAGCTCAGGTGGTGATCTCACGGTTTGTGAGATGGAGTCCAGCATTGGGCTTTGCGCTAACAGTGTGGACCCTGCTTAGGATTCTTTCTCCCTCTCTCACTGCCTTCCTCTTCTCTCTCTCTCTAAGTAAAGAAATAAACTTAATAAAAAAATTTAAATATATGATCCAAATATGAAACAAACCAAAATATATTACGATCTTGAATAGTAGACAATGTGAAACACAGACCAAGTGAAACATTTTTTTCAGTGACCCGAGGATACTGACAGTAGATCCAAAAAGAAGGAAACCTAATTCTGGCACATGACTTGCCTTGGCAGTGGCAAAATTTAAGCAGTGAAAATCACATTAGCTTGATTTTTGCTTGTATGTTGGTTTTCACCTTTGAGAATCAACCTATAAATAAAACTACAGATAAACTTTATCAATCTTGACAGTGTAAGAGTAGAGATGTGTCAACACAAGCTGGTAAGCAGAGCTGAGTGTGAGTGGAGACATAATGTCCCCATGTCACAGAATAAGGAATTAAGAAACACGGACTATGGTTGCCTTGGAATAGGAAATAATATAGGAAAAGATATTTATATTATCTAAATGACTTATTTTGATTTTAATGAGAATGCTTACAATGTTTCACCAGTAAATATGTTTGCTGTGGTGTGTTATTTTAATTTTATTCCATTTTTTATTTTTAAGCAGTTTTACATTTACAGAAAAAATTAAGTGGAAAGCACAACGTTCCCATAAACCACTTACCCCACTAATTTGCCTATTTTTAACATCTTGCATTAGTGTGGCACATTTGTTATAATTGATGAGCCAATACTGATAACTATGTTTTTTTTTTTTTTTTTAGGTTGAAAATGTTTCCTTTTACTTTTAACTTGTTGAGAATTTTGCTCAGGGTTAGTGTCATGTTTTTAAATTTAAGAAATGTACCAAGATGAGGGGTGCCTGGGTGGCTCAGTCGGGTAAGCCTCCAACTTTGGGTCCGGTCATGATCTCACTGCTTGTGAGTTCGAGCCCCACATAGGGCTCTGTGCTGACGGCTCAGAGCCTAGAGCCTGCTTCAAATTGTGTGTGTGTGTGTGTGTGTGTGTGTGTGTGTGTCTGCCCCTCCACCACTCGCTATCTCTGCCTCTCAAAAAAATGAATGAACGTTAAAAAAAAAAGAAATGTACCAAGATGACTATTTATCTTCCCCTTAACATGCTAGTAAATTACATTAATAGATTTCCAATATTGAAATAACAGTGAGAAAAAATGGACTCATCAATAACTAGTTTTTGGATGATTTGGAGAAAAAAATAACTTTGATTCCTTTCTCACACACCACACCCAAAAGTAAATTCCAGACCTATTAAAGATCTAAATGTAAAACTCAAAACCATGAAAGAATCAGAAGATAGTAAAGAATATTTTTGTAATCTTGGGATTGGAAAAGACTTCCTAACCAAGAACCAGAAGGAAAAGATGAACAAATTTAATGACATAAAAACATAAACATTTTTACTACAAAACAAGAGAAAAGATGGGGCGCCTGGGTGGCGCAGTCGGTTAAGCGTCCGACTTCAGCCAGGTCACGATCTCGCGGTCCGTGAGTTCGAGCCCCGCGTCGGGCTCTGGGCTGATGGCTCAGAGCCTGGAGCCTATTTCCGATTCTGTGTCTCCCTCTCTCTCTGCCCCTCCCCCGTTCATGCTCTGTCTCTCTCTGTCCCAAAAATAAATAAACGTTGAAAAAAAATTAAATTATAAAAAAAAAAACAAGAGAAAAGAAAATAAAAACTGCCACTAACAAAAAGGAAAAAGAGGGGCACCTGAATGGCTCAGTCAGTTAAGCATTGGACTCCTGGTTTTGGCTCAAGTCATGATCTCATGATTCGTGAGTTTGAGCCCCACACGGGGCTTCATGCTGACAGTGCAGAGCCTGCTTGGGGTTCTCTCTCTCTTCCTCTCTTTCTGTCCCTCCCCACTCGCTCTGTCTCTCTCTCAAAATAAATAAAGTTAAAAAAAAAGGGAAAAGATAAGGGACCGGCTGAGAAATAATATTCACTATACATAGTAGACAAAGAATTCATATCCATAATATATAAAGAGGCTCTGCGTATTGGCAAAAGAAGCAGCAACATGATAGAAAATGAACAAAGGATATAAACAGGCAATTCACAGAAGAACTCCATTTATAAGCATGTAAAGAGATGTTCAGTATCCAAATGTAAGTGAAACCCAGAGACCCATCAGAATGGATAAAAATTAAACGGGTTGTGTGGCCGGAGGGTGGTGGGATAGGGTGGGACAGCAAAGAGAGACCCTAGGGAAGACGAGGGGAGCTGAAGGGCTTGTGCCAGGCTGTGAGGTTGGCCAGAAGCAGAGCTGCATGCTTCTGAGACTTCCCAGCATGGAAGGCTGGTGGGAAGCTCCAGGCACAAGGCCCATAACTAATCCCATGTGGCAGTTGGTTGTGGTCAAGTGGCCGTGAATGGTGGGGGTCTGGTTAGAAAACTGGGTGCTTGGTCTTCTTCCCTCTCAATGCCCCCCCACTGCCCCTTACCACCCCCCTCCAGAGGCAGAAAACCCCAGTACTCCAGCTGTGCCCAGCTCTCTTGAGCTCTGATGGGGGGCCACACACACAGAGCAGTAGCAGATGGAGAAAACAGGGATTGGAGAGGAACAACAATACCATTTCTTTCCACCACATTTTGCCCTGCTAAAGACTTTTTTCAAAAATCAGTTACTATAAATTCATCAGGAAAAAAAAATTAATGACAAATGGAAAATCATGGACCAATTTAATGATCTATAATTCATCATAGGACCACAGCAAATGAAACCATTTCCATTTCCTTTTATTTGAGGGTTTATTTACTCAAATTATGGATGGGTGGGCTTATTCCCAGCCTCAGAGTTAACTTGCAACCCAGCAATGGGCAGAGAAGGGGAAGTATCATCCCAGGGACAGATGATGCCACTTGTCTCCATTCTCTTGTTTTTGTCTCTACCTTGGGGTACCCTAGACCCACTCATCCTCACTGTCAGTGCCTATCCAGGTCCTTCCACAAATCCTTCCTTCTTGGCCTGAACAAATCCTTTTCTGTGGTAAATAATCTTGCTTCTGTGTCCCTTTCTCTTCCTGGATCAAAATAAGCCTGAGGTCTCCCCAGGGTCTCCATGCTGGGATGTCTTCTTGGGTGAGACTGCTGTCTCCCCCAAGTCCCACAAATTTTTATAACTTTATAAGTTGTGTTTTCATTTTTTCACTTAGTTTAAAATATCTTAAAATTTCTCTTGAGATTTCTTCTTTAGGGTTTTCCAGTTACTTTCTGTTATTTCTAGTTTAATTCCATTGTGATCTGAGACCAGATGCTGTGTGATTTCTATTCTTCTAAATTTGTTAAGATGCATATTATGGCCCAGAGGGGCAGGAAGAAGGATGCACACATCCTGGAGCTGCATCTAGAACATTGTTTCAAGGTCATCTCTCCAGAACTGCTCTCTTAGAAATTCTGCACAATCCACCCTCTCTCCCCATCCACATTACCCAAGACACTTCCAGACCTACTCTAACTCTTCCTCACACAAGGTCCTTCAGAGCACCTAGTCCTCTAGAATATTTCTTTCTCTTTATTCTAAATGACTTCTGCATAGACCTTCATGTGCTCCTGTGATGCTCAGGGTCCATGTGCAAATCACAGAAACCACCTTGCAGGCAGGGAGTTAATAGAAGGGATCGGGGATGCACAAACTCATCTGGGCCAAGTGTGGCTTCAGGAATGGTTCTCCCATTGCAGAACTGGACCCTAAGCGAGCAGCCACCTCTGGTACGATTAGGAAGTGGGGGATGGGGAGTCAGCCACTGGCTCCCAGCACAGCCCCTGTGCTCAGGAAGCCCACCCAGCTCTCAGCAATCAGCCACAAGCCACACCAGCCATATAGATACGCTCCACCTGCCTTTCATGTCCACTGCTGCAGATGAACTTAATGTCTCCTTCACCGTACTTGCCAACAGAGCAGAATGGAAGCAGCAGAAATGAAGCCTCAGCCTCATCTTCTTTTCCAGGTATCTTGTACCTAATTGTCTAATTGCCCCTGCCTCTGACAGTCCAGAGGCAAGTGAGTCTGGGAAATTCAGTCTTGAAATTTGTGGCCTCAAGAAGGCCTTCCATCTAAGGAAGCCAGGATGGAGAGAAGGTGGCCAAACATTATCTGCCACCAGTGCCCATTCCTGGCTGGGACCTGTCATCACTGGCTCCCCCCACCTCTCCCACCCCTGCCTGCATTCTTCATGACTATTCATTCCTTTGAATCTGTAAGTAATAATGTTGTGCCTTACTCTTCCCACCCCAAGGCAGTGTGTGTGTGTGTGTGTGTGTGTGTGTGTGTGTGTATGTGTGTGTAAGAGAAAAAGACAGAAGGGAAAAGGGAGGGAGAAGAAATCTTATAACCACCTTGAAGACAAGGACAGATGCACTTTCTCTGAGTAGGGTGTGAAGCTTGGTTCCTTTTTCTGAGTGATATAGAAGCCACAGAAATCAGACGACATTAAGTGAGCATTGAGCAGATCAAGCTGGAAGTACTTTCAGGGGAGACTCAAGGATATGAGAAGCCCCAGAGGGATGGGAGCTATCATAGACTATATATAGACAATCCCATGTCACTGCAGGTCAGTTTTTGGCCATCAAGAAAACTAGGAAAAAACCCTCCAGTTTCAAAACTGGTTGGACATGGGAATTACAGGTCAGGGATTGTCAGACATTGTACTTTTGTGCTATCTCTGGTTTCTCATTTCAGTGTCACATATTTGTAGGTAGGCAACTCATTATATAGCAGAGAAAACCAAAGCCAGGGGCAGGAAAAATTACCCTCATGTGGTCCTGGCAGGCGTGCAGTAGTAATGCTGAAAAGAGGCTGCAAGCTTTCTGACACTTCGAATGCCAATGTTTGTGGAGGAAGACCTGGGGGTGGAGGCCAGTGTTGACATCATGAGGAACACCTAATGCATACCCTAGATTTAGTATTCAAAAGACTCATATTATTCAAGACTCTTTCAGTTGCAAGAGACTACACCAACTCAAAATCACCTATAAGTTTAAAAGGAGGGCAGGTGGGGTACTTACTGCTTTGTGAAATGGGGAACGCCATAGGAGCATCCAACTTCACGCATAGCTGGACCCAGGAGCTACGTTGCCCAGCAGCTGCAGTGAAGGCTACGATTGGCCCAGCTTTGGTTGCTCCTGCCCATTGATGGGGTGGAATTCCCCATTGGCTGGATCTGGGTCACATGTGAATCCTGGAGCCAGAAGGTGGGGTCATCCTCAACTGAGAGAAGGAAGGAGGGGTTGTCTCCTCAAAAGAGCTGGCCAGACAGAACACATGCACCTTCAATCCTACACCACATGCTAATTTCAGCCCCAAACTGGCCTGACACCCACAAAGAGGGGAAAGGACTCTTTCTGAGGCTGAAATATGTCTCATGAGGTGGAAGACTCTTCTCCACTACCCATTTCTCTCCTTCACCTGACCGTCAGGCTCAGCAAGTCTGCAGGGGCATATTAAAGTATAAAAGCCACAGAAACAAAATTGAAAATAAAATTTATGACCCTTTTTCAAACCAATATCCTAAAGCTGACCAAGATAGCCAACCAGATGTAGTCCTCTAAATTGCAGGAGAAATTTAACGGGCACTTATATTAAACCACACACACACGGGGGAGTCTTGGGCATTTTCTAGCTCCCCAGGGAATGAATGAAGAATGTCTTAAAGATCTTGCTTGAGATAGAGAGATAAGGTGTACTTGCCAACTATCAGCTCATCTCTTTCTTATTTCTGCTAGTCTCATTGATGCTCATCCATTACAGGGTCCTCAGGCCACCTTGGCAGGCCCGTTATTGCTACAGAAAAGTTCTGAGGAAGCCAGAGAACTTCTGTTTCTCTGGCATAGAGATACAGGTGGTGGGGCAAGTATCTGAGCCAGATGTCTTGCCAAAGATGGCCCATTCTATTTCGATGTATGGATGGATACACTGGATGGATAAGAGGCCATAGTGCGGGCTGACCACAAAACCCAGCACCCCACAGCCCACTGTCCCTCACGGAGAACCTCTCCAAGATTTCAGAGGGAAGACTATGCATAAGCAGCATAGATCCTTCACCCAGAAGACTCAGAACCATGAGGCAGCGGCCAACGTTCCACTATGGCAGGCCTGTTGCTTGCCCATCCAACAGTTCTTCTCTGTTCTTTCTTCCTGACAGAACTCCAGTTGTTTCTGGGTGGCTATTCACTCAGCAATAAAGAATGAATCATGAGTCCCTCCACCAGTAATCAAGGGGGTAGAACAGGTATATGACTGTTTTGGACCAATGACTTCTCCAAAAGGAGAAATCTGGTAGGAAATTGTGGGATCATTTTCTTCCCCAGTGAGAGAAAGGGATGAGATGAAAAGATTTCTATTTTGCTGTCCTCTTTTCTGTGGCTTTGTACACGTGGCTTTACATAACAGGCTGTGTGGCTTTAAGTTGCTGCACCAATCTTAGAGAACTCAGAGAGGCCAATTAATAAGCACAGATCTACCTTGTAGCTGCCTATCCCTGCTTCCCATTGGATTAGATAATAATACCTGTATTGCATGAACTGGTACTATATTCTGTTATTTGCTGCTCAAAGCAACCAAATATTACACTCACAGTTAGCCAGCTGGCTTGAGACAGAACCTGGACAAGATGACAGATCCTACCTACTTGGAATTCCACTTTTAAATGTTTTCCACATCCACTTGGGGCATGCACCAAATGATGGATACATACTTGCATTGGGGTCATATCTCCGCTCACATCTGGAATTGTCAGGGAGAATTTCTACTGACACCCACTGTAGGCTTGTATCACACTGGTTAGCACTACTAGATAATTTGTATATTTCTTGCTTTTTAAAAATTAAGCTTTTGGGGCGCCTGGGTGGCGCAGTCGGTTAAGCGTCCGACTTCAGCCAGGTCACGATCTCGCGGTCTGTGGGTTCGAGCCCCGCATCAGGCTCTGGGCTGATGGCTCAGAGCCTGGAGCCTGTTTCCGATTCTGTGTCTCCCTCTCTCTCTGCCCCTCCCCCGTTCATGCTTTGTGTCTGTCCCAAAAATAAATAAACGTTGAAAAAAAATTTAAAAAAAAATTTAAAAAATTCCCATTATTTGGTCATTTCAAGAATATTACCTAAATGAACTCATATACTAAGTAATCTGTTGGGTTTGTTTGTTTGTTTGTTTTTCCCTCAGCTTAATTCCCTGGAGATTCATATGCATTGTTGAATGTATCAGTAGTTATTCCTTTTTGTTGCTGAGTAGTCTTCTTGGGGGTGATGTACCACAGTTCAACTTTGTGCTCATGGACAAACCTCTGGTTGGTTTTCAGTTCTTGGCTATTATGAATAAAGCTGCTATGAACATTCATGTACAGGCTGTTTACATGAACCTAAGTCTTGATTTCTCCAGGATAAGTGCCCAGGAACACAATTGCTGGGTTGTATGGTAATTACAGGTTTATTTCTTAAGAAACCGCCAAACTGTTTTCCAGAGTGGCTGTCCCATCTACATTTCCACCAGCAGTGCATAAGTGAGTGTGCCATTTTCTCTGCATCCTTGCTAACATTTGGTATTGTCACCACTTTTTATTTTAGCCATTATGATAGGTGTGCATTAATATCTCATTGTGGTTTCAATTTGCATTTCCCTAATGGTTGGTGGTATTGAAATCTTTTCATGAGCTCCTCTACACCTGTAGATCCCCTTCAGCGAAATATCTATTCATGCCTTTTGTCCAATTTTCTAATTGAATTGTTTATTTACTTACAGTTGAGTTTCAAAAGTTGTTTATCTGTTACAGATACTGGTCTTTGTCCTTTATGTGGTTTGCAGTGCTTTCTTCTAATCTGTAGCAGCTTATCTTTTCGTTGCTTAACAGAGCCTTTCATAGACCAAAATTTGATGAAGTCAGATTTATCAATTTTCTCTTTATGGATTGTGCCTTTGGTATTAAGATCTCTTTGCCTAGCCCAAAGTTTGTATCCTATGATTCTTTTTTCTTAAAATTTCATAATTCTACATTTTATGTTTAAATCTATAATTTATTTCAACTAACTTTTTTTGTGTAAAGTATGCAGTATAGGTAGAGGCTCATTTTCCCCCCCTCTAGATATCTAGTTTCTCCAGCACCATTAATTGGGAAAAGTCTCTCCTCCCTGCATTGAATTCTTTGTTCACCTTTGTAAAAAAAAAAGAAATCAGTTTGGCATATTTGTGTGGGTCTATTTCTGGGTTTTCTTTTATGTCCCATTGATATATGTTTCTGTCCCTTTACCAATACCACAGAGTCTTGATCACCATTGCTAAACAATAAATCTTGAAATTGGATAGACTTGCTCTTCCCGATTTATTCTTCTTTCTCAAAATTGTTTCAACTCCTCTAGTTCCTTTTCCTTTCCACATAAATTTTAGAATCTATATTTCTATCTGTATATATAGCTACCAAAACACAAAAACAAAAACAAAAAAACTCCCAGAGCGCTTGGTTAGCTAAGTCAGTTCAAGCATCTGACTTTAATTTCAGGCTCAGGTCATGATCTCACAGTTGGTGGGATTCAACCCTGCATCAGGCTCCTCGCCGCCGACAGCACAGAACCTGCTTGGGATTTTCTCTCTGCACCTCTCCTACGCATGCACACTCCTCTCTCTCTCTCTCTCTCTCAATAAATAAACTTAACTCCTGGGATTTTGGTAGGAATTTACATTTAACCAATAGATAAATTTGGAGAGAATTGGTATCTTTACGATATTGTGTTTTCCAATCCATGGACACGATATGTCTAACCATTTGTTTAGAGCCTCTCTGAATTCTATCATCAGTGTTTTGTAAATGTTCAGCATATGAGTCCTATATGTGTTTTGTTAGATTTACATGTAAGTTTTCCTTTTTTCTTTTTTTTTTAGCAATTGTAAATGATACTATATTTTAAATTTCAGTATCCATATGTTTATTAATAGTAGAAAGGAATACAATTGATTTCTGTGTGTTGATCTTCTTGTGTCCTTGCTTAGTTCAGCATTTTGGGGGGTAAATTCCTTGGGATTTTCTCCATAAACAATCATATAATCTGCAAGTAGGGATACTTTTAGTTCTTCCTTTGTGATTTGTATAATTTTTACTTCCTTTTATTACCTTATTTCACTGGTTAGAACTTCTCTACTATGTTGAGTGAGTGATGAGAATGGGCATCTTTGTCTTATTCTCAAACTTAGAGGGAAAACATTCAGTTTTTCAGTTAAGTATTGAGTATAATGTTAGTTGTGTTTTGTAGATGTCCTTTGTCCAGTAGAGAAAGTTATCCTCTACTCCTAGGTTTCCAAGAAATTTTAAATCATTATGTGCATTAAATTATGTTGAATGCTTTTCTGTATCAAGTGATATAATTATATGATTTTTTCTTTCTTAGTCTAAACAGGATTAGGATTGGATTATATTGATTGATTTTTGAATATTGAATCAGGCTTGCATTCTTGGAAATAATCCTACTTGGCACAATTCATTGTTGGCTTTTTAAAGATATATTCCTGAATTGGGTTTTCTAATACTGTGTTAAGAACTTTTGTATCTATATTAAAGTGGGATATTGTCTGTAGTTTAACTTTTTTGTACTATCTTTGTCTGGGTTTGCATTAGGGTAATATTGGCTTCATAAAATGAATTGGAATGTGTTCCCCCCTCTTCTATATTTGGAAAGATTGTGTAGAATGGGTTTTAAATATGCTTTAAATGCTTGGGGAAGCCATCTGTTCCTGGTTATTCTTTCTTGGGAATTTTTAAACAAACAAAAATCTCTGAAACTAATAACTGATAAGAGGAAGGTTGTGATATACAGGGTAATATAAAAATTATCAATTGATTTTCTATAAACTAGAAATGAACAATAATAATTTGAATTGAAAACATAGCACCACTTCATTAGCACCAAAAAATGAAATACTTAAGCATAAATATAACATAATATGTACAAAACATTTATAGAAAGCCATAAAGCTTTGATGAAAGAATTTAAAGAAAACTAACCAAATGGAGATGTATTCCATGTTCATACATAGGAAGACTTAATGTTAAGATTTTACTTCTTCTCAACTATTGTTGATGTATAGATTCAACACAATCTTAATAAAAATCCAAGGTATTTTTGGACACAAATTAACTGATTCTAAAGTTAATATGGAAGGCAAAGGACCCAGAATAGTCAATACAATCTTGAAGAAAAAGAATGAAGTCAGAGGACTGAGACTATCCAGTTTCAATATTTACTGTGAAGATACAGTAATCAAGGAAGTATGGTTTTTGTGAAAGAATAGACAAATGGAACAGAACAGATAACTCAGAAATTGACACCCACAAGTATAGTCAACTGCTCTTTGACAAAAGGCAGCAAAAGCAATTCAACGGAGAAAGGAAAGTCTTTTCAGGGCATGATGCTAGAGAAACTAAACAAACATATACCAAGTAATTCAAACACAGACCTTATGTCTTTCACAAAAATTAACTCAAAATGGATCATAGATCTAAATGTACAACAAAAAACTGTAACACTTATAGGTTATAACATGAGAGAAAAATCTAGATGACTTTGAGTTTTGCAATGACTTTTTAGATACACCAAAAGCACAATGAAAATATTGATAAAATGTATTTCGTTAAAATAAAATAAACTTCTGTTCTATGAATGACACTTTTAAGAGAATGAAAAGATAAGTCATAGACTACAACAAAATATTTGCAAAACACATAACCAATAAGAGAATTGTATACAAAATGTGCAATGAACTCTTCAAAGTCAATAATAAGAAAACAAACAACCCAATTAAAAAGTTGGCAAAAATCTAAATAGGCATCTCAGCAAAGAAGATACGCTTATGACAAATAAGCATATGGGAAGTTGCAAAACATTACATATTATTAATTAATTTCAAATTAAAACAACAATAAGGTACCACTATATACCTATTAGAATGACCAAAATCCAAAATACTGACAATACCAAATGCTGGTATGTGAAGCAAAGGAAACCCTCATTTATTAGTGGTGATATACAAAATGGTATAGCCACTTTGGGAGACAGTTTTGCAATTTCTTACAAAGTTGAATATAGTTTTACTACTCAATCCAATTGCAATTCTTGGTATTTACCCAAATGAATTGAAAGATTACGTCCACACAAAAACCCACACACACGTGTCTATAGCAGCTTCATTTATAATTTCCAAAACTTGGAAGCAACCAAGATATGTCAATGGATATATTATTGTGTTGATGGGTATATAAATTGTGGTACATACATATAATGGAGTATTATTCAGCAACAAAAAGGAAGTGACCTATGAAGCCATGAAAAGATATGGAGGAATCTTAAATGCAAATTATTAAGTGAAAGAAGCTAATCTGAAAATCCTCACACTATACAATTCCAACCATATGACATTTTGGAAAAGGCAAAACTATGGAGATGTTAAAAAGATCAGTGTGGGGGGGGGGTGGCTGGGGAAAAATAGGGATAAATAGGCAGAACACAGAGGATTTTTAGGGCAATGAAACTATTCTGCATGATACTATAATGGTGGATACATGTCTTTATGCATTTGTCCAAACCCATAGAATGTACAACAGCAAGAGTGAATCCTAATGTAAGCTATGGACTTTGGATGATAAGGATATGTCAGTGTAGATTAATCAATTACAACAAATATGCTCTAGTGTGGGATGTTGATAGTGGAGGAAACTGTGAGTGCATTGGAGCAGACAGTATATGGAAACTTTCTGTACTTCCTGCTCAATTCTTCTGTTAACCTAAAATTGCTCTAAAACTGAAAGTCTGTTTTAAAAAATCTGTAGAACTGTACAGATGAGTGACCCTAATGTAAATTATGAAATTTAGTCAATAACAATATATCAATATTGGTTCACCAATTGTAACATATGTACTACATTGATGCAATAATATCAGTAATGGGGGAACCTGGAAGCAGACTGTAGGGAAAATCTCTGTACTTTCTGCTCAGATTTTCATAAACCTAAAACTGCTCAAGGGGCGCCTGGGTGGCTCAGTTCATTGAGTGTCCCCCTCTTGATTTCAGCTCAGGTCATGCTCTCACTGTTCATGGGATTGAGCCCCATGTGCTGTCTGAGTTGACAGCACAGAGTCCGTTTGAGATTCTCCCTCTCTCCCTTTGCCCCTCCCTCACTCTTTTTTTCTCTCTTTCAAAATAAATAAACTTAAAAATGTAAAACTGCTCTAAAAATGCAAGTCTATTAATTTTTAAAAATTTAATCTGCCTAATTGCTATAAGGCTATTCAAGTTATCTAATTAATATTGGCAAATTGTGGTAGTTGGTACATTACAAGAGATTGATCTGTTTCTTTTTATCTGTCAAAGTTATGTGTTTGTAGTATTTTAAAAAAATTGTTTTGATATCTAACAAAGCCTGTGGTAATATCCACTGTTTGATTCCTGATATTGGTAATGTGTGTCTTTTTTTTTTTTTGTCAGTCTTGCTGAAGTTTTGTCAATTTTATTGGTCTTTTATTGAATTTTGGATTAATTTTATTGTTAGCATTATTGATTCTTTGAAAAAATGCATTTTTTATCTTTTAAAAAACAAGATTTTTGTTTATTTTTTATTCTTTTTCTATTTTCAGTTTTATTTATTTCTTCTTTGTCTTTATTATTTCCTTTCTTTTACATGCTTTAGCTTCATTTTGTCTTCTTTTTCTAGATTCTGAAGTGAGAGCTTAGGTGACAAATTTGACACTTTCCTCTTTTCTAATGTAAGTATTCAGTGCTATATATTGGCCTTAAAGTACTGATTTAGTTACATATCATAAATTTTGATGTTGTATTTTCATTTTCCTTTAGTTCAAAGTATTTTTTAAATTTCCCTAGTAACTTCCTCTATGACTAAGATTATTTAAACATATGCTGTTCAGTTTCAAGTGTCTAGAGATTTTCTCATTTTCTTTCTTTTGTCAATTTCTAGTTTAATTACATTACAGATGGAGAAAACACTGTATGGTTTCAATTTTAAAAAATGTTTTAACGTTTATTTATTTCTGAGAGACAGAGCACAAGTGGGGGAGGGGCAGAGAGAGAGGGAGACACAGAATCCGAAGCGGGCTCCAAGCTCTGAGCTGTCAGCACAGAGCCTAGCATGGGGCTTGAACTCACGAATCGTGAGTTCATAACCTGAGCCAAAGTCGGATGCTTAACCGACTGAGCCACCCAGGAGCCCCTGTATGGTTTCAATTTTTTAAATTTGTTTTTTATTTAATGGGCCAGGATATGATCTGTGGTGGTGTATGTCCTTTGGGCATTAGCAAGAGTGTGTACCATATGTTGTTGGGTGGAGTGTTCTCTACATGTCAGTTCTGCTGGTTAATGGTGTTGAGTTCTATATTCTTCTTCATTTGCTCTCTAGTTGTCCTATCAATTGTTGAGAGAGGGGTGGTGAAGTCTCCAACTATAATGTGAATTTGTCTATTTCTGCTTTAAGTTCTATTAGTTTTGCTTCACATATTTTTAGAGCTCTGTTGTTTGGCACATGCACCTTTAATTTGCTATGTCTTATTGATGGATTGACCTATTTATCACTATATAATTTATCTCTACTTAGTAATTTTCTTTTCTCTGAAGGCTATTTTATCTGATATTAATATAGTTACTTGTTCTTTCTATTTACTAGTGTGGCATGTAATATTTTTTCCCATCCTTTAACTTTTACCCTACCTATATAGTTATATTTGAAACGAATTTCTGTTAGCATATAGTTGGGTCATGTTTTCTAACATGCTCCAAATTTCTGTGTTTTAAGCAATGTGTGTATATCATTCACATTTAATATGATTGTTGCTATGTTAGGGGTTAGGTTGGTGATTTTACTTTGTTTTCTGTCATCTTTGTTTTCTTTTTCCTGCTTTCCTGTGGGTTACTTGAACACTTTTTTTAAAAATTCTGTTTTATATAGAGTGTTTTTCAGTAAATCTCCTTGTATAGCATTTTTAGTGGTTATAAATTATATATATGTAATATATCAGTCTACTCATGTGAACGTTGTACCAGTTTGCATGAAGCACAGGAATCTTACCTTCCCTTACATCCCTTTTCCTTCTAATGTTTATAGTACAATTTTCTTAAATATTTTTCTACATTTAGAACTTCATCACAGTATTATAATTTTTATTACAACTTTCAAATATAAGAAATGCAATAGGTGAAGTAAAACGTATTATATTTATATTATGTTCAACCTTATCTTTACTCATTCATTATTCTTTCCAATGTTTCAAGAGTCCTTTTATTATTTTCTTCCTCTTATAGAACATCCATTAGCTGTTCTTTTAGGATAAACCTGCTGACAACAAATTCCCTTAGTTTTACTTCATCTAAGAACAGTTTGGTTTCCTCCTTTATTTCTGAAGAATATTTTCTCTGGATAAAGAATTCTAGGTTGAAAGTTATTTACTGTCAGCACTTGTGCCACTTCCTTCCATAGTTTCCTCCCTAGTTTCTAAAGAGGAAATTTGCTGTCATTTGAATTGATTTCTTCCCTGTAAGTGATGTGTTGTTTTTCTTTTGCTGTCAAGAGTTTTACTTTGTTTTTAGTTTCCAGACATTCAATTATGAAGTGTTGGAATGAACTTCATTAGATTCATCCTATTTGGAAATAAACATCTTGAATTTGTACATTTCTACATTGGTCTTTTGCCAAATTTCGAGTGTTTTCAGCTATTATTTCTTCAAGTCCTGCCCTTTGCCCCTCTCTTTCTGGGACTCCAATGACCCAAATGTTAGATCTCTTATACCCCCAAAGATATCTGAGATTGCTGGTTGTTTTCAGTCTATTTTGCCTCTATAGTTTAGATTGGGTAATTGTTATTCTTCTGTATTCAAGTTCACTGATTCTTTCTTCTTTCCCTTCCATTCTGCTGTTGAGCCTACCCACTGAGCTTTTTATTTCCATTGCCATATTTTTCAGTTCTAAAAGTCCCATTTTCTTCTTTATATCTGGTATTTCTCTTCTGAGACTTTACACTTTTCATTTGTTTAAAATGTATTTCTAATTTCTCATTGAAACATTTTTGTCATGCTTGCTTCAAAGTTATTATCATAAGCAGCTTTTTCTGCCCATGGATCCTGTCCCTGTGCTTTAATAAAACCACTTTTTGCACCAAAGACGTCTCAAGAATTCTTTCTTGGCCTAGGCTCTGGACCTTTACCACTCCACAACCCCACCACTTAATATATAAAATATATAATACAAAAGACTATCAAATAAAGTTATTGTCATACAATTCTATTATCTCTGTCATCTCAGTGTTATCATGTATTGATTGTTTTTTTCATTCAGGTTAAGATTTTCCCAAGTTCTTGGTATAATGAATGATTTCAGTAGAAACCAGGACACTTGGGTATTATGTTATGAGACTCTGCATATTATTTAAATCTTCTGTTTTAGAAGGCTTCTGTGACACCGCTCTCTAGCAGTTAAACAGAAGTCACTGCCTTGGTATTGCCAGGTGGGGATAGAAGTCCAGGCTTATCACTCAGCTTCCATTGGCACCAGGGAGAGGAAGAATTACTTGTTGCTGCTGACAGGGGTGGAAATTCTGGCTCCCTAGTAGGCCTTTCTGGGAGAAGCAGCAGTGCTTCACTACTGTTTTCCTCATGGTTTCTTCTGACACCATATGTCAGGAAGTGTTGTGCCTCATAACTGCCTGGTGTGGATTAAAATCCCAGTTCTCTACACAGGCTTTATGAAACCATTTCATCAAGGAAGTTGGAGTGCTTTGCTTTACAACCTGAGAAGGGTGGAAGTCTAGGCTCCCCTACCTGGCATGGGTAGGGATGGTGCCATATTTTTCCTGGGGTGTTTGGCTGGACTACAGCAGTTACTGACTAAAATTTTTCTATCTTACTAAGCTATTCCCTTTCTGGTCTTTTGTCTAGAAGTAACAGGCTTTAGTTGGGACTTTTTTTGTTTGCACTTGGTGTTTTTAGGTCACCTGCTTCTTCAGCTCCATACCTCGGTATGTGGAGCAAAAAGAACTCAGAGAACTCATTGCCATGTTGTTTCTTGGGTCCTGCAGACCCTAGTTAGTCTTCCTTCTTCTCTCAAACTTTCAGAGGCTTCTTATATTGCTTTAATATATAATGCCCAGTGTTTAAATTATATTGAGAGAAATAGCAGAAGTATGTGGATGCCACCTTCCTGGGCAATGTGCATTTTTAAATGTCAATTTTCCTTCATTTGCTCAAGATCAGGAACCTGAGTTGATTTATCACAGTACAGAATGAATACCCTTTAAATATTTTGTAAATCTCTGAGACCACATTATAATGCTTTGCTTCTGAGGCAAATTTGCAGAACAAAAACTGTCCTAATTCTACTGTAGTGTTAGGATGTAGCACAATGGTGTAAAGCTCATGGAAATGTTCAGATAATTTACCAAGGATTTCAGGATACTAATTCACTTTTTTGTAGGTTGGCTTTTATATAAATGTGAGACCAAATTTATTCATTTGTTTGTTTATTTATCTATTTGTGTATTTCATTTCTGTTACTATTGGAGACTGAGACAGAATTAGTGAAGTCAATCATGCCATCTAGCCAGACAACATCCTGCCCCCAAGTTGCATAGGTCCTTCTGAGTCTTTATGAGGGACCCTGGCAGTGCTCCCCATGGTTGCATATTTTTATGAAACTTACAACAATAGGGATGTAAATCGTATTTTCTTGTGATCACTTTGTTTCCACTCTGATTTCGTCTCTATTACATGTTCCCTGTTGTTGGGTTATTTTGGGGTGGCTGCAGATCTGTTAAGAGGAAGTGAGCTGGGGAATACATTTAATTTGAGTTCAGTGGGATATATTTATATGATTCATAGTTACTTCAGTGTCTAGTTAAATTATTGGAAGCTATCTGATATAGAATGGCTTCCAAAAGTTTGCTTACTGCCCATTGTGTTGACACTCTTAGCAGGTTACAAGAAAAGACTGCAGACTAACTGAATAAAAGATTTAATCAGTTGAAGGAGTATTTCAGATTGGCCACTGCACAAGAAACTTGATAAGATTTTCCCCAAAGTGGAAATAATCAAGTAATGACATTATTTGGTAATGACATTACTGAATTCAGACATTTCAGACCAGGAAGTTGTGAAGCTGAAAATAACTTTTCTAACCTATCAATAAGGAAATCAAATGTAATCAGCATCGCTAAAAGAAAGCTTCATTTATTTTTCAATTCTCTACATGGAAAATACCATTGCAAAATTATCATCCAAAAATATAAGAAAGAGATACCTAGAGATAAGTTAGGTTAGAAGAGTCATTTTTAAAAGTACATTATTTTTCAGAATGTTGTGATATTTGTTGTTTAAAAGTTGTAATTTATTATGATTTCTTTTCTCATTAAATAGATATTCACTTTTTATGTAGTACTTAGTTTTATTTGCATCATTTTATGTTCTTTTTTAAAAAGCCTCCCAATTATATAAACTTTGAGCCCCATGAACCTCAATCTGCCCGGAGGAGGCCATTCTTCCAGCTTGTGAACACCCACAGAACCACATAGTTTGGTTTAGTCAGGAGGGGATTTATTGATGTGTATGAGAAGTCTCCCAGCACCATCAGGAAGATTGAAGGTCTTGGCTCTGGCTGAGTTTCCAGAACCACAGAACCACAGAGCTTGGCTTGCTGAGCTCAATGCCAACCCACTTCCACCACGCTGGGGCTGATGCCTCCACTGCCACTGACTCTGGAACGACCACTTCAGCTGCCCTCGGCATGCTCTACATGGATGTCTGCCTGCCTGATGCTTCACAAGCTCCTTCTAAGTCACACTCACATTATGTCTCATGGGCAGTCACCAAACCAGGCTGGGAAAGGAAGTCAGGTTGGAAGTCAGGAGTCACAATGCAGGAGGCTGTGAAAATATCTGGAGGGTGTTGAAGAGATTACAAGCAACTCCAGGGACCAATGTCCTTTACACCTACTGCAAGACAAAAATCCACGAGGGTTCAGCTGTAGATAGGTAAATAAGACACGGTCCTGACTTCCAGGACTCCCAGGAGCATGGGGGAGAGAGACTCATGCCCAGACACTCCAAAGAATAGCACAATGGCTCTGGCCACAGGCACCTTTCACAATTCTCAGACTGTTTTCTAACAAGGGAGGGCTACTGACTTAGACAAATCTCCTAACTGGTTGATCCAGAGGGAGCAGAGCCAAGAGATGACCTCCAGGGCACCGTGACAGGCAATCAGCAGCTTAGAATGACTTACTATTGTTGCTGCTGCCTCAGGAATTCTCAGTTGCTGATAAATGTTACATCCCATCACACATGTGAAAAAAGAAGGGGGGTTCTAAAATCTAAAAATATAATGTATACCAAACAGCCTGTTCTTCCCTCACATAGTCACAGAATATAAATTAAGGTGTTCATTCAGAGTTTCTAAATTTGTATGTATCTACAGGATCAACAAATGCAAGGATAACTAATATTTCAAAATACAATCCTCCAGCAGATGAAAGATAGAACATTTGTTAAGAACACTGCTTCTGTAATCCAGGATGGGGAAAGAAGGAACCTTGGAGATAGGCAACAGTGATTATTTCAAATACAAAGACTGCAAGGAGAGACTCCCACAGACAGAAGCAGGTAGAAAGGTAGAGCTGACTCGGACAAACTCAGGGTCCAGGAAGTCAGGCAAAAAGCTGAGGGTTGTGCTGGGTGGAACCTGAGGGAAGGTAGTAACTTGGTATAGGAGTCAGCCACAGATCATCGATGGTTGCATTCAAAATAAATACAGACACCTTGGGATGCCTGGGTGGCTCCATTGGTTAAGCATCTGACTCTTGATTTCAGCTCAAATCATGATCTCCCTGTTTGTGAGATAGAGCCCTGCGTGGGGTTCCATGCTGAGCCTGCTTGAGATTCTCTCTCTAGCTCCCTCTCTGGCCATTTCTTTCTCTCTCTCTCTCTCTCTCTCTCTCTCAAAAATAAATAAATAAACTTAAAAAAATAAATGCAGAAAACTCAAAGCCTCCTCTACTGAAACACAGTCACACTTGGGGATAGTTGTCTCAGATCCTTTTAATGCTCTGTGAACAAGAGAAGGTGACCATCATCAAACTCAATATAAAATGGGTGGAGGTGCTACAAACTTCACCCCAGGGTGCAAAGGACATGTCCCTCCCATTGCAGGGGCCTCAGGCTCCCCCTGTTCCCCTTCCTCTTGGAAATGGGCACTAAGTAGTTGTGGGCTAATACTTAATCACTGACTTTCAGGAATATATAAATATAAACAAATATATATATATTTGTGTATGAATCAAATATATATTTAAATGTATATGTAGATAGATATAAAGAGATACACACACGTTTATTATCAATTTTACTGATATAAGAATGTGTAGCACATAAATTATAAATAATAGTAAAACATACTATGTCCTATCATAAATTCCAGATAGTACATTGATTCTCATAGAATTTCTATATTCAGTTTCCCCAAACTCTTGTATGGGTGGCCGATGTTTGATGATTAAATGTGCTTCAGATATGACAGTTGGTTGATATTTCATTTAGGCTAATGAGTAAGACAAAAATGAGGCAACAAAGATAAATGCCGGAACTTTGCTTAAGCACTAATGTCGCAAGTAATCTCGTTGCTGAATCAGGTAATTGTGTTCAAACCCTGGAAGAGCATTTTCTTGTATTTTTGCGCTAGACGCAATGTAATGGCATGTCAGTGTGGTAAGCTAAGCAATGGCCTCTAAAGATATCCAGGTGCTAATTCATAAAACCTGCAGAAGTTGCCTTATATGGCAAAAAGGACTTTGCAGATGTGACCAAGTTAAAGGTCTTGAGATGAGGACCTTATCTTGGAATGTGTCCTCATAAGAGAGGTGCAGAGGGACATTTGACAAAAAGACAAGGCATTGTGAATACAAAGCAGAGAAAGACTTGAAAATGCTAAGCTACTGGCTTTGGAGGTGGAGGAAGGGACCATGAGCCAAGGGAAGCCGGCTTCTAGAAGCTAGAAGACACAAGGAAATGGATTCTCCCCTAGAGCCTGCAGGGGGAGGGTGGTCTTGCTGACACCTTGATTTCAGCCCAGTGAAACTGATTTCACACTTCTGACCTCCAAAATTAAGAGAATAAATGTGTTGCTTTATGCCTCCAAGTTCATGGTATTTAGTTACAGCAGCCATAGGAAACTGATAGTTATCAATGTATTGTGTCTTGGCTCTGAATGAGCCTTTTAATTTTTTTAAGTTTATTTATTTATTTTGAGAGAGAGACAGAGCGAGCAGGGGATGGGCAGAGAAAGAGGATCCCAAGCAGGCTCTGCGCTATCTGTTCTGAGCTCAACGCGGGACCCTAAACCCACAAACCATGAGATCATGACCTGAACCCAAACCAAGAGTTGGACACTCAACAGACTGAGCCACCCAGGTGCCCCTGAATGCACTCTTTAATAAAGGCTTTATGACAAAGAAAGAGGCCCAGTATTTCTTCTGTATTTTTTTAAAAAAATATTTATTTAAATTAGAGGTAGTTAACATATAGCGTAGTAATGGTTTCAGGAGTAGAACCCAGTGACTCATCACTTCCATGTAATGCCCAGTGCTCATGCCAACAAGTGTCCTCCTTAATGCCCATTACCCATTTAGCCCATCTCTCCATCCACCTCTTCTCCAGCAACCCTCTCTGTTTTTATGGTTTGCCTCTCTCTCTGTTTTTATCTTATTTTTCCTTCCGTTCTCCTATGGTTCATTTGTTGTGTTTCTTAAATTCCACACATGAGTGAAATCATAGGATATCTGTCTTTCTCCAACTTATTTCGCTTAGCATAATACACCCTAGTTCCATCCACGTTGTTGCAAATAGCAATATTTTGTTCTTTTTGATTGCTGAGTAGTATTCCATTGTGTATGTGTGTGTGTATGTATGTATATATATGTATATATGTATGTATATATGTATATATGTATGTATATATATGTATAAACATACATACACACACACATACATATACCATATCTTCTTTATCCATTCATCAGTAGATGGACATTTGGGCTCTTTCTGTAATTTAGCTATTGTTGATAGCACTGCTATAAACATTGGGGTTCATGTTCAGCAATTTTGTATCCTTTGGATAAATTCCTGGTAGTGCAATTGCTAGGTCATAGGGTAGTTCTATTTTTATTCTTTGAGGAAACTCCATACTGTTTTCCAGAGTGGCTGCACCAGTTTGCAATCCCACCAGCAGAGCAATAGGCTTCCCCTTTCTTTGCATCCTTGCCAACATCTGTTGTTTCCTGAGTTGTTAATTTTAGGAGACATGAACACTTTTTCAAAGAAGACATCCAGATAGCTAACAGACACATGAAAAGATGCTCAACATCACTCATCATCACAGAAATACAAAGCAAAACCACAATGAGATACCACCTCACATCTTGTCAGTGTTTCTTTAAAGTGAGCATAAGCTTACCCTATTTCAGAAGAGGGCACTGGAGGTTCACTGCCAGAGAACCTGGCTTTCTGCAGTTTCCAAGCTGGCTGGAGGAAGGGTCCCCTGTGGGTGTGAGGACATCTGGTGGTCTTGGAGCACCAGCCCCAGAAGGCTTCCCTCTGTGACCTTTCTTGGTGATGACTGTCTACAATCCTCTCAACACAGAAACCAGCCCCACCCCCATCAAGACCCCGCTTAAGGGGGAAGGGGGACCATGCCGGATGGGAAGGGGAGAGACCCATCCAGAGTAACAGCTCACTCTGCAACCTCCCCACCCCACCCCCTGTGACCCAAGCACTCTGAGGGTTTTCTGCCCCCCTGGGTGCTCAGATTCCCACTGCACACACACACCATTTCTTGCTTACCACCTACAACCTGCCTGCACTCTGGAGGGTGGCCTGCTGTCTGTCCAACAACTTGAGATCAGCTCTGTCCTGGCTAAACTAGAGAATGTCTCTGGTATCTGTGGTGGAACCACACCTCCAATAAAGTCAGAACCCCTAACAACTTTATTCGCACCCTAGCTAATTTCAGGCTGCCAACATGACATCACAGACTGTACCAATGGGAAGAGACAGCCAGTAGCCACCATTAATGTAGTGTTTCTGCTGTATAGATGTAAATAACCCGCAAGCACAGAAAATAGCAAAATGTAGTAAAATCATTGGGAGGAGTTTTTGTTTGTTTTAATATAACATTTCCTTACCAGTTCATTAATTGTTATTGACACTTGTCTTTCATGATTGGCTCACAAAGTTCCAGCACATTCTCTAGCTGGCTCTCATGGAGTGGAACACACCAGCTCCAGCACAGCCCTGTGATTAAGGGCCCCATCAACAAGCCATGGGTGCTGAGGATTCTTGGGGCTGGGACTGGTACCTGCGGCGATCAGGACAGGCTCTGCGCATGGCCTCTAGCAGTGGACCCTGCACAGGCGGAGGTGCGGGCAGGAATTTCTCTGCTGTAGGGTCTCACTCACTGCCTCCCCATTGCTCCTGACACGACCACTCCTCATTTCCATGCCCTGAATGTGACCACTCCTCATTTCCATGCCCTGAATGTGAAGGCTGAGGCCCTACCCCTTGGTCAGACCCACCATTCTCCATGTATCAGAGAGTCGTCCTCACCATGGCTGCTGCTACTTTACTCTCGATTA
Organism: Felis catus; assembly: GCF_018350175.1. Classification (NCBI taxonomy): domain Eukaryota; kingdom Metazoa; phylum Chordata; class Mammalia; order Carnivora; family Felidae; genus Felis; species Felis catus. The sequence continues at coordinate 19,880,761 of NC_058373.1, forward strand.
CTGAAGGGGCCCCTGCAGAAGTGATGTAGGGCATGTGGGTCCAGGAGCCAAGGGTCTGGTTCTGATGTCACCACTGGCTGGTCGAGGGACTTGGGCCAACTGCTTACACTGCCAGGCCTGATGTGTGCCTCAGTGAGGGTGGACATGAGCTCTCCCCCAGCTCCAGGACAAAGCATTGTTTCAGGTCCACCTTGATGGCAGGATGATGTGTGGACCTCTACAGTTTCTGGGAGCTGCAGCAGCATCCACAGGTGCCGCGGTCCTGCTGGGAAACTTTATCCCTGGGAACTGGTTGAGGGCCCTGGTCACAGGACCTGCTGTCAGCTCAGCCTTCATCCAGAGAAATCAAAACATGGGCAAGATATGTGATCTTCCTTTTCCATTTTTCCAGGGACCAAAGTCTCTGTAACAACACCCAGCGGAGACAGACCCTCCCCAGAGATAAAACTGTCTCTGCAGCTGGGGTAATGCCAGGCTTGAAAGGGAGACCTGAGAGCTCTTCACCAAGGGGCTCAACTGGGCTGGCTGGGTCAAGGTCTGGACGAGTTGCCTGGAGCCTATGCAGTAAGGCATCAAAGTGGGGGACAAGCTGGGGAGGTGGTCACCATAAGGAATATCAGAGAAGACCAACAATCCCCACAATTAAGGGGCTAAAGGGAACTCCTGAAATGATGATGCCAGGTGCCTCAAGGGTCAAAGGGCAGACACAGAAAGATCCCCACCCAGGATCCAGCCTATAGATCTCCTGGCCAACAGCTGCACGCCTTCCCTTCCTGCATTTCCCATCTGCACACTCCTTCCTGCTCAGGCCAGGGCCCCAGGTCCAGCCATCAGGGCCTTGGCAAAGCTCCCTGTTGCATTCTTGGAGAGATTTTACTCTGGCAACTCAAAACCAGTGCCCGAAGGGCTCTCTTAGAAAAGGCTCTCTTTGATCTGACGGCTCCCACAGCCCTCATTAGCCACCCCCACCAGACCATCCCCATCCCCCTCTTTTATTTGCTTGTCTCAGGCCACCTGCCCCTCTACTCCCTCACCTGTGCTTCAACCAAAGACTCTCCTTCAGGCCGCCCTTTCTTCCCTGAAACAGCTTCCAAGGTCTGACTTAGTCCAAGAAAATCTGCCAACTGGGGTGCAAGATGAGCCCAGGCTGCGCGGATCCCTTCCAAGGAGTCTGGCCTGCACACCACACCCTCCGCCCACCTGGAGTCGGGCCTCCCTTTGTGTGTACAGAGCGTCACCGTCATGGAGCTCACAGGTGCGTCTAGCAGGCTGGCATCCATGTGCTCCTTTTCCTGGCCTCACTAGTGAGAGGTCAATGAAACAGGAAAGAGTTTAATGGACTAGAAGGTTATTCTGGAGAGGTAGACAGACGGAAAGAGATAGATGGAATTATAAATAAATATATATATACATCAATACATATAAACACTGTATATATTATATGTCTAACATGTATATATGCATATATGTATGTTTACCTGTGTGCGCACACACACACATATATAGGAACCTGTGTGTGTGTGTGTGTGTGTGTGTGTGTGTGTGTGTGTGGTGTGTGTGTGTAGCAGCTATTATAAATGCACAAGGCTCAACCTGACCAGTCATCTGTTCCAGGGCCTGGCAGTGCCCTCCCAAAGAGAACATTCTACCCTCAGGACAGGCAGCCCAGTGAGGTGAGTGCCCATCACATGAGGCAGGCAGAAGGAAGCGGGTTCCAGGCCAGGAGGCTGAACATCCTGGTTTTCACACCCCTTGTGGCAGAATAGGTGACTCTTGTCATCTTACTGTTCTCTTGCTGAGCAATGCTGGCTGCCCCCATGGCTTCAGTCACCACAAGATACTAAGGACCCTTGGCTTGGCTTGTACGGCTGGCCCGACTGCTCCTGGGCTCCAGATCCAGAGACCCAGCCACCGCTTGACACCTGCCTGGGATCTAGCTAGCCTCATATGATTGTCTTTTCATTGTCAGCCAGAAGCTGGACATGGCCTCTCTCACCGCATGCCCATCCATCACCCGGCTTTTCTCAGTTGTCTCTCCCAACTAGACCGTGGATCCCCCACTTTTCAGCATTGGCACCAGAATGCTTTATGGGACCCACATGCTCTCTCCAATCAGAGCAGCCAGATCGGTCTCTACAGAACTCAGCTGTTCCCCACAGTGGGGTCCCTGTCCTCACTGCTCCCTCACTGTGGCCCTGGGCATCTTTCTCAGAGTCCATGTCTTTAAAGTGGTTGATGTTGGATGAGCTTCAGAGAACCAGTCGCTAATGAGGGTGACACATCCCGGGCCCCATTTCCAAAGTCAGACTGGTCGCAGGGGCCAGCAGAGGTACTGAGGCCTCAGCATGGCCACCCCACCCCATTCCCTCTTCTAGGGACGCACACCCATGGGTCTGTGGGTGCCCCTCTGTGCAGAGGGCGGCCGTTCCTGCCCACTGGAGTGGCTATCTCACAGTCCGGGACCCTCAGGGCCACGGGATCTCCTTCTTGGCTCCTTCCAGTGCATTTCCTAGGCACGGTGGCATCTCCCTGTGGGTGTTTCTGGTGTGCACAACATTCCAACCATTCCTGGCTCTCTCCAGGCTTCCTCAGCAGCCAATAGGCCCAGAAACCACCCACATGTGTCTGGAGCAGGGAACCAGCTTTAAAGAGATGCTGGCCCCACTTCCTCCCCACCTTATGTCCAAAAGAATCGGGAGCTTCAGCAGGAGGGGCCCGTGCCACCCAATCTCTCGGCACATCCCAGCCAAGGAGCAGACATGCCTGCTTGTGGCCATCAGACACCAGGGCTCCCAGTGGAGGGAACCAAGGTACAGATGCCCAGCCCTGGAGCTCTGCCCCGCCTGACAGAAGGCGCACCTTTGGCATTGTTATCTACCCAATAGGGACACCTGTTCCTAATTCACATGGAGGTACCATATGTGCTAATGGTGTCTCTGCCTATCTGCATAAAGACGGAGGCATCTGCTAGGACAGAGATGTCAGGCTTGGCCAGCTAGATCTATCCAGTCAGGTCACTGGGGGAGGGAAACTGAAAGGGCTCTTGCATTGGAGATTCCAGAAGGACATGGAAGCATGACCAGTACAGCTGGAGAGCCACCCAACAGGGCACATGAGTGAGGGGACAGCCATCCACACCATCATGCACCCCCTAAGCCACAGAGTGCCACAGCAGTGCTCAGGGAGAGACATTCCTGCAGAGCACAGAGGTGAGGGATGGGGGGCAGTGGGAGGGGGGCAGACTAGCTCCTAGGTGTTGTGGGAATGCCAGGGGATGCCCAGAAATATCGGTGCGGGGTGGGGGGAAGTACCGCTGGAAGACTTAGATGTCCCCACAAATGCTCTGCTCCAGGCAAGGTGCCTTGGTCCACACATGCCTCGGGCCCATTCCTCCTCCATCTTAGGGGAGCCATCCACCAGGGTTCTGACTCTCCTGTGCTCTTGGCAATTATTTAGAATTGGGAGTCTGAGTCCATTGCTGCACAAACATGTTTGCAAGAGAAGGCAGAGCAGCAGCCATGCTCCCTGAGGGCAGCACCATATGTTAATCCCCCTTCCCCCTTCCTGGGAGCGTCTGTGACTTTGGCTCAGCCAGGTCAACCCAAGCGACCGCATCATGCTTTATCAGCCTTTGCATTTCTTCCTGATAGCCTTCTTCCGACTCCTCAGACTGGCCTTGTCCAATGTGATTATGACCAGGTGAGTGACCATCACCCTCTTTCACAGGACTCCACTGGAGCCCAGGGAGCAGGGTAGAGAGCTGGAGCATTGGGCCACCAAGGGTCACTAATTCACAAGCACAGACCAGTGACGTGGATGTGGACTGCAGGTGACTTGTGGGGCACAAGTGAAATAGGGACCACTTTCACGACTGTCTCCTTCAGGTCTCTTCACACCTGGGCACAAAGGTGGAGGCACAGGGTTCTCATTCCAGTGAATTTGGCGGCAAAGGCACATGCCATCGGGGGATGGACTGGTTTGGGAACTCGTGAACAATGCCGTGGAGCCCTGCACAGCCATGAAAACACAAAGCACATGGTGAGACACTAGTGGATGGTCTCTGAGACTGATCACGCTTCAGAAATGAGACTCATGAAAGTGCTTATGGTGTGTCCAGCAGGACACAGTGCCACCCCCTGAAGCTGCCACCCTGACAATGAGAAGAGCTAAGGGCCCCACTCCCCAAGGATGCCGGGTCGTACACCCCAGCACATGGCCTATGGGTGTCAGACCCTACGGGGGGGCTACCCTTTCCAGGAAGACTTCCCAAGAGGTCCTCAAACCACTCAGCCCTTCTAGAAGGCTGTTTGATCATGGAGGCTGAGAAGGGAGGGTGTCTGGTCAGAGAGCTTTGGGGACAGTTTGGCCAGAGCTCTGTGATGTGTCCCTGCTCCCACCATGGGAAGTTGGGGAGAAAGCTGACACTCTTGTCCCACCTCAAGCCCAAAGTAGAGGCTCTGAGGGCCCTGGCACCCAGGACAGGAGCAGAGCATGGAGAGGGACTCAGGAAGCGCAGGGGGACCCTGGAATCTGAGCACATGGACTACACCTTGGCCCTTTGCCAGAGTTAGCTGGCTGACAATGTGGACAACTTACTTGTCCACCTTAGCAGGACAAGGGAGATGACGCAGAAGGGGTCTGAGTTCAGGCCATCTTGACCAGACTCTGCTCAAGAAATGACCTGTAGGGGTGGGGGTCATCCACAGGAGGTTATATGTGCCACAGGATGCAGGAAAGGGTCCCCAAAGAGCACCTACAATACCTGTGTCCTCCATGGAGGAGCTGAGGAAGGCCTAATGAGTGGAGAAGCCCACGGATGAAGAGGAGGAGAAAGAGGAAGAGGTGGAAGGTGGGGATGTGAGATGGGAGGGAGGGATGCAGGAATGGAGGGATCCAGGGATGAAGGACTCAAGGGTGCAGGAGGGAGGGGATGTAGGAGCCGCAAGGGTCATGCAGGAAGCAGGGATTGGGGACGAGGGCATGAACAAAGCTGGGAGGCAGAATTTGAGCTGTGGGGTTGCACAGCTAAGGGATACAGAATGCAGGTCTGAGAGATGGAGGGAGGAGGGATGCCATGTTGAGGAAAGCAGGTGTAGGGATGCAGGGACATAAACAGCGGGAGCCCAGGGATTAAGGATGTAGGGGTGTGGGGGGATTAATGCAAAACAACCATGTAGGGCTAGAGGGTGCAGTGATGGGGGAGGGGGTAAGGGATAGGAGAGTGACAGGTACAACAATGACGGAGGTGGCACTGAAAATCTAGGTTTGATCTTTTTTTTTAAGTTACTTTATTTTGAGAGAGAGAGAGAGAGAGAGCAAGCAGGGGAGGGGCAGAGAGAGAGAGAAAGAGAGTCCCAAGCAGGCTCCAGGCTGTCAGCACAGAGCACGTTGAGGGGCTTGAACTCACGAACTGTGAGATCATGACCTGAGCAGAAATCAAGAGTCAGACGCTTAACCGACTGAGCTACCCAGGTGCCCCCCAGGTTTGATTTTAAATGCTGCCAGTAGTTAAATGTGGGCAACCAATTCCAATTTGGGTAAAATACTGAGCCAGCTGACCAAAACATAAGCCTCAAGCTCAGGGCCACCACCCATGCCTTTGGAGTCCAAGGCGAAGGCCATCCCGGGGAGCACAGTGTTGGTCAGGGAGCCCTCGCTGAGGCTTGGCTGTGCCTGCAGGGGCTTGGGTTTCTGGGTGCAGAGGCCGCCATGCCCCCAGCTGAGCTGCTTCTGCATATTGCAGGCCAAGACTTGAAGGCAGTGTCCCCAGCAGCCACACAGACAGAGCCTGGGTGACATCATCATTGTAACAACTTAGCTGGGATGGTGTGATTTTCCACACGTTCCTAGTGTTGGCGGCCTTGTTTTATGGGAAGGATGTGGCTGGAAGGTTAAGTGTGGGGCAAGAATTGGCTGGCAGGTGAAGGCTGTCCCATTCCCCCTGGGGGAGCCTGGAGCCTGGGGGACAGAGGCCCAGCAGGGATGAGGTACCAGTCCAGGCCCCTTGAAGCCCTGGCTGGGCTGGTGCCTGGGCTCACAACAAGATGTCCCCAAGGGCACCAGCTGGAGTTTGGAGAGCATGGTGCTGGCTCACAGGGCAGTGTGAGCACTATGTTGGCCCAAGGAGCCCTGATGAAGGATCTGGCCCCAAGCGGGGGGGGGGGGGGTCAAAGCAAGCACTAGCCCTAGGAAACACAGAGCCCAAGGCAGGCAGGTGGGGACAGGGCCAACCTGAGAGCATCCTGCTTCCAGGCACCAGCCAGTATCTCTGCCCTCTCTGTCCCCACCATCCCCACCATCTCCACGTAGCTGGAGATATGTCCTTCTGCCAATAGCCTCTATCCTCACTGGTCCGTCTGCCCTCCGTAGTGCCAAGCTCCATCTTGTCCTGCAGCCTGGCAAAGAGCGTCTCATCAGTGTGAGTGAGAGATGAGGCACCAAGGTACATTTGAGGGAGGAAGACATTGGGTGCACAGAAGAGCATTCCTTTGCCCAACATCCCCAGGTAGTAATGAGGTCACCTGGAATTCATAGGCTTCCTCCATTAGGCTAAGGTCCTGGGGGTGGGGAGAGTTGGAGCTGGCCACAGGACAGCAGCCAGATCAGAGTCAGTGTTTGGAACCAACTACTTGAGCCATCAACGAGAGCGGCGCCATCATAGTTAACGTCAAGTTGATGCCCGTGAGAGCTGGAGACAGGTGCGGGGACAGGTGTGTGTGCCAGGTATGGGGTGGGGTTCAGAGGAGGAGAGAAGGTCGAGGTGGGGTGGGGGTTCCTTGGAGTCAGCTCAGAGCCAACTCTCCCCTGATGACAGTGGCCTGGGCCCCCTGAGGTCCCAGGCATGCCCGGGGCCCTGCTGTAGTTCAGGGTGAAGTGTCTGTCACTGATGATGGCTGACAAGCGGCTACTTCCTCAACACCCCTCATTCGTCTGGGAGGGAATTTTCAACTCTCAGGATTCACAGCTGCTTCTGATACATGGGGTCTCTGAAAATCAGACAACATGGGAGGTTTTCATTTGAATGTATCGACAGGATGGCAGTGAATTAACAAAGACTAAAGCAGCATAGTGCTGGGCCCACCCCACCTGGCTCAGGAGAGGAAACACCTAGAACATCCACCAAGGGCTGCAGCTTCCGTAGAGCCGGTTACTTGCCCCAGCAGAGACTCAGGGGCGAGAACCCATGTGTGGTCCAGGATACCACCTGGAGGGGGGGAGGGGGGCAGACCTGGAATGGAATGGGCGATGGAAACATCCTCTCTGATCCCATGGTACTCGGCTTCCGGACTGCCTGCAGGCTGAAGTGAGCTCCCCAGAAAGAAGTCATCTCACTGTGCTGTAGCGGGACTCCAGGCACCCCGGCTTGGGAGATGCTGCCTTGGCCACAGGGAGATGCTGCTGGGTTCCAGGGCCATGGTTTCTGCCCTTTTTTCAGTTTCATCCTTCTCATTGCCCCAAGATACACCCACACCATCTTGATATGTCCGTGGCGAGGGCTTCGTCCACTCTAGAAAGGAGGTGATGCTGCTGTGGTCACATTGTGCACACTCGCTGTGTGTCCACCACTGTGACAATTAAGAAGGACCATGGTCACCTGGAAGCGTCCTCCCTGGGCTCCAACAGCCATCCAACAATTGAGCACCTACTGTGAACAGAGCACGGTGGCAGCCGCTGAGAATCAGCTAGTGAACGGGGCAGATATGGTCCCTGCCTGAGTGGGCTCACAGACAGGTGGGAGGCAGCACACCCAGGCCACCATACCAGTAACACACAACCTCATGAAGGAAGGTCCTGGGGAGTGGGCACATCTGGGTGTTCGGGCAGGAGTCCCAGGTCCCACTACTTGCGGTTAGAACAGAGCTGACCACGGAGGGAGGCCCAGAGTGGCAGAGACTCCTGAGTGGATGGGTAGGACCAGAGGGCAGAGCATGCTGGCTCCATCGGGAATTTTGAACTTTATCCTGAGAGCCATGGAGGTGACCTGCAAATTTCAGAGACTCCTCGCAAGCAGGCGGGTCCAGGATGGTCATGATTGGGTGGTGGAGGAGGCAGAGGAAATGGCTGATGTCGAGGGAGGGACACATAGGAGGTGATAGGCAGCCCCGTGGTGTCTGGGTCCTTTGGTCCCTCAGGTCGTGGCTCTCATGGGCTCACAACCCTCAGGCTGGCCTTTATTCCCCACCCCATCCCACATAGCAAACACTTCCTATGAGGTCTTAATTGTACCAGATGACCACGGCATGGGTCCTGGTCATGCAAGATCCTAAGTACCATCTCACCAAAGTCTGGGAAAGGAAGGAGCTATTTGGTCTTTGGTTAGAACCCTCACAAGCAGACAGGTGCCCTCTGTTACCCCCTGAAGGTGGTATTTCCTGTTCCTGTGTCCTTCCTAAGCTTCCAACTTCCTGGAAAACTTCTCTACCCACCTAGCACTCTCACCTAGCCAAGATCCTGCCTGGGGTAACTCAGCCCTCCCCAAGGCCCGAGTCTGGCTTCCCCCCACCCTAGCTCAGATCTTCCCGGGGCTCATGTAGTTTCAATAGAATACATCAGGGGCATCCAAATCATTCGGTCCCTGATGCCACCTTTGGGGCAGGGTTCTGGTAAACAGAGCAGTCTTGAGGAGGCCACCAAGCAGACAGGTTCCCACTCTGCCACCAAGGCAGCACAGTGAGGGCAGTGGACATGACTTCCTGGGGGCTTGGGAAGAGGCATGGTCACAGCCTTCAGGGGCAAGAAACTGAAAGAGGGTTTGGGCCACATGCTGGCACTACAGAGCTGAATGGGTGGAGTGTGGGGGTCTCAGGGAGGTGACCCCCCCCCCCTTGATGTGGAGAGGACTTGACAAATGCCACCCATAGAGGCAGGAGGACACAAGATGAGGACTCAGGGTTCTGCCACTCACAGAGCAAGTGACTTTACTTCTTCCAGCCTTGAGTCTTCGCTGGGACCACCCAATGAAGATTTATAAAGGGGACTCAGGGGCAAAATCAGCATTATTACTAGAGATCAATAGTTATGTAAATTACCGCATATGGAACAGACAACTCACCAGAAGTGCCCTTTTCTCACCCACTTGGGGGTACCCACCACAATTATGTTCTGACCTCAAAGCAGGCAGCACAAGGCAGGCGTTGCATCGGGAAGCCAGATGTGAAACAGATGTGTGCCAAACTTCACCATTAGCGTTTGAAACTGATGTAAGCAGCCATGCAAGAGGCCCCAGGTAGTATCACAGAACTGAATCAAACATCCCATGTGGGACACACGAGCTACAACCCGAAGTCATGGTTAAGTCACTCAGGGAGGAGCAACGGCCCCTCCTTCCCATCAGGAATCTGGTAATCTGGTCTCATTTAAAGGCGTTCTACCCCCCACCCGCACCCCTCATGTCCCTTCTCTTTCCCTGCCCGTTATTTACTTCCCCGCTGCTTTATAAACTTGTGCCAGTGTCATTGTCTAAACAGCAGGCAGCGGTTTGCAAAACAAACATGTACATGTACATAACATGTGTATCTGATCAGTCACCAGTAGGTGAGCAAAATAAAATTGAATTTACAACCCAGGGGAGGTGTGATGTGTGAGTCAGTGTGTGCTGAGGTGTGTGTGAGTGTGTATTTGGTGATGGCACGATGGCCTCTTATCTGTACCAGAAGATGCATGATTTGTAGAAACACAGACAAATGTGTTAATTGTAGGATGAATGGCTGTGGGCATTGTAGGTCCGTCAGCCTCAGATTATACATCATAAAGGAGATCTTGATAAAAGAGTGAGTTCACGGTGGTGACATCTCATTAATTCAGCCCTGGCAGGAAACAATGAAATCTAATTTTTCCAGATAACTTGGGTTACCCCTGTAATCACTCAAACTTACAAATTAGCATCTTATCAGAAACATTGCTATCCTTAACCGAAGTATTCCAACCACAATTTAATCTTCGTCTGGTAACTCAGGGCCGCCTGTGGAAGATGGGTCATTCTGCAGGCTGTGCTCAGGATAGCTTTAGCAGTAAGGGTGACCGTTTGGCCTTGCAGACTAGGGCTCCAGGTCACTGCACCTTTTGGCTTTGCATCTATAGTGTGGCTGAAGCAATTGACAAAGGCCCATAGGGATCAATTACAGCAAAATGGCTGGGGTTAACAACATCATAATCAATTGAAATGCTCTGGCTGAGCTAAAACATAATGGATTGCATCATAATCCATCTAGACTTTGCCGAGGGGCAGAGAGGCTGGAGCTGGGGTTCAGGGAAGCAGCCACACGTACCCATCTCGTAACCCCAGGGAGTTGGGAGTGAGCGCCCAGCGCGTACCCTGGCCAGGTGCAGGTCTGTGCCTGGGGCCGATCCTCAAACTCTGGCAGTTTATACCCCACAGCCCTCGAAACCATCGGGCCCTGTTGTTACTGGTTGGCTTTTACCCCGCCATGCTCCATGGAGGACTTGAGGTGGCAACCACTTGTCACCCTGAGCTTGGACCCTCTGCCCACCATCTGCTGCTTTCAGGGAAGGGGTGCCTGGCTGCAGGTGGGTCGTTCTCTGTGGGAACACCAGCATGGTGCGTTGTTTCTGCAAGTCTCCAGGAGTTTGCTGGCTGACTCAGTCCTCCTTCCAGCCCCCAGTACCCTTCTAAGGGCCTTGACTAAACTGAGGGCCAGGAGCTACATAGCTGAGGACCAAACCCTAGCTCATGGTGACTGTCACCCTAGAAGGTGAGCTGTGAGAACAGTCATAGGCCATTGCAACTGATAACAGTAAAAGTAAACAAAAGTTTGCAATCTTTTGGTTTGGAAGTTAGAGTGGATTATATAAATTTTATTTATTTATTTATTTATTTATTTATTTATTTAGAGAGTGAGCGGGGGAGAGGGGCAGAGGGAGACAGAGAGAAAAAGAGAGAGGGAGAGAGAGAGAGAGAGAGAGAGAGAGAGGCAGAATCTCAAGCAGGTCCACACTCAGTGAGGACCCGACACAGGACTCAATCCCACAACCCTGGAATTATAACCTGAGCTGAAATCAAGTCAAGAGCTCAGCCAGATCAACACTGAACCATCCTGCACACCTAGAAAACTGATCTGAGGATTAACACAACAATTTGCACAGCCTGAACCACAGAACTCAGCAGGTATGTGGGGCAGAGAGGTGAACTGGGGTAGAGAGAAGCCATGGAGGGCAGGGAGCTGTTTTTGTGTGTGGGGAGAGGACAAAGATGGGGTGGGGGGGGGTGGGCGGGAGAATATGGGAAAAGCATCCCCTCCAAAGCAGCTGGAGAGAAAGTGGAAACAGCCACAGGGGCTGAACTAAAAAGGGAGAAAGGAGAGGGTTTAAATTCCATTAAGACTATAAACAGGGGGGTCACAGAGTCTGAAACTCCACAGCTCGATACCTGGCAGTGCTCTGGTGGGAAGGGTGAAGCCCCAGGAGCTGAGTGGAGTCTGAGGCTCTTCAGGCCACATGGGGACAGGCAGTTCCCCTGCTGGGAGGACACCTGGTAGAGGCTCTGTGGGTCCCCCAGGGAAAAGGCCCTAGTGGACCTGGGAGAACAACCACATTTGCTGGTGCTGGGACAAGGTCGTTAAGGGTGAAGCCTGGTGCCAGATGCATGTTGTGCTTTGCCATAATCCCTGAAATGCTGCTGCTACACAATCGCGTGAACTTTTTCTGGGGCGGGTGGGCACCCGGCCACAGTCTCCGGGCATTGGCAGCAGCACGGTCCTGCAAACATTCCTGGGTGCAGCCCGCACCCGGCCATCGCTCCGTGAGAGCCTCCCGCAGAGGGGCAGAATGGATCACAGCCGCAGTCCCTCAGAAGTAAGGGGTCAGGAAACACAGCTGCATCTGAGATAAAACTCAGGAGGGAGGTTCTGCCTGGGGCTTGGTCAAGAGTCAAGCGCTCAACCAACTGAGCCAACCAGGTGCCCCTAGAGTCTATTGTAAATGTCAAATGTTGAGATCATGCATAATGCTGTTTTATATAGATTTATATGACTGTTTTATATAGATTGTCTCATCTGGTGTTCACATCAACACAATGAGGTAGCAACTAATAATACTCCCATTTTATAGATGGAGAAACTGAGGACTTGAGCAGTCAAAGACCACACCGAGGTATTCGAGAGCTCTGCAGCCTAAGCTTTCCACAACTTTGCTGCTTGCCTCATGAGGTCTAACTGCCTCACCATTTCTGTCACATCACTTGTACTCTGGTTCAGGAGAGAGAGGGACAGAGTGATGGCCGGCCCCCTGGACCTTGCCTGCCTCCCTCCTGAGTGTTGCAGACCAGCAAAGGTTTTTTTGATGTCTTGTTTCATCATCTACTTCCAAATGTCCTCATGATATCACATAAAAAAATTAGCTGACTTATTTGTTTCTTCAGATATTTTCCTTCCTTATGCAGCCCAGACATCAACTGTTCCCCTTTTCATTTGGATGCCATATCAGATCCTATAGGGGCAGGTCACTTAGGATTAGCCCTTGTAGCGAGGAGTTGACAGGTGTAAACAAAGGAACATTTTGTTTCTTGCTCCTGGAAATGAAGGCAGAGTTAGGGTGGAAGCTCCCCTGTGTCCTCAGGGACCTGCCATCTTTTGGCTCTGCCTTCCTTGGTGTGGGGCTCTGTCACGAAGGTCACTGCATCCTGGTCCCAGCCAGTAGAAAGAGCTAAAAAAGCAGGCGGACAGGACACAGGCTCATTCTTAGGGAGTTGTGTTTGTCAGGGTTCAACCCAAAAAACAAAACATCCAGAAACTACACTTGGGATAGCAATCTGAAGGAGGCTGACACAGGGAGCTGGCAGGTGGAAAGAGGGAAAAGAGCAAACACAGATGCCCAGGTAGCCGTGACACCTTAGCCGCCCCAAGCAGCATTGCCCCTGGGGCTGGGGGACAGAGGAGACACGTGGTAGGGCCACAAGCAGCAGCTCAGAAGAGGGTTGTGCCATAACCTCCAAGGGAGCAGCAGGGCTGACCCTGGGAGGGCCTGAGGAAGCAGAGGCGGACTTGTATTCCGCTGCACAGCAACGGAGCATACACGCAAGCAGAAATTCTGTGCAGTTTGTGGAAAATTACAGCAACCTAGTAAAGTCACAACCACTGAGGATTCAGATGCAGCAGGAGTGGTTTCTCCCTTGCAGCAGCAAGCTAAATAAGCTTTAACTTTTCTGGCCGCTGATGTGATCCTGGTGGTCTTAGGTTAGTGCGCAGGGACAAGTGGAGGGCCCACCGTGATTCAGCCAAGACCCTCAGTCCCGCACACCAGGTCCTTGATGCAGTGATGGCATGCACATCCGAGACCCCTTGAGTTACCATCTGTCAGAGGCCACATCCTGCCTGTGACACCAAGGTAAGTGTCAGCTCCAAATGTTTCACTAAGCCCTGAGTGAAGTGAGTGTTGTTTGTCTATAAGGGGCTATCTACAGGGAGAGGGCAGATGTAGGTCTAGAAGTTCCCTCCTCAAGCCAGCCCCAAGGACTGTGTCTGCCCTTGTTCTATACATGTCTTCTTACAGATGAACAACACTAAGGGCGCAGTCAAGCCAACAGGTAAGAGGAGGGTCCTTGGCTCCACAGTTGAGGACAGCTGGCTCTGGGCCAGGATCTGGAGACACTAGATTGCATCCACATCATTCCTTCACCATAATTCTGGAGGAATCATCTCGGTCCAAGTCTGGGTCCCTACCAGGCCAAATACCTGTTCTTCCATATTTCCACATTACAAGTCTTATTCATGTAAATGTCATTATTTCCCTGAGGACAACGTGAAGTCACAGTGGCCACTTTGGGTAACTTTTTAAAAAATTTGTTTAAATATTTATTTATTTTGAGGCAGAGAGCAAGCAAATGGGGGAGGGGCAGAGAAAGGGGGAGACAGAGAATCCTAAGCAGACTCCATGCTGTTAGCACAGAGCCTGACGTGGGGCTCGATCTCAGGCCACGAGATCATGATTTGAGCCAAAATCAAGAGTTGGCTGCTTAACCGACTGAGCCACCCAGGTGCTTTTGATGTGGACAAGATTGCTATTTTGACTGACATCTGAAAAAACAGAAAAATAACAATCCTGAATATCCAATGGCTTACACTTTTTACTTGACATGAGGGGATCTCTAAACTCAATTGTAATTCTAAAATTGTCTACCTAGAAGATCTCCTAAATCCCAGGTGAGAAAGGAAAAAGTTCAGTGATGAATTCAGGTTCATGCTTGGCACAAACATCCCAGGCTTTTCTGACCACCCCCCACCCTGCCAGCCAGTCCATCTGTGGTTGGGCCAGGAGATGCAAAGCCTTGGATGTGAGAACCTACTAGTCTGCATGACCCTAAAAGGGACACAAGGCTGACAAATCCTTAAAAACACAAAGTAGAAAGTCTGCTAGCAGGGCCACTTATCAATTTTGCAAACAAAAGAGTAGCTGGCAATTAATGCTCTCACCCTAGCCATAAAGAAATAGGAACTTGAAAGTTCTGATTGGTATTCTGAAGTGGCTCCAAGGGAGAGTATAGCCAGTTCCTTCTTCTCTTCTTTCCCCACTCTCTTCCCTCTTTTGTTCCACCACATGAAAGACTTTGGAAATTAATTGCAATAGATTGTATTTTTCTAAAAATGTCCACTGCAATATCTCTCATTTCCTATGTTTTTCCTGAGTCTACCTACTCCCCCAGTAGGAGATAGAGCTTATGTCCATTCCCCTTGAGCTTGAACGGGCCTTTGTAACTGATTTATGGATAGGCTGGGGTAGAAGCAATGCTACGATAATTTCCAGAGCTTGGCTAGAAGAGGAAGTCCAGCTTCCACATGTAGCCAACAACCGTGCTGTGAGGACACCCAACCAGACCCATGCAGAGACCCATGGAGGGGTCCACATGGGAAGGAAGCACCAGGCATGTGAAGAATGAGCCATCAGGTGATTCTGGCCCCATTCTTGGAGCTTCCCAGCTGCGTCCCAGTTATCACAGGACACAACATCCCATTCTGCCTTGCCATGTCCAAATCTCTGATCCACAGTATCTGTGAGGTAAGTGGTTGCCTTATACCACTAAGGTCTGAGGTAATTTGTTTTACGTCTGTGGAAATTCAAACATATAAGTAACCACAAAAATGTTCTGTCATCATGTGCACACTCCAGAACTAACCACCCAGGTTCACAAACCTAACACAAAAGAAAAATAAGCTATATTGTAAGGTCTCTTAAAATCCACAGGAGATACTGTCCAAACTGGTTGTAGAGAGCTTATGTAAGTTTGAAAGAAGGTAATTCAAGAACTTCCAAAGGAAAAAGAAAAAAATTAACCCACTGATTTTGTTGTTGATTCAGATTTTTTCAAAGGGAAAAAGTTTAACTGTGATATTCATTAATGACCTTGGTTACAAAATAAGAATAAAAGCAGGTCATTCACAGCTCTTAGCTTTAAATATGGCTAGGAAATTCTTTTAAAGCCATTTTATAAATATAGAAGGATATAACTGAAAAAAAACATTCACAAAGTGTTCTTGATAGAACACTCTATAGGCAAATTGAAGTGAGTTAGAAATTTTAATTGAAAACATCCAATTTCTGCTTCCATATAGGATATAGAAAGCTGTGAAGAACAATGAGAAAAATCTGGATAGTCTACAAATTAGGAGTGTCCAATTTTTCTCGAATCTATCAGAAATATAAGGTTACAAAGGAACCAAATAAGCTGAATTCCAAAGAAGCAGACCCTCCTACAAAGGGAAGTGGAGCACACAGCCAGTTTCCCCTTCAGCCAAGCCCAGGAGAAGCATGGAGACATCACCTCCAGGAGGTATGAAGGCATCAGCTTACATTTCAGCAAATCATTGAAAGCCAAGTGTGGGCCCAGATGTAAGGTTGGAATAGCTGAGGAATGCAGACTCAGGGGAGTTGGCACTCACTTGCAGATCTCTGAGTGTTCTTGGGAGAAGCTGAGCAGGAGACTGGGGAGAGACAGACATGTGAGGATGCAGGAGGAGGCAAGCTGCTGTTGGAGGGCAGGCACAAGGCCTTGCCCCTTCCCCAGATCCATCCCCACTAGGAAGCAAGATCCTGAGACACTGAGTGAGGGGCACAGGTAAAAACCCACTGGTTTTGAAGAAAGAGTAGAAGCAAAACCCATTTGCCTCTGGGAGAGAGGTAGGAAACCTGTTGCCCCAAGGACACAGGGAAAAGCCCATTTCTATGATGGGAGGGAGAGGCAAGAAATCATTTGGGGCCCAAGAAATGATACCAAAAAGGCAGAGGTCTGCTACCCATGAGTGGGGAGGGACAGGAAACTCACATGTAAAATCAGAATTTAGTGACAAGGCAGAACTGAGTTGCCATGGGAAGGAGGGGAGGAATGTTGAGAAAGCCCACGCTGAAGTTCAAGATCTGCCTAACAGTGAGGCTGGATCAGGATAACAGAGGAGCCCCTCTCACCACAGGTCTAGTGTCAAGAAACAAGTCATAGCATAACTCTTGATGGAGAGGCAAGAGTATAGGAAGAGCCCCGCAGTAGCAGAGGCATTCAGAAAAGGCTGAAAGTTGAAGGGATTATCAGAAACACCAAGAGAAACTGTCTTGTACCCCGGTCCCTCCTGTCAGCATGGGTAAAAGCATCCCACATTTCAAGAAATTGGAAGCCTCACCTGTGCAGCAGGTACCAATAGCAACAACAAAACCCAAACCTGGTCCAATGCCTAACTGGATGGACTGAACCTCTAATACAAAAATCCAGACATAAGAGGCATGCTAATCTGCAGGTGTCAATATCATTTACTTCAGTCTGCATTGTTCTTCTACACATAATGTCTAGCATACAATAAAAAATTACATTTTTTTAAAAAAGAGAAAACAATCTAAAGATAAAGCAATCAGCAGAAAAGATTTGATGACCCAGATAGTTGGAACTATTAGGAATTTAAAAATAAGTAATATGTTAATGCATCAGTGGAAAGGGGCGGGCAACAAGCATGAACAGATGGAGAATTTCACCAGAAAGATACCAACTATAACAAGGAGTAAAATAGAAATGCTAGAAATAAAATACATGATATCATAGATGAAGAATTCTTGTGACTGGCATGTAAGGAAAATGAATATAGCTTTGGAAAAATCTACAAACTTGAAGATAGGTCAATAGAAATGATGTGAACTGGGGCGCCTGGGTGGCGCAGTCGGTTAAGCGTCCGACTTCAGCCAGGTCACGATCTCGCGGTCCGTGAGTTCGAGCCCCGCGTCAGGCTCTGGGCTGATGGCTCGGAGCCTGGAGCCTGTTTCCGATTCTGTGTCTCCCTCTCTCTCTGCCCCTCGCCCGCTCATGCTCTGTCTCTCTCTGTCCCAAAAATAAACGCTGAAAAAAATTAAAAAAAAAAAAAAAAAAAGAAATGATGTGAACTGAAACACAAGGAGAAAAAAGTGGTGAAACCAAATCAGAGCTCCAAAAACTGTAGGTAGGACATCATCAGATGGCCTAACACACAGGTAATTAAAGTCAGAGATGGGCAAGAGAATTTTAAGGTAATTTGAAGAGAAGAAATATTTGAGGATAATAGTCAAGAGTTTTCCAAAAATAATAATGGACATCCAACCACAGAGCCAGAATTCAGAGCACTCCAAGCAAAATAGCAAAAAGAAAGAGAAAGAAAAAGAAAAAAACACCACCACCACCACCAACAAAAAAATACACACACACCCCTATACACATCATTGTCAAACTGCTCAAAGTGGAAGATGAAAGTTTCAAGGCAGCCAGAAAAGAGAGGGAAGTTACACACAGAAGAGTGACGAAAGAGTTACAGAGCACTTCTAATCAGAAACTATGTGAGCTCAAATACAATAGAATGGCATCTTTAGAAGTGTTGAAAGAAAAAAAAAATCTGTCAACTCAGAATTCTGTACTCCGTGAAAATACCTTTCAAAGTTAAGGTAAAACAGAGACATTTTCAAACAAACAAAAGCTGAGAGAATTCACTGACCGCAGACCTGCGTAATAAGAACTGTTAAAAGACTGCTTGAAGCAGGAGTGATAGTCACCCCAGGCAGGGCAGGATGAACCTCCCCCACCACTGTCCTGGAATAGTTGAGATGTTGAGACTGATAATGAATGCCACATACACCAAGAAGATATGGAAAGATTTATTATTCATGGACTTTCCTGAGGAGAGGAGAGAAGGCACAAGCCAGCCCAAATGACAAGAGCAAAGTGGGGTCAGTGACTCTGGCTTACACTGTGGCTGAGGGTGGGGCCAAGGAAAGTATTCAGGCACTCAGGCTGGAGTTTGTGTGGTTTGAACTTCCTGTTGGCACCATCAGAAGGAATGTACAGGATTTCTTTCAGGACCAGCTTTCTATTGGCTTTTGCCCCAGATGTGGGGCAAAAACAGAAGAAGGAGTGGGGCTTGCAAGCTGTAAGTGGTCCAACATCAAAAGTGGGATCTTATTTTTTATTACATGTAGTATGATGGCAGGTGGAAACTTGGATCTATAGAGAAATAAAGAGTATTATTTTTAATCAGAGTAACAGATAATTCACAGCTTCTTGTTCCAGACAAATTGGAGTAATCGCATTTCACCTTATTGCCCCCACTGTTTGCAACCAAAACTCTGAACAAAATACATAAAGGGGCACCTGGGTGGCTCAGTTAAACATCTTGACTCTTGATTTTGGCTCAAGTCACGATCTTACGAGATTGAGTCCCACGTCAGGCTCTGTGCTATCAGTGTGGAGCCTGCTTGGGTTTCTCTTTCTCTCCCCCTCCCCCACACCCTCTCAAAATAAATTTAAAAAAATACATAAAGCAACCATTAGAAAGAAGTCTCTGAGAGATGGAAATGAAAAGTTGGGCTGCCCAAGGACCTTGGGATTTGAGGAAAAAACAGGCAGTGATTTCCTTGAGGGTTTTTGTGGTTTGTGTGTGTGTGTGTGTGTGTGTGTGTGTGTGTGTGTGTGTGTGGTTTGTATGTGTGTGGGGGGGGGCATTTTAGCCCCCTACATATCCTTGTCTGAACACTAGAGACACCTAAAACCCAGAAATGTCAAGAAACAGACGAAAAAAATAAAAGCTCCAAAGAAAGCTTCTTCTCTCTGGCCAAAAGCTTTGACAAAGGGAAGCCCTGCAGGATGGAACCCACTCTATTCCAGATGGAACTCTGCACAAAATTCTACCCCACCCCCACCCAACCTGCAGCTGCAGGGACTGGAGGCAGAGCCATCAACCACCCTGCCCTATACTGACGAGGAGGCAGCCTCCTTCCTCCCATTGGGAGGATGGCAATGAGGATTGTAGGCAGAGACCTACTGACCATGCTTGCCCAGCACTAATGAGGAAATCCACCTCGTCCACACTGGGATTTGGGGCAGACTTTGGGGTGAAATCCCAATAACCTTTCTTTTTTTAAAAATTTTTTTTAAATGTTTATTTATTTTTGAGAGAGACAGAGACAGAATGTGAGTGGGTTAGGGGCAGAGAGAGAGGGAGACACAGAATCCGAAGCAGGCAGAATCCGAAGCTGTCAGCACAGAGCCTGACATGGGGCTCGAACTCATGAGCTGTGAGATCATGACCTGAGCCGAAGTCAAACGCTCAACCAACTGAGCCACCCAGGCGCCCCCCAATAACCTTTATGATCCTACACTAACATGAGCATAGGTGGCACCCCTCCCCCTCCCTTTCTAGCACTGCAGAGACTGTGGAGGATCCCTGTCTACCATCTCTGCCCTACTAAGCAAATATCAGCAAAAGGTGGTGCTCTTCCACCACCCACTGGTATATCAGCTTCAGAGACAATGACCATTCCCCCGTGCACTAAGCAAGCAGCAATAAGAAGGCACCACCCCTTTCCTCCAAATCAGAAAGTGAGTGAGGGGTGGGGGGCAGTTTATAGGAAAAAGAAAAACTAAGACAAGGATACTTTACATCTGTGTAGGAAGTCCTGGACAGACCCCAAAGCAGTCCAGCCCATGCATGAGCAACCAGAATGAATACATCAAGAGAATGGAAAACTTGACTATAATGTCAAATACTGCTCTCATTGCAGATTGGCCTCTGAGCGGCACACAAGCTGGACACACCAAAACGGCACTGCAAACTAAGTTGGCATTTGAACCACAGCCCACAAAAGTGTGTCAGAACATGCACTCTGGACCTAAACAGGTTGACTGCCTGCTGAGAAAGATTTAAATAGAAACCAGAATCTCGTAACAACACTCAAAATGTCCTGGTTACCCACAATTACTCATCATACTAAGACCAGGAGAGTCTCAACTTGAATGGGAAAAGACAATCAACAGACATGAATACCAAGACGATACAGATGCTATGACTATGCGACAAGGATTTTAAAGGATCACCCACAAAAATGTTCTGAAAAACAAGTACCAACACTCTGAGGGAAAAAAAAGAACAAATACAAACCTTAGTAAGCAAAGAAGATGAAGACTTAAGAAGAACCCAATAAAAAACTGAGAACTGAAAAATGAGGTAAGTGAAATTTTAAAACTCACTGAATGGGCTGAATAGCAGATGGAGATGACATTAGAAGGAATTGATGAACCTGAAGATAGAATAATAGAAATTATTGGGGCACCTGGCTGGCTCAGTAGGTTAAGTGACCAACTTCGGCTCAGGTCATGATCTCACAGTTTGTGAGTTTGAGCCCTGCGTCAGACTCTGTGTTAACAGCTCAGAGCCTGGAGCCTGCTTTGGACTCTGTGTCTCCCTCTCTCTCCACCCCTCCCCAACTTGTGCTCTGTCTCTCTCCCTCTCTCTCTCTCTCCCAAAAATAAGCATTAAACAAATTAAAGAATGATAGAAATTATCTACTTTGAACAGACTGAGAATAGATTTTTTAAATGACAAGAATCTCAGAAACCTGGGACAATAACAAAAAAATCTGACATTCATATCATCAGAAATTCAGTAAGAATATGGTGCTAAACATAAATAATGAGTGAAGACTTCCCAAATTTGGCAAAAGACAAACTTACAGATTCAAGAAGTTGAGCAAACCCTAAAGAGGATAAACTCAAAGAAATCCATGCCTAGGTATATCATAATCAAATTTCTCAAAACTAAAGACAAAGAAAAAATCTTGAAAGAAGCCAGAAAAAAATGTATTACCTGCAGCAGTAAACTACTCAAATGACAGCACATTTCTCATCAGAAATTATAAAGGCCAGAAGAAAGTGTCATGACATATTCAAGTGCTGAAAGAAAAAACCTGTCACCCAGAATTTTGTATCCAGCAAAACTATCTTTCAGAGATGAAGACAAAATAAAAGTATCCTCATATGAAAAAAAAGTAAGAAAATTTTTCATCAGAAGACCTGCACTTAAAAAAATTATTAAATTTTTTTAATGTTTATTTATTCTAGAGGGGAGGAGAGGCAGAGAGAGATGATAGAGAGAGACAGAATCTGAAGAAGACTCCAGGCTCTAACCTGTCAGCACACAGCCTGACATGGGGCTTGAACTCACAAACTGTGAGATCATGACCTGAGTCAAAGTTGGACACTTAACCAACTGAGCCACCCAGGTGCCCTCCAAAAAAAAAATTCTAAGGAAAGTTCTTCAGACAGAAAGGAAACCTGGAATGATGTAAGGAATGAAAGAGCTATGTAAAGGTTGTATTAGTTTTCTATTGCTATACAACTAATCATCAGAAACTGGGAAGCTTAGAACCAACACATGTGGGATCAGGAGTCTGGGATGATTTAGTTGGCTTCTCTGCTTCAGGGTCTCAACAGGCTGCAATCCAAGTACCAGTGAGGCTGTTCCTTCTGGATCTTGGGGTCTTCTTCCAAGCTCCCATGGCTGTTGGAAGAATTCACTTCCTTGCAGTTATAGGATTGAAGCCCTCAGCTCCTAAGAGTCCAGTTCCTGGTCATATGGCCCTCCAAATATGTTCATCTCATAGCAACTCGCTTCTTCAAGTACTCCTGTGATTAGGTTACAGCCACCTACAACAAGGCAATGTCAATCACTGCCAAAAGTGGTCTACTTTGTCAGGGTGAAGTCAATGAAGCCTAGCAGGGAGCTGAACGTGCTCCCCAACTTGTACCTACACACTACACCTAAACAGAAGGGTTTGAAAAAAAAAAAAAGAAAGAAGACCAAACAGGTCTCACAACACAATACTCAAAATGCCCAAGATACAATTAAAAAAATCATCTGTCATATAATAATTAGGGTGATCACAACTTGAGTGAGAAAAGATAATCTTAAGGTGCCAACACTGAGATGACTCAGATGTTGGAATTATCTGACAGGGATTTTAAAGCAGCAATAAGAAAAATGCTTCAATTATGAATACTCTGAAAACAAATTAAAAAATGCAAAATCTCAGCAAATAAACTGAAGATAAAAAAAAGAACCAAAGGGAAATTATAGAACTAAAACTTCAATAATTTAAACTAAAACTTCACTAGACAGGCTCAATAGCAGATTTGAGATGAGTGAGGAAAGAATCAGTAAACTCAAAAACAGATCAATAGAAATTTCCAATATGAACAACCTGAGGAAACAGACTAAAGAAATGTTTAAAAAGAACAGTGCCTCAGGAACCTATGGGACAATAAAATAAAATCTAACATTTGCATCATTAGAGTCTTAGAAGAGGAGAAAGTGTATGGGGCTGAAAAAATGAAGAAAAATGGTTAAAAATAATTTTTAAAAATTCAGCAAATCTAAAAGCAAGCAGGAAAAGAGGGGATAGAATGGAACAAATAGAAAACAAGTAACATGATGGCAGAGTTAAATCCAACCATATTGCTAGTGATGTTAAATGTAAATGGTCTAAAACCCCCCAGTAAACAGCAGAGATTGTCTAAGGTGTTTAATTGGGGGATTTATACAGCCAAATATATGCTGTCTAAAAGAAAATATACAAACATAGGTTACAAAAGTAAAAGGATGAAAAAAGATATACCCAACAAATACTAATAAAATAAAAGGAGAGGTGTTTATACTAATATCAGACAAACTAGACTTCAGAACAAGGAATATTAGCAGAGACACATCATGATAATAAAGGGGTCAATCCATTGAGAAGATATCACAGGTTCTCAAAAACTGAAACATAGAATTACCACTTGATTCAGCAACCCACTCTGGTTATATACCCAAAGTAATTGAAAGCAGGGATTCAAACGAATATTTGTATAACCATGTTCATAACAGCATTATTCACAATAGCCAAATGTAGAAGCAGCCCAAATTTCTATCAACAGATGAATGAAAAAACAAAATGTGGTATATACAAATAATGGTATGTTATTCAGATTTACAAAGGAATATAATTCTGACACATGCTACAATATGGGTAAGCCTCAAAGATATTATGCTAAGTGACACACAAAAAAACAAATATTGTACAGTTCCACTTATAAGAGATACCTAGAATCATCAAATTCATAGACAGCAGAATGATGGTTGCCAGGGACTGGGGGAGGGGGAATAAGGAATTGTTTAATGGGTACAGAGTTTCAGTTTGGGAAGATGAAAAACTTCTGGAGATGGATAGTAATGATGGTTCTACAATATGAATGTACTTAATCCCACTGAATTAAGCACATAAGGTCAAAATGGTATGGGGTGCCCTGTTTGCTCAGTTGGTTGAGCGTCCAACTCTTGATTTCAGCTCAGGTCATGATCTCACGGTTCCTGGGTTTGGGCCCTGTATCAGGCTGTGGGCTGGCAGTGAGGATCCTGCTTGGTATTCTCTGTCTCCCTCTCTCTGCCACCCGCCACTCATGTGCACAGTCTCCCTCTCTCTCAAAATAAATAAATATTTTTTAAAATGGTAAATTTTGTTATATAAATTTTACAACTGAAAAAAAAGAAGTCATCACAATCTTAAATGTGTATGCTTAACAAGAGAGTAACAGTTGACAGAACTAAAAAGAAAAATACATAAATCCGCCATTATAGTTGGAGATGACAATACTCCTCTGTCAATAATTGATAAAGTAAGTAGGTAGAATATTGGCAAGAATGTAGAAATCCTAAAAAAGTACTATCAACCAACTTGACCTAATTGACATTAATAAAACAATTGATTGGAGAAGAATAATACATTCTTTTTAAGTATGTATTTAACATTATCATGACAGATGATATTTTAAGCCATAAAGCAAACCAATGAATTTAAAACAATTAATACAAATTTTATTCCCTGACCCCAATGAAATTCAACTAGAAATTTAAAAACGATGTCTTGAAAATTCTCATATATTTGGAAATTAAATAGTAATTTTAAAATAACCCTTGGGTCAAAGAGGGAAACCAAATGACGACTTACAAAATACTTTTAATTGGACACAACAGAATTAGTGAGATATACCCAAAGTTTGGGGGGGGGGGTAGAATTTACAACATTAAATACTTATATTAGGAAATGAGAAATGGGGCACCTGGGTGGCTCAGTTGGTTAAGAATCCAACTCTTGATTTCATCTCAGGTCATGCTCTCATGGTTCATGAGTTCAAGCCCCACATGGGGCTCCACGCTGGCAGTGTGGAGCCTGCTTGGGATTCTCTCTCTCCCATTTTCTCTGCCCCTACCCTGCTTGCTCTCTCAAAATAAATAAACTTAAAGAAAAGAAAAGAAAAGAAAAGAAAAGAAAAGAAAAGAAAAGAAAAGAAAAGAAAAGAAAAGAAAAGAAAAGAAAAGAAAAGAAAAGAAAAGAAAAGAAAAGAAAAGAAAAGAAAAGAAAAGAAAAAAGAAAAGAAAAGAAAGAAAAGAAAAGAAGTGTCTTGAATCAATGGCCCAAACTTCCACCTTAGGAAACTAGAAAAAAGTCGGGGAGTATTGCTTGTATTCTATGTATTTTTTTATATTTAGAGGCTAAAATTACAGTCTAGCTACTAAATGTAGTACTGGTTACTACCTTTTTCCCCTTCTCGATGTGAACTCACATTTGCTGCCACATTTTTTTGCTGTGAAATGAGTTCCTTGATCAGAAGCAATTTGTGTGAAGCAGTAAACAAGATTACGGAAGGCAAACTCATATCCACAATGTGTCTATATATACACTACAGGAAATTGCCATTTGTTTTTTAAAAATAGCTTTTTATATTTTATTTCTATAAAATAGCTTTTATATTGAGATATAATTCATATATCATAAAGTCTACCAGCTTAAATATAACTGGCTCTTTTTCACTTTAGCACAGTGTTTTTGAGGTATGTCCATGTTAAAACATGTATCAGTACCCCACTCTTTTCTAAGACTGAGTAATATTCCATTGTATGGATATACCACATTTACTTCTGCCATTATTCTCAGGTGATGGATACTTGGGTTGTTTCCATTTTTTGACTATTATGAATAATGCTGCTAGGAACAAGTTTTTGTATGTGCACATATTTTCATTTTTCTTGTGTATATACCTAGGAGAATTGCTGAATCACGTGGTAACTGTTTTAAAAATTTAAGGGGTACTTCCAGGGGTACCTGGGTGGCTCAGTTGGTTAAGCATCTGACTTCGGCTCAGGTCATGATCTCACGGTTCATGGGTTTGAGCCCCATGTCAGTCTCTGTACCTCCCTCTCTGTCTCTCTGCCCCTCGCCTGCTCACATTCTCTCAAAAGTAAATAAACATTAAAAAAAAATTTTAAGAACTTCCAGACTGTTTTCAAAAGTGGCTGCAATCATTTTACATTTCCATCAGCAATGTAAGAGGGTTCCAATTTCTCCACCTCCTCACTGATGCCCGTTATTGTCCTTTTTATTATAGTCCTTCTAGTGGGTGTGAAGCGGTGTGTCATTTCTTGTGTTCCTGTGTAATGTGGGCAACTTCATGAGATCATGTGAATAAGTTCCTATTTATTTTTTCTCTCTGAGCAGTTTGAAAGTCGTATTGTGCGTTCTATTCAATGTTTTGTGGTGTGACAGCGAGAGATAAGGCAGGGAAAACTCAGCTGAAACTATCTTTGCTAAACTGGTCTCTTCATTGAGATTTGCTAAATGTTTTTTCTTCCTCTAGTTACTTAGTGCATTTCATGACCCATGGAGGTCATCTTGGGCTTTGGAGCCTTTCTCTGGTTCAGTGCAGAACCCTCAGATCCAGCAGAAAATCAGTCCTGGTTGTTCACAAGTTCCCCCCTTCATCTCTTTCCAGAAATCCTTTCCACTGCCCTCTCGCAGTAACCGGGTAAAGATAAGGATATTCCCCTTGCCCCCAATCAGTCTGTTCCTCTTGCGAGTGGGTTCCTGAATTTTGCTGACTCACCAAGACCATTTGCATGAGTAGCCTGGCACTTGAGCAATGTACTTTTTCTTCTCTTACCAGTTTTTGACATTTTTGACATTTGGTTAGGTCTTTTTCCTTGTTTGCTGATGGGTTGTTTGTTTTTTGCAGGAAGGAAGTGCCGGTTTTTACTGTATTGTGTTTGTGTCATCAGGCATTTGAAAGGGATGTGTTGTAACCCAGCTGCACTCCACCACTTTATGCAGTCTTAGCAATACTTTTAGGTATTTAAGCTTACTGCTGGAGATTCCCCATTCTCCACTTTTTGAACAAACAGTCCCTGTGCACCTACTGTGTGCCAAGCAGGGATCTCTAAGTGGAGCTATTGCACAGAACCAGAGCCCTGCCATTGTGGAGCCTCTTAGTAAATTATGCCCAAGTGTCTCCACCAAAACATCCTTATTTTGCATAAAATTGTGTTTGTAGAAAACAATTTCAATTTTTGAAATCTAAGGATTTATACCAAATTCACCCAGGTTATAAAATTAACTCACATACCCCCTAACGTTCTGTGACACTTCCAGCAAATATGGCATGGTCAGAAAGGAAGCTTCAGAGCAGAAGGAATCTGCCCTTCATTTTTAAGCACCTGATTGTTATATTTGAAAAGCTGCATCAGATACAGCTCGTGTTCCACTCTTTGCTTGTGGGATGGATTGAAATCATTTGCAAATTCCTTAGTTGATGATATGCCAAAAATAAAAGCAATTCTGGCAGAAAGTATTAAAGACTTGGGGCAAAGAGAAGACATTTTAAAATCTTGCAAGTATTAAGATCTTAAAAAAATCTTTTTATAAGCACCATGAACCAGAGCTGTTCATCAGCAATTTGCAGAAACCAGATGAACACGGTGCTACAGCCAATATTTACTAAAAGCCAATTTCTGTGCATTATTACCTCCCTGCAGCCACCTCAACTGCAGTCCCTGTAACACCTCAAGTGTTTCAATACCTCTAACACACCCATGGCATTAACTCAGCAAATATATGAACCACTGTGCAAGACATTGTGCTCAGGACAATGGGGGAGATAGAAATAAATAACAGCACCTGCCCAGGAGGAATTACTAAGGCGAGTGGGAGAGCCCGGACAAAGCAAGGGAGAGATTCTTAAGACGAGGTAGCAACATATGGCATGCTGCAGTGATAAATTCTAGATTTCCAGAGAACCCTCAATAGAGGATGAGGACCGACAGGGTCTCCACCCATGTAAAGGTTCCTTAATAGTTCCTTGACAGAGCTCACAGCACACAGGACTACAGCCTGAAGGTCAGATCCAAATGACCTTTTTGCTGCTAGCAGAGGCCCATGGAATTTTCTAGAGATCACACCCACCCTCTGTGGTATCCTTTGAAATTTTATTAGTTTTTTTTGTTTTTCATGGGCCACATGAGTTCATCATTCATAAATTTGTTTAAACTGTATTTGGAAATCTCATTTTCCTGCTAGTTGTATATCTCAGAGGCCCTCGGCTCCACCGAATCCTGGGTAGGAGGCATCCCAGATTTACTTATATTTTTTAGGTCCCAAAGTATCCTCTTGTCAAGGTTTCTTAGGACTTTAGAACAATTTCATTTGTATGTCTCCTTTCGTGGATTCTGCAGCTTTCAGTTTTCATCTTTCAGACACTGGAACTTCATAATTTAACTCAGGCCCCAGATGGTCAACTGTCAAAGCAGCTGCTGCCTACTTTCTCCATGAGCACGGTGCACAGCCAGCCACTCCTGGTAGTTCCCTGGCTCCTCATGTGGTCGCTCAACAGGGAAATGCCAGAGAGTCTCTTCCGCATAGAGTTACTCTGGAGGAGACTCGGGGAATTTTTTGTAATAGGACTAATATATTAGTCCCTCTTTTCTTTTTTAAGTTTATCTATTTTTTGAGAGGGAGGGAGGGAGGGAGGGAGGGGAGGGAGGGAGAGACAGAGAGTGAGTGGGGAAGGGGCAGAGAGACAGGGAGAGAGGATCCCAAGTAGGCTTTGTAGTGTCAGCGCACAGCCCAACTTGGGGCTTGAACTCATGAACTGTGAGATCATAACTTGAGCCGAAATCAAGAGTCCACACTTAACTGGGCCACCCGGGTGCCCCAGGGGAAATTTTTAATAGTTAGCAAAGGGGCTGTTTCCTTATAGGGACAGAACCTCTACTAAAGAAATACTGGCTCAACCAAGAGTCTCATATATCCATGACAGATAAGAAAGTGGGTTTCGCCAGAAAAGAAAGGTCCATGCAAACTGCGCTAATTCCATCTGGAAGCACTGCACCAAGCTCTGTGGTCCTAGGAAAGAAGAAGTTAACATCTGCTGTTTTTGGAAACATAATGGAAATGCGCCACCTAGTGACCACAGATGGAACCGCTACTTTTCAAAAAAAAAAAACACCAAAAACAAAAAACCCACCTTGGCTGAAGATTCTGAGCTTCCAAAGAAGCCCATTCTTAACTGGCAGGTTATCACACCAAAGTGATTCAATACCCCTGTATTTTATAGGTAAACTATAATTAATAATCTTGTGAAGAAAATGTTTTTTTTTTCCTCATGAGATTTATGGAGACATTCTGAAAAATATTTTATAGCTTCTAGATCAGATAGGCTGGTTATCTATCTTCTAGCTATTAACATAAATGTTTAAAAAGTAATACTCAGATACTCAAGTTTGAAAGGAAAAAATGCTAAGAATTTTTTAATGTTTCAAAGGAAACCTTGAATAAAATGCATTTGCAATAACTTTTTCTTTCCACTAAAGGGTCTACAAACAGATTTATAAAGACTCAAAAACACTTTTTAACACTTCCACTGTGTCAATAAACCAGCCAATTATGAATATATCTGTTGAAATGGAGTAAGGCTCTGGAAAAGAAACATTTTACCTCAACAACAGTTGTTATGACTACTTAAGATTGTATCTTAATACAGAAAACAGTTCTACATGCTTCTTAAAGTAACTTGTAATTATTTTAATTTTTTTGGTGCTCTTGCAAATACGTGACTAACAAAATTCAAACCATAGCAACTACAGGTAAGAGTTCTGTGGTTTACTTCAAGCATCTGTATATAAAGAACCAAACTACATAGATAGACACTGCAAAACTTATAGGTGAAGTTTAGGTTAGACAACTTTATTAGCTAAAGAACAAAAACATGTTCCACTTTCTGCAATCACAGCTGAAAATGCTTTTCAAGGAGATCCAAGGATGTATGGACTTAAACAATCTGAAATTAAAGTCATAGAAATTCAGTAGATTCTCAAACTGCATTTGTTCTAGTTTAAGTCAGTTTAAATTTTTTCATAGAAAAAAACAGATTTCAGGCAAGTAAAAACAAATTCCAGATAAACATGGTTCGGTGTTTTTTTTTTTTATTATTTTACCTTTATCAAGGCAGGCAAAGTACAGATGCTGTACATTAAAAACATACAAATACATTACTCACAGCACATCAACTCCTACAGGCAAAGAGACTGGGAAGCACTGCTCCTCTGAAGCTCGGAGCCGCAGCTAAATGTACAAGGAGCCATCTGCTGGTCCCACGTAGCCAACGCCAATCAGCAAGACGTCTATCAGCGTCCATATCCCCAGGCCGCCGAAGCTGAAGAGCTTGCCAAGGCCTTCCCGCCACTGACCCAGGTAGAAACGGTCAGCGCCAAACCCCCCGAGGGTGATGCTGCAACAGCAAAGAGGAAGGGGGTCCATCAGCCATACCCCCCAGGGTAGCTCAAAAATGGCACAGAGTCGCACTTGTAAAAGGGCCTCAAATGATCACAACCCCTGAGGAGAACACAAACATACAACGTCAAATAATCATGGGCCAGAAGACTGTTTTAATGTCAAAAGTAGGGGCGCCTGGGTGGCTCAGTCGGTTAAACATCTGACAGCAGCTCACTAAGGTCATGATCTCGTGGTCCAGGAGTTCGAGCCCCACGTTGGGCTCTATGCTGACAGCTCAGAGCCTGAAGCCTGCTTTGGATTCTGTATCTCCCTCTCTCTCTGCCCCTCCCTCCCTCCCTGCTTGCGGGTGCACGTGCACTCTCTCTCTCAAAATAATAAACATTAAAAGAATTTTTAAAAAAGCCCAAAAGTAAAAATATTTTTAGCTATACTGAATCTGAAGTTCATCTTCTGAAGAAAAGTAATCCGTCTCATTGCTTTTTCATCTAGAAAATGGCATATCCAGAACAAAGCAGGGAGCCAGTCCAACAGGAAGTACACGGACAGAGTCAGGAGGTGGTGTCGTCATGAAGCAGCCCAACACCTCCTGACTGTCCCAGATCAAGTCGCCTGAGCTCTGTCACTCATCTCCAAGCAATGAGTGTCGAGAATAAGTGACTTCAAGGTTCCTCCAAATTCTAAGATCTAATGCTATTCAGACAACTTCTCGTTGTACTTCTTTTAAATGTTTCATTATGGAAAATTTCAAGCCATGTAAGAGTAAGAAGAGAAGAGAGCAGTACCCATGACCCAGCTCCAACAATTCTCAGCATGTGGTCAACCCTGTTTCACCCGTACTCCCACCCCCCCAACCCCCCCCCACCCCCCCGCATTGGAGTACTTTGAGGTAAACCCTGGACATTCTCCCATTCAGGGAATATTCTGAAAGAAATGATGCTGAGCTCTGAGCAGAAAACTATTCTTACATTTTAAAAGTCAAGCTGTTAAATGTACCATGGTAATTTAAGATGTTAACAATCTTGGGGCAACCAGTTGAGAGGGGGACAGGAACAATCACTGTAACTTTTCTGGAAGTCTGAAGTCATTCCAAAATAAAACATTTACTTAAACAAAAAGTCAGTTGTTAGTTTTCATTTGAACCACTGCTGACAAAGACCCTGGCCAGTTAACAAATCTCGTTTTTGTTGTATCTAATTTTCTATTTTGGACTTTTACTTTCCAGCTGTGACTTCCTGCCAGGCAGGATCTGGTCTCTCCTCAGCCCAAACCCTAAAGCAGTGGTTCTCACAAAGCAAGGGGCTTTGCTAAGGGGCAACTTAGCAGTATCTAGAGACACAGGAGTGCTACTGGCATCTAGTAGGTGGAGTTCAGAGATGCTAACCACCCTACTGTGCACAGGACGGTGCCACAACAAAGAATTATGTGGCCCAAAAGTCAACAGTGATGAGGGTCAGAAACCTAGCCCACATCACACAGGCCACAGGGTCTCAAACTTTAATGCTAAACCTTCAACTGTAGGTGCCCCGACTTTTAATTAGTGAATTATTTAACCAGCATCCCAGCTGCCTTCCCACTGAGGGAAAGAATTGGTACAATTTTTTTCCCCCAAAGCTGTTGAAAAGTTTAACAAATTCAAGCACATTTTAATGTTAAAATTGTAAGTCCGTGCTTATCTCTGGATGGTGGAATTACAGGTGATTTTTAGTGTTTTATTTGGTCATTTTCAATTTTTCCAGTTTTACTAAAAACCGAGTACTGGGTAGGTATCAGTTTTTATAATAAAGGAGGAAATTACTAAAAATTAACGCTACGATCGGGGCGCCTGGGTGGCGCAGTCGGTTAAGCGTCCGATTTCAGCCAGGTCACGATCTCGCGATCCGTGAGTTTGAGCCCCGCGTCAGGCTCTGGGCTGATGGCTCAGAGCCTGGAGCCTGTTTCTGATTCTGTGTCTCCCTCTCTCTCTGCCCCTCCCCTGTTCATGCTCTGTCTCTCTCTGTCCCAAAAATAAATAAACGTTGAAAAAAAAAAAATTAACGCTACGAATCATAAACCTATCCATCCGAAATAGCATATAGCATTTTTGCTGAATCACAATACATTCAGGATGGGGAAACCATGACTGGTTCTAATAATCTATAATAATGATTCGGTAAGTCATCTCAAAAAGTGTGCAGGCATCCTGGGAGAAAGGCTAACATCCTGCCATTAAATTCCATAAAGGGACTGGTCTGATCATCTCACTAACCCCGTGCAGCTTCATTTCCTAGGCCTAGCCAACAAATGTGAAAGAATCTGAGTGAAGGAGGAACTCGGCTGAGTTCAACGTATGGAAGATTCCACTGATCCCAATGGAACCCAAATGGCACCCTCAACTTACCAGTAGCCACGCTTACCTCAGAGCCAGAGCAGTAGACCACTTATAACCTCCAGTCCAGTTGCAGTATAGCATTTTTGGAAAAGTACGGTTACCTTAAAAAAAGGGAAAATACTCCACATTAGAAACATGGGTAAACAAATACTCTTACACAGAGACTAATGGCCTTGTAATGTGAAACCTAAAAATCAACTCTTTATGGTAATTAAAGTTTGCCACGGTCAATGGTAGAAAGAAAGTCCTTACCATCTCTAAGCATACATTTAATATTTAATCAGAGAAGGAAGGATTACAGTTTGAAGTATGTGAAACGCCCTACCAGCTATCAAGGCTTCAGCGAAGTTTAGGGTCAGACAGTGTGGTACTGAAACAGACAAATCAAGCAATGGGAAAAGGAGAGAGCCCAGTGTCCCCGCCCCCCTCCCCGACACACACACACACACACACACACACACACACACACACACACACACACTCTCTCTCTCTCTCTCTCTCTCTCTCTCTCTCTCTCTCTCTCTCTCTCTCTCTCTCTCTTCCTGTGGGAGACAGGGCACACGCAGACTGGCCTGGACACTCAGGAGACAACTGGCTATCCACGTGGGGAGAAAAGTAAACCTGCATCTACTTCACACCACATTCCCAACACCAGTTCCAGGTGGATTACAGACCTATATGTGAAAGGCCAAACTTCCAACTTTCAAAAGAAAATACAGGAAAAAAAAGGGCTAACTATGAAAGGCTAATAACTTCAACTAACTAAAATTTTCAAGTTCTACTAAAAAAAAAGTCAAGTCAAGTTCTATTCAAAAGACACACACACACACACACACACACACACACACACACACACAAAGTGGAAAAACTAAAAATCTGGGAAAGGATTTTAGGAACACCAAAAGGTTATTATCCAAAATATAAAAGAATTTCCAGAAATTTTTAAGAGAAAGACAAAACTTATGAACAGTAAGTACTGGAGAACATGTCGATTAAGAATAGTTATGTACCAGGGCATCTGGCTGGCTCAGTGGGTTAAGCATCTGAGTCTTGATTTCGGCTCAGGTCATGATCTCAAGGTTCATGGGTTCAAGCTGAGCCCCTGTCGGGCTCTGCGCTGACAGCGCAGACTCTGCTTGGGATTCTCTCCCTCTCTCTCTGTCCCTCCTTTGCCCTCTCTCTCAAAATAAATACATAAACTTAAAAAAAAAAAAAAAAAGGAACAGTTATGTACCAATAGTGGGAATGTAAATTGTTAAAACCATTTTGGAAAATAGTACATGCTAGAGAGTATATGCTACACAAACTCATGCACCCCTGCAACCAGGAGAGGATACGTAGAAACACTTTAAAAGCACCACAATCTGTGAGAGCAAAAAACTGTAAATAATCCAAATATACAGGAAAATGGATAAAGTATGATACAATTTCACAGTGGATATTATACAGAAGAAAATAAATAGATAAAACACATAGATGAATCTTAGAGACATGATGCTGAGAGGAAAAAAGAAAGTACAAGAAGATCATAAACAGACTATTATTTTACAAAAGTCTAAAACATGCATCATTGAATAATATATCACACTATATTTTGTTATATACAAGTGACAGAACTATACAAAATGTAAAGCAAAGGAAGTGGGATGATGATGAAAAGAAAATTCACCAGGGCGGTCACCTCTTGAGAGAAGGTAGGGCACTGGGTGCAGGAAAAGCACTCAGGTAGTTTCAGTGGCATCAGACTGTTTTAGTTGTTAATTTGGGTGAAACGCTATTACTATACATCAGGCTTTATACCTTACACATTTTTTTCTTGTTTGTTCAAATATTACATTTTAAAAGATAAGAGAATTACAAGTTTTCTAGGTTTTTTTTAGATCATTGAGTTTATTTTCTTATTTTTCAGTTGACATATGATGCTGTATCAGTAATTCAACAACGATCTGTTAAGCTGTTCTCACCACAAGCGTAGCTACCGTCTGTCGCCACTGAGTTTATTAGTGAGGCTTGGCGTAACTAATAAATGTTTCTGATTAGACAACTGAATTGTCTAATTGCTAATTAAAGTTCCACATGCAAGCTTAAAGGAAAGTTTAATGCTCACAAACTTCGCTGAACCCCACTTACCCAAGCAGTGAATGTGGTCCCGCA
The DNA here is from genome assembly GCF_018350175.1 of Felis catus. Classification (NCBI taxonomy): domain Eukaryota; kingdom Metazoa; phylum Chordata; class Mammalia; order Carnivora; family Felidae; genus Felis; species Felis catus. The sequence goes on from NC_058373.1 coordinate 19,915,169, forward strand.
CCGTGCAGTTGGCAGTGTAGCGTTGCCGAGGACAGGACACGGTCATGCAGCTGGTGGAGTTGGAACACTCATAATCGGTTTCTGGAAGCTGCCAGCAAAACCTGCAAGTCATGTTGATGACGAAGTTCTTTTGGGATTTGAAGTCTTGATCCTAGATGCCCAAGGACGTAGAATGAATCAATCATCATATAGCAGTTAATATGCCAATAAAAATACAAGGCACAAAGCTTCTAAAAGACTTCTCCTCCTGGTAGAAAGTGCAGAAAAACAGGTACAAACCAATATGTGTGCAAAACAAATGTATATGGTACGATCCTATAGTCATGAAAATATACACCCCAAAATATATACCTAAGGGAAAAAAATCTACATAAAGTTACATCAAAATAACAACAGTCATTCCAGGATGGTAAGATTATTTTACCACTTTCACTTGTATAATTTTTCATAATGAGCATGTGTACTTTTGTAATACAACAAAAAGGGGGGGTGTATTTTATCAAGCCAGAGTCACAGAGAGCTGGAAGGATGGATGAGTACATCTGTTCAAGGTCACTGAGCTGCAAGTGATGTGTAGAACCCATGTTCCCCAACTCCAGTCCGATGCTCCCAGGAGTACAACACAGATTGGCTACCGAGTCTCAAATCAAGTCTCAAATCTCCACTATGGCCCAGTACCACAGGGCTGTTACCACTGCTCACATCTCTACTGGGTAAGCACTCAACTCAGAACCACACTCAACAAAGGTTCACTGTTGGTGCTAAGCTTTTAAGACCAGAGGGTTTTTCACTTTGATTTTAAAAAAATCTTTATTTTGTTTTCTGCTTGTAAGAGTAGGACATGCACTATGTGTGTTGCACATTTAGAACTTACAAGAAAAAACCTGTAACCTCCCCAGAGTGAACCACTTTTAATCTTTCCTTATTTCTTCTGGTAATATAGATTTATGTAAGTGCAATTATACTGAAATCATTTCGTATCCTTTTCCCCCCACTTGACATTACACTGCAATATATAATTTCCAAAATCATTTTTAAATGGTCAATCACCTCTGGAGGTATCAATTTATTAATTTTTTTCATCAACGCAAAACTGCTTTTGTGAATAGCATCCAAAACTGGGTAAGGCACCACTTGACTTAGGCAATATTGTTTTATGTATCTAGTGATACAGTGATAACACATGCTTATCAACTGTTATTTATATTTATTTATTTTTAATGCTATTTTTGACAGAGAGTGAGCAGGGGAGGGGCAGAGAGAGAGGGAGCCCACAGAATCCAAAGCAGGCTCTAGCCTCTGGACTGTCAGCACAGAGCCTGATGCGGGGCTCGAATTCTCGAACCCTGAGACCATGATCTGAACCAAAGTCAGACGCCTAACTAACTGAGCCACCCAGGTGCCCCTTGTTATCAATTGTTTTTTAAAAACTAGACAATACATGGGGGTGCTTGGGTGGCTCAGTTGGTTAGGCGTCTGACTTCAGCTCAGGTCATGATCTCACAGTTCGTGAGTTTGAGCCCCGTGTTGGCCTCTGTGCTGATAGCTCGGAGCCTGGAGCCTGCTTCAGATTCTGTGTCTCCCTCTCTCTCTGTTCCTCCCCCACTCACGCTCTCTCTCTCTCAAAAATAAATAAAGATTAAAAAAAGAATTAAAAAAAATCCCAACAACTAGGCAATACATGTGGTACAAACTCCCAGACAGGACAGCAGCGAGGAGGAAGCTGGTCCAGCCCAGCCATCAGCAGCCACTGCCTTCTCCAGCAGCAAGTGCTGCTTAGCCTCTGGCCTTCCAAGGAATCTATTCTACGCATGAGCATGTTTATGTCACATATATTTCTTTATTTTTTAAATTTAAGTTTCCACTGATATTTACTTTTCACTTAATTCTGTAGCTATCAGTAAATAGCTCAAGATCTGCTTCATTCTTTTTAGCAGCTGCTATTTATTTCATTTCATAGTGAGTCATAAACAGTTCTCTCTTGGACATTTAGCTTGTTTTAAATCTTCCGTCTAGGTGAACAATGCAGCTAAGAATATCCTCAGGCATATTTATTTGTAACCACGTACAGTATCTGTGAGATAAATTTCTAGATAGGGAACTGCGGCCACAAGTTCTATATATCTGTATGTTTCATACATATGACAAGTGCCTACATAAGAGGCTGGCCATCTGCCTACCCACTAACAAGACAGGAGTGTCCCTGGCATCCTCACGAACTCACACTGTTGCTAAGATTTATTACTTTCTTGCCAACCTGGTAAGTTTAAAAACACATGCATTTTTATTGCTTTAATTACAAGGAAAATTAAATAGTTTTTTTCGTGTGTTGAAAGCCCATTTACCTTTCCTTTCCTATGAACCATCTACTTATGTCCTAATACCATTTTTCTATAGGACTGTCATCTCTCATTTGCTTTTAGGAAATCTTTTTTTTTTTTTTTTTTTTTTTATGTTTATTTTGAGAGAGAGAGCATGTAGGGGAGGAGCAGAGAGAGAGAGAGAGAGAGAGGAGAGAGGATCCCAAGCAGGCTCCACACTGTCAGCACTGAGCCCTGATGCAGGGCTCGAACTCAAGAAACTGAGATCATGACCTAAACTGAAATCAAGAGTCAGAAGCTTAACCAACTTGAGCCATCCAGGCGTCCCTGGAAATGTTTAATGCGTTATTTGTCACCCATGTTAGAAATGGTTTTTTTACTTAGTTTGTCATTGATCTTTTGCCTTTATGCTTTTTTAGGTCATTTTTAGTAGTCAAATGTATCAATTTGTTCTTTTACGGCTTCTAAATTTTACTTCATACTTAGGAAACTATTCCTTTTGAGATGATAACAAAACAATCTCAAGCTTTCTCTGCTACCTCGTGGTTTCCTTTCATCACTTTAAATCCCTGATCTTTCTGAAGTTTATTTTTAACAAAAATAGGGATTCCACTTTTTTCCACACAGTGACCCAGGCATCCCAGCACCGACTGCACCCGCCTGCTCCTCAGGAAAGAACGGACCCCTTCAAAAGCTGATCTACAGGAAAAGTTATCTGTTACCTTTCCCTCTGTGAAACAGCTGTCATTACTAAGAATCCAGAGCCCATCAGAAGGAATTATACTGCTTCAGATACACTGGCAGACTGATCACTTCTCCAAGTGATACAAAACTGCATTTCTGACAAGCACATTTCCAGCTGACCTCAACTGGCTTGACGGTTGCCATTACAACTGGAACAGGAGGGGTTGGCAGGAGTTGCTGGATTTTTACATTCATTTCTATAAAAGAATCCGGATGAGATTCCCTTAGTCTGGGAGTCCCTAGTCAGTATGCATGGAGAAGGACTAGAAGAGTTAATTTTTTTTCCATTAAGTTCAAAATAAGAGGGGGCAGGAGGCACCTGAGTGCACGCACATGCCAGTGAGAGAAAACAAGGATTTGCAGGTGAAGGTCGTGGATTATTTCTTTCTGAAACAGTAACTCAGTTACCAAGAAGGGACCCTACAGATCTTCATTAACAAACAAGTTAAAAACACATGACTTGTCATGGACAGCCTGGTGACAGCAGTCCTAAGACTCATGTCTCCAGGTAGTCAATTTGTGTATTTTACCACTCTCTAGTTTTCAGAACAGACCAAAAAACTCCCTTGGCGGCAGACTTCAAATTCTACACCTGACAACCAGGCAGCTGCAATTTTATAGGACTCACTATTATTGGCTAATAGAGGAGGCAGGTGATGTGAATTCACCTGGAGAACAAGAGAAAAAAAATCCCACCCAGCCCTGGTGAGGGCTGTACCAGGCACCATGACCAAGGAGTTCCGAAACTTCCCTAAGCTTTATAATTTCTCTACCTTTGTTATTTTTTGTTATCTGCTGCCATTTTCTACTAAATGAAACCGTTTGTTTTTGGAACATCTAAAGAAGAAAGAAACTGAGAAGTATGTCTTACTCTGTAACCAGTTTTCGGAGATGAAAGTCAAAGCAGCTGAGGCAAACAACAAAGGAGGCTAATTCTGGACAAGTTCCCCTTCTTCAGTCTTTCCATTTTTCAGTAAGTAGCTACTATCTGTCAGACCCATGAGACATAAGTTTTTTTGTACTTTTAATATTTGATTAGAGTTGTCACACAATGTTACATTAGTGTCCAGTGGAGATAAAAATCTTTAAAGCCTTCAAATAAAGAAGTTTAGCCAGACTGCATTTAAGACACAGTAACAAAGACTAATAATTCAAGGGCAGTCATCAAGACCATCTGACTCAATTTTCAAGTGTGCTGATACAGTATACAAAATGGTAACGTGTTTATAAAAAAACAAATTCAGACAACGACAGCGTAAAATCTCATTTCCCCTATGAAGTGAAGCCTTTCTCACTCCCTTTCTGATACTAGACTTCATCAGGAAAATTACAGAAAGAGTCTAGGGGTGGAAGGAACTTTCCAATCTAGGCCTCCACAGATTAAGTTCCAAACAACGGAGTGGGAAGGAACCCTGCTCAAGCGACAAAAATGCTAGAACTGCCAGGTCAAAAGAGATCTGCAAAAGAGGACATAGTATGGAATCCGTTCCTTCCTTCTCAACAAGTTCCCAAAAGCAGGGTTCCATGGACACATGTTAGAAAAAGCTGTTCTGGGCCCATCCGCTCATTCATCTTATTTAACAAGAAACAGATCAATAAATACTGCAGCGAGTTACGGCAGGGTCAAGAGTAAAACACTACTTCATTATTCGTTTTTACTCTTCATCTCACCCAGACACAAGGACTGTTGCCCCAAACAAGGGAGTGTGCAATAATTTACCTGGTCCAGTTGTTAAAACTGCAGACACCAGAGTCTCCCTAACCTACTCACATTCAGCGGGTCTGGGGCTGTCTCCAGGAATGATTGTAACGGCAGCCGAAGTCAGGTAGCTCAGAAGCAGGTACCCCTAGAGAACTCTATGGAACACCAACTAGGAGAGCCTTTCTAGGCTCCTTCCTCTCTCTGTCAAAACGTCAGGAGACAGGATATAGGTGTGATGACTGTAACAGGGTCACTTCTAATAGGCCTTTTCTATTTCTGGCTTTCTCTAAGAAGTCTGATAACTGCTCCAATTTAATCTGTCAAAGAATTCCCATCTGGGGGCACCTGGGTGGCTCAGTCGGTTAAGCACCCGACTTCAGCTCAGGTCATGATCTCGCGGTTCGTGAGTTTGAGCCCCACATCAGGCTCTGTGCTGACAGCTTGGAGCCTGGCGCCTGCTTCGGATTCTGTGTCTCCCTCTCTCTGTCTGCCCCTCCCCCACTCATGTTTGCTTTCTGTCAAAAATAAATAAATAAATATTAAAAAAAAATTTGTTTTTAACTGCCATCTGAACCCTGGCAACCAAACCTTCCGTGGCAATGAAAGATTCAGTCTTCTGATCAAGTTGTCTTTGTTCCTAAAATATTACTTGTAGAATGCAGAGCACCTTCTTTCAGGATTTCCCCTACAGTCACGTCTACACTGTACTTATAACTTGAGGTTTACAATGAGTTCATTTAAAAGAATTAAGTTGCAGTACTTACAACACAGGTAACGGAAGGTTTGACTGTGCAGTCAAAAGTGACAGGCTTCCCATAGACACAGGAGTAATTTGTCCTGCATTCTACACAGTCTGCAGGAAGTCTGCTACACAAACCATTACTTGGACACTTCATCACATAAGGTGGGATATCAGTACTTTCTGTGAAAAGTAAGAGAGAAGCTCATTTTCATATAATATTGATCAGAATCCCAGGAGAATACAGTTTCCTAAGGTTAAGGGACACGGTTGCTAGCAATGAACTACTGGGCTGGAATGGAAAATGCACAGAGTTGGGAGTCGGAGACACCTGCAATTCAACCAAGGTTCTGCCACCAAGCTGTGTGACCTGACGCAACAACAGTTCAACAGCTAAGTAAAAAGGATTTAATTACTGCCCCCGCAAATGGGCATGAAAAGCAAAGGTGTTTATGAACATATAATGTATACACAAAGTTAGGTGTAAGTAAGGGCTTTAGAAAAAGCTACTCTAACAAGATGAACAATTAAAAGTTTAGCAATGGCAAAGTTTGTTCAAGATCACAGAGGGAGTGACAAAATTGGAACCACAATCCAAACCCATTTCTAATCCAATATTCTTTTCACCTGAATTCACGAATTTGGTAATTACACCACTGACCCTTTAAGCGAATCAATCAGTACAATAACGGTACCAACTTTGGAAAATGTTCTCGGTCGTTATTCCACATTGGTACTTCAATAAGCCATAATTTGCAGGTAATAAGGAAATTTAAGTTTCAGATTACAAAGTTGAACATAGCCCTCTATATTAGTAACTGGTTCACTGGGTTGCAATTTTTCCCCCAGCCAACCTTGCTGGGAGTAAAATATATTTATCAATTAAGAGAGGATCAAATTGCAAGTATTCTTGGGGAGGAAGAGAGGCTTTCAAAAACATCCAAAAGAATAAAAAAAATTTTGTGCTCTATAATTTTAGATTCAAGAATGCTGCTGTCTTGTCGTGATCTTTACATCCAAATAAGAATCAGTAAAACACCTCTGCCAGTTTCAATTCATTGAAATAATGGAACTGTAAAAGGATGACCTATAGAGACAAAGGTTCTGTTAAGCAAAACACACTAATACTCATTTAAAACTGGTCCCACTTAAAGTCACTGAATTATGTGGGCAATTCTACAAATATCATTTTTCGTTTCTTTTATTCGATTATTTTTGGGGCTGGGAATTGGAAACTTAGAAATCACAAAGCCAAAATGACTTTAGAGGGCCAGGCTAACCTCACCACCCTAAAGACAAGGAAAGTGAATCCTGAAGGGTAAACAATTTGCTCAAACTCCCAGTAGTTCAACCAAGCAGACTGAGACTCCAAGTCTTAGTCCCTCTGATCCTTCCATTTCACACAGCCTTGGGAGGAACCTTTAATGTCCAACATCAGGAACGGGGTATAAGAAGAAAAAGAAATTTTCTGAAGGGAAAGAAGCATTGGTTGAAGATGATCTTGATGAACGAGGTGGCAAAATAATAGAGAGATAGAAATGAGGAATGTGGAACTGGAAAAAGAGATGTGGCTGGAATGTCAAAAGGAATTGCAATATCAAGACAGTCAACAGAATACATCTGGGTAGCTGTCTTTAGTTCACATAACCTAAAATACAATAAAAAGTTAAAAAAATGGAAAGTGATTTTTATCTTAAAAAGAGGAAGAAATAAACCACTAGATATAAATATACACATTTACTAGAATAGAAAATATCTAGTACCTGCTGCCCTGGGAACTACTGTGAAAGTACGTGTTGGGCCCGGATCCTTTATTGACTGAGCCAGCGGCTGCGACTGCTCTAAATTTAAGGATCCTACAATTAGAGAAACATGTTATCCTGGGATATGAAAACCTTGGTTTGTGTGCTTAAGACGCAAGGTCCACACCAGGCCCGTAACTGCTCAGAAAAACTCACAGCTTGACGACCCAGAAAACTAAACAAAGAAACGCCAAATAGGGTCGACACCTATTTAGATCAATAGGCAACTAGGGAACAAAGCGTTGGTGTCGGGCTCCAGGTCCGCTTCCCCGGCCAACACCCGAGCCCTCGGTCTCCTGCTCGAGGGCTCCCTGGCCCAGCTCGGCGCCTCCGGGGTCCCGGAGCGGAGTGGGCGGCCAGGACCCTCCAGAGCTACAGCGATCAGCCTCCGCCCTTCGCCCTCCGCCCACGGGCCTAGCGCGGACACCTCCCGCCGCTCCCGGGGTACCATTCAGCCGGACCCCGCGTGGACCCCGCCCTTTAACTCACCCCCGCCCGACAAGATGTAGAACTGGGAGAGGAACAACAGCACGCGACAGAGGCGGAGCAGGACCCCCAGCGGGACGCCCGCCGCCACCATGTCGCCGGTGCGCGCGCACTTCCGGGCCGCGAGGCGGGACTGGGCAGAGGGGCGGGGCGTCGGCGCGTGCGCCGTAGGGGCGTGTGCGAGCGCGGCCTCGGAGAGCCCAAGGCGCAGGCGCGCGGCGGGCGTTGCGTAGGTTCGGCTGGGCCCGGCAGCTGGCTTCTGGCCGGTGCGCGTGGACTTTCGTGTCCCGAGGCGGACTGGGCAGAGGGTTCCCGGGGCTGGGGTGGAGGTGGGGTAAGGTCGCGACGCCTAGAGGTTGTTTGCTTCCCTAGGGTCCCCCATGCCCGCTGGACGAGGCGCTCGCTTCGCCTTCCTTGGCTAGCGACTGGCGAACGTCACCCGGGACCGAAATTCACACCTGAAGTTGCTGCAATCAGAGGCGGGCAAATTTGGGAAATTGGCCACCATTTATATGGGCTGGCTGTGAGGTTGAAAACTGCTTTGTGCTCGGTACTCTGCGAATGTTTTGATGACCCGTTTGATTTCATACTGAAAAGGTACTTATTGACAGATGAAGAAACTGTGGCACAAACCCAGTTGGGGAAGTGACCCCCAGGGTGTGACAGGCAGCCCCAAAAGGACCCCCATTCCCTGTGTTGCCGACCTGATCAGTGACCAGCTAGCATCTCTCTCTGGTCAGCTGTTGGTTTCATCACTAGCCAACTCCTTACTTAAAGACATACATTACTTCCAGAAAGTTCCTCAGAGCCTGGGAGAGGACAGTAAGTATACCTGTCAAGTATTCAGGTCCAGAAGCACTGGGACAAGAACCCTGGGATGTGAAAGGAGGGTCCAAAGCATGAGCCCCTCCCTGGTGAAGGCCAGCCTTGGGGAGGGGAGCTGCACCCCAGGACTCTGGCTCCCTGCGTGCTCATAAGGCAGACTGTACCTATTTTTGTCACAGCATTCTTTGTCCTGTGTTGCTGACCTGCGTTCCCCTTTTCCACCCACCTGGCACGAGATTCTTTTGGGGGCCTTCTGACTCCCCATTGCCTCACTAGCCAGTTTGGATGAATGAAAAGAGTATATTGAATGGTGGCTGGCACACAATAAGACCTTAATAAATATTAACCTAAAAATTATATCACACAATGTGCACACCTTTTAGCATTATACAGTTTTGATATAAAATGCAGTTTTGTTTATTAACTGTTCAGGATGCTAAATAATAAATGTGTTGAGAAGAGAGAGCATGTCTTCAATTTATTTTGAATTGCACAGCACCTAGCCAAATAAGCACCCAGTAAATACTTCTTGATTGGTAGCTAAATTCTCTATTGGCATAAAGCTATTTCAATCCTGTTCTGAGCAGTAAGGTATTCCTCTCAGTTGAAAGCAAAACTCTATTTACATTGTGAAACTGACTAAAGGGAACTGTATTTAAGATGGAGTCAGGAGGCCAGAAGGGCCAGCTCTTATGCCCTACCACTCCTAATGGACTACACACCCAACTGCAAGACAGGCACCTTGCATTCCCAACAGGAAGAACCTATACTTTGCTACCCCAGCAAGAGGAAGATTTTCTCTTTGCTGCAACAGCCCCGCCAATGAGAAGCAGTCACAACTCACTAAAGAAAAGCCACTACAGTTGAAGCTCCCAGTTTACTCCAATGGACTTTTTGATTATAGCCGTCCTTCCCAATTCCGCCTCCCACCTTTGCTCTATAAAAAAAAACAGCCCTCTCTCCTGTGTATGGTTTTGCCATAGCTAACCTGTCCCAAATTATAATTATCTGCTATTCCTGAAAGAATCCATTTCTGCTGATAAAATAGCTGACAGTTTTGGGGCACCTGGATGACTCAGTCAGTTAAGCGTCCGACTTGGGCTCAGGTCATGATCTCGCACTCCGTTGAGTTCGAGCCCCGCCTCAGGCTCTGTGCTGACAGCTCAGAGCCTGGAGCCCACTTTGGATTCTGTGTCCCTCCCCCCACTGCTTGCACTCTGTCTCTCTCTCTCTCTCAAAAATAAATAAACGTTAAAAAAAACTTATAAAAAATAACTGACAGTTTTATTTTTAAGGTTAACCGAATGTGTTAATCAGTAATACGTCATCTCATCAAAAAAGCAATTTAACTCTAGGGGAGCTGCTTACTTATGAGCCAATGGCTGAAATACTGGAAACACTGTGTGCTGCATTTTATATATGAATTTATTTTTTCTACAGATGAATAAGGCTCGATTGTCAATTAGAAGCATTCAAACAGCAACTCTTAACGTATACTGCAAACAACAGTAGATTCCACAACACTGAATTTGAGGTTCAGAGTCCTTGGTCAGTAATCCAGTATTTAGTACTAGCTTCTTGTTTTGAGGTTGTTGGTTAGTTAAGTGATGATTCCAATTTTGGAGATAAAGTTTCAGTGTGAACTTTAGTAAGACAACCATAAAAATACCTGAGGTGTAATGTTACTAGAAAATAAGATTTTCCCTTATATTTAAAAAAGCTTTGCAGATTTTTATTTGAAGCCTATTGTTTAAAAACCCAGTCTCAGCAATAATATCTCATAATCTTCATATCCCAGTATTTCCCCTCTTTCAATGAATAATATTTTCCCATTTAAGTCTTTCAAGGCATTTAGGAAATTAAGAATTTCCCAAGCTTGTCCTCTTACTAGCTTCAGAGACATTAAAGAATTAAACTTTTAATATCAGCTACTCATTCATTGTCTCCTTTCTCACTGAGCCTATCAGTGGGTCAGAAGTTCTCAGAAGTACTAAAGATAATTAAGAAAAATGCATTTTTAGGGTTCAAAACAAGGTTACATGGAAGCAAGAACAAGGAAGAATTTCAAAACTCTTCCTCAGCATTTAGTGTACGTGATTTCTTGAGAGTCTTCAATTTATCAATGGCAGAAGTTACAGAAATCTCTCCATGAATTTTGTTGTCTCTTGTTCGAACATTTACAGCATTATTCGTCTTTTCCTTTTCTCCAACCACTGTGGAAAAGAAAGGGAAATAAACCTATTTTAAATAAATGATATAATAAATATTAAGTCAACAGTCACATGACACATCTTATTGAGTTCTTCAGTATTAATCACTAATTACCAGTCTAATGACCATGAGGTCATCGTCTGATAGTAAACCCTTCAAAGAGGAATGACTTCTAATCCCTTCTCCTTACTGTCCACTTGCAAGGACATATATTGTGGTCTTAGGGTACAAATCAGAACAGGGAGATCTTACAGACCCCCTGACTCCATATGGCATCTGGGGAGGCACCAGACCCATGCCCAACCAGACAACCAGAATTTTCAGAAATGTAGGTAAAAAGAGTTTCTCTCTAGTGCCCCTTAGTGGGATGATGCCAGAATCTGCTGGCATGTTTCTTGTCATGTAGAAGGAAGAAATAGGTCACCAGTTAAGGGGAATAAAGTAGATATTCAAGAAAAACATAAAGAACCAGAGCAAAGTAGGGGCCAGAAATGAAGAGATTTAGTTGACCAGCTTGCTCCAATTACTCTTCTAATGGTTTGGCTATTTAATTCTACCTTCCATGTCATGAGATACTTCATTACACTTCCAAATAAATTCTGTCTTTGTCTAAGTCATTGTGAGAGTTCTGTCACCAGAAGGAGCCTGACTGAAACATCACAATACCTACTACACAAATACTTTCAATGACAAATGGCTGATAGGACAACACTATGTGTATTTACTTTACCTTCTACAGAATCTTTCAACTTAACTGGAGATAACAGTATCATGCCTGGAGGAATATGGTATCAGTTTCTCTTGATTTCTGACTCATTTTAAAGTCAAAATTTTAGATGCTCATCCAAGTACTCATATGCCTTCAGGACACTTTTTCACTTAAATTCTTTTCTTTTGATCATCTTAAATTTGGACTCTCTCCCACTCATTAGTTTAATCCCAAATATTTGTAATAAATCAGAAAAGCAAAGGAGAATATTTGAGGCCTGTCATATGGCTGACACACAAAGAGCGTAATTCTACTGATGCAATCATTTTCACATTTTGTTGTTGTTGTTGTTGGTTTGCGATATTAACTACTGCTAGTAATACTAACAACTAACTAAGAACACCATGGACTGTTCTTGGTGCATACATAACAATCAAATTGTCTTAATCACATAGTTATACCATACTCATGTAGTTATACTATATTCACATAGTTATACATTTTGTTTTTTAGAATTAGAGTGAAAAAACAAGCATTTGATAAAATTTAAACTTAAGTTACCCAAAATGAAATTATACTGAGCCAGCTGCGCATTTCGTATTTTCTTATTTAGTGTACAACTATGATCTAAGTCAATGTCGGCCATGAATCCTTCTTCAAAAAATGCATTGGATACCTACAAGAAAATGAAACACTTTCATTATTACAATATTTGTGGTAGCCAGCCTCCGAGAGGACCCACAGGATCCTCACCTTTTGCATTCACACCTTGCGTCACCTCCTCCACCTTGTACCAGGTTGCTCGATGTGACCACAGAGAAGGGCAGAAGTGAGGGTGTGTCACTTTGGAGATTAAAAGACTTCAGCTCCCACATCTTTAACATCACTCCCTCTGGGGAAACCAGCTGCCATGTTGGGAGGACATTCAGGAAACCTTTGGAAAAGCCCATGTGGTGAGGAACTGAAGCCTCCAACAATGATGTGATTGAGCCACAAGGCTGCAGCCCTGGCTGGCTGACAGCACCACTGGCATCCTTGTGAGGGGCACTGAGCCAGAATCGCCCAGTGAAGCTGCTCCCAGGTTCTGACTCTCAGAAACTATGAGATAATAAATGTTGTCTCAGGCTGCTAAGGTTTGGAGTTAACTGTTATGTGGCAATAGATAACATAAGTATCTTCTTTAACAGAGCCATGTGGAAAAGAATAATTTAAGTATGAGAGATGTATTGAAATCTCAATTTCTTGGGGTGCCTGGGTGGCTTGGTTAAGCATCTGACTCTTGATTTCAGCTCAGATCATGATCTCATGATCATGAGATTGAGCCCCAAGTCAGGATCTGCGCTGGGCATGTAGCCCGCTTAAGATTCTCTCTTCCTCTGCCCCTCCCCCCACCCCACGTGCTCACCCTCTGTCTCTCTCAAAAACACAAAAATAAAAATAAAATCCCAATCTCAAGAACATTAAGAAATAAAATAGTTTTAATCCAGCTACACAGACATGATTCAGATGTTACTTTCAATTACTGAAAATGTGGGTGGTTAAAGTAATGTATTAGTTATGCAGTATTTTAAGGTATGAATAATATTCCAAGTCAATAACCTTCACAGACTACATGCCGAGATTATTATGTACTTTATATTGTCTCTGATTTTACCTGAAGTGCATAGTTTTCACAAGTTGGCCCCACAGGGATGACCATTACCTGACGAGGAGATAGCCAGAAAGGCCTGAAAAATATATAAAATATATATTTTCAAAATCTAATGATGATCATCTATTATGTGATTTAAAAAATAACCAAAGATATTTTTTATAAGTAAGACTTCACGAGAGAGCAGATTCAGTAGAGTGGTATGGAAGTAAACTAAACCATACAGAGAGCTAAAAAGGAACAGCGTAGACAAGAGGAGAAGCTAGGGATTATGGTAGGACAGGGAGGGAAGAACAGGGCAGCAGCTGGGAGGAAGGACTAACCATCACTTATTGTACCACTGGGCAACTGCACTCCCAGGCCCTCACCCAAGAGAAATGGAAACATGTTCACCCAGAAAACTTCCCACTAATGTTCATGGCAATTTTGCTTAGAATAGCACCAAACTGGAAACACTCCAAATTTCTTTCAGTGGATGAATGGTCACATGGGTGCCTCCACACCATGGAACACTACCAGCAATAAAAGGGGACCAACCACTGATACTTGAAACAAGTTGGATGGATCTCAAGGGAACTCCAGTGCATGAATAAAGCCAACCCCACATGTTTGCACATTGTATGATTCCATTTATGTAACATTCTTGGAATGACAAAATCATGGAGATTTTGGAGAACAGATGAGTGGCTGTCACAGGATGATGAAGGGGGTGGGGGAGAAGGTATGGAACAATAAATTGGTAGCACAAAGAATCCTCATAAATAACAGAATTGTCTTATATCTTGACTGATGCTGGGTACCTGATAAAATTTTATAGAACTAAACATACACATACACACAAATGCACATCAACTGGGAAGACCTAAATAACTAAATAAGGCTGGTGGACTGCATCAAAGTCAATTTCCTGGTCATGATACTGTACAGTTTTGTAAGATGTTACCATTGGGGAAACTGGGGAAAGGGTATGCTGGACCTTTCTTATTACTTCTTACCACTACCTATAAATCTATAATGATCTCAGAGTGAAATAAAAAATGTATATTATACATATATGTGTATGTGTATGTGTACATATATATATACACACACATATATATACATATATATACACACGTATATACGTGTGTGTGTGTGTGTGTGTGTGTGTATATATATATATGTATATAGGAAGTTGGGTATAAGTATTGTTTTTTTTTTAAATTTTTTTTAACATTTATTTATTTTTGAGACAGGGAGAGACAGCATGAACGGGGGAGGGTCAGAAAGAGAGGGAGACACAGAATCTGAAACAGGCTCCAGGCTCTGAGCTGTCAGCACAGAGCCTGACGCGGGGCTCGAACTCGCGGACGGCGAGATCATGACCTGAGCCGAAGTCAGATGCTTAACCGACTGAGCCACCCAGGCGCCCCTAAGTATTGTTTATTGTGGGAAATATTTCTTCATCAGTATTTTGTTTGAAGGTGAAAGTAAATGCAGTGGGGACTATTAGCTGGTGGCACTTTATGAACATACACATTTATATATTTATTCTTAAATTACAAAAGCAAAGTAACATCTGTGATAAAGCAATAATACATATGATAAAACACAGAAAGACAGCTCTGTCCCCACCCCGTCCCCAGGGGAGCCACATTTTAACCATTTCTATTGTGAGATCTTGGGGAGGTTTTCACTGCAACTCTGGCACGTGTCTTGAACTCTTGACTGATGAGCTGAAGAGCCTGTGCCCTGAGTCTGGGCAATGCAGGACAGCACACTGAGTGCATGGCACCATCTCCTGATTCCACTAGTTCTTTTCACCACCACTACCTGAGAGCAAGACACCACCATCTCCCACCTACATTAAAACTATTTAAAACAATCAACTGGAAAGAAATATCGACATGTTAACTCATACTTAGGTAGCGTGCATACTCATATCTATGTTTTTGGCTTATCTGTAACTTCAACAGCTTGGACACCCCATGATACCTGAGTACATTTCTCTAAGGTCACAAATAAAACCTCAGGGATATACACAGACTCTGGCTTCCCAGGACCTTTGGATGAGCCCTCTGCTTGGAGAATTTCCCACCTTGTATTGCCTGCTCAGAAATTTGCTTTCCCAGCTTCCCTAGACATGTTAGAGTCCAGGCCTGTGACCTGGCATGTGCAGGCATGGCATGTTGATTTGGGACAGAGTGGCACATGGAGGGAGGTACTATAGGGAATCAGTTCTGGCAAGGGTGATGCAGAGACATGGAGCTTTGGGAGGGACCTGAGGCAGTGACACCAGCAGTAGCATCCAGGGCCCAGTGTCAATGGTGGGAGCTGCCCAGCGACAGCAGAACAGGACTAAAATAGAACTAAGCTCTAAGAGCAGATCTCAATTTCTTTTTTTTTTTTTTAAGTTTATTTATTTTTGAGAGAGAGAGAGAGAGAGAGAAGGGGGAGAGAGAGAGAGAGGAGGTGCAGATAGAAGGGGACTGAGGATCCAAAGTGGGCTCTGCACTGAGAGTAGAGAGCTGGATGTGGGGCTTGAACTCATGAATTGTGAGACCATGACCTGAGCTGAAGTCAGATGCTTAACTGACTGAGCCACCCAGGTGCCCCTAATTTCTTAAACATAAGATGGGAGGCAAAGATGTCCATGTGGTTCCTGGGCTGTAGCATTTCCACATGCCATAGGACATGCCATCACAAGACATGTTGTCTGCCAGCTGGTGCCTTGACTGCTGATATGGCAGTTCCCTAGTAGTGAATCCCACAATTCAGCTCAGTGACTTGCTTCTTTTGCTAAAAAATTACTTCCATGGTCAGAAGGATTATTGTGTTTCTGACAGTCAAGGCTCAGTAAGTATTTATATGGTGCTGTTGTCAGAGGTATGGCAGGAAAGAAGAGCTAAGCAAAATCCAGAGTTGGTATCTTTGCCAGCAAGGAGAAGTCACTGGTCCTTGCATGATGAAAAGGATCCAGAAAGCTGACTTTTCCCCTGGGTTACGGTTCCATACCGGCGATCAGGATTGATCACTATTGATGACAGATTGAGTCCTCGGAAGAGGCATAGCCAGACAGAACTTGGTGAGGTTCGTGTTGTTGAACCCATATCCCCTAGTGGCCGCTTCATTCATGAACCACTGAGTGGTCACTAGGGGAAGATGGAAGCTGATGGTAACCACAGAATGGGTCCTCCTATATTTGAATATTAAACTCCTCAGGTTTGGACTGGGCACCACCACCTTCATGGCCTATTCTGAGCAAATATCCACATTCCTCTCCCCTAAATCTACTTGTCATCTATTTTCCAATCCAATTACTTCTAAGTCTCTGACCTTGTGGCCAGAGCAGTAACCAGAGCCCATGCATCAGTGGAAACCCATACCTCTGGCCATTTTTCCTTCCAGAGGAAGAGGACTAAGAGATGTACCACTCAAATTCCTGCACTTGAGGGCATTTCCCTTCCACATGTCATCCCTAAGTGGCACCATGCTACAGTAGCTGTCTGGCCTCATTAGGTTTGTTCCAAAGTATTGTTCAGAGCCATTTGTGAACCAGGTTTAAATGTTTTTCTTCTAATGTTGACTGGGCGCCCCCATTAGGTAAACAACATGGACTGAAGGAGGGATGGTCGTACAGCAAGAGGTGGTACTCTCAGTGTCCAGATGCAACTAGATCTTTGAAGGGCTTGGAATTGATAAAGATAACTCTTTAATTCTACCGAGTTCCCAAAAAGGCAAATGATGCAGTTTTAAGTCATTGTGCCTTTGTTTTCTTTGTTTTGGTTTCCTGATCTGGAAGATTCAATAAGAATTGATTACTTGCTGTTTGGATACTTGCTAATTATAAGGCAGGAGCCACCATTTTTTTCATAGTAATCTTATCTTGTTAGACATGATATTTAAGAATAACAGGCGCCTGAGTAACTCAGTCGGTTAAGTGTCTGACTCTTGGTTTCAGTTCAGGTCATGATCTCATGGTTTTGTGACTTCGAGCCCTGTGTCAGGCTCTGTGCTGGCAGTGCAGAGCTTGCTTAGGATTCTCTCTTCCTCTCTCTCTGCTCCTACCCCCTCACAATCTCTGCCTTTTGCAAAATAAATAAATAAACTTTTTAAAAAAAGATTAATAGACATATAGCTTTTTTTCTCCATATCACTTACCATTTCCCCCCATAGTTTTCTGAGAGAATGGCTATCATTCTTTCCACTGATCCCAAAATGGCTCGATGAATGATTACAGGGTTCTTCTTATCATCTCCATCCTTACTAAAAATGAAAATTATACATTTATGTATTTTCTTAAGATTCAGTAATAACTTTATCTTCTTATCTTATATTTAAAAGTTATTTTCCTGAACTAGGTAAAACAACGATTTCCTCATAAATCATCTTTAAGCCTATAATGTGCCACTTATTAGAAATAATAATACAAACCAAAGGGAAATGAAGTACATTATGTAGGAAAAAGCAAAATTATAATAGATCACTATTTCCATTATAAGTCAACTTATTATTTTTATTCTAAACTACTGGCTGATATCAGTTTACAAGCAATCTTGCAAATCATAATTTTTAAAAATTAACTTGATTTTGAGCCATGGCTTACTCCACCAGTACTATATTGAACAGTTGTCAAAGACAATGAAGAAATAAGGAAAATGGATTTCTACAGTTGACATGGTATTATATATAGACCTGAAAGGCACCACCAAAAACCTGCTAGAACTTATAATATAATAGTAAAAACTGATAATATATTTAGTAAAGTCACAGGATACAAAATCAATGTACAGATATCTGTTGCATTTCTATACATCAATAATGAAGCAGCAGAAAGAGAAATTAAGGTATCAGCCCCATTTACAATTGCATCAAAAACAATAAGACACCTAAGAATAAACTTAACCAAAGAGGTGAAAGACCTGTACTCTTAAAACTATAAAATACTGATGAAAGAAACTGAAGAAGACACAAAGAAATGCAAAGACATTCCACGATCGTGGATTGGAAGAACAAATACTGTTAAAATGGCTTTACTACCCAAAGCAGTCTGCACATTTAATGCACTCTCTATCAAAATACCAACAGCATTTTTCACAGAGCTAGAAAAACAATCCTAAAATTGTATGGAACCACAAAAGACCCTGAATAGCCAATGCAATCTTGAAAAAGAAAAGCAAAGCTGGTGGCATCACAGTTCCAGACTTTAAGCTTTATCACAAAACTGTAATAATCAAAATAGTATGGTACTGGCACAAAAATAGACACACAGATTAACAGAACATAACAGAAAACCCAGAAATGAACCCACAATTATATGGTCAATTAATTTTCAACAAAGCTGGAAATAACATCCAATGGGAAAAAGACAGTCTTTTCAACAAATGGTATTGGGGAAACTGGACAGCTACATGCAAAAGAGTGAAACTGGACTGCTTTCTTACACTATACACAAAAATAAATTCAAAACAGATTAAAAACCTAAATGTGAGACCTGAAACCATAAAAATCCTAGAAGGGAACACAGGCAGTAACTTCTGTGACATTGGTATTAGACTTTTTACCAGATAGGTCTCTTGTGGCAAGGGAAATGAAAGCAAAAATAAAGTATTGGGACAGCATCAAAATAAAAAGCTTCTGCACAGTGAAAGGAACAATCAACAAAACTACAAGACAACCTACAGAATGAGAGAAGATATTTGTAAATGACATATCCAATAAAGGGTTAGTACCCAAAATATATAAAGAACTTCTAAAACTCAACACAAAAAACTCCCCAAATAATCCAATTTAAAAATGGGCAGAAGACATGAATGGGCATTTTTCCAAAAGAAGACATCCAGATGGCAAACAGATACATAAAAAGATGTTCAACATCACTTACCATCAGGGAAATGCAAATCAAAACTACAATGAGATATCACCTCACACCTGTCAGAATGGGTAAAATCAATAACACAGGAAACAATTGGTGTTGGTGATGTGGCGAAAGGGGAACCCTCTTGTACTGTTGGTGGGAATGAAAACTAGTACAGCCACTCTGGCAAACAGTACGGAGTTTCCTCAAAAAGGTAAAAATAGAACTACTCTACAATCCAGCAATGAGACTACTAGGTATTTACCCCAAAAAGACAAAAATACTAATTCAAAGGGATACATGCAACCTGACATTTACAGCAGCATTACCTACAATAGCCAAATTATGGAAACAGCCCAAGTGTCCATCAATCAATGAATGGATAAAGAAAAAAAAATCACACAATAGAATATTATTCATCCATAAAAAAGAATGAAATCTTGCCATTTGCAATGACATGGATGGAGTTGGAGAGTATTATGCTAAGCAAAATAAGTCAGTCAGAGAAAGACAAATGCCATATGATTTCACTCATATGCAGAATTTAAAAAACAAAACAAATGAACAAAGGTGGGGGAAAGAGAGAGAGGCAAATCAAGAAACATACTCTCAACTATAGAGAACAAACTGATGGTTACCAGAAGGAAGTGTGTGGATGGGTTAAATAGGTGAGGGGGATTGAGGGTACTTGTGATGAGCACCAGGTGTATGGAAGTGTTGAATCACCATATTGTACACCTGAAATTAATATTACATTTATGTTAATTAACTGGACTTTAAAACTTAAAAAATAATTTTAAAAAATGAGTATATTGCAGATATACTACTAGACATTTACTAGCCTGTATATTAATGTTTATTTTTATATTGCTAACAAATAATGACAAATAATTAGCATATTAGTACTACATTATTTATCATATTCAATTACTCACCTAACATATGTAAGGTTAAATCTCACTGGTAGTTGGAAGTCCAGCTGAATTGTAGCACATTGATGGTATCTGCCAATAGCATCCTTGATTTTTATATCAATCTGTAAATTAAATGGTGTTTACTTAAAGATAGCTTTTCCTTTTCCTTTAAATTTTACTCTTTTTGAGGCATAGAGTCTACTTACTTTAGGGCCATAAAATGCTCCATCTCCAGGGTTCATCTTCCATGGTTTTCCAAATTCCACCAAGCTGTTTTGTAGTTGCTATTTTTTTTTTTTTTTAAAGAAGAGAACATTTAAAACTTCCATTTCATTGTACATTTTTTTTTGGCCACATAGCTCAAAAAAGTAAGTTATTGCAAATTTTAATTATATTCTATTTTAGCTCAACATATATTTATTGGGCATGTTTTATATCCAATAAACTACTGAGCAAGGACTACATAAAGACGATTAAGTTGGTACTTGCTCTTATACACACTGTAACTGGGAAAATTAAAAGATAATGTACTAAGTTGTTTCAGTGAATTCCAGGCAAGTGTTTAGGGAGGGATTACTTCACCCTCCTGCCAGTGCAGCCCACCCCGCCCACACACTTCCCAGCTCTTTGTAGGTGAGGCCTCCACACATTAAAAGGCATGAAAACTTTAATCTTTCTCCTTCATCCACTCTGTGTTTAGGTGGGTAAAAAGGCCAAAGGAAAGGGCCTTGCCACTGGTCTCTTGCTTTTCTTCCACCTCCATATGTGTGGCTGGGGACAGGTATCCTTTATGATTTATGCAGGGGTGGGAGCAGGAGGCCCACTTGGATCTTCAGCCTGACACATATGTTCTTTCACTGTAGCTTGTAGTGAAGACCCTCAGTACGTATGGGTGATTGGGTATACACGTAAGTATTAATAAAAGTGTCTTTGGGTCTTCTGGCTATTCCCTATGCCAGCCTCCTTGAGAAGCACCTGTGCATTCCTAAGTCCCTGCCCAGCATACCACCAAACCACTATCCAAAGTCCTGTCAACACCTTGAGATATTGGTGCCCATGAAGGGGGCAACATCTGGGAGTAAAATGCTGCCGAGAGAAGTCAAAGCAGTGGTGATGCTGGGGGGCTAAAGCCAGAGTAATCAACAAAGCTGACTCCTGGGGTCCCAGCAGGCTTCCCCAGGATCTCAGTCAGAGTGCATCAGGAGCTGGTCTTGGCTGAGATCCCAGGAGGCTCCCTCAAGGGCCTGATCCTACTATAGCAGCTTGCATTCTACTTTGGACTGGAGAGGGATACCACCACAGACGCACTTCACAGGCTGGCAAGCCAGCCTCAGCCTTACTGTTTCTGAAAAGAGAACAGACACTGGAATATCCTCCCTGAAAAAATGAGGCCCTGCTACAGCAGGCAACTAAGTGATGGGGAGAAGTTAGGGAGCTCCCAGAGAGGAAAAAGAAAGGCCAGGTTTTGGGGAAGAGCATAAAGCAGGTGGCACTGATCCTCAGTGAGCCTCTGAGGACACAGTAATCATAAGGCCTGACAGGAATAGCCAAGGCTAAGAAAGCTTTCTGTTTATGCAAGGTATGGGAGGAAGTGTCTGTCTGAGAGGAGACTGAACCATTGTAATTCACATATGTGGACACTGACTGCACCCTGGTAGAGGAAAAATCAAGATCTCCTTCTCTCTCTTGATGGTTCTCTATTCTCCTTTTCCAGGTAAACCAAGTCTCTGGCTCCCGATACACTGTGGTATGGTGCTGGGCTCTGCACATACTGATTTGTTTGGAACTGTGATGTGGGCTTGTAATGTTCTTAAGGATCTTAATGACTCTGGAAACTCTGGAAAAGTGGGATGCAGGAGAGATCTGGAGTGGTTCTAGCTCCCTGGAGCTTGTAGATTTACATAAGTTCCAGTAGCAGAGGCCAGACCAGGTCTGCTGAAGCATCAGTCCAGACTCCCTTCAGACTTATCTGAGTGGGAACTCTACAGCTGAATTTAGGTTAAATTAAAAATTTGGAGATAGAACATTCAATTCCCATTTCTTTTGGATTTTAATTTCCACAAGAAAAAGTTGATTTCCTTTAGGTCACAGATTTCCTGATGAAACTTAATAGGAAGCAGGACTCACATCATTTCAATCTAGGATATTTTTTGCTCCTGACATTTTGGTTATTTGGGCAAGCTTTCATCTGATGGTCATGCTGTATAGCTCCCTAGTGATCTTTGCTGGGTTCCATAACTACACACAATCTGAGACAGAAAATAAGGTAATGGTGAATTGCTGACCCAGGAACAATTTGGCCTTGGGGCTGACTTAACTAATGTCTCTTTCAAAGCATTTTACATATATGAATTTCATATATATGAAATATTATATATATAATATATATATTATATATATGAATATATATCATATGTATATGTATATTTCATATATATATGAATATATATATAAATACATATTCATCTCACTGATTCCCAGATCAGGGGTAGACATCATGAGAGAAATTCCCCCAGAGTGGAAGGATTCTCATCTCCTAAGGGAACAATCAGTCAGCTAAAAGAGCAAAACAATGGTGGAACTGCCCACCCATTCTCCCTGTGCCAGGCCCACACCTGGTTCATCCACCTTTTAGCCCCCTGCACTCCATGAATGGAGTGATGATGATGATGATACTACTACTACTATTAATAAAACGAACATCTAACATTTACTGAACACCTACATGTGGCTGGCACTATGACAAACTTCTCATATAAATTATTTCACTTAAGCCCATCATAACCTTATGAAGCAGGTGTTATCACCATTATCATCATCATCATCATAATCATCATCACCATTTCACAGACCTTAATGCTTCAAGATTTCTATAATTCACTCATGGAGCTAACCTCTGAAACTAGGCAAAAAAGAGTCCAGAGCCAAGCTTTGTGGCCTCATTTCCTCTTCCTACTTCCATGTGGCTAGGCAGGTAAACTGAGTCAGCATCCTGGGGCAGGGTGTCTAATTTGACTTTCTTCCTCCATGCAAAAGACATGGAAAAAGGTCTATTTAGGATGGGCATGGGGCAGTGGGGAGGAGAAGGGTCTAATCAGATCTCAAGCCTAAACTGCGTCTACCCAGTCTCTGCCTGCCTCAGTGCCTAATAGAAAACTAATTGTTACACTATCATAGAGTGCTCCTCTGATTCTTATTCCTTAAAGATTTGTGTGATAAGCATTTATAACTATTCCATGAAGAGGTGGACCAAAAGGCTGGTCAGGGATTAGGCATTCCTGGGGTGTCTGGCCATAATACCACATTCATTTCTAGTAAAATTTGACACAGGAGATACACTATAGCCTTTTCAAGTTGGGTGAGAAAAAATAAGCAGCATGGTGAGCTCCTTAATCTTTGTTTTCCAAAGCTGAGATGTGATATGTGAGTCTCTGGGTGCCTCTCGACAGAGGACGGCACTAGAGGCTGTGACTTTGCAGGGGATTCAAGCATTGGGTGTGTGCATCTACATCTATGAGTCACACTAAGATGGATCAACGAGCAATAGCTTAAAATAAGCTGCACACACACCAAGAGTGCCTGCAAAGCAGAGGATTCCTTTAAAAACACAGGAAACTGGTATTAGTGACTGATATTGAAAGAGCACAAATAAAGTGTTTGAAACAAACGTGAGGTATTGTTATTATCACTGTTACAAAGAAAACTGGACAACCACCTTCTACAATCTTCATATCCTGTAACTTCCAATTTAAACATTTCTGTTGCAAAGCACTGTCACCTCCTCATGCAGGGTACCTGCAGAAACTCGGGTGGTTTCCATGCTCACGGAAATGAAGGGGCGCACTTTGTCTCTCCCTACCTTTTCAGCTTCATCCCATATCTCTACTTCTCCTAGGAAGTTTTCAGGCCTTGTTGACAAATTTAATTGAAAGGAGAAGCCAAATGTTGAGTAAACAGATTGCAAAAACTGCAAACACCCCTTTATTTCTTCTTCAATCTGAAATGAGAGCAAATGACATGTTCTAAATAGTTAACACCAAATCAAATCAATTTCTGGCATTTAAAAGAGTTCTCCGTGTCAGGTAGAAATAAGGCATGTTTTTACTATACAGCTGATGACACTGTTTTGGTTGTTCATCCATTCCTTACTCAGATACTCAAGAAATGTCCATCACACTCCAGGTGTGACCAGGCAACCAGCAGCTCCCAGTCCAGACAAGGCTACCTCACCATGAGCAATGCCACGCAAAAGGGGGAAGAGTGGCTGTCCAGAGGGAGTGATAGCCAAGCTGCTGCGACAACAGGATAATTAAGAGTTCTCCATGGAAAGCGAGGGGAGGAGCTTCTGGAGCAGAGGAAAATGCTAAGAGTGAGGGCCTAGAGGAGAGTGGGGCAGGCTAGGGCAGGGCAGCTCCAGGAAGCTGCTGTGGGACCATGTTGTGTATGAGACGGAAGAGCGGCACAGAAGGGAAGTTGGTAGGTGATCAGTCTAGGGGCAGACAGGGACCAGAGAAAATTAAGGATCTTCAAAGTCAGGGTAGTGTCTGCACTTTTTACCCTGAGAGCAATGGGAAACCAAAGAAGGGTTCTTCAGCAAGAGACAAACACAATCCCATCAGTTCCTTTCATGGGAAGTGGACTGGCAAGACTAGAAGCCAGGCACATTGGGAAGCTGGTAGGGTCATTTAGGAGGGAGATGATGGTAGTTTGAACCAAAGAGAAGCAGCTGGAATGCAAGGAATTTGTGCCAAGTGCTGGAAATTCAGGAATGGATGAACAAAATTATTCAGGAATTAACAATACATTTAGGGAGAGCTATCAATAGGGCTTATGGTTAATTGGACATGAGGAGTAAAAAATAAAGGGCACCTGGATTCCTGGCCTGGGCAGTGGACAGGACGTTGGTGCATCTGCTGAATGAGTGACCAGGGAAGGGTGAGGCAGTGGTGTGAAGGCAAAAGCGGGGACTGATTTTACACATGGCAAATGTGAGGATGCTTGTGATGGCCAGGGAGACATGTCTACCAGGCCCTGTCAGATTGAGATCTGGAGCTCCAGAGGGACAGCTGAGATGCAGGTGAAACTGGCAGCTAGCTGAGCCTACGAAGTAACTGAGGCCCCGGAGAGTGTGGTGAGATCAGAGCTAGGGGCTGTGAGGGTGTGGGGAAAGGAGGGCACATTTAAATGCAAACGGGATAGCTGCCCCCCAAACCAGACACATTTAGGAGAGAGGAGACAGGCAAGGATCTGTGTTCTGTCACTATGGATCAGTTTGAATTTTTCAGATGTTTTATCCATGGAATCATGCAGTAGATACTCTATTTTTGTCTGGCTTTTGTCACTCAGAATAATTATTTGGAGATAGATACACTTGTGTTATAAGTATCAATAAATCATTCCTTTTTTTTTAAGTTTATTTATTTATTTTGAGAGAGCCAGAGAGAGAGGGAGGGAATATCCCAAGCAGGCTCTGTTGTCAGCACAGAGCCCAATGCAGGGCTGAATCTCAGGAACAATGAGACAATGACCTGAGCCAAAATCAAGAGCCAGACACTTAACTGACTCAGTCACCCAGGTGCCCCTACATCATTCCTTCTTGTTTAGTAGTTTTCCATTGTACCACAGTTTCTTTTTATTTCCACCTATTATTGGGCATTAGGGTTATTCCTATATTGTGGCTATTTCAGATAAAGCTGCAATAAATGTTTGTGCTCAAGTCTTTGTAGGGATGTGTGCTTTCTTTTTCTCTTGGGGAAAAAAAAGGAGTGAGATGGCTGGGTCATACAGGAGGTGTGCATTTAACTTTTTAAGAAACTAGTGAACTCTTTTTGAAAGTGATTGTACCATTTTACATTCCCATGAATGGGCCTGTCATATGGTGGATTACATTGACAGGTGTTCTGACACTGAATCAGCCTCACATCCCTGGAGGCTAAACCTCAATTGCTCATGATGTGGAATTATTTTTATATATTGTTTAATTCTATTTGCTAATATTATGTTAAGGACTTTTACATCTGTATCCATGTGGGATACTAGTCTGTAGTTTTGTCTGGTTTTGGTATTGGTTAAAAGTAGCTTCATAAAATTAACTAGGAAGTATTTTCTCTTCTATTTCAGAACAGAGTATACAGAATTGGTACTAATTCTTCTTTAAATGTTCAATAGCATTCAGTGAAAAAATCTGAGCCTAGAGGTTTCTTTTGGGGAAGTTTTAAAATTATAAATTCAATTTCTTTAATAGTGACAAAGCTTTTCAAATGATCTATTTCTATTAGGTGATTTTATGGTAGTTTGTACTTTTTAAGGAGTAAGCTCATTTCAACTAAGTTGTCGAGCTGATTTATGTAGAGTAGTTTATTACATTCATTTATTATGCTTTTGATGTCTTCAAGGTCTTTAGTGATATCCCCTATTGATTCCTGATATTGGTAATTTCTGTCTTCCCAGTTTTTTTCTTTCTTTGTCTTGAAGGAAGTTTGCCAATTTTGTTAATCTTTTTTAAAAAAGTTTTTTAACTCATTAATTTTTCCATTGTTTTTCTGTTTTCAATTTCATTGATTTCTGCTCTTGTCTTTATTGATTTATTCCTTCTTATTTTGGGTTTATTTTGCCCTTCCTTTTTTCTAGGTCTTGCAGTGGGAGTCTAGATATTGATTTGAGACTTTTCTTCTTTTATAATACATGTATTTAATGCTATTAACTTTTAGCACTGTTTTTGCTGTGCCCCACAAATTTTGAAATTATATTTCCATTTTAATAGATTATTTTAACCATCTACATTTAATATGTTAGGACTTAAGTTTGTCTTTTTTGTTGTTTATATTGTTTCCTTCTTGTACTGTCTTATTATTCATTTTTCTTTTCTTTTTCCTGCCTTTCTATCACCTAACTTAGTATTTTTTAGAATTCCATTTTTATTTATCTATTTTTAGCATATATCTATCTGTGTATATTTTTCCCCCAGTGGTTTCTCTAGATATTACATAACAGTTTACTGATGTCATCATTTTATCACTTCAAGTACAGAAACCTTACGTCCCTTTACTCCATTTATAGTATAATTTTCTTAGATGTTTCTTCATACATATGCTGAGAACCATAACAGACAGTGTTATAATTTTTGCTTCAACCATCAAGCATAATTTAGAAAACTCAAAAGGCAAAGGGAAATATATTTATCTTTCTTAGAGTACTTCCTAGAGCCATTATTTTAAGGTAGGTTTTGATTTCCCCTTCATTCCTGAAGGGTATTTTTTATGGATATAGAATTCTGGGTTGACAGTTCTTTCAGCATTTAAAAAGTGTTGTTCACTTCCTTCTAACATCCATGGTTTTTGATGAAAAATTTCCTTTTGTGCAAAAAAAATTTTTCTTTTTTCTTTTTTTTAATTTTTTTTTTCAAACGTTTATTTATTTTTGGGACAGAGAGAGACAGAGCATGAATGGGCGAGGGGCAGAGAGAGAGGGAGACACAGAATCTGAAACAGGCTCCAGGCTCTGAGCCATCAGCCCAGAGCCCGACGCGGGGCTCGAACTCACGGACCGCGAGATCGTGACCTGGCTGAAGTCGGACGCTTAACTGACTGCGCCACCTAGGCGCCCAAAAAAATTTTTCTTAAAGATAATGTTGATCACTCTCCCATTGCTTTCAAACATTTTCTTTATCATTAGTTTTCAGAAATTTGGCTATGATGTGCCTTGGTGTGGATTTCTTTGGGTTTATCCTTTTGGGAGTTTTCTCAGCTTCTTGAATCTGTAGGCTTATGTCTTTTGCCAAAGTTGGAAGTTTCAGCCATTATGTCTTTGAGTACGTTTCACCTACATCCTTATTCCCCTCTTCTTCCAGAACTCTGGTAACATAAATACTAGGCATTTTGTTTTAGTTCCACTAGTCTCTGAAATTTTGTTCATTTTTATTTGTGTCTTCTCTTTGTTGTTCAAACTAGGTAATGTCCATGGTTGTCTTCAAGTTCACGGATTTTTTTTTCTCTGTCCCCTCCATTCTGCTCATGAATCCATCTACTATTTTATTTCAGTTATTATATTTTTCACTTCTAAGATTTCCATTTGGTTCTTCTTTAGATCTCTTATTTCTTTCCTGAGATTTTCTATTTCTTTGTTGAAACTTTTTTATCATTTGTTTCAAGTGTGTCTGTAATTGCTTGCTAAGGCATTCTTATGATGGCTCCTTTAAACAAGATATTTTAGTGAGATAATGCTAATATCCTTGTCATCTCCACATTAGTGTTCATAGATTGTCCATTTTCATTAAGTTGAGATTTTCCTAGTTCTTGGCATGATGCTTGACTTTTGATTTATAAAATTTAAAGTTTGGGCAGTATAAGACCTTTAATTTTATTTAAACCTTCTGTTTTAGCTGGCTTCCACAGACTTCACTCCAACTAGAGGATAAAGTACTTCCTGGTTACTGCAAAGTGGGAATAGATGGTCTAGGTTTCCCACTGGGGGGCCATGACTGCTGGTGACAGTGGGATTTCTGGTACTCCACTAGGTTTCCTCTGATAACACCTTGTCAGGGAGGAGTATCTTGTTACTGTGGCCATTACTGACCACATTGAGTTCGTGGCCTCATTACTGTGGGGTGGTAGTAAAAGTCCTATCTTTCCACTAGACCTTCCCTGACACCACTCAAGCAGGGAGGCACCTTGTTACTGCCAGATGAGGGTGGAAGTCTATGCCCACATGATACTCCACTGATACTATAAGGTGTGTGGGAGGTCTTCGTTAACGTCCAGCAAGAATGTGAAAAATAGGTATTATTTTTTCTTCCAGTGCTTGGTAGAATTCACCAGTGATTCCATAATGGCTTGAAGTTTTCTTTGTGCAAAGCCTGTTCAGTTCCAATTCAACTTCTTTAATAGACACAGGGCTAGTCAGATTATCTACTTCTTGAATGAAGTTTGGTAGTTTGTCTTTTAAGGAAATTTGTCCATTTTATCTAAGTTGTCAAATTTACTGGTATAAAATTGTTCATAATATTGCCTTGGTATTCTTTTACTATCTATAGAACCTGAAATAATGCCATGTCTCTCATTTCTAGTATTTTTAATTTGTACCTTCTCTTTTTCTTCTGATCAGTCTAAAAGTTTATAAATTTTATTGATCTCCGAGAAATAGACTTTGGTTTTTACTGATATTTTCATTGTTTTTATTTTTTTATATTTCACTGATTTCTGTGTTATTTTCTAATATTTACTTCTGATGTAATTTGGGTTTTTTTGTTGTTTTTTTTAGTTTATTAAGTGGAAGCTGATGTCATTGATATACATATTTCTGATATAGGCATTTAGTGCTACAAATGTCCCTCCAAGTATCATTTTAATGGCATCCCATAAATTTTGATGTATTGTATTTCATTTCATTTGATATATAATACTTTCTAATTTCCTCTTTGATCTCTTCTTTGATCCATGTATTATTTAGAAGTGTGTTATTTAGTTTCTAAATATTTGAGGATTTTCCAGATAGCTCTCTGTTACTGATGTCTACTTTAATTCTCCTGTGACCAGAGAACATATTTTGTGTGAATTGAATCCCTTTAAATTTGTTGAGAATTTATTTAGTCCCAGAATATGGTCTATCTTGGTAATTTGTGTGCACTTTCAAAGAATGTATACTCTGCTGTTATTGGTTGAAGTGTTCTATGAATGTCAATTAGGTCAAATCATTTGATAGTGGCCTTTTTCATGACAATTTTTATTTGAAGTGACCTAAAAACCTGAAAAAGTAAACTCTCACTTCTACACAATGTTGAAAAACAAACAAAAAAACACAAAATTCTACCAAATCCCTTAAAATATTCCACTTAGTGTATTTAAGTTAATAAAACTGGAGGAAACTTTAAAGAAAAAAATAATACATTTCATGACTAGAGATTACTGATCTGTTACCCAAATTAGAGGATCGCAAAATGTTAGATCTGAAGGAGACTTCAGAGACAAGACCAAAGATCTTATTTTACAGCGACTCTGAAACTAAGAGATGTGTCCAAGGCAACACACTGAATTTATGCCAACCATGCTTCATCCTGTATTACTGTTTACCTGCTCTACTGTGCAGAAGATGTGGGCATCATCCTGCTGGAAGCGTCTAACTCGAGTCAAGCCACTTAAAGTTCCCGACAATTCATTCCTATGAAGAACTCCAAAATCAGCAAATCTTATAGGCATTTCCCTCCATGATCGCGGACGATGGGCAAACATTAAACTAGAAAAGATGCAACGACACATAGCTTGTACTTAGCACGGCAAAGATTAAGTAATTATCTAAATAATAAGTTACAATGAAGCCTCAAGACTTGTAAACACCTTATTCTGGTTCTTAGATCAACAGTTTAAAAACAAATTCTAGGAATTATTGAACCTTGAATTTATATCACTGCAGTACTCTGAGAAAGAACCCTGTCTGTCCTCTCTTCCAGAAATTCTGTTCCATATTCTTATTCACCCAATGAATTTCCACTTACTGTGTACAATTTACTTCAAAGTCTACTTTTTTGTGTGTAAGTTTATTCATGTGGAGAAAGACAAAGAGAGTGAGTAGGGAAGGGGCAGAGAGAGAGAGGGAGAGAGAGAATCCCAAGCAAGCTCCGCACTGTCAGTGTGGAGCCCAATGCGGGGCTCAAACTCACAAAACATGAGAGCATGACCTGAGCCAAAGTGGGATGCTCAACCGACTGAGCCACCCAGGCGCCCCCTCAAAGGCTACTTCTTAAGTGAAGCCCTCTTGGACACTTCTGTAGGCAGGGCTGGGCAGTCTGCCCTCAGGCTCCAAGAACATCTGGAATGTGCCATTATTTTGGCACTGAACCTAACTGTTTTTTCAACATTTTTATTTATTTTTGAGAGACAGAGAGAGACAGAGTGCAAGCAGGGGAGGGGCAGAGAGAGAGAGAGGAAGACACAGAATCCAAAGCAGGCTCCAGGCTCTGAGCTGTGAGCACAGAGCCTGATGCGGAACTTGAACCCATGAACTGTGAGATCATGACCTGAGCTGAAGTCAGATGCTTAACCGACTAAGCCACCCAGGCACCCCAAATCTGCTTCACTTTTAATACTCACCAATGCCCTGGACAGTTCATGGGCTTAAGGGCAAAAGTGTCCTTTTCAATATCAAAGGTAAACATGTTCTCACTGTAATGCTGCCAGTGGCCTGAGGTTTCCCAGAGCCTGCTGTTGTACATGTTGGGAGAGAGCACCTCTGTGAAGTTACGTTGGTGATATTCCTCCTTTAAGATAAATGCGTTGAATGTTAAAATGTGACACGACAGATCACAATTCCACACGAAGTAACACCAGGTGCAAATATTTTTAACTTAGGATTACATCTTTTTTTTTTTAATGTTTATTATTTATTTTTGAGAGAGGGAGAGGCAGAGTGCAAGCTGGGGAGGAGCAAAGAGAGAGAGGGAGACACAGAATCCAAAGCAGGCTCCAGGCTCCCAGCTGTCAGCACAGAGCCCGACGTGGGGCTCGAACTCACGAACCATGAGATCACGACCTGAGCCAAAGCCAGACGCTCAACTGACTGAGCCACCCAGGCGCCCCTGGGATTGCATCTTATATTAATTCCTGGTTAAGGTGCCCTCAGTTTTAGGTGTCGTACTCTCTGGGTCATGAAGGTTAGATTAATGTACTCTCAGTATAATTTTCATATTAAGTATCTTTATTTTATATTATACAACTGCATATAGTCCATGTTTTAATTCTTTGAAAATTAGTAATTGAAATTATATATAATTACATATAACATCTATTATATGTATTATATACTATTATATATTATATTATTATGTATATATAAGCTTTCTATAACTACAAACTCCCAAATCCCGCTACATTCTAGATAAACAGCAGGATTTTTTCTATACTGAAGAGGTAAAATAATTTCATAACTCAATAAGCCTGAATGCTACATTGCATGCAAATTTACTTTTGATCTATTTAGTTTTATCATTATTTTTTAAAGTTTATTTACTTATTTTGAGAGAGAGAGAGAGAGAGAGAGAGAGAGAGAGAGAGAGAGAATGAGCAGGAGAGGAGCAGAGAGAGAGAGAATCCCAAGCAGGTTCCAGGCTGTCAGTGCAGAGCCCAACACGGGCTTGATCCCACAAACTGAGATCATAACCTGAGCTGAAATTCAGATTGGATGCTTAACTGACTGAGTCACACAGGTGCCTCTGATCTATTTAGTTTTAAATAGAAATGAAGCTGAGAATTTTAATTTTTATCATATGAAGTGGTTGAAATCTATAAAGTCATGAACTGGCTTTTCTCCCTCCCTCCCTGTAAATGGCTTCCCTACTTCAATCACTGAGGACAGGAAAAGAGAGTCAACCGAAGTACTTATTTTAATTTTTGTTTCTTCAGAGAGCAATCAGATGACCTTTGTTGCTGGTTTCCTAGGTTCTTACCCTCTGTTAATCACTTAAGAAATACCTGGTACAAATCTAGACCACCATATTTTAATGAAGTAAAAAAAAATATTTTTCACAATTAAAAAAGTCTAAAACATGACATTTTAAAATTACTAACACTTAAAAGGATGCTATTTGTTACTCTTTGGCAGAGCATCTTTTCAGCCACTCGTGGATAGCTGGGTGTCAGCCATTCAGTAAGCTGCTTTACCTAGCCTTCATTTTTACTAAATGAGAAAGTTTTAACAAAAGTATAGGTTATTACAAATAGCACTAATTATTTTGTGGCTATGTCAGATACCGCTATATATTCAGATTGAACAAGGTCCCCAAAATTGAAGAACTGTTGGTGTGTTTGCTTATTTGTTTTTACTAGAGACTAGTTTAAAGCTTGGCTCAGAGATGATGAAGAATCGATTTTTAAACCACTCTGAGTACAATTGCTACTCATGTTAGCAATTCATGTATTTGGGAATGATTTTAAAGTATGTCTTAGGGGTGCCTGGGTGGCTCAGTTGGTTAAGAGTCCAACTTCAGCTTAGGTCATGATCTTGCAGTTTGTGAGTTTGAGCCCCGCGTTGGGCTCTGTGCTGACAGCTCGGAGCCTGGAGCCTG
Source organism: Felis catus (assembly GCF_018350175.1). Taxonomy (NCBI): domain Eukaryota; kingdom Metazoa; phylum Chordata; class Mammalia; order Carnivora; family Felidae; genus Felis; species Felis catus. The sequence goes on from NC_058373.1 coordinate 19,948,163, forward strand.
CTTTGGATTCTGTGTCTCCTCCTCTCTCTGCCCTTCCCACGCTCATGCTCTGTCTCTGTCTCTCAATAATAAGTAAACACTTAAAAAAAATTTTTTAACTATGTCCTATGAAGGGAATGTCATTATGTCTACTGCTTACTTAGTTTAGCAAAAACCAACTATAACTACCATCTACATGCCTCGTCTCTATATATTATAACATACACATGAAATATATGTATTGTTTTGTCTTTCTTATACACACATGCATACATGTAAGAGAAAGATAAGGCAAACTGGCAAAATGTTAAAAATTGATGAATCTAGATGAAAGATACATGGATGTTCAGTGTACTGCACTTTAACTTTCTGTAGATTTGAATTTTTCAAAAGAAAAAGTTGGGGAAAAATATATCTCATACCATTTCATCAATTTATTTCTCTAAAGAGTAAAGAATATCAAGTGCTGGCAAAGAATACAGCCATGCTGGTTGAGAGGTCTACAGCTCAGTCTGGTCTCCTGAAGAAACCCTGATCGCTTATTCTGAAGATTAAAAATCATATTTCATCCATGGGAATGCAAGCTGGTGTAACCACTCTGGAAAAAAGTATGGAGGTTCCTAAAAAAAACTAAAAATAGAACTACCCTACAACCCAGCAATTACACTACTAGGCATTTATCCACGGCATACAGGTGTTTCAAAAGGACACATGCACCCCCATGTTTATAGCAGCACTATCAACAATAGCCAAAGTATGGAAAGAGCCCAAATGTTCATCAATGGATGAATGGATAAAGAAGATGTGGTATATATATATACAATGGAGTATTACTCGGCAATCAAAAAGAATGAAATCTTGCCATTTGCAACTGTGTGAATGGAACTGGACGGTATTATGCTAAGTGAAATTAGCCAGAGAAAGACAAAAATCATATGACCTCACTCATATGAGGACTTTAAGAAACAAAACAGATGAACATAAGGGAAGGGAAACAAAAATAATATAAAAGCAGGGAGGGGGACAAAACAGAAGAGACTCATAAATATGGAGAACAAACTGAGGGTTACTGGAGGGGTGGTGGGAGGGGGGAAGGGCTAAATGGGTAAGGGGCACTAAGGAATGTACTCCTGAAATAATTGTTGCACTATATGCTAACTAATTTGGATGTAAATTTTGAAAAATAAAAAATAAAATTAAAAATAAATAAATAAATAAATAATTTTAAAAAAAGAAGGAAGCCCTATACTCAGCTGCTGCTTTATGTAGCCAATGTAGATCATGATTTCTTCCAGCTTAAAAATGTTTCATGTCTTTGACTTACTTCAGGCTTCTAAGGGAAACTTCCATTATCTCTGAGAAAGCAGTAACTGAATGTGGCCTCCTCACTATAGGGAGAGTAGCTCATGACCAGTGATGGCACCCTGCCTCCCCCAGGTCCTGACCAGGCAACCAGAATGCTGGCCAAAGAGACACACTTGCGCTGTTCAGAATGCTTGTATAAAAATCTCACAAACAGCAAAATGGGTGAAGGGGAATGGGAGATACAGGCTTCAAGTTGTGGAATGAATAAGTCATAGGAATAAGATGCACCGTTAAGGAATATAGTCAATGATATTGTAATAACAATGTATTGGCTAGATGGTAGCCACCCTTGTGGTGAGCTTAGCATGAAGTCTAAACTTGTGCAATCACTATGTAGTACACCTGAAACTAATGTCACATTGTGTGTCAACTATACTCAAAGACAAAGTCTCAAATAGCAGCTTATTCACTGATTGAGTTCCCACTGTGGTCTGGCATTGTTGCCAGGGTAGCAAGAGTGAGCAAAACAATCCTATCTGTGCCATCCATAGGGACAGTTCACCATTGTCCTCTGGTGGGGGACAGATGAAAAAAGATACAATTCCATTATTAGAGTTTAATGAGGGCCTGCATAGGAGAGGTAGAAGTTGCTATCTAAAGCGTCTCTATGTCCACTTTGTTGGTTCCACATTGAGTTTTGCAGTCAAAATTGTAATACATGTCACGACAGAGCACATAAAATGGCACACTGGAAATTATCTCCCTAACATAAAAGAGACACGGATGGTGGGGGAGGGTGGGGTGGGAAAGGGAGCAAGAAATGATGTGATGATGAAAATACTATAATCATTTGACCCTTTTTGACCTTTCAGAGAAGCTTAAATATGTTATATCAAGGGAGGCCACTTAATAAGTGAAACATTGGTACATTTGTCTGACATAAAATGGGAAAAGGAAGTGAAGAAAACTTTTAGTTTGGAACTAAGGAATCAAATTTTAGTATATTTCCATGTTAACAAAACAGTCTTATTTTTAAAATTAATTACTTATGTAAAGAATATTTTTAAGGCAATGGAAATAACTCTCTATGATATCATAATGCTGAACACATGTCATTATACATTTGCCCAACCCATAGAATATATATCACCAAGAGAGAACCCTAATGTAAATGAGGGACTTTGGGTGACTGTGATGTGTCAATATTGGCTCATTGATGTAACAAATACATCACTCTGTGGGGGGCTGTTGTGATGGGGCACACTATGCATGTGTAGGGGCCAGAAGTATATGCGAAATCTGTACCTCCCTCTCGATTTTGCTGCAAACCTAAAGCTGTTTTAAAAATAAAGTTTTAATTAAAAAATCATATTTCATCCTGAAATACTAGTTTCAGGCCATTGAAGGTACTGAATCTCTACCTGTACCTGGTGATCTGGCTACCTGAAAGCACCTAAATATCAGGGCCACAGAGCAATGCTTCCCAGCAATTTTCATTATAAAAACTACAGAAATTCCACTTAAATGGCTCCTTCCCCAAGCCACACTAAAATAACAGAATTTTTATAAAAACAAAAATCTACAAGATCAAGGAGAAAGGAGGAGAGATGAAAGCTATATAGTTAAGAATCTGTAAAGTAGATGAACAATTGCCTTGGCAGACCTGGGGAAGCTGAAAACTGAATGGGAGAATCCCAGAAGCAAGTCTGCTTTAGCTGGGTATAGATTTCTAGGTTTCACTTTTTTTTTTAAGTTTATTTATTTTGAGAAAGAGAGCAAGGGAGAGACAGGAAGAGAGTGAGAACCCCAAGAACCTCTGCATTGCCAGCATGGAGTCTGATGAGGGGCTTGATCCCACAAACCATGAGGTCATGACCTGAGCTGAAATCAAGAATCAGACACTTAATTGACTGAGCCACCCAGGAGCCCCATTTAGGCTTAATATTTTTAAGGCATTGTTTTGTCTTCTGTTTTTTAGTGTTCCATTGAAAATGTCATTCAATTCTGATACCTAGTCCTATGTCTATGGCTTTCTCTCTGAGGAGACTTAGGATCTTTTCTTTATCCATAAAGTTTTGGAATCTCTCAGTAAGGTACCTTAGTTCCCAAGGAAAGAATGCTTTCACCAAAAATCCCAGACATACTTCTGTTGGGATTTGCAACTGTCCCTGGTCCATTTGGGGTCCCCTATGCTAGTTAACCAAAAGGCAAAGAATGACTTCCTCTTCTGGCCAGGATGACTGACCCAAATTATTGAGAAGGATTGTGCTGCTGTTAAACAACGGAATAAGAAGGGCTGTGTCTGGAATCAGTGAGGAGCCTTAAGCATTTCCACATCTAACAGTGATAGTCAGTGGGGAAACCCTGGTAACCTAAAAAAGAGAGGATCATGAAGAGCTTGGATCCTGTGGGAAGACACTTTGGGTCATCCACTGTTATGAGTTGAATGGTGTCCCTCAAGAAAGGCACATTGAAGTCCTAACCCCAGGACACCAGAATGCGGACTTTTGGGGAAATGGGGCCTTTACAGAGGTGATCATCTTAAGATTTGGTCATTAGAGTGGGCTCTAATCCAATATGACTAGTGTCCTTATAAAAGGGGGGAATTTGGACAGAAACAGACACATATAGAGGGAAGATGATGCAAAGCCACACAGGGAGAAGGCCATGTGAGGGCTGGGGTGGAGGCATCAACAAGCTGAGCATCACCAGCAATGGTTGACAAACCACTGCTAGCTGGGAAGAGTGGAAGAAGGACTCACCCACAGGTTCCAGAGGGAGCATAGCTCACCAATGCCTTAATTTACACATCTGGCCTCCAGAACTGCAAGACAATACATGTCTGTTGTTTTAAGCCACTCTGTTACAGTGCTTTGTTAGGCACTCTATGAAACTAATGCATTCACCAAATGAAATGCTCTTTCCATCTGAGATATTGGAGGGACAAGGAGAATATGGAATGGGTGGTGGAGGAAGGAAGCTCTGATTTATTAACTTAGGCTTTGTGTCCATCTACAGAGCCTGGGGCTGGAACTGTTAACACTGAATTATTTCTTTTCTCTGAATACATGAAGAACACTGATGGTGGCTAATGTCACATTTTAATTTTTGCTGAGACTGAACTGATGTAAATGATACATTGGCTGATGGGACTTTGTGTGAGGAAATAAATAACTTCATGCAAGCAAAGGACAAAAGTGGACACCAAGTAGCAAAGGGATTGGGATGTGTTGGTTTTTCTCCATTTACCAACCTGAGCCACCCCATCCTGGGATATCTGCCTCCCTTCTCTGCTCTGCTCTGTGTTCCCCAAAGTCGACTTCTATGGACTCCATCACCAGGCTTACTTGCCTTGAGTTCTAGTTGGGTTTGACTAAGGAGAGGTTCCAAAAGGATCCCAAGGGTAGGAGAAGAGAGTGGTCAGGGTATTTACTCCCTCCTTTCCTACTTCTTCCTTGCCTTGGGTTTCTTCTGTCTCTGGCTGTAATCTCCAGTTACAGCCTCTCTTCCACACTTCAAGCTCTCTCTAAGTTCTGGAACACTTTCTCCTCACCTGTTTGGGCCTAGGGGTGGAAGGTAAGGGAGCCTGAGGTTGGTAATCCCTGGATACTCTACATTCCCTTCTTAGTTACCTCAACTGGACCCACACCTCTGCAAATATTTTCTTCTCTAGATTCCCTAGAGTTAAACCCTTTGAGTGCACTGTCAGGACTCTCCCTGCACAGGGCTAAATGTTTTGATATCTTATATGTCTGCAAAGACAAGTTTGGTTTGGAAATCCACTGAATCCAAGGTTGTGGCAACAGGAAGCACAAGTTCTCCAAGTGGGTTATTAGAATAAAAAACAAGAGAAGCCACTCCCTTCTATTCCATGATTTTTCTTCTAAAGATAAACATAAATTTACCATAGGACCCTGAAATCACACTCCTACATATTTACCCAAGTAAAATGAAAACCTATATTCATACAAAAACCTGTACATAACCATTTATAACAGCTTTATTCATAATTTCCTAAATTTGGAAGCAATCCAAATGTCCCTCAGCTAAGGAATCTGTGTTATGTCCATACAATGGAATACTGCTCAATAATAAAAGGAGACTACCATTAATATACCTATTAGCCTGAGGGAAAGAAACGAGTCTCAAAAGATTATATACAGTGATGATTCTGTTTATATGGCAAAATTTTCAGGATGGAGAACAAATCAATGGTTTGATCAAGGGAGAAAGGGTTTGACTCTAAAGAGGTAGCATAACAGAAATTTTTTGGGTAATGAAGTTGCTCTGTAACTTGAATGTTGTGATGATAATACAGTTCTGCACATTTGTTGAAAAAGTATGAGTTTTATTGTATGAAATTCTAGAATGAAAAAATTTAAGGAAAGTAAGAAAGATAGAGAACCAGTTGATAGACATGTTCCCGAATACAGGGGGGAAGAGTTTCAAGTAGTGTAACAACAAGATGTCTCTATTTATTTACTATCAGTTTTCCATACAGTCAGTAACCAATATACATCCAAACGTTCACCCACCTTGGCTTGAACATAAGTGGAGATCATCTCACCCCAGAATCAAAGACTCAGAAACTTTGGAATTTCCTTCTTACTGGGAATAATATGCCCTCCTGCATGACCTTCCACAGAAAGGCAACAGTTCTATTTCTGAGAAAAATGGCCCCACACGATGGACTGTTTCTGCACTGTGCTCAGTATCACCTACCCCACTACTCTGGCTACAGTTGACAGGACCTGGCACCAAGCCACAGTCTGTTGATACTGGATGGGCCAATGGCCCCTGAGGTGGCCTGATGTGAATGAGAATCTGCCCCGCATGTACACCCTCTACTGCCTGGTGATTAACCAGAACTGGATCTCTGTTGAAGGATTGTGAGACACACAGAAGGGGTACAGAAAAAAAAAAAAAGGACACAAATGATCAGACTGAACAAAAAAATAAGACCCAACAATATTCTAGTTTTCAAGAAATGTACATTCAATATAGAAACAGAAATAGGCAGAAAATAAAAGGACAGAAAAAGATATATCACACAAGCCCTAACATAAGAAAGCAGTTTTGCCAATATTAATATCAAAGTAGACTTTTAAAAAAATTAGTTTGATGAAGGTCAAATACTGTATGGTTCCACTTACATGAGTTACTTAGAATACCCAAATTCATAGAGACAGAAAGTAAAATGGTAGTTATCAGAAGCTGGGGGAGGTGGGAACAGGGAGTCATTGTTTAAGGGGTTCAGAGATTCATTATGCAATGATGAAAAGGTTCTAGAGAGTTTCAGTTCTGAAAGATGAGAAGAGTTCTGGAAACGGATGGTGGTGATAACTGCAAAACAATATAAATGTATTTAACACAACTGAACCATATGGTTAAAAAGGGTTAAAATAGTAAATTTTATGTTATATATGTTTTACTACAAAATGGCTTTATTTAGGTATAATTTATATGCAATAAAATTCACCAGTTTTGAGTACATGATTCTTAATGACTTTTGACAGATGTATACAGTCATGTAATCTCCACCATAATCAAGACATAGGATATTTCCATCACATCAAAAAGTTCCCTCCAGATCCTCTGTAGTCACCCCCTATCCCTGTCCCCAGGACCCCTAATTGTCTTTCCTATCACTATAGTTTTACCATGTCTAAAATTTCATATAATGGAATCATACCACATGTGGCCTCTGACTTCTTTGGTTTAGCATAAAACCTTTGAGATTATTCCTTCTTGTTGCATGTATCAGTACTCCATTGCTTTTTATTGCTGAGGAGTAGTCCATTACATATCAAAGTTATGCTTATCTGTTCACTAGCTGATGAGACTCTCTGTTGTTTCCATTTTTTTGCCACAATAAATAAAGCTTCTATGGACATTCAAAGTCTCTGTATAGACATGTGTTTTTATTTTTTTTGGGTAAATAACTAGGAGTGAAATTGATGGGTCACACAGTTAAGCATATGTTTAACTGTAAGAAACTGCCAAACTGTTTTTACAAAGTAGCTGTACCATTTTGCACACAGGCAATGGGAGTTAGAATTTCTCCACATTCTTGCCAAGTTCTAGTGTTTTCAGGGTTTTGTTTTTGTTTTTGTTTTGTTTTGTTGGCCATGGGGAGTGTGTGTGTGGAGGGGGACATTCTAGTGGACATGTAATTATACCTCACTGTAGCCCTAATTTTCATTTCTTTGATGACTAATAATGATGAGCACAGTTTTTATCTGTTTCTCTGTCATTTCTATTAAAAAAATCAAATATCTAGGCATAAACCTGATAAAAAATGTGCAAGACTTCTAAAATAGAAATTACAAAATATTGCTGAAGGAAAATAAAGAACTAAATGAACTGACAAAATTTCCATGTTCATAACTCAATGTGGTTAAGATGTAAATTATCTACAAATTAATCTATAGAGTGAAGGACATTCCAATAAAAATTCCAGCAGTTATTTTTTAGAAACTTGATAAGCATCATATAAAATTTATATGGAAACACAAAGAATGTAGAATAGCCAAAATAATCCTGAAAAACTTAAAATTAAACTGATATTAAGACTTAAAATATAGTTAAAATAAGTACAGTAATCAAAGCAGTGTGGTGTTAGTGCGAGGACAGACAACAAAGGGACAAAAGAATAGAATAAATATCCAGAAATACATAATGACTATTATATGCATATGATTATACAGTTTAGGACAAAGACTCTACTGTATTAATAAATGGTATTGAAGTTCCTGGCTAACCCTATGGAAAAAATGAACCTTGATCCCTCTACTGCACAGAACCTAAAAATGAATTCAAGGTAGATCATGTCCTTAAGTCTGAAAACAAATTCAACCAAGCTTCTAGAATGGAACAAAGAAGAATATTTTCATGACTCCAAAATAGGCAAAGATTTCTTAAACACAGCATGAAAGCACTAACCAGAAAGGAAAAAAAAAACCAAAACAGGACTTTGTTAAACACGAGAACTGTTGGTTGCAACACATCATTAAGAAAGAGAAACAATAAGCTGCAGCCTGAAAAAATATACTCATAATATGTACATTTAGCAAATGATTCATATCAGAATACAGAAGAACTCCTAAAATAATTAAGAGACTAACAATCCAATTTTTTTAATTGACAAAATACTTCACAAAAGAGGATTCCAAATGACCGACAAGCATATGAGAAGGTTGTCACATCATTATTCATCAGGGAAATGCAGAATAATACCACGGTACCAACCAGAATGACAAACTGAATACCAAGTGTTGAAGAGAATGTAGAGTAAGTGACAGCTCATATATTTTAGAAGGAACATTAAATGGTTCAACCACATGAAAACTTTTCAGCATTTTGTTAAATTAGTCAATAACACTCTACAACCTAGCAATTCCACTTCCATGTATATACCCAAGAGAAGTGAGTACTCGCGCCCACCAAAAGACATGTACAAAATGTTCATAGCAGTTTCAGGTCAAATAGCTCCAAAGTGGAAACAACTTAAATGTATACCTACAGGAGAACGAATAAATATGCTGTACTATATTCACAAAATGAAGTACCTCAAACAATAGAAAAATAATTATATGCAAAACCTGGATGACTCTCAGACATTAAGTTGAACAAAAGAAGCCAGAAACACAATAAATAGCTAATACTGTAGGAGTCCATTTACATGAAGTTTTGAAGACCAGGAACAATTGATCTATGGTGGACAGAAATCAGCAAGATTATCCCAGGTGAGAAGAGGGGAGGTGGGTATTGACTGGGAAGACCCAAGAGGACCTTATAGGATGGAGCTGTTCTATGTCTTGATCTGGGTGGTGACGGTGTAGATGTACACACATGGGAACATTTATTGACCTGTATGCTTCAGATTTATGCATTTTAACAAATGTAACTGAACCTCCAATCAGCAACTCTGGCATCAGCTTCCACCTGAATGTGGCCATATAAGGAATTCAACGTAAGAACCATGCTAATTAAGTCTAACACTTGGAACCATTAGAGATAACAATGAAAAGAAAATGGCCATTTTAAGCCACTAAGCTTTGGGATATTTTGTTATGCTGCGACAGACAGCCAGAACAGAATTTGTTCTGGTTGTGGGTGCTGCTATAATAGCAACCTAAAATAGGCAGCCTTGGCTTTGGGGCCAGGTGGTGGGCAGAAGCTGGGTGGCTAGAGACTGTGGGAACTTGAAGGACAGTGAGGAAAATATATTGGAGGATGAAGAAAAGGGGACTCTTGTGGTGCCAGAAAACTGGTAACACCATCACCTGAGGTAAATGAAAAACAGAAAGAGTACCCAAAGAATTCACGGATTATAGCTAGGGATGTGTCTAGGCAGAAAGTACAAAGGAACAACTGACTACTTAGAGCTGCCTACGATAAAATACAGGAGAGACAAAAACTAAACAGGGTACTATTTTTGGAGAGGAGATATCAAAATGCCAGGACCTGTTGGGTTCAAAAATAAAACTATTGCATCCTCAGACTCATCCAGCAAAAGACTCATAAGGTAAGAATGGCTTTAGCACAAAAATAAAATACAGGGTACAGCCAATAAAGCATGGCCTTACAGTAAAGCTCTTGAGGGTATAAAAGTGTGCCATTTATGAAGACCTCACAGTGATCTGAATGAGTATCTACAGTGATCTGAATGAGAGTCTTAAGATGGTGCTTTGTAGACTCTGTCAGCTAAGCATTAAGGCTTTTAAGAATCTTAAGTGTATAGTCTTGCAGCAGCCTCACAGGCAGGCTTAAGTAGAGAAGAATTTGGTTCATAAAGAGGCACAGCTGTGGTTTTTATAGAAGTGTTGATTACAAATGTATATAAAAGACCCCACAAAGTTTTTAAAGGAATTGTCCTGGCTTAGACTAAAACGGACAGAGACAGCACAAAATGAAATGAGGCCTTGGGATGCCCAAAGTCCTACTGAAAGAAACAGGTTGAGAACACTAAGAAAGCTACTCAGAGGTCCACATGGGCTATTTCTCATGGTAAAGGAAGGATGGTTCAAAGGGCAGAACCATAACCCAGGAAGAGACAAAACGAAGTCCTACCCAAAATGCACTTTTTGACCAGGGAGAAAGAACAAGTAGGTTGCCAGGGTATCTGCAGATCAGTGACAACTACTCTCCCCCGCCCCTTTTGGAATGGCAGTATGTACTGCCTCCTATTTCTCTATCATCATTTTATAATGTTGGGGTGGGGTTGACCCAGACACAACTGTCCCTTTAATTCACAGATCTTAAGATGAGCAGAACTGCATTTGGTAATCTGTACTTTGCACCCGAAGACCCTCATCTATACCTAGACCTGATTCAGATGACATATTATTAGATTTTGAGCCAATGCAGTGATTGGATGAGATGTGTAATCATTTGCTTAGCCAACAGTAGAACACATTTGAAGAGCAGAATTGGACCTCCACCAGTTTTTTGGAGCTGAAGAGACCACAGACTGTCAACTGGAAACCCCACAGGGGCATGCCCTAGAAACAGGGATGAATAAGAGGCAGACTCTGTCTTATCAAAATGGAAGCCCAGCCCTAACTCAGCTCCATCTTTGAATGGATTAATTAGGCTTCAATCTTGACAGAGGGTAAATGTTCTAGTAGGAGATGACATCATCTAAAGCCTCTGAAGTTATTTTTATATACAGTATTTAGCATATAATAAAAAATTACCAGATATGGGAAAAGGCAAGACCATATAACTGAAAACCAAGAGAAAAAACAGGCAAAGTTTCTGAATTTTGTTTTGTTTTGTTTTGTTTTGTTTGCATGGAAAGGCCAGTTTCTTCAGACAAAGGTATCTGGGGGTTCAAAGTCCTCTGCCTCATCCGTGTCTGCCAAATATTCTTATTCCAAAATTCAAGGACCCACTCTTTCCCAAAAGTGCCCTTACCTTTGCATAAGAGACCACTGGGGTTGTGAATTTAAATGGCTTTACAATTCTGCAGCCCATACAATCAGGCCTTGGGCCTAATCATCAGCCATGTGCGTCTTACATCTATAAAGATAAGAGATTCCTATCAGGCTACCACAGAGGCTTTCTGTTTATTCTCCATACACTCAATGACCAACCTTCAGAGTTCAGGGTGCCAGGGGCTATATTGATTTTCTGGAAGACAGCCTATCCAAAACAGCAGCTGTGATGGTCATCACCACCTGCTATAGTCTCAGATAATCTTCAGTGATTCTTCAGGCCCTCTGGCCGCCCATGGCTTCACACTGGCAGATCCCTACTGGAAGGTATGTAGCCCAGGTGACAAAGTCCACAGAGCTTAGCCTCCAGGGACACAGAACAAGAAAAGAAGGAATGGAGATGAGACAGGTGAGGCAGACAGAGAATAACCAGCTCATGCCAGTAACCTTTTCTCAGGAAGTTGCTGAAGAAAGTGCTTCCCCAAAGGAGAGGGATAAGGAAAGAAGAGGAAGGCATGGGATCAGGGAAGAAGAGAACCAACATAGCAGAGACATGAGGGGAGTAGCCAGAATGATGAGGAAAACAAGTACTGAGACATCAGTTGGCAAGAATCCTTGCAGCAAGTTAGTTCTGGAACAAGGGGACTAAATTTTCAAAAATTACTGAGAGATTACCTGAATACTCAGAATATGCTGTAAGGAGTTTTGCAGTTTTGAGAAAAAGTTTGAGGATGAATTAGTGATAGGAACTAAGTAAGTTAGTGATATAAAACTGAGTAAATGAAAATTTTAGGTAATTACTAGTTACAGGAAAGAAAAAACACAAGAAAGGAAACATAATCCTAGTAGTTACATGGATCACCTCTGAACAGTATCTGGAGTTCAAATGAGAGAAACACTTAAGACTTTCTCATCTACAGACTTTATTACAAGAAGGTATTTTACATAATTGCTCTGGATGGAGGTGCCAAGCTACCTGGGAGTCACACCAGTGAGGGACACCATGGACCCCTGGGTCAGGGATGGTGGAGGGGGACCATGGACCACATTTTGAGAATCAACAGTTCATCATTTAGCATTCTGTGCCAGATAGGACGCTTCCTCCTTTCTTCTCCTTTCCCAGGGAGTTCCACATTTAGTCTAATTCTTATCTTTGTATTGTTCATGCTCTAGAAACTTCTATGGACAACAGGTGCACTTACTGAAATCCAAGAATGCATTTTATTTAGGAAATATAGAAATTATTTCAATTTTTTTGAGGCACAACCCAGTATTTCTCTTTAGTTCAAAATTCTTATTAATATTACTAAAAGTTAATGAAAATTCTTGGCTATTTTATTACAAAAGTAGGAAAATAATAAAATGTACAATGGAACTGAATAAAAAAAGTTTTAAAAATTAACTTACTCGTATGAAATCCATAAGTGTGTTATAAATGAAGGCTCCTCTGGGAAGAAAAAAGCAGCTCCCAGGACTCAGATCGTGGAAGAAGAATAGTTCTTGTTCCTAGATTAAAACAATAACTGCATCTCAAATCTCACTGCCATTGATCAATATTTACTGTATGCACATGACATTGAAGGAATGAGACTTATACTCAGTTATGACTTCCATCTTCTAACAACTAAAACCCCTCAATACTTACCTCTAACTAGAATTACTATCACATGTAAAATTATAATTCATATTTATGGTTACTTAGCTCTTCATTCACCTTTTATTCAGTGCTAATTTCTGACGTGGCATCTTGGAATGTGGATCTCATGGGGAGAGAACATGGCCAAAATCAGAAAAGTTCACTCCAGGGGGAAGGCTCCACATGGCGGTGGCCATGATCATGGCTGTCACTACTGAATGCCTGCCTGATGCTGCTGCCACCATACAGCGTCTGCCCTCCCCATCAGCCCTACAAGGCCACCGAGCAAGAGATGAGCACGTGCAGTTCCATAAGTGAGCACATGGCCCGCCATATAACATAGCCCGTAAGTGGCCAAACTGACACTCAAACCCAGGTCCACACACTCTTAAATCTCATTCTGTCTCTCTGCTCTGTTCCCCCAAAACAAAGTATGTTGTTAAGTACATACAATTTTTTACAACATTATTTTTACATCATGGTATGAGTGACAGAAAGCTGTAATTTTAAAATCTAATAAAAGACACAGGAAGGAAGCAATGAGGAGACATTTGGAGTATTAACATGAGGTTGCAATAGCAAACTCTGAGTGCCAGCAAAACAGAAGATAGGACAAGGGAAGAAGAGATCCCATTTTCCAAACAATTAAATCATAGGCCAACAAAGAATGTCCTCATCCTGCTAGTGATTAGGACGCAGGCGTACCTTTCCGATTTTCCTGTGATCACGGTTCCTGGCTTCCTCTTGGAACTTTTCCCAGGTTTTCATCATCTTGTTATCAGGAAAGGATATCCCATAGATCCTCTGCAGTGTTTCCATTTCGGGGTTGCCCTCCCAGTATGTTGAGGAATTCTAAGCATCAAACAAAAGTTGGGTAAACATACCAAACATTTGGTTATAAATAAAACCGCTCTTAAATCTGTGCACAATTTTCCACTACGCCATCCACATAGCTTATGATGACTTTTTGTAGCACCAGGAAGACTCTTAAATTGATTCTAATTAAACCTCCCCAGCCCAAATTCATCAGTAAATTATGTAGAGTCTGCCATGGATTCTAGGAATGAATAGTGAGAAGGAAAGGGAAGGTGGGCGGGCCAATAGTAATTGAACCACAGAGGAGAGGAACAGCATACAGTACAGAGACATGAAGATCCCAGCCAAATGTTCTTGCTCACACTAGGGTGATTCAAGGAAGTCATCAAGTGCAGAACAGTATCTTAAAATATATGAGAAAGAAAGGCACTGTACCATGTATAGTAATGTTAAATAATAAACAATTAAAAGCTACATGTAAGGTCCTAATTTTCAAAAACTACAGTATTTTTAGAAGCTTCTGTAAAAATTGGGGGTGCCTGGGTTACTCAGTTGATTTAGCATCCGACTTCGGCTCAGGTCATCTCATGGTTTGTAGGTTTGAGCTCCTCGTTGGGCTCTGTGCTGACAGCTCGTAGCCTGGAGCCTGCTTGGGATTCCGTGTTTCCCTCTCTCTCTTTCCCCTCCCCAATTTGTGTGTTTATTCTCTCTCTCTCTCTCTCTCTCTCTCTCTCTCTCTTTCCCTCTCTCTCAAAAATAAATAAATAAACATTAAAAAAAGAAGCTTCTGTAAAAATCAAATAATGAGGTATTTTAAAATACTGAGATACTCAGATTATAAAAGATATGATTGAAAATTCCTCATTATCTGGTTTATCTTAAGTTTGCTGTATTAAAAAAAATAAATGCTTACCTTGAAAATTTTTATGGCTTTAATTTTTCCAGTGTGTCTTACATGGGGCCCTTTGCAAAGGTCAATTAGTGGACCACACCTATAATGAAATATTTCAGACATGCCCAGACACAGTTATAGCTTTTTGGACCGTTCATTACAAATCATGTTTTCATATGTTTTAAGTGAAGGATCTTACTTATTCGTACATCTTGAGGCAATTTTTAACTTGGGGGGCAATTTAAAATAATTTAATTCTTAATTTAGGATGAAGAAAGAGGCAATTTATCTGGCCTCAGATCCCAGTCTTGCCTCCTTTGCTCAAATTCAAAAAGTTACAGAATCTTCTGACAGAAACCACGCAGTCACCCACCACTTTTCAATGTCATGTCCCAAGGCTATTGAAAACCTTCCACTGTCATAAAATCAAAAAGCCATTTCCCTGTTCTACACTGATTTGCAAAGCCAAAATTATCTGCAACTTACACAAAATGTGCAAACTTGATACTTTAAAAATAAACTTCACCAAACCTATAGAATGTACACCAACAAGAGCGAACCATAATGTAAACTCTGGACTCTATGTGATTATGATGGTCAGTGCAGGTCCATCAACTGTCACTAACGAGCCACTCCACGGGGGCCATTGATAGTGGCAGAAGCTGTGCACGAGTGGGGGAGAGGGTATGTGCGAAATCTCTGTACCTTCTCAATTTTGCTGTGGACTGAAATCTGCCCTGAGAAATAAGGTCTGTTCAATAAATAATAAATAAATAAATAAATAAATAAATAAATAAATAAATAAATAAATAAATAAATAAATTTCAAGGGTCTTTTGTGTATTTGTTTTTAGGTCCTCTGGTGTTATGACAAAAGCCTTAACTGTCTTTTGGTTTACTAAAACGGAACACTGACTTCAGTGCAACTCTCAGGCACAAGTTTAGGTCAGAGATGACACCATTATTAAAACACATAGTGTGGGGTGCCTGGGCGGCTCAGTCGGTGAAGCTTCTGACATCCAACTCTTGGTTTTGGCTCAGGTCATGATCTCACAGTACCTGAGTTCTGGGTCGGGTTCTGTGCTAACAGTGCAGAGCCTGCTGGGATTCTCTCTCTCTCTCTGTCTGTCTGTCTCTCTCTCTGCCTGCCCCTCCCCTCTCAAAATAAATAAAATTAAATAAAAAAACCACATGGTATGGTTGCTGGGGATTCACTTGCACCTCTAACCAAGAAGGACCCCCAAACCTTAATAAGCACAGACTTTTTTTCAAGCACAGAGACACTTACAAAATTAAAATACTAATGACACTGGTCAGAGGGAAGGTACTTAACATCAACTAATTTAAGGAAAATTTAGTAAAGAAAGTTCTTCCTTAACTATTCCAACCAATTTTAAATACTTTTAAAGTTCACTGGTTAAAGAGTTAAAAATTACGATGAATACATAAAGAGGTTGGTTTATTCACCAAAGTGGATAAATATGCTTTAAATATGAAAATGTCATTTATTTGAATGGCCAGGCTTTATTGTTCTCTGTCCAAGATGGGAGTAGTAAATCAAAGCTCACAGGTGTGGAAGGAACATCTAATTAGCATGGAAGACTTCAATACACTCATCTTAAAATAACCCTGTAGAAGAAAATACAATTCATTTTCTAAAAATTAAATTGACAGAGTAAGAAGTGTCAATATTGACCTAAGGAAGGTTCAAAAAATAGCCACAAGAGCTCAAGTATTAGGAGCCTGAATTTTAAAACTTCGCATGTCTTTTCTATCTCTTCATGCATTAAACTTCAAAATGCATATAGTAACATTTATTTGAATTATAAGTAATAACCAATAAAACCTTATCAGGTCACTGGAGAATAGCAAAGACGAGGCAAGCATGGTATCCCACTTCAATATCAAATGGCAACGAGTTCATATTATAATGTAAGAAATGCACTGAGCACATCTTTGCTTAAAGGGGGATGACTTCTCTGACAGTACAATGAAACTACAGACCTGTAACTATGTGACCATGGAAAGTAAATGCTTTGTGGAGGGTTTTTCTGATACCAGATCTCCTAAGATTGGACCATGAAGGTCATAGCATCAGCCAGACATCCAGAACACACAGAAATGGGGAACAGCAATTACCTACAAAGCAGCTTTAAAACCACACGAATGAAATAGGGGCTCCAGATGTTAAACAAACAGAACCGAGTTGTGGTGATATTGATTTCACTTGCCTCTTCCTATCACTTGATTTGCCTTCGTTTCCTAACACTGTCTTTGTGTTTTATCATGGACATCCTGCTAACGCATGAAAGCTAACACCTTTGGACTCCAGGAAACGGGGAGTATATATAGTAGGAGTCAGGAAATCACTGCATGAGGGGATGGTCCCTAACAGCTCCCACTGCCACATTAATAAGAATGTGAGGATGAAACAAAATTCCATTCCTAAACAGCTCCCCTTGAAATGTAAAGCACTGGGCAAACACAATCTCACCCACATGGGGAAAGATGCTGTTACAGCTAACATCTGGAAAATGAAATTCGGGTTTCAGCAGCAGACTGATAAACACAAATGAAGACATAACAATTTCCTTTTGCTGATAACATTTTGGAGTCTCTAGCTAACATAGTATACCAACTATGCAAATTGACAAATAGACCACCCACCCAAGGACCAACTGCTTCTACTGCTAATGCCTTAAAGTTTACCACTGAGTGCCACTTAAAATTTACACACACTTTGGGGCGCCTGGGTGGCTCAGTCAGTTAAGCTCAGGTCATGATCTCATGGTTCCTGAGTTTGAGCCCCGCATCAGTCTCTGTGCTGACAGCTCAGAGCGTGGAGCCTGCTTCAGATTCTGTGTCCCCCTCTCTTTCTGCCCCTCCTATGCTTGCACTTTGTCTCTCTCTCTCTCAAAAATAAATAAACATTTTTAAAAATTCAAAATAAATAAATAAATAAATACAATCTACACACACTTTACCTGTAAACTGTCGTAGTTGGAGTGTTAACCTTCTCATTCAGGATGCGGCATTTAAATTTATTGTACTATAAAGAAAAACATATTTACATATTATTATGTTATTACGTAAAATGCTTAAGTAGGAAAAAAATTTTTTTTTAGGAAAAAAACTTATTTTTTTTCAACAAACACTGAATGGGTGTCTACTATGTTCTAGTGCTGAGACCCCAGGAATACCAAGAGCTCATAGCTTAGAGCTGTACTGTCCAAAACAGGAGCCACAAGCCCGTGTGGCTATTGAACACTTGCAATGGAACCAGTCTGAAATGAGATGTGTGTAAGTGCAAAACACATTGGATTTCAGAGACGTGCTGTGAAAGAATGTACAACAGTTTAGTAACTATTTTTATGTTGGTTACATGATACAGTGATATTTTTGATATAATGGGTTAAATATGAAATTATAAAAATTAATTTTGCCATTCTTTTACTTGTAAAATGTGGCCACCAGTAAAAGATTATATCCATGGCTCAGATTTGTGAATCACATTATATTTTTATTGAACAGCACTGTTCTAGAAGATTCCAATTTTTTTCATCTCATTTTTAGAGTGTACTTTTTAAAGTTTTTACTTAAATTCCAGTTAGTTAATATACAGTGTAATACTAATTTCAGGTGTACAATATAGTGTAATTCATGACTTCTATATATCAGGTACTCATCACAAGTGCCCTCCTTAATCCCCGTCACCTATTTAACCCATCCCCACCCCCACCTACCTCTGGTAATCATCAGTTTGTTCTCTACAGTTAAGAGTTTGTTTCTTGGGGCACCTGGGTGGCTCAGTTGGTTGAGCGTCCAATTTTGGCTCAGGTCATGATCTCGTGGTCCATGAGTTCAAGCCCTGTGTTGGGCGCTGTGCTGACAGCTCAGAGCCTGGAGCCTGCTTCAGATTCTGTGTCCCCCCCCCCCCCGCCCTTCCCCCACTCATGCTCTGTCTCTCTCACTCTCAAAAATGAATAAATGTTAACAAAAAATTTTTTAAAGAGTTTGTCTCTTGGTTTGTCTTGCTCCTTCTTCCCCCCCTTTTGCTCCTTTGTTTTGTTTCTTAAATTCTACATATGAGTGAAATCATATGGTATTTGTCTTTCTCTGACTTACTTCTCTTAGCTTAGTACTCTCTAGCTCCATCCACGTCTTCAATGGCAAGATTTCATTATTTTTTATGGCTGGATAATATTCCATTGTGTGTGTGTGTGTGTGTGTGTATATATATATGTATATGTATATACATATACACACACACCACCTTTTCTTTATTCATTCATCAGTCAGACACTTGGGCTGTTTCCATAATTTGGCTATGGTAGATAATGTTGCTACAAACATCGGAGTGTAGGTATCCCTTTGAATTAGTATTTTTGTATTCTTTGGGTAAATACCTAGTAATGCGATTGCTGGATCATACAGTAATTCTATTTTTAATTTTTTGAGGAACCTCCATATTGTCCTTCAGAGAGGCTGCACCAGTTTGCATTCCGACCAGCAGTGCAAGAGGGTTCCCCTTTCTCCACCAACACCTATTGTTTCTTGTGCTATTGATTTTATCCATTCTGACAGGTGAGAGGTGGTATCTCATGGTGGTTTTGACTTGCATTTCCCTGATGATAAATGATGTTGTGCCTCTTTTCATCTGTCTGTTGGCCATCAGTATGTCTTCTTTGGGAAAAATGTCATGTCTTCTGCCCATTTTTTAATTGGATTATTCATTTTTGGGGTGTTAAATTTTATAAGTTCTTCATATATTTTAGATACTAACCCTTTATTGGATATGTCATTTGCAAATATCTTCTCCCATTCCATAGGATGCTTTTTAGTTTTACTGATTGCTTCCTTTGCTGTGCAAAAGCTTTTTATTTTGATAGAATCCCTATAGTTTATTTTTGCCCTTATTTCTCTTGCCTCAGGAGACATCTCTAGAAAGAAGTTGCTACCGCCAATGTCAAAGAAGATATTGCCTGTGTTTTCTAGATTTTATTGGTTTCAGGCCTCACATTTAGGTTAGAAGACTGCAATTTGGACTACATGAAATAAATAAAATTCTGAGGACACAGCTGCATTTTTAATTTACATAAACAAAAACTAAGTTTATAATAAATGATCATATTGTTACATTAAAAACTCAGAAGACACTTTTCTTTCCTGCTTTCATCACTATTGCCTTGGAGACAGGTAC
Source organism: Felis catus (assembly GCF_018350175.1). Taxonomy (NCBI): domain Eukaryota; kingdom Metazoa; phylum Chordata; class Mammalia; order Carnivora; family Felidae; genus Felis; species Felis catus. The sequence continues at coordinate 19,967,928 of NC_058373.1, forward strand.
TTTATATTAAATAACTACTTGAGGAAGGTAGTTGTGGGGAGAAAAAAATAGGTATGTATGATTGAACTGTCTCATACTTTTATGTTCAAACAAAATTATTTTTCTTCACAAACTTTGAGGTGTTTCTTTTTTTTATTGAGTTTAATTATTATTTTTTTTTTTAAAGAGGGAGTGTATCTGAATTTTAATGCTTTACTTTCTGTGTTCTGTAGTTTCTACCACTGACCTAAGGAACAAAACTGCTTGAACAGCTTGTTTCTCTACCAAAGCAGATGGCAATTTGACCTCTCAGAGAATATGCAAACCAGAAGAAACATCACATTTTTCTTCCCTGGGCCTTTTGAGAAACTAGACCAAAATGTTAAGTTATTCAAGGTTCTTATTGAGCAGTGGTGCTTTACTGTCTAGAGAAGCTAATGAAACTCCCTCCCCCCACCCCGCAATGGCACTGCACAGGTGTGGACTCGGGGCACACTAAACTAGGAATCGAGAACCTTGAGCAGCAGTTCAGAGTTTTATCCACCTCAATTTTTCCTGCTTTTTGCCCACTATTATGGCCAATGTGGGCGGGTGGGAAGGGGGCTATTCCTGACAACTTATGCTTTCCAAGATCCTCTTAAAGAGAGTTCTCTAGTTGAGTGGAAATTCTTCTACAAAAAGTTGGCCGGTTCTGTGAACCTGGAAAAGAATTTCTCTCTGAATGCTTATGTTGCAAGTTCCTCATAGGGAAAGAGCCTTAGAATAACATGAAGTTCTATTTTATCGGCAACTTAGAATGCAAAGTATTTTATTTTTAAACTTCTAAATTTGAAAACAAAACAGCCTAGGTTAAATAATGGTTTTTCCAAAGCTGAATGTGCTCACGTGGAGATCCATTTTTCTGCTTGCAGCACAAAACAACTTCCTACAACTCCTAGGCAGGAACACTACTGATTTTGATGGTCTGTGATTGGATGAATGGATCAATCTCAGTTGGTTATGTCCGGTTTTTTTCCTTGGTAAGGGCTTAAAAAAATTCTAGAACAGATGCATTTTTCTAGTCTTACACAGACACTTTGATTCCAAATGTCTCCTGAGAGGCATATACCATATGCAGGAACCCATCTTCGTCCTTCTCACGTTCATACACTTCAGAAATCGGAGTGGACACACTCACCATGCTGTGTCCATTGACTAACAGGAAGAACTCCTGATTAGCATTGAGCTGTAAGTGCCTCCTAATGATCTTGATGAGCTCACTCATGTTGACGTGATCAGGTACAAGGAACTTGGTTTTGTCCAGTACAGGAAGTTGCTTCTCACCCTTGTATCGTTCTGTGATCACTGGGATTTTCGTAGGATGCTGCTCTCGGATAAGTCGGACATCTACTCTTTGTTCAAAGGTGTGGCGCTGCTTGAAGGTCTTCTCCGACAGCATGGCACGGGAGGTGGGGTGGAAGGTCCGGCTGTTCCAGACGGCAGTGGCACTGACCGTGGCGACAGCAACTTCCCTTGTCTGATTGAGTTTAATTCTTAAGAGGAGATGCAAAAAGGCAACCCACGAAGAGGAGAAAATAACTGCAAATCACATATCCAATAAAGGATTAATATCCAGAGTATGTAAAGAATTCCTACAACTCAACACCAAAAAACAAACAACCCAATTAAAAAATGGGCAAAGGACTGGGATAGACTTTTCTTCCAATCGGATATACAAATGGCCAATAAGTATATGGAAAGATGCTTAACAGCACTAGTCATTAGAGAAATGCAAACCAAAAGCACAATGAGATGCCATCTCACACCCATTAGGATGACTATTACCAAGAAAACAGAAAACTACAAGTGTTGGCAAGGATATGGAGCGGCTGGAATGCTCGTGCACTGCTGATGGGAATGTAAAATGCTAACAGCTGCTGTGGCAAACAGTATGGCAGTTGACAAAACTGAGAATTTCCATATAATCCAGCAATGCAACTTCTGGAGATACACCCAAAAGAATTAGAAGCAGGGACTCGATCAGATATTTGTACACCCACATTCACAGCAACACTTTTCACAATTGTCAAAAGGTGGAAACAACTCAAGTGTCCGTCCACAGATGAATGAATAAACAAAATGCAGTCTATACACACCATGAAGTATTATTCAGCCTTAAGAAGGAAGGAAATTCTGACACCTGCTACAAGATGGACAAACCTTGAGCACATTACACTGGTAAAATAAAGGAGGTCACAAAGGACAAGTATTGTATTATTCCACTTATATGGTTCTTAGAGTCATCAAATTCATAGAGACAGAAAAAGGGGAAGTGGGAACAGGGAATTAGTGTTTACTAGGTGTGGGGTTCAAGTTGGAGAAGATGAAAAAGCTCTGGAGACGGATGGTGGTGATGCTTGCCCAATATGAATGCGCCAAATGCTACAGAACTATACACTTAAAAATGATTGACATAATAGGAACTTGGTCAGTTTAGCGTCCGACTCTTGGTTTTGGCTCAGGTCATGATCTCATGGTTCGGGAATTCGAGCCCTGTGTCGGGCTCTGAGCTGACAGCATGGAGTCTGCTTAGGATTCCATCTCTTTCTCTCTCAAAATAAATATATAAACTTAAAAAAAATGGTCAGCATAAAATTTTTTTTTCCCTTTTGGGTATTTTACCACACACACACACAAAAAGAGTAGCTGCAACTTTACCAAGCCCAAATCTATCTTTTTATTTCAAGCTCACAAAATTAACAATATTGTGTGTTCAAATTATGTGCTTTCTCTGATATGATTTAAAACATAAATTTAAGTATTCTTTTTTTTTAATGTTTTTATTTATTTTTGAGACAGAGAGAGACAGATCATGAGCGGGGGAGGGGCAGAGAGAGAGGCAGACACAGAATCCGAAGCAGGCTCTAGGCTCTGAGCTGTCAGCACAGAGCCTAACGCAGGGCTCGAACTCATGGACTGTGAGATCATGATCTGAGCTGACGTCGGACCCTTAACCAACTGAGCCACCCAGGCGCCCCTAAATTTAAGCATTCTTAAATTTATTTACGCTTACGTACATTGGTCAAAACAGCATAAAGAAAAAACAGAAGTATTGTTGAATTTAGTAGTCAGGATATTAACAATACTCAGGATGAATCAGATTTATAAACACATATATGAAAACTATTCCCCTGGTCATTTACCTACATATATTGGCATTAAAATGTTCAGGAAATGGGGAACCTGGGTGGCTCAGTTGGTTAAGCATCTGACTTCTGCTCAGGTCATGATCTTGCAGTTCACGAGTTCGAGCCCCATTTGGGCTATGTGTTGACAGCTCAGAGCCTGGAGCCTGCTTCAGATTCTCTGTGTCCCTTTCTCTCTGCCCCTCCCCGCTCACACTCTGCCTCTGCTCTCTGTATCTCAAAGGTAAATAAACATTTAAAAAAAATTTTTTAATGTTCTGGAAAAAGTAGGGAAATATAAGTAGGGAAATATCACATTGAGCGACTAGTGACAACCTCACAACAGGTTGCTAACCTGGAACAATGTGGCAAGCAACATCCAATTATTTGTTTAAAAAAAAAAAAAAGCTGTCTATGTTGATTAATTGTTTTTACTATTCCTGGCAAAAGGTTTTCTTATTCCAAAGAGTTTCCTGAAATTACCTCAAACATTTCGAGGAGCACTTCCTTGCTGACTTCCAGTCTTTCAAAGGGTTGCTTTTCTTTTATGATAGTCTTACATATGTTCTCCAGGGCCGACAGTTCTGTGCTGGACACGGCTCTAAAAAGAAGAGTAAGTGATAGTCAACACAGATTTCTCAGACATCACGCATGTATGTTCCTTTTTGTGGACGCTCATCATTAACTGAGGAATTTGTGCCTTATTGCACCCGGACTTCAGAAAGTCATACATTCATATGCAGGGCTGATAATCTTACTTCTCAAGGAGGAAAACGGAGGCACCAACAGATGAAGTGATTTGCCTACAAATCTTCTCTGCGATGAAGTGTACAACTTGAAAACCCTGTTAAAATACTTGCTGGTTAGAGTGTAAGCTCCTTTAAGGCCTGTTCTTCTATGTGGTCTACCTTACACATCACACATCTACATTTTTTGTTTGAAAGAGCTATAGTAGGGGTGCCTGGGTGGTTCAGTCGGTTAAGCATCTGATTCCTGGTTTCGGCTCAGGTCATGATCTCATGGTTTGTGGGTTCAAGCCCCATGTCGGGTCTGCACTGATAGTGTGGAGTCTGCTTGGGGTTCTCTCTCTCTCTTCCTCTCTGTCTGCCCCTCCCTGCTTGCTTGCTCTCTCAAAATAAATAAATAAACTTAAAAAAAAAAAAAAAAAGGTTGTGGTAAGTGCTCACACATCCCGGCCCTCACTGACTGTTGAATCTAGGTTGGGAGAAAGATCTGTGAGCGTGAACTGCTGAGTCCAGTCTGGCACTCACAGGGAATGGCCCACTGTGAGCCATCAACTGACCTCTTTCAGCCACTCCCTGGTTTGCCCTCATTCCCCTCCATGCACACGGCCTTCCTTACCTTTCCTCAAACAAGCCAGGCGTAGGCCCACACCAGGGAGGTCCCAGAGGCCTAGAACGTTTCCCCCAAATGTCCCAAAATACACCCCACACACAACTGCCTCAGAACTTGCTCTCTCCATCCTGGTCCCCACTTCAACATCACTCCCCCCGTTCATGACCACTGTCATGGCACACACCTCCCCACAGCTGGTTTATTTTCCTTCAAACCACTCATCACCACCTGACAAGCAGAGGGCTGTTTGCTTTTGTCTAAGCTAGCTAGACTGTTAGCTCCATGGGGACAGACTGATCTGCTCACTTATGAATCACCAGCACCAAGCACAGAGCACATAAGAAGCAGTCAAAAACTCTTGTTGAATGACTCTCTGGGTGGTGGTGGTAACAGGAGATAAAGCTGGACAAGCCTGTACGTAGGAGCTACAGAGTCGGATGCTCAGTTAGGGAGACCATTTAAGCAGTCGGGGTGGGGGTAAGGGACAGGTAAGGACAGAATGTACCATAGTCATCCAGCAAGAGATGCTATGGGTCTAAACTGAGGCAGAAGTAACAGAGAAGGAAGGGAGGAAGGGAGGACCAGAGAACTATTGAGGAGCTAGAACAGGAAGACCCGGATGGAATGACTGGATAGTGTGGGGTGACAGTGAGGAACAGGAATTGGAAGGACCCTCAGGTTTCAGTTTTAGCAGCTGGTCCTTAAGGACTATGGGGAGTACAGGGAAGGAGGTGGGCTGGGGCTGGGCACAGAACTCTCGAATGTGAGGCCTCTGTGCACCACTCTGCCTGGTATTTATCTGTGTGAGATGTCTGGCTGAGGCAGATAGCGCCCTCGATTATCATGGAGCAGAACTGCACCCACTGCTCTCTAAGGATTAAATCTGTGATTCTGGTCTTAATTTACTACTATGATGTAGCAAGTCCCGGATTAGATAGATACTCTATCACTTCCTTCTGAGGAAAAGAAAGTTGGAGACGTTGCTCTGGAATCTTAACTCATAAAAAATTAATTTTTAAACATAGCCAATCTACAGCCATGTTATATAACACACACATTCAGTAAAATAATACATAACCATCATAAAACAACGGACTCTAAACACATGCCTCCGGAAGTGAATATTCAGTGGTATTACCTGTCTTCAATGAACATGTCATAATAAAATCCATTTTCAATGGGTGGACCATAGCACAAGTGGCCCCCATAGTAAAGCTCCATGGCTTCCCCAAGAATATGAGCACTGGAGTGCCAGTACACCTGCAGGGCATGAAACACAGAGGGCAGAGGCAATCAAAATCATGTCATGGAAAATTATTAGTCCAGTAACATAAGTAAGCAAGTGCATACACTTTAAGGGGATAAACATCAAGACATAGAGTAACACTGGGGTGCCTAGGTGGCTCAGTTGGTTACGTGTCCAACCTCAGCTCAAGTCATGATCTTGTAGTTCGTGAGTTTGAGTCCCGCATCGGGCTCTGTGCTGATAGCTCGGAGCCTGGAGCCTGCTTCAGATTCTGTGTCTCCCTCTCTCTCTGCCCCTCTCCTGCTCGTTCTCTCTCTCTCTCTCTCTCTCTCTCTCTCTCTCTCTCTCTCTCTCTCTCTCAAAAATAAACATTACAAAGAAAAAGACATCAATTTGAAAAGAAAATCTTCAATGCCCACTGAGAAGAGAACATTTTCTGAGTGCTTTGCAATTATACCAGAGCCATATGCTTGGTTCTAGCGTGAAACTGCTGCTCTGAGCTGCTCCTACACCATTTCCTTCTGCACATCTTCTGCACATCCTTCTGCAGAGAAGATGTGACAGCCTCATCCATGGCTTGGACCGCTGAGGGGGAAGCAGCAGCATGCAAGCCCAATTCAGCCCAGAGTGGAGGGAAGCCAGGCGTGACAGACACTGATTTCCTTTCTTTTTCTCCAGAGGCAGCAGCTAAGCTGAACGCAGAGGGCCGAAGTAGTTTTCTGTCTCCACAGCAGTCTTCACATGCTTTTGACAGAATGACTTTTTGGGGGGAGAAAAGTATAGCCTGGGAATGCCTGCTGGTTGCCTGAGAACCCTGGGCAGGAGGACACACATGAGTAAATTCATAGTCCAAGGGCTGGTCATCACATCTACAAGTTCAGAAAGTTTGGTTTTGAATTCCTAAGGAATCAAAGGTTTATGGATAAACTAAAACTAACTGAAGTCACTAGATACATAGAGGTACCAGAAAAGCAAGACAATGGAGTCCCCTGGCAGCCCTTTCTTTCCCTTATTAAATAAAAAAACCTTACAATTAGAAAGCTGTTTTACAAATAAGTCAAAGCACAGGGAGTCTTCTGAGCAGGCTATGTGCAATCCCAACCCATAGCATTAAGCAGGGATATGATCCACAAACCGCCCCAAAGCCTCCGTCCTTGGCACAGACCTTTGCTTTGGATGGCGCCAGGGGGGGTAGGCTGACTGCCAACAGGAACCCAAGTGTCTTCTTTGGCGCTCTGTCTGCACCTAGATGTTTGTTGAGCCAAACACTGTGTTGGGTGCGGAGGATACAACAGTGAAAGAAACGAGTCACTGGCCTCATGCAGTTTACCGCACATTGTGAGGGAGACAGGCAGAAACAAACCAGTAAGTGCGTAATCACAAGAGAAGAAGAGGATGTAAAAGGAGATGAACAGAACACTGTAATGATAAATAACAGAGCAGGCTCTGCATTCACAGGGAGTCAGGAAGGCCTGTGTGGCTAACACGTAAGGGATAAAGTAACTTGAGAAAAGTTGCAGAGGTAAGAAAGGGCCAGTAACCCTGCGGGCCTTCTGGGGGAATCTGGGTTTTATTCCAAATGCAATGAGATGCACTGAAGGGTTTTAGGCAGAAAAGAAATTATTCAATTTACATTTTAAAACATCGTTTGGTAGCAGGAATGGATTTCAGGGGAATGGAACAGCAGGTGGACATTTTCTTGGGCAGTACTATAATAACACCATTGTTGAATCTCGGTAATGGCAGCAGAAATGGACAGAGTCCAGATATGTTAGGACAGTAATGGCTTACCAATTAGAGACTTGGAGTTGAGGGAACAGGTAGCAATCACATACAATCTCCAAGATTCTAGGTTGAGTAACTGGGTATGTGGTGGAGTTGTGCCCTGAGATGGGCAGACAGGGAAGGAGTAAGTTCTGGGGTTAGAATCAAGAGTTGTCACCGTGGACATACTACAGATTCCTGTATGATATCTGGATGGGGATATTACATGGGTGGTAATGTACACAAGACTGAGGCCTGTCTAGCTACAGACAGAAGAACTGACAGCGGACAGTTAGCAGACAGGACAGCTTAGAACAGGAGCATAAAGACAGAGGGTACTATGACTGAGCACTGAGGAATTCTTCACTCTGGAGAAAGATGAAGAAAACGCCAGCAAAGAAGACTGAGAAAGATCCAATGGTGGGAATAAAGCCAGAAAAACATTGGTGCCGTAAAGAATCTTAAAAGAAGAGTGTGGTTAACTGTCATCACTGCTGAGATAATACACAGGATGCAGGGGGCAGCAGCCACTGAAATTGGGGGTGAAGCCTGACTCACGCCATGATGTACTGGAAGAGACCACTGAATGGACTACAAGCACAGAGCTAGCGGCTTCAGTTCCTACACAAATCTGCTTGTTTTGTTCACCTCTAAATAAAGTGCCCTACATTTGCTTAAGCCTGAGATCACCGCAGCACATCACTGATTTCCCCCGGGGTTTCACCAAAGCTTTAAAGTAGAATATATATCTATGTATATTCTTTTACCAGATGTTAGGCTTACAAAAGGAAATATCATGAGATATATTTTAAACCTGCAAGCTGTGTCACTTTATAAAATTCCCCTTGTTTCTGTTGTGCATGTTTGTCAGCTTTATGTGGATATTCTTCCTGTCATTTTCTACATGAATTTATCTAGAAGGTGGAGAGTATTTCTTCTGTATGTTACATTATGCACTAAAATAGTCTTATAAATAAAATAACTTTTTAAAATAGAAAGGTGTCTTGAATGTTTCCATAGAGCAAAAAAAACTTTAAAAAATCATTATCACTTTTTAAGTTTATTTATTCAAAGAGAGATTGTGTGTTGGGGGGGTAGGGGGTGGGGGGTGTGCATATGAGCAGGAGAAGGGCAGAAAGAGAGGGAGTGAGAATCCCAAGCAGACTCTGTGCTCTCAATGTGGAGCCCACCGTGGGGCTCGATCGCACGAACACTGAGATCACGACCTGAGCCGAAATCAAGAGTTGGACCCTTAACTGACTAAGTCACCCACCTAGGCACTACAATTTATCATTGTTTTAGATCTGAGTTTTCAAAATTTGTTTTCCTATAGGGTTTCTTTTTCATGGATATGTATTAAATATTATAAATTAGTTTATGTTCAATATCTTAGTATATTCACAGTAACAGGAAAGTAAATTCCAGGAACAACAACAACAAAAAATATTTGTTACTAAGTTACATGAAAAGAAGCATCAAGAGCTTAGAACTGTTACTTAACTATTTTGATACTGGTTGCTTCATCTGTAAAACGGGGATTAAAACAGTACCTGTGTGCTAGGGTAACTTGGGACTCAAGGAGATAATACATGTGCGCATAATGGGCCAGGCCAGTGCTTGGCTCTGGTAAATGTTTATTACTATTATCATTTTCATCAACAACCACAGATATTTATGAAAGCTCTATAATCTGATGTCAGATACCATGTTACGAGCATGGCAAGCAAACACTGGTTAGGCACTCTAGAAAGATTTCCCATGATAAAGAATGTTTCTTTTTTTATGATGTTACTGAATGCCAGGAGGAAAGGACTCCAAAGATACCAACACCTCCATGGAACATTAAATTTGGTAGTTCTCCCATTCCCCGAACACCCCAATGCCTGACACATTGAAAAAGTTCAATAGCCAGCTATTAAAAAAGAGTCATAGGAGCAACACCTGCAGACAAACCAAGAGCCAGCCAGTGTAGGCAAGCACAAGGCTTTCGGGTAGGATTTGGGCCTTTAGTTGAGGATCAAAACTAACTGCCCCACCAACTATCATGGCTGCTCTTGGTTCCAGCCCCTATTTGACTTTCTCCAGAAACTGACACTATCTGAAAACCTCTCATTGGTTGTTTTCTTGTTTAATACCTCCTCCTACTAGAGGTAAACTCTTTGAAACAGGAGTCTCCATGTTCTGTCCACTGCAGCCCTACAGGGTCTGGCACGTGCGTCCAGCACTGTCGATGCTGGTCAGGTGACTAAGGGACAATATACAATTGTAAAGTCTAGGGATGACATCTGGGATGATGCTAGGTGACAGTTGTTAACAACTAGTAAGAAAAACTAAATAATACATATATGTTTTGTGTTTCTCCTAAAAATTGCTCTTTCTGAATCACTTTCAACATGATTTTATTAATATTGTATTATTTAGCTACTTAATTGTTATGCTTTGCACATTTTAAACAGCAAAGTAATTATAGTATGGTTCTTATAAGTTTGGATTAACAAATCAAGAAATCAAGTGTCACGATTAATAGAACCTAAGCTAAGCTTAGGTTAGGTTTTATGCAGATAATGGACACTGCCTGAAGAGAAATTGCAAAGCTAAGGTAACAATGTATATCAGAGACCTACATGAAATGTGGTATCTATTTTATAGAATATTACATTAATAAGTATTTAAAGGATATCTAAGGGGTGCCTGGGTGGCTCTTTGGCTCAGGTCATGATCTTGTGGTTCATGAGTTTGAGCCCCACATAGGGCTTTCTGCTGTCAGCACAGAGCCCGCTTTGTCCTCCTCTCTCTCTCTCTCTCTTTCTCTCTCAAAATAAATAAACTTAAAAAAATAAATAAAAAGATATCTAAGCTTTGATAACTTTTCCCAATTCTCCTGCACATATTATATTATAAAGTAGACCCATTTCTAAGAATCTATTAAAAATTCATGTCAAATGTACATTGATTTCATAATTAAAGCATTATAGCATGAGGACACAACTATCTTCAGAAATGATAAATAAGGGCTACTTTAAAAGCTGATATATATTTGTATGTATTCATTCCACAAAAATTCACTAAATACTTACTAAACACCAATACAGAAATTTTAAGTTCTAGAAGGTTACAAAACTCATCATTCTTGACTTCAATGTGTATCTTTGTACATAATATAGTTCACAATATCCAAAGTTTAGTTGATTCTTTTTAAATACTTACAGCTTGGGCTTCCTCATTATCAAACATAAGCAGCTCTAGAGTGGAATCCCCTTCCAATGGACGGTCCAAGTCCCATAATTCACCATTGACTTTGGCTACCACTGCGCTTTCAGCCAGTTCCTGACTGGTAAAAGAAGAGGCATGTGAGAGTTAACCTTACCACATGCTGCAATGATTTGTTAAAACAAAAGATTAAAATAATTTTTAGGGCTTTTTTTTTGAGTGAATAGAAAGTACAAATGTAAACTAAAAGAACAGGTTTTTCAAATTTTGTAACATTTATTTTAAATAAAAAAATAGTACACATTCACTGTAAAAAAAAAAAAAGAAGAACTTGGAAAACAGAGAAAAGAAAAAGAATAAAACAAAAATCACATTTAAATCTCACCACCCTGAAATAAATGATCCTAACATTTTGGTACATGTCTTTCTAGTCTTTTTATACATCTACCCCTCCTCCTCCTCCTCCTTGTCCTCCTCCTCTTCCTCCTTCTTCTCTCTCTCTCTCTCTCTCTCTCTCTCTCTCTCTGTTACACACACACACACACACACACACACACTTACAGTTTTTTGAAAATTACTGACAAAAATAACACATTAAGAAACCTGGAAAGCACAGAAAAGCAAAGAAAAACATATCACCTTCAATCCCACCACCCAGAAATTACTGTTAACGTTTTTCTGTATGTCCTTCCACGTTTTTTTTTAATTTTTTTTAATGTTTATTTATTTCTGAGACAGCGAGAGACAGAGCATGAGTAGCGGAGGGGCAGAGAGAGAGGGAGACACAGAATCTGAAGCAGGCTCCAGGCTCCGAGCTGTCAGCATAGAGCCTGACATGGGGCTCGAACTCACAAACCGTGAGATCATGACCTGAGCCGAAGTCGGTTGCTCAACTGACTGAGCCACCCAGGTGCCCCTGTCCTTCCACGTTTTTAGGTAAATACATACACCAATATAAAAATCATAATAGTACCATTCTGTATATGTTACTTGGTAACGTACTTTTTAAACTTAGTAAGTCACACATTTTCCCGGATGGTAGACAGACTTGAAAATCATGCTGGTTGATAGCTGCAGCAGAATCAAGAATTGATTAATGGGCCCTCCATGGCTGGGCACGTTGGTCATTTCTTGGCAGGAATGTTTTGTTTTGTTTTGCTTTGCCAATGACAAATAACACTGCAGCGGACATTCTTGAACACACATCTTAGTTCCCAATTATTTTTTCCCAGGAAAAATTGGTCAAGTAAAACTGCTGGGTCAAGGGCAATGCACTTTAATGACCTTGCTGGAATATACTGCCAAATTTTCCTCCCAGAAAAGGCACAAGACTACCTTTTCTCTGTGCCCTCACAATGTCAGGTACTACTAAACTGTGTCATCTTTACAATATAATGTTTTAACTTCCCTTTCTGTGAGCAACTTGAGCAGCAGTACAGTGCTGTGGTTAAGAGCACCTGCTCTCATGTTAGAACAACCTGGACTTGAACACTGGGCACTTTATTCTAAGCTTCAGTTTCTCATCTGTAAAATGGGAATTTATACAACCTTCCTCATACATTTATTCTAAGGATTAAATAAGGTGCACTCTCATAATACAAACTTAATAAATGTTAGATATTGTTATTAAGGAAGTAGAATTTTATTTCATTTTTACTGGCTGTGATGGGCTGCTAAGGATTCTTCAAATCCATTCCCTCCTTCTGGTACAGTTTTCCAGGTTCCCCTGGAAGTTTGGAAGCAATGGGTACCAGCAGAAGTGGCCTCTGGCACTTCCGTATCTCAGCCTTAAGGCAGTGGAGACCCCTCTTCCACCCTCTCCCTGCCTTCTGCGGACTACAGCACACTGGTGGGGTTCCCTGGACCATGCACACTAGTGCAACGTTGTACATAAAGATGGTCCAGCAACCAAACATAAGGAATTCTGGTCCCCAAATGACTTATGGAGAATTGCTGCCCTGTCAAGCTGGACCCCGCACCTCCAGGTTGCTACCTACCTACCTGAGAGAGACTTTGATCATATTTAAGCCACTGAAGCTGTTGCAGCAGCCTAGCTTCTATCTTAACTAATACAAAAAAAGTAAAGGGGCACCTGGGTGGCTCAGTCTGTTAAGCATCCGACTTTGGCTCAGGTCATGATCTCACGGTTCGTGAGTTTGAGCCCCTCATCGGGTTCTCTGCTATCAGCATGGAGCCCGCTCCAGAAACTGTACCCCTCTCTCTCCGTGCCCCTACCCCACTTGTGCTCACTAGAGAGCATAAGACAGAGGTCTCTCTCAAAACAAATAAGCTCAAAAATTTTTAAGTTTAATTAAAAAAAAAGTAAGAACTTGGAAGTAACAAAAACAAAACACATGGCACTGGCTCAGCAGATAATCTGATATTTGAAAAATATAAATATTGGTAGATATTTGATAAAATATTTGATACAACCTGCAGGCAAACTCATGTGCTTACAATGCCTGGAGCATACAAAGCAGCAGTTACAAAAAGGCAGAAGGTTGGTAAACACTGGGTAGCTATTGCAGTTTTTGTAAACACCACCAGACCGAGATAGGCTCCAGTGAGGATTGTCCCGTTCACAGGCAGAGATGGAAGGGACAGGCCTCCGCCAAGAGGCTGTGCCTGTGGCCTGTAATTCAAACTGATTAAGAGTCCAGAAATGTGGGGCTGTGCAAGATTAGAAAAACAGTCTTTTGTCCCAAACAGCAGGAGGGACTGGCACTTAAAACCCCTCTCAAAAGCCACACATCAAGACAGACAAGAGGGGCCAGGCCAACCACACGGATTAAGGGGTGCTGCCCTCCCACAGCCTGTTGTTTCCTAGGACCTCAGTCCATTAAATTGAGGGAGAGAGAGGAAAGAGTAAAGCACAAAAACCAAGGAACAAAAGCATGAGAAGTCTCCGTCTAGAAGAATTCCTTCTTGTGGATTACTTCTCGAGGATTACTCTCGGAGATTACTTCTCTTGGAACTGATTAGAAGCAAACTGACTGGAAGTCTACCACGCTGGAGACAACTGTGCTGCCCAGTGACAAGCCCAGCTTACAAACACCTGTGACTGTTGGCTCCTCAGAGGAGCTCTGAGCCCCCCAGTGTGACTAATGAGGATGAAGGACAACTAGGACCTTCCCACAGAGCAAAATCAGGGCCCTTGGAGGACAGTGGACAAGCGGGCTGCTCGCAGAAAACAAGGGGTGGCCGGGTGGGCTGATCTGGCACTACCCGTAGCCAGGCTGTGGGCCTCACAGTCCCTGCCAGCAGGACCTGATGCCTTCCGTACATTGCTGTCTGTGTTATTCCTTCTTTTCCTCCAAACACGCTTCCCTGTGATGGCCTTGTGAGTACCCCACCACTGCGTATACGTGCGGGATGGGCAGCCTTGTCAAGTAGTGTATTTGCTGCCGGAGTGTAAGGAGCCAGCCCGACGGGGGTGTTCTGCAACTCACTTGGACATCCTGCGCTTTCAGCTGATGGGACCCAGAGTTGTCTCACCTGGGGAGGGACTGAGCATGTGGGACGATGAAAAGAGGGTCTCACAGATCTCTGGATGTCAGAGGGGCACACTGTGGCAGATGTGGTCCCCTAAACCATGCTTCCTCTCTTCCATGGCGAGAAGGCTTTATAGCTGGACATGCGGCTGGCAGGCAGGAGCTACATTTCCATTCTCTCTTACAGCCAGGGGTGGCCATGTGACTAAATGTGAGCCAATAGGATGTTAAGTGGAAATGAAAGTGCGCCATTGAGGGGTCTGGGCCTCAAAGCATCATTGTTCTTCAGCTGCTCCTCCCCGCCCACCCCCCCCGCAGGAGAGTCCGTGGGTCCATGAACTCAGCTTCCACCCCTCCCCGTGGACAAACCCTGCCTAGGGAATGGCAGGCGACAAGACAGAAGGAACCCAGGTCCACCAAGGACTGCATGGCCCAGAGACGTCCTCCACCAGCCTGGGCTCGTCATCTCTGGACTGTCAAGTGAGAGAATGTGATGTCTACCTCATTTAAGCCATGGTCGTCGGGAGTCTCTTGCCACAGCAGTTTAGCCTAACTCAGGGGTGCGCAAACTTGGACTTCATCAGAGACTCCTGGAGGGGCTCATAAATATACAGATTGCTAGTTAATTCAAGAGGCATGGAGCAGGGCCCCAAGAATTTGCTCTTCTAAGTTCCCAGATGGTGCTAGTGCTGGTGATTTGGGGACCATATTCTGAAAAGAATTCTTTCATCAACTACTATGAACTGTCTTTTGCCCATTTCTTTCTACTGGGTATTTTCTTAGGATAAATGGCTATGAATAGAATTACTGGGTCCAAGGGTTAGGGTTTGCACGTTTTTAAAGGCTTGAAAAGTCTGAGAGACTGGACCTATTTATCTGCCCTACACCAGAGTCACTTCCCCAAGACTGTATCAGTATTAACGGCTATTCATAAATCTTGGACAAATCAGTAACACATAATAATTTCGTTTACATTTCTCAGATAATCTGTTCCTCTGTTGAAGTTTTCTTCTTTTTCCTATTAATTTGAAAAATACTTCGAGAGCAATCATTTGTTCTATATGGTACATTTTTTTCACATCTGTCATTTCCTGTTTTATGTGTCATTTTTACACATAGCCATTTTTCTTGTTTTATTTTTTGTGCAGTTTGAATCTTTCCATCTTTTCCTTAATGATTTCACTTTACATGATATGCTTAGAAAGGCATACACTTGCTCAGAGCAGGAACAATCATCTATGCAATAACTCTCAGTTAACCAAGACAACAGGCAGTATAATTTAATAAAGCTATTAATTTCTCATTTATTTTATATCCAGACACCTCACTGAACCCTTACGTATTCAGATAGTTTTTCAGTTAATACTAATCTCTAATTCACTTTTTTAGAGTTCCCTCCTTGTTAAACTGTTCTTTTTCTAACTGCCTGAGTTGAACTCATAGTCTGTTTCTTTCTATTCTTATCAGAAAAACCTTCAACACTATAAATCACTACTTTAGATATATTCCACAGATTTCTGATATATATTTTTTCCTCATTAGAAGTACTTTCTAAAATTCTGTGCTTGTTTTTAGTTTGTTTCACGGGAGTTATTTTGAAGAGGTTTTTTTTTTCTTTCTAATTTTCAAGTTTTATTCTGTTTTGCCTTGTCATTTAATGTTTACTGAGTTCATAACTGATTTCATTTTACTCATTGAATGTGAACGGTATGTTTCTGCATTTTTTTATTAAGGTTCTGAGGAACCAAAAACATGACCACAGGTCTGAGAGATCTCTGTCTATAGACCACAGCGACTGGTGAGCAACCACTAAGTCTACCTTACAGTGTTACTATTCAGACACATGATCTTTTCAGAACTGAGGAAGGCAGGTTAAAAGTATACCATTCCTGAGTGTCTATAATTTTCTATTTCTGATTTGATGCTACATTATGTAACTCAAAAAGGTTCATGACGAATAGTTATTACAGATTATACTGTTTGTCTACTTTGGAAATAAGTCCCAGTATCCCATGTGATGATTTTGGCCCTGAAATTCTGAGGTCTGATAGTAATATTATGATCACTGCTTTCTTCTTACCAGGTTTGCCTGATACAAGCTTTGCTTAATCTTTTAGTTTGGGATAACTTTACTTTGGGGCACTCTTGCAACCCCTCTATCATGAAACTTGATTGTAGGGGTTGTAAACTGGTACCCTGCAGAAATGCATATTATTAAGGTTACAACAAAGAACATCTTCTATAATCAAGTAACTTTGTTTCCCAAGTTTGAGCTGGTTTCTTCAGTGTAGGACTTCTCAGTCTGCAATATGCTAACATGAAAACTGACTCTCCATGAAGAAACATAAACTTATTTTGCCTCAAAGCCCATTTTCCCAGCACATCTATTCATGGAGAGCCTGAAAAACATGGGAACAGGTTGGGAGGGGGCTGCAGAGTACAGGATATGATAGGATGGGAAAAAAAAACACACACACACACACACAATCTTAACCATAGTTTTCAAAGGAAACCTGAGTACTTCAATTGTTGAAAAAACTTGCTTTTTAGATAGCAAGTTGATTTACATGGCAGTTTTGAGCTTTAGCTTCCATGGAATTATATTTAATGCTAGGAATTAACATTGGTCAAAATAACATAACTTCACTAATGTATCTAATTTCTAGGAAAGTCAAAGTACTTATTCCAGGGTTTATACATACACCCTCACCTACATCTTCAATCTGTATATAAGTCATTTTGTACATTTCTGGAGGCACTTTAATTTTCAGAGTATTTTACATATGCAGTATTTCAGTTAATTTTAACAACCTCAGTAGGTAAATGGGAAAAGTATCATTTCCACAGAAGATGTAAGGAGACAAGCTTGGAAAGATCTGCCCCCCTTAGTTTGAAGAACCACCCATGGTTATTTACTGGTAAGACAATAACTTGACTTGAAGTCAAGTCCAGCAAAAGATCTGTAAGATCTCATGGAAAAATCTGGATGACCAACGTCAATGTAATGGGACCTGTCAAGGATTAAACGTTTTTCTCTACTGTATATTTTTATCAGAACTTTAAAATGTGGACATTTTAAAGAGGAAGAGGTTTTATTCTGATATTCAATTACTTATTTAAATGCCCTCTTTAGAAGCCAGAGGGAAATAACTAATGACATTTAATTTATTCAACTGAGTGGGGTGCCTGGGTGGCTCATTCGGTTGAGCGTCCGACTTCAGTTCAGGTCATGAACTTGTGGTTCACGAGTTCAGGCCCCGCATCTGGCTCTGTGCTGACAGCTCAGAGCCTGGAGCCTACTTAGGATTCTGTGTCTCCCCTGCCCCTCCCCTGCTTGCTCTCTCTCTCTCTCTCTCTCTCTCAAAAAAACAAAAAAAAACAAAAAAAACAAAAAAACAAAAAACAAAAAACAAAACCATTAATTTATTCAACTGAGTAAGAAAAAAACACTTTTCACAGCCCCTGAGAACACAGTGTTACTAAGCGCTGGCACAATACTGAATAAAGAATATCTTCCCCAAATTATGGTTTACCTAATTTCAGCAGCTACTTGATAAGGTGTTGTTTTCCAAACTTCCCCTTCCACTGTTTTCCCATCAGCCACTCTCACTGTGATCACATTGCTTGTATTCCCCTTTCTGTCATTAATGGCAAATAAGAGCTGATGGTCTCTCTTCAATATTTCAAAAAGCTTCAACCTTTCCTTTATGAAATTTGGTTGATTTTTCACCTGAAAGTCATCAGAACACAAGAAAGTGAACATACACAGCCCACTTTGTTCTAACTGTTCAACCTCCAGTAAGTCTCACCCATACTCTGCACACCACAGGTCATTTCCAAGTCTCCTTCCAGTCACTTCTTTCCTCCTTCTTAGCTCTCAGGGTCCAGCTCAGAGCCCACCTTGTCTAACTAGCATGTCTCCCTACACTACGTGTTTAACACCTGTGTGTGCACAGTCCCCTGATTCAGCACCTATTTATACACCACACTCCTTTGTTCTCTACTGTCCTTCCTGTTTGTCTGATCTCAACCAGACTGACCCCTCTGAGGCCAGGTATTCCTCCTTAGCTCCTGCCAAGTATTTATGCTGGAAACATGCTATTTTGATGATTTATACAGTAGCTAATTTCTTTAACACAAAAGAACAGCTGGGCTATCTCAACTTAGACAAAACAGCACTTAAATACAGCTGTCTAGCTCATCTCGAAGTTAAGACAACTTGCATCTAAAGCTAGCAAGGTTTTAAATATACTACTGTGGCCCAAAATAGCAATTATGTTTTAATTAAAGATCTTGGGCAATTAACTGTATAAGCATATTTAAATTACAAGTCGTATTTTGCATTATTTCCATAGCAACAGCTTACCTCACTCTCAGGCCCACCTTCCTCCTCCTTCATTTTAGTGCTCTTTTCTTGGCTTTGACTAGAAGGAGGCTGAGAAATAAAGGTGAATTATAAATAACTCACAGCAATGACAGGAAAGAGCGACGCATTTGGAATGTGCAGAAGAGAGGCACATGCCAGCAGTCAGCAAGTGTCCCATGTTGCAGGCTGGGCTTCCCTGACCACCACCTACAACTCTCAGCGGGCAAATCATTTTCTGGGTTCCATCCTTCCTGTCTGTGCATTTTCACACACTCTTGCTAAGTACACTTAATATGTTTGGCTCTTGAAAGTTTCACCCCTAAACTTTCAACAGATAATGTCGCTGTAAAACGGTTGTGTAGCTGCCGCCGGACTTTAAATGCACTATTTTAGGAAGATGTTGCCAGTGCACCACAGTTACCCTTGGTGAATAACTCAAGAACACCCCTGAGAACAGTCTGAGAAAGCTTTCAACACAACACTTCAACTTAGGTTGCACGAAGATAATTTGTCCTTCACCGAAACAAAATATTAAAATATTGTTAAATAATAACGTTAAATATACAGACCGTACCAAGAGAACAACAAAACCACCTGTCGTCAATAGCTCAGAACGAGCCATTCATTAGAGGGAATGGAAGAGTTTATATATGTAACTGTTGGTCTTCCTGCTCAAGGAAAGAACAGAGAGTTTTAAACGCTCCAGCATTTTTTTTTTCAAACAAAGGAAAATGCTATTTCTGCTACTGAAGAAAATGTGTGACAGACAATTTACTGGAAGAACTGCGAAATCACACCATTAAGTCAGTCTGGCGACTGCTGGAAATACGGGGCTCCAAAGGGTATCCAGGCTACTCACTGGTTCCCAGGCCTTAGCAGGTGCACAGAGCAGCGCTCCGCGAGGGGAGGGCCCTGCAGCGCGCAGGGACCGCACCCATCCTTCCTGCGGGACCACCGCTACCCGCACACCATCGCTACCCGCACACCGTCGCAGCCCGCGGCACCGCCCTCCCGGGGCTCTAGGCGGCACCCGCCCGCCTTCCCCAGCGAGCCCTGCCGCCCCGTTACCTGCGCGCCGGCAGCCGCTCGCCCGGCCTCCTCCTGCGCCGCCGCGGCCCGCGCCGCGCTCTCCAGCTTTGCCTGCTGGCTCAGCTCCTCGGCGAGGCACAGCCGCAGGCGGGACAGGCGGTGGCGCAGGTCGCGGTTCTCGGCCCGGAGCTGCGCCACCTCCCGCGTCAGGCACGGCCCCTCGACCGGGCAGCGGTCGGGAGCGTTCAGCTGCTCGTCCCTCAGGCGCTGGACCTCCGCCCACAGCCAGCGGATGTCCTCCTCCTGCCGCTCCAGGCGCGAAGCCACGGCCTCGGCCGCCAGGGCCTCGGCCGCCATGGCAGCCGGCTCTGCACCGCACCGACGCCGCTGCGTGTGCAGCCTCTACGGCCAAGAGGGTAGCAATACCCCAAACCGGCAGAGCGAGACAGCGGCCGTTCTATATATAAGCTGAGGGAGCGCGGCGACGGGGAGAGGCGGGCTGACAGGGAGAGGCGGGGCGGGGCTCTCTGCGGGTCGTGGGGTGGGACTATAGGAGCTACGACGAGGCGGGGCGACAGGGAGGGGAAGGACTATCTGGGGGGCGGGGTTACGGTGAGGGGCGGGGCGACGTAGAGGGGCGGGACTATCTGCAAGCAGGGACAACAGGAGGTGCGAGGAGGCGGGGCGGCAGGTAGGGAGGGCCGACGAGCGGAGGAGTGGCGGCAGAAGGGGCGGGGCGGGGCTCTCTTCAGGACTGGGACTGTAGGAGCTGTGGGTAGGCGGGGCGACTGCAGGGGTGGAGTTGAGGCCGGGCACACTGCTGGGGTGGGGACACACGCGGTGGTTTAGGGCCTGGAGAGCGGCGTGGGGACTGAATAGGGTCACAGTGCTTTCATAGCTAGCCGCATATCACCATGCATTGGTTGAAACACAAGTTATCCAAAATCTTGGGAAGGCTAATATCTCACTTCTCAGCATGGCTCTGTCTTTACTCTGGAATTCTGCCGGTCACTATTCTTCCAACTTGCATCTGGGTTCTGAATAGTGGCCATTGGCTTTCAAGCCAAGGCTGACCAAGTGCAGAGGCTGCTGGGCACAGAAGATCTCTAAGAAAAGGCGACTAGCAATTGTTAGCTTCTCGCTGGAGACCAGGGCAAATGCCACAGACACTCTGTATACCCCGTGACTGTGAGCATGAACCTTAGTATAATTGGAACACAAATTGATTTTTTTTTTTAAGTACGCTTCACCCCCAGCACGGAGCCCTACTCAGGGCTTCAACTCACGACCCTGAGATCAAGACCTGAGCTGAGATCAAGAGTTGGAGCTTAACTGGCTGAGCCACCCAGCTGCCCCATGACACAAATTGATTTTTATTAACATTCTTAGGACTTAGAATGTGTCATACACTATTCTATGCTCTTTACAAATATTAACTCCTCTAGTACTCATAACAAAAAACACTACTGTTATGTCTGGTAAATTGATGGATAAACTGAAGCCACAGAAAGGCTAAGTGACTTGACCAAGGTCACACAGCCACTGCATTACAGAGCTGAGATTCAAACTCAGACAATTTGATGCCAGTGTCTATGGGCCTAACACTGTGGTGCCTTTCAGTGTTGGTAAACATATGACCATTTCATATGAGATAAAGATAATAAATGCCATTAGAATTCCAAAATAGGAGAGCTTAGTTGGGCTGATGAAGTTAAGACAGAGAGTAATTGCTCTGGAAAATAAAGGTTGCCAGTTATTAGAAAGGTCAAGAGGTGAATGAATGCCACTCTGGGAGCAGATTCAGCATTCCAGAGGCTGGGATGGGGCAACTAATGGGAATAAGCTAACCGGAATCACAACAGCTCCCAGGAGGAAGTTTCATAAAGTATGGCACTAAAAGCACTGTATCTTTTTATTCTCTTCCCTGGTAGGCTTCTGGACACAATTACACAGACTTTTTGGCCACTTCTGAACCAGCTGCCATCTGGTTTCTGATCCTTCCATCCTGCCATGACTTATGTATTGTCAAATGCATAGAAGCCTGGCATGGGGAGCCTGGCTTAGAACCCCTCTACCCCCAAAAAAGTTTTCTCAGGCTCCTTTGTAATTTTTCTCTCTTGGGCCTCCATCCCCAATCTTTGGCAACCACTGATCTTCTTTCTGTCACTACAAATCAGTTTGCATTTTCTAGAGTTTTCTATAATGGAATCATATGCTATGTACTCTTTTTTTTTGGCTTCTTTCATTCAGCATAATTTTAAGATTTACCCATGTTTTGGGGGTGTATATATTGTCCATTCCCTTCCCCCCATTCCCAGTAGTATTTCATTGTATGCCTATACCACAATTTGTTTTTCCATTTATCTGTTTTTGGACATTTGGGTTGTTTCCAGGGTTGGGCTAGGATCTACCTGGTGGTGAGCTTATTTGGTTACTGTGGTTGTTTCCAGTTTCAGAAAGCAGAGTTTAAACAGACATACTCAGCAACCGGCAGAATTTCCACAGTGGTTCCCTGACCCATGGGCTTAAAGCTATTCTAGTAGGAAAGACCAAGTGGAAGCCACTAGAACTTTCTCAATCTTAGAAAATAGTAAACCAAAAGCAATACCACAGTCCGGGGGGAATTGCAGAGAGTACTGCCACGCTTAATGTCTTGAAAGATGCAGCATTGTGATTCTCACCAGACGTCCATTTACCTTACCTTATTTGGCCTGTGTAGTGAACAAATGGATGTTGAAGAATTACAGTAGATTTGTCATAAATCTAATTAGACAGTGGCTCTAGTTGCAGCTGCTCTTCCAGAGATGCTATCATTGGTGGAGTAAATCAGCATAATCTCTGGCACCTCATATGTAGCTATTGATCTGGCTAATGCTTTTACTTTATACCTATTAGTTAAAGGCCATCAAAAGCAGTTTTCATTCAGTTGGCAAGACTAGCAATACATTCCATAGTTCCGCCCCAGGACTCTCTAGCTTCACATCCTAATCTAGTCCACAAGGATTTTTGATTGCTCCTGCATTTCAAAGGCATCATGCTGATATCCTATCTTTCATAATATCACGCTGATTCTACCTGGTGAGTGGGAAATACCAAACACAGTTGACTTCTGAGCAATGTGGGGGTTAGGGGCATCTATGCCCTGTATAGTGAAAAACCTGCATATAATTTTTGACTCCCCAAAAGCTTAACTATGAATAACAGAAGACTTGAAGTTGACCAGAAGCCTTACCAACAAGATAAAGTCAATTAACTGTATGTTATATGTATTATATGCTACTCTTACAATAAAGTAAGCTAGAAAAACAGAAAGTGCTATTAAGATAATCATAAGGAAGAGAAAATACACTTAAAGTACTATATTGTAGTTATAAAAAATCTGCATATAAGAGGACCCATGCATTTCAAACCTGTGTTGTTCAAGGATCACCTATACTAGAGTCACCTTGGGAAGACACTTGAAAGCTATAGGGAGGCAAATAAATCCCAAAATTAAAATTTGCAGGAGATTGCCATTCAGTGAAATTTTTAGGGGTCCAGTAGGTCAGGGCACCTAGAGATGTCAACTCTAGGGTAGAGAAAAGTTGTTGAATCTTAGCATTTTCTTGTTAAGAGACGTAATGCCTACTGGGCCTTTTTGGATTTTGGAGACAATGTACATCTCATTTGAGCATGTATGTTACTCTCACCCAATTACTTTATAACTCAAAAGACTGCAGTTTTGAGTAGGAGTGAGGAGAGTCTAAATCAGGTCAAGCTGCTATGCAAGCTACTTTTACCCATGGACCACAATGATTCAACATTTGATGGTGCTTGAAATGTCCATTGGAGATAAGGGAAGTATAGGTAACCTTTGACAGAACTTAAAAGGGAATCACAGCATAGTCCTTTAGAGGAAAAACAAAAACATGTCATTCTTTGTTTTTGAGAAGCAGCTTAAGTTTTGCTTCTGGACCACAATAGAGACTGATCTCTTAATCCTGGGCGATCAAGCTACCAAGCTATCTAAGTTGTCCATCATGAACTGGGTGTTGTCTGACCCAGCAAGCCCTAAGTTTAGGCATGTATAGAAGCACTGTGTCATCAAATAAAGAGGTATGTCTAAGATCTTAGACTCTTCTGTATTTAGGGTTGCAATAAAATACATGATACACAGTTAAGTTTGAATTTCAGATAAACAATAAATAATTGGGGGTATATGGATTCCCCATGCAATATTTTGAACATGTTTATACTAAAAAATTATTCAAGCCAAAAAATTAAAGTTGAGACAAAGGACATTTTATAATATAAGAAATGTCACATTCTGCAATGACAATATAGCAATTATAAATATCTATGAGCCAACCTACACAGCACTCGCCTATATAAAATACAAACTTCAGGAAATGCAAGGAGAAAGAGATCAAACACACTAATAATAGGAAAATTTATCACACTACTCTATTCAAGATAGGTCAAGTATACACACACAAGTGTAAGAATGTAAAAGACCCCCCAAAATATAATAAAGAGATGTGTGTGTGTATACACACACACATATCTATACATACTATTTAATCACACACACACATTCTTCACAAAAATTAAATTGTATACCAGGAGCTAAAGAAGCTATCTCAGTAGCTTCAATAAACTAGACATATGCATGCAACACTCTTGGATCCCAATTTAATAAAATCAGAAATTAGAAATGAAACAACTTTTTAAAAATGCCTTCCACATGGAAATAAAGAGATCTCCATTTTTTTATTTTTACTTTTATTTCTTTTTTTTTTAAGAGAGAGAGTGTCTGTGTGTGCACGCACACACAAGTGGGGGATGGGCAGAGAGAAGGAGAGACAGAATCCCAAGCAGGCTCCATGCCATCAGGGCAGAGCCCGATGTGGGGCTCGAACTCACAAACTGCAAGATCATGACCTGAGCCAAGATCAAGAGTCAGATGCTAACCCAACTGTGCTACCCAGGTGCCCCTGAAAGGGTCTCTATTTTTTTTTAATTTTCTTTTTTATTTTTAAGAATTTACATCCAAATTAGTTAACATATAGTGAAACAATGATTTCAGGAGTAGATTCCTTAATGCCCCTTACCCATTTAGCCCATCCCCCCTCCCACAACCCCTCCAGCAACCCTCAGTTTTGTTCTCCATATTTATGAGTCTCTTTTGTTTTGTCCCCCTCCCTGTTTTTATATTATTTTTGTTTCCCTTCCCTTATGTTCATCTGTTTTGTTTCTTAAAGTCCTCATATGAGTGAAGTCATATGATTTTTCTCTTTCTCTGACTAATTTCACTTAGTATAATACCCTCCAGTTCCATCCACGTAGTTGCAAATGGCAAGATTTCATTCTTTTTGATTGCCGAGTAATACTCCATTGTATACATATACCACATTTTCTTTATCCATTCATCCATCGATGGACATTTGGGCTCTTTCCATATTTTGGCTATTGTTGATAGTGCTGCTATAAACATGGTGGTGCATGTGTCCCTTCAAATCAGCACACCTGTATCCCTAGTGGATAAATGCCTAGTAGTGCAATTGCTGGGTTGTAGGGCAGTTCTATTTTTAGTTTTTTGAGGAACCTCCATACTGTTTTCCAGAGTGGCTGCACCAGCTTGCATTGCCACCAACAATGCAAAAGAGATCCTCTTTCTCCCCATCCTCGCCAACATCTGTTGTTGCCTGAGTTGTTAATGTTAGCCATTCTGACAGGTGTCAGGTGGTATTTCATTGTGGTTTTGATTTGTATTTCCCTGATGATGAGTGATGTTGAGCATTTTTTCATGTGTCAGTGGCCATCTGGATATCTTCTTTGGAGAAATGTCTATTCATGTCTTTTGCCCATTTCTTCACTGGATTATTTGCTTTTTGGGTGTTAAGTCTGATAAGTTCTTTATAGATTTTGGATACTAACCCTTTATCTGATATGTCATTTGCAAATATCTTTTCCCATTCCATCAGTTTCCTTTTAGTTTTGCTGATTGTTTCCTTTGCTGTGCAGAGGATTTTTATTTTGATGAGGTCCCAGTAGTTCATTTTTGCTTTTGTTTCCCTTGTCTCCGGAGATGTGTTGAGTAAGAAATTACTGCGGGCAAGATCAAAGAGATTTTTACCTGCTTTCTCCTCGAGGATTTTGATGGCTTCCTGTCTTACATTGAGGTCTTTCATCCACTTTGAGTTTATTGTTGTGTATGGTGTAAGAAAGTGGTCTAGGTTCATTCTTCTGCATGTCGCTGTCCAGTCTTCCCAGCACCACTTGCTGAAGAGACTGTCTTTATTCCATTGGATATTCTTTCCTGCTTTGTCAAAGATTAGTTGCCCATATGTTTGTGGGTCCATTTCTGTGTTCTCTATTCTATTTCATTGATCTGAGTGTCTGTTCTTGTGCCAGTACCATACTGTCTTGATGATAACCGCTTTGTAGTATAGCTGGAAGTCTGGGATTGTGATGCCTCCTGCTTTGTTTTTCTTTTTCATGATTTCTTTGGCTATTCGGGGTCTTTTCTGTTTCCACACAAATTTTAGGATTATTTGTTCTAGCTCTGTGAAGAATGCTGGTGTTACTTTGATAGGGATTACATTGAATATGTAGATTGCTTTGGGTTGTTGACATTTTAACAATATTTGTTCTTCGTATCCAGAAGCATGGAATCTTTTTCCATTTTTTGCATCTTCTTAAATTTCTTTCATAAGCTTCCTATAGTTTTCGGTGTATAGGTTTTTCACCTCTTTGGTTAGATTTATTCCTAGGTATTTTATGGGTTTTGGTGCAACTATAAATGGGATTGATTCCTTGATTCCTCCTTCTGTCGCTTCATTGTTGGTGTATAGAAATGCAACCGATTTCTGTGCATTGATTTTATATCCTGCAACTTTGCTGAATTCATGACTCAGTTCTAGCAGTTTTTTGGTGGAATCTTTTGGGTTTTCCATATAGAGTATCATGTCATCTGTGAAGAGTGGAAGTTTGACCTCCTCCTGGCCAATTTGGATGCCTTTTATGTCTTTGTGTTGTCTGATTGCAGAGGCTAAGACTTCCAATACTATGTTGAATAACAGTGGTGAGAGTGGCCCTCCCTGTCTTTTTCCTGACCTTAGGGGGAAAGCTCTCAGTTTTTCCCCATTGAGGATGATATTAATGTTGGGTCGCTCGTATATGGCTTTTATCATCTCGAGGTATGATCCTTCTATCCCTACTTTCTTGATGGTTTTTATCAAGAAAGGAGTCTGTATTTTGTCAAATGCTTTCTCTGCATCTATTGAGAGGATCATATGGTTCTTGTCCTTTCTTTTATTGATGTGATAAATCACGTTAATTGTTTTGCGGATATTTAACCAGCCCTGCATCCCAGGTATAAATCCCACTTGGTCGTGGTGAATAATTTTTTTAATGTATTGTTGGATCCAGTTGGCTAATATCTTGTTGAGGATCTGCATCCATGTTCATCAGGGAAATTTGTCTATAGTTCTCCTTTTTAGTGGCGTCTCTGTCTGGTTTTGAAATCAGAGTAATGCTGCCTTCATAGAAAGAGTTTAGAAGTTTTCCTTCCATTTCTATTTTTTGGAACAGTTTCAAGAGAATAGGTATTAACTCTTCCATAAATGTTTGGTTGAATTCCCCTGGAAAGCCATCTGGCCCTGGACTCTTGCTTTTTGGCAGATTTTTGATTACTACTTTGATTTCCTTACTGGTTATGGGTCTGTTCAAATTTTCTACTTCTTCCTGTTTCAGTTTTGGTAGTGTATATGTTTCTAGGAATTTGTCCATTTCTTCCAGATTGCCCATTTTGTTGGCATATAATTACTCATAATATTCTCTGATTATTGTTTTTATTTCTGTTGTATTGGTTATGATTTCTCCTCTTTCATTCTTGATTTTACTTATTTGGGTCCTTTCCTTTTTCTTCTTGATCAAACTGGCTACTGGTTTATTAATTTTGTTAATTCTTCCAAATAACCAGCTTCTGGTTTCGTTGATCTGTTCTACTGTTTTTTCGGTTTCAATAGCATTAATTTCTGCTCTAATCTTTATTATTTCCTGTCTTCTGCTGGTTTGGGGTTTTATTTGCTGTTCTTTTTCCAGCTCTTTAAGGCATAAGGTTAGGTTGTGTATCTGAGATCTTTCTTCCTTCTTTAGGAAGGCCTGGATTGCTATATACTTTCTTCTTATAACCGCCTTTGCTGCGTCCCAGAGGTTTGGGGTTGTGATGCTATTTTTTCATTGACTTCCATATACTTTTTAATTTTTTCTTTAACTGCTTGGTTAGCCCATTCATTCTTTAGTAGGATGTTCTTCAGTCTCCAAGTATTTGTTACCTTTCCAAATTTTTTCTTGTGGTTGATTTTGAGTTTCATAGCATTGTGATCTGAAAATATGCACAGTATGATCTCGATCTTTTTGTAGTTACTCTAGGACTGATTTGTGTCCCAGTATATGGTCTATTCTGGAGAACGTTCCATGTGCACTAGAGAAGAATGTACATTCTGCTGCTTTAGGATGAAACGTTCTGAATATATCTGTTAAGTCCATCTGGTCCAGTGTGTCATTCAAAGCCATTGTTTCCTTGTTGATTTTTTGATTAGATGATATGTCCATTGCTGTGAGTGGGGTGTTGAAGTTTCCTACTATTATGGTATTTCTATCAATGAGTTTATGTTTGTGATTAATTGATTTATATATTTGGGTGCCTCCACATTTTGGTGCATAAATGCTTACAATTGTTAGGTCTTCTTGGTCTATAGACCCCTTGATTATGGTATAATGCCCTTCTGCATCTCTTGATACAGTCTTTATTTTAAAGTCTAGATTGTCTGATATAAGTATGGGTACTCCGGCTTTCTTTTGTTGACCATTAGCATGATAGATGGTTCTCCATCCCCTTATTTTCAATCTGTAGGTGTCTTTAGGTCTAAAGTGTGTCTCTTGTAAACAGCATATAGATGGATCTTGTTTTCTTATCCATTCTGTTACCCTATGTCTTTTGATTGGAGCATTGAGTCCATTGACGTTTAGAGTGAGTACTGAAAGATATGAATTTATTGCCATTATGATGCTTGTAGAGTTAGAGTTTCTGGTGGTGTTCTCTGGTCTTTTCTAATCTTTTGTTGCTTTTGATATATATATATATATTTTTTTTCATCTTTTCTCCCCTCAGAAAGTCCCCCTTAAAATTTCTTGCAGGGTTGGTTTAGTGGTCACAAACTCCTTTAATTTTTGTGTCTGGGAAACTTTTTATGTCTCCTTTTATTTTGAATAACAGCCTTGCTGGATAAAGAATTCTTGGCTGCATATTTTTCTGATTCAGCACACTCCTTTCTGGCCTGCCAAGTTTCTGTGGATAGGTCTACTGTAAACATGATCTGTCTTCCCTTGTATGTTAGGGACTTTGAAAGGATCTCTATCAAACAAGTCTTTAGTAAAAGAAGAACAAAAGAAATCACAGAATTTCTTTAAAATAATGATAATGAAAGTACTCCCACATAAAAATCTAGGGGATACATTGAAAGCTGTGATCAGAGGAAAATTCATAACCCTAGTACCTGTATTGATAAAAACAAAACAATGAAAAGAAATAAATTCTCAATTCAAGGCCTAGAAAAATAACAACAAAACTAAAAGAAAGAACATTAAAAGAATGAAGAAAAAAGAAGAAATTCATGAGATAGAGAACAGAAAACATTTTGTTCAGATTAGTACACCAAAATCCCGACTCTGAAAAATAGACAAAATGGACGAAACAATGACTTCTGCAATGACTTGTGCTCTGTGTTGCAGAGCACAGAAAATAAAGAAAAGTATTTAAACTGTTTTTTATAAAACAAGTATAACGTCGATACCTAAACCTGATAAATCTAGCATTGAAAAAGAAAATTCATCAACATCACTTATGAATATTGATGCCAAAGTCTTAAATACAAAGTCAGTGAAAATGAACAGGGTTTCATCCTATATAAAGAAAAGTGTATGTCATGATCAAGTAGGGTTTATACCAGGAATACAACAATGATCTGATATTGGAAAATATGTTAATATAATTCATCATATTAGCCTAAAAAGAAAGACCATAAAATCACTCCATAGATGCTGGAAAGGCTTTTGACAGAATGCAGCACCCATTCCTAATAAAACCTCTCAAAAAAGCAGAAATAAGTGTATATTTTTTAATGAATATATATATTTCAATCATAAAACCACAGTTTTACTTAAGCTCTTACTTAATGGGGATACTCAGAGGTATTTGCCCCAAAGTCACACACCAGGTAAGGATGCCCACTCACTCCACTATCATTGAATATTGCTATGGAGGTATGAGTAAATGGGATCTGGCTGAGAAAACAATAGAAGAATAAGGGAGAAATAAAATAAATTATCTTTATTTCAAGATGACATAGGAGTATACCTTGAAAATTCAACATAATCCATGTAAAACCAACAAAAAAATTTTAAAAACTCATCAAGATAAAGGGATGTAAAATTAATGTGTAAAAATCAATAGTATTCACATGCATAGGTAATAACCAGTGAGAAGGTACAATGAATAGAAGAATTCTATTTACAGTAAGAGCAATAAAGATAAATATTAGAAATAAGGCACCAAGGAGTACAGGCACATCTCAGATGTTGCGGGTTCAGTTCCAGACCACTGCAGTGTACAGAATTTTCCAACAAAGCAAGTCAAATTAATTTTTTGGCTTCCCAGACATATAATACTTATGTTTACACTATACTGTAGTCTATTAAGTGTGCAATAGCGTTATGTCTAATAAAAAACAATGTACACATCTTAATTTACAAATACTTTATTACTGGGGTGCCTGAGGGGTTCAGTCAGTTGAGTGTCTGACTCCTGATTTCTGCTTAGATCATGATCCCAGGGTCGTGGGATCATGTCCTGCATTGGGCTCCGTGCAGAGCCTGCTTGAGATTCTCTCTCCCTCTCTCTCTGCCCTCCCCACCACTTGTTCTCTCTCTCTCTCTCTCTCTCTCTCTCTCTCTCTCTCTCTCTCTCCAGATAGATAGATGTGGATATAGATATAGATATAGATATAGATATATAGATATAGATACGGATACGGATATGGATATAGATATAGATACTTCATTGGTAAAAAATGCTAACCATCATCTGAACTTTCAATGAGTCATAATCTTTTTGCTGGTGGTGGGTCTTGCCTTAATATTGATGGCTGATGGCTGATTAGGGTGGTGGTTGCTGAAGGTTAGGGTGGCCATGACAGTTTCTTAAAATAAGACAATAATGAAGTTTGTTGCTTCAATTAACACTTCTTGTCACTTGAACACTTTTAGAGACCACTATAAAATTACTATTTGGCATAATTTCAATATTGTTGTGTCTCAGGGAACAGGGAGGCCCAAGGAGAGGGAGAGCCAGTTGGTGGAATAGTCAGAATACACACAACATTTATCAATCAAGTTTGTCGTCTTATATGGCTGCAGTTCGTGGTGCCCTGAAACGATTGCAATAGTAACATCGAAGATCACTGATCACAGATCAGCATAACAAATATTATAATTATGAAAAAATTCTGGAAATACTGCAAGGATTACCAAAATGCGGCACAGAGGCATGAAGTAAGAAATGCCATTGGTGGGGCACCTGTGTGGCTCAGTTGGTTAAGTGTCCGACTTTAGCTCAGGTCATGATCTCACGGTTCATGAGTTCTAGCCCCACGTCGGGCTCTGTGCTGACAGCTCAGAGCCTGGAACCTACTTCGGATTCTGTGCCTCCCTCTCTCTCTGTCCCTCCCCTGCTCACACTCTATCTCTCTCTCTCTCAAAAAAATAAACATTAAAAAAAAATTTAAAGAAATGCCATTGGAAAAATGGTGCTGATAGACTTGTTCACCAGAGTTGCCATGAACCTTCAATTTGTAAAAAGTTTCATATTTGCAAAGCAAAATAAAGCAAATTGCAATAAACAAGGTATGCCTGTACTCAAAACTTATATGAAGAAAACCCTAAAACACTTCCGAAAGTCATCAAAAGTAGATCTGAACTAATGGAAAAACATCTTTGTTCTTGGGTGGGCTATCTCAACATCCGTACAGGCCAGCCCATCCTATGTTTATTTATTAAATTTAATGTGATCCCAATAAAAAGTCCAGTGACCATTTTTAGGAAACTAGAAAAGCTGATTGAAACATTCACCTGAAAAAATAAACACAGAAGAATATCTAGGAAAACAATGAAGAGGCAGAGTTACAAGGAGAGACTAGCTGTACTAGATATTGAAAGTCTCTAATGCTCTATGCTCTAAAGTCTCTATGCTACAAAGTCTCTAAAATGAAGAATATAGAACTGGTGTAGGAATAGAAAGATATATCTACAGAATAGAAAAGAAAGTCCAAAAGTAGACCAAACTTCATAGTAAAAAAACTAATAGATGATCAAGGTGGTAACTCATGTAACTGGCAAAATGTGGGCTTTTAAAAAATGGTTTCAGGGCAAAAGGGGTATGAGCTTCCATTTATAAAAGAAATAAGTTGTGAGGATGTAATGTGCAATATGGTGACTACAGTTAACAATACTGTATTATATATGTGAAAGTTGCTAAGAGAGTAAATCTTAAAAGTTCGCATCACAAGAAAAAAATTCTGTAACTATGTGTGGTGATGGATGTTCACTAAAGTTATCATAGAGATCATTCTGTAATACATACAAATATCGAAGCATTGTGTTGTACACCTGCAGCTAATAAAACGTAGGTCAATTCTACCTCAATAAAAAATAATTTAAAAAATAATTTTAATTTTTAAATGTTTATTTATTTTTGAGAGAGAGAGAGAGAGAGCGCACACAAGTAGGGGAAGGGGAGAGAGAGGTGGGGAGACACAGAATCTGAAGCAGGCTCCAGGTTCTGAGCTGTCAGCATAGAGCCTGACGCGGGGCTCGAATCCACCAACCATGAGATCATGACCTGAGCCGAAGTCGGATGCTTAACAGACAGAGCCACCTAGGTGCCCCTAAAAAAATAAATTTTAAAACCTCAAATTGGATCAGGGGCGGGGTTGGTTAAAAAAAAAGCCATCAAGGGCATTGTTAGATCAACCGGACAAAACTGTAAAAGGAATGGTATATTAGGTAAAATACGTAATATGATACTATGTTCATGTGAATTTATGTGGTTGATAATTATTCCAAAGCTATGTAAGAGAACATGTCCATTCTTAGTAAAAACAAGCTGGTCTTATTTAGAGGTAATATCACAATGTCACAATGTATGTAATGTCCAAATAGTTCATGAAAAAAAAAATGGTAGAAGGAAAGAGAACAAGTGATAAAGCAAAGGGGTAAAATGTTAGCAGCTTCTGAAACCATCCATCAGATCATATCCCTCCCCCTGGGTATAGCCTTCAGGAGCTTTTTCTTGCAAACAGAGGAAAATCCAAATTTCTTATCGGGACCTGCCAAGCTGGCAAGACTGAGCTCCTGACAGCCTCTGCAACATTATCCCATGACCTGCATTCTACAATCCCCATGTGCTGGTTCATGGAGCCCTCACATTCTCAAATACATCTTTTCCCTGCTGCTGGGATTTTACACATCCTTGGTAGTATTTACACACTGCTAGATAGTATCTCCTTTTTCCCCTCATATCTGACTTCTTTTCATCCTGGAAGTTTTAGCTTATGTACCACCCTTGATCTCTATTTAAGGTAGCCCTACCCTCTTTTTTCTCTCAGCTTCTTCTGTGGCTATATTGTAATTATTTTATTTGTCAACTTGACCCCCTTTTTTTTAAATCTCCAGATGCACCTCCTCTCCAGGGTAGGGATATTGTCTGTCTTACATACCATTATTTCATATCATGCACCAGCACAAAGTGGGTGTCTAGATAAAGAAAATCATAGAGTAAAAATCGCCTGCAACAAAATTTGGAGACAGTTAAACGTTTAGTGGGTACCAGATGTGGGAGGCGGGGACAGTGATGAATGGGTGGATCACAGGGGATTTTTAGGGCAGTGAAACTATTCTGTATGATGCTATAATAATGGATATGTAGCCTACATTTGTCCAAACCCTTGGAATGTACACCACCAAGAGTAAACCCTAATGTAAACTATGGACTTTGGGTGATGATGATGTATCAGTGCAGGTTCGTAATTGCAACAAATGTACCAGTCTTGTGAGAGACATTGATAGTGGGGGAGGCTGTGTATGTGGGGTCAGGGGGTGTATGAGAATTCTCTGAACTTTCTGTTCATCTTTGCTGTGCTCTAAAAAACTGCTCTAAAAAAAAAAAAGACTTAAAAAGAAAGAAAAAGCAACACGCTGAAAGACTATAGCACACCACAAGATGGCACTATTTCCCTTCCAAGTTTCAACTTAGGGCACATTTACCTGAACTGCTGGTGCTGAAGAAATTTACTGGGGTTCTGTGATTGCCTGCCCCAGTTCTATAGGAGGCCCAGAGTGTTTAACAATATTGTCCCATCCCAGTCCCAGGTTTGTACTTTCAATGGATGTTGTAAAATGTAGACTTTATTGTTATTCAGGTATATTGAGGCCAACAGATCAAAATACCACTACCATTGAAAGGATAATTTGATACTCAAAGGTCCCAAGGGAACAGGCATGCCACACCCGGCAAAGCAGGGGGGGGGGCGGGGGGCGGAGGGACAAGTGGGGAAGGGGGTGTAGGTCAGGAGGTGGAGGGAGCGGGAGGAAAATGTGGGAGAGCCTTTTTTGTGGTTTCTGTAGGAAATCATGGGCAAATCAGGGGAAGCAGGCCTAGGAGTGGCTAGTTTGAATATTTTCAGGGGGCTCTGGGACATAAGGGCTGTCCCTAACTGTCTGGCACCTGGCCAGGGGTGATTAGGACAGATGGATGGATGGTGGCCTGGAATGTGAGCCTCTGATAAAGGAGGTGTTTGGGGAGGGGCTCTGGACTGGTTGGCTTGCATATGAAACCCACACTTGCAGGCTCATTCTATTCTCTCTCCAGGAATTGGCTAGCCCTAGAGGGGGCTCAGCAGCACCCCAAGATGTCAAAACCTCAGAAACACATGGTTGATATAGAGGAGTATGGTGTCAGGAAGCTATGTTCTCAAAGTCACAAAGAGGTCAGAAGCAAAGCCAGGAAAGGTCTTTTCTTGTGGTTATGATGACCAGATCACTCCAAGGGAGTTTTGATTCCTGAAAAATAAATCTCCCACTCAGATTCTGTAGAAAAACACCTAATTACTTCTATAAACCAAACTGGCAAGAACATTATAATAACCACTGATCATTTCATCAGTTTTCCTAACTTTGACCTTCTTTAAATCATTCCTTTTTACCTGCACCTGAACTTAGAGAGACTTTTAGTTTATTTTATTTCCTGTATCTTTTTTAAAATTATTTTTATTTTTATTTTATTTTTTTTCAATATATGATGTTTATTGTCAAATTGGTTTCCATACAATACCCAGTGCTCATCCCAAAATGTGCCCTCCTCAATACCCATCACCCACCCTCCTCCCTCCCATCCCCCCATCAACCCTCCGTTTGTTCTCAGTTTTTAAGAGTCTTAGAGACACTTTTAAAGAGAAGAGTCATATGATACAAGTAGGAGAAGGGTCCCAAAGCCATAACTCACTCACATGTGCAGATGGAGAGAGAGAGCACAGGCAAGGGAAGAATGGGTCACCCACAGGCCCAGATCAGAACCCCAGGGGCACCCCAAGTCACTCCAGAGCCTGGGCAATTCCAGGCAGGTGGAAACATGAAGGCCGGCTGGGAACAATTCAATTCTATCTGTGCAATCTGCAGTGAGGCCTCCCCTGAGCCATCAATAATCCCCTCTTCTAATCTGGCTTCATTAAGTGGACACCAGGGTCAGATCAGAGGAGAGGGGTCATTTATGGGATTGAATCACTTAACCAGGTGATTATAATAGAAGCATTTGAATTTCTCCGAAGGAAGGGGACTATGCCACCAAGAAATAGCACTTAGGTAGTTGAATAAAACTGAAACACCCTTAAACAACTGGCTTCTGCTACTTTCCTCTCCCGTCTGCAGTTTTCTGCAAAGTCTAACCCCAAACTAGGCTGGCAGGGTGACATGAGTCGCACAGTTCCTGATACAGCTTCTGACATTATAATGAGACCATGTGATAGAGTTGGTGAGCATGTTAGGTTCATAACGTTGAAAGCAACCATTTGGGGGAATCCAAGGGGAAAATGGTCACCTGGGGCTGAGAGGAAGAATTTCAACAGAACAGGTATTAGCCAGACTGTGTTTCTTCTTCATCTTTTAAAGTTAACGGCTGCACAGGGCTAATTAGTGCAGTACAATCCTCTTAGGGCCACGCCAGTCAGCATGCGGGTTTAATCCCAGGCCTCCCCTCTCCCGCAGATCTGTAATAACTGAGGACAGCAGGATGAGTCTGCCTGCAGATGTCCGTGTGGTGCAGTCCTTGCCCTCAGAGGCCACAGAGCAGCGAGGCCCAGGAGGGAGATCGTTCAGCAGCTCTGCAGGCGTTGAGATGGGTGAGGCAGGGGCCAGGCCCTGGTTCTATTGCTGTGAGTCAACAACACAGGCAGAAAGGGAGCAGAGGACCAAGCAGCTCTTGGAAATGCCGCTGAGTTACAAGGAGAGGATACTGAAGGAATTCAACATCAGCCAGGTGCTCCCACGTCTGGTATATGATGGCGTGTTCTCCCTGAAGGAGTACAGAGAGATCCTCTCCTGGCATTGCCACCCACGGAGAGTGGAGTCCTTTTTTCTGAAGCTTTGCTCCAAAGGTCCAAAGGCTTTTTGTGCTTTCTGCTCTCATCTGGAGGAATTCTGTCCTTACCTGCTCACCTGCTTTTTCCTTTATTACCAAGGTAAGAACATGGCTTGCTCTGGGAAGTAGTGAGCTTAGTGTCTCAGCAAAATCTCTGGCACCCCACCCTCACTGTGTAATAGTGCGCCTCCACACAGCATTTGGTTAAAAAAAAGTCCAATGCTGGGGCACCTGGGTGGCTCAGTCGGTTGAGCTTTTGACGGGCCTCAGGTCATGATCTCGCAATTCATGGGTTCGTGCCTGTGTTGGACTCTGTGCTGACAGCTCAGAGCCTGGAATCTGCTTTGGATTCTGTGTCTCCCTCCCTCTGCCCCTCCCCCAATCATGGTCTCTCTCTCTCTCTCTCTCTCTCTCTCTACCTCTCTCTCTCTCTCTCTCTCAAAAAATGAATAAATATTTAAACAATTTTTTTAAAATCCAATGTTTCTCTATAAAGTCTCATGATGCAGAAGCAAACGTCTGTGATACCAAATAAAACCTGATGATCTCAGTCAACTAATAGAAAGATTTGCACCATTCTTGTTTTAATGCAGACTTTGAAGTGCAAGGCATAAAATACTAATAAGTTAAGGCAGCTGGACTGAACTTTCATTTCACAGGTGAAGGCACAGGAATGATCATGGTTCCTCCAAATATTGTCTTATGACCCAGCAATTCTAATCCTAGGTATAAACTTGAGAGAAATGAAAACATATACCCAAACAAAAAGCTGTGTATGAATGTTCATAACAGCATTATTTAAAGCAGCTAAAAAGTGGAAACAACCCAAATATCTATCAACCAATGAATGCATAAACAGAATGTGCTATATCCCTAAATAGAATATTACTCTGCCCTAAAAAGGAAGATCTGACCCATGCTGCGACATGGATGTACCTTGAAAACTTTAAGATGAAGAAACCAGTCACCAAAGTCCACCTAACTGTATGATTCCTTCTGTTGAAATGCCCAGAATAGACAAATCCATAGAGGTAGAAAGCGGATGAGTGGTTGCGGGGGGCTGGGTGTAGGGGGAATGCCCAGTGACTGCTAGTGGGTACAGGGCTTTTTCTAGGGGGTGGTGAAAATTCTCCAAAATCAGTTAGTGGTGATGGTTGAGCATGTCTGTGAATACACTAAAAACCACTGAATTGTATTACTTTAGAAGGATGAATTTCATGATCTGTGCATGAGATCTCAATAAAGCTGCATTTAAAAAAACCAGCACAGGGATCTTCTTAGCTGTTTCTCTTCTCCTGTAATTGCCTATCTCAATGTCCCTACCTCCTAACTGTGAAAGAGAAAGGAGTCTTTCCTGCTAAGAGAGGGTTTGGGTCGGGCCGTATGAAAAGGAATGAAAAGGAGGGAAAGGTGAGCACAGGACAGAGGAGGAGGGTTTGGAGGATGTTGGGGGGTGGGCAGCAGATGTTCTGGGGGCAGTGATAGGAGCCGTGGAGGCAGAGGCAAAAGAAAGGGATCCCTGTTTGTGAAGCTGTGTCCTGTGTGCATGGGTGCTCACCCAAGTCTTTGAGAATTGCAGGGGAGGATTTGAGCTATTTTGAGGCAGTGTTTTGTTATTGGCCTCTGTTGGCCCTGTAACACTTCCTTAAGACTGAACCTTCATGGTGCCAACGTGACAGGTGTTACATGGATTTTAAGATTTGTCTTAATAGAAAAATTTTCCTTGGTTATTAGGATAGTTGCTGTGAATTAGTCTTTTTTTTAAAATGTTTATTTACTTTTGACAGAGAGAGACAGAGCATGAGCAAGGGAGGAGCAGAGAGAGAGGGGGACACAGAATCTGAAACAGGCTCCAGGCTCTGAGCTGTCAGCACAAAGCCCCATGTGGGGCTCAATCTCATGAACCTTGAGATCATGACCTGAGCTCAAGTCAGATGTTTAACTGACTGAGCCACCCAGGCGCCCCGAATTAGTCTTTTTAAAAAAATGATCATTTATTTTTGATATAGAGAGATAGAAAGCAAGTGGCGGAAGGGCAGAGAGAGAGTGAGACAGAGCACAAGTGGGGGAGGGGCAGAGAGAGAGGGAGACAGAGAATCCCAAGCAGGCTCTGTGCTGTCAGCATAGAGCCTAATGCGGGGCCCAAACCCACAAACCGTGAGATCATGACCTGAGCTGAAATCATGAGGCAGACACTTAACCAACTGAGCCACCCAGGTGCCCCAATTATAGTCTTATTGTAACCTCTCACCTACTAGAGGCCCCATAATGTTCAGTAAAATGGCCTGTCCACTGAAAAAGTCAACTTGGCAAAAATGAGTATTTATACATGGTTTCTTTTTTTTAAATTTTTAATGTTTATTTATTTTTGAAACAGAGACAGAGCATGAGCGGGGGAGGGTCAGAGAGAGAGGGAGACACAGAATCTGGAACAGGCTCCAGGCTCTGAGCTGTCAGCACAGAGCCTGACATGGGGCTTGAACTCACAGACCGTGCGAGATCATGACCTGAGCCAAGGTCAGATGCTCAACCGACTGGGCCACCCAGGTGCCCCTTCTTTTTTTTGTTTTTAAATGCCTCATTTATTTATTTTTGAGAGAGAGGAAGAGCAAGAGGGAGCAAGCATGAGCTGGGGAGGGGCAGAGAGAGCGAATCCCAAGCAGGCTCCATGCTGACAGCACAGAGCCTGACCCAGAGCTCCCATCTCATGAACTGTGAGATCATGACCTGAGCCGAAATCAAGAGTCAAATGGTTAACTGACTGAGCCTCCCAGACACCCCATGGCTTCTCACTTATACACTATTTTAAGCTGCCATGTAAAACATCCTTATAGCTTGTAGTGTAATATGTTTATCAGAGAAGCATTTGTTGACTCCATGCATTTATTAATTCAATACAACTTTATGTAGAGTACCATGACAAAGAAGACCACTGCAGTCCTTTTATTTTTGTATTGCCAAATTCTTTATTTCTATTACATATGTTTAACACATTTAAAAAAAAAAACACCTTGATAAATACTTTTTACCATGTAACTTAAAATTCTGGTAAGTCCAAAACAGACTGAATATCTGTGGTAGTAAACATTTCACTTTTTAAGTAAGGACAAATACAGAGTGAGGTTTGTTTGTTGGTTTGCTACTTAATTTTGCTTGTGAAGAGATAACCCTGGGGGGTGCCTGGGTGGCTCAGCCAGTTGAACGTCCAACTTCAGCTC
Source organism: Felis catus (assembly GCF_018350175.1). Classification (NCBI taxonomy): domain Eukaryota; kingdom Metazoa; phylum Chordata; class Mammalia; order Carnivora; family Felidae; genus Felis; species Felis catus. Next base: position 20,007,483 of record NC_058373.1, read on the forward strand.
AGGTCATAATCTCACCCTTCATGAGTTTAAGCCCTGCATCGGGCTCGCTGCTGTCAGTGCAGAACACATTTTGGATCCTCTGTCCTCCTCTCTCTCTGCCCCTCCCCTGCTCTCTCTCTCAAAAAAATCAAAGAAAAAAGAAATAACCTTGGCTGAGAAGGAAGAGGGAGAGGGAAGGAGATCAGGTAGCATTTACCTAACTCTTCAATATTTTAATTCTTTAACAAATTTGACAAAGTGTATGTGTCAAAATGTTAACACCTGTTAAATCCAGAGTTAGAAACATGAGTATCTATTACATTATTTTTATACTTCTCTGCATATTTGAAAATGTCCATAGTAAAAATAAAGTAGAAATGTTTAATTTGAAAAAGAGACCATCTGATTGTTGTGGTGGTTGCACAAATCTATACCAATGATAAAATGTTATAGAACTATACGGCAACCACACACGCACATACACAGACACACACACACATGCACACACAAAAAATGAATGTATGTAAAAACTAGTACAGTCTGAATCACATCTGCAGTTTAGTATTGTAACAAAATCATTTTCCTGGTTTTGATTATCGTAGTAGAGTCATGTAATATGTTATGTTTGAAGGGAAACTGAGGGAAGGTGTGTGGGAACTTCCTGTACTACTTTTGCAACTTCTGTGTGAGCCTAAAACTACCTAAACATTAAGAATTGTAGGGGTGATATTGATGATAGGATTCTGGGAAGATGGCAGCGTAGGAGGACGCTGGGCTCACCGTGCGTCCTGCTGATCACTTAGATTCCACCCACACCTGCCTAAATAACCCAGAAAACCGCCAGAAGACTAGCAGAATGGAGTCTCTGGAGCCAAGCACAGACGAGAGGCCCACGGAAGAGGGTAGGAAGGGCAGCAAGGCCGTGCGCGCTCCACGGACTGGCGGGAGGGAGCCGGGGTGGAGGGGCAGCCCGCCTGCCAAGCAGAGCCCTCCTGGCTTGCAAAAGCAGAGGAGCCGGATGGAGTGTGTTCTGACAGCAAGCGGGACTTAACATCTGGAAGGTTATAAGTTAACAGCTCTGCTCTGAGAGCGAGAAGGCTGGAGGACAATGGGAGGGAGAGTTGTTGAGCCCCGGATGACAGAGCTCAGCTTGGCAGGGAACAAAGGTGCTCGCCAGCGCCATCTCCCTCGCCCACCCCCCAGCCAAAATCCCAAAGGGAACCGGTTCCTGCCAGGGAACTTGCTTGCACCACACAAACACCCAACGCTGTGCTTTTGCGGATCCATCCCTCAGGTGGGTCTGACTCCCTCCTGGTGCCACAGGGCCCCTCCCGAAGTGGATCTCCAAAGGAAAAGCGAGCTGAGCCTACCCATCCTGCCCCTATGCACCTTGCTGATCCACCCCAGCTAATACAACAGATCCCCGGCACCACAAGCCTGGCAGTGTGCAAGTAGCCCAGACGGGCCACACCACCCCACAGTGAATCCCACCCCTAGGACAGGGGAAGAGAAGGCACACACGAGTCTGACTGTGGCCCCAGTGGTGGGCTGGGGGCAGACATCAAGTCTGACTGCGGCCCCACCCACCAACGCAAGTTATTCAAGAGAGCACAGGGGAAGTGCCCCGCAGTCCCGCACCACTCCAGGGACTATCCAAAATGAGGAAACGGAAGAATTCCCCTCAGAAAAATATCCAGGAAATAACAACAGCTAACGAACTGATCAAAAATGATTTAAACAATATAACAGAAAGTGAATTTAGAATAATAAAATTAATCGCTGGGCTTGAAAAAAGGATAGAGGACAGCAGAGAATCTATTGCTACAGAGATTAAGGGACTAAGGAACAGCCAGGAGGAGCTAAAAAATGCTATCAATGAGCTGCAAAATAAAATGGAGACAACCACGTCTTGGATTGAAGAGGCAGAGGAGAGAATAGGTGAACTAGAAGATAAAATTATGGAAAAAGAAGAAGCTGAGAAAAAGAGAGATAAAAAAATCCAGGAGTATGAGGGGAAAATTAGAGAACTAAGTGATGCACTGAAGAGAAATAATTTACGCATAATTGGTATTCCAGAGGAGGAAGAGAGAGGGAAAGGTGCTGAAGGTGTACTTGAAGAAATTATAGCTGAGAACTTGCCTGATCTGGGGAAGGAAAAAGGCATTGAAATCCAAGAGGCACAGAGAACTCCCTTCAGACATAACTTGAATCGATCTTCTGCATGACATATCATAGTGAAACTGGCAAAATACTAGGATAAAGAGAAAATTGTGAAAGCAGGTAGAGATAAACGTGCTCTAACATATAAAGGGAGACATATAAGACTCGTGACCAATCTCTCTACTGAAACTTGGCAGGCCAGAAAGGAATGGCAGGAGATCTTCAATGTGATGAACAGAAAAACTATGCAGCCGAGAATCCTTTATCCAGCAAGTCTGTCATTTAGAATAGAAGGAGAGTTAAAGGTCTTCCCAAACAAAAACTGAAGGAATTCGTCACCACTAAACCAGCCCTACAAGAGATCCTAAGGGGGATCCTGTGAGACAAAGTAACAGAGACATTGCTACAAGCATAAAACATACAGACATCACAATGACTCTAAACCCGTATCTTCCTATAATAACACTGAATGTAAATGGACTAAATGTGCCAACCAAAAGACATAGGGTATCAGAATGGATAAAAAAACAAGACCCATCTATTTGCTGTCTCCAAGAGACTCATTTTAGACCTGAGGACACCTTCAGACTGAGAGTGAGGGGATGAAGAACTATTTATCATGGTACTGGAAGCCAAAAGAAAGCTGGAGTAGCCATACTTATATCAGACAAACTAGACTTTAAATTAAAGGCTGTAACAAGAGATGAAGAAGGGCATTATATAGTAATCACAGGTCTATCCATCAGGAAGAGCTAACTATTATAAATGTCTATGCGCCGAATACAGGAGCCCCCAAATATATAAAACAATTACTAATAAACATAAACAACCTTATTGATAAGAATGTGGTAATTGAAGGGGACTTTAACACTCCACTTACAGAAATGGATAGATCATCTAGACACACGGTCAATAAAGAAACAAGGGCCCTGAATGATACATTGGATCAGATGGACTTGACAGATATATTTAGAACTCTGCATCCTAAAGCAACAGAATATACTTTCTTCTCGAGTGCACATGGAACATTCTCCAAGATAGATCACATACTGGGTCACAAAATCCCTTCATAAGTACACAAGAATTGAAATTATACCATGCATACTTTCAGACCACAATGCTATGAAGCTTGAAATCAACCACAGGAAAAAGTCTGGAAAGCCTCCAAAAGCATGGAGGTTAAAGAACACCCTACTAAAGAATGAATGGGTCAACCAGGCAATTAGAGAAAAAATTAAAAAATATATGGAAACAAACGAAAATGAAAATACAACAATCCAAATGCTTTGGGATGCAGCAAAGGCAGTCCTGAGAGGAAAATACATTGCAATCCAGGCCTATCTCAAGAAACAAGAAAAATCCCAAATACAAAATCTAACAGCACACCTAAAGGAAATAGAAGCATAACAGCAAAGACAGCCTAAATCCAGCAGAAGAAGAGAAATAATAAAGATCAGAGCAGAAATAAACAATATAGAATCTAAAAAAAAAAACTGTAGAGCAGATCAACAAAACCAAGAGTTGGTTTTTTGAAAAAATAAACAAAATTGATAAACCTCTAGCCAGGCTTCTCAAAAAGAAAAGGGAGATGACCCAAATAGATAAAATCATGAATGAAAATGGAATTATTACAACCAATCCCTCAGAAATACAAGCAATTATCAGGGAATACTATGAAAAATTATATGCCAACAAACTGGGCAACCTGGAAGAAATGGACAAATTCCTAAACACCCACATGCTTCCAAAACTCAATCTGGAGGAAATAGAATGCTTGAACAGACCCATAACCAGCGAAGAAATTGAATCAGTCATCAAAAATCTCCCAACAAATAAGAGTCCAGGACCAGATGGCTTCCCTGGGGAATTCTACCAGACATTTAAAGTAGAGATAATACCTATCCTTCTCAAGCTATTCCAAAAAATAGAAAGGGAAGGAAAACTTCCAGACTCATTCTATGAAGCCAGTATTACTTTGATTCCTAAACCATACAGAGACCCAGTAAAAAAAGAGAACTACAGGCCAATATCCCTGATGAATATGGATGCAAAAATTCTCAATAAGATAACTAGCAAATCGAATTCAACAGCATATAAAAAGAATTATTCACCATGATCAAGTGGGATTCATTCCTGGGATAGAAGGCTGGTTCAACATTTGCAAATCAATCAACGTGATGCATCACATTAATGAAAGAAAAGATAAGAACCATATGATCCTGTCAATCGATGCAGAAAAGGCATTTGACAAAATTCAGCAACATTTCTTAATAAAAACCCTCGAGAAAGTAGGGATAGAAGGAACATACTTCAACATCATAAAAGCCATTTATGAAAAGCCCACAGCTAACATCATCCTCAATGGGGAAAAACTGAGAGCTTTTTCCCTGAGATCAGGAACACGACAGGGATGTCCACTCTCACCGATGTTGTTTAACATAGTGTTGGAAGTTCTAGCGTCAGCAATCAGACAACAAAAGGAAATCAAAGGCATCAAAATTGGCAAAGATATAGTTAAGCTTTCACTTTTCGCAGATGACATGATATTATTATACATGGAAAATCCGATAGACTCCACCAAAAGTCTGCTAGAACTGATACATGAATTCAGCAAAGTTGCAGGATACAAAATCAATGTACAGAAATCAGTTGCATTCTTATACACTAATAATGAAGCAACAGAAAGACAAATAAAGAAACTGATCCCATTCACAATTGCACCAAGAAGCATAAAATACCTAGGAATAAACCTAACCAAAGATGTAAAAGATCTGTATGCTGAAAACTATAGAAAGCTTATGAAGGAAATTGAAGAAGATATAAAGAAATGGAAAAACATTCCATGCTCATGGATTGGAAGAATAAATATTGTCAAAATGTCAATACTACCCAAAGCTATCTACACATTCAATGCAATCCCAATCAAAATCGCACCAGCATTCTTCTCGAAACTAGAACAAGCAACCCTAAAATTCATATGGAACCACAAAAGGCCCCGAATAGCCAAAGTAATTTTGACGAAGAAGACCAAAGCAGGAGGCATCACAATCCCATACTTCAGCCTCTACTACAAAGCTGTCATCATCAAGACAGCATGGTATTGGCACAAAAACAGACACATAGACCAATGAAATAGAATAGAAACCCCAGAACTAGACCCACAAACGTATGGCCAACTAATCTTTGACAAAGCAGGAAAGAACATCCAATGGAAAAAAAGACAGTTTCTTTAACAAATGGTGCTGGGAGAACTGGACAGCAATATGCAGAAGAATGAAACTAGACAACTTTCTCATACCATTCACAAAAATAAACTCAAAATGGATGAAGGACCTGAATGTGAGACAGGAAACCATCAAAACCCTAGAGGAGAAAGCAGGAAAAGACCTCTCTGACCTCAGCTGTAGCAATTTCTTACTTGACACATCTCCAAAGGCAAGGGAATTAAAAGCAAAAATGAACTACTGGGACCTTATGAAGATAAAAAGCTTCTGCACTGCAAAGGAAACAACCAACAAAACTAAAAGTCAACCAATGGAATGGGAAAAGATATTTGCAAATGACATATCAGACAAAGGGCTAGTATCCAAAATCTATAAAGAGCTCACCAAACTCCACACCCAAAAAACAAATAATCCAATGAAGAAATGGGCCGGAAACATGAATAGACACTTCTCTAAGGAAGACATCCAGATGGCCAACAGACACATGAAAAGATGCTCAACATCACTCCTCATCCGGGAAATACAAATCAAAACCACACTCAGATATCACCTCATCCCAGAGTGGCCAAAATGAACAAATCAGGAGACTGGAGATGCTGGAGAGGATGCTGGAGAGGATGCTGGAGAAACAGGAACCCTCTTGCACTGTTGGTGGGAATGCAAATTGGTGCAGCCACTCTGGAAAACAGTGTGGATGTTCCTCAAAAAATTAAAAATAGACTTACCCTATGACTCAGCAGTAGCACTGCTAGGAATTTACCCAAGGGATACAGGAGTACTGATGCATAGGGGCACTTGTACCCCAATGTTTATAGCAGCACTTTCAACAATAGCCAAATTATGGAAAGAGCTTAAATGTCCATCAACTGATGAATGGATAAAGAAATTGTGGTTTATATACACAATGGAGTACTACGTGGCAATGAGAAAGAATGAAATATGGCCCTTTGTAGCAATATGGATGGAACTGGAGAGTGTTATGCTAAGTGAAATAAGCCATACAGAGAAAGACAGATACCATATGATTTCACTCTTATGTGGATCCTGAGAAACTTAACAGAAACCCATGGGGAGGGGAAGGGAAAAAAAAAAGGAGGTTAGAGTGGGAGAGAGCCAAAGCATAAGAGACTCTTAAAAACTGAGAACAAATGGAGGGTTGATGGGGGGTGGGAGGGAGGGGAAAGTGGATGATGGGCACTGAGGAGGGCACCTGTTGGGATGAGCACTGGGTGTTGTATGGAAACCAATTTGACAATAACCTTCATATATTGAAAAAAAAAGAATTGTAGGGGTGACTGGCTAGCTCAATCAGTGGAACATGCAACTCTTGATCTTGGGGTTGTGAGTTCAAGCCCCATGTTGGATATAGAGATTACTTGAAAATAAAATCTTAATTAAAAATTGTAGGGATGCCTGGATGGCTCAGTCAGTTAAACATCTGACTCTTGGTTTCAGCTCACATCATGATCTTGCAGTTTGTTAGTTCAAGCCCCACTTAGGGATCTCTCACCCTCCTCTCTCTCTGCCTCTCCCCTTCTCATGTGCTCTGTCTCTCTCTCTCAAATAAACTTCAAAAAAATTAAAAATTATAAAAATATGTATACATATAGCAATAACATTATCAAAATGTAGATAGAGAGATTATTTTTTAAAACTCGAAACTATTCCAGGTCTTTTGTCACCTGAATGTCAGATCCATGGGCAGCATTTAGAGTTTTAGATTTACCTTTATGGGTGATTCCCTAGGTAGTAATTCCAGGCTATTAAACAAAGGCTCACTTCCCTCCAGCGTGGGGCGATCCACTTGTGTTCCATGGGGCTCATCCTTTGTGGGTGCCCCAGAAAGGGACTGCTTTATTATGAGCTATAATGACACCCACCTTCAGAAGGAAATCCATTTCCTCTCACTGTGTGGAGGTAGATTCAGCTTCTATAAACGCCAAGGAGGCCCTGCAGCTCTTATAATACAAAAAGAGCCAGCTGCCATAACTAGAAATATATACTATTAAACAAATGTATCCCAGAGTGACCAAGCTGGAAAGGCTCCAAATTAGCAGTTATGCCTCGGAGTGCTCTGTGGAAGGCAAAATGATCTAATCAGAATAGGGGTAGAGGCAAGAAGTTATTGCATTTCACTCAATATTACCAGTTCATGGGGCCCAGGAGCACCATAGCATTTCGCGTTTTATGTCCACATTTTAATGTTGTTCGTGGACAACATAGGTCATTCCAAACACGTTACTTGTGCCATCAGGGATGAAAAGAACGCCCAATATCCTTGATTACAGGGGAGAAGCCCCCACAACGAGGCAGGAGGCTCATTCCTCTGGCAGTTCCCACACCTTAAGGTGGTCACTGCATTTCTCTTGTTCCCGCCCCTGTCCCATTGGGAGGAGGCAAGACCTAGAGCTGGAAGGACAATTTAAGTGTGGAGCATGCAAATGGACCGCAGGGAGAGCCATGCCAATGCCATCCTTTCCTATTGCCTGTCTCTTGGGATGAGCCTTTCCACTGCAATGTGATTTAATGTAACAGCACAGATCATGACATTTCTATACCTTGCAGGTTCAGGACCTCGCACTGCGCACACATGGATGGGAGGATAGAGGACACCTTCTAGGAATTCAAGGAAGAGAGGAGGTGTCCATGAAGAAGGGCAGGGCAAGGGCAGGCTAAGAGGTTAATGAACTGGGCTTGGATGCCAAAGGGGTCCCCGGAAGGTTTCAATTGTGGGTGCCAACAGCTCTTTGCTAGGAACATAACCTCTTATAACTATCGGGAGGTGGGGTGAAGAAGCTCACAAGGAACAAGTTCTCAGAGGTTTAGAATCAGGTGTGTAGAGAAGGTATTGCCCCAAACTATGGCAGAGATCATGGTCAAGTCCTGGAGAGGAAGAAAATGAGCTTTCCACCTGAGTGTTAAAAGTCAGTAGAAACTCCCTGTGACTCTGGTTCCCAAACCCAAGAAAAAACAAATCCAAACCCAAACCCAAACCCAAGTTCAAGGTAGGGAAGTCTGTGAAGGTCACTGGCCAGTAGTTTAGGAAGAAACCACATTTGAAAGGGATTCTGCTTCCTCCCTTTCCTTCTATCCCTCTTTCCATGAAACCCATTTTTATATATTGCAAAGAAGGTGAGTGCTTACTGCAACCCCCATAACCAGAAAAATACCAACATGCACTTTTGAAATATGGTCACTGTATTCTTAGCCAAAACAAGCTACTATTTATTTTGAACACCTTGTAATGAACAATCTTTTCAATGAACTAATTGGGTGTTTGCTTAGAAAAATGTCAAACATGAACTGAATAATCATCTTTTTGTATACAATTTGGAATAGCCAAATCCCCAGCAACATATAACTTTAGGGAAGAAAAGAAAGGCAGCAGCAAATGGGTGCCAGAGCTGTGATACCTGCTTATGTTATCATACAGAACAAACCTATAGGATCTTACAAGAGGCATCCACTGCAGAAGAAAAAGCAAGAGTTGGAACTCAGCCTGAACCTAGCGATGTCCTTGAGACAGAAGATCAAGAACAAAGTCTTCAATTATTTAACAAGTATGTTCACATTCTCAGTGCATTTGAAACCTTTAAGAAGTCCTATCTGTTTGCTTTTCATTTTCTTCCTCCCCTTCTCTTTCCACTGTGTCCTCTGGCCACTTACAAATTATTTGACTGATGCCTATATTTTCTGGGGCAAGCCCAGACCACTGTGTCATTTCTTAGCTGTCCTGCAGCATAAACAGAATAGTACTTGAGAAGCACCATTTTATTCCAGGCAGTTGATGCTGTTCAAGTATGCAACTGACTGTTCTTACTTTTTGTTCTTTGTCAGAGTCCAAAACAGGCTGATGCTGTTCATTTCTCAGCGTCCCAGATAATTATGCACTTCAGTAGTAAAATTCTAACATCTAAGAATTGTGCAGTAGTCTCCTAGCATCCGTGTTAATGCTTCTGTCCCCCAAGACACCTGAATACTCAACTCATTGTGGGATACTCTGGAGTTGCCCAAATATGAGTAGTCTTCATCTCCTTTCTGGTTCACAAATTCTGTATTTTATGGGCCAGAATATAATTTGAGCTGTGGTAAGCCTTTATGGCCATTTCTTGCAGGTACAGACTCTCTGACAGGAAGGACTTGAATAAACCAAGAACTCAAATCAACCATGGAAATGGTTCCTACTCCATTCAATGTCCTTCCCCCCTCCATGAAAAATGTAAATCATCAGTTTTCTTTGATCTTTTAATGGATTAATTATAAATATCTAAGTTTTGGTACTTAGTAAGCATTGTAGAAAAGTGCACAAGCCAATATTTACTGTGTTTAATTAGCATATGTAATTGATTTTCCATTCATCAAGCTTATTAATGCAAATATGTACTTGGGGCCCCATTTTCATGGTCTATTCACTTAGAAGGTACACATCCTGCTTTCTGTTTCTTTCCCTGATGCATGGTTCTCAGAGGTCCCTTAGACTGACCTGGGTGGCCTTGGGTTCCCTGCAATATGATTCTTCCTGCAGGCTCCTCCTGGCTCTCTCTGGCTGGGTCTGGGTTGGTGGTTCAGGGGTGAGCCCCACCCCCCCATGTGGAGAGCATGACCTCTTGCCAGCCCTGTCCAGGAGATTGAGGCCTGGCCTCCATCTATCACAGCCCTTCCTAGTGCAGGATTCTGCATTAACAGGTGCCTCTGGGGTTTGTTAAAGAGATGATTTTTCCCTTCTAGTTTTTGTTTTCGGCAAGGAGAAAGATCTATACACACATATATGGAGAAAAAGAAAGTTATTTTAAGGAATTAACTCATGCAATAGTTTGGGCTGGCAAGTCCAAATTTCATAGGGCAAGCCCTGCCAGGATAGAAATTCAAATATGAGCTGGTGTTACAGTCTTGAATCCAAATTCCATGGGGCAGCAGACTGGAAACTCTGGCAGGTTTCTATGTTGCAGTCTCAAGGAGAATTCCTTCTGTTTGGGGAAACTTCAGTCTTTACTCTTGAGGATGTCAAGTGATAGGGTGTGGCCCACCCACATTTTGGAGTGTAAGCTCCTTTACTCAGTGTCTACTGGTTTAGATGTTAGTCTCATTCAAAAATATCTTCACAGCAACATCTAGACTGGAGTTTGACCAGACAACTGGGTACCGTGGCCTGGCCAAGTTCACACATACAAGCAAGCATCACAAATATTATGTAACCTTGGGCGAGCTGCTAACCTTCATCCTTGCATTTCTCTTGTGGTCAGTGAGGATATTGAGTAGTCGTTGTGGGGATTAAATGCACAAAAATGTGCAAAGTAGCCTCCCTTTACCTATTCTTCCTTGTCCATGCCCTAGACTATTCTGTGCCTGGCCGAGAGTCGGCACTCAATGACTGCTAAGGGGTTGGTGACTGAGCACTCTGTACACTTGGCTCCTCTTTACAATTAAGACAACCGTCTGGTCTCGGGCTATCAGCCTTTTCTCTGTGCAACTAGTCCATGCACACTGGACCTGCTGACTAGGCACACCCCACCACTTTTGCCCTCTCTGTTTCCCTGGGTCTAGCCACACACCAGCCCCAGGGGCACCTTTGGTCCACATGCTACATTAATAAGTGCAGCAGATCATCCTGGATTTTGAATTTCTGTCTTGTGTGCAAACATAGTATCTAGATTACTATTTCTTGACCCCTCCTACGTTTCTCCACATCCTAGACCCTTCTTTCCTCTCTCTCTTTCATTTTTTATCCCCCATCCAGGGATAACATAAGGATGAAAAGAAGAGACCTCAGATCATCACTCTGTGTTAGGTCCCAGGAGAGTGTGAGGTCTGGGCTCCAAAGTAGCCACCTGCTGTAGCTTGCTTTATTTGAGCTTCTAAGGCATTTGGTTTTACTGATTCCTAGGGGGAGTCAACACTTTCTCTTTTTCCTCCATTCCCAAGGTCCACAACTGCCACCAATCTTTCCCTTAGATTTTGCACTTGGGGTAAGACACACACTGAAATGGTCTAGGAGTAGAGATCCATCTCCACTTGCTTCCTGCCCCCAGCCTCAGGCCCTTCTGAATTTAAGACTAAGCTAATGATATACCTTCACTTTCATTTCCCAGGGAAAACTTGCAGCCAATCTCACCCATGACCCTGGGTTGGTTGTTCTCTCCATGACAATGACCCACACTCTCACCATCTTCCCTGCCCATGCTTTCCTCACAGCTCATGCTTCTCTCTGACTTCACTGTCCTTTTATAGACTAAAATCCCAAACAGAATACCTATAACTCTGCTGGAGAACATGTGGATAACCTTCCGTGCTGGGGCCATCACTGGACATTCTATTCCTACGTAATGTTGGTTTATCCCTATGTTACCACTCCCTCTGAGCTCACTGTTTATTGCTGATAATTTTTGCAAACTTTTCTGTACACTCCCAAATATATCATGCCATGATTTAAAGAGTTAAAACTGGGGCACCTGAGTGGCTCAGTCAGTTGGGCATCCAAATCTTGACTTCGGCTCTGGTCAGGATCTCACGGTTCATGCAATCAAGCCCCGTGTCAGGCCCTGCGCTGACAGTGAGGAGCCTGCTTGGGATTCTCTCCCTCTCTTTCTCTGCCCTTCCCCTGCTCACGCTCTCTCTGTCTCTCTTAAAATAAATAAACTTTTTTAAAATGTTAAAAAAAAAAATAAATACAGAGTTAAACTGTCCTACATATTGGATAAATTTTAGAACAATAGTTAAGCCTGTTAGGTTAACCTATGTGGTGCATGATGTAAACCCTGTTTTGTTCATAAAAACAACCTGTAACATGTAGATTGTTCCACTTCAGTGAAACATTGGCCTAAAATTACAATCGATCATCTCATTCTCCTGTTTAAATGCAGGCCTATAGATAATGCACCCCATTAGGGTATTTTATCACACCAGGAACAGCAGTATGGTATTATTAAGCACCTGTGTGGTCAGCTCTTAAGCCTGCCTCTTGAGGAGAACAGTAATATAGATAATGCCGTAAGTAATTTATATTTAGGTTCTGAGTTCATGAATAGGTTAGGGGTGCACCATGGGGTTTTACCAGCAGGTGAGAAAAGTTTCTTTCCTGAATGGGTTTTGCCACACTCACATCAAAACCCACTTTGGGGCGCCTGGGTGGCTCAGTTGCTTAAGCATTCAACTTCGGCTCAGGTCATGATCTCACGGTTCATGAGTTCTAGCCCCACATCGGGTTCTGTGCTGACAGCTCAGAGCCTGGAGCCTGCCTCTCTCTCTGCCCCTCCCCCACTTGTGCTCTCTGTCCTCTCTTTTTCAAAAATAAATAAATGTTAAAAAAAAAGCCCACTTTGATTCCACCAAGTGTTAGAAGACATTTCAACTGCATGATGTTTGCTGTGTGGCTGTCATTGTGGAAGCCCCGATCTGTGCCCCATGGGATCACATGCTTTCCCCTCATCCTCACGCTCATCAATGGGAGATAAGACAGAATGGAACACAACCTCTCCCACTTGACGGCTGAAATGAAGCCTGTCAAAGTAGATCATTCCCACTCAGCCCTGAGACCTGATTTCAGAAAAATTATGGTGCGTGCTTTGTAATTTTTATCTCTCCATTCCAGGAAGGGCTGGAGAGGGGAAAGAACTGCGACAAAGGAGACATTTGCTTTTCCTCATTTTTCTGTTCATTCAGCTGTCAATAAAAGAACATTACTTGCTCACAGAAGCATAAATTGAAGAAAAATAAAACAGTGGAAAGGGAAAGTCATAATTTATTTTAAGCTTCATCTAGGGATAACCTCAACTTTTAAGAGCAGAAGATAAATCAGAGAAGCTTCTGCCCCTACCCACACGCAATGTTGTGAATTCACCAAGGCAACAGTATCCAGGACCTGTGGATCCACCAATGAGAAGCCAGCAGCAGTGGTCCTGAATACAGGCAGGTGGCAGCTGGGAATATAGACATCAGGCTGCACAAAGACAAGGCTATAGGATGCGGGGAGAAGCCAACATTGTGTTTTGATTTATACACATTCAATGCACTGGAAAAAGAACAATGTTGGACAAATGTAAAGAATGCTGGTCATTTTTTAATATCTAAAATTTTACTGATGAAGAATGACCCTCCCTCAGCTGTCTGTTCATAATTCTCAGTGGGTCTAGATGCTTCCATGGAGTACGGAGGACATTCTCATCACACCTACAACCCTCAGAGTTCACAAGCAGTTTCCACATATTATCTTAAATCATCTCTGAGGCACCAGAAAGCATGATTATCCCCCCAAGGCACACGTGTAGAAACTGAGGCACAGCCATGAAGTGACTTGCTCCATATCTTGGGTTCTGTGCCCTGTCCAGAGCCTTGCTGCCTCTAAGGACCTGGTGTTCCTCATTCACAGGGTGTGTGCTAGACGCAGACCTGAGGATGTGGCCAGCCTGGTTTTTAACACCATTGGATGAAAAGAAATGTAGGTCTCCTGCCCTCCCTTGCCAATTGAGCCTTTGCTGTGCATTGGAAAGGGCTGAATTTCTGCCGACCTGACTTAGCCCGCTGAGCCATAGTGGGACTTTTTTTTTTTTTAATTTTATTTAAACCCAAGTTAGTTTAACATATAGTGTAATAATGGTTTCAGGAGTAGAATTTAGTGATTCATCACTTATATATAACACCCAGTTCTCATCCCAACAAGTGCCCTCCTTAATACCAATCACCCATTTAGCCCATCCCCCTGCCCATCTACTCTCCAGTAACCCTCAGCTTGTTCTCTGTATTTAAGAGTCTCTTATGGTTTGTCTCCCTCTCTGTTTTTATCTTATATTTCCTTTCCTTCCCTTATGTTCATCTGTTTTGTTTCTTAAATTCCATATATGAGTGAAATCATGTGATATTTGTCTTTCTCTGACTTATTTCACTTAGCATAATACACTCTAGTTCCATCCATGTTGTTCAAATGACAAGATTTCATTCTTTTTGATTGCTGAGTAATATCCCATTGTTTACATATACACAATGGGATATATATGTACACAATGTGTATATATACACAATGTTGATAGTGCTGCTGTAAACATTGGGGTGCATGTGCCCCTGCAAATCAACATTTTTGTATCTTTTGGATAAATATCTAGTAGTATAACTGCTGGGTCAAAGGATAACTCTACTTTCAATTTCTTGAGTAACCTTCATACTGAGACATAGTCATGTTGCTGACAATGTATGGTGATACAGGCTCTTCAGTTGACTAAACCCTTGGGAATCTTCTTGTAAAATTCCCCCCATCCTCCATGAACACAGATCTGGGAAAATGGGATGGGAATCCCCTCTTTTTCCACTCACCCTTGCACTGGCCCCATTCTTCATGTTTACCAGAATAGATTGGTTGTTTCCATTTGTCACCCTTTCCCACAGCCCTCCCACCACCACACCATGCACACACAAGAAGGAACTCTTTCATCCTCTTTGTAATTCTCAGAGCCCAGCACAGCTGGGTCGGAGCTTGCTGGTTGGTCTGCAGTGAGCGGAGGATCTGCTCTACCACCCAATCACTGGCCTGGATCCAGATCTCCAGGTGCCTGGCTTGGCTTTCTGGCCTCATTTTCCTGCTTGAACCTACTCTGTACCCTGGACCCTACTGCCCTTGTTAAAGTAGTCTGGGAAAAGGATTTTCATCTTCTGGCCTTTGGCACTTCCCTTGGCTCCCAGGATGCATGGTTTCCTGGGTCTCTCCTGCTCACCTGCTCCACCTTCTGGGCTCCTCTGCTGGATCTTGCATCCTGGTGGCTCTTCCATGGCCCAGTCCTGAGCATTGCTTCTTTGTCAACACTCTCCCTGATGACCTCGTGACCCTTTATCTGCCCCCTCCACCCTCCATTACTCCAAATTTTGCATCTCCTCCTAAAGTCCAGACCCTACTGGCTGGAGACTGATGACAACCTAGAAAGCAAGTCAAACAAGGTGTACACAACCACCTGGGAACTAGCCCCCTCAAGCCCTCATTTGCTCAGCTATCAGAAAATGGCAATTTGGTCAAAAACCTTGGATCACACCCTCCTCTCTTCCATTACCTTTACCCCACATCCCAAACCCCACCAGTTCTGCCAGCTCCACCTTCAAACTGTCTCCAAGATCTGACCAATCCTCGGCACACGCCCCCCCTCCCTACCCCAAGCCCTCATGAGTACTGCCCGTGATGGCTGGGTGGCTGCAGGAGCTTCCTAACCAGTCCCTGCTTTGTCCTCGACCTACGGTCTGTGTTGCTACAACAGAGGGAGGTTTTGAACATGTGAATCAGCCACTTCACAGCCTGGCCTAGAGCCCTCCAGGAACCTCCATCAGACCATGATAAAGTCCATACTCCTTCAAATGGCCTGGTAGACCCTGGCCCTCCAGGGTGCTCCCTCTACCCTGGACCCAGATGCTCCCTCCACTCCCTTCCTACACTGCTATGGGCACATCAGCTTTTTGCTGATTATCATTGCTACTTTCAGACTTCACACTTGTCTCTTCCCTGGAGCAGCTCCCCACTCTCTCCCAACACTGCCCAGCGCATCCTCAGCCTCTTTCTGATGGTCACGTACCTCTCAAGGAGGCCTTTCTTACCACCCTTTCTAAAACTGTGCCATCCCCATTATCATCCTAACTATTAATTCCTGATGTATTATGTTTTTATTTGCATATCATCCGTTTTCTCCCAGTAGAATGCAACCCTCCCTGAGCACAGTGTTCAGTTAACTTCTGTATCCTTAGTCCCGAGAGCTGTGCCTGGAACATAATAGGTGCTCAACAAATATTAAATGAATCAAATATCGGACAGAGGTTTAATAAAATGCATCAAAATACCAATTTCCCCATTCATGATAGAGATCGGGGTTAGCAAAGTATGGCAGAGGACCAAATCCAACCTACGACCTGTTTTTGTGAATAAAATTTTATTACAACATGGACGCAATATTCATATATATAGCTTGTGGTTGCTTTTGTGCTAGCCACCAAAGTTGAGAAGTTGTGACAGACACTGTATGGGCCCCAGAAGGCTAAAGTATTTACTAACTGGCCCTGCACAGAAAAAATTTGCCAGCCTCTGATAGAGATAATACTTCCTACTTATTCTTTTGGTTTAAAAATTAATACTAATAAATGAAATAATGACTGGCTTAAAAATATTACATAGTTAGGCTCAGTCAGTTAAGCATCCGCCTCTTGATCTTGGCTCAGGTCATGATTTCACCATTTGTGGGATGGAGCTCTGCGTCGGGTTCTGCGCTGGCAGTGGAGAGCCTGCTTGGGATTCTGTCTCTCCCTCTCTCTTTCTTTTTCTCTCTCTCTGCCCCTTCCTAACTTGAGCTCTCTCTCTCTCAAAATAAATAAATAAAATATTTAAAAAATATGTTATGTAGTTAATCCATCAATGAGTATTTATTGAAAAAAAAATCAAACTGCAGAACTGTGTAGGGTAGGAAGTAGAATCCCCCTTCACCCAGCCCTGGTCTCAGCCCTTCCCAGGAGGAAGCCCCAGTAGGATCCCGATTCCCTCTAAATCACTGGCATGCGTGCACCTCTCAAATGAAAATGAGTTTAAATATTAGGACCTTCTAGACTTTTAGAATGCTATCTGTCCCTGTTCTCAGAGTTAGTTTGAATAATAAGAACCATGTGTTCCTCAAAAGGCCAAAAGAATTCCCCCAAAACACTGCCTAAATCTGGGGCCTGATTTAGGATGAGACCTCTGACTACGTCTTCAATTTTTGCAATGGAACCATCAAGGATTTAGGTCTTCTGACTCTGTAGTTAATTTTAACGTGTTTTTTTTTTAACATTTATTTTTGAGAGACAGAGCAAGACAGAGCATGAGTGAAGAAGGGACGGGGGGGGGGTGGGGGGGACAGAGAATCCAAAGCAGGCTCCAGGCTCTGAGCTGTCAGCACAGAACCTGATGCAGGGCTTGAACTCATGGACTTCAAGATGATGACCTGAGCAAAAGTTGGACACCTAACCGACTGAGCCACCCAGGTGCCCCCTCTGTAGTTAATTTTAATAATTAATTCTTGAAAGCCTCTTCTCCATTGGTAGTGATTTTTCTCATTCTTTTTTTTTTTTTTTTGGATCAAGGCTGCTAATGGTTTGCCATTGTATTTCTTATTAGTATTAGTTTTCAAAGAATTTAATTTTGGTCTTATCAAAGTTCATTGTTTGCCCATTTCATGAATTTCTGCTTTTATCTGTTAAATTTTCTTTTTCTTTTTTCTTTCTTTCTTTCTTTCTTTCTTTCTTTCTTTCTTTCTTTTTTTTAATTTGAAGCACTTGCTAGCTTTTGGACTTCATTTCCTTTCCCCTTGTTTTCTCAGTAACACAAAGTCCTCGTCCAAGTAGAAACTACTGGCAGGTGCCAAGCATGACTTTCCACTTTACCCAAGAGTGACAGAATGCCACTCTGTTTTGCTTTGATCTCCAAGGCCATATAACTTTTTCTTCTTCTTTTTTTTTTGAGTGGGATATTATTCTCTGTGTTACTTTAAGTTTTTATGTCAATTGCAGTCAGTTAACATACAGTGTAATATTAGTCTCAGGTGTATAACATGGTGATTCAATGTTTCCATACATTCTGTGTCATTCCTAATCTCTGGTTTTATTACACTGTCATTAGAAAATTAGCCTGAGTGCCTACTATTTTTTGAAATTGATTGAGACTTTTTTGTTTAAGATGATATCAATTTTTGTAGATATTCCATGTGTGCTTACAAAAATGTGTATTGGCTATTGGGTTCAAAATTCTGTAGGTTACTATTGAAATCAAGCTTGTGATTTCAATACTTAAAAGCCTATGTCATTTATTTTTGTCTATTTAATCAATCATCTTAGAAATTTGCCAGATTCTCTCATTTTGACTATTCTCACTTTGATTCAATACATTTTTCTTTATATATTTTGGTAACATTTGATACCATGTTGTTCAGGCATAAAGGCTCATTGCTATTGTTTTCACAGTTTTTTATTATAAATATAAACTGTGTCCTATTTAATTCTTTTTGACATAGAATTCTATTTTTATGATTTCATGGTTTTTTGTCTTCTGTTGTTTTGGAAGCATACAACTACCTTTGTCATCATTACTTTTGAACATTTCTGCATTTTTTAATTTTAGACATATCTTCGTACATGGCATGTGGTAGCATATTTATTTTTCATGTATCTGATGGTCTATTAATATTAATAATGATAGAAACTTAACTAAGAATTGAGTCCTACTCTTTTCAGGCCCTTTTTGAGCACATTACCTGTTATTTTATATAATGCTCAAACCTATCATATACTGTAGTTCCTCTGGTTTTCCCTTATTCACAGCTGAGAAAACTGAGAGATTGAATGCTGATGTGACTTATCCAAGATCAGAGAGCTAATAAAAGATTGGGCAGGATTTGAACTCAATTACTGTGTGAGCCACTACACATGAATAGCATTCATAATACTTGCCTTCAGTTTTATCCCTGACATCTTGATTTGCAGTGCATTCTGGGAGAATTCCTCTGTTGAGTCTTTCAGCTCCTGACTAGACCTTGAATCAGGCCCATTGTATATGAAGCACATCTGCTCAGGTTTTCACTTAAAGTTTATTTATTTATTTATTTAGAGAGAGAGAGAGAGAGAGAGCAGGAGTGGGGAGGGGCAGAGAGAGAGGGAGAGATAGGATCCAAGCAGGCTCCATGGTGTCAGCACAGAGCCCAATATGGGTCTCGAACTCACCAACTGTGAGATCATGACCTGAACTGAAACCAAGAGTCGGACACTTAATCAACTGAGCCACGCAGGCGCCCTGCTCAGGTTTTCATTTAACAACTTACTTCTAATTTTCCAGAACTGATTACTTTTGGACATAACAACTTGCTGATTTTAGCAGGACATGTGACTAGACAGGCTGACATTTAGGTTCTGAGGGTCACTTGACTTGTTAGCTTGGGTTCTTCTTGTCCCTCAAAGCAGTTGACAGCTCAGGGCACTGAGCCTTTACTTCTGCCCCAATATCCACTCTGGGCACTACCTGCAGCACAATTTCTTCTTTTACTCAAGAGTAATGTTAGAAGATTGATCTGGAGACAAATTCTAGAGTTGCCACCAAACTGATTCCATCTGCTTCAGATCTTTGAGAAAATTTTTGTGTGTCTTCTCATCTCTTAAAAGCGCCCTTCCCAGATTTCTGATGCTACTATAGACTTACTCTTTTGTGTTTCTTTGGTTGTTGCAATCAGACTCTCAGGGAGAAAAGGGGTAAATTCATGTGTTTGGTGGGTCATCTTCAACTAGAAAATCTTTCCATTTTTATTATTCACTAGTTAGAACCCTTATTACCTAAGACATCAAAAGGGAATTGTTTTGTTTCCCCAGCCATTCCTCGGGACTATATCAGGCAAATATTACCTCAGCCTAGGAAGCCAAAACCCACAGTCTTGTCACATGATGGACAGAGCCATGACACTTACCCACAGTACAAGTGGTACTGATCTCCAAAAGAGATCAGACTGCAGGTGGAGTCTCTCATACATGTGTGAGCTATGAGCTGATTCTGCTCCAGGTAAGATGCTTGTCCCTGAAGGGGTTACATGACCATTGATGCTGAAAGGTAGGTTGTAAGGTAGGTTGTAAGTGCCCAAACTCTAAATGTTAGCTATTTTTTATTTTTTACACAGATATATTCACTTGGTTCAAAATTCCAGGGGTTCAAAGTGACATATGGTGAAAATTCTCGCCTCCCCCACCCCCATCCAGTTCCCTTTCTGTGAACAGCCATGATGACCAGATTTTTAGACTTCATTCCAGAGATATTCTGTGCATGTAAAAGCTACATACATACATTTTACTCTTTAAAATAAAAACATACAAATAGTAGTACAGTCTAGTGCACACGTGTTCTACAACTTGCCTTTTTCACTCAACAAGATACATGGGCAATAAATCCATGTCTGTTCTTGAACTTCTTCATTCTTTGGTACAGTTATGGTATATTTTATTGTGTGGCTGTACTGTTATTTAAGCAATCCCTTATTGGCTGATGTTGGGGAGGAAGACCTTCTGCTGCCCTTTGAGGTCCTTCCAGCTGGACTTAGAATCAAACTGACATGAGACAGAATAACAGGAAAAAATAAAATTTAATTACGTATGTAGGAGGAATCCATGTGGACGTGGAGGTTCCATAGACAGTGAGGCACATGAAGCTTATATGAACTAAGAAGAGTGGTAAGGCCTGAGGTTATGAATGGAGGTTATGAATGCTTCCATTAGCAAGAAGGTGGAAAGAGATGTTTTGAAAAACAGAGTTGCGCTATTATTCAGATATGTTTCCTAGGTAAAAGGGACTCTCTGCTAATTGTCTCTTTCTAGTACACGCTCTCCTTTCCAATATAAACTTAGGCAGTTGAGGACCAGGAAGAGAGTTTACCTCCATCTGCTGTGTTTTGATTACTTTTAACTCAAAATACTATTCATGCCAAAGTGGCCCATCTTGACCTCTACACTGACACCTAGCTCATCTCGTCTCTACTGTTACAGTGTTGCCAGGCTGTGCTCATATCCTTTCACTTACCTGCAAATATGGAGAAATTCCTAAAGGAGAGATTGCTGGTTCAAAGGGCATTTGCATAGATGTTGTCAAATCGTGCTCTCTAAGGATTGTAGTAATTTACACAGCCACGAGTAATTTATGACAGTGCTCATTTCCTGTATCCTCAATAATACAGTGTGCTATCAAGCTCTGGGACCTTTGCCAGAGTATGGTAGGTGAAAAGTGATGTCACCTTGTAGTTTAAATGTGAAATGACTTACTGTGAGTGAGATTGAACA
The DNA here is from genome assembly GCF_018350175.1 of Felis catus. Lineage (NCBI taxonomy): Eukaryota > Metazoa > Chordata > Mammalia > Carnivora > Felidae > Felis > Felis catus. The sequence continues at coordinate 20,028,644 of NC_058373.1, forward strand.
TCATTTTATCTTTTAAGGTCTATATATGCTTCCTTTTCTTTCATTTCATATCATTTGCATGTATTCTTGTGAAGTTATTTGCTCTTTTTCTTGCAGAGGAAAATTATTCTTTAGACACGAATTGAGTTGAAATACTTTTGTAGTTTATTATTTGTTCTCTGACTTTGCTTATGGGAGATTTTCATGCGTAGATTTTTCCTCTTTACCTTTATTTTTTTATTTTATTTTTTTCAATGAACTAAGGTCAATTTACTTGGATGATATAACAGTTTTAAATATGTATGCACACAATAACATACATTTAAAATAAAGTAAACAGGGGTGCCTGGGTGGCTCAGTCCGTTGAGCGTCCGACTTCGCCTCAGGTCACGATCTCACGGTCGGTGAGTTCGAGCCCCGCGTCGGGCTCTGGGCTGATGGCTCAGAGCCTGGAGCCTGCTTCCGCTTCTGTGTCTCCCTCTCTCTCTGACTCTCCCCCGTTCATGCTCTGTCTCTGTCTCAAAAATAAATAAACGTTAAAAATAAATAAATAAATAAATAAATAAATAAATAAAATAAAGTAAACAATGAAAAGTGAAACAAAAAGATCCACAATCATAGGAAAAAACATGAATAAACTACTCAATAATTGACAAGCAGAAATAATAGACCGATTTTATGAAAAACACAATAAAGCAATCTACTAGAACTTATAGAACATTGTATTGAACAATGATACAAGATTTTTTCAAAAAAAATGCAAAACTCAAAAAAAATGTCCCATAGAGTGAGTCATAAATCTCATCTGAACCCTTTACCTTTAAATAATGGAATGTACCAATATCTGTTTTGATGGCTGCTAGGTTTTACATCATATCCAGAAAAGGCCTCCCCAGTATTTAATTCTAAACAATTATCATTATTTATTCTAGTGTTATGGTATCATGTTTGCATTTAATTATTTGATCAACTAGAATTTATCCCGGAGTCATGTGCAAGATCTGAATTTAACTTTATTTTTCTTTAGAATTTTCCTTTCCATAGTCACTTTGGAATGAGATTTTTTAATTCTCTCCTCAAAAAAATAATATCCTGTTGGTATATCTATGGGGATGGCATCACCTTCATAATTAATATGCTCTCCACTACGGATACTGTTCTGACCATGAATCTTCTTTTCCAAGAATATAGATTTCCATTTGTTCTTTGTGTCCCTAGGAGTGCTCTAAATGTTTCTTCAGATGAATTGTGCACCTAAGAAATGTTTACTCCACTGAGGGCTGATGCAATTTAAAAAGAAGAAAGAAACTAAAGGAAGGAAGGAAGGAAGGAAGGAAGGAAGGAAGGAAGGAAGGAAGGAAAGGGAGGAAGGAAGGAAGGAAGGAAGGAAGGAAGGAAGGAAGGAAAGGGAGGAAGGAAGGAAGGAAGGAAGGAAGGAAGGAAGGAAGGGAGAAACCCTGACAACTTAGATTAGCTCAACAATGTTTGCTTCCTACTCTTATAAAGGCAGGTTAGCAGGTGCCTCTCCATTCTGTGATTCAGGCATCCAGGTTCTCTCCATCCTGAGGTGGTGCTTTTAAACATATGTCCTCCAAAGCTCCTGTGGCAAGGAGACAGCACAGAGGAGTCCCCAAACTCTCAATTCCCTGCACCTGGAAGTGATATACTTCTTCCATCACATTTCACTGGCTGAATTCATCACACACCACCTAACTGCAAAGGATCTAGAAGAGTAGTTCCCTTGTGTACCTAGGAGATGGAGGAGGACATTGGGAGTCTCTCTCTCCTTCCAGCAAAACTACTAAGCAGGCATGAAGGTAAACTAAAGAAATACTCTGGTCATACAAAGGCTCAGAACAGAACATTTAATTCCAATATATCTCCCAGGAAGCTACCAGAGGGAATGCGCTACCAAAATGAAGAAGTAAACCAAGGAAGATGGTAACATAGGATGAGGAAACAAAGACTCTAACCCATGGCTGAGTCAAAGGGTATTGCCAGGAAGATGGTGAACATCCCAGGTGAGCAGCTGGCCTTTATCTGAAAGTGTGTAACCTAAAGCTACCACTCTGAGGGAAAACTCATCAGAGAAGGAACCAGCACAGAGGAAGCTATCCAAGAGGCAGAGTGGCACCTGGGCCTGGGGATGTGGGCAAACAGCCTGCATCCAACTCTGCCTGAAGCTGTACCTGTTCTTAGAGAATTCAGTCACACGAACCAACTTTTCCTTGTGCTCTAGCTGGTTAGGGTCCAATTTCCTGTCACTTGTAATAAAAACGAAAAACAAAACAAAACAAAACAAAAAATCTTCAGACTGAGGCCAGGAAACAACAAAAACAGAAGAAATAAATCTTGTCCTCAAGGAATTTTAAATATTTTGGGGGAAATTTTTATCCAGCATCAACTATTAGTTATTGCCTCTGCCTCTAGACTCTAATCTGCAAGGACTATGTACTTTTAGCTAATTTCCTTGCATTCAGTGGGTCTTAGGAACTGGACTGTTTCAGAAATGAGAACTTCCTTGTCTTGATGTTGGTACTCTTTTACAAAAGAATTCACTATTTAAACATTGTAACATTTATTCACTTTTATGAAAAAATTTTCTATTTCTTTATCCAAAGAAAAGAAACACAGATGTTTCCAAAGGTTTATTACAGGTACAAATACTGGGAACAACATTGCAGAGATCATTAAGAAAACTGTTATATACCTATACAATAGAACCCTAAATTATTTTAAATAATTTCATTAAAAATGTATTTCTGGCATTTACTTAACTTATTTAACTTATGAAAGTGGTTCATAATTTATTATTAGGTGAAAGAAGTCAGGTGACCAACCAGTTTCCTAGTTTTTAAAAATGGGCAAAACATTTTAAGTTGTTTTCTGAGTGTTGAGATTTCAAGGGAAGTTTCTTTTTTTTTCTTTTTTTAATATGAAATTTATTGTCAAATTGGTTTCCATACAACACCTAGTGCTCATCCCAACAGGTGCCCTCCTCAATATCCATCACCCACCTACCCCTCCCTCCCACCCCCCATCAACCCTCAGATTGTTTTCAGTTTTTAAGAGTCTCTTATGGTTTGGCTCCCTCCCTCTCTAACTTTTTTTTTGATTCCTTGTTTTCTTAATTTTCTGCAATCAATATGGATTAGTTTTACAAGCAAAAGGTATTTATAAGATTGTGAGTTCAAACAAAGGTATTTTGTCAGCATTAAACAGGAGAGTAAACTGCAGAAATATTTTTAGCTGGATCTCGCTACTTTTTTACAAAAGCATGTACTATTTAGACACTATAACATGTCCTCAACTTTTCAAAGAAGTTACAATTGAATGTGAGAAATTTTCTCACATTCTATAAAACATATCACGATGTGGCATAAAGCATATCACCATCATACGCAAGATGGTGTTCTTCAAAGAACTGTTAATTCACTAAGCAAGATAAAATAGATATGTTATGAATTTTTAAAAATAATTCTAGGCCTAGACGTTAACATTTATTCTTCAGGCCCTTTGTTGTTGAGATACGACTGCCAGGAGATTAAATTATGTGGGTTCCCCATGCCAAACAAATCAATGCCTCTTTAATAAAGCAACATTTGAAGTAAGAAAAAAAATGACAGGCTCATACTGAATCTTACCTGTCTGTGTTTAAATTAGAATTAGACCTATAAGTCTGAAAATGTACTGATAATTACAGATATTGCTAAGACGAGTATAAATGCCTTTTTATATCTGAATTTGATCTAAAACTACCTGTAATTTGATCCAAATTACTGGTAATGGTTTTCATTATGACTTCAGGTCTTCATAAGAGAAAATGTCCCTTAAAAAATTATTTTCTCCATCCTCCGTAAATCTCATGAAATAAAGATAACTGTGTTCCAGCAACATCTACCATATTCAAAGTGTTTGCTTTCAGGATCGTTGTTACCAGAAGACATGTACAACCTATGGTTGTTCGGAGTAAGAAAATACAAAGCAGCACTTAGTATCCTATGGTATAACCCCAAATTTCCCTAATTATCGTAAAAAAAAAAAGTAACCACAGTACCTTTTCAGTATCCTAAAACACAATTTAGTGAGAATTCATATCAAACATATCTGAGATCTAGGAACATCTTTAAATGTACCTTTAATTAATTAATTAGCTAATTAATTAATTTATATCTTTACCTCTAACATGGGGCTCGAACTGACGACCTTGAGATCAAGTGTTGCATGCTCTTCCAACTGAGCCTGCCAGGTACTCCAGAACATCTTTAAATTAAATAACATGGCATATGAGTTGCTAATACTTTGCTTACTTTATATTAATTCATTTTACCCTCTTAAATACATTTTGATGATAAAAGATACCTTTTTCCTTGCACACTTTTAATAGTTTACAGTCATCAAGTGTGTAATTGACTATTGACCTGGAGTTGCTAGTTTCAGGCTAGGATAAACTACAATCCTCATTTAACACGAGGATGGAGATATATCACCACTAGATGGTAGTATGAAGTAGTCATTAACTTCCATGTTGTTTAAACTTGGTGTTGACAGCGATATTTCTCTTCAAGGAATAAATCACTCCGAAGGCATCCTTGTCACTCCCATTAGCTCTATCTACTCCTAACTTTAATTTGCTAAATCACTCCCCCCCACCCCCCGGGATGAAGGAATGACAGCCTCTGATTCATAATGAAATCTGTTAGGTAAAGTTCTCTGGGTTAAATAAAATGAGGGCTTCTGAGGAGTGATATTAATTCCCTGTGTTCTTTCACAGTTACTTTAAAGCTCTAAAAGATATTGAAAAAGAATGCAAATAATAGTTTTCATAGCCAACTAAGCAGAAAAACCAAAATAGCATTAACAACAAACAAAACTTCACCATTCTCCATGATATATGTAGTTGACAAGCTAAAGCTTTTGTTTATTTTCATTGCTAAGTCTTGCATGGAAAGAATGTTTCTGGTAGATAGGGTGAATTTTGTTTTTATCAGTGTGGTTCAAGCAATCAGGCTCTGGTTAATACCCTATTTAATCAAAGCATTGCAGTTCCCGGCAGTTCTCTGATGGACATTACTAGTGGGCTCAGTCTCCCAGGAGAACACAATGGTTTCACTCCAGATAGCATTTGCCAACTTCACTCTGTGCTGCTGAATTTTTCCATTATTGATTGAAGAAAAAAAGAATTCTACATCATTTACGCATGAAGGTCACTCTGGTGCTAATTTGTAATATGTAGATATAGCTCCTCTCTCATTTGGAGTCAACTGGTAAGAATGACTCCATTTTCAGTGTGCCCAGCTGGCTCATTTGGTGGAGTTCTTGATCTCAGGGTTGTAGGTTCAAGCCCCATGTTCAGTGTAGAGATTACTTAAAAATAAAATCTAAAAAAAAGGATGATTCCATTCTCCAAGGCCTGAATCATTTCAGTTCAACTCCTAGTAACTCCATTAGAACCAATGTTTCAATTCTCCCCCCCCCCCAAAAAAAACCCCCAAAAATCAAACTCACACACACACACAACAAATGTTTTCCCTACAACCAACTCAGCACTGGAATGATTTGCATGAGTTCGGATAGGAAAGATAGTATAGATAGAAATCTGTTAAATAAGAAATAACACTGAATTGGTAAATACCAAAATTAAATAACTAAAAAGTTATGTTTACATTTATACTTATTTTTATACTTCCTTCATGAAAGAACACATCCCAGTAGTGATCTTTTAGTTCAGTACCTTGAGAAAAAATTCTTAGTATATTTATAAATGTATAAATAAGTCTTATTCCTTTTGGGTTGTTATAACAAAATGCCACAGTCTGTGTGGCTTATAACAAGAAACCTTTATTTCTCACAGTCCTGGAGGCTGAGAAGTCCAAGTTAAGGGTGTCAACAGATATGATGTTTGCTGAGGGCTTCCTGGTTCATAGACGGTCATCTTTATCTCTTCACATGGCAGAAGGGGCAAGGAGCTCTCTGGTGTCTCTTTTATAAAGGCATTTAGGCTCCACCCTCATGACGTAATCACCTCCTAAAGGCCCCACTTCCAAATACCCTCACATTGGGAGTTAAGATTTCAGCATATGAATTTGGGGCGGGGGGGTAGGATATGAACATTGAGACCATAAGACTATATATGTGTGTGTGTGTGTGTGTATGTGTGTGTGTGTGTGTGTGTGTGTGTGAATATATGACAGAGAGAGAGAGAGATAAAGAATACAGCCAATTTTTAATAAGAAAATATTCCATTATTTTCTCAATAACAATCTGAAAAATTGTTTACTGGCCACCATAGTTCTAAGTGTTGTGAGGAAAGCAAAGAAGCAAAAGATGGAACCTACCCTCAAGAATACATATCCACACATTCTTATTGAAGAAACTAAGCATGCATTCTTTAAAACAGTACAAGGCCTCATGTAACTAGATAGCAGATTGAAAGCCACACTGAGGGATCAGAGAAAAGAAAGTCCTCTTGAGCCAGCACAGAGAGATATGCCTCCCTGGAAGGGAAGTGACTTAAGCACTTCATGTGCTTCACATAATGTCTTGTGAGGTTCATCCATTCAATGAATATGTTTTAGAGCAAAGCATTCTGGTGTAGAAAGTGGTGGGTGCAGAGGGTTCACGATGAGGAACAGATTGGGCAAGCAGGTTGGCATCAGCCAATGGCAGACAGTTCTTGAAAGCCAGGAAAAGGAACTTTTACTCAATTTTCCTGGCTCCAAGTCAACAGACTGCTTCATAACTGCTGGGAGGGGCTGGGAGCTGATTCTCTGCCTCTACATTCCACTCCCCACTGTTTTCATGAGTCACCACTGTGCCACTGAGTGGCGGGGCCCATTGCCAAACTCTATGTGGGACTGCTACATCCGTATCTCCCCTGAAGAGCTGGTACATTGACAAGTCCCATCCCACACCCCCTGGAAAGATAGCAAGCTCAGAAGTTGGCACACGCCTTAGTTCACGCCTCTTTAAGGTGGTGGAGCTGGGAAGGTCAGAGTTACAGAAAGCTTAAGAAGAACATTCAGATGGCTAGGGACCAGGGCTGAGCAGTGGGAGCTAGACAGTCTTGATTTGGTAACTCAGGACCTGGTCTTCTATAGTTGGGGGAGAGGATTGAACCCACAGAGCTGCCAGGTGGTTTTGATTTGTGTGGGTGCGATACAAGGTCAGGAATGCCAGAAACCAACTACCAAATGCAGCAGCAATAAAAGATCTGCTGACCAAGCAAGGCTCAGAAACACAGCAATCAGGCTGTGGAATTGGTGAGGGATGCAGAAAAATACAGTCTGGTCCCAAGCCAAGTTTTTGGACATAGAAAGTCCAAGGAAGAAGAGGGAGGAAATTGTTTTTTCGTTTGTTCGTTTTTTGTTTTTTGTTTTTTCCCAGTGAACAGCTGGGGAAGGGTTAGACTGGAGAAACAATTGTCCAAACCAAGGAAAAAGTGCTTGGAGACACCATTTATTGAGTGATCTCTTCCTACCTAAGAAGTACATTACTTACATCAAATGCCAAAAAAGTATAAATTTAGGCATCTTAGAAAGGGCAGGAGAACTGTTGGTGGAATGAAAACTCATACAGCCACTCTGGAAAGCAGTGTGGATGTTCTCCACGGTTAAAAATAGAACTACCCTACAACCCAGCAATTGCACTACTAGGTACTTACCCAAAGGATATAAAAATACTGATTTGAAGGGGCACATGCACCTCAATGTTTATAGCAGCACCATCAATAATTGTCAAATTATGGAAAAAGCCCAAATGTCCATCGACTGATGAATGCATAAAGAAGATGTGGTATAGGTATACATACATATAATGTAATATTACTCAGCCATCAAAAAGAACGAAACCTTGCCATTTGCAACAATGTGGATGGAACTAGAGTGTATTATATAATAAGTGAAATAAGTCAGAGGAAGACAAATATCATATGATTTCACTCATATGTGGAATTTAAGAAACAAAACAGATAAACATAGGGGAAGGGAAGGAAAAATAAAATAAGATAAAAACAGAGATGGAGGCAAACCATAAGAGACTCTTAACTATAGAGAACAAACTGATGGTTGCTGGAGGGGAGATCAGTGGGAGGATGGGCTAAATAAGTGATAGGTATTAAGGAGGGCATTCATTGGGATGAACACTGGACGTTATATGGAAGTGATGAACCACTAAATTCTTTTTTAAAGATTATTTCTTTATTTTGAGAGAGATGGAGAGAGAAACAGAGAGTGTTTGTGGGTGGAAGGGTAGAGAGAGAGGGAGTGAGAGAGAATCCCAAGCAGCCTCCATACTGCCAGCACAGAGCCTGATGTGCTGCTTGAACTCACAAACCATGAGATCATGGCCTGAGCCAAAATCAAGAGTCAGATGGTTAACTGACTCAGCCACCCAGGTGCTCCTGAATCACTAAATTCTACTCTTGAAAACAATACTACACTATATCTTAACTAACAAAAATTTAAATTAAAAAAAAAAAAGAAAGGGCAGGAGAACATCTAGGTGCCATATTGTAGTTGATAGGAGCAAAGATAACTCTAAGTATTGGAATGTAATACTAATGTATTACTAATTGTATATACTAATGTAATACTAATGTATTAGTTATCTATTGCTGCATAACAAATTACTCTCAAAACTTAGTGCCTTAAAAAACACATTTATTTTCTCAGCATGTGTGGGTCAGAAATCTGGGCATAGTTTAGTTGAGTTACCCAGCTCAGCATTTCTTTTTTTTCTTTTTTTACGATATAATTTATTGTCAAATTGGTTTCCATACGACACCCAGTGCTCATCCCAACAAGTGCCCTCCTCAATGCCCATCACCCACTTTCCCTTGTCCCCCACCCCCTATCAACCCTCAGTTTGTTCTCAGTATCCAAGAGTCTCTTATGGTTTGCCTCCGTCCCTCTCTGTAACTGTTTTTTCCCTTTCTCCTCCCACATGGTCTTCTGTTAAGTTTCTCAAGATCTACATATGAGTGAAAACATGGTATCTATCTTTCTGACTGACTTATTTCACTTCAGCTCAGCGTTTCTTACAAGATTGCAATCAAACTGTCAGGCAGGGCTACGGTCTCATCTGAAGGTTCAGTTGGAGAGGATCCACTTCCAAGGTCACTCACAAGGTCACTCACAGGATTCCTTGTGAGCTGGTAGGATAAGGGTCTTGATTTCTCACTGGCAGGTGGTCAGAGCTGCCCTCAGTTTCTTGCCATGTGAGCTTCAGCAGCTTGCTTTATCAGATTAAATGTGCAAAGAGTCAGAAAGAGACAATGTACAAAAAAGATGGAAATTAATCTCTTATAACCTAATCTAAAAAGTGGCATCCCATCACCTTTGTTGTATTTTATTCATTAAAATCACATCACTAGGTTCAGCTCGTATACAAAAGGGTAGGGAACTATGAGGAGTGAATACCAGGAGGCAGGGATCATTGGGAGCCCCATGGAAGTGGTCTACTACTAGGGGATTGGGAGAGTAGAAATATCATGGACCACATTTGGATAGTCAGGATGAAAGTTATTTAGGGACTCAGATAATGAGCTGAGTTGTGTTCCTAGTGCAGCATCCAGAATCACAACACACTGCCATTTGAGCCATGGAGAGCTCAAGAAGGGAGGCAAGCTGGAGACCTAGATTATGAAGCATCCCATTTTGACCATGTGCAGGACATATATACTTAATTTCATTGCACACATCTGCACAGTAAATTGGTCTTCTATCTGAACAATTAAGTCTTTTCTTGAGAACTCCAAAGGACCCCTCCTGGAATGTGCATTTTTCATCAATTTATTCCTGATTCTCAGAGAACTGACTGATGAAACTGACCTTGGTCGCAGTGTTGAACCACACGGCAAAAGAAGCCACTTAGATTTTTTTTTTTTTGAGACAGAATAAGGCCTAAAAATTGTTTTGCCTTGATTGCTGTTGTTACTTTTCTAGAAATGGTCTCTTCCTATTTTAGACAGGGATGTAACATCTGCCTGTTCTCTCAAAGCTCTTGTGGGAGCCAAATGCAATAATGTTCATAAATGCATTTTGAAAAAAAAATTTAAGGACAAATGTCATATATTCAAACCACATACTGCTATTGTCATTGTTGTTGCTTCAAAATAAAAAAGGAACTGTTGGGGCACCTGGGTGGCACAGTTGGTTAAGCGTCTGACTCTTGATCTTGGCTCAGGTCACGATCTCACAGTTCATGAGTTCAAGCCCTGCATCAGGCTCTGCACTGATGATACAGAGCCTGCTTGGGATTCTCTCTCCCTCTCTTTGCCCCTCCTGCTTGTGCTCTCTCTCTTAAAATAAATGAATAAACTTTAAAAATTAAAAATAAATAAAAAATTTAAAAAAGAACTGTTTATCAGAAAAGATTGAAGCTTTCAAGACAGGTTTTGACTTCTTCCATTCCTTCTGTTCCTAGGATAGCTAATCCCTCCATCCCAACAGGAGACCTCTTCTTTATGACTTTGAGATCTGTACCTTCATCTCACCCTCCTGATGTCTGAATTCAAGACCTTATCTTAGGCCAAGTTCACAGACAGTCCTCATGCTTGTCTCCATGTGCTACTTACTTTTGCCAGATCTTTCTGAAACACTTCTTATCACCATGTCACTCTCTGTGTGAGGCACAGAACTCTCAACCCGCACTTGGGGTCTCTTGTCACCATGCCATTGTCCCTCACTGACTGATCCCCATCCCACCAGTCCCATACCCCCTCTTCCCAGATCAATGGCCCTACTGAGGTCTTGCCCCTGTGTGCCATCTCACTCTGTGCATGGAAGCAGAGGACATGGGTCTATTCTCTGATGCCTTGCACCTACCATGACTGCTCACCCTCAACTTTTCTCAGCACTTTTGTGCTGGATACATTGCAGCCCTCTTCCTGTCTTAAATATTGACTTGAAATCATTATTTGTCATTTAAAAAAAATCCTAGATGTCGGGGCACCTGGATGGCTCAGTCAGTTGAGTGTCCGACTTCAGCTTGGGTCATGATCTTGGGGTTCATGGTTCAAGCCCTGCATCAGGCTCTGTGCTGAGCATGGAGCCTGCTTGGTATTTTCTGTCTCTGTCTCTCTCTGCCCCTTCCCTGCTTGCATGTGCTCTCTCTTTCAAAATAAGTAAATAATCTTAAAAAAAGCTTTAAAAAAATCCTTGATGTCACTAACTGAAGATACATTTAATCACCACAATTGCTCAACAAAGTAAATATAATAGCCTTTATTTTATGATTGAGGAAACTGAGCCTGCACAGTTAGTAGAGGCCAGTTAGTAGAGGCCAGTTAGTAGAGGCTGCACAGTTAGTAGAGGCCAGAGCCAATACCCAAACCCAGGCCCATGTGTTCTTTCTACCCAGGGTGCCCAGTGATATCTCCCCTATTAGATTGTGAGACACCCTGTTCTCTGAGTCTTTTGACTCCCCACAAGAACTGGGGATTTTGTCCCAGGGTAGAAAACAAAGTGATATGTACAAACTCCTGACAGACACAGACATTTCTGCCACGATTTATTAAATGCTGATAAATTTTAATGGATAAAAAAGGTTAATTTGTATTTTGTGGAAAAAAAAGAAATGTTAATGAAATTTTTATAGTTCTGGTAACAATGCATGTCCATATTAAATATAAAGGCTGAAAATGTTCCATTTCTTGTAGGTTAAGTCTGACGTTGTCTATTAAATACCTACATTAAATGAAGTATCATACTGTCTTAAGATTTCTTCATTTACATGAAGAGACTCCAGGGTGTAACACTTTAATCTATAAAAAGTACTAACTAAAAGTAACCGTTACCATGGCAACACACTGCATGCATTAGTAGCCTTCAAAGGCAAAGCACTTTGGAAATGAGCATTTAAAGATACCCCAGACTAATCGAAACTCCAGGGAATGAATTTTAAATCACTTTTAATGCTTGGAGTTTCATTATTAGGTTCAGAAGTAGATCACAGAGCTTGCCCCATACATACACTATTTTTAAATTAAAGGGCAGTATTTCATCAGTGAGCAACTGCTGATTTTCTATATATATATTTTTTGAGGAGCCCAAAAATGAATTTTAAAATGTGTCGAGATGCATAAGGTCCACAATTAGCTGTGACAATTTGTCAAGAGAAGACCTAGGGGTTGTAGGGCACTCCTCCTATGTGAAGTCATACCAATAGTCAGAGCAATAAGACAATCTCGTTCTGATAGAGGAAACACAAAGAGATAAATACGGCCTACAGAAGAGCCCACAAACTACCACACATAAATCTGGGATGGGCACAGGAGAGCAGTACCACACAGACCAGAGGGGAAAGACTAATGTCTTAGCAGCAATGATTGGGAAAACCACCTCAATAAATGGACAGGACAGAGTTTGATCCCTACCTCACACTATACAAAAAAGGCAAAGTCCTATTGGAATCAATACCTACATATAAAAAGTAAAACCATAAAACTTTACAAAAAGGTGACAGGCAATGTCTTGGACACTTTGGAGAGGAGATTATTTGGACAAGATCTTTTTAAGTTTTATTTACTTAAGTAACCTCTACACCCAATGTGGGGATCAAACTTATGACCCCAAGGCAAGAGTTGCAAAATCTTCCTACTGAGTCAGCCAGGTGCCCCTTTATTTATTTATTTATTTATTTTATTATTTTTAAATTTAATTTATTTTTTTAATTTACATCCAAATTAGTTAGCATATAGTGCAATAATTATTTCAGGAGTAGATTCCTTAATGCCCCTTAACTGTTTAGCCCATCCCCCCTCCCACAACCCCTCCAGTAACCCTCAGTTTTGTTCTCCATATTTATGAGTCTCTTATGTTTTTATCCCCCTCACTGATTTATATTACTTTTGCTTCCCTTCCCTTATGTTCATCTGTTTTGTCTCTTAATGTCCTCATATTGAGTGAAGTCATAAGATATTTGTCTTTCTCTGACTAATTTCACTTAGCATAATACCCTCCAGTTCCATCCATGTAGTTGTAAATGGCAAGATTTCATTCTTTTTTATTGCCAAGTAATACTCCATTGTATATATATACCACATCTTCTTTATCCATTCATCCATCAATGGACATTTGGGCTCTTTCCATATTTTGGCTATTGTTGATAGTGCTGCTATGAACATTGGGGTTCATGTGCCCCTTTGAAACAGCATACCTGTATCACTTGGATAAATACCTAGTAGTGCAATTGCTGAGTCATAGGGTGGTTCTATTTTTAGTTTTTTGTGGCACCTCCATACTGTTTTCCAGAGTGGCTGCCCCAGCTTGCATTGCCACCAACAATGCAAAAGAGATCCTCTTTCTCCGCATCCTTGCCAACATCTGTTGTTGCCTGAGTTGTTAATGTTAGCCATTCTGACAGGTGTAAGGTGGTATCTCATTGTGGTTTTGATTTGTATTTCCCTGATGATGAGTGATGTGGAGCATTTTTTCATGTGTCAGTTGGCCATCTGGATGTCTTCTTTGAAGAAGTGTCTATTCGTCTCCTTTGCCCATTTCTTCACTGGATTGTTTTTAGGGTGTTGAGTTTGATAAGTTCTTTATAGATTTTGGATACTAACCCTTTATCTGATATGTCATTTGCAAATATCTTTTCCCATTCCATCAGTTGCCTTTTAGTTTTGCTGATTGTTTCCTTCACTGTGCAGAAACTTTTTATTTTGATGAAGTCCCAATAGTTCATTTTTGCTTTTGTTTCCCTTGCCTCTAGAGACATGTTGAGTAAGAAGTTGCTGCAGCCAATGTCAAAGAGGTTTTTGCCTGCTTTCTCCTCGAGGATTTTGATGACTTCCTGTCTTAGGTCTCTCATTCATTTTGAGTTTATTTTTGTGCACAGTGTAAGAAAGTGGTCCAGGTTCATTCTTCTGCATGTCGCTGTCCAGTTTTCCCAGCACCACTTGCTGAAGAGATTGTCTTTATTCCATTGGATATTCTTTACTGCTTTGTCAAAGTTGGCCATACGTCTGTGGGTCCATTTCTGGGTTCTCTATTCTGCTCCATTGATCTGAGTGTCTGTTTTTGTGCCAGTACCACACTGTCTTGATGATTACAGCTTTGTAAGCTTCCATACAAATTTTAGAATTGTTTGTTCTAGCTCTGTGAAGAATGCTGGTGTTATTTTGATAAGAATCGCATTGAATGTGTAGATTGCTTTGTGTAGTATTGACATTTCAACAACATTTGTTCTTATCCAGGAGCATGGAATATTTTTCCATTTTTTTGTGCCTTCTTCAATTTCTTTCATAAGATTTCTATAGTTTCACTGTATAGATTTTTCACTTCTTTGTTTAGATTTAGTCCTAGGTATTTTATGTTTTTTGGTGCAAATGTAAATGGGATTGATTCCTTGATTGCTTCATTGTTGGTGTATAGGAATGCAACCAATTTCTGTGCATTGATTTTATATCCTGCTACTTTGCTGAATTCATGGATAAGTTCTAGAAGTTTTTTTGGTGGAATCTTTTGGGTTTCCATATAGAGTATCATGTCATCTGTGAAGAGTGAAAGTTTGACCTCCTTCTGGCCAATTTGGATCAGGTGCCTCTTTAAATAAGAAATTAAATGCTGAATATGATGGATAATATCACATAAAAACTAAACATTTCTGTTCAGTGAGGTCATCTTAGTGAAAGTTAGCAGAAACAATAACCTAGGAAAGGATATATAAAATGAATAAAATTGGCAAGGGATTAATAATAGAACAACTCTGTCTGAGAGAATCCACTGCAATGATGGAAATGTTCTAGGTCTATGCTGGCTACTAGCTACTTGTGGCTACTGAGCACGTGAAATGTGATTCACATAGCTGACTAGTGTAACTGAGCTGCTGAATTCTTAATTTTACTTAACTGTAATTAATTATAATTCTAATAGCTGCATGGGACTAACGGCTATCCTATTGGGTGGCACAGATATAGAATATACAAGGAACCCTACCAATCAATAAGACAGAAAACTCAAAATTTAAATAAGCAAAAAGAAAAAAATGACCTTACCTAAACTTTTTACCTTAATTCTCCTCCATTTACATTTCCTTGCTTATCTTATTTTTCTTTTGTTGTATGTATTTCTACAATGTGCCGCAAATCCCTTTCTGGCAATGAAATGGAACCTACATACCTAGGAACAGCCCCCTTCCAGGGACCAGATACTCTGGCTGAAGCTGGCCTTACAAGTTGGGCCATCACTGACCAGTGATGAAGCTCCACACTCTCTTGTGATGTACACAGGCCCAGGTTTTGTGGAACTTGTTTATTCAAGTTCACTTTAAAGAAGAAATGAAAATATATTTATCAACTGCTTAATGAAAATCTAAGACAGTAAACAAAAGGCTCAGTGATGTTTCCAACTCCAAACAAGCTAACTTTTAAGGTGCATGTTACATTCTTTTACTTTTCGTCATGATAAATGTACTGTTTAATCCCCTTCACCTAGTCTTTAAAAAATGTTTATTTATTTATTTTGAGAGAGATAGAGACAGTGCAAGCAGTTGAGGGGCAGAGAGAGCGGGAAAGAGAATCCCAAGCAGGCTCCGTGCTGTCAGGGCAGAGCCCAACGTTGGGCTTGATCTCACGAACTATGAGACCATGACCTGAGCTGAAACCAAAAGTCAGACACTCACCAATGGATCCGCCCTGGCACCCCAATCCCCTTCACCTGTTTGACCAATCCCCCCGCCCACCTCCCCTTTGGTAACCATCAGTTTGTTCTCTATATTTACAAGTCTGTTTCTTGCCTTGCCTCTCTCTCTCCTTTTTTCCCTCTTTGCTCATTTGTTTTGTTTCTTAAATTCCACATATGAGTGAAATTATATAGTATTTGTCTTTCTCTGACTTATTTCACTTAGCTTTTACTTAGACTTATACTCTCTAGCTCCATCCATGTTGTTGAAATAGTAAGATTTCATTCTTTTTTAATGGCTGAATTATATTCTGTGATATAACTCAACATCCAAAAAAACAAATAATCCACGTGTTGCATTATTTTTGCTGTTTACATAATTAAGAAGAAATTTTAACTTTGTGTAAAGCTTTTAGCCAAAAAGAGAAATGAAGAAAGTGTAATTTATTTCTTCAACTGAACAGGAACAATATTTCAGATTATTCTTGTTCTTTCACCATTAGAGATATATAATCCAGGTAGAATGGTCCAGAGGAAGGGAACTAGTCGCAAAAAGGATGAGGGGCTCTCCATGGGAAGCCAGGAAAGAATTTAGTCTTCCATGCTGGGAAGGTGGCATTGAAGCCATGTGGCTGTGCCATACACGTCACCCAAGAGGAAATATGGATACAACAAACATTGTTTTGCTCAGAAAAACGCTTTAAGAGAGGAAATATTTCTTCCCTGTATTAGGTCACAAAAGCAGGTAGTTTACCAAGCCAGAGGTATTAAAATGAAAGATATGAAATTGTCCTTTACCCAGGACAAAAATGGCCAACAAAAATGACACCTTAAGATGGTCCAACCATTCGGCTCTCAACCAGAAAATGTATCTGAACCTCCCTGAGAGATGAGAGGAGAGGTCACATGTTTAAGTGTTTGAGTTTCAGGGATGAACAGGACAGGCAAGCTTCAGGTCCAAAAGGGTGTGAATGGAGAGGCAAGAACCAGAGCTACAGCCAAGAGTCTGCAGAGCAATTTAGCAACGTGGAGTGAGCTGTCCTGTGCAAACAGCCCTCGGGCATCAGTACTACCAAAATAAAATAAAATAAAGTAAATAAAAAGAAGCTGGAAAGTCCCAAATCTAGGCTCACAATAGATACTATTGATCTTCAAAACCCCAAGCCAAGCACTGTGGCTTCAACATATTTTTCTTGAGTTGATGAACCTTTAGAGTAAGCAAAGCTGCTATGGGAACAAGCCCTAGTGTTTTGCACAGAGCCTGGAGAACGATGCTTCTCCCTGAATGTTCTCTGGGCTGAGCACAAAGGCAACACCCATTGGTGGTCGTGGGTGCTCAGGGGTGAGGGGAACCCCGTAGAAGGGGGCTGCTTTGACCCAAGCATGGGAGAACTGCAGGGTCATCCAATTCTAAACTCTGGTTTGATTGTCTGCAAAATCTTCTGTTTCATATTTTATGATGAATAAAAATGGTTCATGTTTTCTTTCATTAAAATGCATCATGAAATTTGGGGGAAGAATAAGACAAATATACTGGGTGATTTCAAAACTAAAGCTCAGTGTCTATGGAGTTTAAAAAAATGCATCATAAAGATACATCCCATTCAGGGGCACCTGGGTGACTCGGTTAAGCATTCAACTTGGGCTCAGGGTTTGTGAGTTTGAGCCCCACATCAGGCTCTGTGCTGATAGTGCACAACCTGCTTAATATTCTGTCTCCCTCTGTCTGCCCCTCCTCTGCACTCTTTCTGTCTCTCTCTCAAAAATAAACATTAAAAAAAAAGAACTATCCCATTCAGTTCTGAAATATCGTGAAGTGATTTAATAACTATAGTAAAAATGATTTAAATGTTCAAAATAAGACTGCCTATATAAAACCTCTTGTGCAGTCATTTGACTGAACTTCCCAAATACGTTGGCCAGCCAACTGGTTAATTTATTATTTTTTTTTTTTTTTGGAACTGTAAGGATCAAACCTTTGACTTAGAAATGATCTTAGTGTAATTTAAAGCTTTGAGTCAGACAAAGCTGGGTTCACATTGGCTTCAGCCAGTCAGCGAAGTGTGGGCTTCAAGCTTCTTCACTTCTACACACCTCGGTTTCCTCATGCTTTGAAAATGAAGAAAGTGGAAATATCCATGTCTCTTCTCTTCTCCTTGCAAGGGATTGGCATCCACTTGCTGTCACTTTCTTATGCTGGTCCAGAAGAGCGGGTTCTATGATGTGACCTTCAAGGACAGAGGAAGAATTCAGTCCAAAGTTGTCACCCCAGGCCCATTCCTGGGAACAAAGATCAGTCCTGATAGATTCTAGGAGAGGAGCAAGGAAGGGAGGCCATAGCGCAGGCAGGCAAGGCAGTATTTCCCCTATCCCTGCCTCACCCTGCAGCCTTCCAAAGTCCCAGCCAACTACTTCCAGGATGTTCTTTTCCTGGAAACCCACTTTCCTCCAGAGCCCAGCTGTGATCATTTTCAGGGCCTGAGTTCTAAGGCCCTGGAGAATGTGGGAGATGGGAGAATTTTGCCCCCTCTCTCTTCTGAAATACAAAAAGAGAATTATGTATTAAAGTTATTTCAGAGCAGTGTGTTTTTTGTTTTGTTTTCATTTTTTATTGTGGTAAAATAATTTAATATAGAATTTATCATCGTAACCATTTTTCAGTGTATAGCTCAGTGGTGTTAAATACATTCACGATGTGCAGCCATCACCACCATCCACTTCCAGAACTTTTACATCTTGCAGAATTGAAATTCTGCACCCGTTAAACAGTAACTCCTCATTCCTCCCTTCTCCCATTACTTGGACCCCCATTATACTTTCTGTGTCTCTGAATTTGACTACTCTAGGAAACTCATATAAGTGGAATCATACAGTATTTGATTTTTTATGACTGGCTTATTTCACATAACACAATGTCCTGCATGAACGATAAGGTTCACCCACGTGGTAGCAGGTGTCAGGATTTCTTTCCTTTTTATGGCTGAATAAATACATCATTGTATACATAGACCACAAATTTGCAGAGCAATGTTTTTAATATGCTCAATTTTTCTTTGCCTGTATGAAGAAAAGTTATTTTCTAAAACATCTTAGGATTTTTGCTTAGTTTGTTTACAGTGTGTCTTCTGATAAATTATTTTCTTTAGCAGACAGTACAAATAATGTCAAGGAATTTGTTGGTGCTTAGATTCAATCATCCACTCATAATGTAGTAACTCCCTTCTGGTCTCTTATTTGTTTCGGGATAAAAATAGATATTTCAACCTCAGAGCAAAGAGCAGGTTATTGTATTTATTTGGTGTGTTATAATTAAAACTGTTGTGAATTCTGCAGCTTCATTTTGCAGAGGCTGAGAAAACCTTTTTTCAGTTTGGCTCAAGTAAATTCACACTTCCTTAATTCCAGTTTGTGTCTTAAGATCTAAAAATGAACCTAGGATTGAAAACAAAATGCAACCACACCATTGTGGCATGTCTGGGCTCATGCAGGAACAAAAGTGTGTATGCAACCCCTCACACGTGCCCAAATGACACATTCATAAACCCAGCTGAAGTTCTGTGACTAAATTTGAGACCAAGGACATTATTGCTCACACATGTTTTTTTCCCCCGCTTTTGATTGAGGTCGGCTCTCTGACCAGATAGTCAACTGTATTCTTACCCATGGCATTGGATTCTTGTTAGATTAATTGAAGCATTATAAGAAAGAAGAAAAAAGAAAATTTGCCAGCAAGAGGTCACTGAAGTATAATCATTGTATTTATCAACAGAGTTTTGGAGATGGCAAGAGCCTTAGAGTCTATGGGAACACTTGTCATTGGGGTGTCTATAACATAGCACTCCAATGTCCATGGGAATCTTCCAACAGATAAGGGGCACCAGATCCTTCTCTCCTGCCCCAGTGTAGCCTGCAGACTGGCACGTTGAGTTCTGGGATATTGAATCTTGATTGTCATGATGCAAGGAACTGGGCAGGGTCGGAGATCAGAGGTCATATTGTCATGGTGGCAGCAGCTTCAGTGACCATAATTGTATCCCATCAGGGCTCTTCCTGCCTACTTCCTACTTCACAACCTTCCAGAGCTTCCTAGTCCTGCTGTTCCAGAGGGTAGTGTGGGACCTAGGATGTGTTTGCGAGCACACATACCTTGAGCCAAATCAGCGTGAAGTTCAGAGGAAAATCAGGGAAAGTAACCTTGATATGGAAATAAAGTTGGGTCAGATTTCAGATCTGCTTCTTCTAGAGCATGTGGCCTTGAACAAGCACATGGCCCTGCTATGTTTTCTTTTCTTCATTTGTGCAATGAAACAGGTGTTGCCTTGCATGGTTACTCTCAAATGAGACCTGAATGTCTCTTTAAACTGTAACACACTATACATCAGAGAGGATTTTACTATTATAAACCAAAAGCCCGCCAGCCACACAAGACTTGGATTTGAAATGGCTTTGCATTTAATATTATAGCTCCCACATCACTGCCCCTTGACCCCACCCAGGACTGCTAAAAGTGACATCACCCTTCCATTCTATGCCTGGATGGACAGCAGTAGATCCAGCTTCAGGATTAGCTTAATCCAGGCATTGCAGAACTGCGTTCCGGACTCGCCCGCGGGTGGCTACATCGCATGCGCTGCTTCCAGGCAATTCTAGTCAAGGAAGTTGACAAAGGGGACTGAAACTGCCATCTCAGATTCACAGCTTCTCTGGAGCCTGAATGTCAAAGTCCACTTGACAACATCCAGGTGCTGGTGTCAGCAAAGCCATGCTTCTGTGATTAGTGTGTGAACTTTTGGTAAAGGAGGCTGGGGAGATGGTGGCATAGGAGGACACTGGGCTCACCATGTCCTGCTGATCACTTAGATTCCACCCACATCTGCCTAAATAACCCAGAAAACCGAGAGAAGACTAGCAGAATGGACACTCCTGAGCCAAGCGTAGACAAGAGGCCCACAGAAGAGGGTAGGAAGGGTGGAGAGGCAATGTGTGCTACACAGACTGGCAAGAGGGAGCTGGAGTGGTAGCCCCCCCCCCCCACTGTAAGGCAGAGCCCCCAAGTCTGGCTTGGAAAAACGGAGGGCCGGACTGCGTGAGTTCTGACAGCCAGTGGGACTTAATATCTGGAATGTTATAAGTCAACAGCTCTGCCTGGAGAGCGGGAAGGCAAGAGAACACTGGGAGGGAGAGGTGTTGAGCCCCAGAAGACAGAGTTCAGCTCGGTGGGGAACAGAGGCGCTGGCCAGCACCATCTCCCTTGCCCATCCCCCAGCCAAAATCTCAAAGGGAGCCAGTTTCTGTCACTGAACTTGCTTGCACTGTGCAAACACCCAACGCTGTGCTTCTGTAGATCCATCCCTCCGTCGGGTCTGCCTGCCTCTCTCCTGGTGCTGCAGGGCCCCTCACAAAGCAGACCACCAAGGGCAAAGTGAGCTGAGCCTGCCCACCCCCCACCCCTGTGCACCTTGCGGATACACCCCAGCTAATAAGCCAGATCCCATAGGAGCAGCACCACAAGCCTGGCAGTGTGCAAGTAGCTCGACAGGGGCCACACCACTCCACAGTGAGTCCTGCCCCTGGGAGAGGGGAAGATAAGGTACACACCAGCCTGACTGTGGCCCCAGCGGTGGGCTGGGGGCAGACATCAGGTCTGACTGAAGCCCCACCCACCAACACAAGTTACTCCAGACAACACAGGGAAAGAGCCCTGCAAGTCCGCACCAGGGACTATCCAAAATGACCAAACAGAAGAATTCCCCTCAAAAGAAACTCCAGGCAGTAGTGACAGCTAACAAATTGATCAAAAATTATTTAAACAATATAACTGAACATGAATTTAAAATAATAGTCATAAAATTAATCGCTGGGCTTGAAAAAAGGATAGAGGACAGCAGAGAGTCTATTACTACAGAGATCAAGGGCCGAAGAAACAGTCAGGAGGAGCTACAAAATGCTATAAATGACCTGCAATATAAAATGGAGGTGACCACAGCTCAGATTGAAGAGGCAGAGGAGAGAATAGGTGAATTAGAAGATAGAATTATGGAAAAAGGGGAAGCTGAGAAAAAGAGAGATAAAAAAATCCAGGAGTATGAGGGGAAAATTAGAGAACTAAGTGATGCGATGAAACGCAATATATCCATATAATAGGGATTCCAGAGGAGGAAGAGAGAGAGAAAGGGGCTGAAGGTGTACTTGAACAAATCATAGCTGAGAACTTCCCTGATCTGGGGAAGGAAAAAGGCATTGAAATCCAAGAGGCACAAAGAACTCCCTTCACATAACTTGAAACGATCTTCTGCATGATATATCATAGTGAAACTGGCAAAATACAAGGATAAAGAGAAAATTTTGAGAGCAGTTAGGGATAAACACGCTCTAACATATAAAGGGAGACTGATAAGACTAGTGACAGATCTATCTACTGACACTTGGCAGGCCAGAAAGGAATGGCAGGAGATCTTCAATGTGATGAACAGAAAAAAATATGCAGCCGAGAATCCTTTATCCAGCAAGTCTATCATTTAGAATAGAAGGAGAGATAAAGGTCTTCCCAAACAAAAACTGAAGGAATTCATCACCACTAAACCAGACCTACAAGAGATCCTAAGGGGGATCCTGTGAGACAAAGTACCAGAGACATTGCTACAAGCATGAAACCTACAGACATCACAATGACTCTAAACCCATATCTTTCTATAATAACACTGAATGTAAATGGACTAAATCCTCCAACCAAAAGACATAGGGTATCAGAATGGATAAAAAAAAACAAACAAGACCCATCTATTTGCTGTCTACAAGAGACTCATTTTAGACCTGATGACACCTTCAGATTGAAAGTGAGGGGATGGAGAATTATCTATCATGCTACTGGAAGTCAAAAGAAAGCTGGAGTAGCCATACTTATACCATACAAACTAGACTTTAAATTAAAGACTATAACAAGAGATGAAGAAGGGCATTATATAATAATTACAGGGTCCATCCATCAGGAAGAGCTAACAATTATAAATGTCTATGCACCAAATACGGAAGACCCTAAATATATAAAACAATTAATCACAAACATAAGCAACCTTATTGATAAGAATGTGGTAATTGCAGGGGACTTTAATACTCCATTTACAGTAATGGGATAGATCATCTAAACACAGGATCAATAAAGAAACAAAGGCCCTGAATGATACATTGGATCAGATGGACTTGACAGATATATTTAGAACTCTGAATCTCAGAGCAACAGAATATACTTTCTTCTTGAGTACACATGGAACATTCTCCAAGATAGATCACATACTGGGTCACAAAACAGCCCTTCATAAGTATACAAGAATTGAGATCATACCATGCATACTTTCAGACCACAATGCTATGAAGCTTGAAATCAACCACAGGAAAAAGTCTGGAAAGCCTCCAAAACCATGGAGGTTAAAGAACACCCTACTAAAGAATGAATGGGTCAACCAGGCAATTAGAGAAGAAATTAAAAAATATATGGAAACAAACAAAAATGAAAATACAATGATCCAAACGCTTTGGGATGCAGTGAAGGCAGTCCTGAGAGGAAAATACATTGCAGTCCAGACCTATCTCAAGAAACAAGAAAAATCCCAAATACAAAATCTAATAGCACACCTAAAGGAAATAGAAGCAGAACAGCAAAGACACCCCAAACCCAGCAGAAGAAGAGAAATAATAAAGATCAGAGCTGAAATAAACAATATAGAATCTAAAACATTTGCAGAGCAGATCAATGAAACAAAGAGTTGGTTTTTTGAAAAAAAAAATTCATAAACCTCTAGCCAGGCTTCTCAAAAAGAAAAGGGAGATGACCCAAATAGATAAAATCATGAATGAAAATGGAATTATTACAACCAATCCCTCAGAAATACAAGCAATTATCAGGGAATACTATGAAAAATTATATGCCAACAAACTGGGCAACCTGGAAGAAATGGACAAATTCCTAAGCACCCACGCACTTCCAAAACTCAAACGGAAGAAATACAAAACTTGAACCGACCCATAACCGGTGAAGAAATGAATCAGTTATCAAAACTCTCCCAACAAATAAGAGTCCAAGACCAGATGACTTCCCAGGGGAATTCAACCAGACATTTAAAGCACAGATAATACCTATCCTTCTGAAGCTATTCAAAAAAATAGAAAGGGAAGGAAAACTTCCAGACAAATTCTATGAAGCCAGCATTACTTTGATTCTTAAACCAGACAGAGACCCAGTAAAAAAAGAGAACTACAGGCCAATATCCCTGATGAATATGGATGCAAAAATTCTCAACAAGATACTAGCAAATCGAATTCAACACATATAAAAAGAATTATACACCATGATCAAGTGGGATTCATTCCTGGGCTGAAGAGTTGGTTCAACATTCACACATCAATCAATGTGACACATCACATTAATAAAAGAAAAGATAAGAACCATATGATCCTGTCAATCGATGCAGAAAAAGCATTTGACAAAATCAGCATCCTTTCTTAATAAAAACCCTCGAGAAAGTAGGGATAGAAGGAACATACTTCAACACCATAAAAGCCATTTATGAAAAGCCCACAGCTAATATCATCCTCAATCAGGAAAAACTGAGAGCTTTCTCCCTGAGATCAGGAACACGACAGGGATGTCCACTCTCACCGATGTTGTTTAACATAGTGTTGGAAGTTCTAGCATCAGCAATCAGAGAACAAAAGGAAATCAAAGGCATGAAAATTGGCAGAGATGAAGTTAAGCTTTCACTTTTTGCAGATGACATGATATTATACATGGAAAATCCGATAGACTCCACCAAAAGTCTGCTAGAACTGATACATGAATTCAGCAAAGTTGCCGGATACAAAATCAATGTACAGAAATCAGTTGCATTCTTATAACTAACAATGAAGCAACAGAAAGACAAATAAAGAAACTGATCCCATTCACAATTGCACCAAGAAGCATAAAATACCTAGGAATAAACCTAACCAAAGATGTAAAATATCTGTATGCTGAAAACAATAGAAAGCTTATGAAGGAAATTGAAGAAGATATAAAGAAATGGAAAAACATTCCGTGCTCATGGATTGGAAAAATAAATATTGTCAAAATGTCAATACTACCCAAAGCTATCTACACATTCAATGCAATCCCAATCAAAATTGCACCAGCATTCTTCTCGAAGCTAGAACAAGCAATCCTAAAATTTGTATGGAACCACAAAAGACCCCTAATAGCCAAAGTAATTTTGAAGAAGAAGACCAAAGCAGGAAGCATCACAATCCCATACTTCAGCCTCTACTACAAAGCTGTAATCATCAAGACAGCATGGTATTGGCACAAAAACAGACACATAGACCAATGGAATAGAATAGAGACTCCAGAAGTGGACCCACAAAAGTATGGCCAACTAATCTTTGACAAAGCAGGAAAGAATATCCAATGGAAAAAAGACAGTGTCTTTAACAAATGGTGCTGGAAGAACTGGACAGCAACATGCAGAAGGATGAAACTAGACCACTTTCTCACACCATTCACAAAAACAAACTCAAAATGGATGAAGGACCTGAATGTGAGACAGGAAACCATCAAAACTCTAGAGGAGAAAGCAGGAAAAAAACCTCTCTAACTCAGCCGCAGCAATTTCTTACTTGAAACATCTCCAAAGGCAAGGGAATTAAAAGCAAAAATGAACTATTGGGACCTCATCATGATAAAAAGCTTCTGCACTGCAAAGGAAACAATCAACAAAACTAAAAGGCAACCAACGGAATGGGAAAAGATATTTGCAAATGACATATCGGACAAAGCGCTAGTATCCAAAACCTATAAAGAGCTCATCAAAGTCCACACCTGAAAAACAAATAATCCAATGAAGAAATGGGCCGAAAACATGAATAGACACTTCTCTAAGGAAGACATCCAGATGGCCAACAGACACATGAAA
The DNA here is from genome assembly GCF_018350175.1 of Felis catus. Classification (NCBI taxonomy): domain Eukaryota; kingdom Metazoa; phylum Chordata; class Mammalia; order Carnivora; family Felidae; genus Felis; species Felis catus. The sequence continues at coordinate 20,054,187 of NC_058373.1, forward strand.
AGATGCTCAACATCACTCCTCATCACGGAAATACAAATCAAAACCACACTCAGATATCACCTCATCCCAGTCAGAGTGGCTAAAATGAACAAATCAGGAGACTATAGATGCTGGCGAGGATGTGGAGAAACGGGAACCCTCTTGCACTGTTGGGTATGCAAACTGGTGCAGTCATTCTGGAAAACAGTGTGGAGGTTCCTCAAAAAATTAAAAATAGATCTACCCTATGACCCAGCAATAGCACTGCTAGGAATTTACCCAAGGGATACAGGAGTGCTGATGCATAGGGGCACTTGTACCCCAATGTTTATAGCAGCAGTTTCAACAATAGCCAAATTATGGAAAGCGCCTAAATGTCCATCAACTGATGAATGGATAAAGAAATTGTGGTTTATATACACAATGGAATACTATGTGGCAATGAGAAAGAATGAAATATGGCCATTTGTAGCCACGTGGATGGTACTGGAGAGTGTTATGCTAAGTGAAGTTAATCATACAGAGAGAGACAGATACCATATGGTTTCACTCTTATGTGGATCCTGAGAAACTTAACAGAAGTCCATGGGGGAGGGGAAGAAAAAAAAAGAGTTTAGAGAGGGAAGAAGCCAAAGCATAAGAGACTCTTAAAAACTGAGAACAAACTGAGGGTTGATGGGGGGTGGGAGGGAGGGGAGAGTGGGTGATGGGTATTGAGGAGGGCACCTGTTGGGATGAGCACTGGGTGTTGTATGGAAATCAATTTGACAATAAATTTCATATTAAAAAAAAATCCAGGCACTCCTGTTCCTCAAGTGCCATGCCTAAAGTGTCTGCCTCATCTTCACTTCCTAGACAGCAGTATCCAGAGGAAGTGAGAAAGAGTCCTTTTCATAGCACTCTCAAAAGAAAAAGATCTTTTCTGGATTGCTGAACAAATTTTTCAGCTTGCTCACTATCCTGAATTGGATCTTATGCCAATTTGTGAACTGATCTAGGGCAAGGAGAATGGGTCACTCCTTGACCAACCATATCCCAAGATTGGGGTTGGAATCCACTTGCCCTAAGGTACATGAGAATTCCGTAGGTGGAGGTTTGGGGGAAAACTGCACAAAGCTAGAGCTCTGTTAGGAAGCAGGGAGTGATGAATGTATGCTATGTGTGCATAAAAGAGTCTGGATGAAAGTGCAGAACAGTATATCCAGTATGTTGACATTTTTTTCTTAAAAAATAGAGATAAAATTATATATATATATATATATATATTTCTTTATACACAAAATATATTTAGAGGGATAAATAAGAAACTGTTCGTGTGGCTACCTCATGGGAAGGATCTAGGTGTCCAGAGACATGGATGGGGAAAAGACTTTTCATTCTATACTCATTTATACCTTTTTAGTTTTGAGCCATATAATATATTACTGATTCAAAAAATTAATGAATTAAAAATTATTAGAAAAGTGGACTTTCAGAAGCATGAAAGTCTGATGAGACATAGGCACTTCACATGTGGACACTTTCAAGGACTTTACTCCAGATTAAGTAGGAGCTGTACCTACTTATTCATCCAAGAGCCCAGTGGATAACTGTTGGGTCAGATACACACACATACACATACACACACACACACACACACACACACACACACACACACACACATGCACACACATGCACACAGACACCATGAACATTAATTTTCAGAAGCAGTACAATCTGAGGTCAGATTGTTATCTGAACCTTGGCAGTTTGGTTCCAGAGCCTGAGTGCATAATAGCACCCTGTCCTGCCTGCATACACTCAAACCATCATACACTTCTACGTGCTCTTATGGGTACCATAAATTGCCAAGAGGTAATGCGAAATTGTCTCCAAAAAGATTATTCTGATATATTTTCCAGTGAATAATACATGAGAGTGAGTGTTTCCCTGCATTCTCACCAACACTGGGTATAATGAATTTTTAAAATCCTATAGTCAACTCTTATTATTTCTATTTTTCATCTCTTACCTAAGAATGAGGGTATGCATCTTTTCATGTTTATATTTGCTTTTTGTATTTCTTTTCCTGTAAGAAGCTTACCTATTTTTTCTATTGGGTCATTTATTCTCTTCTTTCAGACTTATAACAGTTCTTTTTTTTACTGTGAACATTTCACCATTGCTCATATATATCAGAAATATTTTGTCCAAGTTTATCTTTTGTAGGTTTATTGTACTTTTCTTTTTCTGTGCAAAGGAACTGAATTTTTATGTTCTGAGATTTATCAGTGTTTTCCTACTTAGCTTCTTTAATCTGGTGTCATCCGTAGAAGGTTCTCCCTATTAAAGATTATAAAAAACATTTATAGATGTAGATTCTTATGGTAAAACTCTAATCTTTAGTGCTTTTGAAATCTGTACACTAAATTTGCATGTGTTTGTGTATCTTAACATGGTAAGAATCACAAATAGATCATGTATATTCTTAACATAATGCAGATTTCAGTTGAAGTCATTCTGTCTTTGGATATTTACCAAAAAGTTGACTTGAATCCCCACTGCAACCTGAAAGGAAACCGACCACCCTTTCCAAGATTTCTGTGGGCTCCAGAGGGCCAGCCTGATTCTCTGCTCTGGCTGAACTCTCGCAATCCCATATATCCTACAACTCTCACCATATTCTGCTCTGTGATTTATCAGCCAGATGAGCAACTCAACCTCTTTTTCTTTGGGTTTCTTCAAAGCGACTCACACAAAGAAGAGCTTTGTATAGGGTTGGAGTGAGAGGTGAAACTTTCCTGCTGCAGCACCAACTATAAATTGGACATTAGGCATATCTGTTCATAAAGTCCTTTGGTCAACTCACCAGTTGGGAATCGCTCATTTGCAAATTTCTCCAAGAGTCTTAGGCTTCTACCAAGTTTGCTCAACCACACAACCCTCTTCTGCTTCCCTCCCATCTTTTTTCCCCTTCCCTGAAGTTCTGTTTCCTTTTCATGCCAAGCATTGTCACTCTTTCCTCGTTGGTCATTCCAGAACAAAGCACTCTTTCAGGGCTTTGCCTTCTAATCAAAGTGTTGTCAAAAACAGAGAGACCATTCCATCATTAAACACACCCTAGTACTACCTATTAAAATACTAAATCATTCTGCTATACTAAGGTTTGAAAGTCTTTACAGTAATGCAAATTGAATTTATTTCAAATGACTTCATAGAATTGATCAAGAGATCATAAGACTTCTATTCTTTATTAGTAATGAATGGAGTTTCTAAGTCAAAGGATTCTTTCTATTCTTAAATTCAGCCTTGCTTAGCCATATTGTATGTTTATTGTGATAAACTTTATTTAAGTATATATTGGGATTTTTTCAAGTTTGTTTATTATTATTATTTTTTAGTAATCTCTACACCCAATGGGGGCTCACACTCACTGCCCTGAGATCAAGAGTCACATGCTCTTCCAGCTGAGCCAGTCAGACACACTTACACCAGATATTTTCAGCTAAATCCATATGTAAGATTTAAAAATAGGGTGCTTTGTGAGTGCGCATGTGTGTGTGAGGGCCATCTGAATCAGGTTTTAGATGCCAAAATGCATTAGCTCAGGCAAATAAATTAGTAAGTTTTCTTTACTCCTTTCTTCTTTAGAACAGCTTATCAAATGGCATTGGAATAATCTTTTCTTAGAGAGGCTGTATTATATCACTAGACAGAACAAGGAAAATTACAAGAAACAAAGAGGGAAAACAAACCTTACCTATAAAGGAGCAAAGATAAGAATTACATCAAACTTCTCAGAAACCATGTAAATGAGTAAAAAATGGAGTGAAATATTTAAATAGAAAGAAAACAATCTAGGATTTTGTATTAAGTGACATTACTCTTCAAAAGTAAAGTAGAAATAAAGACCACACCAAAAAAAGAAAAAAGAAAGAAAGAAAAGAAAAGAAAAAGAGGAATTTTGTTTCCAGGAAACATGCTTTGCAAGAAATGTTTTTAAAAAGATCTTTGGAGACAAGGAAATTAATATAGTCCAGAAACCTGGATCTACATAAAGAAAAGAAAGGCATTAGAGAATTAATAAATGAGAGTAAAAGAAAATTTTTTATTTTTCTTATTGTTAATTTAGCTCAGAGATAAGTTTGTACAAAATAATAATATGCATTATACAATAATTATATAATAATATAATCAACAATATATTTGTTGAATAGATGAAATATATAACATATATTTAATAATATAATAATATATATCAATAATATATTAGATGATTAGAGTTTATGTATAAGTGAAATGAATGACGGAATGTTGTAAGGAATGGGAGGGAGGAGTTGGAAAGACTCTGTTATAAGGTACCTGCACTACCCATGAAGAAGTACCGTGCTAACTGAAAGTGGACTTAGACTAACAGTAAATGTGTATGGTGAACTCTAGAATAGCCATTGAAAAATGTTTTTAAAGTATAATTGATATGCTAAGGGAGGAAAGAGAATGGAATTTACAAAATGTTTGATTAAACCAGAGAAGATAGAAAATGTGAATACAAAACACACACATGCACACACACACACACACACACACACACAAAACAAAACAAAACAAAATGAAAAGCAAAGAACAAAGGCAATGAATAGAAAGCAGTTACAAGTATGGTGGATATGAATCCAACTGTAATGATAATCACTTTAAATGTGAATGATCTAAATATAACAATTAAAAGAGAGTATCAGAGTAGGTAAAAAAAAAAGACTCAGCTATATGTTGTCTATAAGAAAATCACTTCAAATATAAAGATACAGATGGATTAAAAGAAAAGGGATGGATCAACAAATGGTGCTGAAATATTGTTAATCCACAGTTAATGCACACACAAAACAATGAAGTTGAACCGTTACCATAAACTCTTAGAAGAAAACAGGAGAAAAGTTTCAGGAAATTGAATTTGACAAAAGATTTCTTGGTATGGCACCAAAGCCATAAGCAACAACAACAAAAATGAATAGACTACATCAAAATATAAAACTTGTGCATCGGGGTCCCTGAGTGGCTCAGTCAGTTAAGCGTACAATTCTTGGTTTTGGCTCAGGTCATGATCTCACAGTTTCATTGGTTCAAGCCCTGCTATTAGCACAGAGCCTGCTTGGGATTCTCTGTCTCTCTTTCTCTGCCACTCCCCCATTTGCATGTCTCTGTCTCTCTCAAAATAGATAAATAAAAAAAATTGTGCATCAAATGATGCTATCAGAAGACTTGAAAGACAACACTCAGACTGGGAGAAAATATCTGCAAATCACATATCTGATAAGAGAATAATATCCAGAATATATGGAAAACTTTTAAAACTCAACAACAAACCATCCAATTTAAAAGTGGGCAAAGGATTTGAATAGATATTTCTCCAAAGATGATATACAAATAGCCTACCAGAACATAAAAAGATGCTCAAATCACTGGTCACTAAAGGAATGTAAATCAAAACCACAATAAGATACGATTTCACACATATTAGAATGGCTATTATTAAAAAAAAAAACAGGAAAATGTGTGGAGACATTAGAACCCTTGTACATGGCTGGTAGGCATGTTCAGTGGTGCTGCCACTGTGGAAAACAGTATGGAGTTCCTCAAAAAATTAAGCACAATTATCATTTGATCCAGCGATTCCACTTCTAGGTATATACCTAAAAGAATTGAAAGCAAAATTCAAACAGATATTTGTATACGAATATTCATAGCATTATTCACAATAGACAAAAGATAGAAACAACCCAAACATCTATCAACAGATGAATGGATTTTTTAGAATGTGATATATACATATAATTAAATATTATTAATCCTTAAAAAGGAATGGAATTCTGATACATGGCACAACATGGAAAACTCCCAAAGTGACATAAGTCAGACAGAAGACAAATATTGTATGATTTTGCTTACATAAGTGTTTTAGTTAGGTATGACTGCTATAACAAAATACCATAATCTAGGTGGCTTGTAAACAACAGAAATGCATTTTTCATAATTTTGAAGGCTGGAAAGTCTGAGATCAGAGTGCCAGCAAGGTCAGTTTCTGGTAAGAGCTATCTTCCAGGTTGCAGACTGCTGACTTCGCATTGTATCTTCATGTGAGAGAGAGCAGAGCAGAAGAAAGCTCTCTCACGATTCTTATAAAGGGCATTAATCTCATTCATGTGGGCTCCTCTCAAAGTCTCCACCTCCTAATACCATCACACTGGGAGGTAAGGTTTAACGTAAATTTTGAGGGAACATAAAAATTGAATCCATAACATTGAGATACCTAGAATAGGCAAATTCACAAAGACAGAAAGTATAATAAAGATTATTACAGGTTGATGGGAGGGAATAATGAGGTGTTATTGTTTAATGAGTATAGTTTCTGTGATCAATGTTTCCATGATGAAATACTTCTGGAAACAGTGGTGATAGTTGTACATTGTGAATGTATTCAATACCACTGAATTGTACATTTAAAATGGTTAAAGGTAAATTTTATGTTATGTATATTTTACAATAATAAAAAAAATTTAAATGAATGTAGAAAAACATACCATGCTAACACTAAGAAAGTTGGAGTAGCCACATTAATTTCACACAAAGCAGGTTAGAAATCAAGGAAAATTTTCAGCGATAAAAGGGGTCATAATGATAAAGGGATCAATTCTCCAAAAGACCTAACAATTCTTAATGTAAATGTACCCAAAAAGAGAGCATCAAAATATATGAGGAATGATAACTAAAAGAGAGCAGGGATGGGTATACTAATATGAAGTTAGGCCTCAAAACTAGTCTTAACAAATTCAAGAAGATTGAAATTATACCAGGTATCTTTTCCAATCACAATGGAATGGAACTAGAAACAAATAGCACAGGAAAAACTGGAAAATCCACAAATATGTGGAAGTTAAATAGCACAGTCTTCAACAACTAGTGAGTCAAAGTCACAAGGGAAATTAGAAAATATCTTGACACAAATGATGGGGTGCCTGGGTGACTCAGTTAGTTAAATGTCCAACTCTTGATTTTGGCTCAGGCCATGATCTTACTGTCCTGAGAGCAAGCCCTGTATCAATCTCCATGCTGAGCATGGAGCCTGCTTGGGAATTCTCTCTCCCTCTCCCCCAACACTCCCCCAATCCCTTTCTCTCTTTCTCTCTCTCCTCTCTCAAAATAAATAAATGAACATTTTTTCAAAAAAGAAAAAGAAAATATCTTGAGACAAATGAAAATGAAAATACAATATACCAAAACTTAGGGGATGCAGCAAAGGCAATACAAACAAGGAAATGGATAGCTAAAATGTCTATATTAAAAAAGAAGAAAGATCTCAGATAAATAACCTAACTTCACACGCAAAGAAACTATAAAAGGACAAAGTAAGCTCAAAGGTAGCAGTAGGAAAAATCAGAATGGAGATAAACAAAATAGAGAATAGAAAAGCAATAGCAAAAAAAATCAATGAAACTAAGAGTTATTCTTTTTATCAGCAAAATTGACAAACCCTTACCTAGATTAACTAAGGAAAAAAATACTAAAAAACTTAAATCAGAAATGAAAGAAGAGACATTACAACTGATGTCACAGAAATTAAATGGATTATAATGATTATAAGAGAATACTATGAAAAATCTATGCCAACAAATTGGATAACCTAGAAGAAATGGGTAAATTCCTAAAATCACACAACTGACAAAGAATGAATCATGAAAAAATAGGAAATTTGAAAAGTATATAGTCAAGAGTTAAATCAGTAACCAAAAACTTCACAACAAAGAAAAAGCCCTTGACTGGATAAGTTCACTGAAGAATTCCACCAAACATTTAATAAAGAATTAACACAGGGGCACCTGCATGGCTCAGTCAGTTAGGTGTCCAAGTCTTGGTTTCGGCTTAGGTCATGATCTCACGGTTCATGAGTTTGAGTCCTGCATCTGGCTCCTCACTAATAGTGCAGAGTCGACTTGGGATTCTCTCTCTCCTTCTCTCTCTCTGCCCCTCCCCCACTCATACTTGCTCGCTTATTCTCCCTCTCTCTCAAAATAAATGAATAAACATTAAAAATATCTTAGACACAAAATGGAATGGACATAAATAGAAAGGCATCCTATGTTCATGGATTGGAAGACTTAATATTGTTAAGATGTCCACACCATACAAAATGATCTACAGATTTAATGCAATCTCCATCAAAATTCCTATGACATTTTTTGTCAGAAATAGACATTTTTGTCTTAAAATTATATGGAATCTTGAGGGACCCTGAATAGCCAAAACTATTTTGAAAAAGAGGAATGAAGTTGGAGAAGTCATACTTCCTGATTTCCAAATATAGTACAAAGATATTGCAATCAAAACCGTGTGGTATTTGCATGAAGACAGACAAATAGACCACTAAAATAGAATAGAAACCCCAGAAAAATACCTTTACAAATATGATCGACAAGATCTTCAACAAGAGTGCTGAGATGACTTGATGGGGAAAGGATAATATCTTCAACAAATGGTGTTGGAAAACTGGATATCCACATGCAACAGAATGGAATTTTATCTTACACCATTAAAACACTCCTTTTTTTTTTCTCAACCACTCTGTCTCCCACACACTTCTGGCCACCCAATGTATTGATTTGTCTACAGCAGCCAATTCTCTAGTTCTTGGTAGATGCTGATTGATTGGTGTCCTACAACCTAACTCAGTTCTCACACTAACCTTCCTGTAGTTAGCACAGACCCCATAAACTAAGGGCTCAGTCTCACAACTCATATGCCAGTCACAGCTCCCAAGTTGTCACCTATACTTCTGACTAATTGCCTATAAATTGGAGTTTCCCCTCCCCTCCCACAAACTAGAGTGGCTCACAGAACTCAAGAAAACACTTACTTACATTTACCATTTTATTATAAAGGATATAACTCAGAAACAGCCAAATAGAATAGAAGCATAGGATGAGTATGTGGAAAGGGTTGTGGAGCTTCAATGCTCTCTCCAGGCACACTACCCTTCTAGTAACTCCATGTGCTCACCAAACTGGAAGCTCTCCAAACCCCTTCAGTTAGACTTTTTTATGGAAGCTTTGTTACATAGGCATGATTGATTAAGTCATTTGCCCATTGTTGATTACATTGATCTCTAGCCCCCTTCCCTTTTTTGGAGGTCAGGAGGTAGGGCTGACATTTCTAATTACATGGTTGGTTCCCCTGGAAAACATCACCCTTCCCATTCCTGTGGGGTTTCTAAAAGTCATCTCATTAACAGAAGCTCAGGGTGTGGTTCAAAGGGGCTTTTTATAAAAAAACAAAAGTGAATCTTTCACCTTTATCACTCTTACCACTTGGGAAATTCCAAGGATCTTAGTAGCTAAGATCAGGAAAAGGGATGGAAACCAAATAAATATATATACAAATCACATTATTACACCATCTACAAAAGTTAACTTTAAATGGATTAAAGACCTAAAACTATAAAATTTCTAGAAGAAAACATAGGGAAAACTTCATGACACTGGGTTTGGCAATGATTTCTTGGATATGACAACAAAAGTACAGGCAACCAAAACAAAAATAGACAAATGGAACTACATCAAACGTCAAACTTTTGTTCATCAAAGGATTCAGAATGAAATGAAAATTTCTGAATATTTGAATCATTATATTGTACACCTGAAACTAATATAGCACTGTATGTTAATTATTCTTGAATAAAAGAGGAATATTATGAACAACTTTATGCTCACATATTTGACAACGTAGATGAAATGGATCAATTCCTTAAAGACACAATCTACCAAAACTCATACAAGGAGAAATAGATAACTGAATATACCTACATCTTTTAAAGAAGTTGAATTCTTAATTAATAATCTTCACAACGGAAAACATCTAACTCAGATGGTTTCGTGTGTGAATTCTATTAATCATTTGCATAAGATGTAATACCGATAATCTACAATCTATTCCAGAAAATCAAAGCAAAGAGAACACTTCCTAACTCCTTGTGTAAAGCCAGCATAACACTAATACCAAAACTAGACAAAGACTTTATAAGCATATAAAATTACATGAACAAACGGAGGGCTGATGGGGGTGGGAGGGAGGGGAGGGTGGGTGATGGGTATTGAGGAGGGCACCTTTTGGGATGAGCACTGAGTGTTGTATGGAAACCAATTTCACAATAAATTTCAAAAAAAAATTACAGACCAACATTTCTCATAAACATAGACATTTATAATTGTTAGCTCTTCCTGATGGATAGACCCTGTGATTACTATATAATGCCCTTCTTCATCTCTTGTTACAGCCTTTAATTTAAAGTCTAGTTTGTCTGATATAAGTATGGCTACTCCAGCTTTCTTTTGGCTTCCAGTAGCATGATAAATAGTTCTTCATCCCCTCACTCTCAATCTGAAAGTGTGCTCAGGTCTAAAATGAGTCTCTTGTAGACAGCAAATAGATGGGTCTTGTTTTTTTATCCATTCTGATACCCTATGTCTTTTGGTTGGTGCATTTAGTCCATTTACATTCAGTGTTATTATAGAAAGATACAGGTTTAGAGTCATTGTGATGTCTGTATGTTTTATGCTTGTAGCGATGTCTCTGGTACTTTGTCTCACAGGATCCCCTTTAGGATCTCTTGTAGGGCTGGTTTAGTGGTGACGAATTCCTTCAGTTTTTGTTTGTTTGGGAAGACCTTTATCTCTCCTTCTATTCTAAATGACAGACTTGCTGGATAAAGGATTCTTGGCTGCATATTTTTTCTGTTCATCACATTGAAGATCTCCTGCCATGCCTTTCTGGCCTGCCAAGTTTCAAAAGGGAGATCAGTCATGAGTCTTATAGGTCTCCCTTTATATGTTAGGGCACATTTATCCCTTGCTGCTTTCAGAATTTTCTCTTTATCCTTGTATTTTGCCAGTTTCACTATGATATGTCGTGCAGAAGATCGATTCAAGTTACGTCTGAAGGGAGTTCTCTGTGCCTCTTGGATTTCAATGCCTTTTTCCTTCCCCAGTTCAGGGAAGTTCTCAGCTATGATTTCTTCAAGTACCCCTTCAGCACCTTTCCCTCTCTCTTCCTCCTCTGGGATACCAATTATGCGTATATTATTTCTTTTTAGTGTATCACTTAGTTCTCTAATTTTCCCCTCATACTCCCGGATTTTTTTAATCTTTTTCTCAGCTTCTTCTTTTTCCATAATTTTATCTTCTAGTTCACCTATTCTCTCCTCTGCCTCTTCAATCTGAGCCGTGGTCGTTTCCATTTTATTTTGTATCTCGTTTAAAACGTTTTTCAGCTCCTCCTGTTCCTTAGCCCCTTGATCTCTGTAGCAAGAGATTCTCTGCTGTCCTCTATACTGTTTTCAAGCCCAGCGATTAATTTTATGACTATTATTCTAAATTCACTTTCTGTTATATTATTTAAATCCTTTTTGATCAGTTCATTAGCTGTTGTTATTTCCTGGAGATTCTTTTGAGGGGAATTCTTCCGTTTGGTCATTTTGGACAGTCCCTGGAGTGGTGCGGACCTGCAGGGCACTTCCCCTGTGCTGTGGTGTATAACTGGAGCTGGTGGGCAGGGCGGCAGTCAGACCTGATGTCTGCCCGCAGCCCACCGCTGGGGCCACAGTCAGACTGGTGTGTGCCTTCTCTTCCCCTCTCCTAGGGGAGGGATTCACTGTGGGGTGGGGTGGCCCGTCTGGGCTACTTGCACACTGCCAGGTTTGTGGTGCTGGGGATCTGGCGTATTAGCTGGGGTGGGTAGGCAAGGTACACGGGGGGCAGGAGGGGCAGGCTTAGCTCGCTTCTCCTTAGGTGATCCATTTCAGGAGGGGCCCTGTGGCAGCAGGAGGGAGTCAGACCCGCTGCCAGAGGGGTGGCTCCGCAGAAGCACAGCGTTGAGTGTTTGCGCAGAGCAAGCAAGTTCCCTGGCAGGATCTGGTTCCCTTTGGTATTTTGGCTGGGAGGTGGGCAAGGGAGATGGTGCTGGCGAGCGCCTTTGTTCCCCGCCAAACTGAGCTCTGTCGTCCCTGGGCTCAGCAACTCTCCCTCCCTTTGTCCTCCAGCCTTCCTGCTTTCCGAGCAGAGCTATTAACTTATGACCTCCCAGATGCTAAGTGCTGCTTGCTGTCAGAACACACTCCATCCGGCCCCTCCACTTTTGCCAGCCAGACTCGGAGGCTCTGCTTGGCCGGCGGGCCACCCCTCCGCCCTGGCTCCCCCCCGCCAGTCGGTGCAGCGCGCACCACCTCTCCACCCTTCCTACCCTCTTCCATGGGCCTCTCGTCTGCACTTGGCTCCGGAGACTCCGTTCTGCTAGTCTTCTGGTGGTTTTCTGGGTTAGTTAGGCAGGTGTAGGTGGAATCCAAGTGATCAGCAGGAAGCGCGGTGAGCCCAGCATCCTCCTATGCTGCCATCTTCTGAAAAGCCAATAAAGTTAAATTTTAAAAAAGAATTGGAATTTATTTTAATGGAGATATAATTGACATATAGCATTATGCTCATTTCCAGTGTCATATAATAATTCAATATTTGTATATGTTGCAAAATGGTCACCACAATAAGTTTAATTAACATCCATTATCACACATAGTTAGAATTTTTTTCTTTTGATGAGAACTTTTAAGATCTACTCTGCTAGCAACTTTCAAATATACAATATAGTATTATTAACTATAGTCACCATGCTGTACATTATATCCCTATGCCTTATAACTGGGAATTTGTATCTTTTGACTATTTTCACCCATTTTGCTCACCCCACACCACTGACCCCTGGCAACCACCAATCTATTCTCTGCATCTAGTAGTTTGGGTTTAGGTGTTTTTGTTTTTTGTTTTTTGTTTTTTTGGTTTGCTTTTGTTTTAGATTCCACATACAAGTGACATCATAGAGTACTTGTCTTTATCTTCCTGACTTATCTCATATGGCATAAAGGCCTCAAGATCCATCCATGTTGGCAGAGATGGAAAAGTGGGGTAAGAGGGAGCCGTGTGTCCACAGAAGTCTCTGAGAGAGCCTCCACAGAGGAGCAGAAGGAAATGGAAGATAAAGTAACTAGTCCAGAGAAAGCTGAAGAAGCAAAATTAAAAGCAAGGTATACTCATCTAGGACAAAAGCTTGGAGGTTAAAATTTCTTAAGGAAACGATAATATAAAAGGCAAAAATATTTTGATTCTGGGGTTACAATATGGCTAAAGCAAAAATCAATAAACCACTTCCTACTGCAGCTCTGGATAAGACAGAAGTTACTGGTGACCACATTCCCATTGCACAGGACCTACCTAAATGGAAACCATCCCTTGTTACTAGCAAGCTGTTGACTGATTAAAAATGCTGAATTGGAAAAAAAAATCCATCCATGTTGTTGCAAATGACAATGTTTCATTCTTTTTTATGGCTGCATAATGTGTGTGTGTGTGTGTGTGTGTGTGTGTGTGTGTGTGATTTTCTTTATCCACTCAATCATCAAGGAATGTTAAGTTGCTTGCATATGTTGGCTATTGTAAATAATACTGCAGCTAACATGGGGGATGGTGGCCCAGAGATCTTTTTGAGTTAGTGTTTTTGTTTTCTTTGGCTAAATAACCAGAAGTGGAATTGCTGGGTCATATGATGTTTCTATTTTTTAATTTTTTGAGGAATCGCCATACTATTTTCCATATGTAAATATAGCATTTACATCCCCACCAACAATGCATGAGGGTTTCCTTTTCTCTACATCCTCACCAACACTTGTTATTTCTAGTCTTTTTGATAATAGCCATTTGGTGTGATATTTCATTGTCATTTTGATTTGCATTTCCCTGATGATTACAGATATTGAGCACCTTTTCATGTACGTGTTGGCCATCTGTGAATAATTAGAACTTGAAATTAAAAATACACGCCATTTAAATGGGCACCAAAAATTGTAATGCTTAGGAATAAGTTTAACAAAATATGTAAATTATTTATATGAAGAAATCTAAAAAATTTTGATGAAAGAAATCAAAGAAGATCTAAATAACAGGATAAATACTGTGCATGAATGGATGAGATATTTTTTAAATACCAGTTCTTCCCAATGTAATGTATAAATTCAATGCAACCCCAATCATAATCTTGGCAAAATATTTTGTGAGTATTGCAAATTCAATTATGAAGTTTCTGCACAAAGGCAAAATATTTAGAATAACCAACACAGTATTACAGAAGAAAAACAAAGTCAGAGGGGTGACCATACTTGACTTCAAGACTTACTATAAGTGGAACTAGAGTGTATTATGCTAAGCAAAATAAGTCAGTCAGAGAAAGACAAATATCATATGATTTCACTCGTATGTGGAATTTAAGATACAAAACAAATGAACATAAAGGTCTCTTCCTTAATAATATAGAAACAGAGAGGGAGACAAACCATAAGAGACACTTAAATACAGAGAACAAACTGAGGGTTCCTGATGGGGTGTTAGGTTGGGGGAAGGGCTAAAGGGGTGAGGGGCATTGAGGAGGATACTTGTTGTGGTGAGCAATGGGTGTTATTTGGAAGTGATGAATCACTAAATTCTATTCCTGGAATTATTATTACATTATATGTTAACTAACTTGGAATTAAACTTGAAGAAAAAAAAAGACTTACTATAAAGTTTACTATAAAGTTACAGTGACCCAGGCAGAGTGGTATTGCTTGATAGATAAATAAGTCAATGAAACAAAACAAAGAGTCCAATAAAAGTTCATACAAACACAATAGATTGTCTTTGACAAAGAAGCAAAGGCAATTCAATGGAGAAAGGATAGACGCTTATTAAACAAATGGTGTTGGAAAAATTGTAAATTCATATGCAAAAAAAAAAAAAAGAAAAAGAAATAGAGTGGCTGAGTGAATTAAAAAAAAAGACACAGACCTAATACCCTTCACAAAAATTAACTTAAAATTAAACCTAAATGTAAAATGCAAAACTGTAAAACTCCTAATAGATAACAGGAAAAAATTTGAAGCGACCTTGGTTTGGCAATGACTTTTTAGATACAACACCAAAAACTCAATCCATGAAAGAAAAAAAAATTCAGTTATTCCAAAGGAAATAACAAGATAAAATCTCTGGGGAAAAAATCTTAGTAAAATAGAGACAATAATTTACCTGATAAGGAGTTAAAAGTAATGGTTACAAAGATGCTCACTAAACTGGGGGAAAGAATGGATAAACACAGTGAGAACATCAACCGAGATGGAAAATATAATAGAAATCATAGAACTTCTGAACTGAAAAATACACTAGAGGGGTTCAACAACAGACTAGATGAAACATAAGAAAGAATCTGTTAACTCAAAGATAAGGCAGTGGAACTTACCCAATCAGAGCAGGAAAAAGAATGAAAATGAAAAAAAAAAGAGAAAGAAATAAAAAAGAAGATAGGTTAAGGGAAAAAATGGGACAACATCAATTGGACTGACATTCACAACATAGGGCTCCTAGAAGGAGAAGAGAGAGAGAAATGGGCAGAAATCTTATTTGAAGAAATAATGGCTGAAAATCTCCCTAACCTGGGGAAGGAAATGGCCATCCAAATCCAGGAAGTTCAGAGAGCTCCAAATAAGAAGAACCCAGTAACTTTGCCATTAAAATGACAAAAGTTAGAAACAAGGAGAGAATATAAAAGCAGCAGGAGAGGGGCACCTGGGTGGCTCAGTTGGTTGAACGTCTGACCTCAGCTCAGGTCATGATCTCACAGTTTGTGAATTTGAGCTCTTCATCAGGCTCACTGCTGTCAGCCTGTCAGCACAGAGCCTGCTTTAGATCCTCTGTCCCCCTCTCTCTGCCCCTCCCCAACTAGTGCTTTCCCCAAAAATGAATATTTAAAATTAAAAATTAAAAAAGCAGTAAGAGAAAAAAGACTTGTTACATACAAGGGAACCTCCATAAGACTATCACTAGATCTTTCAGCAGAAACTTTGCAAGCCAGAAGAAAGTAGTACAATATTTTCAAAATATTGTGGAAAAAGCTTCTAGGTTTTTAGGTTTGCAAATAAGTTCTTTTGAGTAATACACAAAAGATAAAGAGAAAGGAATATAAGCACACCACTAAAGAAAATTGTCAAACCACAAAAGTAAGGAAACAAGAGAAGAAAGGAATGGAGAAGAACTATGAAAACAGCCAGAAAACAATTAACAAAATGGCAGTAAGCACATTCCTATCAATCATTACTTTAAATGTAAGTGGACTAATTCTCCAATCAAAAGACATAGAGTAGCTGAATGGATTTCTTTTCAGAAATATCCATCTATATGTTGCCTATAAGGGACTCGCTTCAGATATAAGGACACACAAAGACTGCAGGTAAAGGGGTAGAAAAAGATATCCCATGCAAGCAGAAACCAAAACAAAGCTGGAGTAGCTATACTTATATCAGACAAATAGACTTTATTTTATTTTTTACAGGGTTTTTTTTTTTGAAGGAATCATCATCATCATCATCATCATCATCATCATTCCTACACAAAAACATAAAACTTGAATGGTTCTAGATTTTTCCTCCTGTTGGGTTGTGGCCACTTCCTCACTGGGAGGGAAAAAGTACATCCATATTGGTTTCTCTGAGGACCCCGTGCAATTCAAGCAACAAAACCACAACTTACCAATTTTAAAGCCATTCATTCCTAAAGATTCCTTTGTCCTCCTCATATTTTCAGGAATAGTGTAGCTATGTTCCAGAACATATTGGCAACAGTTCTGAATATGCTCCCAAGTCCACACCAAACAGGAAACCAAGAATGTTCTTGGATCTGTTCTCACTTTCGCCCCTCAAGAACTCAGGAGTTCAACAAGACAAATAGACTTTAAAACAAAGACTGTAATAAGAGACAAAGAAAGGTGTACATTATGATAAAGTGGTCAACCTAACAATAAGCTATAACATTTTCAAATATTTATGCATCCAATGTAGGAGTGCCTGAGTATATAAAGCACACATTAACAGAGTGAAAGGGAGAAATAGACAGCAACACAATACTAGCAGGATACTTTAACAACCCACTTACATCAATGGATAGATCCTCCAGACAGAAAATCAATAAGGAAACATTGGCTTTAAACAATACATTAGACCAGATGGACTTAACAGATATTGACAGACCATTCCAACCAAAGAATACACATTCTTCTCAAGTATACATGGAGCATTTTCCAAGATAGATCATATGTTAGACCACAAAATAAGTCTTAATACATTGAAGAGAGCTGAAATCATATCATGCATCTTTTCCAATCACAATGGTATGAAACTAGAAATTAATTACACAAGTAAAAGTGGAAAATTCACAAATATGTGGAGATTAGACCATGCTACTGACAACTAATGCTTCAAAGAATAAATCAAAGCAGAAGTCAAAACATGCTTTGAGACTAATGAAAATGGAAAAATAACATATCAAATTTTATGGGATGTACCAAAGGCAGTTCAAAGAGGGAAGTTAACAGCAATAAATGCTTATGTCAAGAAATAAGAAAAGACTCAGGGCACCTGGGTGGCTCAGTAGGTTAAACATCTGACTTCAAATCATGATCTGCCAGTTCATGAGTTTGAGCCCCACGTCAGACTCTCTGCTGACAGCTCAGAGCCTGGAGTCTGCTTCAGATTCTGTGTCTCCCTCTCTCCACCCCTCCCCAGCTCGCACTCTGTCTCTCTCTCAAAAATAAATAAACATTTAAAAAAAGAAGAAAAGTCTCTGGGAATGCAAGCTGCTGCAGTCACTCTGGAAAACAGTATGGAGGTTCCTCAAAAAACTAAAAATAGAACTACCCTATGACCCAGCAATTGCATTACTAGGCATTTATCCACGGCATACAGGTGTGCTGTTTCAAAGGGACACATGCACCCCCATGTTTATAGCAGCACTATCAACAATAGCCAAAGTATGGAAAGAGCCCAAATGTCCATCGATGGATGAATGTATAAAGAAGATGTGGTATACATATACAATGGAGTATTACTTGGCAATGACAAAGAATGAAATCTTGCAATTTGCAACTATGTGGCTGGAACTGGAGGGTATTATGCTAAGTGAAATTAGTCAGTCAGAGAAAGACAAAAATCATATGACTTCACTCATATGAGGACATTAAGAGACAAAACAGATGAACATAAGGGAAGGGAAACAAAAATAATATAAAAACAGAGAGGGGGACAAAACATAAGAGACTCATAAATATGGAAAACAAACTGAGGGTTATGGGAGGGGTTGTGAAAGGGGGATGGGCTAAATGGGTAAGGGGCACTAAGGAATCTACTCCTGAAATCATTGTTGCACCAAATACTAAATAGTTTGGATGTAAATTTAAAAAAATAAAACAAGTTAATAAGAAAAAAAAAGATTAGGTCAGCACAAAACCTGCTTCTTGACTAAGAATAATGGCTTCATAACAAAGTCATTGTCCATGTTAATCTGATTTTCCTCTATAACCTAATATTGTCTTTTTTTACTGCCTTAAAGTATTAAATATAAATAAAACATAAATTCTGATACGTTTCCATGAAAAAAGGAACCACAGATTTCAATGTTATCAAGTACCAATCTTCTCATTACATACCCAGGATTTCCAAAGGATCTCACATTCTAAAAAGTAAATTTTTCCTTTATTTCAGTGTAAAAATCCAAAATACTCTAAAATCAAATTTTACTGAAAGCATTTAACAAAATATTAACACAATAAAATAGAGACATGTAAGCTGGCAGAATCCAGGTTTCAAATAAGCAAATGAATTCAACATGGTCTAATTCATATCGTGTTAGAATCTATACAGACAGTGCTAAATAAAGCCATCTATTTAAAATCTTTTTGGGACTATCTAGTCTTCAAGATTTTGTTTCAGAGTAAAGGACCTTCTTGGAACTTCCCAGAAGCCTCTGGTTGACCAGAGAACCAAAGGTGAAAGGACATAGTGAAACCGCAGAAGATAAAGATGGTCCCTGTGCAGGCTGTGCTGCCCTGCCCTGCTTTCTCTGGAGAAAGGCCATGACAAAGGCCTCAGGGAGTCTATTAAGAAAGACTTTCCATGATGCTTACTGGGGTATCCTATTCTATCATTTATATAGGTAAATTACATGTATAATAATAAACCACTGATTCTTTGAAGACTTTGATTAAAAAAAAGTCTCAAATAAACAATCTAATTTATAGTACAAAGAACTAGAAAAAGAACAAGCAAAACCCAAAAGTAACAGAAAGAAGGAAATAAGAAAGATTACAGCAGAAATAAATTAAAAGACAATTTTAAAAGATCAATGAAAATAAGAGCTTGTTCTTTAAAAAGTAAACAAAATTGACAAACTTTTGGCTAGATCCACTGAGAAAGAGACAGGATAGACACAGAAAGGGAGGAGACTCAAATAAATAAAATCAGAAATGAAAGATGAGATGTTGCAACTGATACCACAAAAATACAAAGGATCATAAAAGACTGATATGAACAATTATACACCAACAAATTGGAAAACCTAAAATAAAAAGATAAATTCCTGGAAACCCATAATCTACCAAGACTGAATCATGATGAAAAAGAAAATCTGAATACTGATCACTAGTAAAGAAATTGAATCAGTAATCAAAAATCTCCCAACAAACAAAAGTCTAGGACCAGCGAGCTTCATTGGTGGATTCTTTCAAACATCCAAAAAAGAAACATTCAAAGAACCTTCTCAAAGTCTTCTAAAAAACATAAGAGGAGGGAACTCTTCCAAACTCATTTTACAAGGCCAGCATTAGCCAAATACCAAAGCCAGACAAGGGTGCCACAAGAAAAGGAAATTATAGGCCAATTTCCCTGATGAACATAGATGTAAAAATCCTCAATAAAATATTAGCAAACTGGGTACAATATATTAAAAAGATCACATTTTATGATCAAGTGGAATTTATTCAAGCAATTCAAGGATGTTTCAACATCCACAAATCTGTTAATGTGATACACCACATTAACCAAATGAAGGATAAAAATCATATGATTATCTTAATAGATGCATAAAAAATATCTGTCAAGGGGCGCCTGGGTGGCGCAGTCGGTTAAGCGTCCGACTTCAGCCAGGTCACGATCTCGCGGTCTGTGAGTTTGAGCCCCGCGTCAGGCTCTGGGCTGATGGCTCAGAGCCTGGAGCCTGCTTCCGCTTCTGTGTCTCCCTCTCTCTCTGCCCCTCCCCCGTTCATGCTCTCTCTCTCTCTTTGTCCCAAAAATAAATAAAAGTTGAAAAAAATTTTTTAAAAAAATATATTTGTCAAAATTCAACATCCATTTATGATAAAAACTCTCAACAAAGTGGGTATAGAAGGAATGTACTAACATAATAAAGGCCATATATGAGATATCCATAGCTAACATCATACTCAGTGGTAAAAGCTGAAAATTTCTGCTCTACACTCAGAAACAAAGTAAGGATGCCCCGTCTCACCACTTTTATTCAATATACTACTGGCAGTACTAGCCACAGCAATTATATAAGAAAAAGGAAAGGCATCCAAATTGAAAGATAGGTAAAAGTGTCACTATTTACAGATAACATGATACTATATAGAGAAAGCTGTAAAGACTTTAGCAAAAAACTATTGGAACTAGTAAGCAAATTGAGTGGGATACAAAATTAAATACATAAATCTGTTCCATTTCTATTCACTAAATATGAACTACCAGAAAGACAAATTAAGGAAAATCCCATTTACAATTATGTCAAAAATAGTAAAATACCTAGGAGTAAATTTAAACCAAGGAGGTGAAAGATTTTTACTCTGAAAAAATATAAGGCATTGATGAAAGAAATTGAAGAAGACTGAAATAAATGGAAAATATATCATGCTGGTAGATTGGAATAATTAATATTGTTAACATGTCCTTACTACCCAAAGCAATATCCAAATTCAGTGCAGTCCCTAACAAAATACCAATGGCATCTTTCAGAGAACTAAAAAAGAATCCTAAAATTTGTAAGGAACCACGAAAGACCCCAAATAGCCAGCCAAAGCAATCTTGAGAAAGAAGAATAAAGCTGGTGGTATCACCCTCTCTGATCTCTAACTATCCTCCAAAGGTATATTAATAAAAATAGTGTATTGACACAGAAATAGACACATAGGTCAATAGAACAGAATAGAAAGTCCAGATATAAGCCCATTCTTATACAGTCAATCTTTGACAAAGAAAGCAAGAACATAAATGTTGTCAGGGAAAATGGACACCTACAAGCAAAAAAGTGAAAATGTACAACTTTTCACACCATTTATTTATTTATTTATTTATTCATTTAAATTATTATTACTTTGATTATTAATTATTAATTGTTATTAATTATTAATTTGATATTAATTATTATTAAATTTATTTATTAAAAATAAACTCAAAATGGATTTAAGGCTTAATTAGAAGACAAGAAACCATAACAATTCTAGAAGAAAACATAGGCAGTAAGCTCTTGAACATCAGTATGAGCAATAATTTTTTGGATCTGTCTCTTTAGGCAAAGGAAACAAAAGTAAATATAAACAAATGGGACTGCATCAAACTAAAAAGCTTTTGCACAGCAAAGGAAACCTTCAACAAAATGACAAGACAACCTACTGAATAGAAGATGTTTTCAAATGATATAACTGATAAGGAGTTAACATGCAAAATATATAAAGAGCTCACATAACTCAATATAAAAAAAATCCAATTAAAAATGGGAGGAGGAAGTGAAAAGATATTTCTCCAAAGAAGACATACAGATGGCCAACAGACACATGAAAATATGCTCACCATTACTAAACATCAGGGAAATATAGGTCAAAGCCACAATGAGATATCACCTCACACCTGTCAAAATAGCTGTTGTCAAAAAGAGAATAATTCACAAAGATGTCCCTGGTGCACTGCTAGTGGGGATGCAAAATGGTACAGCCATTATGAAAAACAGTATAGAGTTTCCCAAAAAAATTAAAAATAGAATGACCATTGAATCTAGCAGTTCCCTTCTGGGTATCTGAGGAAAAAGAATACATTAATTTGTAAAGATATATGCACCCCATGTTCATTGCAGCATTATTTACAATAGCCAAGACATGGAAACAACCTAAGTGTCCATCAATATTACTCAGCTGCAAAAAAAAAAAAGAATGAAATCTTGCCATTTGCAACAACATGGATGAACCTAGGGGATATTATGCTAAGTTAAATAAGTCAGACAAAGACAAATACTGTATGATTTCACTTATGTGTGGAATCTAAAAACAAAACAGAAACCAACTCATATATACAGAGAACAATTTGGTGATTTTCAGAGTTGGGGGGGGGAGGAAGGAGCAAAATAAGGAAAGGGGATTAAAAGATACAAATTTCCACTTATAAAATAAATAAGACATGAGGATGCAATGTACAACATGGAGAATATTGTTAACAATATGTAACAACTTTGTAAGGTGACAAACAGTAGCTAGATTTGCCATTGTGATTGCTTTGTAAGATATATAAATGGTGACACACTATAGAATCATTGAAACTAATATATTATGCATCAACTACACTTCAAAGGAAAAAAAAACAATGATCAAAAAAATGTCTGCTATGGAAGACAGTTTGGCAGCTTCTTACAAAGCTAAGCATATTCTTACCATATGATCCAGCAATCAAACTTCTGGTATTTACTTAAATGAGTTGAAAATTTAAGTGCATGCAAAAATCTGCACAAAACAGTTTTTTCATAATTGCCAAAACTTGGAAGCAATCAAGATGTCCTTTAATAGATGAATGGATAAATAAACTGTGGAACATACATACAAAGATTATTATTCAGCAATAAAAAGAAGTGAGCTATAGAGCTACAAAAAGACATGGAGGAAACTTAAGTGAATATTGCTAAGTGAAAGAAGCCAGTCTGAAAAGGCTATATAAAGTATGATACTTATGTGACATTCTGGAAAAGAAAAAATTTTGGAGACAGTGAAAACATCAGTGGTTGCCAATGGTTCATGGGGAGAGAGAGAGAGATTGACAGGTGGGACAGAGATCAATTTTTAGGGTGGTGACACTATTCTGTATGATACTATAATGGTGCATATATGATATAAGGCAGTCATTAAAATGCATAGTACTGTACAACACAAAGAATGAAGTCTAATGCAAACCATCAATTTTAGTTTTTTAAAAATGTTAAGTTCCTATTTGCATTTCATAACTTTTTTGTCTTCAAGTGTATTTTATCTTTTATTAATGTAGCCACTTCAGCTCTCTTATTGTTACTGTTTGCACATTATATCTCTTTACTTTAATCCTCTGAATCTAAAGTGTATTTCTTATTAGCAGCATATTGCTGGATCTTGGATCTTAATTCTAATCTGACATCTCTGCCTTTTGGTTGGCGTGTTTAATCCATTCACGTTTATTTTTTTAATTTGTCTTGTTGAAACTATCCCTGCCATTTGGATATTTGTTTTGTTCTTTTATTCTTCCCCACTGCCTTCTTTTGTAGTAAGGAGATATTTTCTAGTGTATCGTTTTCATTCTTTTGTCGATTTTTTTTACTATTTTTGTTTTAGTTGTCTTCAGTAATTGTTTCAAACCTGAAGCACTTAGGGAGGCAGAATGGGTGTCAGAAGACTTGTCAGAGTTACCAGGTAGATGCAAACTGCTGTCTATGCTTTCTCCTGCCTGCTGGAGCTACTGACTTCTGGAAGCCTATCTGCTTCAGTCTTTCTCTCTGGGGATTAATTTTGCCTCTAGGTCCCAATTTGGTCTGTTGCAATCTGAGCCTGATGTACTCAGACTTTTTGACCTGGGTTCCGTTTGCAGTCACCAACTGTGATCTCAAGGCTTTCTGATCTTTGAACAGCCCTACTTGCTCTAGTAGAAGTCAATAAGTAAACTTTTCTAGGTGCAGAAAGTGGGGATCTGAATCAGATAATCTTGAAGTTTCTTTCAAATTCCATTATTCTCTGATTGCCTTAAAATAGTATTGGAAAGATTTCTTAGCTTCTACTGTTCCCATGCATTATCTTCTTAAATCTCTGCAAAGTTTCAGGTGGGTGCTTTAAACACCTTTATGCCTGATAAACTGTTACTGAAATCATAACCCTTTATGATATGATTGTTCACTGTTAGACTTTTGTATTATAAAACTACAGGATATCTTAAATATGTTTTCTGATAGATCTAGGGCAGCAAATCCCTTCTGGATATTTTTCTCAGAAATTACATTGAAAGAAATAAACAGCTGTCAGGAGTATGAAGGCTAAACCATTAGATTGCTGAGTCAGTGCTCTGGAAGTTACAATATGTCCTAGAATGCAAGTCACATGCCCTGACATTCAAGTACTCATTTTCTTTTTTGAGGGTCAACATAAATTAGTAGTGGGAGGTTGAAAAGAAGACAGGGGAATTACTGGCAAATACAAATGCATGTAGAAGTAGTGACCAACATTCTAATTGTGCAGGCATGGTCAAACATACAGATAATATTCAAAATATGATTAATACCTAATTTGTGGAAAGCCATTCTTAAGTAAATGGTTCTCTTTGTCCATTAAAGCTATTGAATTATATATTTCTTTGTTGGCTTGGTCTTATTTTTCCCTGCAAGACCCTATAAAACAGTTGTAATGAAACATAGTATTCTAAATATATAAAACCAATGCACTTATCCTTAAAACATATTTCATTCTAATGAAGTAGAGTCAAAAGCCTTATTGCCAAATATGTTCCCTCTTTGGCAAGATACTAGACTTGAAATCCAGGCTTTGAGGATTTGGTTGATTTTTTTATTTTGCCTGCTATTTAAATGGCCTACACTTGACTTACAGCTTAAACCATATGCTAACGAGAGAAGAGAGTCCTGTTATCTGTCTCTGCTGGCCCTTGGGAACTTCTTCTGTCTGGTAGAAAAAAGGTCTCATAAAGGAGGTGTAAAAGAAAGCCTTCTTCCTTCCCTCTGAAGGGTGGTTGGTAGAAGAAGAGCAAGAAGGGTCTGCCCCAGTGGTCAACCTGATGTAGGCGTTGAACATGCTTCATGGATTTCCAGCAGGAAGGGACGCAGAATGCCTGGGCTCCACAAGGAGCACCTGAGTGGGGTCCCTTGAGCCAACATGAGGTGACCCTGCCTACTTAAGAGCACTGAGTGGTCAGGCAGAGAGTTCTGAACCCAGCACGGAGCTGAGCTGAGATCCACTGGGCTGGCCCTGAGTCAATGCTAGTGTGGTGATGCCAGGCTGCAGAGGGTCCAACAGGGTGGCATGGAGGACACTAGATGGAGGAGAAACAGGGTCTCAGGGCCCATGCCCCATACAAATGGCTCCTGAGCTTACAGGTCCCACCACAAATCTACCAGCTCCAGGCCTCAGCTCAGAAGCCAGCAGGACCCCAGCAACCAGGCAGCCAAGGGTATCACTAGGACCCAGAGGAAGACGATAGCAGATGAGTACCCCAGGCAAAAGGAAACTGGGAAGCTGATTAGTGTCCACAGGGTAATTTAAAGTATTGTGTGCATCTGAGGTTTAAACTTGATGCGCCTTTTAGTTGGGTTCTGTTGGTTTGTTTGCTTTGTTTCCCTGCTAGAAATAGGAAGTATTTAAAGAAGGCAAGAAATTATATAAACAAAATAAGAAACGATGTTTTCTCTTCACATGCAAACTGTGGCTTATATCATTGCAAGTAGGTTACAGGTTGACAGGAAGCGTACACATATATGTGCACGTGCACACACATACACACACACACACACACACCTGCTGTAACCCAGGTACAGAACTTAACAGAAATCAAAGTCAAAGCAGAGCTAGGCAGACACAGCCTTCTCTGCATGGCTTTCTCCTGCCCTGAAATTCCTTCCAGGGCTCACAGTTGCCGGTGAAACCTTTTCCTGCAAAAGAAGTTCTGTCCAATTCTTGTTAAGTCTCATACACTGGAGCTGGTGGCACCATTTCAGAAGAACTTCCACAAACCATTTTAAGAGAACATTCACCAACATAGAGAGCTACTAGTTTTTGAAGCTAAGTTGGCACCAGTGCAGCCAATACTCATCCAGCATTATTGTACACAATGTACATGTATACAGATGATTATGGGTGTTATGTACACATTATTTTACTTATGAAGCTAATTTTTTATCAAGTCAACATTTTACCCATCTTAGAATTTTTAGAATGTAGTGATCAGTGTCAGAGTATCTCCTTCGGGAAAAATAAGATAAAAACAGAGAGGGAGGCAAATCATAAAAGATTCTTAAATACAGAAAAACTGAGGATTCATGGAGGGGTGTTGGGTGGGGGGTGGCCTACATGGGTGATGGGCATTAAGGAAGACACTTGTTGGGATGAGCACTGAGTGTTGTGTGTAAGTAATGAATCACTAAATTCTACTCCTGAAACCATTACTACACTATATGCTAACTAGCTCGGATTTAAATAAAATTTTTAAAAAGTTAAATTAAAAAACATAGTATCTCCTTTGGGTCATTGCAGTGTGGTCAGGAGGGACTTGGAGTCTTGGCACAGAAACTGCTC
This sequence comes from Felis catus, assembly GCF_018350175.1. NCBI lineage: Eukaryota > Metazoa > Chordata > Mammalia > Carnivora > Felidae > Felis > Felis catus. The sequence goes on from NC_058373.1 coordinate 20,080,662, forward strand.
CCCTGGGGTCCCTGAGACATTTCCCATCTATTTAGCAATACCCAAGACCAAGACCAGATGAAGAAAGCTTTCCCAGACAAAATCAGACTGACCCTGCCAAACCCTTTCAGGAGTTTCCCATCTCTTGAACTTAATGTGGAAGTTCAAAAAGCTATACAATTTTTTCCTTATATTTTACTGAATATACTTATTGCAATATGCTTATTGAAATATTATTTCATCTTTTTTAAAACTAGTCTCTGAAATAACAGCTGTCAAGGCCTCTTTCTTATCACACTAAGTTGATTTGGGTTTTCCTTTTCAATAATCTCTTCCTGCATCATCCTTCCTGAACACTGCCCTAAGTCACTTCTGCATTTCCCTATTTTATTTCTCATATCTGTATTTATTTCTCATATCTGTTTTTTTTTTTACCACAACTAAGTTACCACAAGAATTTCCAATACACACATGGTAATATTTGACACTATCTGTTGGGATCAGAGGTCAGAATCTGTTTGACCTTGGGAAAGCTTTTATGACCCACAAATTGAGTACTGTGGGACTCTCCATTCTGTGGAAGAAGAATTTGGTGGGAATTTGATAGACCCAAAAGCACTGGAGGCATTTGTGTTTGGAGTTAGGCACTCTGGTCATGGCACCAGGTTTGGAGGAAGGTGAGCACCAGCAAGAGCATTTGAGAGTGTTGTCACCTCAAGGGGGACTCTGGAAGTTCCCTTTTCTGATTTTTCATGTGGAATATTGATCAATCCAGATTCTGTAGGACTTTCTGAAGTCCTTCCTGTTGGACTCATTCTCTGTTGTGGGAATGGACATGACTTTATCAAGTTATGGTACCACGTAGACAGAAAGGCCTTGCTTCCCACTGGAAAATTCTAAAGTCTGCCAAAACTCTAAAAATATGAGCTAAAACACATGAGTAGGGTCTACTGTTCCAGGATATAAAACTTTAAATATGTTGAAAGAACTAACTGGCCGAGGTTTCAGGAATGGGTACATTTGTCTCCACTGGTGTTGGTCAGATAGCTAGTGGGGGCTTTCTTAGCATTTGGATGGGACAATTCTTTGTTCGGAATTTTCCCATGTATTATCAGACAATGAGAGTCCTGGGCCTCCAGGTACCAAATGACAGTAGCACTTCTATGTTATCATGGCAAGCAATAACACCCTCTATACATTTCTGAATGCCCTGCTGGAAGTGGTACCTTCTTCCAGTTGAGATCAACTAGCTCTAGCCTAAGAAGTATGAATGATTTCAGAGCAATTTGTTAAAGTTAGAATTTCATGTTTGCAATCGATTTTTTAATGTTTTTATTTATTTTTGAGAGAAAGAGACAGAGCATAAGTGGGAAGGGACAGAGAAAGAGGGAGACACAGAATCTAAAGCAAGCTCCAGGTTTTGAACTGTCGTTACAGTGCCCAATACAGGGCTTGAACCCATAAACCGTGAGATCATGACCTGGGCCGAAGTCGAGCGCTTAACCAACTGAGCCACCCAGGTGCCCCTGTAATCAATTCTTTAAATCAAAAGTTACATTTTTAAACTTTCAGTTAGTAGAACTACTAAGTCTAACTGGATCATGCTAGTCTCCACTTAGTTGGCCCCAAGCTTTTTAGAGTCTTTCTACATGAAGTGTGGTCCTCAGACCAATAGCATCAGCATCACCTGGAAGGTTGTTAGAAATGTACAACCTACTGAATCAAAAACAATATTTTGACAGGTCCCTGCTTAATCCATACATATGTTAAAATTTGAGTGGGATGCAATGTTTTAGAGAATACCCTGGACAATCTTGTGACAGCTTCTTGTAGTTAGACTCCCCCATCCCCGCCCCAGTGGCACAACTGATTTGCATCCCAACCCCCAATGATATAAACCCTTTTGATTTGTACTTTTCCATTGTAGGTTAATGTAGAAACTTCTCTACCCAAGAATCATCAGGTTCTTCCCTAGAAAGCCAGGATATCAGGCTTCTTAATTATTCCTATTACAGTCTGTGATGGTCTAATATAATCTGTCCCCAGGCCTGGACTTGTGCCAGATCAACCTACATTTTAAGGTAAAATCTGGAATTATTTATTCAGGATATACACTGCCTGGTGGTGTCTGCCTTTCCCACTTGTTGCTTTTGTCATTTTATTTTTTTTAATGTTTATTTTTAAGAGAGAGAGAGCTCAAGCAGGTAAGGGGGAGAGAGAGACACACACACAATCCAAAGCAGGCTCCAGGCTCCAAGCTATCAGCACAGAGCCCGATGTGGTGCTCAAACTCACAAACCGTGAGATCATGACCTGAGCTGAGCTCAGATGCTTAACGACTGAGCCACCCAGGTGCCCCTTGGTATTTTATTTTTAACCCAACCTTTTCCCTGGTCTAAGAAAACCCTACTATCAGATTCACCCACTCCTATTTTCTGTCATCTGCAGCAATAAATATCCAAAAGGCCCCAAGACCACAAACGTCCAAAGGAACAAATGAATGGGGGATTGTTCCTCTGTGTTACCAGCAGGGATCTCGCATAAAGGGCCACTTGTACCAGTCCCATTTACAATCAGCTGACTCTCTGGACACTCTGAGCATCTGTAAGTCTTGAACTTGCCTGCTCCTGTCTGCAACTGGTTCAACAGTGAACTCAGACCGATTAAAATTTCCAAAGATAACCTGAGTATAAGTCTGCCTGGGCTCAAGCACACATCACTTCTTTCTTACTTGTGCCAGTGAAACTCACACTTGCCCAGAAATTAGCAAACATTTTGCAGGTTGTTAACAAAGAAAAGAATGGACAATCCTGGCAAATTCACTTTGGGATTATCCTTTTTTTTTCTGCCTAAAATCTGATTTAGATTTTAGATTCCTACCCAAGAAGATTTTTAGGCACATTTAGATGTATTGTGGGTTTTATTTTGAAAGGGCATTTTAAAAATTACAGTAAAATAAATAAAACAAAACTTACCATTTTAACTATTTTAAAGTGTACAAGTCAGAGGCATTCAGTACATTCATATTATTGTACAGCCATCACCATCATTTTCAGAATCAATTTTTAAAAAGATTTCTGTAATTCTGACAATCTTCTATCCTCTTATTGACCCATAACAAAGGGTCATGTCTTAAACGATGTATTTAGGAAAATTATGTTTTCTTACTTTTTTGTGTTCAACCAGGACAACTTTGGCTTATTTATTTTTAAAGATCTTCTCACATCACTTATGCACTAATGATGAAAGGTGAATGGAAAGAAATATCTGGAACTATCTTCAAACTAATTGTTTGCATAGTACTATTTTTGATTCTCTAATGGTCCCCATGAAGTCTTTATTATTACATATACACATTATTTTCCCCTATATATAGCCCTTCTACTAAGCCTGAAAAAAATTTAAGCAAGTACAATACAAATAAAAGAGGAAAGTCATTAATTATATATGTGTTATTCTTCATAGATTCAAAGCAACTGTCCCACTTCCTTTAATGCTTTAAAAAACATTATACAACAATGAGTATTTTTAAAGTCCTTTACTGTGTGGTGAGATAAATACTTCTCTCCCTTGATATATTCTCAAATGTATTTCTATTTATAAAATAAACACATACACACATTTGAAAGCTTTCTGATTTTATTAGGGGGCTGGTACTCAGAGGCTAAAGACCAAAATATTGGCACCAAAAGCCGTTGTCAGGAAAATTTGGGGTTGTTGTCTTAATACGATAAGACATGACTAAGGCATATAAGACATGACCCCTTGTTGTGAGTTGATAAGGCTGTGATTAAGTTCTTGTTCTTCTTATTGGTTGTAGCTTTTCATTATTCTTATCTTTTTATAGCCATCTGCCCTGACTAGTGAAAGCTTCATCCTAATTTTGGGTCTGAGGCACCTTCTTACGTAAGCACCATCCACACAGAGAAATGATTCTTCAGCCAGCCTTATATGCTGCTCCCTATTTTTCATTTTGGCACACAAGGCATCAAACCAACTTTTTTGTATCTGGGCAGTGTATTCATCAGTTATAACAGCAAACTTTGCCTTCAGCTTTTCTTAGAATTTGTGCATTACTGATCCCCACTTACACCACCTACTGAATACAAGCTATGGAAGATGCCACGATTAGATAATTATTTTGTAAACAGCAAATAAGTTATGAAAAAGTCTGGACACGACAAAATTCCCTGGATTTCCCCAAGATCAAACTGAAAGTTAAGGCAGGCAAATGTTTGGTACATTTTCAGTAAATAGCTCATTTATTTGCACTGTCAGATACTTAAAAACTTTCTATAATCTCTTACATGCTCTTCTCAAACATAGCATACTGGGCAAAAATTGTTCACTGAGTTATATGTTAAATACACAAACACATGTTTCTGGAAATAGTAACTTGGGATAGACAAGTAAATAAGTTGGTGGATGTTGAGTCAAAAAAATATTTTATATTTGTAAATGATATATTGGGTAAAGGGTTAGTATCCAAAATCTATAAAGAACTTACCAAATTCAACACCTGAAAAACAAATAATCCAGTGAAGAAATGGGCAGAAGACATGAACAGACACTTTTCCAAAGAAGACATCCAGATGGCTAACAGACACATGGAAAGATGCTCAACATCACTTATCATCAGGGGAATACAAATCAAAACTACATTGAAATACCACCTCATACCGGTCAGAGTAACTAAAATTAACAACTCAGTAAACAACAGATGTTGGCAAGGATGCAGAGAAAAGGGAACCCTCTTGCACTGTTGGTGGAATGCAAACTGGTGCAGCCACTCTGGAAAACAGTGTGCAGCAGCTCTGGGAAACAGTGTGGAGGTTCCTCAAAAAATTAAAAATAGAACTACCCTATGACCCAGCAATAGCACTGCTAAGAATTTACCCAAGGGATACAGGAGTGCTGATGCAGAGGTGCACATGTACCCCAATATTTATAGCAGCGTTTTCAACAATAGCCAAATTATGGAAAGAGCCTAAATATCCATCAACTGATGAATGGATAAAGAAGATGTGGTTTATATATACAATGGAATACTACTTGCAATGAGAAAGAATGAAATCTGGCCATTTGCAGCAATGTGCATGGAACTGGAGGGTATTATGTTAAGTGAAATAAGTCAGGCAGAGAAAGACAGATACCATATGTTTTCACTCATATGTGGATCCTGAGGAACTTAACAGAAGACAATGGGGGAGGGGAAGGGGAAAAAAATAGTTACAGAGAGGGAGGGAGGCAAACCATAAGAGACTCTTAAATACTGAGAAAAAACTGAAGGTTGATGGGGGATGGGAGGGAAAAGGGAAAGTGGGTGATGGTCATTGAGGAGGGCACCTGTTGGGATGAGCACTGGGTGTTGTATAGAAACCAATTTGACAATAAATTATACTTAGTAATAAAAAGAAATAGACACTAAAAAAAGGAAAAAGAAAAAAATCTTAAAACATCTAAATCTGAATATAGTCAGCCATACTTGTAAGGAGGTAGGTTTCCTGTGAGTGGCTCCAGAGGACAGATATCTGATCATGGGAAGAGTCCAGAAAGGCAGCTACACCTTTGCAAATGGAAGACTTCTCCAGAATTTAGAGCCATTCATCAGGGAACAGGTCACTTCTGAGATGTTTTGTCTCTCGAAATGGTTAAATAAGTACATACAGGAATATTGTAAAAGCAGTCTGTGTTAGCCACTTACTGCCTTACCTCTCTTCTGACCTTGTTTGGTTTAATTAGACAGCTTGCTAAGGATAATTTGAACATCAGGCTTATTGTTGGATTGTAAAATACAGATGGCCTCAGAGAGTATTTGGATTCATGATCTTTTTGCTTCTACTTGTAAAGGTAGGTTGTTTCCACAGATGGTCATACCAATCTGTTCCATCCTGTATGCCATTTTGCAATGATACTTTGCCAACAAAGAGATAAAATCTCTTTCCTCTTTCTCTAATCTGGACAGGCCCTGTGAATTTCTCTGACCAGTTGAATGCAGTGCAACAAACACTGTGATTTCTTGGTCTTATGAGGCCTGAAGCTTCTGTTTCTGCCCTCTATGAAGCTAACTGCTATGTAGACAAGTCCAGGCTTGTTGGAGAGGCCATCTGGATGATAAAAGGCCGTACAGAGTTCCCAAGTTGATAGCCAGCACCAACTGGCAGACAGAATGGATTCTCCGAACATATCTGCCCCATCTGACCCCACGAAAGCTGAGATCAGCTGTTCCCATTTTTGATCCCATTTTGATCTGAGTTAATAATGAGGGTGGAGTCATCTTGAATCTCCAATCTTTTTCCTTAAAAAGTTCCTTGAACATATTTACCAGTTCAGGCTCCAGCCTTCTACCAAACTATTTAGCCCTCTCTTTCCCTTTCTTCTTCTCTGTCCTCCACCCCCAAATCTCTGCCCTTTCCTCTGGAGAACTCAGCTCTGGGACTCCATTTGAATATTCAAAGGCTCTGTTAAACTGTGATCTTGAAAACTTCTTTCTCTTCCACTAGTGTACGTTAGGAGAAAAAGCCAGAGAGATTTCTTTTTCTTTTTTTCCCCGAGATTTTATTTAACTTCAAGTTAGTTAACACATAGTGTAGTATTAATTTCAGGAGTAGAATTTAGTGATTCATCAATTACATATAATACCCAGTGCTCATCCCAACAAGCACCCTCCTTAATGCCCATCACCCATTTATCCCATCCCCCTGCCCACCTACCCTCCAACAACCCTCCGTTTGTTTTCTATAGTTAAGTATCTTTTATGGTTTGCCTCTCTCCCTGTTTTTATCTTATTTTATTTCTCCTCCCTTCCTCTATATTCATCTGTTTTGTTTCTTAAATTACACATATGAGCAAAATCATATATTTTTCTTTAACTTTTCTCACTTAGCATAATACACTCTAGTTCCATCCACATCATTGCGGTTGGCAAGATTTCATTCTTTTTGATGGCTGAGTATATACACAGACACACACACACACACACACACACACACACACACACACCACATCTTCTTTATCCATTCACCAGTAGATGGATATTTGGGCTCTTTCCATGATTTGGCTATTGTTGATAATGCTGTTATAAACATTGGGGTGCATGTGCCCCTTTGAATCAGTATTTTTGTGTCCTTTGAATAAATACCTAGTAATGCAATTGCTGAGTCATAAGGTATTTCTATCTTTACACTCTTATGAACCTCCACACTGTTTTCTAGAGTGGCTGCACAAATTTGCATTCCCACCAAGAATGCAAGAGGGTTCCTCTTTCTCTGCATCCCCACCAATATCTGTTGTTTCCTGTGTTCATTTTAGCAATTCTAACAGGTGTGAGGCAGTATCTCATTGTGGTTTTGATTTGTATTTCCTGATGATGAGTGATGTTGAGAATGTTGAACCTTTTTTCATGTGTCTGTTAGCCATTTGTATGTCTTCTTTGGAGGAGTGTCTATTCAAGTAGCTGCCCATTTCTTCACTGGAGTATTTGCTTTTTGGATGTTGAGTTTGGTAAATTCTTTATAGATTTTGGATACTAGCCCTTTATGTGATATGTCATTTACAAATATCTTCTCCCATTCTGTAAATTGCCTTTTAGTTTTGTTGATTGTTTTCCTTCACTGTGCAGAAGTTTTTATTTTGATGTAGTCCCAATACTTTTTTTGTTTGTTTGTTTTGCTTTGGTTTCACCCTAAAGCAGCAGGCTATACATTCTTTTCAAGTGCACATGGAACATTCTCCAGAATAGATCACATACTGGGTCACATATCAGGCTTCAACCAGTACAAAAAGATTGAGATGCATATTTTCAGACCACAATACTATGAAACTTGAATTCAACCACAAGAAAAAATTTGGAAAGACCACAAATAATAGAGGTTAAAGAACACTAAGCCACTAAAACACTAAAGAACTACTAAAGAGTGAATGGGTTAACCAGCAAATTAAAGAAGAAATGAAAAAATACATGGCAGCCAATAAAAATAAAACCACAACAGTCCAAAACCTTTGGGATGTAGTAAAGGTGGTCATAAGAGGGAAGTATATAGCAATACAGGCCTTAATCATAAAGGAAGAAAAGTTTCAGATATACAACCTAACCTTACACCTAAAGAAGCTGGAAAAGAACAACAAATAAAGCCCAAAGCCAGCAGAGGAAGGGACATAATAACAATTAGAGCAGAAATAAATGATATAGAAACAACAACAACAACAACAAAAACAAAAACCCAGTAGAAACAAAACTAAAGCTGGTTCTTTGAAAGAATTAGCAAAATTGATAAACTTCCAGCTAGACTTAGCAAAAAGAAAAGAGAAAGGACCCAAATAAATAAAATCATGAGAGATTTCTTTTTTTGCTGATATGAAGTATGCTGCCTTCCTCAGAAAATAGAGGTAGTTATGGTTAATATGGGCTCTGTATTTTCCCTTTCCTATTGCTTTTACATAGCACTAAATAAAAACAACAATTTAGTTAAGAGCTTATGCAATTATATTTAAGGCTAAAGTGGAAATCACTAAGAAAGAAAACATGCTGAGAATATGAAGTTTTATTCCACATGAAACATAGTACTATTTTAAGCTTTTTAAGATTATGACTTTAAAGAAAATAATAAAATCTAAAATTGAGATAAATATCTGCTATTAAGGACTAAAATAGGCTGGGATGAAAGAGGCTGAGATTCTCCAAGGTCGCCACCCACAAGCATCAGATAATTGTTTCACTCTGGCCATTGATTTCAGTAGCTCAAAAGCTAAATAAATATCAAAGTGAAACTTTTAAAAAACCATTGGCCAGCATGCTTATTTTAATTGTACAGTTTTAATTACAATATTTAAAGCTAGTTACAGCTGTATAATTCAGTCATATTTGTTATTTTGACATATTTGTATATATGTATATAAAATGCATTGTGCCATATAGGCAAAGCAGTTGAAATATTGCCAAATGGCTCTTGATATTTCAAAAACTAAACACAAACTATAAAGGAGGGAGGTTAATAGATTGAACTACATGAAAATATAAAACTTCTCATCAAAACACACACTTAAAAAAGTAAAAAGTCAGTGTAAACTAGGAGAAAACCTTCACAACACATATAAACTTCAAGGGATTAATTCAGAATATATGTATATCAATAGGAAAAAACTAACACTATAGAAAAATTATTGAAAAAAATAAGTCATTCACAAAAGAGAAAATAGGAAAGGCTCAACTCTGTTAATAATCAGGAAAATGAAAGGTTTTGCTTGTTTATTTGCTTGTTGTTTTTGAGAGAGAAACTGTGTGTGTACACACATGCATGTGCACGTGAGCTGGGGAGGGGCTGATGGGAGGGGAGAGAGAGAGAGAGAGAGAGAGAATCTTAAGCAGACTCCATGCTAAGTGTGGAGTCTGACGCAGAGCTGGATGCTGGGCTCAATCCCAGGACCATGAGATCATGACCTAAACTGAAATCCTGAAATCAAGAGTCAGACACTCAACTGACTGAGCCACACAGGTGCCCCAAGAAAATGCAAGTTAAAACCACAGTGAGATATCATTTCAAAACCATCAGATTGGCAACAAGTACATAGCCTCACATTAACAAGTACCAGTTGACTGTAGAACCACGTGTAAGGTTCATTCTAGTGGGATGTAGGGAGAATAATTTGGAACTTTCTATCAAAGTCGGAGATGTGCACATCTAATGACTCAGCAACTATACTCTTAGGTCTGGATTTAAAGGTCTTTTTAAACTTTGCAAAATGTTTAATGAAAGAAAAATGGTATAGTCATTAGCACATTTTTTGATTTAGAGAATTTTAAAAATAACCTGTAATTCTGCTAGGGGCTCCATCTACTCCTGATAAGGGTTTATCTACCCTCAGATTTATGCCTGCAACAGTCATCTCCTTTAAAAGTCTTTCAATCCAAAAATTCCACTTTTCTCTCCCTAGCAATTGAAATTTCCATCAACTTCCAAAAAAGAGGTGTAGCTCTTTGGTCCTCTCTGAGTCCTACAGTTTCAAGAGAAAGTCTACCTTTATGATATCTGTCATTGCCGTAGAGACTCAGTGTGCATTCTAGTATCATGATCTTCAATAAATGGGGATTCTGACCTTGAGTTTCCTTTTCAGTTTTCCCATCAACAAGAGCCCAGTCTTCTGGCTCCTTTACTAGACAATCTATTCCCCCCTTTGGGAATAGAATAGTCACCATCTGCAAACGCAAGTGCTTACAGAAGCCAGGTAGGTAATGTTAGACCATAAAGGAAGCCAAGTGTTTCAAAATGAGAAGGGATGCTAACTGGCAAATTGGAGCATGCAAGTCCTATCCACGAAGAGCAACTTCTACCCAGCTCCAGTGATTGACATGAAGGAATAATTTGTGTTTGTCCAAAACATGCCAGATTTTTATACGAAATTTCACAATTTTTAAACTACTATACAGACCAAACAAAGATGTCTGTGACCCATTACAGACCTCAGGGCATGAATTTGCAAACTTTAACCTAAACTCATTAATGGAAAAAATTTTATCTCTATTAGCAAGACTCTAAACTTATTTCTAAAGATGATGAGCCTCCAATTATCGTGCTGTGGAACTTTTGGTGCATTTCCCCTTCCTACAAGTTTGCAGGCACCACAAGATCACTTTGATGACTGGTATCCAAAAACAAGCATCCCTTGTTAATTCTATTGCTATTTCTTCATTGGGTCATTTGTCTCATTAACAGTCAGTTCATCTCAACTACACTATTTTTTTACATTAACCATTTTTACATGTTTTTCTTATCAGCATAATTGTGTTGTAATACAACCCTAATTCTCCAAGTAGATCAATGGCTCAGAGCCACTCATAAAATCTTAAAAGTAATGTTCAAATAGAATACACACACACGCACACACATACATACATACATACATACACACACACACACACATACTACATCTTCTTTTTCTGTTCATCTATCAGTGGGCACATAGGTTGTTTTCACCTTTTGGCTATTGTAAATAATGCTGCGATGAACCCCGTGTTGGGCTCTGTGCTAACAGCTTGGAGCCTGGAGCCTACTTCAGATTCTGTCTCCCTCTCTGTCTCTCTGTCCTTCCCCTGTTCATGCTATAGGTCTTTCTGTTTCTCTCTCTCAAATATAAATAAACATTAAAAAAATTAAGATAGTGCCTTCATTTCCTTCAGGTATATACCCAGAAGTGGAATTTATGGATAACATTATAGTTCCATTTTACATTTTCTGAAGAATCTCCATACTAGTTTCCATAGTGGGTGAACCAATTTACATTCCCACCAACAGTGCACAAGAGTTCCCTTTTCTTCACATCCTCACTAACATTTGTAATCTTTTGTCTTTTTGATAATAACCATCCTAACAGGTGTGAGGGGATATTTTATTGTGGTTTTGATTTGCATTTCGCTAATGATTAGTGATGTTGAGTACCTTTTCTTTTTCTTCTAGGTTTATTGAGATATAATTGACATACAACACTGTATTAAGTTTAAAGTATATAGCATAATGACTTACATATAATATGACATGATTACCACAATAAGTTTAGTTAACATCCACCATCTTATATAGATACAAAAAATGGTTTCTTCCTTGTGATGAGAATTTTTAGTATCTAATCTCTTAACAACTTTCAAATATACCATATAGCAGTACTAGCTATAGTTATCATGTTGTACATTATCTCCCCAGTACTTGTTTGTCTTATAACTGGAAATTTGTACCTTTGACCACCTTCATTCAATTCCTCCACATCCCCACCCCCACTTGTGGTAACCATAATTCTGACCTTTTTTATGAGTTTGGTTTTTGTTTTGTTTTGTTTTGTTTTGTTTTAGATTCCACAAGTAAGTGAGCTCATGCACTACTTGTCTTCCTCTGTCTGTTTTATTTCACTTAACATAATTCCCTCAAGGTCCATCCATGTTGCCACAAATAGTAGCATTTCCTCCCCTCCTCCTCCTCCTCTTCCTCCTTCTCTTTGGATGAATAATATTCCCTTGTATGTATATACAGTTGTTCGTTGTCTCTATGTTTTAACTATTGTAAATAGTGCTGTAACAAACATGGAGGTGCAGGTATCTCTTCAACATAGTGTTTTAGTTTCCTTTGGATATATGCCCAGAAATAGAATTGCTGGATCATATGATAGTTTTACTTACAATTTTCTGAGAAAACTCCATACTGTTTTCAATAGTGGCTAAATCAATTTATGATCCTACCAACAGTGCACACAGGTTCCCTTTTCTTCACATCCTCACCAGCATTTGTTATTTCATGTCTTTTCCATAATAGCCATTCTAACAGGTGTAAGGTGATATTTCATTGTGGTTTTGATTTGTTATTTCCCTAATGATTAGTGATGTCGAGCACCTTTTCATATGCTTGTTGACCATTTGAACTTCTTCTTTGGAGAAATGTCTATTCAGGGCCTCCGCCCATTTTGTAATTGAATTGTTTGCTTCTTTGCTCTTGAATTGTAGGAGTTCCTTATATATTTTGGACACCAACCCTTCATCAGATATGTCATTTGCAAATATTTTCTGCCATTCCATTGGTTGCCTTTTCATTTTGTTGATTGTTTCTTTTGATGTGCAGATGCTTTTTAGTTTGGTGTAGTCCTATTTGTCTATTTTTGCTTTTGTTGTTTCTGCTTTAAGTGTCATACCCCAAAATTATTGCTAAGATCAACGTCAAGGAGCATTTTCCCTATATTTTCTTCTAGGAGTTTTATGGCTTCAGGTCTTACATTTGAGTCTGTAATCAGTTTACTGGTATTTTGTTAAGAATTTTTACATCTACATTCATTAGGGATATTGGTGTATATGTTTCTTTTCTTGTATCCTTATCTGGATTCAGTATCAGGATAATACTGGCCTTGTAAATGAATTTGGGAGTTTTCTCTCCTCTTCAATTTTTTAGAAGTGTTTGAGAAGTATCGTGTTAATTCTTCTTTAAATGTTTGGTAAAATTCACAGTAAAGTCATCTGGTCTTGGGATTTTTTTTTTTTTTTTTTTTTTTTTTTTTTTTTTTTTTAGTTTCTGATTCAATCTCCTTACTTGCTATTGGTCTATTAAGATTTTGTGTTTCTTCATGATTGGTAGGTTGTACATTTCTGGGGATTTATCCATTTATTCTAGGTTATCCAATTTGTTAGTGTATAATTTCTGTGGTGTCAGTTATAATGTCTGTGCTTTCATTTGTGATTTTGAGTTTTCCCCTTTTTTCCAATGTCTAACTAAATATTTGTCAGTTTTATTTTTTCAAAGAACCAGATTTTAGTTTTATTGATCTTTTCAATTGTCTTTTTAGTATCTATTTCATTTATTTCCTCTGTGATCTGTGTTATTTCCTTCCTTCTGCTAACTTTGAGCTTAATTTGTTTTTCTTTTTCTAGTTCCTTAAGGTGTAAAGTTATGTTGTTTATTTAAGAGTTTTTAAATGTGTTTATTCCTATGAACTTCCCTCTTTGGACTGCTTTCATTGCATCCTATAAGTGTCAGTATGCTGTACTTCCATTTTTGTTTTTCTCAAGATAGTTTTTCACTTCTTCTTTGATGCATTGATTGTTTAAGAGTGTTTGTTTAATTTCCATCTATTTGTGAGTTTTGCAGTTTTCTTCCTGCTATTAATTTCTAGTTTCATGCCACTTTGATGAGAAAAGATACCTGGTATTATTTCAATCTCCTTAAACTTGCTAAGACTTTTTGTGACCTTTCGTATTATCTATCCTGAATAATGTTCCATATATAGTTGAGAAGGTTGTGTATTCTGAGGCTATTGGATGAAATGTTCTGTAAATATGTGTTAGGTTCATTTGATCTAAAGTATAGTTCAAGCCAACATTTTTTTAAATTAATCTTCTGTTTGAATGACCTATCCATCATTGAAAGTAGGTTATGAAGTTCCCTATTAATGTTGTATTTTAGTTTATTTCTCCCTTCAGATCCTAGTATTTGCTAATTTACTTAGGTACAGGTTTCCCCACTATCTGAAAGTAGAGAATTTCTATGAAAATTCTTTTCTATGAAAAGCTGAAATGGTACAATGCAAAAAAGCGATTGCCATTAATTTATATGGAAAAATTTAGAGCATTCTCATTCCCCCAAAATGATTTCTCTTAGGCATTTCTGATACCTTTAGGACATATCTTACTAATGAATGCAAACAACGAATCTGGATAAAGTAGATGCTCACAGACACAGTTCAAACCACAGAGGCTTGATGCTGAAATTCTAAGTGTACTACCCAGGGAGGTACCTTGTTGGTCACAATCTCTCTGCTCAGGGTGGGCTCTGCCTCTATAATGCCTCTTTTTTTTTTTTATAAATTTTTTTTTTCTCAACGTTTTTATTTATTTTTGGGACAGAGAGAGACAGAGCATGAACGGGGGAGGGGCAGAGAGAGAGGGAGACACAGAATTGGAAACAGGCTCCAGGCTCCGAGCCATCAGTCCAGAGCCTGACGCGGGGCTCGAACTCACGGACTGCGAGATCATGACCTGGCTGAAGTCGGACGCTTAACCGACTGCGCCACCCAGGCGCCCCTATAATGCCTCTTGACCTTTGTGCTAGAGTGCAGTGTTTAACACACCACCATATCATAGTATTAGAGTATTCTGAATTTGGCTATATACTTATCTTTATCAATGTACTATATATTTTCATATGTTTTCATGTTAGTCATTAGTACCCTTTCATTTCAGCTTGAAGAACTTCTTTCAGCATTTCTTGAAAGGCAGGTCTAGTAATGATAACTCTTCTAGCTTTGGTTTCTCTTGGAAAGTGTCTCTCCTTCCTTTCTGAAGAACAACTTTGCTGGATAGAGTATTCTTGGCAGGTTTTTAAAAGTTAATTTATTTTGAGAGTGAAAGAGAGCACAAGTTGGGGAGGGGCAGAGAAAAGGAGAGACAGAATCCCAAGTAGGCTCTGCACCGTCAGCACAGAACTCACAAACTGTGAGATCATGACTTGAGCTGAGATCAAGAGTCAGACACTTAACCAATTGAGCCACCCAGGGGCCCCAGCAGTATTTTTTTCTTTTAGCACTTTGAATATATCACCCACTCTCTCCTAGCCTATAAAGTCTCTGCTGAGAAATCTTCTGATAGCTTTATGGGAGTTCCCCTGTAAGTTACAATTTCTTTTTATTGCTGCTTTTAAGATTCTCTTTGTCTTTCATTTTTGACAGTTTTATATAATGTATCTTGGAAAAGATCTCTTTACACAGAGCTTTGGGAGGGACCTATGAGTTTCATGAACTTGGATATCCAAATATCTTACCAGATTTGGGAAGTTCTCAGCCATTATTTCTTTAAATGGTCTGTCTGGCCCCTTCTCCTTCTTTTCTTCTGAGACTCCAGTAATTCTCAGATTGTTTCTTCTGATGGTATCATACAGATCACATGGCTTTCTTTCCTCTTTTTCATTCTATGTTCTTTGTTCTCCTCTGACTATTTAATTTCAAAGGTTCTGTCTTCTAATCCACAGATTCTTTCTCCCCTTGATCCACTTTGTTATTGATGTTCTCTATTGCACATTTCATTACATTGTTTTCTTCAGCTCCACAATTTCCATTTTGTTCTTTTTTTATGATTTGTAATTATTTGTTAAGCTTCTCATTTTGTTTGTGTATTGTTTTCAGATTTCTTTGAAATTTCTGTGTTTTCTTGTAGCTCATTCATCTTCCTTAAAACAGCTATTTTGAAATTTTTGTCAGGTAAATTGCAGACCTCCATGTCTTAGATAACAAGTAACAGGAAGATTATTGTGATGGTTTGGTAGTGTAATGTTTCCTTGATTTTTCATGTTCTTTTAAGTCTTGTGTTGCTGTTTTAACGTTTGAAGTAGCAGTCACTTCCTTCAGTCTTTACTCACCGACTTTGGGAAACACCTTCTCTATTAGAGATTCTCAGGCTTTTTCAGATCTCCTATGGATACACCTGTTCCACACTTCTTGCTCCTTCTTGTGGCAGAATTCTTTAATGTTTATTTTATTTGTGTGTGTGTGTGTGTGTGAGAGAGAGAGAGAGAGAGAGAGAGAGAGAGAGAGAGAGAATGAGTGGGGGAGGTACAGAGAGAGAGGAGGACTGAGAATCCAAAGCAGGCTCCACGCTGAAAGTAGTGAGCCCAATGTGGGGATCAAACTCATGAACCACAAGATCATGACCTGAGCCAAAGTTGAATGCTCGACTGACTGAGCAACTCAGGCGCCTTTCTTGTGACAGGATTCTTAAGCTTGTATGAACTTCTCTCAATCCTGATATGCACCAAGCTGGGTATGGACTACTCTCGGAGCCTTATATAACTGAAATCGTACAGTATTTGTTTGGGTTTGACTTCCTTCACTTAGCATAATGTGTTCATCACTTTGGTCTTTTTAATGCTGCTGATTTTCATCCAGTGTCTAGTAATTCTTGAGTCAGTTCATCACTATGAATGAAAAATCAGGATGATTAGTAAACACACTTGCAGCTCCCCAAAGGCTTCCCCAGCACCAGGAGGTCTAAATGTGGCCTCTGTGCCAGTGGGCAAGGGTAATACTCAGCAGGTTTGAGGATGGTGGGTGTGGTGAAGGTGGACATCCTGGAAACTCCACATGTCAAAATTAAGAGGGTTTTATTCTGTAAATGGAGTACTTAAGTGGTTTCACTCTTTTTGTCCACTTTAATGTCCAATGTAATCATTTTTGGAGTTATCTTAAGCTTTGTTTGGCCTCTTGCTCTGATTCCTGCCCTCAAACATGGATACCCTCTCCAGGCAGGTTTTCCTTCTACAAGGAGCAGTCCTCTGGCATTATTCTTCTGCCAGTTTGTGTGCTGTGTATGAATAGAGAGGCAGGGTGTGGGCAGTACCTCACTGACCTGGCTAGAAATGCAGATATTTCTTAAAGCATCCTAGTGACTAATTCACAGCCCACACAATCCCTTTTGTTATTGGTTAATTCTGAGTTGCAGTTTTTACTATCCAAGTTGGGATTTTGTGCACAAAAAGAAATCCTTAAATTACTTGTTTTAATCCATACTATATAATTCTAGTTACAAAGGTAAAAATCTTGTTTCCCTTAAATATTTAAGCTTAATTTACACTTTTACTTTATTTGCAAATTTTATGATTTTCAGAGCACCTAGGTGGCTCAGTTAGTTGATTAAGTGTCTGACTTCAGCTCAGGTCATGATCGCATAGTTCATGAGTTCAAAGCCCCTGAACGGGCTCTGCACGGACAGTGCAGAACCTGCTTGGGAGTCTCTCTCTCCCTCTATCTCTGTCCCTCCCTCACTCACTTGTGTGCTCTCTCTCTCAAAATAAATGAATAAACTTAAAAAATTATTATTTTAATCAAAATAAGAACTATCATTTTCATTTGTCCTTTTTGAGTTAATGCATTTAATGCATTTAATATGTTTACATATTTAATCAAATTCCCTTGGCTATTTCAAAATACAATTTTAAGACAATTGATTCTCTCAAACATTTCAAATACATCAAGGGAAGATGACAAATACAAAAAAGAAAAAAACAAAACAAAAGCTTCCTAAGAACTTAAACTACTCTTGACAATCTACTAAATTATCACCCCTATGAATTTTGTAGATAAAATCCTTTTAAGCCTTTCATAATCATTTAAAAAATTAACAGAGTGTGCACAGGACATCATAATGGTTATATTTAAACACAGCTTATGTAAGAGTACACTGAGTTTTAGAGATTATAAATTATTCATCCAACTAAGGGGAACAAAACAAGCATGTCAAGCCAACTGATGTTCCAAGGTCAAAAGCTCAGGACAGTGGCCTGAGCTCCAAGTGAAACACATCAGAGACCCATGGGGCAGAAGACCCCCATAACTCTGGGCTGGATGTCTTTTTATAAGCAATCCCCCAATTCATGACTTTCAGCTGAGATTTGACTAATTGTATCAATTAGTCAATTAAAATTAACCAATTTCAATTTCTGACAATACAGTGATTAAAAAAATATTTAAATTTATGAGTCCTTTAAATTAATGAGTCCTTTCTAGGTCTTGGTTTTAGATTTCATTTTCTGTAACTCTTATGTAAATGCCTGCACTAAAGCTAAAAATATTCTAACAGAATGTTGAGCCACATACTCAGCTATAACCCATTAAAACTTATCTTTCAAACAGATTAGTTGACTTCTAGGACACCTTATTTCTCATTATGCCGTATAAGTGAGTGACTCTATTTATTTTCTTTATTCATTAATATTGTCAAATTTGCATATGTCAAAATCTCATATTAAAAATCTATGCCTGAATCTCTTGAGAAATTATAATTTAATTTCATGTGGCTAGAAGAGAATTACAAAATGTCCAAACCTAGTTTCTGCTGTTAATTTTCTGCAATTATTAGCGTACGGAAGCTGATTTCAGATTACCCATCTCAGTTTTCTGCTGTCCATTTTGGCCTTTCAGCCTACCTTTATCTCTGAAATGTCTACATTTTAAAAATTATCATTTGGGGGCGCCTGGGTGGCTCGGTCGGTTAAGCGTCCGACTTCGGCTCAGGTCACGATCTCGTGGTATGTGAGTTCGAGCCCTGCGTCGGGCTCTGTGCTGACCGCTCAGAGCCTGGAGCCTGTTTCAGATTCTGTGTCTCCCTCTCTCTATGACCCTCCCCCGTTCATGCTCTGTCTCTCTCTGTCTCAAAAATAAATAAATGTTAAAAAAAATTTTTTTAAAAATTATCATTTGGACTTCTAGCAGCTAGCACAGTGCCTAGAAAATAGTATCCATTCAGCAATTATTGATTGAATGGAATAGAAGATTAAATAGATCAATTTTTGTCTTTCATCACTTGTACCTCAGTAATCCAAATTATTTAAGAGAATTTTGTAAATGTTATTTATTATATATTATTATTTTTGGAAGAATTTTAAATATTCAGAAAAGGTAGGCTAAAAATGAACACACAATAAATGTTTTCTTGGGGCACCTGGGTGGCTCAGTCAGTTAAGCATCTGACTTTGGCTCAGGTCATGATCTCACAATTCGTGGGTTTGAGCCCCCATCAGGCTATGTGCTGACAGCTAAGAGCCTGGAGATTGCTTTGGATTCTGTGTCTCCCTTTCTCTCTGCTCTACCCCCGCTTGTAGTCTGTCTCTCTCTGTATCTCAAAATGAATAAACGTTAAAAATGTTTTAAAAAAATGTTTCCTTAACTGCCTCTTTGGTTGTCTTTATGAAACTTAATATTTTACATCAGCTATAGCATCAATCTGTCAATTAGACTTACACCCTGAGCTTCCAATTGCTGATGATTAATATAACAGAATTTTATTAAAATAGTGCAATAGATATTTTATTGTACAAGGAGCAAATGTGAAAACCAATGAGTTTTTATTACCAAATGACTTGTGTCACTGACCCATTCCTGACCCATCCCCTCCCACCTCTTGATTAGTCTGATGATGCCAGCCATGGCTCTGGGTCAAAAGCCAAAAACACCAGATGGTGTCATACCTACTTAGGGATACAGGAAACAAAGCTCATTTGATGAAGGGAGGGTATTGAGTAGATTGTATTACATTAAAACCCTGCATATGAAAGCTTGAGTCTGGATAAATTTCAATAACCTCCCTATAGACTTTGAAGAGACATTTAAAAATCTTAAAGAAGCAATTAATATTTGTTAAAAAAATGTTAATACTTACTGACGAATAATTAGAGCCTTTGTGGAAAAGGTTGCAGGTGCTTACCCAATACTTCTCTCCCATGCTTCCTTAGTAACATAACTAGGATTTTGTTCAGAGTGACCGTGTGCCAAAATAAAAAAACTTTACTTCCCAGCCTCCCTTACAGTTTAAGGGGATATTCAATGAAATTTAAGTAGAAGTCTTTGGTTGGTGTTATCTAAAACTCTTCAAAGGAGAGAGAGCCTATTTGTCACTTTCTAGTCTCCTACAATGTAGACATGCTGGCAGGAACTCTAGTAGACATTTTGTGACCTTGAAGATGGAAACAGCATGCTAAAAAGCAGAGAAGAAATTTAAAAGCAACCTAGATCTCTCATAACTTTATGGAACAACTTTTCCAACATCAAACTAGTAGACTAAGGCTTTTTTTTTTTTTTTTTTTTTTTTTTTTTTTTTTTACGTGAGATGAGAAAAAGGTATTTACTAAGCACCTACGATGTTCAAAAAAACTGGTAAAGACATTCTGGGAAACTAAAAAATGGATCTGACAAACATCCTGTTTTCCAAGAGATGTACTGAAGGAGCTAAAACATTTATGCCTACAATAGTAAAACAAGATAGAAAGTGGAAAGAATCAGAGAACAGCTGGCAGTAAGACATCAGCTTGGGAGAGGTTCCTGAAAAAGGTGAAGTGTGCAGTTTTTAAACTGAGCAGACTCTTAAAAAAAGACTGCCATCACAGTCGTTAGAAGAAAAGAAAATGGTATCTTTCCTTGAGAGAGAGAGGCTCATATGATTGATAATTCCTTCTTTTTAACTGCTTTCTACATAATTCATCCCAATGTAAGAGCCACTGAAGGCTAAAACTGAAGGATGCCATTAGGAGTTTTGCCAACTCTTAAGCATTCCCATGGAAGAAATTCCTCATTTCACGTCAGAAGGAAACTATTAAAGCAATATGACGGCTGTTACCTCCACTAAATGGTGGCTGAACAATTTAGCACTGAGACTGGCAAGAGCCAGAATTAATTGTGCTGCCCCTCATCAGATCACCAATGTGGGACGTGAGCAAGTGTACCAACCAGCACTCCCCAGAATCCCTAGATTCTTCCATTACAGTAAATTCCTGTTTTTATACCAAACCACTTTTCCGGTATTGTGCATGAAAATAGTCTCCAAAGCCCCTCCCAAACTTATTTTAGATTTCATAATTTTGGTCAGTCTGATAGGATTGGAAGGGGGTCTCATTGTGGTTTTAAGGTGGATTTCTATGAATACAAATGATACTAAACACCTTTGACATGTATATTAGACATTTGGAATTCCTCTCTTTGAATAACTGCCTGTTCAAATACTGTGTGCATTTTTCTGAGTTATCTGTCTTCTTCTTATTGATTGGTAGGCATTTGAAAATATATGTATTTTTGACATATGCCCTTTGTCAGTTATATTCATTATAAACGTCTCCTAGTCTCTGGTCTTTTGATGATGTGGATGGTGTCTTTTGATGATGAGAAGTTCTTAATTTTAATCTTGTCCTACTTATTAATCTTTTCCTTTATGGCTAAATGGTTTTTATGTAATATTTAAGAAGTTCTTACTGCCAGGTCTTGAAGATCTCCTCTATTATCTTCTAAAAGCATCATAGTTTTTCCTTTTACATATAAATTGCCTATTAATGATTTTTGTGTGTCATGTAAGATATAGGACCATTTTCATTTTTTTCCCATATGAATCCCAATTGTTTCAGCAACAGTTAATGAAAACTCCATCTTTTCTTCACTTCTTTGTAATGCCAATTGTATCATATATCAAGTGTCCATATGTGTATAGGTTTATTTCTCTGCACTCTCTGTGATCCACTGATCTATTTGTCTATCCCTGAGCCAATACCACACCTTCATAATGATTACAGTGTTGTAGTAAGTCTTGACATCTTATAGGACAAATGTTCCCACCTTGTTTGTTTCAGCTTTCTAAGCCCTTTCCAGTTCCATATAAACTTTAGGGTGTTTGCCAAGTTCAGCAACAACTTAAACTATTATTTTTATTATGAATAATGTACTATAAATACATTGAATCTCTAGTTTAATATAATTAATAACTATAATTAATGTAATTAACTTAGGGATTAGATTTTATTAATTTAGGAAAACTGATATATTTACAATATCCAATCTTCCAATACATAAAATTATTTTATTTCTCAGTTTATATCTTCTTTGATATCTCTCAATAAAATTTCCTAATTTTGTACATAACATTTTTTATTCAATTTTCTTGCTAGATATATCATACATCTTGTTGCTATTATATATGTCATTTTTTTCATTTCCCAATTTTTTGTTGCTGGTGTATAGAAATGCAATGATCATGATAAAAAAATGATCTTTTTATATACATCAAACTTGCTCATCTGTCTTATTAAGACTAATAACAATATATCTTTAGTTTTAATTTGAATTTTCTAGGGGGAGGCATCTGGGTGGCTCAGTCTGTTGAGAGTCCAACTTTGGCTCAGCTCATGATCTCCTGGTCTGTGAGTTTGAGCCCCACGTCGGGCTTTGTGCTGAAGCAGCCTGGAGCCTGCTTTGGATTCTGTGACTCCCTCGCTCTCTGCTTCTCCCCTGCTCATGCTCTCTCTCTCTCTTTCAAAAATAAATAAATATTTAAAAAATTAATTAGAATTTTCTATTATATAAGCATGTTATTTTCCAATTTTTTCACATCTTATTTCTTCTTACTTTCTTACTTTATTGGCTTAGAACACACTACAATATCAAGTAGAAGTGATGATAGAAGGAACTTTTGTCTTTTGGTGATCTCAAAATATCATCATTAAGTATGATATTTGCTGTATAATGTTTTTTATTTTTACTGAATAAATTTTACATGTATAAATTTAAGGTGTACAGCATGTTACCTTAGTACATTTATATGTTGCAATATGATTGCCCATATAGCAGTATTTGTCACATTACATATTCTAAGCATATGGAAACTGAAAGAAGGAAGATATAGTTTTACTTATGGCAGATGAGATAGACTTCAAGCCAAAAAGGGTAATGAGACAAAGAAGGATTGGAATAATTAATTTTGTTAAAATGGCTATAATACCCAAGCTATCTAAAGATTCAATGCAATCCCCATCAAAATGCAAAAGGCATTTTTCACAGAAATGGAAGAACAATCCTAAAATTTGTGTGGAACCAAAGAAGACCTTGAATAGCCAAAACAATCTTAAGAAAAAAGAACAAAGCCAGCAGTACGATGCTTCCAGATTTCAAATTCTGCTATAAAGTCATAGTAATAAAAACAGTGTGGTACTGGCACAAAAATAGACAAATTGACCAATGGAACAAAATAGCCCAGAATTAAATCTCAGTGTATGTGGTCAACTAATATTCAACAGAGAAGCCAAGAATACTCAATGGGGAAAGGATAGTCTCTTCGACAAATGGTGCTGGAAAAACTGGAGAAACACATGCAGAACAATGAAATTAGACCTCTATCTCACACCACCCACAAAAATTAACTTGAAATGAATCAAAGACTTAAACATAAGGCCTGATGTCCTAAAACTCCTACAAGAGAACAGAGGGAAGAGGCTCATGGATATTGGTCATGGTGATGATTTTAACATGATGCCAAAAGCACAAACAAAAGCAAAAATCAAAATTTGTTATTACACCAAACCCAAAAGTTTCTGCACAGAAAAGAAACAATTAACAAAATGAAAAGACAAAGTACAGAATGGGAGAAAAATTTGCAAAACATATATTGGATAAGGTGTTAATTTCTTGTTTTTTTTTTTTTTTTTTAATTTAAATCCATGTTAGTTAACATATAGTATAGTAATGGTTTCAGGAGTAGAATTTCCAAAGAGGATATAAAATGATCAACATACATGAAAAGTTTTTTAATATCACTAATCATCAGGAAAATGCAAATCAAAACCACAATAAGATATCACCTTACACTTGTTAGAATGGCTATCATTGAGAAGACAATAAACCACGATGCTGGTGAGGATATATATGGTGAAAGGGAACCCTTACACATTATTGTTGGGAATGTAAATTGGTCCAACCACTATGGAAAACAACATGAAGTTTCCTCAAAAAATTAAGAATAGATCTGCCATATCATCCAACAATTCTACTTCTGAGTATATACTAAAAGTAAATGAAAACAGGATTTTGAAGAGAGATAGGTAATTTATATGTTTATTGCAGCATCATTTACAATAGCCAAGAGATGAAAACAACCCAAATGCCCATCAACAGATGAATGGATAAAAAAGGTGTGGTATATATACACAATGGAACATTTATTATTCAGCTATAAGAGAGGAGGCTATGGATGGACTTCAATCACATTATGCTAAGCAAGGTAAGTCAGACAGAGAAAAACAAATACTGTATTATATCACCTATATGTAGAATCTAAAAAAGTTAAACCAATAAAAAACAGAATAAAATGGAGGTTACCAGGGAATTGGTTGGGGGGAAGGGGAGAGATTTGAGTGATGGTATTTAAAGGTACAAACTTATAAGCCATAGAGATCTAATGCACAGTATAATGAATTGGAAGTATAAGATTAGAAGTATAAGATTGGAAGATCTTTCACTTTGAAACTGTGTGTATCTTTAGAGCTGAAATGAGTTTCCTATAACCAGCATGTAGTTGGATCCAGTTTTTTAATCCATCTAGCCACTATGTGCCTTTTGATTGGTGAATTCAGTCACTTTGTATTTATAGAGTGACTTTTTGTATGTACAGACTTACTACTGCCATTTTATCTTTCACCTTCTGGTTATCATGTGTCTTGGTTTTGTTTTTATTTTTTTTAAGTCTTCTGTTTCTGTCTACCTTTGAAAGTTGGTGATATTCCATGGTGATTTTTTCAGTCTCCCCCTTTTTTATATTTTGTGCCTCTGCTCCAGATTTTTGCTTTGTGGTTACCACAAAGCAATTTACCTTTATTAGCCTGTAAGCTTCCATTGTTTTACTTTTCCTCTGTTATGTTTTTGATGTTGAAAATTATCTCTTTTTATGCTGTGATTTCATTACCAAGTTCTAGCTGTTGTAGATATTTAAAAAAAAAATTTTTTTTCAACGTTTATTTATTTTTGGGACAGAGAGAGGCAGAGCATGAACGGGGGAGGGGCAGAGAGAGAGGGAGACACAGAATCGGAAACAGGCTCCAGGCTCTGAGCCATCAGCCCAGAGCCCGACGCGGGGATCGAACTCACAGACCGCGAGATCGTGACCTGGCTGACGTCGGACGCTTAACCGACTGCGCCACCCAGGCGCCCTGAGCTGTTGTAGATATTTTTAATGATCTTTTCCTTTAAACTTTATGGTATACTTAAGAGTTTAATATACTATTCTAAAAGAGTTACAGTTTTCTAATTCTGACTATTTATCACCTTAATTAGAGTTTTATGTACTTTTGTCTTTTCATTTGAACTTGAAGAGATCCTTTTAACTAGTGGTGGTGAACTCTCTCAGCTGTTGTTTGTTTGGGAAAGACTTTATTTCTCCTTCATATCTGAAGGATAATTTTGCCAGATAGAGTATTCTTAGCTGGCAGCTTTTATCTTTCAATATTTTGAATATGTCATTCCACCCTCTCCCAGCCTGTACAGTTTCTGCTGAGAAATCTGCTGATAGCTTAATGGGCGGGGGAGGGGGGGTTCTATGAAGTTTGCTGCCCTTTTTTTCCTTGGCTGCCTTTAAATTTCTTTCTTTATCATTGATTTTAGACAGTTTTAACATACTGTGTCTTGGAAAAAAGGACTTTTTATGTCGAATGTTCTATTAGCTTCTTGGATGTGTGTGTCCAGTTTCTCCCCCAGGTTTAAGAAGTTCTCAGCTCTTATTTCTTTAAATAAACTCTCTGCCCCCTTTTCTATCTCTTCTCCTTCTGGAATACCTATTACTCTTATGTTGACTTTTCTGATGCAATCTG
This sequence comes from Felis catus, assembly GCF_018350175.1. Taxonomy (NCBI): domain Eukaryota; kingdom Metazoa; phylum Chordata; class Mammalia; order Carnivora; family Felidae; genus Felis; species Felis catus. Next base: position 20,106,272 of record NC_058373.1, read on the forward strand.
ATAGCTTTCATAGGATTTTTTAACTTTTTAAAAATCTTAGGTCTCTCTCATCTTCCACCTGAATCATATCTAGATTTCTATCTTTCAGATTGCTAATTCTCTCTTCCATCTGATCTGCTCTATTTCCAATGCATTCTGATATATTCTTTATCCCATTTACTGAGTTCTTCAGCTCCAGAATTTGTATTTTTTCCCAAACTTTTATAATCTCTTTGGTAAAATACTCCTTCTGTTTGTTAATTTTATTTCTGATATTACTGTATTAATTTCTGAGTTTTCCTGTACCTTACTAAATTTCTTCATAATAGTCATTTTGAATTCTTTATCAGTTAGATAACAATATGCCACGTCTTTGGGTTTGGATGCTAGAAAACTGTCAGCCCCTAAAGTTAGGAGCCTGCACATAAAAAGAAATAAAAGCTGGTGGCAAAAAAGAAAAAGGGTGGCAGTAGACTCGGGGAAGGTGTATACTTAGCACATGGGACTTTGGGTATACCCACAGCCAGGTAAATGGATCCTCAAGTTGGGGGCCCATGTCCCAGAGTTTCATGGATGGTCCTCTTGCCAGACAGCAGGAGACATTTACTTTTAGTTCTCTTTGTCTGCCTCCTTTGTCCGCCTTTTCACCTCTAGTCAGTGTGATCTCTCCTTAGAGCAATGGGTTCCTCCAGCTACAGTGCACATATCCAGGCTGGCACCCCACTCACCCTCCACCTCCTCTGCCAAAAATGTCATGGCAGTCAGCTGTCAGACCTGCCATCACCTTCTCTGCTGCAGCCTCTGCCACCACTGGCTCTGTCACCACTCCCCTTGATTCCCAGCCTCTTCACCAATCCAATCCGCCCACCTTGCAGTGCACAGATGGTTGGATCTCCCAGATGTCCTGGTGTGCTGTGCAGAGGCACTTTTCTTCAGTTGTGGATGTCCAATTGGTTATAAATAAAAAGGGAGAGGAAAAAAAGCAACTCACAGTGCCATCATGTTGACATGACTCTTCTGCATGATTTTTGAAGATAACCTTCATCATAGAAGTTCCCTTCATTTTCGCTTTTTTTAAAAATCATGATTGTATGTTAAATCATTAATGTAGTTAAATTTTATTAAATGCTTTTTCTTTATCTACTGAAAAGATATTACGATTTTCTTTTCTAATATGGAAACACAGTGGACTATATTTATTGATTTTCTAATGTAAAACCAACCTTGAATTCCTAGGATATAACCGACTTAGTAATAACGTGTTGTCCTTTTAAATTGTTTATTTATTTTTGAGAGAAAGAGAAAGAGAGAGCAAGCAGGGGAGGGGCAGAGAGAGAGAGAGAGAGAGAGAGAGACAGAATCAGAAGTAGGCTCCAGGCTCCGAGCTGTCAGCACAGAGCCTGACGTGGGACTTGAACCCTCGAGATGTGAGATTATGACCTGAGCTGAAGTAAGACCTTAACTGACTAAGCTACCCAGGCACCCCAATGTGTTGTCCCTTTATATGCTACTAGATGGAGTTTGCAGACATTTGGGTTTAGATTTTTGCATCTGTGTTCCTGAGTGAGATCACCTGTAACTTTCTTTTCATGCATTGTCTTTGCCATATTTTAGCATCAAGTTTATGCTAGTCTCAAGAGTTGGGAAGTGTTTCCCCTTTTTCTATTTTCTGAAAAAGTTTATCTAAGATTAAAATTATTTCTTCCAGTGGTAAAATTGCTGGTGAATCTGGGTGTGGAATTCTTTTAGGAGAAACATTTGGATTATAGATTTAGTTTCTCTAATTATTACAGGTACAAAAGATGGACATATGGCTTCTCTTCCAAACTGGAAAAATTTAATAAGTAAAGGGGTTAGGAAAATAATTAATGGATACTTATCTATAATAGGTATAAACTTGGATTGTCCTGGGCAAAAGGGGATTTATGGTCATCATAATGGTAAGACTTCCTATTTCTGACTATAAATTTCCTACTTCTTCCTGAGTAAATTTCATTAAGTTATGTTTTGGGGGGGAATTTGTGCATTTTGCCTAAATTTTTAATTTTTTTGATATAAAGATTTCATGTTAATATTTTTTTCTTTTCAATGTGCTCTTTTTCCAACTTTGTTGAGGATTATGTTAATCTTATACTCTCTCTTTAATATCTACAATACCTGTGTGTCTCCTTTTTGTTTCTAGATGTTGGTTATTTGTGCCTTCTCAGTTTCTTCATCGATTTTTTATATATAACTTTAAAAACTGATTTATTGAGGGGGGGAGGGGCAGAGAGGGAGAGAGAGAAAGAGAAAATCCTAAGAAGGCTCTGCATTATCAGCACAGAGCCCAACATAAGATTTGAACTCACAAACTGTGAGATCATGACCTGAACCCAAATCTAGGGTTGGATGCTTAACCAACTGAGCCACCCAGGTGCCCCATCTTCCTCATTCTTGAAAGAGATATTTTAATTTTGTTAAAATAAACAAGCAACTTTTGACCTTATTGAGCATCTCTATTATATAATTGTTTTCTATTTCAAAATGTCTCCTTTAATCTTCATTTTCTTCTTTCTGATATACCTCTCATTTTTTTCAGATGAATGTTAGTTAAGTTCCAGACTTTCTAAACATACATATTTTGAGGTTATAAATTTCCCTGTCTGTGCTCATAATCCTAAATTTTGATATGTGATCATTTTGTTATTCTTCCGTTTAAAATATTTTCTGGGGCGCCTGGGTGGCGCAGTCGGTTAAGCGTCCGACTTCAGCCAGGTCACGATCTCACGGTCCATGAGTTCGAGCCCCACATCAGGCTCTGGGCTGATGGCTCGGAGCCTGGAGCCTGCTTCTGATTCTGTGTCTCCCTCTCTCTCTGCCCCTCCCCCATTCATGCTCTGTCTCTCTCTGTCCCAAAAATAAATAAAAAACGTTGAAAAAAAATTAAAAAAAAATAATAAAATATTTTCTAATATTTTCATGATTTTATTTTGATGCATGATATTTTTTAAGTCTCTAATATATGGGTTTATTTTTTTTACCTTATTCTTATTTTTGTGGGTTTTTAGTTGGTCTTACAATCTAAGAACATGCAGTGTATAATTTTAAACCTTTAAACTGAATTGAGACTTGCTTTATGGTTTGTTTATATTTAGTAAATGTTCTGTATGCTTAAAAATACGTACTTTGCAATCATTATGTGGAGATCTCACTATGTCAGGCTATTATCTTATCAAAATCTTTTATGAATTTATTGATATTTTGTTTGCTTTTCCTACTAGTAACTAAGAGATGTAGTATGAAAAAACACTGCATCTATTGCATGAATATTTGTATACTTCTCCTTGAAGTTCTGTCATTGTTTGCTTTATATATCTTGAGGGCATATATTGGAAATACACAAATTTAAAATTGTAGTTCCTTTTATCAACACAAAGTGACCTTCTTTACTGCTGTAATCTTATTTTCTTTAAATAAATAAATACATATATTTATTTGCTTATTTATTTATAGAGAGAGGGGAGAGGGGTAAAGAGAGAGGGAAAGATTGAATCCCAAGCAGGCTCCATGCTGTCACCACAGGGCCCAACATGAGGCTTGATCTCAAAAACTGTGAGATCCTTACCTGAGTCAAAATCAAGAGTTGGATGCTTAACTGGCTGAGCCACCCAGGCATAAAAATATATACTTTTAAATAGCTATAGTTTTCTTTGGTTGAGAATGTGTTCGCATGTCTTATTTAATCATTTAACTTTCAACTTTTCTGTATCCTTAATCCTTATATTTCTAAGATATGTTTTTTATAAACAGCATAAGACAGAATTTGTTTTTATCAAGTTTGAAAGACTTTATCTTTTAACTGGAGCATTTAGTTCATTTACATGAAACGTAATTAAGCCACAGATGTTGCACCATTCCTAAAGGCGTAACTGGCATTGTATACATATTTGGGTTTATTTTGTACTTTCCATTTGTATTTATTTTGTAAACTTATCTTGCAAACTTATTTTGTACTTTCCATTTGTCATATTGGTTTCATTTTTTCCTCCTTTCTTATTTTGGATTTACTAAATGTTTTAGTCACACCAAGGTTGTCCCCTTTAAGTAGTTTAAGAGTTATGTAAGGTTGATGGGGGGTGGGAGGGAGGAGAGGGTGGGTGATGGGTATTGAGGAGGGCACCTTTTGGGATGAGCACTGGGTGTTGTATGGAAACCAATTTGACAATAAATTTCATATATTGAAAAAAAAGAGTTATGCATTCCATTCATTTATTTTAGTAGTTGCCTTAGAAATTGTAATATGTTTAACTTAACAAAATAAAAACTAGACTCAATAAGTCGTTTAACTTCCTTCTTCATAATAAAACTTAGTGCACTTTAATTCTTTTTACCTACTTTGAAACTTACAAATTATTTTTCATTATATTTCAACTATTTTTAACCCTTTAAGATACTATTATTATTGTTTTATTAATCAGTATTTCTTTTTTTTTAAATAAGTATTTTCTTAGATTCATTCACGTATTTACTACTTTCTATACTCTTTGTTCCTTGTTTCTCATACCTATTATCTGGGAAAAATTCCCTTCTGACTGTCATATATGATTCAGAATTTTCTCTGTTAAGAATGTGTTAGGGACAAACTCTCTATTTTTGTTTGTCTGAAAATATCTTTATTTCACCATCATTCCTAAAAGATACTTTCAGTGGCTATAAGATTCTACTTTGGTTGTCATTTTCTTCCAGCACATTGAACATCATCCCACTGTCTTTTGCCTTCCATTACTGCTGTTGAGAGACCAGATTCCATTTAAATGGTGCTTCTTTGAATGTAAGCCTTCTTTTTTCTCTGGCTTATGAATGATGTTCTCTTTTTCTTTTAATGTTTATTTATTTTTGAGACAGAGAGAGACAGAGCATGAACAGGGGAGGGTCAGAGAGAGAGGGAGACACAGAATCTGAAACAGGCTCCAGGCTCTGAGCTGTCAGCACAGAGCCCGACGCCGGGCTTGAACTCATGGGCCTCGAGATCATGACCTGAGCTGAAGTCGGACGCTTAACCGGCTGAGCCACCCAGGCGCCCCAGATGTTCTCTTTTTCTATGGTGTTCTGCAATTTCACTATGATGTATCTTAGTATAAGTTTCTTTTTATTTATCCTGTATGGGATTTACTGGGCTATCTGAAACTTTGAATTGGTCATTTCATCAGTTCTAGAAAATACTCAAGATTAGCTCTCTTAATGTGGCATCTGCCCCATGTCTCCCTTTCCTCTACTTCAGGTGCTCTACTCATGTTAGACCTTCTTATTCCAGTTTGCATGTCTTTTAATTGCTTTTTCATATTGTCCATCTTTTTTTCTCTTTGTGCTACTTCTAGTTTACTAATTCTCTCTTTAGCTACCTAACTTTCTGTTAAACTCATCCATTTTTTTAAATTATTTTTAGAGAGAGAGCACATGTGAGCAGGGGAGAAGGGCAGAGGGAGAGAGAGAGAATCACAAACAGTCTTCATAATCAGCATGGAGCCTCATGCAGGGCTCATTTCCATGACCTGATCATGACCTTAATCAATATTTTCTTAGATTCATTCACATATTTACTACTTTCTATACACTTTATTCCTTGTTTGTCATACCTATTATCTGGGAAAAATTCCCTTCTGACTATTGTATATGATTCAGAATTTTCTCTGTTGAGAATCTGCTAGAGACAAACTACATTTTTGTAGATCATGGGATCATGACCTGAGGAGAAATCAAGAGTTGGACACTCCATCAACTGAGCCACCCAGGCACCCTCATTCATTTTTTAAATTTCAGTTTTCACTGTATTATTTTTAGAAGTTGTTTTGGTTGTTTTTCAAATATACCTTGTCATTTTTATTCCTCATATCATTATTATTGTTATTGAACCATTTGAGAGTCAGTTGCAGAGATAACAACCCTACCCTAAATATTCCAGTGTGTATCTGCTAGAATCAAGGACATTCTCTTCTATAACTATAGTGAAATTGTCAAATTAAGAAAATTTAAAATTGATAAGATACTATTATCTAATATATAGTTCATATTCAAATTTTGACAATTATTCCAATATTATCTTTTATAGTACCTTTGTTTTTACTTCTTTTGTCACTTATTTTTTTAAGTTTTTTAAAATTTATTTTGAGGGGGGAGAGGCAGTGAGAGAGAGGAGAATCCCAAGCAGGCTCTGAGCTGTCAGTGCAGAGCCCAATGTGAGGCTCCTGAGCCAAAATCAAGAGTTGGATGGCCAACTGATTAAGCTGTTTTGTGGCCTTTTGTTGTTTATATAATATTGACAATTTTGAATAGTACAGGCCTATTGTTTTGTAGAATATCCTTCATGAATCAATTCCTGCATTCCCCACCCCCAATTTTTTATTGTGGTAAAATATACATAACACATATTTAGTATCTTAACCATTTTTGAGTGTGCAGTTTAGTGGCATTGAATACATTCATAATGTTGTGCAACTATCGCCACCATCCACATCCAGAACTCTTTCATCTTGTAAAACCAAAATTCTATATCCGTTAAACAAGAACTCTTTATTTTCCACTTCTGCTCGGCCCTTGGCACTATCATTTTATTTTCTGTCTATGATTTTGACTATTCTAAGTACTTTGTATAAATAGAATCATATAGTATTCGTCTTTTTGTGACTGGCTTATTTCACTTAGCATTATGTCCTCAAGGTTCATCTACATTGTATCATGTGTCAGAATTTCCTTCCTTTTAAGGCAAATAATATTCCATTGTATAGACCACATTTTGCTTATCTATTCATCAGTTGTTGGACATAGGTTGGAAGCACATTTTAGTTATTGTGTATAATGCTGCTATGAACATGAGTGTAGAAATAGTCCTTCAGGCCCCTGCTTTTTGGTACGTATCCAGAATGGAATTGCTGGATCATATGTTAATTCTATATTTAATTTTTTGAGGACCACCATATACCATCTTACATCCCAACCAACAGTACACAGGGGTTCCAATTTCTTCACATCCTCACCAACACGTTTTGTTTTGTTTTGCTTTTGTTTGTTTGTTTGTTTTGTGGTAGCCATCTTAACATGTGTGAGAATTCCTACATTTTTGGCATGAATACTACAGAGATGATGTTCTTTCCTTTTCATTCCATCAAATTAGGAGGCAAATGATATCAATTTGTCTCATTATTGGTGATGTTAATTTTGATGATTTAGTTAAGATTATTGATACATTTTGCCACTGTAAAGGCAGATTTTTCATCCTTTGTAATGTAGAAGTAATGTGTGGGGAAATACTTTGGGATTACATAAATTATGTTGTTCTTATACTTCTCCTCACTTGTTTCTTTTATTTCTTTTATTTTCTTTTCCTTTCTTTTATTTCTCTTAACACAGTGAACATAGTTATTTCACAAGTTGTGTATGTTAATACCAATTTCTGAAGACTCTGTGCTTATCTTTGCTATTTGTTGTTTCCATGATTTTCACTCATGGTAACTTGTTTCCTAAGTATGTAAGTAATCTTTTCTGGAAAAATCATTTGTGATTCTTTAAGACCTAGTACATTCCTCAAAAAATATTTGCATTTGCTCTTGCCAAGCACCCAAAGCATACCACTCTGGGGCCACTTTAAGCCAGATTCATACTTGAAGTTACTTTAGATTACCCAGGTGATTTGGATTGCACATTCATGTGAGGGATATATTTTTTCTTGTTGTCTTTTGCCCAGGTTTATTCAGCATCTAGATAACTTCCCCTGAGCATGGATATAGGGTCGGTTTAAATCTTGTATACCCTCACAATGAGGATGTAGCCATTTGGGGTCATAGCATGTTTTTATGGAGGAGAGTCTTCTATTAGACAAACCACCTTAAGTTTAATGAAACTACATTCTAGTAGGAGAGACAAAAACAATCAAATATAAAATGAAAAACTAAAAAAAGAGAATTATTGACTTTGATAAGTTTGCGATAAGAAGGAAAAAGATGGGCTTCCCTATCAGAATATAAAGGAAGGGAGACATGTAAATAGGGTACTCAGAGCCAGCATCTATGGAGAGATGATATTTGATGGATAAGAAGGACGCCATCAAGCAAAAACTATAGTGACTTTTTAGGGAAGGGACAAGAGATGAGATCAAATGGGCAGTAGCCAGATCCTATAGGTCCTCCTCCTAGGCTGCAGACAAGGATATGGATTGTATTGTAAGTATAATGGAAAGACACTGGAAAGTATTTAAGTAGGGGAGTAACATAATCTGATTTTTTTTTGCATGTAACTGTTTTTATGTTTTTAATATTACTTGATGAAACTACTTTTTATTGAAGTATAGTTGACATACAATGCCACATTAGTTTCAGGTGTACAGCAGTGATTCTACAATTCCACAGTTATGCTATACTCCCCACAAGTGTAGCAACCATCTGTCATTACATAACACTATTGCAATACTATTGACTCTCTTCCCTATGCTATACCTTTCATCCCCATGACATCCATTCCATAACTGGAAGCCTATATCTACCACCCCTCTCTGCCCATTTTGCCCATCTCTTTATCCCTCTCCCCTCTGGCAACCACCAGTTTGTTCTCTCATTTACAGGTCTGTTTCTGCTTTTTTTTGTTTCATTTCTAGATTCTGCATCATATGATGTAGAGAAATATGGTATTTGTCTTTCTCTGTTTGACTTATTTCACTTAGCCTAATACTCTTTAAGTCTATCCATGTTGTCATATATGGCAAGGTCTGTTATTTTTTATGTTGAGTAATATGCCATCCACTGTGTGTGTGTGTGTGTGTGTGCACATAAAATCACATTTTCTTTAGACATTCATCTATTGACAAACACTTAGGTTGTTTTTGTATTTTGGCTATTGTAAATAATGCTGCAATAAACATAGGGGTGTATATCTGATTTTTTTGTTGGTGTTTTCATTTTCCTTTGGTGAATATCCTGAAGCGGAATTACTGGGTCATACGGTCTTTCTTTCTTTCTTTCTTTCTTTCTTTCTTTCTTTCTTTCATGTTTTATTTATTTTTGAGAGACAGAGACAGAGCATCAGTGGGGAAGGGGCAGAGAGAGAGGGAGACACAGAATCCCAAGCAGGCTCCAGGTTCTGAGCTGTCAGCACAGAGCCCAACTCAGGGCTCAAACCCATGAACCATGAGATCATGACCTGAGCCGAAGTTGGACACTTAACCGACTGAGCTACCCAGGTACCCCTGGTATTTCTACTTTTAATTGTATAAGGAAACTCCTTACTCTCTTCTATAATGGCTGCACCAATTTACATACCCACCAACAGTGCATGAGGGTTCCTTTTTCTCCACATCCTTGCCAACACTAGTTATTTCTTGTCTTTTTGATATTAGCCATTTGGATAGGTGCAAGGTGATAACTCATTGTGGTTTTGATTTGCATTTCCCTAATGATTAGTGATGTTGAGCATCTTTTCATGTGTCTTTTGGCGATATGTATATCTTCTTTGGAAAAATGTCTATTCAGGTCCTCTGCCTATTTTTAAATAAGATTATTTGGGGTTTTTTGGTGTTGAGTTGTATCAATTCTTTATATGTTTTGGATATTAACCTCTTATTGGATATATTATTTGCAAATATCTTCTCCCAGTCAGTAGGTTTCATTTTCATATTCATTTTGTTGATGGTTTCCTTTGCTGTGGAAACCCTTTTCATTTTGATGTAGTTCCAATAGTTTATTTTTGCTTTTGTTTCCTTTGCCTAAGGAGACATATTCATAAATATGTTGCGAAGGCTAATGTCAAAGAGATTTCTGCCTGTGCTCTCTTCTAATATTTTCATTGTTTCAGGTCTCACATTTAGATCTTTGATACATTTTGAATTTATTTTTGTGTATGGTGTAAGTAAGTGGTCCAGTTTCTGGGGCACGTAGGTGGCTCAGTTGGTTAAGCGTCCGACTTAGGCTCAGGTCATGATCTCATGGTCCTTGGGTTTCAGTCCCGCATCAGGCTCTGTGCTGACAGCTCAGGGCCTGGAGCTTGCTTCGGATTCTGTGTCTCCATCTCTCTGCCCCTCACCTGCTCGTGCTCTCTCTCTCTCTCTCTCTCTCCCTCTTAAAAATAAATGTTAAAAAAAAATTTTTTTAAAGAAAGAGGTCCAGTTTCATACTTTTACATGTAGCTATCCAGTTTTCCCAGACCATTTATTTTAGAGACTGTCTTTTCCCCAGTGCATATTCTTGCCTCCTTTGTTGAAGATTAATTGACCATATAAGCATGGGTTTATTTCTGGGCTCCCTATTCTGTTCCATTGATCTACATGTCTATTTTTGTGCTACTACCATATTGTTCTAATTATTACAGCTTTGTAGTGTATCTTGAAGCCTGGGATTGTTATACCTCCAACTTTGTTCTATTTTCTAAAGATTGCTTTGGCTCTGGAGTCTTTTGTGGTTCCATACAAATTTTAGTATTACTTGTTCTAGTTCTGTGAAAGTGCTGTTGGTATTTTGACAGGCATTGCTTTGAATCTATAGATTACTTTGGGTAATATGGACATTTTAACAATATTTATCCTTCCAAATATTAGCACAGAATATTGTCCCATTTGTTTTTGCTGTTTTTGATTTCTTTCATCAATTTATAGTTTTCATCATTATAGTTTTCAGAGTACAGGTTTTTTTTACCTCCTTGGTTAAGTTTATTCCTAGACATTTTATTATTTTTGGTGCAATTGTAAATGGAACTTTTTTTCTTTATTTCCATTTCTGCTACTTTGTTATTAGATCTGGTTAGTGTTTTAAAGTTTATTTGAATGATTAAAAATATTTTAAAAATTTTAATCACAATACATGTATAATAATGTTAAAAGCTTTATTACCTCTACCAGTACTCTGTTCTATTCCATTCCCTAAGGGTAGCCATTCAATTTTAAGCTTTTTAAAAAAGGTATTTATTTACCTATTTCTAAATAATATGCAGGTATTGCCACCTCTTGATTCAATTATTTACTTACTTTCTGCTATAGCACATGAACATTTTTAGTATTCTCACACTTCCCTCTTCTAGGGGTTCCTTTTCTGGATAATGGAAGTGTCCTGGAGAAGAAATCTATCTATAGATTATGACCTATGGTGAGGGGAGAGAAGAATCTAAAATTATAAAGATTTCCCTCAATGAAACCCACCAGTAAATATAACCCATCCCATCAGGATTTTCATACCTCATAGTTAAATGTGAATGAAGAGACAAATATTATTTAAAAAAAAATTTTAATGTTTATTTATTTCTGAAGCAGAGAGAGACAGAGCATGAGTGGAGGAGGGGCAGAGAGAGAGGGAGACACAGAATCAGAAGCAGGCTCCAGGCTCTGAGCTGTCAGCACAGAGCGCGAAGTGGGACTCAAACTCACAAACCGTAAGATCATGACCTAAGCCGAAATCGTTCGCTCAACCGACTGAGCCACCCATGCGCCCCAAGTATTTTTAAATATATGAGCAAATATTCCAAAATGAGCTAAAGAGACTGAAACAAATAATAGAAAATGGGAAGAATAAATTGTAATTAATATCCCAGGGAGATTACAAGAGATATTTAAAAGATATGCATACAGAGATAAAATTACATACACACACAATCAAACAAAACAAGAAAAAAGTTTTTGATATTAACTATGTAATAGCAAAAATTTTACATTCAGTAAAAGGTTTGAAAGATAAAGTTGAAGAAGTGTCCCAGAGTATAGAATGAATACTTAAAGCAACACAACAGCTAAGAAATAAGGGATAATACAATTAGAGGATTGAAACAGGACATCTGACATTCAACTAATAAGAAGCTAGTTACAAAGAGTCAAGAAAGAAAAGAATGGAGAAAAGAATATTTAGGAAATAATGTAAGAAAATACCACAAAACTACAGAACATACACTTTTCTAATGAAAAGGCTACAGTAACTGACCAGAGACCCACTCTGAGGAATATCATTATGAAATGTTAGAACAGTGAAATGAACAGAAGACTTTAAAGCTTCTAAAACAAGCAAACAATGTACTCAGGACACAGAGTATACTGGATTTCTCAACAGCAATGCTGGAAACTAGAGAACAATGAAGCAATAACCAAAATTTTAAGTCAAATCATTTGTAGCCTAGAATTTTATACTCAGCCAAATAATAAATGTAAGTGATAGTAAAATCATAACTTTTCAGATATGCAAGGTCTCATAATATCTAGATCTCACTTATTCTCCCTCCAGAAGTTGTTAGAAGAGATTATCCATTGAGACAAGGAGGTAAACCAAGAAAGATATGAGGTCTAGAATACAGGAGACCCAACAGGGAGATACATAAAGAGAATAACCATGACAACAGTTAGGTAGAAGCCTAGAGAGAAAATCTGTAGAGATCGGAGCAGCAGGACAGAGGGCTCCAGGAGTGCTGGGTCCAGGAAAAAAATGAAACTGATAAACTCTCTGTGTAGTCTGAGGGTATGGAAAACTGTATTGCAAGGCATTTTATATTACTGTCACAGATGTAAGAACACCTAGCCATGGGCTCTAGGAAAATTAAACAAATGGAAAAACAAGGCAATTATTAACTCCACATAAAATAAAAAGTTGTATAAGAAAGGAAATGTAATCATGGTACAATACTAGCGTCACTGAAAAACAATTTTTAAATAGTCACAATAAACTATGTATTTAACCAAAACTGTTGATGATCCACATGGGAGGATAAATAAATCTCTTGCCTGAAGTTGCAAGCATTCTGGAGCTAGGGGAAAAAAGCGTTCAATGTCTCACCCCTCAATATACAGACTTTCTGATGCCCCTCCCCCCCTTTTCAGTCTGGCAGTCTACCCTGTTGTTCTGATTATACTGTCTAGTTTCTCTCCAGAGAATATACCTGCATCTCTGAAGGATAGGGTAAAGGTAGTTAGTTGCCTAACTAATGGGGTAGGAGAGGATATGAGAGAAAACTGCCAGTTTCTATTCCAGCTTTCAAATAAATACCCTATTCTCAGTGCTTCCCATCTCCCTCAATTTACAACCATCTGTGCTTCCTGGTCCCTCCAATTTAGTCCTTTGCATCTCTGCAGTTCTCTGCAGTAAGAATGAGCTTGCTTCTCCATGACATTGCCCTAGATAACCACTTAGGTTTGTCCTCTCCCTTCCACTAAGACATATACTATTCGTCCACTGCTTTCCAACTTCTGAGATAGGTTTTCCAATATTTCCAAGTTTCATTGAAGATGGTATTTTTATTTCTCTTTCTTGGGCTTATACTTTTGAACTGATTTTCAAGGGAAGAAAGGAGGGGAATGTTTTAATGTCACCATCTTAAAACTGAAAGTCCATATTGCTAATATTTAAGATTTAGGAGATAGCACATGAAAATCTGTGTTGACATGAATTGGAAGAAGTGGAAAGACTAGTGTAGTATTTCCATATGACAACAACTGGCAGTACTGGGTAGTGGCTGCTCCTTTCTAAAAGTGCCCTGCAGCACCAGGTTCCACCTCCCCCTGATGACTAACACCTGGTCTCCTTTAATGCTTTAAATGCCTAGTCCTAGTGGCTTTTGAGTTTGTGAGTCCAGTTCTAATGTAAGACCACAGGAGTGGGTGGCTCATGTGGAACAGGGAAAATGTCATTGAAAGAGATGAGGCCAGGGCACTGAGAGGCCAAAGAGTTTGATGGTCCATTCACATGGATGTTGAAGTCATTAAAACGATGATAAAGAAGAGGGGGAAGAAGGTGGTATAATTTACAAGCATAAACTTCAGAGGGGCCAGCTTTTAGATTTTTCTTGTTAGTTTTGTTTTTTTGGTATGAGAAGGAGCAAGAAGAGGTTTTAAAGAGGTAGTACTAGCAAGGAGGAAACTTACCCCACGTTTTGACCTTCCTTGAGGCATGTGGGGTTCAAGAGAAAACACCTGCAGAGGGTTGCAGGAAGGAGCACTGATTCAGGAGATAGCTGGATGTCAAGCAAGGGTAGGAGCTAAAGAGAGTGTTCCAACAAGGTGCTAAGGACATAGGAGGGCTTCCTCACAGGGCATTCCAGAAGCAAATAGCTTTACAAGGGATGGAAATTGGGTCTCCTTAACCTGAGATTAACAGAGCAATAAATCTAGATGCTATTGGCGGGGGGGGGGGGGTGGGGGCTTTGACTTTTTGTGGTTGTTGATGGCATTAGTCACAGACATTTCTTAGAGCAGTGCTATACAAGGCATTGCTGCAAAGTATTATGTGGAACATAAATTGGGTGGGGTTGTGATTAACACTTTAAAAAATGAAATTGAGGAGAATAGAAAGGTTTAATCCAGGTAGTAAGGTAAATATTGTTTCCAGAAACTTTTGCTTCAGGTGTGTGTGTGTGTGTGTGTGTGTGCGCGCGCGTGTGTGTGTGTGTGTGTAAGCACCTGCTTACACACACAAGTACTAGGACACCTATACATGTCTGTGTATGCTGGTAATTATTTAAAATGTGGTTCCTACTGGAGGTAGCAGTCAAAAATTTTTGAAAGACTCTTAAAGGAAGGTGGACCACAGGTTCAAGTACTGTAATCCTTGGTAATTTGCTTGTTGGGAGGTCTTCTTTGGACCTTGCATAGGTTCATAGGATCAGTCCCCTCATTTTCCTTTGAAGCACTGGCTATCCTCCGAGAACTAACAACAAATTTTTATTTCCTTGGATTTGTAAAACAATGTCAGATTTCCAGCTATACAAAACTACACAAGTACCTTGTCTTGTTCTTTAAGAAACTAATAGGCTTATGAAAAGTCATGCAGTCTTTCACTTTGCATTCATGTTCTCACTCAACTTCAACAAATATTTGAGTGCCTACTATATCCCAGGCACTGTTCTGGGTACTATAGATACCACAGTGAACAACACTGACATAACCTCTCTCCTCTGGTGGGAAGTGTTTTTTATTCAATCTTGTTCTTTGTTACAGTTCTTTTCAGATTTTCTGTGTTCTTGACTTAGTTTCGGTAGTCTGGTCTTTCTAGGAATGTTTCCATTTCATCTAGGTTATTTAACTTATTGGCATTCAATGACTCAGAGTATTCCCTTATAAAACTTTTTATTTCTGCAAGATTGGTAATAATATCTTCTTGTTCATCCCCAATTTTCATAATTTGAGTCGTCTCTATTTTCCTTGGTCAGTTTAGTAAAAGGTTTGTCTAAACATTTATTGATCCCTTCTAAGAGCCAAGTTTTGGTTTTATTGGTTTTCTGTATCATTTTTCTAGTCTTTATTTATTTACACTGTACTCTTTATCATTCCCTTCCTTTTGCTCGCTTTGGGTTTAGTCTACTCTTCTTTTCTAATTTGTTAAAGTGGAAGAGTGAGCTGTAAATCTGAGCTATTTCATCTTTTTCAATATTGTGTTCAAAACTAAAAATTTCTGAGCACTGCCTTGGCTGCATCTAAGTTTTATGCTATGCTTTTTTTATTCATGAAGAGTTTTTTTTTTCTAATTTCTCTCCTGGTTTCCTTGTTTCATTGGTTATTTAGGGGTGTTTCATTTAATTTCCACGTATTTGTGAATCCCCAAATTTTCTTCTGTTACTGGCTTCTAATTTAATTCCATTGTAGCTGGAGAACATACTTCATATAATTTCAACACTTTAAAATTTATTAAGGGCTTTTTTTGTGGCTGAATGTATAATATATCCCATAGAATGTTCCATGTGCACTCAAGAAGAATGTGTATTTTTGCTACTGTTGGGTGTGGTACAGATGTACTGGGTCTACATGGTTTATAGTGTTGTTCAAGTCTTCTATTTCCTTACTGACCATCACAGAAAGTGGGGGTATTGAAATCTTCAATTATTATTGTTGAATTCCCTATTTTTCCCCCTTCAATAATGTTAACTTTTGCTATTTTGGTGCTCAGTTGTTACATAAATATATGTGTCTACTTGTTATGTTTTCTTGATGGACGGACCCTTTTGTCAGCATACAGGTTCTTCTTTGTGTCTAGTAACAATTTATTCTGAAAGTCTATTTTGTTTGATATTATCATAGCCACTCCATCTCTCTTTTTTAAAATTTTTTGCATGGTACATGTCTTCTTTCCACCCTTTTACTTTCAACACATTTGTGTCCTTAAAGTTGTCTTTCATAGACAGCATACAGCTAGATTATGCTTTCATATCCATTCTGCCAATTTCTTGTCTTTTGATTGAAATGTTTAGTGATTCACATTTAAAGTCATTACTGATTAAGGTAGGATTTATGGCTGCCATTTTGCTATATGTTCTTTTACATGTCTTAGGTCCTTTTTGTTCTTCTATTTCTCTACTACTGCCTTCTTTTGTGCTATATATTTTCAAATGTACCATTTTAACTTTCTTCTTGTCCCTTTTTCTATATTCTAAAAAGTTATTTTCTTAATGGTTGTCCTACAGATACAATTAACTTTTTAATTTAAAATAATCTAATAATCTAAGCAGAATTAGTACCAACTTGATTTCAATAGTACACGAAAACTGCTCCGATATAGCTCCATTCTCAACCTTTTTTGTGGTAGCCATTACATTACATACAAATTACATTTTTATTTTTTTAATGTTTATTTTTGAGAGGGGGAGGGGCAGAGAGAGAGGGAGACACAGAATCCAAAGCAGGCTCCAGGCTTGAGCTGTCAGCATAGAGCCCAACGCAGGACTTGCACCTAAGCCAAAGTTGGGTGCTTAACTGACTGAGCCACCCAGGTGCCCCACAAATTACATATTTATACATTACAAATATATATTCAGTTGTCTTTTAAATCATATAGAAAAAAGTTCCAAATAAAAATATTTTAATTAAAATATTTTAAAAATAAAAAATATTAAAATATTTTATACTTTCTTTTATATTCAACTATGCAGTTGGTGCTCTTTATTTCTTTGTGCAGATTCAAGTTACTGTCTACTATCCTTTCATTTCAGCCTGAAGGACTCTTTTGGTATTTCTTGTAAAGCATGTATGCTGGTGATGATTTGTCAGTTTTTGTCCGGCAATGCCTTTATTTCCTTCATTTTTGAAGGCTATGTTGCTAGATGTAGAATTCTTCACTGATAGTCTTTTTCTTTCTGTCCTTGAAATGTCTTCCCTTCTGACCTCCATGATTTCTGATGAGAAGTCAGATATTACTCTTACAGAGAATCCCTTGTATGTGATGAGTTGCTTTTTCTTGCAGATTTCAAGATTCTCTCATTGTCTTTGGCTTTCAATAATTTGACTATTATGGGTCTAGGTGTGGACTGCCTTGAGTGTATCCTACTTGGAATTACTTGAGTTCCTTGTATGTGCAGATTAATATAATTTCATAAAATCTGAGGATTTTTCAGTCATTTATTCAAATACTTTTTGTATCCCTTCTCTCTCCTTTATTTCTGGGAATTTATGCACATGTTGGTATGCTTAATGGTTCTTCATAGTTCTCAGAGGCTCTGTTCATTTTTTCTTCATTGTTTTTTCTTACTGTTCCTCATACCAGATAACCTCAATTGATTTATTTTCAAATTCATTGACTCTGCCATTTCAAATATGTTGTTGAGCCCTTCTAATGAATACTTTATTTCATTATAGTTTTCAACTCCAAAATTTTTAATTTTTAAAAATTTCGATCTCCTTTTATATTATCTATTTGGTGAGACATTGTTCTCAGACTTCCCTATGAATCTTAAGAAATGATTTCCTTTAGTGAACCTATTTATAATAGATGATTTAAAGTCTTTGTCCAATAAGTCTAATGCCTGATTTTCCTGAAGGACAGTTTCTATTGTTCCCCCCCCCCCCAATACTGGCCATATTTTTCTGTTGCTTTCGAAGTCCTATAATTTTCTGTTGAAATTTGGACATTTTGAATAATAGAATGCGGCAACTCCAGAAATTATATCTTTCCTGCTCCACTCCAAGGTTTGGTGGTGGTGGTGATTGTTGTTGTTTTGTTTGTTCAGTAACTCTGCTGGGCTAATTCTGTAAAGTCTGTATTTTTCTTCATGTTTGGCAGCCAAAATTTCTTCTCGGGCGTTTAGTGTCAACCAAGTATTAGAGATTTCCTTAAATGTTTTTGAACCAGTAAGTGTCCCAGCCTTTGCTGAGAAGGGGTGTGTGTGTGTGTGTGTGTGTGTGTGTGTGTGTGTGTGTGTGTGTCAGAACACACCTTCAACATTTTGATAAATAGTTTACATCTCTTCCCTGGCCTTCACATTCTGCTTGCCACTGAACCTCAAGGTCAGCCAGATGTCAGAGATTAGGGCCTTATCAGGTGTTTCCTGAACATGTGCACAGACCTTCATTCCCCATTTGTTCTTTAATTTTGGGTGTGTGGGGGGGGGTTAGTCTCTTGTTAGCCCCAACTAGTTTCACTACCTCAGGCAGCTGTAATGTTAAACAATTGTTACTGATTGTTTCTGAACAAATGCCCTAGGAATAGAGCTGTTTGCACAAAGTGAGTTCTGAGCCAGGTCAAATAAAGACAAGCTTTATGAATGGAGCTTTTCAAGGTGCTGCCAACAAGTCAAATAATGACAGTTCTCTGAGGATGGGGTTTTGGAGGAGCTCTAAACCCATTATGTCACCTCCAGTGGCTGCTAGTATACCTGTTTTAAAAACCAATGTAGTTATAAGATTGTTGTTGGTATACAAGGCTACCATTCAGCTGGAGAGGAGATGGGAATTGGGCAAGTCAAATGCTAGAAAGCTCACTGTTCTTACCAAAACTCAATAGTTTTTCATGTCTATGTCCTTTTTAGATAGTTGCAAGCCTTTGGTTAATTTCTCAAGTTCTGAGAAGGTTGATTTTGACAATTATAGCCAGTGTTCCCTTTTTATGGAGAAGCAGATTTTCTGCCATTCTGGAAGTGCTTCTACCAGATTTATTTTTGTCTTTCATATCCTGAATTGATCCCCTCAGCCTCTAGTTGTCTAAATCCTTGAGTACAGCGCGGTATTTTCATCAAATGTCTTACAAGCAATATGAGAAGGTGGTACAAAAAGCCATAGAAAATGATGAATACATAAGTACAGACCCTGACGCTTTTTCAAAGTTTGGCTCCCAGGTCCTCTTCCGTGTGTGGAGATACATTTGAAATGTCAAAGATCTGCCAATTCTTCATTTTATGTGAGAGACGAAACTTCTGGATAAATAAAAGTGAAGTAGGTTCAGACTAGGTTTCCTACCAAAGTGACTATGAAATCATGTTGGGAGCCCCCAGAAGGAGACTGTTTTGGTCTAATATTCTTACATGCTAATTAACTTGAAAATGTAGTGTTTAAGTAGAGGTACAAGAGGGATGTACTGTGGAGGGAGGGCATTAACATTTGATAATTCTTCCTGGTACACAGGTACTTGTTATCTGTACTCTTTATACATACATGTTATACACACACACACGTGCACACACACATATACACAGAGGCAGTCCTTGCTTTACAGGTTCAGATATGCTGGATGTTAGCTACTCTGGCTTAAATAACACCAGTTGTTCCACAATATGGTTCAAATTTCAGTTATCATAGCATATTAAGTGTGAGAAAATGCATAAACCTTGCATGGTAGCTCCTTAGTCCACAAATCACTATGTAAATAACATGTGCACCATGATCAATGAGCAATCAGAGCAGTTCTTTCAAAGTTTGTCAGTTATTGGTTATTGCACACCTGTTATACAGTTTAGGTAATGACAGCAAAGTGTGCAGTTGTGTTGCCTCCTTTTTTCCCAGTGATAAACCCATGCAGCATTGTATAAAAATGGGTAACTGAGAGAATTGATCAACAAAAGTGATAGTGCAGCAAAGAAACAAAAAAATGATAAAGATGAAAGTGAAGTGAAATTTGAATGGAATATAAATGGTATTATAGAAAAAAAATAGGCTACTGTCAAAATACTGACATGGTTGTCTTTCCAGAGACTAGATTTGCAGCCAGAAGAACTTACTGAATATGAACCAGGAGGAGGAAAGTGGTTGTGATAAAAAGAATAAGGATGTCCCAGAATGACACGTTAAAGGAACTCCTATATTTCACAACATTGAAAGCATAGAGGATGAAATGTTGAAAGTGATCCAAACATAATGCATTACCAAGGCTCAGACAAGATGCTTTCTGGGTATTTAACAATTCTATCAGGAGAAGACCGGCATTATTCAAATTACTCTTGATAAGTTTCCCTCACAAAGAAATAAGTTTAATTATCAACGTTTTTAATGTTTCAAACTACAGGGTATTAAATGATTAGTTTTTCTTTCCCCCCGCCCCCTTTCATTTCTTTATACGTTTACAACCATCAGTGAAGGGAGTTTGGAACGTTTTGACAAAATTTTTAAAGATCACGAAACGATCTTAATTTTTCCCATTGATTATTAAGATAGTTTTGCATGGTTCACATTCTCACAGTTTCAAACAACCGTGCAAGCTAGGACTGCATATATATGCTACGTACATTATGTATATAATAATATATTTATAGTATGTATATGTACTCACGTACATGCACGTATATATCACATTATAGTACGTATATGTACACACGTGCATGCATGTATATATCACATTATAGTATGTATATGCACACACATACATGCATTTTGTAGAGATGCATTTTATGTAAACAAAATCTTCAAACACTTAAGGCTAGAACCCGTAAATGATCTTGTCCCCGCTCCGTTACAACCATTAACTGGTAACTATAAATTTAAAATAATTTTTTTTTTCTGTCCTGAAAGCTTGTCATGGGATTTTCTTAGACTCTACACGGTTGAAAACGAGTTCCCGTCGGCCGCTGGGGAAACTGAGGCACTCGCGGCGCAGGGCCAGGAGGCGCCAGTGGGCGGGGGCGACAACCGGGCCGCTCCTGAGCTCTGGGACAGGGAGTCCCACAAGGCCCGCCGCCCGCCCAGGACTCACGCGGGGACTGCGCTGGCCGGGCGGAGGGGCGGAGGGGGCGGAGGGGGCGGTGCGGGAGGCGGCGGGCCACGCACGGCGGCGGCGGCGGCCGCGGCGGCGGGAGCGGCGGGCCACGCACGGCGACGGCGGCGGCGGGAGCGGGAGCCCCGGCCACGCGCGGCCGTAGCGGCAGAGGAGGCAGCGGCGGCGGCGGCGGGAGCGGCGGCGGCGGGAGCGGGAGCGGGAGCCGGGCGCGCACGGCCGCGGCGGCGGGAGCGGCGGGAGCTGTGGCGGCGGCGGATGGCCCAGAGCTGATCTATGCGGCGCTTGGAGGGGCTGTGTCTGCGGCGCCGGCGGCGGCGGCGGGGCCCTGCCCGCGAGCGGAGCGGGGACAAGATGAAGTACCAGAAATACCTGACGGTGCTGCAGATGGCCATCGGCGTCACCCCCTCCAACCGCGGCAGCCTCCTGCCGCTCAAGAGAAAGCTGTGGTGAGGGCGCGGCGGGCGCGGCGGACGCGGGTCGGGGCCGGGGCGGGCGGGCAGCGAGGCCGCCGGCGGCCGGGCCCGACGGGCGCCGAGAGCGGGGAGCGCAGCAGCCATTTCGGAGCCCGTGGGGCCCGAGCGCCGCCTCGTCCCAGGTCCACGCGAGCTCGTGCCGCCGCGACCCTCGGCTGTGCTCCGTGACACGTAGAGCGGCGCGCTGCGGGGAGGGAGGGGCGGGGACCCGGAGGCTCACGGGCACCCGGGCACCGGTCTCCCGCCCAGGACTGTCCTTTCAGCCCCATCCCCGCCACTTCTGGCTCAGAATTTCCAGCCACGCTCCCTTGGAGGTAGCCGGCAATGTATTAGCTCTGTTTGTGTTTTCTGTTATTTCTCAAAATCCATCTGCTGTGGGTACAGAGTGAAGGGCGAGCCGCTCCCACCGTAAGGGGAGTAAGTTGCGAGATTATAATTGCATTATCGGGGACTACGTTTTATCTGCACGCGTTCCAGTTCCTCTGACCTGGAAACTGTTATTGGGGTAACGGGAAAAGATCGCCCTTAAAAGAAAAACGTTTGGAGGTTTTCCAGATCTGGTTTACACAGTTGATTATCTATCGGATTGTATTGCATTCTATTAGCGTTAAAATGTGGTATATGGAATCCCCGTGTGCTGCCCTGGCATTCCATTGCCTAGAGACTGAAGTGTAAGGTTCTGTCACGAAAGAAATAGTCCAGAAAAGGGATGGGGGACTATAGAAAAATTATACCAGAAATTTTGGTGTTCAAGTGGCTATTTTAATTTTAAAATTTGTGGTCCATAGAAATTTACTCACTTCAATTTGAATTTAATTTCAAGGTTATAGAGAAAAGGAAGTGAGGCTACTTTTAGGCATTTGAGAAAAGTAGTTTCTGCTATCAAAGACGAAATGAAAGAGTGATCCAAGGAATAGAAAGATTGAGCAACCAAGAAAAAGTTAAAAAAAAAAAAAAAGAATCCCAGTAACGGAGAATTTTGGAGGTAAGACAAAAATGCATGGGCAGCGAAGTTCAAATTTCAGCTGTGCCACTTATTGTGTGACCTTAAACAAGTCACTGGAGTATCTGTTTCTTGGTGTGTACCGTGTGAATGATGCTATCTACCTCATGGGGTCATACCGGGATCAACTGAGATACTGAATACAGAGTGTCTGCCACTGCCACTATGCCTGGATGAATAATGTGTGCTTACTGAATACTAGTGTCTTCCTCACTGCCCCACTCCCATGTGTTTAAAAAAAAAAAAGAGAGATTTATTCTGCAAAAGGTATTTTAATTTGATGCACAGCAAGCGACAGCACATCGAAGACTAGGCTGGCTGGTAAAAGTTAGCAGTGATTAAGAAATGTCCATGGAAAGGCTGGCTTAGTCGGTAGAGTATGTGACTCTTGATCTCACAGTCTTGAGTTCAAGCCCCGTGTTGGGTGTGGAGCTGCTGAAAAGGAAAGGAAAGGAAAAGGAAAACAAAAAAAGGAAAAGTCCGTGGAAGCATGGAAAAATATTTTAGCAAATATATGAAGACTGTGTCTCTATTGAAGCAAGAAGCGGTAACATTTGAAGATGGCTTTTCAGATTGATGGTATACAGGAAGAAAAAAGAAGTCAGCACTAATTGTCTTACCCTCCCATTCTGCTTTTCTCCTGAGCACTTACCAATATCTAATCCACTTCAAATTTTACTTAATATTCATACCTCTTACCTCTCCCACCCCTCACTGGAATTTAAGTTGCATGCGGGCAGGGCTTTTTGTCTGTTCAATTCATTACTAAATTCCCTTTAACTAGTTTCTGATACAAAATAGGTCCTCAAAAGATACATATTGAATAAATGAATTCCTTTAAAATTTTTTTTTAAATATGAAATTTATTGTCAAATTGGTTTCCATACAACACCCAGTGCTCATCCCAACAGGTGCCCTCCTCAGTGCCCATCATCCACTTTCCCCTCCCTCCCACCCCCCATCAACCCTCAGTTTATTCTCAGTTTTTAAGAGTCTCTTATGGTTTGGCTCCCTCCCTAACTTTTTTTTCTCCCTTCCCCTCCCCCATGGTCTTCTGTTAAGTTTCTCAGGATCCACATAAGAGTGAAAACATATGGTATTTGTCTTTCTCTATATGACTTATTTCACTTAGCATAACACTCTCCGGTTCCATCCACGTTGCTACAAAAGGCCATATTTCATTTTTTCTCATTGCCAAGTATTATTCCATTGTATATATAAACCACAATTTCTTTATCCATTCATCAGTTGATGGACATTTAGGCGCTTTCCATAATTTGGCTATTGTTGAGAGTGCTGCTATAAACATTGGGGTACAAGTGCCCCTATGCATCAGCACTCCTGTATCCCTTGGGTAAATTCCTAGCAGTGCTATTGCTGGGTCATAGGGCAGATCTATTTTTAATTTTTTGAGGAACCTCCACACTGTTTTCCAGAGTGGCTGCACCAGTTTGCATTCCCACCAACAGTGCAAGAGGGTTCCCATTTCTCCACATCCTCTCCAGCATCTATAGTTACCTGATTTCATTTTAGCCACTCTGACTGGCATGAGGTGATATCTCAGTGTGGTTTGGATTTGTATTTCCCTGATGAGGTGTGATGTTGAGCATCTTTTCATGTGCCTGTTGGCCATCTGGATGTCTTCTTTAGAGAAGTGTCTATTCATGTCTTCTGCCCATTTCTTCATTGGATTATTTGTTTGTCGGGTGTGGAGTTTGGTGAGTTCTTTATAGATTTTGGATACTAGCCCTTTGCCCAATATGTCATTTGCAAATATCTTTTCCCATTCTGTTGGTTGCCTTTTAGTTTTGTTGATTGTTTCCTTTGCAGTGCATAAGCTTTTTTTCTTCATGAGGTCCCAATTGTTCATTTCTGCTCTTAATTCCCTTGCCTTTGGAGATGTTTCAAGTAAGAAATTGCTGCGGCTGAGGTCAGAGAGGTTTTTTTCCTGCTTTCTTCTCTAGGGTTTTGATGGTTTCCTGTTTCACATTCAGGTCCTTTATCCATTTTGAGTTTATTTTTGTGAATGGTATGAGAAAGTTGTCTAGTTTCATTCTTCTGCATATTGCTGTCCAGTTCTCCCAGCACCATTTGTTAAAGAGACTGTCTTTTTTCCGTTGCATATTCTTTTCTGCTTTGTCAAAGATTAGTTGGCCATACTTTTGTGGGTCCACTTCTGGAGTCTCTATTTTATTCCATTGGTCTATGTGTCTGTTTTTGTGCCAATACCATGCTGTCTTGATGATTACAGCTTTGTAGTAGAGGCTGAAGTATGGGATTGTGATGCCTCCCGCTTTGGTCTTCTTCTTCAAAATTACTTTGGCTATTCAGGGTCTTTTGTGGTTCCATACAAATTTTAGGATTGCTTGTTCTAGTAGCTTCAAGAAGAACGCTGGTGCGATTTTGATTGGGATTGCATTGAATGTGTAGATTGCTTTGGGTAGTATTGACATTTTAACAATATTTATTCTTCCAATCCATCAGCACAAATGTTTTTCCATTTATTTGTATCTTCTTCAATTTCTTTCGTAAGCGTTCTATAGTTTTCAGCATACAGATCTTTTACATCTTTGGTTAGGTTTATTCCTAGGTATTTTATGATTCTTGGTGCAATTGTGAATGGGATCAATTTCTTTATTTGTCTTTCTATTGCTTCATTATTAGTGTATAAGAATGCAACTGATTTCTGTACATTAAATTTTTATCCTGTGACTTTGCTGATGAATTCCTTTTTTTTTTAATGTTTATTTATTTTTGAGAGAGACAGAGCATGAGTGGGGAAAGGGCAGAGAGAGGGGGAGACACAGAATCTAAAGCAGGCTCCAGGCTCCAAGCTGTCAGCACAGAGCCCGGTGTGGGACTCGAGCCCATGAACCATGAAATCATTACCCGAGCCGAAGTCGTCCGACTTAACTGACTGAGCCACCCAGGAGCTCCTGAATGAATGAATTCTTAATAATGCATAACTGGGAAGGAAATTTTTCTGATATTAAATGTAAAAATTAAGATGTGGGAATAATATTGGAGGAGCTATTAGACATGAATATTAGCATCATTTGGCCACCAAATCTGGAAACTTAGGTTTATTCTTTTTCATCACTGGAATGCCTCTTCTGAACATATATTCCCCAATACATTTTGTGAGGAGAGGACACGAGAAAATAAAATTCAGATAGTTTAGTACTCTGGAGATTCATATTTCAGGCTGGCAGTGAACTGGGGCCAGCATTAAAAACCATCTTACTAAGAGATGGCCTGGAAGAGGCAGGGGGATTTTGTTTAACTTTTCCACAATCTTAAATGAGCATGTCAGAATTTCTGCTCAATGTTATGTGAGTTTGCAAATACTAATGTAGTTTCTGCAGTGGCAAAGTGAAGAGCATATGCTACAGAAACTCTAGAGTGGATGGTACTTTTTAATGTTTACTTTGAGAGAGAGAGAGGGAGAGCGAGTGCACATGCACACATGGGGGAGGAGCAGAGAGACGGAGAGAGAGAATCCCAAGCAGGCTCTGTGCTGTCAGCATAGAGCCCAATGCAGGGCTCGATCTCACAAACCGTGAAATCATGACCTGAGTGGAAATCAAGAGTCAGACAGTCAACTGACTGAGCCACCCAAGTGCCCCAAGTGGATGGTATTGTTAAATATAACATACATATATAGTTTTGTGGGTTTTTTTAAGTTGAAGAATATTGTGCTGCCTGATCCATCTATCTTATATCTTCTGGAATTTATTTTCTAGATCAACATTTCATTTTGTTAGTATCAGAGCAACTGCACATGGATAATTGAGACAGAACGTACCTTTACGTAGCAAGAAGATATGTAGATATGGGTTATGACTCCTGAGTGGTGGGCGGGAACCAATAGCAGACATCAGAATGGTTGTCAGACCTTGGGATGCAATAGCTTATAGCTGTTTACAAGATGTGAGGGCATACTATGATCATTGGGTGTGCTATGTATAAGAATTTATATGAAGGTGCTTCTGAAAGCTTATATGCTATCTGTGTTCTGTTTAAATTTTTGCAGTCTCTGTGGAAAAACTGCATGCCTGCAAAGCCTATGCTAGTGTAAGTAAAGGGTAGGGCTGAATGTTTCAGTGTTTTGGCCCCACACTTCTATCTAGTTTGACCTTTTGTGCTCATCAGCTTCCTTTTGTGCCATATCTTTCTTTCTCATTGACTCTGCAAATCCATTAAGGAATATTATATTTACACACAATTTAAATGGACACTAAAGCAGAAAAACAGCCAGACCTGCATTAGTGGCATCTGCAAAAACCCTCTTCTCCAAGAAATTTAGGAAGTAGGACTGTTGGCAGTGTTTGGTTCTGAATCACTACTGTTTAGGAGCCCGGAACTAAGGCCTGTTAGTTCTGCCTGAGGTGGGTGTGAGTTTGCTCAGCTTGCTTCCTTTGGGGGGTTTCTTCTTATAACTGCTGGTGATGAAAGCACTAAGGCGCTGTATTTCCTAGAGCTGCTACAACATTACCACTAACTCACTAGCTTAAAACCGCAGAAATTTATTCTCCCTCTGTTCTGGAGGCCAGAAGTCTGAAATCAAGGTGTCTTCAGAGCCATGCTCCCTTGAAGGCTCTTGGCAAGAGTCCTTGCCTCTTCCAGCTCCTGGGGGCTCCAGGCATTGCTTGCGGCCAGATCACTCCCATCTCTACATCTTCACATAGTCTTCTTGGTGTGTCTGTGTCTCCTCCTCTTCTGCCTCTTCTAAGGGCATTTGTCATTGGATTTAGGGTCCACCTGGATAATCCAGGATGATCTCATCCTGAGACCCTTGACTTAATTACATCTGCAAGGACCCTTTTTCTAAATGGGGTCACATTCACAGGTTCCTGGCTTTAGGAAGAGTGGAGAGAAAGGGCACCATTCAATCCAGTACAGGTACCAAGGCCAGCTCCTTGCTCTCCAGTGGGTGTGAAGCCCAAAAAATTGTTAACTCCTGTCTATTTTATGTGACATGTGAAAAATATTTTCACAATAATTATATTGTTGTCAGTCTTGATTTTTGCATCGAGTGCTCTTAGGAATATTTATATGGATCTTAGTGGGGGAGAAAGAGTATCATTTCATTTTCTTCAGGCTTCTAAATATATTTCTCTTGGTTATTTGATTCAGTAATTATTGAAGGCCATGTGACATCAATTCACTCATTAAAATTTTTTTAATGTTTATTTAATTTTGTGAGAAAGAGAGACAGAGTGTGAGTGGGGGAGGGGCAGAGAGAGAAGGAGACACAGAATCTGAAGCAGGCTCCGGGTTCTGAACTGTCAGCACAGAGCTCGACACGGGGTTCAGACTTACAAACCTTGAGATCATGACCTGAGCCGAATTCAGACACTTAACAGACTGAGCCACCCAGGCAGCCCTCAATTCACTCATTCAAACAGTTGTCCAGTAATCAGATTGTGCAAATAAGAACTGCCATTCATTGAGCTTAGTGCCTGCTGGGCCCAGCATAAGTGATTTCCAAGCATCCTCTCATTAACCTGTAGCACCCCTGTGAGGTAGGTGCTGTATTTTCCCAGTTTTACAGATGAGGTCATTGACCTGCCCAGAGTCACAAATCAGGTCTTACTTATACCAGTGGTTAGGGTTAAAAACACATTTGAGCAGGGACATGACAGTCTAGAAATGAAGAATGACTGAAAACAGGTACAACATGACTGAAAAGTGCCCTATAGGATGTTGTTTCTCCCAGGGTGGCACAGAGCCCCCTCATGAGTCATAGAGGTTCCCCTGATGAGGCGGGAATGTCTCTAATATCCAAGTCCTTTCTCACTGTGTTTTGTTTTTTTTACTTTTTAAAAATTTATTGAGGTATAATTGATATACGGTGTATTACTTTCAGGAGTACAGCATAATAATTCAGTATTTATATATATATAGCCAAGTGATCAGTACAGTAAGTCTAGTTAACATCCATCCCTTTCTTAGTTTCTTTAGTGAGCAAATTGTAGCCAATTATGCACATTATTATTTACAAGTACAGGTAAGGGCCATTTAGATAAACCTTTTAAGTGAACTCTTCAGGTTTTTGAAGTCTGATACTTACAGACAAAAAATTAGGATTTTACTAGCTTTTACTTAAGTGTCCTTCACAAAGATTCAGTATCCTAAAGTCAACTTCCCTGCTGTACTTAGGCACCTGTTCTTATACCCTTGTTTGGGGGGAAGATACTTTGCTATCACCAATTAGTGTTAATCTTGAAATGGTTTGTGGTGTCAATTGGTGATATATTAAAATTAATACCTTGTAGAAGAATTGTTAGATGTTACCTTTGTTGGTAGTTTCTTCTTGTGTAACTACCTTGTTTTTACCATCTTGATGGTTTTTGCTCAATATTTTGTTATTATTGAGATCTTTTCCACTAGAAATTAGAGATGGGCGAGGTAGATAAGCTTGGGAGTTGTCTGTTCCAAGTGAACCATGGTCAAAAATGATTGTGAGCCAAAGCTCCCGAGTTATAAACAAAGTGAGAGGGTGGACCCTGGGTTTCTGCCTTTCAAGCATGCCAGCCATGCCCACAAAAATATGGTGCGAAAATATGAAGGGATTGGAGAGAAGCAGAAATTTTCTTCCCAGTAATCCCCTAGGGATGATTAAATGGAATTCAGAATTAGGAAAAGAAAAAACTTCATTGGAAGCTAAATACTGATTTCCCCAGAGTTCAAGGGAAAATATCTAAGATGCCTGTATCTCAGTTACTAACTTTATTTTCCCTACCATCAAGGGCCGTTCTCCTAAATATTTAGGAAATGAACTCCAAAGTCTGATTTATTCAGTTCAGACCACACCATCAGGTTGAAGGAGAGTGGGGCCCTGGGACTAAAAAATACTCCTTATACTCCAGATCGGGAAGAACTGTCCTTGGTGGGCGTTTTGTATCCAAGTACAGCCCTTCTTACCTGAGTTGTAATATACCTCTGTATTATTATTATTATTTTTAAGTAGGCTCCACACCCAGTGAGGAGCCCAACATGTGGCTTGAACTCACGACCCTGAGATCAAGACCTGAGCAGAGATCAAGAGTCAGATGCTTAACCAACTGAGCCACCCAGGTGCCCCATACCGCTATATTCTTATGAATGTCCAGCAGAAAACGATTTGAACGCACATATCCCTGCCCCAGGACAAGTATTAATTCTCAAAAACTGTAGTAAAACAAAGGAGTAGTGACATCTTAAATTCCCTAAACCTCAAGACCCCTTCTGCTTATCTATGATTTGTTATTTATCCTCCCAAACAAATGCTGTCATCTTCATTGATATTAACAAATAAGTCCTCTTGTTAACATCCTTCTTCAGGCAATGTCAAACTGTATATCACATATGGACTAGATAACAACTGTTGCTGCATAGAAGTAGAGAAACTATAAAACTAAATTGCGCTGTATCACTCAGATTAAATAAGTATTTCCACATGAGTTACTACTGAAATATTCGCTATCTCTATGATTAACAGTCTGTATTGTTTTTTCTTTTTTTTTTAATGTTTGTTTATTTTGGGGGTGGGGAAGAGCATGAGCAGGAGAGGGGCAGAGAGAGAGAGGGAGAGACAGAATCCAAAGCAGGCTCCAGGCTCTGCACCATTCAGTGCAGAGCTTGATGCAAGGCTCAAACCCATGAACTGTGAGATCATGACTTGAGCCGAAGTCAGACGCTTAACCGACAGAGTCTCCCAGGTACCCCACCATTCTATTTATTACCTGGAACTGTGTTTATTCCTTTTCCCTTTTTCCCACCAAAGAAAAGGGGGTCATTACCGAATCATATGCTTTTTAACAGTTGACCTCCTAGCTTCACAAAGACCTGGTCAAAACTTTACAGTTACTGAAATTACTGGGTAGGAGCCTGGTTCTATGTGTAGACAAGGCACCTTCCTTCTGCCAAGTCTGTGGGTGGGGTGGGTACAGACCTGATGTTCCCCTGCTATGCCCAATTCAGCTTTACTCCTTAATAAATGTTTCTATTATGATCCTGGTAGGGAAGGGAAAAAGCCATCCTTCTAGTTATATTTAGGATGTTTTTTTTTTTTTTTTCTGTTTTACATTGTCACTGGCCTCAGTATTACATTGAGGTAAGTCTGATGAATTTCTTGGCTGTCATTTATAAATTTGGTATATGTAAATTCTTCTCATAGGTTTTAGATTTGGACAAAAGGTAAATAGTGATGTCTTTCTAAGTCAAATGAGAGGAAAATTTGTGACAGATGTCTTTTGTCAGAAAAGCTTATATTAATACCTTGTAATATGATTATGCCACATAATCAGTGCTATCAAAGTTAAGTGGGAGAAAGGAGACAAAGAAAATTTATGACTTATACAATGTTTTACAACTATTTTTTTTCCTATATGCCCTCTTTTCTTAAGTGAAATTCTTTGTTTTCATGGAAGCTTTTACTCTGCAGAGAAGAGAACAAAACTGTACAGCATACCACTTTTTTTTTGTATTGAAAATAATGAAAGAGACATCATCAGAATTTTATTCTGGGAGGTGACTTAAAAGGTGTTCTCATTGGCAATTCAGTAAAATAACAAATATATGAATTTAAAAAGCCACAAGAAAAATAATAACAATCTGAGCAAACAACAACGAATACCATCAGTGGACCAGCATTTTTGAGGAATCTCTGAAATGTACTTAGTAGATCGGATGAATCTACTAAGAGAAAAGCCTTGCAGGAACCACTGCCTATAGGACTTTTGCACAAAGAGAGGTTGATAGCTTGAAGCAGCATTCAGGGATGGAGGAAGCAGAGGACATTTGGGGAATTAATCAGATTCAATGCACTAGGTTGATTGACCCCTTTGCCTCACTAATTTGTGATAAGTTGTGGGCAGCAGTGTGGCTTTCTTGCTTACTAAAGCAGTGAATGTGGGCTCTTGGTCCAGGGAGACTGTACCTAAGATGGCTACTGAATCCTTTGACCCAGAAGAGAAGTTGCATGTCCCAGCAGCATGCCCCGTCTCGCTGCCAGAGTTTCCAAAGGTAGGCCACGGTAAATGCTGCAGTATGGAAACAGATGTTCTAGAATAGAAATATAAGTGGGCAGTAAAAATCACCAAACAGTTGGAGGAAGCCAGTATTAACAGAATTACCATACTCAACAAACAAAAGAACTAATCCCTGAGAAAATAGAAAAACCTTGGATTAACATGGTTATTTTCAGAAAGATGCAAGAGAGTACTGTATTAATAAAAAAAAAGCATACTAGACACTTTAGAAATTTAAACTTGACTCACTGAAGTGAAAGAAAATGGCTGAATTGACAAAATTGAAAAGCAAGTTAGCAATCTGGAGGAGTAAGCTAAAGAATCCCAAAAGAACAAAGGGATCAAAAGTGTGAAAGAGAAGTTAGGAAACCTTGAAACTATTTCCAAGAAAAGGTAGGGCTTTTGGTAGGGTTGTAATAGTGCTGTAAAAGAAGAGAAATGAAGGTGTGTTAAATGTCATTTCTTGTGTGAGAAGAGATGAGAATACCTATGAACCCTAGATGTTGATAGAAATATTTCAGATTAAATATATATGTATGTACATATATATTTATGTATGTATGTATCTACATACATATAAATATGTAAATATTATATGTGTGTATAGTTAGCTAGAGTCAGAGTTGCCCTAATAAGATGTAGGACTTTGAAATTACTAATTGGAAGGGAGAAGGTCTAGGGGTGGGTAGAGACTAAGAAAACTCAGTCATACTAAAAAGGTAGGAAAAATATGGAAATAGGAAAAGTAGGAAAGAAGAAAGCATTTAAATTAAAAACAAAAACAAAAACAAACCAGGGGTTCCTGGGTGGCTCAGTCGGTTAAATGGCCACCTCTTGATTTCGGCTCAGGTCATGATCTCACGGTTCATGAGATCCAGTCCCGAGTTGGGCTCTATGCTGACAGCATGGAGTCTGCTTGGAATTCTCTCTCTTCCTCTCTGTCTGCCCCTCCCCTGCTTGCACCCTCTCTCTTTCCCTTTCTCTCAAAATAAGTAACTACAAAACCAAACTAAACCAAACCAAACAGAACAACAACAACAACAACAACAAACCAAAATTGTGTATTGATTTCAGCTCAGGTCATGGTCTCACAGTTGTGAGATGGAGCCCCATGTAGGATGAAGCCTTCTTAAGATTCTCTCTCTCCCTCTTCCTCTGCCCCTCTCTCTCACTCACATTCTGTCTCTCAACAATAGCAATAACAACAACAAAATAAAAAACCACCACAAACCGTAAAAGAACATGGCAGGAATAAATCTAAACATGAATAAATTTGAATGGATTCAGTTTCTGTCAAAAGATACTTATTCTTAGATTTAGTAAAAAAGAAAACAGACCCCTGGGTGGCTCAGTTGGTTGAGCATCTAACTTCCGCTCAGGTCATGATCTCAGAGTCTATGAGTTTGAGCCCTGTATTGGCTCAGAGTCTGCTTTGGATCCTGTGTCCCCTCTCTCTACCTCTCCTCTACTTGTGCTCTCTCACTCTCAAAAAATAATAATAATAACACTAAAAAGAAGAAAGGAAACAGTCCAGCTACATGCTGAAAAGAGTTAACAAAAGTTAAAGTATAAGTTAAAGGAGGAGGGGTGGGGAGAGACAGGCAGATACTTGTCAAGGTTGAAAATATCAGCACAGAAAAAGATAAGCCAAGAAAAGGGTAATATAAAAATGTAGATGTGGGGGTCCCCTGGGTGGCTCAGTGGTTAAGTGTCCAACTTTGGCTCAGGTCATGATTTCACAGTCTGTGAGTTTGAGTCCTGCTGACAGCTCAGAGCCTGGAGCCTGCTTCAGATTCTTTGTCTCCCTCTCTCTGTGCCCTCCCCCACTCACACTCCGTCTTCTCTCTCTCTCTCTCTCTCTCTCTCTCCCCCCTCCCCCGTCTCTCAAAAATAAATAAACATTTAAAAAAACTTAAAAATATAGATGGGGAAATTATTAGACAAAATAGCATTTAAGGTAAAATCTTTAATTGAAACAGATTTAAAAAAATTTTTTTTTAATGTTTATTTATTTTTGACAGAGAGAGAGAGAGAGAGAGAGAGAGAGAGAGACAGAGCATGAGTGGGGGAGGGGCGGCAAGAGAGGGAGACACAGAATCTGAAACAGGCTTCAGGCTCCGAGCTGTCAGCACAGAGCCTGATGCGGGGCTCGAACTCACAGACCGCGAGATCATGACCTGAGCCGAAGTCAGACGCTCAACCGACTGAGCCGCCCAGGCACCCAGAAACAGAGACTTTTTTTTTTTTTTAACATTTTATTTATTTTTGAGACAGAGAGAGACAGAGCATGAACGGGGGAGGAGCAGAGAGAGAGGGAGACACAGAATCGGAAGCAGGCTCCAGGCTCCGGGCCATCAGCCCAGAGCCCGACGCGGGGCTCGAACTCACGGACCGTGAGATCGTGACCTGAGCCGAAGTCGGACACTCAACCGACTGAGCCACCCAGGCACCCAGAAACAGAGACTTTTAATATGATAAAAGGTTAAATCCCTAAAAAGATATGAATTATAAACATTAAGGCATCTAATAAAACAGATTTGAAATATATAAAGGAAAAACCAATGTATAAAGGTCAGTTGTCAGATCCATATTCACGTTGGGACTGTGTAATGGTCTTTTTTTTTTTTTTTTTTTACAGAAAGCAGCAATTCAGCAAGACAAATATAATGAAGGACATGGAGAAGTTGAGTTATAAAATAATAAAATAAAATTATTAAATCACCCTTATATTTAAGGACAACTGCCCCCCACCCCCCCATAGGAACATTCTTGTATACTGTTGATGGAAGTGTAAATTGCTAAAGCCATTTTGAAAAGCAGTGCCTAGCAATACCTAGAAACCTCTGACCCTGCATTTTACTTCTAGGAGTCTTTCCTAAGTAAATACTGTGTTTGTACCCAAAGATGTAAGATATGTTCATTGCTTTATTATTTGATAGCAAACATTTGGAAACTAAATTAAATACCCATTGGTAGAGGAGTGGTTGAATAAATTGTGATACACCTATACAATGGAATACTGTTTAGCCATTAAACAAATGAAATAGAGCTGGGTTATTATGGGAAGAGCCTCAAGAAAATTAAGTGAAAAAATAAGGTGCAGGACAATGTGAACAATTTGGTCACTTTGCTGAAAAGTTTTGAAAGGAGATTAACACATATGTGGATGAGCAAGAACATTTATTTGGGAGGTTATACAAAGAACTGTTAATGGTGATTGTCCTTAGAAAAAGGGGTGGGGAGGGGTGCCTGGGTGGCTCAGTCGGTTAAGTGTCTGACCCCTGAAATAGTTGGTTAAGTAATTCTTGATTTCGACTCAGGTTATGATCTCACTGTGAGATTGAGCCCTGAATCGGGCTCTGCACTGAGCGTGGAACCTGCTTGGGATTCTTTCCCCTCTTCTCCAGCCTCTTATGCATGCGTGTGCACACTTGTGCTCTCTCTTTCAAAATAAATAATCAGTTAAAAAAAGAGATGGGGATTTGGGATGGGGGGGGAGAGGAAGGCTTTACTTTTCACTTTTGTATCTTTTCATACTCTTTAAATGTCATAACTATAGGGATATGGCACTTTTACTTTAAATGCAGTCATACCTAGAATACTCTATTTTATGATATTTACTCCCATCTTATTATATAAGTCAAATTTACTTTGCTGATAGTTCATTCTCTGTGTTCTTGTCAAGCAACAAGAGGCCTATTTGATCTCTTTCAGACAACAAAATCTTAAATACAAAATATTAAGTAGGTCAGGAAAGTTAAAAAGTATATGAAGATAGGATGTATACAAGCAGGAAACCTGACCATAAAATAAGGAAACTGATTTTGATAAGCCATACTTCCCAGTCGGTCTTACTACTTAAAACCTTTGTCATCTCTAAGACGATAATCCACTAAGCAGTTTCCTCCCAGGTTCCCAGGGCACCTGCTAAGGCTGCCAGCAGAAGTGGCACAGAAACGATTGAACACATGACAGTCTTGAGTGTGTGTATACATATACAAGCATGTATGCTGATGTGCATCTGTAGATAACTTAGATTATTTACCACTTCTTTTTATCTGTATTTTCGTTGTTCTGTAATCATGGTGAACTGAGTGTTGACTGTCAATGTTTAAAATTTTTAAAGTAATTTTCCTGATTAAAAAAGCATGCTGAACGGTGTCTGTGGTTGTACACAAGGAGAGCTGACTTGCATTGGGCGTGCCAGGCGCTGGGCTGAGTGCTCCATATAAAGAACTACCCAGCAGGAAGCAGATACCTCCCAGTTACCTAGGAAACTTCAGTCTGGCTTTAATTGCTTCTTTGATGGTCACAGCGTTGACTTTTAGTAAATCTTAATGTAGAAACGTTTGAACCCTGTCAAGAAAAATTTCTAAACCAGCAAACTGCTGAGAAATACTTAGAAAGGGTATCTGATGGGAGGTAGCTCGGCTGTGGTTCTTAGCTTCTTGGTTGAAAAAAAGGAGCCTGAGGTTTCCAAAGCTGTCCTCAAGTAAATACTTATTTCATACCCGAGAAATGTGTTTCACTGTAAACCTAAATGTGTTTCCTCTTCTTTCAGGGTAACGCCATCCTCTGAAAATCCGAATGGTGCTACTTCTAGCGTCAGCCAAGGAAAACCTTCTTTAAGACGAATAAAAGGGAGACTCCACAGAAGCAAAAGCCTTGATAGCATCGATTTCTGTGAACTCACTGTAAGTGGACTGTTCATTAATTTTTTTTTATTTTTCAAAAAATATGAAAATTTTGATTCCATTATTTTTATTTTCATAAAAAACACAACAGTCTTATTTGTTGTGAGCATTTTTTTAACAATGAAAACTGTTTTATCCAACAGGTTACCAATCAGAACGCTTTGTTAACTGGTATCCTTTTGAAACATTTATAATAAATGATTCTGATTCAAAGACCAAGATAAAGAAATACTCCCTGAACTCTACAGCAAAAATTAAATTAAGTTCAGTGGACTGTTAATGTAAATGTCTTAGGAATTTTCAAATCCACAGGTTGGCATAAGTAGAGATCTGAGTATTTGATTAACCCCAGACACCCAACTTCCTGGCAGTGCCAGAAAATAGTGTTACTTTGATATTGTTAGGACAGATCCTGGTTTAGTTAATCCTGGTGCTTTCTATTCTAAGTGATTAACGTTAGTGGATATATATATATACATACACATATATATATGTGTGTGTGTGTATATATGTGTATATATATATATGTACACACATATATATGTGTGTGTATATATATGTACACACACATATATATGTGTGTATATATATATGTACACACACATATGTGTGTGTGTATATGTACACACACATATATATACGTATATATATATGTGTACACACATATATATATGTGTATATATATTCCAGGCCAAATGACAGGTTTTCCTGTGGGTATGTGGTACATTCATGCATGTTTTTAGAGGAACACACGGGCACTGTCAGCCCCCACTGTCCTTTGCTATTAGTTATATTGTCTTACTCCATAAGAGATACTGCAGTTCTATAAAGGACATAGAATTTTCTTTGCAATAAGAAAATTTCAAATTTATGTATCGTAGGGTTCAGTGGCCAGTGAATGGATATTTATGATGTTTAGTAGACCAGATGTGTTCACTTCTTCCCTTTGAGCTCTGACAGTTTCTGAATTGTAAAAGTACCAGTAACCATACCTGTTTCAAACAGTGGTAACAAGGCCTTTCTTTCTTGAGGATGAGACTTCTGCATCTTTTATCTATAGTTCATGAAAACAAAAGTTCAGTAAATGTGGATACTCTATTTTTTTATTTTAATAATTGCTCTTATTAAAATAATTATACTTGATTTTGCCTGAAAGTGTTCTTGACCATTTTATCACATAAGACATCAGAAGGTGAAACGTGACCTATCAGAAGACATAAAGCAATAACTGAGAAAAGGAATAAAAAGACAGTAAATTTTTGTTAAGTAAACCTAACAATTAAAATGACTGAAGGAAACATAATTATAGTTTAAAATAAAGCAAATTGCTTTTCAAAAGTGAAACACTGAGTTGAGAAGCAAATTTGAATTACTTTTTGGAATATAAAAATGGAAATTGGAATTTCATCAGTTTTTTTTATGGTATTAAACATTGTCATTACTGAAGGATAGTCCAATAACTAATAAATTTGGCATGTCATAAAATATGTTTGCTTGCTGAATCAGTCTCTGTGGTTGTGGAAGAGGTTAAAACATCTGTAGAATGTGACAGAAAAAAAGCTTTACTTCACGTAATATTGCTTTCAGTATCCCAGAAATAGAAATAGATTATTTCAGCTATAAGGAAAAGTTGGCAAGTAGAGTTATCTCTTTATCATGATGAATACGTTTTAAAATTATTGATAATTCATTCATTCCCTGCCTTATTCGATGCAAGAGTTGATCTGGCTCAAGTGAGTACACAGTTCAAGCAAGGAAAAATAACACTACCCAGGTGCAGTTAACATCTGCAGAATTAATTTCTTTCTTTTTGATGATCTTTCCTATTTGACTTTATCTCAAAAGTGAAATGTCTTAGTATCCCCAGAGGGAAGGTATTTGACTTTGAGGTTAAGAGGAAGAGGTAAATTGAGGTTTACGGAAGGTCCATTCCAGGGAGGAGCATGTGTTCTGGTGTAATAGTTTATTCAGCTTCAAGGACTGTGTTTGTGGTTTTTGCCTTCTGGAGGGTACATTGGAAGGTCGTGGACTGGACTTTGGTATACTGATATTTCATCTCAGTAATGAGTTTATATTAATGAAATGTAATTACAGTTGGCCCTGGACAATTGCAGAGGTTAAATGCGTCAACCCTCTATGCAGTCGAGAATCCATGTATAACTTCACTCCCCAGAAACTTAACTACTAATAATACCCTACTATTGACCAGAAGCCTTACCAATAACACAAATAATCCATTAACATGCATTCTGTATGTCCCATGTATTATATACTTTATTCTAATAATAAGCTAAGCTAGAAAAGATGTTATTAAGAAAATCATAAGAAAGACAAAATGTATTCATAGTACTGTATTGTAAAAACTGCATGTATAAGTAGACCCATCATTTCACACCTGTGTTCAAGGGTCACCAGGACTGCAATCAATTAGACTTTTTTACAATTTGAGTTCATTTTCCTTCTCAGGTTTTTGCAATAACGGGTGATAGGATAGCAATCTTCAAAGATTTTTAGATTCTTAGAAATTTTTACAATGGTCATGTTCCATTTTTAGGAAAGCAATAAACTGATTTTCCAAACAATAAAGAAATTAAAAAAAAAAAGAGCCTAACAGCTTGGCTACTCCCACCCACTGCCTACCATAAGCTATGGCAATTAATATTATAATATCCAAAATACATACGGGCATAGAGCATCTTTGGCATGGAGATGAAAAGGATGTTTTTCCCCTCCACTTTTAAAATTCTGTCTTTTTAAGAGAAGGAAGTACACTTCAGTAGATTAGAAGAGAGTGTCATGGGAGGTGAAAGGGATTCAGATCTGATCCTCTAACACAGTTGACTGTAATGTAATTGTAGAGAACCACATTTTAAAGCCTCAGCCACAGTGTCTAAAGGACAGTTATTTGGTAAATGATGTTCAATTACACAGGAATAGATA
The DNA here is from genome assembly GCF_018350175.1 of Felis catus. Lineage (NCBI taxonomy): Eukaryota > Metazoa > Chordata > Mammalia > Carnivora > Felidae > Felis > Felis catus. Next base: position 20,145,275 of record NC_058373.1, read on the forward strand.
ATTCTCGTCCCCTTTAGAAAATAGTTTAGCCACTGTAGGTATCTCTAGTTCAAAAAAGACTAAAAACTTTGTCATACACTATTTTCAAGTTGTAAAACTTTTTATTAGATGTATGGCTTCCTTTGAAAACCTTAAACTAGAAAGACTTAAGCTTAGTGCATGATCTCCTATCATGGGCAAAGATCAAATTTGCATGACCAACTGAATAATATTTATATTTTTATCTTTGCATTTTACTTTTAACTTTGCCTAAGGAAAAAAATACAATTTTTATTGCTTTTGGAAAAAACATAACAAATGGAACAAGAGGTTCAGTTGCTATGCATTCAAGGTTCCAGTTTCTGGCTGAGAAGCCTCAGGTTCCAGCTGAGATGGTTGGCTTGGGTCCCGGGTGTCAGATTGATGCCATTTCACTCCTGGGGAGAGGTGATTGTTTCAGCTTTCTCTGTGGGGATTAAATGGGATGGGCATTCTAGTTCGTTTTGTAAACCCTACAGCATAAATGACTGACTTCCTAGCTCACTGGAGGAGACTGGAATCCATCCAGTCTCACTAGTTCCATGAGACAGTGTCCCAGAGAGACTTGGTAAAATTTTCTTAGGCAAGGCCTGGACTAGACAAGTCTGTTATGAACACATGTTTTGACTGGAAGACCTGTGCCTTTGTTTAACACTTTAATGGGTGCAATGCTCTAAAACCATGTCACAAGTTCCTTTTTTTTTCCCCTGGAGGTAATGGAGTGATATATTGATAATCAATATGAAGAAGAAAAGTAACCATTTGTTTTTAGCTTCATTTAATGTTTAAATGCTTAGCTATTCCATTCCACTCTGGTGTTATTGCCTATTTGTCTTTTTTTATTTATTTGGGGGAAGGTTGGGAAGAACATACAAGTTGGGGAGGGGCAGAGAGAGAGGGAAAGAGAATCCCAAGTAGGCTCCAAGCTGTTGGTGCAGGGCCCGATGGGGGGCTTAATCCCACAGACCATGAGATCATGACCTGAGCTGATATCTAGAGTTGGACGCTTAACTGACTGAGCCACCCAGGCGCCCCTGTTGTTTAGGGTGATCAGGTTGCCTTTACTCTTCTGTCCTTTCCTCCCTCTCAGATTCTAAGTGTATAGTCAAAACATTTTAAGTGATAATTTAAAAATTCAACAGATTGCTTGAAATTTTACAGCTTCTCTTGATTATACATCCTCCCTAAAACAGGAAAATGGAGCCAGTTGAGTAGGATTCATTCAGTGGGGGAAAGCTATCTTGAATACAGACTTAAGCAATTTATTTCCTGCTTGTGGGTGTAAATCTAGACTGCTAATTTTCTCTGTCTGCCAACAGACAAATACTACAAAAAGTTTTATGCACAATAAAGAGAAACAGTGAACCAATTAATAGTTTATGGCTATGTTCCCTTAGCCTTGGATGAAAGACAGTTTCAGTCATTACTGAGTACTATTAGGCAAAAATGATACATTTCAAAATCTTTAGAGGATTTTTTTTTCATGAGAAGAAAAATATATGATAATAAGATATTATTTGGGGTATTATATTTTTGTACATTTCTAGGCTAATAAGTCCCATTTCACTGCTGCCTGAATATAAGGTAGTTCTAAGGTGTTTTTGATGATCAGTGATTTTTCACATTTGAAAAAAAGTACTTTTTTCTCATGATGAAGAGGAGTCTCCAATTAGGCCCCTAGAAAATATATATAGCCTATGGAGATATCAATGATAGATGTTTTCTCCTTCTCCCTCTACCTTCAAGACCTCTTTTATGATCTGTGGGACACTGAGAGATTCTGGAGCCCTGTTTTATAACTAAATATTTATTTGACTTTGAACATATACCAAGTTTGCTTTCTTCTTGGCATTATTGAGTACCTGACTGGTGAATAAGTAGCTGGGTGCTACAAGGTGAGAAAATGGTAGAGGGTGAACATGTGAAGGGACACTGAACACCTAGTTATCCTGCCTCCTACTTTGTTGGGAGGGGACCAGCCACTTCTCCTCTTTCTCGTTCCCACTTGATTAGCACTGCCCACATCACCAGTTGATATGAAAGCCTAGAAGAAACAGCAGTGAGCACTGGAAGCCCCTTTTGTTCTGGGTGCACAGATGTTCTTTCCATCCTGAGCTCTAGTGACTTGGGCATCTTTCTGTTCACTTTTACATATCTCTGTGTCATTACAGATGCTGGCCCCAAGACCATTGACACATCTCCTCACTGTGCCCTCAACTCTTATTGCTTGTTTTGTTTCTGACTGTATCATGGGCTTCAACTCTGCAGAGACCGGGAACATTTCTTTTATGTTTCCCATAATGCTAAGCATATCAGATCTTATGCCCATTAAATATTTGTTGGTTGACTGACTACTTCATTACTGTAGCAGCTCAGTAAAGAAAAGCTTAGAGACCATTAAATGTTAAAAGTGGTGGGTATTGAGAGAAGTAAGAGGAGATATAAAATAATGTAACTCATTTGATATGGAGTCAAATAAAGTAACCAACTTTCTCTATTCACTTTTCTTTTGGGAAACATGCCTGAATACCAAGGAATAAAGGGGAGCTTTTTTGAATAGCCAAAGTAGATACTGTGGTCCCATTAGAGGTAGTGGAGGTGGAGGTGGAGGTGGTGGTATTGGCAATGGAGGTAGAAGTGATGATGGAGATGGAGGTGGTGGCAGTGGTACTGGTGGTAGTGGTGGTGGGCGTGCGGAGGTGGCAATACTGGTGGAGGTGGTGGAGGCTTTGGTGTTGCTGATGGTGGTAGTGATAGAGGCAGAAGTGATGATGGAAGTCAAGGCGGTGGTGCAGGTGGAGGTGATGATAAAGACAGAGGTGGTGGAGGTAGATGTGTACACACTCACTGTCACTAGTCTTTTGTTGAAACTTTTTGAAAACAAACTGTAGACATGATGACCCACAACCCCTAAATTTTGAAGGGTTCAGTTCCCCCAAGCATTGTCATTCTCTGCTTAACTACCATGTAACCAGATCAGGAAATCAACACTGACACAAGGATGCTGTTCAATCTATAGTTCTCATCCAACCTTCACTACTGCCCAGTGGGCCTCTCTTTCCTTTCTGTCCCAAGGTGCCATACGGGAACATGCATTGCTTTTAGGTGTCATGTTTCCTCCTTGACAGTTTTAAAGAATCTTCAAACTGGAGCTATTCAGTGTTTTTCATGACTATGTTCTTGGCATGTGTTCTTGGCAGGAACAAGGGCCTGCCCTCACTAGTCCCAGTTCACCAAGCATCTGGCCTCCTTGCTGGCTTGGGTGTTGGTGAACTGGACACCAGTGTGTTCTGTGGCCCACTCCCAATCTTTCCTCAGGATATGCATTGCTGTAGGTGACAGGAATCTACCAAAATTATCACCCTGATTAAATTTCCAATGTGAGAGGAATCAGGTAGAGTATTGAGGCTCTTCTGCAGAACAAAGGAATATTTAGCTATTTATTACCTTTAGGACTTCCAGAGGCCAATCTGAATCTAGTTTGCCAGTTGATGGCCAATTAATTGTAGATGGTTTGCTTTTAATGGTTACTTTCTTCATTAAACTGAATATCCGTTATTTCTAAGGGACTCTTACAGACAGCCTTGCAAGGACTCTTGTTTTTTGAAAAGGTTAGAAGCACAGTGGCTGTGAGCTGTCTATTCTTGTGGGTATAGTCAGCCTCCATCTTTATCTAACAGGATTTTTGGATTGGTTTTGCAGGTCAGAATTCTGTCTCTGTCTTGGACCTGTGCCAACATCTTCCCTCTTTAGTTTCTTTTCACTAGCAACTGCTGCTTGAGAAGTTTGTTGGCTCAGATTTTAGGTAGAATTTTATTCATCAACACTGAAAGAAAATACAAGCCTTTTAGAAACTTAGATCTTAATGAAAGCAATAGAGAAATATTTCAAAAAAGAGAATGAGGTCTTCAGTATTCTGCCTTAACTCACATTTCATAATCTGTTTTGAAAGCAGTTCTTTGATTTTACCTGACTTTTTAGGGCTTAGACTCCATCCTTGTTGGCCAGGCTGGAGAGCCACAGCCATTGTTCTTTCCTTCCCTCCAGCCACCGCCTTGCTTCTTTTCATGCAGATCAAGGCACTGGCCCCACAGCAAGAACACACCCAGGCCTCATTGTTGATCATCTGGGACCCCTCTCCTTCATATCTGTGATATCTCCTTCATATCACACCACCATCACTACCACTACCCTCCTCTTGTCTGCCATCGCAGTGGTCAGATCTAGTAGGGCAAGCAGGATTGTAGACAGACAGTGTTGGACAATGAACAATAGTGGAGGCAGTCCAAGGTACCTCCAGGGAAAATGGAGTGCTCATCTCAGGCTGGAACAGCAAAGAATCACAAGGAAGGTGCCCCCTGAACTGGATCTGGAAAGAATGCATCTGACTTTGTTGGGTGGAAAAGTGAGAAGGAGGTCATTGGATTGAAGGAGCAGAGAAGGGAATGGAGACAGAGCTGAGAGCTACCAGGGGTGTGGAAGGAAATAGTTTGTTCAGAGCCCTACAGGTCTGCAGAGATGCCCTAGGCTGGACTGGGTGGGTGTTGAACCCCCATCCTTCCCTCCAGCTGAAGTAGCTCTGATTTGTTCTGTTCTCCTGGAAGGTGGGAGGGACACACAGCATTTCTTCTGGAGGAGAGGGGGAGATTTTACCCCTAGGACAGCTTTGTGTACTAAGAAGGCTAATGCTCCAGAGAACCAGAACCAGGGAACACTAGTTCAAGGGCAGTCCAAAGTAGAGGAGTATGCCGAAGAAGTTCATGGATAGATATTAGAGAAGCTGAGGAGGGCGGTTTCCAGAAGGGAGTGAGTGATCCACATACATGTGGCCTCAAATAGCTGGGGGAGGGCAGAGGGAACTTGGGCCTGCCGGTGATCAAAGAAGATCATTCAAGGAGCAAGAACTAGAATTTATCTTTTCCTTTGTTTTTTATGTTGTAAGGAGGAATAATGTAATTTCTTCAGAAAGTCACAGAACAAAGAGCCATCACCACTTCCAAATCTACAGAGCTGATGTCATGGACTCTGACAGTTATATCACATTTCTGACAGTTACAGCCACCTCCCCCCAAATTTTTGAGCAGGGCACCCTCCGGATGTTCTGCTTATGGGGGTGAGCAGGCATGAGGGTGGGAGGGGACGTTTAGAGGTGGTTGGCGACATTAGCCAAGGGCAGTGGGGTGGGCAGGCAGGCCTGAAGAGGTTGAAAATATAGAAATAAAAAGAATGTGTTCATGTGTGCTGAATGAGTAAATGTATGGAAATGATTCTTCTTTATCTAAAATGGATCTGCTTCAGGTTCTCAGAGATGATCTTTTTTATTATTTAATGTTTATTTATTTTGAGAGAGAGCGAGAGTGTGAGTGGGGGGGAGGGCAGAAAGAGAGAGAGAATCCCAAGCAGGCTTCACAGTGTTAGCTCAGAGCCCACCACGGTATTCGAACTCATGAACCACGAGATCATGTCCTGAGCCGAAATCAAGAGCTGTGTGCTTAGCTGACTGAGCCACCAGGTGCCCCTCTCAAGGATGATCTGATATTATTTCATTATTTTTCACTCAATGAACAGAATCATTTGATTTGCACATTTGTTATTGAACAGAACAACCTCTGAGGAATGTCACAGATCTGTGTCTATGCATGCACACACGTAATTTACAGTGTACATAGAAAACTGGGCACATTTCTTTTTGGAACAGACATTGTGCTCCTGGATTAAAGCTCCACATGTTAACTCATCTGGTTATTTTGTGACTTCTGAGCTTTAGAACAGAAGTAGAAGTCTCAGAATGTGTTGTTTTCTATCTCCGTAGTGTGTCCTATTTTGGGGAAGCTGCACATGTCGTAGTAGCTAACATTTAGCATGGGCTGACTGTGCCTGGCAGAGAGGCGAGTGAGGGCCACACACACACAGCAAGAGCGCCTGCTCTTCACACCGGCTTCGGGGGTCCTGAGATAATAAACCAGGAGGAAAGGAATCCTTCTATTTCCTCAGTGCTTTACTGTTTCCATCTCTGAGGCAAATGGGGGCATGAAATATTGATTTCTCCTCAGTGGTGACTTCATAGCCTGCAGGAAGGCTTTGTCCTCAGAGCCTGATTTGGGTGCTGTCACGAGACCCAGTGTTCCCCAGATGTCCTTGTGGCCTTTTGGTTCTGGATGTCTCTCACATTCTGCGTGTTCTGGAAGTCCCACTCTGAGAGTCAATAATGAGCTTGGACAGTGGCTCTGTTTCCAGATTATCAGGGCTAGCTTTCCCCTTCAGAGGCACTGAGAGCCTGCCTCTGAGGTTGGGAAGTAGCCACTGATGGGCAGCCCTGTGTGGGGAAGTCCATGGGGTGGGAACCAGAGAGGAAGGGGACATTCCAGGACAGACTCCAGGCAACTGGGGCTGGGAAGGAATGGTCCCAGACCACAGAATGGGTACCAGACACGGAGTACCAAGAGCCCAGAGTGCCAAGATGCCCTGTTTGCCCCAGGACGAGAGAACGACTTATGTGATCTTTATCTATAACTTTAATGTTAGCTGATGGGGTGCCTGAGTGGCTCAGTCAGTTGAGCGTCCAACTTCAGCTCAGGTCATGATCTCACAGTTCATGGGTTCGGGCCCCGTGTCGGGCTCTGTGCTGACAGCTCAGAGCATGGAGCCTACTTCGGATTCTGTGTCTCCCTCTCTTTCTGTCCCTCCCCCACTCATGCTCTGTCTCTCTCATTCTCTCAAAAGTGAATAAACGTTAAAAAAAATTTTTTTTAATATTAGCTGAAAGATCATACGTAGTGAAGCATTACCAGCAAAACATAGTCGTGACCAGGACAGATGTCATTTAAATTGGGCCTCGGCATTATCTCAGAACGTGAATTGTCCCTATTTGCACAAGCCACATGTGAGAACAGCCTCAGTAAGGCACATGCAGGTACCACATGAGTTGTTGGAGTTTCTGTTCTCCAGCAGTTAGTTGTTGCATATCCACATTGTCCAAGACACCATTCCTGGGAAACGTATAGTTTCTGCTTAGGAGACTTTATCCTGAATCTCTTAACAGCCAGAAGTGGGCACTTCATGTGATTGTTTTAGGTGGGAATCTTCCCACTCTGGGCCCCAGGGCAGGCGGCCCAGCCACACAGCAGTTCAGCCGGCCACATGGGGGCAGGGCTTTCTAGCAAGTGCACTCTGGCAGCCTGGGCAAGGCTGTCCAGCTGGGGTCCTCCGTGGCAAAGAACTTCACTCTTTGTGCTTGTCACCGATCGTAATTCTACTTACACTTATGGTGCTTGGGCTTCCATGTGGAAATGAAAGTGGCAAACCTGTTACAATTTGAAGTTATTTTGGATGTTTGAATTGCTGGAGGCGATTGGTATTTGAAGAGGTGCAGCCTGGGGCAGAGTGGACTTTTGAGCCGCTCTTCGCTTGGAAGGTGATTTCTATGTCAGGGGCTTTGATGATTGGAGGGTTTCTGACAGTAGTGGCTCTGCTTTATTCTTCGGGATGAGTAACAAAAGTGCCCCTACCCTTCAGTAAGGACTTTGGTGTTATCAGAAAGAAGCCTTTTCTGTTGATTTTTTTTTTTTTAAGGAACTTGGTTGAAATTCTTTAAAACTAGCTATGTTCCTGTACTCCAAACGTGATTTTAGTTTTTGATTATAATTTTAAAAATTATGTTTTGGTATTCATTTCCATGTTTAATATAACTAGAGCCAGCTTTGTAAGCATTTATTAGCTTTGTTTCTCCATTTTCTGTTATGTACTAAATTTTGAAAGATTGATTATAATTAGAGAATTAAAACTGTAAACTGGCTTTTAAGGAATTTTACTTTTCTCCTTCTGATCCAACTGTATACTTTGAGTTGCTGCAGTTTATTTAGGTCACTCATAGTCACTGGCATTTTCCTACTATTTTGGCATGAAAATTCATTTTCAGCATTTTGGAAATTACATAATTCAGTATATTCTCATTGCTACTATTTACATTTTAAAAATCTGTTTCACCTTTGTCTCCCCGTGTATGTTCCATGTACACAGGAGAATGGTTTACAGCAGACTATTTAATTTTAAATGATTTGCAAATGTTTATTTTTTTTCTCCCTTAAAGATGTTAGAAAGGCATGCTAATGCCTTGAGTCAGGGCCATATTTTAATACATCTAAATTTTGTTTTAGTGGAATATTAGATTTACCATTTGATAATTAGATTTTTTTCTGGTAAAGAAACATGTTTTCCATTGTTCTTTCCCATATCTAGGTATATTTTGGACCAGGGCAAGAGAACAACCTAACTAGAACTACTGAGTTGGCAAGAATGTCATGTAGGAAAGGATTCCAGAGTCATATGTTGCCCCTCCAGACTTACTCTCTCAGTGATGATTGTGTTAAGTATCTTTCTGAATGTCATTTTCTATCTTGGACTCAGTCAGTGTTGTCTATGTTAGGTGGCATGCAGACAGTCTCCAACTTGCAGTGGTTCAACTTAATAATTTTTCAACTTTACAATGGTGCAAAAGTGATGTACATTTCAATAGAAGCCATACTTCAGATTTTGAATTTGGATCTTTTCCCAGGTTGGAGATATGTGGTACAATATTCTCTCCTGATGCTAGGCAGTAACAGCATTGGCCACACGATCACACGAGTAGACAACCAACGCCCTGACAAGCATTCTATCCCTATACCACCATTCTGCTCTTCACTCTCCATATAGTACTCAATAAATTACATGAGATACTCAGCACTTTATTATAAAACAGGCTCTGTGTTAAATGTTTTTGCCCAACTGCAGGCTGTTATAAGTATTCTGAGCATATATAGGTAGGCTAGGCTAAGCAATGATGTTGGTGGGTTAGGGATATTAAGTGAATTTTTGACTTAACGATATTTTCAACCTACAGTGTGTTTATCAGGATATAACCCCACTGTAAGTCAAAGATCTATACTTGCTTATTACCTTTGCTCATCGTGTGCAGATGGGTATCTGATAACTGCTTTTCCAAGTTATTAAGTACTTCTCTGTTGTACCTTCATGAGGAAAATTTTAGTACCAGTTGGTTTTAGCATGCCATCTTTTCTTAGTTTTCATTTCAGAAGATACAGTATATAAATGTACTACTATTTTTTGGTGTGTGCAGATTCTTTTTGGATCACTTCTTTAAAACATAATATCAGTTCCTTTGTTTGGATGGTATAAAATAAGAAAGTCAAAAATTTATCTGGTAGAAACCAGCACATTTGTAAGCCTAAGGATCCCCAAATCTTTGTTTAAGATTTGATTTTCCAGTATATCACTACCTGATACTAACCTTTTTTTCCTTGGTTTTTGACTAAACAGTTTCAGAAATTACTTTCAGAAATAACTTTACTCTTAAAATGCTGATCTTCTCTGAGCCTAAATCTTGGAACACTCATGTTATATATAATCTCGAATTACAGAATATTATAGGGTCTGTAATAGTTTGCTGACCACTGAAAGAGTTGTATAAATTTCGGAATTTGGTTCTAATGCTTAAAACAACTTAAAATAAGTTATAAATGAAATGAACCATCTGTTACAGCATGCGTGTTTGTCCACAGGTTTGATGAGAGATCGGTTGGAGATTAGTAGAAGATGAGAGGAAACCATAAACAAGGGAGCCAGGGGGAAAGGGCACCAGCCTGCTATCCCGTCAGAATCCCACACAGCAGCCAGTGTTCCTTGTGGGTTCACTGCAGTTCCTGGAGTACAGATACCCGGAGTACAATCTGAAACTAAGCCAGGAGCTGGGTGATCAGAGCTGCAAGTGTGAGAAAGAAAGCCTTAGCTTGGGGGAACCAGCGGGTGGCCCTCTAGATCCAGACATAGGAAGGCCAGAGGCTCGGTCCGAGTGGCTCAGGAACTTATTGGAGCTGAAGCAGCAGGAATGAGCATCAGGGTCTACAGTAAGATGGACCAGGAGGCAGGTACTAACAATATAAAGTAATATAACGAAAATTTAGCAGACCACTCACTATGTTCAGGGTGTAGTCATGTATTAACTGTACTGTATGGAAATTTGTAATTTTTAATATATGCCATTTTTTTTTTAATGGAAGCGTATTAAGCATCTTTATGTGCCTAGGGAGACCTTTGAAGATGCCAGAGGGAGAAGGAAGTGGATGGAGTGTTCTGCTGCTGGGGGGGTGGGGAGGGAATGGAAACCTCCTCCCAGAGGAGGAACTGCATAGTTGAACATAGAGATAAATTCTGGGTTGGGAGGCAGTTTCATTTCTAAGTGGGCTTTGAGACTTCCACTTAAGAAAGAGGTGAGGATTCTAAAGAGGGGTGACTATGTAGAATTGCAAAGGGGGGAGGAAATGACTGGTAATGTGATAGGGACTGCCAGGCCTGGACTGCCAGACCAGCAGAGGTCTGAGACCATGACTCAGCCTGGGACTGAGCAGTGGAGAGCTGGCCTGGCTACAAAATGAAGGGTGTATACAGCAAGACAAGGAAGGAGAGGCTTTTGAGGGGTCCAGACTGAGAATGCAAGGCAGTGAAATCAGAAGGGACTGGGCAGGCTGGGGCTTGATGTAGAAACCCAGAGCTTTGGCCTGAGTGCTGGAGGCACACGTTTGAATTGTCGGGGGAACAGTGCTGACTTTGGGAATGAACTGATGAAACTGAGTGGCGGGAGGTGGGGGGAGGGTCAAGGTCATTCCAGGATTGGTGAAGCCAGGAATTTTGAAGTCATTTGGAATGACCATGGGTGAAGAAGCAGGGATTCCTTCCAGTTTTCCTGACCTCCTACTATCCTTTCCTGGGCCTTACTGTGCTGCTCTGGGAGGCCCCTGTAAAGCCACAGCACCCCACAGAAGACAAGAATTTTAAGAAAATGCCTAACAATCATTGCCAAAAGAGATAGGGACTTAGAGAGTCATGTAGTTACTGATAATTGGAACAGAGGAGGGGAGTACAGAGTTTAAAAGGTAAAGATAAAGAATTTAAAATTAAATGAAATTCGAGGAGAGACTGGAGAATAAGAAACCTTTGAAGGATGAGAAAAACACTTTGTGGAGGTAGTTTGAATTAATTGGAGAGTTAAATGCTAAATATTAAAAACACCTAGGAAATCTGCAAGTGTTGTTGGGGGTATGCCAAAGAGCAAATGCTTCCTGTAAGCAAATAGAAGAAACATCTGTGGAATGTGGAAGAATGTGGGTATAGTAATTTCTCTGTGACTTCATTTCTGACAATCATTTTCCAGATACTTCTGAGAAATTAACAGTTTCCTGTTAATGGCATTGCTTTGATATTACCTCAAAGACTTCCACATTTAATTTACTAATTTATTTTAACCTTTACAGGGAGATAAAAAACGATTTCAGAAAATAGAATTGTTGAACGTTTTGTAAATCCACAGTCAAATGAAAATCTCTGCCAGCTCTGCTTCCTCAAATCACCATTAACTCTTCACACACTGCTAACAACAAGGCTAATTAGCTTTGCCTGTAATAAATGTTTGTATTTGAAGTTGAAAACCACTTTAGAGCTTCCAGACATTTCAATGTAGGCTTTAGTTACGCACATACTTAGAAGGTAAACCTCTCAAAAAATTTTTATTACTCATAAATTTTAGATCTCTTTTTAAGGAATAATTAACGAGGTCAGTAAGCATTCTTGTTTCTCCAGTTTGGTGGGTTTGTGACACAAAGAAGTCTACATTCAGGTTTTAATGTGGCATCACTCAAGGTGGGGCTGACTTTTGATGGCATTTGGATGTTGAAGGAGTTGAGAGATCATAGTGACAGCCCAGCCCTGCTTTTCTGTGACAGAGAAACAGCCTCAGTGTAACTTAACAGTACCATGAATCATCACATTTCTTGTTTAACCACAGATGTTTAGGAAAACATGAGTTGGATTATTTCACCTTGAATTGTTTTACCTTTAATTCTATAGGTTAAACTAGCAATTGCTGAATTGACCATGTTGCACGGGAACGTTCATTAGATGCAGCATCCCCAATAGTGTGGATAGACTTTTGTGTTATCAGAGAATAACTTTAAAATATATCAAGCTTTTCCTCCTTTTAAGGAAATAAGAGCTTGTCAGTCATTTGGGTCAGTGGTTAACTTGTTTGAGAAATTCCCCTTAGCGTCAGTTTGTATGCCATTTCCCTCAAATTCGTATCTTGGTTCTCATGCCATGAATGACTTGAAGTAAAGATGTAATGAGGGATTTAGTTTTTAATTTGTAGTAAACTCTCAGAGACAGCTTAATGGAGATGATTCTTGTTATAAATACAGAATTTTGTCCCACGCCAGGTCCCAGGTCTCGGTACTGAACTCCCACCCATACCAGAGGTTCCCCCTCTTGTCATTAGCTTGAAACACCAGTTCTTTTCTCCTGTGCTCGGCCACGACTCATGTTTCTCTTTTCCCAAGCACACTGTCTCCCACTGTCTTCAGGCTTTTGTGTCCTTGTTTTCTTCTCTCCTCCAGCGTCTTCAGTCTTGCAGTGTGTTGGGCTTCACTTCCTAGAGAGAAACAGATTTCTGCCATCTTGAAAAACACTTCCACTGATTTGTCACCTTCTTGCCACATTTGTTGACCCATGTGGTCCACACACACATGCCTTTATCTCCTATTTTCTTCGCATTCCAGTAGTCTGATATTTTCACCACAATGCTCTTGATTGCCTTTTCTTAGCACTTATTTGCCTGCAGGCTTTGGCAGTTGAGCTGTATTCTGGCCTTGAAATTCTTCCACAATATCCCGATATTCCTCCCACCTCTATGATTGCACCTTTTCATTTTTAGAGAGTTCTTTAACCCCAAACCTCAATATAGTCTTCATTCCAACATTTAGTCTTCACTCTTATTTTCCTCTTACAGTCTCTTCTTCCTCCAAAGTGGTCCATTTGTGGCTCAAAGGATAATCTGTCCACTCCCCACTCAGCTAACCTTTTTAGGTATTAGCTTACATCTCCAATGTGATGGATGTCACTTCAATGACCCGCCTTCACTTTTGATCCAACTTGTCATGCATATGTACATATGTATACGTTAAGATACATGTACATTTCTGTATATAGTAATGGAAACAAAGTATAGAAAAAAATTCCAAAATATTAACAAGAATGTATGTGCATGAAGGATTATTAATGATTTTCCTATTTTTCTATATTTGTTTCTTTTTAATTTTAATGTTTTAATAATTTAATATTTCAAGTGTATATTTTAATATCTTTACAGGATTTCTACAATTATTTTATAATCATACAACTGTTAAAATACTTGATTTTTAATTTTTTTTCAACAGTACTGTTCAAATCAGCTTTAAATTTTGTGTTGCAAATAACAAAAAGAGAAAAAGAATATTTTCAGAGAAGCCAAATACTTATTTTTCAAAATGGAAACAAAATATGGAGACTTTTCAGACATAGCTTTATTTGGAGAGAAGATTGATTATAGATTTGTAGGAGTTCTTTTTTTTTTTTTTTAATATAATTTATTGTCAAGTTGGCTAACATACAGTGTATGCAGTGTGCTCTTTGGTTTTGGGAGTAGATTCCTGTGATTCATCGCTTACATGCAACACCCAGTGCTCATCCCAACAAGTGCCCTCCTCAATGCCCATCACCCATTTTCCCCTCTTGCCCACCCCCCATCAACCCTCAGTTTGTTCTCTGTATTTAAGAGTCTCTTATGGTTTGATGCCCTCACTCTCTGTAACTATTTTTTTCCCCTTCCCTTCCCCCATGGTCTTCTGTTAAGGTTCTCAATTTCCACATATGAGTGAAAACATATGATATCTGTCTTTCTAGGAGTTCTTTGTATATTGTAGTTATTAGTCCTTTGATGGTAAGATGTATTGCAAACATCTTGTCTGTGGTTTATCTTTCACTTTCTGTTTCAGGTTCTTACTTTTAATGTTGTCATATTTAGCGATCTTTTCCTCTGTGATTTTTACTCTTTTAATGCCTTGCTTAAACCCTTTCTTCATAGGCACCTGGTGGCTCAGTCAGTTAAATGTCTGGCTTCAGCTCAGGTCATGATCTCACAGTTTGTGAGCCCAAGCCCTGCATCAGCTTTGTCAGTGCAGAGCCCGCTCTGAATTCCCTGTCTCCCTCTCTCTCTGTCCCTCCCCTGCTCTCTCTCTCTCTCTCTCTCAAAAGTAAATAAACATTTTAAAAATCTATTAAAAAAAAAAAACCCTCAAGTCATAAAGATGTTCTGCCTTGTATTTTTTAAAATGTTTTAAAAAATAATATTTTAAGGTTTACTTTTCACGTTTAGTTCTTTAATCTTGAAATTTGTTTTTTGGGTGTGGTGAGAGGTAGAGATTGCTTTTTTATCTTCAAGGTGGATAATCAGTCATCTCAGGACCATATATTGAATGTTTCAACCTTTCCATATTAATCTCTTATACTTTGTCGAATGTAAAGTTTCCATACATGTGTGGATCTGTTTTTCTTTTCTTTTCCACTGCTCTGTTTACCTATTCCTGTGTTGTAACTACAGTGCTTTAATTACTATAACTTAATAACAAATTTTACAAACTGGTAGGGCAGGTACCTTCCTTCCCCACCCTGGTTATTTAAAGTTGCCTTGGCTATGCTTAGCCCTTTGATCTTCCTTGTATATGAATCTGTCAGATTCCAGACAAAACACCCTAGCAGGAGTTCTATTGGAATTACATTGAAGTATAAAATGAAAATGGGGGAGAATTAATATCTTTATAATTTGGACTCTTACTATACTTGGATAGAACACATCTCTCTATTCTATTCTTAAAATTACTTTTTTAAAAAAATGTTTATTTATTTTGAGAGACAGCAAGAGGGAGAGAGAATCCTAAGCAGACTCCACACTCTCAGCATGGAGACCCATGTAGGGTTGGGTTTCACGAACCATGAGGTCATGACCTGAGCTGAAATTAAGAGTTGGACACTTGGGGTACCTGGGTAGCTCAGTCGGTTGGGTGTCCAGCTTTGGCTTCTGTCATGATCTCACGGTTTGTGGGTTCGAGCCCCTCATCGGGCTCTGTGCTGACAGCTCAGTGCCTAGAGCCTGCTTCAGATTCTGTGTCTCATTCTCTCTCTGCCTCTACCCCACTTGTGCTCTCTTTCCATCTCTCAAAAGTAAATAAATATACAAAAAAAATTAAAAAGAGTCGGACACTTAACCAACTAAGCCACCCAGGTGTCCCTAAAATTACTTTCAATAAAGTTTTATCTCGTAACTTATTAAATTTGTTATACAGTATAGTTTTTGGCCATTGCAAATGGCTTATGTTTTCTTTTCTTTTTTTTTTTTTTTTAATGTTTATTTATTTTTGAAAGAGAGAGAGAGAGCATGAGTTGAGGAGGGGGAGAGAGAGATGGAGACACAGAATTCAGATTGAAGCAAGCTCCAGGTTCTGAGCTATCAGCACAGAACCCAACATGGGGCTTGAACTCATGAGCTGTGAGATCATGACCTGAGCTGAAGTTGGATGCTTAACCAACTGAGCCACCCAGGCCTCCCTAGTTATATTTTATTTTCATTTTCTAACTATGCTAATGTTTACATATGTAATTGACTTTTGTGTTTCCATGTTATAACCAGGAACCTGCCATTTAATTCTAATAACTTGATTATTTCTTGATTATTTTGTATACTTTCCTAGTCTCTGCATGTACAAAAACAAATTTTTCTTGCTTTCTAGTCCTTATACCTGTCTTATTTGTCTTACTTCCATTCCAGTAGTATTGAATGGAGGTGGTGATAGTGAGCATTCATATCTTCTAATGTTTCATTGTTTAGTATGGTGTTTGCTGTATATTTTTGTAGGTCATCTTTATTAGGTTAGAGAAACCTTTTTCTGGTCTTAGTTTATTAAGAGTTTAAATCATGAATGACTGTTAAATTTTTAAAAATGCCTTTTCTACACCTCTTGAGATCTTAATTGACCTGTGCATGTCAATGTGGTGAATTACAAAATTATACTAATGGGGGTACCTGGGTGGCTCAGTTGTTTAACCATCTGACTCTTGATTTCTGTTCAGGTCATGATTTCATGATTTGTGAGTTCAAGCTCTGCATCGGACTCTGTGCTGCTGACAGTGCAGAGCCTGCTTTGGATTCTCTCTCGCCCTCTCTCTCTGTTCCTCCCTGGCTCTGTCTCGCTCTCTCAAAAAAAAAAAAAAAAAACTAAAAAAAAAAATAGGGGTGCCTGGGTGGCTCAGTCAGTTAAGCGTCCGACTTCGGCTTAGGTCATGATCTCACAGTTCGAGGGTGCAAGTCCTGCGTCAGGCTCTGTGCTGACAGCTCAAGCCTGGAGCCTGCTTCGGATTCTCTGTCCGCCTCTCTCTCTGCCCCTCTGCAGCTCACACTCTGCCTCTTTCTCTCTCTCAAAAATGAATAAACATTAAAAAATAAAAAATAAAATAAAAACAAACTTACACTAATGGATTATTAATTCTTTTTATTGTTTTTAGTTTCATTGTTCTACTTGTTGTTGCTCTAATTTTTTGAGTTGCACAGTTAGATTGTTGATTTTCAGTCTTCTTTTTTTTTGTTTTATTTTTTTTAATTCACTTAAGTAATCTTTATACCCAATGTGGAGCTCGAACTCACAACCCCAAGATCAAGAGTCACATGCTCTTCCAGCTGAGCCCGCCAGGTGCCCCCAGTCTTTCTTCTTTTCAAATATACTCTTAAAACACCACATTTTTCTCTAAGTAGTAATTTAGCTGAATCTCATGTATTCCTTTTATTTTCCCCCTGTGTATCTCAATATTTAGTGCTTTCATTGCCACTAAAGTTTTAAGCATTTTCTAATATCCTTTATGGTTTTTTCTTCTGACTTAACAATTACTTACAACTCTTAATAAATTTCCAAGGAGATGGGCACAAATTACCTCTTCCCTTTTGATTTCTGATTTCGTTGTGGTAACAGAAGACAGTCTGATAATAATTCATTGATAATTGTGGAGATTTGCATTATTGTCTAGTGGAGTCATTTTTTTAAAATGTTATCTGTAGGGTTGAAAATAATGGATTCTCTAATAAGATCTTATATTTCCTTTAGGCTTATTACTTGTTATTCAGCTTTTTTTCTATTTGATCAATTAATTTACTGAAATAAGTGTGTTAAAATCTATAATACTGGTATTACCATTTTTCTTTCTACTTTTCCTTTCTACTTCTACTTTCTTTCTGTTTTTTTACTTTTACTTTTAGAAGTTTTCTTGTATGTGTCTCATGGCATACATGTGCACGAGTTTCTGTGGGATGTATAACCAGCTGTAGAATTACTGCATCTTAGGTTATGCATATGTTCAGTTTTATTAGATAGTACTAAACAGCTTTCTAAAGTGGTTTAAACAATTTATAATCTTAACCAGTGGTACACAAGAGTTCCTGTTAACTCTGTTTGTAGCAACACTTGATATTGGTATTTAAAAAAAAATTTAGCCATCAAGTTGGGACGTAGCAGTAAGCACATTGTGGCTTTAGTATGCATTTCTATAGGTAATGAGATTGGGCCTTTTTGTATATTTATTTGTTCTTCTTTATAGTTTCCAGTGCTCTGCCAAAACAATCAATCTTTTCTTTTATCTTGTTGACAGAGTAAGCAAGATTATTTGAAACTTTATGCCTCATTCTCTAATATCTAGAGGTATTGAGGGTATTCTATTGTTTATGATTTCTTTTTCTTTTATAGAGTCTTGTCTTTTTGTGTGGTCAGTTTTGAGTACCAGGGAATGAAAAAAATTAAAAATAAATTGACGTCTGGGATAATGTAGTCTTCCTCCCAAATAGTTTGGTGTTTGTTTCTGCTGGCTACTTGTCAACCATAGCAATCTGGGGTCACTTCGGTCCAATTTCCAGGACTGAGATGATTCAGGCCCTAGCTATAGTGCCTACAGAGACCTGCTGATTTCAGGTTCATCTTCAGAAGTGCTCCTTCAGAATTCCAATCCAAATTAAGGAGGATTTGCCTCCTGAATTTGGTGGGCCTTGACTCAAAGTTTCTGAAACTCAAGAACTCAAGTTTCTGACCTTAAGAATTCAAGTTTCTTGAATTTCAGAACTCAGGTTTCTTTCCCTTAATTCCCTGATGGAGTCATAGTGCTGCTTAGTCACACTCTCCAGAATCAGGGGACACCCCTGTGGGAAAGTGGTCCCTGTATGCTTGACTCCTTTTTTGGACCTCCATTTTCCCAGGATTTAGCTTGGCAGTACTTTGTTGGTTCTGTGATGTCTTCAAGAAAATGTCCTATATATTTTTCCAGTTATGTTCAGAGGGAGGCTAGGTCTGAATTACTAGTCCATCATTCCTAGAATCTAAATTCCTCCCATACATGTATCTTTTCTCTTTTTATCTTAATCTATGTGTCTCTGTGGATTTTATGGGGTTTTCCTTATTACACAATCTAAATTTTTATCCAATTAAATTGACACATTTCTTATATTCTGATTTATGATATATTCAGATATGTTGCTGTATTGTTTTTTAATGCATTGTTTACCCTGCTTTTTCCAGGATTTTTAATTTTTGGGGGGTCTTTCATTGTCCATCACACATACGGATTTTTGTCTTGTCCCAAATGATTATTTACTATTTGATGGGTCCATACAGTTGTTTATGGGATTTTGATTATTTGTGGGAATAAGGGCAAAAATTATGCAAGAAAGCTCTTTTTAAAAATAGGTCTCAGCTTTTGCTTATAAACACTCAGCTTGGCACCTATACTTTAAAAGTGCACAAAAATGTTTTATTTTTTTCACCTCCTTTTTACCCTTGTTTCTTTGGTTTTCAGTAAAACCATATATTCTGAACCTAGAGCTTGTTCCTCTTGGGGGAGTGTTGGGGGTCATAGTGTAGTGAACTAAGCCTGCTGCCCTAGCTTAAGGCTCCCTCCCAGACTTACTACACCACCAGGTGCTCCTGAGGGGCCAAAGGTGGCCATGGGTTAAATGGGGTGCCCAGGAAAACACAATAGAGGAGGGGAAATTGAAAATGTGGCTGAGAACAGAAAATGCTAATTTACGTTTTATCTTCCTCTCCATGCTGGTCAAGATCTGCCTGTCAGTAATAGACACCACTGAACTTTACCCTTTAAATAGGTGAATTTTATGGTGTGTGAAATACACCTCAATAAAGCTATTAAAAACAAGGAAGATCAGCCTGTCAGAAGAGTTAAAGGAGAATGTGTCAGAAATTGCTGACCTGCTCATAGGTTCCAGAAGCCTGCTGACTCCGTGTGACAGGTATTTCCAAGTAGAATTTCCAAGAAGAAAAGTATGTACATGTATATAGGAATGATTTCCTGGGCTTTTGGTGAGTGCCATGGCTTACAGGTTGTATGTCTGCAGCAGCAAGTCGGCATTTTGTTTGTTTGTTTGTTTAAAAAAGAAACACCTTTTTTTTTAATAGAAAAGGAAGTAGCACAGAAGAGGGACCAGAGGTAACATTTGATGAATGGCCTCAGTGAGGTGAATGTTGTCCCGCCTTCACATTACAGATGAGAAAACTTGGGCGTGGAGGTGTTGTACAACTTGCTTGAGTAAGCAGGGACAGGAGAGGAGCAGAGCCTGGTGGAAGGGGCCTGAGCACCTGCCCTCTTTCCCTTGCTGTGCTCCTGGGGCAGATTTGTGAGAGCTCTTAGGTCCCCCTCTAGCCTCAGAAGATTTGGGTGCTGTCAGAGAATGTGCTTAGCTCAGAGGATACTGAGAAGACTCAGCTTGATGGATTCCCCTTCACATTTTGTGGTGTTGCTTGTTGTTTCTGCAGTGGTGTCATCTGTGTGCCAGGACACAAGGCAGCTGATAGGAGGCTGGAGTGCAGCCCTGAAATACTGAGGGGGCAGCCCCTGGGTCAGGGAGTGCTTGATTCTCTCAGTCTGCAGGAAATGCAGCAGTAGTGCTGACTGGGATCCGTGGCTATACCTACGAACAGTGCAATTAGAAATTCTAGACTGGCCCGTGTGTATTAGCGAGATCGGCTCTTAGATTATTTACTGTGGTTGGAGCAGGTTAAACAAGAAGATGCTACAGGGAGCTGCTGGCACAGGTGGCCACCAGCCAGCAGTGCTCCCGTGGGATTAGCTTTGCTGTTTACAACCAGTGTGTGCTGGGAGAGTTCCTGCTTCTGCATTCCAGCCAGTTAAGAATGATAGGATTTAGGTGCAGCGAGGAAGAGTCAGAGCTGCCCTGGTGGGCCTGGATTTCAGCAGCATTCCTCAGATAACTACAGTCTGCCAGGGACTTGCACTTGCAAACCAGGCCTGGGGTTAGAGCTCTTCAGCTCAGGAGAGCAGCCAGGTTGAATCTTATGGTTTCATTTGCACATTTCTAGGGAAGGGACTGTGATTGCCCACCCATCCCCAGATCAGTCTGTGTCCCTCTGGCTAGGCAGTGTGGTCGTATCACAGTAACATAGTGGTTCTCAAGGAAGGAGATGGTATTTCCAGAAAGCAGTGGATGTCCCCCATACCCATGTTATAGTTATATATAATGTACATAACAAGGATCACACTCTATATACACTTTGTGTTCTGATTTGTTTTCATGCATAGATCATGAGCACTTTTTCTTTATATTTCTGTGTTCATTGAAGACATTTGAATGGCTTTTCACTATTCCTTACTGGATATATTATAGCTTATTGATTTTTCAGTTATCTGTAATCTGTATCTGTAATGTTTAGATTGCTTTCATTTTTCCCCAAATTGAAGTATTTCTTTGAATATAAATTTCTAAATTAAATGTCCTTATAATAGATTTCAGAAAGATAATATCTGATTCAAGGTAGGAGTTGTTATTTTAGCTGTTGGTATGTTTTGTCAGGTGACTGTCTAGAAAGGTGGAGTAACATGAATATAGAGCTGGCTTGTTGTGTACAGGTGGTGAAATTCACACTGTATTTAGCTTTAAGAATGGGAGTATTGAGGTGACAAAGGGGCATGCAAAGATATTCAGCACTTGGGAAGGCTTTTTATGTCTTTTTTGGGATATAATTTATGTACCCTATACAATTCACCCATTTAAAATGTAGAATTCAGTGGCTTGTAGTATATTTACAGACTGTGCATCCATCATCACAACTAATTTTAGAATATTTTCATTAACCCCCAAAACCCCACTCCCTTTAGCTATCAGTCCTCTGTCATCCCCCCAGCCTCCCTGTATTCTCCCATTTCCAACCCTTCTCCCCATCCCTGGGCAACCTGTAATCTGGGCTGTTCCTGTTTGCCTATTTTTAGCATTTCTTGTAAGTGGAATCATACAGTGTGTGGTCCTTTGTGACTGCTTTCTTCAACTTAGCATGATGTTTCCAAGGCTCATCCTGTAGACTGTGTCAGTGTTTCATTCCTTTTTACTGCCAATAAGAGGGTTTTGGCTGTGTTAGTAGAAGGGCCTCTAAGTCTGTTTAGAGAAGGTGAGGGCCCATTTGGGAGCAAAGATCATGAATTTATAGTGGCACTAAGTTTCTTTGTTATGTGACTTTCTCCAGCATCCTTATGTTTTTAATGGCAGTAGCAGCAACCCTTTTTGCAAATGTTTATTTGCAAATGTTTATTTTAGTTTATTTACCCTATCCATTGTTAACGGATATTTCAGTTTTTCATGATTTTCACTCTTTTGTACACTGCTTCCGTGGGCATTCTGATGGATGTATCTTTGAACGTTTATTTTCTAGAAGTAGATTGTCTTCTAGACGTAGATTTGGTGGCTGAAAAGGTACGGTCAGGTTTCATTTTGAGCAGAGTACCAACTGCTTTCCTAAAAGGCAGAGAGAATTTACCCATCAACCAATGGTGCAGGAAAGCATTCATTTCCCGTCTTCATGACAGTGAAATAGCCTTCTTAAAAGGTAGTGATCTGACGAGTGAAAAATAGCTCATTAGAGTCCTTGTTGACATTTCTTGGCACTTTCCAGGTTGAACAGTTTTGTTTTGTTTTTTTGCCATTTATGTTTTTTCTTTTAAAATATATAAGTTTAGAAGTTCGTAAGAATTTTTAGATAGGTTTTTCAGTATTTCCGGATTTTCTTCTACTGCTTTAAATTTAATTAAGATTTTAATATCTTCTAAATGTCTTCTTTAATATCTTTTTATTACTATTAATTATCATTATTCTACTGTTAACCTGTTTATTATTCCATTATCCTTTTCTTTGATTGTTCTATTACCATTTCCTTTCTGCTACTTTTCCTGTGGCTTTTAATAACCATTTAATTTCTTTTAAAAATGCCACCTTCAGTGTTACTCCTCAAAATATTTATTCTTCTCAAGATACAAGAAACTTACAACCCTCAATTAGACATTTTCCCACACAGCTAACCCTTGCATTTTCACACCAATTATTTCTTTTTACTTTAACTAATTTTAGAAGACTCTCAACTGCTAACTGAAGATTTTCTTAGAAACGTAAAAAGCATGGCCCTTTACAAATGCAATGTTTATGCGTGGCCTATGGGTTAATCTGTTAATTTACAAACTAAATGTCAGATTCGTAGACTAACTTTTGCTGACCTTTGCATTATTTTCCCTACTTCTATATAGTTCCTTTGTCTAATTTTCCTAATTCCTCTCTTAATTTTCCCTAATTTCCTTCTTATCCCTTCTTTGGAAAGAAGGGAAAGTAACATTCTTTTTATTCTCCCTAGAAAATCTTCCTTTTTATTTCGTGCATTACTTTTTCATGAGTAATCATGGTGAAAAGAGCCTGTCTTTGCAATCAGAGGTAACTCTGGCTTTGAATGATAATTCTGAAATATTGTGATTGTGAAGACAACAGGTAAGAGCTGAATGAGATGACTAAGAATATCATATAGAGGTATCAGTATAATTTGCAATGAAGAAATGATAGTTTTCCATATGTGCTCTAAATAGCACAGAAGTGGCTTTCCCAAAGCAGAAACTGTAGAAGATGAAAAGAGAAATAGATAGGCACTAATAAATAGGGGTATTTGACATATCACTCTTTGATTTGTGTAAATCAAGGTGTAAAAAATTAGTAGGGATATAGATGGCTTAAGTGAATAATCAGTAAGGGGATCTGTAGATCTATATTGAGCTGTGTACCCCAATAATAGAGACTGTACCTTGATGTCAAGTGCACATGGATCATTTATACCAGTCAGCCTTGTATTAGTTGATGGTAAAAAAAAAACTTCAAGTAATTTTATTGAGAATTGACAAACTTAACATTTTTTATTGTGGTAAGAACACCTCCCATATCTACCCACTTAACCATGTTGCGCAGTGGATCTCTAGAACTTATTCATGTTCTACAGCAACTGTTACCATTTAAAAATTTTTTCAGTGCACCTGGGTATCTCAGTCAGTTAAGCATCCAATTTCAGCTCAGGTCATGATCTTCTGGTCAGTGGGTTTGAGCCCCACGTTGGGGTCTGTGCTGACCACTCAGATCCTGGAGCCTGCTTCAGATTCTGTGTCTCCCTCTCTCTTTGCCTCTCCCCTTCTCACACTCTGTTTCTCTCTCTCTCAAAAATAAATAAACATTAAAAAGAACAACAACCTTCATTGGGGCACCTGAGTGGCTTAGTTAAGCACCTGACTCCTGATTTTGGCTCAGGTCATATTCTCATGGTTTCTGAGATCCATCCCTGTGTTCGGCTCTGGGCTGACAGCGCAGATCCTACTTGGGATTCTCTACCTTCCTCTCTCTGCTTCTCCCCTGCTCTCTCACTCTCTCCTAAAATAAATAAATACAAACTTTAAAAAAAGTATATAGGGGCGCCTGGGTGGCTCAGTCGGTTAAGTGGCCGACTTCGGCTCAGGTCATGATCTCGCGGTTTGTGAGTTTGAGCCCCGCGTCAGGCTCTGTGCTGACAGCTCAGAGCCTGGAGCCTGTTTCGGATTCTGTGTCTCCCTCTCTCTGACCCTCCCCCGTTCATGCTCTGTCTCTCTCTGTCTCAAAAATAAATAAACATTAAAAAAAAAAAAAGTATATATTAAAATTTTTTTTCTTTTATTTTTTTAGCTTTGATATATAAGTGACAAATTGTAAGGTTTTTTATTGAAGTATAATTGATATACAATATTTTATTAGTTTCAGGTGTACAGCATAGTTACTCAACATGTATATGCATTCATTACGAAGTGACCACCATGATAAATCTAGCTATTTGTCACTGTACAACGTCGTCACATATTAACTATAAACAACTTCAGATAATTTTGAAAAACAGAAATCAGTCAACATTTTCTGAATAAAACTAGAAATTAATGAAAACAAAAGGGTGTTTACACAGCAGTGTAAATATACTTAATATTACTGAACTATATACTTAAAACTGGTTAAAATGGTAAATTTTATGTTACATGTATTTCACCAGGGTTTTTTGTTTTTTTTCTTGAAAGGCCTAACAAAAAAAAGGGAATAACAACAGCAGAAGAAAACCCAACTACCTTGGGTTTTCATGGTAGAATACATGGTCCACCCTTAATAGATAAGTAGTGCAAAATGGGGCTGACTTTGCCACCATACAGACTTGGTTCAAATCATGTCTAGTTTCTTCAAGTGCTTGGTATATAAGCAAAGCAATCACCTTTAAAATTTACTCACCTGGGTGTCTGGGTACCTCAGTTGGTTAGGCATCGGACTTTAACTCAGGCCATGATCTCACAGTTTGTGGATTCAAGCCCCACATTTGGTCCTGTGCTGAGAGCTCAGAGCCTGGAGCCTGCTTCGGATTCTGTGTCTCCCTCTCTCTTTCTGCCCCTCCCCCCCCCCCCCCCCCCCCCGTCTCTCTCAGTCTCTCAAAAATAAATAAACGTTAAAAAATATATTTTTTAATTTATTTCCCTAATTTCAAAGTGGGTAATATCACTTCCCTTTACAGTGAAGATTTATTTAGAATTTATGTAAAATGCTTGGTGAGTTCACATTAAAAAAATAATAGGTTCTTCCTTCAAAGTTTTTGTCATTAAAATAGTTCCATGAAGTGAATCTATAATTAGCAGTCAACATGAACTCATAATTTTTATGAACATTTAAAGAAGATACTAATATGGACAGCAGAGGGAAATGCAAAATGTGGTCACAAGACTCCAGATTTCTCTGCTTTAAATTCAAGAACAGGTGAGGAGCAGCATTTTTACTTGAGTGCCAATTTATTCTAAATAGAAAACAGAAGTAATTATCACTTACAGTGCAGCTATGGAATAGAATTTAGACCTAAAACCTTAGAGTCAACGCCCTACTTAAACAGATGAGGGTATTGAAGCCCAGAGAGGTTAATTACAGCTGATTAGTGATAAAGCCAGGATTTGACTTTGTTTTGTATCAGGAGGGTAGACCAGAAACAGAGGAAAACTAACAGCACCAGACAAAGAGGGATAACAGCATACAAAGAAAACAATAAAGCAATTACAAATAAAAACAAAACTTCCTTAGAATATGTACATTTTTAGAGTGGAACACGCCTTCGCTCCAAAGTGCAAAGTCTTAAGTAAAAGGTTATTTTATTCATTAAAAAAAAAAGAGAGCCTCTAAATCTGGTACATTTAAAACCCTATTAAATAATTTTTGGAGCAAAAGGAAAAATGTGAACAAAACTACAAAATTCTGAGAGAATAACAATATTGAAAACATGCTATAGCAGAGTCCGTGTGATGTAGTTGAAACAATGTTTAGGAAGATTCATAACATAAATATCTGTAGAAATAAATTTTAAAAATGAACTAAGCATCAAACTCAAAACACTGGGAGAATAAACAACAAAGTAAACAAAGTAAAGATAGAACATAAGGCATTCAGTAATATAAAAACTGAAATTAACTGTTAGTAAACATAAAAATAATAAATCAAGAATTTCAATATTGAGATAAAGATCAAGAAAAAGAAAACTACTAGCCCACCTAATTTTTAAAAAACTGGGGAAGAAAATAATATATACCCAAATGAGAGGTGACAAGAGGGAAATAACCATAAAAACAGAGGAAATTTAAAATAAAACAGGAGACTACATTGCAAAACTCTGTGCAGATATATTTGAAAACTTAGATAAAACAGGCCACCTTTTATGAAAATATAATTTACTAACAGTGATCCCAGTGGAGATAGAAAATCTAAAGGGCCCAAGAATACATGTAGTAGGAAAAATTGCAAAAGAGTTTGGTTAAGCACAATGCCCAGATAATCTCATAGGGGAATTCTTCCATATCTTCAAAGCTCAGATAATCCTAATACTACTTTAACTGTTCCAGAGCATAGAAAAAGAAGGAAAATTTCCAAATTTTTTTTAACAAATTAAGATTAATACTAAAATCTGATAATGGCTTTACAAAAAAGGGAAAGTGAAGAACAATATTATCAATATCAGTGCAAAACTTTTAAGTAAAATGTTAACAAATATAATCTGATGGCACAAAAAAAGACACATGATGATCAAGTAGTTTATCCCAGGAATTCAAATGTGACTTATTAATCCATTTGTATGGTTTGTTATACTAAGTCAGTGGATCTAAGAAAAAAAATTAATTATATCGCCGCCTTCTTAGAACCAAAAATGTCATTTAGCAACATTCAACACTTATTCCTTTAAAACTGCTCAGCAAAGACTCAGTGCAAAGTAGTTTAACATGATTAGACATTCTCACATGTATATATATGTGCCCCAAAAGGAGCATCTTACTTAATGGCAAAAATCTAGAGGTCTTCCCTTTGTGGTCAGGAACATGAGAGACATACAATTGAGAAAGGATTAAAAATCTCCATTTGCATATCTTAGGTAAAAACCCTGTAATGCTAAATCTTAATTGGAAATAACACAGTATGAGCTGATTTTTTTTATTAAAAAAGAAAAACATATTTCTGGCCCTGACCTCAGAGCAGTCCTGGTAGCAGGGATAACTCTAATAACTCCAACTGTAATGTCTAACCAGGGCTACTTAGAAGAATGGCCAGTTCCAGATTTGGCAAAAAAAACTTCCATGCTACTCCTCCATCTTGGCCCCTCCCCCAGTTCCAGATTTGGGGCAGTAAATATTTAGGATGAGCTTGAACATTTTACTGTGCTGGAAAGCAAAGAGATCACCAAAGACCATTGGGACCATATCCGGAGACACAGGAGCCCACATGAAAGGGCTGTCATTGGCCAAAGTTAGGAAGATTAGGGAATTACACGTAAAAATGTGACTAGTTGAAACACAAGCATATGTATAAACTTGTTACTTTATAAGAACACTTTAAAAGAGAAAGTCAGAAAACTCATTGAACCTTCTTGGGTGAATCCAGAATAAGGGTCCTAGTCTTACTTTGAAGTTAGCGATTAAAAGGTAAGAATTACATACACACCTATCCTGCCTTTTGTGTATCACCTAGAATATAGGTAGACAAGTAACTGGAGCTCATGCGGAAAAGTTCCTCTTTATAAAGGAATGTCAGCTCATAGCTGTGGAAAGAATGATAGAATTAGAAAATCGTCATTTTACAACCCTTGATGAAGTGGCAGATTGAGGCATTGACTATCAGTGGGTGAAGCCATTAGACAGAAGGTGGAGGGGCATTACGATGCAGAGTTCAGGCTATCAGCACAGGCTATCAGCACCTCTGTCCACTGATGGCTTCCTAAAAGAGGGGCCAGCAAATGCTGTGGGCCTCCTGAGGTATAAGGTAGAGGCATTGGGGAGGACAGTAGACTGGATGACAAGGAATTTGATTTGAAACATTGACTCTTTTATAGGCAGCCCTAAGTAAGGGTAAGGTGTGAGAAGTGAGGGGACTCCCATGGGTATCGAGGGTTAGGAAGCTTGAGGCTGGCCTGTTGAATGCATCATTCACATGGGTATTGAAATTCTCCAAGATGATGGGAGAGCCCCCTGCCTGCATTTTATTATGAAAATTTTCAAAAATACAACAAAGCTGAATACTTCTGTACCCAGTACCTGGATTCTACTTTGATCATTTTGTTTCACTTGTTTTATCCCGTATCTGTCCATCTCTGTATCCATCCATCCATCCATCCATTTTACATTTTTGACTCATTTTAAGTTAATTGCAAACATGAGTGTGTGTCTCTCCTGCAGGAGTTTTGAGGATTAAATGCGAGAGTATCCTTTAAAGAGTTAGATGCTGTAGAAATACACAGTATTTTAAATCTGGCTATGAAGAAGTTGCCTGACTTCAGGTTTCAAATGATGACTCAGTTCTTGAGTCAGGTCTGGGAGCAGAGCCAGACCCAGATGGAGACAGGGCCACCCCTACATTTCCTTGCTCAGCAGGAGCATCAGGCCCCATAGCTGCTGACTCCACATGTTGGCACGCAGCAGCCACTCCTCCCGGCCTGCCCCTCACACGCCCCTGCCTGTGGATGCAAACACTGCTCTGCTGTCAGGTGAAGAAAGGCAAATGCAGTGTTTGCAGTGGAAAACTAAGGTGGCATGTTCCAGAAAGGACCTAGCAGTGATGCCAGTAACCCAGCCATTGAAACATTCTTCTTCTTGCAGGTTGAATTTATTCCATCTTTTATGTGCATTTCTTTCCTGAATTGTAGTTGTTTCTAATCTGAGAGATACTAAGTCTAACCTACTTTTGGTACTTGTCTCTTACCACGGGTAGCTAGAAAATTACAGCTCGAGGAGAAGTTCCAAGACGACTAGACTTATGTTTTATTACATGCTAAGCTAAAAGATCTTTTGTTCTCTTGAACCAACTTGAGCTTTATGTTCACTTGCATGGATAAAGTGAAAAGTAACAGGAAAAACATTTTTAAAAAGTTTTTTTTTAACATTTATTTATTATCAAGAGACAGAAGAGACAGCATGAACATGGGGGGGGGGGGGCAGAGAGAAGGGGAGACACAGAATCTGAAGCGGGCTCCAGGCTCTGAGCTGTCAGCACAGAGCCTGACACAGGGCTCAAACTCACAAACTGTGAGATCATGGCTTGAGCCAAAGTTGGATGCTTAACCGACTGAGCCACCCAGGTGCCCCAAAAACATTTTTAATAGGTCATGTTGATGGGTCTCTGAAACAGGCCCAAACTTACAGTTTGGACTCTGTAAACTAATGTGATCTGTGACCCTGGGCACGTTCCTTACCTGGTAGGAACCTCAGTCCTTTGCCTCACTCTTATTTTGTGAAAAGTACACATACAAAGTGACAGAAGTGTAAGGTGGCCTGTCTGCCTCGGCCAGTTTGGAGGCCTGGACTTAGCACGTTAGCATTTAACCTCTTGTGTCCTGTCTGTCTGGGGTCCCATCTCCCTTGTAAGGTTTCCGCTGGGGAGAGAGGATGGATCTGACAGGGCCCCACCCTTGTGGTGGCTGGGGCTGCTCAGCCCTGCTGCTGGGCTGCAGGCAGAGTTACTTCCCAGGGCATCTGGAAGAGATGAGATGGCTGGAGCAAGCGGAAAAGCTTGTCCTTGGAGAGTGCCTGCCAAGGGAGTAGACTGAGGGGGGCTGGGGGGAGGTGTTGGAGTCTCTGCCTGACCGGCTTCCCCCAGAACTCCTCAGGGCTCTGTGCCCCTGCTGCACTCAGATCCCCAAGATGGCCTCCACTCTCTCTCAACCAGCAGGGTCACACTCTGTCTCTTATACTGCTGATTTTGCTCAGCGTTTACCCAACAGGATGTAATGGTTTGTTTGTTGTCCTTCCCCACCTTAGAATGAAAGCTCCATGAAGACAGGAGCTTCATTTTTATCTATCGTGTACTCCC
Source organism: Felis catus (assembly GCF_018350175.1). NCBI lineage: Eukaryota > Metazoa > Chordata > Mammalia > Carnivora > Felidae > Felis > Felis catus. The sequence continues at coordinate 20,174,913 of NC_058373.1, forward strand.
AGCACCTGGAACAGAGCAGTGTCTGGTACATGTTAGACACTCAGGAAAGACTGTGGGGAGAGTGAATGAGTCAGAGGCAAAGCCACAGGAACATAATACAATGCAAGGGCAGACAGAAGCTCCCCATGCCCTGCTCTGACCAGCCATGCTCTCTGAGTCAGCTGACTTCTCTGCCCCTCTCTGAGGGAGACCCTGTTTGCCTCTGGCCTGGTTAGTGGTTTGCTTAGGTATAGAATTCTAACTTGAAAAATATTTTTCTCTGAATTTGGAAAACGTGTTCTATAGTCTGCCTTTGAGTGTTGCTATTGAGACCTCTGACACTATTCCACTTTTTTTTTAATGTTTATTTTTGAGAGAGAGAGAGAATGTGTGCAAGCACAAGCAAATGGGGGAGGGGCAGAGTGGGGGGGGCGGGGCCGACAGAAGATCTAAAGCAGGCTCTGCACTGACAGCAAGATCTCTACCCTGGGCTTGAACTCAGGAGTGGTGAGATCATGACCTGAGCCAGAGTCAGATGCTTGACTAACTGAGCCACCCAGGTGTCCCGACACTGTTCCACTTTTTAAATATTTATGTAACCTGCATTTTTCTATGAAAGCTTTTAGCATCTTCTCTTTATTCCTGGTGAAATTTCACCATGATACGGCTCATGCTGTCATGTTTTCCAGGCACTGGGAAAGCCCTTTGAGTGTGGAAGCCAGTATTTTCTAATTTTGAGAAAATGTCTTGTTTCTTTGATAAACAACTTTCCTCTTTTCTCTCTTGGAATCCTGTTAATTTGATGTTGGGACCATCCGTATTGTCTTGCAACACTTGATCTCTTTTTTTATACAACTCTTCTTCTAAAAATTTTTTATTTATGCTACTTAAACATTTTCTGGATGCCTTTCTCATTATTTTTGGTTTGTCTTTAATGTTGGAAAGTTTTCCTGAAATATTTCCTGATCTTTAGTTATCACATTATATGTACATGTAAGTCACTAACAAACAATTGGAAGCCCTTGAGCAAGCTGGCTCTTTCACTGGGAGAAAGTCTCTGTGCAGGGTGGGGGTTTGGGCGGGGAGAGACCGAGGGATCCAAGTGCTCCATATAATGGCATCCACTGACTCCCCGTTTTCAGCCCTGTACCTGCTTGCCCTGCCCTTTGCAGTTGGTTTCAGTGCCCTGAGCCTAGAGCCTTTCTTGGGGTTCAGAGCAAATCGGTTTCTGTGTGGTGGACCCTCTGCAGGCAAGAGGCTGCAGTCTCTGCTTTTTTCGTTTCCTCATTTCCCCACTCCCAAAAAGTGTTGCCACCTTCCATACACTGGGATCTTTTTTTCCTTGTGGCTTTGTATCTTTTTTTTCTCTCTTTTTTTTTTTTTTTGTCAGTGATTCAGGAGGGAAAGGAGATAATATGCGTGTACTCTCCACCTTTTTAATGAGAAGTTTGCAGGTAGATTTTAATAGTTCTAATCATATAATTATGGACATACCGCTTTAATCGTTTTAATTCACTCACATGCAAATGAAAAGCAATTCACTTGATCTAACTGTCCACACTGGTACCACCATCACCTGGGAGCTATGATCAAAATACTGAGTCAGCTTTCAAACCCAGGCTGCAGTGTGCAACAGGTCCCTTCAGAGAAGTGTCCTTTCATCTGTAGCTGAAGTGGCATGGCTCTGTGTCCTGACAGCACAAGGCAATTCTTTTTTTTTTTTTTTTAATTTTTTTTTTTTTACATTTTATTTATTTTTGAGAGAGAGAGAGAGAGACAGAGCACAAGTGGGGGAGGGGCCGAGAGAGAGGGAGACACAGAATCTGAAGCAGGCTCCAGGCTCTGAGCTGTCAGCACAGAGCCCGATGTGGGGCTCGAACCCACGAACCATGAGATCATGACCTGAGCCGAAGTCAGCCGCTTAACTGACTGAGCCACCCAGGTGCCCCCCACAAGGCAATTCTTAAAACAGAAAACAACAATACTGAAACCTGTAGAGAGTTAAATCCTGTATGTCTTATCTTTTTGTCAGCTATTTAAAGAAGGCTAAAAAAATACTTCCAAACTTGTCAAGAGAAATTAATGTTAATTTGGCTAAATTTAAACCACAACTGTATGGCATGAAAAACTAGTATGTGTGTGTCTGTGTGGGTTTTGTGTGTGTGTGTGCATGTGGCAGTTGGAAGGTAGATTAAGGAGAGAGCTCGAAAGGAAATGTCACATGATTTCACTTCTCACTGTTTTGTTGATGGTTTAAAAATGGTTTATCCAAATTGCTTAATTGATATTATAGAATGATACACTAAAATAAATTAGTGAGTTGCTTTTAAACCTAAGTTGTGATAGCCACATGTTAACATTTAGGTACATCTGCCCTATTCAGTGTGATTCATAAGGTAGAACTTGTCTTCATCCTCAAACTGACAACAAACCTCAGGATTGTAGGAGCTGATTGTTAACTGTAAGCAAGACTTTGAGCACCAGAGGAAGATGAATTTGTACAAATGAATTTGAAATTCACACAGTTGTGGTAATTTCTAGTGTAGCTACCTATCACACAAAGTAAATGTAATTTTAGTAAGACCATTTTTTTCTTTTCTAATTAAAGGTGAAGTTAGTTGGCCTCTAGAGGATTAAATGTAAGGGATCCCATCGCCCATTCAGGAAATTCAGTTCCATTTTCTCAGGTTGCTCTATTACGTTGAATCTTGTGTATGAAGACCATCCAGGACCTCCCACCCTGCTCCTGAGATCTTACAAATATTCCAGAGTATATTGGATAATAATACAGTGACATTTTAACACATTAGGAAGAAAGAGCTACTGCATAGGTGGTATTCGCTAACAGCCTTCTGATAACATGGATTTTAAAGCATCAGTTTTCATTTATTTTATTATTTTTATTAATTTTTATTGAAGTAATTACTATACCCTATGTGGGGCTCGAACTCACAACCCAGAGATCAAAAGTTGCAAATCATCAGTATTTAAAGGACAGCGTTTCCAACTGAATGCAATTTTCAAAAAAACACAAGGCAGTTATTCAACAAAGTGACAGATTCCGTATCAAATTTTAATTTCAGTAGTTACAACTTGAATTTTTTTTTTTAATGTTTTTGTTTTTTGTTCTTGAGACAGAGAGAGACAGAGCATGAACGGGGGAGGGACAGAGAGAGAGGGAGACACAGAATCGGAAGCAGGCTCCAGGCTCTGAGCCATCAGCCCAGAGCCCGACGCGGGGCTCGAACTCACGGACGGCGAGAACGTGACCTGAGCTGAAGTCGGACGCTTAACCGACTGAGCCACCCAGGCGCCCCAACAACTTGAATGTTTTTGTTACTGTATAGATTGTCAAACTGAAATGTGCTAAAACAAAATAAGTAACCACATATTTTACATCCAAAAATTAATTTTAAGTTTTTTTTAGATAACCTTCAATATTTGAAATTCTGCAACTGGATTACAGATGATAACAGGCACTAAGAAACTGCTTTGACAGAGCTCGTCACAGAGCTGTTTGGCGTCGACCTCCTTGTCTACATTACATGAAATCCTATTAGACAAGTTGTAGGAAGATTTGGCGGCAGTTAACGTTCAAGTCTTAATATGAAATTCCTTTTATCAAGGGAAGCCAAATGCAGATTACATAAATGAGATTGTATGGTTTGTGAATCATCTTTGATAATGTCCAGTAACAGAGCCAAGGATTTTCCAGTTGAAAGGGAGTGCAGCTGGTCATGGGTTGTGTGGGGCGATGGTGGGTGATTGTGGCACTGATAGCTATTCTGGTTAACTTCACCTTGGGGAGGGAGGATTTGGAGAATTGTTGGCGCTTTTGGTTAACTACCTATGGCAGCTGGCCAGCAAATTCCAAAACTGCAAATCAGAGAATCATAAAAAAAAGATCGATATAGCCCTTAAACACTTTATATTAACTAAACACACATAGATGCACATTCACTTACTGATGTTTGGATGTAGATCCCAGGCTTTTTCTCTGAATGTGGATTCGTTCTTCTAACCACACAGCCATGTTGCAGCTGGGGTTTCTTCAAAGTGGAAAGAGCTGGATAGTCTGGGTGGAAGATTCACTATGACTTTTAGTAATTTCCTTTCCTTCTTTTTAGAGGTAATGTCTTCCATACCAAATTTGACACCATTTTTTTCATTTTTAGTAATTTGTCTTCATCAAATGCTTCCAAGGCATTCATTGAACAGGCTTTTTTTAAAAAAAAAAATTTTAATGTTTATTTATTTTTAAGAGACACGGAAATACAGATCACAAGTGGGGGAGGGACAGAGAGAGAGGGAGACACAGAATCCCAAGTAGGCTCCAGGCTCTGAGCTGTCAGCACAGAGCCCGACATGGGGCCCGAATTCACAAAGTGCAAGATCATGACCTGAGCCACCCAGGCGCCCCCAAACAGGTTTTTTTAGTACTTGTTCATCAGTTACATTAAAAAGTACAAGTGAAACAGTACAATTGACTAAGATTTAAGATTGTCTTGTCCATAGAGCTCAGTCGGTGAGAGCAGAAGTGTGTGCATGTGTTTGTGCATGTGTATGTGGTGTGTGTGTGCATGCGTGTGCAAGTGTGTATGTGTGCAAACATGCCTGTGCTTGCCTGTGTGTGTTGCGGAGTGGGGGAGAAGCCTGAGGGCCTTGGGCGGGTGTGGGTCCTCAGTGGGTGTGAATACTTTATGAAGATGGAGAGGGGTAGTGGATCCGGCAAAGCAGCGTGAGTAGCATTCAGGTAAGAGCACCTTACTGTTTAGATACAAGCATTTAGGAAGCCTTGGATGCTCTTCCAAAAGACCCTGTTCTCAGTCACTGTCATTTCCATGTGGCAGCCATCTCCTTCCTGGAGCTACAGTCCCTGGCCTCCCAGGCCATCAGGTTCTTCTCCACAAGACTGCTGCTCCACATGGCTGAGCATGACTCTACAAATGGAGGGCCCTCACATCTTCGTTTTTTCTGACACCATCATAGCGTCTGGCTCTTGATACCTGTTGGATGAACACAGTTCTCACAGGCCTTCTGCTGTTGGGCTTCTTCCAGGCTTCTGAAGGCTAGTTTGAAGCTCTTTGGATTTTGGGTCCCCTGGAGGTGGGTCGGACAGAGCAAGCGGAGCAATTGGAGACGCTCTCTGTAGAACACCTCTTTCTTCTTGGAGATGCTCTCTGTAGAGCACCTCTTTCCGCTTAGGCCACATGAGAATCTGAGGAGTGGGGAGGCTCTTAGAGGTAGGAATGGCCAGGACAGTTAAATCAGAGTGCTGGAGGGCCGCTGGCTTTTGATCTCTAGAAGGCCTCCATCTTCTGGGGTGGAGCATTCTTATTGTCCAGGGCAGGAGAGGGGGGTCTCCAGTGTGGCTTGGGGCCATGCCACCTGGCCAGATACACCATCTGCTTCTGCCCTGTGCTGGGGGGAGTTTGGCTCAGAACAGAAGAGCACAAACTTTTCTGGAGGTACAGACCCTGGACGGTGTCACGAAAGCTGTGCAGTCTTTAACAGGAAAAAAAAAAAAAACAACTCCAGGATCAACAGCCTTTTTATCCAGTTTCACAGAGTTGAAAGACAATAGGAGTAAAAGGAAACCACTCCTAATAATGTCTGCTCTTCCCAGATCCATCCTTTCTCCCATTCTTACCCATCTCCAGCCCACTCTGCTTCTCCTCTTTCCCCTTCTCTTCTGCTTGAACCTTACATCTGGACACTGCTGCCTTGACCCTTGCTGACTCCTTTAGTACTCAGGGCTAAAGTGGTTTTACAGCTCTAGAGCTACATGTTTCCTTAGCATGTGCCAGAAAACTGCCTGCAAACAAGCTGTTCTGTGGTAGAAAAGACACTTCAGCAGAGGTGATAATGCGGCCCAGCGCCTCTCAGAACCCTGGCTCTGAACCAGCAGAGCAGTACTGGACACATGGTGGACGTGCAGAATCTCAGGCCCCAGACCTGCTGAATCTGAAACTCTGGGGGTGATGCTCACCCTCTGGGTCATGTTTATTCAGGCTAAAGTGTGAGTACTGCTCACAGAGTGAATGAGGGCTCCACTCCCCCAGTTTTAGTGAACTTTTCCCGGGTTGTGTGAAGTTCTTGGCCAACTCAGCTTCAAGCCCCTTTGCAATCAGACTGTAGCCCCGCAAAGGCCTCTAGAAAGGAACTGTGGACCCTATGGATGCAGTGGCAGGAGATGCCTCCTCTAAAAGGAGTTTCAGTCTCTGGCCCTGAGAACTGGTACGGTGACAGCAGAAGTCCACTACCATCCCCTCCCTCACTACTGCTCGGAAGAGACAGGGGAGGCCGGGGCCTGATCTCTGCAGGAGGCTGGCAGGTAGCAGTGAGGGGGATGACGGAAGGGTTGCTGTGCGGGCCTCTTCTCTTACAGTCTTTGAGAGATTTTTAAACTTCAGAGCCATGTCTGAGTTAATGGAATCAGAGAAAGTCATAGAAGAGCCATTTAAGAACAGTCTGGAAGGAAAACTGTGTGACCAGTTTCCTTGAATATCACCAAAGTCAACGTTTTGGCAGTATCATAACCCCATTTCCTCCCATCAGACATACAGAGGAGTTTGATGTCTTTCTGTCCCTTTCTGAGCCTTATTAATTTTACTATTAGCCTTATCTCTTTGTGCCTCTTTACCACTCACTTCTTAGACCCCTGGCTTTCAGACTTTCTTGCAATCAAGAACCACGTGGGAGACTGTTAAAGTTCAGATTCCTACTCCACTGCAGAGATTCTGATTTAATAATCTAGGTGGGACCCCAGAACCTGCCTTTCTCATACACCAGGACATGTTGATCCCATGGCCGTGGACTGCTTTGCTGTGGACTGCTTCGCTGGCCCATGTAATGGAATATGTGCCGGGATAATAGTGATTTATTTTAAAAATGTAGAGTGCTGTCATGCATTAGATAGGTAACAAAAGACGATATTTTAAAAATTGTGTTTTAACTAAAGAAATTTTTGTTTTACTTAGAAATTGAAATGCCAGGGGCTCCTGAGTGGCTCAGTCAGTTAAGCATCAGACTCTTGGTTTTGGCTCAGGTCATGATCTCGTGGTTTGTAAGATTGAGCCCCGTGTGGAACCTGCTTGGGTCTCTCTCTCCCTCTCTGTCCCTCCCCTGTTCACACACACGTGTTCTCTCTCTCCCTCCCTCTCTCTCTCTCTCTCTCTCTCTCTCTCTCTCTCTCTCTCCCTCAAAATAAATAAATACACTTAAAAAGAAATTGAAATGCTGGATGTGAGCAATTAATTACATTGTATTGGACCCAACTTTTGAGTGCTTCTGTGTATCACTTTTAACTTTGGAGAGAGAGAAAGAAACATCAAAAAGAACTTTAAGGCTCTGCTTAACAAATGTTTCACCACTAAAGATATGTAAATTTGTTCCTCGATATATGGTATGTATATAAAGACATGAAAGATGAAGCTATATTAAAGGGTAATCCACACTGGTGGATTACTTAAAGGGTAATCTACACTGGTGAGTCAAACTAATTAGTAAAAATCTCAAGTCCTAGGAAATGTTTTAAATATTTGAAAAAATTATCACTGTCTGTATTGCTATCTTTAGTTTATCTAACTCATATATGCTAAATTCATTGGCTTCTGTCGCTGAAGCAAATGCCATGTCCCGAGGTTTTCTGATGCCATGAGAGTATGGAAAGCAGGCCAACGTAGAGAGAGGGGTCACTGTGAGAAAGACTTTGAAGATTGTTTTCTCATCTGCTTCTTATTTTTATATGCAAACAGGGTCTTCTGTAGTTCATCTTAGCTCTGTCTTTAGCCAGAAATACTTTGGCCCATAAAAATGAGGAAAAAAATCTCCAGCTCAAAGTGACACAGGCGAAAAGGTCAAGTATTTGATTCTTTGAAGTAAAATAATTTATTTTTGTTCTTAGTGTAATGATACCCCTTTCTGTCCCTTTCCCCCCTCTCTCTCCTCCCCACGCTTCACAGTCACCAAGCTAGAACCTTTATTGTCATCTTTAAATCCTCCTCCTCTCTCACTCCCTAGTTAATGGCAAGTCCAGAAATGCAACCCTGATGAAGTGTCTCATGGGTCACTTACATTCACTTTGCACTTACTGCTTCTGCCCCACCACTATACACTTGAACATTAACTTTTTCCTCCTTAATCTTTCTGAGGTTATGGACCCTATGAGCATCTGGTGAAAAACACAGGCGCTCTTCCTGAGGAAATGTGTGTACTCACATGTGTGTGCACACACGCACACAATCTTGCAATCATCGTGAGAGATCTGCAGACCCTGATTAAGAAACCTTCATCAGAGCCATTTTCATGCCTCTAATATATCTCCGGCAACAAATAAATTTTTCATACTTTTACCAAAGTTATCTTCCCAAAAGAGATTTAATTAGGTCACGACCTGCTTAAAGTTTAGTGACTTGTCTTTGACTATAGAATAACGGGCCTCCATAATCTAATTCTGCTTCATTTGGCTTCCCTGCTTTCACAGACTTCCTGTTGCCTGCTTTACTGTTCTCCAGATACATACTGTGGGTTCGTATAACTTTTTGCCTGCTGCTGCTGCTCATGTACCTAGAATGCCGACATCCTCACCCCCTCTTCATCTTTTGAAAGCATCTTTCTTTTTCAAGGCTCCAATGAAACAATAGCTGTTCAGGAGACCATCTGTTAGTCCCTTGTTAGTCTCTGCTCACCTCTGCTTCCGGTGCTCCCACAGAACCATCTGCCTGTACTAGAGCATCTGTTAGTTTGAACGATGTGAAATTGCTGATATTCAGCTGCTTTTCACTTTTTACTCTTGAATTTACATACAGCAGAATTCACTCTGGTGTACGGTTTTGAGAGTTTCAACCAATACATTAACTTCTGTAACCATCACCAGTCAAGATCCAGAACAGTTCCATCACCTGCCCCCAGAATATTTATTCCTTCATGCAACCCCTCTGGAGTATTCTATTTTTTAATGTAACTTTTAGTGTTTAATCCATAATGAAATAGTTGTTTATCTTTCTCATTGGATTGTAAACTTTTCAAGAATCCAAGCCATGGCTGTTTTCCCATAGTTCCTAACATATAGCGTGGTGCATTTTAAGTTCCCAGGGCCTGAGTCTTAGTTGCGTCAACACATGAATGCATGGTTAACACAAACAATTAGGAGAGTTGTTTTAATTATGACATTGAACTTTCCTCACCCTCATTTTCCTTCTTCAGCTGAATCTACTAATGGGTTCCACCATGCCCTGTGCAGTTCTTGAGTCAGTCATGATAGAAACAGCAGCCTTGGAGTGCCTGGGTGACTCAGTCGGTTAAGTGTCCAACTCTTGGCTTCAGCTCAGATCTGATCTCGCGGTTCATGAGTTTGAGCCCCATATAGGACTCTGTGGTGACATCATGAAGTCTGTTTAGGATTCTCTCTCTCTCCCATGACTCTCCCCTGCACAAGCTTGCTTGCTTTCTCTCTCAAAATAAATAATCATTAAAAGAAAAGAAAAAGAAAACAGCAGCCTTGACTCCTTCAGTCTCCAGATTTTGGAATGAAGTTATGAGAGTGAGCAGATTGTAGCCAGGGTACAATTATCAGGGTGTCAGAGCACCTGGCTCTGAGGGGTCCCAAACAGACCAGGTTCAGCCACTTACCAAAAGTGTCAACATAGAAATAAGTGGTAAGTGAAATAAGAAAAGAATTTAGTGAGGCCAGCACTGGGAAGAGGGCAGACTAATGTCTCAAAGACAGTCTCCAAAGTGCTAAAAATACTTCCAGGTTTACATAAGGAGAATGTGGGACAGAGGTCAGTGGATACCTGCAGGTGGGCAGTGAAGGCCAAGTGGGACAGAGGTCAGTGGGTACCTGCAGGTGGGCAGTGAAGGTCAAGTGGGACAGGGGTCAGTGGGTACCTGCAGGTGGGTAGTGAAGGCCAAGTCATCATTATCTCAGGGTCAGTCCTGGGCAGGGTCTTGCTGGCTCAGAGCAGTCCTTATTGCTTGGGGGGACAATAGGGGGAGGTAGTTTTGGTTCCCATCAGGGGATGCTTTGCACTTAGGATCTTTTGCCTGAGTTGGGAGAGAAGCTGGAAAGAAGAACTTATCAAGTAGCAAGTTTGAGGTCAAAATAGAGGTAGTTGAAGTCCTCTTTCAAGATCTGGTGTGCTTCATTCCTGCTCTGGGCCAAGGCATCTGGACAACGTCTCAGTGGTCCTGGGCAGCTGCTGGCTTGGTAGCATGCAGGTAGCTTTCAGGAGACACTCCACTGCAGGTAAATGTTCTGAAGAGGGAGAATATAACTTTATCATCACCACACTCTGTTTGCCTCTGTTCTCTCAAAAATCATCATGGCACAACTTACTTGCCTCCCATGCTCTGAAAGCAACAGAATTATCTGGAGCTGAAAGTGCCGGCTAGTGACCAGACTCCCTTTGATCTCCCATGTCTCTATTACTATGCACATGTGTGCTTTCCTTTGCCTGTCTTCCAGGGTTCATGGCCCATCTGATACCACCTCTGGTCATCCCTTATTCCCTCTCACTTTGCCCCACTAAATATAATTGATGATCTATAATCTGTGTTTGAGCTGGGGCCTCTCTGTTCCTGTAAGATGTTCTTTTCAAGACAGGAGTGGTAAGTTTCCTATCTTTGGAGCTCTTAGACCAGGGTTGATATTACTTATTATGCATATCAATCATTATAAAAACTGATTCACAGGTCCATTTTTTACTAGTCTTATTAGCACAGTTTGTTAGAGCTGGAGCATACTACAAGTATTTTTAACTTTAATAAAATATTATAGAATCGCCTACATGCAGGTAATAAGCATAATCTCTCTTGCCTGATTTAATTAAAATATTTTCCTTCATATAAACTATTAAAATATAAAAGCAAACATAATATCAGAAAATATTTAGAAGTGGAAAGGTTAAGGGAGGGTGAAAGTGCTCAAAAACAGGGCTGTGTTTAGGACTTCCTAGCGATAGGCCAAATACTTTGGCAGGGATTCAGGTATTGTAGCAATGAAGTTGGGTGGAGTGAACATATTAAAGTCACTCTTTCCACTTTACTGTTTAAAAATATAAGCAGGCTTTGATGTTAAGGGAGAAAGTAAGTGTACATAGAACATAAGTAATGTATTTATTTTTCCTTGGGTTTCTGTGACATTATAACATTTCTTAGTATAAAAGGCTCTGTCTCCACTGCCTGCTATTGTTTTGCAAGGAAAGTAGGCGTTAGATATCAATTTAGATTTGGGGAGGTGAGTAATAGTTCACATTGTTTTTCCAGATAAGGCGTTTTCTCCAGTGGTTTTTAGTAGTACAAATAAACAAATATCACGTTGCTTTTTAGAGTGTTTTCCAATTTCAGTGCAGATATCCCAGCCCTTTGTGGAATATAAATCTGGATGATTCTAGAAACTCTGCTTTGACTGAGCTAAATGATGACTTAAAGAGTTAAGTTAGTTTCCCACTACTGCCTGCTGCAGCTTAACCCATACATAGGTTCCAGCTAAAGCCCATGGCTGGCCCTGGAAGGGTTTAGCCACCCCCCATGCCTTGGGGGCCTGCGTTCTAATCTACAAACTCCAGTTTGGCACCATTGTACAGAGATATTGTATTTTCTGGGAAGGGGCGCTCAGCTTCCCTCAGAACTTTGTGTAAGCATGGTGTGCACGTGGGAAGTGCCAGGGTGCAGGGTGAGTATCTTGAGAGCAGTAGTGGGTCTTCACATGGTGGGAGACCAGTCTTAAAGCCAGAGCTGTTGAAGACCTAGGCACTGGGAAGGGCAACTTTGTTTTTGACTCCTAAGTATTTTGTTAAGAAATCGGTTTAAAAGCATTAGAATCTCCTTCTCTCTGGTTTATCATGTTGAAATATCGTTTAAAAAAGTATCCGGTATTTTCTTTTAAATGTTTAACACCTCCATAAGGCAATTGCTTGTTTTTGTTTGGGAATTAGTGAATCACTTTTCTGGTACCAGATAGCTGAAACCAGGTCTCTGAGGTTTAGAGGTGAGCAGATATCAGAGGAAGGGAGAGTCTGGAGTAGAGGAAAGAGGAGCCTGGAGAGGGCCAGCTCAGTGGGTTTGGCTCATATGGGTGCTGAGGTGCCTGCAGGGTAGAGAGAGGAAAACTTGAGAACAAAGGATGCTAAGAATAAACTTCGCTTTGCTCACTTTACCTTTGACCAGCTCCAACCATAAGGAAGCTATTAGATACTTGTTTTGAAGAATGTGGAATTAAATGTCCAAGTTCACAGTCTTCCCTGATGGAAATCTTCCTACTCTGGGATAACATTTTAATAGACAAGTCCCAAGAAACCTCCCTTTCTTCATCCTCAGGCAGAATTAAGGTTCCCCATGCCTACATCCCAGGGACAGCTCCATGCTAAGTCCTCTCTGGCCATCTGCAGCACCACCATCCTTGGGGTGGGCCTTCAGACACCCCAAGGATGATTAAGATGATGAGATTTACTCCTTTCTCCTTAAAAAAAAATAATTTAGCCAAGTAATTATTCTCTACCAAATCCGATGGGGTATACTGCAATGCCACTTTGGCACTGACCACCCAGAATTGGTGCAGACCCCACAAAGTTAGAGTACCTGGCTCCCAACATAACTGGACCTTTCCTCAGATGCCAGCTATACTTTGGAGGTCCCAGGCCACCTGCACTCCTGACCAACTGGCTATAAATATGAGGGTTCTCATGGCCCCCTAGGGTTTCATAGCTTGCTAGAGCAACACACAGAACTCAGGAAAGCACTGTACTTACGATTCAAGTTTTATTATAAAAGATGCAAATCAGGAGGACCGCCGAATGAAGAGACCTATAGGGCGACCCCACATTGGGGTCTGGGAAGGAACACCGAGCTTCTTTGCCCTCTCCTGTTGCATCAGGGTGTGTGGCCATCGTGGCACAGTCATGTGTTCACCAGCTGCACTGAGCTTCAGTGTCCAAAGTTTGTATCAGGGCTTCATCACACAGGTGAGATTGATGAAGTCACAGGCCATGTGACTGAACTCAACCTCCAGCATCCCTCCCCTGGAGATGGAGTGGCTGAAATTCCCAACCTTCTCATCACAAGGTCAGTCTTCCTGGTGGCCAGCCCCTGTCCTGAAACTCTGTAGGGGACCACGACGAGTCCCCTCATTAACATAACAAAGACACTCCTATGATTCCAGAAAGTCCAAGTGTTTTAGAAGCACTGTGCTGGAAATCTCAAAGACAGGACAAATTCTTTATTACACTACAGTAATGTATTCATATAGTTTGCTAAGATAGTATTACAGGATTTAAATACCTTCAACTTTTAACTTTTTCAGGGTGCCTGACTGGCTCCATAGGGAGAGCATGCGATTCTTGATTTTGGGGTCTTGAGTTCAAGCCCCACTTTGGGTGTGGAGATTATAAATAATAAACTTAAAAAAAAACACTTTTAATTTTTTCTTTGGAATTTGTTTCCATATTGCTAAATAATATGCTTATTCTGATTTCTCTTGATTCCTCTGCCTTAGATATTTATTATCCATTGACTGTCTGAAAGATGGGGAAGTAGCCTCTTCACCCTGTGCTCTCCCTCCCTTCCACTTCCCTTCCACCCCAAAGGCTGAGTTCATATATTGTAACTATATGAATATTGTTCACTGCTGGGCCAAGTAGTATTCTATGACCACTCTTTCTTTCTTGTACAAATTTTCATTTCTCTTGGACTTAAAAACTGCCTCATTTTATAATTTGCTTAATTTTCTTTGCAGCTATTATTAATGTCTTCTTAAACTGAGAGAACTACAGAATACTTCCTTTAAAATTTTTTTTTATTTTAAAAATTTGGCGGGGTGGGGGGGCACCTGGGTGGCTCAGTTGGTGAAGTGTCCAGCTTCGGCTCAGGTCATGATCTCAAGGTTCGTGGGTTTGGGCCCCGCATTGGGCTCTGTGCTGACAGCTCAGAGCCTGGAGCCTGCTTCAGATTCTGTGTCTCCTCCTCTCTCCGCCCCTCCTCTGCTCTCACCCTCGCTCTCTCTCTCAAAAATAAATAAACATCTGGGGCGCCTGGGTGGCGCAGTCGGTTAAGCGTCCGACTTCAGCCAGGTCACGATCTCGCGGTCCGTGAGTTCGAGCCCCGCGTCAGGCTCTGGGCTGATGGCTCAGAGCCTGGAGCCTGTTTCCGATTCTGTGTCTCCTCTCTCTCTGCCCCTCCCCCGTTCATGCTCTGTCTCTCTCTGTCCCAAAAATAAATAAACGTTCAAAAAAAAAAACAATTAAAAATAAATAAACATTAAAAAAATTAAATGTATTTATTTATTTTCTTCCAGATTTTATTTAAATTTGAATTAGTTAACATATAGTGTAATATCATTTTCAGGAGAAGACTACAGAATGCTTCTTAATGTGATTTTTCACGTCATCACAAAGCTGGTGTCTCTTTTTCCTGGAGGCCGCCTTGGATTCGCGTGCCCCAGCTCTCGTCTGCAGGTCTTTGCCCAGCTGTGTCCCTTGCTTGTCCTTTTATGGTCATCCTCGGTATTGCCTTCACCTCTCCCATTTCTTGGCTCCAGGGAGGCCTCCTCCATTAAATGTCTGAGGAAGGGTGTATATCTGTTCATGATGCTTGTAGCTACAGGTGATAGCCAACTAAAAGTGACTTAAACAGAAAGGACATTTCTTATATCAGGTAAGTCTGGAATTAGGACAGTACAGAGTAGGTTAATGGTGTTTTCAAACTCAGATCCTTTTAAACTTCCAACTCTTTGAGTCACCCTCCATGTGAGGATTAGGCCTTGTGGGCTAGCTGTGGCGTGGGTGCCTTGCTGCAGGTGTCGTATGCAGACAGCAGTTGTCTGGAAATGAAAAATGAGCCATTTTCTCTAGTGAGCCTCATCTGAATTGTTTCTTTAAAGCCTCCTTCCTAGCCGCCCCATATCACATCTCAGGCCATGGTGAAGGGAATGGAATTACTGTAACTGAATTCTAATAAGGATTCACCCTTTTGGGGCTTATGCCCCACCTCCTTCAGAACAGGTGACAGATGATCACTTGGGGCACCTGGGTGTCTCAGTCGGTTGAACGTCTGACTCTGGATTTCGGCTCAGGTCGTGATCCCACTGTTATGGGACTGAGCCCCACATCGGGCTCGGTGCTGAGTTTGGAGGCTGCTTAAGATTCTCTCTCTCTCTGCCCCTTTTCCCCCATCACATCACACTCCCTCTCTCTAAAGTAAAAGAGAAAAAAACAGATGACCACTTAATAAATGAATAAAATTGGGGTTTTTCAGCAAGGAAGAAAGGGGATGGCTGATGGGTTGGCCATTAACAGTGGCTGCTATGGTGCAAGGGAGTAAACAATGTCTGAGACCATCTATATGTCACCTGCCCACTAGATAGTTTCATTGAGTATAGTATTCTAGATGGAACATTAGTTCCTCCTCATTTTGCAGGCAAAACTTCCTATGCTGGTTTCCAGTATTGTCACTGAATCCAGTGGCATTCTGATCTCCTATCCTTTATATGTTCCTGTTCCTCCCTTCTCTTTGGAAAAATTCAGGAAACTCTCTTTATCCCAGGTGTCCTGATGCTATGATGTCTGTCTTTTTTTTTTAATGCTGATGGGCACCTGGAACTAGATAATGCCTTCCAAATTTGGGGAAATTGTTTAGTGGTATTTTCTTTCTCTCTTGTTGGGCCCCTTGGACTGATCTTTTAATTCCCTTTTCTTTTTAATCTTCTATTTCCCACCTCTTTATCCTTTTATTTTTTCTTGCTATATGAGAAAATTTCTCAATTTTATCTTCCAAATTGCCATTTTTCCCCTGTTCTCCCATATTTTTAATTTTCAAGAGAACTTTTGTTCTAGGGATTTTTTTTTTTTTAAGATCAGTAAATGACAAGAGGAACAAATGGGTGATGTGATGTGATGGGTGAAAATTCCAGGAAACTTTATTACACAAGCAAGGGAATTAGAGGTGGTTCATGTGAAATGAATTTCAGCATCCCTGAATAGGTAGGCAAGTGGCTTAGTAAAAGAAAAGGAAGTAGAAGGAACCTGTGGGGATATTGGGAGGAATGGAGAAGTTACAAAGGCCATGAACAGGAGTGTGATGGATAAATGCAAACAACAAAACAGGTGGCATCGAGAGGTTCATTAAAGCAGTTTGTTATTTTTTTGTCTCACATTAATGTTCTTTGGTTTTTCAGACCCCTGCATTTGTTATTACTTTTATTTTTTATTTATTTATTTTTTTAATGTTTAATTTTGAGACAGAGAGAGACAGAGCATGAACGGGGGAGGGTCAGAGAGAGAGGGAGACGCAGAATCTGAAGCAGGCTCCAGGCTCTGAGCTGTCAGCACAGAGCCCGATGTGGGGCTCGAACTCACGGACCGTGAGATCATGACCTGAGCCGAAGTCGGACGCCCAACCGACTGAGCCACCTAGGTGCCCCTTGTTATTACTTTTAAATGACATTAACTCTTTATTCCTGATTATGAAACAACCCACTAGTTTATTGTAGAAATCTTGAATATAAGAAATCACAAAGAGAAACATAAAAATTGTGTATAGTTCCCCCCACTCAGAGATAACAATTATTAATATTTTAGTGTTTTCGGTGGTATATCTAATAATACATGAATATCCTGTATGTTGCTATATAATATTTAAAAACAAAATTAGAATCACACGATAGGTCATTTTTTATTCTTTGCCTTTACCCGTTAATAGTATATCACATCTCTTGAGTACTCTGGATGTCAGATTTTTTTGGAGATCGTTTTTTTCTTTTGAATTCTTTTTAAATTAATAGACTTTATTTTTTAGAGCAGTTTTTAGGTTCACAGCAAAGTTGAGCAGAAAGTACAGGGGGTTCCCATGGACTCTGGTCCAGAGGCCTGTTCCAGAGACCCACAGTCCTTTTACACTCATAGCCTCCCCGACTATCACCACCTGTACCTGGGCAGTGTGTTTGCTACAACAGACAAATCTACAGCGACACATTATCACCCAGAGTCCATAGTTTATATTAGGGTTCCCTCTTGGAGCTGTGCATTCTGTGGGTTTGGACAAATGTATAATGACATGTATCGGCTGTTACAGTACCAAGCAGAATGGTTGACCATTCTAAAATGCCCTGTGCTCTAGCTGTTAATCCTTTCCCACATCCCCATGAACCCTGGCAACTGTCTTTATAGTTATTACTGTCTATATAGTTTTGCCTTTTCCAGAACATCATATACTTGGAACTGTACAGCATGTAGCCTTTACAATACTGGCTTCTTTCACTTAGTAATACAAATTTAAGTTTCCTCCATGCCTTTATATGGCCTTATAGTTCATTTCTTTTTATCACAGGCTAATATTCCAGTGTATGGATGTACCACAGTTTATTTACCCATTCACCTGTTGAAGGACATCTTGGTTGCTTCCTGGTGTTGGCAATTATGAATAAAGCTATTAAAACATACGTGTCAGGATTTTTTTATGTTTATTTTTGAGAGAGAGAGAGAGAGAGAGAGAGAGAGTATATCAGGGGAGAGGCAAGAAAGAGAGGGAGACACAGATTATGAAGCAGGCTCCAGGTTCCAAGCTGTCAGCACAGAGCCCGATGCGGTGCTCAAACTCATGAGCCACCCAGGTGTCCCTGGTAAGCCTTCTAAAATCATCTTTTTAAAATCTTGTATGTTAACTTCGGCTTCTGCCAGCTGGGTATTTGGGTATGCAGGTATGCGAGTATGCGAGTGACTGCTTCCCACATTATTGATAACACCGTATGTTACTGTATTCGTTTCCCAGGGCTGCTGTAACAAATAACCTCAGTGGCTGAAAACTACAAATTTAATGCAGACTGGAAGTCTGAAATCAGGTGTCAGCAGGCTGGCTGGGTTCCTTCCAAAGACTCTAGGGGAGTATTCTTCCTTGTTTCTTCTTAGCTTCTGGTGGCTTCTGGCCATCTTTGGTGTTCCTTGACTTCTAGCTGCATCAAGCCTCATCTCGCCTTTGTCATCACATTGCCTTCTAACCCACCTGTGTATCTTTGTGTGCTCCATCCTCTTATGAGGATGCTGGTCTTTGGATTTAGGGTCACTTTAATCCAGTATGACCTCATCTTAACTAATTATATGTGCAAAGACACTATTTCCAAATTAGGTCACATTTTGAAGTTGCTGGTGGGGCAGGAGTTTTGGAGGATACAATTCAACTCACTACAGTTATCTTCAAAAAATTTTTTTTCTAATCAGAGTGGAGTGGGGACATCCTATTTTTGTCTTCATTTCTGTAATTACTAGTGATGTCGAAATCTTTTGATAGGGTCATTTGTATATGTTTCTTGTTTTGAAAATTGTTGGTAGCCCTCACCTGTTTTTCATTTGAATAGTTTATCCTAACTCCTCAAGCTATCTCATAGGAATTTATTTTTATTTACAAAAAGAGGTGAGAGCTGTTGCCTTCCTCTGGCACCTGGCATGCTCCCTCTAATTGTGTACGAAATCTGGTCACCCCTCTGCCTCCTCCACTGCCTGCAAGGTCTGAGCCACTCTTGTTTCCCACAAGAATCACTGTAGGACCCTTGCCTGACTCCACCCAGTCTGATCTCCACACAGCCACCAGAACAATCCTTTTCAAATGTAAATCAGACCCTGTCAATCCTCTGCTCACACCCTTCAATGGCTTCAGCTCACAAATGGAACAAAAGCCCAAGCCCTAACTGCCCTAATCATGGCCTGCAGGTCCTGTGTGATAGGCAGCCTCTTCCTGGTCCTTTCCATCCACTCCCCCCAGCCTCCCTCCCTCCTGTTTAACCAAACACATCTACTGATCCAGACTTCAGGCACTGAAGCCTCCAAGGGGTTCAACTTTGCTGAAATCTGCTCTAGTTATTTTAGGCCTCACACCCAGCAGTAAGAAGTCAAAGAACTGATAATGGAGCTGTCCCCAGGCACTTCTGTTTCCCTACTCTGCCGCTAGTTTTGTGTAAGCCTGGGATTTTGTCTTCAGGTTACCTGTTACAAAAGCATGTGTTTATTTGGTTCCCATGAAAGAATTTCCCATTGCTAGGATCCAGTTAGATTGCTGCCTTACACAGATGTTCGGCTCTGATTTCTGAAGGAGAAAGGACAAATATCTTGAAGACTGTAAAAGGATATTTTCTGATTTTACATTTTAAATATTTTTGAAAACTTGGTAAGATTAAACACATAATATTGAACAGTTACTAATTTCTCAGTGACTAAGGCTTTAATCTCTATCTGCTCTTTTACCAAATGGCAAGGAGATCCTTCTAGATAAAAATACTTACCATGCTATTAGAAGTACATTTGATCCTGGAATAAAACTAAATATTACATTTATGGCATGCTCGGTTTATGCCGTTGTAAAATATTCATCTCGAGCTTTATATAGAACAGATGATACATAGATCAGTTAGAAAGTTTTGCTTCATTCAGCCTCACCCTGTATGGAGATGGGAGATGGGTGAGAAATGTGTGAAGGGGGCCTGGTAGATGTATTTGTGAACAACCTAGCCTTTACAGAGGCTGGGCTCGCCTGTAAATCACTTGGGTCAAAACCTGGCCTGTTAGAAAAGATACTTTTCATAAATGAGGTTCACAGTTGTGTTGTTTTTCCTCAGAAGCGAATAGCACATGACAACTGAGATGTTAACTTGCTAAATTGTTGGTTTCTACATCTCTGGTTCTTACTAGTTTCCTTTGACTCAAACTACTCCTTTAGGGGGGAGGGCAAGTGGTACCTCCGAGCAGTTTATTAAGTAAGAAATTCTGTCTTAACTGGTTCATGGCAAAAAAATGAACATTAATAAAGACTAATTTCTGTGTTCCTGATCCTTTCTTAAAGGTGTTTGTAAATAGGACTAGGACTCTATTCCCATAAACCTAAATCAGTGTTATGACTGGAGAGGAAGTTTCTTTTAAAAATTAAGCCTGACCCTTGATTGTTTTCCATATAGTTAACTGAGTTCATCTTATCCTTAGTTAAGTAAAGATTTCTTCCTCCCTGAGTACGCAGTTAGAATAAAAAACAAACTAATAACACTATTAGTTTATATTTTCTCTGGCTGTGGAATCTGTAACTTTCAAATAACCAGGAAGTAGAAAAAATGGTGTTGCATTTTTTCAGTGGAAAGGTTTTAAACATTGCACTTCCTTATGGGCTATCTCTGTTTGTTTTCCATTTTCCAATTTTTAAAAGATGTTTATTTATTTATTTGGGTGGGGAGTGGCAGGGGCACAGAGAGAAGGAGAGAGAATCCCAAGCAGACTCTGGCGACAAGGGGCTGGATCCCACCAACAATGAGATCATGGTTGAAATCAAGAGTCAGACGCTTAACTGACTGAGCCACCCAGGCGCCCCTCCAATTTTCTTATAAAACTTCAGAGATCTTTATGATTCAAGTTAAAGAAACAAATGTGACACTGTCAATAATTTCATTTAATATCTGGATTTTTTTCCTATTTGTCTTCTGACTTTGGGAAATAAAGTGGTGTTCAGAATTGACATGGACTAGGGTAATGCAGAAATTAGGGGCTTATTTTCCCATATTATTTAAAAATTTTTGTAGTTTTAAAATTTTTCCCCTTACTAAGAAAAAGCAAATGAAATACAGAATTATTGAGACTCTTAAAAACTGAGAACAAACTGAGGGTTGATGGGGGGTGGGAGGGAGGGGAGGGTAGGTGATGGGCATTGAAGAGGGCATCTTTTGGGATGAGCACTGGGTGTTGTATGGAAACCAATTTGACAATAAATGTCATATATTAAAAAAAAAAAAGAAATACAGAATTATAGGCTGGTACTAAATCTGTGTATGGTATAAGAAGATCTGGCTCATGATTGACCAGTAAGCAAACGTGTCACCAATTTAGTAATGTTATTCAGAGTGATACCTATTCACTGCAGAGGATCAGAATGCCCCAGAGGGTTCTGTGATTCTTGGAATCTAGGAAAGAGTAAGCCTAAGGGCCTGGATTAGGGATCAGGCAGCTGTAGGCTTCTGTAGTGTTTTGCTTTGGAGGTCTGTAATGCAGTTACGCTGCTGATTAGCATAGACTGAAGCAGGTTATAATTGTGAAGGCAAGAGCAGTCAAACCAAATAACAACTTTGTAGTCAAGGAACATTCAGAAGGACTGCACTGCAGTCGTCAGAGACCCACATCTCAGTCTTGTGGTTCACAGAGGACACACTGTCTCTGTTTTCAGTAGTAGATGGTCATTATTCAACGTGGGGCAAAATTCTTTCAACATCCTGTCCTTCTCTGTAACCGTTCCCCCAGCTGTAATTCTCCTAGGTTCTTCTCTTGAGAAGGCCACCCCTTACTCTGCTGTCACCTACTCCGGGAAGCCCTCTTAGACTTCTCCCATCAGAGTCAGTCACAGCCTTTCTGCCTGACTTTCATGTCTTATGTGCTTTCCTGTGACTGCTGTTGAGCCTTGAAGTACAGAGGAATATTTCTTTCTCTCACCAGGTTGTGAACTCCTCCTGAAGGGTGGATTCCACATTTTACCCCATTTGTAGCTCTAAACTTAGCAGAGTCAGAGCCAGGCACAAAGTAGACATTCAGTAGGGTGTGCTGATTTGAAACCAAATGTAACTTGAGAGCTCCTGTACCAGGCACTGGGCTGTGTGCTTACATATAATCATTACTTATCTGATCCTCAGAGGCGGAAGTTGTCCCACATATGGTGTAGGCAATAAGTAGAATTTGAATCCCATCTGACTCTCCTACCTTACCACCTCATTAAATGATGGGGCCTGCAACATAATAACGTGGCTAAAGACTTGAAGGTTATTGGTAATAAAGGCCATTTTGTACTAAAGGCTATTTAAAAAAAAAAAAAAAAAAAAGAGGCCCCAAATTCTGTCTTTGACTTTATTTTGAAGGGTTTTGCATGGTAGCCTCTTGTCTTCTGGACTAGACCATTGTGTATATAGTTGCCAGTTTTTCCAAATTATCTGTGGTGATTACCCTGGAATATAGAAATTAAAAGTGGATCACACTGGTAGAGGGTGTCTCTTTAACCAGAGTCTCCTCTTTCCACCTGCACCCAATTATCATAGCTAATCCACACTATAAATATGGATCAGAATGAACATGTCTTTGGTATATTTTGTAATGAGTATGTTATATAAAACTTACTTTTGTTTTTCTGAGATCATGGGTCAGTAAATTTTTGTGAATATCAAATAGCAATTATTTTAGGTTTTGTGGACCATGTATGGTCTCTGTTGCTTCTCTTCCTCCTCTTCTGTCTGTCTCCTCCTCCTGCTCCCACTTCTCCTCCTTCTTCATTAAACCCTTTTAAAAAGTAAGTAAAAAAAAAAATTCTTAGCTCTTGCTCACAGGTTGTAGTTTGCTGACATTGTTTCTAGATTAAATGAGCACTTTAATTCATTTATTATCTCTTTTTAAAAAATGTTTACATACTTATTTTTTAAAGAGAGAGAGAGAGAGAGAGAGAGAGAGAGAGAGAGAGAGAGAATCTTGAGGAGGCTCCACACCACCAGCAAAGAGCCCAATGCAGGGCTTGAACTCATAAATCATGAGATTATGACCTGAGCCAAAATCAAGAGTCAGACACTTAACCAACTGAGCCACCCAGGCACCCCTATTTATCATCTCTTAAAGGATATGAGGAAAGATAAAAATGGATCATAGAAAAATAACAAACAATAAAAATTATTCACAGTTTTAAAAAACTGGTGTTTCACAGAGTAGGTTAAATATTTGATTGCTATTTTTTTATAACCATTCTGTTGAGATTATTATTCACATTTACCCATTTAAAAAAATTTTTTTTAACGTTTATTTATTTTTGAGACAGAGAGAGACAGAGCATGAACGGGGGAGGGTCAGAGAGAGAGGGAGACACAGAATCTGAAACAGGCTCCAGGCTCTGAGCAGTCAGCACAGAGCCCGACGCGGGGCTCAAACTCACATACCACGAGATCGTGACCTGAGCCGAAGTCGGACGCTTAACCGACTGAGCCACCCAGGCGCCCCCACATTTACCCATTTAAAGTAAACATTTTAGTGGGTTTTTTTTTTAAAGATTTATTTATTTTTGAGAGAGAGAGAGAGAGAGAGCATAAGCGGGGAAGGGGGAGAGAGAGAGGGGGACAGAAGATCTGAAGCAGACTTTGCTCTGACAGCAGTGAGCCTGATACAGGGATCAAACTCATGAACCGTGAGATCGTGACCTGAGCCGAAGTTGGACGCTTAGCGGACTGAGCCACCCAGGCGCCCTTCAGTGGTTTTTAATATATTAACAGAGTTGTGCAGCTATCACCACAGTCTAATTTTAAAACTTATCACCTCAGAAAGAAACCCTGGACCCACTGGCAGTCACTCCTTGTTCCCCATCCTAATCCCCACCCCAGCCCTAGAGAACCACTAATCTGCTTTCTGTCTCTATAGATTTGCCTGTTCTGGGTGTTTCATTACAATGGAATAATATAATATGTGGTCTTTTGTGATTGGCTTCTTTCATTTAGCATACATTTTTCAAGGTTCAGTCCTGTTGTAGCATGTATTAGTACTTCATTCCTTTCTATTGACTGATTATATTTCATCCTGTGGAGATGCCACATTTTATTATTTTGTTTATCAGTTGACAGACATTTGGGCTGTCCCATTTTTTGGCTATTATGAATAATGTTGCTGTGAACACTTGTGTATGGATATATGTTTTCATTTCTCTTGAATATAAATCTAGGAGTGGAATTGCCAAGTCATATGGCAGTTCTGTATTTAAGTGTTTGAGGAAATGCTAAACTGTCTTCCACAGCAGATGCGCCATTTTACATTCCCACCAAGCAATGCATGAGGGTTCAATTTTTTCACCTCCTCCCCAACACTTCTTATTGCTTGTCTTTTATTTTATAACCATTCTGGTGGCTGTGAAATGATCTTCCATTGTGGTTTTGATTTGCATTTCCTAGATGATTAATGTTGTTGCGCATCCTTTCATGTGCTTGTGGCCATTGGCGTATTTTCTTTAGAGAACTATTCAGATCTTCTGTCAGTTTTTCAATTGGGTTATTTGTCTTTTTATTATTGAGCTATAAAAGTTATTTCTATGTTCTGGATAGAAGTCTTTTATTAGCTATATTATATGTAGATATTTTCTCCCATTCTGTAGATTTTCTTTTACTTTATTGATGCTGTCTCTTGAAACATAAATTTTTATAAGTTTTATGAGATTCAGTTTATTTGCTCTTTCTTTTGTTACTTGTCCTCTTGGTGTCATATCTGAGAAACCATTGCCTACTCTGAGGTCACGAAGATTCACTCCTTTGTTTTCTTCTGAGAGGTTTATAGTTTAAGCTCTTACATTGCAGTGAGCGGTCTATTTGGAGTTAACGTTTTGTGTGGAGTGTGAGATACGGGTTTCCAAATTCATTCTTTTGCTTGTGGGTATCCAGTTGTCCCAGCACTAGTGGTTGAAAAGAATTTCATTTTCCCTATTATATTGTCCTGACACCTTTGTTGAAAATCAGTTGATTGTAAATATGTCAATATAAGGGTTTATCTTTGGACACTAACTTCCATTCTGTTCATATATATGCCTGTATTTATGTCAGTACCACACAATCTTGGAAACTTTGAAGTTGGGAAGTGTGAGTTCTCCCACTTATTCTTTCTCAAGATTGTTTTGGCAGTTTGGGTCCATTGTGTGTCCATATGCATTTAGGAAGAGCTTGCCAATTTCTTTTTTTAAAAGGCAGTTGAGACTCTGATAGGGATTGCGTTGAATCTGTACATTTGTAGAGTGTTACTAACTTAACGATATTAGGTCTTCCAGTCCTTGAACATGGGATGTCTTCCTTTTATTAGGTCTTCTTTAATTTCTTTCAGTGATGTTTTGTTGTTTTCAGGGTACAAATCTTGCATTTGGCTTTGTTAAATTTATTTCTAAGTATCTTTTTTATGCTGTTATAAATGGAATTATTTCTTATTGACTATTTAAAAAAAATTTTTTTTAACGTTTATTTATTTTTGAGACAGAGAGAGAGAGAGCATGAACAGGGGAGGGTCAGAGAAAGAGGGAGACACAGAATCTGAAACAGGCTCCAGGCTCTGAGCTGTCAGCACAGAGCTCGACGTGGGGCTCAAACCCATGGACTGCGAGATCATGACCTGAGCCGAAGTCGGACGCTTAACCGACTGAGCCACCCAGGCGCCCCTTATTGACTATTTTTAAGTATATAAAGTGTAACAGATTTTTGTACCTGTTAGAGAAATACAGATTTTTTTTTTCTTCCAGTTCATAAAGGACAAAATACAAGGAAATGGAGTTTAGCTGGAAATGAGGAAGTACTTCCTGAGAATTAAGATTAAGGGAGCCTCTGGAGTTCCAGTGTATGGTTAAGAAGAGAATAGACTGGAATGCAGAGGAATCAGCTGAATCTTCACATTCTCTTTTCAATTCACTTAAATTAGGCTCTTACCTCCACTCCTTCCTTGAAACCACTCTCCTGGAAGTCACCAGTTATCTTCATGTTGCCAAATCCACAGTCCTGTTGGTCAGGTTGTTCAGTTCACTATCATCCTGCTTGACCATCCTCATGAGCTTCATCAGCACAAACAAAACTCCCTTCTGGGACATATTCCTAAAACTCTACAGTCCTCCGGTTCTCCTTCTATCCCACTGTGGCTCCTTTTTCATCTTCCAACATCTTAATTTGGGTCTAGGATTTCATTTTTCTATCTGTACTCATTTCCTTATTGACTTTATCCAACCTCATGGCTTACCAGATACCATCTAAATGCTGTTGACCCTCAAATTCACATCTCTAATATAGACCTCTGCCTTGAGTTTCAGCATTATACGTGTCTAAAACCAAGCTCCTGATCTTCCTCCTACCCCATATCTGTTCTGCCACCCCAGTCTTTCTTATCTTAGTTAATGGTAACCTCATCCTTTTACTTGCTCAGGTGAGAAACCTTGGGATCATCCTTGACTACTTCCTCTCATGCTCTGCTTATATCCTGCTCATCATCAAATCTCACCTTGGCCACACCTTTGGAACAGATCCAGTATATATGACTGCTTCTTACCGCCCACATTTACCACCCCAATCTAAACTGTCATCATCTCTTTCCTGGTTTGTTGCAATAGCTTCTTAGTAGCTTCTTGCTTTCACTCTTACCCCTCCTACAGCCTATTCCCAGCACTTTCTTCAAAGAACCCGAAGGATCCTGTTGAAAGGTAAGCTGTGTTATGTCTCTCCTCTGCCCAGAACTCTGCCAGGGCTCCCATCTCACTCAGAGGAAAAGCCAAAGTCCTTATCATGGCCTAGAAAGCCCCTTACCTGTCTTTTCCCACCATTTCCTTCTCTTCCCCTGGGTAACTGCTCTAGCCACACTGACAGTCCTGACTCACTGGTGCAAGCTGCTCCATTTGTCTAGACAGCTGCATGGTTCCTCTCCCACAACTTTGCATCACCTTTGTCTGAAACTGTTAAAATTGCATTTCTTATCCCCTCTGAGTTTCCTCCTTTCCATTTTTTTTTCCCTCACAGCACCTACCACCATTAAAAACACATTTTTACTTATTTGTTGATCATGTTTTCCCTATGAAGATATAAGTGTCACAAGAGCAGGAATATTTGCCTGTTTAACTGCTGTATCCTTAGTACCTATAACAGAGTCTGGCACAGAACAGAAGGTTAATAAATAAATTTTTAATCGGCGAATCAGCTAGTCCAGCTTCCTGCTAGTAGATGAGTATTTGTTGGTTTTGTTTTTTGTTTTTTCTTTTGGAAGATCCTCTTAGCTATATGTATGTATAAGCTCTTAATGGGCCTTCCAGTGGCTTTAAACCTCACAGCAAACCTGTGGTGATGTAGACATCATTATTTCCATTTTACTGAAGAAGGTGCAGGTCAGAGGGTTTTCACAGGTTGACCATGATTACACTTCTGGTCAGATGGGCCTTGAGTCCCTGTCAGGTGGCCTCCAGCACACTGGTGCCTGTCCCAGGGGGTGCCCTCACAGTTGGCAGGGTAAGGAGGGCCAGCAAAAGCTCCCAAAGACGATAGTGAGGAAGCAAATGAAGTAAGGAGCTAGATTGGAGAGTAACTTAGCATCATGATTGAAGGGAATACATTGAGTTGTCTTTTTTTTTAATTTTTTTTTTTTAGAGAGAGAAAGTGTGACGTGGGGAGGGGCAGAGAGAGCAGAAGAGAGAGAATTCTAAGTAGGCTCCGCACTGACAACACAACCTCATTCAGGGCTCGAAACCATGAGCCATGAGATCATGACCTGAGCCAAAGTCAGTTGTTTAACCAACTGAGCCACCCAGGGGCCCTGACTTGTCTTTTTTTTTTAATTTTTTTTTTTTTAACCTTTATTTATTTTTGGGACAGAGAGAGACAGAGCATGAACGGGGGAGGGGCAGAGAGAGGGGGAGACACAGAATCGGAAACAGGCTCCAGGCTCCGAGCCATCAGCCCAGAGCCCGACGCGGGGCTCGAACTCACCGACGGTGAGATCGTGACCTGGCTGAAGTCGGACGCTTAACCGACTGCGCCACCCAGGCGCCCCCTGACTTGTCTTAATAATTGAGAACAGAGAAGGCAACAAGACTAAGTTGCAATATAAAAGGAATGATTAAAGTAGAAGACATAAAATAAGCATTTTTAACTTTTCTGTCCATGTATAATTAAAAACAGAAGAGACCTTCACTTCCTCATGCTGGTAGAGGGCCATTTTTCCTTAACGGTTGGGAACATGATGGCTTTTGGGCCTCTTTTCTTTAGGTCATTTTCTGTCTCATGAGACATTGGCTTCATGTTTTCAGGGCTGCTGATTAAGTGTACAAAATAACGCATAGAGGCTTAATAGAATCAGTATCATCCCAGTAATGCTTTACATTTCCGTCCCACAGACCAACCCTAACACTTGTCTTTGTCCTTCCTTTTTCTATACATACTTCATTTCAACCAACTGTTCTAGCTGAAACCTAATCAAAATAAACCAAAAGATTCAAGTATATCTTGTTTTCATATAGTTAATGAACATGTCATCTATTCATCATTTTCTCACTTCAAGAGAATTGGGGGTGCAAATAATTCTTTCAGTTTGAGATGATATTGGCATTATGTAACAAATAATGCTGTATTTCTTTTATTGGATAGATATTGTCTGAAACATTATGAGACATAATTAAATATAACTATTCATTGAAATTAAATAAATTTTTGCTTGTAAAAAATATTTGAAGGGGTTCTGGATAGCTGTTCCCTGTGTTCAGATTCCTTCATGTACATACGTTTACAAATTTAGAATCTTTTCTAATCAACCATCCATGGAGTGTGTGGACAGAGTATGTCTTTCATTATGTGTCCTACAAGTGACATCATTTCTATTCATCTGGCCCCAGACACAATGTTAATGAAGCTACCAGTGAAAAACTTGCTTCTCAAGACATGATCAGATAGGATTCCTTCCCCCTCTTCCTCTTTTGCAAAAAATCTACCTGTTACATAAATGTTGCTTCATAGAATCTGTTAAAAGTGAGAGGAAAATTGATGGGAGTGGAGCAGAGGATGACTTTATGACTTTTCTTTCACAAGGGAACAAGTATAATAAATCTGTTACTTCAGAAGCTTCTGTTTTATACTCCACTTTACAAAATGGGGAGAACAGAAAACTAAAATACTGTTCAGAGAATCCTCTTTTCTCAGTAGTTCGCTACTGAGTGAGTGAACAGAATGAACAGTAAGTTCATTACTGTTGTAAATTGTAACTGCAACAAAAAGTTGATGGCCAAAAGGATCTGAGCCAAGAATTTCTGATTTTCAACTCTGGTCACAAAATCTCTGAATTGGAGATCTGGACCATAAAGATCTGATTTGATCCCTTCCAGGATTTTCCCAACATGGAGACAAACACTGTGTTCAGTGCTCCTCATACCTGTTGGCATTTAGTCCTCACCATCAATCTTGATGCTGACTCACACCCGTGCATAGGAGGACTGAAGCCCAGGGATGGTTTCAAGTTGATGAGTAGAGGATGTAGGATTTGAACTGCAGGCTCTTGACGTCAGGTGTGCATAGGGCCACAAAGCATCGTGGGAATAGATGCTGTCCCTAGGATGACATGGATCCTGCACCAAAGCACACCGTGTGGAGGTAGAGCTTGGGTTGGAGGCTAGCATGCTCTCAGTCCCTGCCCCAGTTTGGCACCTCTGTGCAGGGCACACATTGACCCAAGTCTGAAGCATAGGCTTCAGCAGTGCTACTGTAGAATAAGTAGACATTTTTCCTGGCAGGATCTGTCCTTATTCATAGCTTTTGCAGTCTTCTGTTGCATTGATTTTCTCACGATTCTGCTTTTTTGACAGCAGACGAGGGAGCAGTAAGAGAGAATTCTCTTTCCTCTGTTAGCAGTTGTGTAGAGATTTGCTACCACATCAGGTTCTCTGTGAAGGACTAAGAGGGGCCCAATAATTTTCAACATATTTTGTATTGAACATAATATATATATATTATTCCTTTCACAACAGAACATTTGCCCAACAATCTGTCCTAGAATTTTGTTAGGGATCGATGCCATATTTACCAGTTTATAATTTTCAGAATCTTACTCATTGCTCTTTTCTAAAAACCGGGGAAATATTCCTCTGGTTTCTATGACCTAACAGCTATCCATTTTTTCCCACTTAGGAACCCACACCAACAATCGCTCCACAGAAACATATGTAATTGCTTTTCATTGCAGTGGGAGTAATTCACTTGGGCCTTGAAGTTGTTAAGAATACCCTTCTTTATCTCCAGCTTTTCTAGTTTGAAGATCTTGCTGAAGGTGTTACAAATTAAGCAAAATAGTGAAGTGGCTCTATTTCTGTTTTCTTAGCCTGTTTCCCCTTAACTCTCGTTTTGCTTCAGATGGCTTCTAACAATCATTTCATTTTAAATGATATGAGAAAAATCTCATTTCCCTGGCAGCGGGATCCTCTCAGTAGACCCAGTTTTGTTGGGCATTTTCACTCAGAGTGGTAGACTCAACATGGGTGAGGCTGCACGGCCACTGTCTGGCCCACTGTGGAACTTCTGTTTCGCTGAGTGGGGTGGGGCCCCGGAGGGTCAGAACTGTATCTGAAGAGAGGAGAAAAGAGAGATTAATGAAGCTGGCAGAAAGGGAAGTTGTGAGCAGAAAAGAGGAGATATTTAATGGAAGATAGTATTTTTTTTCCTCTGTGGTATATACCATATATGGTATATGATTTCCTCATGAAATCTTTAATAAGACGACTATGCCTTGATAATGCCGTGACATCAGCTTTCTCTGGAGGATGGGACGAATTATTTACTAAGTGTGACCTCACAGTGGGAGAGGGCTGAGGAGGGGCCTGCCCTGCCATTCACAGGAAAGTCTCCCATAGGTGTGCTCCCAGAGCCTGGGGAATGAGTAAATGATAAGTTATAATATCCAGGAGGGCCTACTGTCCTTACAAAGAACTGTTGTAGTTACTTGTGTTTAAAAATAATATCCAGTTTATGGAAGTTACACTTTTTAAAAGCCAGTTTTCCTTTTCAATTTACAAAGCTTATTGTTCCATTAACGAATGTAATTATTTTGTATAAAATAAGACGGGTTGTTGAATAATTTTAGTTCATTGGGTTTCCAGTGAACATTTCAAACTACATTTACAGGTATAGTATATTTTGTTTTTAAGCATTGAAAATGTCTGAGAGGCGGCCGTGCAGGAGAATTAGGTAAGAGGTGGCAGTGTCTGGACCTGTGGAGCAGGCTCAGCCTGGAGGGGCCCCACATGCCCAGCTCATCATGTGGACCAGGGTGTCAGACAGCAGTGTGGGCACCCCCCCTCCCCCACATCCCATCCATCCATCATTGCAACCTGCACTTCTGCCTTGTCCAAAACTTCTGGTGTTTTCCACTCCCTGCTCCTCCCAGCCCTCAGCCCCAGGTCCTCCTGAACCAGTGTGGATCACAGCTCAGCCTCCCCTTTAGACTCCAGGCCTCCAGACCCCAAAGTGGCCTCGAGTGGATCCTGTCCCTCCCTCTGGAACTTCTCTCTAGTGCCCCTGTCACTCTCAGCCATGGATGTATCTCACCCTCCCACCAGGAAAAGCAAAAGTGATGCAATCTAACCAATATATGCAATTATTTATTTATAAATTATTACATATGCCACTATACGAATATATTGGATAAATCATAAAATACATGCCAAAAAATGAAAACTGAAAAAAGAATGAAAGAGTAAATAAATATTTAAAAATACAAATAAAAAATAAAAAAAAATAAAATGTCTGAGGAGCAAACTTAATCCCAGAAAATAACCCCTAATAAATTAAACTTCTAAGTACAGTAATCAGATTATATCAGACATAACAGTATTTACAAACTTAATACATTTCTGATACATCTTGCAGCTTATAGATGACAAGACCATTATGACAGGTTTCCTAAAATATTAGAAATATAGAAAATACTATATATTAGATTTAATATATTATTAAAATATTAGAAATATTTTAAATGACAGTCACTCAAACATTATCTTGTACTTCACACTAAGATAATACATGTACATACATGCTATGTGTTTGATTTACTTTGAGGCCTCTCCGCTTACTTTCTTTCCAGGACTGGTTATTCAACTAAGGGAACAGATTGACCATCTCTTGGTCTTAGGGAGCAGGCGTCCTTGGCCTTGCGCAGAGCATGTTTTCTGGGCATTTTTCAGCTAAAGCACTTGACGAGATCCAGTCTGTGTCTGCTGCCTGCTTGGGTCCTGCACTGCCTGTTATTCTTGCCGGGCCTTCAGCCCCAGTCCATAGTCCTTTTAATAACATCGCATTGCATCCAGCATTCCTCCCGTGCTTCTGTAAGGGTGTCACTCTGATGACAGGAGTGACAATGCTCGAAGGTGCCATTGGAGCTCTGGGAACCCTGAGCCAGAGCCATTACTCACGTAGGCAGAGAATGTTGTTTTCAGACGTAAGCTGGGGGAAGCAGAAACAATGAAGTCTTCTTACGCAGACTGTTATGTGCTACTCACTCATTGTAGGAAACTAATTAGTTTTACTTGAGCTTAAATGGCTTGTCGTTTTGAATATGAGTACTGTTTAATATATGCTTAATTCATAATGTGGTGTTTCTTTTATGACTGGTGAAAAAACATGGGAATTTAGAATACCCTGGAAATGAATTATATTACTCTTGAAATGAGTGGTAATGCTTACATTAGTGACTTTTGGCCTTACACCCAGTTTTTTTTTTTTTAAGTTTATTTATTTATTTTGAGGGAGAGAGCTAGAGAGGGAGCAGGGGAAGGGCAGAAATAGGGAGAGAGAATCCTAAGCAGGCTCTGTGCTGTCAGCATTGAGCCTGATGTGGGGCACAAACTCATGAACCATGAGATCATGACCTCAGCCAAAATCAAGAATTGGACGCTTAACAGACTGACCCACCCAGGTGCCCCTACATCCTGCTTTTTGAACAAAGTAAAGATATTAAGCAGGTGATGTGTGTGTGTGTATATATGTATGTTTATTAAAATATATAATATATGTGTATGTATACATACATCATATACGTACATACATAATGATGGGTATATTTGGTATTTTAGTGAAATATTTTAGTATTTTATAAATAAGTCTAGATTTTAAAGTAAAGTTATATTCCTCATTAAGTATACAATTAGTATCTTGATTTTTTTACATTATAAAAATTGAAACATTATTACACATAATTTCTAAGCATCATTTAAAAAAATTTTTTTTAATGTTTATTCATTTTTGAGAGACAGAGACAGAGCGTGAGCTGTCCCCACAGAGCCCAATATGGGGCTCAAACCCACAAACCTTGAGATCATGACCTGAGCCAAAGCTGTACGCTTAAACTGACTGAGCCACCCAGGTGCCCCATAAGCATCATGTTAAATGATTGCATAGTTTACTTAACTGCTCTTTAATGTGTTTCTAGATTGTCTCTGCTTTCTTTTTAACTGTCATGAGCATCTCTGTTTACAGAGAGTATTTATTATTTGTGATTATTTTCTTAGGCTGGATTCCCAGAAATGGAATTACTGGGTCATGGGTAGGAATACATTTAAGATTCCAGTTACATATACTGCCAAATTGCCTTCCGAAAAGTTTGTACTGGTTTACTAGCTACTAGCAAATCTAGCACAAATGTTATATCTCTGTTTATTGGAAAGTCTTTTTTTTGATGATCATTATTAACTACAAATATTTTTTCCTCTTTGGTGTTTCTTTTCCACAAGTATTTTCTTTTTCTTTTTCTCTTTGTTTTTCTTTTTCTTTTTTAGAGAGAGAGCACGCCAGTGGGGGAGAGGGGCAGAGGGAGAGAGAGGAAGAATCTTAAGCAGGCTCCATGCTCAGCACAGAGCCCAATGTGGGTCTTGATCCCATGTCCCTGGGATCATGACCTGAGCCAGAATTAAGAGTTGGATGCTCAACTGACTGAGCCACCCAGGCACCCCAACATAAATTCTTTTAAGGTAGAAAAATCTATTGGATATTTAAAATACTTCTGGGGGTGCCTGGGTGGCTCAGTTGGTTGAGTGTCCAACCCTTGATTTCAGCTCTAGTCATGATTTCACGGTTTGAGCCACATCGAGCTCTATGCTGACAGCGCAGAGCCTTCTTGGGGTTCTCTCTGCTCACGCACATACACTCTTTCTCTCAAAATAAGTAAATAAACTGCAAAAAAAAAAAGGAATTTTTGTTGTTAAAGTCTTTATTTCACGTGGAGTTTATTTCGGTATATGGAATTGGATGAGGGTGCCTTTTTTTCTGCCTGACTTACTACCCAGTTTGCCTAATCCTTTCCCAATTTTATTTGATTGATTTTTTGATTTTTTTTTAATATATGTAGGTTTTATTTCTGGGTTGTCTACTCTGGTTTGTTGTTCTGCTTGTCTGTGTTTCCACCACTGCCACACTGTTTAAATAATATAGTAATAATATAGGCATAACCCCCCCTCCGGATTCTTCTGCAAGTGTTCTTTGTAATGCTTGCCTGTTTGTTCTTTCAGATTAACTTTGGAATACTTATGTTGAATTTACAAATTATTTTGGGAAAAACTGGGTATTTAAACATGTTTAGTCATCCCAGTCAAGCACATGGCATGGCCTGTGTATTTACTCAAATCTTACTTTTCATATTTCTCACAGAATTTTCCAGTTTTCTTTAAATAGGTCACACGCATTTCTCATTATGGTTATTACTACTTATTTTATAGTTTGTGTTTTCATCTCCTTTTTCATATTTTTGGACTGATGACACCTGGTATTTTGATTTTGTGTATCCTGTGTTCACTCACTTTTAAATTAAATCTGATAGTTTCCCCTGTGATTCTACATCATCCAAAAATAAATATTTTATTATCTTCCTTTGTAATATTTAAGTGGCAGTGTCTGTCTCATGTCTTTTAGCATTGCCCTGAATTTCCTGAAAATTTTTGCAAGAACAAAACATTTTAAATGACAAAACAGTAAAATTTTAAATGAGTAAAAACGTATTGAATGTTGATAGCGGCATGATGTGCTTGAAGTCTTACAGACATTCCACAGAACCTTTATTAAACAGCACCTTTTGACACAACCTGGTTTTCCTGCACTGCTGTTCAAATTTACTTAGAGCACACAGTGGTTTAAACTGGGGTTTCATGCAGCTTGCTCTCCTGACTGAAGGATCAGTCGATGAGGGGTTTTTAAATCCGAACCTGGCCACTGGAACTTTTGCATGCTGTCATGTCTTGAAAAACTACAAATGCTTTTGCAAACCTCCTTTGCATTCTTTGAGTCTCTGAGACATAGTTTACATTTCTCAGCTGTAGTCCTTCCTAAGCACTACACAATGGGCCACATGATGCAGTTGTTACTAGTCCAGGCAAAACCATAAAAAAAAAAAAAAAAACAGGTAAAATATGTTTTTCATAATCTGATTTATTCTGCTTAAAGAATTGCTCTTTTTCTGAAACAGTGGCTTTCCTTCTCTGTATAAACTATAGATGTATGCTAGACTTTGTACTCTAGAAGCACAAGATGCTTTTTTTCTTTTCCCCCCAAAATTCTTAGATGCCAAAATAAAAGGTTGACAATTCTAGGTCAGTTCTTTGCTTTCCCCCCTCCACTTCTTTTTTTAATTTACTGGCCCAAGGCTGAAAAGAAAAGCTGATTGTTGATCAGGTTTTTGTTCTGGTTTTAAAGCTTGAAAACACAGGCAGTCTTGTGCTGACTGTCCTCAGCCTCACTGGGGGCATTTGCTGATAAAGAAGCAGGAAGAAGGGACAAAGCTTCACAGGCTGAAGCTCCTCCCCACAGCTTTCAGAAGTGCTCCTTTGTTTGGATTTCCATTTCCCTCCTAGTACTACCTCAGGGAGTTCCCTGACAGCCAGATGCTCAAAGGGAACTTTGTAGTGAAAGAACAGCGGCTTAAGAGTCAGGATATCTAGATCCAAGCCTGGTAGCTGCCGCTCACTTACTTACCAACCTCAGGGAAGCCTTGCTTCCATCTCTAAAAGATAACCTACAAGACACTGTGCATGTTGGGTTTCCTATCAAAATTGTGGGGTTTGGGGGCAGGATCCACATCAACAACAGAGCCTGAAAAGGAGCAGAGTCTGAAGAGTGAGGAGTCAGGAAAACAGTCCCATAGTGGCCAGCCTGGCAGCCCTGGAGGTGAGGGAGACACCATGCCTGAGGGAGGATCTTGTTTTGTGTCACCTACTGTTCACATTAAGCACTTCTGTACAAAGCAGTACCTTCCAAGGCTGCAGTCCCAGTATGATGGAACCAACCCTTCAGTGTTTACTAAACTTGGTGGTGAATGAGAATGGTTAGGTGAGTTCCTCCCCTGCCCTTAGCTCTCAGTCCCTTGCGCAGCCCTCCTTCCTGCCAGGCCAGATCTGCCTTCCTATATGAAGTTTCTTTATCATCTGAACGAGAAGTGAGGGCTTAGCTACTTAGATCTCTTGGTTCTCTTTAGTTAACCCACTCCTGTGGTGTTTATCACAGGCTGTCTTGAATTGCATCCCCTTGTGTGTGAATGGTTCACCTCTGCTCACTTGTAAACTACCTGTGGGCACTTCTGTAGCGCCTACTGCTATGACAGCGATGCCTTATGTAATGTGGGCTTTCTGTAAAGATTTGTTGAATAAATGAATAAGCAAGACCTAATATACTACTGTAAGATAGTTGCAGAAAATACAGGTGTTTTTTCTGCCTTTCTATAGTTTGGTTTTTAGTAAATGTTACATTACAGAATGGTAGTGTGATATTTTGATTATTGGATTAAGTTCTACCTAGCTCTGTCACTCTACTCTTGGACAACCTAGGTTTGAGTTTGTGCTTGAAAAGGGAAGAGACTTAAAAAAATTGGGGGGTGCAGGGTGCCTGGGTGGCTCAGTCAGTTAAGTGTCCAACTCTTGATCTTGGCTCTTGATCTCACAGTTGGTGAGATCTAGCCTCAAGTTGGACTCTGTGCTCACAGCGCAAAGCCTGCTTGGGATTCTCACCCTCTCTCTCTCTGCCCCTCCCCTGCTCTCTCTTGAGTGTGTGCATGCTCTCTCTCTCTCTCTCTCTCTCTCTCTCTCTCAAAATAAATAAATTAAAAAAAAAAGAAAAGAGAAGAAATAGGATAACAGAGGTTCTCACAATTTAGTGGATAATAGTATGAAATAAGGTACTTATTAACTGTAGATGTCTTTGGGCACCTGGCACTCAGTTGGAAGAGCATGCAACTCTTGATCTCAGGGTTGTAAGTTTGACCCCCATGTTGGGTATAGAGATTACTTAAAAATAAAATGTTAAAAAAATGTAGATGGCTAGTCTCTGTCCCCTGAGATTTGCCAGGCTTGGGGTAGGGGTGAGAATCTGCAGGTTAAATCTAACCCCCATATGCTCCAAAGAGCACCTATTGAGAACTAATAAAGAAGGTGATCTCCATGGTTTCTCCAGTGTTACTTTAAAAGAATACTTAAAACATTATAGACATCTATTTGTAAAATTACTTTCTTTCAAAAGATGTTTAATTTTTCCTATTGTGAGTTCAGTGCAGTGGCAAGGACAAATAATGAGCACATGCCACATACTTTAGTAGAAAAGGCATGCCTTCAAATTCTCTACAAGGAGAGAACAGTCAACAGGCTGTCCTTGTTTTAGTAAGGGATGCCCTTGGACAGCTTTGGGACTACAGACTTTTTCCCAGGAATTTTTATCTTTTAGGAATTTCCGTATTTAACATGTGTTTACTTTGTTAATAGCATTATAGTGCTGGAGCATGGTTGTGACAGTGCCACCACCAAATACATGAGGCTATCAAGCTCCATGTATAACTTGTCTATTCCTTCATAAATTTGAACTGTAAATATGTTATGAGTAGAATATATCCACACATTCTAAAAGATTTATGAAAATTTACCATTCATTGAAATGTAGTTCTTTTATCGCTAGAGACATTTTCTCTTTAAAAGAAGGAGGAGGAGGAAGGGAAAGAGGTAAAGGAGGAGAAGGAGGAGGAGAAAACCCCATCTTCACAATTAAAGCCAGAAATGAAAAAAGAAACCCTTCCTAAAAACACCTCTTTCTCTTTGTCATTTGATCCAACATTAAATGGCAGCAATAGAATAAATGATCTCGGGATTAAAAAGGAAAAAAATACCATGTCACCCCTAAAAACTTGTGCGTGGAGGGTGATAGGGAGTTAGTCACTGCAAGGAATGTATGAGATTATATTTATTTTATAATTTTTTCCTCAGTCATGATACAAAAGTTACTCTCCAACTGAGCAGCAAATATAGGTTATTTAATAAGCAAGTGTAAACAACTCAGAATAAAAAAGAACACAGAACATTCTGCATTCCCTGCATTCCCTGAGCATTTTGTGCAGAACTGTCACCAAGCCCTTCCTTAAGAACCTATCTCACCAGCTTTCCAAGTCTGCAGGAAATGGACCCAGCATTACCCTAAGTCCCAAGGCAAGCCTAGATCTTGGCAGAAATCTTTTACTTTATTAGATTCCAAATTAAATTTCTTTGACAAGAATTGAAGGAAGCAGACAGATTCCTAGTGGACTTCAAGCTGTATACAGAGGTCTCCACATTTTAGCATGGAAGAAATATTTGTTAGATGTTCCTTTCCAGCAGGAACGATAGTTCTAAAACTCAAGTAGGGGCATATTTTTTCCCCATTAATTAGATCAGTTCTTTCAAACAAGTATTTTATTTTTATTTTTTAAGTTTTTATTTAAATTCCAGTTAGTTACCATACATGTAATATTAGCTTTGGGTGTACAAAAGAGTGATTCATCACTTCCATACCACACCTGGTGCTCATCACAAGTGCACTCCTTAATCCTTATCACCTATTTCACCCATCTCCCTACCCACCTCCCCTCTGGAAATCATCAGTTTGTTCTCTAAAGTTAAGGGTCCATTTCTTGGTTTGCCTCTCTTTTTTTTTCCCCTTTGCTCATTCGTTTTGTTTGTTCAATTTTACATATGAGTGAAATCACATAGTATTTGTCTTTCTCTGACTTCGCATACGATTCTGTAGCTTCATCCATGTGGTTGCTAGTGGCAAGATTTCATTCTTTTTTTGTAGTTGAGTAATATTTTATATATATATGTAATATATGTATGAAAAATTATATTTATATTATATATATACGTGTGTATATATATATGTATATATATATGTATGTGTGTGTGTGTGTGTGTGTGTATATATATATATATATATATATATATATATATAATTTTTTTTTGTCTTCCCAGATGTATGGTTAGGGTAAGGGTTTTATGACCAGGGTTAGGGCTAAGGTTTGGGCCAGGGTGAGAGTATATGCCTGGTATCCTACAATTTAGAGAACTCTCCAGAGGGCTCGATTTAGCGTTAGTTCAAACAACCATTTTAAAAGAATTCAACTGCTTTAGATATTTTTGTACTCCTTCCAGCTAAAAGTCAGTCATAGGACTGGCAGAATCAAAAGGGGCAGAAAGAAAGCAAAGACACAAGTCAGAAGGTATTACTGAGTAATGAAGTCATCACCAAGACCAAATAGGTAAGCAGCCAGCTGGTCAGATCTTGGGTCTATTTAACTTCATCTGGTTACTCTCAAAATCATCCTCTGCCAGATTTATCCAACAGGTTTTTAGGGTTATTTATTTATTTATTTAAGTTTTGGGTTTTTTTTTTTTTTTTAACCTTTATTGATAACCTACAGGGTCCCTCAAGCTGAATTGGACTAATGACTCTGGATTTGGGAAAGGTAATTAGAGAGGGACTTCCTCTGTTACACATGTAGGTATTTTTGTTTTTCATCTGGCCCAGCATGTTTAATCCAGACATCTCGGTCTCTTAGGAATTTCGTATTTAAACCTAGTTACAGATTTAATTTTGGTCCTGTTCCCTCTTCTGTGCATGATATCATGTGCCTCCTGGTCATTTTGTGGCCCATTTTCTTCAGTCTATTGAGTGAGTTGTTTGCCTAACAATTTAGAATGAAAGTCACAAAATCATTTTTAGAAAGGTTATTAATGACCCTAAAATCTCCATGCACTCCCAGAGAGTCTTTTATTGTTGATACTGGTAATGAGGACATGAGAATCATTTCATGTTTTTGATCTGCCTTGTAGTCTAGCTTTGAGCCTACTGCCGTCCTTTCTCCTCTTCCCCCAAACCAAAACACAAACAAACAAAACATATAGTAAAAATTCAAGCCCCAGTGCTTGCTGGTGGGGAGATTGTGTTAGTGAGGGGCTTACTTGGTCTCTTTAGTCAGTGCACTGGAGCAATTTAAGGTTAGCTTGGGCTAATGCTATGAAATACGATGCAAAACACTATTTCATAGTTCAAAAACACTTTTTTAAAAGTCATTTAGTTGACTTTCTGGAAATTACTACTGAATATCCACACAGCTTCCTGAATAGAGGTGAAAAGTTTCTATCCAAAGTATGAGTCAAATTTGAATATGATACAACACACGATGAACATTAGTTGGATTTGGTCTTACTTAATAGATGTGATCCTATGTCTTTCAGTTAATATTATCCCAGATTAGAGAGAGAAATAAACCAGCTAGAAAGAGTAAATTACTTGCCCAGTGTTCAACAGTGAGAGCAAAAGGATTTGAACTCAGGTAATGAAGCTGTAAGCTTCTCCTACACTGGACTACCTGCCTCCAAATGGCACAGCAAACCATGGACAAGGACACTTACTATTATCACAGCTTTGGTTTTAGAGACAAAGCAAAAACAAAGAAACAGAAAATTCTGAATGTGCATATACGTAAAAATGGTGGAATAAGTTGTAACATATTATACCAAGAAAAAATTATTGAAGATATAGTGGAAGAGGAAAGCAATAAATATAATAAAAGCTTGAGTAATTTTGAAATTTACTTTATATTTGTGAGAAACAATTGCTTTCTTAAGGCAATACTCAACATACTTCAAAGTAGCTACCAAGATGAAGGTATTTTTCACTATCATTAGGATACATTCATTAATATTATCACTTGGTCCAAACCACATATACAAGAGTACACTTCTGGTGTCACAATTCTGTTGTTAAAAAGTCCTAACAGGTCAGAGGAGTGGGATTTTCTTCTTTCTTTCTTTCTTCTTCTTCTTCTTCTTTTTTTTTTAATGTGTATTTCCCTGATGAATAATGATGTTGAGCCCCTTTGCACATGCCTATTGGCCATTTGTATGTGTTCTTTGGGAAAATGTCTATTCACGCCTTTTGCTCATTTTAAATTTCATTTTAATTTTATTTATTTAATTTATTTATTTATTTTAATTATTGAAGTATAGCTTCAGGAGAGTAGGATTGATGGTGATTATGACAAGATTGCCATCTCTGAGAAGGACATTTCCTAGAATTTCCGGACTGAGCTTTTTTTTTTTTTTTTAAGTTTTTATATAAATTCCAGTTAGCATACAGTGTAATACTAGTTTCAGGCATACAGTATAGTGATTTGGCACTTCCATACATAACCCGGTGCTCATCACAAGTGCCCTCCTTAATCTCCATCATCTATTTAACACATCCCCCCACCCCTATACTGAGCTTTTAAACCACTATAAAAACTGAACTGATTATATCATTAATACAGCATTAGAAATAGAAACCTATGAAAATATTTGAAAGAAAAAAAAATACCACCAACAGATCTGGCCCTCAGGTCTTGGCTCTGGGGAGGCTCCTGGAGGCAGCTGTCAGGGAAAATGCAGGTGGTCTGAACATGGGCGCAGACAACTAAAGGAGGGGGCAGACAAACCTTGAGACTTCTCATCAGTGTCTTCCCAGCCTCAAGACAGTGTGCTGCCTTTCTTAGAAGTTTCTTCCCCACAAACACTGTGTCTGATACTCTCTTTATCCTATTTTAACCACTTGTGTGCAG
Source organism: Felis catus (assembly GCF_018350175.1). Lineage (NCBI taxonomy): Eukaryota > Metazoa > Chordata > Mammalia > Carnivora > Felidae > Felis > Felis catus. Next base: position 20,216,288 of record NC_058373.1, read on the forward strand.
ATGTGTGCAGGGGAGAGGAGCCAGGGAGGTAGGGTGGGCATTAACTAACGTGCAGGTGGTGTTTTCTCCTATACTAATCGCAGGCCTGCCCTGCCTCCTAAATCAGCTTCCCTGCTGGTCTAGGCAGAATGGGAATATTATACAAGCAAATGTGGATACAAATACATACAAAAGGGAAATCATTTTTTTATTTGAGCTGTTTGCATGCATGATTAGAAATTATACAGAGCTATGGAACTCTAAAATTATAGGGATGGCTTTTAAAGAATGCCTCTAGAGACTTCCCTTTTTTTGCAGATTTATTTCTGTTCTAAGGACAGATTGTTGTACATTCTAAGGACAGACAGTGAACCATGGTCTGTTTTTCTAAAATGAGATTATATCTGAATGATCTGACGTACAAAAATGAAGTGTTTATTTGAGAATATATGTTACTTCCAAGGAATTCATAATGGTTCTCTTGGGGCAAAGTCCAGAGCTTGATGATGGAAATCAAGTTAGTTAGTTAGTTTATTTATTTTAATATTTATTTATTTTTTGAGAGAGAGAAAGATGCACAGAATGCAAACGGGGAGGGGCAGGGAGAGAAGGGGAGACACAGAATCCGAAGCAGGCTCCAGGCTCTGAGCTGTCAGCACAGAACCCAACACAGGGTTCGAACCCACAAACCATGAGACCGTGACCTGATCTGAAGTCAGACGCTTAACTGACTGAGCCACCCAGGCACCCTGAGATCAAGTTAGTTTAGATTGCACTTGACTAGTCACTGTTAACCAACTTTTAAAAAACTGCACTTAACTATGGAGAGCAAACTGATGGTTAGCAGAGGGAAGGTGGGTAGGGGATGGGTTAAATAGGTTATAGGAATTAAGAAGGGCACTTGTGATGAGCACCGGGTGTTGAATCACTCTTTTGTACACTTGAAACGAATATAACATGTATGGTAATTAACTGGAATTTAAATAAAAACTTTAAAAAAAACTATACTTTTAGGGAAGACAGTCAAACTGTCTTTTTTTTAATGAAAAAAGTGTAAATATTATTTTTAAAGACATAATCATACATTTTATGTCCTTGAGTCAAATATTAAGGCAAATGTTCTAAAGTCTTTTGCATCTGTCATTGCTTTACATGGAAGTATAAAAACAGTGAATCAGATCTGAATTAGTAAGGATTAGGTGTAGTAGAATGCTGCTGTTATCAGAGCTGCAAAGTAACCTGATGTCACACAGAAAATTGTAGCAGAAATGAGGAGAAACTGAATGGACTTCAAACTTAACTGAAATACTTCATTTTGTGACTTAAGAATTCTAGTTACTTAAGGCTTCACTGTGTTCTCATAAGTGTTTGATGTAAGCACTTGCGAGGTGGTATTGACCTATCACAGGAAAAAGATGATTTCAGGCTTCAGACCAGAGGATCTGGTTTCTCAGATTCGTATTCACAGCTTGGCCGGGTATTACACTGCCCTTGCATTCTTCGGAAAAATGAGGGGCTGTAGCAGTCCACGTCGTTTTTATTCATTTCAGTCTTCTCAGCTGTGTAGGTCCTGGTAGAAAGTGTTTCGTCTTATCCAGGAGTGTGAACAACCCACCTTTCTTCTTGTAGAGCAGCGCTGCCCACTAGTATTTTGCACACTGTTCAGTATGGCTGCCACTTGTAACATGTGACTGTGAGTCGCTTGAAATGTGCCTTGATTGTGTCTGAGGAACAGGATTTCTAATTTCATATCATTTTAATTAATTTAATAGTCACATGGGGCTAGTGGCTGCCACATTGGACGGCACAGGTACAGAGTTTTGGGTGAAGTAATGGCCTTTTGCCATTGGAGATGCAGCCCACGGGGAAGATGGTAACACTTTCCTCACAAAGGCAGAACCAGAACCCACAACCTAGACCGGGGGCAGAGTTTATGGACTTGTACATAGCATCTCCAGGAAAATGTAGTCCTCAGATACTCGCACGAGTGTTTTGCTTTAGGAATTCCTGTAGCAGGTGGAAAAGGGGACTCCACTAAGTTAATAAGGTCAGCAGCAACTTTCAACTGCAACAAGGTACTTGAGTGAAATAAAATCAAACCAATGAAAATTAAGTTGAAATTGCCCTTTAAAAACCTCCCAGGTTGTTGAAGGCACAGTACAGGCTAGAGGCATGCCTTCATCTCCTTCTGTGGATGGGCACGGTGCCTCTTACAGCAGCACACTTACTGGGGAAGGGTGCAAGGTTTGCTTGAAGTCCCCAGTGAGTTCCTAAGCTTAGATTTCCTACTCCTTATCGGGGTCTGCTACATGACTGACGGATGTGGGCACGAGGGGAGTGGGTCTATATTTAAAAGAAGAAATCCTTGTAGAATTGACCTCATCATTCCGTCAGATGAGGTTTTGCTTACTACAACCCAAAAAAGATGCAGATATGCAATAAATGTGACTTTCCACTGAGGAAGAGAAGGAAAATCTAACAACTTTTAAAAATCATTTTAAATGGTATTATTTGTTTCTTATAATCCTGAACTCTGTCTTTACCCACATGGTTCTACTTTATGTTTATGCATGTCAAAATCAATCAGGCAACACTTTTCACATGATGTGTGTGTGTGTGTGTGTGTGTGTTATTAGAAGCATCCAGTAACACTTGTAATACTGATACCGCTATGCATTCAGGTTGTGGTGTTTAAAAGCCATTCCTCATTAAATAAGGAACTAGACTTCTTTGTCTCAAAAGCTCACATTAAGTTTGCAGACAAAAATGTGAAATTCTATATTTGCTTAAAACAGTGGTTTTGCTAGTTTGTACTTGTTTTAGGGAATTCCATTAACATGGATTTTTTAGTAATGCCATTGCATCAGCCCAGAAAGAACAGAGACAACGATTCGCTGAGGTTTCTCTTATTTCATAATAGGGAGGATTCCTTTTTTCACCCGGGCATTGTCCCTCTGACTGCCGTTTGTGGCAGGCTTGTCTCACAGTTGACGATGCCAGTCCTGATGGTGTCCTGTGACTGAGATAAACTGTTTGTGAGGTTGGCGCTCCCCACCCCCACCCCCCCCCCCACCCCCCGCCACTGCTGTGTGGACCAAGTTCCAATGAGCCAAGTGCCTGATTGATTCTGACAGAGCACAGTGGGGCCTTCACGGGGTTCTCTGCAGCCTCAGCCCTGACACGCTCCCTGCTGTCACCCTGCAGGTCTTTTTCGCCTGTCACCCTCCTCAAAGAGAAAGGACACACGTTACCTCTGAACAGACCCTCCTTGTTTTATTAATGTGGTCGTCCCTCTGTTACTGTTATTTTGGTGTGATGGTGGTGACAGGCGTAAACGGGAAACCTGAAAGAGAACGTGCAGTATCGTCTGTATCTAAACACCAAACCGCGTGACTGAGAAGATCCCTGTGGGCTGTACATTTTGGGGGAGAGGATGAGGAGGAGGAAGTGGAGGAGGTGTGAGAGAAGAAAACTGTTTTTCTTTCTGTCCCTTAGTTTTTTAATTTCGATTTTTTAACCTACTAGGTAGGAGCTCTGTCTAATGCTCTACTTTGTGCAATGTCAAATGTTTTTCTTGTTCTCAGCAAAATAAAAGTTACGATCTGCCTTCCATTTACACCACAAAGATTTCTAGATTTATCTGGAGAAAAATACCTATTTGTTACAACCCCTAAGAAGTCCACCAAAGCCACAAAGCCCAGGGTCTCATCTAGGCAAGTGGAGTCAGCTGAAAGAAAAGGGGAGCCCGTGCTTGAAATCTACCAGATGAGAATATGAAAACTTGAAACTGACAAAGAGTATCAAGTATAGAAAATATTGCCGTGATCATAAGTGAATGGTCCTCTACGTTTTCTTTACGTTTCTGACTTGATTCCAAAAAAGAAACTGATTCATGACAACAAACAGTTTGCTCTTACACCGAGAAGTATGGCAGGCCATGCTGGGGGCTGGGGAGCAGGATCCCAAAGAGTAAATTCCTGCAGCAGGGCCTTGGTGATCTTCTTCCGCAAGGTGTTTCCAGCACCTGGATTTGCTGGTTTTGGCTGCGAGGGATGTCACCTTTGAATTTGGGAACAACTGATATCCAGAATTAGCATTTTATTTGTTATTGAAGTATAGTTGATATACAGTGTTGCATTAGCTTTAGTGTACAACAGTGATCTGGCAATTCTGTACCTTACTCAGTACTCCCCATGGTGGGTATAGTCACCATCTGTCACCTTACACACCACTATTACAGTATTATTCACCATAGTCCTTACGCTGTACTTTTCATCACCATGACTTATTTTGTAACTGCAAGTTTCTACTGCTTAATCCCCTTCACCTATTTGCCCCTCTCCCCACCCGCCTCTTATCTGGCAACCGCCAGTTTGTTCTCTGTATTTATGAGTCTGTTTGTTCATTTGTTTTGTTTTCTAGATTCCACATATAAGTGACATCATGTAGTATTTGTGTTTCTTTGATTAATTTCGCTTAGCATGATACTTTCTAGGCGCATCTGTGTTGTCACTAATGGCAGGTTCTCATTCTTTTTTATGGCTGAGTAATAGCCCATTTATATACATACCACATCTTCTTTATCCATTCATCTGTCAGTGGACACTTACATTGCTTCCATAGCGCGGCTATTATAAATAATGCTGCAATAAACACAGGGGTGCATATATCTTTTTGAATTAGTGTTTTCATTTTCTTTGGGTAAATATCCAGTAGTGGAATTACTGGGTTGTATGGTAGTTCTATTTTTAATTTTATGAGGAACCTCCATATTGTTCTCCACAGGAGTTGCACCAGTTTACATTCCCACCAGCAGTGCATGAGGGTTCCCCTTTCTCTGCGTCCTCACCCAACACCTGTTATTCCTTGTTTTTTTGACACTAGTCTTTCGGACTAGTATGAGGTGATAGCTATCTCATTGTGGTTTTCATTTGCATTCCTCTGATGATGAGTGACGTTGAGCATCTTTTCATGTGTGCGTTGGCCATCTGTATGTCTTCTTTGGAAAAATATTCAGGTCCTCTGCCCATTTTTAATCTGATTTTTTTTTTTTTGGTGTCGAGTTGTAGTTTTGTATATATTTCAGATATTAACCCCTTATTGGATATATCATTTGCAAATAGCTTCTTTTATCCAGTAGGTTGCCTTGTTGTTTTGTTAATGGTTTCTTCAGAATTATTTTAAACCTGAAAGATAGAGGGACTCTCTCAGAGGTGTTTAGTATATCTGGCAAAATACATTGAGTTGGTCTATTCAATAAGAGGTGTTTTTTTTTTTCTAAATAGACATCAAAAGAAATGCTCAGAGCTTCTTGAAATTTCCCAAGTTCATGCTACTCTCAGGACAGAGCGTCACCCATCACCCACAGGTGGCCCCTGTGTATGTGCTCATAGAATGACATGGCCTCTGCAGTTTCCTGCGGCATCCATTTCTCCTGGAAGGTCCATTTGAGATGTAGCTTTGAACCTCAGAAATGACTGTTGAAATGACTGGTGTTCACATCTGCTTGTTAAGGATGAGACATCCGTGGGACCCAGCCCCCTATTGCAAAGTATCAGCTTTCTCCATATCTGAAATATGTTTTTGTTATATTGTCCTTGAATTGTGTTTTGTTTTTTATTTTCTGTTCTAGCCTGTGCTTTCATCTTTGTTTTATATTTTCAATTTGAATTTGAGTTCAAGGCACTCCATAGTCATCTCTGATTGAGATACAGTAAGATTTAAATGTAAAAAATTTTTTAGTTCTAGAGAAAATAAAGAATAAAAGGACGTTCCTACATAATCTAGGATAGTACAAGTAATTCTGCATTTATGCTTACCATATAAATACCTCTTTAACCCTAGAGTTTGTAAGAGAAATAACCAGTAGGGCCAAACATGATTCAAATTGAAAGCTAAGTGCTGTTACTGAGTCCTTCAGCTGACAACCTCCTGGACCCCACTGTGTTCATCATTGTTCTGTTCCCTTCGCATAAGGCTTGTTCTCTCACAGAGGACCCTATTAACCACCTGCCTTCCTTTCCACAGCTGTGAGCTGCTGTACATTCAGACCCACCCTCCTTCAAAATACCTCAGAAAATAGAGATGCATTTTTTTAAGTTTATTTATTTATTTTGAGAGAGAGAGAGTGAGCAGGGTTGGGTCAGAGAGAGAGGGAGAGAGAGAATCCCAAGCAAGCTCTGCACTGTCAGCACAGAGCCCAGTGTGGGGCTCGAACTCATGAACCGTAAGATTATGACCTGAGCCAAAATCAAGAGTCAGATGCTCAACGGACTGAGCCACCCAGGCGCCCCTAGAGAAGCATTTCTAGGGCTTTTCATTCAGAGAAGCGGCACGAGAACTCAATAATTGTTTATTAACCTTTCTGGTTCACATTCCTCATGTCTCATAGCAAGAAATCCAGTCAAATATTTTTCCACAGTTTGGTTAGCTAAGGTTTCAGTGATGTATTCTTGAATAAGAAGCCACCCCAGAAATGAGTGGCTTATTTATTATTTCCTCTCTCGGTTCTGGTTCTGTGAGCTAGTGGCTCTCACCAGGGGTCTGTCACAGAACTGCAGTCAGATGGTATTTGGTCTGGACTCCTGTGAATGCTCAGCTGGTCTGTATGTCCAGGATGGCTTCTTGGTGTGTGTGTCTGGTGCCTCAGCTGTGGTGGCTGGGCCAGCGGGGGGCCGACTGGCACCTCTCTCCAGGCTGCTTTCCCATGTGACTGGTGTGCATTTCCTCATGAGGGAGCCTTTCGGTAGTTGGGCTTCTCCCACGGCTGGCTAGCAAGCAAGGGTTCCAAGGGGCTCAGGTGGAAGCTGCAAGGCTTCTTGGGAATCCAGTCTCAGAAGTCCCCACGGCTTCCACTTCTGCTGCATTCTAGGGGAAGGGACTGCAGGGGGTAAATGTGGGAGGTGAACAGTAGAAGTTGAGGGTGTCATCTTGAAGATTAGCTACAGCAGCCAGAAAACCCACTATATACATGTCCACATTTTATAATGTTTTGCACTTTTATTAAAATCTTCGACTTTTACTGTTACTCTCACAGTATTTGAAGTGTCCCTTTTGGGCCTCATTTCCTGCTTTGCATTCTTTTTTAGAAGTGTATGGGAAATAACCTAAAAGTTGAGTAAATGAACCTTAAACTGCAGACCAGCTTCAATGACCAGCTGTAAATGAATGTCCAGTGTCTCCTTTAGAGGAGTATCTTTCATTTCCTTTGTCTAGTAAAAATACTGCAGAGTATTCAGGGGAAACTCTTGGAAATGCCTCCTCCTGGCTACTCAAACCAGTATTTGAGGAGGTGGCTGGAGAAGGCCCAGCTGGAGGAGGAAAGCCCTTGATCTCCAGGGCTGGCCACAACTGAGTTCCCTTGTGACTTGGGCAAGTTATCACACATGCACAACCTTGGTTCCTCTCTTTGTCTGAATAGATCAGCCAATAAACTTGTAGGTTGTATTATTTTCCCCATTCTTTCTTCTCCTCTTTGCATTTGCCCTCAATTAAAAATTGTTCTCTCTAGTCTTCAAGCAGGTATAGGTCGGCTTGTGTTTAGCTGCAGGGTCTTGGAAGCACAGGATGCCTTCCTGAGGCGGAACTTGTTAGGTTTCCTCACATCCCTGTGAGGGACAGTTCCCCTAACAGGAATTGATAAGGGCACGTTATGTAAAATCTGGAGGGCAAGCCTTTCCCTTTTAGGTCAACATTCAGCCGCAAGCTAAAAGGGCTAATCAACAGAAGCATTTTCTGTGTTCATTCCAGAGAATTTCCCAGGGGCACAATAAATCGAGCCTGCCTGTTTACAGGAACATGGTTATTTAACAAGCTAGTCTCCAAAGCTTAAGAGTCTTTGGTTTCATCCAATCTAACCCAACTTGCTAAATTTGTGAGATTCATCACTGTCTACTTCTGTTGCTCTATGTATTGTAAGATAATTTTGCATACTTAATATATAAACGGTTTTTACACACAAGACCCATATTACATTTATTACAGAACTGTTTTAAAGTTTCATCTCTCTCTTTTTTCATCTTTCACCTGTGTTTCAATCCTGTCTCTAATCTGCCCACTGGTATTTCCAGTTAGCTAATTAAACTTATTTACACATTCATTCATTCATTGGATCATTTATTCAGTAAGTGTTATTTTTCATACCTGTACGGGCTGTATAAATATTATATCAGAAAGGTGGTAGGACAGCATACTGCCTTCAACTTGCTGGAGCCTAGGCATCTTTGGCCAAGGCAAGTCAGTAGTGCCACACAGTGAGCTTCATAATCATTTGGTGTCAAGACAGTGCCCATTTGATTTGGCATCGAGGGGTATCATTGGTGAGTATAATCAGCAGTGTGAGTGGGTTGTGGGAAAGAACCTGATTACAGTGTGATGATGACCTGGAAATAGCACTGCTCCTTCTGCAACCTTGACCTCAGAGCGGAACCTCAGACCATGGGAGTCTATTTATAGGGTAAATTCTTTTTGGCCCAGGGATTGCTGAGATTCAGGTTTCCTAAATTTTGATAAACATTGCCAAATCCCCCAGAAATACTGCATGTAATGTTTACTCCCCTCAAGCAGTATCTCAGTGACCCAGGCCCTCCCCAGAGTTTTGCAGTGGGGTGCGGAAAAGAAATAGTATCTCATTATTTGATTTTACCTCTTCAAACGTACGTGAAGTTGAGCATTTTTTAATGATTTTTTTGTTTTGTTTTAGAGATTTGTATTTCCTTCCTTCAGATTTTCTGTGATTCGTTATTCTGTTAGTTTATTTTTTTATTTTTTTGTTTGTATGAGCACTTTCTAAATTAAGGAAGTTAGCCCTTTGTATCTGTGATACAAATATTTTCCCTATTTTTTTTTATTTTTGTGTTATGTGTTGCATAGAAAGAGACCATCCTGTCCATCTTTGAGATACTCTGTTCACCAACACTTTCTCTTATAGCTTCCTTTTTATACTTAGAAACTTTGATTCATCTGAAATTAATTTTGCTATAAGGAGTGAAAGAAATCTGGCTTCATTTTTTTCCAGATAGCTACTTAGTTGCATTGAACACTTTGAGTAATCACTTTGATATGCTACCATTATAGTAGAAAATATACCTTTACCATGTACCTTTATAGTAAATTAAATTCTCCTACGTATTTTTAGTCTTTTGTTTCTTGTTTATTTCTTCTCTAGTTGCAAACTGTTCTAATACTGAAGCTTCATAATATGTTTTATTATCTGCTGGGACTAGTTTCTACTCATTGTTCTTTTCTGGGGGGGGGTTCCCTTGATAAAAATCTTTCTTGTCAAAATTTTACAGAGTTTAATAGCACCAGCAAAATCTTTCTCTTATGTCCTCAGAACCAGTCAAAAAACCTTAAATTTGAGCCATTTTGCATAGAGGGTTTATTTTCTCAACAAATACTGGGAATCTGGAGTATGCCAATGCCAGACATATTTAGCCATTTTATTCTCTTGATTTGTTTCTTCCTTCCTTTTCTTCCTTTCCATCAGCCTTTAGTACATGTTGCCACGTGCTGGACACTGCTTGGCTGGGGCTTTGAGAGGAGAGCCGGCCATTCCCTGATGCACTGATAGTGCGGCAAGCTTAGCCTGGCCTTGTGACTGAGCCGCATGCAGATTCGAGCTCATGTAGATTTTATAAGAAGTCAGAACGCCCAAAAGGGAAAGAAGCCTCCTCAGCAATTTTTTCTACATTTTATCCTAAACCTTTCTGCACAACCACTGGCCAGAATTGGCAAGCTTACAACTGACCAGTTATTTTTAATTCCTGGAAAATTACAAAGAGGGAATTAGGAGCTATTGCTCTAATCCTCTGCTAATTCTTAAAAATGTTTTTAAAACAAATTTTTTACACACTGAGATGATTTTTGAGGGAATATGCATACCTGTATGGAGCCTGTGGAAAGAGGCTGGAGAGCTCCATTCAAAATTCCCACATGGTGGCAAGGGAAAAAAATGTTTCTCCCCTGCCATGAGTGGACATAGGCTCTGTTGGGATATGCGAAAGGAAAGGAGGCTGCCTTCTTCCAGGGATGCCTGCTGTAACATTTGAACAGACAGGTTTACAGCTTCGCCCTTGGCCCTTTTGTGATGGCTGTCACATAGATGATCCCCACCCCCACTCCCGCAGTTGATTTCTTGCTCACAAATTGCCATTTGCTTTTATAAAACGGCTCCATTCTACTGTTGGCCACAGACAACACATCTGATCTGGGCATTGCTCAACTTTGATGGGTTGAAGTTTCTTATGTCCAGGAGAGTTTGGGTGCCAGTCAGAAATGACTCTTTCCACTTTGTACATTTTGTATAATACATACTTGATTATATTTGTTGTTAATAAGTGTCATAAAAGTCCAGTTCACTGTATTTTGCAGGAAAATAGAGGGAACAGAGAAGCAATAAGAAGCGCAGACACCTTTGAGCATCCATGCTAATAAAATAGGAACCAAGGGACAATGTGATCAGGCTCAGTTGCGTGTTCTCCTTTTCCCGGAAGGCTCAGGGCTACTGGTGGGGGGTTGAGGGGTGGGGAGCTCCCTGCTGCATGTCCTTGTGCACCCGGGGCCCCTGCTGTCTTCCAGGCTGTCTCCAGTTAGGGCAGCCACTGGAGAAAGCCCATGGATGGTCTCTCCATCCACATTCCTTGATAGTTCAGTTCCAACCAGAAGGCTTCTGTATTTTTATGAAGCATACCTTACCCCTTCAGTTAATTTGTTGCCATGAAAGGCAAATGATATTTTTCAATGGATCGAAAGCATTGGAATACTTTCCAAACATTCCAGAGCACTATTTTCTGATGTGACATTTGACTTACATAAAAGCAGCCTGTTTGTTTCCTGCATAAAATATACACTAAGGACAGCTTTTGTAATATAGTAAATAAGATCCCACACAAATTCCACTTGACATACTGTGTGGGGAGTTCACATAATAAAATGAAGAATGCTGCCTGTTTGTGTTCTAACCAGTGTGGAGTTTTCATCCAACCCCGCATCTGTCAAAACCATGTTCAAATACAGAAATGATGTATTTCAACATACTGATTAAAAATGGACACTTTTTCTTCATCAAGCAAAACACACACGTTATTGCAGCTATCCTTTATATTTTAGTAAGGGTGAAGGCAAGCTCTAAGTATAGCTAATGACTTAACCTAATGCCAAATTTGTGAGAGAAAATGTGTTGAAATTCAGGTGGGTGTTGCCAGAAGGAACAGGAATGTGGGGGGGGGGGCAGGACTAGGTGACATGGGGATAAAATCATGCCAGACATAGGCACACATTTCAAAGAGAAGACTTAACAGAGAATTAATATGCTGCTATTTTTGAAAAGGAGAAGGTGTCAGATCACTGAAAGAGAAAGAAAAAACGCGGAAAGCTGTATTTACATCAAAGTTTATGTCAGTTCTGTGTTTCCTTGCTTCCAAATGCCAATGGTGAAAGTATGCTTTCGCAATTGCTGTTTGCAAATTTATTTCTGTCTCCTTACCGAACAAGGGCAAACAGCTTCTCTTCTTGTGTCCCCCAGTTCTTAGCGCAGTGCCTGGTGATTGGAATTGATCTGAACAGGACTGGGCATCGGTTTCTCTTGAACACTCTGCTTCTATTTCTTTAGCTATTCTGTTTATCTCTCTGATAGAGCCCCTCACTTCTTTTTTTATAAGTCATTTCTCCAACAGCTTTGAGGCTTCTGAGGGCCAGCCACATTTATTGTTTGGAACCAGTGATGATGTCTAGCTCAGACCTTGCATGACACATTTTCAGACGTGTGTGCATCTCTACTAATCCTTGTGGCCAAGGCTCCTATGTGTATTCCTGTTCCTCTTGGTGCATGTGAGAGGTTTTCAGATGCTTCACATATTTATGCATGCCCGTTCATTCATTTGTTTGATATTTATCAAAACAATACTTACAAATAAAAAATGCACTACTAAACATGATATTTTAAGTTCTTTACAGATATTTCAGATTTCTTTCCGTGTAAAAGGCTCTCTAGGGGCCCCTGCGTGGCTCAGTCAGTTGAGCGTCTGATTTGGGCTCAGGTCACCATCTTAGGGTCATGGGATCGAGTCCCACATTGGGCTCTTCTCTGAGCATAGATCCTGCTTCAGATTCATTCTCTCTCTCCCCCCCGCCCCACAATGTTCCTCTCCCCTGCTTGTGTCGAAAGAAGGAAGGAAGGAAGGAAGGAAGGAAGGAAGGAAGGAAGGAAGGAAGGAAGGAAAAGAAAGAAAGAGAAAGAAAGAAAGAAAGAAAGAAAGAAAGAAAGAAAGAAAGAAAGAAAGAAAGAAAGAAAGAAAGAAAGAAAGAAAGAAAGAAAGAAAGAAAAAAGGCTCTTTGAAGCTGAAGGAAGGTGCAGTCCATTCTTTTGGGAAAATGGTGTTTTGAGGTTGCACTGGACCTAGTAGAGTAAAATTTTCAACATGGAACGGAATAAACTGCACGGTTTACATTAACATTGTAAAAATCACCTGCTTCATTCCCATGCACTTAGGCTTTAAATCCATGTTCTTTGTTAATATCTTCTTGGCATTAGCTGCTGTCAGTAACTGCTGAAAGAGTAATTCTTACCCTATTGGAGAGATTGTTGTTGATTTGTGTAGCTAAAACCAAGAAAAACAGCCATCTAATCTTGTCCTTGAATAGTTTCCTGGTCTTGTTACATATTGCTTATCCTGTTAAAATTCACCTGTAGATTCCAACTCAAGCAAATTATGAAGATCTTGGCTCCCATGAGTGGTCATGGTTTCCTGAACCTTCAGATCACAGTTGGAAGGGCCCTCTTGTTGTGTCACTCCTGGGGAAGGAGAAAGAGAGGTTATTTTAAGACTTCCAAATTTAGCTAAATATTTGCTTTTTTATTATATAACTTTTGTTAGTTTAGAAAAGAGATTTGAAAACAAAATACAGGTGTTTTTAAAGCAAAAAAATTAAAAGGAGTAAAAAAAATCAGCATACCACTCAGTACTCTGTAAAGCAAAGGAAAAACACTGCCATGTATAAAAGATCTGTAGGAGAGAAGGCACCCTGCATAGCTAGCTGATAAGAAATATGGGGATAGTGATAAGACAGGCAGGAACTCAGACATAATACCAGCACCACAAGGAAGATCTGGAAGCCTTCAAGGTCAGATTCTGGGTTCCTTCTCCTCTGCCTTTTTTCCTCTTATTTGGATGAAGGCCCCATGGAATTGAACCTGGCCCAGAGGCCTGCAGGTAACCCGAGCAAACAAGAGTTTGTAGGTAACAGTCCTGACAATTGGAATCCTGTACAATTCTCAGTAATAATTATCTCCTGAGGACCAGGAACCTCGTTAACTCTTGTGTTAGTAAAACCAAATGAAACATACAGTCCCTGCCCTCAGGGAGGTTATACTCTGAGAGAAGGATGGGGTGAAGAAAGTTCAGGAGAAAACAAAGGACTATATTGGATCTAGGGTGCAACTTTTTAACCTGAAGAGATAGAAATATTCTGAGAGATATCAACTGAAGACAAATAGGAAATACCACCTCACTGACTAGCACCAGAATCTCCAAACAACTTTGGAAGTTGCAGCCTGTAGTTTAAAAGAACCTTGGCCTCCCAGGGAACTGCAAGTCCACTTGCCAAAGCTTTCTGCCTTAAGCCTTCAGTATTTAAAGAAAACACAGTTAGACAAGACATTTTCAAAGACTTTATTTTTGTTATTGCCACAGGAGGCCAGGAACCAGCAGTGCAAGCTGTTTAGAGTAGCAGGTTCAGCAAAAGCTTTGTGGCCACCCCGGGAGATGGGGGTGGGAGGGTGAGTTAGGTGCATGGAAGTGCAGAGATTAACTTCTCTTTGTGTTCTTTCACCACCAAAGAGCCAATAGCAGCCCACTTTCAATTTATCCTGTGGGTTTATGTTTTCTCCTCTCTCTCCCTCTCTCTCCATTATTGCTGCCCTTAGTTTGGGTCCAGGTGGCAAACTCAAATGGCCACAGGGTCCAGGGAGTAACATAAATTAAAAAAAAGCAAACTCAAATGGCCACAGGGTTCAGGGAGTAACATAAATAAAAAAAAAAAGCAAACTCAAATGGCCACAGGGTCCAGGGAGTAACTTGCTCCGCCCTGGGCAAGTCTAAAGAGGGAGTGTTGGGGCTGTGGCAGTCCAGAGGGAGCTTCCCTCTCCCTCCTCCCTAATCAGGTATTCAAGTTCAAGATGTTTTAAAAACATTCTTCTAGCCAAACAACACACAATTGCCACCTACTTCTGAAAACTGATGGTAGGCGGAGAACTCAACTTTGGGCCTGGTCATGAATTGTTTCAAGAGTCTCCTAAAGCCTTCCTCCAGGCTCTGCCTCCTATGGCCCATCATCCATGTTGTCAACAATAAATTTCTAAACGACAGATCTCATGGTGGCACTTCTCTGCTAAAACACTGGGAGTGACTCCCCATTGCCCACCTGAGAGGGGCAAGCTCAGCCTGGTCCTCAGCATACAGACCCTTTGCAGCTTGGCCTGTTCTCCTATCACTCCCTCCCCCTTTTTTGCTCCCAGTTTATTGACTATATATGCTTTTGACAACATTCCAGTGTAAATACTTTTGTAGTTGAGCTTTTTTTCTGCCTGGAATAACCCTCCCTGTGAATCTAAAATCACCAGGCAGTTAATCAGTTCCTTCTTTGTGATCCCACAGCACTTTGCATATTTCTGCTCTCGTTCCTGAACATCCTGCATTGTAATATGTGCCTCCTTTACTAGACTTCAAAATTCTAAGAAGTAGGAACCAAGTGTTCTCCTTTTCTATAACTTCCTTTATTTCAAATGCAGAACAATTTTAACCTAATCTCTCTGGGCCTAAAACTTCTATCTGTAAAACAAAGATGTTGGAGGCGTTAGACTGGAATTCAGTGGTTCTTGACTAGAGGTGTACATCAAAATCACTTGGGAGTTCAGCAAATGGTGCTGGGACAACTGTATATTTACATGGAAAGGGGTGAAGTTGGATCCCTACCTCACACCATAAACAAAAACTAATTCAAAATGAATTATAGACCTAAATGTAAAAGGTAAAACTATTAAACTCCGAAGAGAACAGAAGTAAGTCTTCATGACGTTGGAATAAGCAATGGTTTCTTAGATATGACACCCAAAACACAAGTTATAAAAGAAAAAATAAATTGGACCTCATCAATAATACAAACTTTTGTACTTCAAGGATATCATTAATGAAGTGAAAGGACACCTAACAAAAATGTGAAAAAGTTCTTGCAAATCATATTTAATAAGAGCCTAGTGTCCAGAATATATAAAGAAGTCTTACAAGTCAACAATTAAAAGGCAACCCAATTAAAAATGGCAAAGGACTTGACTAGACAGTTCTCCAAAAAAGATATTCACATGGCCAATATGCACATGAAAAGATGCTCAGCATCATTAGTCACTAGGGAAGTGCAAATCAAAATCACAGTGAGATACCACTTCACACTCACTAGCATGGCTATAGTCAAGATGAACAATAACAAGAGTTGACTAGAAAGTGGAGAAATTGGAACCCTCAGGTCTTCAGGCGAGAATGTACAATAGTTCAGCTTTTGTGGAAAAAAGTTTGCAGTCCTAAAAACCAGAGTCATTGTATGGCCCAGCAATTCTGTTCCTAGGGATAAATATGTAAGAAAACTGAAAACATCTCCACACAAAATTTGTACATAAACTTTCACGCAGCATTATTTCATAATAACTCCAGTGTCCATCAACTGATAAATGGATAAGCAAGTTGTAGTGTATCCATACAATAGAATATTCTTCAGCCATGAAAAGGAATGAACTACTGATACATGCTAGAACATGGATGGACCTTGAAAACGTTATGCTGAATGAAAGAAGTAAGTCACAAAGGGCCACATATTGTATCATTCCATTTATATGAAATGTTCAGAATAAACAACTTCATAGAGACAGAAAATGTTCATTAATGGTTACCAGTGACTAGGAGGTTGATTAGGGTGTTAGAATGGGGAGGGACTTTTAATTGGTATGAGGGTCTCTATGGGGTCCTGAAAGTATTCTGGAATTAGATAATGATGATGGTTGTGAACAACCTTGTGCATATACTAAACTGCACTGAATTGTACACTTTAAAAGGGTGACTTTATGGTATCTGAATTCTATCTTAATGAGGCTGTTATTGAAAAAATAAATCCCTTTGAGAGCCTTTATGAAATACACATGTAGTACCTACTGTCCTCCAATCTTGATTCAGATTCAGAAGGACTGGAAAGTATCTAGGATTCCACTTACAATACTCTTCTGTGACTTGACAAACCAAAAGTTGTACCAACAATGCACATACTTGGGTTATTCTGTAGCAAATGTGAAGTGTTTTTTAAATATCTAAGTATAGATGTGAAAATCTTTAAAAATTTTTTTTAATATTTGTGTGTGTGTGTGTGTGTGTGTGTGAAAGAGAGAGCACGAGATGGGGAGGGACCGAGAGAGAGGGGGACAGGGGATCTGAAGCAGGCTCTTCACTGACAGCAGCGAGCCAGATGTGGGCTTGCACTCACAAACTATGAGATCATGACATGAGCCGAAGTCAGATGCTCAACCGACTGAGCCACCCAGTCATCCCTAGATGTGAAAATCTAAGGGTACCTCTGCATGACTTGAAGAGGGAATGAAAGCAGAGGTGTTCTATAATTCTGCAACCAGGCAACAAGAAGGAGGAGAGGGAGGCATGTAAGACTGAACAGTAAACTAGGACTCCCAGGGAGAGTGAGAGAACAGAGCACTCTCTCCTGGGGTCAGAGTGCAAGATGTGGTCAGGTCTGGGGCAGGTCCCAGGGCAAGGACTGTGATGCAGATAGTAGGTATCATCATCACCTTCAGTGATGTCTGACACAGGGTTCTGGGTTGGGCACAGAAGGGTGAGACAGAGGGTCTGGTCTGCCTTCAAGGCACATATACCTGTAGTTTCATTTGGTTGGTGGCCAGAATATCTTTGGAGAGGTCCTGCAACTGAGTTTTCCCCCTAAGATATTTTCTTTTGAGACATAAAATCATTGGGCATAAATGTAAAAATAAAAAACTAGCCATATAATTCATTAATTCATTTATAATTCATTCTCCCCAATGTAGGGAGAGATGGACAGTAGGAAAAATTGTTTGCTTTCTAAGTTAGACGGTCATTTCAGACCCATAAGCAAGATCATCATAATAGCTGTATGTTACATCTTTTGGATGTAATGTTGGAGCTGATCTTAATGGTAGGGCTTTAGCAAAAGGACACATTTTTTCATTCTTACCTTAAAAATTAAACACCTCATAGTCACTCATATTTTAGGTACACTGTGATATTGCTATAAATAAAACCCAAAACTCAAGGATAAAAATAGAAAAATCATGTTGACTATGAAACTGAATTTTTATTGGCCATCTTGTTTTGTCATTTCATACGCTCTGCCAGTGTCTCAGCCTTGAGTCTATCTACTATCTTTGAAAGCTGGGTTTTTTCCCCCACACATTCAGAATCTTGTCTTTTTAAGTTTACTCATTTTGAGAGAGAGAGAGAGAGCATGTGCAAATGGTAAAGGGGCAGAGAGAGAGGATTAGAAAGAACCCCAGGCAGACACCATGATGTTAGCAGGGAGCTAGATGTGAGACTCAAACCCATGAACCATGAGATCATGACCTGAGCCTAAATCAGGAGTCAGATGCCCAGCTGACTGAGCCACCTGGGCATCCCTCAAAATCTTTTAAACAGTTCTTATGGAAACTAGGTGGACTACAGCTCGTATACATTTGTTTCCAACTGAGATGTTAAAATTGCACTGCTAATATGGAGACACTGAGCAAAAAAACCCCAAAGGCATGAACACTGTTAATTGGGAGATTAAAAAAAATAAAGCCATTGTTGTTAACAGAACATTTTCTAATAATAATAATCTTGGAAATGAAGCAGCGTTTGGGAAGAGCCCGCTAACTGAAAAGGCAACATATTATAATTTGTATAGTAAGAGTAAGAGAACACAAGTCTTATCCATCATCCTTTGCCCTTCTCAACAGAATAGCCTCCTGAGTGGTGTAAGTAGGTGTCTTTAAATGATAACGTACTAGAAAATAGTCCAGTGCTTTGTGGCTACAGCACTCAGAACTTTCCTGAGGCAGCTTTGCCTAAAAACCCTGTCTGTAAAATGATCGCAGTGGTTTTTTTCCTCTGATATTAGCATACATTTTTATTCTGTTAGATTCTTTAAATGATTCGTATATTTTACAATACTATAGAAATAAAATACACAATATGTAATAAGGATTATAACCAAATTGGGCAAAATAGCCTAGATCTGACATGATGATGTATTCCTCAATAAAGGCCATGTTATAACAGGAGGCATATTTTAATGACTGATGGGGTGGATGAACTGAGCTACCTTAAGCATATTTGGGTATAAAGAATGCCTTTGGAGCAGGATGGCATCATGATCACCAGCATTTATTGACCATCTCTTACATACATGCCAAGGTTTGTATCAGGAGGCTATGTTATTTCTAATCCTCCAAAAAGGCTTAAATGGTAGATAGTTCTGGTCCCATTTTTCAATAAGAAAACTGATGCTCAGAGTTTAAGCCCATGTCTGCTAGGATCCAGACCCCACATGGGTAAAATATGGCATAGTCCAGAAGTTGAAGGATGCTGGGTTCTAGTCTTGACTTTTCCATTGTGACATTGGGTGAGTCATTTCACCTCTGGATCCTTTTGTCCTTATTTGTACAATCAGGGACGTGGATTCTACAACTTCTGAATTCCTTCCAAATTTCAAAAGCCTGTGAGAATAAGGAATATTTAAAAGATTACTATTGAAGTACCCTATCAGTGTGTGTGTGTGTATATATATATATATATATATATATATATATATATATATATATAATTTACACATAAAATCTTGGTTGTTCAAAGTCATCAGGAAATGATTAATTATGAACTGCCAAGCACTGAACTTAAATTTTTAATTTCATGAATTCACATTTTTCTTGAGTGTGTCCAGTGCTTCCTTGGCCTTTTTGAGTGGCATGTACTTTGTGTAACTAGACTTTTGATGTGCGAGAGCATTGTGAACACCTCTTACTGGGGATGTGGGCAGAGGAGGGAGATCTGTACCACAACTCTCAGGAGCCAGCATGCCCCATTGTCTTATACCTGCACTTTTCCCTTCAAGTTACTGTGAAACCTGAGCAGTATCTAGGTTGCTTTCTACAAACTCTGAGTGCAAAATGAAAACAGCTGCTCCCTGAGAATTCTTCTTGCCCTTTGGAGAATTTCCTTCCCTGATGCTCTTCATATCACTTGAACGGAAGGAACCGTACAGAGCATACATTAGTAACTCCTGAATCACCTCAGTGATTTGCAGATACTCTAGTAATTGGGTCTCTTTCCTTAAATGAAGTCTCCAAATGTAAAACAGGAGAGGCTCTGGAGGGAAGAGACAAGGAAAAGAGCTTTCGAGGTCCTCTGATTTAGAGAATCAGGCCCAGAAGGTGCTGGAAGCTAGACCTCTGTTCACCTCCTCCCCTGCCCTTTCCAGGTGACCTTCACGGAACCCTGAGGGCTCTCAGGAACACAGATTTAAAGTGACTTCCTAGAACAAGGGCTGGGGTGGGAATTCCCAGGAAGATTGTCACCCCCTGCGTTTTTTCTGGTGCTTTGTTATTCATGGGACAGGAGAGACTATCTCTTTTGCTCAGAGTTGCTGGTGGACTGTGTGGGGTAAGAGACCGCAGATATTTTGTGATCAGATAACACATGCCTCTGCTGCCTTGCCTCCTGATTCAGTTTTCTTAAAGTTCTTCTTTGTTTTATTCACTCCCCAAAGTAAGCTTGCTCATTATAGAAAATTTGGAACTTCTACAGCAGAAGATTACTACCATAGCCTCACCATTCAAAGATAGTTAACTGTCAACACTCTGATCCTTCCAATCTTTTGTCTATACATAGGTTTAAAATGTTCTTATATAGTTGTGATTAAGATATATGTTAATATTGGGGAGCCTAGGTGGCTCAGTTGGTTAAGTGTCTGCCCTCAGCTCAGGTCATGATTTCACAGTTCATGAGTTCGAGCTCTGCGTCAGGCTCTGTGCTGACAGCTCAGAGCCTGGAATCTGCTTCAGATTCTGTGTCTCCCTCTCTTTCTGTCCCTCCCCCACTTGCTCTCTCTCTCTTAAAACTGAATAAAAGTTTTTAAAAAATGCTAAGATGATTTCACTTAACAAAATAATATACTTTTCATTGTTATTACAAATAGCATTTTAATAAGTAGTTTTAATGGAAGTAATGTCCATCAATCCCTGGTTATTGGACATCAACCTTAGGGATTTCTGCTATCATGAATAATCTGTCCATCTGTTTTAGGAGACACTGTACCCATCTTCCATTAAACTGCCTGGCAGGTAGTAGAGACTCAATGTATAGTCAGTCACTGGATTAATATTTCTACCTGTAGGTGTTTTTATATTTAACATTCGGGAAAGCAGAATTCCTGAGTCAAAGCAGTGGAAACATCTTTAATATAATAAACTTTATTCATTTAGACATCTTTTGTTGTTTACCAAGGCCGGTTTAAGTACTGGAGTATCTCCCAATCCCCGGAAGGAGAATGCATGTACGCCTGGGATAAAGCTAGAAGAGGGAACTTGAATGACATTAATACTCAGTACTGCATAATTTATGTCCTCCCTCTGTGTGTATATCTTTTATTTTTCTTGTTTGTCTGAAGAAAGACCTGCTCTGCTTTTCTTGTCCCCATGTCAGAAAGCATGACTGGTGGATGCATGTGGTAGAAGAGGCAGAATGGTTGAGTTGGGGGACTACCCAGAGGGCGTCTGCTACTTTGGCCTTTTAAAATACGTGAATGGAAACGTCTTCTGTGTTTTTTTTTGTTTGTTTGTTTGTTTGTTTTGTTTTGTTTTTAACCCAGCAGTATCCATTTAGGAAGTCTCTTGCATTGTCTGAGTTTGTAAATTTTAGATACTCAAGTCTATCCATCTTTTATAATTTCTTTCATCCGTGCCATGCTTAAAAGTAGCCTTTCCCGATTAAAGATTATAGTAATATTTTTCTGTATTTCCTCAGATATACCTTCATGGCTTTATTTTTTATTTTAAAATCTTTAATCCAACTGAAGTTTATTTCATGACATGTTACGAAGTAAAAATATAAATTTATAATTCCAGAACATTTCTATCGCCTCAAAAGAGCCTCAATACTAATTGGTAGTCACTCTGCATTTTTCCTTCCCTTAAGTCCGGCAGCCACCAATCTTCTTTCTGTCTGTATGGATTTGCCTATTCTGAACATTTCATAAAAATGGAATAATGCAATATATGGCTTTTTGCATCTGGCTTCTTTCACTTAATGTGATGTTTTCAAGACTTATTCATGTTGTAGCACGTGTCAGTATTTCATTTCTTTTTATGAGTGAACAGTATTCTATTGTATGAATATACTATCTTTTGTTCATTTATTCATTGATCCATTTAGCTGGTGGACATTTGGGCTGTTTCTGTACTCTTTGGCTATAATGAAATAATGCTGCTATGTATGTTTGTTTACAAATTTTTGTAAGGATATATGTTTTCAATTTCTCTTGGGTGTGGAATTGCTGGCAATTCTATATTTAACATTTTGAGGAACTGTCAAACTATTCTTCAAAGTAAGCAAACCATTTAACATTCCCACCAGCAGTACGTGAGAGTTCCAAGTTCTCTGCATCCTTCCCACCCTTGTTTTCATTGGTCTTTTTGATTATAGCCATCCTGGTGAGTGGGAAGGGGTGTCTCATCCTGATTTTGACCTGAATTTCCCTAATGACTAATAATGTTGAGCCTCTTTTCATGGGCTTATTGGCCATGTGTACATCTTCTTTGGAGAAATGTCTATTCAAATCCTTTGCTCACTTTTAAATTGAGGTGGGTTTTTTTTTTTGTCTTTTTATTTGAATTGTAAGATTTATTTCTCATACTAGTTATTAATATCTTTTTCCTGTCTTCTCTCTTTTCTGGTGCCCTTTTCACTGTGAGTGAGTTTATTAGATATTGAGGATATTAATCCTTTTTTTCTTATTTATTGTAAATATTTTCTCCAGCTCATTTTTTTCTTTTTTTTTCCACCCTAAAAATTCAGCATAGTACAGTGTATCAATCTTTTTCTTTTTTGGCTTATTCCATTGCATTTACAAGACCTCCTCTTTTCTCACTCTCCCTCCCACCACTCTTGCCTCCAGGTCAGGTCAGTTTTCTCTTTTATATCCCTCTGGCTTATTTGTTGTTTAATTTTTGACACTTAAGTCTTCAGTTCATTTGTAGTTTATTTTCATATATGGTGTGATACAAAGATTTGATTGCTTCCCTACTGCCACTTCACCTTATTCCTATAGAGTTCATTCATTTCATATTACCTTTCCTGTTGCTGGTTTTACATACATTAATTCTCATATAATAAGATTTATTTCTCTGTTATCTATTCTGCATTTAGCTTCTTCCTTATTTTAATAACTATAGCTTTATGTTATGTTTTAGTATATGGCATATCTTGTCATCTTTTTACCCATTAGTTTATAGATCGTTTTTTTCTCACTAGAATTTTATACCGTAGGTATATTGGACTCATTTAAAATTTTTTTTTTTTAACATTTATTTATTTTTGAGACAGAGAGAGACAGAGCATGAACGGGGGAGGGGCAGAGAGAGAGGGAGACACAGAATCGGAAACAGGCTCCAGGCTCCGAGCCATCAGCCCAGAGCCTGACGCGGGGCTCGAACTCACAGACCGCGAGATCGTGACCTGGCTGAAGTCGGACGCTTATCCGACTGCGCCACCCAGGCGCCCTATTAGACTCATTTTAAATATCCTCCAAAAATACATGTTTGCATTGTGTCAGACCTGTCAACAAACTTGAGACTAACGTGTGTCTTACAGTATTTAGTTATCCACCCAACAACTGGACATGTTCTACTTATTCAAGACTTCCTGAATAAATCAAAAATTAGCAAGTAATAATAAAATAATAATAATTTTTGTTTTTTATAGGTTCATGCGTGGTTGGTTAGAGTTATTTCTTGATACTGTGTTTCATATTTTCATACTTCTGTGGATGCAATGTTTCTCTGTTATATTTTAAACTAGTGTTTCTAGTGTATACAAAAGATACCAATTACCTCGTATTCACCAATTTTATGCTTATTTTTTACAGAATGCTTATTAATTCAGGGAATCACTTATTTGATTTTTCTTCTTTTGGTGGTGATGGTATTGTTTCCCTTTGAACAGAAGTAAAAATTGTTTCTAGGGGTGCCTGGGTGGCTCAGTCAGTTAAGCATCTCACTTTGGCTCAGGTCATGATCTCACGGTTTGTGGGTTCGAGCCCCATGTTGGGCTCTATGCTGACACCTCGAAGCCTGGAGCCTACTTCAGATTCTGTGTCTCCCTCTGTCTCTCTGCCCCTCCCCCACCCACACTCTATCTCTCCAAAAATAAATAAAAACATTTAAAAAATTGTTTTCAAACTTTTTTTTCCTCTCCTCCTAATACCTTTCCGTTCAGTTGTTTCTTATTTGTTCTGGATTCAGAACCAGTTTGGAGGTCTCATAGTTACGTAAGTTAGGTTCTGGATCTGTTCTATCGTGAATTTAAAAGAGTGATTCTCATGTTTTGCTTTGATTGGCAAGTATGTGAATTGTATTCTCTAATAAAGGGAGTATACTACTTTTCTGTGGCTGTTGTAACAAATTACCATACAGTTTTGGAGGATGGAAGGCCAAAATTTATCTGTTTTCAGAGATCTAGGGGAGAATCTGATCTCTGTCTTCCAGTTTTTGGTGGCTGTCCAGCATTCCTGGGCATTCTTGGCTGGTGGCCTCTTCAGTCTTTTGTCTTCACCTCCCCTTCTCCTCTTGTGTTTTTGTCAGGTCTCTCTGTGCCTCATTATGATAAGGACAGTTGTCATTGGATTTACGGTCCATTGGGATCATCTAGGCTGGTCTCTATCTCAATCCTTGACTTACATCTATAAAGACACTTTCCAAATAAGGTCATATTCACAGGTGCTGGAGGTTAGGATGTGGCCATATCTTGTTAGGGGACACCATGCACCCTACTACAGAAGCCATGCTTTAATTGCCAGTACATAGACTCTGTCTCTTGTTTGTAGTTTTTGATAATTCTCTCTATGTATTTGTCTTTCTGTATTTTCTACATGGTATATAAAATGTTACATTTTGCACATGGTTTTAATTTGGTTAAATGTATATTTTCCAAGTAATCATGGGATTTCCTTTGACAGTACCATGGCAAGAGAATGGCCTTGTCATTTTTCCATGTATTCTACAACTTAGTAAAAGTGCTGTGACATACTGATTTTCTTAAAAATGATTCATTGAAGTCTAGTGGTGATGTGGTGAAGGTAGAAATGCAGATGTACTGTTGCTCCTGTGATGTGATGTGCATCTGTTTGGTGAAAGAAAACCCTCTATCATTTCATTATTACATAATGCAGAACAGCATTATGTAAGTCATTCTCTACAAAGGATATTCATTTCAGAGGGTTTGGGTTTTGATCTAAGGAAATTGCTTTCATGATCCTGAAGATAAACACATTTAGTAACCTTGTAAAATTAACATTTTGTAGAGCTTTGAATTTTTTCAATACAAGAATTTACTTGTATTTATTTTAGTTTTGATATATTGATAAATAACCACAGGGTACCAGTTCCTCCTTAGTTTTGATAGCGTGGCCATTGTGTTCATTATGAAGCTCGTGGGGGTAAAAATAGAGCCTTTAAAGTGTATATTTATCCTTACCTAACTTTTATATATTTTTCTCTAAAAAATACTCCAGGAATCTCTCATGTTGCCTTTTTATAACCACACGCAGTTTTCTCCCTTCCCCTAACACATCCGGCTAATCTATCCTCTGTCTCTAAAATTTTATCATTTCAAAGTGTTATATAAACAGGATCAAGGATTCAGTACAGAATGAACCTTTTGGGGTTGGCTTATTTCACTCAACATAATTTCCTAGAGATCCATCCAGGTTGTTGCTTATATCAATTGTTTGTTCCTCTTTATTACTGAATAATATTCCATGGTATGGATAGATCACAGTTTGTGTGTGTGTGTGTGTGTGTGTGTGTGTGTGTGTGTGTGTGTGTGTGTTTAACTCACCTGTTGAGGAAAATCTGGGCTGATTCTGATTTGGGGGGGGCTATTATAATAAAACTGCTGTTAACATTTGTATACAGGTTTTTGTGTGAATATGAATTTTCATTTCACTGGGATAAATGCCCAAGAGTGTATGGTAATTGCATGCTTCATTTTATAAAAAACTGCCAGACTGTTTTTTAGAGTATCTCTACCATATCACATTTCCAGCGGCAATGTATGAGTGATCCACTTTTCCCACATCCTTTCTAAAATTTGATGTTGTCACCAAATAGGTATGTAATTGAAAGATATGCAGTGATAGCTCATTGTGGTTTTAATTTGCATTTCCCTGAGGTCTAATGATGTTGGACATCTTTTCATATGCTTACTAACCATCTGAATATCACCTTCAATGAAATATCTGGTTTTTGCCCATTTTTAACTTGGATTGTTTGGGTTTTTTGCTATTGACTTTGAAGAGTATGTTATATATTCTAGGCTTTTGTCAGATGAGTGGTTTGCAGATATTTTCTTACAAACTGTAGCTGGTCTTTTCATCCTCTTAACAGGGTCTTGGGCAGAGCAAAAGTTTTTAATTTTGATATTGTCCAATTTGTCAGTATTTCCTTTGGTGAATTGTCCCTTTGGTGTCAAGTCTAAGAAATCCTTCCCTAGATCCTGAAGATTTTCCCTTTTTTTCCTCTAAAGATTTTATAGTTTTACATGCAGTGTCTGATTTATTTTGAATTATTTTTTGTATAAGGTATGAGGTTTAGATCCAGGCTCATTTTTTTCTGATGGATATCCAGTTATCCAGTTGTTCAAAAAGCTATCCCTCTTTCATTGAATTGCCTTTGCTGCTTTGTCGAAAATGAGTTAAACCTATTTGTGTGGGTCTAATACTGATTCCACTGATAGTTGCTAATACCATAGTTTGGATTAGTGTAGCTATATAATAGGTCTTAAAATCTTGTAGACTGACTCCTCCCATTTTATTCTCTTGTTTTTCAGAGTTGATTTAGCTATTCTAATTCCTTTGCCTTTGCGTGTATACTTTAGAACAATTTTGTTCATTTTAAGTAGGCTCCATGCCCAGCATAGAGCCCAACATGGGGCTTGAACTCACCACCCTGAGATCAAGACCTGAGCTGAGATTGAAAGTCAGGTGCTTAACTGACTAAGTCACCCAGGTGCCCATAGAATAGTTTTGTTTGTATATACAAAAGTCTTGTGGGGATTTTGATTAGTGGTAATTCTTCCTTAGATGTTTGGTAGAAGTGTGCAGTGAATCCTTCTCGCCCTGTAGATTTATCTTTTGGAAGCTTTTAAATTAGATGTTCAATTTTTAAAAATGGTAATAGGCTATTCAGATTGACTGTTTCATTTTCACTGAGTTTTGATAACTTGTGATTTTGTAGGTATTGGTCCATTTCTTCTGAGTTATCAAATTTCTGAGCATAAAGTTATTCATCATATTCCCTTATTATCTTATTAATGACTGTGGGATCTGTAATGATACTGCCTATTTCATTTATGATAATTTTTTTGTTTTCTTTTTATTCTTTTTATTCTTGCCAGAAGTTTGTCAATTTTATTGAAACTTCTCCCCACCCTCCACACTGAACCAGCCTTTTGTTTTTTTGCTTTCTTCTTTTGTTTTTCTATTTTCAATTTTATTAATTTCTGCTCCTATCTTTATTACTTCCTTTTGCTTGCTTTGTGCTGCTTTTACTCTCTTTTTTTCCCTTCTAGTTTCTTGAGGTAGGAAGTTAGGTTATTGATTTGATATCATTCTGCATTCTTCATATAAGCATTTTTAGTGCTATATGTTTGCTTCTCAGCCACTGCTATAGCTGTGTCCACATGTTTGATATGTTGTGCTTTCATTTTCACTTAGTTCTATATATTTTTAAATTTCCTTTGAGGTGTTTTTTTGCACATTGATTATTTAGAAATGTTTTATTTCCACATAATTATTCTTTTCTCGTTTGATTTCATTATGGTAGCGAACACACTTGTGTGATTACAGTTACTTTAAATTTTTTGCAACATGGTTTATGGCCCAACATAAGGTCTCTTCTGATGAGTGTTCCATGAGTGCTTAAAAATAATTTATATTTTACTGAGATTGTTTAGTGTGCTGTATATGTCAGTAAGATCCTCTTAGGTTGTGTTGCTCAGATCTTCTCTATCCCTGCTGATTTTTTTATCCAGTAGTCCTCAGTTACTGAGAGGGGGATTGCAGTCCCTAACTATAAATGAGGACTTAACCTGTTTCTCTTTTCAGCTTCATCAGCTTCTGCTTCATGCATTTTGAGGCTCTGTTGTTCAGTGCATACTAACATTTATATTCAAGTTTACATTATGTTAAACGTATCAAGAACTGAAGTTCTAGCTATTATTAATTATCTATTTAGACTGCCTTTATGGAGTCACAGAGTAAGCCAACTAGAAACAAATTTAAAAATGTAACTTTCCAGCATAAGTAATATAGCAACTATTCTTCTAAAAGATTGCTTTTAACACTTTTCTTACATGTAGAGAATTGGTGGTGCTTTATTATTTTAACATCTTTTTTTATATTACAGTAAATAAAATATGTGATTTATAATTACATAATAAACTGGGCAACTTATATCATCAGTAAAAAAGGCTTCCAAATAATACTGCAATCGTGAAATGTGATCCTTATAAATAAGTTTTTAAAAGATAGAACCAAAATAAACTTCAGATTTTATCAAATGGAGTCTCTTAGACTTAATATCTTGAGGAGATTTTGAGGAACACCTCAAAGGTTTGATCCTTGGCTAAATTATTATTTTCTTCATGAAATCTACATATGGCACATCTACCTTTCTTGTATTTGTCACATTCTGATTTGTGTTATACTTATTTACATGTGTGCTTATTTCAACAGTGTACTGTAGTCATTCCTATGGAACCAGATATGCAATGTGCTGGTTTTAAAAATCTCTGATCTTCTTCCCTTCAGGTCAGCTTAATTCCCTCCCCTTGAATGTGGGCTGGGCTTAGTGACTGGTTCCTGATGAACAGACTAAGGCAGAAGTGATGGTGTGTACTGTAGACCTGGTCATACACAGCACTGTGGCTTTCTCCTTGTCCTCTGCCCGATCAGCCATTCTGAGGGAAGTCAGCTGCCTTGTCATGAGGGCATTCAAGGAGCCCTATGGAACAGTGTATGTGGTGGGGAATTGAGGTACTCCAGACAACAGCCATGTGAGTGAGCCACCTTGAAAGTGGCTCAATCCAGCCCAGTCAAGCAGATGACTGCATCCCTGGTCAACATCTTGACGGCAGCCTCATGTGAGCCCCTGAGCTAGAACCACTCAGCAAAACCGCTCCTGGATTCCTGACCTGCATGAAATAATAAATGTTTGTTGTCCTAAGTCACTATATTTTATTATGTAGCAGTAGATAACCAAGGCACATAGCATTTTGTAGCATGTTGCTTTGCATATAGTATGTACTAAAAAAATATTTACTAATTTCAGGGCACCTGGGTGGCTCCAGTTGGTTGAGCATCTGACTTTGGCTCTGGTCATGATCTCACAGTTCATGAGTTCGAGCCCTGCATTGGGCTCTGTGCTGACAGCTTAGAGTCCAGAGCCTGCTTCGGATTCTGCTGTGTCTCCTTCTCTCTCTGCCTTTCCCCCTCTTATTCTCTCTCTCTCTCTCTCTCTCTCTCTCTCTCTCTCTCTCTCTCTCTCTCCCCCTCTCAAAAATAAATAAACATTAAAAAAATATATTTACTAATTTCTTCAAGAGGCATTTATTTGAATTAGGCATTTATGTGTTTTCAGACACTTTTCTGTAACCCTAACCCTTTTATTCCTCCTTGAACCTCTTTCTAGGTCTGACCTTGTCGACTCCTAGCTCTTTGCTATCCCCACTGTTTGAGATCCCCATTTACCTTGACATGGCTAATCTCATGTCTGAGATTGCAGTGTTCGAGTGTTGTGATTTTGGAGAGGAGGCAGTCTGGGGTGATGGAAAAGCCCAGTGTGTCCCCCTGGTGTGTATACCTGAGAAGGAGTACAGATTAGGAAAGTGCAGGGCTTGAGAAGCCAGTGGTGAATGTTGACGTCCTACCTGCCACAGGTGGGCATTGGGCAGGAGAAGAAGTCTGTGAGCTGGCATTCTCTGCTGTTTTATAATAGTGAAAATAGATTATAAGTACATTTTATTTTGAAGTTTGCCATTTAAATGTAATGCTTTGTCATTATTTTTACCTTACTTATTACGTATTTATTCTTGTCACTCGCCAAGGTTGTCATCTCCTTACATATCTGCTCTAGTCTTGGGAGTCTTCTGTGTTTCCTTTGCTGTCTCTGGGGCTTCCATTCCTCTGGAATGCCTGAGGAGACCAATTAGACCTAGCTGGAAAATCCATCTTTGAATAGATTCCGGGATGTGTTTAGAGTTTAGGGGAGCGGGAGGGGAAGGAGACACATCCTGACCTATATTGTCTCTTTGTTCTTATGTGTTATAGCTTTCTTATCTTTAGTGTCATTTTAGGATTTAGGAAAAGAGATAAATATGTGTGGAAGCTCTCATGTTTAATTGTAAGGCCTTCTGAAAACATTGAAAACTGAATCTAAAAAATGTCTTATGTTAAAGACTAGCTTAACATAAATTTTTTGAAGATTTTGGAGTATCAGTTTTGGTCAGCTTTTGGTTATCTTCCTCACCTAGCAATAGCCTTTGACACAGTTCACAATTAATCAGTCCCTTCTTGAAATGTTTTCTTCACTTGGCTTCTAAGACACCTCCTGTATCTTAGTGGTGGTCACTTACTCTCAGTTGCCTTTACTCCTTCTCCCTAACCTGTCAACATTGGCATGCCCCAAGCTTGGTTTTGGTTCTCTTCTCTGCATTTACACCAACTCTTTTGTGAGCTCATGCACCACTGGCTTAAGGCGTCTTAAATTGATGATCATCAATGCTTCCAACCTGGCCCTCTTCCCTAAAGTCCATATTCACATCTCCAACTGCTGACTCAACACTCCTATATGGATGTCTAACATGGGACTCACTTATAATGTGTCCAAGACTAGCTCCTGATATCAGTCTTCAAAATCTGCTTTTTCTAGTCTTTATGATCTTATTTTATGGCATTTCCATCCTTCCAGTTGCACATATCACAAGTCTCGGCATTAACCTTGACTCCTCTTTTTCTCTGTACTCTGTATCCAGTCTGTCAGCACACCCTGTCAGCCTTACCTTCAGACTACATCTGGAATTCACAGACAGCACCTCCAGCCATGCTGCCTAGTCCAGACCAGCAGACCTCATCTTTAGGCTTCATTAGGTGCCTTCCTGCCTCCACCCTTGCCCTCTCACTTCATTGTCTGCATACGGCAGAGTGTTCTGTTAAAACAATTGCTCCATTTCACTTCCTGTTCACATTCCTCCAGTGGCTGCCATTTCACATAGGAAAAAAAAGCCTCTGAGGCCCAGTGTGACCCACCCGCCCTGCTATAGTTCCTTTACTTCCTTGACATGCTTCCCTTTAACTCTGCTCCAGTATGCTGGCCTCCTTGCTGTTCCTCAGACACACCAAGGCCTCTCCCATCTCAGAGACCCTGCAGTTGGCATCCCTTCTGCCTGGAAGGTCTTCCTCAGATGTGTACATGGCTCACTCCCTGCGCTCTCATAATGAGACCTTTCTGAACCCACAAAATGAACTGTCCTCTGCCTTTCCTAAAGATTCCCTATCCTTCTTCACTTGATTTTTCTCCCTAGCACTTTCTACCATTTAACGTGTGTTTTTCTTACTTATTGTATTTGTTTCTGTCTTTCTCCACTGCAGTGGAAGCTTGTGGGGGAAGGGCTTTTTGTCTGCTGAGGGCTTCTTAACTGCTGAGTCCCCAACATATAGAACATGATAGATACTCAGTAATTGAATCTGGCCTAGAAAAGAACTTTTTTCATCTTCAGAATGGTTGCTTAACTCTTCTGACCTTACATTGATAAAAAAAAAATAAGAACAGTAAATACCAAATAGCAAGTCAAAATTAAAAATGGAAGCAAAGAATAATTCAGCAAAAGCAATAAGCAGATATTTATTGAGTGCCTGTGTGCAATCTCATATGTGAGCCCGTTTAATCCTCAACACACCAACTTGTAAAAAGCAGTGATTTTCATTTTTATTGATAAGCAACTGATGCCCACGGTCAGGATATATCTGGCAAAGCAAGGACCATTATGCAACTTTGCTTGTCTCAAACCACAGATTAATTTAGCATTTCAGAAGTGATATTTTCTTCTCACATGCAGAGAAGAAATGTGTAACTTAAGAAAACATCATTCTTGTTGCTTGGGCAGCAGGTGTTAAGGGACCCGCAAAATGGTCCTTCTATATTTCTTCATCAAAGATTTGCACTTCTGATCATAACATTCATTCTTCCTTGTATACTTACATATGGAAGTTCTCCCTTGCCCAAATTTTCACCCCTTCTCAAAATAAAAAAGTTTAACTTGAGCTTCCTAGTTAAAATTTTACCAGCAGATGAAAACACCTTTCTCTATCCCACCACCTCAGGAAATGCCCCTAGTTATGAGAATTCTTCATAGGTCTCCAGGCTTTGGAAATCCCATTTATGGCGTTGAACCCAACTTTCTTATGTGTCACACTTCAAGAAATCAGAAGACAGAGACCACAAACTCAAATTTGATTCTCAGCCACATCAGCTATGGTCAAGAAGGATATAGATTATGGGGCACCTGGCTGGCTCAGTCAGTTAAACGTCTGACTTTGGCTCAGGTCATGATCTCACAGTTTGTGGGTTCAAGCCCCACGTGGGGCTCTGTGCTGACAGCTCAGAGCCTGGAGCCTGCTTCAGATTCTGTGTCTCCCTCTCTCTCTGCCTCTCCTGCCACTTGTGCTCTATCTCTGTCTGTCTCTCAAAAATAAATAAACGTTAAAAAATTTTTAATTGAAAAAAGAAGGATATAGATTATATTTTTGGTGATAACTTTTACTTTCCCAATGGCTTACAGTCATTTAAAATTAGTAAGGGAGAAGAAGGGCTACAGTTTTGAGCTTTTTAAAATCTTGAGAATTTACTGATCCTGCTACTTCTTGCTGGCAAGTTGAGAGACAAGTCAGGACTTCACAGCTTGTACACGACAAAACTTCACTAAGTCAGACTAATTGAGCACAGAGAAAGTTGGAATTAGTCAAAAGTAAAATTATAGCATGTAAAGAAATGCAGCCTTTTAATATTTTGCTTATACTGTAACTCCCATTAAATAGTACCTAAGTGTTGCAAAGTATAGGTCCCAAAGGGTGGGCCTCCTTTTAATGAGTAGTTAAGAATCATTTTTAATCAGCAGGTTGTTTGTACACAAGTATAAATTATTTTCAGTGGGTTAAATATTTTTGCTGAAATATTTTCCCCCTGCCCTTCTGCTTGGTAAGCTTTTTGTCGTAGATTAGCCAAACTCAACTTCAGACTACATTGGAATGCTGGCTTGGTGCCCTACCACCACGTTTAAGGCCCAGCCTTCTAGGCAAGTGGGGAGGGGATAAGACTCCATCCCCTTGTCAGCCTTATGCAGTCACATTCCCCTCTTGTGAGTTCTTCTTGCTGCTCTTGGGAAATGTCAATGTCCTATTTTTAGAGGAGCAGTCCTCAGACTGGTGGTACCCTTTGAAACATACTTCAAGGACTTTGCAATATAGGAACTCTGATTCTGAGGTTAGCGATTTTCTGTTTAAGATAGTCACACTTCCACCAAGTTCTCTCCTAGGAACACCTTCCCCCCCAAACCTCCATCCAAGTTTTCCTTTTCTCTGCTTGCTTAGTTCCCTCTCTGTGTTCTTAGCCCTTGCTCTACTGGTTCTCCTTTTATTTGTCTCCCTCTCTAGACTGCAGATTCTTTGAAGACAGAGACCTTCCTTTTATTCTTTCTCATATTCCAGATGGCACCGTGAGTGACATCTAATAAGGAAATAATTAATGAATTATGGAGAAGAATGCTTTGTATTTACAGCAGGGTGCAGCTTTACTCCACAGCATTGGAGTGGAAAAACTGGAAAAGTTTGGGACTATTCATACTGCAGCCTTCCTATTGTGGGGTTTGCCCCTCCAACTCCTGTCTCTTCCTTTCCTGGAAAGGGAAAAGTGAGGAGACTATATACAGTTTTAATTTCTGAACCAAGAGTGAAATGGGGACATGGCAGAGGAGGAGGAAGAGATGGAGACCAGCCCATGTATCTGCTCTCCAAAACTTCCCTCTCTGGTCCTCTGGAATGAACGTAATCAGGTCAAGGGATGACCAGAGCCAGTAAGAGGGGCAATCCTACTCTGAGGGCTTTCTAGAATAACTCTTTTACATTTCACGCTAGGGTGACTAGTTATTCTAGGGCTTTCTAGAATAACTCTTTTGCATTTCACACTACGGTGACTAGATGTCTTCTGTTGCCCAGTGTCCCGATTCTAGCACTGAAAACCCTTTGTCACAGGAAACCACTCCCTGGCTTTTGGTGATGGGCACTGAAGGTTGAGGGAAAAGTATGAAACCCGTGAGGTGGCCTCCAAATAGGGGCCAGAAGCAGGGGCGCTTTACTGCCAAAATGTACTGCATAGATGATCTACTCTCTGTAGTTGCTGTCACCCTTTTTACTCTAACACTCATGGTATCTGTGATTTACAGTTCATAGTAATGGATGATCATCCATTGTTGCATCACTCCGAGCAAGGAGATTTAAGTGTGTAATTAAGGATGTTGTAATCATGAGTGTTAAGAATATGGCTTTGACATGGCCCATTGATTAACTGTTGTGCTTTAAGATAGTGCTTGTTAAAATGTTAACATTGTGAATATTCTGATCATGTCTTCAAAGAATTCAGATAATTAACGATTACAATAGCAATGCCAGCATGGCCCACATCTCATTGAAAAAGAAAGCTAAATGACTGGTGTTTTACTGACAGATGGAAGGACGCATTCAACTGGATTGGGGAGTCAAGTCAGCAAAACAGGGCATGCTACACAATACACAGAATGGACATTGGAACTGGGCATGGAGAAGGTGATGTGAAGGCACATTTGGAAGCTGAATCCCACCAGTTTGAGCTGAGATCTGCGAGTACTTCTAAAACAATGAAAAGTTTTCTCATCTCCCCAAAAGAGATCAATAATCAGTTGGAAATTGCTGCTGCTGAACAATCTTAGACATACCACACGAATGAATATGCATTATGGTTTTATTCCCTGTTGCTATATGCAGCTTACATTTTCTGATTCACAGGTTACAGTAATGCACCCTTGTGGGCAAACAAGGAAACCTAAATGCCAGATACGTTTGCCCCTTATGGTATAGAGCTAATTCTCTCAGGTCTCTGCAACCATCCTGCTGTCCGTAGCACATCAGATCAAATGTTCTGCTCAGCTGTATTTTGATTTAAAATTAAACTTTTGAATCATCTTCTTGATTTGTGTGAAGATTTTAATGAAATCTGAAGACAACAAAAAAGGCACAAAGATTGTTGACATCTCATTCTACTTTGCTTACTGTTTGCAGATCCAGGATAGTTCAAATGTAAATTTTGGAAGTTCCATTCAATCTACAAACTTCTCACCAAAGAAACTCAAATGATCTTACCTATTAAATGCCTACATGCCTCATACATATACTCTTTAAAAAAAAAGCATTTAAAAACAGAAGCAGTGTGATTATTTACCTATGAAATTGAGGCTTTCATAATCCAAGTTTTGGGTCACTTTTCCATTTCCTCAAAATGTGCAGAAGCATTTAATGAGATGTTTGAATTTATAGAAATGCAGGGAGAGAGCCTCCTAAGCATCTTTGCCTTACAAGATGATTGTCATTGTTGTCAGTATAAAATGATACTAACGAATTGGCCGGGTGTAAAATCGTATTTTCAAGTGTTGTAGGACAAAAGGAATGTCCTTCTCTAATTTGGAGTAACACTGAAGATGAGAATGGAGGGAAAAGGACAGTAAAACAGACATTTATATGCTGTTTCTTCAGAAGTTTTTAGTGATCTTTGATGAAGCCCTAAGAAGCCTATGAAAGGATAAAGTGACTGAATCTGAGTCATTTGGTGTTATATATAGGTTGTGGCAAAAACTCATATGGTAATAAAATGACTCCTTTTTGGAAATGACTGTTTCAATTTTTTTTAATTATTGGAAAAGGGAAAAAATGTCATTAGAAAAGAGTCACAAAAAATATTTTGCAAACTACGTATCCAACAAAGTCCTTATATCTAGGCTATATAAAGAACTCTCAAAACGCAAGAGTAAAATAAATAAATAAATAAAAATCCTGTTAGAAAATGGACAAAAGACATAGACATTTCCCTGTAGGAGATATACAGGTGAATTTCTCATTAGCCATTAGAGCAAGGCAAATTAAGATTACAATGAGATACAATTACACACCTACCAGAATGGCCAAAATGAAACACAGTGAGAACGCCATATGCTGGCAAGGAAGCAAACTGCATTACTCATACATTGTTGGTTGGAATGTAAAATGGTACAGCTACTCTGAAAAATATTTCTACAGTTCTTCTCACCCCCCCCCCCAATAGGATTTACCATTGGACCCCGCATTTGAATTTTTGGGCATTTGTCCCAGAGAAATGAAAAGTTATTTTCAGGCAGGGATTTGTACACAAATATTCAAAGTAGTTTTATTCATGCTATTCCCAAGTTGGAAAGTACTCAAATGTCCTTCAATGGATAATAGTTAAACTATGATACCTCCATAAGGTGGAATAAGGAAGGAATTAGTATTAGTATTAGTATTAGTATTAGTATTAGTATTAGTATTATTTTTACAAAGGAATGAATTAATGATACCTGCAACAACTAGTATAAACCCTAAGGAAAACATGCTGAGTGAGCAAAACCAATTCCAAAAGGTTATATACTGTATGACTCCATTTATGTAACATTCATGAAGTAATATAATTATAGAGATGGGGAACAGATTATTAGTTGCCAGGGGTTAGAGATTGGTGGGAGAGGGAACATAAGAGATTCTTGTGGTGAAAATACAGTTGAGTATCTTGGTGGTGGTGGTTGTGGCTATATAAGACCACAGCGATCAAGTTGCATAGAGCTACACGCACATGCACAACACAAGCCCTTATATAACTGGCGAAGTCTGAACAGTCTTTGGAAAGCACCACTGTCAATTTCTTGGTTTCCATATTGTATTAGAGTTGTGTAAGATGCTAGCATCAGGGAGCTGGGTGAAGGGAGCATGGGATTTCCCTGAACATTTCTTTGCATGTTCTTGTGACTCTACAATTACTTTAAAATAAAGTTTTATAAAATAGATATTTTAGACAGGGATAGCCTATGTGATGAACTTATAGGTGCAAACAACCTGATTAACAAGCCTTTAGGTACAATGTGGATGGATGTTTTTGGAGAGGTGGGAATGAATTCCCACAAGTCTAAAAACCTGTCCTTGCTAGTAAATGAAATCCTAAGCATTCCACCCTCAAATGGTTTTGTTGAGAGGATATTTAGCTTAATGTCCTTACATTGGGCTGACACCAGGGATCCGTGTCACGTGGGTTTGAGCTGAACAGAGCTGCAAGTCAAAGCGAATTTTACATATGACTATTCAGTTTTGCAAGCACATAAACAAAGGATGTCTAAACTGCTACAGGTGGTTCAGACAAGTGTTATTGAAAAAGGAAACAGAAAGAATAAAAATATCCTATTGTATCATGGCACTGAAAGAAGCAGGGCATTATTATTTTTGTGGGCGGTGGTAGTTAAATGTATCTGTTTAGCCCTGTTGTATTTATATTTTCCTTTTAAGGAGTCTTAAATTTATATATCTTAAAAATATACAATATAAAGCCTACAAAATTTAAATACCCAATAAATATTTTTTAAGAGTTAAATTGTTATATCAGAGGACAGAAAAACATAAAATCTTGTTACATTTTTCTAATACATTGTTCAAATAGTTCTATTAATTACTACTGATTGCCACTATTAACTGGTTCTTCTGTTGTTTTGTTAACATTTATGCACAGAGAAGGAAATAATGCAGAATAATATATAATCTCCATCCACATAAAATATTTTTTATGTTAAAGCAATCACACATGTTTATAATTACTTACTATATATTATAAAGTCTTTTGTCTGTTATTTCTGTCTCAGATTCACTCTGTAAAAGTAGGTCACCGCAGGCATAACTTCTCTTTACAACAGAGGAAGAAGCAACATTAAGTGCAGCCAGAACTGTATTTCTCTTGAGGTGGGAGGGGGAGGGTAAAAAATACCGAATTGCTCAACTATTTATCTGCTCCTCCTGACCCATGTATGTGGATTGGGTTTTCCCCTTCATAAGAGAGCATTCTGCTTTGAGTACCACAGTTTAAATGTGTTCCTGGGTAGTGTGAACATGGCATCATACCTACCAAAGACAAGAGAGAGAGTAAAGGAGTATGAAGTTAAACAAATAAACCTGGAAGGATTTTAAAAGAAGTGGTTTCTGGCACATAGTAAGAGTTCTAAAAATACTTGTTGAATAGGTGAAAACTGCGCTAATGAACAAGTGAGTGAAAAGTATGCTAAGTGTTGCTAAATTTTCTAGTCCAGCCAATGGCAGATACTATCTCTACAAAAGGAATTATGAGAACACAGATTAAAAATCTTATGGGCGTCTGTCACATTTTTTAGTTGACTTACATTGATTACATGCATAAGAATATCATGTTTTATGCTATTTTAGGCACGAGTTCCTTGCTGTGTTCAGATATCAGAGAAATGAATTTGGCTTTGTCAGAATATTTCCAAACAATCCAGAGTCAGGAAACCACACCCTTTCAAAACATACTCTCTCGCACACAGATTGAAGCTTAGCTGGATTTTTGCGTGTTTTCTAACTTGTCCAGCTTTTATAAAATTTTTCACTTTCATATATATACTCTCATGTGGAAAGATTCATCATCTTTAAAATTAGATCCATTTAAAATTAGAGCTGTTCATAGAAGCAGAGTTTATGGTTTTATCATCTGTATTTTCCCTGAACTTGTAAAACCTACAAATAACCACATCCGATATTAGCCTCATAGTGTCAGGGATCAAAAGCTTTTGACTTTTTAGATCACTGAAAGTTATGGCTGGAAATGGTCTTAGGATTAATCCAGCATCCCCCTCCCCCCCCCCCCCCCCCCCCCCCCCGCCAACACACCCCAATCTCCCAGGTCACTCCCCTCTGTTGTACAGATGAGGAAACTTTAGTCCCAGAAGACCTTTCCCAGATTATTTCCATTATGTTTTTTCTGATGCTTTCAGCATATGTGTCCACACTTTGTTAACAGGAGAGAACATTTATTTTAGTATTAGGTAGAATGATAATGAAGCTAATGGCTTTTCCTCAGCTCTTTGTGTTGTGCTTTCATTTTTTAAAAAAATTTTTAACTGTTTTTATTTTATTTTTGAGAGAGAGACAGAGACAGAGCATGGGAGGGGCAGAGAGAGGGAGACACAGAATCCGAAGCAGGCTCCAGGCTCTGAGCTGTCAGCACAGAGCCCGATGTAGGGCTCCAACTCACAAACTGCGAGATCATGCCCTGAGCCGAAGTTGGAGGCTTAACTGACTTGAGCCACTGACTGAGCGCCCCTGTTTTGCCCTTTCAATAGGAAAAGGCAGGACTGTCAGGAGCAGGAAATCAAAGTTCTGTCCCAAGTTAAGGAGGCCGAGTGGGGCCCTGGCTTCTGCTGCAACAACCTTCAGCTCCGC
The DNA here is from genome assembly GCF_018350175.1 of Felis catus. NCBI lineage: Eukaryota > Metazoa > Chordata > Mammalia > Carnivora > Felidae > Felis > Felis catus. Next base: position 20,255,192 of record NC_058373.1, read on the forward strand.
TGCAGGTTCTTCATTTGTCCCCTGTAGGTAGTTCCGTAGATAATGAAGCTGCCACCAATTTTTCTTAGCTTTTAAAGTCCAGTCTTCCCAAATACCACATTTAATGATCTTTTTTTGTTGTTAGGCTTTTTTGAATAATGTTAATTCCAAATCCATACGTAGTCCAAAAAGGCATTTGCAACGTTTACTAAATAATAGTTTGCTAATTCAAAAGAGTATAAAATATGGCCATTTACTTATAAGAGTCTGTGCTTTAAAAAATGTACTTAAAAATTATATTGCACCTTTAAAAATATAAATGAAGAAGTTGGATAAATTAACATGTAAATGTGGGCGGCATTTGTGAGAAGAGTAATTCTAATGTACTGAAAATAGCCATATTCATCAAAAATTAAAGTATCAAATTGATTTTAAAATAGTTGCAAATAGGGACGCCTGGGTGGCTCAGTCAGTTAAGCGGCCGACTTCGACTCAGGTCATGATCTCGCGGTCCGTGAGTTCGAGCCCTGCGTTGGGCTCTGTGCTGACAGCTCAGAGCCTGGAGCCTGTTTCAGATTCTGTGTCTCCCTCTCTCTGACCCTCCCCCGTTCATGCTCTGTCTCTCTCTGTCTCAAAAATAAATAAACGTTAAAAAAAAAAGTTTAAAATAGTTGCAAATAAATAGCTAGTATTATGGAGAAATACTTAACTGTCTTGAATTTTTTTATAGGTTTAATATTTTGCTGATGATACTAAGAGGAGCCATACAGTCCTTTGGAGGATTATTTTAAAGTTATGTGATTTAGCTAAATTAATCAGTCATGATTTAAAACCCTTTAGGGGTGCCTGGGTGGCTCAGTTAGTTAAGCGTCCAACTTCGGCTCAGGTCATGATATCACGGTTCGTGGGTTTGAGCCCCACACTGGGCTCTGTGCTGACAGCTCAGAGCCTGGACTCTGCTTCAGATTCTGTGTCTCCCTCTCTCTCTGACCCCCCACTGCTCATGCAGCTCTCTCTCAAAAATAAGTATTTTCTCTCAAAAATAAGTAAACATTTAAAAAGATGTTTTAAAATCCTTTAATATTTTTCCTTTAGTAAAAAATACCTTGGTTAAAATATCCATATGCACCTCAGTGACTCCTGTGATCATTTTTCTTCCTGTGGTACTTTAAACACTCTCTAATTAGTCCTTATACCTGAGTCCAGCATTTGCAGGTGGACATCTGTGGTAAGTAGGAAACATGATTTGTTCTTTCAGTACGAAGGGTGCAATGTGCCCTGTTGGAGAGTGCCCCAGATGTGTTCATATATGCTAGCATAGCCCCAGCTGTGGTGCTTAGAGGAGGGAGGGTCAGCCAGACTCTCACAGATGTGTGCTCTCTTTATGCACTGGCTACTTGGATTGCAGAATTGTGAGGGAAGAAAGGCAGTGCCATCTGCCAGCAATCCCAAAGACTGTTTCTCTTTTGTCTGGGATTGGTGACTGGAGGCAGAGCCGGACCTCTGTAGTCCTCAAAAGAAAAAAGTTCTCCATGGTCCATCAGTCATACCTGCCTCTATCAGTGAAGTGACTACTCGATTTGATAGCCCTCACTGTACAGACAAAAGGAGGCCATCTAGCAAAGCCTCCATTGTCTTTACAGTGGTTTCCATGTGTACATTTTCCTTTTTAAAAAAAATTTTTTTTAATGTTTGTGTTTGAGAGAGCGAGAGAGAGAGAGACAGAGTGTGAGTAGGGGAGGTACGGAGAGAGGGAGGGAGACACAGAATCTGAAGCAGGCTCCAGGCTCCGAGCTGTCAGCACAGAGCCCCACGTGGGGCCCAAACTCACAGACTGTGAGATCATGACCTGAGCTGAAGTCAGGCGCTTAACCAACTGAGCCACCCAGGCACCCCCCATGTGTACATTTTCTAGTGTCATGTGAATTCATAGTGAATTCCCAGTCAGATACCTTTATGGATTACATGCCATGTGCCCCCACGGTACTTAGAATCTCCTCTTTTGCATGTGTTTGTGTAGTACTCCTGGAGATTTAGCCATACACATCAGTTTGACCTTGCTGTGTAACAAGTCACCCAGTACTTAACATCTTAAAAAACGTTCATGATTCTGTGGGCTGCCGACTGGTTCTTTTGCTAGACTTGCCTGAGCTCACTCATACAGATGCAGTCAGTTTGTGGCTTGGCTGAAACTGGATGGTCTAGAATTCCCTCGCTCAAATGTCTGCAGGTTGGCACACTGTGAGCCAGGGTGTCTCATTTCTTTTCCACATGACCTCCAGCCCCTGCCAATTGGGGCTTCTTCCCATGGTGGTCTCAGGATTGTTAGCAACAAGAGAAACCACACCCTATTGCCCAAGTGTTTTTTAAGCTTCTGCTTGTGTCATATTTTTCTTTTAACTAAAACAGGTCACATTGCTGCCCAGATTCAAGGGATGGGGGGAAGATATTCCAACTCTTGATGAGAACTGCGATGCCACAGTGCAATAGGGTCTCCAAATAGGGATGGCTGCAGTGTCTGACAGTTATCTATAATATACCCACCTTTGCTGACACCAATATTTGTTTTTATTGTCTTTGTTGATTTTCATGATAAAAAATTTCAAATGTATATGAACATTCCAATATACTCCAAAATAGAAAGAATAATACAAGAAACTTCCCATATGCCCATCACCTGGATTCACCAATTTTCAATATTTTGCTACATGTCTGCCTCTACTTTTTAACTTTTCTCTTTGCTTAAATGTTTTTAAAGCAAATCCCAAGCATTGTGATATTTGAACTCTAAATGTTTCCATATGCATCTTTTTTTTTTTTTTAGTTTTTGAGTGAGTGTAAGCAGGGGAAGGGCAGAGAAAGAGGGACAGAGGATCTGAAGAGGCTCTGTGCTGACAGCAGTGAGCCTGATGGAGGGCTTGAACTCGCTAACCATGAAATCATGACTTGAGCCAAAGTCAGATGCTCAACCAACTGAGCCACCCAGGTGCCCCTCCATATGCATCTCTTAAAAAGGGATACTGTCCTGTGTAGCTGCAATACCATTATCACATCTGGGTATCATTGCACACTCAGTCCATAATCAAATTTCCCCAAATGTCTGAAAAATGTCTTTTTACAATAGGTGGATCTGAAAAGGAATCCATCCACAGATGGTCCATATCAGTCCCAACTTGCTTTTCTTTTTTTCTAGTGATTTGTTTTGAAAATTGGGTCCATTTTCCTATGTAGAACTTCCTTCATTCTGTATTCATCTGTTTGCTTCCTTGCAGAGTCGTTTAACTCCTGTATCTCTATCTCCTGTATTTCTATTTATGGAAGTTAACCCTATAGGCTGAATTTCATGCAAGTTCCACTTTCGGGGCAGACATCCTCTGTAGATAGTACTGTTTGCTTCGGTTGTAGCACATGGAGGCATAAATGTTTGTTTGTCTTAGCTTTTAATGATTCTAATCTTGATCAGTGACTTGATCTTTTGATGATCAATTGCCTAGGTCTATTATTTCAAGTGTTACAAGATGATTTCCTTGTTAGCTGGACTTATTTTTTTTTTAAGTTTATTTATTTATTTGGGGGGAGGGGAGGGGCAAAGAGAGAGGGAGAGAGAATTGCAAGCAGGCTTGACACTGTCAGCATGGAGCCCGACGTGAGGCTTGAACTCATGAACTACGAGATCATGACCTGAGCTAAAATCAAGAGTCAGATGCTTAACCAACTGAGCCACCCAGGCGCCCTTGTAGTAATTATATAAGGAACATTTTTTTCATCAGTTAGACTTATTTGATCATCTGAAATAACTCTCATAGTAAATATATTCTTTCCTTTAAATTGATGGCTTACAGAATAAGAAGTTGGTGCCCAAGTTATATCCAGGACTATTCAATAAGTAGTTGTTTGGGGGTTCTCTCACTTTCCTTTTTGTTGTTATTATGAATTCATGGGATTTAGAAATTCAGTGTGTTTCAGTTAATTGCCTTTTTTTTTATATTGGGGAGCTCAAGTTGTTTTATCTTTGGCTAATGGGAACTCCTGGTTGTTGGCTTCTGTATCCCTTTGAGAACTTCCTTGCTTTCTAGCACAAAATATCCCAAGATTATCTTGTATATTTCTTGCTCCAGACCTATAGCCAGGCATTCCTGTCTGGAGATTACAGTATGCACACTAGATGTGCTTGTTGCTATTGGGTTTTCATCCTTTCTAGTCTTTTTCATGGGTGAGAGCTAGGAAATCTCTCCACACACACACATACATATTTATATTTATATATGTTTTAAAAGACACTTTAAAAACTAAGTCACACTGATTTTTAAAATTTAAATTAGAATTGCAACATTTTTATTTAGCTTCTTTGATTTTATACTTAAGTAAAAATCTTGTTTATAAGAATGTTAATATACCCTAATATATATTGATGCATTAACTAATATATAACCAATGTATAAGCATACATTATAATGTTAACATTATTAGCATACACTAACATGTAAGCATTATTACTTTGAAATTGTTATATATTTATATGTAACTTTGAAACTATCATATATAATATAATGCTAATATTATAAATTATTGTATGTTAATGCTAATATATTAATATACTAATATATTTGTTAAAACACATAAATAGCAGCTAATTATTATATATAGCTTAATATGCAAATGAATATATAACCGTTTTATATTAGCTAATGCACGCATACACATGCATTAATAGTTTCAAAGTAATAATGCTGATATTATTACTAATAATTTACTGAATGAAATTTAGGATTTCTTTGGAGTGCTGTTTTCCTTAGAATATATTATACAAAGAATCTACAAGTGCAAGAGGCATTGGTTAGGTCACCAACTTAATGTATATTTTCTTGCTTCAGTTCCTTTTCAGTTTTAACAGATTTTTTTTCTTCTTCATTTCATTTATTTTCTTAAAGTGTGTAAAACATTTTTATGTTTCCAGAGTTGCAACTATGTTATAGAGTATATGTAAAAAAGTTATTATTGATATCTCCTCCCTGTTCCAAGGTAACTGCTTGTATTTATTCTTAATTTTCCTTCCAGTGTTTCTTTTACAAGCATATGCAGCTATTTTATTCCCTTTTAAAAATTATTTTAAACATAAAAACATATTTACCTTTTTAAAAATGGAGTTTTACTCACATTTCTATATTTTATGTTTTATTTATTTATTTTTTAAACATTGATTTATTTTTGAGACAGAGAGAGACAGAGCATGAACGGGGGAGGGTCAGAGAGAGAGGGAGACACAGAATCCGAAACAGGCTCCAGGCTCTGAGCTGTCAGCACAGAGCCCAACGCGGGGTTCGAACTCATGGACCGTGAGGTCATGACCTGAGCCGAAGTCGGACGCTTAACCAACTGAGCCACCCAGGCACCCCTGTTTATTTGTTTTAAAAGAGTATTATTATAAAGATTTATCAGACACTCAAGCACATACAAACACACCATCATTGTTAAAAAAAATCCAAACATACTCTGGGGGGACTCGATCATTCAGCTTATTTTAAGGAATGTCTTTTTTTTTTTTTTTTTTTTTTTTAATCCAGTGAGTTTGGGACTCCCTGCCATCTAGGGAAGACAGAATCCAAACTAAAGTGAAGTCAATAGATTTCTTATCTCTGTTTACTGTTTGAGGCTGGAAAAATATCCCATGGCAATTCTTTCACAAACAGTAGTCTGAGAAAAAAAATGTCCCTGGAACATAAGAACTGTGAACCTCCAGGTGTACCCTGTGTATTGTCCTCTGTGACTTTTTGGTTTATACTCTGACTCATTCGTAGTTACGTTCACAAACCTGAACTTAAGAAAAGTCTAGAGGCTCAAAATGATTATGTCTAAAATAATTACCTTAAGATTTGGAAAGGAGGAAGAATTGGCAAAATTGGAAGAATATCAGAGTTAAAATTGGCAGAATTTGATGCAGTTAGTAATCTTGTAACAATGTTAATTTTTTTAGCTTTTAACAAATCTACCATAGTTATGTAAGATATTAACATTAGGGTATGGTGGGTAAACTGGGTACTATCTTTGTAACTTTTCTGCACATCTAAAATTACTCCAAAACAAATTTTACTTAACACTCACACACACAAGCTGCTGATTAAAAAGACTTAGGTGCATTCAATAAAAAGTTTACTTGAAGAGCTTCAACAAATCAATAACAAAAATAACAGAAGGAAAAGGCGGGGGGGGGGGAGTAAATGAGATAAACAGACAAGCAATGTACAATTTTTTGTCTACTAGATGGGCAGAAATCTAAAGGATTAATATTATCAAGTGTTCATATGGTGGGGGAAACAGGGTAAGTTGGTCTGGTATTTTTCAAGGAATGGTAGACCGTATCAGTTTAAAAAAATTTATTTTAAATAAGCATATACTTCAACCTAGAAAACCTCCTTTTGGATGTCTCTCCTAGAGAAATATTTACACGTGTGCACAAGAAGATATAAATAAGGATTTTCATTGCAGCATTATAATATCAAAACCATCTTACTGAGACAAATTACGGTATATCCATATTATGGAGTACTAGAGAGTCATTTTAAAATGGTGACGTAGGGGTGCTTGTGACTCAGTTGTTTAAGAGTCTGACCACAGCTCAGGTCATGATCTCACGGTTGGTGGGTTCAAGCCCTGCATTGGGCTCTGCCCCTCCCCTGCTCGTGCTTGCTCTCTCTCTCAAATAAATAAACTTTAAAAATAAATAAATAAAATAAAATTATGATTTTCATTGACATAATCTCTGACAAAAATATTAAATAAAAAATTGCAAAATAGTAAATATTAACTACCATTTGTTTTTTAAAAAGAGTATATATTCCTGTATAACTACACACACACTTCTCCCCCCTTTCTCTTTGTTTTCATACAGATGTGTAAATAAATACACAGAAAGTGATCTGGAAATACACTGTCTGATTCAGTTTAAATAGTATTCCTGGGTAATAGGAATGAGAATGGGGGCATGTAGTCCAGTTGGACTTTTATTTTTATTTTTTTTATGTTTGTTTATTTTTCAGAGAGAGCGCAAGTGGGGGAGGGATGGAGAGAGAGGGGGACAGATGATCCGAAGCAGGCTCTGTGCTGAGAGCAGCAAGCCTGATGAAGTGGGGCCCGAACTCACTAACCTGGAGATCATGACCTGAGCTGAAGTCAGAAGCTCAACCGACTGAGCCACCCAGGTGCCCCCAGTTGGACTTTGAAAAATACCTGTGATTTCTTTCTTTCTTTCTTTCTTTCTTTCTTTCTTTCTTTCTTTCTTTCTTTCTTTCTTTCTTTCTTTCTTTCTCTTTTTTTCTCTCTTTTTTCTCTCTCTCTCTTTCTCTCTCTTTTTTTGTTTCTTTTTTAATGTTTATTTATTTGTTTTGAGAGAGAGAGCATGCGCACGCGGGGGAGGAGCAGAGAGAGGGAGAGAGAGAACCCCAAGCAGGCTCTGTGCTATCAGCAAAGAACCCAACTCCGGGCTCAATCTCACGAACATGAGCAGAAATCAGGAGTCCAACACTTAACCAAATGAGCCATCCAGACAACCCCCCGCCATTGCTTCTTTCATGGAAGGAATGTATGTCTGTATTTGTTGTGAAATTGTGAAATTAAGGTGAGAAAGAAAGAATGCCAACAGACCTAGGCATGCCTTGACAACAGACAGACCTAGAGGCTAAAGAGAACTTGTGAGAAGCTTGTCACCAAGTCCTAGACTGTGATCTAGAGAGAGAGGAGGTCTCAGAGCTAATGCCTACATAATTTGTGGGGTACAGTAAAAAATGAAAGTGTGGGACCTTTTATTCAAAGAGCAGAAGACAGTGCCCTTAAAGGTACATACAATTTTACTGTTTATCTTTTTTTTTAAGTGAGCTCCACACCCAACACTCAGCTTGAACTCACAAGCCTGAGATCAAGATGCTCCACCAACTGAGCCAGCCAGGCACCCCACCATTTATCTTTATATTGAGCAGTGCCATTTTAACAGCAAAGATCAGACTTTAACTTGTATGAGCAATCACTTAAATTACACAATCTGTATTTTGCTGCTTGTCCCTGGAGTTTGTCCCTTAAGCTGGCCAGAAGAGACAACCATAGGCAGACTCAGGGTGGAAGGAGAGAGGACCCCATTCCTGGGAGGAGCACACTGTAGCCAGTAGAGACCCTCATAGGGTCTTAGGGGTTACACTTGCCTCCTGGGCCTACCGGGACCCCCTTCTCACAAGCCACGTGACCTAAATGCCCTAGCTGAGGGCAGGTCCTAGGGAAGCTGAGCTACAGGACTGCTAGCTCATGGCAGCCCCTAGCAGATGGCAACTACCAAGGATCCTTAAACTTCCACCCCTGACAGCTTGGTCCTCCAGTGGGGGCTAGGTGGGAAGCTCACCCCCACCAGGATATGGCCTCCTGTCAGCCTGGGGCTCTTGCCCAGCATAAGGTGCTATGGGTACACAGACCTGACCCAAGCCTGTCCCAGATCTTTGTGAGGGACAGAGGGTGGTGGAGCAGGGAGAGAGAGTGAGCCCTGACAGGGACTTCAGGAGTTAGGGCAATGGGTAGCCAAGGGAATGGGTAGCCAAGAAACTCTCTGCGGATTCCAAAACACATAGGACCACATGTGAGCTGAGGTCCCCAGTGCATGCCCATTGCCCCATCACCTTCCTTTACAAAACAGATTCAATGCAAAAACTGTTAAGATTCAAGACAGCGCTGCAGAGCATTAAATCCCGTGTGGATTCTGAGTACCAGGTTCTGTATAGCTGTGCTGGCTGCATCCCTTTGAAGGTAGCCTGGGGAGGGTCAAGGGTTGCCCCCTTGACCCCACCCCCACTCCCAAACCTCATTTTTAACTTGGAAGACATCAGAGAAGCTTGAATTCTGAGAGGTAGAATCCTTTGGCTGAAAGAAGATGAAAATGATGGTGAGACAAAACATAGCTGATGGGGCCGGCCAGCACCCCTCTCCCCTCCCCAACCGGGATGGGATTCACAGCACAGGGGGAGGGAAAGAGAAGAAAAACAGGTACCCTCGGTTTGTAAATATATCATTGTTTGGCAGGAAGAGAAGGGAGTTTCCATGCATCAATTTCTATTTTCTGTACACATTACTGTTTTCACTGGGGAGGAGGTCTTTGAGGGATCTTAGCAGAGTGTGGAAGATGGGAAATAGGAACTATAGAGAAGGGGAGGCAGACTGCTCAGAGATGAGTTAAAGCCTTGGCTTGCCAGTTAAAGCCTGGCTGGGGTCATGGATTCTATGGAGTTATGGAACTAACCCTCTGCCCAGTTGTGTGACATTCTGGACCCTACACAGAGAAAGCTCCACCTTGGCACAGTCAAGGGAAGGGTGGCCCCACTCTTCTTTTAGGAAGGACTGTACTTTATTCTGAACTGAATGAAAAAGGACTTGTTTTTAGTGTTTGTATGTCCTCTTAAAAAGAAATGTACATTGGTGATAGTGACATTCTTTTGGGGTTTTTTTTATTGTGGCAAAATGTACATTATATAAAGTTTACTATTTTAGCCATCTTCAGGTGTATTAATGTTTGTTTTTAAATGTCACTACTTTGCAAAATAAAATAAGTGAAAAAGTTGGTAATCCTATTCTGTACCCCTAAAGTGTTTTTTCTTTTTTTGAAATTTTACTGGTCTGTGAAGTCTAGAAACTTTATGAGCCTTAGAAAGTTGTTTCTTATTTAACCTTGTTATATGACTTTATTGGTAGAGGAAAACTCAGAAGCAATTTATAGAATTTTTTGAAGTTTATTTATTTTGAGAGAGAGAGCATGTGAGTGCATGTGTGTGGGGGAGGGGCAGAGAGAGAAGGAGAGAGAGACTCCCAAGCAGGCTCCATGCTGACAGCACAGGGCTTGAACTCAGGAGCCCTGTGATCACGACCTGAGCTGAAATTAATAGTTGAGTGCTTAACCCACTGGGCCACCCAGGCGCCCCTGCAATTTACAGAGTTTTTAAAGACATGGCATAAGAGTAAGGTTAGGTTCGCTTTTTTTTTTGCTGTTGTTGTAGTTATAATGCTTCATAAAGTTCTCCTAATTCTCCTGTTTTGTATATATATTCTCTTCTGTACCATTATCAACATTGTCTCATGTTCTACCATAGTTTTATAATACTTCCCCTTTGCATTTCATATGTAAATTAAGAGCTCATACCAAAAATAACATAAATGTGCCTTTCTAAGGATAAAGTTTTCTGTAATGAAAACAAAATATACATGTATAAAATGTGGGCATAGATATAGCTGTTCATTTGGTCAAGGCTGTTTTAATAAACGGTTCTAAAATTTATAACGATTTTGCACAGTGGTTTTGTTTTGTTTTTTTTTTTTTTCGTTTTGAGCCGCAGACACCAAAAATCCCACAGGAAGTTCTCTTTGTAAGTGTTGTGGTTTTTTAGTTCCTGTTCAGTTTGTACTAGATGATCAGAAATAGGATAATCTGTGTAATCAGAAGAGATTCTTGGTTAAACTTCATTGTAATTCTAAATGAGAATCTCAAATTTGCTTGTTTTTCTTCCCATGTAATCAGTCTAGAGGAGCTATAACCACATTCATACCTAGCATTAAAGTTGTGGTATAATTGAACATTTTTTGTTGTTCAATGGATAAACTCTTCATTGTTAAAGGAGCAACTATCTGAGATTACGCTCTATCCTTTCCACTTCTTATCAAAGCATCTCCCCAAAAATAAACCATAGGAATGGAGATGTGTTTCTCCTTGACAATACTTGACATTAGTGTTTTACTTTTATTTTTACAAATGACAAAAAATTTCTCTTGTTTCTTTGGAGAAAAGGAAATATATAAAATATAGGTTATACAGTTTACTTCAGATATTACAAGTACCATTGAAAAATTTTAAAGGGTACTATTATTCATTGAGATATTTTTCTTAATGTAACTTTTAAAGCAAGATATTCTCAAAGTAAATAAATTTTTTTTTTATTTCATTATGTTTCAAACTATGGCAAAAGTAAAAGAAACTAAAATTGTAATCAGATGGATTAGATCTTTGACAAATCACATAATCTAGCATTTATTCATATATATATGTTTTAATGTTCACTTATTTTTGAGAGAAAGACAGAGCCCTGGTTAGGGGAGGGGCAGAGAGAGAGGGAGACACAATCCAAAGCAGGCTCTAGGCTCTGAGCTGTCAGCACAAGAGCACAACCTCGGGCTGGAACTCAGGAACCATAAGATCTTGAACTAAGTGGAAATTGGACGCTTAACCAACTGAGCCACCCAGGTGCTCCTGTAATCTAGCATTTAAATGATATATGGGAGACTTGATGAAAAGTGACAAACGAGAAAAAAAAGAGTTTCTGTGCATTTTTAGGTATGTCTCTAGGTTTAAGTGCTATTGAAGACACAATGCCTAATTCTAGGCAGGTTATGTGAATTACACATCTAATTAAATGGTAAAAGTAATGAAGATATGAAAGGTATTTTATTACTATAAAAAAACTCCCCAGATTTTTTTTTAAGAGTGGTTACTCATGAGTACATTTTAATTACAGTTCTTAAAAGAATAAATAATACTGTGCCTCCAAACAAAAAAATTACACACACCATAAGTTTAACACAAAAGTGACTTCAACCATTTCTATGCAGGGGGGAAAAAGAAAAGAATGAGGGTTTGGTTTGCAGAATATTTTTTCTAGTTCAGATAGCTTGGCTGCAAAATATATGAAAAGGTTACTTTATAATCTGGGTAGATATTTATGTATGATATACAGATATTTCTTGGTTAAGAGAAGTTTGATCTTTCCATAAGTTGAAGTTACAAACAGAAAACCATCGTTTAAAACCTGGTGTTTATGCTTTTTCCCCATTTCTTGTGTACCTTTTGTGGCACTATGTTAGGTACTTTGAGTGTTATTTATTGTTACTAAGAATTTCGGACATTTGTAGAGAGCTTTACATTTTACAAAGTTTAGAAAAGTGAGGCTCGACATGATTTCTTACATATCCTTTGGTGTGTAGCAAGGCGGTCAGCACTGTGGGAAGTATATGCAGTGGCCGATTTAACTTGGACCATGGGCTTCAAGTCTTTACCTCCTTGTCTGCCCAACGTGAGCTGGAGAACTGGCTTTAGAAATGCAGGGCGGCCTGATCTTTTCACTTGCCACTAAGAATTTAAGCATTTTGGATGCCAAAAAATAAAGTTTTGAGATCCCTGCCCTAGAAGGGTGAGAGAAGGAAGACTTTGGATGTATCATCAGGCCTAATGTGGGTGGACCATGATACCACAGTTCTTTCGAGTATTTCTTAGCTTGCCCAGGAGTGCCCATGACCTCCTTCCCAGTTTTAGTTAGCACAATCGGTTTGAATGAGAGCAATTATTTAGACCGTGTTCTGAGCGCCCTAGAGATGAAAGCCAGGACATGCTTTACCGAAAAACGCATTCTGCTTTTCAGTGGGGCAGCAAGGCCCAGGCATGTGGTGACGGCTGTGACCATCGATATTTACTAGGTTAAAGAAACTATTGTCAGGTATTTGCTGTATCAGCCTTTCCAGCCGCCTTTCTGCGTGGGGGCTGATCCACGGTGGCTTGCTGAGGGGCAAGCGGACACGTCTCTGTTAGAAGTCGAAAACGCTTTGGTACACAGGGCCTCTGTCCTCGGGGGCGATTTCTGCCGGACCTTTGATTAAAAACAAACAGGAAGACTCGCATGCCAGCGGAAACTGCCCCCAAGTACTTCGGAAACTGGGCTTTTCCTTCCGCGACTGGGGTCCGACCCCTGGAGGAAGCGGGCCGCTGGGCGCTCGCCCCGCCCCGCTGCGACCCCGCCCCCACATTGGCCCCACCCCCATCATGGCCCCGCCCCTCCCAGCCGGGCATGCTCAGTGGGCCGGGCCGGGCCGGGCCGGCAGGTTTGCGTGGCCACCCGCAGTTGCCGGCGCCGGCTCAGCCTGTCGACGCTGGATCCCTTCTCCGCGGCTGGTTCCAGGGAAGTTACGTGCGGAAGCCGGCTTCTAAAGAGCCATCGAACGGGCTACAGGGACGGCGGGAGGCCCTCGGTGCTGCCGAGTGGCGAACAGGCGGGGCCGGAGTGTCCGGGCTGTGAGAGCTTCGGGAGGCCGAGCGAGTGGCCGCACTCGGAGAGAGGCGCCGGCCGGGCGCGCCCCGCGGAGAAGACCCGGGCGGGGCGGGCGGGCGGGCGCTTCCCGGACTTTTGTCCGAGTTGAGTCCCCTCCCCGTGGGCCGGGCCTCTGCGGCCGCCCCCGCCCCCAGCCCCGCTCGCTCCCGGGAGATGTTTATCTGGTCTGTGGCGTGAGGAGCCGGCGGGCTGGTGGCGCGGAGTTTCGGGTCCGAGGAGCCTCGCGCGGCGCAGGAGAGAGACAAGATGTCCGCCAGAGCCGCGGCCGCCAAGGTGAGCGCCTCCGCGGCCGTCAGGGCCGATCCCGAGCGAGCGCGGCCGCCTGCGGGCGTCGGGCCCGCGCCCCGCCCTCCTCCCCGCGGGCTGCGGCCCCGGCGCTGGGGGCGGCGGCGGGTGGGCAGGGCTGACTGTGGCTGTGGGCCGCTCGGAGCCCCGCGGGTAGGCGGGCAGGCGGCGGGCGGGGGCCCAGGAGGGGGCGGCGGGCGCGCCGGGCTGCTGTCCGGGGCAGGTGCATCGCTGCCGGCGTCGGTGCCTGGCTCTGGCTCTCCGCGGGCGGGGACGCGCAACAGGTCCTGCGCGGGCAAACTCTGTGCGTGGAGTGGGTCCTGCGGCCACCCGACGCGAGCGTGCGGCGAGCCGGAGGTCGGGGTTTGGGGTGCTACCTCCAGCCAGCCGGTAACTGCTGTCTTTGGAGGAGTGGTTGGTCACCGGCGAAACCGTGTAGTTTCGATCTGATGTCACTCTTCGTGGTATGCGCGCGCCAGCGATAAGACATTGAGACAGCAAAACAGTGTTTTGTGTGTAGTAGGTTGGAATTTTTTTTCACGGTGTCATTTGTTTGAGGTGGCGTTGAAAAAATAACTCCTTAACACTTCTTAATAGTTTAATTTGAATTAAACTTTCAGAAGTAACACAAAATACTCCTACAAATGGACAATGAAATGAAGTCTAAAAAATAAGAAAGACTTGTGGGTGCAGCGGAAAAGTAACTTTTTCCTATCAAGTTTTACACGTGCTTTGAAGTATGCTGTTTTTCTCAGTGCTGTGAAACCAACGTGTATGTTACATCAGAAAGCTGAAGTTAGTAATAATTCCGTTAAAATCCTCTTTTCCTTTTGTACATTTTAATCTTTCTCATCATAAAGTAGTATCTGCTCTTTTTAACAGTTACAGACATACAGAAATTTGAAGAGTAAAAATCGCTCCCATTTAAAATCAACTCCTTACTTCACACGGTATCGAAGTACTTAATCAGGTAGTGGTTTTATGTATTTATTTTTCTTTTGGAAATGTTTATTCGTAGCATCTGGAACAACGTATGATATGGCCCTGAAGTTTCTGAACTCAGGACCTTGTTTTCTGGGAGGCAGAAGTTACCGGTTATACTTAGTAGTGGGTATATTTTTTAAAGGAATATAGTATTCTTTCTCTATGAAAACTTTAATTTTCCCCTTTATGACCTTACCTTGATGACGAACAATCTGAAGATGAAACTTGAGCCAATAACTTAGAATAAAAAGCAAAATTTTGCTTTGATTTTAAAATAAGTTCACATTATTTATCATTTTGGGGGTTTCCTTTCCGAGGAGGAAAGGCTTTGTTTTCATATTGGACATAATGTCACTTTGTTCCTGAGGTGTAATCTTTGGTGCTTGATATCCAAGACAACACACTTTAAAAAGGTTATTTCAAGTTAGAGTAGGATGATTTAGAAGAAATAATATTTTTCCTCCCGAGTTATGGGATTGAGATTTTATGGTATATTGAAAAGCATCCCTACACACTGTAGGGATGTGTGTGTTCTTAAATATTTATGAGTAAAATGTGAGTTGAAAACTTATTTTTTTAAACGCTGTATTATGAGACTACCACAAAATCTTTTATACAACAAGGCAGGCCATAAAAAAATAGGTGAAATGAAAGAATATTCAGCCGTTTCACTAAGTCACATTTAATTTCTTAAGGTGACTGAAATGCTACTACAAGCCAGACTGTATACTTAATACTTTACATGTGATACTTTTGTTCCCCTACCCTAACCCTCAGTTAAAAAAAAACAAAAAAACAAGACATTAATTTGCAGCTTGTTTTCTTGTTTTAGCAGAGTGGTTTGTAGAACTCCTCTCTAAGCAAGTACCTGTGATTTTTGTATTCTTTGTAATCATATCCCAAGAATACGCTGCAGATCACCATTTCTTTAATGACAGACATTTAACTTGTTTGGGGGATTTTGCTATTGTACTAAGTAGCTTTATATTTTTATATCTGTGAATGTTAGAGTGTGTTAAATCCTTAGAAATGGAATTTCTGGGTCGCAGGGAATGTGCTTTTAAAATTCTGATAAATTCCAGTAAATTTTTCTCCCAAAAGGTCACACCTAGGAATAAATATAACAGTTGTTGGTAAATTACATGTATTTTAAAGGACATAAAATGTGAATAAATTAGATGAGGGAGATGGGGAGAGTCAGTATTACAAAATATATCGGTTTCCCGAAGTTGATATACATATAAATGTAATACAGTTCCAAATAGAATTTCATTGTGTTATTATAGAAAACTTGACATATTAATGAGAAAATTTATCTGATAAAATGATTGATAGCTATGAAATTTTGGAAAAAGGAGGTCCTACTAGAAAACCTAATGTGTTATAAATTCAGAGGAATTTAAAACGGTCTGTCAGCTCAGGAATAGACAGTGGAACCACAGAATCCAAGAACAGCTTTTTATTTACAAGCTTTTAGTGATTATCATCGTCAGCATTTAATGTGTCAGGTATTGTTCTAAGGGTTAAAATAAACTTATTTAATTCATAGAGTAACTCTGTGAAGTGAGCATTACTATTATCCCCACTTTCTGGATAAGAATATTGAAACACAGATAAAGTAACTTGCCTATCACTTATCCAGCAAGAGGGAAGATTAAGAATATGTATATGTTAGGGGCGCCTGGGTGGCCCAGTGGGTTAAGCGTCTGACTTCGGCTAATGTCATGATCTCGCAGTCTGTGAGTTCGAGCCCTGCATCGGGCTCTGTGCTGACAGCTTGGAGCCTGGAGCCTCCTTCAGAATCTGTGGCTCCTCCTCTCTCTGCTCCTCCCATGCTCATGCTCTATCTCTCTCTGTCTCTCAATAATAAAAAAAATTTTCTTAAAAAGAATATGTGTTAAAAGTAACATTGTAGATTACCTGGGAAAAGATGGGTTATTCAGTAAATAGTGCGGGGTCAGTTGGTTATCTTTAATTTTTAAATTTTTTTTTTATGGTAGTTCTCTGCCTTAAACCATAGACTAAATAAATAAATAAATTCAAGTGTTTGAATAAGAGCAAATACAGTAAATCATAAAACTAGAAGAAAGTGTAGGATACTTTCTAAAAAAATATGCCTGAATTGGAAAGGGCTTCGTCGTATGTGACATTAACTTAGAAATAATAAAGGAAAAGGTTTTCATATGTATAACATACATCTGAATTGCACACAGAATTACTAGTGTGCCTGATAATAAAATTATTTTAAAGTTGAAAACAGGAATTTGAGGGTGGTTCTCTGTCTCATCATGGAGCTAATTATGTAAGAAAATGGTGTGAATAATTATTAGGAACATTTCCATTGGTTGAATCACAGAAAGTGGCTGAAGGAAATTGCAGTGGCTTCTGGATTTTCAAGCTGTTTCACTTTTGAGGAAGCAATAATATTTAAGATTATACTATCATTTATGCTTATTAGATTTTGCTGCTTAAATGTTTCCATTATGTTTCAGGGACAGTATTTTTCCCCCCTTCTGGTTATCTCTCAAATTCTACCATAGTTTAGTGTGGAAATTATTTACATCTCTTCTTAGGAATTGATTTATTGTATCAAGTAAGGCACAATGTACTTTGCTTAGTAGCTGCACATTTCAAAGTTAAGAATTGTAGAAATTAGTCTTTATGGGTAGGAATTATGTCCTGAGTGGTGGGTATGATGTAGTTTTAATTTTGGTATTTATTCATCAATGCATATTTGCTGCATATTGCTTTAAAAGTAAAGGAATAACTCACTGCACTTTATGACAGTTCACTTAGGCCTGCCAACTTCTAATGAGCTTCACTGTATTAGTATTTTTCTGGACATCCTAAGTTTATACAATATTTTTTACTAGGAATATTTTTACAGTGCTTAAGGCAAAGGGCTTTTAATTTTTTATGTTAGCATTTTAGATATTTATGGTTAAAACTTTAATTTATGTTCTTTGTTGATAATCCTGACTATATTTACAACGTTTAAGTGCATTTTAGGACAGCTCTGTAAGACAGTGACTTCAAATCATGCTGTGCCTTTTCTCTCAGATTGTGTAATGGCACAGATTCCACTACACTGTTAGGAAGGCTCTTTTTTCCTTCTTTTCTTAAATACTGATGTTTCCATGTTAGGATCTTACAACCTTTATTTTATATTTAAGAAAGACTTATGCTGTCATTGATTGCTGTCAGTTTGTGACAGAGATCAGACATCTATAGCCAACAAATAATGAGTTTGAAACCAATCTGTGGCTTTGAGGGCTGTAATGCAGTGTAGATAGTACTGTTCTCTGTTTGGTTTGAAGGAAAAAGATTACAGTAGTTTCACTCATTTTTTTCAATCCTGGAGACAATGTACTGGCCCTGACTTTCACTTGCTCTTTAATCTTTTTTTCTATTTAGAGACCAAATGTAAACTCTGTACAGTTCTAAGAATAAAACAGTATAAATAAGACAGATCACCATGCTACTAAGGAAAACCTCTTAAAAAATAATTTTGGAGAAAATTTGTAAATGTAACCATTTCTTGATATAACCCTGACATGGTAAAAATTCAGTCTGCTGAAAGACTTGTTAGTCTGACTGTAAACTCGTGTGTAGGACCACCCACCCCTGACTGCTCAGTCATAGCTCATTCCAGGCTCCTGTACGCACACATGCACTGGGTAGCCAGTACTGACTAAGCATTGTTGCTGAAGACAAGCTAGTTATTTTTTATTAGTAGAGTTTCTAATCAAATGTTAAATAAGATTAAGAAATAGTTGATTATGACTAGTTTGATATTTCTGAAATACTTGACTGGAACTTGCTTTGCATCTCTGAATTTTGATAGACAGTCTTGAAAAACCTTACTAGTTTAACAGCTTTTAATCTTGTAGGAAGAGTGAGGCATTAGGATAGTTTCCTGAAGTTTTTGTTTGTTTTTGACAGTATTTAATCTAAAATTGGTGGGTTTCAGAACAGTATTCCAGTATAAAGCAGCAATAAATATAGCCCTTTTGGTATCTCTGACCTAGAGTTCTTCTTAATTTATTTATTGCAGAGAAGAGTAGCTTCAGGTTGCTCCTTTATGGGTTAGCCAGGTGCTTTATTTCCATTCCTTCTCAAACAGATAAATTGTTAATAATGAGAAGTGTATGGTGAGTATATGAGTAGGGAATTTCATTTTATATCTTAAAAATGATTGCCTGTATCATGGAAACACTGCTTTAGAACAAGAGAAAACCAGTGTTGCCAAAATTTGTACTGTAAAACACACCATTTGAGACTTAAAAACAAAGCCCTGGTTGTTACATTTGTAGTGTTAAATACTGAATCTCAGATGGCCCTTAACTTTGGGATAGATCAAAAGATAAGTTTTTATTAGTTTGTATTGTAGGTGTATATTAGAACAGCCTATAACTCTTTCATGTTGGTGGAATGCTGGGAAGTGAGTTGACTGATGAATGACCTCAAATCATTCTAGTTTATTGTACCCAAAAAGGATGTGAAAACAGGAGTTAATATTACTTTATATGGATACTAATTAGGAACATGAGGTTAGCATATGCCTTCTTTAATTAAACACTTTTTTGACTTGCTGAAATATTTTTTATGTTTGGTTTTTAAAATTTTTTATTTTATTTTATTTACTTTAGAAACAGAGCATGAGCTGGAGAGAAGGGAGAGAGAGAAAGAAAGAGGGAGGGAGGGAGGGAGGGTGAGTGAGTGTGAGTCAGCCTTAAGCATGCTGAGCGTGGAGCCTGACGCAGGGCTCAATCCCATGACCCTGGGATCATGACCTGAGCTGAAATCAAGAGATCAAGAGTCAGATGCTTAACTGACTGAGCTACCCAGGAGCCTCTGTTTTTTGTTTTTGTTTTCTTAAATAGTATACATTCCCAAGGAGTGAAAATTATTTTTTCTTGGTTGTTTTAGGAATTTTCACTCTTTTGGAACTGCCGCTAGTAATCTTTGGGGTTTGTACAATTTCTGATGACTGAATTAATTTTAATTAGCTCTCAATTCAGTTCATAATTATAAAATCCAAGAGAATTTTAGTAATGACTATTTTGTTGTTGTTAGCCCAACATTCATTGAGTACATTTTGTTTTGGATCCCTGTCCTCTAGAAGCTTACAGTTTTCAAACTGCTTTATACTGTAATGATTGTGAAATGTGTAATTAAGTTTTAAGATGCAAAGGATTTATATTAATATAAGAGCACACTTATGGTCATCTTATAATAACATCATGTGTGCTTTTTTTGGTTGGAGAAAATGTTGGAGTCCTATCTAGAGCCTGGGCTGGCTGTAACACATGAGTTTCTGTGTTTTTCCTTGTTAATTTTTAAAAAATGTTTTAATTGAATCTGGACATATCCATATAAGTGTTATATGCATGTGTTTGGTTAAAGCATCTCAAAAGGAGAAAAAGGTTAAGGATTATAAAGTAATCAGAATTTACTTATATACTTACAACTTCTTGAGGGTACTGACATGGAAAATGCACTATATGCTAGCAATTACTGTTATATTTAGAGTCTGACAAGTTGTGAAATATGGAACAATTTGAATTTTTGAAACTTTATTCTGCATTCAACACATATTTATTGGGAACCTGGTATTGGGAGTCAGGCACTGTTGTAGATTCTGGAGATAGAACAGTGAACATATTTCTGTACTCATGGAGCATTTTAATAGTGTGAGCAGACAGCAACAAACAAAATACTGTACACGATGATAAGTTCTAGAATTCCTAACATGCCATTTCTGAATCATAACCTCCTTCTCCCAAAGATTACAACTGTCTTGTCTTCTGTGGTACTTATTTTCTAGCTGTTCTTTATAATTTTACCACTTAATTATGCATTCTGTGGATACTGTAGTTTTCCCTGTGAACTTTATACAAACAGAATCTTCCAGTGTGGATTCTGTTGTACGTGGCTTCTTTTGCTCAGCATGGCTTTTGTGAGATGTGGGCAAATAGTTCATTAGTTTTCATTGTATTCGTGGATCAAATTCATCCCATTGTATGAAGACTTAACTGCCAAACTGGCTTGGGGGGGGGGCGTTTGGGTAGACTTTTCTGGTTTTTATTGGAGAAAAATACTGTATACCAAATTCAATAAGCCTGGTGAGTGGTCATTGGAACATAACAGCTCTGTGAGAGATGTAAGCTGCTTTTGGTGTTCAGATGAAGTTTACCTTGAAAAGTCAAAAGTCAAAACTAAAGTCTTTAATTTTGATTGAGGGTATTGTATGACTAAGGTCTTAAAATTCGTCATCTTAAAGTATATTTTAGTAGGTGCCCACTTACCTGACTCTGATCAGACCAATAAAAGCCACAATCTGGTGATATACATCTTTTGGGAAAATAGGCCTACTTTTCAAAGTATAATTGTAGGAAATCTTTACCATGGTGTCATGTAAAGGAACTTTGGAAGATTTATTTACTGGTTGTTGTTTTTTACAGTGATACATTTTGGAGTATCTGATTAAACAAATGTATATACCAACTCATATTTTTCTGCTGTATTGTCAATAAAATCAGAAGACAGTGGCCGTGGCAAGTAAATTTATATTCTAGTTGTAAATACAAGAAATGTGTGTCTGTAATAAATATTAGTCCCCTAATATTGAGCACTGATTCTATGACAAGTGCTAAGCTAATGTTTTGTGTGCATTGTTTCACCTTAATCTTAACAACACTGTTAAGTACTACTATAACCTCTATTTTAAAAGTGAGGAATGTGAGGTTAAATTTACTTGCTCTAGCTAGTATGCTTTATAATTCATATACATGCACATGCTTATATGTTGCTGTGTTCTAAAGGAGTGTCACGGAGATGGATGTGGAATGGTGTTAGGTGAGTTTTAGACCAGATAGCATGAATCATGAAAGCTGGGAGGCATAGGGTACTGTAGCTGTCAGAGAGCACAAGCTGACCTAAAGGAAGTGTGTAGCTCTTGCTCAGCTTTAGCTGATTGTTGACATGGAAGAAGGCAGGCCAGATCTTCCGGTTTTTCAAAACAGGTTGTAAATCTGGATTTTTATGTAAATAATCTTGACTTAAATGCTGTCAGCTGATGTCATTTTTATGTGTTTTTATTGTGAAATATAATTCCTATATAAAAGTACATAAAGCAGATATACATTAATAAATAATTATAAAGTGAGTACCCATGTAAATGCCATGCAGGTCAAGGGAATACAATGTTGCCAGCTTTTCAGAAGCTTCCCATCTTGCTTCTTCTCAATAACATTACCCTAGTAAGGTAGCCACTGTCCTGACCATAAGATCCATAGGTTGTGACCTTCCTAAATAACACCTTTACTCCCCTAAGTCAGTTGCTGTTCTGACTTTTCAAGATTCAGATGTTGTTGCATATGAATTCATTCCTCTTCATTGCTGTATGGAATTCTATTGCATGAATATGCCACAGTCTATGCATTCTCCTGTTGATGGACTTTTGGGTTATATCCTAATTTGGGCAGTTAAGAGTAATGCTTCCATAGAAACTTGTACATTTTTCTTGGTAAACACACATACATTCCTCTAAGATACGTACTTAGGGATGGAATTGCTGCTGGATTGTTTAGTGTATCTTCAAAATAGTAGATAATGTGTTTTCCAAAGAGGTTGTACTAATTTATACTCTTCGTCATCAGTGAATGAGAACTTCTTTTGCTCTGCATTTTTACCAGTGCCTGGTGTTATTAGACACTGTAATTTTAGCTCTTCTGGTAGGTCTTCAGTACACTCTCATTGTAGTTTTAATTTGCATGTCCTTGACTAGATGAAGTTGATCAACTTTTCATGTTTGTAGCCTGCCTGTTAAGTTTTTTGTCTGCTTTCCTGTGGGACTTTTTCTGTTGATAGGCTTTATGTTTTTTGTATAAAAGCCAGTTGATTGTATGTGTTGTAGACCTATTTTGCAACATGGTAGTTCTCTCTTAATGGTCTTTTCATGAATAGAAGGGTTTTTTTGTTTGTTTGTTTAAGTTTATTCATTTGTTTTGAGAAAGCATGCGAGTGGGGTAGGAGCAGAGAGAGAGGGGGGAGGGAGAGAATCCCAAGCAGGCTCTGCACCATCAGCACAGAGCACTGTGCAGGGCTCGAACTCAGTATGAGATCATGACCTGTGCCAGGATCAAGAGTCAGATGCTTAACTGACTCATGAACAGCAGTTTTTAATTTGAATGTGGTTTGAAGGTAGTGGCACAGGGCAAGGCCAGCAAAGAAAGAAATTTCAAGAGAGAGACCTGCCAGCATGCCAGATCCTGCAGAGTGGTCAAGTGAAATAAGGACTGGAAAGGTTAATTGAATAACCGTAAGTTTTTGTAGCTTTACTATATGAGTTTAGGCTCTGGAATCTGAATCTTGAGTCTACTACTTAATAGCTGTTTTCTCATCGTGAAATGCAGTAATGATGACAGTACCCATCTCAGAGTCGTTGTGCACTCAGCACAGTACCCAGCACTGTTCTGTTCTGTTAAGCTATGCCTTTTAAAAACATTTTAAATGAAGTCCATCTTAATAGAAAAGAGACCCAGCACATAGTAAGCTGTTCTGTTAAGCTATACCTTTTAAAAACATTTTAAGTGAAACCCATCTTAATATCAGAGAAGAGGCATGTATTTATGTATATATTTCTTTGATATTGGACAGAGGCTAGCCTGTAGATAAGGAGTCTCAGCCCAGCAAGATGCGCTGTGGAACAGAAGTCCTTGGGCTCTGAGACACATTTGAAAAAATTATTACAGTAGCATTAAGTAAGACATGCAGTCTTTATTCTGATGGATTAGAGAATAGAAATTAAAGACTATTCCAGATCCAGTGCACAGTTGGAATATCTACCTGATCTGAATGGTTGATTAGCAAATTCTGTTTAGTTTTTAACTCTTGAGCACTTTGTAGTTTTCCACTTGTTCTATCTGTACCTTCTATCATCTCCTATGTCTCCCCTCCCCCTGTGCACATATACATATACGTGCATACATCATAGTTGCTCTGGATTCCTGTAATAGCTGCCTAAGTATAATATACCCCTTCTTTCTCCTTACTCTTTTTCTAAATTGATTCTCAAAATCCAAGTTGTATTAGTTTCCCACCCCAACACACACATTCTTCCTAAAACTCCTAGGCTTCTTACTGCCTTTAGAAGTAGAAGACCAAAGTCCATACTGTATGGTCAATAAACTTCTGGATTATTTGACCCCTGCCTGTCCCTCTAGACTCATCTTCCATCTTGTTCCTTCTTGCTGTGTTCTCCAACTATGCTGTCCTCTTTTTGGTTCCTAGTAGAAGTTGCACTTTCTGCCAAGTTTCTGAGCTCCTCTCAGTGGCACTGTTTTCCTTTTTAGTACTTATTTAAGCCTATGATTATATATTCAGTTGTGAATTTTTTTCCCCCACTGGACTGTAAGCTCCATGAGAATAAAGGTCAATACTGATTGATTATTCACAGAACTTAACACAGTCTCTAGCATAATAAACTCTCAAATATTATTTGAATGAATGAAAGAAGGAAGTACTTTTTTTCTACCCGGAAAGCTTCCCTACCTTCATCCCTCATTCCTCTAGCATCTGTCCCAGTTCTGTTCCTCAAGAACCATGTCCTGAGCCCAGAAATTAGGTCAGGATTCTCTTTTAAGCTCTCAGTACTTTCTCTTTGTTACACTACAATAACTTATATTATCTGTCTGCTGGTTATTTGATTAATATCTGATGTCCTTCCTAGAATTAGAATGGCCTTTTTAATATTCTGTTATTGACTCACTGGTAAGTCAACCTAGAAACTCCTAGGAGGTACTAGCACATCTCCAGATCTAGTTGCATTTTTCTGGGGAGGGAGCTCCTAGAGTAGTCAGTCCATGGAAAATTTACTTACCTCTGTGGCGTCTTGGTAGCAGTATTCTTGGTGTAGGTTGTTCCTAGATCAGTAATTAATTTCAGGTCCCCTCATTAAGGAGTGCACTTGTTGTGATGAGCACCGGCTATTGTATGGAAGTGTTAAATCACTATGTTGTACAACTGAAAATAATATTACACTGTATGTTAACTGGAATGTAAATAAAAACTTAAAAAAACAAAAACAAAAGACATACAGCTGGCCAACAGACACATGAAAAGATGCTCAACATCACTGATCATCAGAAATGCAAATGAAAACTACAATGGGATAATGCCTCATACCTGTCAGAATGGCTAAACTCCACAACACAAGAAACAACAGGTGTTGGGGAGGATGTGAAGAAAGGAGAAAGAACCCTTTTGTACAGTTGGTGGGAACACAAATTGGTACAACCACTTTGGAAAACAGTATTGGAGGGTCCTCAGAAAGTGGAAAATAGAACTACCCTCCAATTCAGCAGTTGCACTACTAAGTATTTATATACCTAAAGAATACAAAAATACTAATTCAAAGGGATACCTGCACCCTGATGTTTATGGCAGCATTATCTATCATAGCCAAATTATGGAAACAGCCCATATATATATGCAGTGGAATATTACTCAGCCATAAAAAGAATGAAATCTTACCATGCGATGACATGGATGGGACTAAGTGAAATAAACCAGAGAAAGACAGACACATGATTTCACTCATGTGAAGTTTAAGAAACAAAACAAACGAGCAAAGGAAAAAATGACCAAGAAATGGACTCTTAACCATAGAGAATTGATAGTTACCAGAGGGGAGGTAGATGGGGGGATGGGTGAAGTAGGTGGTGGGGATTAGGAAGGGGCCCTTTGTTGTGATGAGCACCAGGTGTTGCATGGTTGTCCACTTGTCTACAACCACTGTAGAACCACTGTATTGGACACTGTATTGTCGAACCACTGTATTGGACACCGGAAACTATACGCTATAGTTTACACTATATGTTAGCTGGAATTTAACTAAAAACTTAAAAAAAATTCTAGTCCCCTGAAGTTATCTTCTTTTTTTAAAGTGGAAAAATTTCAAAACCATTCAGAAGTAGATGAAGATTATAAAGAATCCCCACATCACCATCACCAGGTAGTTATCAAATTATGGCCAGTGTTGGTTCATTTATCCTTCCGATGCATTGTATCCTCACTCCCCCATTATTTTGAAGCAAATACCAGACTTGTCTTTTCATCATTATTGAGTATATATCTCTAAAAGATAAGAATTCTTTAAAAAAGAACTAGATGACCATTGTCACGCTTTAAAAATAAATTCTAAATCCAAAATCCAGTGTTTAGTCAATGTAAAGTTTCCAATTGTTAAAAATACGAACTTTCCTTTTTAAATATGTTTTTAAAAAATCAGGATCCAAACAAGGTCCTCTTGTTGTGGTTGTTTGGTATATCTACTGATAATCTTAGACTGTAAGGTCCCCCCATGTCTCTTGGTCTTTATCCTCCCCGTCCTTCTTGTGGTTTTATTGGTGAGGAACAGTTTTGTTTGTCCTCTTAGAATTTCTTAATCTGGATTTTGATGCTTGCTTCCCCACAGTGGTTACAATGTTTCTCTGCCCTCTATTTATTAATTGATGATATAGCTAGAGCAGTTCTAATAGAAATATGTGAGACACACATGTAAAATAAAATTTTTATTAGCCACATCAAGAAGTTAAACAGGTGAAGTGAAGTTAAGGGGTGTCTGGGTGGCTCAGTCTGTTGAGCATCTGACTCTTGATTTCAGCTCGGGTCATGATCTCACAGTTTGTGAGATCAAGCCCCACATCAGGCTCTGTGCTTACAGTGGGAAGCCTGCTTGGGATTCCCTCTCTCTCTCCTCTCCCCCGCTGCCCTTTACCCCACTCACACACGTGTGTGTGCATGCTCTTTCTCTTTCTCAAAATAAATCAATAGATTTTTTAACGTTTTATTTCATGCATATACCAAAAATATTATCATTTTAACTATGATAGTACCTTCAGTTTCTCTTTCCTTGTCTTTCACAACCTTGACACTTTCAGTGAACACTGGTCATTTATTTTTTAGAATGTTTCAATTTGGGTTTATGCTATGATGTCTCATGATTTGATTGAGGTTGTGCAGTTTTGACAAGACTACCACAGACATAATGGCTTGTCTTTCTCAGTGGAGAAAGTGTCAGGAGAAAGTATGTCTGGTCTACTTCTTTTATTCTCTCTTCATTTATTAATTGGAATTCCTTTGTAAAGAAGAGTTGCCCCTTCATTTATTTGTTTGATTATTTATCAGTATGCATTCACAGATAATTTATTCCATGGGTTACAATGTATTATTATTACTACTTATTTTGTTGCTCGTATTGTTAACAGCTTTGGCCATTGGAAGTCCTGTTTTGAGCACTTTTTATTTTATTTTATTTTTTTAAATTTTTTCTAACGTTTTATTTATTTTTGAGACAGGGAGAGACAGAGCATGAACAGGGGAGGGTCAGAGAGAGGGAGACACAGAATCTGAAACAGGCTCCAGGCTCTGAGCTGTCAGCCCAGAGCCCGACGCAGGGCTCGAACTCACGGACCGCGAGATCATGACCTGAGCCGAAGTCGGCCGCTTAACCGACTGAGCCACCCAGGCGCCCCACTTTTTATTTTTTTGTACATGATTTATGTTGTATTTTCCCTACCCTAACCCTGGCTTCTCTCACTTATACAAGAAGACCTGATACTTTTATTGGAGAATGGAATTTAGATACCTGGATCTGTATATCCAATTGGTACGGCAGTGGTTGTTCCTTTCAACAGTCACAACTAGACAGACACATAAGTTAGTTTTTTCCCCATCCTTTTCAGTTGTGGTATTCATTTGAGATGGGTTTATTTATTTTTTGAGTTTATTTTATTTAGAGCAAGTGAGGGGTGGGGGGGGGGAGAGAGAGAGAGAGAGAGAGAGAGAGAGAGAGAGAGAGAGAGAGAGAGAAAGAGAAAGAGAGAATCCCAAGTAGGCTCCGTGCTCTCAGTGCAGAGTCTGATGCAAGGCTCGATCCCACAAACCATGAGATCATGACCTGAGCCAGAACCAAGAGTCAGACCCTCAGCCGACTGAGCCACCCAGGCACCACATGGAATAGGTTTATTTGTTAACTCTGTGTATTCTATTTTGGGTCCCACCTCCATGACCATCCTTGTTGATTTTAATTATTTATTATTTTGGGGTATGTGAAACATTACTGTAGTTCAAAGCTGTACAAAAATATAGGCTCAGGAGTGTTAATTCTTCCTCATTCCTACAACCCCAAACCCATTTTCTTTTCCTTCCCACCCCTTTCCCACTTAACCTTGTAAGGTAGTTCCTTTAGTTTCTGGTTTATCATTTCTATATTTCTTTTTCACAGAGGAGCAAGTACATATGCATAATCTTACATTACCTTCTTTCTTACACAAAGGGTAGCATACTATAGATATTCTTGTACTTTGTTCACTTAAAGGTATGCCCTTGAAGTTGTTCCATATCAGTTCATAGAGATCACCATTTCTTATAGCTGCCAATACTCCCATTGTATGGATGTACCATATTTTTTTCATTTACTAGCCCATATATAGTCATTTAGGTGTTGCTGATAACGTATTTGCAACAACAAACGTTGCTGCAATGAATGACCTTGTACATATGTCTATTCACATTGTTGGAGGTGTATTGTAGAAGTAGAATCTCTGGGTCAAAAAGTGTTAGTTTTGTTAGGTATTGCCAAATTCCTTCCAGAAAGGCAGTACTAATTCCCATTAGAAATGTAAGAGAAAGTCCGTATCCTCACAGTCTTGTGAACAGACTGTGTTGTCATATGTTTTATATTTTTGCCAGTTTGATAGGTGAAAAATGGTATCTTGGAGTTATTTTAATATGCATTTCTCTGTGAGTTTGAACATTTTTTCAAATATTTGAGGACCATTTTAATATTTTTGTGTGAAGTATTTTTTTTTCCTTTTTTAAAATGTTTCTTTTTTTCTGCATTTCTTTCTTTACATATTAGAGATATTGGCCCTTTGAGGTATATTTTGCAAATATTTTCTACCAGGCTGTGTACCTTGTCTTAAGACTGGTTATGGTGTTTTGTGTGTGTGTGTGTGTGTGTGTGTGTGTGTGTGTGTGTGTGTATGTGTGTGTGTGTGTGTGTGTGTGTGTGTGTTTTGGTCATGTGGGCTTTTTTTATGTACCCAAGGTTATTTTATTTCCTGAGAACTTTTAGTTATGGTTAGGAAGCCTTTCCCTACACCAGCCTTAAAGAATTCACTTGAAGGGTGCCTGGGTGGCTTGACAGTCAGTTGAGTGTCTGACTCTTGTCATGTCATCATCATCCAGGGTTGTGGGATTGATCCCCATGTGGAACCTGCTTGAGATCCCCTCACCCCCACCCCACTGCCCCTCTCCCCTACTCACATTCTCTCCCTTTAAAAAAAAAAAACAGGAATTCATTTAAGTTTTCTTCTAGTACTTTATGGTTTTATTTTTTACATTTAGATCCATAATTCTTTTGGAGTTTATTCTTATGCACAATGAGATATATCTCTAATTTTATGTTTTTTCCTAAATGACTGCCCAGTTTTTCCAACACTATTAATAAGTGACATCCTTTATACCAGCGATTTGACAGGGTACCTTTCTCATATCCTAATTTGCCATTATTTACTTTGAGCTCTATTTCTGGATTTTCCATTTTATTCCACTGGTCTATATGTCTAATCATGCACCAGTACCACACTTTTAATTATAGAAGCCTTGTAGTATGTCTTAATTAATTAAGAGCTCTTTAACTGATAGGGCCAGTTACCCCCCTGGGAGTTTTTCTTTTGCAGTGTTTTGGTTTTTTTGTTTGTTGTTGTTGTTGTTTTAACCTGTTATTACAGTCAAATGAAAACATACTGTATGTGTTCTTATGTCTGGCTTCTTCTGTTCAACATTGAACAACATTGTAAGATTCATCCATATTGGTTTGTATAGTTGTAGTTTATTCATTTCATGGCTATATAATATTACATTGAGTGAATGTTGTAAGCCCTTAGCAACTTCTGTTCTATTAGGCTGTCTTTATTGATAAGAATTCTTTGTGTATTCTGGATATGAACACTGTGTTGGATATATAGATATTAGCAGGTTATTTTTTATTTTTTGACAACAGATCAAGTTTATTAAACTCTTATGCGTCTGCAATTAATGTTACTTTAAAAACTCAGTTTTACATGAAAATAAGTGATGTTCCTCTTTGTTGTGTATGGGAAAAGTCCTAAGTTTACCTAAGTGGCTTGCATTAAAACTGATGTATTTACTCCATTTCTGTTGAACTTTGATCAGTTACTGTTGCCCAGTTCAGTGGTAAGATTTTTAGCCTGGAGATGCCTGATTTTATTAGAAACAGGAGGAAGTGCCCTGATGGAGTGTGCCTAAGGAAGTCTTAGCAGTTGAAACACAGCTTGTCACCTTTTTGCCTTAGACTTTTTGTGACTCGTTTAAAGCAGTTTGAGGGTTTAAGGTGAAGGAAGCAGGCTAATTTTAAAGAAATGTGACCTGTTGAATCTGCTAATTTGGTCTGTTTTTCATTGAGTGCTTTGTTGTGTATCATGTTTTCTCATATATCTTTAGAAACCAAAAAGATTTTTTAAAGTTTTTTTATTTTGAACTAATGTTAGAGAAAAGCTTTAAAAATATTGGTTTGCTTATAATCCCTCATCCTATATGTTTTATATAACCATAGAACAGTTATCAAGGATAAGAAATTAATATTGATAAAATAATAAAATAATATTAACCAAACTGCAGACTGTACTCAACTATTGCCAGCTTTTCCTCTTTCTGTTTCAGGATTCCACATTGCATTTAGTTCTTGTTGGTGTCTTGGAATCTGCAACAGACTCTCAGTCTTCCCACTGTGTTTTATGACCTTTATATTTTTGAAGAGAATTGATTTATTATTTTGTAGAATGCCCCTCAATTTGCTTTGCCTGATATTTTCTTTTATTAAATTTATGTATGTATGTATGTATGTATGTATGTATGTATGTATGTATGTATGTATTTTAGAGTGCAGGAGCAGGGACAGGGGCAGAGGGGCAGAGGGAGAGAGTGAATCTCTAGCAAGGCTTCATGCTCAATGCAGAGCCCAACAGGGTTCAATCCCACGACCCTGGGATCATGACCTGAGCTGAAATTAAGAGTTGGACACTCAGCCAACTGAGCTACCTAGGCACTCTTTTTTTTTTTTTATCTTTATTCTTATTTTTATTCTTCTTATTTTTATTCTTCTTATTTTAAGAATGCTCCATACCCAAGGTGGGGCTTGCATTCACAACTCTGAGATCAAGAATTGCATGCTCTACTGACTGAGCCAGGCAGGCGTCCCTGTCTGATATTTTCTTACCATTAGAATGAGATGATGCATTTTTGGTAAAACACTATAAAAATCTTGATGGGTCTTGGTGCATCATATCAAGTGGTTTATAATGTTGGTATGTATTATTGGTGATGTTTACCTTGATCACTAGGTTAGGGTGGTAATTCTCCACTTTGTAAAGTCACTATATATTTTTTTAATTGATAAATATTTTGGAGGAGATAATTTGAGACTCTGCTAATCCTGCTGCTTCTCAAACTTTCACCCACTAAATTTAGCATCTATTGGTGGATCTCATCTGCAACAGTTTGTGGGGTTTGGCTGATGGTAATTTTTGTTTCCCTTTTTCCTTCCCCATTTGTTAATTGGAGTTCCTTTGTAAGGAGTGCTGTCTCTTTCTTATTTATTTATTTGATTATATTGGTATAAGCTCAAGGATATCTGTTTTCTTCTATGGGTTAAAATTGAATAGTATCATTATTTACTTGGTTGCTCAAGTTATTCCAGCTTTGGCCATTAGAAGCTCCCTCAGATTGGTTCCTGTGTTCTTTTGACAAACTTACTTTTTTTTTTTTTTTTTTTTTGGCAGTCCTTTAATTTCTGGTATCACATGATATTCGAGGTTCATTTTATATTTTCACCCTGAAAGCAACCACTTCTCCAAGGATTCCTGATTTCTTTTATTAGAGAATCATATTTAGAAATTTAGATCTTCATGATGGTGGCTGTGCTCATTGCAGTGGAGGTTTTTGTTTGTTTGCTTCTAGGCTCTTTCAGCAGCTAGAGCTAGGAAATGGATGTATGTATAGTAATCTGTGCATATGTACGTGACTCTTTCTGTATCTGTGTGTATAGATGTCTAAAACCAAGGGTTTGTCCTGATACTTCAGATTCCAATCTTATTTATAACCTTCCTCCTTTTCTTATTTATAACTTTTTTCTCCCAGCAGTAGAAATCCAGCTTTCATTATCTACAGTGTATTTGCTTCTTGGTTTACTTCTGATATACATACAAAATAGTTTCAAACTTATACCCATACCTCCAGGAGAAAGACTAACTAGGCTACAGAATTTCTATACATTTCTTTTTGTCTTTGGCTTTACAGCATTCAGTCAGGATACTGTTTTAAAACTACAGTTTCTTACTTGTGTTTTCTCCTTGGCTTTCTTCATGTGATCACATTATTCATTTATAATACAGTTAGATTCATACTTGTTATTATTTGTATTCCATTTTGGATAATTTCCCATATCTCCATATCTGTGTTTTAATGTGTGTGTGGGTTTTGTTTTGTTTTGATATGCAAGGGTGTGTGTATATATATGTATATATTTACATACATATAGATATATATTTATAGAAAGAATACTGTTGTTCTGAGAGTCAGAGTTACACAAAAAGATACACTTAGAAATATTATTCCATAGTCCTCCCTGCCACTTCAGTCCCTTTCCCCTTTCTACCTGAAAAGAATTCAAAGTCTTTTTATCCATCTTCAGGCCATTAGAAAATGTCTACCTAAAAATAGTTTTATTTTTGATAACTGGAAAGCACTCACAGTTTTCTAGAGTGTCTGTAACTGTCCCAGATGAGAAATTGTCATTTTTAATGTGCATATAATGGTAACTTAGTTAAGTTGATATCCTTTCACATTGATCTTAGGACAGGGCAAAGATTTATTTGTAAACTTATATTTTACAGAGACCTCCAACTTTGATCAACCAAAAAATTCCATTTATACTTTATGTCTTCTAGCTGTTAACGTTTTCTAATCATATCTATCATCATTTGTCCCCTAAGTTGCCAACCAAAGAGTGGACAAAATAAAGTATTTGAAAATTTAACTCTTGTTGAGTATAGTTGGGTGTTAGCTACTAAATTTTCTTCCTTTCTATGGAGACTGTCATCCAACTGTCATCCAACTCAACATCTATTGAGAGACTGCACTCTTACTTTGATCATTATTTGAATTCTTAAGCTTAGTGAATTCTTAACTTGTATTTGAGAAGTTTGTTGAATCCCTGAGTGTCTCCAAGACCTCTCTTCATTTGGCTTTAGATTTGTCTCTTTTACTACTTGAAGGACATTTTTTACTACTTCTTGGACATCTCTATTTTGAGAGTTCACATGACAGCCCTTCAGATTAATCCAAATGCTTATTTTCCCTATTTTTTAACACATACTCTAGTCTTTTTCTTTGTATTTCATTTGTATATCAGTGATCACAGTTGAAATTAAATACTTAATTAATAAGGCCAAAGAGGTCAGGGGTCATCTATCTGTTTTATTCGTTAAAACTTAGGTTGTATTTTTTAAGTTCCTGGCTCAGCCTGATCTCAGTAGATGATCTTGCATTTTATTTTGGGTGGAAAATAAAACAAAACAAAAACACTTTGGAGAGCAGAAGAATTCAGAAATAATTCAGTGTAGCAGCTCTGTTCACAGAAGGACTCCAGAGAAAGCACCTTCCTTTACTACTTGATTTTCCTAATGGAGGACAGCAAGTTGTCAAGAGTGTTCAGCTGCCTCATTTAAGAGATAGTACTGACTAAACTAGTCTAGGTATATATTTAATATTTAAAGGTCATAGCTTCCATTTTTATATTTTGTTTTGGTGTACTCTCCGAGCAATAAATGATGTTTTGTGTTAGCTCGTTGGTTTTCCTCTATCCTCATTGGCTGTTCCTTTGGTCCCCCCCCCCCCCCCCAAATAGTTGTAGTCCACAGGGTCATCTTAGTCCTTGCGTAATTGGATCTTTTCTCTTGGTTTCAACACTACTTTGTTGATTACTTCTAGATCCTTATCTACTCGCGATCTCAGTCTTGATCTTCAGCCCTGTATATTTAGCTTCCTATTGCCTATATCCCTGCTTCAGTATTTCCACAGGCACCTTCCATTTAGGATGTCTAACACTGAATTTATAATCTTTTCTTCTTCCTGCTTTTCCACTCAGCTGTCCATCTAAAGATGCCAGTTGGCCATCTTTAGCTTCTCCCTCTTTACACCTTAACTTTCTAACTGGTCTCCTTACCTCAAATCCATCTTCCACAGCCTTCAGAATGAGTTTGGGCTATGTCATGTGATTGCCTGAAATTTCTTAGTGTTTTCCCACTGAGCTTAGAGTCCTTAGCATTATATTACAAGGCCTGTTGTAAAGGAACTTTTGCAACTTCTCTTTTTACCCTTTCCTCATCCACACATCGTACAACTCAGCCATCCCACAGCCAACTTTATGTGCAGCATTAACAACCTTGCTGATGTGATGTTTCTTCTGAAACTTGTCTCCCCAGTTGTTGTTTTTTTTTTTTCCTGGTCATTCTCCAAGCTTGAACTTGAACATTGTTTTCTCAGGGACTCCTATCTCTGATCTTCACAGCAGGCAGAATCTTCATTCTCTTCTACACCATGTATGTAGTATTATAAACTTTCTCCTTGAACCCTTTAGAGAGGAAGAGGGACCTATTTTTGGCCTCCACACCACTTGCATATCTGATAAATATTTGTTGAATGAATGAATGAATGAATGAATGAATGAATGGGTTGCTTTTAAAATTACAGCTATAGCAGTAAAATTTAACTGACTATAAATCCTGCTATGTGTCTAGATAATGTTAAGGAGTAAGATTTTTCCTTCGTTTGTAGAATAGTTGCCTTATTTATTGTTTTGGATTTGGTTTTCTCCCAGTTATAGGTTCATCTTGTTTTGTCAGTTTTTGTGTCCTCCTGTCTATTCCCCATTTAATCTGTAATCATCCCTAAAGGATAGCAAAACTGCCTAGAATGGGGATCTGAAGTTTTGGCAGGAAGCCCTTTAGAGTTGGTGATCTGAGTAGTGTCTTTGCCAGCTGGATCTTAGAACAAAGAAACCAAACAAACTCTTGGCAAATTCTGAAATGCAGCTTTTTGCTTCTTCAGAAATTGTGATTCTAGTCAGTTGATACTGACTTAGAAATGTACTCATAACTCAGAATCCAGTAGTCACAATTTGCAGTCACTCCTGATGTCTGCAGTACTCCACTAATAATTGAATTTGCGGCAAGTTTGAAATTGGAATTATAATTGGACTACAATTAGAATTATAGTCCAATAGAATTTTGGAGGTAGAAAGAACCTTTTACTTGAGATAATTTCATCCAGTTCTTTAATTTTATAGGTAAGGAAAACTGAGGTCACCTATCCAGTATGGCAGATTTGGGCTCTGATCTCAGTATTTCTCATCTAGTTCATTTTCCGTGTAACAGCATCTTTCCAGGTTACTAGGGAATAATAGTGCTGGTATTGTGCTTAAAGGAGTAACACTTTTTCTTTGGTCTCCTAAAGCCCAGGGAATGAGACTGTAGATTTTTCAGAAGATCCATGTCCAAGTTATGCAGCTTTGCATTGTTTTTAATAAGAAACGAGAAGCAACTTTACAATAAGGATGTTGAGTTTAATCATCATGTATTTGTATAGGTAATAGATGAACTTGATAAAACACTACAGAAGGGGTCATAGTGAAAACGTAAGGTACTCTTAGGTATTCTAACAAAAGAAACCTTCTGTCCCCCTTTTTCTAAAGCATCAAAATTCTGTTATTAGTGAACTTTTTTTTTCTTTTAGTAGCGCTTACAAAAATAGTGTTTAATAGGGGTGCCTGGGTGGCAGAGTGGGTTAAGCATCTGACTCTTGATTTGGGCTCATTCATGATCCCAGAGTCCTGGGATTGAGCCCTGTGTCAGGCTTCCTGCTGAGTGTGGAGCCTGGTTAATTAAGATTTTCTCTCCCTCTCTCTCTCTGCCCCTTCCCCACTTGTGCATCTGTGTGCACGCATGCACTCTTTCTGTCTCAAAAAAAAAACCAACAGCACGAAAGTCGTGTTTATTAGTATAAAAACTGTTTCATATCACTTTTAGCCTTCAATTTTGAGTGATTTACTGTAAGACCCCCCCCCCCATGCCCACTTTATTACTATTTTTGAACATAGTGAAGTCAAAAGAATTTTGCAATGGATACTTGAATCCTGACAAATAAGAGTCTTCCATTATATTTGACTATATTTGCATTATCATAAACCCATTCATTCATCTATTCTCTTCCCTATTCATTGAGAACTCCTTGTAAGGTCTATCTGGTAATGTAAACAAACATGGATAGAATTTGGCTGCTTCTGCCACTGAAGGAAACCAAAGGCTAGAGAGTGGAGAGGAGAGGACATGCTTCGTGATTTAAACTAGGACTACGTTTTGTTGTTGTTTTGTGGTTTAAGTGGTAGGATTGGCAAGGCATAATAACTCATTCATATTGTGGATTAAATTGGTTTAATGTGCTGGTCAAGAGCCTGACTAATCACCTTTTTTAAATGTCTCAATCTCTATTGCATACATCTCCCTTGTGATAAATCAAGCTAATAAGGCTATGTTTGGCTTTAACAGAGAATGAGCAATTACTACCCTTTTTTGGGAAGCCATTGAGTTAGTTGAGATGTGTACTTTTCTAATCCCTCCGAAGAAATATTCATTTTGAATGCCAGACAGTTGTTGTAGCATTTTTAGTTTTTCCCTTATCTGAACAAAATTAATTTCTCTTACTGCAGTTTTCTTCAGGCTTGTACATTAAGACCTTACCAACAGATCCCTTACCAACAGTTGAATAACTACTTTTTATAATTAACAATAAAACAAAATAATTTCCTTAAATATTACTTGGTTTCCTAAAACAAAGTTAATAAAGATACTTGAAGTTTCCAAGGGGATTTGGTGAATGTGGTTTAAAATACACTGGCAGTTTATTCTGATTGGGAATAAAGAAAGGAAAGCAAAAAGATACAATACCTAATGAAAAATGTTCGTCCTAATCCCTTCACTTTGAAGATGATCAGTGTTAACACTTTGTGAACACTTTGTGTCTTTTCAGCCTCCTTTACTACTCACGTTTAAAATTAGAATAACAATATATGTTGTTTCATAACCTCCTTAACATTAACCCTTGTTAACCCTCCTTGTTAACCCTCCTTAACATTAAATGAATTCCTTGTTTGATTAATACTCTTTTGAAAAATGGAAAACTTGTGATTAAAATCATATGGAGGATGATAAGCTGCTTCATACCAAAGAATATGTTATCAAGGTACTTGTCTGTTGTCAGATCACTTTCCCTTTGCACTGATATGAAAGGGATTGAAAAGGCAGTTGAAGCAATGCTGCTGGTTAAAGTGGATTGAGAATAGATGAGTTTAGAGCCATGCAAGCAGTTCTCATTTTTAATAAGTCAGCTAAGATTGGACAAACTGGCAATTATTGCAGATATTTTTATCATGTATATTTCAGTAGGACTCTCGATGTTTAGCAGAATTACTCATATCATCGTTACTTCACATTGATGGAGGAATTTTTTTAAATACATTAAATCCTGGTCAATTTTTGTGAAAAAACAAAACAGCTTTGTTTCTAGCAGAGTTTCATTAAAGGGAGGTTTTGCTGCATTTGATTGGAAGATTGAAACAAAACTCTGGTAAGGTTGGTAGTTCTTATCTATGGGAGTGAACAGAGAGATCCTTTCTCCCTCTTTTTTCATCTGGCAGGGAAGTTAATCTAGTTGCTTTGAATTTAGGGAAACAGGCTTTCCTTAAAGGGGTTCATTTTCTAAAGTGGCATTAATCTTCGATTAAAGATGTTGTGGGAAAGGAGAAATGGGTCCATGGTACCTTGATGGGCATATTCTCACGATGCTAAATGACAGCAGTGTGATAGAAGACGGATCTCACTTGTGAAATCAGCATTTCTAACAGTGGGTAACCTGTGATGTTCTGAGAATGTCATGCTCAGCATTTTCCCCTTCTACCCAGCTTTTTGTTAATTCCGGAAAGGACTTTGTTAAAAAAAAAAAAGTTTGTAAATATAATATATTTTTAGTAACCCCAGTTCCATAAAATGGTAACATTAAAAGAGACTGAATTATTTAAGCCTTTAAGAGCAATTAACCCAATTTCTAAGAAATTTTTTTTTAATTCTTAGTGCTAATGCCTTGAATAGTAACTTATTTCCCGCTTTACTAAGAGGTTCTTGACAGGAGGTGAGCCTGAGCTACACTATGGTTTGAGTAGTACCTGGATTGAAGGTGTGTTGTTTTAATTTAATGGTGATTCTTGGGGATACTTTGTAGTTAATTTGTTTTTTTGTTTTGTGTGACCAGGATACATATACTAGAAAAAACTTTTTTTTTTTTTCTTTTTACTTAAGGGTTATAACCAGAGCTTGAAAAGATAATTCTGTAGCAAAACTGAAACTAGGTGGTGCAGTAGTGTTTAACTATGTGATATTAAAGCAACCAATGTCCAAATATATCTAATGGTCTTATCTAGTTTTCGGTAACATGTATATTTATACTTACTGAGTTAAAAAGTATTTGACTTTTCCTTCCTTTGCACAGTTACACTGCGCAATGCTTTTTAATGTTTTATGTGTCATCAGATATTTTAAAATAGTACTATTCCAACTTTTATTCTTTTCAATCTGATGTTAAGTATAAAATTACTACAGAATTAGCTTGAATGCCAGTTTGAGCTGACATGAAATGAATGTAGAGCAGCATCTGTCCAAA
This sequence comes from Felis catus, assembly GCF_018350175.1. Taxonomy (NCBI): domain Eukaryota; kingdom Metazoa; phylum Chordata; class Mammalia; order Carnivora; family Felidae; genus Felis; species Felis catus. Next base: position 20,293,420 of record NC_058373.1, read on the forward strand.
TTAAGTTAAAAACAAAGGAAGTTCCTGTGTGTAGTTTCCTGTCTCTTACAACAAAAACAAAAAGCAAACAAAAGCCTTCCATAATTATTAAACTCTTTTCAGAATATCTAATATTAACAGCATGAATTTTGGTATTTCAGTGTGCGAATTGTTTGCTGGATTATCTCACTCACTTTATTAAAGACATTTTCTTAACAGAGAAATGATTTGTTTTTCTTTTCCTTTCTCAGAACACAGCAATGGAGGAAACAGCTATATGGGAACAACACACAGTGACGCTTCACAGGGTAAGTTTTCTGTTGCAGTAAATAATCTGTGTATAACTCAGGATACTGGCAGCTTTGGAAAACAATAGAGGAAAGCCAGATGTCAGGAAGTCAGAAGAAAGGGGAAAAAACTTTTCTATATTCCTTTGTTTAAAATTAGAGTTGCAATAAATTCTTTATTAAGGTTAGAGGTGAACGTGATTACTTTTTCATATATCCTTTTGGTGATTATTTGTATATTTGGTTTATTTTATTCCTGACTTGAGAAAGTAAGTGATTTATTTTTAAAAATTTGAATCATCAGATAAAACACATTGCATGTTGATATAAACTGTAAACTCCTTCAGACTTTCTGAATATATGTGCAGGTATTATAGGGTTAAAATCAAAACAGATTGTGTGAGTAATAAAACCTTAAAAGATACTTTTGATTTGAAACATGTAGATCCAAGCTATTGTTTAAGCAGTTGCAGATGGACAGAGAGCAAATAGCAGTGAGCTGGGTAAGATTAAGAGCTTTGGGGGCCCCTGGGTGGCTCAGTCAGTTGAGTATCTTTGATTTTGGTCATGATCCCAGGGTCATGGGATTGAGCTCCACATCAGGCTCTACATTGAGCATGGAACCTCCTTGGGATTCTCTTTCTCCCTCCTCCCTTGCACTGGCGCATGTGCACTCTCTCTTTCCCAAATTAAAAAAACTGAGGGGGGCACCTGGGTAGCCCAGTCCATTGAGCATCTGACTCTAGGTTTCGGCTCAGGTCATGATTTCAAGGTTTCTTGAGTTTGAGCCCCCTGTCGGGATCTGTGCTGCCAGCATGAAGCCTGTTTGGGATTCTCTCTCTCTCTCTCTCTCTCTCTCTCTCTCTCTCTCTCCCCCCCCCCCCTTTCTCTCCCCCTCCCTCCCTCCCTCCCTCCCTCTCTGCCCTTCCCCCACTTGGGCTGTCTCTGTCTCAAAATAAATAAACTTAAAAAAAGAAAATGAAAAAGAGCTTTGTGTCTGAAGTGAGACTGCTCTGAATTTGAATCCTAGTTCCTTCCTCTTTTCTTTTAGAAAGGAGTAAGTGATCTAATAACCCCCTGCTGGAGCCTGGGTTTTCATAGGTTTAAAATGGGGCTAATGGGACCTATTTATGCTTACCATGAAGGAAGTGCCTTCCATAATTCTCCCCAGTCCTGCTTTGAAAAGAGCTAACTCTTCAGAATGAATAGAAAGAGATTAGAGAATATTTAAATACTTCACACTACTGTTTCTACCAGCTGTATCCATTACTAGGAAAATAGAAAGGGGTATGTAAATTAAGTTCCTGAACTCTGCCCCTGATTATCTTGTATATGTTTGAATCTGAACATAATAGATAATGGGTAAATTAATTATTAAAAAACAGTGATTTCAGATAAGATATGGTTGACTTTTTTTTTTATGTCTCCCTAAGTGGTAGAAGAAATCATTTAAGTAACAATAACCTTAACTTTTAATTGTTAAGGCTGAAATATGGCCACTCTGTTTGAAACGTGCTATTAGGTAGCATTTTTAAATCAGATTAAACATGTTATAAAATAACTTCATACCTTATAAGTGTTTGGTTGTGATATAATTTTGTATTATGTATTTTATTTTATCACATTACATTTTCTTAACACCTTTATTGCTTTTACTGGTATAATTTGCATATAGTAAAATTTATCCTCTGTGTACAGTTCTCTGTTTGATAAATTCGTATAGTCATGTAAGCACCAGCACAACCAAAATACGGAACTGTCCCATCACCTGAAACTTTTCTCTTGTACCCATTTGTCATCAACTTTGTTCCCTTACCCCAGCACTTGGTAGCCACTGGTGTGTTTTTTTTCCATATAGTCACGTAAATGATTTCATACAATATATAGTCTTCTAAGACTAGCTTCTTATACTCTCAGCACTTACTTCTTATACTCTCAGCCTGATGCATTTGTGATTCCTCCATGACGTTGCTTGTATCAGTAGTTTCTCTTGTTGCCATTATTTTTAGTTCCTTATTGCTTGAGTATTATTCCATTGTTTGGATGTAGAATTATTTGGATATTTTGCAGTTTTTTGTGGTTATAATTCTGCATAGTGTACAGGTTTTTGTATGAACATAACTTTTCATTTCTCTTGGGTAAATATTTAGGAATGGGCTTGCTCTGAGTCTTATGGTAAGTGAACATTTATAAGAAACCACCAAATGGTCTGTACCATTTTGCATCTCCATTGGCTGTGTATAAGAGTTCTGTTGCTTTTGTATCCTTATCAACACTTGATATTATCAGGGTTTTTTTGCCCCCCTAACTTTAGCCCTTCTAATAGTTGTGTAGTGTGTTTGTCATTGTGGTTTTAGTTTGCATTTCTCTAAAGACTAAGGACATTAAGGTCTGTATGCTTGTCATCCATATATCTTCTTGGTAAAATATATTTAAATCCTTTGCCCACTTTTAATAGGGTTGTTTGTTTTCTTAATATTGAGGTATTATGGGGGTTTTTGTTTGTTTTTGTATTGGTTGCAGTAAAATACACATAAAATTACCATCCATTCAAGTTCTTTGCCCATTTTTTAATTGGGTTATTTGTTTTTTGTTGTTGAGTTTTAGGAATTCTTTATATGTTCTGAATATTATTAGCTCCTTAGCAGATATATGACTTGTAAATATTTTTTCTCATTCCAGGAATTGCCTTTCCCTCTGTTGATTGTGTCCTTTGGTGCACTGAGGTTGTTACTGAGTTTTGAGAGTTATTTATATATTCAAGGTACAAGTTATTTATCAGATATTGTTTTGCACATATTTTTCCCCGTCTACAGCTTGCTTTTTTCCTTCTCTTAATAGTGTGTTTTGCAGAGCATAAGTTTTAAATTTTGATAAAAGGCCAGTTTGTTAGTTTTTACTTTTATCAATCATGCTTTTGAGATGTTTTTGCTAAACCCAGGGTCACAGGATTTTTTCTGGATGTTTTGAGTTAAATTTTGTGTATGTTATCACATGTGGGCAGAGGATTTTTTTTTTTTTTAATACGGATGTCCACAAACTTTTGGGCCATTGTTTATGAAAAGATTTTCCTTTCTTCATGAAATGCTTTCTACCTTTGTCAAAAATAGGTCTTTCCCTAGTCTGTTCTGTAGATCCTGTGTGTCTATCCCATCTGCTAGTCACTTCTGCATTTGTTATTATAGATTTATATTAGGTGTAGGAATCAGGTAGTGTGAATCCTCCAAATTTATTTTTTTTAATTGTTTTGACTATTTTAGTTCTCTTTTCTACGCAAATTTTAGAGTAAGTTTGTCAAATAAAAAAATCTGAGATTTTTATTACATTATAGATTAATTCAGGGAGAACTGACAATACTGAGTCTTCCAAACTTTGAACATGATGTATTTTTCCATTCTTTTATTTTCTTATTACTGTTTTATAGTGTTCGGCATGCAGATCTTACACACATTTTGCTAGGTTTTTAGTTAAGTACATTTCATGTTTCCTGAATCTATTGTAAATGGTATTTTTTTCATTTAAATTTTTGATTGTTCATATGTAGAAATACTATTGATTTTTTTTTTTAATAAATGAACTTACAACTTTTCTTCTATGTAGTCATGGCATCTGTGAATAAAGGCAGTTTTATTTCTTCCTTTTGATCTGATCTGTATGCAGTTTCTTTTTCTTGCCTTATTGCACCAGCTAGGATTTCCAAGATATTATGGTGAGCAGACCTCCTTGCCTTATTCCTAATTTTAGATTAAAATATTCTGTCTTTCACCATTAAGTATGATGTTAACTGTCAAGTTATTGTACATGCTGTTTATCAGGTTAAGGTCAGCAAAGAGCTAAACACAGGGCTAGAACTCACGAATCGTGAGATCACGACCTGAATCAAAGTCAGACGCTTAACCAAGTGAGCTACCAAGGTGCCCCGCCAGTACTTTGTTTTTACAAGTAGTGCCTGAGGTTAGGAAATGAGTATTCTTACTAGTTTGTTGGTATAATCATTGTCTTGCTTTTTGAATACTCAACAGTTTTGCATTCCCAAGATAAATTCTATTTGGTTGTGATTTATTTTCCACCTTATATATTAATAGGTTGATTTGCTAGACTTTTATATTGTTTTTCTCTAGTTTTAGTATCAGGGAAAGCTACTAGCCTCAAAACCAGCTCTTGGAAAGTATTTCTTCCTATTGTGTTTTCTGGTAGAGTTCTTGTACAGTTGATGTTATTTCTTACTTAAATGCTTGATAGAATTTAGAATTCACCAGTGTAGCCATCTGCTCCAGGAGGGATTTTTGTGTGTGGTGTGTGTGTGTGTGTGTGTGTGTGTGTGTGTGTGTTTGTGTTTGTTTTTGGGGGGGAAGGCTTTTAAGTTTAAATTCAGTTTCTTTAATTTTATATAGGATTATTCAAGTTACATATCTCTTTATTAGTTTTTTGGGTAACTTTGGTAATTTGTATGTTTCGAAGTATTTGTCCCTTTCATCTAAGTTGTCAAATTTATGGATATAAAATGGTTAATATTCCCTTATTCTAATGTTGTAGGATCTGTAATAATGTCCCTTTTTTCATTCTGATATTGGTAATTTATGTCTTTTATTTCCTGGTCAATCTAGCTAGTGATTGAACAATCTTACTGATCTTTTAAAAAACCAGATTTTGTTTTCATCAATACTCTTTATTTTTTGTTTCATTGATTTCTGCTCTTATTTTAATATTTCCTTTCTTTTGCTTACATTGGGTTTAAATTGCTGTTCCTTATATAATTTCTTTAGGTAGAAGCTAGATCACTCAAAACCATAGAGATAATTTGGCATTATCACATGTTTGTTTTTTCCTCATACCTTTTAAGTGTAAATAAAAGAAGACACAAATCAGCTAAGTTTGTTTCTCCTTTCTGCTGCTTTGCTTGGTTTTGTTAGGTTTTCAGATGTGGGGAAATGCTAAGTCATTTTACTACAGATCTGTATTTCATTAGCTCAGGTAAAGTAGGAAAAGATCTCGAATATTGAGAAAACAGAATCCAGTTTTCTAAATGTGTTAGAAGTATCATACCAACTCGTGGTAGGTGTAATAATCAGGCAAGTCTGAGTTTTCTATTTAGAAGATGAGTGTAGTTCTGTTCTGTAGATGACCTCTTCTCATACTTCAGTTTTCTTTTGCTATGAGAAAGGTACCAGCCCAGGCACCTGGGTAGCTCATTCAGTTGAGCATCCAACTTCGGCTCAGGTCATGATCTCACAGCTTGTGAGTTCGAGCCCCATGTTGGGCTCTGTGCTGACAGCTCAGAGCCTGGAGCCCGCTTCTGCTTCTATGTCTCCCTCTCTCTCTGCCCCTAACCCACTCGCATCTGTCTCTGTCTCTCTCAAAAATAAATAAACATTAAAAAAAAAAAAGAAAAGAAAAAGAAAGGTACCAGCCCAGAAAAATGTCATCAGAAGATACATAGAGATGAGTTTATAATTAATAATTCTTTGGTTTTAAACATGTTCACTGTTAAGCTGGGAACATAGACCTGTGTTGCTTCTGGGCCTCATCATTAAGACTATGACAGAATGGAAGTCTTCAAAGACCATCCCTCTAGGAATTGTTTTTTTGTTTTTTGTTTTCAGGAATTGTTTTTTGAAGGTTTTTAAAATTAGCCCTGTCAGTGCAAATTGAGACATATATGCCAAAGCATAATTCAGTTGACTTCATTCTCTGAGGCCACAGAACAGTACTTTCAAATCTGACAGTCTTTTGGTGTTCTGAGTTGATCCAGAGTAGTAAGATTTAAACTATTTTAGAGCATTATCAGCACAGTGTATTTTGAAGTGCTGGATGATAAGTAAACATTTTACATGTTGTAGACCATAAATTTGTCACAGCTACTCAACTCTACAGTTGTATTGCAGAAGCAACCACAGACAGTAGGTAAACAAGTGGGTATGGCTATATTTCAGTAAAACTTTATTTACTTATTATTTCGGCCTGGAGGCTATAGTTTGCTGACAACTGACTTAGAGCAGTGGCTCTCCAGGTTTATTATAAAGAGAAGTCAACTTGGTCATCCCCCAGTGAACAGAGGTTCTGATTCATTTGGTTTGGAATGGGGCCCCTAATACGCGTTTTTAAAATGTTCCAGTTTGAAATGGAGGACCATGGCCTCTGGCGTCACATTTTTTTTTTAGTGGGGTTTTTTTTTCATTAATGTTTGTTTATTTTTGAGAGTGGTGGGGAGGGACAGCGAGAGAGAGGGACAGGATCTGAAGCAAGCTCTGTGCTGACAACAGAGAGCCTGATGTGGGGCTTAAACTCATGAACCTTGAGATCATGACCTGAGCCAGCATCAGACACTTAACCGACTGAGCCACCCAGGCAGTCCTGGCATTGCATTTTTAAGAAGCATTGACAGAAGAAGGAGAAAGTCACTCTCCTTGAGGTGAGCTCATGGGTTTTTGGCAATCGTGGTGAGTAAAGAAGATAATTTGAGGCTGTATGCTTTCGGCAATAACTTGTAGTATAGATACTGAGTATTGCCAAATACGGTCAAATCATATTCTTTGACATCTGACAGTCAGTGATAAGAAAGGTGGAAGTAACTTCTTTTGAAAGAATAAAATTACTGTGGACTAAAACTCTTAAAGTTTTCTCCTATATATTGTCAAGAATAATATATGATGTGCTTCCATATTGTCTCATCTGTTTGTGTTCTCAGAGGAAACTTTCTTCACCTTAGAATGCTAGAAACCACTGAAATCCTATTTAATATTCAAGGCTAAGTAATTTTTTGGTATTTCTCTCTATTGTAAGCGTAGAGAACAAAAACAGGCAGAACTTGCCTCATGGATTCTGGTCTCCCCATTGAGCCTCAGTGACAGATGAATATATTCCTTTGGTTGTTGTCTATCCCTTCTCCTACTGCATTATAATTTTCTTAAGGGTAGGAAATCTTAATCAATTTCCTATCCCTTTGGTGCTTGGTACTTGGTTATGCCCAATAAAACTTAATTCCCTAGAAGGCCAGCCTGTTCAATAAAGTCACTCTTAGGGAAAGTCTGTATAGCAGCATTGTCCAGTAGCAATACAATGCAAATGCAGACCACATCTGTAGTTTAAAACTTTTTAGTCTTCACATTAAAAAATGTAAAATACAGGTGAAGTTAAAATATTTTATACACATTGAGTTAAATAAGATTATAAAATTTTGTTTAAAATGTCATTTTCTATATGTACTCAATATTCAAAACTTGGTAAACTTTTCTCATTCTGACTCTTACACAACCAATGTACATTTTGCAATTTCAGCACAATATCAGGTAAGACTAACCACGTTTTAAGTGCCCACTCATGATGTGTCTAATGGCTGTCATTGGGAAGTGCAGGTCTGTAGCTTGAGATGCTAATGGCATTCAGAGGGTCCTGTGTTCCACCCCTCGTGCCACCCTGACCCACCTACACTTTCTTTAGCTTCAGATGTTCTCTCTTAGAAAATGCATATGTATTTTTATGATCCTTTGAACAATTAAGCAAATTCTTATTTAGGAATTTAAAGGAATGAGTTGGTCATCTTTTTTATTTTCTTAGAAAGCATTATTTAAAGATTATCTGAGTATTTGTATATTAAAGAATTAAGGGTAAAAGTTAAAAGAAAGGAACCTAGTTAGGAGATATTCTAAGGGTGAGCAGTCAAATGTGTCAGCTAGTGAGGTGACTGAATAAGAAGTAAATTTGGAACAAGGTGCCAAGACAGTACGGTGGGGGGAAGTATAGTCTTTCTAATACATGCTACACTGATACATGCTACACTATGGATAAAGGTTGAAAACATTATACTAAGTGAAGGAAGCCAGTCAAAGGACCATATATTGTATAATTCCATTTATAAGAAATGGTCAGAACAGGTAAATAGAACATAGACTAGTGGTTGCTTAGGATTGGGAACATAGAGGGATGATGGCTATAAAGAGGTAAGGAATTTCTTTTTAGGGTGATGAAAATGTTGCCAAATTAATTGTGATGGTTGTACACCTCTGAATACATAAAAACATTGAATTGTACATTTTAAAGGGTGAATTTTATGTTATGTGACTTATATCTCATTTAACTTGTCCCAAGTTGAGCAGGTGGCAGGGGGAGGGGGGAGAAATCCTTCATATCTGGTAAGTAGCGCCAAATTGGTATAAGATGGGTATAAAGTAAGCATTTACACTGATGTAAACATGTAAACTAAGGTAGGCTTGTTTTAGCTGATTGAAGGCCATTGTTTACCTTGGTAGAGTGCATTGTAAGTGTTTTGAACTCTTCATTTTAACGTTCTGTGAAGAAGGTGTTCATAGCCACACAAAGTAAACTAAGTGTCAGATAGGTCTTGTGAAATGCTGCATAAAAGCTATAACTTGAGCCCAGGTCATTGGACTTAGCATGTAATGCTTTTTCCATTTATATGTCAAATTAATTTTAAATTTAAAAAATGTGTATGGAATGTAATTTCTGAAATTCAGAACTCCTATAATTCTGTCACATAAGCTACCTATACATGCAATAAATAAAAAGAAGTAAGTTTGGTAAGGAAGCAGCCCAAGTTTGGGTCTTGTTGTTTTTTGGTGTTTTTGTTTGTTTTTTGGTGTTTTTTTAAGAGTAGAACATAGGTGGCGAGGTCAGTTTTGTGGAGAAAATGACAGTTTTGGAGAAGAGCAGTTGGAGGTGTCCTGTAAGAAGCTGGGAGTAAGAAAATAGAATAGGAATTAGAAATGGAAGCTACAGATTGAGAATCAGAATTGTTAGAGAGTGTGAGAATAAATGGGGACACATACACACACAATTTGAGTAGCCAGGGGACTGTTTAAGGACACAAAGATAAAAAGGAACCAACCTAACAGTCAAGATAATTTAAGCAGCATTCTGAGAACTACCAAGATAGGTAGAAAAATTGCTTTAAGGGTCTTTTTGATCTCTCTTTTTTAAAGCTTAATTAATTAATTTATTTATTGAGATTGAGAAAGAGATAGAGAACATGAGCAGCGGGGGAGGGAGAGAGGGAGAGAGACAGAATCCCAAGCAGGCTCCATGCTGTCAGTGTGGAGCCCTGACATGGGTATTGATCTCATGAATGGTGAGATCATGACCTGAGCTGAAATCAAGAATCAGACACTTAACTAGCTGAGCCATCCAGGCACCCCAGCACTAATTTTGAACAGGCCTTTAAAACCTCATAGAATCAAAGTGTATCAGAGTTAATAGAATCCTAATCTCTTTTAAGTGAGGGAACTCAAGTCCACAGAGGTCCTACATAAAGTCATAATCTGAAAGTAGTAGAGGCACACATAGGACCCGCGACCTTCTGCCTTCATTTGTAAAAAGTTGAATCAAATGATTGCTGAGAATCTATTTGGTTTTAAAATTCTGTGATCCCAATGTCCATTGGGAAAACAATTAGAATAGGCTTCATAGAATTTTTTTTATTAAATTTATTTATTTTTGAAAGACCGAGTTGGGGAGGGGCAGAGAGAGGAAGGCACAGAATCCAAAGCAGGCTCTAGGCTCTGAGCTGTTAGTGCAGGGCTTGATGCGAGACTTGAACTCATGAACTTTGAGATCATGACCTGAGCTGAAGTTGGATGCTTAACCAGCTGAGCCACCCAGGCGTCCCAGGTGTCATAGAATGTTGAGGATTGATTGGAAGAACAAGTGGAGAAGAGTTAAACTGTAATTGGCAAAAAAAGTTAGGAAAGATTAAGTTAGCTGATTGTAAAAATGTGGCATGGAAAACCAGGAGAAAAAATAGTAACAAGGGAAATCTGTAACTAGAGAATTGGGCATCTTTAAAGAGAACAGAGAAGAAGGGCGCCTGGGTGGCTCAGTCAGTTAAGCATCCAATTTCAGCTCGAGTCATGATCTCATGGCTCATGAGTGAGTTCAAGCCCCGCATCAGGCTCTGTGCTGACAGCTCAGAGTCTGGAACCTGTTTCACATTGTGTCTCCCTCTCTCTCTGCCACTACCCCATTCTCGCTCTGGCTCTCTCTCCCTCAAGAATAAATAAACATTAAAAATTTTTTTTAAAGAGAACAGAGAAGAATGTTTGGAAAAGAGATTATCCAGATGTTTCTGCAGCTAAGTCAACTTTTAGGAACTACTCCTCCCCTCACCTCCCCTTTTTTTAAGGAATCAAAAAATGCTTTAATACACATGACTGGGCAAACCTTTTCTGTAAAGGGTCAGATAGTAAATTATTTCAGCGTTGTGGGCCATAGATAGGATCCCTGTTGCAACTACTCAAGGCAAAAGCAGTCATAATGATATATAAAGGAATGGGCATGGTTAATGTTCAGTAAAACTGGACAAGAAACTGAACAGATTTCAGGTCTCTTATCATAAATTCAGTTTCCCTACCAGGCAAAGATAGAAACATTTAAGCTATTGCTGCTCATGGGTGCTTATGGTCTCAAAAGGATAAAATATGGTGAAAGTACAATTCTTTGATTCTCTTCCATCCAAAAGCTATAACTGTATATGTGTGTGCACAAATACATGAGATTGTATGTATTCTCTTTAATCCCTTCCCTCACCACCATAATTTGGACATTTTCTCCAAATCTGGACATTTTCTCATGTAAGCGTGTAAAAGTCAGCTATCTTTGGGCACACCTACAAAGTGTTTATTGTAAAAATACAAGAGAAAAAAATGGACTAATTTGCATTTCTTTTGAAAATCCCTTGGGAAGGCAACCATGTTAGTCATTTAGTAAGTCCAGTACAGAGCATATGATTGTGAAGAATAATAATCATTCTGCCACTGGCAATTTTGATTACTGAACACAACGCTAAAAATTTTTACACATGCTATCCTTATTCTTCTCCCCATTTAAAAAAAAGATTTTTACTATATGTAGCTCATATAGCTATTACATACTTTAATCCTTTCACTCCTTAATCCTCATTTAATCTTAGAAGTAAGTATATATTTAATGCTTGTCACCAGTGCTCTCTGTGTGTCTCTTATTTTGATTGTCAGAAAGTCATTTTCTATTAGATTCTTAAGGAAGATCATGAAAACGGTATTCTCTGTTTTTGCATGTTTATTAGCTCATGTGTGCCTTTTATGCTTTCCATCTGTCCATTCTAGTGGATGTAAAATCCTTGGCTTACTGTTTCCTTTGAGTATTTGATTTTATTAAAAAAAATTTTTTTTTGAATGTTTATTCATTTTTGAGAGACAGAGACAGAGCACAAGAGGAGGAGGAACAGAGAGAGAGGGAGACAGAATCCAAAGCAGGCTCCAGGCTCTGAGCTGTCAGCACAGAGCCTGATGCAGGGCTCGAACTCACAAACAGTGAGATCATGACCTGAGCTGAAGTCTGACGTTTAACTGACTGAGCCACCCAGGCACCCCATGTTTCCTTTGAGTATTTTAACTGTGTTATCTTTGGCATAACATTTTGCTATCCAAGTGTGATGATAATCTAAGTTTCTTTATAAATTAGGAGCTTTTTTTGCCTAGATGTCAGAGAGTCCTTTTCCTTAAAATATAATCATTTTATTTGGGTAGATCTTTGGTGTTAGTCTTTCTGAATTGATACTCTCAGATAACTCTCATATCTACAGCAGTGTGCATCCTTTGAGTATGTAGTTTAATTAAAAAAATAATAGTATTGGTTAAGTTTTTTTTGTTTTTGTTTTTGTTTTTTACCGGTTTTATTGTTCTTTTCCCTTATTTTGGTTTAGTTTTTTAGGGACTCCCGCTGTACATATGTTGTATCTCTATTGCCTATCTTGCAATACTTACTTTCTTTCAGAATTAAAAAAAAAATCTTATGCATCATTTCTGTTTTGGTTTTAAAAAGATTTCTCTGTTTTTGCTTTCTTTTTCTCTTACAGTATTTATTTGGTCTTGTGTTCCTATCAAAAATGACTTTCAAATTTATAAATTAGCTCTTGAATTCTGTCAACTCATTTTTGAGTTTTTCTAATTCTTATTTATGTTCTTTCATGCCTTACCTATTTTCCTTATGCCTTTTAGTTTTTTAATAGTAACAGTTTTGGTCGTTTTTTCCTCTTTTTTTGAACACTCATTCTGGCATGCTTCCCTTTTCTGTAGGGATATTATTCTGCTACTCACTATATTTATAGTAATTTTGTAAGGGATTTGATCCTGTTAACTTTTTTTTTTGCTCATTTTATATAAAATTAGTTCTTTTGAGTTCTTTAGAAATTGGCTGTTTTCCTGTGTGTGTTTATACACGTACTTGCATGTATGTCGGCCAAAAAACCTTACTTGCTTTCTGACATTTCCTAGCTATTTGCCTTTTGCACACTTTTATCTGGACCTTCTCTTTTGTCTCTGTTGTTCCCGTCCCGCCCAACTTTGATTGCACTACTAAAAGTTTCTCCACAGTGTTGGGCCCTGTCCAGAAAGGCCTGATAGGTCAGTGTTGAGAATTCCTAGGGGTCACACTGCTCCAGTTGATTCAGGCTCTGCTGCCTGATTCCTTGCTCTCACCCACTATTAGAGCAGGGGAAATCCCTCCCAGTTTCCACTGCTGTTCTCAAATTGTTCTGCCATTCTTTCCAGTGAAGAATACCTATCAGTTATTTGGGGGTTCTTCAGGTCTTAGGTATGTCAGACACTGTATGGCTTTCCTTCCACGTAGGTATTGGGAACACACAAGTCTCATAGCTGGTTGCTCAGCCCTGACTGCTTGTGTTTTATACCTGAAGAGCATTTATTGGTTACCTGGATTTGTTGTAAATGTCTGTGGTTTTTTTGTTTGTTTATTTATCGTGCAGTTGCCCTGCTTGTTTTTATTTGAGAATTCAGGAAGGTTCAGAATCCATGATACTATGGCTGTTTATTTTTCTAGAAATCTGAGCTGCTAATGCTCAAATTAGTGCTAGTTTAAAAAAAGACGGCTTTCTATAAAGGGGAATTTAATTAAAATTAAATTGAATAATTAATCATATACTTGTTTTAGTTTGTTATTGTTTTTTTGTAATTTTTTTTAATGTTGATTTATTTTTGAGAGAGACAGAGAACGAACAGGGGAGGGGCAGAGAGAGAGGGAGACACAGAATCCGAACCAGGCTCCAGGCTCTGAGCTGTCAACACAGAGCCCAACACAGGGCTTAAACTCACCTGAGCTGAAGTCAGACACTTAACCAGCTGAGTCCCTAGTTTGTTATTGTTGACAAATCACTTTGTGTTAGGCCCTTGCAGGGTTGTTCTTAGCTGGAATATGTAGATGAGTATGTGAATCCCTCCCAGGCTGGGCCTTGATACCCCAGGCTTTTTACAGTGCCATTTGTTAAGTAGAAGTGTATATCTCTTCTACTAGTGGAAAAGTGGTTTGGTTTTATGAATGGGATGACACCAAACTTGGATTTTAATGAACTGAAACTTGCAAGACTGATGAGATGCTAAAGGAATCCTAGATGTAGAGAGGAGATACAAAATAGAGTTTGCTAATGTATGGCATGCTTAAGCAGGTATTCGTGGTTCTGTGTGTTTAGAGCAAAGACTAGGGTGCTGGGAAGCAAGTTGGAGTTGTATTTCACAATGCTTCATACTAAAGAATTTGAACCTATGGCCAATGGAATGACAGGATTAGATTGTTTTACAATGGTAACTCTTCATGGATGTCTGGGTGGTTCCATTGGTTAAGCGTCCACCTCTTGATTTTGGCTCAGGTCATGGTCTCACGGTTTGTAGAATTGAGCCCTACATTGGGCTCTATACTATCTGTACAGAGACTGCTTGGCATTCATTCTCTCTCTCTCTCTCTCTCTCTCTCTCTTTCTCTCTCTCTCTCTCTCTCTCTCTCTTTCTCTCTCTCTCTTCTCCTTCTTCCCCTCCCCCTCCTCATGCTGACATGCATTCTCTCTTTCTCTCTCTCAAAATAAATAAACTTTAAAAAAAATGATAACCCTTCAAACATGAGGGAAGGTAAATTGTAAGTAGGTGGAGGTAAGAAACCTATTGAGAAGGTCAAATAAGACAATGGTGAAGGTAGAGGGAAGGGGAAGTGTGGAATAGTTGAAACCTTTGAATTTTTTTTCTTAATTTATTTATTATGAGAGAGAGAGAGAATGCACATGCCCGAGCAGGGGAGGGGCAGAGAGAGGGTCCCAAGAAGGTTCCATGCTGTCATCACAGAGCCTGATGTGGGGATCCATCTCATGAACTGTGAGATCAGGACCTGAGCCAAAATCAGAAGTCGGACACTTAACCAACCAAGCCGCCCAGGTACCTCAGAGAGCTTTGAAGGTTCTTGATTACCAACCTGGTCTGAAGTTCACAAACCATTTAAGGCTGGGGTTCTCAGCCCTGGTTGTCCATTAGAATCACTTTTTAAAAAATGCTTGCCAGCTCCCCTCTTCCGGTTTTATTTAATTGGTATGAGGTGGGGGGTTGTACATCAGCAAGCACTTTGAAACTGTTCTCAAATGATTCTCATCCCCAGCCAGATTTGGGGATCACAGACATCTGGGTAATCATTAAATGAACTGTAGCAAGCACTAATCCAGGAATTCCCTGCCTTACTAAGTGCTGGAGCTGCACAGAAGCAGTGGTGCAGGCCAGGTTTTCGACCCTGGTTCACTGCAGCCAAAAACTACACTTAGACTGGCTCACAAGTAAAACCTTAAGGAAAATATCTTCTCATCTCTTTCTCATCGAAAGTTCCTGATATTTTCAGCATTTCTTTATAATTTTTTTGTGTTATTTTTAAATTTTTAAATGAAAGAATTACCAAGCAAGATGTAAATGAACAATATAAAAGTACATAGAATAAAAGATGAGTCTAGGGGCGCCTGGGTGGCTCAGTCGGTTGAGCGACTGACTTTGGCTCGGGTCATGATCTCACGGTTTGTGAGTTCGAGCCCGGCTCTGTGCTGACAGCTCGGAGCCTAGAGCCTGCTTTGGATTCTGTGTCTCCCTCTCTCTCTCTCTCTCTGCCCCTCCCCCACTCATGCTGTGTCTCTGTCTCAGAAATAAACATTAAAAAAAAAAAAAATAGTCTGAGCCTCTTCCAAGGAGAAACAAAAAAAAAGCAGAATAATTTGCTTTAAGTACTTTTCAAATGACTAAGGCATCCTGTTATAAAATCATCATGGGTGAAATATCCATTGAAAGTGTAAAACTGGCCAATGGATATTCATGTAACAGTACAAAATATTTATTGGTATTCAGATTGTGCATTGCGACTGTTAAGAAACTGATATCAAGTTTTGGTTTAAGATCAAACAATATCCATAATTACCTAAAAGGGCTACTAAAATAACTCTTCCTTTTTTAAATTACATTTGTATATGAAACTGGATTTCTTCATGTAATTTACTAAAAAGCAACATGTTACACTTGAATGCATTTTCTTTCATTTTTTAAAATTTCTTATTAGTGAATGTTGGATTTTGTCAAAGTCCTTTTCAGGATCTTTGGATATAATCATAAAAATTTTTCCCATTGAAATTTAATAATAGGATATATGATACCAGCGAATTTCCTTATATATCAATCTTGCATTCCTATAATAAATCCCTTTGTCATGGAGTATTTATATGCCCCCTGTTTGCTCTTTTTTGGCTTAATACTTTTTGTATAGATAGATATACATAAATCATGTTGGGCTTTAATATTTGTAGTGGGGCTCTGTCTTTATGGACAGTCACTATCAGAGTTAGATACCAGTATTCTAGTTGCTTTTTAAAAAGAGTTTAGAAGCTTTCCTTCATTTTCAGTGCTCTGGACGAGTTATATGGAGCTTTGAGGCTATGAATTCTATGAAATCATCCTATGAATTCTCTTATGAATTCTTCCATGAAGTTGGTGGAATTCTCCTATGAAATCATCTTGTTCCTGGTGCTTTTTTTGTGGGATAGTTCCCTCATAATGTTCTCTATTTCTTCTCCAGAAATTACATTGTTTAAATTGCATTTTTAATTTCTGATGGAATCATTTCAATAATTGAGTATTTCCCTAGGGAATTGTCTGGTTCGTGTAGGTTTTCAGATGTATTTGAATTTGTTCTGTAAAGTAGTTTCTTATATTTCTAATGCTGTGCTAACAGGTGTTTCATGCTAATCATTTATTTTTGAAATTTTAGGCCTGTTTCTGGCTGTTTTGAAATTTGGATATTGTCTGTCTTCAAGTTATAATAAGGGAATGGTTTTGTGTAGTGATTTGTTCTTATATTATTTTGGGAAGATATATAAGGAGACAGATTCAGACAGATGCCATTGTTTTTGGCTAGCTAGATGTTTTCCTGTTTGTTTTTTTTTTCAGCATTAACCATTTTTTGCATTAGCTTTATTGCAATATAATTTGCATACCATCCAACTCACCCTTTAAAGCATACAATTTGATGGTTCTTAGTATATTCACAGAGTTGTATGACCATCACCAGTCATTCCTTCAGTATTTTCATTATCCTAAAAAAGAAATACTGTACCATAAGCTATTACTGCCCAGTCTCTCCATCCTTTCCCATCCCTTGTTTTAGACAACACTACGTACAAATTTGAATTTGTCTTTTCTGAACATTTCTTGTGAATGAAATTATACTGTATATGGTCTTTTGTGATTGGCTTCTCTCACAGCATGTGCTACTACTTCATTTCCTTTTACTGCAAATACTATTCCATTTTATGGATGTACACATTTTTATTTATATATTTGGATAAATAAACATTATCCATGTTGATGGATATTTGAGTTGTTTTTCCCTTTTTGGCTATTATAAATGATGAGGCTATGAACATTTGGGTTTAAGTCTTTGTATGGGCATGTTTTCATTTTGGGGGGGTATATACCTACAAGTGGAATTACTGGTGTTTATTCTTTTTTAAGGAGTTTTTCTTTTTTCGTTCCTGTTACTTCAGTAGGCTTTGGGGTAGGAAGGGGGGGAGGTCATGACATATGCCTAGTCTGTGGTGGATATAGTCTCCTCTCTTGTGGACTAGATAGCCTATCTCCTCAGGTGGTTTAGATTGTAGTACATAGTGTAATACAGTGTTATATGAAAACATACTCCTCTGCTTTAGTGATTCTGGAACCCTAGGAAAATATTTGATGTTTCTTTAGACAACTCTGAATACTTCATTTAATTTCAAGGGAATGGTGTGGATTTCTTTAAGATTAGTTAATTTTTTAATAACTTGGGAATATTTTGAATTTCTTTTTTGTATTGGTATGGCTTTAGTCATTGTGACTAAGATTTTCAGTTCATTTAGAAGTATGTCATGTGTTATTTCCTTTAATTAAAAACATATTTTAAAAGGTTTGATATGGTTCTACTTTCTGTTATATGCAATGTGCATGTAAGACATGATTATAATGTACTACTTCCTAAAGATATTTTTAGCATAATTGAGGGAAGGTGAAATAACATATTTGATTTTCACAGGTGTTGATTTATTATACAAAATGGCATCAGATGTTTATACTAATTGTTTATTCTATAAGTTAGTTGCCAGTGTTTGTGATGGTTACACTAGTATACTGCCAATACCTTCAGGAACCCTTTTGATAATCAAAAATAAATTCCAGGATTTCAGTGTTGAGAATTTTTAAATGTATTTTAGTACTTAAAAAGCACTCATGTAATTGTCGGTTTTTAATATTCTTTTATGTCCAGCATTTATTAGAACATGCATTCCCATACCAGGATAGATCATTCTGATATGAATCTACCCAAGTGTTTGGATCATAGGTGTAAGGTGTAATAAGATTGTAATTTTTAGGGGCGCCTGGGTGGCTCAGTCGGTTGAGCATCCGACTTCAGCTCAGGTCACGATCTCGCGGTCCGTGAGTTCGAGCCCCGCGTCGGGCTCTGGGCTGATGGCTCAGAGCCTGGAACCTGCTTCTGATTCTGTGTCTCCCTCTCTCTCTGCCCCTCCCCCGTTCATGCTCTGTCTCTCTCTGTCTCAAAAATAAATAAATGTTAAAAAAAAATAATAAAAAAAAAGATTGTAATTTTTATATCTAAACTTTTTTAGATTATAGAGTGTGATAGAATGAATAGTTATTTTTCGTACTGGCATTGTTTTCCTATAATTATTACCTTAGGCTCCTGGATTTGGATTTGGAATTGCAATATCTGGTGGAAGAGATAATCCTCATTTTCAGAGTGGGGAAACGTCAATAGTAATCTCAGATGTTCTGAAAGGGGGACCTGCTGAAGGACAGCTACAGTAAGTGCATTTGCTCTTTTGGGTGCCTATGTTACAAGCACCGTTCCTACCCTTGGTCACTGGCACATAGCGCTAGTGCATTCTTTTATATTGCCATTTATGTCTATCATAAACGGAAAGCTAGTCACTGTAAAAATAAAAATGGTGAAAAAAAAACCTGCTACGCAGTTTGGCGTGGAATTTAGCCTTCAGGAACCTCTTACCCTTAATCTTGTCCTTTTTTTTCAGTTAAGATAAGCAAGAGAAAGAGAGGCAAAAGATTACCAGCTAGCAAAAAGTGAGCATATAGTCAGGATTGAAAGAAAATTGGATTGAGAAGGACTTTATTTTTTAAAAGGGAGTAACTTTTCCAGCTATGCCCTGTAATTGTACTACCAAAAATCATTTTTTGTATTGTGGTACCTGTTTACTCTTATGTAAAAACAAAAGATTTAAAAAACATTAATGACCTGTGATTAGTGACTTCCTAAATGTTGTTGTAGGAGATGGGAAAGTAAATCATTTGACATTATTGTAACATTATCTGAAAGTATCCACAAAATTGTGGAACTATCCATCTTGAAAGTATATTCATAAACCTGTCTGTATGTTTTTTTCTAATATGTAATTTTGGTGGCCTTTTTTTCCTTAGGGAAAATGACCGGGTTGCAATGGTTAATGGAGTTTCAATGGATAATGTTGAACATGCTTTTGCTGTTCAGCAACTAAGAAAAAGTGGGAAGAATGCAAAAATTGTAAGTATCTTTTACCTTTACTTTAGTAAGAGTATCAATTTTATCATTGAAATGTTTCTGGTGTTTGAATTCCTCTTTCCCCTTTAAGAAAACGATAACTGGATCAGTACTTATAAAGTTAGCTTACAAAAGTGTTTCTTCTAATACTGGTGGTATGTTTTATCACAGAAAATATATTTTCTCAAAGTTTAGATACTAGGATTTTTTTTCGATTGAAAAAGAAAGGCAGTGATTGAAAGGTGAAAGGTCACCTCTTTATGGCTTAATGTTCCCTTCTCTTTTAAGTTCTAAAGTTAGACTGAATCTTGGCATATAGTCTGTTTGAAATATTTAGCCCTGTTTTCTGTTACAGGATTTGTTTAATGGGCAAGTTTTACATTGTCCCTTGAACACATACATCATCAACCACTTTCCTTGTTACTGTGATACAGTTTGAGGAGAGAGAAAGTGGTAAGATTTTCTTTGTAGAGTTGTTGAGGGTGCATTTTAATGTTACTGTTTTAGTATATAGCTAGAATCTTTCTTCTATTTCATTATTTCTCTAAGCCACTTTTTTTTTTTTTTTTTAAGTTCAGTTAACTCTTGATAACTGGTCTCAAATCACAGTTAAAACTAAGCAGATGTGGCACAGCATAGATTTAATGTGACAGTTCTGTTTAAAATCATATCCATGTTTAGGAACACAGTAGCTACTTTACCCACTTTGCTCCTTCCCCCATTCTGCCCATCTAGCCTCTGAAAGGACTTATTAAGGCACTGCTTTAAGCCCTTAGTTCAGGTATAAAGAACAGGAGGAGGAGGCTGGGTAGGCAGCTAGATGGATTGTCCTGCCTTGTCTGTTGAGAACTTTGCTACTTCCCAGCAGACACTCAGAACCACAGTGGACCCAAAAGAAGGGAGAGGGCTGGAAGTGAGGGGAAGGCCTGCCCTGTTTTGACTTTGGGGATTGGGTGAGAGCTAGGAGGTGTATTCCCTGAGACTGTGCACTTCACATTTGTTAAGCCCTCTTCCATCGTCTAGGCTGCTGTGCCATATGGTTTATTTCTGCACCAGTATCTTTGCTGATGAGGTGAGAGTTTTCTCAGATTGCAGTAGACCCACTATTTAGTTACTGCATTCCAAATGACAGACATCTTCTTTTGGGTATATATTTTCACAACTTCATTGTAGTCATATTTTTACACTTATAGTGTTAGTTTTAAATCACAGTTCATATACTTACTGGTTAGTGTGTGGTAGAGTTTTTAAAGTTTTTATAACATGAGATTGTAATATTTATAGAAGCAAATTGCTAATTTTTATAAATTGAGTAAGTTTTAGCATTCTTGCCTTAGCTGCTGATGTTGAACATTGTTACTATTTTTCAGTATTTTTCAACTGCATATTCAAAGGTGAGCACCTTAGGTAAATTAGGTGTTTTCTTCCTGTATCTGAGTTGTGAGCTTCACCTGTAACCTCAACTTTTTAAGCTCTGTTCCTCTGAAATGTTGAGCTGTTTTGTTCACCATGCAAAATATTCAATATACATATTCCACATTGATAATGCATCTAAGAAAGTTGTATTTCTGCACTATAGACTTCTCCCCATAGAAATCATTTTATGAGAAGTAGGTCCAAAACCTGTAGTGTATTTGAAATAGGAAAAGGATTTGGGGCAGCTCAAGGATGGATTTTGCTCTGATTGTACTTAGCTACGTGACTTGGAGAGGCAGAATAAAACCCCAGTGTCTTACAATGTGGTCTTTCATTGTGAGATGTCTTTCTAAACTCTTAACGCATCCCCAGCCAGAACCAGAACCTCAAGGTCATTATATACATTGTTTTTGCTTTGTTTAGTTTTGTTTTTTTCATTTCTGAATAATCAGCTCCTCTTCCTTCCTCCCCAATCTACTGATCTGTTTTCCTCCCTGTGTTCTTACATTAAGGTGGTTGGTTGTTTATGTGATTTTCCTTCCATTAACCAAGAGCTCCCTGGGTATTAAATAAACTGTTTCTTTTCTGTTAAACTAAAATGTTAGAAGTCCTTTGATAATATAACTATCATAAATAGGTTTAGTTTAGTTTAACAATAAGTGAAGTTAGAAGTAGTTTATGACACAGTGAGCGTGTATAATTTTTACTAAAATTCTGAACATCTTTAAAAAGCATTATGAAGTGTATGAGCAGAAACACCTCCTAGAGATAATGTCTGTGAGCACTTCAGTGTATCTCCATGTGGTTATGTAGCATTTCACTGTGTGTACGTGCTTACCTAACCCATTCATTGGTGGGCATTTCAGTGTCCAGTTTCCACAAGTATTAAAAAAAAAAATACTGTGTTGAAGATCATTGTGTTTCTACCTACTTGTTCAGTTACTTTTTAGGAATAACTTCTTGGGAGTGGCTTCTCAGTCAGAGGGCATGAATGATATACGCATCACCAGCCCTTCAGAAAGATGATAGGGTATTGAGAGTCCAATTTCAGCAACACTTTTTAAATATTTGCCAAACAGACTGACGTAGTATTTCAAATGAACTATTTTACAGTACAAATGAGTTTGGTCATGTTGTAGTGTACATACTGCCCATTTATGTTTCTTCTTTGCTTATTCCTTAGCATTTATATGGATGATTGTTGTACCAGGGTGTGGTATATATTAGGATTATTAGCCTTTTGTTATATATACTGCATATATTGTGTACCCATTTGTTTTTTTTGAGTGTAGGTTGTTATGGTGATTGTTTTGGAGGGGTTTGTTTTTATATCACTTTGTTTCAACATTGAAATGTTTTCATTTTTATGTTGTCATGTCTGTCAGATGTTCACTTGGTTGGTTCTGCCTTTGGTGTCAGGCTTATAAAAGCCTTTTACCTTTTACCAGTTATAAAAGTGTATAACCTATATTTTATGCTAGTACTTGTATAGAATTCATTGCTTTATTTTACATTTGAATCTTTATGTCAGCTAAACTGTATTGAAGTAGGCATTTCCCCCTAAGTTTGTTTCAGAGTTTTCAGTGTTAAAATCAAGGATAGTTGCCAAACCTTCTAAATCTCTTCTTGTAAGTTTACAACCATTAACGATAATATAAACGGAGAATTGTAACAGGATTGGATATTTTTCAATAAGTTAAGCACTTACTGGTTGCAAATATTTCATTATATGTACAGTTAAATGCATGGCAAGGACCTTCTCTAAACAACTTGAATCTTAATAGGATAGACGGGTACCCACAATCATAACCATAATGCACATCTGAGAATGAGAGGCGTTTCAGGTACAGTAGATTTCCAGAGAGATGGTAGGCACTCTCTTGGGGGAAGACATGGAAAGCTCAGAGTGTTCATCTGGTTACTTTGTTTTTGTTTGTACATAACTAGGGAGGAATTGAAGATTTAAAGTAATACAGCAAAAGTATTGCTTCTAAAACAGTATGTTGGAGATTGAAATAGAGGTGAGACTAAAACGCAGAGAGTCGGGTAGGAATGTTTATAGTAACTGTTACTTGCTAAGGGCCTGAGCTGTGGAAGGACAGGCAGCCTTCTCTACATTCACAACAGGGCATTGGCTGTCTGACCTTGCCACATATAGGCATCTTGCTGCTTCAGCTTCAGTGTTGTTTCCTCAGAAGGGCCATCTCTGATGACCTTGGTGGTAGTAGGCAGCAACAAGCACTATTAAGGATACAGCAGCCCTTTGAAGAAAGGGAGGAGATAAGAAAACTTGGAAATGAATAGCAAGACAGAGGAATAGAAGATTAATTAGCAGATTAGTAGTAGAGGACAAATTTGAGGGAGAGATTAAAGTTGTAAGTTACCCTGAGGGGGTGTTGTTGATGAGGACAGTCTTGGAGGTGGGTAGGGATAAGAATAAGAACTCATTTGGGAGAATTTCGTTTGTACAGAAAGAGGTTCGACTTGGTCTTTGGACCCTGAAGGAAGGAAGACTAAACAAATAAGGTATTGAAAACCATCTGGAATATAGGGGATGTGAAGTGGCGCTGAGCTGTGTAAGTCAGGCTGAGTGATTGGGATCTTGAAGAATAGTTTTGGAATACCTGTGTTAGCAAATTCCATAGAGAGGCAAGAGGTGGAGGAAAGGATTACTGACAAGCAAAAGAATTCTGTGAAGTAAAATGAATTTATGGAGGACCTAATCAGCAAAGTTTGGAAATGCAGCCATCTGAAGGTAAAGATAATATAGGACTGAAGTTTGTCATGGCAGGTGATTGAGAGGTCACAAGAAAGTTATTTAAATATCACAGCATGACGTCTCACACAAACTTGGGAGCAGCACAAGTGAAACCAGGAAAGAATTGGTGGACTGAGAGAACAGAAAATGGAGGAATCATAAAAAAGATGGGCATAGAAAAGTTTCAGTAGATCAAGGAGTGTTCCCCAAAAAGATCTTGCAGATCTCTGATGAGATAGAGGGTGTACCAGAATGAGACAGTCAAGTGCAGTCCAGGGATTAAGAGGCCACACAATCAGAAGGTAATGCTTATAGATCTTGAACTTGCAGAAAGTAAAGGAAATAAATGGCCAGGGGAAATTGAACCACATAGCAGTCATTGAGGAAAGAAAGCCAGAAGAAGGGATTTATACCAACAATAGAAATTGGAGAGATACAGAAACTGAACAGTTTATATTGGTAAAGTATTAGCTCCAACTTAAGAAGTTGAATGTTAATGTGGAGGAGGTACAGTAAATTTATCCATTAAGAGTTTTAGTAGGATAGTTGTGGGCCTTGATACTGATGGATTCTGAAAATTTCAAGGAGTCAAGTTGGGCTTACAAGTTTGCGATGGTCTTGGTAGCAACTAACGGTGTATTTGATGGTATTAGAGTACACTGCCCCATCCTTTATCCAAATCACTAACAATTACTAGTTTCTCTTTAAGCTTGTGATTATTACACCTAAACAATCTTTCTAAATTAAGTAACTAAGGACTTTATTAGGCTCACTATTCCAAATTTGGTTCTTAAACAGATCTGTTTGTCAAGAGAGCAGAAAACATAACCATTATGGAAATGTATTCTCTAGTAATTTCTTACAATTTTTTGTGTATTTTGTCTCTCTGATTCATAATGAATTTATTTGACATAGGACCAGAAAAACATAATTTTCCTTTCTCTTAAGAACTAAAAGTGTGTGTAGAAATCAATCAGCTTTTTTTGTAATCTTTATTTGTAGACCATTAGGAGGAAGAAGAAAGTTCAGATACCAGTTAGTCGTCCTGATCCTGAACCTGTATCTGAAAAAGAAGATGATAGTTATGATGAGGAGGTCCATGATCCGAGAAGCAGCCGTGGAGGTCTGGTCAGTAGAAGGAGTGAGAAGAGTTGGGCAAGGGATAGAAGTGCAAGCAGAGAGAGGAGTTTGTCCCCACGGTCTGATAGGCGATCTGTGGCCTCCAGTCAGCCTGCCAAACCCACCAAAGTCACATTGGTGAAATCCCGGAAAAATGAAGGTATTCTCTACCAACTTGTTTATCATTTTCACATGAAAATGTTAACACTAATTTTGATGAGTGAAATTGCTGCCCTTTCCTATCCTCGTTTTTGTTGTCTTTTGTTATCTTCATTGTTGTGTCCTGTTGCCATAAGTCCTATCCCGTTATAGCAGGCTTCAGGGATCATCTACTTTTCTCTTCATGAATTAATTTGGTGCAGCAGATCGTACTTCAAATAAATTGTCCAGTAGTTGGGATTTTGAATTTCTTGTTGTGGTTAGAATAGCCAAATACAAATTATGCTAACAAATGTCACACCAGTACCAAGCTGAATTTCAGTGTTTTACTTAGCTGTTAGGATCAGTAGTAGCATAACCATTGGAAGAAATCTTGGGGCTTTTTGGGAAGGGGGGCAGACTTCTTTTTAAATGAAGAGATTAAGGGGAAGGAACCCCTGATAGGGCATTTCTCTATAATGCAGGACTTCTTTAAACTGAAGCTAGCCACTTCTCCTTACTTAATCAAATTTGATAAGAATGAATGCGATTGTGACCTCGTCCTGTGGACATGTCTCAAATGCAGGCAAGCATCTGTGACTGATCATTTTGGTGAAAAGGTGTTATACTAAGAATATCATGTAGGCTTGCTTTGATCTGCTATACCAGCACCTGACAGACCTTTTTTCTAGTTCTTGCTCCCCAAGAACTGTGGACATCTCAAACTGTCTACCCTTGCTGTTTCTACTTCATTTTGCCACTCATTCGTCAACCCTCTCTGACCTGGTATCTGTTACACCTTGCTCCCAAAGCTGTTAAAACTAAATAAACCCAGTAGAAATTTTCAGTCTTTATTTTACTTGCCTTTTCAGTACCATTTTCCATAGTGTTAACCACTTCCTATATTTTGAAATAACGTCTTCTCTTGACTTCAGTAATACTGTGTTCTTTTGGATCTCTCACCCCCTTACGTATCCTTTGCAGGCTCCTTCTCATCCTACCCTTTAATCTTCCATAGATTTCTATTCTAGAATCTCTTTTTTCCCTTCAACGTAACCTCTTTAGGCAATTGCATCTGCTCATTGTCTCAGTTAGCTGCTGCTGATGGCAAAACTTATTTCTCCAGCCCAAGTCTGTGTAGTTGTGCGTGCCAGCTGTTAGGCATATTGACTTCAGTATTTCACGTAGCTCCCTCAGACTTAACATACCTCAAGCAAAACTCCTACCTTCCTCATAAAATTTTTGTGTTTTCTTATGAAGTTGCTCATTAGATATATTCTCATCTACCCAGTTTCTCGTGCCAGTTATGGAAAACATTGTACTTATCCTTGACATCTCTTTTTTCCTCACTTCCCTGTACCCAGTTAATATATTGTAACTTCCTCAATACCATTGTTAAATAACCTCCCACTTCTGCCTTTCTCCATTATCACCACCACCTCCCTCATCCATGCTACTGTAATCTTTTTTTCTTTCAGCTTGATTGAGGTGTAATTGACATTATATATAAATATATAAAGTTATATATATTTAAGGTATATAACATGATTTGATACATGTATACATTATAAAATGATCACAGTCAAGTTTATGACATCGGGCATTTACGTGCATTGACATGTATTTACTTAGTTACCTCAGAGTTACTTTTTTTTGTTTTTTTTTTTTGGTGTGGTGAATAACTATCATCTCTTAAGTGGACATAATGAGTCTCAGAAACTAGTCTCTGGATCCCTTCCAGTCAATTCTGCAGACACCTTCATAGAGTTAAAGGATCTTCTGTGACATTTGTTATTCTTTCGCATCTCTCTTAGTTACTCCTCAGTCCTAGCTACCCTAACAGTTATGACTGTTCCTTCATACCTTTTGGGACATTTGTTTGTAACCATTCTGTCTCTACCACCTCCCACCCCGCATACACATTCACAGGTGTACCCTAATCCTTCTGGTTTAGTAGTATTTCTGCTTTAGTATTTCTTCCTCTCTGGCTCTGTACTGGACACTGAATCCTATATTGCCTTTGTATGAACTCTTCCTCACACTTACATTTGCCCCTACTGACTGTTGCCAGAGTGTAGGGCCTCTGTCTCATTCGCTGCTTTTTAGCCATAGTGCCTGGTGTATAGTTAATAGTATAGTGTATAGTGTATATGGTATATAGTGTATATGGTGTATAGTTAATAGTGCCTGGTGTGTAGAATCAGAAAAACTTTTGCTCTGGGAAATTGGGGAAAACAAAACAGTGTATGCTTAGTAATACAAGTCGTCATTAAAATTGTCAACCTTTCCAGAGTTTTTCCAACCTCAAGCAGTTCACTTTTTAGAAGTGTATTCATTAAACCTTCTGAGAAGCTAGTTTAATACAACATAGGAAGAAATGGTCTTCTCTTCAGGCTTGGGGTTTTTTTTTTCTTCCTTTCCCCTTTCTGAGTAAAAATTGGAATAAGTATGTCAGTCTTCTGCTTGGATCATAGACTTTCTTTACTTTCACATTGGCAGTGCACACTTTTTGATGATTAGAGGAAATGACATCTTTGCAGGGTGACTAAGAATAATTTCTTGCTGTTGATCGTACTTAAAAACTCAGTGTGGTAATGATTATTATACTTTTAGAGTGTGTGGTTTACGCTAAAGACATTTAAATATGTTATTTCAGAATATGGTCTTCGATTGGCCAGTCATATATTTGTGAAGGAAATTTCACAAGATAGTTTGGCAGCAAGAGATGGCAATATTCAAGAAGGCGATGTTGTATTAAAGGTATAGTCATATTCTTACATTTTAATGAACTGAAGTAGAAAACAAATTCTAGTGTAACCATATAGTTTCTGCTCATGTTTGAAGCAATTTTGCCAAAATTAAAAATCAATGTTTGGGGCACTGGATGGTTTGTCATTTTTAATGGACAAAAATGGTTTGTCCGTTATTATGTGTCAACATGGATATTTTTCTTTAGGCATGGAGTCATTCTGAGCAAATTAATCATTACAAATGAATATCCTTCACTGTTAGGAACTACTTTGTAGGTAGATATGTCTAGTCTTACACAATAAGTGGTTTTGATAACTACTCTAAATATTATTAAAATGTTTGTTTTGTTTGTTTCCTTATAAGTAATAGAAAGTGACAGGCTTTTGGGGATTGGCTCAGAGATACTAATTCGGGTTTTCTGACATAGCAACAGCGTAGTAAAGATTTTATTTCAGGAAAGAGGAGTACTTTGATATTGTGAAAGGACTAATTTTGGTTCTTACAGCAAGCCAAGGAGTAATTTAAATATTCCTGTTTCATAATATTAAGTTAACATTTGTATTTTTATCATTTACTTTCAACTTAGAGGTTTTTTTTTTTTTTCTGTTGCAGATAAATGGTACCGTGACAGAAAATATGTCACTGACAGATGCAAAGACATTGATAGAAAGGTCTAAAGGCAAGTTAAAAATGGTAGTTCAGAGAGATGAACGAGCTACCCTGTTGAATGTCCCTGATCTTTCTGACAGTATCCATTCTGCTAATGCCTCTGAGAGAGATGGTGAGTATAGTTCTGTTTGGAGAATCCCTTTAAGTAACCTGTTAAAGTAGTAGGAAGATTTGATATGTTTGAATGAAATAATTTTCTACGAGCCAGACACCTTCAGAACCTAAGAATTACAAATATATATACTGGGAGTGGAGGGCTTAATTTTAATTACATTTTTCCTAGTTTTATTGAGAAATGTGGAAGTTTAAGGTACACAGCATGATGGTTTGATTTACATCTATTGTGAAATGATCACCACAATATGTTTAGTTAACATCTTTTATCTTCTCCTGTAGATAAAAGAAAAAAAAAAGATTTTTCCATGTGATGAGAACTCTTAGGATCTAGTCTCTTAACTTCATATATCCTATAGCAGTGTTAGCTATTATCATCTATTGTACATTTCTTCCCTGGTGCTCATTTATCTTATAACTGAAAGTCTGGACCTTCCTCCAGTTTCCTTTTGCCCCTCCCCCCACCCTCTCTGGTAACCACAAATCTGATTTCTTTTTCTGTGAGTTTGGTGGTTGTGTGGGTTTGTATTTTTGCTTTTTGTGGGTTGTTTTCTGGGTTTTTTTTTGTCTTTCTCTGACTTATTTACCATATGCCTTTGAGGTCCACATCCATGTTGTCACTGTCCTTTTTGTTTTGTAGGCAGCTCACCATTATTAATCAGTGGTTGATGAAGTTAATGCTTAAATCAACCATTTTATATGAAATTATATTTAGTAGCTTATATTCATTATCATTGGAGTATCTTACATTTTACATTATTTTACTATGATCATTTCATGGGAAAATAAAAAGCACCCTTTTACTTAACAGACATTTCAGAAATTCAGTCACTGGCATCAGATCATTCTGGTCGATCACATGACAGACCTCCCCGCCACAGCCGGTCACGATCACCTGACCAACGGTCAGAGCCTTCTGATCATTCCAGACACTCTCCACAGCAGCCCAGCAGTGGCAGGTAATCACACTCTGTTGTTAAAATAGTTACGTGTGCTTGATACATGTTTCTGGTATTGCTTACAAATAAAACTAGAAGATAGATTTTCTTTTATTAAGATTAGGTTGGAAGTTTTTGTTTTTTTTTTTTTTTAATTAATTTAGGGATTACCTAGAAAAACATAGGTCAGTTAATCTTCCTAAAGGGTGAAGTGGTAAATATTTTAAGTATGTAAGCCATATAATTTCTTATCACTACTCTGTAGCACAGAAGTGTAACTGTAGATAATATGTAAATGAACAGACAGGGTAGTGTTCCAATAAAACTTTATGAAAAACACTTGGCCATACAGCTGCAGTTTGCTGATCCCCACTGCATAAGAAGATGCTAGCCAGCTAAAAGAATATACTGCTTGGGAAAGTTAAACATATTAGCAGCCCTTTCCTAGACACTTTAACC
Organism: Felis catus; assembly: GCF_018350175.1. NCBI lineage: Eukaryota > Metazoa > Chordata > Mammalia > Carnivora > Felidae > Felis > Felis catus. The sequence goes on from NC_058373.1 coordinate 20,322,933, forward strand.
CGGACTTTGTTTTCCCTCTTAAAAAAACAGTCTGGTATTTATGCCAAAGAGTCTGGTATGTTAGTAGTATGTGACTTACCTGAGTTTACATGGTCTTTGGGGTTGCATATACAGTTGAGAATCTGAAAATTATGACCCTTATTTCTAGAATAGTACACATGTACACATAAACATTTGGCATTTTACATAAAATTTGTGGATATTCCCAGGGCTCTGTAGGCCACCAACTGATTTATGGTTCTGTAATAATCCATATGAAGATCTGCTGGAGGCACTTGAAAATTTGAGCTGAACATTTTAGGGTTAGAGATTAATTTGGGACTTACTTGCATGGAGGTGTTAGCTCAAGCCATAGAAGTCATTAAAGTTACTAAGAAAAACAATGTGGAGGGAAGGCCAAGATATTAGACTGGAGGCAGTGTATTCTTTGAGGAAGGTGAGGAGGCAAGGAAGAAGTAACCAGAGAAAGGAGGAGTGTGTAGCCAGAAGAAAACTTTTTGAAGATCTTTAAAAACCATAATGATCATTATTTTTCACTGCTGGTTTTAGAGATTTATGAAGCGAATTCTCTTTAAATTTCAAATTTTAGTTTTATAAATTATATTAACTCTGATCTTTATTTTAAGGTTGTAATATTTATTTACTTACTTATTTTAATGTTTATTTTTGAGAGAGAGAGAGAGAGACAGAGCACAAGCATGGGAGAGGCAGAGAGAGAGGGAGACACAAAACCTGAAGCAGGCTCCAGGGTCTGAGCTGTCAGCACAGAGCCCGACGCGCGGCTCGAACCCACGAACTATGAGCTCATGACCTGAGTCGAAGTTGGATGCTTAACCAACTGAGCCACCCAGGTGCCCCATAATGATTTTTTTAAAAAATATTATAGTACATCATATGCCATCCTGGCTTACCTTATAACTGATACAACTGATTGTTATTTTTAACTGCTTCAAGTTAATATATTAGTTCTAAAACTCTTCTTGACATAGCATAGATGTTACCTGGGAAAGGATCGCTGCAACCACACACACAAACACACACTGTGATATAAATCACACCCTTGGATGATTCATGGGAGTAGCTATAATTTTAACACATTTCTCTCACCTAGAAACCATGCTGGTGTCAAGAAATTTGGATATGATTTTCCTTAAAAAAAAAAAGAATCATCTACATTTTGGCTGTTAGTTTTTTTTGTGAGCAAATTCTAAATCTTAAAAAGTTTTTTTGATGCTGACTTTTTTTCATTAAGATTTCCTAAACACTTGGCATTCGTAACTTAAAAGTTAAAGAGATTTGTTTTGTTTTTTTAAACATTTTAACAAAAAATTACGTTGAGGTGTTTTAACTGGGAACCTCAGGTATCCTTATGGGTCACACGAGTTATATGAGATCTTTTAAAAATACAGAATCCTAGGCTGTGTTCTCAGGTGGAGGTGGAGAATACAGTTTGTTTGTTTGTTTGTTCTTAGGTTTCTGATATCATCCTCTACTGTGCACTACCAAATTTGGGAACTTCTGGTTAGGACATGTGGTACATACTAAAGAAAAGATAGTACTTCACATACAGAAGGCCAGAAGTCTTCAGATTATTTCCAAATTCTTGTGCTAAGAATTTAATTTCTGAAAATTCAGTGACCTTCACACATTCAAGATGTACAATAGTACCAGTTGCTTAAAGATTTCATTTTTTCTTCTAAAGTTCATGTTAAAATACAAATAACTGTGGAGTTGTGGAGGATTATCCTGTGTTTTGAGAAACAGTTTAGGTGTTCTTTAAAAGTAAAATTCTAGGGGCGCCTGGGTGGCGCAGTCGGTTAAGCGTCCGACTTCAGCCAGGTCACGATCTCGCGGTCCGTGAGTTCGAGCCCCGCGTCAGGCTCTGGGCTGATGGCTCAGAGCCTAGAGCCTGTTTCCGATTCTGTGTCTCCCTCTCTCTCTGCCCCTCCCCCGTTCATGCTCTGTCTCTCTCTGTCCCAAAAATAATAAACGTTGAAAAAAAAAAATTTAAAAGTAAAATTCTAGTAAAAACACCATGGGTTCTGTATTCCATTATTCTCATGACCTACTTGAGTTCTGTGTGATGTTCTTTTCTGAGAGAGCAAACGTTGTGGACAGAGCTCTTGAGAAAAGCCCATTAGCTTGTTTCTTCATAAGTAGATGAGCAATGCACCCTTACTGTTATCCAGAACAGGGGTTGGCACACTACAACTTGCAGGCCAAATACAACCTGCTGCTTGATTTTGCAAATAAAGTTTTATTGGAACCACTCCTATAATGGCATAATTGAGAAGTTGCAAGAGAGACTGTATGGCTCACAGAGTCATATAAGGAAAACGTTTGCCAATCCCTGGTCTAGAATGTTAAAATCGGCATTATTGAACTAAAAAATTATATATAGAGAGAATTACTACAGTGATTTTCTTACATCTTGATGCGTGTTGCCAGGTTTGTTTTATATTTTATTCAGTGATGTTTCAGAGCCCCTTCTGGGCCAAGACTTGTTCTAGGAACTTGGGATACTGAGAGACCCCAAGACTTGTGCCACTGTTTCATGTTCACAAGGTAGCTCTCACAGAGAAGATTCTTTTCGCTGATCTCACTGTGGTCCCTACATAACTGAGTATTTGACTTGCAGGGTATGTTCTAAGCCTCTCTTTGGTCATATAGTTTCCTGTCCCTACTAACATTTAATTACACCAATCCATTTTATGACTTTTCTCCCTAGAGTGACAACATATGTTTACCTTTTTTGTTCTGTTCTATCAGCTTTATAATAAAGGTGACTGTGGTGCTACTGATTATCATAAGCAGGTTCAGTATTGAAAAAATTCTACTGTAGTAAAAGCTGAGACTAATTAAAATAATGTTGAATTGTGGAACATTTGGATTATAAAGATTATGTTTTATATTAGACTCAGTCATTCCATAAACTAAGTTTATTTAAGGCCTAAGTTGTCTAAAGTTTTTAGGGAATGTATTATAACAAATAGAAAAGGTTTAATTTATATTTAGCATATTCATTTTATAAAAATGGTTGCTTTTGAGGTACTTGCAAGCATTGTCTTAAAAAGATTGAAACTTTGTAAAATTTTCAAATATTCTCTTTATTCATTATTTCTCCTGAGAGAAAATGCTCCCCCTAAATTCTGAAAGTTAGTGGTATCAGTATTGATAATGGGTTATGATATAGTAAATATGTGATAGTAAAATTGAATTTTACAAATGAGAAATTTGTAGACAAATCCAAGTGTTGAGCCCCATTAAGCTGATATATTTGGGATAAAAACCTTTTACCTATACAGTCCACCTTTTCTATCAGCCTTTGACTATACAGGGTTGAATTGAGCTCATGATCTGTTTCTCCAAGAGTGCCAATAAATCCTAATACCTATGCAAATAGGGCATATAATGTATCTGCTTAAATACCTTAGAGAAGTATTGACTTTTAAAGATCTTTTTTTCTTTACATATTTTACATTTTCCGTTATCTTCCATAATTATTTGATTCTAGAGGACTGTAAATATTCTTTAATTCTAGAATATATAGTCTCTTTCAAATACTGCTTGGTTCTCTGGAACTTTGCCAGTTGGCTAAAAATTATTGAGACATTTACATGTATCAGTTGTACGTTTTTTTTTTTTTTACTATTGTAAAATGTCGAGAAGTGCCCATTTTCTGATTAGCGAATTTCGGATTTTGTTTTCTGATCTTTGGTTTTAGTTCTTTAAAAGCGTTTTATTATCTCCAATTTAATAGATGCTTTATTCAGGACAAGATTTACATGTGATAATATTGGCAATTAATTTGGTATAAATACTGCTTTATTTTTCATTTGAAGTCCTTCATGTTTATTTGTTTGTTTTTGGTTTCTCCTCTGTGAAAGATAGAAAGGGCCAGGTAGAAAGATAATTCTTGAAGTATCTCAATGAAATTAATTGATCACTTCTTTCCCATGGATTCTATGCCTTCCAGCTGGACTAAGGGAGTTGGTTGTGAGTTGATGCAGCACAGTGAACTTTCTACAGTAGAGTGAATGTTGAAAGATCTTTTTTTTTGCCAGTAATTTTGACATTATCCTGCTGATTCTTACCATATTATATATTTATTGATACCATGTATATGTTATCAGTATATGATTATAAATTTTCCCTCAACAAACTAGGCAAGATCCCTGCTGTCCTAGAGCTTTAGGCTTATATCAGAGTGAAAAAAGCAGATAAGTAAGTTTGAAAAATACATTTCACTTTCCATCAGACTAATGGAAATTATTCCATTAGTGGTAAGTACTATAAAGAAAAAATGAGGGTAGTACGATAGTGAAGGCGGAGGGGACAATATTAGATAACATGATCAGAGAAGAAGGCTTCTCTAAAGTGACCTCATCTTGAAATGAGTAAGAAAGAGCCCTCCAGATGAAGATTATTGTAGAATAAGAAATAACGTGCCGTTTCTCAACTTGTTGAAATAACAGCTGGATGCTGGATCACAAGAGTAAAGGAGACAGTGATTGGAGTTCTAAGAAGTATTTTCTTCTGTTTTGGAAAAAATTGTTTCATGAGAGAAAATGTGAAAGTTTTTTAAGAAGTTGTTTATTACTTGAATTGGTTTTGGGGTTTTTTTTTTGTTTTTTTTTTTTTTGTTTGTTCTTTTGCTGAGATTCTTTGTCTAATGTTTCGAAATGAGTGGAATATTGATGACCCATCCTGAACTTCTGTTACTTAAATAAGAGCCAACTTGTTTTCAGTCCTTGGGAATTTTAGGTTACCAGGTTAAAATTCCAATCTGAGGTTTTGTTTTTGATATGCTTTCTAAGGAGGCCAGGCCAAGGGAAGACCATAGTTGATGCACTTCTCTAGTAATTAACTAGCAACCCAAGTGTAATAATATGTGTGCTCAATGATTGCTGAATAATTTTAACTCCTAAGAGAATATGAATCTAATGGCATAAAAGCAAGCTTAAATATTATACTTTATCCCACAATTTAAAAAGTAAAAGTATGAATTTTGTTCATCAGCTCTTACACAAGTACAATATAAAACATAAAATATGATATTTAAAAATAGACTCTCCACTTGGTAACATATTAAAAATAGTAAATGAATGAAAAATCTTACTTACAGATAACGATCTTCTCTTGTCCTTGGGAGAGAACCTTAGTAAAAAATGAAGAGAGTGTCGCAACATTGATCCCTTGTTATAAATCAACCAGACATTCCACTCAGTCAGAAGATTGTTTGACTCTAAATATTAATCTAAGTACCTGATAATCATTATACCACCAAAGATGGCCTAACAAAGCTATCCTTAAATTTTAAAAAGCTCTTTCTTAGTCTTTCTCATTATTAAAAATTACACATTTCTGCAAAAATCATACTGTCTGAAATCAGATGCACTAGGTTAGTCATCATCATAATAATGAACATGTAAGATGGGAGAGAAACTCTGTACAAAATGATAAACTGTATAAAAATAAGTATCTGGATTATTACCTAAAAGCCATTTGCCAAAATGAGCAATATAGATACTCAGATTTTCTTCAAAAGCATACACACACACACACATGTATTTCTAGAAAATAGATTATAGTGTGTAAAGAATAAACTTAAGTTGTGGGAAATTAGCTTATAAATATGGCAAAATTGGTATAAAGTAACTATTTCTCGGCATACTACCCTTAATTTCTGTATTCCAGGACCAGCTTAGAGTCTCTTCTCTGCATCTCTCTGCCTTTGTCATCCCTAGAATTCTGTATGTGCCATGCAGAGAGAGATCATTAATTTTTTTTTTTATTGCTATGAAGGAGGAACTGCAATGTATAAATACCTATTTGTTTCCATATAAAATTTAGAAAATTAACAGTGATTGCAGCATTCTAAATAGTCAGAATGATTTGAGTGTGCCTTTAGTTTTTCTTTCTCAGGTGTCTTCCAACCCTCCATGCTGACCTATTCTGTCAATGGAGAAAAACTGTGGGGTATGGTTAGGTTAGTTTCTTAACATGTCTTTATTGTTAATTATGGCTGAGATAGTCCAGTAGCCTCTAAAGGAATTAGTACCTAGTTTTTGTTTTCATCCTAAGTTCTGAAGGTCTTGCCTCCCTTTATGCAATAAATGAGTTTCTGAAAAGAAAGTATAACTTCATTTTTTAGGATAAGTCATTTAGTATGTAATGGGAATTTGGAATTGGTGTGATAAAAGGATGTTTTACTGGAGTGACTGTTCACCCTCAAGTTTATTTCCTATATTAAGGTCATTTTTAAAATAAGGCATTACTGAACAGTCATTTGGGAAGGTGTTTGGGAGCCAGAAGTATGAAAGAAAGCTTCATGAAGAATGGGCCATCTGGCATGTTTTGTCAGACAGGGTCCAATCAAGACAGCAAGTCAAGCTTGGAGTGAACCTAGCAAGTTTAATGTAAATAGATTAAATAGAAAAAGATTGGAGTAACAAAGGATTAGCTAGTAAGAAGCTGAGAGAACTCTAAATATCAGAATCAGGTATGAGGAGCAGCCACTACCCCTGGTGCTGATATGGAGTGCCCAAGGAAGAGGCTCCCCCACCCATCCCTAGGGTGAGAGCCAGCCTGCTTGGAGAGGGCACGCCCATGGCTTACTGAATGGCAGAGAATTTGGCTGTGGTGTGTTCTCAGAAGAGCTTGGCAGGAAATTTTCCCTCCAAAATGTTTGGAAAAGGAGTTCATGGGCAAGTGTCTTATTAGATAGACACCTTGCACACAACTATCCTAGGGAGTCACTGGGGGAAACTGCTGACTGCTATGTGCTAGAGGGGCCTGCTGAGGAGACACACCCCAGAACCCACAGGGGGAGCCCCTGACCAAGCTGCCTGTCCTCTGCCCTCTGCCCATAGGCCTTAACAGTTGTGATTTTACACCTGAAGTTTTTCACTTAAAACAAGTTGTTGCTCCTTGCTGATCTGACAGTGTGTATGTTAGTCTGCCACCCTATTTACACAGTTAACTGGGTAAGACTTAAAGAAGGCTCTGTTTACAATGAGTTCATTTACATGAACTGTAAAAGCTCTTCAGAGACTGTTTCACTTTGTCTAACAGCTGTCTTCTATAGGGTTTTTAATCAACCCAAAATTTCTAGACCAGTGGATCACTACCATTAGATTGATGTACAAATGAAAAATCCAGAAAATAAACCCCATATCCTACCCTCCAGGAGAAAACAAAAATGCTCTTAAGAGGATCTTGAGGTCCAGGGGCGCCTGGGTGGCTCAGTCGGTTAAGCATCTGACTTCGGCTCAGGTCATGATCTCACGGTTTGTGGGTTTGTGAGTTCAAGCCCCGTGTCGGACTCTGTGCTGACTGCTTGGAGCCTGGAGCCTGCTTCAAATTCTGTATCTCCCCCTGTCTCTGACCCTTCCCTGCTCGTGCTCTGTCTCTCTCTTTCTCTCACAAATAAATAAACATTAAAAAAAAAATTTTTTTAAAAGGATCTTAAGGTAGAATGTTGAAATGTCTGTCTAGGCTACTTGGAGCCAGAGTGTGTAGATAAACATGACTCTGACTCAGGACAAAAATGTTTTTTGTATAAAGATAGCCTTCCTCATAATAGCAAAAAAAAAAATGTTTTATAAAGCTTAGATACCATTTCAGAGCCATGGTAGTGTCCTGTATGGAAGATTTGAGGAAAGTATATTTTCTTTTAATTGTCACAGCTTTACCAGTTTCTTTCAATAACTGCCACTGATTGTAAACTAATCTGGGGTGTCTAAATTTGGTTTTTGTCTTGCAATAGACTTAGTGGTCACATCTCATAATAGAACTTTTCAAATGATTGGAAAATTTGATGATTCTGTACCATAACCATGCGTCTGCATTGCCCAGTGTCGTTGCTGCTAGCCACATGTGGCTACTGAGCATTTGAAATGTGGCCAGTCCAAATTGAGATGTATTGTTAAGTTTGAAATAACACATTGGTTTTTAATGACAAAAAAAAGATGTAAATTACCTCTAATAATTTATGTTGATTACATAATGAAATAATATTTGGATGTAATGGGTTAATAAGTAAAATGTGTTAATTGATTTTTATCTCACTTTATTTAATACAGATTCTAGAAAATTTACAGTTAACAGATGATTTGCTTTATAATCCTGCTAACAGTGCTGCTCCTACTCTGCATGTATTGAATAATGCCTCCATCTTTTGGTAGATAACAGAAATGCACTAAAAAGAACAGTGATTCTCCAAGTATTAGTTGTTATGAAAAATTTAATAGAATATGAATTCTATCTATCTGAAATGTTATTTAATTCATAACAGTTGTGTTAGAGGAAAAATAAAGGTGGTGGTCAGTACAGTATGGAAATTAGGCAAGATGAAAATGCTAGCAGTTTTATGTGATGGGGCAAGAGCACAACAAATGACACCCTTCTAGTTATCATCATGGAGGAGGTTTCCATCAGAAGGTTATAACTCAGTCAGGATGGGAGTTATCATTAGTATCAGTCTTTTTAAATTTAGAAAGTTTAAGTTCGAAGAAATAAAATCAATTGTAAATGTTTTTAGACCTTTTTAAAGCAATTTAAAGTTTGCTTTTACAGAGCAGTAAGTCTATAGAACTATTAAAATTATGCATTCTTTAATCTCATTCTTTTTCTTTAAAATGTATATATTTATAACACAATTTGCATATTTTATGCAAAGAATGTAAGGGGAATCTTCTGTTTTGTACGGCCCTTTAAATTCTGAGGTACCTAGAGCACTTTGGGGATAAAGCTTAATTGTGCTTATTTATTCTTGGATTAATTGTGAGATTTTATTACCTAAGCTGTGGCTAAAAATTTTGACCTTTTATGATTTAAAAATACCTTGACTTTTATAGTTTTGCCTAAAAGACTGTTTACCTCCATGCAGCTCATAGTAATTTAAAACTAAAAGTACACCCCCACAGAATAATTGACTATGAAAATAGAAACTGTGAAAAGTGCTTATGTTTTATCCTTTCAGAAGGGTAACAGGTAAGAAACATTTTCTTCATAAGAGACTGCTAATAGTATGCATTAATAGAACCAAATTCTTTGTTTAAAGTTAGACTTAATTGCATTTAAAAATTGGGGTATCTGGGTTGCTTAGTTGGTTAGGCGTCCAACTTTGGCTCAGGTCATGATCTCCTGGTCCTTGGGTTCGAGCCCCACGCCTGACTCTGTGCAATGTATGCTTAATTAGAACAAGTAAAATAGGTCTATTCTACCTCACCTACTTCCCACTCCTCTTGAATTAAGCCTTTCTCCATATTTCTGCATAATTTATTTACCATCATACAGAGTTTGTGTTTTTAAAAATTAAAAAAGGTCACACTCTGCACATTATTTTCTAGCTAGCTAATTTTACTTAACAATACAATGTGACCATCCTTCCAGCTTATTCTTTTGATGAGAAATTTTACATATTATGGAAATTCTGTTTCTAGGTCTTTGCCTGTGCAATCAATGTTGCATAAGCATCTTTGTCCATGATTTCATATACTAGCTCTTTATTTCTGAAGTCATTAAAGAGTGTGTTGGTATTACTTTTAAATTTTCATGGATGATGCCAGATGACTTTCCAAGAGTAATATTTGAGACTACACTTGTTTATTTCTCAGAATTCCATGTTTACCTATCTGATCGTTGTAAATTGGCAACTCCGTATTTTATTTAAAAAAAAATGTTTAATGTTTATTTTTGAGACAGAGACAGAGTGAGAATGAGGGAGGGGCAGAGAGAGAGGGAGACACAGAATCTGAAGCAGGCTCAGGCTCAGAGCTGTCAGCACAGAGCCCAGTGCGGAGCTCGAACTTAGGAACCCTGAGATCATGACCTGAGCCGAAGTCGGACACTTAACCGACTGAGCCAACCAGGCACCTTGGCAACTCCTTATTTTAAATTGATGGTTTCCAGATTAGTAGCAGAGCTGAGCATCTTTTTATGAGATTATTGACCATAGTATTGCATCCTCGTAAATTGCCAGGTTAATTTCTGTTGCTCATTTTCTGTTATATTGTTCTTTTTCATTTTCCATCAGCTAGTAGTAGCTCTTTTGCTGAGTGTGTTGCAAATATAAATCTTTATATCTTTTCCTGTGCAATTAAACATTTTTAATTGGGGCGCCTGGTCAGTTTTTAATTTTAACATTTTTAATTGGGTCGCCTCAGCCAGTTGAGTGACCGACTTCGGCTCAGATCATGATCTCATGGTATGTGAGTTTGAGCCCTGCATTGGGCTCTGTGCTGACAGCTCAGAGCCTGGAGCCTGCTTCAGATTCTGTGTCTCCTTCTCTCTCTGCCCCTACCCCACTCATGCTCTGTCTCTGTCTCAGAAATAAACATTAAAAAAAAATTTTTTAATAATAAAAAAATAAAAATAAAACCATTTTTAATAGTGAAATATTTTCATCTTTATGGTTTTGAATGTTTATCACATTTAGGGAGATCTCCCCCAATCTAAGATTGCACAGGTTTTATCTAGGAGTTTTACAGTTTTTAATGCTATTGGTGCTGGCATATTTTTTCCTTTTCATTTTCCTCTTTCTTTTTTTTTTTTTAATTTTATTTTTTACATTTATTTTTGAGAGACGGGGCAAGACCTAGCATGAGTGGGGGAGGGGCAGAGAGAGAGGAGGGACAAAGAATCCCAAGCAGGCTCCAGGCTCTGAGCTGTCAGCACAGAGCCCAATGCGGGGCTCAAACTTACGAACCAGGAGATCATGACCTGAGCCAAAGTCAGCCGCCCAACTGACTGAGCCACCCTGGCGCCCCTCATTTTCTTCTGATTGTAGAGGACATTGAGGAAAATAGTTGATTTTTTAAAATTAAAATGTAATTATAATTCTCTTTATATAATTTTTATAGTATTCTTTTATACTCACTAAAATTCTCCCCAATATTTCAAGCCTATCATCTATCTCATGATTATATCATCTGAGTCTTCAAAATAGTGGTAAATAACGATAGTATTGGCAGGTATCACTGTGTTGTTACTGATTTTGGTGTAAATACATTCAGCATTTCCCTATCTAATATGGTATTAGCTCTTGATTTTGGGAACTAGTCTCATAATTAATTGTATTTCCAGTATCTTTGCTTTATTTGTGGTTTTTATTAGGAATGGCTGTTGCATGTTTTCACATGCCTGTTTGATAGTTTTTTCTTGTAATATTCAGATGTCATAATGAATTCTGTGATAAATTCCTAATGTTAAACTAGCCATATACTTGTGAAATAACCCTGCTGTGGTCATTGTAGAATAATCTTTTATTACATAGTACATCCCCTTAGCTAGTATTTTATTTAGAATTTTTTCCTCCACTCATAATTGAAAATATTTGTTGTTTTCTCTGTCCTATCATTGTCGTGGTTTGGGTGTTAAGGTACTGTTAGCTTCAGATTGAATTTCTGATAGAATGTTGAAAATTTTTGAAATACATGGTATTTTTATGATACTGTTTTCTGTGTTATTAGATATGTTTGGAATTTTCCATAAAAAGTTTGAAGAAAATCAAGTTAGAGACTGTTCTATTTCAGTGTGTGGTATAGAGTAGTTAAAGACACAAATTATTTGTTGCTATTACAACTGGTAACATAATAAATATTCTTAAAATGTGTTCTTGGACAAAAAAACAAAACCAAAATGTGTTCTTGGACATGTATGTATTTCTCTAGGATAAACCTAGAAGTCAAATTGCAGGTTATTGCATGTTTGCATTTTCTGTTTTGATAAATGACTTCCATTTTGCCCTCAAGTAGTTATACTTATTTACACTTAACGTTACCATCCTTGTATGAGTGTCTGTATCTCCATGCCCCTCCTTACAGTTGATGTTATTGTGAAAACTCTCATGAGAAGATGATTTCAAGTTACTTTAATGTGCGTTCTCCTAGTTACTTGTGAAGGTGAACGTATTTTCATGTTTATTGTTATTTGTATATTTTTTCTGAATTGTCCCTTCCTGCTACTCATTTTTTCCTCAGTTGTCTCTTTTAAACTGATTCATAATTCCTTATATGTTCTAAATATCAAATTTTTGTATGTGTTGTTAGGTCAGTATATAAATCTTAATATTGAACTCATTACACATGTTCTTTCAAACTATGAAATTTATTCAGTTTGAACTTTTTAGTTATTTTAAACCCCATTTCATTTGGTTCAACCAAAAAAATATATACTATATTTTAATTATTTGCATCCTTTTTAACTTCTTATGTAATCACTGCTGTTGATATATGAGGGATTTTGTGCCTTGAACTTTAACAGTCCTCTATTTTTGATGATACAGATATTTAAGAAATATATTATGGTTTGGAGTTTGTTCCATCTGAAATTGTATTTTTGTCATTGATATGCATAGAGATCTAATATTTCTAAATCTGTAGACATTTGTCCTAACATCATTCATTAAATAGCATGCTTTTTTCTGACAGCTTAGGGCTGCCACTTCATTAATAAATTTTACTACTGTGGATAGATTTCTCCATTTTCTATTTTGTTACTTTGATCTGTACTACTCTAGTTTTCATTATTAGGTTTTTATAGTATTTTGATAACTGTTAGAGTGTCATTGTTTTTCAAAGTTTGCTTGTCTGTTCTTACACTGTACTCCTACAAATGATTTCACAATCATCTTTATGCTTATAATTTTTTTCTTTTTTTTTTAATTTTACCAATGTGTAGTCTCCGGAGCAGAGAGGAAGAGAGAATTTCTAAACCTGGGGCTGTCTCAACTCCTGTAAAGCATGCGGATGATCATACACCTAAAACAGAAGAAGTTGTAGTTGAAAGAAATGAGAAACAAGCACCCACTCTTCCAGGTAAGCCTAGCAAAATACTACATTCGGAAAACATTTGCAGTCAGACTAAATAAAATAATTGTCAGAATTTACAGAAGACTTAAAGATGCTTTCTTGATTATGATGATTGTTATTTCTATTACTACTATTACTCCTACTTCTGCTACTACCTATGTTTGAATTTTTCTGTATTTGACTTCCAGAATATTCCTTATGGGTATAATGTTGGCATGAATCAGTAGGCTTTCATGAATTTTTTTAAAAAATTTCTGGATAGAAATTATAGTTGGGGTGCCTGAGTGGCTCAGTCAGTTGAGTGTCCAACTCTTGATTTCAGCTCAGGTCATGATCCCAGGGTTGTGGGATCGAGCTCCATATCGGGCTCCACGCTGAGCATGGAGCCTGCTTAGGATTCATTCTCTCTCTCTGCCCACCTCCCACATGCTTACTCTCTCTAAAATTTAAAAGAAAAAAATAAATAATTCATAGTTAACAACTATTCACAATTGAGTAAAATTGTTCTCTAACACTTCTCATTTAGGAAAATTGGCATAAGTTTTTTTAAGTTGTTTTGCCAATTGAAAATGTTTTCATAAGCACTGTAAGTTATACCCTGTGAAAACGTATGAGATCAGATATAAGAGTCTGCAAGCCTCCTAGATCCATTTTCTTGAAAGGCTGGGAGATTTTGCTTCTCATGTCTCAGTTCCTTTGCTCAAATCTTTTTGCTCTGCTTGTTTAGTGGCAAAGAATGTGGTTATTTAAAAACAAATTTTACCACAGTGAAGAAAGATGGCTGCTTTGACAGTCTGAGAGAAATGTAGTGATTCTGTCTTGTTCTCCTTTTCCTCATCTACCTCTCCCCTCCTCCCCCAGAGGATTTTTCAGAACCTAACAGCATACTTGGTGTAAAGACATCAGAATTTGTAACTGTACTCTGTGCTTTAACATATATATAGTATATATGTTCCTTACCAATTTCTCTGAGCTTATATTTTGCTGATGAATTTTTACGTGTATTTTGTGGACTCTCTATTGTTTGAATATTTTCCTGACTGCTTACATTATTCTAGTTTTTAATAAAGTGATTCTTGCACGATTTTTAAATTTTCTTTCTTTTAGAACCAAAGCCTGTATACGCTCAAGTTGGACAGCCAGACGTGGATTTACCTGTCAGTCCATCTGATGGCGTCTTGCCTAATTCAACTCATGAAGATGGGATTCTGCGGTAATGTGATTTTAAACTTGTATTGTCTTCTCTGTCCATTATTCAGCATGATTTAAAGTGAAAATTCAGTCGCAGACCATATTTCATATCCTTTTTAAAATAGTGTGTACCACTTAATGCTATGGTTTTTTATTTTAAATTATTTATATGACAGAGATTAGAGAATAAAAAAGAAACTTTTTGGATGTTGACTTTCTCACCACTGTCCCTGCCTAGTTTTCAGGTCGGGAATTGCAAAAGTTAAAAATTGTTTTCTACTTAAACATCAAAAATTTTCACAAGCTTTCTAATGCCCTAGCATTTAAAAAAAACAAAAAACAAAGAAACAACAACAACAAAACAGTGTTTCTCCATTTTAACACTATTGACATTTTGGGTTGGGTACTTGTTTATTGTGGTAGACTGTCCTTCTCATTGTGGAATATTTAGCATCATCCCTGACCACTAGCTGCCAATGGCACCTTCCAGTTGTGACAACCAAAAATATCTCCAGACATTGCCACATGGTTTCTGGGGGCAAAATCACCCTTGGTTGAGAACCTGTTCTCAACCTGTTAGCAACTCAAAAGTAAGTTTTTTATATTCCACACCTTTTATTGCTATATGTTTTATACTTTATGGGATTGAGATATAAATTTTATAACCAGATTGCAAACCATCATGATCACCAAATTAGTCTTTTGTTGCCTCTGTGGTAAAGGGGCATAATGTTAATAACTGAAAATAACCAAACTTTTTAAAGTGGGTTAGATCTAGACCCCTGCTCTCATATGTTTTCTTTGCTAAAGGGAATTGGGTTGTCACTACAATACCTAGCTAGCTAGAGAGAAAACTCCTGAAATAGATGGGTATGACACAGATTAAAATTGTATATTGCTAATATCAGATAGCTGATAATTCAAAATACAGATTGTGAAGGAACAGTTTCCTTCTTTTTTCCTTTCTTAAAAATTGCTTGGAAGCTTTTATAACTCTAAAGTTTAAGAAAAAGTAATGATGTGATTCCAGAGACCTATTTCCCAGGACAGCCCTCAAGAACAGATACCAAAGAAGATTGAGGATGTGGGCAGGATTTGTAGTTGAGCCAGAAAACAGTTCATTCACATCCAGTGACTGGATTTGGGGCAGAAGTAGTTAATGGGTTTACCTTTATAATGCAGATAAAACTGAGTATAAAATGTCAGTCCTATAGGCCACATGACAATGAGACTGGGCCTAAAGCTGTCCTCAAAAAAAAAAAAAAAAAAAAAAAAAAAAAGCTGTTCTTTAAAAAGGCCTATTTTGCTAAGGGATGCAGACTAAAAAAATCAATGATTTTTAGTTTTTGAGGCCTGTAGGTCAGTCTGTGTGATAAAAGAACTACCAGGGACCTGGAGTCTCAAGGACTTTGAGGAAGGGTTTCCAAAACCTCTCCTTACAATTAGTTTGGGAGAGGAGTCTGTAAGCAGGCTCTGGACTCAACCTGACAAAGTAGGATACCACCATGCCAGGTGATTGACATGGTCCACGATAATACTGGCTACTAGTTTCATGGAGGGACCAAGGGTGCCACCAGCCCTGGGAGTAAGTGACCTTATCTAACCTACAGGCTCTGATGTTTACATCTTAGTAAATGTTAGCTCCAGGTGAAGAAGTGGGATCAAGTGTGAATACCTTATAACATCTAAAACTTAAGGTAGTCTTTAGTTGGATTAAAAGAACTAGACTCCTCTCTCTTTCCTCAACTCATTCATTCATTGATTTGATTTGTATTTTTTACTTTCTATGAGTTTCTAATAACTTTTTCATTGTTACTTAATGAATTAAAAGAAGGACTTTTTCTATCCTTCATGTCAGAATAGGTAATAGAATTGTGTGTCTTCTTGACTAGAAATTGTGAGAAAGTTCTAGAACCCTAGCTGGGTAATTTGTCTTTAATTACCCTACAGGGTAGTTTGTAATTATGATCCGTTTCTGCCCACTCATTCTTCTAAGACATCCTTTAGTCTTTGTTTCAGGAATATCATGGTGATGGTACACTGATGATAAAAGAATGTGCATACATTTATTCCTTCCCATTCTCTCTCTCTCGTAAGAAAAGGGCAGAGATTGAATATGGGGCTAATCCAGAAAGGCTGATTGATGATAAGATTTTTATTTAAAATCCAGAGAGGCTGCAGAGTAAGTGATCTGTATGAACTCAGAGTCTACCAACTGCAAAGTTTAAAAACCATTATCTATTGGATGTAAAGATCACAATGCTTGGAGCCTCATTTTGATTCCCTGGTATTAGGAAAATTTGTCAATTTGTGCTTCAGTTTCTACCTTTGTAAAACAGTACTTTTCAGTTATTCCATAGAGATGATATGAATGAATTGGGGTGGAAAAAAATGGAAGTTTTTTGTTTTTTGGTTTTTTTTTTTTTGTTTTACCATTGTGAATGTACCATGTATATCCAAGACTTTGAGTTGGGAAAACATTGTTTTTATAAACTAGTTTTAGAAATTAGTTGTAAAGCAGTAATTGCATATTAAATTCAGATATTTTAAAACTTATTAATCAGAGAATAAAAGAAAGTACCATTAAATCTGACTTGGAATTCTAGCACTAAATTGTATTCAGTAAATTAGTGGTATGAGGGAAATTTCAGAAATGATCGTCCTTTGTTTCATTCTAAATATAGTTCTCATTGTATCAGTTTACTATAACTTTTCAAGCTTCTCTTAACCATTTCAAATGAAATATTTGTTTTAACAGGCCCAGCATGAAATTGGTAAAATTCAGAAAAGGAGATAGTGTGGGTCTGCGGCTGGCTGGTGGAAATGATGTTGGAATATTTGTAGCTGGTGTTCTAGAAGATAGCCCTGCAGCCAAAGAAGGCTTAGAAGAGGGTGATCAAATTCTCAGGGTATGTTGGTATATCAGAAATGTGATTTCAAAGTACTTAGATCTTTAGAGAAAGACCTCAAACACAGCAAACCTATTATAATTCAGTTGTAATCTTCTGTCACAGCCTATTGAACCAGACAACCATTCAGATGAATCCGTCAAGTCTTGGTTTTACTGGCCTCATCCCTTCCCATTGCTGCATTCGTTCTTGTTGACTGCTGTGTGTGTTACTACACAGTGTGATGCTCTGGTTTCATTTAAATCTCTGGCGTTCATTGAACCTACCAAAAAAAAAAAAAAAAAAAAGGTCTTAGATCCCTATACCAAGTAGTCATTTTAAGTTCAACTAGACCTTCAGGCAGGCAAGACTGTCATGGGCCACAACTTGCCATCTGTCGTTTCTCTCCCATGGGATCAGTCCTTGCAGCAGTCCTCTGGGGCTTTCTTCACCCCGGTGTGATGGCTTATGTGCAGGGAGATGGGATTTCCATCAGGCAAATGTGTAAGCTGCCCTGGCTCCAAAGCTTCATGGCCTACAAGAGACAGGACCAGTTACAGGAGTCGGAAAGTCCACTTCAGACGTGGTCTTTTCTTCTGTTGTTGTTGTTTTTCTGTCTTTTCTATAAGCAATGCTGTCTAGTCACATAGGACCATCCATGTCTGTCTCTTCTTAAAACATCCAAACCTCATGGCAGATAAACTATGTCCCATTTTAACAAAAAGATCATATCTATTAAATGTGAATTCCTGTTTGCTCCACCTCTCCACCTCATATTGTCATCACCACCCCTATTCTGCTCTCTTCCTGCATTCAGGCTACCTCCTGGCCATGTGCTGGATTCAGTCTCCTGCTCAGAATCTTTCTGCTTGTTCATGTTTCTCCCTTTCCCTCTCCCCCGCCTCTTCATTTATTCTGTACTGTCTTCTTTCTCTCCTTTTGCTGTTGAACTTATCAGTATGGTGGAGTCCCTTCCCTGCTTTGTTTTCAGTCATTGCTGTCATAAAATTTTATAGTTTGGCTTCTACCTTAACCACTGCTGAATCTGAATTTTCATAAGCCATCATTGACCTAATGGCATCCTCAGTTCTCATTTTCCTTTATTTCTTAGCAGTGTTTTGACTATCTTAAGTGCTTTCATGAAGTGCTTTCTTCCTTGGATTCCATAACATTGCCATTCTGATACTCCTTTAATCTTTTAAATTCTTTTCCCAACCATCTTTAATGGTTCTTCTAAAACTTGGGGAATATAAGCAGCTCTGTGCTTCTCTCTTGCTACTATGCAGTCTCCATCTTGGGTTTGATGACTCATGTCAGCAGCCCACTCTCGGAATCTTCACTCTGAGCTCTTGCCTGAGTTTCCTCACACTGGGCCAGCTGCCCATGGCCATTTTCCTCCTCTACTTTCTGTCTTCCTTTCCCTCCAGACTTAGCATAAAATCAAGGTATGATCTTTGACTTACTGGTTTCCATCTCACAGTGTACTTTGATTCTTCCTGGTGATATTTACATTGTGCTCAGACACATCGTGGATAACAATGTTCACTGTATTAAAGAAATTAAACAGACCTATCTCTTATCTACTGCATATCCTATTTGAAATAATCAGGGCATACATACATCATTTTATTTTATGTTATGTTATGTTATGTTACTTTATTTTTTAAAAGCTCTTTCTTAATTTTATTTTTTAAGTAAACTTTGTCCCCAACATGGTGCTTGAGCTTACAATGCTGAGATCAGGAGTCCCATTGCTCTACCAACAGAGCCAGCCAGGCACCCCTACATACATCATTTTTAATTTATTTCCTAAGAGTTTGCTCTTGTTTTGTATCATAAAAGTAGCGCATGTTAATAGTTTTTAATCTGGAAAATTTTCAAAAGGTAAAAAGGAGAAAATCTATCTGTAATCCTGCATGCACTTAGTAACATCATTTTGATATGTGTCCTTTGGTTCTTAAGAGCTTCAAGTATAAGTAAATATTGACTTGGCAAACCTTGACTTACATCATACAAAAACTCTTACAGAGATGCCACAATGTATACACTTATTTTTTTTTTTTTTACCTCATTTCCTTCTGATTTCTTTTTCAGAAACTATTAAAAAGTAGGATTCTATTATACATTCACAGAATTTTTAAAAATGTTTTTTTATTGAGGGGGGTATATTGGTATACAACATTATAACTTACAAAAATTTAAAGCCAGAGAGTTGTCTTTTTTGGTCTAAATTGGTTAGATTTTGCAGTAGATGATCTTTAATGTCAGCATGCATTGTGGCTTTTCTTTAAATGAATTTACACCTTCACTCAATTTACTTGGTTTCTACTTATTTTAAAGTAAAGTATATTAATTTCTTCCAAAAGAAAATCATTTTTTCCCTCTTAAAGATGTGATATTTTCAAATTAGCTGAAGTCTGAAAACACTTGTTCTCTGTGTAGAGAAGTATTTTCATAATTTTAAAATATGACCAAGAGTAATTTATGAAATACATTTTAACAGGTAAACAATGTAGATTTCACAAACATCATAAGAGAAGAAGCCGTTCTTTTCCTGCTCGACCTCCCTAAAGGAGAAGAAGTGACCATACTGGCTCAGAAAAAGAAAGATGGTGAGATATTGCCTGAAAATGGAGAAAATCCGTAGAATTTTGAGAAATTAAATAGGGACTTGAATTTCCATTTTTTAATAAATCACTCAGAGTTGAGTGATAAATGAATTTGTTAATGTCAGAGGGAGTTTAAATCACTTAGGGGCACATAGTGTTACATTATGCTTATTTGAAAGTGTGGTAATACCACCAGCCTTTCTGGCATTCTAATTTAGATAGAATGCTGTCCAGACCTTCACATGGCATAGAAAAATCCTGGTTTTTTATTAGCCATCAGAACCATGCAGAAGCATATGGTTAGCTTCCAAAGTTTTTACTGATGTTTTCTAGGCAATACATTTTTTAATTTTTTTTTTTTTCAACATTTATTTATTTTTGGGACAGAGAGAGATAGAGCATGAACGGGGGAGGGGCAGAGAGAGAGGGAGACACAGAATCGGAAACAGGCTCCAGGCTCTGAGCCATCAGCCCAGAGCCCGACGCGGGGCTCGAACTCACAGACCGCGAGATCGTGACCTGGCTGAAGTCGGACGCTTAACCGACTACGCCACCCAGGCGCCCCTCTAAGCAATACATTTTTGTTAGCATTAATTAAAGACAATGGCTAATTGTCTTTGATTAAGCAAATACACTTTTCACTTAAAACAGGATTTCTCCACCTCAGCACTGCTGTCACTTTGGGCCAAATAATTGTTTTTGTGGGAGCTGACCCATTCATTGTAGTATGTTTAGAAATGTCCCTGGCTTCTATCGACTAGATGCCAGTTGCACACATACCAAATCAAAAATGTCTTCAGATATTGCCAAATATCCCCTGGGGGAGCAGAGTTACCATTATTTGAGAACCATTTATTTAGAAAATGTGAATATCTGTAATAATTTGCAGCAAAATTAAGTTAGATGACTTAAATAGAGAGCACATGCGTGGTTTTGGACAAGTTGCTTGATCTTGCATTACTCAGGCAAGAGCTCGAGTTTCTGCATTACTTTCCTTATCTGCAAAATGGAGATGCTAACCTAAGCATTCCTGTTTCATGAGGTCATGGTGATATACATGAGCTAGAATACTTAATACAGCACCTCATAGTAAGAATTCAACATATGTTGAGGGCTATTTTTATTATCATTACCAATAGCATCTTCACATAATCTGTTCTTTTCAGGTTAATTTATCTCACTAGCTATTGATACTGTTTTTGTTTTGATTCCTTTTAGTTTATCGTCGCATCGTTGAATCAGATGTAGGAGATTCTTTCTATATTAGAACCCATTTTGAATATGAAAAGGAGTCTCCCTATGGACTTAGTTTTAACAAAGGAGAGGTGTTCCGTGTTGTGGATACCTTGTACAATGGAAAACTAGGCTCTTGGCTTGCTATTCGAATTGGCAAAAATCATAAAGAAGTAGAACGAGGCATCATCCCCAATAAGAACAGGTATGAATATTTGGATACTTCTCATAGAACAAGTTAAGTAAATGATGATGGAAGACTTTAATCCCACTGGGAAATTTTGGCAATGTAAAGAGTTAGTTTTCATTGTATTTACTGTGTCTATGATTGACTTAGTTGTACAGACTCCTTTATTTTAGTTTAAGCATTGAGATTTATTTTTTATTTTTTTTTCAATATATGAAATTTATTGTCAAATCGGTTTCCATACAACACCCAGTGCTCATCCCAAAAGGTGCCCTCCTCAATACCCATCACCCACCCTCCCCTCCCTCCCACCCCCCATAAGCATTGAGATTTAAACTGCATGTGAAGAGAATTCTATCCAGTATTTTGACATTTTATCTATAAGTCTTTTTGTTTTGTTTTGTTTTTAAATATACTTATTTGTCTACCTGTCCTCTGTCTATTCTGTCTTTTTTTTATCCAGGGCTGAGCAGTTAGCCAGTGTACAATACACACTTCCAAAAACAGCAGGAGGAGACCGTGCTGACTTTTGGAGATTCCGGGGTCTTCGCAGCTCCAAGAGAAATCTTCGAAAGAGTAGAGAGGATTTGTCAGCTCAGCCAGTTCAAACAAAGTTTCCAGCCTATGAAAGAGTTGTTCTTCGAGAAGGTTATTTTCTGTAGACTAACCTTAATACCCTTTAATGTCAATATGCTAAAGAAAGAAAAAGTATAAACTATGTGGTTTTTTCTTTGACTTTCTCTCCAGCTGGATTTCTGAGACCTGTAACTATCTTTGGACCCATAGCTGATGTTGCCAGAGAAAAGCTGGCAAGAGAAGAACCAGATATTTATCAGATTGCAAGTAAGTAGCCTTAAGACTGACTTAAGATCAGGGCGCCTGGGTGGCTCAGTCGGTTGAGCGTCCAACTTCGGCTCAGGTCATGATCTCGTGGTCTATGAGTTCGAGCCCCGCGTCGGGCTCTGTGCTGACAGCTCAGAGCCTGGAGCCTGCTTCGGATTCTGTGTCTCCCTCTCTCTCTGCCACTCCCCTGCTCATGCTCTGTCTCTCTCTCTCTGTCAAAAATAAACATTAAAAAAAAAAAAAAGACTGAAGATGAGGTTGAGGGTGTTACTTAATTAGTTATTTCTCTAAATATCTGATTAGTTATTTCTCTAAGTATCTGATCCATTCACTTAATAGAAATAAAACTTCCTGGAAGTGAAAATTTGCAGTTTACCTCATGTATTTAATTTGAAGGGAAACTTGAGTGATTGTGTTCTTGTTATACCAATTCCGTTTAATAATAAAAAGAATCACCATTTATGAAGCCCTGGCCTTCATATGAAAATTGCACACAATCTTGTTTAATAAATCCTGACAATATTACAATGGGGTGTCAGTATCCATTTACCAGCATTATCCATGCTAAAGTCAAGTAACTTGAGCGTTAGAGTGGTAGGGACCATCACAACCTGTTTACTCCAAACTTTCCTGATGACACCCAGCTGATGAGTCACAAAACTCAACTTTGAACCCAACCTTTCCTGGCTTTAATCCAGTGCTTTCAGTCATTGAGCTAATAGAAACACTCAAGTATATAAAAAGGGTAATGAAAGCATGATTCAAGCGATCAGTTATTATTGTAGGCATTTATAGTAAGTTAGTGTTAAATATAAATATTGAAGATGTAGTGCTTTAAATGCCTTGCAGAGTTTGCTTGCAGATTTCTTTTATTAGTTCATTAGTTTAGCTATGGTGGTATTTAAATATACAGACTTAGTTATGACCACTGTAGCTTGCTCTAAACTATATGTAAACACTTGAAACTGGATTTTTTCCCCTAATTACAAAAATATCATTTTGTATTTGGAAAGGTTAGAGAATTAGTTTTGACATACATCATAATCATCCTAAATTTTATCCTGTCATATTTTATTCCACCCTATCACCCTTTGTAAGCAGACTTTTGTGGAGTTTTATTTATTGTTTTCTTTCTTAATAGATAATACCATATTTTTTTATTATCCATTCTGCAACCAAAATTTGGTTGAACAGCCTTCTGTTGTTTACATAATTTTTTCAGTGTTATATTTTACTGTTATAAAGGATACAGAAATCTGTCCATATTTTTATTTGCTTGTTTATGCCCTGCCTTCTTTCCCAAAGGATTTAAATACTCAAGAATATAGCTTTTTCCATATTTACGGTAATTTTCTTAGAATTTTCAAAGACAGGAAGGAGTGAACCATAGGATATGAACATTTTCTGGCTACTGCTGTTTATAATCCTATTGCCTTCCAGAGGGTTGTGCCATTGTTTTTGTTGTTTCTACCTACTATATGAGATCTGCGTTAATATTTTTAACTTCATAAGTGCTAATTTAAAGGATCAGAGCATTGCTTTATTATATTGCTTTTCACTTGGCTTTTGGTAAAGTTGAATGAGGATATTTTATGAAACTAAGATTTGCAGACACATAATAATAAAATTTGAGTTGGGGCGCCTGGGTGGCTCAGTCGGTTAAGCGGCCGACTTCGGCTCAGGTCACGATCTCACGGTCTGTGAGTTCGAGCCCCGCGTCGGGCTCTGTGCTGACAGCTCAGAGCCTGGAGCCTGCTTCCGATTCTGTGTCTCCCTCTCTCTCTGACCCTCCCCCATTCATGCTCTGTCTCTCTCTGTCTCAAAAATAAATAAATGTTAAAAAAAAATTTTTTTTTAAATTTGAGCAAGTAAGAAAATGTTTATTTCTGATTCCCCATTCAGTTTGATTTTTTCAGAAGAGGTTTTTTTGGGTCATTGTTATAGGTAACATTTAACATAAAGAATTTAGTGGTGGGGCGCCTGGGTGGTTTAGTTGGTTAAACATCGTACTTAAGCTCAGGTCATGATCTCCTGGTTTGTGAGTTCAAGCCTTGCTTCTGGAGAGCTCAGTCCCCACTCTGGGCTCCGCACTTTCCCTCTCTCTGCACCTTGTGGGATTCTCTCTGCCCCTTGCTCACTGGCACATGGGTGCTTCTCTCTCTCTCTCTCTCTCTCTCTCTGTCTCTCTGTCTCTGTCTCTCTCTCTCAAATAAATAAGTAAATAAATAAATATAATTTTTAAAAAAAGAAAAAAAGTTAGTGGTAACCCCACCCATAACCAAACCTTGGGTTTTTTAAATTTAGGAAAAGTGTGAAGACTTATAAAGCCCTACCCCTTAGGGAGCAATTGATTGATTTAATTGGGTTTACTCTACACTATAGCCAGACTCTTATAAAAGAGATTCAAATAGCTTAGTTAGTGTCCTCTCTGAATCTAATGAAGGTCTTTTGAGTTAAGGAATTAGTAGCTTTTCTCCAGCCAAAACTCCCAGTTGATCTCTCTCTCTAATTCTCTGTTCACCAGATTTGAAATTCTGCTCTCTTTGTCCATGGAGCTTTTTAGTCTCATTCTCTAGAGTCATTCCCCCTATCATTCATTGTGACCTTTGTCCTTCCAAATCTCTTGATTTTTGTCTGATCTGAAACACCAGAGTTCCTTTTTGTCTTTGAAGCTTTCCATGTGACCAGAGTCACAAACGTTGCTGTACCTTTTTAGGGAAGAACTTCATATAAATTGGACCTCTGAGATAATTTGGTTAGTAACCATCTCAAGCTGCACTTGACATACTGTACATGAGTAGAGGGAGATAGGTTACTAGTATGAAACCATAGGCTGTCTCACAGTTAGAAATCAACTGCTCCTAGGTTCCCCTTCTACTATTATAGAAAAGATCTCTAACCCAGAAGTCTCCAGCCAGTCTGCTATATAGCATTGTTGCTGATGGATCTGCCCAGGTATTGATTTTGTCAGTCCCCCTTGGCTAGATGGAGCTCTACCCAGGAGAGGCCTCCTCAGTTTATCTCTGTTGGCCATACAAATAGTGCCATTTTCTCTGCATGTCACAATGTGTAAAACATTTGGAAGTAGTGCCATGTCAAGCCATTTTAAGCACAAGGCAAAAGAAAAAATGTGGGTCCATACATACATGTTTTTACATCTTTTTCAATGACTGTTTTTTCCCAGGACATTGACGTAGTTAGAAAAATTTTGGAAAACATGAAAAATATGTGTATTAAAATTCCTATTATTTCAAGTTTAAATATTTTATTTGTATCAAACACAGAATTTATAATTTTCTTTTCCTGGCTTTAATGGAAGCAAGCTCATCAATATTTTTAAATCCGCTTTTTAAAATCATATTTTCAATGGGAAGAATTGCCATATTTGATCATTTCTCTTGACCAAGTGACAGTCTTAGATATTTCCTCATGTTTCACTTAACTGGTTCTATTTAAAATTTTGGTATGCTGTTTATTGTGGGTTACTAATTTTGATATTTTGAACATATTGCAGCAAAATATTACTTGATTGCAGAGTTTTTGTAGTACCCCTTAAATATTGCTCCTGAGGCAAGTGCCTCACTTACCTTCTCCTAATCCCGGAATTGTTGGGAAGCATTAATCTTAACCCAGTGGTGCTCAGCCAGGGGCAGTTCTGATCTATTGTGGATATTGGCCACTCCTGGATACATTTTTATTGGTCCCAGTGTGGACCGGAGGCATATAGCAGGAGGAGGCCAGAAATGCTGCTGAACTGGCCATGGTGCATAGGGCAGCCCCTATAAGTATTGCAGAGCCCAACATGTCATTAGCACCCAGTAGTTGAGTTGAGAAACTCTGGTCTAACCAACAGAAATTTGATGTTTTGTTTTTGTCCTGACGTCATGAATAGAAAGTGAACCACGAGATGCTGGGACTGACCAACGTAGCTCTGGCATTATTCGCCTTCATACGATAAAGCAAATAATAGATCAGGTAAGTTCTTAAAAATTGCCCTATTTCATTATTAACTGTGAATGTTGTGTTTTGAGTAGGATGAAGTTTAGTTAATTTGGAAGTAGAAAAGTAGCTTTTCTAAGATTATTACTGATATACTATAAAAAAATTAAACCTCTACTGAAAGGCATTCCAGTAACCACTTTCAAAGAAAGTGCATTACATGCATCAAAAGATATTTATATGCATAAGGAATATGTTGTTACTTGACAGGGTCATGTTAGGAACATTAAATTCTTGTACTCTTTTCACTTTACTGAACATAGACAATGCTGTCAACTTGTAAGTATTGGGGCTGTCTTAAAGTGAACTGGTTAAGAAGGTTTTTAAAAAAAATTTGGGCTAGAATTTGTATTGAACTAAGTTCTGATTACAGATTTTTCTAACATATACTCTGGAGACATTTTGGAGCCCAGTTAAAGGTCTATTACCATTGGAATGTAATCTAGGCTGTGACTTTTTTTGAAGGTGATGATTCTTAATTAACTGTGGCTTGTGTCCTTATTTGTTTTTTTGCTTTGTGTCTCCAGGACAAACATGCTTTATTAGATGTAACCCCAAATGCAGTTGATCGTCTGAATTATGCCCAGTGGTATCCAATTGTAGTATTCCTTAACCCTGATTCTAAGCAAGGTGTGAAAACTATGAGGATGAGGTTATGTCCAGAATCTCGGAAAAGTGCCAGGAAATTGTATGAACGGTCTCATAAACTTCGTAAAAATAATCACCATCTTTTTACAAGTGAGTATATTAAAGGCCTTCATTTAGTTTAAAATGTCTAGGCAACAATATGTAGACAAAAATGTTGTGTTGTTTAGATGCCAAAAGCTGTATAACTTTTGCCTTGGAAAGCTTCCTGTTAGTATTAACGGCTGCTGTTGGATTGAAAGAAAATGTACAGGGCCGCCTTGTTGGCTCAGTTGGTTAAGCATGAGACTTCAGCTCAGGTCATGATCTCACCGTGCATGAGTTTGAGCCCCACGTTGAGCTCTGTGCTGACAGCTCAGAGCCTGGAGCCTGCTTTGAATTCTGTGTCTCCCTCTGTCTCTGCCCCTCCTCCTCTCACCCTCTGTCTCTCTCGGTCTCTCAAAAAGAAATAAATGTTTAAAAAAAAATTTTTTTTTAAATGTGTAGCACCAAAACAAATTTCAAAGATGTGTGTCCTCAAATATTGTATTTCAAATAATTAAGAAATGATGATTGAGCTCTAAGCAGATTTGAATGAATTCTGGCTTTTGACGGTATTCTAATCGTTAAACAATATTGTTAATTTTCAGCTACAATTAACTTAAATTCAATGAATGATGGTTGGTATGGTGCATTGAAAGAAGCCATTCAGCAACAGCAAAACCAGTTGGTATGGGTTTCTGAAGGAAAGGTAAGAAATTTCCTGTTATTTTTGAGCCCTTTCAATAAATGATATAACAAATCAGAAAAGCCTTTGAGTTACCATTGTTTCTAATTAGATCAACATATTAGAATAATTTGGGGAGAGTTTGTTTTTGATAGTAAAAGACTTTAAGTTTTTATAAATTGTTTTTGATAGTAAAAGATTCTGAAATTTCCCTACCTATTGAATTACCACTTCAGTGGTGTCATCTCAGAGAGTTCTTAAATGATAACTGAAAGAGTAAGTTTGAGTTCTGGCTCTGCTCCTGTCTGAGGAATGACTTAGAACCTGGCTTCAGTTTCCTTCTCTGGAAATGAGGAGAGTTGGGTGGGTAGGTGAGTGTTGCCCAGAGTGTTGTCCTCTGCATACAAGATTTAGGACTTGGTCAGAAAGAAAAAGGCACTGTGAAGGCAAGTAACAGATGAGAAATCTGCAACCACACCCCCTACATGGGGCAGTGGGACCCACCAGCATGGTAAAGGCTTTGAGAAGTCTTAAGTAAAGAACATGTGTTATTTTGTTTACCTAGGGATTTTTTTTTTTCACTTAGCGGCTGTTAATATTGTTTTAACATACTAGGAAATGTTGGACAAAGCAATTCATTTTTAGATTCAAATTTTGATTTTATATACATCCAAATGGCCAGCTCTGTTTTTTTTTTATTATTTTTTTAAGTTTTATTTCGAGAGAGAGCATGAGCTGGGGAGGGGCAGAGAGAAAGAGAATCCTAAGCAGGCTCTGCAATGTCAGTGCAGAGCCCGGATGTGTGGTTCGAACTCTCTAACCGTGAGGTCATGATCTGAGTCAAAATCAGGAGTTGGACACTTAACCAACTGAGCCACCTAGGCGCCCTGCAGATGGCCAGCTTTAAAATAGCTACTATCTATTGTATTGTCAGTCTCTCTGGTTTTATAGCAGTCTTCGATGGGAAAAAAGTGTTCAATTTGTTTGGCAAGTTAATACAGCTGAAAGAGCCTTTTGTTTTAATATCTTTTACCTTCAGTATAATATTATTGATGTTTTGGTTACTAGAGAAAATTGAGAATATTTCTGTTGTTTTTTTTGTGTGTGTGTGTTTTATATTTCCTTGTTGGCTTGGTTCTTGTTGTGTTTTGCGCCTGCATGGCCTCTACTTTCCTCTGCCTGGCTATGGCTACAGCTGCTCTGGCAGTGCATGCTGCATGCTTAGGACCACCATGCCCTTTGTCCAGGAAACACAAACCTCTGCAAGAAGAGATGTTACAGTGCTTACATCTAGAGGTAGTGTCTGCTCTGCTATTCCCACCTGT
Source organism: Felis catus (assembly GCF_018350175.1). Lineage (NCBI taxonomy): Eukaryota > Metazoa > Chordata > Mammalia > Carnivora > Felidae > Felis > Felis catus. The sequence continues at coordinate 20,351,374 of NC_058373.1, forward strand.
ATTCATGTCAGAATCATGGTTTTTCTCATCAGTACCACTTGGGGGATGGACTGTGCATATGAGATCATCAGACCACTTTGAATAACTGATATATCAGCTGGGACACTTGACAGACAAATCCAGGTGGAAAAAACCTACTGCACCACTTTATAAGAACACACTATTACTAATTTTCTCTCATGTGGCATTTGATACAAACGATCTCAGTCCCTGTCATACTAATCTGTAAAAACATAATTCTTTCAGCAGCCTTTGTCCACTCGAGTGGTTAATAGCTTGCATTGGTGATTCTCAAAATGAAGTTAGTTTATAAATACACAGAATGTGCTCTCTGCCTATCTGAGGGATTTTCTTTATCCACAAATCTTAATATTGTGTAAATTTCTTTTTGTGGTATTATTGTGTGCTTCCTGTCTTGCTTGGGTTTTAAAATGCAGGTCTCACTCCCCCCAACTTTTTGTGTGAGGAAAAATAGCTCATTTGTTACTAGGATAGAGGGATGCATTTTGTAAATCATAAAAGGTTGTTATAATTTAAATGAAGCTTGCTAGATCTCCTGCCCCTTCTATTCAAGTATATTTTATCATAATAGACAAATTCTTAAACTAAAACCACATCATTTCACATTGACTTTCCTGAGTGTACTACTTTGGTCTAATTGCTAGGAAGAGATCTTTTTTGCAAGATCTGACATGGTCTTGTGTGTTCCCTACTAAACCAAGAAAAGTCATCCTGAGGCTTTCTTAACATGTAGGCATATGTCATTTCTTGGTTCAGAACAACCCATGGTTCTTGCTCACTAGTGCATTTCACAGCACTGAAAGCAAGGTGGATTGGTGAGTTCCAAGTTAATTCTTCCCCAAGAACTTAAATATTTCCCTGGCTGGCTGATGGGTTAGAGTCTTACAGAACCCTGGTGAGTTAAAGGTTAGAATAGATAGCAAAATGGCTTCTCTTCTGTAGCAGCCATTAAGGAGTTTAGACACCGTTGAGATTTCTGTGGGGGAGAGTCTGCTCTAACATAGAGAGAGCCCTGGGATTCTCACTCCCTGAGCCCAGCAGGTGCTTTGTTGAAAACGAGAGCCCCTAGGAGGCCTGACATACCCTAGTCTTTCTTATCAGGAAGGCAGTACTCAGGCTCAGGCTCATAAGAGAGCCAGGCATAGGACTGTGTGCAAAGTCCCATTCAGGCAGCTCAGGCCTTATGTTTCTCCTTCAGTCTGTGCTACAATGGAAGGAGGATTGTCTGAATTCTGGATTCCAGATCATTCAGCTCTCTTGCCTAACTGGGCACAATGTCCAGGCAAGCTCTTCAGGGACTGTTCTAATTAATCCAGGTACTAATTTCAAACTAGTATCTAATGGCAGCCTGTTGATGCAACTCTTTAGATTCCTTTCCCTCAGGTACTTCTCATTATCTTTCTAGTCTACTCAGAAGGTAAAGTAGACTAATAAAAACCAACTCAGTTCTTAACTACTTATCAAAGAGAAACATAATTGCATTTCTCCCTCAGCATCCGTTGGACACTACATCTATGAAAAAAAATGAAAACAACAATTCTTAATTTAATGAGGCAACTGGCACTTAGGCGATTCTTTCCCATTTTGTTTTGTAAAAACTTAAAGGGCCAAATACCAACTTTTTAAACAAGTTGTTTTCTCTATGTATATGTATGTAAGCTCTTACTCACCTTGAACTGTGGCATTTATTTTCATAGTTACTCTTACATGCGCTGTTCTGTCAGTGTGTCCTTGTTTCTGTCAGCTTGGTTTGGTAGCATTCTCCCTCTTCCCCTGGCTTTGGGGCAGTAAAGTAGGGACCGATTAGGTTGATTAGGTTTTATAACCCTGAATGGTGTCAGAGTTTCTTCATGGACTCCTGGGGCTGAGCCTCGGAGTCCAGCTTTGTCCTGGCTGGCCAGCCAGCCTTTCATTCTTCCAAGCCCCTTCGGATCTCAAAGGATGTTCTGTGTGTCTGCATGTGTGCTTGTACAATCTTCTTGACCTTTCCTTGCCAGAAGTTTCAAGAAATAGATGTGATTTCTCCAAAGAAAAATGCCCTTTTCAATCTCCCTTGTAAAATAAAGGCCATCTCTTAAAGAACTACTGAATAAAATTTTTGATTTACTTTTATTTGACCCAGGCGGATGGTGCTACAAGTGATGACCTTGATTTGCATGATGATCGTCTGTCCTACCTGTCAGCCCCAGGTAGTGAATACTCAATGTATAGCACGGACAGTAGACACACTTCTGACTATGAAGACACAGATACAGAAGGCGGGGCCTACACTGATCAAGAACTAGATGAAACTCTTAATGATGAGGTTGGGACTCCACCGGAGTCTGCCATTACACGGTCCTCTGAGCCTGTAAGAGAGGACTCCTCTGGAATGCATCATGAAAACCAAACATATCCTCCTTATTCACCACAAGCGCAGCCACAACCAATTCATAGAATAGACTCCCCTGGATTTAAAACAGCCTCTCAACAGGTAAGCAGCAAGCATTCAACGTTTTGTAGTTAGAAGTGAATTATTAAATCTTAGAATGTGGTGATTGAGTTGAAGAGTATATTTTGTCCTTTCTTCAGATTAAGAATTGATCTTTAATTTCAATTTGACAATACCACGGACTTAATTCTAAGCTTTGTGTGTTTGTCTTACACAGCAGTATACTGAAGTTCTTTTAAAAAAAATTGAGGACATGAGGTCATAGTTTTGTTATTCAGCACACTTAAAATGTATGTCTACCAACCCCTATAAATGGAAGTGGGAAGTTAGAAGTAAACAGAAACACTATATTTAAAATATTTTAAACACTTCACAGAAAGCAGAAGCCTCATCTCCAGTCCCTTACCTTTCGCCTGAAACAACCCCAGCATCATCAACCTCTGCCGTTAATCATAATGTAACTTTAACTAATGTAAGACTGGAGGGGCCCACCCCAGCTCCTTCCACATCTTACTCACCACAAGCTGATTCTTTAAGAACACCAAGTACTGAGGCAGCTCACATAATGCTAAGAGATCAAGAGCCGTCATTGTCGTCGCATGTAGATCCAGCAAAGGTACCTGTGCCGCAGTGTTGCCCTCATTTGTTGCTCTCCATCAGTCTAGCACACAATCATTTTTGCTTTGCCCTTTAAGTGTTCCTTTTGCTTTTTTTCCTGTGGGCTTACACACCATGGTGCTTTCCAATCAATATGGATCATTTCAGTTTTGTAGTGTGCATGGCTTCTGGTGGTATACTACTGATAATGTGGAGATAGGCCTTTTAATTGGGATTTGTGCTAATGTTTTTATTACTTTTATTTTTTGGTTTTCAGTACCCTCCAGAGTTCCTTGTAGTATGTAGCTGTGACCCATCATGAACATTTTGTGTTTTATGAATTATGGTGTCCATACTTTTCTTTATGATTTTTATTTACTCTGTCCAAATCAAATGGAATCAGTAGTTCAGTGTATTAATTTTCTACTAAATTTAGTAATTATCTTTAGCTCACTTTCATTTAGAACATGCTAAAACATAAAAGCCTTATACCTGCATTATAAATTTTGAGCTTTCACTTAAACTAGCTTTCTCACTAATCTCTTTCTGTCTTGATAATAAATGGTGGAACATGCCATTTTCACATACTAAATTATATTTTTGTGTATTAAAGTAGACTAGAATTGAAAACCAGCCGTTGTATTTACACATGAATTTTTTTATACAGGTGTATAGAAAAGATCCCTATCCTGAGGAAATGATGAGACAGAATCATGTTTTAAAACAGCCACCCGTTGGTCACCCAGGGCAGAGGCCAGACAAAGAGCCTAATCTGAGCTATGAATCCCAACCCCCATATGTAGAGAAACAAGCCAGTAGAGACCTTGAACAGCCTGTGTACAGATACGACTCCTCTGGCTACCCAGACCAGTTTTCTCGAAACTATGACCATCGTCTACGCTATGAAGAGCGCATTCCTACATATGAAGAGCAGTGGTCGTATTACGATGACAAACAGCCCTACCAGCCTCGGCCTTCTTTTGATAATCAGCATCCTCGGGACCTTGACTCCAGACAGCATCCTGAAGAGTCCTCAGAACGAGGCTATTACCCACGTTTTGAAGAGCCAGCCCCTCTACCCTATGACAGCAGACCACGTTATGACCAACCACCTAGAACCTCCACCCTACGACATGAAGAGCAGCCAACTCCTGGATATGACATGCATAACAGATACAGACCAGAAGCACAGTCCTATTCTTCAGCAGGCCCGAAGGCATCTGAACCCAAGCAGTATTTTGACCAATACCCACGAAGTTATGAGCAAGTACCATCACAAGGATTTACCTCTAAAGCAGGCCACTATGAGCCTCTCCATGGTGCTGCAGTCATCCCTCCTCTAGTACCCACATCTCAACATAAGCCAGAAGTTCTGCCTTCAAATACCAAACCACTGCCTCCACCCCCATCTCTGACTGAAGAGGAAGAAGATCCAGCAATGAAACCCCAGTCTGTGCTCACTAGAGTTAAAATGTTTGAAAACAAAAGATCTGCATCGATGGAGAATAAGAAGGATGAAAACCACACTGCTGGTTTTAAGGTAAGCATGTAACCATGCTTTTCCTGCCTTGAACACGTGGGCACATTCAGTGAAGGAGCACTTCAGAGTGCTTCATGGCTCTCCCTCTCCTGCTTAAATGAAACCTGTTGTGTAACTATCTGTTCCTGGGGCATGTTTGTCTTCTTTTTTGCAGCCTCCAGAGGTAGCATCTAAACCTCCAGGTGCTGCCATCGTTGGTCCTAAAGCCACTCCTCAGAATCAATTCAGTGAACATGACAAAACACTGTACAGGTGGGTACACTTGGTGGTGTTTGTGGTATGGAACTGACCAAGAATCTGACCCAGTTAATAAGCAAGCCATTTACTGTGTTAGAAGAGGAGAGGAAGGAAAAGGGAGAGGATCTTGATTGTTGTCCTTAAACGAAAACTACTAGCCTTTCTAATTAAGATAGTGGCCCTAGAAAGAAAAATAAAGGTCTTGAAAATGCCTTCTGTAACAGATCTTTGTTAGCCTTCAGTAATCAAGTTTTTCAAAGAGATATTCTTCTAGCAAGAAATTAAAATAAAAATTTTAAAGCCCTGCATTTGTATTATGTTTTTTAGTTTTTAAAGTGCTTTCAGACATGTAAACTCTTAGTCTTCGGGGGTAAGGAAACAGAGTTTCACTAAAATAACAAAAATTATTTAGGGAGCATACTCGTATGCCAATGTGCTAAGCACTTCAGTGCAGTGTGGGTTCTTTCCTCCATTTTAAAGAGAGGCACTGAGGGGGGTGACTGGGTGGCTCAGTTGGTTAAGCATCCAACTTTAATTCAGGTCATCATCTCATGGTTTGTAGGTTCGAGCCCTGCATTGGGCTGACAGCTCAGCGCCTGGAGCCTGCTTCAGATTCTATGTCTCCTTCTCTTTTTACCCACCCCCCCTTCTCTCCCTCTCTGTCTCTCAAAGATAAATAAACATTTAAAAAAAATTTTTTTAAGAGAGGCACTACGGCTGAGGGTTTTGAGTAGCTTTTAGGATTTAGTGGAGCCAGGAGAGAAACCTGGCCAGCTGCTCTCTTAACAGTAGCCTCATCATACTGTGAGTAAATGACAGACTGGGTTTGAATAGTTTTTCTGCCCAGCTAATGAGTTTTATTTGCTTACATTTGTATTTGTAATAAAGAGAAGCTGCTATCTGACATTACGTTTTCTTTTTAATGATGTCTAGTGCTTTTCATGAAAACGTAAACTACTGTTGGGTCTTCTTTAGCCAATATCATTAGCTGTTTTCCATAAAATAAATATGTAATAACTGAAAGCTTAGGCCCTTTTTTGATGTGAAACCTATTTATTTTTGTTGGAAAGTTTCTAAAATTCACTTAAGCAGAGTGTACATAACAATGTATAGACAGACAGTCCTCAACTTAATAATGGTTTGACTTACGATTTTTCAACTTTACAAGAGTGTGAAAGCAATATGCATTCAGTAGAAATCATAAAAGACCTTTTCAAAATTTTTAATTTTAATTTTTTTTCCCCCCAGGCTAGTGATATATGGTACAGTACTCTCTCCTGATGCCGCTTAGCGGCAGCTCCCCGTCAGCCATGTGATCACGGGGGTCAACAGCCAGTACACTTAAAACCACCCTGTATCCTTACAGCCATTCTCTTGTTCACTTTAAGTATAGCATTTGATAAATTACATGAGGTACTCAAACTTAATTATAAAATAGACTTTGTGTTAGATGAGTTTGCCAGACTGTAGGTTCATGTATGTTCTGAACACACACTTAAGGCAGGCTAGGCTAAGCTAGGCTGTTTGGTAGATGAGGTGTACTAAATGCATTTTGGACTCCTGGTATTTTAACCTGACAGTGGATTCATCATGATGTAACCCCATCATAAGTTGAGGAAGCTCGGTATTAATTTGCTTAATAACTTACTTTCTTCCCCACTGCTTCCTGTGCCTTGTAGAACTTTGGACTATATAGAGCTGTTTACTTCTATGAGAATCCTTTATTGATCCTGGATTCAAGTTCTTAAATTCTCTCAGTAATTAATTGTTGCTAACATAGATGTATATACTTTGAGAAGTTCTCCACTGTCTTAGTTAATGCTTCCTATTCTCTAACTGCTTCTAACCTGCTGTGAGGCTCTGACCAAATAATTATCAAGCTTATTAGGTTATGTCAAAGGACTCATGAGCCAGAAGAGGGCTGCCTTCTGAGTGTAAATGTATGAAGACATGGGATTTGGAATGTCCATTTTGACTGTTGGATTGTTCAGCTAGATGCTGAATAATCATAGCAGTAAAAGGTCAAGATAACATATTTGTGTATTCCATTTTCTTTGTAAAATTAACATATAAAAAGTTCCATTTGTCATTCATTGTCAGGATCCCAGAACCTCAGAAACCTCAAATGAAGCCACCTGAAGATATCGTTCGGTCAAATCATTACGATCCCGAGGAGGATGAAGAATATTATCGAAAGCAACTCTCCTACTTTGACCGAAGAAGTTTTGAAAACAAGCCTTCTACACACATTCCTACTGGCCATCTCTCAGAGCCTGCCAAGCCAGTTCATTCTCAGAATCAACCAAACTTTTCTAGTTACTCTTCAAAGTAAGTTATTTCACCTGAGACTTACTTTTAAAAATAAGAAGAAACATAAACGTTCAGTTGCATAAAGTAGAGTAATCATGTGAAGTTCAGTGTATTTGGAAGGAATATAGTTAAGTCCATATTTAATACATGATTTCTGTTGGCTCCAGTGGTTCAGCACTGTGCATAGTCTGTAGCTCTAGAATATGTGTGTGTGTCTTTTGTCCTTAAACCCTGATATCTGATACATGAAATTTTTGCATTAGGAAAGTTGTTAAAATCAAAAGGTTTTGAGGTGAAGACCCTGATTTTTAGGTGAATCATAAGTCTCCCCTCTCTCTGTGCAGTATATTTTATGCTGGCTCTTTTCCTTCTTTTCCTTCTTTTCTGTTTTTATTTTTTAAGTATGAAAATAGCAAGGGGGGGGTGACATTATTTGAGGGAAGATAATAGTTTGTTGTTTTTTCTTCAAGGTGAGAAAGAGCTTATCTTTTTTTAAATGTGGGAGCTTGAGACGACTTTAAGTATTCTGGTCCAGTTTTACACTTGGAAAAGAAAGGAAAGTTTTAACACATGAGGTGACGTGATGGGCAGGCAGAGCTAGGACTGAACACCCAAGTTTCTCCACTCCCGGTCGTTTTCCCTGTTCTGTGCTCTTCCCTTTTGTTGACTTGTCTATTGGAGGTTTTGATGATTTGTTTTTCTTTCTTTGGTTTTGTTGGGGTACAAATCCAACTGAGAGTGAGGTAGAAACTCACATAGGCATAGGTGGGTTTATACTTCAGCAAAACAAACCCACAAGAATGAGAAACAGATGTGGATTTATTACAGGGAATTCATTTACACCGTTGTAGGACCCTGCTAATAAACAAGTTGTGAGTTCACAGGACAGGAAGAGAGAAGATCCAGAGCTGTTTGAGAGTCTCTGAGTTCAGGAAAGACCTAAGTTCTTTTTAAAAGGGTCCATCCAGATAATCTCCCTTTTGATTAACTGAACTCAACTGATTTAGAGGCATTACATCTGTCAGTCCCCCTCACAGCAGCACCTACATTAGTGTTTGAATGAATGATGGGGACTATAGTTTGACCTACCCAAGTTGACCTACCAAGTTCCAAAGCACCCAGATTTTTACTGAATTAGATGCTTGGGATTGTCTGAACTTAACTATCATTTGTCGTGTACTGTTGAGTGAAAAATTTTTTTAAAAATACTTTAAAACCTCTATTGTTAAAAATCTAATTATAATTACCACTTTTTTCTTAGACATCATTTGAAGTGAAGATTTAAAACTTTTTTCCCACTGTCCTCTATTTCAGTCTTTGTCTAGAGGTGAAGATTTAAAACTTTTTTCCCACTGTCCTCTATTTCAGTCTTTGTCTAGAGAAGAAAGCCCTTTATGTGAAATGCAAATGCAAACTTTGGGTGCTGCAGTGGGGGTTCTGTTAAATACAAACAGTGTCTTATACCAGTATTGTGAGCCTCCCCCAACACAACGCTAGAGAGGTGCCCAGTACATCTGGGGAGGGTGTCCAGACTCCGGTGAGCCTTAGTAGCTCACCTCTGGTAAGGTAGGAGGGTGTATCCTTTTGTAATCATCTTTACTTAAGTCATTAAACACATTCGTTCTTGTTAGAAGCAGGTCCAAGGGTATAGTTTAAGGAGAGAGATTTTATTCATCCTTTTATATACTCGGTAAATAGAATGCAGTCTTAAAAGAATACATTTAGGTCTGAAAAGTAAGTAAGAAGTCTCATCAGAGAATCAACTGACAAGGCATTTTTGGTTTTGGGTTGAGTTTTCTACAAAGAAGACTTAACGTATTTGTGACGTATAATTTTCATTCAGGGTCTAGAATGCTGCCTAGTATTTGGTGGGTGGGGACCCAGCAACACAGGGCATAGTGTGCTAGGTGTGTCAGCTGCCCACCTTTTCATTAATGCAGCTCTGGGAGGAATGAGTCTTAACTGGTCAGAGGTTTCTCAAGGGTAGATTGCCTTTGACAGAAACACATAACATCTGTCTTTGTGAATAGGCCCCAGACTCTGAATGTTTGTGTTTCCTGCCATGAGTGTTATGGAAGCCGGAAAGTGTGACTTGAGATGCACATTTTAATACATTTCCTTCCTTTGTGATAGAAATCAAAAACTCGTTGTAGTTGTGCTTCACGTCCCCATGTGGGTATTCAGTGGGTAGAGCTTTGGGAAGGAGAATGAGGAGTGAGACGTGATGGCTAAGACATAAGGGGTCTCTGTGCCTTGCCCTTCTAATGCTGTTGTACTGTTGTGCCCAGTGAATACGGCTTTAACAATTAGAAAGTCATTTAAAATATACAGCCCTCTTACAGTATTTCAAAACTGCTTTTTGTTACCAGTAGACTGCCTACAGGCCTTCATTTTCTAAAGTATAATATAGAAATAGCAAAGCTCTTTTCTTCTGGATAATAGGTGCTTATGTTCCACTTAAAAACATACCTCCGAGGGGACCTGGCTGGTTCAGTTGGTTAAGTGTCTGACTCTTGATTTCATTCAGGTCATTCATCCCAGGGTTGTGGGATCGAGCCCCACATTGGTCCCTGAACTGGGTGTGGAGCCTGCTTAAGATTCCCTCTTACTCTGCCCCTCCCTTGCTTGTTCTCTCATGTTCCCCACCCTCCAACAAAAACTCCATACCTGAGAAATGGTAGGAGTTGAGAAGGGAGAATGGTAGCACAGGACAGACGCCCCAGAGAGCAAGTGGATATCACCTGTCTTACAGCTCTGGAGAGCTGGGTTGGAATTGGGGAGACTAGGAGATCAGTGACTCAGACATTGATCTTCAAAACAAGTAAGGAGTTTCCGGGATCCTATGACAGGGCTAGAAGAGCTCTGTGCATGTGTCCCAGCCCAGAAACTGAGCTTCTTCAGGGCAACGAGAGATTTTTTTGTCACTAAAATATCTTGTCTCTCAAAAGTCAACTTACTGTGAGACTTTTAGGTCTCAAAATAAGTGTTAGTAGTTTTCAGCTTTTTAAAAACTTAGTAAGATTAACTAGGTTTCTATGTGCATGTGGCATTCACTGAGAGAGGCTGTGAGATTCAAACATGGAAGCTTTGCAAATAGGCTCCCCCCATCCCAGGACTTACTTTAGGACTGGTAATGGATTCAGGTCTTGCCAGGAAAGAGCACAGGTTAATCATAGTCAGGTTTCAAAGGCATGCATATTTCAGCTTGCCTGTTCATCATCACCCCCACTAGGGATCAGCACAGCTGTTGTGTTGTACGGCTTCCTCCTACATTTTCACTTAGAGGATTTCTTTTGCCCAGCCCTTTTTTTTTTTAATGGAGCATTTCATTCTTACTTCTTCAGAGTCTGCTGATTATTCTTAGTATTGCTTCTTTATTTAGTCCGTTTCTTTGCTCACCACTAGCAAGTGAAGCCAAAGTGGGCAGAGATGGAAGAGTAATAAAGCTCAAGCACCTTGCTACTCACTAGAGCACAGTTAAAATATGTGGAGGGCCGGGACACCTGAGCAGCTCAGAAGGTTAAGTTTCTGACTCTTGGTTTTGGCTCAGGTCATGATCTCATGGTTAGTAGTGCAGAGCCTGCTTGCAATTCTTTCTCTCCCTCTCTCTGCCCTTCCTGCGTGCATGCATGTGTGCGCTCTCTCTCTCAAAATAAATAAATAAACATTTTTAAAATGTATGTGGAAAGTGGGCAGGCAGTACCTAACTATGTTAACTGTATTTTGATTTATTGGTGATTTTCCAAACTTAAGTGAGAGCTAGTGATGTTTTCTTTTATAGATCAGATGATTCTGAAATGGTGGATGTGTATTTTTTGGTTGATATTTTAAAATGACATTTGAGTTCCATTTGCTGCAAATGTACTTAGTTAGATTGACCATTTTCTTTCATTTTTCTATTGCGCTTTTGCTTTGCCATCACCTAGATTTCTTGGCTCTTACCCTAGCTATGACTACTTGAAAAGGACCGTCAAGTGGTAAGACTGGCATTAATGTGAGGCTGTTACATGAGGTGTCCCTCACTGCGTCACTGGCATTATGTGCACTTTTAGATTTTAAAGTCATCTTCAAATGTTTAGCCTAAGTGCCTGAAAGCAACAAAGCCACATAGTTTTAAAGCCAATCACTAGAGTAGACTTCCCCAATGAAATTTTCTGTGAAAATACATTCCAAATGTGTGTTTTGTTTGTGCACATAAAACCAGTGCAGCTTTGGCTCTCTGCAAAGGTTTAGATGGCAGTGTTGTAATTATGGGTCTATTTTAAAGATTTCTTTTGTTTGAATTGTACGTGTTACGTATTAACAATTGGCGATCTGAAAAATAAGCATACATGGCACAATTTGACTTAAAAGAGCCTTATAAAATCAAGCAGTGTCTGCTACTCTAGCAACTATTTAAACAATTAAAAATGGATCTAGTAAATCAAGGGCAGTTTCAAAGTAAAAGATGTCCAGTGTGTTTAGTGTTACTGGAACACAACCACACCCATTTCATTTACATATTGTCTGTGGCTGCTTTGGGGCAGAGTTCGAATAGTTGTGACAGAGACTGTATGGCCCAAAAAGCCAACAACATTTACTGTCCAGCCCTTTACAAAAAATTTGCCAACCTCTGGTCTATAAAAACATTTTTTGTGGTGCTCTGACTGTGCCAGAAACCAAGGATTTGTACTTTAGATACCAAATCAGTAGTGAATCTAAGGAAGATTTGGGCCAATAAATATTTGTCAAAATATTTGCAAGACTTTCTTAAACCTCCCAACCATTACTGCCTTTTTGTAAGCAACACAATTAATATTACAAGTATACCCAAAATTTCATCTGCCTTTGGTTGCCATCTTCTGGATGTTTTACTAATATTCTTTAAGTATCTGTCCTGTCTTTACATTTCTTGTGCTGATGAATGATTGAATTTGTTTGTATATTTTGGTAGAGTTAGCCATTTATACTCATAAGAATAAATTGTGCAATTTCCAGTTTTTTGTTGTTGTTTTTTTTTAACTCAGGGATAATTAGAAGAATGAAAACTTGCTTTTTTGTAAATGTGAATCCATATTCATAAGTTGGCATTGTCTTTGTTTTTTTCATAGGGGAAAGTCTCCTGAAGCTGACACTGCGGATAGATCATTTGGTGAGAAACGCTATGAGCCGATCCAGGCCACTCCCCCTCCTCCTCCATTGCCCTCCCAGTATGCCCAGACCAGCTCCTCTCTCGCCCTCCACACGCATGCCAAGGGGGCACATGGTGAAGGTAGGAAGTTTGGTTTGGAAGTTGGCATTACTGCTGTAATAGAGTAATACTTACAAAATTGTATTCTTGCAGTTTGTAAGCAAAAGTGTTTTTCATTTAAAAATACAAACTTGGGAGCCTGAGTGGCTCAGTCAGTTAAGTGTCCAACTCTTGGTTTCAGCTCAGGTCAGGATGTCACGGTTCGTGAGTTCAAGCCCTGCATCAGGCTCTGCACTGACAGCACAGAGCCTGCCTGAGATTCTCTCTCCCTCTCTCCCTGCCCCTCCTCTGCTCTCTCAAAATAAATAAATTTAAAAACAAATTTTTTTAAAAATACATACTTGAAACATATAGGCTGGGAACAATGAAACTAAGTGTTTTGTTAAAAGTACATCTCCTAAAAAAAAAAAATAAATAAAAAGGTACGTCTCCTGTTTTTATAACTATAACCATTATATCAGAAAAGACTTTTAGCTAAATAGATGTTAATCTGTTTTACTATCACAGCTCAATTTTTGGAAGTAGTATTTGTTTGCCGGTATGTCTGAATCTAAATTTTTGATTGGTGGTTTGTAAAAATTACTGTTATATTCCATTTATATCCATGGATATAGGAAAGCCATAAAGTCCCACATAACCTGCAACCCTTAGCACCTCACAGTTATGTGCTGTGGCAAAATCCCAGCAGAGTAGCCAACAGCTCCAGGTGATTCATTTTAACAGCTGTACCCCTGCGTTTTTCCCATCTTCTCTCCTTCATGTCTCCCTGACCAGGACTATTTTCCTTTACCCATGCCGCCTCTCTTCCGGGGCCATTGGCGTGGCTGCTCTCCTTCATTCCTGCTTGCTTCATCTTTCTCTCTGGCCTCACACAGGTGCAGCTCATTTCTCCGTTGTTCAGAGCACCTGTTGTTCCTGCTGCCTCCTCAAACTGTCCTATGTCTCTTTGCCTTCCATCAAACACTCTGAAAGGGAGACTGTTGCCTTCACCTCCAAATGCCCCTTTTTTGGCCCTTTCAAAAAAAAAAAAAAAAGATTGTTTATTTTACCCTAAGAATATACCATGATTTATCCATTCTCCTGTTGGCTTTTTGCTACTACAGACATTTCTCTGTTATTTACAAGAATCAAATTCTAGGCCAGCTGTAGAGGTGTACTGGTAGATTGATCTTACCCCATGTTTAGGATTTTCTTTCCACACTGTCATGTCTGCAGGTAAAGTTTTAATTCTTTCCGATCCTTAAATGCTTTTTCTTTTTCTTGCCTTCTTGTGCACTGTCAGGGACCTCCGGCAAATGTGTCAGTTTGGAAGTGATGAGAGCAGACATCTCTGCCTTCCCCATCTTAGGGAGAAAGGATTTAATGTTTCACCCTTACGACATTAGCTCTATGTTTTTTATGGCTTGTTATAGCTACTCTTTATTAGGTTTTAGATATTCCTTTCTATTCCCCTCTAGTTTGCTGAAAGTATTAGGTCACATGCTGTTTCTGCATGTAGTAAGATTACCGTAACATTTTCCTTCTTTAGTGTGTTAATGCAGTAAATTATATTGCTGTGTTCACAAGGAATTTGGGTTTATTTTTTCCTTTTTATGTAATGTCCCTGTCTGGTTTTACCATCATTGTTGTGCTAGTTCATAAAAGAGAGCCTAGGACATGTCCCCTGTTTTCTTTCTAAAAGACTTTGTATAGTGTTGGTGTTATTTTTTCTGGAATTATTTCCTAGAATTCAGTTAGTACTTCTTTACCTTGCCACCAGCCATGCATGGAGATTCCTGTCCCACATCTTTGCCAACTCTTGGCATTACTGAACCGAAGTGTTGCCAATCTAATGGGTATGAAGTGTATTTGGGGTTTGTTATGTATTTGCATTTCCCTGGTAGTGAGGTTTTCTGTCTTGTAACTGAGCATTCTGGCCTTCACTTCTGTTGTTGCCTCTGCACAGCTTTCCCCATATTCCTATTAGTAGCATCTTTCTGGTGGGTGTATAGGGGTTCTTTATAGGTTTTAGATCCTAATTCTGTGCAGTTATGCAAATTGTGCTCCCAGTCTGTGGCTCCTTTTGACTTCATTTCTGTGAGTTCTGTAGTGTTGATTTTTTTTTCTTTTTTTTTCCTTTTTTTAACATAGCTATACTGTCATTCTGTTTCTAATTTGATATGGACAGTGGGAGAGGGTACTCAGACAACCAGGCTCTGGAGGCCTGGACCCTGAGCAGCATGACCCTGACTCCAAGTCACAAGATACCCCAGAGTACCACATGTGTCCATGCCCCTCCTGGTCCCTCGATGTCACAGGTAGCCACCAGGGTTCAAGAGTCACTTTCTAATTGTGGGGACCCTGACTTGGGCCTTGACTTCAGCACCGAGACAAGTTAAGATGGGAGAGACATCATAGGGGCTATTAAAACTTCTTTGAGGAAGTTTTTTAAATGCTTATATATGTTTCTTTTTCAGGTAATTCGGTGTCATTGGATTTCCAGAATTCTTTAGTGTCTAAACCAGATCCACCTCCGTCTCAGAATAAGCCAGCAACTTTCAGACCACCGAACCGAGAAGATACTGTTCAGTCTACTTTCTATCCCCAGAAAAGTTTCCCGGATAAAGCTCCAGTTAATGGAGGTGAACAGACTCAGAAAACAGTCACTCCAGCATATAATCGATTCACACCAAAACCATACACAAGTTCTGCTCGGCCATTTGAGCGCAAGTTTGAAAGTCCTAAATTCAACCACAATCTTTTGCCAAGTGAAACTGCACATAAACCTGATTTGTCATCAAAAGCCCCTACTTCACCAAAAACTCTTGTGAAA
Source organism: Felis catus (assembly GCF_018350175.1). Taxonomy (NCBI): domain Eukaryota; kingdom Metazoa; phylum Chordata; class Mammalia; order Carnivora; family Felidae; genus Felis; species Felis catus. The sequence goes on from NC_058373.1 coordinate 20,366,552, forward strand.
GCGCACAGTGTGGCACAGCCTCCTGAGTTTGACAGTGGAGTTGAAACTTTCTCCATCCATGCAGATAAGCCCAAATACCAAATGAATAATGTCAGCACTGTGCCTAAAGCTGTTCCTGTGAGGTAAGATTTTTGCCTTTTTCTTGACTCTGTGATTTGTCTAATGTGAGTTTGGTGTAGTTTATGTGATTTGGGACTTTTAAGAATCATTCTGACATAAACTTTTTTTTTTTTAATGTTTGCTTATTTTTGAGAGAAAGAGAGCACACATGCACAAGTGGGAGGGACAGAGAGAGAGGGAGACACAGAATCCAAAGCAGGCTCCAGGCTTTGAGCTATCCGCACAGAGCCTGATGTGGGGCTCGAACTTGTGAACTGTGAGATCATGACCTGAGCCAAAGTCGGATGCTTAACTGACTGAGCCACCCAGGCTCCCCTTAACTTAAACTTTTAAACTGAACAGTTTTGTCCAAAAGGTTGTTGCAATGAATGCTGTTATATGAAAGGTCCTGCAAGAGGTGTAAGAGAATATTAATAAAATAATAAAGCTAACTGATCATGTACAGTCCATAGATACTGTCAATATCCCCATTTTACTAAGAACTGAAGTCAGGTGACACTGCATGTTGCCCAGTCACACAACTAGGGTGAGGGAGCCCCGGTTCAGCTGCTCCTGGTCATCTGAATACAGAGCCCGTATTCTGAACCAAGCATAGCATTCCATAACCTCTAACCTTGGCCTGCTTACATTTGGAAAATATCTCAGAAGCCTAAGCACCTGTATTCCCTGTCTACTCTCTGTTCAACAGTGATACTAGAAAATGTAACAACCTCAAAATGGTTGCTCTTTTTATGGTTTTAGTGAGTAATATATTTGAGCAAATGAGACTGGGAAAGCCTCATATACTCCTTTCTCTAGACCTGTTCTGGCCTCACATAAGCTCACCTCAGCCTCCCAAATCCACTTACATTGTCAAGCCACCTGCTGAAACAGAAGCACTTGCAGGCAGAACCCAGGGCCAGGAGGGCCACCTGCCAGCTTCCGAAAAACAGGGATGGTCATGGAAATGTGCTGCCTTCTCCTCTTTGTAATAAGCCTTTCCTGTAGTGGGGGATGGGGTGCCGCATCAGCATTGTCCCTCCTGCTCTGGTCATGCAGGAATCATCTGTAGCTTCCCTCCACACACTTACTGTGTCGGTCCATCTTTCTGCTCACTTTTAGGTTGTGACTCAAAATTTTACTCCAAGCAGTCTTGGTAGCCTATGCTTTTGAAGCAGTCTTTGATACCACATCCCCTTGGCTTCTGATATTCTTTGTGTACTAAGTGAATATACTTTTTTTTTCATGGGTGCTGGGGTGTACCCATACCAAAGTATTGTAGAAAGCTTTGACAGCATGGGCCATAAGTGTGCATGCTCAAAATCCTAGGGAGATAGAGAACCTAATTAGTACTCATCAAGTCTGAGATGCCATAAGTTGCAAGATGCACCATTGTCTTATATATCACTAAGAAGGAAAGAAAAGTGCTATCAGTTAAACCATGACTTACCGTCAATTTTAAAATACGAATTTCATGGATGTTAAAATGCGGTTCTTAAGACCAACGTATTGTAGTAGTTGGGTGAGCAAGGTATTAGGCTTTGTACATTCAGTAATGAAATTGATTAGTTATCTTCAAAAATGAAATCGATTTCTCCAGGAAGAATATGATTTATTACTCCTGTGAGTAAAATGTGTCACCAAAAACTTACCTTTTTGATTAAATGGAGAAATAAAATGAAACAACCTGTTAGAGTCATAATGGAAACTCTGCTATATTGTTGGAGGTTTATTCATTAGCTGTTTCTGGATTCTCAGCCCTTCAGCTGTGGAAGAAGATGAAGATGAAGATGGTCACACCGTGGTGGCCACAGCCCGAGGCGTGTTTAACAGCAATGGTGGGGTGTTGAGTTCCATAGAAACCGGCGTTAGTATAATTATCCCACAAGGAGCCATTCCTGAGGGAATTGAGCAGGAAATCTATTTCAAGGTCTGCCGAGACAACAGCATCCTCCCACCTTTAGATAAGGAGAAAGGTAAATGGTTTTATTTTTCTGCTTGGTTTTTAATAACTTGAGTTGTCCTGTGTGCTCTTCAAAGCTTGTAGTGTTCAATTGAGAGGATAATCTGGACCCCTTTTCTGCTTTGCCAACCCCAGCACGTTTCTCCCATCAGGGCAGGCCTCTCCAGTGGGCACTGTGGAGGGGGGTGCCCTGGGATGGCATCACAGGCAGGCATGGGGTGTCCCACAGGAAGTCCAAGCTGGTGGAGGTGAGCACACAAGACCTTCCACTCACTGGGCTTTACTTTCACTGTGAAAGTGACAGTGACAGCAGATGACTGGCCTTTGGGCATTCCTCCCTTGGTCTGCTAGGTGGTCTTAGCTGACCTCACCAAATCTGCCTTTGCGTCATTCATCCCTTCCATGTCTAGAGACAGGTTAGATAACACCCACTCAGAAAGGCTTTGCTCCATGCCTGTCACCCGACTGTAAGACAGAAGCTTCTCGGGGCAGGTGCTCGTCACCCCAGCTCTAGCACTAGTAAGAGCTCCACACGGCGAATAAAATATCCCTCTCAGGTATCACCATGTGTGTTTCTGAACTTAAGGAATCCAGGAAAGCTGTTATTTTTCGTAATCTTCCTGGATATGTCAGGACGATACTATGAACTACGTGATGACTTCTTTTGGAGTCTTATAGCAGTTGCTTTACTTCCTTAAATATGTTACTCGAGCTCATTTTCTTACATTTTGCTGGAACACTAACATATGTTGGCCCTGTGTGAATCCCTTAAACCAAGTCTGTAGCAAATACAACATTTAAAACGTAAGATCTAAGAAACATTTACAAAAAATACATTTGAATATACAAGAACCCCATGATCGAATGGTGTAGCCACTGGCTACCTGTGGTTATTATGAATTGAAATGTGCTGGAAGTATAAAATACACACTGATTTCAGAGATTTACTATATTGGTTACATGCTGAAATAATGTTTGGGATATATTGGGTTACATAAATATTAAAAATTTATGTCCCTGTTGTTTTTTCTTAATGTGGCTACTAGAACATTTTATTTTTTTTTTTTTTTTTTAAATTTTTTTTTTCAACGTTTATTTATTTTTGGGACAGAGAGAGACAGAGCATGAACGGGGGAGGGGCAGAGAGAGAGGGAGACACAGAATCGGAAACAGGCTCCAGGCTCTGAGCCGTCAGCCCAGAGCCTGACGTGGGGCTCGAACTCCCGGACCGCGAGATCGTGACCTGGCTGAAGTCGGACGCCTAACCGACTGCGCCACCCAGGCGCCCCTAGAACATTTTAAATTACACATGTGTCTTGCATTATGTTTCTCTCGGTCACTGCTATAGAGAACTAATGGCATTTGGCTTTAAAGCATGTCATTAGAAGGGAGGACAAAGAGAACTGTGGGCTAGAAAGAAGATGGTCATCTAACCTCTCACTCCCACCCCCTCCTTGACTGCAGGCGAGACACTGCTGAGCCCCTTAGTGATGTGTGGGCCCCATGGCCTCAAGTTCCTGAAGCCCGTGGAGCTGCGCTTACCACACTGTGCGTCCATGACTCCTGACGGTTGGTCTTTTGCTCTAAAATCATCCGACTCCTCGTCGGGTATGCTGTCTTCACTCTGTCCTTTGGGGGCTTTGGGTACTGTCATTGATTAATCCCTGGGCTGTTGGAGCTACACATGCTGTTTGTTAGCACATCTCTACCTCTGTTGCTGTGGCCTTGTAGGCGTCACCAGTGTTTTGAAATTTCTTTGTGGTTCTTATATAAATGAATATGGAAAAGTATGGGAAGTTTCTGCCTTTTAAACATTGATGATTTGGCCAAAGGTTGGCTGTTTCTTGGTGTTCAACAAAATTATTTGTTCTGTCAAAATTTTTAAGATGCAGTGGGAGAATTTTTGTTGCTCTACGTACATGGGCATTTCCATCTTCTTATTAAGATGATTCCTTTATATAGTAATTTCTGTTTTGGTTACCAGTCTTTAATTCCTCAATCTACAAAGTATAGACCTCAGAGAAATCTGCAAGACAAAAAATACCTTCCACTGGGATCATACTTGGCCACGGTTTTCAGTGCAAAACCCTGAATAACTGCTGTTGTACACACTACTTTTAAATGGCTTTTTTTGCTCTTAAGATCATAATTTCAAAATTTCCATTGCATTTTCACATTTCTCACTTCTTTGGGTGACTACATCAGTTACCAGTTGAAGCATTCTATATTTTTTGGTATAGATCACTTTAATTAAACCTAATATAGAGAAATAAGAATTTAAAGTTTTGCTTCTGAATTTTTAGTAAATCAGGTGAACATAATGCAGCTTTAATATGAAATAGAGCTTTAGGGTATTAAAATTGTAGGAATATACTTTAATACTACCCAAGATTAAAAATTATATATAAATATGTATTTCCTGATATCTGCAGGTACATTTTCTGGAAAAAGCTAATAAATTAATTTTAATACACTGGATAGTAAAGCTGTTTCCTCAGGGACTCCACTGAGAAGCATTTTATTAGCCTAGTTTGAATTAATGAATTAACATTAATAAAACTGCACTTAAAACGTGATATTCTGAAAGTCAAGTTGTAGCATGAGCTCTGATTGTTTTCTAAACCAAATTAGGATGAAAGTCTTTAAAATAACGGTCTATTGTAGTTAGTTGTTTTAGAAATGATTTTCTTCCGGGATATTATATGAAGCATAAATTATCTATTTGTTATTCCTGCTTTTTATGCCACAGAACAAAAGGTATTTTGTTAGATTGAAACAACTTTTTCCTGTGTTAAATTTTGAGTGCGTTCACATAGAAGAGAAATGTTCCTCTGTGTAATCCCATATGGCTCTAGAATGCTTTGCTACTATAAATTTCTGTTTAGAAAGTCAGGGATAGCTTTTTTTTTTTTTGTCTCCAATGTTTATTTTTGAGAGAGAGAGAGAGAGAGAGTGCGCACGCCAGTGAGGGAGAGGCAGAGAGGGAGAAACGGAATCCAAAGCAGTCCCCAGGCTCTGAGCTGTCAGCACAGAGCCCAACACGGGACTTGAACTCATGGATCGCGAGATCATGACCTGAAGCGAAGTCGGGTGTGTTCAACCCACTGAACCAGCCAGGCCCCCCATGGGGGGTAGCTTTTGATAAGTACTAACTTGATCCCAACAAAAATTAGTATAATAAGTGGGGGGTTTTTTGTTTTCTTTTTTTTACTTCCAAAGAGTTGTTTTCACTCTACCTCATGCCTGAGCAGACTGTTCTCTGCAGTACTGCCCATAGAGATCTGTGAAGTTAGATCACTCGGTTTTAAACTGCTGAGCCCATGATGACTCAGAGACCATTTCGGTGTACGGCCCGCTGTACATAGCGTCTCTCAACCTTGGTGTAATGTGGACGTTGTGGCCAGATGAGAATTCTTTGTTTGTAGGGGCTGTCCTGTGCATCATGGGCTGTGTAGTGGCATCCCTGGCCTCTGCTCACCAGATGTCAGTTGTGACAGGCCAAAACATCTACAGACATCATCCCACAGGGGTGCAGAATCGCTCCTGGTTAAGAACTATTGTATAAGGGAGGCAAAAGTCAGCAGCTTCGAGTATCCCTTACCTTGGATGCCACAGAGCATACAGTCATGCCAGCCTTCTTCACACTAGGTGTCCGATACTGGGGCTTCTTAGCTTCAGCTGCAAATCTCAAAAGCAACAAGAGCTTGTTAAAAATGGAAATACCCAAGCCCTGCTTCAAACTCAACAGATAGTGAATTTTCAGAATTTCACAAGTGATTTTGTTGTACCGCCAAGTTCAGGGCTGAGAAACTCTCAGCCCAGACTTGCTGATTTTTGGGGGGTAAAGGGGAGGAAGAGTCTTCCTTCCAGAAGAAACCAGATTCTGCAGAATTTTCAGGCATTCATTCATTGGCGTGTAGTTGAGTGTGAGAAATGTGTTCTCATATTCAATTCAAATGGGTCCCAACTTTCAGAAGTGCTGTCAATAGTTCTGTGGAGCCAGGCACTGGAACTATACCCCAGGCGTATTTGTCGCCCCAACTTGTATTCAGTGTTTGAAAAGGCATAAACTTGAAGACATAAAGAATCAAGGAGAAATATGAAACCACTTTGAATCCTTAGATGCTAGTGGGTCCTCAGTGGAATATAGCACTTAGAGCTTTGATAACAAGTGCATATGCTGAAGAACGAGAAGAAGGTTGTATGGAAGTATATGTGTTTATGTTTGTCCCATGACCACTAGGGCTGGCACTTTAACCAACCACAATTGATATGAACTTCTTTTTCTCTCATAGGTGATCCTAAAACCTGGCAAAACAAGTGTCTTCCTGGAGATCCAAATTACCTTGTTGGAGCAAACTGCGTTTCTGTCCTGATAGACCACTTTTAATTCTTAAAATATAGGAACTTGTTAAATAATGTGAAACTGGGTTAAACTTACTAAATCTAAACGGAAGCACTCTATCAAGTATTACACTTTTCTTAGAATTGATACTGCGATTTGTTAGTATTAAGCATTTTGTTTGAACAGATGAAGATTAGTGAGCATGCCCCTGCCCATGGTCAGAAAACATGCTGCAAACTGCGTGTTTATAATTGAAAAACTATTGGTATTGGCTGGAGGGTCAAAGATGGTTTGCTTTGTAATGATTTTTGTACTTTTTTATGGTCACTGCTTAACTTCACATATTGATTTCCGTTAAAACACCAGCCAGTAAATGGGGTGCATTTGAGTTCTATTCTTTCCAAAGTACATTGTTTCAAACTTTATTATGGCCCTAGCCTGGCATACACATTTTATTTTATTATGCATGAGGTAATATGCACACATTTTAAAAATGTACCTGGAACCATATAAACCAGTGTAGTAGATTTAACAGAAATGTACAGCAAGGGGAATTTATAGCTCTTTTTGGCAGGGGGTGGGGGGAGTCAAGTGAAGACAATTACTTATTGTATATGAAAACACATTTTTTTAGGGAAGGACACCAAAGCATGTGAGACTGGTTCTGTGGCTTCTTTGGATCTATAAATTAACCATATCACCACAAACATACTAACCAGCAGGAATGCCTTACCCTCATGTTTTTAATTCTTAGATCATTCTCTCCGTGTATTACTAAGTTTTTATGGCTTTTGTGCACATCTAGATACTGTATCATGAAAAAGATTGAGTAAATTGTGGATTTGGTGGTTTCAGAAATGTATAATCACCCAGAAGAAAAAAATGGTGTGATTTGGGGATTTTTCTTTTCTTCCTCCAAGGGGCAGTGGTGGTTTTCTGTTCTTTTTGGCTATGCATTTGAAAATTTTGATGTTTCAAGGATGCTTGTACATAACGCGTGCATACCACTTTTGTTCTTGGTTTGTAAATTAACTTTTATAAACTTTACCTTTTTTTATACATAAACAAAACCGAGTTTCTTAAGGCTACCTTTGTATCTCTCTCCTGTACCTCTTGAGCCTTGAACTTTGACCTCTGCAGCAATAAAGCAGCATTTCTATGACACCTACAAGGTCATTTTTTAAAAAAAAAAAAGAATGCACAGAGTTGTTACATTTTTAAAAGTGCTGCATTTAAAAGATACAGTTACTCAGAATTCTCTAGTTTGATTAAATTCTTGCGAAGTATCCTGACTGTAATTTGTGATACCATGCTGTGCCCTAAAGTGTATTTTTTTACTAATAGACAATTTATTATGGCACATCAGCACGATTTCTGTTTAGATAATACACCACTACATTCTGTTAATCATTCATTAGGTGTGACTGAATTTCTTTTGCAGTTATTAAAAAATCTCAAATTTCTAAATCTGCAGAATAAAACTTTTTAAAATAAAGTGCTGGTTTGGTCTGTTTCCCCCCAGTTTCTAGTTTCATGCAACTTTATAATCCTGTTAAAAGTCCTGCATCCTGCTGCACATCACCTAGTCCCCCTTCTACTGCATCAGGTAGGGTGTCTGTGGAGTACGTCCCTGCAGCCAGTGCACCCAGATAGGTGAGCAGTGCCAGTCACTGAAACCTCAAGACAGAGTAAGAAGAGGAGGCTGACTTAGAGAGTTCTTGGCAGTGTTTCCACCGCTTCTGTAAATATACATATATTTATGTGTGCATTCATGTCTTGTATCCTGCTTTTTCCCAAAAACGTAACATGGACATTTTCTTATGTTGTAACATTTGGGGGTAGAAAGTGATTTTAATGGCTTTAAATATTCCATCATGATTGCCATATTTATTTAACAACCCCCCTATTGACATAGAGGTGGTTGGTTGGTAGGAAGTGCAGGTCTATGTAGATTCAGTCTATTTTATTTGTTGCATCTTTTTTATGTACAGTAAAAGTATCCGTTTTAGTGTGCAGTTCTCCAAATTTTGACGGAGGTACATAGTTTTATAACCATTACTACAATTAATACATCAAACAGTTTCATCGTCCCCCAAAAGTTCATTGTTTCTCTCTCTTTATACCAACCCCCCCCCCCCCCCGCCACACACACACACACACACACACACACACACACACACACACACTTCTCCAGCCCCTGGCGGACAATGATTTCTACCCTATAGTTTCTCCTTTTTGAGGGTGTCCTGTAAGTGGGATCCTGCAGTATATAGCCTTTGAGTCTGGCTTCTTTCACTTAGCATAAAGTGTTTGAGATCCATTTATGAAGTTGCAAACATTAGTAGTTCTTTGTTATTGTGAGTAATGGCCCACTGTGTGAGTGCACCACAGTCTGTCTGTCATCCCCAGGTGAACTTCAGGTGAACCTGTCTCCAGGTTTGGAGATTATGAATAAAGCTGCTATAAACGTTTGCATCTAGGTTTTTGTGTGAATGTAAATTCTTCTCTTACTTGATTTAAACACTAGGTGTGGGATACACTGACTCCTATTGTGAATAGAAGTTGAGCTTTGCAAGAAACTGCCATCCAGCCTGCAGGAGTGCTGTACTGTCATGCATTGGCCATCTCTGAGGGGCCAGTGGCTCCTCGTCCTCGCCAACAGTTGCAGTTACCAGTGTTGTGTTTAGCCACTGTAATGGGCCGTCTCCTTGTGGGTTTGATTTGTGTTTGCCTGATGACTTAGGATGTTGAGTATCTTTTTACTTATCTGCCATGCATTCTTTGGTGAGGTATCTGTTTCTAGCTTATCTTGTTTGTGTAAATTGCCTTGTTATTATTTTGAGAATTCTTTGGTTTTTTTAAGTTCACTTATTTTGAGAGTGCATCAACAGGGGAGGTTCAGAGAGGATTTATTACCAGATAATGTGGGTTGCAAATATTTTCTCAGTCTGTTCATTTTCTTAATGTCCTTTGAAGAGCATAAGATATTAATTTTGACAAAGTCCAGTTTATTTATTTCTTTTATAGATCTGGCTTTTAGTGTCATATCTAAGAAATCTTGGCCTAATCCACAGCATGGAGATTTTTCTGTTTCAAAAGTGTCTTTTAGTTTTAGGTTTTACGCTTATGTCTGTGATCCTTTTGAGTTATTTTTATACATGGTGTGAGATCTATGTGCCATTGAGTCTGTTCTCTTATTTTAATTGAAGTATAGTTGACACACGATGTTACTTTAGCTGTTCAGGTGTACTAGTCTCTTCTGTTTTAAATGTGTCCTTATTGTGAGCACAGATCCACATACACAAGGCCTAAACAAGACTGCATGTTTCCATATATATCAGTTTGTTGTTTGTACCTACCTGCCTGGCTTTTACATGTATACACTGCATGGATGTCAGGCAAGGTTTATATACCTGGTGTTTTATCATGTTTACAGGAGTGAGGGCGTGTTGTTCCCTCAGACCACCTTCCTGTAGCACTGAGCATCATACACTGAAATGACTCAGACGGTCAAGTTCTGGTGCCAGAAGCAGAAGGCTGTTTTTGCCCTTTGCCATATGACTAATGTTCTCCTGCTAGAAAACCTAGTGAGTGAATGTCCACTCGTGTTACGTGAGTCAATTCCTCCTCCGTTTGACTTAGTGCATTTTCACTTGGTGCAGCACACATCTGGCATCACCCAGGTGGAGGTCCAGGTGAGGGGATGCGGATCTGGAGGCAGTGGCTCTGGCCTGGATGGGGACGCAGTGGCCAGGAAGGATGTGGCAGCATATGCAGGCAAATGGAGAATCCAGGGTTTGTCGTTTGCCTTGACTGGCAGCTTGAAGATTGCTTAGTGGCTAGGAAGCCGGCTCCCGTCACAGAGGTGTCCCAAGGTGGGTCACGGAGGAAGACTCCCAGCACTCTGTGCTAACCAAGCTTTCCCAGAGAGAGAGCTGGGAAAGCCCACCGTAATGTGCAAACTGACAGAACCATGTTGTCATCCCAATAAATTGGGTCACAGTTAAAGTGAGATTTGTTAATGGCATTTTTAACTTTGCTTTCAAACCACTTGACAGCAAAGGGACAGTTACCCGGGTGTAGAAAATTTGGTGTTTTCAGAATTCACAAAGAACGTATGTATTAAACTTGTTCCAATCCTATTTTGTAGGAAACTGCGGATTTACAAATTGTCTTTAGGGCTTACCGTAGAGCCTCTTTCTTCCGGGCCATGGGTGAGCATTCAGGTCCGCTGGAAGCTGGCACACACAGGACTCACACAAGACCGTCCTGAGCCCTTGGTCTCTGCTCTCTCTTCGCAGGTTAGGCTCTTCTGAGGGAGCTCTGTTTCCAGTTGTCTTAGAAACCACATACCTATGAAGGCTAAAAATTGGGTTCTGTTACCGTGAGTATTTTCCCTGCAGGGAGGATGTAAGCCAGTTTTCACTTGGTGCCCCTGACAAGTGGGGCTAACGGAATGCACAGGAGCCCCCCACGGCACAGCCCATCTCTGCTCTGCATGGGGAAGGTCACACACAAGTGTGCGGGGGTTTTGGCGTTTGTGTATTCACATGAAGTGTGAAGTCACAATTTTTTTTTGAGACCGCAACAATACCATTCATCCACAGGCATCCTCCTAGTGTGAAGTGGATTTGAAAACCTAACGGTCATAATTCTTTCTTTTTTTCTTTTATGAGAAACTGAGATGGAAAATGTAAAAACAGACGGGGAACCAGTATGCTAATAAGATCTAAATGTTAGGGAGAAAAGCACAGTATTCACACTTAAAACCCTTCAGTGCTTGGCCGCTGGATTTATGACAGAAACAAGCCTCAAATCAGGGCAGAGGGTACCGTTAGCTAGAACCCTGGTGGTGGGGCTTCTTGCAGGGGACGTTGAGGACCTGGGATTTCCCAGAGCGTCTGGAAGAATGAGTCCCTTTCATGTTGTATGAGGACAACTTGAAGGTGAGGGCAAGTCCGGCGGAAGATGAAGCTTGTCTTTGGGCCCTGGTCTTGGTGCTCACCGGTCGGAAAGAGTCATGAGGGAGGGCAGCTGTAGGGTTTCAGAAATCCTTGAAGCTAAGTGATTTAAATCAAAATTGACTTTCTCAGCAGACTGTTACTTACCAGACAGTGTAATGCAACAGTGCCAGGGTTTCACTGGGTTCATCCCCAGCGACCCAGGGAGGAAGGTGGATGTGCAAATGGAGGCTCCCCAAATAGGGGCCAGTGCCCCGAGAAGCTGGGGTCCCCCTCCCACCCCTGCCTTCATGCCTCTGCTCCTCAGGAGAAGTGTTTTTTTTTTTTTTCCTCTTTGTTTTTGAATATTAGAGTAAACGTAGTTCAAGTGTTGTATCAGGCCTTGGGGACCTGCCCCCTAGTTGTAGCAACTGTTAATGCGCCACATTTGTGACAGCACGGAAGCTGGGAAGCATCCGAGTGGGCGTGCAGGATACTGGTCCTTTCTCCCCTGGCTTGTGTGCGGACGTTGTGGGGACACAGCACAGTACTGAGAGCAGATTGAAACCAACAAGGCCAGAGCAGCTTTCTGCATGTCCCGGCCTCAAGCCCCCAGGCAGTGCCCCTCAAAAGAGTTTTTGTGAATGTCTCCCCAGAAGTGAGACCAGAAGTTCAAGTCCATGACCTGCAGGGTCAGAAGTTGACAGTAAAGCTGGGAATGTTCTGCTGCTCTGGGACAAATAGAGTTAATGAAGGGATGTGGCCATTATCTTGAAACTGCCCGAAACTGAATCACCCACTTGCCTGCAGGAACCGACCCCAAATTGCACTTAGTTCCTCTTTCAAGTGCACCCCTGTTTCTTACGCACAAACTTCTCAATCATCTCAATTAGAATTTGGAGGAGGCATGAAGTGCATTTTGTCTTGGGAGAGAACACTCGAATACCCAGGGCCATGCTAGTATCAGGAAGTCTGGGTGATAGGGAAGGTTCCAGCCCATTTGCCTTCAAAGAAATTCCACAGTGGTTACCTGTTTACAGCGTGGCAGAGGATGCCTTTCTCCCAGGTTCCTGGCACCCCTTCTTGGTCCTGGCACCCTCCAGCCAAACACCCTCCTCCTCTCTCTCGCTCTCAGTGACCTTTGCCGTCCCTGAACGTGCCACACTCCTGTCCCAGCCCAGAGAAAGGCTCTCACACTGTCCCCTGACAACACACCCACCCTGGGACAGAGCAGTAACTGTTCAGCTTGCTGGGGCTGCTTGCTGGAGCAGTGGGTCCGTCCTGACATATACACTGATTTCCCCAAACTGGAGTCTCCCGGCAAGTGTCACCCTGGAGAATGGTCTGGGACGCGGCTGAGAACAGCTCAGCACAGAATGGTGTGCATGGCACGTGCCCTGTGAACAAACGGCAACAGTCTCTAGTCAAAACCCCTCCCAGTAAAACCTAACTGCTGGTTCCACCCAGAGCTCTGGCCTTATCAAGGGCAGGTTGGAATGTCAGTGCTCATTTCCTGGTGACCCTTGGCAGCACTAAAACTGTAACTTGAGGAAATAGGCAAATGGGAACGGGCTCACCCAGCCGAAAGCTACTCCGGCCTGACTGTGGACGGAAGGGACTCCAGTGTGTATGGCTTCCTGCCCTGCAAAGCCACACAGCCTGCATTGATGAGGGCTGCTGGAACTGCAGAAGGATCTGGAGCGTCCGTGTGGACAGAGGATGCTAAGTCACCTTTCAGCTCCACTGCAGTACTTGGGGGAAAGTCACACAAGACCAGCCAGCCTTTGTGAAAGTGACCACTTGTTAACTTTAGGCAGCACTGGGTCCACAGACCTAGGGAGGGGCTAATTCTGGTGTCTGTGATGGACAGGAGGATCTGGGCCCACTGCCACGTAAAGAGAGGACAGTATAAACGATCCATACACGCTCAGCCTTTGCACAAAGAATTTGGAGCCTAAATGGTTTTAGCTTTAGAGGGCAAAGAGGGACTTAAAAGCCATTAGAGCTAAAATGAGTGTTTAGGGCAGTTGTCAGGTTGCAAATGGGCAGCTGCATTTCCCATTTGCCTTTGCCGTGATGCCAAACAACTGGGATCCCCAGGAAGGTTCCTTTCCTCCTGCTGCCAGGTCATCCGTCTCCCAGGACCTGTGACCAGGTCACAGGCTGAGGGCCCAGGCTCATTGTTTATGGGATGAGTAGGGGTGTTATTGGGGACCCCTTTAAGAAAACCATCCTGTTTCCAGAAGGCGAGAGAAACATCCCCTCCAATGCATAACTGATCTGGCAAGAATTCTGCCTACTCAGCTGATAATTTGTGGAATCATAACTCTTATCTGCAGAGGCGCTGCCCCACCTCCCTTTTTCTCCGGCTTATTTTATGTTCAAGAGCAAGAAAGTGCAGGAAAAATTACCAAGCAGCCTCAGTCCTGTCCACCCTGGGCAGAATGGTCAACCCGCACGTGGCCCGGTCCGCAGGGTCTGGACCTGCCCGCCCTGCGGTGACGGCAGCCATTTTTCTCAGGCAGCCAGGCTGCTGCTTTCCACATGATGACTTTCGCCTCCTAGATGAGCTTTTCTGCAAACATTATAATTCTTGTCAACTTACTGCAATTTGAATTTCATGGCAGTTCTACATTTTATGCTAAAATTACTCATTTTCCCCCATTGCGGCAGGATGATGAATACTGTACAGATGGCAACTGCTACTGTTCTCATGAGCCTTGCAATTAGGAAGCAAACGATAAAAACCCCAGACTTGTTACCTACTGAACGATTTCCAAGTTTGAAATGCACTGAAAAGAAAAAGTTGTCACCAGCCCTGCTGGGAAGGGAGCAGGGGCTTCATGAGGACAGAGTCCTACCCTGACCAGGCAGGGCCTCTGACCTTCTGGGTCTGGGTCTGGGTCTGGGCCTCTCTTCCTCCTCCTTTCCTTCCTTCCTTCTTCCCTCCCTACCCCCTCCCTCCTCCCTCTATCTCCTCTTCCTTCCTCTTCCTTTCTCTCCTCTCCCCCTCCCCCTCCTTCTCCTCTTCTTCTCTTCACCTTCTCTTCTGCCTTCTCTACATCCTGGGTTTCCTGAGGAGATAAACAAATACCCATGGTACTCAAGGCAAGTGACTTTAACCAACACTGCTGACCACGTGCAGGAGCCCTTGGCATGACCTGATGGGAGAGGCCAAGGCAAGTGACATGTGGCCCCACTCTCGCTGGGAGAGATGAGCCACATCCACAAATACCCATTCCTGCAGGGGCCAGCCTCTCCTGCTTGCACAACCACCAGCAACCCTGAGGCCACGGCTCCGTCCCCATCCCCCCGGGCTTGCTCCGGCTGGGGCTCCACCACAGCCCCACACACCAAGGCGCTGCTCTTGCTGCAACATGGGACGGCAGGCTGGCCTCTCCGACCTGCATTCCACACAAGCCAGAGCAACTTTCTACACTGCAGCCCTTCGGCCTCCTCATCATCCATGTCCATTGTCCAAATTCTAGCCCCTTCCCCTTGGTGTCCCAGCCCTGGCTTAGCTCAGCCCTCCCGGCCGCACCTTGGCTCATCTGCAGGAAGTTAAATTACCTGTTGCTCACCCACCCATTTTGAAAGTGGGGACTTCATTTCTATTCTCACATTTATCTCTTTTTAAATTTCTTTTATGTTTATTTTTGAGAGAGACAGAGCATGAGTGGGGGAGGCACAGACAGCGAGGGAGACACAGAATCTAAAGCAGGCTCCAGACTCTGAGCTGTCAGCACAGAGCCTGACGAGGGGCTCAAACCCACGAACTCCAAGATCGTATCCTGAGTCGAAATCAAGAGTTGGATGCTTAACCCACTGAGCCACCCAGGCGCCTGCCCCTCTTTTAGATTTTCTTTTTTAATTGAAATAACGGTTTCAGGAGTACAACATAGTGATTCGATGAGTCAGTACTTCACTCGGTGCTCATCTCCATAACTGTAGTCCTCATCCGTCACCATACAACGTTATTGCGGTATTACTATGTTTCCTACACTGTGGTTTTCATCAGCATTATTTACAAGAGCTAAGATAATGAAGGTAGAGTAAATGCCCATCAGTAGATGAATGGATAAAGGTGGTGTGTACACACACTCACACACACACACACACACCACAGTGGAATATTAGCCATAAAAAAGAATGAGACCTTGCCATTCACAACAACAGGGGTGGACCCAGAAGGTATCAACCTAAGTGAAATAAGTCAGAGAAAGAAATACCATATGATTTCACTTCTATATGGCCTCTTTTAGATATTTTAAACACATTTTATTATGACAAATTTTAGGCATACAGAAAAGTCGGAATAGGGTAATGATCTATATACTGTCTTGATTCAACAATTGCTATGCTAACTTTTCTCCATGTTTGCTTTATATCGATCTATACACACACAGTTGCAGACATGATAAATGTGACATTTCTTATAGACAAAGGAAAGATAGACTCTTTAATAAGTGACATTGGGACAGCTGGCCAGCCCCTTAGTGGGGAGTTGTGCCCACTGCAATCTTTGGCTAAAATAAATTCCAAATGAAACAAAAATTTTAATCTGAAATATTCTATCATGTAAGTACTAGAGGAAAATATGGGTAAATATTTAATAATTTGGGGACAGGAAAGGACTTCTTAAATGTGCTGTAAAACTCAAAAGCAATGAAGAAAAAGAGATAAATATGACAACACAAAAATAAATACAGTAAAAGCATGCCTCATGAGCTGACTTTAAAAGAATAAGAAGGGCGCCTGGGTGGCTCAGTCAGTTAAGCATCCCACTCTTTGATTTCAGCTCAGGTCACCATCTCACAATTCATGGGATCAAGCCCGATGTTGAGCTCCATGCTGATAGTGTGGAACCTGCTTGGGATCCTCTCTCTGCCTCTTCCCTGCTCGTACTCTTTCTGTCATTCTCTCTCTTTCAAAATAAAGAAACAAGAAAAGGTATGGGCAGCAAATCAGAAGTCAAACAGAAAATTTTCTCCTAGTCACATGACTATTTAAATTTTGACTAATACAATTAAATCAATAAAAAAATTCAGTACATTTGCTCTTGTCACAATTCAAATGCACGCAATTCACAGTCACGCAATGCACAATTCACAGTCACGCAGGGTCAGTGGCTACCATACTGAACAGTGCAGATTATAAGTCGCTTCTATCATGGTAAAAGAAATTATTTGCACCACGTTGTACAAACAGGTCTTGCAGCCCAGTTTTAAAAGGAAGACAAATCCAAGAGCAGAGCTCAGTAATTGGCAGTTCCCAGAAGTGTAATAGCCAAGAAACATGGAAACATGCTCAATCTCGACCACCACGTGAGAAATGTCAAAGAAAACACCAAGGTCTTGGTGTCCTCTTGGGTCTCATCAGCTTGCAGAAGACTGAAAACCGAGATGACACTTGGAGCAGGGCCCGGCCTCGGGAAACACACACTCACACAACAGAGTGGCTCTACCCTCCCCAAGGACAAGCACCTCTTCTGGTAAGCCAGAAACCTTGAATTTCAAACTTCCAAATCCTTTGGACCCAGCAATTCTGCTGCTATAAATTTATGTCCCAGAAAAACAAGCGTGCAAAGTCAGATCTACAAGGATGTTGGCTGTGGCGCTCTTTGTAACAGGGTGGGCGGGAGTAGGGGGAGAAGCTAGAAAGGATCCACTCTCCATGAATATGGAAATAGGGGACAAATGGCTGGAAACCCAGCCTGGCTGTGATATGGTCACAGTGAACAATGCAGACACGCAAGACCTGCTGGAGCTGACAGAGAGAGACCAAGAAATGATGAACCCAGAGGCTCTGTGTGGCGGGGAGCCGCGTTCCCAGGTGAGCCCGCTCCTCTGCGCACCCCGGCACCTGTCATGGGGTGGGGAGGGGCTTCGACTCTGTGCCTCCACCTCCCCATCTCTAGGACAGGAATGGTGACAGCATGGAGCCTGCTGTGGGCTGTGTCTTCCCCAATTTCATTCCATGCCGCCCTCACCTGCAGTGGGCTGGTATTCAGAGGTGGGCCTTTGGGAGGTGATTAGGGGTAGAGGAGGTCACAAGGGGGAGGCCCCATGATGGGGTTAGTGCCCTCACAAGGAGAGACACAGCGACGCTTGCGTTCACACTCTCTAGAGCTCTCTCCCCTCAGATCCCCCAGCGTGCTGGAACAAAGGAGGGATCACTTGAGCCCCGTGAGAAGGTGGGTGTCCACAGAGGGAGCCCTCACCAGCACGCAGCCCTGCTGCCGCCTTGACTTAGACCCCCAGCTTCCAGAGCTGTGAGAAAATGCCCACAGCCTGTGGCACTGTGCTGTGACCGCCCAGGCTAAATCAGAGCCAGTAGGATCACTGCTGTTTAAATGAATAAATCCACAGGAAGCCCATGGTCAATCTTCAGCAAATGTTATTGTTATAACATACCCATTCTTTTGTTCTGTTTTGTTCTGCAAGAAAATGTAGTGTCTTTCTTTCTTTACAACTGACCTGACCTTTTTTATTGTGGTAAAAAACACAAAAAATTAAATATACCATCCTCAAGTCTATATTGTTAAATGGACATATCTATCCGTGATGTATACATATTGGCATAGAAAAGATTCTTGAGGAGTATATATCAAACTTACCAAAGCTCATCTCTGGGACTGGAGAGGCGGCAGATATTATAAGGGTTCTCTCTCTCTCTCTCTCTCTCTCTCTCTCTCTTGAGAGATACAGAAAGAGGGAGAGAGACAGAGCTTGAGTGTGTGTGCACATGCGTGAGCAGGGGAGGGGCAGAGGGAAAGGGAGAGAGTCCCAAGCAGACTCCATATCCAGCTCAGAGCCCAACATGGTGCTCCGTCTCACTTCCATGAGATCAAGACTTGAGCCAAAATCAAGAGTTAGACACTCAACCCACTGAGCCACCCAGGTACCTTTAGGGGCTCTTAATAAATGCCTATAAATTTTACATTTTTTCCTAACAAGGATGGTTCATTTTTATCATTGGGTAAAGGATAAGAATATAAAGGGGTAACCCTGGCTGTCTTAGTTGGGCTGTTGTAACAAATTATCATAGACTGCGTGGGGAGGGGTGGTCTTTAAGCCACGGAAACATAGTTCTCACAGTTCTGGAGGCTGGAACAGGGTACCAATATGGTTGGTTCTGATGAGAGCCTGTTTCTTGGTTTATAGATGGCCATCTTTTCATTGTAGCCTCACCGGGTGGAGGGGCAGGGGGACTCTCTGGGGACCCTAATCCCATTCTCTCTGGGGACCTAATAATCACCTCCTCCAAACCCTACCTCCTAGTTCCATCAGATTGAGGGTTATGAGCTTCTGCATATGAATTTAGGGGGACACATACTTGCACTCCATGACTGTGTAAGCCAAAGACCTCACTTCCAGATTCGTGGTCATGCTGGCTGTATGGGGACCTCACGATGTAGCAGTGCCTGTCTGCTGGCCTCTGGCAAAAATCACATAAAGGGGCACAGGCACCAGCCACCCCCCCCCCCACCCAGCAGCTTGCCAAGGCTAGGTGTCGGGAGAGGTAGTCTGGAACCAGCAGCATCTCCCAGTCCTGTGGAGGGACCATCCAGGCCCCCAACTGCCCAAGAAATAGGTTTCCCCTCTGCAAAACCTGTCACTTTGATGTTGCCCCAAAAATTCTCCCTGAAGCAAGCCTGCCATTCACCAGTTCTAGTTTCCAGACTTCAAGGAATCTGACAAAGCAGTGTCCCCCTGCTGGAAGAGGGGACTCCCTTGTGCCTATGGCATGCCACAGCCTGGCCTTCGGTGAGTGGGACTTACCCTCTTCATTCTGTCACCATCAAAGCCGAGATGTAGGAACTCACCATTTTCAGGAACAAGGAGGGCTTTTTCCTTCTCCTTGCATAGCAGAAAGTTACAAAACAGTAAGTTCAAATTTGAGAGGGAAAATGTGTTTCAAATACATTTGGTTTGTTAAACACAGCCAGCTAGCATGCTGACTTACTGGTGAAGGCTGGCTTTTAGTGTTAAAGGAGAAACTCCATGTTTCTGATTCCTTGACATTCCTTCTGAAAGAGAGTGCATGTAAGTTTTTTTCTCACACCACAACTGGGCTTGTAGATTTCTTTAGCTTTTCACCCCAACCATTTAGTGAATGGTTCCCTCAGCCTGTGGGGAAATGTACATTGATTTAATAAGTTCAAGTGTCTTTTTTGAGTGGCTGTTTCTTTGTTTACAAACTTGGAGCAATGAGAATACAGGAAAGGGACAGGTTCCTGGAGAGGGACAGAAAGACATGACAAATATCTCCCCTCGTCCCCGACCAAGCCCTGAGCGCACTGCGGAACCACGTGGAGATTGATGATGGGTAGATGTGATGAGATAATTCATATCAGTGGGCTGTGCTCTATGAGAAACATCTAGAGAGCATCATAAGAGCAGTCCTAAGAACAAAAAGGTTCAGAGCTCAGTTGACTTTATAGAATTCTCACATGCCTTGTTTCCTAAGGAGTCAGATAAATGTGGTGACACTGAGCTCTTCCTGCAGCCTGCTTGAAATCCTTCCCCAAGCCGGTGCAAGGTCCCTTTAGCGACAGCATAGACACCAGGAGAGAGCGGCTGCTCTCTGTGGTTATGCCAGGACCCATCCTTGTCTGAAAACAAATCTAATACCTAGTGAACAAGGAAGCAGAGCTCCAATAATACCATTTGAACACCTAGATCCAGCTGTGACTGAAGCATCCCTTGAATGTTCTGCAGGATAGTCCTTTCCTCTTTGGGGGTTGGATATCACTGAGCTCCAAGCAACTGGACATGAAACCCAATGGCCACCCAAAACTCTGGGCTTGGGAATCAACTCTGCTCCCCAGTCTCTGTCTTGAGGGTTCTGATGTGGAGACATACACAAGGTTTATCAGTGACTTATCATTCCTCTAATAAGCTTTAATTTTTCCTCCTCCCTGAGGGGCCACCACCCAGGAGGGTCACTAGCATAGGTAAGGGCACGAGTCCTCAGCCACCTGAGCATGCAATTACTCCCACAGCACAGTGGATATTTAAGCTGGGAGTGTTTACCTTATGGCGGCATTCACTGCCCCCACCTGCTGCAAATGCTGATCTGGCAAATGGCAGGAGTTCTGCCAGAACAGCAGCCCCCGATGAAGCTCCTCTTCCAGGGTCCCTGCAACCTCTTGTCTCTCCAGGGGACCGGCGTTCAGCCATCACCTTGCCTCAGCCCCTGTTTTTGCTGCAGGAACTCTGGATGGCTCACCTGCTGGCTAGGCGGTACCCTGGGTCGGCAGCCATCACCCAACCTCCAAACCAAACCAAGTGCAAACCACCTCCAGAGCACGTCCACTGGTCCAGGGCTCCCTTGGGAAGCTTTCCATAAGGTCTTCCAACTGGCTGGCTGTGATTGTGGCCCTCTGCGATGTGTCCACAGCCTGAACCTACCCTCACCTCTCCCTGTCTTCCCCTGCCACCCTGCCTGCCTCCTGAATTTCACCTCTTCCATGGAGCCCCCATGATCACTCATTCCCCAAACACTATATAACCTGGCTTATGGCTTTTGGGCCAGAACATCTCAACTTTTAACACCTCAGATGAAGGAGCAGGACTTAACACAAACAGCTCAGAGTCACCCGGAGTCTGACATTTCCTGTGTGTTCCATGATCTTCCCTGGCTAGAGAAAGAAACCCACTACTTCCTATTTGCTGTACTGAAAAACCCTCTTCTAGGGAGAAGGAGGACCGCTACATAGGAGGGCCACCAGGCAAAATCCATCAAAAGCACACACCGGCCGGCCCAGCAGTGCCCTCTGGGATCTAATTAGTACGTACTCACAGGGAGGTGGGGGTGACAGCCAGGAACCCTCTGCCTGCCACATGGGATGGAAAATTTCTCCACCACCACTGCATCCACATCTGAATCAGGCCCAGAGCAGCCCATAAAACCCCCTCGACACCAGCTACCAGGGCAGGACATGGAGGGGGCGTGATTTGGGGTGGCCAGAGAAGAGGGTCTGTGGGAGATGAAGAGAGGGGTGGAGAATAGCCCCAAGAGAGGGGGACAGGACTGGGGAATTAAAGGAGAGCTCCTGGGAGCAGAACCCACAGGGCTTAATAAGGGAGCAGAGATGGGGGTCCAGAGGTATCTGTAGGGTGGCTCATGGGAGGTGAGCCAACAACCAGGAGACAGACCCTGGGAGGAGTGCAGGAAGGGGATACTGAGGACACAGTGAGAATGGGGAGTTGTCAAGGGCTCCTGGGTCATATGTGGGAGGAGCCTTGCAGTAATCGGGCTCATGGGAGGTGAGCCAACAACCAGGAGACAGACCCTGGGAGGGGTGCAGGAAGGGGATACTGAGGACACAGTGAGAATGGGGAGTTGTCAAGGGCTCCTGGGTCATATGTGGGAGGAGCCTTGTAGTAATCGAGCCTTGCAGAGAGAAGGGCCTGGGGGAGACTTGGGGAGGTGTTGGAGCTGAGGCAACCTGAGTGCCCAGTGGCCAGGTGAGGCCAGGGTGGACATAAGGGTGTGGCCCTCTCTAGACAGATGGCATTTGAGGAGCCCCGAGGGGTTGGGTGAACTCAGGGTAGGCTGTGAAAGACCTCCAACTACTGAAGAGCCAAGAAGGAGGCCATGTGGGAGGAGGAGAAGGAGCGTGGAGGAGGTGACAGCCATGGAGGAGGCCAGCGGAGCAGAGCAGGGGACAGGAATTGTGAGGGGTTTGGCCTCGGGATGGAGGCCATTCCCGGGGGTCTCTGTGAGGGGCGGGAAGGGGCAGGAAGTGCAGGGAGGGGTGTCCAGTGACAGGGTCCCCCTCTCTCTCTTCCTCCCTCTCCTCATGCCTCCCTTGCCTGTCTTATTTTTCATTTGAAAGATTTACATATATTTATATGCTGAGAGGAAAAACTGTCCCTTCTTTTCTTCTTCCTTCCATTCCTCAAAATTCTTAATCCTTCAAAGCAGTCCATCTCATGGGGACTTAGAAGAAAGAAAAATCTGATTAAAACTTTGCTCAGCCCAGCAGGGAGAACAGGGGAGCATTTGCTGACTCTGGGGTGGGGACAGGCAGGTGAGGAGAGGGCTTTCTTGGCTCCCTTGGTCTTATCCAGTGTTGCAGGCCCCTGAGTGAGTTGAAGTTTCTCCTTCAACTTCCATGCTTTTTACCCAGAGCTGACACCCAGGCAGCCTACAGCCCAGGACACCACCTCTGAGAGCCAGGGAGGGCCTCCTGTGGCCAGCCAGGCCAGCAGGGAGCCATGACACCATTTCCTTAGTGAGCCTCCTGCCTGGCCCACAGGGGAGTGAGGTAAGTGGCCATGCATGCTGGTTTTTCCAGATTCCATTAGAGCAAAACAGTCACAACCGAATTCTCTGAATATACACACAGCAACTGGACCTGGGTCCCCATGTCCCAGGAAATGGGACAAACTTGCAGGTCAACCTACCCCCAATTCTGCCTGTGAAAGCATGCACTTAATGATAAGCCTTCACAAAATGGCACCTGTGGGCCACGTGTGGTAACTTCTGATCAACCTCAGTGTTCCAGTGGCTAAAAATCTCCAGTCATCCTGGATAACTGGAATTTCCCAGATTTGATTTGATTTTTAAGAAGGGGAAACAAAAAGAAGCAGCAGTGTTTTTCTTAAATTTTCACCTGGAAACCTTTGAACTTTATGGGGTGGTTAAGGACCCTTTGAAAAGCTTATGACTGAGTTCTTCAGAAGAGCAAGACCTTAAAAGAAACACTTGAGGCCGCACGAATGCTGTGAGGTCTTCTCAGAACCTCACAAAGCCATGGTGGGTGCTGCATCCACTGCCAAAGCTGATGCCACTGTGGGTGGCATTCGAGGAAGATGGGGCTCCTCTGGGACACCAAGTGCTGCCTTTGAAGGGGGCCACAGCCTCATGGCCTCGGAAGCTGGGAGGCTCGTTGGGGTCACCTGTCCAAACAGAGAGCCCACAAGGACCCCAGGGTGCATGAGGGGACTCATATCTGGAGCCAGCTTTTATGTTAAAAGGAGTGTCTTTCTACCTGGTGAAAATTGAAATGTCGGAGCAGCGAATCAAACAAAAGCTGCCTTATTGACAAATGGAGAACAGCTTCCCATCTTAGTCTTCCATGGGTGTGAGGCCTTGGGCTGCTGAGTGTCCTCTGGGCCTGGGGGACAAAAGTCCTTGCCTTGCAGAACCCTTCCCTGGACCCCTGAGGAGGGCCCCAGTAATTTTGTGTCACCATTTTGTATTCTTTCAACTCTATTTATTTTGAGAGAGAGAGAGAGGGAGAGAGAGAATCCCAAGCAGGAGTTATGCTGTCAGTGCAGAGCCCTACGCAAGGCTTGAACCCATGAACTATGAGTACAAGACCTGAGCCCAAACCAAGAATTGAATGCTTAATGGACTGAGCCACCCAGGCGCCCCCTATATTCTTTTTCTTTAAGAGTACTCCCTAGTCTTATAAACTCTGAGCCCCATAAATCTTTTTCAGAGTGTCGTGATTCAGTGTGGCTTTTACTATCACAGAAGTTCCACAGAGCCTTGAATGAGTAAACCCAGTCCAGCAAGTTCGTAAAGTGGTGGTAGTGTGCGTCAGAGTATATGCCACCTCAAAGGGCTGGTCCTTGTCCACAAATACCTAGTCTCCCCAAAGACTTGACTCAGTAGGTCATCCCAAACAAACCGGTGGCTGAGAATGGATGCTGGAACCCCCGTTCTGTGCTCCCAACTAAAGTCTTCACTCGGCCTGCTCGAGGGTCACTGCACTTGTAGCAGAGCAAGTCTGGCCCTGGTGCCCTGTCCAGGGACTCAGCACTTTTTTCCTGTCACCCACATCGCCTCTCCCCTGCCTGCCGATCCCACTGCCATCCTCTCCCCCCAGCCTCAGGCCCCCAGTGTGGCTCTGTCTTGAAGGTGAATTCCACAGGCTGCATTTAGCCCAGATTAAAATTGCTGCAAAATGAGATATTCAAAATCTGCGTGTCGCTCAAGTTCATCACAAATGAGAGATGCAATCAAGTCCTTTATCTTGACAGCAGAGCTGACGTGGCTTTGCAGTCAGTGGCATCTGGAAGCTCTGCCTTGATGTGGCAAGAGCTTTCGGTGAACCCCGGGCTGGGCTGGAGTGACAGGCGCCCCAAGGACTCCGCTCCTTGCCTCTTCCAGGCAGCGATTTCCAGGCTAGCACCTTCTTACTCTTGGCAATGGGGGTGGGGATGAATGATGGGGAGCGCTGAAATCAGCACATCATTCAAAATGGGACGTACATGGGGAAGTGACTAGATCTCTGCTTCCCAAGGCCCTTCTGAGGAAGCTTCTAGAAGACCTGAAACGGGCTGCTCTGGGCCCTGCTTGAGCCGAGCAAGGCAGTGAGCAGCCTTCATCTCCTCCGTGAGGAGCCTGACAGGAACCAGACAGGCCTCTGGGTCAGCCTTGCACGCGATGAGCAAGTTCCTTAAGATCCAAGTTTTCCTGCTGAAGTAGTTCTAGTGAAAAGTGTCTCGAGCCTCAACGCCAGTTTGTTCGCAGGCAACTTAACTCTGCTTTGGGTGCCAGTGAGAAAGCAGCGGGTGCCCTCCTGTGGGGGTGGGACTGGAGGGTGGGGGTCTGAGTGGGGGTGAGGCTGGGGGGTGGGGGTGAGGAGTGGGGGTGAGGCTGGGGGGTGGGGGTGAGGAGTGGGGGTGAGGCTGGGGGGTGGGAGTGAGGAGTGGGGGTGAGGCTGGGGGGGTGGGGGTGAGGAGTGG
Source organism: Felis catus (assembly GCF_018350175.1). NCBI lineage: Eukaryota > Metazoa > Chordata > Mammalia > Carnivora > Felidae > Felis > Felis catus. The sequence continues at coordinate 20,391,605 of NC_058373.1, forward strand.
GGGTGAGGCTGGGGGGTGGGGGTGAGGAGTGGGGGTGGGGGTGGATGAGCATGAGTGATTGCGCAGATGTTTGTATATAAATGTGAATGTGTGAGAATGTGTGTGAAAGTATGAGAGAATGTATGCATGTGTAAGAGAGTGGGTGAGAGGATATGTGCATGAGTGTGAGTGCAAAAGTGTGTTCCTGTGACAGAAAGGATAGGAGTTGTATGTACAAGAGAAAGCGTGCATGTGTGTGTGAGAATGTGTGTGATGGAGTGTATGAGTGTATATGTGTGTGTGTGTGTAAATGTGTGTAAGAATATGAGTGTGTGTGCGTGTGTGTGTGTAAAGCTGTTTCATTAACTGGAGAGCGAGGAGCCTGAGCCCTGGGGCCGGCTCACCCGAGGGAGGGAAGCGCCCGCACACTTGGGCACCAGGGTACCCGGGTGGTGCCTCCACTTCCTGCAGCCCTCCCTCTGCAGCCACCCTGCATACCAGGCTGGCTGGTACCTGGCGTCCTGATTCCAGCAAGTTCATCCTGAAATCCACCCAAGTATACTGGGCAATTTTTTTTGTCTCAAAAAAGCACTTATTTTTCTGACTTCAAAATATGACACTTTGAATAAAAACGTAAACAAAAAAAATTACAGTGTGTGAATCCACTTCCTTCAGATACCATGGTTAATATTTTAGTCTATTTACACTGAGTTTTTAAATGCCCATTTTTATGACATGGGATCATAATGACTATATTGCTTCTTAGCCCACATTTTCCCACTTTGTGACTTCAAGAATTTCCCCTGATACTAAATATGCTTCTATTTTTAAAAATGTTTATTTATTTGAGAGGGAGAGTGACCGAGCAGGGGAGGTGCATAGAGGGAAAGAGACAATCCCAAGCAGGCTCCACACTGTCAGTGCAGAGCCTGATGTGGGGCTCAAACCCATGAACCATGAGATCATGACCTGAGTTGAAACCAAGAGACGCTTAACCGCCTGAGTCCCCCAGGCGCCCCTGATATTAAATATGCTTCTAGACTCCAGTGTTCCTCATAAGATTCATTCATGTGGGCAGGTCATGATTCAACGAATTGAGTACATTTTTTTCTCAGTTTTATGAAAGTGTCTTCTATATATTCCTGAGGTAAATTCCTAGAAATTAAATTACTGGGGCAAATATATAACCATTTAAGATTTTGGTTCCTGGAAATGTAAAGGATGAAATGTGAAATAGGTACTTGACCTACCATATAAACTTTTACTATTACAGAAATTGCTACTTAATCCTTTTTTTTCCTGTACCTCATGTCTACAAATAGGGTCTCATCATAAAACAGTGTACATGAAGCAGGTTTGGAATGACCTCAAAACCGGCACAGCAGCTACATTTGTGTGGGTGGGTTTTTATCTGCCCCAGCTTTTTTTTAATTGATAATTTTTTTCGATGTTTCTTCTTATACATTATTTATTAAGATAAAATTCACATATCATAAAATTCACTTTTAGGGTATTCTCTTCAGTGGGTGTGAGTATATTCAGAGATTTGTGCAACTTTCACCACTATCTGATCCCAAACATTTTCTTCACCCTCAAAATTAACCTACACCCATTAGCACCTGCTACCCATTCCCCTTCTGGCCCAGCCCATGGCCACCACTAATCTACTTTTCGTCTCTGGAGTCGAAACATTTCGTATTAATGGCATCATAATATGTAGTCCTTTGTGACTGGCTTTTCTCACTTAGCATGGGGTTTTCAAGGTCCATCCATGTTCATGAATCAGCATTTCCTTCCTATTTACAGTCTTCTGTGTGTGGATATACCCCATTCTGTTTATCCACTCATCAGTTGATGAGCATCTAAGTTGCTTCCACTTTGGGGGTATTATAAAAATAATATTGCTATGAACATTCATGTACAAGTTTTTGTAGGGACACATTTTCATTTCTCTTGGGTCTATTCCTAGAAGCGGAATTTCTGGGTTACGTGGTAACTCCATGTTTAATTTTTTGAGGAACTGCCAAACTGCTTTCCGAAGTGGCCAAAAGTTTGGGTTCTCATTTTTGCTTTTATTTTTATCATTACTTTGCATGGCTGCTAGGTTCCTTTTTCCTGCACCAGCAATAGCAGATCACGGGGTATGCGCAGTCTACCTGGTTTTGCAGATCAATTGCTCCCTCTTCTGTTGCCAGAGTGAAGGGCACTTTCTTAAATAAATGACACCTTTTTCTTCTACCATATTTTGGGATGGTGCAATCTTGCTTCACGCTTGCGCTTAGTTTTTGCTATTTTCTTCTTCGCCTGCCCCTTAGGTGTGCCATAGACATGAGCGATGGGTGGTTTGGTTTTCTCTCCTTGCTCATTTGTACAATTTTTAGGAACATGGGTGGAGAGAGTCGAATTTCAACAGCTGCCATTGTCCTTTGGGACAGCCAAATGCATTATTTTTAGACAGTGGAAAATGCCATAGGGAAAAAAAAGCAGGCAGAGATGATAGAGCAAATCAGTATTCTACGTAGACAGGATGTAGTTACCAAGTTACCTTGTGTCCCTTAAAAAGATGTGTTGAAATCCTAACCCCTAGTACCTGTGAATCTGACTTTATTTGGAAATAGGGTCTTTGTAGATGTAGCTGAGGTCATACTGATTGGGGGAGGAGGTCCCCTAATCCAACATGACTGGTGTCCTTATAAGAAGAGGAGAAGGTACACCGATGTAAAGGGTAAACTCCAGGTGACAATGGAAGCAGAGATTCGGTGACTCATCTACAAGCCAGTATTCTGTTGGGGACCCCAGAAGCTAAGGGAAAATGTAGAACAGATTCTTGCCTTGAGCCTTGAGAGAGATCTTGGCCTGGTTTGACCCCTTGATTTTGGACTTCCGGCTCCAGAACCTTGAGGGAATCTAGTTCCCTCACAGTCACCCAGCTTTAAACCACCCAGTTTGTGTTTCCTGCAGCCCTAGCCAACTAATACTGACATCAAGCAAGGGCCACTCTACTGGCTTACTTCTCAGGGAAGAGCTTTTCCCTGTGGAGGACACAGCCAGTGCAAAAGTTCTGAGACAGGAGTTTGCCTGGCAGGCTCAAGAAGCAGCAAGGAACATAAGGTGATCACGACCAACCTTAGTGTGGCCACCATTCTCACTGTACACTTGAAACCATCGTGTTTTACACCTTCCATTCACACCATGTTATTATATTAACGATCGTGCAATAAAACTGGGGGGAGGGGAAGCAGCAAGGAGGCTGGGGACAGAGCTCGCAGGGCAGCAGACTGGGGGGAACACCTGGCTACCCGCTAGGCTCGGCACCCAGAGGACTTCAGATCTGATTCCAGAAGGGCTGGAGGGCCGTTTTCAGCAGGGAGAGTGCAGAGTTTCATGATGCAAACCGCCTAGCTTTCCTGTGGCGAGCAGAAGCGACGAGACAAGAGTGGAAACAAGATGGCCACCGGAGGAAAAATGGTGGCTCTTGGGGCCACAGTCGGGGCGGGAGGGGGCAGAACTAGTGCGGGCGGGCGTAGCTGGAAAGTCAAGCCAACAATATCGCGATGGGTGGGATGTTGGGTGAGCGAGAACCAGAGGCCAGTCAGGCTGAATTTTTGGCCTGCACCGCTGACACCCTGGGGTAGATGGAGCCGGCTGGAGAGAAAGGAGAAAGACAATTTCGGGTTCGACGCGTTACGTTCGAAATGCCTTTTAGACATCCAAGTGTATAAACAGCTTCTGTTTTCTCTCTAAAGAGGGTTGAAACACGTTCCCGGCGTTTCTTAAATGCACACGCCTAGGCTTTGCAAAATGCAGATGGGTCATCGCTCGAACATTTAGACGTTCGGAACAGATCCCGTGATACGCTTACCCATCCTGTTAGAGGAACGGAGGGCGCCTGTGCCAGGAATGGCTGCGGGTCGGGCCTGTGCTGCTCAGGGAGACAGACTATGCTCAGCCTGCGCTCCCGCGGCCTGTCAGTGCAGTTCCCCACAGACTCTACGCCTTTAATGGCAGCTTTTTATAGCGCAATCCAGTTTCCTCCCATGAGGAGGGAGTCGGAGGGGTGTAAGTGTTCCCTGGAGGGTCTCCATTACCCCCAGCAGGAAAGCAAGTGGTAGCAACCCATGTTGTGTGCCCCCCACAGAGAATGATCTGTGCCACCGCTTTTAGAGAGAACCTTTTCATCTAGGGGGAGCACAACAGTTAGTTAAGAGAGAGAGAGAAGGAGACCAGGATAGTTGAGCAATATTTGCATTTGGGCTAGATTGAAAGTACTCAGCAGCTGCTCTGTAAGCGGTGTTTGAGGCATTAAGGCCGCTGTGTGTGTGTTTACTATTGAACTAGGCTCTGCTTATAGAGAATTCATCATACCGAGCCCAGAGCACAAAAACAGGCTCTAAGAGAGTGGAAGACGCAGGAGAGAAAGGGCATGAGGTAAGGCAGTGTCCCTGTGGAGGTCAGAGGCTGGGATCCAGTGCCCTGGGAAGGGCTGGGGTGTGACTCACTGGCAGGACAAGGAGAAGATGGAAGGGTGGGCGCAGATGTGGGGTGGGGTGGGGGGGCTCAGAGCAAGTTCCCAAACCAATGGCTGAAACTTTTTCTTTGAAGTAGGAAGGGAGAATGAGAATCAAGGGCTTCAGGAAACCAAAGACTTGAAATAGTCACAGCAGAGGGTGGTAGAGGGAGCTGACTTGGGGGCACCTTAGGTTTGCGGGGCATGCGGCATCCCTGCTGAAGGTGAGATTTCTCTCTGGCAGTGCCCCACAGTGCTGATATATAAAGACAGGTAGATGCTGGTCCATTTAGCTCAGGTTTACCCAGGTAAGTATAAAAGGATAAAGGCACAAGGGAGTCCAAATGTTGGCAAGAAGACCCCAAGATTGGTTGAGCAATTTGTTAGTGTAGCCCAACTGTGATAACCATCAAAATGCCTGCGTTTTAGTGAGTTAACACTACAAACTAGATTTCACAGCCCAGTGTGGGGTCAGGTCAGTGGGACACTGACAGCACCCAGCCTGAGCATGGGGAAGGAACACCAAGTACTGTGGGTCAGACAGAAGTGGAGGCAGCATGGCCTCATCTAGCTGCAAGGGATGCTGGGAAATTGTTGGGAACAGTTGTCTGTGTATGTTGTATGTTGGGAAAAGGGGGAAAGGGGGTTTGCCAACAGCTTCAGTCTCAGCTGTTCTTGATGAGATAGACCATGGAATCCAATGGCACAAAGGAAGTGAGAAAGCCCCATGGGAGTTAGAAGAAAAAGAATCTCTTCCCACTAGAGAAAAGTATGGCAGGTTTGAAAAACAACCTGGAGTGCTGCCCAGACCTGCTGGGACAAAGCAACTGTGGGTTCTCCACTTTGGTGTGGGGAAGTTCAAAGAGACTGAGAAGCCATCAAGCAGGCTTTGGCAGATGAAAAAAGGAGGTAAAGTTTGGCATCACAGCTGCAGCCCCCAAACCAAGGAATACTCCCCACCTTTGAGATGCAGAATGACCACGTGTACATTAACACAGTTGTCCTTAGTTCTAGTCACAGACTGTCACCACAGCTTCAAGAAAATATGGCCCTTAACTTTTATAGTGTAAAAGAATTCACATGTAAGAATTCTTTAGATTTTAAAATACTTTTAAGTCAATAGGCGCTGATTGGCAAAATGTAAGGCTACCCCCTGTATCCAGTGCTGTTACTAAAAATGATTCTTAGAAATGACTCCCTCTCGTTCTCCCCGTATCCCTGTGAAGTACACTGAACATGTGTGTGACAGATGGAGAGGCTGAGGCTCAGAGTATTAGGACTCAGACCCAGTGCCCATGGGGGTTAAGAACTTCACTGAGCTGGGCAGGGGTCGAGGCAATTATGGATCTACGAGAGGGTCAATCTTGTGGATGGAGTGGGCAGCAGGGGCGGACAGAGAGACATGTGCTGCAAGGTCTGGGTGGAGTACCCACCCCCATGAAGGGAAGCAAAACTCCCCCCTTCCAGGCCAGGCAGCAGAGCCTAAGCCAGTAAAAGTGGCCCTGTCACAAGTGTCACAAAGCCCAGGCAATGCCATGAAGAGGATGGCCCATGAATGTCACTATGCTGGGACATGTGTTACCCTATTAAAAAAATTGTTTTTATTTCAGGATACATCCTCACAAATCTGATTTTTATTTAGTTTTTAATTTAGTTTTCCTTTTTATTTTAGGAGGAGGGAGGGGGAGAGAGAGAGGGAGGGGGGGAGGGAGAGAGAGAGAGAGAGAGAGAGAGAGAGAGGGAATCCTAAGTAGGCTCCACACTCAGCACGAAGTCCGATCTGGGGCTTGATCCCACAACCCTGGGATCATGACTTGAGGGAAAATCAAGAGTCCAACACTCAACCGAGCCACCCAGCTGCCTCACAAATTTGACTTTTTAAAAAATACACACAATAAGCAGGAAAACCAAAACTATGACTCAGTTGTCTTTTTGACCTATCTATTGGTTCTTCTCTCTGGAGGCTCCATATTCCCAAGTAACCAGAGTAGGGGATCTTTGTGAGCATTCAATCAGGCATCTATATTTTCTTTAGGTAAATAGTGTTCTGATCTCTTAAGTAGATGTGGACACAGAAAAAACATCCGTGTTTTAAAGGTTAATGAATGTGTCATTGCTCACATTTGTATTCAAATACTTTTTACACTAGTTTAACAATGGTGCTGAGAGTATCCATTAACAGTGAAATGGAGACTGTAAGCCATTAATGGTTTTATGACTTCTGTGTATTACAGCCATGGAGTCTTGTAAATTTGTGTACATGTGTATAGCTCATTAAAAGTTCTACTGAATTGTAATATTCAGCCTAATATTAGGTTGTTTATAGTCAGGTTTTAAAGTAAAATCTCAGAGACAAATTAGGTCAGCTAAATTAAAACACAGGGAGGGTGTCTGAATTCTATTATATAACCTTTCTTCTTCTCAAAGGATATAATTCTCTGCATTCTTCTGAATGGAATTTTAATTTCCTTTTTCAATTAAAACACTAAAGAACACTTTTGGCTTTGTTTGCAATTTACATTAAAAAAAGGAATTCTTTACAAATCAGTGAAAAAAGAAAATGCTGCCTTTACGACCTACCATACTCTCTTTTTTTTAATGTTTATTTGTTTATTTGAGAGAGAGAGATAGCATGTGAGCATAAGTGGGGGTGGGGCAGAAAGAGAGGAAGAGGGAGAGAATCCCAAACAGATTCCTCACTGTCAGTGCAGAGCCCAACACAGGGCTCTGTCTCGTGAACTGTGAGATCATGATCTGAGCCAATATCAAGAGTTGGATGTTTAACTGAGCCACCGAGTCCCCCCACCATGACCACATTCTTAATCCATCTAAATATTATTAATGTTTCAGAATAGGTTTATTTATTTATTTATTTATTTATTTATTTTAATGTTTATTTATTTTTTGAGAGAGACAGAGCATGAGTGGGGAAGGGGCAGAGAGAGGGTGAGATGCAGAATCCAAAGCAGGCTCCAGGCTCCACAGTGTCAGCACAGAGCCCGATGCGGGACTCAAACTCATGGACCTGACTGTCAGGAGATCATGACCTGAGCCGAAGTCAGATGCCTGACTGAGCCACCTACGCACACCCCAGAATAATTTTAATAACTGGATTCTAACTGCAAAAGACAGAAATAAACAAACATTAAAAACTTTTACATGCAAGTGTGTATTTGCACAATTTGTCAACAAGAAATCTGAAGAAATACTGATTGAATTTGTTCATTACTTCAAAATGTAATTTAATTTTAAATTAGGAATACATTCCATACTTCAAAAGGTATATATCTAAAAGGCATATAATAGAATGCTCCTTACAGCTTGGTTTATAATACCTCAAACCAGAAACAACCCAAATGTCCCACAGTAGCACATAGATAATTATAGTGTGATATATTCATGCAGTGGAATATCATATAGCAATACAAAATGAACAACTACTTACGCAGCAACGTGGATTCCTGCAGCCATAATGTGGAAGGAAAGAAACCAGTAATAAAATTATCCATATGATTCAGTATGATTCTATTTCTGTGAAGTTCCAAAAAAGGCAAAACTAATCCATGGTGTTAGACGTATGATAGTTGTTACTTTCAGGGAGGAGAAACAGGACAGTGTTTGGACAAAAGCATCCCTTCTGGGGTGCTAGTTATGTTCTATTTCCTGATTGGGGTAGCGGTTATCCAGCTATGCTATTAAAGAAAGAAAGGCTACTTTGTTATTAAAATGTGAGTGCTGCATTTATGGATTTCACTGACTGGTTCCCCAAGGGGAAAAGTCAAGGATTTTACATGCTAGAAAAGAGAGGTTCATTATGGTTTTGCCAATTATGGATTGCAGCTTGTACTGAGGATTGGCCGGGAGGAGTCCCTATGGATGTATATCTTTGTGTGAAGCCCATCTTGTTCTGTAGCCCAAGAATTAGGTTGGGTGACCCTAACAGAAGTCATTCAGACTCTTGGTTGTTTATCAGCTTTGCTAGTGCACTGCTCAAAGTTTACTTATTAGCTTATTTATCAAAGTCATTTATCAGCTTGGGCTGGTTAGAACAGCATTCAGATTTGATAAATGCCACGCAAATGTTGCAATGATTGTAAAGTTGTTCTTTCACAAGTACTTTCTAGTGGCCCTGCCTTACCCAGGGATAAAAAGTTGAACTCAAAGGATAAGAAAATTATCAAGCTTTCCTATCCATATTAGGTTCAGATCAGTTTTGAGTATTGTATCAAATAGATTTTTTTGTTTTATTTATTTGTTTTATATTTAATGACGTGTGATGTATACACAGGACAATTCTTTCTTATTAGTATACAGTTCTCTGAGATGTGACAATCACACATAGTTGTGTAACCACTGCTACCACCACGCACACAATCAAGATGCACAAAGATCCCCTCACCCATAAAAATTACCCCCTTTCCTAATTCTCAGTCATTGGAAACCCATGATTTATTTTATTTCCCTATAATTTTGCCTATTTTAGCATGTCATATGTCTTTAAAAAATTTTTTTTTAACATTTATTCATTTTTGAGAGACAGAGCATGAGTCGGGGAGGGGAAGAGAGAGAGAGGGAGACACAGAATCTGAAGCAGGCTCCGGGCTCCAACGAGCTGTCAGCACAGAGCCTGATGCGGGGCTCCAACCCACAAACCGTGAGATCATGACCTGAGCCGAAGTCGGCCGCTTAACCGACTGAGCCACCCAGGTGCCACAATGTCATATGTCTTTTGAATCTGACTTCTTGCATACAATATAAGCATCTAAGATTCATCCCTGTTGTTGTGTTTATCAGTAATTCAGTCCTTTTTTTTTTTTTAAAGTAGGTTCCATGCCCAGCACAGAGCCAAATGTGGGGCTTGAGCTCACGACCCTGAGATCAAAACCTGAGCTGAGATCAAGAGTCAGATATTTAACGGACTAAGCCAGCCAGGCACCCCAGTAGTTTGTCCCTTTTTATAGCTGGGTTGTGTTCCATTATACTGATGTACCACAATGTGGTTATGACCTTTCCCCAGTTGACCAGATTTCCAGTGTTTGGTGATTATGAATAAAACGGCTTTAATCACTTGTATACAAATAAAGGTAAGTTTTCATTTCATTTGGGTAATACCTAGGAGTAGAATTATTGGGTCATATAGTAAGTATATGTTTACCTTTATAGGAAACTGACAAGCTCTTTCCCAAAGTGGCTGCCCCGTTTTGCTTTCCCACCAACAATGTGTAAGAGTAAGTTGCACTGAATCCTCACCAGCAATTGTTATTGTCCGATTCTTAGAATTTCAGCCATTCTAATAGGTGTGCGGTGGTATCTCATTGTGGTTTTGTTTTGTTTTCTCTAATGGCAAATAATGTTGGGCATCTTTTCATTTTTTGTATTGATCCAAGTTTCTGTCTGCTATCAGAATTCTTCTACCTTAAAAACTTCCTTTAACATTTCTTATAATGTAGATCCGCTAGTAATGAATTCCCTCAATTTTTGTTTGTCTGAAAAAGCTTATATTTCTCCTTAATTTTGTAAGATATTTTCATTGGGTATATATAGCATTCAGACATGAGAGTTCTGTTCTTTCTGCACTTTAAAAATGTTCCATTGTCTCTTGGCCTGTATAGTTTCTGAGGAGAATCTACTGTAATTATTACCTATTTTCCCTTTATCTTGTGTATTTTTCCCCCTCTGGCCTCTAAGATATTCTCTCTCTCTCTCTCTCTCTTTCTTCTTGTATTTGACTCTTTGAATATGAGGTGTTTAGATGGATGGTTTTGAGGAAAGGCAGTATTTATCTTGCTTAGTATTCAACAAGCTTCTTGCATCTGTGGTTTATTTCTTTCATTATTTCTATAAAAATCTCAGCCATTCTCTCTTCAAATATTTTTTATGTCCCTTTCTCACTCTCGTCTCCTTCTGAGATTCATATTATATAGTGTTAGACTGTTTGATATTGTCTCACAGCTTTTGGATTGTCCTCTTTTTTTTTTTCCTGTTTGTGTTTTGATTTGGGTAATTTCTGTTAACCTCTTTTCCAGTTGATTGATCCTTTCTTCCATGGTGTCAAGTTTTTTTTTTTGAAAGTTTATTTGTTTATTTTGAGAGAGTGAGAAAGAGAGAGAGACAGTGCAAGCAGGGGGAGAGAGAATCCCAAGCAGACTCTGTGCTGATAGCAGACTATTCTGCTGATAACGCAGAGCCTGACATAGGGGTCAGTCTCACTAACTGTGAAATCATGACCTGAGCTGAAATTAAGAATTGGTCACTTAACCAACTAGCCACCCAGATGCCCCTGGTGTCAAGTCTTCATGAGCCTATTCAGGCATTCATCATTTGTTTTAACCATGTTTGCTTTATTCTCAATTCCTATTTGATTCTTCCTTACAGTTTTTACTTCTTTGCTGAAATTCCTCATCTTTTTTGCATATTGTCAACTTTTCCATAAATCTTTAACATATTAATTGTAGTCATTTAAAATTTCCTATCTGATACTTACAACATCCAGTCATATCTAAATCTGCCTTTGTTCATTGTGCTGTCTCTTGAAAAGAGTTTGCTCTTTCTTGACTTTTTGTCTTGTAACTTCTGGTTGAAATCCAGACATGGTGTATTGCTCAGTAAAGGCTGAAGTAAATGGTATTTGCACTGAAATAGGAATGGGGACATCTTCTTCTACTAGGCATTTAGGGTGGGAAGTTTAGTCAATATAAGCAGTAGCTTGGTTTGGTTTATCTTGTTTCTATGGTTACTCTCAGTACACCTCGGGCTTCAAAGTTCTCTGGTTTTACCTTATGCATAGATTGGGGCTGTGATGACAGAGTTTTTCTCTTGTTCCTGTTACATTCTCAGATTTATGTTTTTCCTATGGTCCCATGCTTCAAAGAGGACATATGGAAGAAGCTAAGGACACAGAGAAGCATGAAGAATTGGGGCCATCACACTCTATCATAGGTACCAATCTCTCAGAAGTTGTATTTATTAGAATTGCTTTAGAATCTTTTTGATTCAGGATCATGATGTTTGATGAGATGTAAGTATGCTACAGCATTTTAGAACCTGTTTATATATAATTTGACAACCCTACTGATTACAAACAGAGGTAGAAAATGCATAACTAATATTTACAAAGCACTCTTCCCTTTGCCAAATTCAGGCCATGTGAAAAGATCCTGTGGTACATTTTGTCAGATTTTGGATAACCAGTTGGCTTTTTCTTGAGTTTTATGTAAGGAACTCTCATTTATCCAGTTTTAACAGGAAGTTTAGCCAGCAAGCAAATATTGCCTTATCATCCTAGTGTATAATCTAAAGCATTTCTGTTATCTAGCATCACTTCATCAAGAAAGTTCAGGCTTCAAGTTTCTTGGATTGGCTTCTTCTGCCTTCTGTAATATATATATATATATATATATATATATATATATATATATAAAACTCATACATATAACATATGTTAATATATATTTTATATATGTATATATGTTATATATATATAATATATATATTATATATATATTATATATATAATATATATATAATATATATATAATTTCCCCAAGTGACCAATGTTGACCCAAAGGCAGGGACATCTCTATGCCCCTATTCAGTAGGAAGAAGTTACAGAAAAGAAGACCTTCCACCTTCAGCAACCTTAAAGATTTAAGGGTCAAAATTGTTCACAGGGGAATGATGAGGGAAACAAAGGTAGAAAGAAATGTAGATAAAATGAAATTTCCTTATTGTGCAACCCATTGACAAATACTTGAGGCAGGCAGAGTATGATATTCTTACAGGAACTCCCAGCTGTTTTAATGTTATCATCATGATGATGAGCATAAGATCTTTATGGGAACATGTCTTAAAGAGATTAAAAAGCATAAAATAATTCATAGTATATTAAGTATCAAAAGGTTAACTCACAAAAATAAATCAGTATCTATAAGGATTAGACACAGAAGTGGAAAGCATAAAGAAAAAGAGTTTAAAAAGAAGGAAGGAAGGGGAGAAAAATAGTGGTTTTGGGTATTTAGTCTTGTTATGGTGATCTTGGGTAGAAGCTGTCTACTTCAAGTATTCATCAGCTTGGTTCAAAGTACTTGGGTAGCTACTGTCAGCCATTAAGTAGTTTACTTCATCTGGATGTAAATTTAAGGCTCAGTTTGAGACAATATTCCCAGTTGTCCTCTACTATCAAATCAATTTCTATGACCTCCTTTTGCATAGGAGATAGACACATGGATCCAGAATAAACTGTAGTTTTATGACAGTATCTGTTGTTAAGACGCCTTCATAGGATCCTTTCCAGCATTGTACCAGAGAAGATTTCCAATTGGTGTCTTTTCCAGAATACTTAGTACCTAGGTTGAAGCAATGAAGAGGTTCTAAAGGTAAAATTTTTGAAAATCCAGCTTGCACCCATGGAAGATAAGAGTAACTATTGAATTTCATTTTGACAGCACTTAGCTAGATCTGTATGATGCAAGGTCAAATCAGCGATATGTGCTAAGACTTACAGGTGCATGGTCTTCTAGTTATTGTCCCAGAAGTTTATAGTTTATGAGTTTCAGAATGGGCTGACCTGATGGCCACTAGGGATAAAATTCTCAGCCAGGGATGTTCAAGAGTTTCAGAGAACTTTACCAATTTCAGTTTTTTCCCCTTAATTTAGAGCTTAGATTTGACTTATTTTTTATTTTTATTATTTGTATTACATTATATTTATTTATTACATCCTATTCATATTTTTGCATTGACTTGCATTATAAAATCAAATTTGTTTAAATAGGGGTACCTGAGTGGCTCAGTCAGGTAAGTGTCTGACTTTGGCTCAGGTCATGATCTCACAGTTTGTGGGCTCAAGCCCTGTGTCAGGCTCTGTGCTGACAGCTCAGAGCCTGAAGCCTGCTGTGGATTCTGTGTCTCTTTCCCTGCATCTCCCTGGCTCGTGCTCTCTCTCTCTCTCTCTCTCTCTCTGTCTCAAAAATAAATAAACAGTAAAAAAATTTTTAAATAAAATAAATTAAATCTGTTTAAATAAAATAATGTTCAGCTCTAATAAATCTATAAAAATGCAGTAAATGTTTAAAACAAACCATCAAAATCTTAGAGGAGAGCACAGGCAGCAACCTCTTTAACCTTGGAAGTAGCAACTTCTTACTAGACATGTCTCTGGAGGCAAGGGGAACAAAAGCAAAAATGAACTACTGGGACTTTATCAAGATAAAAATCTGCACAACAAAGGAAACAATCAACAAATTTAAAAGGCAGCCTATATAATGGGAGAAGATATTTGCAAATGACATATCTGATAAAGGGTTAGTATCCAAAATCTGTAAAGAACTTACCAAATTCAACACCCAAAACCAAATAATCCAGTGAAGAAATGGGCAGAAGACATAAAAAGACACTTTTTCCAAAGATGAAATCCAGATGGCCAACAGATACATGAAAAGATGCTCAACATCACTCATCATCAGGGAAATACAAATCAAAACTATGATACCACTTGATACCTGTCAAAATGGCTAAAATGAACAACTCAGGCAACAACAGATATTGGTGAGGACGTGGAGAAAGAGGAACTTTTTGCACTGCTGGTGGGAATGCAAACTGGTGCAGCCACTGTGGAAAATGGAATGGAGATTTCTCAAAAAGTGAAGAATAGAACTACCCTACAACTCAGCAATTGCACTACTAGGTATTTATCCAAAGGATATAAAATACTGATTCGAGGGGGCACATACACCCCAATGTTTATAGCAGCATTATCATCCACAGCCAAATTATGGAAAGAGCACAAATGTCCATCAATTGGTGAATGGATAAAGAAAGATGTGGTATGTATGTATATACAATGGAATATTAATCAGCCATAAAAAAGAATGAAATCTTGCCATTTGCAATGTTTTGATGGAGCTAGAGTGTATTATGTGACACAAAATAAGTCAGTCAAAGATAAATATCATGTGATTTCACTCATATATGGAATTTAAGAAACAAAGAAGATAAAATAGGGGAAAGGAACAAAAAGAGATGCTGGCAAACTATAAGAGATTCTTAACTATAGAGAACAAACTGAGGGTTGATGGAGGGGAGGTGCTGGGGGATGGGCTAGATGGGTGATGGATATTAAGGAGGGCACTTGTGTTGAGTATTGGATGTTACATGTAAGTGATGAATCACTAAATTCTACTCCTGAAACTAATATTACACTATATGTTAAGCAACTAGAATTTAAATAAAAATTTGAAAAAAACATTTAAAAATGATAAATAAGAAAAATCTTATTTTCCAATGACATTTATTTTTTTTTAACTTTTTTTTTAATGTTTATTTACTTTTGACAGAGAGAGAAAGAGAGAGAGAGACAGAGCATGATCAGGGGAGGGGCAGAGAGAGAGGGAGACACAGAATCCGAAGCAGGCTCCAGGCTCTGAGCCATCAGCACAGAGCCCAACGCGGGGCTCGAACCCACAAACTGTGAGATCATGACCTGAGCCGAAGTCGGTTGCTCAACCGACTGAGCCACCCAGGTGCCCCAACATTTAAATATCACACTATTCCCCACAAAAGAGTTCAATGCAAAGTAGGTGTTGCCTGACATTCAGTTTGTGTCTTTATCTTTATTCTCAGACAAATATTTTCTCTTAAGACTAATGCTTTAACTGTTCCTTGTAAAGATATTTAATTTATTCAATAATTCATTCATTATTTACATTATCATCTATGACTGATCATAAGCAATTAGCTATTATCTTTCTAAAATTTTAGGTTAGGAATCATTATTACATTTATTAATAAAAAATACCCTTAATTTTAAAAATGTCATTATTTCTTGTACTGTTTTTAAGTAGCTTGTTTTTCTGAGTGTTTTGTGGATTAAAAATAAATAAATATTTCTATTTCCTAAGTTGATGAGATCTATGCAGCTCTTTATTATACCAGATATTAAAACCTTAAAAGTTAATCCTCATCATCATTGAAAATTTTTATAGGGGTCAATTGTACCACACTTATATTTGTAGGACATTTTGCCCAGGTGCTCAATCCGGAGTAATGCAACTCAAAGAAACCAGACTGTAAATTAGTAT
Source organism: Felis catus (assembly GCF_018350175.1). Classification (NCBI taxonomy): domain Eukaryota; kingdom Metazoa; phylum Chordata; class Mammalia; order Carnivora; family Felidae; genus Felis; species Felis catus. The sequence continues at coordinate 20,407,169 of NC_058373.1, forward strand.
CTGTGTCTAACTGATACTGATACTTTTTTTTTTAACCTGTATAATTGGTCTTCCAAGGCATACGGAAAAGGAATACAATATTTAACTTTAGCAGGATTGCTAAAGTATTGGCAACCAACCAATGCCCTGTAAACACTTTTATTTTGGCAATGGTCCACAAGTTAACTTCTTGAGAAGTTACAATGAACTTCCCGATACAATGAAACAACTCAAGACAACTAGACTATATAATTTTGAGAGAAAATATATAAATTAATACTTGTTTATAATTACTTACAAAATGTATGTATACTAAAATTGCTACAGACAATAAGGTACATACCCTTTAGAAAACACAATTGGTCACATATTGTTCTTTTTAGAAATAGTCATATAAAAATGGAAATAGACATTTGTAGCATCAACTCTTTGTTTTAAGTTTATTTATTTATTTTGAGAGAGAGAGAGAGAGCAGAGGAGGGGCAAAGAGAGAGGGAGAGAGAGAGAATCCCAAGCAGGCTCTGCACCATCAGCACAGAGCCTGATGCGGGGCTTGAACTCAAAAACTATGAGATCACAACCTGAGCTGAAGTCAGATGCTTAACTGACTGAGCCACCCAGGCACCCCCATTTTTGTTTTTTAAAGCATCAATAGGTTTGATTAGCAAATATCATCCATGTAGGTATGACTGCCAAATCACGAGCCAAACAAAGTATGCCTTTGATTCTAATCATTATTGTAACTTAATAAACTGTAAATTATATCATGACTTGTAATCCCTATCCACTACCAGAATTTGTAATATATGGCCATTCTAACTCACAACCCTGAGATCAAGAGTCAGATGCTCAACCAAGACAGCCAGGCGCCATATATGGGGATTCCAAACCCCCCCCCCCCCACACACACACACAAAACAAAAAACAAAACAAAACAAAAAACCCCACAACACCATGTGCACACCAGTAGGTTTTCCAAACCTCCCAACAGAGATATTTTTCTTTAAATGTTCAAGTACTTCATCATATCTGTGTGAACAAATCCTGGTGCAACAATACTCACTCTAATTTTCTTTCTTGTTACCTTTAGTAAGAATATGTGAAAATCCAACTAATCCTCCTTTACCAGTGCTATGCACAGACTGGCCAGAGTTGCCTTTTAAACCAAATATGTGCTATATTAACAAGAGGGCTTCTTGGTTGTTGAATCATAGTCTTCATGGCAGCTTTACAAGTCAGCATGGAACCCAAGAGATTAGTATGAGCTGAGATGTCATATCTTCAGGCTTTGTTCTTTCTAAAAGGCTATCCCTGTTCATTCTAGCTGCATTTACCAAGAAATAAACTCGATCTAAGTTTTTCTCCATCTCTTCAAGTGTATTTTGAACCTCATGTTTTTTGGCAGCATCATAGCTAAATACCAAAAGATCTCCACCAAGGTCACCAGGGCCAGTGGCTTTGGCCACTTCCAGATTCCTGGAAATGATGGCCAATCAGTAGCGTTTCTGGGCCATTAATTGGGCCACTGCCCTGCCAATGCTCTGGGAGCCTCCTGTGCATCTTGGGCCTGTCCATCTTGCACGCTGTCCATCTTGGACCTCAGAGTCACAAACTCAGAGGGAAGAGGTCTAGGAGTGGCAGCTCCCTTCCAGATTCCCTCGGTTCTAAAAAAGCCAAAGTGCCACAAAAAGCTACCATTGTACACCTCCTCCTACTGCCACCCCAATATAAAGTTTTTGATAGTTGCATTTTACCTCTACTTTTCTCGGAAACTGTGGTGAGTAGGAGCAATAAGATTTTTGATTAAGCGAGAACACCTTACCAAGTTCCTTTATGACTGTCCCAGTACCTAGGGAGTAGGGATGGTATCCCCCAGGTGGGAACATTACTGTCTAACAATTTGTGTAGTTATTTCAGTGCTTGGAGTAGCTTTTCTGCTAGAGAAGTCTTCACCATCCAGAGAATTTATAAATGATCCCAAGTACATATTCATAATCTTGTGACTTGGGTAACTGGATAAAGCCCATGTTTATGTGTTCGAAAGTCCTCTGGGATATGGCTCAGACCCATATGTATCCCACTTTTTAAGTTTTATTTTTTCCTGGGTTATGATGGTACAGATGAGGCCTAAGCCCTCCACATCTCTAGCTACCAGTGAGAAATTTCTTCACAAACTCTTATTCATGGTGGAAGCAGTATTTTTGCATTTTGGTCAAACTTTACCTCGTTTTTTGGGTGCAACCACATGGCCATCTTAGCTGCATTAGAAACTGTTGAAATGGACAGAACAACTTTATTTTAGCAAACGTTTCTTTTGTTTCTGAATCTGAGGCTGAATATCCTATGTCTGAAACAGACTTTATGCATAAATATATTCATTTTCTTACATTCGTCTCATCATAAATGAGTTCTCTCAGCAAGGCCAAAAGTGCCACTTATTCTGTTTAATGATCTGCCAGTGCATTCCCTTCACCTTCTTTTTTTTAAAAAAAAATGTTTATTTATTTATTTTGAGACAGAGAACAAGCATGAGTCAGGGAGGGGCAGAGGAGAGAGAGTCCCAAGCAGGCTCCATGCTGTCAGCACAGAGATTGACTTGGGGCTCAGTCTCATAAACTGTGAGATCATGACTTGAGCTGAAATCAAGATTTGGATGTGTAACAGACTGAGTCACCCCAGGTACCCCACCCTTTCCCCTTCTTTATAATTGCTCTTACTATGTGCCTTAATGGCTATTAATTCCACCACTTGGGCTGACCCAGCTTTGGTCAGTTTTATACAAACTCTTACACAGTTTTATGTAGTCTCTGTCTAACCTCGATGGTATTGACCTCAATCATTTAAAAAGAGCATTTGTTCTGGTTGCCTGTTTGGCTCAGTTGGTTAAGCATCTAACTTCAGCTCAGGTCATGGTCTCGTGGTTCATGGGTTTGAGCCCCGTGTTGGACTCTGTGCTGACAGCTCAGAGCCAGGAGTTTGCTTTAGATTCTGTGTCTGCCTCTCTCTCTGCCCCTCCCCCACTTGCTTTTTGTCTGTCTCTCAAAAATAAATAAACGTTCAAAAAAAGTTAAAAACAAAACAAAACAAGGAACATTTGTTCCCCATTCCATAGGGTAACATCAACTCAATCTTCCTCTTGGACATTCAATTTTACAGTTGCTGTTATATAGACATGAGGGTCTCCTTCATCAAGTAGTGGAAGCAACATGGCAGGATTAAGATTATAACAGTGACAAATGGTCACACAAGAGACAAACAATAGGGGTCAGTCCTAGTTAATCGGTTGACTGAGAAATGCTGGATGTTGCTTGTTAGTAATCAGGACTGAACAGTGTATAGAACCTATGAAGTTAGTGGTGTGGCAAGGATGTATCCACAGATGCATCTACCAGTTTTGCATCCGTGACCATGGCACGTAACAGGAAGGAAGACACTAGCCATTGAATCTAGAAAAATATGTAAACAGAAAGTGGTTCTTCCCATGTTGTTGAGCCAAAGCCTCTATAATTGATACCTTCCTGCCAACCCTTTTTTTGCTTCAGCACAAGGAAATGTACAGAAAGGACATAAGATGTGCTTTCTTTGTTTTTGTTTGTTTGTTTGTTTTTGTTTTTGTTTTTATTCCAGTAGACCTGGGGTTGCAGGCTCCTGTAATATAGATTTCAAAGTGACAAAGTCAGTTCCAGCTTTTCAACTAAATTCTGGTCACCTATTTTTGGTTAATTTCTTGAAGGAGTCAAGTTAGTCTGGAAAAGTTGGGAATCCATAGCCTAAACTTAATACCTCTTAAGTTTTGCAAATCTTACCAATTTCTATCTGGTTGTTGGGTTTAGATTTTGCTGGACCATCTAATCCAATTTTGGGGTAGAGTGCTCTCATTGGTGGAGAAGTCACCTCCTAACTAATGTACTACCTTGTGGCAAAATTGTAAATTTTCTTTAATGCTTAACCATATTCAGCCACTTGCTCTTTCAAGAGGTAGACTAAATCCTTGTTTTCCAGGAGAGGTAAGTATGAGGTAACGTCTTCAATATTGAATGAAATCTTAACTTTTTAGGAGTGTTACCTTTTTAAAATAATTACTTAAAGAATAAAAAAACAAAAAAACAAAAAAACCATAAAGGTGCCTGTGTGAATCCCCAAGGCATTACTGCCCAAATATATTGTTAGTCTGTTCCAAATAAAGGAAAACCTATCAACTGTCTTTATTTACAGACAAGCTAATGAAGATGAGCCAGGCCACTACTGTGAACTATTTTCCTGTTAAGTGGAACTGAAGAGAGAAGAACATTAGCATTAGGCACTCTGGAAACCTAAGAATGACTCACTGAATGGCTCTTAAGTCTTGCAGAAACTGATATCGCTTTCCACTAGGTTTGTAGGAAGGCCATACTTAGACTTGTACAAAGAATTTTATGTTGTTGCTGTTGTTGTTGTTGTTGTTCTGAGGATCTATGACTGGTTTATTCCTTGAATACCTCCTGATTTCAGAAGACATTAGAATGGCTTAGAAGGATACACCTGTATCTCTATAGGTTCTGTTCTCAGCATTTTCCTTCCATCAATAGAGCTTTTGTTCACAGATTGCAATGTACCAGTTGAAGTAAGGGCTCTAAAGTTCCAAAAGTCATTGTCTAGGACAGTTTAAGAAAGTTAAAGGCACAAACAGCATGCTGTGAAATTGTGTTTCTAGTGATTCTTTATTTTCTAAGAATAATCTTTCCAGTGAGCAGTTAATCTGACAGCTGCATTTATATAAAAGGCTTCTGCCAGGTAGTTGAAAGGTATGGGAGCACAAAGGAGTAATCAGTGTTGTTCTGTTGGTCTTAATATGGTAGCCAAAGGCTCAATATGTGTAGAAAAGGAAGTGGGTTTTAAATACCTACTGTAACACATCAATTTATCTGACTGGTTGTTGTAATGCAGTGGGGCTCAGGATAGAAAGGGTAGCACTTATGTCAACTAGGAATTGGCCTTTTTGTCCCTTTATGTTTACAGAGGTGTAGGCAGGGTTCTAACAATGCCCCCTTGCTCCAGGAGTCCTAGTGCTGGTTATAGAATCAAACATTAATGTAGGTGCTGCCAAGAAGGGATTTCATAGTTGTAATTAAAGTTCCAAGTCAGATGACATTAAGATTCAGAGGTTATCTGCATGTACCTCATCTAATCACAAGTCCTTAAAAACAGAGGACTTTTTCCAGCTGATGGGAGAGGAGTAAGGTAGAAGACGAAGGTAAAAAGGGAAGTCAGAGAAATTCCAAGAATGAGAAGGAATCCAGGTGCTAAGGCTGGTGCAAAGATGGAGAGGCCACATGTGAAGGAGTGTGGAAGGCCAGTCCCTGGTCCCTGACTGACAACCAGAAAGAGAACCAGGACCTCAGTTCCTACCACTGCATAGAACTGAATTCTAACAGCTTCCTGAATAAGCTCTGAAGTAGATTCTTCCTCTGAACCTTCATATAAAAACCCAGCCTGGCCATCACCTTGGTTTCAGCCTTGTGAGACCCTGAACAGAGAGCCCAGCTGAGCCAACTGCGTTCTGACCTACAGAGCTGTGGAATAATAAATGGGTATTGTTTTAAGTTGCTAGGTTTGTGATAATTTGTTAAGCATCAAAAGGAAATGAATACAATAATTTTTCTGAAAGAGGAAAACAGGAAGCATAGCTGAGCACTTTTACGGCCTTTGGAATTAAGTCTCTGGAGCTCTTTTGGTTTCAACTAGCATTTTGTTTTCAAGACAAGCCCGGTATGGAAGCAGAAACCTGATATTTTGCCCCACCTCCACAATGACATGTCATGGTCAGGAAGAATACCACATAATTCACTCTGAGATAAACCAAAAAAAGCAAGGTCTTAACCTTTTATTCTAGCCCCGCCAATAGATAAAATATCAAGCATGTCCCACAAAACTACTGTGATGTTTATGAATATGACAATCAATGAGAAACATGTGAGCAAGTTTCTGGTTTCTCACCAGAAACAGACAGGTGTTGTATATGGGGCGGCCTTGGCAATATTGCAAGAGTTTTGTATGTGTTGGGGGGATTTGTTTTTGTTCTTTTAAACTTTTGTGCTTTATATTTAATGAGTGAATGCTTCTGAAGTCTGACCCCCTTGTTCTTTCCCTATAAACTTGGCCTTTTCTTTCCCCAATACTTTTGCCTCTGAATCTTCCTTTGATACTGGACACATTTTCTTTTTCAAAGTTCCTGCTGTTGGCAGTATCTCCATCTATTTTTTTCACCATTTTAGACTTTATTCTGGATTAACTGAGAACAAGAATTCTCACATGTCTATTGTCCCTGGGGTTCAGGTTTGGTGTTAGCTCCCTAGATTGGAGGGCCACGGATTTCTTTCCTTTTCTATATTCTTCATCTCTAAGTGTTCTCTGATAATGTCCTACTCTCTTTGGCAGTTCCTCTAAGTTTGTGATCCACCCAATTTCTTCTTATTGATGTAGCAACTTGGGGACTCAATTCTATCATGACTTCCTCAGATTTCTGGTTTGCTTCCTTGACTATAGATGACTCATAATAAGTAGTTTTATTGAAATGTAATTCATATACCAGACAACTTATCTATTTAAAGGGCATGATTAAATTTGCATTCATATATTCATGGAGTTGTAGGTCTATCACCACAACCCATTTTAGAACATTTTCATTGTCTCGAAAAGAAACTGCATCCCTTAGCTATTACCCCTCTCCCAGCCCTTAGCAACCACTAACCTACTTTCTATCTATAAAGATTTGACAATTTTGGACATTTCATATAAATAAAATCATACAATGTGTGGTTCTTTGTGACTGGCTTCTTTCAGTTAGCAAACGTTAATCCATATTGTAGCATGTAACAGTGCTTGATTTAATCTGCCAAAAAAATTGCATTGTACAAATGTACCACATTTCATTTATCCACTCAACAACTGGTAGACATTTGTTTCTACTTTTTGGCTACTATAAATAATGCTGCTATGAACATCAGTGTACAAGTATTTGTGTAAATATATGTTTTTATTTCTCTTGGGTATACATGTAGGAGTGGAATTACTGGGTCATACGGTAACTATGTAAGGAACTGCCAGACTGTTCTCCAAAGCGGCTGCACTATTCTACATTCTTACCAGTAGTGTCTTAAGTTATGAAATTGGGAATTGGGAATCCTACAACTCTGTTCTTTTTTCAATATTTTTGGGTTATTTTGGGTCTCTTGAATTTCCTTAAGAATTTCAGAATCAGCTTGTCAGTTTCTGAAAATAAGCTTAGATTTATTATTTTCTGAAATCAGCTGAGATTTTCATAGGGATTACATTATTTCGACAGATCAATCTGGGGAATATTGCCATATTAACAATATTAAGTCTTTTAATCTATAAACATGGGAAGTCTTTCCATTTTTTTTAGGTCTCCTTTAATTATTTTCTTTCTTTTTAAAAAATGTTTATTTTTGAGGTGCCTGGGTGACTCGGTTGAGTGTCCAACTTCGGCTCAGGTCGTGATCTCACAGTTCCTGGGTTTCAGCCCCACTTCGGGCTCTGTGCTGACAGCTCAGAGCCTGGAGCCGGTTCAGATTGTGTCTCCCTTTCTCTCTGCCCCTCCCCCACTCACTCTCTGTCTCTCTCTTTTTTTTAATTAAAAAACTATTTTTTAACGTTTATTTGTTATTGAGAGACAGAGAGAGACAGAACGTGAGCAGGGGAGGGTCAGAGAAAGAGGGAGACACAGAATCCGAAGCAGCTCCAGGCTCTGAGCTGTCAGCACAGAGCCCGACAAGGGGCTCAAACTCACAAACTGCAAGATCATGACCTGAGCTGAAGCCTGTCGCTTAACTGACTGAGCCACTCAGGCGCCCCTGTCTCTCTTTCAAAGATAAGTAAACATTAAAAAAATAAATATTTATTTTTGAGAGAGAGGGAGAGAGAGCGAGAAAATGTGCACAAGAGAGCATGTGAGTGGGGGAGGGGCAGAGAGTGAAGGGGACAGAATATCTGAAGCAGGCTCTGTGCTGACAGCAGAAAGCCTGATGTGGGGCTTGAACACACGAACCACGAGATCATGACCTGAGCCAAAGTAGAATGCTTAACTGACACAGCCATCTAGGCAACCCTTCCTTAATTTCTTTCAGCAATGTTTTGTAGTTTCCAGAGTACAAATTATGTACTATTTGGTTAAATGTATTCCTAAGTATTTGTATTAATTTTGATGCTCTTAATAGATGGAATTATTTTCCTAATTTTATTTTTGGATCATTCACTGATGGTATATAGAAGTACAGGAGCACCTGGGTGGCTCAGTCTGTTAGGCAGAAGACTTTGGCTCAGGTCATGATCTTGTGGTTCACAAGTTCAAGCCCTACATCAGGCTCTGTGCTGACAGTTCAGAGCCTGGAGCCTGCTTCAGATTCTGTGTCTCACTTTCTGTCTGTTCCTCCCCTGTTCATTCTCTGTCTCTGTCTCTGTCTCTCAAAAATAAATAAACATTAAAAAAAATTTTTGAAAAGAAGTACAATTGATTTTTGCATATTGATTCTGTATCTTGAGACTTTGCTGCACTCATTTATTGGTTCTAATATTAATTTTTTTTTCATGAACTCTTTCAGAAATACAAGATCATACCATCTTCAGATAGTGATAGTTTCATTTCTTTCTTTTAATTTTGAAGCCTTTTATTTCATTTTCTTGCCTAGTTGCCTTGGCTAGAACCTCCAGTACAAGGTTGAATAAAAGTGGAAAGAACAAACATCTTACCTCATTCCTGATCTTAGGAGAAAGCATTCAGTCTTTTCCAACTTAGTATTGATATTAGCTATGAGATTTTCATAGATGCCCTTTATCAGGTTTAAGAAGTTCCCCTTTATTCCTAGTTTTTAGAGCATTCTCTTTTTTTAGATAAAGAAATAGTATTGAATTCTGCTGAATGATTTTTCTACATCTATTACAATTATCATTTGTTTCATCTTTTATTCTTTGATGTGGTATATTACAGTAATTGTTAGATTTTTTGAAAATATTTATTTATTTATTTTTGAGAGAGAAAGAGAGAAAGGGTGGGGGTGGGGAAGAGAGAGAGGGAGACAAAGAATCTGAAACAGGCTCTATGCTGTCAGTGCAGAGCCTGATGCAGGGCTTGAACTCACCAACCCTGAGATCATGACCTTAGTGAAAGTCAGATGCTTAACTGACTGAGCCACCCAGGTGCTCCAATAATTGTTGGATATTAAGCCAACATTACATTCCTGGGATAAATCCTGCTTGGTCATGGTGTATAATCCTTTCTATACGTTGCTTGATTCCTTTTACTAGTAATTTGTTCAGGATTTTTGCATGTGTACTCATAAAAGATATTGGTCTCTAGTTTTTGTTTGTTTTTTCCCTTGTAATATCTTTGGCTAATACTGACCTCATAGAATGAGTTGGGAAGTGTATCCTCCTCTTCTATTTTTTGGAAGCTGTATGAAAGATCAGACCCCATTAAATGGTAGAATTCACTAGTGAAACCATCTGATCCTGGTCTCTGTGGGAAGTACTTTTTTTTCCTCAGTTACTAATTCAATCTCTTTTCTTTATATACGTATATTTGGATTATATATATATTTTTTTCTTGAGTCAGTTTTGGTAGTCTGGGTCTTTCTAGGAATTTTTCCACTTCATCTAAGTTATCTAAGTTGTTGGCACACAAGTTTTTCATAGTATTCCCTCACAATTATTTTTTATTTATGTATAGTGGTAGTAATGTCTTCTCTTTTATTTCTGGTTTCAGTAATTCTATTCTCTTTTATTCTGGAGCAATCTAGTTAAAGGTTGGTCTATTGTGTTTGTTGAATGATCTAACTTTTGGTTGTATTGATTTTCTCTGTAGCTTTTCTGTTCTCTATTTTATCAAATTCTTCTCCAATTCTTATTCTTTCCTTCCTTCTTCTTGCTTTGGGTTATTTTGCTCTTCTTTTCCAGTGTCTCCAGATGGGAGGTTATGTTATTGATCTGAGATTTTTTTCTTTTCTAACATAGGTGTTTACAATTTTAAAGTTCCCTCTAAGCACTGATATAGTTGTACCTTATAAGTGTATGCCTGACTTTTTTTTTAAGTTCATGCAGCCTGAATTTTATTGTGTTATTGTAGTAAAATATATATAACATTTATCTTTTTAAAAAATTTATTTATTTAAATTCAATTCGTTAATACACATTATAGTACTGGTTTCAGGAGTAGAATTTAGTGATTCATCACTTACATATAACACCCAGTGCTCATCCAAACAAGTGCCCTCCTTAATGCCCATCACCATTTAGCCCATCCCTCCACCCACTTCCCCTTCAGCAACCCTGTTTGTTGTCTGTATTTGAGTCTCTTTGCCTCCCTCTCTGTTTTTATCTTATTTTTTCCTTCCCTTCCCTTATGTTCATCTGTTGTGTTTCTTAAATTCCACATATGAGTGAAATCATATGATATTTGTCTTTCTCTTCCTGACTTATTTCACTTAGCATAATATACTCTACTTCCATTCATGTTGTTGCAAATGGAAAGATTTCATTCTTTTATTTTTTTTAAGTTTATTTATCTATTTTGAGAGAAATAAAGAATGAGTGGATGAGGGACAGATAAAGAGAGGGACAGAGGATCCAAAGCAGGCTCTGTGCTGACAGCAGACAAACCAAGGCAGGGCTCAAACTCACCAACTGTGAGATCATGACCTGAGCTGAAGTGGGTCATTCAACTGACTGAGTCACCCAGGCTCCCCAAGATTTCATTCTTTTGATTGCTGAGTAATATTCCATTGTATGTATATACCACATCTCCTTTATTCATTCATCAGTTGATGGACATCTGGGCCCTTTCCATAATTTGGCTATTGTTGATAGTGCTGCTATAAGCTTTGGGGTGCATGTGCCACTTCAAATCAGTATTTTTGTATCCTTTGGATAAATACCTAGTAGTGCTATTGCTTGGTCGTAGGGTAGTTCTGTTCTTAATTTTTTAAGGAAACTCCATACTGTTTTCCAGAGTGGCTGCACCAGTTTGCATTCCCACCAGCAGGGAAAAGGTTGAGAAAGAGTTCCCCTTTCTCTATATCCTAACATCTGCTGTTTCCTGAGTTGTTCATTGTAGCCATTCTGACAGGTGTGAGGTGGTATCTCATTGTGGTTTTGATTTGTATTTCTTTGATGATGAGTGATGTTGAGCACCTTTTCATGTGGCTATTAGCCATCTGGATGTCTTCTTTGGAAAAATGTGTAGTCGTGTCTTCTTCTCATTTCTTCATTGCATTATTTGTTTTTTGGGTGTTCAGTTTGGTAAGTTCTTTACAGATTTTGGATACTAATCCTTTATCAGATATGTCATTTGCAAATCTTCTCCCATTCTGTAGGTTACCTTTTAGTTCACCATTCTTTTTGATGGCTGAGTAATATTCTATTGCATATCTATATATCACTTCTTCTTTATCCATTCATCAGTCAATGGACATTTGGGCTCTCTCCATAGTTCGGTTATTGCATGGTTCTATGGGCCCACTGGGCTCAGCTGGGCTCTGATGTGCTTTAAGGGTCTCTTATCTTCTTTTTTTCCTTTCCTTTCCTTTCCTTTCCTTTCCTTTCCTTTCCTTTCCTTTTTAAAATACATACAGAGAGGGAGCATGAGTGGGGGAGAGGGGCATGGGTGAGAGAGAGAGAATCCTAAGCAGGCTTGGGATTTGTGGAGCCCCACTTGAGGGGGATCAGGAACTGAGTTGAAAGCAAGAGTCAGACACTCAATGAACTGAGCTACCCAGGCTCCCCTAGGGTCTCTTATCTTGTGACCAGCAGTGACTGGGACATGTGCTTCTCATGGTGAATGGCCAGAGCCCACGCACTGAGCCAAACTGCACAAGCTCATTCAAAGCCTTTGCATTTGCTCATAATCTGAATAACCACAGATGACAAGATTGCTTTCACATCTGTTAAGAGCTATAGTTTTGGTGAGAGGTGTGGCAGCAGGGTTTGAATGTGTAGTGATTTTCAGCAAAGGGCCTGCCTTAACCCAAAGCAGTTTTTGGTCTTTTCTCTCCTTGAAGTAGGGATGAGCTCCACTTCTATGCCTGCATCTCTGGCCTCCTATATAGTAGGGTCTGGCTCACCATGGGAAGTAGATATTTGGTGTCAAATAGATTTATGTTCTGAGGCATTTTCCTTCCCAAATATCCTTACATCATCAGAATGCAGATGGGACCTGGCCCAAGAACTCCTGGTATCGATGACACCAGCCAATATTTTAGACAAACCTTTTTCTTGCATCAGCAATGGCAGCTTCATCTGACTTTATAGGGAATGAGTGGGGTTTCAATTAATGCCCATAAATCACACTGCCTGGATCAGACTTCTCTTTTTTGATTCCTCAATATATTGTGGACTCATCAAAAGGGCTCAGCTAAGACTTGGTAAGTGAGTCTCATGTGACCAGACTCAAAAGGGGGCAGCTCAGTGTGACCCTGAACACACAGTGACAGGCCCTTGCCCTACAGTGCTCGGCCATGTGGACCCCACCAGGTTGTGCTTTTGGCTTCACCTCCCAGGGTAGCCTCATGTCTTGTTATTCCCCAGTGGCAGCAGACTATGGGGACACAGTACAGCCCTGTGGCACTTCCAAGCTCCTTCATGTTATCCATGTTCTCATCCCATGCACATCCCTCCCTACAGCCTCTACAGCACAGGACTCCTAAACACATTTGGATGAGGCTGGGTGTGCCAGGCTCACAGACCCCTAAGGACATCTTCAAACAAAGGGAGGGCATTGGATGGAAAATGTGGCCAGAGCTGGCTGTGAGTTACAGGTTTAGGCCCCAGCAGCACTAGGCAGAGATCCTAGCCTACTCTGGGAGAAATAAAATGGATTTCTGGCCTTGTCCCAGACACAACAACCAGCCCTGAATTGTGGCAGTTATTACCCTTTAGCTTTCCAGGCAGCTCCCACCTGTCTGGAAAACTGGCCAAGCTTCATCTATGCTGTACCCGGGGGCCTCTCCCTCCCCTATGATAAGCATCTATATCTGTTGCACATGAAGGGGCATCTGGAGGCCACATCCTTGGAGCATCTCTACTCACAGCACCAGAGATTGCTGGGTGTGGCCAGTCTGGGGCGGCCAGGGGCAAGAAGTACCATCCATGCAACTGGGAAGGCCCAGGTTAGACACTGAGCACTGAGACCACAATAGAACTCTTACCCCATTTGACAACATGGCTGCCTTCTGAAATTTCTGCCTGCAAAATTTTGCATAAGCTTATTGAGGTTATGCTTTTCCTTCCCTACCTTTTTATCTTTGTGTCCTGCTTTCCTGGTTTGCCTGTTTTTTTTTAAACACTAATGACCATACCCCCAACCCTACCCCATCATATCAAACACATTAAAATGTTCCCATCTCCAACATCAAATGCAATTTTTATTTCACTATATATCAGTTGAATTACAATCGACTATTTGACATTAAAAATACATGTTATAGATATTTAACTAAAATTAATGTTGATCTTGTTGCTTTCTTTCAGAAGTTGGAATCAATACTCTCCCCTTCCACACCCTCCTCAGGCTGCAGGCCCTTGGAAAGCTGGTACTTGTGCTTAGTCAGCCTTCTGGGCCCTCCAGTGGGACTTGCAATGTGCTGTCATCCAGCCCTGGAGAAGGGCTGATGGTTGGTGGTTCCAGTCTCTGCACTGTCACAGAATCCTGGGCTACCCTGAAGGCAGATTTCCAGAGAACTTACTCCCATGGGAGTTTGCAGTTGCAATGTTCCTCCAACTGCAAGTTTACTTATTCAGCAATCAGAATTCATTCACATTGTGTGCGATCCTAATGCCAATGTCTGTTTTATTCCTGACCCTGTCCCTGAATTGGGAGCCTGGAGTAAAGTAGGCCAGGTATGTCAAGTCTCATCCCCATGTAGATGACCTCCTGACAGCCAGGTGGGCCAAGGGCAGAGTGGCTAGCCTTTCTGTGTCACATCCAGATCACCAGTGTCCCCTATAAGACTGGGATCCCCAGGGAATCTTCCACCTGAGTGCCATGGGTGCCAGGATGCCGATCCTGAAGGACAGGTGGAAAAAGCAGAAACCAGGCAGGAAAGCAGAAGTAGAAGTGACAGACCGAAGCACCACAGGGTGATCCAGACCAGGTGCCCCTGATGGGCTGCAGTGTATGCATTGCAAAGCTTGCTCTTGGGGCCTGCCCATAGCAGCCATGGCTGCAAGCGGCTCTGGACAGAAGTTGCTCACGTAAAAGGTGGTAGGTCCGTGTTCCACCTGCATGGGTAGGTCAGAGGGCTGCAGGTCTTCTGAAAACATAAGTCACATCTCAGGGAGCACATAGCTTTTATGCACAGGATAACCAATGAAATGGTTGGGCTGGACTCTTGGATTATTATTGACAAAGTGGCAAATGCATTGTATTTATGTTGGAGATGATTATGGAAAGACAGTGCATGATTTAAGCTGTGGGATTTTGTGTTTCTCTTGTCCAATTCCTTCCAGCCCCTGTTGTGGCACTGTTCTGGGACCTGTTCCTCTGTCATGGTGGTGCATGGGGAGGTAAACTGCTGCCAAGTGGTCTGTAATAGCAAACACTTGGGGGTGCTCTGCAGCAGTGTCATTTGTCATAGTTAAGGGAGAGTGAGACAGTTCTTGATTTGAGGTTATGGAGCTTACAGAGACACCTGTCCACAGGAGAGCCCAACCTCTCATTTCAATACTGCAGAAAGTTAAGAAACAAACCAAAGAAATCTTTCCTCCAATGACTCTATCATGTAATGCAGAAATGCATGTATTTCTCTGGCACAGAAATTACAATATACTTTCAGCTAAAATAAAATTTTCTCTGTTAATCTAATTCTTGATCACTTTTTTTAGACTCCAATTCATGATTATTTAGGCATAATAAAAGGAAACAAGTAGATGATATTAAAAAAGAGTGTGTAGTTCAAAGTTTGCTTTGTACAAAGTGCTTGTACAAAGTTGCTAAAAGAAAAAAATATATTTTTAAATACACTTTATGTTGACCAATACAAACTGGGTGTTTTTAACAATTTTAACTAAAATGTAGTTGACATACAATATTACATTAGTCTCAAGTTGTACAACATAGTGATTCAACATTTATATACATTATGAAATGCTTGCCATGATAAATATAGTTATCATCTGTTACCATGGAAAGCTATTACAGTATTATTGAATATATTCCTTATGCTGTACTTGATCACATTTTAATAAGCATATTATAAGACATGTATATGTTTGAAAAATACACTGATTTATTCTGATACTAAAAAAACAAATTCCAGGAATTTTAGCTACAAAAGGGGGGAAAACCCCTAGTATAAAAAGAAACAGTTCTAGAAAAGCTTATAGAGACTCACTTCTCTCAGCTCCTTTCTGCTAAGAAGAACTAAAAGCCCTGGATATAATTCTTTACCCATTCAACTATGGATAGACATTTACATGGCTTCCATATCTTGGCTATTGTAAATATGCTGCAGTAAACATAGGGGTGCAATTATCTTTTCAAATTAGTGTTCTCATTTTCTTTAGGGAACTACCCAGTAGTGGCATTACTGGATCGTATGGTATTTTCCTTTTATTTATTTATTTTTTGAGGAACTGCCTTACTGTTTTCCACAGTGCCTGCACCAATTTACATTCCCACCAACAGTGTGCAGTGGTTCCTTTTTCTTGACGTCCTCGCCAACACTTGCCATTTCTTGTCTTCTTGATTCCAGTCACTCTGACAGGTGTGAGGTTATATACCATTGTGTTTTTGATTTTTGCATTTCCCTGATGATCACTGATGTTGAGCATCTTTCCTTGTGTCTGTTGGCCATCTCTATGTCTTCTTGGGAAAATGTCTGAATAGGTTCTCTGCCAATTTTTTAATCAGATTGGTTTTTGGTGTGGAGTTTTATAAATTTGTCATATATTTTGGATATTAACCCCTTATCTGATATATCATATGCAAATATCTTCTCCCATTCAGTAGGTTGCCTTTTTGTTTTGTTGACCGTTTCTTTTGTTATACAGAGGTTTTTTATTTTGGTATAGTCCCAATAGTTTAATTTTGCTTTTGTTTCCCTTGCCTGAGGATATATACCCATAAATACGTAGCTAAGACTGATATACAAGAGATTATTACCTATGTTTTGTTTTAGGAGTTTTATGGTTTCATGTCTCACATTTAGGTCTTTAATCCAGTTTGAGTTTATTTTTGTGTATGGTATAAGAAAGTGGCCCAATTTCATTTTTTTGCATGTAGCTGTCCAGTTTTCCCAGAATCATATATTGAAAACGCTGTCTTCTCTTCATTGTATATTCTTGCTTCCTTTGTGGTAGATTAATTGACCATATAAGGATGGATATATTTCCGGCTCCATATTTTGTTCCATTGATTTATGTGTCTATTTTTGTGCCCCTACCATATTGTTTTGATTATTGTAGCTTTATAGTATATATTTAAATCTGGGATTGTGATACCTCCAGCTTTGTCCTTCTTACTCAAGAATGCTTTGATTATTGGAGATAATGATCTTTGATATAATCAAAGTTGATACAGTTATGGACAAGATTCAACATCATTTTATGAAAGAGCCTCAGCAAACTAGGAATAGAAGGAAACTTCCTAAACTTGATTAAGAGCATCTACAAACAACCTACAGCTAACAGAATACTCAATAGTGAAAGACAAATTTCTTTCCTCCAAGATCTAGCGCAAGATAAGTATGTCTGCTTTCCCCATGCTTACTCAGTATATACTGAAAGTCTTAGCTCCATAAGGCAAGAAAAAAAAACATACAGGACAAAAAAAAAGAAATAAAACTGTCCCTGTATACAGATGATATGATTCTCTATGTAGACAATCCAAACTATCTAGTAAAAAAACCTTAGATCTAATAAGTGAGCATAGTAAGGTTGTGGGATCCAAGACCAACACACAAAAATAAATTGTATTTTTATAAGCAACAACATGAAGAAATAAAAAATTTAGGAATACAATACTATTTGCAATTACTTGAAAAAAAGAGACAAATATTTAGGTATAAATCTAACAAAACATGTTCAGAATCTGTGTGCTGAAACTACAAAATACTGGTGAATGAAATCAAAGAAGATCTAAAGAAATGGAGACATACTGTGTTCATGGATTGGAAGACTCAACACAGTAAATGCATCAGTTCTCTCCCAAGTTATTAATTTCCAGCCTTTTTGACATAGACAAGCCTATTTTAAAGACACATCTTAAGAAAGAAGAATAAAGTGTGGGGAATCACTCTAGCAGATAGTAAGTCTTACTATAGAACAATTGTAATCAAGACAGGGTGAAGGGAGAGACATAGTTCACTGTAACTGAATAGAGAACCCAGAAATTGACTCACACAAATAAGCTCGACTGACAAATGCATAAAAGCAATTCTATGTAGGAAAGATAACCTTTTTGATAAAAGACTTTATAGCAATTGAACACCTTAGGGGGGAAAAAAAGAATCCCAACCTAAACCTCACATCTTATACAAAAATTAACTCAAAATGGATGATAGATTTAAATGTAGAATACAAAACTATAAAACTCTTAGAAGAAAACAGAGGAGGACATCTTTGGGATGTAGAGCTAAGCAGACTTAAGACTTTACCCTCCATACCACAATCCATAAATAAAAAAGCAATACATTGGACTTCATCAAAATGAAAACTTTTAGTTTGTCAAAGACAATGAAAAAACAAGCTATGGATGAGGAGAAGATATTTGTAAAACACATACCCAACAAAGGACTTGTATGTAGAATACATAAAGAACACTCAAAACTCAACACTAAAAGCAATAATGACAGCAACAAAAACAAAATCAAACAAAAAAGACCATTTAGACAAATGGGCAAAATATATGAATAAAAATTTCAACAAAAGGAAATGCAGAGGACATATAAGAACACGAAAATATATTCAACATTATTAGCTATTAGGGAAATGCAAATTTAAGCCACAATGAGATATTACCACACACCTATTAGAATGACTAAAATAAAAATAAGGGTAACACCTAATATTGGCAAGGATGTTTAAAAACTGGAACTCCCAGACCTCGCTGGTGGAAACATAAAAATGATATGGTTACTCCTGAGAATAGTTTGGCTGTTTCTTAAAATACTAAATGTGCACTAACCATATGATCTTATGGTGAAATGAAAAGTTATGTTTACATGAAAGTGTGTACATGAATGTTCATAGCAACTTTATTCATACTAGTCAAAAAATGGAAACGACCCAAATGTTCTTCAGAGGGTGAAAGGTTTAACAGACTCTGGTGCTTCTATAGAATGGAATAATACTCAGCAATAAAAGGAACAAACTATTGATTTATGCAATGGCTTGGATAGAACTTAAGGGCAGGATGCTTAGTGAAAAAAAGCCAATCTAAAATGGTTACATATAATGAATCTATAAGCACCTTCAAAAGACCATAGAGTTGGGACACCTGGGTGGCTCAGTTGGTTAAGCGTCAGACTTTGGATCAGGTCATGATCTCATGATTTGTGAGTTCAAGCCCCACATCAGTCTCCATGCTGACAGCTCAGAGCCTGGAACCTACTTTGGATTCTGTGTCTCCTTCTCTCTCTGCCCTCCCCCGTTCATGCTCTGTGTGTGTCTCTCTCAAACATAAATAATCATTAAAAAAAAAAGCTACAGAGTTGGAGAAAGGTTAGTGGTTGTCAGGAAACCAAGCCAAGAGTTGGGCAGATAGGTGAGATTATAAAGAGATGGTATGAGAAATTTCCTTACCGACGATGATGGAACAGTTCTGTGTCCTGAGGATGGTGTTACATGAATCTGTACACAGAAGAAAACTGCAAAAAACCACACACACACATACGCACACATGCATATGCATACATGCACACACACAAACATAGGTTAAAAAAAAGTGAAACTGAATAAGGTCTGTAGTCTAGTTAATAGCATATGCCAATGTTAATTTCTTGGTTTTTAGATTGTACTATGGCTACCTCTCCATTTGAGGTCTCAAGAAACTCTATTATTTTTACAACTTCTTGTGAGTCTACAATTATTTCCAAATAAACAGTTAAAAAAGAAGTCAGCACTGATGCTTGGGTTTTTTCCCCTTTAATGTAAATTTTCTTAGATTCTATAGTTAGATCTCACTCAGTTCTCCAAAATAACATCACTAAGTTACAGCAAAATCATGTGCTGTTCTGGTTGGAGACAGAATGGCGTTTACATAAATCTAACATTTTGTGGGAACACAACTCTGATCAGGTGGAGACATGTCGCCTTACACATAGCCCAAGGCCAAGAAAATGTATGGTTACACCACCCACACATTTGATTTATGGCCAGAAACTTGAGTTAGAGTGTTTTCTAGATACTACGTTGCCTATATGTGCGTGTGTATGTGCACCCTTTATTGGGGAATAGAAGAGAAGAGATAAATTCTTGCAACTTTTCTGCTATAGCAAAGCTAGAAATGTTTAAAATTGCATTTGATAATAAGAAATGAGAGAATGGGTACCATTGGAATTTTTGGAGAATTGCATGGTGGCATGTGGACGAAGAAGACACTGAAAACCCATCAAAAGGTGAATAACAAGTAAAAGTGCTGATGGGCAAAGGGAGTTCATATCCTGCATAGCTCATGGTTTATAATTGGTACAAAACTAATAATGATAACTACAGATGAAAAAAAGAAGGACAGAAGGACAGAAATATGGAAGGAAGGAAAGGAGGGAGGGAAGGACAGGGAGGGAAGGAAGGAGGGAAAGAGAGAAGAAAGGAAGGAAGGAAGGAAGGAAGGAAGGAAGGAAGGAAGGGGGAAGGAAAGCAAGCATAATTCTCAGGCCACAGGTCAAAAGACAAACAGGAAGAGGGATGAGGTAAGGTGAGGGAGCTAGGGCAGAGACCCTCCCCTACATACACACATACACATACACACATTCCAGCCTGTATTGACTTTCTTTCCTACCATCTGTGTTTTTCAACACCTAGATTTAAAACCCAAAGCAGTCATCTGTTCAGGTACCAAGGCATCTTTGACCTCCTCCTGGAATCTGGATTTCCAGAGTTCTGCACTGTCTTGTTGTGGCTTACACCTCAGTCTACCAAAATCCAGGCTGCATGGTGGAGAAGCCTGTGGGCCCTATGCCCCTTCCCACCTGGGTGCATGCCTCTTGTCTTCCAATCACTGGCTGTGACCCTGGAACAAACTTGATTTTGTGGTCTTGAAGGATTAGTTCTCCAGCTGGAAAATGGAGAGAATTTCAGTCTTGAAGTGTGTAAGGATGAAACTGGATCACAATTTGCTATTGTAACATCCTAAGCTTTGCCCTTAGCTTGAGTACCATGGCTTCAGGACCCTACACTGGAACCGATGAGGGCAACGGGTGCCAGGCCATTCCTTGCTCAGATGTTGGTACTGCAAGGATATGTGTGGTTTGGTGCTGAGTGCACCCTCAGGGTAAGATGGCCTCAGGGCTCCTGAGGAACGGCAGGTGCACCTGTTTTCACTATGTTTCAGAAATGACTCTTCCTTCCTCACCTTCTCTCATAACACTCTGTCCAAAGTTAATTTAACAAAGCATAAAACAGCAATACAGGTACTGAAGAAGATTCATATATTTTTAATAATTTTTAAATTTTTAAAGTTTATTTATTTTATAAGAGAGCACAAATGGGGTAGGGGCAGAGATAAAGGAGAGAGAGAGAGTATCCCAAGTGCTGACAGCACAGAGCCCGATGCAGGGCTTGAACCAATGAGCCGCAAGATCATGACCTGAGCCAAAACCAATAATCAGACATTTAACCAACTGAGCTACTCAGGCACCTCAGAGAGTTTATAAATTTCAACTGCTGCAGCAGAATTGCAAATGTGATCATAAACCCATGGAAAATGCTGTTTGGGGTGAAAGTGTTTATGAACAGTCATCCAGCCCCACAAGGGAAGTGCCTAACTTCAAGGTTCAGGGACATTCCTCATCACTGTGACCAGCTTCAGCCTCACACTGTTCTCTCCCATGCAGAAAGACTCATTTGCCCCCATGGCTACCATGACAGCTCTGGTGTTATCACAGCAGAGCCAATGAAGACAGTGGATGCCTGGTTACACACTTAGAGCAAAAGAAAACGGATGCCTGAGTGGCTCAGATGGTTGAGCATCAGACTCTTGGTTTCAGCTCAGGTCATGATCTCATGTTTGTGGGTTCAAGCCCCACATTGGTCTCTGCAGTGACGGTGTGGAGCCTGCTTGGGATTCTCTCACTCTCTCTCCTTTCTCTGCCCCTCCCCTGCGCACTCTCTCTCTCTCAAAATAAAGAAATAAATTTTAAAAAATAGAAAATACACATTGTGGTGTAAGTAAATTTCCATTTTAGTTTTCCCAGATGTGAACATTGAAGCAAGAAAAGGGAGACTGGAGGTCAGGGTACCCTCTCTCTGCTGCTCCAATTTATCAAAGAGGATAAACATGTTTTAGTTTGGCACATGCACCCCATGCTTATAGCAGTGCTAACAACAATAGCCGAAGTATGGAAAAAGCCTAAATGTCCATCAACTGAAGAATGTATAAAGAAGATGGGTATATGTATACAATGGAAAACTACTCAGCAATCAAAAAGAATAAAATCTTGCCATGTGCAACAGCATGGATGCAACTAGAGTGTATTATGCTAAGCGAAATAAGTCAGGCAAAGAAAGACAAGTATCATATGATTTCGCTCATATGTGGAATTTAAGAAACAAAACAGATGAGCATAAGGGAAAGGAAGGAAAAATAAGATAAAAACAGAGAGGGGCGCCTGGGTGGCTCAGTCGGTTGCGCGTCTGACTCGGGCTCAGGTCGAGATCTCGCAGTCCGTGAGTTCGAGCCCCACGTCGGGATTCCTACCCATGGCTTGGAGCCTGTTTTGGATTCTGTGTCTGCCGCTCTCTCTGACCCTCTCCCGTCTGTTCTCTGTGTCAAAAAAATAAATAAAGGTTAAGAAAATTTTTTTAAAAAAGATAAAAACAGAGAGGGAGGCAAACCATAGAAAACTCTTAAATACAGAGAACAGACTGAGGTTGCTGGAGGGGAGGTTGGTGGGGGATGGGCTAAATGGTGATGGGCATTAAGGAGGGCACTTGTTGGGATGAGCACTGGGTGTTATATGTAAGTGATGAATCACTGAGTTCTACTCTTGAAACCAAACTGCATATTAACTAACTTGAATTTAAATTAAAAAAAATTTTTTTAAATTACAAAAAAACATGTTTTGGTTGATGAAGACACGGAAATTAAATATTTTCAATAAAGACTTCCCTGTTTCAACATTCTTCCTCACATTAAAAAATTGTTGTAAAATATATACAACATAAAAGTTACTGTCTTAATCATTTTTAAGTGTACATTTTAGTAGTGTTAATTATATTCACATGTTGTGCAACCACTACCACCGGTCTTCCCCAGAATTTTCATTTTGCAAAACCAAAACTCAGCATCCATTAAATACTCACTCCCCATTCCTCCCTCCTCCCCATCCCCTGGAAACCCCCATTCTACTTTCTACCTCTATGAATTTGGCTACTGTAATGCCTGAAATAAGTGGAATCATACAGTATTTGTCTTTTTGTGCCTGGCTTATTTTATTTAGCATAATGTCCTCAGGTTTTGTCCATGTTGTAGCAAGTGTCAGAATATCTTTCCTTTTTAAGGTTGAATAATATTTCATTGCTTTTATAGACCGCATTTTGCTTATCCATTCATTTCTCAATGAACACGGGTTATTTCTACCTTTTGGCTGTTGTGAATAATACTGCTATGAACATGGGTGTAAATATCTCTTTGAGTCCTTACTTTCAATTATTTTGGATAAATACACATACATGGAATTTCTAGATCATATTATATTCCCATTTTTAATTTTGTGAGGAACTCTACACTGTTTTCTGCAGTGGTTGCATCAATTCACATTCCCACCAACAGTGCGTGAAGGTTCTTATTTCTCCACATCCTCGCCAGCACTGTCTTTTTCTGTGTTTTTGACAGTAGCCGTCCTAATGGTGGGAGATGCCTTCTTACATTTTAAGCAAGAGTAACTACTGCCATACCATTCCTCAAGTGTAGTAAGGGTGGGTCCTAAGGTAAGACTTGAGGTGGGAGAGCATGATGAGATACTTCCTACATGACCTGGGATCATCTGTTTACTCTTTGTGTTCCTGCTATACTGTCTATCTTCTGAGGGTAAGGCACATCTTTTGCATTTACTTTCAGCTTCTAACAAGAAACATCCAATCAATGGTGAACTGGTTGAATGGAAGGGATTCATTCATCAGTCCTCCCTTCCTTCCCGTCCTTTTCCTAGCCTCTCAGGAAGCCCCTATCTGCCCAAGGGAAGCCTCCATAACAGGCACAGTATCCAAGACAGAGCTGGGCAGGTTCCAAGGACTCCTCCAACCTAGGTCTTTGGGTCTTAGCAGCCACTGTGGACAAGAGCTGAGCAGTCCCCTTGTCAAGATTTCCAAGTAGAAGGGAAGAAGCAGCTGCATCATTTTTATGCTTGGAGCAGGAGCTCTACAGCCCAGGCACACTGTCCCAGATGCTCTATATCACCTCACTGGCACAGGACAGCAGCTGGGCCTGCAGGAGTTAGCTACCACCAGTTCCCCTGCTCCAGCCTGCATGACCATGGGGCCAGGACTTTGCTCATGTCCATAGTGAAGGTTTCTGCAGGTAGAGGTTTGGAGACAGGGAGAAGCCAGGAATGGTTCCAAGATCATCTTTGAGGGTTCCAGCTTGGATTCCTTGTTCTCCCCATTTCATGACCATCCATACTTCCTAATGGCCAGTCCAGGAGCAGACTTCAGCTCCAGCATCAGTCAGAAGCAGCAGCTGTACATTAACCTTTATCCAGTTCCCATAAATGTGTGAGGTTAAATCCCTACAGTAAATCCTACATTCCATATCATTCTTTGTGGTTCTGCTTCGCTGATTGAACCCTGGCTGATACAGACTCACCCACTAGGACTGAGGACACTGGGGAAGTCAAGATCAGTCTTCTAGCTAGAGTCTGAGGGTTTGAGTTTCCTGGGATCTTTGCATTGCAGAAGCAAACTTTGCATGACAGGAGAACAGAGAAAGCCTCAGGAGATGGTCCAAGATCAGAAAAGCCACCTGGAACAGAGACAGGAGGGCCTCCTAGCTCACAGCCAAGAGGAGAAGGACAAGCCTGGCAAGGAGATGAATGTGAAGTGGGAGGACGGCCAACAGGATTATTGGTATCAGGTAATCTTTGGTGTCTGTCCTGTGATGGTCAGTGGAAACTCAGAGAGCACCAATCGATTCTTTCCTGAGCAATCAGATCTCCACTTGACATTATTGCAGTGAGACAGTTGACACTTTGCCCTTTGCAGGCACTGTTCAATGTTGTTTCCTTGTCCCTCAGGGGGCAGTGTGCTTGATGGGGAAGTGAGTGGGTCCTAGAGTTGATAAGTCTAGGTTTGTGTGTGTCCCAGCTGTGCCATGACCAGAAGTGTGATCTTCAGAAGCTATTTAACCCTTGTGCCTCAGTTTCCCCACCTGTAGATAAGGATATCTACATCACGAGTTTGTTGTGAATGTTTAATGCATGTCAAACACTCAGCACATGCCTGACAATGTAGTAAGTGCTCAGAAGATGTGATTTGGCTTTAAAATTCAGATGGGCTCCTGCTTGGTGCCTCACCACTGGGAGTATGGTCCTTCTCCAGCACCAGCCATGAGAATCTTTCCCAATTCTCATCCATTCAGATTCTGTCTCCTATATGTAACTTTCTTTCCTTAGTGCCTACAGGGGCTGTCTTAGCTGATTCCCTGCTTTATCACCAAGAGTACTGTGGTTCTTTCTTGAGGACGGGGTTAAGCTACTCTCTTCTGTGTTTTTCCTAACATTGTGTAGACCCCTGAGCAGGACAAGTCTCTGTTAAGTCCATGGGGACTGCCACCCTGGTATGGGAGTGCCATGTGACCAGACTAGAAGAGAGAGTTCCTTTTTCCGGGGATCCTGCCTGCAGCCACCATCCATTAGGGTAGCCTCTAGGGACCTGAGGTTTTCCTACATTGTGTTTCAGAGAAGAATTGTACTAATTTTCATTAGGAGATAATGTAATTCCTTCTTTTTTTAATGTTTATTTTTGAAATTGAGAGTCAGAGTGTGAGTGGGAGAGTGGCAGAGAGAGAGGGAGACACAGAATCTGGAGCAGACTCCAGGTTCTGAGCTCTCAGCAAAGAGCCCGAAGCGGGGCTCAAACTCACAAACTGCGAGATCATGACCTGAACCGAAGTCGGCCACTCAACCGACTGAGCCACCCAGGTGCCCCAATGTAATCTTTTCTTTTACCTGGATCATGTCTGTAGTTTTTATTCAAAGAATATAGTAGCAAAGCTCTTCTCATGGGTTTCTCTATTTCTCTATTAAAACACAATGGAAAACAGATTTAGGGTTCCTTCATAGATGGTTTCCTGGGTCACCTGTAAAAAAAATAATTAAAAGCAAAAGCATACCACTATGGCCATAGCTACAGATACATGAACTGTTATTTCTAGAATGTGGAGGAAAAGGAACCCTTGTGGACTGTTGGTAGGAATACAAACTGGTATAGCCATTGTGGAAAACAGTATGGAGTTTACTCAAAAATTTAAAAAGTAGAACTACGCTATGATCCAGTAATCTCACTGGGTATTTAGCCAAAGAATGTAAAAACATTAATCTGAAAGGCTATAAGCACCCCTGTGTTTACTGCAGCATTATTTACAACAGCCAAATTATGGAAGCGGCCTAAGTGTTCACTGATAGATGAATGGATAAAAAAGATGTGGTATATAAATATAATGGAATATTATTCAGCCATAAAAAGAATGAAATCTTGCCATTTGCAGTGAAACAGATGGAGCAAGAGTATTATGCTAACAGAAATAAGTGAGAGAAAGATAAATACCATAATGATTTCACTCGTGTAGTTTAAGAAAAAAACAAATGAACAAAGTGATAAAAAGAGAGACAAGCCAAGAAACATATTCTTTTTAAAATTATTTTTAAATGTTTATTTTTGAGAGACAGAGAGAGAGAGGGAGGGCATGAGTGGCGGAGGGGCAGACAGAGAGGGAGACACAGAATCTGAACCAGGCTCCAGGCTCTGAGCTGCCAGCACAGAGCCCAATCGGATGGTGAGATCATGGCTTGAGCTAAAGTCAGACGCTTAACAGACTGAGCCACCCAGAAACAGACTCTTAACTATGAAGAACAAATTGATGATTACCAGAGGGGAGGTAGTTGGGGAGAATGGTGAAATAGGTGATGGGGATCAAAGAGCATCCTTATCATGATGAGCACTGACTAAAATGTAGAATTGTTGAATCACTATATTGTACACCTGAAACTAACATAACAGTGTATGTTATCTATAACTAGAGCTAAAATTAAAAACTTAATAACATTTTTCAAAAATAAAATAAAAATCTAGGAAATAGGGAGGTAGTTCACAAAAAATGGAAAACAGAAACAGGTAGAAGTGGAAAAAGTCCAATCCTAAACTGACAGGAAATAGCCGGTTGGTTAGAGAATGGAGACCCAGATGTGAGACCCCGGGAATTTGTGCAAAGAACTCTGGAAATGAAGATATCAGCTGCAGGTCCTTCATCTCCCACCTGATAGGCTGAACACCCAGATGTGTGTCAGACTGCCCCAGGGCCTCCAGCTTACCTGGCCCCCTCCCCACTGCCATGCAGCTCCCAGCTGACAAGCTGCTGCAGGCTTCTCTGAGGGATGCCACACCACAGTGTTCCCTACTGAGCGCCTACCCCACTGATCTGTATTCCTATGCTTAGTGACTGGGGGCTTGGTGGTTTCAGTATCTTTCCCCCAAAGCCTTTTCAACTAAAATGCACCTGTGTTGATGAATTGTGCTGAGGTGGTTTAACGGATTCAGTCAGAGTTATTAAGGCATTAGCTAAGAGTTGAGTCATAGAAAAGTATTTAGTTGTAAAGGGGAGATGAGATTCAAAATATTTTAGAAGTTTTCTTTCCCTCTTTGTTATAGTTCGCATAGCACAAAGTGAAAAACGAATATTCAGGATTAATGATGCCAGCAAGATGATGAAGTAGGAAGTCCCAGATCCTCCTTATCCCCACAAACACACTGATTCAGCAACAATTCATGGACTGATTTTCTTTGTGAGAAATAAACTAATTGAAAAGCTCCTGCATCCTGGGAGAACATGAAATCAGGTTCGTTGAATATGGCAGTGAGATTTGGGACATTTTGTCCCCAGAGACCCTGTCCTCAGCACAGCGCCAACAATCAAGAAGGGACCCCTTAACTCCCAGGTTCACTCAGTGGAGAGAAGGGTTTGCTTCAAGTGTCTAGTGCCCCAACTTTTGAGGGGAGCTGCCCAAAGAACTTGATTCTGTTTTGCAGGTCTTGGAGCTCTAATGGGTCCAGCACAATCCAGCCACCTGGGGAGAAGAGAGGTAGCTGCTTAGGCTGGTAGATTCCAATGATTCCCCCTCCTGCTTAGCACAGACTGAAGGATGAAAAATCCCAGCTCTTAGCTTCCCCTTGGCTTCCCAGGGAGGGAAAGAGTTGATCTTTGTATTCAGTACCCTAACTTCTCTGGAGCTGCCCCAAAACTATACCTGTCTCACCAGTCCACTTATAGGAATATATCAAAAAAATAATAATCAGAATCCTAAACATATATTAGCACTACAATGTTTATTACAGGATTATTCCCAATAGCTGAAATATGGAAACAACACAAGTATCCAACAGTAGATAAATGGATAAATAAAATGTGGTATATACATACAATAGAATACTATTTAGTCCTTAAAAAGAAACACTCCAATATGCAACAACATGGATGAAAATTGAGAACATTATGCAAAGTGAAACAAACCAATTACAGAAAGGCAGATGCCCCAGGATTCCACTCATATATAGTATCAATAATAGTCAAATTCATAGAATCAAAGAGTAGAACGGTGGTTACCAGGGGCTGGGGACAGGGGTAAATGGGAGCTAGTGATTAATGGGCATAAAGTTGCAGACAAGCAAAATAAATAAACTCCAGAGATATGCTGTACAACATTGTACCTATAACCAGCAATAATATATTGCACACTTAACAATTTCTTAGGAAGATATATCTTATGTTAAGTGTTCTTATTGCAATAAGTTTAGAAAATTAAAAAAGAAAGAAAAGTTCACGAATGAGCACAGTCACAGAGATCTAACTGGTATTATTACATAAATTATGTGGCAACACAAAAATATAGACAAAATGGACAATTATCTTATAAAATGGGTGCCATTTGTTGTTCCTAATGAGTTATACTCAAAGCTTGGTATGCTTTTTAAAAAAATGTTTATTTATTTTTGAGAGAGACAGAGACAGAATGGGAGTGGGTTAGGGGCAGAGAGAGAGGGAGACAGAATCTGAAGCAGGCTCCAGGCTCTGAGCTGTCAGCACAGAGCCTGAAGAGGGGCTCGAACTCATGAGCTTTGAGATCATGACCTGAGCTGAAGTCGGACGCTCAACTAAGTCAGACACTCAACTGACTAAGCCACCCAGGCGCCCCATAAACTTGGTATGCTTTTAGATATTACTATATCAATATACCCATTAGTATGGCATAATTACATTAGCTAAATTGAATCACTTGTGAATCTGAAACAATGCCTTTTGCTATTTCACAAACATACACACATAGGGAAGCAAATGTAAGAATCTACCTCAGGTCTCTCTTCTATATTTTCAAACTAATCCAAAAAATAGAAAAGGAAGGAAAGCTTCCAAATTCATCCTATGAAGCCAGCATTACCCTGATACCAAAACTAGATAAAGACACTACAAAAAAAAAAACAAAAAACAAACAAACAAACAAAAAACCCTAAAGGCCAATATCTCTTATGAACATAGATGCAAAAATGGTCAACAAAATATTAGCGAACTGAATCAAATGGCACATTAAAAAAATCATTCAGCACAATCAAGTGGGATTTATTCCAGGGATGGAAGGGTGGTTCAATATTTGCAAATCAATCGACATAATACATCACATTAACAAGAGAAAGGGTGAAAACCATCTCAATAGATGCAGAAAAAGCATTCCACAAAGTACAACATCCATTCATGTTAAAAACTCTCAACACAGTAGGTTTAGAGGGAACATACCTCAGCACAATAAAAGCTATTTACTAAAAACATATACTAACATCATACTCAATAGTGAAAAATTGAAAGCTTTCCCTCTAAGATCAGGAACAAGACAAGGATGTCCACTCTTAAAACTTTTGTTCAACATAGTACTGGAAATCCTAGCCACAGTAATCAGACAACAAAAGAAATACAAGGCATCCAAATTGGTAAGGGAGGAGTAAAACTTTCACTATTTGCAGGTGACATAATACTATATATATAAAACTCTAAAGACTTAACCAAAAATCTATTAGAACTAATAAATGAATTCAGTAAAGTCACAGGATACAAAATCAATGTACGGAAATCTGTTGCATTTCTATACACCAATAATGAGGTAGCAGAAAGAAAAATTAAGGAGATAATTCTATTTACAATTGCACCAAAAAATAATAAAATATCAAGCAATAAACTTAACCAAGGAGGTGAAAGACCCTTGCTCTGAAAATTATAAAACACTGTTAACAGAAATTGAAGATGACACAAGCAAATGGAAAGACATTCCATGCTCAAGGATTGGAAGAACCAATACTGTTAAGCTTTCCACATTACCTAAAGGAATCTAAAGATTTAATGCAATTCCTACCAAGATACCAACAACATTTTTCATAGAACTAGAAAAAAATGATTATAAAATTAGTATGAAGTAAAAAGACCCCAAATAGATCAATAGAACAGAACAGAAAATCCAGAAATAAACTCATCCTTGTATGGTCAATTAATCTACAACAAAGGAGGCAAGAATGAGGAAACAAATGAGGAAAAGACAGTCTTTTCAATAAATGTCACTAGGAAAACTGGACAGCTACATACAAAAGAATGAAACTGGACCATTTTCTTATGCCATACACAAAAATAAACACAAAATGGATTAAAGACCTAAATATGAGACCTGAAATCATAAAACTCCTAGAAAAATATACAGGCAGTAATTTCTCTGACATTGGCCATAGCGATATTTTTCGAGATATGTCTCCTGAGGCAAGGAAAACAAAACAAAAATTAAATTATTGGGACTACACCAAAATAAAAAAACTTTTGCACAGTGAAGGAAGCCATCAGAAAAACAAAAAAGCTACCTACTGAATGGGAGAAGATATTTGCAAATGATATATCTGAAAGCGTTAATATCCAAAATATAAAGAACTTATACATGTGGCACCAACCCCCCCCCACCATAATCAGATTTAAAATGTGCAGAGAACCTCAACTGAAATTTTTCCAAAGAAGATTATACAGATGGGAACAGACGCATTAAAAGATGCTCAACGTCACTAATCATCAGAAAAATGCAAATCACAACCACAATGAAATATCACCTTACACCTGTCAGAATGGCTAAAATAAAAAACACGAGAAATGACAAGTACTGATGAGGATGCAGAGTGAGAGGAACCCTCATACCCTGTTGGTGGGAATACAAACTGATGTGGCCACTGTGGGAAACAGAATGGAGATTCCTCAAAAAATTAAAATAGAATTATCATATGATCCAGTAATTCCACTGTTGAGTGTCTATACAAAGAAAAAAAACCTCTAATTTGGAAAGGTACTCACTCCATGTCTATTGAAGCACTATTTGCAACAGCCAAGACACGGAAGCAACCTGAGTGTCCATCCACAGATGCGTGGATAAAGAGGTGGTATACACACACACACAATGGAGTATTACCTAGCCACAATAGCCATGATCTTGCCATTTGCAACAACATGGATGGACCTAGATAGTATAATGCTAAGTGAAATAAGTCAGTCAGAGAAAGACAAATATAATTTCACTTATATGTGGGATTCAAGAGACAAAACAAATGAACAAACAAAAAGAGACAAACAGGAAAACAGACTCTTAACTACAGAGAATAAACTGGTGGTTGCTAGAAGGGGAGGCCGGTGGGGGAAATGGTGAAATAGATAAAGGGGATCAAGAGTTCACTCATCTTGATGAGCACCGACAAGGTATAGAATTGTTGAATTATTATATTGTACACCTGAAACTAATTCACACTGTATTAATTATATTTCAATAAAAATTAATTAATTAAAAAATTAAAATAAAAACATCAAAGGGTACAAACTTACAGTTAGAAGATGGATAAATTCTGGAGATCTAATGCACAGCATAGTGATTATAGTCAACTATACTGTATTATACACTTCAAAGTTGCTAAGAAAATAGATCTTAAATAGTCTAACCATAAAATACATGGTAATTATGTGATATGATAAAGGTGTTAGCTAATGCTATGTGGATAAGCCAATTGCAACATAGGAAAGCCTCAAATCAATGCTCTGTTCACCTCAAACTTATACAATACTATATGTCAATTATATCAAAATAAAAATGTAAAAAAAAGAGAATCCATCTTAGGCATGTCAGGAAAAATGAAGTCACGTGTTGTGATGGATTTATACTTTTGAACTTTGGCTCCCCCACCTTTTTTTTTTTAAGTCTTTAAAAAGAGTTAAACAAAAGGATCAGTTATAATTATGGAAATAATATACATTGCGATAAAGTTTAGGGGATCCCTGAAACTTTAGTGCTTTCTAGAGTAGCAGAAACCCTGGTATATTTTCATTATGTTAAAAAATGAATAGTTTCAATTACTTTTTACAGTTTGCCTAGACTACCACATTAACATTTGTTGCATTGCTCTGGACTAACGGCAACTTGGGGTGACAACATGGTCATCTCATGCTACTCAGAAACTCTTACTGAAAGATCTCTGATTCATTCCAAAGAACAAATAATAATGATAAAAATAAAGGCAATTTGAGGTCTAAAATCTTTCAAAATGTGGCATCTGTGAGGAGACTAACAAAAAAGACATATCTAGTGATGGAATATAGGACTCATTTGTTGAGTGGAATCTTAATCTGTGCATATCGTATGAGGAAATGGTGATCTGTGACTGGACCAGCCCTATTTAGCAGATGATACTGATACTTGCTCAAATAAAGTGTAAGTTTTATTCATTAATGATGAGCTTTTAAGCAGGCTAAAGCACATATGTGCTCATCTTTAGCTCATTCGTGAAGAAAAAATTCAAGATTTTATTTTAGTAAAATTTTCATGTTCCCTCGTCCCCAAACTATGGAGTAATACAACTCATAATATGAGTGAATCGGGGTGGTTGTGCTTGAAATATCACAGAAGGGAATTTCTGTCACCATAAAAGGGACCCCTCAAGCATTCTTTAAATAGAAAATTGATTCATGTTTTGGTTGTTCCCAAATGAATTTCTTTATTGAAAGATTAGTTACATTTAATCTATTCTTCCAGAATTTATGCTGTAAACTCTTACAGGCAAGCTCTGTGTCTTTTTTTGTAACATTATAATTTTCTTTGTGCCTGGTAGTTCTATGAGATTTATTTATGATTCCTCAAGTAGCCAATGTTACAAATGAACAGCCTGCATTTTTATCCACCATTTCCCTTTGGCAATGTCCACTCCATTCCACTCAATACAAATGCCCTTCTTTTCAGCCTCTGTACTTGATTTTAGGGATACAAGCATGAATGTCATGGTCTTTGCTCTCAAGAAGTTAATTGAATGTCAAAAAATGAACTATTAATTGTAGAGTTGCCGTAAAAAAAATGGATGTTCTACTTTTGGCTAAAGGGCATTCTCAATGTCCTATACATAATAGCACCATAAACAATGACCAGTGCTTCTACGTATGGCCACTCTGGTCCTAAGATATTTAGTACATTTATTAAACATGAATAACTATGTACCAAGACTTGTGTTGGCTTCTGTATGATATGATATTCCATATGACAGAAATTCTTTGATCACTGTTAGAATAATTCCAGGTGCATTGCAGGCTCTCCAGTAATATTTATTAAATAAACAAATAAAAGCACAAAAAGAGAAAAATTAATAATAATAAAATGCAACCAAATTAACATTTTGTGAAGCAAATGTGAAGCTTTGTAAAAGCTTCCATGACTTTCTTTCTCCTTTCCTTCCTTTCTTTCCCCCTTCCTTCCTTCCTCTCTCTCTTTCTTTTTTTTTTTAATTTTTTCTTTAACATTTGTTTATTATTGAGAGACAGAGCATGAGCATAAGCATGGGGAAGGGCAGAGAGAGAGAGAGGGAGACACAGAATCTGAAGCAGGCTCCAGGCTCTGAGCAGTCAGCAGAGCCCAATGCAGGGCTTGAATTCGCAAACTACGAGATCATGACCTGAGAAAAAGTCAGACACTTAACCAACTGAGCCACCAAGGTGCCCCTCTCTCTTTTTTTTCTTTTTCTTTTTTCTTCTTTTTTTTTTTCTTAACTTGACAGTGTGACTGCCTCACAGAGCAGGGGATTGAGAAAATAATCTTGTGTCTGAGTGCTGAGATGTTGGTCTATCACAGCCTCTTTATCTGGTATCAGAGGCTTCATCTTTTCACACGGCAGGCTAACTTCTGCCACATACTAGTAAAAGAAAGTTTGACCTAGGGGTGGTACTCTCTGTTAGATCGTTCACAGATATTCCTTAAAAAGGAGCTTTTTGGTGAATAACTGAGGGAATGCTCTGCGTTACCAAGGATTTATTCCAAACTGAGGGATAAGCGTTAAAAATGACTTGCCTGCTCTGGAGGTTGAAGAACTACTGTATCTTTCTGTTGTTCAAGGTACATTGTCTAGCAACAAAATATGTGTAACCCTCCAACAGATGCTGCAGTGTGTGTGTGTGTGTGTGTGTGTGTGTGTGTGTGTGTGTGGTGCGGGGGGCGGGGGGTGCGTTCCAAGGAAGCTTGTATGATGGTAGCTGCTCTCTGGGCTCTGGTGGGAGTTACATGTGAAGGGAGTTGCCTTCACATCCCTGTGCTCAGGTGACAGGGCACATGAAGGAGACCAGCTCTCTGGGCACCTGCTCTTCAGGCTTCTGGGCCATTAACAGAGGCAGCATTGACCTCTGCTTCTGTGTGTCATGCCATTAAGATAGGTAAGAAGGACAGTCTTTGCACACGGGAGTGTTTTTCCCCCTCTAGCTTTATTGAGATATAACTGAAAAAAATATTTAAAGTATACAATGTGATGATTTGTTAGAGCTATACTTTGTGATTACCCAAATCAAGTTAATACATGTATCCATCACCTTACACAGTTACCTTCTTTTTGTGTGGTGAAAATGCTAAGATCTACTCTCTTAGCAAATTTCATGTATGCAATACAGTATTACTAACTACAGTCTCCACTCTGTACCTTAGAGACCTAGAACTTATTCATTTTATAACTGAAGTCTTGTACCCCTTGGTCAGCATCTCCTCCACTCCCTAACCCTGGTAACCATCATTCTACTCTGTTTCTATGTATTCAACTATTTTTTGGTTAGATTTCACAATAAGTGAGGTCATAAAGTATTTGTCTTATTTCGCTTAGCATAATATCCTCCAGGTGCATTCATGTTGTTGCAAATGGCAGGATTTCCTTCTTTCTCCAAGCTGAATAATATTTAAGTGTGTGTGTGTGTGTGTGTACATACTAGGCATACATATATAGATGTTATATAGAGAGAGTGATGTTATATATAGAGATGTTTTATATGTCTATATATATATGTTATCTATCTATCTATCTATCTATTCCCATACATTTCCTGAATGCCAGGAAACGTATGGGAGTGCAGGTATCTCTGAGATACTGATTTCATTATACACACATGTACATACATACATACATACATACATACACACATACATACATATATCCATACATACCTAGAAGTGGGATTGCTGGATCATGTGGTAATTCTACTTTTAATTTTTGAGGAAATGCCACAATGTTTTCCATAGTGGCCATACCAATTTACATTCCCACCAACAGTATACTAGGGTTCCCTTTTGTCCACATCTTTGCCAATACTTGTTATCACTTGTCTTTTTGATAAAAGCCATCATAACATGTGTGGGGTAATATTGTGGTTTTGATTTGCATTTCCCTGATAAGTAGTAATGTTGAACACTCTTTTGCTTGTGGATATTCAGTCTTTCCAACACCATATATTGAAGAAACTACCATTTCCCCACTGTGTGTTCTTGGTGCCCTTATCAAAGTTTTGTTGACTGTATAAGCATGGGTTTGTTTCCCTATTCTGCTTCATTGATCTGTATGTCTGCCTTTATGCCAGTACCATGCTGTTTTTATTGCTACAGCTGTCTAATAGTATAGTATTTGTATAGTTTGAAATCAAGAAGTGATCATACTCCAGCTTCATTTTCTTTCTTAAGGTTGCTTTTGCTTCTTGGAGGTGGTTTATATGGAGGTGGTTCCATATGAAGTTTGGGGTTGATTTTTTCTATTTCTGTGAGAAATAACAACAGAATATTGATAGGAATTGCATTGAATCTGTAGATGACTTTGGGTAGCATGGACATTTTAACAATATTAATTCTTCCAGTCCTTGAACACACATTCTTTCCATTTGTTTGTGTCTTCCTCAATTTCTTTCATCAAGGTCTTGTAGTTTTCTGCACACTGGAATGTTGAAACAAGAAATGCAAACTCAGAACCAAACCCATGCTATCTCCTCTCTACCTGATCATAGACCCATCTGAGCAGTTTCTCCCTGGTGGTGAGCTCAAGAAAATGGCTCAGAATTTTATCAGAGCTGATAAACCCACAAAATATTCCTATGGAAGAGCCTCATATTATACAAATTGAGAGTACAAAGTATTATGAGTATGAACTACACATGAAGTGGATGGCAAAAAATGTCAAAAGTCAAGGACCATCATCAATGACATGAAGT
Organism: Felis catus; assembly: GCF_018350175.1. Taxonomy (NCBI): domain Eukaryota; kingdom Metazoa; phylum Chordata; class Mammalia; order Carnivora; family Felidae; genus Felis; species Felis catus. Next base: position 20,443,122 of record NC_058373.1, read on the forward strand.
AAAAGGCCATGCCAATTGCCTCTTAAGGAGAAGACAAATGACAGATGTGTAGAAAATCTGGCATCTGTTTAAAAATTCCACAGAGCAGCCACATTTGCAAAGTAAGAATGCAATCTTCTCTTTTACACATATTTTGGGAATTTAATTGTCCAAATAAAATTAGAGAACAGAGCTCATGAATACAAGCTTAAAAGGGTGGAGTTATGATGATGGAGACAGAAATGGCAACCTTGATTTAAAAGAAACAAAATAAGCTAAGGAAACCCTTGGTAGTTGCTCAAAGACGTTTCCTGAACAATGAGATTTTCATGCCAGAGAAGGACAAGGAAGGAGATAGTCAACTCTTCACCCATTCAACATTTATGAACAGTGTGAAATCTTGGGAAGGTTTGAAAGCAGCAAAGAATGCCAAGGCACTGGGACCAAGACACTGGAGCTGAACACAGAAGGAAAAACAGGAAATAGACAAGTGGAGAGGGACCAGCATGCTGGGATGTTTGTAACATGCTCAGAGACAGCAGAGTAAGTGGCTGGGAAGGGCAAAATGAAGATCAGAAGGCAGAAAATAAGGTTGAGATGTGGATCGAGGCCACACTTTCAATTGTCTTCTTCCATGCCCAAGGGTGTTGACTCTAGCCATTTGACACTGGGGAATTATGGGCAAATCTATGTCAAGGAGCAGAAAAAAAAACAAAGTGGTGTTCTTTTTTATAACATTTTTTATTTTATGAGCTCTAACCTACCTCCATCTGTCTGATAAAGACAGTCTCACCACTGTTTCTTCTTCCCCAGGTTCCAGGAGGGGTGGGTCATTTCTGTGCTGACTGTGAGCTTTTGTGATGCAAGGTTCAAAGAAAAGGAGGTGTGGAAGAGTCTCAGAGTCCAGAGCTGGGGGCTGGGAGAGTTTAGAAGTGAAAGAGCACAGGAAAAGCTGGAGGAAGTAACAAGAGAGGGGGATAGACAAGTAGGGATTTTGAGAAATGTTTCTGTGGGCACTGTGTCCCCTGTATGGTGTGAGGAAACACAAATAAAGAACCTGAGTGATTTTGAAAAATACAATGTCTGCTGAACTGCATATTTTTAAACATCCCATTGGTCTGAGAGCAGCCCATGTGAATTAGGCTTCAAAGGGGTGACAGGTTGATCTGGAAGCAGAACTTATAGAAGATAATCAGAAAGAGTAGAGAACATATAAAGATGATCATGGAATGGCAGCAATAGAATGGAGTTTGGGGATTGATTTGAATGGTGTGTTTTATGCAGTGTTGCTTGATTGTGAGTCTGAGGGATAGTTATCATTTAACTACCAAAGTTGTCCTGAAACAAGGAATGCATCTCCCTTCTGCACAGTGAGCTCTGCCACGGCAGAGACCTCTGTTATATCTCCACGCCCCATCACAATCAGATGCATATGCCGTCAATACATAATTGCTAACAGCCAGTATGTAATTGCTAACTGGAAGAATAAGTCAATGTCTTTTCTGTTTCCCTCTTCTACTCAAGGGGTCCCAGAATTGTACTTAGTAGAGTCTGTCTTAGTTACATTTCTCACAATAGGAATCTACCTGAGCTATAGACTAAAACAAATTTTTATTACTATTGTAAAATATATTGTGAAATATATTTCAATAAATGTTTTTAATCAAAACATTTTGAACACCTATTGTGGTTGTATCCTTTGACTTTACTGCTCCTCCTCTAGAAATTTATCCTACAGATATGCCTGTAATTGTGCATCAATTGTGTGCAAAAGGTATGTTGATTGTCATAGCCAAATTCACACTTTACGTGTCCATCAATAGGGGACTAGTTAAATAAACATAGTGCCCTGTTATATAGAATGAGGCAAGCAGATCCTATCCAAGGGGCATAATTTTTCATTATTCTCCAATCCCCACACAGACACAGAGAAACCACATAGCAAAACCTAAAACCCACAGACAATATTAACAACAAAACTAGATGACAAATGATTCCCACTAACCCCAACGTGTGTAAGCTACCAATAGCCTCAAGACCTGTATGGTATCCAATTATGAGGGGTTGAAAGAAGTTAGGAAGCAAGGGGTGTGTGTGCCTGATGATCTGAGAACAGAAGAACCCCCAAACAGACTAGGTATTCACTAGAAAGCACTGTGAGCCAATGTGAGAAGCAGAGGTGGCATCAGGACAGTGGACTCTCTAGCATAGGGTGGTATTAAGGGCTCACAGACCAGGCAGCAGCAGTTGGGCCCAAGGAACACTTAAGACTAACCAAGATGAAGCCTCACACTTGGGAAGAAGTGCTGGGAGAGGAGTCAAAATTGAACAGGATGAGAAAAAGGAAGGAAAAAAGAAGTTTCACCATGAATTGGGGGAAGGGAACAACCAGGGAGTCCAGGAAAGCAAGTGACCATATTCTTTGACACAGAAATAGTGCCTTGTGAAATTTGAAAAGCTCTCCTAAGCTTTGCTTCATTCTAAAAGTTCAGGAAAACAGATTTCACATGAACAAACAAGCCACAAAATAGTATCAAGGTCAGTCCTATACAAAGTTATCAAAAAAAAAAAAAAAAAAAAAAAGGAAGAGCAAAGCAACTGCAACTGACAATAAAGTTGCAATAGAGAGATGTAGTCATAAAACATCAAGCTTCAGTTTTGATCTATTTCAGAGGAAAAAAAAATAAGCAAATGATAGACATGAAAGAATAACATCAATCAGAACTAGAAAAATTCAGAAATAAAGTGACAAAACTTGGGAAAAAAATAGAACTAAAAGAAAAGGTCACCAAGGAAGGAAGCCTTAGCCTACAAGGAATATGAGAGCAAATAAACAACAGATATTACCTCAGGAGGAATACAAAGTGAAAAAAGAGAAAAAAAGTAAAAAATGAAATAAAGAGATAAAAAGGATTTAAGAGGAGGGGCGCCTGGCTGGCTCAGTCGGTTAAGCATCCGACTTCGGCTCAGGTCATGATCTCATGGTCTGTAAGTTCGAGCCCCATGTCAGGCTCTGTGCTGACAGCTCAGAGCCTGGAGCCTGTTTCAGATTCTGTGTCTCCCTCTCTCTCTGACCCTCCCCTGTTCATGCTCTGTCTCTGTCTCAAAAATAAATAAACATTAAAAATTAAAAAAAAAAGGATTTAAGAGGAAGTACTGAACACTGAAGTGTATTGAACATAGGATTAAGAGATGTTCCTCAAGAAGAAAACCAAAACAAGAGCCATAATTCAAGAAAACTTCTCTGAAATAAAAGACTTGAAAATATATATTTAATTCGTGCAATGCATAATTGACAATATTGGCCCAGAATGACCAAATCAAGACATAGCCTCATAAAATGACTACAGTTTAAAGAAAAAGAAAAAAAAAAATTAACATCTAGAAAAAGAGAGAATATGACTTATAAGGAAAAGAAAAATAGACTTTGTCCAAGATTTCTTGACAGTAACACTTTATGCCAAAAGAGAATGGATTAACATGTTTAAGATAGTAAAAAAAAAAAAAAAAAAAGGAAGCATAAGCCGAGGGTTTTATACCCCAAAAAAACTGACCTTCGACTATAAAGGACATAGCAAATTTTTACCAACATGAAAGAACTCGTGGACTATTATTCCCATTGGCCCTTCCTGAGGAATCTTCTACACAACAAGCCTCAGAAACCAAAAGGGTCAAAGACGCATTAGTATGAGGACTGGAGGTGAGCATTAAATATATAGAATGAGGCGCCTGGGTGGCTCAGTTGTTAAGCATCTGACTTTGACTCAGGTCACGATCTCACAGTTCGTGAGTTCAAGTCCCACATCAGATGAGCTCATGCCCTGCTTCAGGTGAGCTCATGCCCCACTTCAGGTGAGCATGAGCCCCACATCAGGTGACCATGAGCCCTGCTTTGGGTGAACACAAGCCCCACTTTGGGTGAGCCCCACTTCTCTCTCTGTCTCTGTCTCCCTCTGCCCCTCCTGGGATTCTCTCTCTCTGCCCCTCACTTGTGCTCTCTAGATAGATAGATAGATAGATAGGTAGATAGAACCTGTAGAACTAAGAGTAGATGAAGCCCAAGAGGAAAAGAACAGAAGGTAATAACCATGTGCTCTGACAATGAGGACATAATACAACCATTATAAAATGAAATGACAATGAGGAAAGCATATGAGCAAAATTCTTTAATATTTTCAGTTAATCATAGTATTGGTATTATTCTATTATTCTGAGCATGTTATGTTTGTGATATGAGATAAAACAAATGATTTCAGGATGCTTTAGTTCTACCATCACTTGTGTCCTTGAGAAACAGGGTTTTCTAGATGAAAGGAAAGACATACAGATGTAAGAGAGAGAGTTTTGTGAAAGCTTTGTGGTATCAAATTTAAATTGGAAATACTAATATTGTGACGGTTAATATTAACCATCAACTTGCATGGGTCATGGGATGACCAGATATTTGGTTAAACATTATTCTGGGTATGTCTATGAGGGTGTTCCTGGATAGGATTAACATATGAATTGGCAGACTGAGTAAAGTAGATTGTCCTCCCTAATGTGTGGGGGCCTCATGCAATCAGTTGAAGACCTGAGTAGAACAAACAGGAGCAGTAAGGGAGAATTTGCTCTCTCTGCCTGTCTCTGAGCTGGGACATCAATCTTCCCTGCTTTCAGACCTCAGCTGGAATTTACACCATCAGCTCTCCTGGGTTTCCAGCTTGCTTGCTAACTTCAGAGTTTGGAACTTCTCAGCCTCCATAATAATGTGAACCAATTCCTTATTATCTATCTATCTCTATTTATCTATCTACATACCCACAAATGTTTTATCTACATTCTAGCTATCATCTATCTATCTATCTATCTATCTATCTATCTATCTATCTATCATCTATCCATCTCTCTCTCTCTCTCTCTCTCTCTCTCTCTCTCTTATTGGAGCTATTTCTTTGGAGAACTCTAACTAAAACAAATACAAACTTAGGAGGTATTTTATTTATATATTTTGTGTGTTTGTTTTTCTAGCTTGGTCCACTAAAAAGGCATAGAAACAATGGTACACTCAATGGCACTGAAATATTACTTCTTCACACACACAGAAACAAGGGCTTCAAAATGATTGATTTGAGGCCTGGAGCAGGAAATGTACAAGATGAGCATAGAATATCTTGTCACACCAGATGGCAAAGAAGCTATCAAGGACCACTACAGTCAGATCAAAAGGACCCAAGAGCCAACTCGAAGAGGCTCCCATTGACCCAGATTGAACAATTTGAATTTCATTAGGATAATAACTGAAATGTGTTGAAACCCATCAGATAAGTCAAATCCATGAATTAATAACAACATTAAAACAAAAAAAATTAATCACTATCAGAAGATGTGTGGGCACCAACTTTTTACCTTGGAAACTGGGAAATAAAAGGAAAGATTTCAGAATTTTCATGTCCTTCCTACATGAGCCACATCACTGGGTAACCAGATAGTAGATGATAGAAAGTGAGTCTTTATAAAAAAGCCAAATTATTTGAAATTTTACTTATCAAACAGCCCAGATTCTTCAACAGATAAATTATAAAGAAATGTAAGGGAGAGAGAAGAAAAATATAAATTAAAAGAGATTAAAAGACATATCAAAATATTTTTTAAATACGTAGGGCTGAAGTATAGGGTTTATGGAAGCATATTTGGGTAAAAGATGAAAGGAAGGCATTAGTATAAAAGTCAGATTAACATTTCTTATGGTGGGAAGAAGGAGACAGTGGTCAGTATGGGGTCAGGGCAGGGCTTCTGGGGCAGTGGGCAAGGTTCTATTTCTTGCCCTAGTGTTTGCCTTATAATAATTCAGTAAGACAACATGCTTGATTTGTGTAGTATTCTGTACCTGTATTTGATTTAAAATAGTATGATTTAAAAAATGAGTGACATCTAACATAAAAGCCATGGGGGATTTATCCAATTAAAAAGAATGCTTTGTGAACTAAGTTATTATTCAGTGATGTAATATTTGCTGTCTTTGGCATGTGAAGATTTTTTATGTATTAAAAAAAAACTGAGTGAGATCCAGATATACTGAAATGGACCAATTTCCAAAAAAATATGGTCAAGTGAAATAAGCTAAAATAAAAGAGTGTGCATAATATGATCCATACATTTATGTGTCTGGGCAATATTTGTATGCGCATAGACTATTCCATGGAGGAGACTCAGGAACTGGGGAGCCAGGGACTGAAAAGCAGACTTACTTCCACTATATACCTTTGAAACTTTCACCATGTCCATGCTTATCATTCAAAACAGCACTTAACTATCTTTTTAAAAAGCTATTATTCCCAAAGAGTCTGAACAGCTCTTCCCTCTAATTTTATATCTGTCATCCACATCTTGGTCCCTGGTCATTGAGGAGGGTACACATGCTGACTGGTAGGTGGGCCAGTCAGGCTTTACATAAACTGCAGGGCTTTTCCTCAATTTAAACATTATCTCTTATCTGTATGTTTGTCAGCTGACAGTGTTTGAGTCTCACCTGTATTTGAATACCCTGTAAATACTGTGGTACATATCACCCTGTGTAGGGCACACAGAATAAGGACTGTTCTACCTCCTCTGCAGGACCACCCTCTACACACCCATGGCATCATTTCTTCTCTCTAATCAGCTTCTTTAAATGTTTTATTATTATTATTTATTTTTCAGAGAGAGAGAGAGTGAGTTGGGGAGGGGTAGAGAGAGTCAGACAAAGGATCCAAGGGGGCTCTGGGCTGACAGCAGAGAGCCCCAAGTGGGCTTGAACTCGCAAACCAGGAGATCATGACCTGAGCTGAAGTCCGTTTCTTAACCAACTGAGTCACCCAGAGTCCCCTCTAATCAGCTTCTTTAGAACAGACTGGATCTCACAGGGAATGAAAGCTTTTTTTTTCTTTTTCTTTTTCTTTTTCTTTTTTTTCTTTTTCTTTTTCTTTTTTCCTGGTGAAAGAGCTCTCTGTTGAGATGCTTGGCTGAGAGAAAGGAAAATATTCAGCTTAAATTCCACATGGAAATTCAGAATAAAATATTTGAAATGTTCTGAGTCAGTTATTCCTTTTGAATTTTTTTGTTATTGTTAGATATTATAATTCCTTGGGTGAGATGCATAATGACCTCAGGGATTTATAACATAATTACTCTGAAAGTAAACTGAGAATTACTTGACATAATACATTATGAATAAGAAGGTATCTACATAGAAACTAAACTGTCTTATAGTTTATTTCTTTCAAGAATTACTGTGGTATGTAACTCATGGGATTTTTTTTTCCTGGTTCACAGAGAATGTGCATTTTGAAGTTTTAAAAGATACTATCAAATTATCATAACCAAAGTTTGTACCAATTTATATTCTCACTAATAGTGTACACTGTGATCTATTTGCCCATTTCCTGAAACTCTAATACTGGATGTTACCTATCCTAAAAAATTCTTATGCCTTTTTCACAGGCAAAAAGACCTATCCCGTTGTCATTATCACACTTCTTTGATTACTAATATGACTGATTATCTTTTCATTCATTATTAGCCAGTGTTTCTTTGTTTTGTTTCTTCTTTTTTTCTTTCCACTCACACCTGTTAACCAGTTTCCTATTGAGTTCTTTGCATATTAGGGATACTGACCTTCCCCTCCCCCCTTATAAATGTTAAACATATCTTCTCTTCCTCTGTAGTCATCTTAATTTTGGATTAGAAATCTTACTACATAGAAATATTTAATTTTTAGGTTGCAATATGTGTCCTTCAATCAGAGTTTCAAATTAATTAGAACTTAGGACGGGCTTTTACTGTCTTTTTCCTTAGTGTTTGACAGGGTTTTTTTGTTCTTGTTTTCTTAAATCCAGCCCTGGCAGAGTGATAGCTACCACTGAGGCCCTGGGCAAGAACCTCTTTTACTCATATGCTTCTGTTACAATTTCTTCTCTCTGTTCTATTACCTAGTCCAATAGATTCACACTTAAATGAGAGTCAGAATCTCCCACAGGGCTTCTGAAAACCCCGATTGCTGGGGGCATGCCTCCAGAGTTTCCAGCTTAGCAGGTCTGGGATAGACCTATGAATTTGTATTTCTAACAAGTTCCCAGCTAGTGCTGATGTTGTTCCAGAACCAAACTTGGAGAACCACTACTCTGGAACATTGTTTTGATATGTCGATATCTCTGGAATCTATTCACTTGTCCCTATCTTCATTGGTTCCACCAGGAGCCAAGTCACATCATCTCTTTTCTGGGCATTTGCCAGAGCTTCTTCTCCCATAGCCATTATGACTCTCCTTCTATCCACAGTGCAGCCAGAGCAATTTCAAAATTGGATCATAGTATTCTCTTCCTTACGATTCTTTCCCTGTCGTCTCTGGACCATCTCGTGATACTCTCCACATCTTTCTGCACTTTCTGCTCTTTGGCACATTGGCCTTTGGTAGCTAGATAATACCATGCTCTTTCTTGTTCCAGAGACTTTGCACATGCTGTTATCTCTGCTTGGAATCCTCTTCTCTTACTCTTCACAGTGGCATTTGGTCATTTGGATGACCAAATGGAGATTCCAATTCCATTTTGAATTTATAATTTGAATTATCTTTATAGTTAGGCTGCTCTATAGATCATATCACATAGCTCTTAATGAACCCACATGACTGCCAACATTCATATGCCAAAATGACTTTGTGTTTTTGACTCATTAAGGACTCCTAGGAACACTGCAAGGAGCAATAAATCCTTTTCTCTAAGAAAAAATGGCCTTCAAAAAAGACATTTTCTAACAATGGTGATTAAAGTGTTGAGAATATGAAGTCTAAGAATCCATAGTTAGAATATGGAGTTTTAGATAACCATTTGTAAATTGAATGAGCTTGCCACATGCTTTATGTGTGTGTTGGGGCGGGGGGGAAGCATCATCAGCATTTTTACAACTTTATTTTGTTTTGCCATCAGGTAAATTAATGACTAATATTACTCAGCAGTGATATAGCATAGGGTTTGTTTTATTAGTAGAATATTTTAGTGGCTTTATAAAAATGTAAAAAGTTTCATGCCCACATTTAGAGACTTGCTAAGGGTCTGAAAGAGTCGTTTACAATTTCTAGTTGTAATTTTAACATTTTGGGAGTCAATTTTTTGCATGAGCATCATTTTTGGCACAAAACCAGAGATCTCTAAAGGTTTCAAGCTCTGTGCCTTGTGAACGTCAGAGGTCTAGACTGAACAGAACTCTTTTCCTTCTGTACTAGGGGAAATGGAGTGACATGTGATATAGTTAAAAGTGTGGGGAGCGAGAGACTAGGTGAGTGACACAGAATCAGTGGAGAATGGAAGGGGACCAAGTTATATCTTTTCCAAAGCTCAAGTTCACACTTATGAGCATGCAAAAAAGAAAGGGATTCCACCAGTTACCATGGCATAGTGACTGTTAATTCCTTAAGCACAAACTCTGGTGCCAGCTCTCAAGTCCACAAATTACTGTGTAAATAACATGTGCATCATGACCAGTGACCAATCACGGCGATTGGTCCCTATGCACCTCTTGCTCAGTTCATGCACTGACAGCAAAGTGTGCAGTCGCATTGCCTCCTTGTTTCTTGGTGATAAGGCCATGTGGCATTTTATAAAAATGGATAATCAAAAGGAAGAATTGGCCAATAGAAATGAAAGTGCATCAAAGAAATAAAAAGTGATAAAGATGGAAGTGAAATTTTAATTGGACATAAATGGCCTCATAGAAGAAAGAGCTGATTATGGAAATGTTAACACTGCCACCTTTGGAATGACTGCAGATGTGCAGCCAGATGAATTTACTGAAGGCAAAATTACAGACATAAATGAGGAAATAGTTGTGATAAAAATAAAAAATGAAGGTGTCCCAAAGGAAGTTAACACCAGCAAAAAACCACTTTGTGTTTTAAAAACTCTGAGATGTATTTTACAACATTTGAAAGAATAAGGAGAAAATGTTGGAAGTCACCCAACCTTAGAAAGGAGGAGACAATTCACCAAGGCATAGAAAAGTTAGTTGCTCCATATCATCAGTTCTAAATGAGAAAGAAATTACTGTTCAAAATATTCTTGATCAGTCTTAAAAAAACCCAGCACTTTAATTATCAATGTTTCTAGTGTTTTACATTATAGTGTACTAAGTGCTTAGTTTCACTACTTCTTTTCCTGTGTATTTGCAACTGACAGTAAGAGAATTTTAAATGTTTTGACAAATATTAGTAAATGTCATTGAAAAATCATATTTTTCCACTTATAATTAGAATTACTTTGCACTGTTTCAGGTTGTACAGTCATTTTTACTGTCCTACACTACCATGCAAAGTGAGGACTACGTGTACATGAATAATTAAATTTTAGATTATTCAATAACACCTCATGATACAACAGGAGTCAAAATAACACATGATTGTCATTAATTTTTACAGATGCTAATTTCTCTAAAAGGCCAAGAGAGAGAGAGAGAGAGAGAGAGAGAGAGAGAGAGAGAGATCTCCAGGCTGGGATGATAATGACAATGATGATGATGATGATGACGAAGATGATGGAAGTCCTGGGATGGGCTTTGGAATTTCCACTTTGGAAATTCCAGACAAGTGGAAAAGTGTGCAGAATAACATAGCAACCCATGCAATATTATTGTCATAGGAATAATATCAACAAGGTGAAGTGATTGGCTATGGAATTTGTTCTTCTTCAAGCAGCTTTCCTGACAAATCACTTGATGTCACTGTGTGTATCTGTAAAGACTAAAGGCGCAAAGAACAGAATAAGCAGAATATAGATATTCTAGTGGATAAAGTTGTTTCTTGGGAGTATGGGTTAACTAGTCTGAAGCCACTCTACATGTATACTGGAATTAAACAAGTAACTTAGGTAAATGGCAGAAGTTAGGTTTCTCACTGTAGGAGTAGGAGGTTACAGATAAGCAAGATAAGGAGGCTAGAAGGATCTATGTGGTAATGGATTGGAATTGGAGACCTCAGTATGAACTCATGTTTCTCTTAAATATAGTTATATATAGAAATATCTATAGATAGGAAATGTACTCAGGTTAGTGTACACACATGTATTTCCTTTCCCTGTCAGCTGAGAGGGACTCCCAGCAATGGCTCCCAGTGACAACAAGCACACCCACTCTTTAGATTTTGCTTTCTAATATTCTTCAGTAGAAGGAACCAGAGATCCTGGAGAATGGGTGAATCTAGGTCTCAAATTGGAAATATACCAATGAACCTGGAACATCTTGTAGTGCCATAAAGTAAGGAAGTGCTCAAAAAAAAATTCTCCAGTATAATGGAGATAAGTCAAAGGGACACAAGAGCCAACTGAAAGAATTCCCAAATGGCCAGAGCTGGAATTATTTGAGCAACAAAACCAAGTTATATATAATCCCAAACATAAATACCCACAAGTCCATATTTATATAAATGGTTGAATATATAAGTAAGTAAGTAGTGGAAAAGTTACAAATCTCTTAAGCAGAAGAATTCCAAGTAATTTATGTAGATAACTCTGCCTTTAAGGAAAGGGAGCACAACATTTACTCCCTATGTGTGGGCTGCATATAGTGATTTTCTTCCAAAGAGCATAGAATGGAAAGTGTGGGGAGTAATTTTACAGTATAAAAACATGACAAACATTCCCTGTGCCCAGATGATCAAGGTCAACATCAAGAGTGATAAGTCATGTTGATATAGGTATCCTTGATGTGATGTGCTGAGAATGTGTTTTACCTCTGTGGTCTATATTACCCCAGTCTAATCATGAGAGAAATATTTTTAAAAGTTCCAGTTGAGGAAAACTCTGCAAAATATCTGACCAATAATCTTCAGAATTTTCAAAGTCATTAAAAACAAAGAATGTCTGAGAAACTGTCACAACCAAGAGGAGTCTACAGAGACATGACAACTAATTGTTAATGTTGTGTACTGGAAAGAATCCTAGAACAGAAAAAGACATTAGGGAGAAAAACCAAGGAAATCTGAATGAAATAGTGACTCTAGTTAATGATAATGTATCAATATTGTCTCATTAATTGTGACAAATCTACCATAGTAACATAAGATGTTAATAATAAGGGAAACTGCATGTAGAGCATATCAAAACTCTTTACTACCTTTGTAATTATTCTGTAGTTCTATAGATACTCTAAAATATAAAAAATTCATTTTAACAAAGGTGATTCAGACAGTTTCCTTCTTGTACTTAAAGCTCTTCCAGTCATTTGCTTATTCAAAAAATTCAGACTGAGAGACTCTTAGGTTCCAGCCACTGTGTGTGGTACTGAGGATTTAATCATGAGTAGAAAAAAACATTGATTCCCATAATATGATAGGGAAGATTAGATATGTTTCACCTCTGAAGAAAAGGTTCAAGGTGGCAGGAAAGCCTGTAAAAGGGGGCTCGATGAGGTCTAGGACTCACGGGAGACTGCTCAGAGGTGGATGAGTAGGAGGGCATGTCACAGCGGAAGCCTATTGCATGCTAAGGCATCTGGGAAAGCCAGCATGGCTGGAGGGCAGCGAATGAAGGCGAAGGGTGGTAGGAGGTGAGGTTTTGGGGTTGACAGGGACCATCAGGGAGACTATAAGGCCTTGTTCAGAATTCTGGCTTGTTCTAAGAGTGATAGGAACCATGGTCAACTCCCAACTGCCCTTTCTCAATGATATGAGGTAGGATATATGGTCTGCTTTGCTCATGACTCTGTCTTCAACTTCTAACACAATGCCAGGAATGACAGCTTGATATCTTTTTTTTAAACTTTTTTTGGGTATATAATTATAGATTCACAAGAAGTTCCCCCCAAAAATGTACAAGAAAGTCCAGTGTACTCTTCACTCATTTTTCTTCAACATAACATGTTCCTTAACTATAGTACAATATTAAAATCAAGAAATTAACATTGATACAACCCAGAGAGCTTGTTCAGATATCCAGTTTTATATGTACTCATTTGTGTGTGTCCCCCCAGTTCTGTGCAATTTGATCACATGTGTAGACTCACTTGGCAACTACAATCAAGATACTGTCCCATTACCCCCAGGCTCTCTCAAACTACCCCTATATAGCCACACACTCTAACCCCCTTTCCTAACCTGGCAACCATTATTCTGTTCTCCATCTCTCTATATTTTATTTATGAATTACTTTTAGGAAGAAGGTTGACATGTTCAGAGTGACCTGAATTGTGAAAAGTGTTCCCTGCTGTTGTGTGGACTGGGTTGGAGGGGGGCAAGGACAAATATTAGTCCAGGGGAGAAATGATGGTGGAAGGGTAGTTACAGTTGAGCGATAAATCCAGATGCAGTGAAGCAGAACATGGAGGTGGACCTAAGAGGACCTAAGAAGCCAAGGCTGCTGGGTGGGTTGTCATAGGATACTGAAGTTACTCAGGATGATGGCATTGCTTGAATAGAGAAGCAAGCAGGAATGAACAGCAGGACACACAGAACAGAGATTACAAGGGGAGATTTGTGGCTGACACTAGCTTGTTAACCAGTATAGGGAGTAGGCAGGTGATAAAGGTGTGACAGTGTATTATAACCAAATGGTAGGAGCCTCTATGTTATAGCCAGAAAAACACAAGGAAAAAAATGGAGCAAAGTCTGGAGCAGCTCTAATAATGACAGATTTGGGTAGGAGAGAGGAGAGGGACCTCCCTCCCACAACCTAAATCTTTAGGACTTTTCATGACTCTGATTTGCCTGGTTTTGCCACAGGTGAGAGCTGTATATGAAAGATGAGACTTGGTCAGAACAGAGCTTCACCATCCCTGGGTTCAAGAGGCAGATGGAGGAGGAAGAGAGAGCAAGGGTGGCATACTGGCTTGCTGGGATCACTGAAACAAACTACCACAAACTGGTGGCTGAAAACAGACCTTTATTCTCTCATAGCTCTGGAGGCAAAATGTCCAAAACCAAAGTATCAGCAGGGCCATGCTTTCTCTGAAACTTGCAGGAGAGAATCCTTCCTTACCTCTCCTAGTTTCTGGTGTTTGCTAGGAATCCTTGGCATTGCTTGGCTTGTAGATGCATCTGTGTTTCTTCTCTTCCTATGAGAACATGAGTCATATTGGATTAGGGTCCACTCTAATGACTCCATCTTAACGCGACTACCTATGAAAATGCCCTATTTCAAAATAAGGCCACATTCACAGGTGTTGGGGGTTAGGACTTCAACTCATCTTTTTGGGAGACATGATTCAACCCATAACAGCTGAGATGGGGATCAGTGCTCTCCAAGTAATGTGGTCCAATTATGGATCAAGTAAGTCACTCCTCTTTTATAGGGAGGAGCAAGTGAACTGAACTGTGCATGCCACACTGCCCCTTGTGGGGCATGAAGATGAGGAATAAGTTTCCCTTAACAAAAGTCTTCAAAAATTGACTGAATTGAAAATTGACTTTAAAAGAAGATGGAGGGGTGCCTGGGTGGCGCAGTCGGTTAAGCGTCCGACTTCAGCCAGGTCACGATCTCACGGTCCGGGAGTTCGAGCCCCGCGTCGGGCTCTGGGCTGATGGCTCAGAGCCTGGAGCCTGTTTCCGATTCTGTGTCTCCCTCTCTCTCTGCCCCTCCCCCGTTCATGCTCTGTCTCTCTCTGTCTCAAAAATAAAATAAAACATTGAAAAAAAAATTTAAAAAAAAAAGAAGATGGAAAAACTAATTAGGCACTGATTTCAAGGAGTTAATTCTTTTAGAAGGATTGACTTGCCACAGCATCTTCTAGCAAAGACAGAATTTTCTGAAGTCTTTTGGTATGTTCCAGAATTTGTGAAAGGTTTAAAAAAAAAGGTATGTTTTCAGGAAGAAAGAGATGAGAAATTGTATTTAATAATGACTGAAGGGAGACTGGCAAAAGAGCTGACAGTAAGGTTTGAAGATTGAATTAATGTATAAGATTAATATAGAAAGTATTAATAGCTAATAATTTACAAAGCAGTTTGTTAAGCTTCTGAGGCAAAGCACATTATAGGTCCCCTGGGGCATTATTTGCATATTATCAAGAATTTATGTGAGAGCATTTATAAAGCACAGTCATTCTTACCATGTGTTTATGAATATTTGCATCCATTACAAACCTTTTGGTTGCATCTTTAAACATCCCATTATATCAATCATGCAATTTTTTTCTTCTTTCTTTCTTTCTTTCTTTCTTTCTTTCTTTCTTTCTTTCTTTCTTTCTTTCTTTCTTTCAAATTTATTTTTCCTGAAACTTGAAAGGCTCTGGAATGCTCTGAAAGCTTGTATCCATTCATGTGGAGCTATAGCTGTTCAAGAAATCTTTCCTTAAAAATGCAGGGAGGACCCTTTCACCTCCTAAGGACCCTTGGTCTTTCCCTTCTTCATGAATTATAATTAAACTAGACACTTCTTTCCCAACACAGAAGATTTCTCCCTTATCCAGGCTCATCTAGAAGGGGCATTAAAGATTTTAGGTCACTGGGATACCATTCACTAAGTTCTGTGCAGTAAATTATTCCAACCACCCTGAAACACTAATTTACTAAAGAGTAGCCTACTTTTTACTAAATTACAACTGTAATTTACTAAATTTTACCGAGGAAGTAATTTCCTTAATGGTACCCTAGTGGCCTGGACAAGCAATTACAGTTTCCTGTCTTATCTAACTTACTTTGAGGACACAGACTACTGGAAAAACTGTCAGGCGCCACAATTCTATGGATGTGCTTCATCAAAAACTCACTGGTCTGCACTGTACCCACCAGAGCTGAGATGAGGCTGAATTGGGAGGAGGACCTTGAAAGAGTCAGAGGAAAAAGCAAGAGAGCCTTGGCACACAGAGTTTGTCATACTGGTGGCTAGGGCTAAAGCCAGCCCACAGCATGGTATTTCCAAGTAGAAAATACCAAAAAGAAAAGCCCCAGGTCAGGGTACCTGGCCTTGATGGGGTGTCCTTGTGCAAGGCACAACCATACCCAGTTGCTCAGCTGCTAGTTCCATTTCTTATCCATAGGGCTAAGACAGAGCCTGGGGGCACCACAGAGAGAGATTTGGTGGAAAGGATGGTGGCATAGAATCCAGAAGAACTACATTCCTCATGGTTCTGCCTGTCACTAGTTCAAAGAGCCTTGATGAGAGAGGTTGGAAGACGGTGGTGGAGTAGGAGAACCCCAGGTTCATCTCATCCCACAAATACAACTAGATGACTATTAAATCATTCTATTATCCCAGAAATTGACCTGAAGACTGGCAGAACAAATGCCACAACTAAAGGGAGAGGAAAGACTATATCAAAGAAGATAGGAAGTGTGGAGACACAGTTTGGGAGAGAAATGGATCATAGTCTACACAGTGGGGAAAGAGCTGCGGTTGTGGAGAAGGGCAAGAAACAGAACAGCACACAGGAGAGCTCACAGGGAAAACAAATCTCCATAGCAATCGGCTTGGAAAGTGAGAGGGGCTGAATTTTGTGACTTCTAGTGACCAGAACAGCTTAAAGCCTTGAGTTTAAAGATCACCAGGGGGAATCCCAGCAAGATGGCGGCTTAGGAGGACGCTGGGCTCACCGCGCGTCCTGCTGATCACTTAGATTCCACCTATACCTGCCTAAATAACCCAGAAAACCGCCAGAGGATTAGCAGAACGGAGTCGCCGGAGCCAAACGCAGACGAGAGGCCCACGGAAGAGGGTAGGAAGGGCGGCGAGGCGGTGCGCGCTCCACGGACTGGCGGGAGGGAGCCGGGGCGGAGGGGCGGCTTGCCGGCCAAGCAGAGCCCCCGAGTCTGGCTTGCAAAAGCGGAGGGGCCTGAAGGACTGTGTTCCCACAACAAGCGCGACCTAGCGTCTGGGAGGTCATAAGTTAACAGCTCTGCTCGGAAAGCGGGAAGGCTGGAGGACAAAGGGAGGGAGAGCTGCTGAGCCCCCAGACAACAGAGCTCAGTTTGGTGGGGAAAAAAGGCGCTCGCCAGTGCCATCTCCCCCGCCCATCCCCCAGCCAAAATCCCAAAGAGAACCAGTTCCTGCCAGGGAACTTGCTCGCTCCGCGCAAACATCCAACTCTGTGCTTCTGCGGAGCCAAACCTCCGGCAGCGGATCTGACTCCCTCCCGCTGCCACAGGGCCCCTCCTGAAGTGGATCACCTAAGGAGAAGTGATCTAAGCCTGCCCCTCCTGCCCCCGTGCACCTTGCCTACCCACCCCAGCTAATACGCCAGATCCCCAGCATCACAAGCCTGGCAGTGTGCAAGTAGCCCAGACGGGCCACACCACCCCACAGTGAATCCCGCCCCTAGGAGAGGGGAAGAGAAGGCACACACCAGTCTGACTGTGGCCCCAGCGGTGGGCTGGGGGCAGACATCAGGTCTGACTGCGTCCCCGCCCACCAACTCCAGTTATACACCACAGCACAGGGGAAGTGCCCTGCAGGTCCTCACCACACCAGGGACTATCCAAAATGACCAAGCGGAAGAATTCCCCTCAGAAGAATCTCCAGGAAATAACAACAGCTAATGAGCTGATCAAAAAGGATTTAAATAATATAACAGAAAGTGAATTTAGAATAATAGTCATAAAATTAATCGCTGGGCTTGAAAACAGTATACAGGACAGCAGAGAATCTCTTGCTACAGAGATCAAGGGACTAAGGAACAGTCACGAGGAGCTGAAAAACGCTTTAAACGAAATGCATAACAAAATGGAAACCACCACAGCTCGGCTTGAAGAGGCAGAAGAGAGAATAGGTGAACTAGAAGATAAAGTTATGGAAAAAGAGGAAGCTGAGAAAAAGAGAGATAAAAAAATCCAGGAGTATGAGGGGAAAATGAGAGAACTAAGTGATACACTAAAAAGAAATAATATACGCATAATTGGTATCCCAGAGGAGGAAGAGAGAGGGAAAGGTGCTGAAGGGGTACTTGAAGAAATCATAGCTGAGAACTTCCCTGAACTGGGGAAGGAAAAAGGCATTGAAATCCAAGAGGCACAGAGAACTCCCTTCAGACGTAACTTGAATCGATCTTCTGCACGACATATCATAGTGAAACTGGCAAAATACAAGGATAAAGAGAAAATTCTGAAAGCAGCAAGGGGTAAACGTGCCCTCACATATAAAGGGAGATCTATAAGACTCGTGACTGATCTCTCTTTTGAAACTTGGTAGGCCAGAAAGAATTGGCACGAGATTTTCAGGGTGCTAGACAGAAAAAATATGCAGCCGAGAATCCTTTATCCAGCAAGTCTGTCATTTAGAATAGAAGGAGAGATAAAGGTCTTCCCAAACAAACAAAAACTGAAGGAATTTGTCACCACTAAACCAGCCCTACAAGAGATCCTAAGGGGGACCCTGTGAGACAAAGTCCCAGAGACATCACTACAAGCATAAAACATACAGACATCACAATGACTCTAAACGCGTATCTTTCTATAATAACACTGAATGTAAATGGATTAAATGCGCCAACCAAAAGACATAGGGTATCAGAATGGATAAAAAAACAAGACCCATCTATTTGCTGTCTACAAGAGACTCATTTTAGACCTGAGGACACCTTTAGATTGAGAGTGAGGGGATGGAGAACTATTTATCATGCGACTGGAAACTAAAGATCACCAGGGTTGGCTAGGATAGAGCCCAGAAGACATTGTGCTTCTCTTGCAGAGAAGGCAGGCAAACAACCTGTGCACATACAATGTGGAAATAACAACCTGAAGAGCACCTGGGGGACATAGTGGAGAGGTAATTTAGAGTGTCCCAGAGAAACAGCATTCACAGAAAGACCTCCAAGAACCAAGGAACTGGCTAGTGCCATTTCCCTCCCCTGCCTCTCAGCACAAGCACCAGGCCTCCTGTGGGAACCAATGTAGTGCTGACACTGGTTATCTAACTTGCTTACACCAAGCCCCACCCTACCATGCTCTGGAGGATCTGCCCCTCCCAGTCACACTTGCATCAGTCCCAGCATGGTGGGCCCCTCCTTAAGAAGACTGGCCCAAATCCCCATTCACACTGCATCTCCCTATTCAGAAGTTTTGCAGAACCTCCATTCTGGCAGCAGTGGCAACAGGTCTCATTTCACAAGTAGACCAGAGCATACCTAGTTAAAATGCACCACATTCAGCACAGGGAGGAAACATTGCCCACAACAGGCAAATAGAGCCTCTGAAGATGACTGGTCTGAAGGATAAAACGGCCAGAGCAAAACAGCAGCGAATATGCAGCACACATTGGAGACATTCATGGAAGTGTCAGGCCCTGGGGAACAGGGGACACCAAGTGGCAGGGCATTACAGGATCTATTCTTCATAAGGTCATTACCCTCAAGAACAGAGACAGAGTTGACTTCCCTAACACACAGCAACAGGTACAGAGACTTAGGCAGAATGAGAAGACAGAGAAATTTATCCTAAATGAAAGAAGAGGACAAGGCCACGGCCAGAGATCTAAGCAAAAAAAAAAATATAAGTAACATGCCTGATGGAGTATTTAAAGCAATGATCATAAAGATACTCACTGGACTAAAGAGTGGGAGACATGAGTGAGATCCTTAACACTGAGCTAAGGAATGACATAGCAAAGACAAAGGACTCAATAAAGGAAATGAGAAACATGCTGGATGAAATGAACAGCAGGCTGGAAGAAGCAAAGGAATGAATAAATGACCTAGAAGACAGAAGAATTAAGAGTAATGAAGCTGAACAAAAGAAAAAGAAGTATTATACAACATGAAAATAAAGTTAGGGAACTCAGTGATCCATCAAACATAGTAACATCCATATTATAGAGTCCCAGAAGAAGAAGAGAGAGAAAAGAGGGCAGAAAATTTATTTGAAGAAATAATAGCTGAAAATTTCCCTAATCCGAGGAAGTTAACAGATATCCAGATCCAGAAGGCACAGAGAACCCCCAATAAAATCAACAAAAGCAGATCCACACCAAGATGTATTGTAATTGAATTGGCAAAATACAATGATGAAGAAAAAAATTTTAAAGCAGCAAGACAAAAGAAGACAATAACATATAAAGGAACTCCCATAAGGTTAGCAGGGGATTTTTCAACAGAAACTTTGTAAGCCAGAAGGGAGTGCCATGATATATTCAAAGTGCTGAATGGGAAAAATCTGCAGCCAAGAATACCCTATCCAGGAAGGCTATCATTCATAACAGAAGGAGAGATAAATAGTTTCCCAGACAAACAAAAACTAAAGGAATTAATGACCACTAAACCATCCCTGCAAGAAATATTAAAGAGGACTCTTTGAGTAGAAAGGAGAAACCAAAAGTGACAGTATAAAGGTAGGAAACACTAGAAATGAATATTTCTATAAAAAAATCAGTCCGAGATCTCACAAAATAAAAAAGATGTAAAATATGTCAACATGTACCTAAAGTAAGGAAAAAGAGGAGTAAAGAATGGGTTCAAACTTAAACAACCATCAACTAAATATAGACTCCTATATGCAGAAGATGTTATACCCAAACTTAATGGTAACCAGAATCAAACAACATTAATAAATATGCAAAGAATAAAGAGAAAGAAATCCAAATACATCACTAAAGAAAATCAGCAAACCATGAAAGAGAGAAAAACAAGAAAGGATCAGAGAAAATCTTCAGAAACAACCACAAAATAATTAAACAGCAATAAGTACATATCTTTCAGTAATTACTTTGAATGTAAATGGACTGAATGCTCCAATCAAAAGACATAGGGTGACAGAAGGGGGAAAACACAAGATTCTTCTATATGCTGTCTACAAGAGATCTATTTTTAGACCAAAAACACCTGCAGATTGTAAGTGAGGGGATGGAGAGGTGCCTGGGTGGCTCAGTCGGTTAAGTATCTGACTCTTGGTTTCAGCTCAGGTCATGATCTCCTGGTTCATGAGTTCAAGCCCTGCATCAGTCTCTGCACTGACAGTGCAGAGCCTGCTTGGGATTCTCTCTCTCTCCCTCTCTTTGCCCTTCCCTTGCTCATGGTCTCTCTCTTTCTCTCACAATAAATAAATAAACTTAAAAATAAAAGAAAGTGAGGGGATGGAGAAACATCTGTCATGCAAATGGATGCCAAAAGAAAGTTGAAGTAACAATACTTATATCAGACTTCATTATTTTTTTTCAACATTTATTTATTTTTGGGACAGCGAGAGACAGAGCATGAACGGGGGAGGGGCAGAGAGAGAGGGAGACACAGAATCGGAAACAGGCTCCAGGCTCTGAGCCATCAGCCCAGAGCCTGACGCGGGGCTCGAACTCACGGACCGCGAGATCGTGACCTGGCTGAAGTCCGACGCTTAACCGACTGCGCCACCCAGGCGCCCCATGGACTTTAAAGCAAAGATCATAACAAGAGACAAAGAAGGACACTAGATAATAAAGAGGACAATTCAACAAGAAGATAAAATAATTGTGAATATTTATGCACCTAACACCCAAATACATAAAACATTTAATAACAAACATAAAAGAATTAATTGATAATAATACAATAATAGTCGGGGACTTTAATACATCACTTACATCAATGGACAGATCATCTAAACAGAAAATCAACAAGGAAACCATGGCTTTGAATGACACACTGGACCAGATGGATTTAACAGTTATATTTAGAACATTCCATCCTAAAAC
Organism: Felis catus; assembly: GCF_018350175.1. Classification (NCBI taxonomy): domain Eukaryota; kingdom Metazoa; phylum Chordata; class Mammalia; order Carnivora; family Felidae; genus Felis; species Felis catus. The sequence continues at coordinate 20,464,691 of NC_058373.1, forward strand.
AGCAGAATACACATTTTTTTTCAAGTGCACATGGGACATTCTACAGAACAGATCACATCAAAACAAATTCAAGAAGATAGAAGTCATATTATGCATCTCTTCTGATCACAACACTATGAAACTAGATGTCAACCATAAGAAAAAACCTTGAAAGACCACAAATACATGGAGGATAAATAACATTCACCTAAACAATGAGTGGATAAACCAGGAAATAAAAGAAGAATAAAGGGGCGCCTGGGTGGCTCAGTAGGTTAAGCGTCTGACTTTGGCTTAGGTCATGATCTCATGGTTCGTGGGTTCCAGCCCCTCATGGGACTCTGTGCTGACAGCTCAGAGCCTGGAGCCTGCTTCAGATTCTGTGTCTCCCTCTCTCTCTGCCCCTGCCTCATATGCACTCTGTCTCTCTTTCTTTCTCAAAAATAAATAAATGTTAAAAAAAAAAGAATTAAAAAGTACATGGAAACTAATAAAAATGAAAATACCAATTGGATGCAGCAAAAATGGTCATAAGAGGGAAGTATACAGCAAAACTTGGCTGACATTAAGAAGCAAGATAACCTCAAGTAAACAATCTAACCTTACATCTAAAGGAGCTAGGAAAAGAACAACAAGGAAAACCTAAATCCAGCAGAAGGAAAGAAATAATAAAGATTAGAGCAGAAATAAATGATATAAAAACTAAAAATACAATAGAACAGTTCAATGAAACCAAGAGCTGGTTCTCTGACAAATCAATAAAATTGATAAACTTCTAGCCAGATTTATCAAGAAAATAAGAGAAAGGATTCAAAAATAAAACTACAAATGAGAGAGAAGAAATAACCACCAACACCACAGAAATACAATTATAAGAAAACATTATTAAAAACCATATCCCAATAAATTGGACAACTTAGAAGAAAGAGTTAAATTCCTAAAAACATATGTTACTAAAACTGAAACAGGAAGAAATAGAAAATTTGTATACACCAATAACCAGCAAATAAACTGAATCAGTAATAAAAAAAATCTCCCAATAAACAAAAGTCCAGGACCAGATGGCTTCACAGATGAATTCTATCAAACGTTTAAAGAAGAGTTAATAGCTATTCTTCTCAAACTACTCTAAAGAATAGAAGAAGGAAAACTTCCAAATTCATTCTATGAGGCCAGCATTACCCTGATACCAAAACCAGATAAAGACACCACTAAAAAAGAGAACTACAGGCCAATATCTCTGATGAATATAAATATAAAAACCCTCAAAAAATATTAGGAAACCAAATCCAACAATACATGAAAAAAAATCATTCACCATAATCAAGTGGGATTTATTCCTGTGTTGCTAGGGTCATTCAGTATTTATACATCAATCAATATGATGCACCACATGGAACCATATGATCCTTTCAATAGATGTTGAAAAAGCATTTGACAAAGTACAACATCCATTCATGATAAAAGCCCTCAACAAAGTAGGTTTAGAGGGAACATAACTCAATATAATAAAGGCCATATATGAAAAATCCACAGCTAACATCATTCTTAATGGGAAAAAACTGAAAGCTTTTCCTCTAAGGTCAGGAACAAGACAAAGATGTCCACTCTTACCACTTTTATTCAACAAAGTACTGGAAAAGTACTGGAAGTCTTAGCCACAGCAATCAGATAACAACAACAACAACAGCAAATAAAAGGTATCCAAATTGGTAAGGAAGAAGTCAAACTTTCACTATTTTCAGATGACATCATACTATAACCCAAAACTTCACCAAAACACTGCTAGAACTGATAAATGAATTCAGTAAAGTTTCAGGATACAAAATCAATGTACAGAAATGTGTTGCATTTCTATATACCAATAATGAAGCAGCAGAATGAGAAATTAAGAAAACAATTACATTTACATTTGTATCAAAAATAACGAGATACCTAGGAATAAACTTAACCAAAGAGGTAAAAGACCTGTACTCTGAAAACTATAAAACGCTGATGGGACAAATTGAACAAAGTAATGCAAAGACATTCCATGCTCATGGATTGGAAGAACTGTTAAAATGTCTACACTACCCACAGCATTCTATTGATTTGATGCAATCCCTATCAAAATACCACCAGCATTTTCCATTAAAATTTTTTTAATGCTTATTTATTTTTGAGAGAGAGAGAGAGAGAGAGAGAGAGAGAGAGAGAGAGAGAGAGAGGGCATGAATGGGGAGGGGCAGAGAGAGAGAGAGGGAGACACAGAATCTGAAGCAGGCTCTGAGCTGTCAGCACAGAGCTTGACTTGGGGCTCAAACTCATGAACCCTGAGATTATGACCTGAGCCAAACTTGGACGCTTAACTGACTGAGACACCCAGGTGCCCCAACACCAGCATTTTTCACAGAGCTAGAACAAACAATCTTAAAATTTGTATGGAACCACAAAAGGCCCTGAATAGACAAAGCAATCTTGAAAAAGAAAAGCAAAGCTGGAGTCATCACAATTCCAGACTCCAAATTATACTACAAAACTGTAGTAATCAAAACAGTATAGTACTGGCACAATAGACACATAGACACATAGATCAATAGAACAGAATATAAAGTCCAGAAATAATTCCAAAAATATATGGCCAATTTATCTTTGACAAAGCAGGAAGGAATATCCAATGGGGCAAAGACAGTGTGTTCAACAAAAGGTATTGGGAAAACTGGACAGCAACATGCAAAAGAATGAAACTGGACTATTTTCTTAAGAAAATATACAAAAATAAGTTAAAATTGATGAAAGCCCTAAATGTGATACCTGAAACCATAAAAATCCTAGAAGGAAACACAGGAAGTAACTTTTTTTACATCAGCCATAGCAACTTCTTCCAAGATGTCTCCAGAGCAAGGGAAACAAAAGCAAAAATAAACTATCGGGGCTACATCAAAATAAAAAGGCTTCTACACAGCAAAGGAAATAATAATAAAAAACTAAAAGGCAATCTACAGAATGGGAGAAGATGTTAGCAAATGACATATCTGATAAAGGCTTAGTATCCAAAATATATAAATAATTTATAAAACTCAACACCCAGGAAATAAATAATCCAATTAAAAATGGGCAGAAGACATGAACAGACATTTCTCCAAAGAAGACATACAGATGGCCAACAGAAACATGAAAAGATGTTTATTATCACTCACCATCAGGGAAATGCAAATCAAAACTACAATGAGAAATCACCTCATGCCTGTCAGAATGGCTAAAATCAACAACACAAGAAACAACAAGTGTTGTCAAGGATATGGAGAAAAAGGAATACTCGTGCACTTGTTGGGAATGTAAACTGGTGTAGTCACTCTAGAAAACAGTATGGACTTTCCTTAAAAAGTTAAAAATGGAACTATCCTATGATCCAGCAATTGCACATTGGGTATTTACCCAAAGAATACAAAACCACGAATTGACAGTGACACAAGCAACCCTATGTTTATAGCAGTATTATCTACAGTAGCCAAAATATGGAAGCATCCCAAGTGTCCATCAGTTGATGAATGGACTAAGAAGATGTGATATGTGTGTGTGTATATATATATATATATATATATATATATACACACACACATATATATATAAATATATATAATATATATGTATATTATATACATATGTATATTATATATACATGTATATATATGCATTATATACATGTATATATAATACACATATATATATTTTATATATATATATATATATATTCCCCACAACGGAATATTATTCAGCCATAAAAAGAAGGAAATCTTGTCATTTGCAATGATGTGCAATGATGTGCAGCTAGAGAGTATTATGCTAAGTGAAATAACTCAGAGAGAGACAAATATAGGATTTCACCCATATGTGGAACTTAAACAAAACAAATGAGCAAAGGTATCAGAGAGAGAGAGAAATCAATAAACAGTCTTGGGGCACTTGAGTGGCTCAGTCAGTTGAATGTCCGACTCTTTATTTTGCCTCAGGTCATGATCTCATGGTTTGTGAGATTGAGTCCCATGCCTGACTCTGTGCTGATAGCACAAAGGCTGCTTGGGATTCTCTCTCCCTCTCTCTCTGTCCCTCCCATCTCGTGCGTGTGTGTGTGTAGGCTCTTGCTCTCTCTCAATATAAATAAATGAACTTAAAAAAAAAAAAAGAAAGAGACTCTTAACTATAAAGAACAAACTGATGGTTACCAGAGGGGAGGTGGGTGGGGAAATGGGTGAAATAGTTGATGAGGATTAAGCAGAGCACTTGTGATGAGCATTGGGTGTTGTATGGAATTGTTGAATCACTATATTATACACCTGAAACTAATATAACACTATATGTTAACTAACTGGAATTAAAATAAAAACTTAAAAATGAGAATTAGGACAGATACATTTCTGTTGTTGTTTTGTTGTTTTTTTCAAAACCTGTAAGATGAACTCTTACACAGAGCACCAAGAAATAAATTGGATGATGTAGAACTGCTCAGAAGGAAATAGCAATTGGGGTCAGAGTCTTGTGCTTCTCTTCTTCCTGGCCCTGAGGCAGCTGTTGAAGTTGGGCATGGAACCCTGGAGCTCCTTAGAAGGGACACAACATGCCACTCAGGTCAGATGGCTCCAAGACCCCCCCCCCCCCTTGAGGCCTTCATGTTCCAAGACTACCTCTCTAATCCTTGGCTTACTAGTGGCTCTGCCACAAGGCCATCCACAGGGTACTTGAGCTCTTTTGGTCATTACTTTGCATTTGATGGGGCAGAGTCCTGATGCAACCCATTATAGGGTCTAGATGATGACAGAGAGAAAGAAATTCATTGCAAGTGAGCTGTATAGGAGTAATGAAGACACAATAGAGTTGTAGAGTCCACAAGTTGCTTTTCTATTTATCACCTCACCAAAGCCTTATAACACCTTGTGGATAACCCCCGCTTTCCAGATGAGGCAACAGATGCAGAAATATCAAGTGGCCGGCCCCTGATCACATAGCTAGGAAGAGTCGCTGGTTGAGCCAGGTGTTTTTATTCCAAGCCTGCTGTTTTTTCCATTCTCTGCATCACAGCTGCCTGTTTTGAGTAATCTGCTGCAGATTAGGTCTGGGAGGAATAAAGAGTTGTCATCCAAATAGCTATAAATCCACAATGGGGCAGACAGTCTACACTAGCATCTTAAAAGCTGCAGTGGTAGCAGAGAGAAAGCTGAATGAGGTGTTCATTGCCACAGTTTCCTTTCATTATATAAAGGGTTTGCTTGTCAAGCACCATCTGGAAGATGATATGCAGCCACTTACCCAAGATGAATGAAGATGCACAGAGGCATATTCCAGGAGAACAGGACATACATCTTTGTTCTGTGATGTCAGATGCAAAATTGAGTTGTTTAAAAACTTACTCTCAAATACAGGCACAGAAGTCATGGTATAGAAAAGGCATGATGAACTTGGACAAACCAAGAATGTGAGCTTTTCATCTGAAATTGTAAATAAACATGCTTTTGGGGTGAGATTATAAAAATCTTTTCACGGTGTGGTAAAACAGATATAGAAATCCACGCACATCAAGTGCAGAGCTAGATAAATTATTTTAAGGAGAGTCGTCTTGCAACCATTCCTCCAGGTTGAGAAATTAAACTGCCAGCTATCTCAGACTTCCCTCCATATACCCTATACCAGTGACAACCCCTTCCTTCTCCTCCAAGCAACCGTTATCTGGCTTACAGTAATCATTTTCTTTCATTTCTTTATAGTTTTATCACTCAAGTATCTAACCCTAGACACTATAGTTCATTCTTGCCCATTTTAAAAAATGTAATGTGTCTGTCTTTTAATCTTTAGGTTTCCTCTCCATCTTTTTCTTTTCCCTACAATTTATCTATTGACGAACCCAGGCTGTCCGAGAGTCCAGATTTCGCTGAGTGCGTTCTCACGGTGCAGTTCAACCATATTACCCTGTGTTCTGGGTTTCCTGCAAATTGGCAGTTGGATCCAGAGACTGGATTGGAGTCAGGCTCAACCCTTTCTCAGGATATAATTGATGTGTTCTTTCATCAGGAGGCACATTGTGTCTGTTTTTCACTGTTTGCGGGTCAGGAGCTGTTGGTGCTCACTGCCTATATCTAGTCATTATGAGTAGCAAAATGGTGATATTTTAATTCAATATTTCTTTTTCAGCTACTGGTTGTAATATTATTGTAAAATGACACATCTCATCTACTATCTGGTTGCCTAATAGGATACTTCATATAGGAAAGTCAGGACAAATGCTTAATTATTTTCTTGTTATTTTCTAGTTTTTAAGATAATGAGTTGTTTCCCTATCATTGTTAACAACCAATGAGTTATTTTAAAAATACCATTATGAACTTGTGAATTTAAAACATATTGGATAGTTTTAAAAGCATTTCAGTGAGTATCCTTATTGACACTCAAACTTCCCCATATTTAGCAAGTAGGAATATCTAAAATTGACTCCTCAATCCTTTTGACATCACCCTAGTAGTCTTTCATAGCATTTTTGCTATCTGATATGATCTCAAGCCTGGAATCAGCCATTTCTTGCATTGAAAAATGGGATTTCAAGACAATAATTAGGGCCCGAGGGATGTTTATTGTTCGGGGTTGATTGTTGTTTCTAGAATTTTTACTGGACAGAGTTAAGAAATGCACACACACACACACAACTATACAGATAAACAAGATATCTCATGAATTCATACTGCTCTTTCCCATTCAGATTCAGGACTATAGGAGTTTTATGTAACTTAGCCTATATTCTATCTCTGACTTCTTTCCTCTAGGAAAAGACACAAGGGATGGTATAATTAGAATAACTCATAATTCCTCATTTGCTTAATCCAGAATTATGCAGCAAGAAGTCTCATAATAATTATGTGAATACTATCACAACCAATTAATTACTGAGAGAAGTTAAAGTTTTTGCATTTGTTCCCCCCATTCAACCCCAACTTAAAAAAATAGCTGCATTATATCTACATTGTCATGGCATGTCTTAGTTTGTTTAGGTTGCTATAGCAATATCACAGACTAGGTGGCTTATAAACAACAGAAATTTATTTCTTCCAGTTCTGGAAATCCAAGATCAAGACACCAGGAGATTTAATGCCTGGTGAGGGCTTGCTACCTAGTTCATAGATGGCCATCTGCTTGCTGTGTCCTCACATGGCCAAGGGGCAAGGGAGCTCTCTGGGGTCTGTTTTATAGCAGGCCTATGAGGACAGAGGCCTCCCAAAGGCCTCATCTCTAGATATCATCACAGTAGGGATTAGGTTTCAGCAATATGACTTTTGGAGGGACACAAACATTCAGTCTATAACAGAGCACAAAACCAGTACATACTGTACTCTTTTAACACTCATTTGGTCTTTTGAAATATAACAGCTTGTTTGAATATAATTCATATAACCACAAAATTTACCCTGTTAAAGTATGCAATTCAGTAATTTTTAGTGTGTTTACAGAGGTGTGCAACCACCACTACCTAAGTTTAGTACCTTTTCTTCATCTGACAAAGAAATCTGTACCCATTAGCAGAAACTCCCATTTCTCCTTTCCCTAGCCCCTGGCAACCACTAAGCCATTTCCTGTCTGTATAGATTTGCCTCTTCTGGACATTTCATATCAATGGAATGATACAATATATGATAACTTTTATGATTGGCTTGTTTCACATAGCATGTTTTCAAAGTTCATCTCTACTCTATCACTTATCAGCACTATATTCCTTCTTATGCCTGAAAATGATTTCATTGTATGGATATACCATATTTTGCTTGTCCAGTCATCAGTTGGCGATTTTTAGGTTGTTACCATTTTTTGGTTACTGTGAATAACAACACCGTTATCAATGTTCATGTACAAGTTTTTATGTAAAAAATATGTTTTCAGTTTCTCTTGGGTATATACATATGAATGGAATTGCTGAGATATATGGTAACTTCAAGTTGAACATGTTGAACAACTGGCAAGTGTTTTTTCTAGAGTGGCTGTACCATTTAAATTTCCACCTGCATAGATGACATTTCCATTTTCTCCATATCCTTGCCAAGAGTTGTTATTGTCTGCCAGTTTGGTAAAACCTTTTTAGTGGCTATAAACTGGTTTCTCATTGTGGTTTTGATTTGCATTTCTCTAACTACTAATGATATTGAACATCTTTTTATACATTTATTGGCCATTTCTCTATGTTCTTTGGAGATATGTCAGTTCAGATCCTTTGCTCATTTTTTTAATTGGATTGTTTTGTTATTGTTGAGGTGCAGGAGTTTTAAAAACATACATGTGTTCTGGATTCTAGATTCTATCAGATACATGATTTATAAATACATTTCCTCTTTCTGTAGATTGTCTTTTCATTTTCTTGATCTGTCTTTGGAACAATTTGTAATTTTGATAAAGTCCAACATGTCTATTCTTTCTTTGGTGCTTGTGCTTTATTTTTATTTTTTTAACGTTTATTTTTGAGAGACAGGGAGAGACAGATCACCAACAGGGGAGGGGCAGAGAGAGGGAGACACAGAATCTGAAGCAGACTCCAGGTTCTGAGCTGTCAGCACAGGGCCCAATGCCAGGCTCAAACCCATGAACCCTGAGATCATGACTTGAGACGAAGCTGGATGCTCAACTGACTGAGCCACCTATTGCCTCATTCAAGGTCATGTAGATGTATAGCTATGTTTTCTTCAAAGTGTTTCAGTTTTAGTTCTTATATTTAGGCTTTTGATGTATTTTTTTCATAGCTAAAGAACTTTATTTTTCATTTTTACTTTTTAACATAGTGTTATATTAGTTTCAGGTGTACAATATAGTGATTCAACAATTCCATATATTACTTATTACTCAGTGCTCATCAAGATAAGTGCCCTCCTTAATACCCTTCACCTGTTTCACACACACCCCCCACCTCCCCTCTGGTAACCATCTGTTCTGTATAGTTAAGAGTCTGTTTCTTGGTTTGTCTCTTTTAAAAAAAATTTTTTTTAATGTTTTTATTTATTTCTGAGACAGAGGGAGACAGAGCATGAGCGGGGGAGGGGCATAGAGAGAGGGAGACACAGAATCAGAAGTAGGCTCCAGGCTCTGAGCTGTCAGCACAGAGCCCGACACGAGGCTCAAACTCACAGACTGCGAGATCATGACCTGAGCTGAAGTCGGTCACTCAACCAACTGAGCCACCCAGGTGCCCCAGGTTTGTCTCTTTTTTTCTCTTTGTTTTTTGTCTTAAGTCCCGTATAAGAGTGAGTGAAATCATATGGTATTTGTCTTTCTCTGACTGATTTTTCTTAGCATTATACTCTCTAGCTCCATCTGCTGTAAATGGTAAGATTTCATTCCTTTTTATGGCTGAGTAATATTCCATTATATAATATATATATATATATATATATATATATATATATATATATATATATATTATACCACTTCCCCTTTATCCATTTATCTATCGATGGACACTTGGGTTGCTTCCGTAATTTGGCTATTGTAAATAATGAAATAATGCTTCAATAGATATAGGAGTGCAGGTAATACCCATTAGTGTGATGACTGAGCCATAGGGTAGATCTATTTTTCATTTTTTGAGGAACTTCTATACTGTTTTCCACAAGTATTGGCAAAGTGTGGGGAAAAAAGGAACCCTCATGCACTGTTGGTGGGAACGCAAAGTGCCTCTTTAATGCATTTCTGAGTTAAGTTTTATATATGGTATGAGATAACGGTTCTCATTTAGTCTTAGTTCTAAAAGGAACTATGTATTTAATGTGTTCCACCTGTATTTATATTAATGTCTCTCCAGTTATTTTGGTTGTTTGAAGTTCACGAATTAATAAGATTCTTCAGAAGGGGTTCATGGAAATGCTATTCTCCAAGTTCTTGCAGTTCTTAAACTGATGACAGTTTATTTGTTACCTTTATACTTGAATTCAGTTTTACTAGATATGAAATCCTTGGGTGACATTTTCTTTTTTTTTTTGGTCATCTTAAAAATATTTCGGGAAGTGGAGCTGGGTGCCAGGAGTAGCGGGCATGGTGGGACCAGGACCGAGCAGGGCCAGATGGACCCCAGACGGCAACGGAATCACTCTAGATGCCTGGGAATCCTCATTGGATCACTGTGTTTCATATAGAGACCTGTGAGCAGTCTTTCACCTTCATCCAGGAGGAAGTCACCATTGTGTTCTCTCCTCTTGGGCCGCCAGGGTGAGCAAGGAAGGGGAGGGGATTCTCCCTTTGGGTCTGTGGAGATCAGGACAGTAATTTTCTGGGAAGATATTTTGTTGTTTAAAAAGTAAAGTCAGAAGGAGGAGCCAAGATGGCAGAACAGCATGGAAAATTTTTTTGGGTCTTGTGTCCATGAAATATGCCAGATCAACACTAAACTATCTTGCACACCTAGAAAACTAATTTGAGGATTAACACAACAATCTGCACAACCTGAACCACAGAACTCAGCAGGTACACAGCATGGAGAGGTGAACTAGGGGAGAGAGAAGCCACAGAGGGTGGGGAGCTGTTTTTCATGTGCTGAAAGAGGACGGAGATGGGGGAGGAACAATATGGGAAAAGGCCCCCCCCACACACACACACACAAAGCAGCTGGAGAGATAAAGTGGAAAAGTGGAAACAGCTGCAGGGACTGAACTAAAAAGGGAGATAGGAGAAAGGAGAGGGTTTAAATTCCATGAAGACTCTATAAACAGGGGGAGTGCAGAGTCTGAAACTCTGCAGATTGATACCTGGCAGTGCTCTGGTGAGAAGGGCAAATCCCCAGGAGCAGAGTGAAGTCCAGGGCTCTTCGGGTTACACAGGGAGAGGCGGTTCTCCTGCTGGGAGGACATCTGGTAGAGGCTGTGTGGCTCCCCCATCAGCAGAGGTCCCAGTGGCCTCTGGAAGACAACCACCGCTGATGCTGGGACAAGGTCGTGGGGACAAAGCCTGGTGCTGGATGCATGTTGTGATTTGTCATAATCCCTGAAGCGCTGCTGCTACACGATCTTGTGAACTTTTTCTGGGGTGGACTGGCACCCAGCCGCAATTTCTGGGCATTGGCAGCAGCACAGTCCTATGAACGTTCCTGCGTGGGGCTGGCACATGGCCATTGATCAGTGAGACCCTCCCACAGAGGGGCAGAATGGGTCAAAGCTGCAGTCCCTCAGAAATAAGGGGTTGGGAAAAACAGCCGCATCTGAGATAAAACTCAGGAGTGAGGTGCTGTCTGGGGCTTGGTCACAGACCATGTAAAAGCAGGGAGTGGACAGAAACTGAAGATAAAGGACAGGTGCACGATTGCTGATTGGGGAGAAAACAGAATTCCGATACTAAAGATGGGGTAGCTGGGTGACACCATTTTCACTGCTCCCGTGCATGCGCATACACACCTACAAGCGCCACAACAATCCACCCCAGTTAGCTAAGCAGCGCCATCTAGTGGATAAGGAGCAATTACACAAAGCCCTGCCCAATGGGGCCTACCTTCAGGAATGTGAGTCTCACTGACTGCTTAGTTTATAGACTATAAAGCACTTCATAGTGTGACTTTTAGAGGAAAATGAGGTAATTTCAATTGTACTTCAGTCTGTTCACTGGTCCATCTATTCAATTTTCTTTTTTTTTTCCTCTTTCATTTCTTTTCTTTTTCTTGAACACAGAAAGAGAAAAAATATTTTTCAAATTTTATTAAAAAATTTTTATTTAATTTTTTCTACTGTATTTTTTACTTTTGTGTAAACCTTTTCAAATTCTTTTCTACTTCCATCATTTCATTTTATTCTATTTCAGTGTATTCATTTTTTTCAAACTTTCAAACAATTTCCTTTTTATCTTTCCCCTTTTTTCTCTAATCTATCAAGCCCCTTTCAACACCCAGAACAAAACACACCTAGGATCTAGCATAATTTATTTGATTTCGTGTGTGTGTGTTGTTTTTCATTTTTTAATTTAAAATTTTTTAATTTAAAAATTTTTTAATTTTAATTTTTTTTACCTTTTAACTCCTTTTCTCCCTTCAAAAGATGAAATGAAGGAATTCACCCCAAAAGAAAGAGCAGGAAGAAACGACAGCCAGGGACTTAACCAACATATACAGATACATCAGATACAAGCAAGATGTCTGAACCAGAATTTAGAATCACGATAATAAGAATACAAGCTGGAGTTGAAAATAGATTAGAATCCCCTTCTGCAGAGATAGAAGAAGTAAAAGCTAGTCAGGGTGAAATACAAAATGCTATAACTGAGCTGCAATCTCAAATGAATGCCATGACGGCAAGGATGGATGAGGCAGAGCAGAGAATCAGCGATATAGAGGACAAACTTATGGAGAATAATGAAGCCGAAAAAAGAGAGAGACTAAGGCAAAAGAGCATGATTTAAGACTTAGAGAAATCAGTGACTCTTTAAAAAGGAACAACATCAGAATCATAGGGGTCCCAGAAGATGAAGAGAGAGAAAATGGGTAGAAGGGTTATGTGAGCAAATCATAGCAGAAAACTTTCCTAGCCTGGGGAAAGACACAGACATCAAAGTCCAGGAAGCACAGAGGACTCCCATTAGATTCAACAAAAACTGACCATCAACAAGGCATATCATAGTCAAACTCACAAAATACACAGGCAAGGAGAGAATCATGAAAGCAGCAAGGGAAAAAAAGTCCTTAACCTACAAGGGAAGACAGATCAGGTTTGCAGCAGACCTGTCCACAGAAACTTGGCAGGCTAGAAAGGAGTGGCAGGATATATTCAATGTGCTGAATCAGAAAAATATGCAGCCAAGAATTCTTTATCCAGTAAGGCTGTCATTCAAAATAGAAGGAGAGAGTAAAAGTTTCCCAGACAAACAAAAATTAAAGGAGCTTGTGACCAGTAAACCAGCCCTACAAGAAATTTTAAGGGGAACTCTCTGAGGGGAGAAAAGATGAAAATACATACATAATACACACATACATACAAACATACCAAAAGCAACAAAGACTAGAAAGGACCAGAGAACACCACCAGAAACTCCAACTCTACAAGCAACATAATGGCAATAAATTCATATCTTTCAGTACTCACTCCAAGTGTCAGTGGACTAAATGCTATAATCAAAAGACATAGGGTAACAAGAATGGATAAGAAGATAGGATCCATCTATATGCTCTTTACAAGAGACCCATTTTAGACCTAAAGACACCTGCAGATTGCAAGTAAGGGGATGGAGAACCATCTATCATGCTAATGGTCACCAAAAGAAAGCTGGAGTAGCCATAGTTATATCAGACAAACTAGATTTTAAAATAAAGACTGTAACAAGAGATGAAGAAGGGCATTATATCATAATTAAGTGGTCTATCCACCAAGAAGACCTAACAATTGTAAACATATATGCTCCAAATGTGGAGGAACCCAAATATATAAATCAATTAATCACAAACATAAAGAAACTCATTGATAATAATACCCCACTTACAACAATGGACAGATCATCTAATAAGAACTTCAACACCTCACTTATAGAAATGGACAGATCATCTAATCAGAAAATCAGCAAGAAACAATGGCTTGGAATGACACACTGGACCAGATGGACTTAACAGATATATTCAGAACATTTCATCCTAAAGCAGCAGAATATACATTCTTCTCCAGTACACATGGAACATTCTCCATAACAGACCACATACTGGGACACGAATCAGCCTCAACAAGTACAAGAAGAACGAGATCATACTGTGCATATTTTCAGACCACAATAGTATGAAACTCAAAATCAACCACAAGAAAAAATTTGGAAAGGTAACAAATACTTGGAGACTGAAGAACATCCTACTAAGAATGAATGGACTAACCAAGAAGTTAAAGAGAAAATTTAAAAAGTACATGGAAACCAATGAAAATGATAATACCACAACCAAAAACCTCTGTGATGCAGCAAAGGCGGTCATAAGAGGAAAGTATATAGCAATCCAGGCCTTCCTAAAGAAGGAAGAGAGATCTCAGATACACAACCTAACCTTACACCTTAAAGAGCTGGAAAAAGAATGGCAAATAAAACTCAAAACCAGCAGAAGACAGGAAATAATAAAGATTAGAGCAGAAATTAATGTATAGAAACCAAAAAAACAATAGAACAGATCAATGAAACCAGAAGCTGGTTCTTTGAAAGAATTAACAAAATTGATAAACCACTAGCCAGTTTGATCAAAAAGAAAAAGGAAAGGGACCAAATAAATAAAATCAAGAATGAAAGAGGAGAGATCACAACCAACACAGCAGAAATGAAAACAATAATAAGAGAATATTATGAGCAATTATACACCAATAAAATGGACAATGTGAAAGAAATGGACAAATTCCTAGAAACATATATGCTACCAAAACCGACACAGGAAGAAATAGAAAATTTGAACAGACCCATAACCAGTAAAGAAATTGAATTAGTAATCAAAAATCTCCCCCAAAACAAGAGTCCAGGGCCAGATGGCTTTCCAGGGGAATTCTACCATTTAAGGAAGAGTTAACACCTATTCTCTTGAAGCTGTTCCAAAAAAATAGAAATGGAAGGAAAACTTCCAAACTCTTTCTGTGAAGCCAGCATTACCTTTATTCCAAAACCAGACAAAAACCCCACTAAGAAAGAGAACTATAGACCAATTTCCCTGATGAACATGGATGCAAAAATTGTCAACAAGATATTAGCCAACTGGATCCAACAATACATTAAAAAAATTATTCACCATGATCAAGTGGATTTATATCTGGGATGCAGGGCTGGTTCAATATCTGGAAAACTATCAGTGTGATTCATCACATCAATAAAAGAAAGGACAAGAACCATATGATCCTCTCAATAGGTGCAGAGAAACCTTTGACAAAACAGCATCCTTTCTTGATAAAAATCCTCAAGAAAGTAGGGATAGAACAATCATACCCCAAGATCATAAAAGCCATATAGGAAAGACCCAACACTAACATCATCCTCAATGGGGAAAACTGAGAGCTTTCCCCCTAAGGTCAGGAACAAGACAGGGATTCCACTCTCGCCACTGTTATTCAACATAGTATTGGAAGTCTTAGCCTCTGCAATCAGACAACCCAAAGAAATAAAATGCATCCAAATCGGCCAGGAGGAGGTCAAACTTGCACTCTTTGCAGATGACATGATACTCTATATGGAAAACCCAAAATATTCCACCAAAAACTGCTAGAATTGATTCATGAATTCAGAAAGTTGCAGGATATAAAATCAATGCACAGAAATCGGTTGCATCCCTATACACCAGCAATGAAGCGACAGAAAGAGAAATCAAGGAATCAATCCCAATTACAGTTGCACCAACACCCATAAAATACCTAGGAATAAATCTAACCAAAGAGGTGAAAAATCTACAAGCTGAAAACTATAGACGCTCAACCGACCAAGCCACCCAGGCGCCCCACACTTTTGTACTTTTAGTTAGCCTCAATTTATGAAGTCCTTTCTTCTCTCTCTGTTTTACATTTAAGTCCATAATCAATTTTTACTCAGTTATTGCATAAAGTTGAAGTTCATTTTTTGTTGTTGTTGTTGCTTATAGATGTCCAATTGCTCCAATATCATGTATTGGAAAGGCTGTGCTTCCTTCTGCATTGAATTGCTTGTATGTCTTTCTCAAAAACCAGTTGCATATATTTCTGGGTTTTATTCTGAGTTCTCTATTTAGTTCCACTGATCTATGTATATATCTCTCTGCCAAAACTACAATATCTTGATTAGTATAGATGTATAATAAGTTTCAGTATTGAGCAGAGTGATCCCTTCCAGTTCAATCTTCTTTTTCAAGATTGGTTAGCTATTCCAGGGCCTGTGCCTTTTCACATAAATCTAAAAATAAGTTTGTTTATGTCTAAAAAAAGGTTCGCTGGGAGTTTGATAGGAATTTCATTAAAATGATAGAGAAATTTAGGAAGAATTGACATCTTTACTATGTTGAGTCATCCAGTCTGTGAACACAGTATGCCTCTCCATTTTTTCAGGTCTCTTTAAAAAAATTGTTTTTAATGTTTATTTTTGAGAGAGAGAGACAGACAGAGACAGACAGACAGACAGACAGAGCATTAGCAGGGGAGGGGCAGAGACATAGGGAGACACAGAATCCGAAGCAGGCTCCAGGCTCTGAGCTGTCAGCCCAGAGTCCGATGTGGGGCTTGAACCCACAAACCGTGAAATCATGACCCAAGCTGAAGTTGGATGCTCAACCGACTGAGTCACCCAGGCACCCCTGGTCAGGTCTCTTTTGACTTCATCACTGTGATAGTTAATTTGATGTGTCAACTTGGCTGGGTCATGGTGTCCAGATATTTGGTCAAAAAATATTTTGGATGTTTCTTTGAAGGTGTTGTTTTGAATAATATTAACATTTTTAAAACGCTGTACCTTTCATTCCTGTGACTCATTCATTCTATACCTAGAATGAGGTATCTCTCTCTCCCCTTCACTCAGTCTTCCCATCTCCTCACATCTCTTCCCTCTGGCAGCCATCAGTTTGTTCTCTGTATTTATGGGTCTGTTTCTGTTTTTTTTGTTTGCTTGCTTATTTATTTGTTTTGTTTTTTAGGTTCTACATATAAGAGCAATCATACAACATTTGTCTTTCTCTGACTTATTTCACTTAGCATAATACCTTCTAGATCCATCCACGTTGCTGCAGATGGCAAGGTCTCACGCTCTTTTATGGCTAAGTAATAGTCCGTAATGAAGTAGCAGAATGAGAAATTAAGAAAACAATCCCATTTAAAATTGCACCAAAAAGAATAAAAATTATCCAAATTATTAAATTAAATTTAACCAAGGAGGTGAAAGGCATGTACTCTGAAAAGTATAAAACACTGATGAAAGAAATTGAAGATGATACAAACAAGTGGAGAGATATTCCCTGCTCATGGATGGAAGAACTGATATTGTTAAAACATCTATTACCCAAAGCAATCTACAGATTCAATGCAATCCGTATCAAAATACCAACTACATTCTTCACAGAACTAGAACAAATATCCTAAAATGTGTATGGAATCACAAAAGGCCCTGAATAGCCAAAGCAATCTTGAAAAAGAACAAAGCTGGAGTTATCACAATTCTAGATTTCAAGATATACCACAAAGCTATAGTAGTCAAAACAGTATGGTACTGGTGCAAAAACAGACACATAGATCATTGGAATAGAACAGAGAGCCCAGAAATGAATGATATTAACATTTAAAGTAGTGGACTTTGAGTTAATCAGATTACCCTCCATAATGTGGGTGGGCTTCATTCAATCAGTTGAAAGTCTTGCTAGAACAAAGACTGAATTTCCAGAGCAAGAAGGAATTCTGCCAGCTGACAGGCTTTGGATTTGAATTACAATTTTTCCTCAGGTCTCCAGTCTGCTGGCCTATCCTACAGACGTTGGACTTACCAAGCCTCCACAATTGTGTGAGCCAATTTCTTAAAATTCTCTTTCTTGCGCTCTCTCTCTCACCATCTGTGTATACATCTTATTCTGTTTCTCTGGAGAACTCTAATTTATACAATCATCATTTTGTAATTTTCAGCATACAGATTTTTTACCTTTTTTTTAAGTATAATTAATATACAGTGTTGCATTAGTTTTAGATCCTTTACCTTTTTTTGTTAAATGTTTACCTAAGTACATAATTTTCTTTGGAGTGATTGTATATGGTATTGGGCAATCTGTTTTTAATTTCAGTTCCTATGTGTTCATTACTAGTTACAGAAATTCAGTTGAATTTTGTGTGTTGATATTGCATCCTGTGGACTTGCTGAAGTTGCTAAAAATTTTTTTTTAGTAGATTCTTTGGGATTTTCTACATTGGCAATCATTAATATCTGCAAATAGGAACACTTTTATTGATTCCTTTCCAATTTGTCTGTCTTTTATTTCTTTTTCTTGCCATATTGTAGTGGCCAGGACTTTCTTCAAACATGTTAAATAAAGTGAGAATGGATATCCTTGCTTTATAGTCCTGATCTTGGAGGGAAAGCACTCAGCCTTTCACCATTAAGTATGATATAAACCTTTAAGTTTTTTTGTAGATGGTCTTATCAAGTAGAGTTTTCTTTTTATTTCCATCTTTTCTGAGTTCTGTTCCTTCTTTTCTATATTTTGCAATTTTTATTTGTTTTTCTTGCATTGTTTTTAAATGTCTATTACCTTGTTTTCAAACAGTATGTCTATTACCTTGTTTTCAAACAGTATGTTACAATTTTGATCTATTTTGTAGTTACATATGTCTGGTATGTTTTTATTGTCTATAGGGATGTTACTGTGTTCCTTACTCTCTCTTTTTTTAGAATATCCTCCTTAAGAATTTAATTCTTCTTCATCCCTATGAGAAAAGAGTAGGAAAGGGACTTCCACATCCATGCCAGGTAAGAGAATTATGATAATCAAGTGTGGAACCCCCCTAGAAAGTGGTTTTGGACCAACCCTCATCTCCCTTCCTTCCTTCCTTCCTTCCTTCCTTCCTTCCTTCCTTCCTTCCTTCCTTCCTTCCTTCTTTCCTTCCTCCCTCCCTCCCTCCCTCCCTCTCTCTCTCTCTCTCTCTCTCTCTCTCTCTTTCTTTCTTTCTTTCTTTCATGTTTATTTATTTTGAGAAAGAGTGTGTGTGTGAGTGGGGGAAGTGGCACAGAGAGACGGAGAGAGAATCCCAAACAGGCTTTGCTCTGACAGCATGGGGCTCAGTCTCACAAACTGTGAGATCATGACCTGAGCCAAAATCAAGAGTTGGTTACCCAACCAACTGAACTACCCAGCTTCCCCCAAGCCCCATATTTATTTTTTTAATGTTTATTTATTTTTGAAAGAGGGAGCAAGCAGGGGAGGGACAGGGAGATACACACACACAGAATCTGAAGCAGGCTCCAGGCTCTGAGCTGTCAGCATGGAGCCCAACGTGATGTTAGAACTCACAAACCGCGAAGTCATGACCTGAGCCAAAGTCAGACGCTTAAGTCACTAGGTCACCCAGGTGCCCTACCCACAGGCCCCCAGGCCCCATATTTAAATCACTAAATGATTTCTGGTTTCATTTCTTGGCCCTTTTATTAAAAGCCTATTGAAATAATTATATAATTGGAAGACTAGAACTAATAAAGGAATTTCCATAATGCCTGTTGAATTATAGATGGGAATTAATCTATATGAGTTATGATGTCTGGCATAGCATCTTATTGCTCTTTACATGCTTAGGGCAATGCCTTGTACATAGTATCACTCAATAGATATTTACAGAATAGATAGATAAAGTTAGGAACAGAAGAAAAAAATAAAAAAAAATTCTTTAAGAAAGCCATATCAATATCAAACAAAAAATATTTACTATATCTTTTATTCTAAAAAGGCACTATTTTGAGTATTGTAGGAAATCCAAAGAAATATTCATTGTGGAGTCTCTCTTCAAAGTTATGCTACATTTGAGGAAATAGCTTAGTTTGCTTTTTCTTATGGTAGCCTGGAAGATGGTTTCCAGATACCAAGTCACCTTGGCTGGACATCTCTAATCTGCTCTTAGTCTACCAATGGTGTCAAAGTTCACCTGTCCTATTTTTGTTTGGTTTGGTTTGGCATTTGAGACCTAACCTGTCTTTACCCTCTGGTTGCAAAACCTGTGTATTTAACCTGCTTTTTGGTCTTTTCCGACCTGACTTGCTCTGCATGGGCCAGGAGAAGCAGAATCTAACAAGAGTGCCTTCATATAGCTGTGGTGTTAGAATAATAGAAAAATAATGAGCACTTAGCATTTGCTGTATGCTGGTGCTGTTCTAAGTACCCTAGAGAAATTAAATCATTTAATCCTCATGAGGAGCTTATAAGGCAGGGACTATTACTATCCTCAGTAGGAAGTGGTGAACTAGGGTCTGAACCTAGGCAGTATAACATCTGAATTTGCGCCCTACCTACCTGCTGGCCTGCCTCTGAGATGTGAGAAAAGACCTAGAAGAGAGACAAAGTTTGCATAGGTGATGAAGTAGGCTGTTCTCAGCAGGAATGGCTTACCAATGTCCAGAAGCTAAAAAAGGAAAGGCCCATGTCCTAGTGGAGTAGAAGGCTAGAGAAACATGCTGGAGAGGGCAGAGAGAGAAGCTGGGTTTGCTGGATGGTCTGGGCTGTGATGTATACTTACTTGCATATAGCATACAGCTTAGTTGCATGAAAAAGGCTAACGTATCCCTGAAGAATTACATCTTAGCAATGTACTGTTGCTGTGAAAAGTGGGCCCAATCATATAACTGACACTAAAGATTAGTGAGTCTTAATGTTTATTTTTCCAAAGACTTCCCATTTATCCATGAGCCAAGTGTTTCACTTTTGTTTCCTACTTAAAAAAAAAAAAGCTATTCAAGGAGTTCTAGTTGAAGGTGACTCTCATACTTCAAAACCAAATGATAAATTTTACTCCATTATTTTCTGTTTGGTTGATGGATGAGAATTCTTAAGTTTCATGTGGCTTGACTCATAATTTTTATACATTTTCCCTAAAGGTAAAACATTACTTTCATGTATAATTTTGTTTGAGTCAGTGTGTATGAATATGAATAACTGCTTATTCTAATGAAATCATTACAATATATGTTCTAATAACCCGATTTAATAGCGCTAGTTGAGTTAATTTAAGTGGAACTTACTTCTTAGCCTCATTATACTACCTGACTAATCCAGCATCATTCATTTCTCAGAGGCTTCTCACAAAATTCTAGTCAGTAGCTCAGAAGCATTAAAAACTTCAATTTCAACATAGAGTGTAGGATATAGAATTCAATTGAATAAATAGTAATCGAATACCGCTATCTGCTAAGGACTATGCCAGGTGCATTAGGGGATTGCAAGCATGAATGAAACTGTGCTTCTGTCTGTAAGGAACTCATTACTAATGAAATAATGTCACCTAGAATTCATAAAATGCTTTAATGTTTGCAAAATACTTTTATATATTCACGATCTAATTTAAATCTCATCACAGAACCTATGTGGTATCGTAAGTGTTTCAAGTCCTGTCAAAATTAGATCTCTTTCTTTCCTGCACTAAATTGTACTTTAATTAGTTTAAATGTAGAACACTTGGGGTATAGACATCTGAATGTTGTCTTCTTATCCACGAGCACTGCCTTTCCATTTATTTAGGTTTTCTCTGATTTCTTTCAGCAACGTTCTGTGCTGAAATGTTTGTAGAATTTTCAGTGTACCAGTCTTTCACCTCCTTGGTTAAATACTTAGATAGCAATGAGCCAGACATTTTATAACCCAACGAATAGAGACAAGTCAAAGTTTTCATACATGCATTATTCTCTATTAAAGTCCAGTGATGCACACACTGCTTCCATCCCTGCAGTTATAATTATCTAAACAAATATGCTCCAGAGCTGGTGGTGATGACTAGAGGATATGAGGAAACAAGTTCAAGTTACTGATTTTCAATTTTATACCTAGACTTGGAATTACTGGTCATGTGATAATTCTATGTTTACCTTTGAGAAACTGCCAGACTGTTTCCACCTGCACATTTTGCCTTCCCACTAGCAACAAACAAGTGTTCCAATTTCTCTACATCCTTTCCAACACTTGTTATTTGCAGGGGTTTTATTATTATTATAGTCATCCTAGTGGATGTGAAGTGGTATTTTACTGTGTTTTTTTCTTATTGTGGTAAAATACATATAATGTAAAATTTACTATTTTAACTATCTTTAAGTGTGTAATTTGGTGGCATTAAGTACATTCACATTGTTGTGCAACCATTGCCACCATCTGTCTCCAGAAGTTTTTCATCTTCTCTTTTTCATCTTGAAACTCTGTACCCATTAAACACTAATTCCCCATTCCCCTCTCCTCCCTGGTAACCACCATTCTACTTTCTGTCTCTATGAACATGACTACTCCAGGTACCTCATATAAGTGGAATCATACAGTGTTTGTGCTTTTGTGACTGGCTTATTTCACTCAACATAATGTCCCAAAGGATCTTCCATGTTGTAGCATGTGTCAGAATTTCCTTCCTTTTTAAGACTGAATAATATTCCATTGTGTGTGTGTGTGTGTGTGTGTGTATAAATGTGGCATATATATATACGTATATATATACATATATATATATGTATATATATACGTATATATATATTGCTTACCCATTCATTTGTTGATGTACACTTGAGTTATTTCTGCCTTTTGGGTATTGTGAATAATGCTGTTATAATCATTAAAGTGCATATTGCTCTTTAAATCCTTGCTTTCAATCTTTCTGTATACATACTCAGAAGTAGAATTGCTGGATTAAGTGGTAATTCTGTTTAATTTTTTGAGGCACTTCCATACTGTACCATAATGGCTGCACCATTTTACATTCTCACCAGTAGTGCACAAGAGTTCCAATCTCTCCATATTCTCTCCAACACTTGGCTATTTTCTGTTTTTTAATTAATTTTTAATTAATTAATTAATTTTTATAATAGGCATCCCAATGGATGTTAAGTAGTATCACATTGTGGTTTTCATTTGCATTTTCCTAATCAGCAATGTTGAGCATCTTTTCATGTGCTTCTAGGCAATTTATAGATTTTCTTTTATATACATATATATCTTCTTTGGAGAAATATCTACTCAAATCATTCGCTCATTTTAAGCTGGGTTGTTTGCCTCTCTGTTTTTCAGTTGTAGGAGTTCTTTATGTATTCTTGATAGTAAAACTTTATCAGATATATAATTTGCAAATATTTCTTTTCAATTCTATAGCTTGTCTTTTTACTTACATGATAGCATTATTTGATGCACAAAGTTTTTAATTTTGATGAAGTACAAATTGTCTATTCTTTCTTTTGTTGCTCATGGTTTTTGTGTCATATCTAAGACTCCACAGCCAAATCCAAAATCATGAAGATATATACCTATGTTTTTTTTCTAAAAGTTTTATGTTTTTTCCCTTATATTTAGCTCTTTGATCCATTTTGAGTTAATTTTTATACATAGTGTGAGGCTGGGGTCCAAGTTCTTTTTTTTGCATGTGAAAATCCAGTTGTCTCAGCCCTCTCTGTTGAAGAGACTATTCTTTCCCCATTGAACAGACTTGGCAACTTGTGAAAACTCAGTTGGCCTAAGATAGATGTATTTATTTCTGGAACCTCAATACTATTCTAATGGTCTATCTGTATATCTGTACCACACTGTATACTGATTACTATAGCTTTGTAGTAAGTTTTTATATCTGGAAGTATGAATCTTTTCAACGGTTTCCTCTTTTTCAAGACTGTTTGGCTATTTGGGGCCGTTGCAATTCCATATGAATTTGAGGATTGGTTTTCCCATTTCTGCAAAAAAAAAAAAGTCTATTGGAGTTTTGATACGGATTTCTTTGAATCTGTAGAACACTTTGGGTATTGACATCTTAATATAAAGTCTTCTTATAGAAGACCATGAACACAGTGTCTTTCCATTTGTTTAAGTCTTTAATTTCTTTCATTAATTTCTTGTGCTTTTCAGCATCCAAGTCTTTCATGTCCTTAAATTTCCCAGGTGTTTTATTCTCTTAGATGCTATTGTAAATGGAATTGCTTTATTCTCTTTTAGATTGTTCATTGCTGGTCCATAGAAACACAACTGATTTTAGTGTGTTGATCTTATACCCTACAACTTTGTTGAATTACTGCTAGTAGCTTTGTTGGGGATTCTTTGGGATTTTCTATAAATATAGGATCATATCATTCTGCAAACAGAGATGGTTTTAATTCTTCCTGTCCAGTTTGGATACCTTTTATTTCTTTTCTTATCTAATTTCTCTGGCTAGAATTTCTAGTATGATGTTAAGTAGCAATGTTGACTGTAGACATCCTTATCTCATTCCTGATCTTGGGGGAAAGCTTTCAGTCTTTCACCATGGAGTATGGTATTATCTGTGGGTTTTTCATAAATTCCCTTTATCATGTTGAGGGAGTTAAAATGAATTTTTAAGATGCTATTTGTAGAAATAATTTGAGGCCTGGGGTGAGATTGTCATTCTCCAGAGGTGATTTGCTATTGCTTTTGCCAGCTCCTCGTGGCCTAGGCAATGAAGGATTACTTTAAGTCAAATTCAGGTTTGGGATTTCTGGGCATCTGCAAATAGAGCAAAGGGTGGCTTATTCCTTTACTCCCTGGGTGCAGCCATCTAGGGTTCTATCACAAAACAGGGGACTGATGCACTGGGTCCTTATTTTTCAGGATCCTGGACTCAAAATTTGTCTTTCTAACACTGTTTGTCTGCCAAAGCCAGAAGTATAGGTGTCCAGGGCAGAAGATTCCCCGATGGTGCGCACACCTTTCTGGATTCCTTCTCTTTAACCTTTGCCTAGTTTTTCCTCATTGTCTCCATACTTTTTTTTGATACTTTAAAGGAGATATGGTCTCAGTCTGTTAGTCTCATCTGATCTAGTGAGAAAAAAAAGTTGCTATACTTGGTTTCAGGGATCTCCAAGAATCTTCCATAATACTAGGACATGTACTATTGTAGCCTTTTGTAAGAGAAAAACACTGAGGAGCAAAGAAGGCCAGTGAGTTGTTAGGATCAGAGCTAGGGCTAAGCCATCTCCCTCCCTTCCTCCTTCCTTCCATCCATCCTTCCTTTCTGATTCACTTCCATGAAAATGACTCTGTTTATATCTCCAAATTCCAATTGTTTATCAAGAGAACATTGGCTATTGCATTAATTACAACAGAATTTTAAAATTCTCTACAACTCAAAAATCATTTTTAAAATGGTGAAGTTATTTTAACTTCTGGATCAGTCTCTCCCTTTGCCCCCAAATCACATTTCACAGAGAAAGTAAATCCCTCCCCTAACCCACCAACACCAAAATCTTATGCTGTGCCGCCTGGAGCTCTCTTTCCATGTCATTTATAAATAGAAGGTATTGATTTCCATATATTTTGGAAGCACATCTAATACATAAATGGGAATTCACTGGAGGTTTCTAACATTCGGTACTCTCCCCATGATGTGCCAACTGGTACCACACTATATTTAATTCATCACTGATACCTCCCAAGTATCTCAAATCCATCCAGTTCTGGGTATCTCCACCATCCCTACCTTAATCCAAAATACTGTCATTTCCTGACAGCAATAACATATAAACTCTACATTCTCTTGGGCATCCCTCAATCCATTTTCTGTAGAGGTTGCTTTTAGGCAAACAGACTTGAGTAATGGAAAGGTCCCACAGTGACCACCTGGCTGGATACAGACAGGCCCATTAGGCAATTCACCTCAAAATATCCATAGGTCTTAACTGACCAATGGGCTACTTACAACTAGGCACAGTTACCAAGACAGAGAAAATTCCATTTGTAGCCCTACCTCCTTGCCTTCCCTCCTTAAAAGCAGCACCCTCCCACCACCTCTCCTCAGCTGTCCTGTCCACTGCTCCCTTCTATCTCTTTTGTTCTGCCTCAGGTGAGAGGCACCTCCCTTGCCAAGGGCTTCCACCTGACCATCACCCCATATTAGGGGACCCCCAACGGATAGGACAGATACCCTAGTTAGGCACCACATTTTCTATATTGTGGTCAGAAAGCTCTTTCCAAAGCTCCTTATTATCTGGTTTTTGGCACCATGTAGAATTCTCCGTCACACTGAACCCAGCTGCAGTAGGCCTTGGAACAATGATCTGTGTACTGTCAATCTAACCACTAGACTGAACATTCCTTACCTTGGTGGCTTTTGCTAATCCTTACATCCTCAGTGTCTGGCACATAGTGGGTGCTTAACATAATTTTGGAATATTACATAATTCAATAACTCTGTAATTTACTTATTCTGTTTACTGTCTGTTTCTCTCCTACCCAGAAGACATGGATTTTGTCTGTTTTGTTCACTTATGTATTTTAGGAGCCTAAGAGGGCCTGGTGCTAAGAATCCCTTGTAAACTATTGTGGAGAAATGGATGAAGGAGGGAGGTGACTCCAGTGAGAACCTAACATCCTGGCAGTCCAAGGATCTTGCTTTGGTATTGTGCCAAGACCTTAAAAAGTGCTGCCTGAGAATTTCTAGATAGAGAATGTCTCCAGGAAATTTGAATTTGTACTCCAGTGCTCTGACGCCAGCCTGAGGCTCAGCCATGTTATAGATAAAAACTGGAGGAAAAGGCAGAGTTTGGCCACAGTCCAGCTTTTTGAGGTCAGCCACTTTATCTGTGGAATTCCCCACCCCCAGTTCATCCCTTGGCCATCCCTTTAAATTGGAAAATAAATCCCATTCCTGCTAAGGTGTTGGCTGATAAAGGCTTGAGCTATTGCCCCTTCAAGAGGAATTTGCATTTTAATAGAGCCTCGTCAAGCCCCAAAGGAATCAATATCTCTAACGGTGAAATTTCAAGCACCAGCAACTGAGATGTTCCGGGCGAGACTCTCCAGTGTTTCGGGTCCAGCAGGCGACTCCTTCAGTTCCACAGTACAATTGTGAAAAAATGGCCTGGGGAATGACCTCCCATTGCCCTCTATTACTATGAACTTTGCCTTTTTAGCTTGATTCCTTCAGACTTCCTAACACTCCTGGGTCTCTTAATACGTGAACACATCCTTTTCAACACCAGCGGTCTTAAAGTTGTCACACCAACAGGGCCACAAAGCGAATTATGACAATCAGAACTTCCAAGTTTTCTTGGCACCTCAAAGAAGCTGACAATCAGTTTAAAACCTTATACTGGCTAAAGGGAGTAGGAACGATTTAATAGGCCCTTACTGACGTTGTTCATTTAAATTCGTTTTGTGCAAATTGTTTTAAGCCCAAACTTTTCATTTGCATCAGGAGCCCTGCAAACTAAAGGTGGGTAAGAGACGTCCGTTTGTGAACTGGGAATGTTTTAAATGCCGAGTCCTCCCGGGCCCAGTTCTCAGACGATGGCTTGGGAAATTGCGGAACTGCAGAAAAGCGGCATCTTGGATCTTGGAATTCCGCATTTGGTAGGCGCTGCTGCGCGCCACACCTGGGGCAGCGCGCTCGGAATTCACCTCCTCTCCTCTCCCCGACTGGCCGCGCGGTCTCCCCCTGCACCCCCCGCCCCCGCCGCCGCGGAAAGCCCGGGTCCCGGGCTCGGCCCGCGGCTCGGTCCCTGCGGCTCCGGCCGGCCCTCGGGGCCCGGCTCCCGCGGACTTAGGGTTCGGTCGCGGAGGCTGCTGCTCTCGACCTTGACGCGCCTGCGGTCCCCACTCCCGTCCCGCGCGGGAGGTGAGAGCGCCGAGGCCCGGCCGCGGGGACCGCACCTGCGCCCACCCGCTGCCGGCTCGCGCTCCGGCCCCCCGTCCCGGCCAGGCGCGCGGCGGCGGGGCTCGCGCCCGGGGACGGCGGAGGCTCGCCCCCGGCACGCGGCAGCGGCGGCGGCTCGCGCCCGCGCTCGGGCGAGAGAACGCGCGGGGCGGGCGGGAGAGGGCGCAGCGCGGCGCGGCCGGCGGGCGGGCGGCCCTGCGGAGCGGCGGCGGCGGCATGGGCGCGGGCACGGGCAGGGGCAGCGGGCGCCCGGCTCCCCGCCCGGCCCGGCCCGCTCCCGGAGCGCGGCCGCCGCAGCCCCCGCGGCCCGCGGGAAGGCCGTCCCCTCGCCCGGCGCAACTTGCCTCGGACCCTCTGTGAGGAGAGGCGGCGGCGGCGGCGGCGGCGCGCGCCGAGGCCGGGCGGGAGCGGGGCGAGGCGTGCGGGCGCCCGGCGCGATGCCTCGGGCCGGCGGTCCCCGCGCGCCGCGCCCCGCCGCGCTGCCCCGCAGCTTGTCCCGCCTGCGCGAGTGCCCGGGCCGCTCCCGCATCGTGCTGGCGCTCGGGGCCACGCAGATGGCGCTCGGATGCCTCATCGTAGCGGTGAGCTTCGCCGCGCTGGCGCTCACCACCTCGGCCCGCGTCCGCCACTCCTGTCCCTTCTGGGCTGGCTTCTCGGTGAGTGTCTTCGGCCGGGCAGGGGAGGTGTGCTCTGGGCCCCGAGGCTGTGGCCCGCCCGGGACGGCACCGAGGGCGCGAAGTTCGGGGCGCGAACACCCGGGGCCGAGCTGCTGCAGCGCGGGGTGCAGTTCAGAAAACTCCGGGCTGAATAACTCCGGGGACCTTACCGCTCTCGGAGCATCGCTTTCCCTTTCCTGGAGCGCTGATCCCCGAGTTACTTTTCTTGGAGGGAACCGAAGCCGGGCGCCCGCCCTCCTCCGGGTGAGGGTGGGCAGCGCGCGCGCGACCGGCCGCGGGGTCTCCACTGGGCCCTCGGGGACTCTGCGCTCTGGGGACCCGCGACTCGCGACGCGCCCCGGCCGGACTCGGTGCCGGACCCAGCAGCCAAGAGGCCCTGACAGAAGCGGGGAGGCGGGGTCCGAACCGGGTGCGGGGCTGCGACTCTGCGCGCGTCTCGCCTTCGCGGCGGCCGGAGCTGGGGCCTGGGGCGGGGCGGGGCGGGGGGGGGGTGCGGCGCGCTGGGCGCGTCCCGTCCGGTGCTGGTCAGTCCCGGCGCGGAGAACGGCTGGTTCCCCTGCGGCCATTCAGAGACTTGGCCTTGGGGATTTAGTGTTTCCCGCGTGCGTCTAGAACGCAGTGCTCTGGGGGCGGCGGGACTGTGCAGGCGACCCGAAGCCAGCGTCCGGGGGCGTGTTTTCTGAGCTTCAGACCTCCACGGTGCCCGATTTTCAGGCTGTTGACCCCTAAATTAGAGAAGCCAGTGACTAAGAATCCTCCACAGGAGAAAGCCACCAGGAGAGCTCTATTTTAAGGAAGTGATTGTCCGTCCCCAAGAGTTAATTGGGGGGGGGGGCATTTTATAGCCTTTTGATGAAAGTTGTGTTTTCCTTACATTAGTAAAGAATGGACTTACGGAAATGGAAGAAATACACGCAGGGCATTTGTGAAGAGAAGCACTTGTTCTGAGAACTCTTGACATCTGTAACTACATTTGGTTTATGGTGCTGGAGTACATTTTATAGGCTTAAGCTGCAAACTCAGTATGTTTTAATTCCATCTCCAGAAATCCAAACTAAGCCTTTGTAATGAACGTTTGCTGTTTGTTCTCGAATGTTGAAATTTAACAATTCTACCCAGCTTTGCTTTTTTCGTGTTGTTGCTCTTTTGTAATGGCCTCTGTTCTCCCAAGTTCACGCATGGTTTTTAAAATGGGATCTGAGTAAAACTGACTGTGAGATACCCTGATCGATACAGGTGTGGTCCTTCATCCTAATGGGGGTATTAATTTTCAAAGCTTATTTCAGACCACGGTTGAGTCTTGGAGAGCTGATTAGGAACAAAAGTATGTGTGGCCACAGCTCAGAGTGTTTAAATCAGAGAGAGGAGGTTGGAGGCAGGAACCGGGGAGCCATGATTCAAACGGACCACTATATATAGTTTTCACACATCTGTTGCTCAGTTTTTAGCATTATTTAATATGCATTATTTTCATGTCGTCTGTTTTGTGGGCACTGATGTTTATGTCTGCTGCAACCAGCCTACAGGTGGCAGACTGGTAAATTAGCTTCACTTCCTGGCTCCTCCCTGAGCCTCCCTTTCTCCCACTTAGCCTTAGCTATGATTTTGGTACTCCCAAAGGGCAATGAAAAACAGCTGCCTTTTAAGAATAAAGCCAAAAGGGAAAACATTACCTGGACACGGTGGTAAAACTATTCATGTGAAAAATTCATACTCCGGTTTAGTCTAAAGAGGCAAGTAAGTATGTAAAACAATAATTCACTGTGCATTTCCGGTGTTATTCCTTTCAACGACTACAACCTATTCGTTTTAACTTCCCACAATTCAGAGTGGTTCTGCAATTGTGTCTACGTGCAGGCATTTCTCTGGGTTCTGGGGACGACAATGAACACAACAAACTCTGCCTACATTTTTGAGATTTTAAAGTAACCTCCACCCTCCATCTGTCTCCTACCCTACCCCCTCACATCCACTTTCTCATTGCCTTGTTTTCTTTCTTCAAACTTAATCTGCTGCAAGCACCATTGAAATTCTTTTGATACAGTGTATTCCATTTTTCACATATTGCTTCTGTCCTTTGTAGAAGTGGTGGTTGATTCTAGTTATGCTAGGACAGGTTTGCATGTCAGCATGGCTGTGAGTGGTTAACATTGGCCCCTTACCTTATGTATGCCTATCCCCTGAGACCTGGAAACTTCCCTGAAAGGGTATTTTTCATTTAAGAACAGTGACTGGGGTATCTGACTTTATACTGAAATCAGATTGTGGGGTTAGGGCCACACTCTGGTTCCTCTGCATCTTCTGTAATGAAATATGAGGGCTCTAGAAATCTCTAGATTTCTAGGCCTTCTCTATGCTTTGCACGTAATGAAGACTCACTGTAAAAATGAGTTGCCTCTATTTAAGAAAAAGTAATGCATCAGAAAAAGAGCTCACATTTTTTGAGCCCATACTGCATGCCAGACGTTAAAGCTTAGTGTCTTATATGGTGTGATAGCACATTTCGTCTGTGGCCCTCGGTGCTCACGCTCTTGTGCAGTTCCCTCCACTTGAATTTGGACCCGGCTTCTGACTTGCTTAGCCAGTAGAATCCTGATAACAGAGGCAGTCTCAATGCTGGGCCTGAGCCCTAAGAAGTCTTGGCAGCCTCTGCTGAGCACACTGAGATGAAGGGCGATTAAATCACTTGCTGTATTTATTAGTCGAGGTTCTGCAGAGAAAGAACCAATAGCTTGCTCCTTCATTCACTTGAACTGGCTGACATGGAAGCCTAGAAAGCCCGTGATCTTGCCATCAGGAAAGCCGGTGGTATAATTCACTCTGGGTCCAAAGGGCCAACAACCAGAGGTCAGTGGTTTAATTCCTGGTGCAAGTCTGAACATCTGAGAACCAGGAGTGCTGGTATCTAAGGGCAGGAGAAGACAAATGTCCCAGCTGAGTCAGAGAATGTGAAATCACCCATCCTCTGTCTTTTTTGTTCTCTGCAGGCCCTCAAAGAATAGGATGATGCCTGCCCATCTTGGTGAGGGCCATTAGTCAGTCGACTGATGCAAATGCTAATCTCTCCCACACACTCACAGAAACCTTTTACCAGCTATCTGGGCATCCTCTAGCCCAGTCATGTGGACACATAAAATTAACCATCACACCTGCTTAAGGTTATCCAGCTAAGAAGTGGCCACTGTTGGGTTTGAACTTAGTTGCTTTGAAGTTAGAGGCCATACTTCCAACCCTTAGACTTAAACTGCGCACCTCACCACCACCACCACCCCCCCGCCCCAGGCAGAGGCAGAGGGGATGGAATAAAAAAGCACCGTAATAAAGCGTAATAAAGAGTCAAAGGTAAAGGCCTCAAGGAGGTCATACCTGTTTCTTAGGAAAAACACAAAACATGCATGGAAAGGTGAAGATTCAAGAAAAATTTGGCGAGGCATCACATTCGGGATGGATATGTAAGGTTTAGGGAGTACCTTGGCAAAGGTGGAGAAAGGCAGCAGGGCAGTTGGTATATCAGTCACCTGCAGACCACCTTCAAATGGCATTCCTGCCCTGGGTCCTTGCTACCCAGCGGGGAGTTGGGGGGTGGACTGACTCCCTCATAGATGAAGGTCCAGCCCATTTTGAGAGCTGGTGATCTATAAGAAGAGTTTCTAAGACTCACGGAGCTAGGTCTTGAGTAGTTACCCTTTAGCAGGGAAGCTTCATTATGTTTCTTTGAAAATTTCGTAAGGCCCAGGACATCAGAGACAAATTCACAATGTGAATTATCCACATTACCAGTTACATAGTTGATAAAGACATAGTCATTGGGAGCCGACTGTGTAACTGTGTATGTATGTGTGTATGTATATTTCTTTTTTTCTGTAAAAGCAACACTGTTGGATTTTTTCATAGCCCAAAGGCAGTATATACTTGTTGCAGTAACTGAAACAAAGAAAAAATGAGAGCAGTGCCTCCTTCTATCCCAATTCTATACCCAGAGGTAACCTGTATTACCAGTGTTGGGTAATGTTCCATGCTTTTCTTTACAATCACAAAAGTGTGAAAATTTATGTATATGTGTGGAATATGTTTCTTTTCTTTTAAAAAGATTTACAAAAGGATTGTACTGTACACCTTACTCTGTGACTTTTTAAGTCTAGTATATACTAAATATCCCCAGCCATAACACATTATTATCATTATCCCCATTATTTGTAATGACTGTATTAGAGTCCGTAGTATGAATTATCATAATTTATTCCATTCTCCTCCTGTTGGAGATATTCTGGTTGTAGCAGTTCTCCGTCTCTACAAACATTGCTGCTTATCTAACCTTAGGGGCCAATCCTTGTTTTTTTTTTTTTTTTTTTTTTTATTAAATTTTTTTTTCAACGTTTATTTATTTTTGGGACAGAGAGAGACAGAGCATGAACGGGGGAGGGGCAGAGAGAGAGGGAGACACAGAATCGGAAACAGGCTCCAGGCTCTGAGCCATCAGCCCAGAGCCCGACGCGGGGCTCGAACTCCCGGACTGCGAGATCGTGACCTGGCTGAAGTCGGACGCTTAACCGACTGCGCCACCCAGGCGCCCCCCAATCCTTGTTTTTGAATGCAAATTCCCCAAAGTGGATTTGCCACAGGGTATTCAAATTTGGAATTTTGTTGGACGTTGCCAGATTAACTTCCACAGAAGATTGTAGTCATTCCTAACCACAGGAGCATTTTATAAATGTGCCCTTTGCCACCCTCTCCCCAGCACAGGATGTTACAAATACAGGATTTGTATTTACCCTATGGGAGAAAAAAGACATTTCCTGTTTTCATTTGATCTGCATTTCCATGGTTCCTTTATTATATGCAAGTATTTTCTTGCAATATCTTCACTTCTCATTTGGCTTAATTTTTGGCATCTTTTGCCCTATAGAAAATTTAAGGACTTTTTATGTAGTCAGTTTCATTTGTTTTCTCTTTTACAGTTTCAGCGTTCTTTTCTCTGAGTTAAAGGGGTCGTCATTACAGAGGTCACACAGATACTTCTTTTCAACTTCCTTCTGATGTTTTCAGATTTTAACTCATCCAGAATTGCTTTTGCATATGGTATGAAAAAGGCATAACTTTATTTGCTTTCAGACAAATATCCTATGTGGTTCTGTTTTGGGGCTCTATTCAGTTTTACTTTTTAAATTGTCTATTACAAAGTCAATGCAGCATCATTATTTTGATTATAGTAACCACATGTTTCACTCTGGCAAAGCATGAGCCTCCACACTCTTTGCTTTTTCAAAAGTGCCTTAGCTGTTATTCCATATGAACTTTAAAATATCTGTGTCCACTTATTCTTTACTTTAGGATGCCTTTATTTCATCTCTGTTCCTGAAGGGCATTTTCACTAGGTATAGAATTCTGGGTTGGCAATTCTTTCCTTTTAGGGTTTAAAAACATCCTAATTCCAAAAATAATAATAATAAAAATATCCTAATCCCTTAAAAAAATCCCCGTTCCTGCTGTCCTCCATGTTTTCTGATAGAAATCCATGGTGATATAAATTGTCATTGCCAAGAAGGTGACAGACATTTTCTCCTGTCATTTGCATTCTTCCATTAAACTCATCCAGTGAGTTTTTATTTTACTTATTATCTTTTCACTTAAAAAATTTCCCTTTGGTTCTTCTTCATATCTCCTATTTTTTCCCCCTTACTTTTGTGAGTTTTCTTTCATTTCCAAAATAGTGACCCTTACTCATTGGAGCATTTTTATTATTGTTGCTTTAAAGTCTTTTTGTTTGAGAATTCCAAAATCTATCATTGTTTTCCCATGGAAGTTGACATTTTTCCTGAATCTGTGCATGCTGAATAATTTTGGATTGTGTCCCAGACATATTGAACATTATGTTGTGAGTCTCTGGATATTGTTTGAACCCTAAGGAGACTATTGATGGTTTTGTTTTTAGCAGGCTCTCTTTCCTCCTGAGTTTAGACCACAAGTTGTGACCAGCTTACTGTGGGTTGTGGTTCTAACGTCAGTTCATTTTTCAAAATCTCTGCAGTCCTATTCAGATCTGTCCTGCACATGTGCCACTCAGTGGCCAGTCTGGTGATTAGATGGTGATCTGTCCTGTAGATCTGTTCCCAAAGTTTGTGTTTTCCGTTTAAGGTAGTATGTACACATGCATACCTTGCAGATGAGCCCATGAGTTCATAAACAAACTTCAGGGATCTCTTTCTCTGGCTCCTTCCTCTCTGTGATATGGGTGTCTTCTATGTTCCTGGGGCTTTCCTTATCCAGTCCTCCAAGGAAGCTAGGGCTTTACCTCACTTTGCTGCATAATTCCTGTGCCTGCATTTGGCTAGGGGACATACAGTAGGAGGACAGATAGAGAATCAGCAACAAGGCTTTTCCCTGTCTTCTTGGGACCAAGCTCCCACACTCAGAGAGGAAGATTCTTCTGTGCCTTGCCTGTTCATGCTGCTGCTATGGTATTGTGTGGGGGCGGGGGTGTGAGAGTAAGAAGAAAGAGAAATCCAAAAGAGAAGACAATGGCTATTGCCTTACTCTTTTATGGCATCGGGAGGCATATTTCCAAATCCTTGAGCCAGAACTAGAGGGCTTCCAGGCTCTCTGGTTGCATGAGTGTTCAATTTTGGGTTTCAGGCTGTGCTGAGCTTTGGCTAGGGGGTACTGAAGAGGGAAAAATGATAAAGTACTGCCAATTTGGTGGTACTTTGAATTGTATTGTTCTTCCCTAGTCCACCTGGTACTTTATTTTTCAGAGTTTTCAAGCTGTTTATTCTATGCATTCTGTTAGGTCTTACAGGTGTAATCAGTGGGAGACACAGGGTAATGTGTGCTTGCTGACTCACCTGGAATGAGAATCTCAGTGTTTTTAATATACTTACTACTTGAACCAAACATCCTATATTCAGATAAGTGTCCTTTTTAAAAGTCCACAGACACACAGTTTTCCATTTGCAATAACTGGTAATATTGAACCCAGGAGGAGTTTACTAAATAATGAGC
Source organism: Felis catus (assembly GCF_018350175.1). NCBI lineage: Eukaryota > Metazoa > Chordata > Mammalia > Carnivora > Felidae > Felis > Felis catus. The sequence continues at coordinate 20,499,603 of NC_058373.1, forward strand.
TTCAGAAAACGATATGATGATTGTCAACGATTTTCATAAATCATAGGGATGAACGTTGACTATATTTAACTGGAGAACTAAAACATGACAGGGCACCTGGGTGGCTTAGTCGGTTAAGTGTCTGACTCTCGGTTTCTGCTCAGGCCACGATCTCACAGTTTTATGAGTTCTAGCCCTGCTTCTGGCTCTGTGCTGACAGTGAAGAGCCTGCTTGGGATTCTCTCTCTCTCCCCCTCTCTCTGCCCCTCCCCTGCTCACACTGTCTTTGTCTCTCTCAAAAATTAATAAATAAATTTAAATTAAGAAAAACCCCTAAAACATGACAATAGGGGAGCAAATCAATGCTTAAGTGTTACGTGATTTGATTATATAGAATTGTGCAGTTAAAAAAATAAATGGTAGGAGATGAGGGGAAAGTAAAGAGAAAGTAGCATACACTCCTTGTCACATTAGCTAAATTAACTAGGAGTAGAAAATGTCTCTTGAGGCCAACGAAACAAGTAGGAGAAAGTTAAATTTATTTGACTATAAAGATTAGCACCAAATTAATACTAGAGACTCAAGCTGATGGTTTGAGAAGAGTGAGGGAGGAAGAAGCATCTCCTGGCTACTTGCATTATTGCTTGTAGCAGTGAGGTTATAATATCTAAAAGAAGAGGTTACCGAGGGGGTTATACAAAGTACTAATATAAAAGCAGTAACTAGAACCCACATCCTTCTTGCATACCTAAAGAAATGCAGAGAGAGATAGAGAAAGCAAGCAGAAACTGCAAGCCCACATGCCTAAAGACTTTGTGTATGCGTGTAGGTGTTTTAAATGTAAGGTTAAAAAAAATCTGCCAAAGCTGATGCCAAATATATAGACTGTATTAATATATGTAAATGGGCTTAATTAACCTAGTTAAAAAACCTTTTCAGGTGACTAACAAAGCAAGATCCAGAGATAGACCTAAAAAAAAAAAAAAAGCTGGAAAGGCTAAAAATAAAGCAAAAAACTGGAAAAGATACATCAGGCAATTTCAAATAAAGAGAGGGCAAGTGGACAGACAAGGTTCAGTTCATCTATTCTTGCTTGTTCATGATACAAGATAATGCCATTTTCATATTTTTATTCTCCTGATGAACATTTGACAGTACTTATTGCTCCTTTAGAGAGAAATGGTTTATTTCTTTTATTTAGAAATTTTCTTATTTTGTTTATTTTATTTACTTATTTTCTTAAACTCATTGTTTTTAAGTTTATTTATTTGGAGAGAGAGTGTGCACATACGTGTGCATGAGCACAAGTAGGGGAGGGGCAGAGAGGGAGAGGCAGAGAGAGAGAATCCCAAGCAGGGGTGTGAACCCATGAACTATGAGATCATGACTTGAGCTGAAATCAAGAGCTGGATGCTTAACCAACTGAACCCCCCAGATGCCCTTGTTTTTAAAGAGACAGAGCATGAGCAAGGAGAGGGGCAGAGGAAGAGGGAGAGAGAGAGAGAATCCCAAACAGTCTCCGTGCTCACTCAGCAAGGAGCCCAATGTGGGGCTTGATCCCACAACCGTAGAATAGGACCTGAGCTGAAATTAAGAGTTAGATGCTCAAGCAGCTGAGGTAGCCAGGCGCCCTTTACCTATTCTATTAAAAATTTTTTTTAATGTTTATTTTTGAGAGAGACAGAGTGTGAGCAGGAATGGGCAGAGAGAGAGGGAGACACAGAATCCTAGCAGGCTCCAGGCTCTTAGCTGTCAACACAGAACCCGCAGGGCTCAAACTCATGAACTGTGAGATCATGACCTGAGCTGAAGTCAGACTCTTAACCAACTGAGCCACCCAGGTGTCCCATTACTTATTCTATTTTTAAGTAACTTTGGGCTTTCTATACCTACATTCATGTCACCTATAAATAATTTTATTTTTTCATGTCCAGTATTTCTCATATTTCAATATTTGTTTTCTACTGCTTATTTCTTTTAGTTATTGCATTGATCGAAACCTCAATAATTTCAAAGGATAGTTTGAAAGGAAACACCGATGTCTTGTTTTTCATTTTAGCAGGAATGGCTTTCATTTCATTGCTTTAAGCCGATGTTTGATTTTATTTCTTAGTAACTAGGTAAGTTTGAATACTTAAATTTTGCTACAATTTCAAACTTGTGGAGAAGTTCTAAGAAAAGCCCTAAGACTCCTTAATCTAGGGTATGTTAATAATTCACCAATTATTAGCATTTTTTTTGCCTTATTAGCTTTATCATTTGCAGATGCCCAAACGTCTGATTGACCAACGGATCCATCAGTAATGCATCTATCTACATATTTTTTCTAAACCACTTGCAGGTACATTGCAGACCTCATGCCTCCTTTCCCCTAAATACTTCAGTCTTTCCTTGTAAGGGCATAATGTACACATGGGGCACTAATAAAAGTCAGGAAACGAACAGTGACACAACAGTCCATATTCAAGTTTTGCCAATGTCCCCAAAGTGTTCCTTATAAATATTTCTCCTGCCTGCTCTCTAGTTTAGCATTCACACTAGGAATTTAAAATTCATACGTAGGTAGTTAATTTTTCAGGTATTTTCAGTTGTGTATTTATATAATCCCTTGGTTTTTCTCCTTCAGTAATCGATAAACTGAAGTACGTTGATAGATTTCCTAACATTGAATTATCCTTGGACTTCTGAAATAATCCTTATCACTTATTCTCTTAACATAGTATTGGAATTCATGTGCTAATGTATTAAGATGTTTGCTTCTATGATTACATACAAAGGTGGGCTGGAGTTTGTGTGTCCATGTATGTTCACTGGCACACACTATCTTTATTAAGTTTTGTTAAGTTGTGCTGGCTTTGTAAAATAAATTGTTGAGTTTTCCATATTTGTCTGTGGATTAGCATGGGAAAGAGCTGTTCTTTGTAAAGTTAGCTCATCTGTAAAGCCTATTGCCTATTTTAAGTGCTAGATTAATAACCATTAATTGTCTTACATATTGGTCTATTCAAGTTGTCATCTCAGCAAATTTTGGCTTTTGGTTTTATTTATTTTTTTTCTACTTGAAAATTGTCACTTGCTGTCTATTATAATCATTTCTAGTTCATTAAGTTCCACTTTTTATCCTTATTACATTCCTCCTCTATTTTGTTTTATTTTCTTAGTTTTATATATTTTTAAGTTGCATATTTGACATTCATTCTTGTTTAAATAATAAAAGCAATTATTTACCATTTTATTCTGTGTATAGGTATATTTGTAGCACACAGATTTTTTTCATTTTTTTAATGTTTATTTATTTATTTTGAGAGAGACAGCACAAGTCGGGGAGGGGCAGAGAGAGAGACAGAGAGAGAGTGTGTGTGTGTGAGAATCCCAAGCAGGCTCTCCACTGTCAGTGCAGAACCCTGCATGGGGTTTGATCTCACGAACTGTGAGATCATGACCTGAGCCAAAATCAAGAGTCGGATGCTTAACTGACTGAGCCCCTGAGGTGGCTCACAGATTTCAGTAAAGTGTTCTTCCACTTATATTCATTTTTAGAAGTTTATAATTTTAGTCTTGATTTTTATTTTGATTCTGGGGTTCTGTAAAAGAACTTTTCTTAATTAGCAGATAGTCTTTTTTGAGAGGTGGAGGTTGGGTGTCATTGTTGTGTTACTGATTTCTTGTTTTACTTAATGATAGTCAATGCAGCTTGCCAAGTTTCTTTTTGTTATTTAGTAGTTTTTAAAATCATCAGTACATTGTTACTTTTTCAAAGTTAAATATTTTACTTTTTTTTTTTTGTCTGTGTGATTTGTCACATTGTTTGACAGGTATGTCAAAGTCATCCCCTGTTTTATGTTTTGAATTCTTGTATTTCTATGACTTTGCTTTATGTTATTTATTTATTTATTTAAAATGTTTATTTATTTTTGAGAGAGAGCATGTGTGCATGCCCACATGCACATGAGTAGGGGAGTGGAGGGGGGTGGGGAGAGAAAGAGGATCTTCACTGACAGCAGCAAGCCCAGTGTGGGGCTTGAACTCACAAACCACAAGATCATGACCTGAGCTGAAGTCAGATGCTCAACTGACTGAGCCACCCAGATGCCCGCATTGCTTTATTTATTTATTTTTACCTTGATGTTGTTTTGTGTGTATGTGTTTATGACTATGCCTTATTTATTTATTTATTTATTTATTTATTTAATGTTAAATTATTCTCAAATTGGTTTCCATACAACACCCAGTGCTCATCCCAAAAGGTGCCCTCCTCAATACCCATCACCCACCCTCCTCTCCCTCCCACCCCCCATCAACCCTCAGTTTGTTCTCGGTTTTTAAGAGTCTCTTATGCTTTGCCTCTCTCCCTCTCTAACCTTTTTTTTTTCTTCCCCTCCCCCATGGACTTCTGTTAAGTTTCTCAGGATTATGCCTTATTTATTGATGATACCTTCTGTCATAACATAGTATACATCTTTGTTGTGAGCTTTTGGTATTGGATTCCACTTTATCTGATATTAATATCACCACTCCTGCCTTAAAAAAATTACTACAACATTAGAGACTTTTATTGTCCCTGTAATTTTTGTAGTCAACACCTTTTTGTAGTCAACACATATTTTTTATCAGTTTCTTTGGCTTACCATTGCTTCTTATATTCTGTTACTTTCTTGGGGCTTTAATTTATTCTTTAGTCGAAGTCATCTTTAGCAATTCTTTCAGTGACAGTTTGTGAGTGTTAATTTGTCTGAAAAAATTCTCTATTTCACTCTATCTTTTGAAAGATTGTTTATCTGGCTGTAAAATTCTAGGTTGACAGTTATTTTTCCTCAGTATTTTGAGGATGTCTTCTAGCCTCTGGTTTTGTAGAAATTCTGTTCTTATAGTCGGCTTGTAAGAAATCTTCCTTTTCTTGGGTTGCTTTTTAAGTTATCTTCTTGACTTGATGGTCTGCACTTTCAGTGAATGTGGATTTACAGCATGAATCCTGTTCTCAAGTTCAGCCTTTTGAGGATTGATCATGTCTTTCCATATGTATCCTGGACTTCCTTCTACCTTGCTAGTCTGTTTTCCTCTTGTTCAGATTGTCTGACTCTGTCTTTCTGTGCTGCATTCTGAATACCTTCCTCATGTTTCTTCCATTTCATGAGCTCCTTTTAGCTGTTGATTATCAGCTTTTGAACCTGTCCTTTGAGTTTCTGAACTCAATGACTATGTTTTTTATTTCCAAACCTTCTATTTTTCTCTTTTCTAAGTCTGCCTTTTCTTCTGTCTTAGTACTTTGTTCTTAAGGTCCTGATCCTCTCTTTTATGTCTTTAATAAATTTAAGCAAAAATGGTTTTATATGCCTTGTCCTTTGGTATTTCCCTTACCAGAAGTCCTGTGGACTACTCCTGTGTGTTATCTGCTCATGGGCAGGGGATGTGGTTTCTTGTATATTTTGTAATAGGGTTTTGTAGGGGGCAGAGGGGTTGAGCACATCTTCAGTGGCCTTTTGCTGTGGAAACCTCACGTGATCTAAAATGAGCATTCGTTCCTTCAGAGAGGCTTTACAGAACTTCTGTTAGGCTCCAGATATCACCATCCTGGGACCAATTTCTGTTAATTTATTTGCTTGAGAGTTCCTTCCTCATGTGGTTGCCAGAAATGTATTGAGTATTTATTCTTTGAGCTTTATGCTTTGATTTTAGTTCTGGTTTTCCCTACCTCTTGTGGACCAGAGGTCCTGACTTTCCTTCCAGCTCAGGCATTAGCTAAGCCCCTGGCCATCACATCTGTGACTCCCCACCCAGTTGCACTCAGCATGAAATGTTTTGTTGCTTCCTGTTCAGTCCTTCTAGCTCTCAGAGGTGGGAAGGTCTCTGTCTCAATAGAGGCTGCCATCTTGCCTGGATTGGAAGCTGATCTCTTTTTAAAACTTGTTTTCTGTGTGCCTCTTGTGAATAGAACATAGCTGGACTTTGATTTTGAATCTAACCTGTAAATCCTTATGATCTGATAGAGGGAATTCAAGGCATTCCCATTTATTAAGATAAGTGGATTTAGTTTTATTCTTTTTGACTTAATTTATTATTACACATTGTCATTTTCTGTTTTTTTTTTTTTTTCTCTTCCTTTGGCTTGCCTGGGTAAGTTGGTTTTTTTAAAAACATATTTATTTTTTAAAATTGTAAAATGTACATAACAAAATTTAACATATTAGGCATTTTAAAGTGTATTTTTCTGTGGCGTTAAGAACATTCCCATTGTCTACAGTTGTCACCATCATGTCCAGAGCTTCTGCCCAGCTGAAGCTCTACATTCATGAATCACTAACTCCTCATTCTCTTCTCCCCCAGCCTCTGGCAACCACCATTCTGCTTTCTGTCTCTATGAATTTGGCTATTCCATGTGCCTCATGTAAGTGGGATAATATGATATTTGTCTTTTTGCTATTGGCTTATTCTACTCAACATCCACAAAGTTTATCCATGGGGTAGCATGTATCAGAATTTCCTTTCTTTTTAAGGCTGAACAATATTCTCTTGTGTGTACGTACCACATTCTACTTATCCATTCACCCTTCAGTGGACACTTGGGTTGTTTCCGTGTTTTGGCCACTGTGAATAATGCTCTGTGTGGCTGTGTAAATATCTGTTCTCAAGTTGATTTTTATTCCATTTTCCAACACTCCTCACCTCTGCCTCTCCATTCTTTGGGTGGTTCTTATTTTCATCTTGGACAATCTATTTCATTTCCTTTCTTTAAAGTTAAGTTTATTGATTTATTTTGAGAGAGAGAGAGCATGCAAGTGGGGAAGGGGCAGAGAGAGAGAGAGAGGGAGAGAACAGTGCACAGCGCAGAGCCTGATGCGGGGCTCAAACTCGGGAACCATGAGATCATGACTTGAGCCAAAGTCACATGCTTAACTGACTGAGCCACCCAGGCACCCCCTGGACAATCTATTTCAACCTGAATTTTCTTTTTTCTTGTTAAAAAAATTTTTTTTAACGTTTATTTATTTTTGAGATGAGAGAGACAGAGCATGAACAGGGGAGGGTCAGAGAGAGAGGGAGACACAGAATCTGAAACAGGCTCCAGGCTCTGAGCTGTCAGTACAGAGCCCGACGCGGGGCTCGAACTCATGGACCGCGAGATCATGACCTGAGCCGAAGTCGGACGCCCAACTGACTGAGCCACCCAGGCGCCCCTCAATCTGAATTTTCTTTTTTTTTTTTTTTAATTTTTTTTCAATGTTTTTATTTATTTTTGGGACAGAGAGAGACAGAGCATGAATGGGGGAGGGGCAGAGAGAGAGGGAGACACAGAATTGGAAACAGGCTCCAGGCTCCGAGCCATCAGCCCAGAGCCTGACGCGGGGCTCGAACTCACGGACCGCGAGATCGTGACCTGGCTGAAGTCGGACGCTTAACCGACTGCGCCACCCAGGCGCCCCACAATCTGAGTTTTCTAATAGCACACCAAATTAAGTGAGTGATATGATCACTATCCTTTTCATTCAAGCCAAACCGTTTCTTCACCCTTTCCCACCTCCCAGTTCCACCAACTCCTACCCCCTGACCGGCAGCCCCTCAAGAAGAAGTCTCTGGAACCTTTCTCTGTCCCTGATTCAGTTTTAAAGGCTAGTTCAAAAGGAAATGGATTTTGAACATTATACAGTATACATACTTTGAACATGTGAGGGAGAATATTTTTTGCTTCGTATGTCAGGCTTTTACTGGGGAATTTGGAATTTGAATCTTGAAAAGGTCAAAAAGTACCATATCCTATGGTTTTATTGAAGAGTAAAGAAAATGTAATAAAGCCCTTGATGGTTTCCTAGACTACTTGATATTGTTGCCATATTTGCTGATGAATTCAAACCATGTCTGAGGCACTTTGCCCTTCCAGAGCTGGTGTCAGGGTGACAGCAACAGGAGAGATGTTGATAGACACAGCAAAAGCTAGGATAGGGCTTCCTCTCAGCCCCCAGCACCCTACCCGTCTTTGTTCTCCACAGGCACCTGCTGCTGAGAACACTACCCGTTGAAGGGAAGACCTTCACAGTCCTTGGAGAAACCCCATGTGTCTTTCTCACTGGGGTAGTCTGTGTAATGGCTCCTGTTAGCTTTTCTGGAGGCTCTATAGGGGTTCCTACCCATGTGCCCACCTGGGGTAGCCCTGGGGCCTTTCTTTGAGAGACCAGGTGTGATTTCTTTCTTTTTTTTTTTTTTTTTGAATGTTTATTTATCTTTGAGACACACACACACACACACACACACACACACACACACAGTGTGGGTGGGGAAGGGGCAGAGACAGAGGGAGACAGAATCTGAAACAGGCTCCAGGCTCTGAGCTGTCAGCATGGAGTGGGATGCGGGGCTCGAACTCACGAACCATGAGATCACCACTTGAGCCGAAGTAGGACACTTAACCGACTGAGCCACCCAGGCGCCCCAGCCAGGAGTGATTTCTAGTAAAGGTCTGATTTCTAGGTCCACCATCCCTGCCATGCCTAGGTTCAGGGTACCTGAATTCTGTTTCTACATTTAGGCACTTAAACTTACCTGACCTAACATGAATAACATGTTTTGGAATTGTAGTTTCAATTTATTATCATGACCTGCTTTTATCTCCTCTACTGTTGACAAAAACATCATATTTTACTTAATGGGTATAGCATAGTGAAGTGGACGGTGATTTAAGGAGCCTACAGGATTTGGGGATACTGGCATTTTTGGGAGAGAGGGAAGTGTCAAGTCAAGTATTCAGGGCCTGGCAAATGTAAAAAAACGACTTCTTTTGTATCAGCAGCTACCAGAACCTATTACGTACTTATCTACCACATAGGCATGAGGTTGAATTGTTGTAAAATAAGTTCTTAAGATTCAAGCACATTCTTTTATGGAGAAAATGTAGAAAATTTGAAATTGATGAGAAAGTAAATTTTTAGTTGAAAAATGCTAAGGTTATCTAATTATAAGTGAAGTGTTGGCTTGTCATCCATGATGAGAAATTATAGATAATGGCTTTGATAGTGAACATGGATGGTGATTTTGAAATAGATATTTGGAACACTCAGCAAAATTTGAAAGGACTATGATAATGACACCTACTTAACATGTTAATAAGCAACTTAGCCACAATGAGCATATACTAATCAGAATCATCTGATTAAAAAAAAAAAAAACAGAAAGTTCTTTTCAGCTATTCACAAAGGGACACTACCTTTTTAGAAACTAATTTTTGACACAGTCTCTGAAAAAGGCAGGGGCTCCTGGGTGGCTCAGTCGGTTAAGTGTCAGACTTTGGCTCAGGTCATGATCTCGAGGTTAGTGAGTTCTAGCCCTGCCTCGGGCTCTGTGCTGACAGCCCAGAGCCTGGAGCCTGCCTCAGACTCTGTGTCTCCCTCTCTCTGTCTGCCCCTACCCTGCTCACACTCTGTCTGTCTCTCTCTCTCTCAAGAATAAAATAAAATAAACATTCACAATTTTTTTTAATTAAAAAAAGAAAAAGGCCAAGAAAACATGGCATCTTCTTTTCACCTGCCAGTTTATTGATTGAGCATTGGTGTTCTCCATATCCACTCTCCATGTCCTTGGTTGCCTTTTGGTGTCGCTAGAAGGGGGTGAGGCTCAGTACCCACTCTTTTCTCTTAAAAGGAAATAACACCTAAGAAGTGCTAGTGGATTAATAGAGCCTTAAAGGGCACCTGGGTGGCTTAGTTGCTTGGGTGTCTAACTCTTGGTTTCAGCTCGGGTCATGATCTTGGTGGTTTTGTGAGTTCAAGCCCTGCATTGAGCTCTGTGCTGCCAGCACAGAGCCTGCTTGGGATTCTGTCTCTTTTTCCTCTCTCTCTCTCTGCCCCTCCCCCATTCGCACTGTCTCTGTCTCTCTCAAAATAAATAAATAAACTTAAGAAAAAAATCGAGCCTTAAGTCTCTTGTAACTGGTGGTAAATAACTTCTCCCAAGATTGACTTTCTTTTTAAAAAAAGAGGGTGTGGGGACACCTGGGTGGCTCAGTCAGTTAAGTGTCTGACTTTGGCTCAGGTCCTGATCTTGCCCTCTGTGAGTTCAAGCCTTGCATTGGGCTCTGTGCTGACAGCTCAGAGCCTGGATCCCACAGTGGATCCTGTTTCTCTCTCTCTGCCCCTCGCCTGCTCGCTCGCTCTCTCTCTCTCTCTCTCACTCAAAAATAAATAAACATTAAAAAAAAAGAGGATGTGTAATATATATATGTATCATGGTATATATATTCCCTGATACTTTATTTTTTGCTATATAATAAATAACAACAACAACAACAAAAAAAACCACACACATACACACAAAAGAAGACAGAGAGCCAGGAACCCCTTGAGCAAGGCACTGCCCACTGACTTCAAGAGTTATGCCAGTGGCTGTTACCTGTAGTCCAGATGGCACGTCTCAGGTGAGGGGAATAGAATCAGAGTTTAGGAGAAAGAGAGAGAAAATGTTTCTGCATTGGAGAAACAGCCCTGGGAATGCATGTTCTCTAGAAAGCACATATTTGTCTCTGTATAGTTTATGATGGTGATGGTGATTATGATGATGGTGACAAAAAAACATTAGCTATTTAATTTTGTGGAAATTTAAATTGAAATAGTGTGGAATGATACAGACTGAAATGCAAAAGCCATCATCCCTCAGCCTCTGCCTTCCCCATTCCTCAAAAAGTTAAATATTTTCCACCTTTCTGTTGTTATTTCTTTGGTAGCAGGCACCCTGTTGTCTTCCTGTCTCATATGTCACTGAAGAAAGGTCCGATTCCTATCTGGCTCATTTTCTTTTGTTGGCAACCCAGCCAGTTTCTCCTTTGTGGGAGCTTCTAAGGTCTACTCTTTGTTCTTGGTGTTCTGATATTCTGTAGTGTTTAGTGAAGAGACTTAGCCATTCAATGTGCCCCTTCTTTAATGTTGGAAATCTTGTTCTTTGATTATCTCTGCATCTCATTTTTTTTTTTCCTGTTCTTCTTTTATGGAACTCCTGTTCACTGGATGTTTGACCTGGGTTGATCTCCTAGGCTCCTTAGCTTTTTCTTCCCCATTTTACATGCCTTTGTCTTTTGCTTTGTCGTCTGAAAGATTTCTTCAGCTTCGTCTTCTGGATCACCTATTGAAATTTAAAAAAATAATTACAGCCGTGACACAGGGATGGACAATTGAAAGGATTCTGGAGACTGCAGGGTGTACTTGGGTAAGGCTTTAATGAAGGGAGAGAATACAGTGCAGCAACAGAAAGAAACACAAGCAAATATCAGAGAGGTCCAGGCCACCCGGGGCCAACTCCCGGGATCCTTTCTCTGTCACACAGGATATGCTTGGACTAAATTGTGAACTGTCATGATATTTGAGAGCGACAGTCTTATCTGAAAGTGCATCTTTTCTACCCTTCCTGGTCATGTAGCCAAAGCCAGGCTACACAGCCAGGTTCAAAAAATAAAATAAAATAAAATAAATCTAGAGCAACCAAGTGCACACCATCAATCTAAACATTTTCTATAAACGATCTGGTGAGTTGGTGCTGGTTGCCCTGGTCTGTCTGGGACCCTAGCAGAGGTTGATGTTAATTGCTGGTTGGTGCATTTCATTCTGGTTTGGCTAACTGTCTGCCCTGGTGGTTCCAAGTCTCCCTGGAGACTAGCATAGGTTGCAACAGACCGGGTGAGATTAACTCTATACTTACCCAGCAATCATAATTAAAGTTGCAATGATCTCTTTCATATTTTCAGCTGATTTTTCTCAGCATTTGTCTTCCTTTCTGATTGCGTTTCTTTTTCATTTCCTACCTGAGAGTACTAATTAGAAATAAGTTAAATACGTTTTCTTCTTATTCTTGAGTTCTGTTTGCTCTAGGGTCAGTCTTTTTATTTTCCTAAATCTGCCTGTTTTGTGTGTCTGATTTTTCTTATTGGTCTGGAGGTTCTTGGTTGTCCTTTTATAATGTAAGGAATATGAAAGTCGATTAAAAGATGTGCTTGGCATGTTTTCCTCTACATTCCTCTCCTCCCATCAAATGAAGGCCCAACTTCACTCTGTCTGGACATGGGCACCTGTGGGCACTTGGGCTGTGACCCAGCTGGCTGCCTCTTCCCCTTATCTTGGGCTGCTCTGAAGAGTGTCTGCTGTGAGGGATGACTTCTCTCTGTGGAAGCAGACGAGGCAGAAAGCTCATTTCTTTGGTGCAGACAGCATTCTTTTGATTTTTTCCTGCAAACACATACCAGTGTTGTACATGTTGGGGTGAGTGCCTGGGGGCCTGGGTCCTGTGGTCCATCTGTAGTTCTGCAGTCAGCCTTTGGGCACCCGCTTTAGGTCTCATTTCTTCATTTTGCTCCTGTGACCTGTGGTCTGGGAGCTCATTGATACAGATTAGCTTATCTCTCTAAAGCCTTCTCTCCCGGATGCACGTATCTGAGACTCTTCCATCTGATTCCTCTTGTTAACTTGTTTTGCATTCCTTTAAATGGTTTTCTCTTTCTCTTCTTCCACCCAAAATATGTGCATTGGCGGGAGAATGCCAGCAGATCAGCTCACATAGTCTGAGACTGGATAACAGAGCCAATGTCCTGATGGCTCTCCCTTGTGTCCTGCCCCAGTTTCCCAAGCTGTGTTCCATACCCCTCTTTCTACTACTTGGTGCCAACTTTCTGGACCTCACTCTAGTTATTGCAAGAATAATGTTTTTGATAATTTAAATTGACCCATTTTTTTAACTTCCTGTAAATCATGTTACCCTGCAGCTCTTCCACCCATTAACTCAAGGAGTTGCTTTGGGGGAAGCGTAGGTGCTCCCTAGAACAAAGCACTCATTACTCAGCTTTGAGTCACAACACTTTCTTGAGTCTCTAGAGAGACTGTAGTCATGAAAACCATGCTTTGTTTCAAGTAAAAAGGAATCTCTGAATTCTAGGAGACTTCCTTTATACACAGAGAACAAAACTTAAAGGCCTGAAAATTCTTTTACCCTCATGTTCCATGTTGGTAGGACAGAGGATATGATGGGAGGGAAGTTCTCATCCAACAGGAATCAGGGAAGAAGGGGAAGCAGAAAGCCCACTGGGGCTGGAAGGAAGAGTTTTCAGGAGTTGGAGTTCCTGAGGAGAAGCTTCTTGGATCCCTGGGCATAGCATGATGGCACCCCATTACACATGGTAGAAGCCAGATGGGTGAGTAAGAACCTGACCACTTAAACTGGTGGTCACCTTACCCTTCATGCCCTCCAGCCTGGTGCAGGAGCATTAAGGTAGCACTTATGGAGAAGGGGAAGGAAATGTCTAGAGCGGGGGTTGGAAAACCTGTTCTCTACAGGGTAGTATTTTAGCCTTTGTGGACCAGATGGTTCATGTTGGAGCTACTCAACTCTGTCATTATATCATGAAAACAGCCCTAGTGAGTGGGTATAGCCATGTTCTGACAAAAATTTACTGACAGAAACACAGCAGGCCAGATTTGGCCCAAGGGTTATAGTTTTCTGATCTCTGGTGTAAACGATTAGGCTTGAGATTTCCCACAGTTTGTGTGTGGAATAAAGACTTCTGGAAGTTTCTGTGTGGATGTGAGACATGTTAAAGGGAGCCAGAAGAGAAGAGTCAGGTCTCCTCAATGGTGAGGAAAGATACTCCCCTAGATGAGTATCTAGGGTAGACTATCCATAGCTGGGGCCTGTGGAGACCATAGCCCAGTGTCAAGATCTTCAGGACCACCCAAAACTGAGATGAGGTAGGTCGGAGGCAGTGAAAGGCAATGTCATGCTCCAGTGATCCTGTCACGTTGCCCTATGAGCTGCATCTCTGCAGGGGACACACGAAGGGCTGGACTGACTCTACAGAGATGGAAGGGGCAGAATGAGCTACGTTTCACAGTGGGTCATTATGTGACTCAGACTACTCTCTCCCTGCACTAGTGGGCACTTGTGTGACTCACAGAGTTCTTCACACTTGAGACGGTTACCTCCCTCCTCCTCAAACACCCTACTGCCAGCTTCCCATCTGCACTTGGACATGTTACAGATACCTCAATTTCAGGATGTCCCAACCTGAAATTTCTCATCTTCCCCTGCATACACATTTCTTCTCTTCTGTTCTTACCCATTTCTCAAACCAGTTGACCCAGTATCTTGTTGGTCACAAAGTCCTGTTGATTCTTCCTCTAACATATCTACTTCTACCTACCATATGTATCTCTTACCCAGAATATTTCTGTAGCCCCCTAACTGACTTCTCCACTTCTACTTTGGATCCCCCCTCCCCCCACAACAGTCTGTCCTTCACACATTGGCCAGAGTTGTGTTTAAAAATGCAGATATGGGGGGGTGCCTGGGTGGCTCAGCTGGTTCAGCGTCCAACTTCAGCTCAGGTCATGGTCTCATGCTTCATGAGTTCGAGCCACGCATCGGGCTGTGTGCTGACAGCTCAAAGCCTGGAGCCTGCTTCGGATTCTGTGTCTCCCTCCCTCTCTGCCCTGCTCATGCTCTGTCTCTCTCTGTCTCTCAAAAAAGAAATTAAAAAAATGCAAATATGGGGGTGCCTGGGTGGCTCAGTCTGTTAAGCGCCGACTTCAGCTCAGGTCATGATCTCATAGTTTGTGGGTTCAAGCCCTGCATCGGGCTCTGTGCTGACAGCTCAGAGCCTGGAGCCTGCTTTGGATCCTGTGTCTCCCTCTATCTCTGCCCCTCCCTGCTCACACTCTGTCTCTCTCTCTCAAAAATAAAATAAACATTAAAATTTGTTTTAAAAATGCAAATATGTAATGTCATACTGCGTTCCAAAATGGTGGACTAGTCAATTTGGACCAACCCAACTTCTCAGAATGAGAAAAGCTGGATATGTCAAATGTGTTAGGCCAGTGTGGTTGGCTGAAAGATGGTCCCCAAAGATGTCCATGTCTTAATCCCTGGAACCTGTGAATGTGTGCCTTATGTGCTGAAAGGGGCTTTACAGGTGTGATTTAGTTAAGGGCCTTGAGATGAAGACCTTATCCTAGATCATTTGGGTGGGCCTGATGTAATCGCAGGGATCCTTATCAGAGGGAGAAGGAAGTCTGAGTCAGTATGAGGAGATGTGATGGAAGCAAGATATTGAGAGTGATGTGGGAAAGGACCACAAGGTGAGGAATGCTGTTGGCCTCTAGAAGCTGGAAGAGGCAAAGAAATGGATTCTCCTCTAGAGCCTCCAGAAGGAATGAGGCCAGCTGATGCCTTGACCCCCAGCTCAGAGAGGGTAATTTTACACTTCTGATCTCCAGGACTATAAGATAATACACTTGTGTTGGCTCTTAGTCACTCAGTTTCTGGTAGTTTGTGACAACAGCAACAGGAAATGAATACAGTGGAGAAGTCTGGTGGGCGTAGGGGTAGCAGGAGAAACAGAGGGATGAAGATTGTTTACATTCTGATATGGGCCAAGGATGATGAGCCACACATACAGCTGGGCTTTAGCCAGACAGAACACAGGCCTGTCCCAGGTAGAATGGAATGGGTGTTACTTTCCAGTTCCAAGGACCCCTTCTCAGGTGAGTGCCAATAGAATGGGCGTGGCTGCGTGTACGTGATGTTAACTGTAATCAGAACAATCTCAAGAGGTAACGTGTGTTGAGTGCTTGCTTTTTGGCCAGACACTATCCTAAGATTTTACACATTAATGCATTTACACCTGCAGCTCTCCCATGAGCAGGGAGAAGTATTTTTTCCCATTTTGTAGATTGAAAATTGTCTGAGAAGTCCTCCTGGGAGGAAGCATTTGAGAAGGTTGGGAGGGATGTGTGCAGAGGATAGAAAGGAGATGGTGGGAGAGGTTTGTCTTGTACTGTAGTGGAGAGGGCCTATAGTGAGCCAGGGCCCTGGGGACTGGCTCTGGTCCCATGGGCCTGTGTTATCTCCTGTGGCATGGTCATAGTTGGCATGGATTGAGTGTGTTTGGAGACCCATATTGCTTTCCCTGTTTGACCTGGTGGACCTGGATGCCTGGGGGTGTGGGGGAGGAGTATCAGACCCCAGGTGTGGGAAACAGTAGAACCATTCTCCTTGTGGGGTGGCTTCAGCAGGCTGCTGAGCAGTGAGAGCAGTAATCACACAGGTGGCAGCCTGCTGTTCTCTGAGTATCCCCCCCCCTTCTCCTCTGCTCCTCTTGCCGGAAACCTCCCCACCCACCTCCATCTTTCAGGGAATGGGTGAATTTATAAGGGCCCTTCATCACCTGGCACAGGTGGCTGTTCAAGAAAAGTTTGTGCAATGACCAGAAGAATGACTTCTCTGAGACTTACCTTTATCATTTGTGGAAAGTGGGGCTGGAACCTGAGTTCTTTCTCCAAACAAGACTATGCCATGGACAGGCAGAAATATAGAAAGTCGTCATTTTACCCATTCAGACTATCCAAGTATATAATAGTGTAACATTCTAAAATAAACAAAAGCGATTGGCACAGATTTCTAGGCATTGTGGCTGGGCTGTGATTCCTGGGTTCTCAGGTAAGGGGGAAACAGTAGGAACTTGGTTGTTTAGGTTGAGCTTGAGGAGGGAGTGGGCTCCTTTCTCATGGTCCAAGCCATGGAAAAGGTCACTGCAGGTGTACTTACATCACAGATCCTGTAAATGAATTGGTATTTATTCCCTTGTGGCCCCCAGTGCTTGCTATGTACTGCCTGTCGAGGTGAACATTAAGTGTGTATGGTTGAAAATAGTCCTGCCAGCCCCTCCTGTCCTGTGTGTCAGAAGGGGACGCTAGAGCCCAAGGACAGCTTTATTCCACCAGGAGTCTCTTGAATGGACTCCCTTAATTGCCTAGAGCAAGCCTGTGGGTGCCTTTGGGGGGCAGTGGGAGAGGGGCCCGTGATGGGAATTGTTTGTGTCTCAATTGCTGCTCTGTTCCTTGTGACCCTTGACCTCGAAGCTGGTTGCTGGGAATAGAGCAGATCAGTTTGTAACCTTGCTTTGGGCTTTTATTTTTTGTTTTCTAAAAAAAAAAATTTAAATGTTTATTTTTGAGCGACAGAGACAGCATGAGCAGGAGAGGGGCAGAGAGAGAGAGACATAGAATATGAAACCACGAGATCATGACCTGAGCCAAAGTCAGATGGCTAACCGACGGAGCCACCTAAGCACCCCTACCCCTGGCTTTGGGCTTTTAGAGAAAAAACCCAAACCCCAACCCTACCCCCTGAGAGTTAAAGTTAGGGTCACCTAGGGTGGTGTTGATCTAAGTCTGCTGGCCTTAGAGAGCTGTGGGAAGCCCAGTGGGAGCTCACTCTATAGGGAACCTGGGCCAGGGACCCCTCCTTCACAGGAAGACCCAAGGTGAGGGTGGGGGGTAGGCATGTGTGGGGCTGGTGCCTGCCAGGTGTGGTAATGAGGACCTATGACAGATTTCTGACATAATACAAGCCGTGTTGTAGAAAGACTAATCCTTTACATGTGTGTTCTTTATAAGTGAGGTTAGCTCTTGATGTACTGGCCTGCCCATGGTGAGGAACCGGTGGGTTATTTGCAGGGGGACAAACTTATAAGCCCAGAGGAAGGAATACGTTGTGTGCTCCCCACTGTCAGGTGTTCAGGAACAAGTGGCCAGCCCTTTGGCCGTGGGATGGAGGGCTTTGGGGCCTGATCCGGGTGTCCCAGTTTGTACCCTATGATGGCACGGCCTCTCCAGTCAGCCTGGGAGTGGCTGATGAGAGTTAACACTCACAGGCACTCTATGTAGGGAACTGACATCTAGGTGTGGGACTAGGGAGCCACCTGTGTAGGCCTGAAGCCAGGGGACAGAGAACTTCAGAGGACAGAGCCTTGAATGGAAGAAGACATTGTGACAGAGACAGGAACATTGGAAAAGGTAGGGGAGCCGGAAATGTGCAGGAGTCAGCCAGGTGGGTACCCTGAAAGATCTTGCAGGAAAGGCTCAGAGTAGATGTTTATTTTTATTACTCTTGGCAAAAGTATTTCCTGACATTTTCCAGTGATGAAAATACTGAATAAACCAACGACTTAGGAAATTTGCATTTTCTCTGTGCCTTAGGAACATTGATTCTTTCTTTGGGGTAAAGCTATCACATGCGTGCAAGAGATTTGGGGGGACTGTGGTAAGGAGTGTGGGAAGAGGCAATGGTGAAGAACGAATTGTTCTGTTTGTGACCTGGGGTGTGTCTGACTTACTCAGGGCCACCCAGGTCATACTGAGCTCTGGAAGGAGGAAATGTTGGAGAAGTATGCAGGCCTCAAGAGGGCTTAGTGCCCATCTTTTCTTCTCTGGTTCTGGGCTGATTTGGCATGTGCCAGCTTGGCTGGAGGGGGTGATCTGAGAATAGGTGAATAACCAGATGACCAGGGTGGTACCAGATAACCACAGTGGTGTTCCTTGGAATGGCGTGCTAGGTTCACATAAAGCATTACTGATCACGGTGGTGTTTGCAGTGGGATTCTGTAGGTTTCATACACTTACCAATAAATAGAATGTATTTTAAACCAGTTTCATATTTTCTTGTTAGAGCATTTCTTCTTAAAAAGTTTTTTTTAAATTTAAAACTTACCATTGAGTTAGTTTTAGAAAACACAAAGACTACCAAAAGAGAAATCAAACCTTCCTGGCAACCTTGATTCCTTCTTTGGAGAGAAGCTGTCACAGCCCAGAGAACCCCTGTGGGCGTTTATAAGACAAAAGTGAAACTTGTACAGCAGCTTGTTAGAAAAAGTGGTTCGGAGAAGTGCAAGATGAGAAGTCACAGTCTTCCTCCTCTCCCCAGAGGTGTCCCCAAGGAAAGAGGCTTTCTTTCAGACCAGGGGTGAGTCAGAAGGATAGATGCTGTTTGCACTGTTCTGACTCTTCGTATTGTCACTTAACCATGTGTCTTGCAGCTCTTTGCTGATACGGCTCATCTGCTTTTCCTGAAGTCGTCACGGTGCTCTATCGGATGTCTAAAACGTAATTTATTTAATAAGCTTCTATTGATCCCACACTGTGGTGATTTTCATTTCTGTTAAAACATTCTTGAGAGGAAATGCTAGCTTGTGTAAGAATCTTCATAGCGTGTTTCCTAGTCAACAAGTTTCTAGGTCGAGGGGTACCTACATTTTGGATTGAGGTAGATTTTGCAAATTGCCTCCAAAACAGGCTGTACAGTTCACAAACCCAACATCAGTGAGAAAGCTCCAAAGCCTTCAGTGTTCTCTGCTCCATCATTATCTCCTCAGAGAGCCTGTGCTGACCTCACTATTTTAAGAGCAATTACTACTCTGTTATCTTGATTTTTATTTTCCTTCAAAGCACCTAATATGACCTGAAATTAAATTGGCTTATTTGTCTAACTAAAATCTAAACCCCATAAAGGTAAGGGTTTTGTTTATATACCACTGTGTGGTATATATACCACTGTTTTGTTTATATACCACTGTTGAGCCTGGCCTGCAGTAGAGCTGTGGACATTCACTATATATTTGTTAAATGAATTAATGAATGGACTTTGAGTCATTATGTTTTCAAATGTGATAGGGCTCTTTTTTTTCCTTTTTCTTTTTCACGGAATTTCCCAGCAATTCCAGTTACTTTTACTACACAACAAATTATCCCCATAGTTAGCAGCTGAAAACAGGTATTTTATTTTGCTCATGAGTTTTTCAGTGAGGAAGTTGGACTGACTCTGTGGGGGACATTCTTATCTTATGTGATTGTGTCAGATGTCAGCTGGGGCTGGAATCATCTGAAGACTTGACTGGGCTGGATGTGGTTGCTCACATGCTGGCAGTTGTCTCTGGCTGGCTGCTAGAGGGGAACTGAGACATGTGCCTACTTGTGGCTTCTTCAGCCCTGTGGTCTCAGGGTGGTTGGACTTCCCAAATTATGGCTACTCCCTTCAGAGTATATGTCCCAAGAGCACTGGGTGGAAGCAGATGGCTTTTTCTAGCCTAGTCTCAGAAATCTCACCATGTGATTCCTTCTGCACACTCTTGGTTAAAGCAGCCACAAGCCTGCCTGCATTCAAGGGGAGGGACACAGCCCCCGAGTCTTGATGCAAGGTGAGGCCGGGTCACACTACAGAAAAGCATGTGGGATGGGTGATATTGTAGTGCCCATCATTAGAAAACATAAACTGTCACACCTGGTAATTATCACCTGTTTGTTTTTTTAGGTCTGCAATTGATTATCATTTTGTCAAGTTCCAAAACAAGTCCCAAATACTCCTGGTAGTTTGATAGGTTTGCAGTGAATTTATGGATTCATTTAAGGGGAATTAATTAATAACTTTACAGTATTGGATCTTCCTATACAAGGACATTTTTTTAATTTTTAAAAATTAATCAATTAATTAATTTTTTCAACGTTTTTTATTTTATTTTTGGGACAGAGAGAGACAGAGCATGAATGGGGGAGGGGCAGAGAGAGAGGGAGACACAGAATCGGAAACAGGCTCCAGGCTCCGAGCCATCAGCCCAGAGCCTGACGCGGGGCTTGAACTCACGGACTGCGAGATCGTGACCTGGCTGAAGTCAGACGCTTAACCGACTGCGCCACCCAGGCGCCCCATCAATTAATTAATTTTTAAATTTACATCCAATTTAGCATATAGTGCAACAGTGATTTCAGGAGCAGATTCCAGTGACTCATCTCTATACGTCACCTAGTGCTCATCCCAACAAGTGTCTTCCTTAGTGCCCCTTACCCATTTAACCCATCCCCCTGCCACAACCTCTCCAGCTACCCTCTGTTTGTTCTCTATATTTAAGAGCCTCTTATGTTTTGTCCCCCTCCCTGTTTTTATATTATTTTTGCTTCCCTTCCCTTATGTTCATCTGTTTTGTTTCTTAAAGTCCTCATATAAGTGAAATCATATGATACTTGTCTTTCTCTAATTTCGCTTACATTATACCCTCTAGTTCCACTTAGTAGTTGCGAATGGCAAGATTTCATTCTTTTTGATTGTTGAGTAATACTCCATTGTGTATATATGTGTATATATATGTATATGTATATATGTATATATATGTATATATGTATATATATGTATATATGTATATATATATGTGTATATATATATATATATACATATATACACACTACATCTTCTTTATACATTCATCTGTTGATGGACATTTGGGCTCTTTGCATACTTTGGCCATTGTCGATAGCGCTGCTATAAACATTGGGGTGCATGTGCCCCTTCAAAACAGCACACCTGTATCCCTTGGATAAATACCTAGTAGTGCAATTACTGAGTCATAAGGTAGTTCTATTTTTAATTTTTGAGGAACCTCCATATTGTTTTCCAGAGTGGCTGCCCCAGTTTGCATTCCCACCAGCAGTGCAAAAGAGATCCTCTTTCTCCGCATCCTCGCCAACATCTGTTGTTGCTTGAGTTGTTAATTTTAGCCAATCTGACTGATGTGAGGTGGTATCTCATTGTGGTTTTAATTTGTCCTGTACAAGGACATGTTATTCCTTTCCTTTAACTTTCTTTTTTGTGCCCCATGTGAGAGCTGTCTGCTTAAGTTTAGCCTGTATCTGCTTAAGTCAGTTCCCCACTGTTACTGTGAATGAGCTCTTTGCAAGCCTGTGTTTTCTGTTTTTGTTTGTTTATAGGAAGGGAAGATATTTAAAAATTTTGCAAGTTGTCAATTTGCTAAATACTCTGTTTCTAATAGTTCTTAAAGTTGGATTCCATGTGCTTTATGGGTATATCTTGTTATTTGCCAATAATACTAATTTTGTGTTATCTAAACTTGTTGATATCACAGATATATTTGGTCCTAATTTTATTACCCTGGCTGCTGCATAGTTTATCTTTGTAATGCATTTTTCCTTTTTTTGTTTTTAATTTGGGTGTGTCTATGTGGTATTCCTTTCTGGTGCATTGGATTGTTTAGAGTCTGCTTTTAGTTTTTCCAGTGATTACTCATCTAGTCCTATGTATTTGTGTGGGTTTTTTTCATTAAAAACATTTTTTTTTATTAGAAAGAGAGTGTGAACAGGGGAGAGGGGCAGAAAGAGAGAGAATCCTAAGCAGGCTGCACGCCAGGAAGGAGCCCAGAATCAGGGCTTGAATCCCAGCCCAGGACCTTGGGATCATGACATGATCCAAAATCAAGAGTTCAACTCTCAATAGACTGAGCTACCCAAGCACCCTTAAACCTATGTATTTGTTATATATAATGTTCTACTTCTTGATTTAGCAATTCTGTTTTTGGGGGGGAGGGGAGAGAAGAGAGAGAGAGAGAGAGAGAGAGAGAGAGAGAGAGACAGAGAGAGACAGCATGAACGGAGGAGGGACAGAGAGAAGCCAGACTCAGAATCTGAAGTAGGCTCCAGGCTCCAAGCTGTCAGCAGAGAGCCCTACATGGGGCTGGAACTCACGAACTATGAGATTATGACCTGAGCCAAAATCAGACGCTTAACCGACTGAGCCATCCAGGTACCCCTAGCAATTCTTAAATTATATCTACTGTTCACATATTATGAAAAATTAAAAAAAAAACCCACATTTTCCCTTTTATCTCCTGAGTTTTATTTCTTATATTCTTATTTTTAGGTGTTTTTTGTTGTTGTTATATTTCACCTTTACAGACCAACTGGAAATCTCTGTGTCTGGGTTTGCCAATGTGAGGCCCTATTTTAACGACTCCCCTCTAAGACAGATGAGGAAATGAATGCATTTCTACATCTTCCCCTTTCTCACTTCATACCATCCAATTCAGAAGACTGCTGCTTTTACATTGTCATGTTTAAACATTTCCCATCTGTAACCACAGGAAAGAGTTTCTTACTTTCCTCTCTGCAGGAGTCACAGCATTATTTTCATCTCTGGGGTGATGTGAGGTGTTGGGGAAAATTCTGACTAGTCTCTGGAAGTTACTTTCAGCTGCTTCCCTTCTGCTCCCCTTGAAGTTGGTGGCTGTTAGTGAGAACCTTCAGGACTGTTTTGACTTGCTTCTCCCTTGCTTTCTGCTTCCAAGAAGGGTGGGGCTGGGGGCTGCGAGGACCTGGGGTGCAGTGCAGAGGCTTGACAGCAGCTCTGTTCTGTTGTTAGATTTTAGGGGAAAAGATAATTTTATTATTACTTTTCACTGTGCCATCTTCCTAATGTTTTTTTCTGTAAAGAGGCATGTGACAATTCAGTACATATTGCCATAAGTGCAGTAGTCCCATCATTGTCTTTTTACTTATTTATTTGTTTTTATTTTTTAATGTTTACTTATTTTTGAGAGAGAGAGCAAGCAGGGGAAGGGCAGAGACAGAGTGGGACAGAAGATCTGAAGTGGGGTCCACGTTGACAGCAGCGAGCCCCATGTGGGGCTCAAACTAACGAACCATGACATCATCACCTGAACCAAAGTTGGACCCTCAGCCAACTCAGCCACCCATGCGCCCCGCCATCATTGTATTTTTATAGAAAAGAACCATCTAGATTTAAAAAAAAAATTAAGACTTAGATAGATAAGCACTAGTATCCTGTGGTTCATAGTGAAGTTTCACTTGATCTTAGCCAGAAGGCCGAGAAGTGATTCATAGTGAAGTTTCAGGCACAATCTCTCTTTACTTTGAATGTAGCCCCTAGGGACATCTCCTGAGAATGTGGATAATAAAGTTCCTAAGTGGGATATGAGTCAGGATTCTTGTTTGCAGAAACGAGAGTCCATTTTAGCCAGTTTCAGAGAATTCCATGTAGTGAGGACCAGTGCCAAGACCAAAGCACTGGGCTTGGACAAGTGAAGACAACTCTAACCACCACTCAGCAAAGATACCCCAGCTCCCTCAGGACTGAATGCCAGCAGTGCTGTCACTGCTGCCTCCTTCCCTCCTCCACTCCTGCGCACTGTCTCACGCTGCTCACCCATTAGCAAAGCCGAGGCACGAGCCTAAGCGCTCGCTGCCAGGAGGGCTGGATGGGGTCTTTCTTCTACCTTGGGGATGTTCTCCAGACATAGGAAGGGTGTTCAGAAAATGCTGGGTGGAAACAAATTTAACAAAACAACTAGTAGGGTAGTGCTCTCTGCTGGGGGGAGGACCATGTTGGAGGCATGGTGTAGTCCTAGGGAAGGGAGTGTGCCAGGAAGGAGAAGGCATCAGGCTGGAGTTGAGGAAACTTGATCGCTCACATGTTTTCTCATATTGATTAGCTCTGTCGCTATGGGCAGGTCACTTACTCTCTTTGACTTCAAGTTCCTCATCTGTAAAAAAGGGCTTAGGAATGGCACCTGGGTGGCTCATTCGGTTAAGCGTCTGACTCTTGTTTCCTGCTCAGGTTATGATCTCATGGTTTGTGAATTCACGCCCCCCCACCAGGCTCTGCACAACGGTACACCATCAGTGCAGAGTCTGCTTGGGATTCTCTTTCTCGCTCCTCTCCCACTCCTTTTCTATGTCTCTAAAATAAATAAACTTAGAACAAAAAAGGGCTTAGGAAGGGTGGTGTTTCACATCCCTTCCAGCATATGTAAGACACTTAGTAAATGTTTGCTGCATCATGCATGCATGAATCAATTTGTTATCGGATGGCCTTGGAGAAAGATAAATGAGCGCAAAGAGACATCATGGTTAAGTGGGTTAACTTTTGGTTACGAATTTTGTTTTAAATTAGAGTGGTTTTAAAGTTCTGGAAATTCTTCAGATTTTAGCTTTTTTTTAAAGTTAATTTATGGCAAGAACAAGGAAGCAAAAAAGTTATCAAGAAATCTTCAATGAAAATGAATTATTAATGATTATCTTAGCATTTAGAATGTTAGAATTTTTATTTGCTTTGGTAACTGTCAGACTTCAAGATGATAACATCCAGATAAAATAATAGGATAGATCTTTTCCTAAGCAAGTTAAATTATTTATAACACTTGCTTTTGCAGTACATGGAATAAATGGTATTTATCGAGTGAGTACCCAGAGGAACTTCTCAGCTCTTCATCATCTTTGGTAGGGTGTGTTCATTGAGTGTGAACTCTATTTTAATTATATGCCGGATCTTCCTTAATTTTGTTTTTCTTGGTTAAGATTAGGAGAAAGTGAGGGATGATTATTTCTAATTTGTTCTGTCTTCCTCTGATGAGTGTTATAAAAGTTGTCCCATCTCTAATGGACCGTGTGATTTTTACATAAAAGTTGTTAGGTATATATAGCAGGGCAAGGGTCTAGATATGTCCTCGTAGCAAATCTGGATGTGTCTGATGGTTTCATGCAGGTTAGCAGAGAGATAGTGTCTGTGAGGCTGAGAAGTGACTACAGGACTGTGTTCTCTGCTGTAGATGCCTCACAGAATCTGTTTCTCCTTTGTTGCTTCCATTTCCCTTTTCTGTTCTCTACCGCTAACTCCATGAGAGGGTCCTGCTCAGTTTGACCTAATCATTATATCCCACTATACCAGAAGTTAAAGGAATGTGCACCCAATTTCAGTCAGTGTGAAAGAGTGAATTCCAGGACCTGAATGGAAGTTTCTAGAAGAAATGCTCTTGCTTCCTTTAATATGAAGTTAGACTGGAAACTACCACAGACATTTAATCATCATAAGAGGGAAGTCTGAAGGTTTCTATGTGAACCCCCAGGATGAAGCTGATGCCACAGAGGCAGAGCAGAAGGTAGAAAAGAGTTAGGACTCTAGTGACATTGAGTTCCTGGTTCAAGCATGCCCTGAAGACACCACTCATCTTTAAATTTTTCAGTTGTGGGAGCCAGTAGTTTCTTTTTATTTTATGTGTGAATGTGTGATTAAATATTTCAAGTGTGCAGATGAGTGAAGAGGGTATTATAACAAATTCCCATCTTTTATAATGAAAAATCTAACTTTTTTCACTTGTATCAAAGTGCAGTTCTCCCCCCCTCTCCCCCAGAGAACTAAAGCATAACAAACAGTGTTGGAAGTACCTTCTGCTGCTTCTGTACAGACAGCCCCCAACTTATGATGTTTGAATTACCAGGTTTCAGCTTTATGATGGTGGAAAAGTGATCTGCATTTAATAGACAGCTTACTTTGAATTTTCATCTTTTCCTGGGCTAGCCATATGTGGTATGCTTCTCTGAGAGTGGCAGGGGCCACAGCTCCCGGTTAGCTAGGTGATCATGGGGGTACACAGCTGGAGCACTACCACCAATCTGCTCCATACAGCCATTCTGTTCTTCACTTTCAGTACAGTATTCAGTAATTACATGAGATATTTAACAGAAAATAGGCTTTGTGTTAGACAATTTTGCCCCACTGTAGGCTAATGAAAGGGTTCTGAGCACATTTAAAGTAGGCTAGACTATGTTATGATGTTTGGTAAGTTAGCTTTATTAAGTGCATTTTTGACTTAAAATATTTTCAAGTTACGATAAGTTTATTGGGACAAGCACCACTGTAAGTTGAGGGAGATACGTAGTCCTATTTATTATCCTTTCTCCTTTAATGATTTTGCTAGAATATATCTTGGTGTGGCTGCTGTAGTATTCCCCCCCTCCTTTTTTCCAGCAATATAGTGTGCCCTTTCAATATAGTAGTTAATTTAATTTATTTTTTTAAATTGTTGTTAGATACCCATAATATGAAGTTTACCATTTTAACCATTTTTGGTATACAACTCTATACAACTTCCTTCCTTCTTTACCCTCCTCTCAGTCTCTACCAACCACCATTCCATTTTTTGTCTCTGAATTTGACTACTCTAGGTGCCTCATATAAGCAGAATCATACATATTTGGCCTTTTGTGACTGACATATTTCCCTTAGTGTAGTGGCCTCAAAGTTCATCCATGTTGAGCATGTGTCAGAATTTCCTTCGTTTCTAAGCCTGAATAATATTCCATTCTATGGATGTACCACATTGTGTTTATCCATTCATCCATCGATGACACCTGGATTGTTTCCACCTTTTGGCTGTTGAGAATAATGCTGCTGTGAACATGAGTGTACAGGTATGTTTGAGTTCCTGCTTTTACTTCTATTGTATATTTACTCACAAGTGAAATTGCTGGGTCATATGGTAATTCTGTTTTTAATTTTTTGAGTAACAGCCTAGTGTTTTCCACAGTGGCTGCACCATTTTATATCCCCACCAGCAGGACACAGGGTTCCTGAGTCTCCATGTTCTTGCCAACACTTGTTATTGACTGATTGATTGGTGGCAGTCATTCTGAGGGGTATGAGGTGTTACCTCATAGTGGCTTCAGTTTGCATTTCTCTGATAGTTGGGGGTGTTGACCATCTTTTTGTGTGCTTGTTGGCAATTTGTATATCTTCATTGGAGAAATACCTATTCAAGTCCTTTTCTTATTTTAAAAGTGGAATCAATATGTAATTTTAAGTATTTTATTTTTCTTTCTTTCATTTTTAATCTTTGGGAATGTCTGCATGGATTATAATTTTTGGAAGTTTTTCTTTTCTTCCCCTCTACTCAGGACTCTTATTATACACACGTTGGACCCTCTTTGCCTATCTTCTCTGTGGCTTTATTTTCAATGTTCTTGATCTCTTTTTCATTTTCTTTTATTAAGTGTTTTCCTCTTTTCCATTTTCTAATTTTATTATTATCTGTGATTGTAGAAAGGATATGTTTCTAGTTGTAGTTCTGGCATTTTTTGTATTTTCACAAAGTGATGAACACTTTGGCCATGTATTTGGTGAGATTTGCCTCTTCTCCAATATGCAACTTGTATCTGGCCCTTCTCCTTCCTTTGCCCCTATTATTTCTACTTCCAATTTTGTTTCTACTCCCAGTGGTCTTGTATTGTAAATTGGAGCCTGAAGAACCCCTGCAGTGTTATTGTTGTTCTTATACTGACACTAGTACTTCCCAGGTATTATCTGTTGGTGATTTTGGAGTTCTCTGGCTTCCATTGTCCATAGATGTTTTATTGCTTTTCTCACACTGCCTTATACCTTACATTACTTTTATCTTAAGATGGTTCCTTTACTTTTTCAGTGTCATGGGCTAGGGCTTTCCCTTTGGTATTAGAGTTGTTAATTTTGGTACTATTTCAGGCTTTCTAGTTTGAATTTCCAACATCAAATGATCCCAAAGCTTGTCTTATCAGAAATGTCTAAAATTCCATTGTTGGCATAGATAACATGTGTCTGCAGTAAAGGCAGAAGTAACCTCATCAAGTTGTTGATTTTGTTTGTGAAACTTCAAGGTCTGGTGATGATATAGACTTATTACATATACTTTCATTGTTTTCCTAGGTTGAACATATTTTCTTCTTGGATGAGCATAGTCAATGACCCCAATTTTACACATGTTGAACAATGGTTGGGTATACTTAGGATTACCATTGGTAGCTATGTTCAGTTGTTTATTAGTAGGAGGTTTGAATTTACAGTACCCATATACAACTTAAAAAAAAATCTGTATTCTGTCTCCATCAGAAGAATTTGCAATGAGTTTATAGTAAAAAGTGAGAGACAAGGTGGCCTTCAGCAAGTACCTTCATTGTGGAAAAAAATGACTTGGTTCATCATGTAATAAGTTACTGTAGCATAAAACCTGTGCTGTTCCTTCTATTACAAAGACCATTCTTTATTAAACAGTATGTTTTTAGAAAAAAGAAATACTATATTAAATGTAGTTTCCATAAGGTACCTAACCTATGCCATCATACTAACTATGGTTACATAGTTGGTAGTTACATTTATCACAGTGTCATACTGTTTCATCTTCAATATCACAAAGTTTGAGTTTTAAGCTCTTTTCTCATTCATAGTATAATTTTTTCTTATCTCTTTGGCCATTGATGGTTGTATTGGCAACCTTCATCAAAAAGCTTTTCTTTTTCCATGCTCATGTTCTTGACCTGTTGTACCCCTTGGGATTGACAGCATAATGTCAAGACATATTGAAAATTACTGGATGCCTGCATTTCCTCTTTGGTTAAGCTCTGAATTTTTACTTTTTCCATAATTGCCTTATGTATCTGTGGAAATTAAACAGCTGTTCTGGAAAGTCAGCTGGAACTTTGGACAGAGAAATGTCACAGTGCATCAGTCACTCCCACCAACCTGTCCTGACTTTGGGTAGTTGATGACGTACCCAAAAGATTTCGCGGTTGTAGCTTATTTTAATTGTACAGCTTAGCCCTGTGAAAGGCAACCTTCTGCCCACACAATAATGCTTAGTTTTAGTCCTGTATCATTGTATAATCTTTTTGAAGACATTGTTGGGACAGTAGGTATTCAAATTTAAGTTCAAATTCAACCACCTGATACCACCAATGCAGATGTGTCACTAGGAACTGATACCTTTTATGCCTGGTTAAGTTTATACCTGCACAGGCAGTCATGGCTGTTTCTCAGCTTACACTTCTGCTTGGCAGGTAGCAGATTTCTTTTGAGAGGAATTGTGTGAGGCACCTCAACATCAGGACTGTTAACATGTGAAGAAATGTTGGGGTTAGACTTAGGGAAATTCATTGCTGTGCCTCTTCTGCTCCAAAGCAGACATAACACCTTGCTCCAAGAAAGGTTTCTTCTGCTAATTTTCCTGGGTAATTAATAGTAACTATAGTGAAGGTTTTCCTTAATCTGAGCCAACCCTGGAACAGTCTTCTCCTGCTGACCAGTGGCCAGTCCTGGCTAGCATTACTTATTCAAAACAAAATGTATATTTTTTAATTTGAAAAAATTAAAAGCAATTTAAAAATTATGGTAAAATATATATAACATAAAATTTACCATCTTAGCCATTTAAGTGTATAGTTTGTAGTGTTGAGTACATTCACACTGTTGTGAAACCAACCACCAGAACTCTTTTTATCTTGCAAAACTGAAACTCCATACCCATGAAACAACAACCCATTATTCCTCCCTCCCCCAGCCCCTGGCACCCACCATTCACTTACCATGAGTTATTTTGTTCCATGTGTCAATTAATACTTAATGTGCAAATGTCCTTTCTCTAATATCTGTTTATCTGGCTTGGAGAATGTTCTAATTCTTCCTTCTGCAGTATTACTGTATTTTACAAAATTAATAGGTTCCTTAAAGGGCCATGTACCAATTTTTAATATTTAATTGTACTGAACCAAATTATTTAGAATAAAACGTTTTAATAAGGCAAATACAAATTTATATAAAATATATGAAATATAAATATTTAAAAATTTTTTTTTATTTTGAGAGAGAGAGAGAGAGAGAGAGAGAGAGGGAGGGAGAGAGAGAATCCCAAGCAGGCTCCACACTGTTATCATGGAGCCCAACACAGGGCTCAATCCCATGAACTGCAAGACCATGACCTGAACCAAAATCAAGAGTCAGACACTTAACCAACTGAGCCATTCAGACACCCCTAAAAGTTATGTTTAATAGAAGGTGTCTTGTAAATACCTCTAATGAAGTTAACCCCCATTTATACAAAATCTGAGTAGTAATAAAAAATAAAGAACAAAGAGAGGGATGGAAATTTGAGACTATTTTGATACTGGAATCAAGACAGCCTTGTTGGTCACCTTCATTATGAAATTTAGACAGATTGCAGATTTGAAAAAAAAAATGGAGGAGGGAATTTTTGGTCTCTTTTGGTCTCTTTTCTGAGATGTGTAATAGGTTTCTAAAGCTAAATTTTAAATTCTTTGAAAAAGTCAAATGGCATTTTATTTTCTCCACTAGATAACTTGAAAGGAAACGAAAACTATCTCCTCATCAAGTTTCCAAGACCAGGTATGTCATGTATTGGAATCAAGGCCATGACCTATGTCATTAGCAGTGTGAGCCTATGGCAGTGTGCTCTGGGAGCAGGGGTCTACTTCTGGTTCAGAGGCATGGTGGGAGTCCTCTGGTTTATACAGCTTTAACGGACATGGTCATGATTTGCTCCAACTGCACTCAGATTTTATTGTAAAACACATATGACCAAGTGTAGAGAGTATCTTTAAAAGTAAGAATTTACTTTGGTGGGGGATGCCTGGGTGGCTCAGTCAGTTAAGCATCCGACTCCTGATTTTAGCTCGGGTTATGATCTAATGGTTCAAGAGTTTGAGCCCTACGCCAGGCTCCATGTTGACATTGCAGAGCATGCTTGGGATTCTCTCTCTCTCTCTCTCCTCTCTCTCTCTGCCCACCACCCCCCTCAAAATAAATAACCTTAAAAAAAAGAAGATATTTTTGGGTCTATAGCCCAAAGAACTAAAAGCAGGAACTTTAAGAAGAGGCGTTTGTACCTGCTGTTCATAGAAGCATTAGTTACAATAGCCAAAAGGTGGAAACATCCCAGCTGTCCACTGATGGAAGAATGGCTAACAAAATGTGATCTATACACACAATGGAATATTATTCAGTCTTAAAAAGGAAGGAAATCCTGACACCTGCCACAACATGGGTGAACCTGGAGGACATTATGCTGAGTGAAAGAAGCCAGTCACAAAAGGACAAATACTGTTATGATTCCACTTGAGGTTCCTAGAGTTGTCACATTCATAGAGACATCAAGTTGGGGATTGGGGTGTGAGGGGACTGGGGCATTAGTGTATGAGGGGTTCTAAGTTTCAGGTTTTCAAGATGAAAAAGGTTCTGTGCATGGATGGTGGTGATGGATACACAACATTGTCCATGTCTACTTAATGCCACAGAAGTGTACACTTACAATTTTTTTTTTAAATTAAATTTTAAACAATTTGAAGAATTAACCATTAAAAAAAAGCAAGAAGTTAGGAACATTATGTGAATGAAATAAAAATATAGTGCACCCTACCAATTGAAAGCAAAGAATAAAAGATGAATTTTGCTTTCAGTATGTGTGATCATTCTGATTGTGTCTGCCCCAGTCAACAAGGTAACACCTACTTTTCTCAGTTCCTGATGTTCCTGGATAAAGTACTTTCTCTTTAGCTGGTCTCCGAGGCCCCTCTGGTTGGGACCTGTGGCCCACCACTCAGACCATCCTGTGCAGCTCCTGTGTGGTTTCTGTGCCCAGCCACAGTAGCTTCCCAATGACTCCCCCCCTCCCCCAAACCTTGCCTGTTCCCTCCAGTTACAGGACACTTATGCCTCTTCTTTCCTCTGTCTAGAAAACATCCGATTTGTCATTTCTAAGACTGAGGTATGTAATTCTCTGCACCTGGACTCCCAAGTTCTCATAACTCCTCTTTATGCTTCATGTCTCACCTTTTGGTTGCTTTCAGAGAGGGCTCTCCTTGACCTCTGACCCCTCCTCTTGCTATTATAAGAACCCCAGCCCCCAGCCCTGGCCTACCCAGCCCTGTTCTCCTGCATCGTCCTCTCTTCTTGCTTGCTTTATCTTCTGTTTAAACTGTTTTCACTATCTGAAATTCAATTTCACTGATTCTTTGTCTTTCCCCGTGGAGCACAGACAGCCTGAGGCAGGGGTCTAGGTAGGTGTGTCTACCCTGCCTCTAGGACCATACCTGGCTCACAGCAGGTGCTCAGCAGGGATTTACAGAACAAGCCAGTGAACAGATGAAATGAGCCTCGATTCCTGAAGACATACAGCTCTGTGTCCACTGGTTTTCAGAAGTGGGTCTGGTGGGCCTTTGCCAATTTGTGATGCCTTTTATAGTCAATGTAGGTCTGTGAATACCTGGTGGTTTATGATCATCAGGCCAGGAGTCATGTTGATGTCCAAGAACTGCTCTGGCTATGTCATTTTGAGATGCCAGCTGGATTCTTTTTAATGGGCTTTGTTATTAAAAAAAATATTTTCCTTGTATCTTCAGATAGATGCTATGTCTAGTCCAGTGGTCTCTAGAATATCATTTAAGATAACTATTCAAGGTTGTAGGACTAATTTGCTGTCTACCTTTCACTTATTTTTCAAATGTTTTTTAACTTATTTTTTAGAGAGAGTGTGAGTGGGGGAGGGACAGAGAGAGACAGGGAGACACAGAATCTGAAGCAGGCTCCAGGCTCTGAGCTGTCAGCACAGAGCCCGAAACGGAGCTCGAACACTGGCACCGTGAGATCATAACTTGAGCTGAAGTCAGATGCTCAACCAGCTGAGCCACCCAGGCACCCCTACCTTTCATTTATTTTAAAGGTTGCTTTTTTTATGTTTCTGTTTAGAGAAGACTGCTAAAAATTCCAGTGGTATCATCTCTATGAGCCCTGGTTGGCCTTGGCACTTTCTTGATCACACTATTTAGGGGAGATCCCATGTGCAGTTTGTAGGGTTACATCACTTTATAAATGCATCTTAAATGCTTAAGAACAAGATGATGGAAGAGTTGGCAATTACTTTTATGATGTCAAGTAATTATAGGTAGCAAGCAAAGTCTTAGGCCTTTCTCTCCTGACATGTTGTAGGTCTCTTGATATATTATTTTAAGATGGCCATATTACCATAAAAGTAGAAACATATCTACCTATATTGGCTTGGTTCCCCCCTTTGAGCATGATGTTTCCCCTCTCTCTTGGCTGGTGCCTAGAAACAGTTTAATTCAGCCCTGGTGAGTGAAAACAGAGTTGACAGGCTTGCATTTTAATGCTCTCCAGTGGACTCTTTGAGGTCCCTCTCTCTTTTCATCTAAAGACTGTGGGTATGGCTCCCAGAAAAGCTAGGATGTCAGGAAGGGTGGGGTGCAGGTAGCCAATGGGCCATGGGCTTCAGCTGTCAGGTGTGGCTCAAACCAAGGAGTACCCTTGAGGCCCTGGTGTATTTGCCCACACTTGCCTAGACCTTTTCTTGGGAGTCTGTGCCTCAGGGAAAAGTAAGAACAGTGGTGGCGGCAAGCATCTGTGGCATGGTGGGCTTCCCGGGAAGTACTGCTGTGGCGTGAGGGCCTGTGTCCAGCTCTAGGAGTACCATCTATAGTCTGCTGCTCAGAGTCAGCATGGAGCCCCCTCCTGCTCTGGGCAGGACTGTGGGCATTGTTCTTGGTTTTCTAGTCCTCAGGATTTCCTTTTGCCTTCCTAGGGATTTTGTAAGCCATCCAATATTATTTAGGCAAATTACATTTTCCACTTTGCTCAGCCAACCTGTATTCTGTTGCTTGCAGACAAAAGCCCAGAATAATACCAGGTGGGAGTAAGAAGTGGACACGGGGAGTCCACAGTCTGGTCAATGGGGGCAGGGCATCTGCGTCTGGGAATTCACCCAGGTTAGGGCAGAAGCCTGGGAACTTCAGCCAAGACTGAGTGACGGGTTTCTGGCAGTCTGTGGCAGGTGGAGGGGTGGCAGGTATTCAGGTTGTTACTTCTGATCTTCCAAAGCAAGAGGTGAGCCTAAAGGTACTCACTGAAGGCAACCTTGGGGGGATGGAAGAGTAAGAGGTGCCTGAGGAAGTCAAGGACTGGGTCATTTTGGAGAACAAGGAGGGTGATCCCAGAGTCTTCAACTTTCCCTTTTCACCGTAGCCTGAGCATGAAAGATTTCCGATGATTGCACTGAGAGAAAGGGTGTGTGTATGTGCATGCTAAAACAGAGGAGTGGGGAGATTCAGAGTGTGACCCCTCTGGTTGCTGATCACATTAGCAGGTGTGTTCACAGCCTTGCCTGGCTCTTGGTTGTGGAAGACTGTGTTGGCATGTGGAGGAAGATTTGAAAGATGATCCCCACAGTCAATCCCCGCTCAGTTGTCTTCACCAACCCAGGCAGATCTCGGTGGCTCTCACTCAAACACCTCACCTGGGAAGCCAGTTTCCTCATGCCTATATCCCACCTCCCCTTATCATATCCAGACTTGAATCAGACCCCAGAAGGGCAGGTTAGTGTAGCCACTGTTACAGAGTCCACAAGGAGAGAGCTTACATACCAACTGAACTTGGATTTTGCTGATCTACATAGATGCAAGTTTGGCTAATGTATGCATGAGTGGATTCCAAGGGTGCTAAGCCAAGGAGAGACAGACATAATTTTAGATTACACCAAATTTATCAGTGTGGGTGTACTTCCTCCAAAAAGAGCTTAAATCCCACATTGATCTGTAATCCATTGATTCTTTATCTTTCCATGTCCTTTGTTCTCTCATGTCCTCATCTCCTTCCTTAGGCAACCTCATTTCTTCCCACTTGCTTGAAGAGTCAGTCATTATCATACTTCTGTTGTTTGCCTCTTTACCTTCCTTGCTCTTCTATTCATCAAACTCTTTTGGCAAAACCCCAACCATGTTGGGTCCAACTCTTTGCTTACTCCATGTGTGAATCTGCCCAGCCTATGTATGGCTGGTACAAAGCAGGAGACCATGTTTAGTGGTCTACATACCCACATTCATGACCACCTCTTCTTTCCCTCATTCACATATGTGAGAGACCCTCTCCTAGACACTTCTGTGGGATGTAGCAGTGTAGGCAAAAATCCCTGTCCTCATGGAACATACATGTTAGTGGAGGATACAGATAATAAACATGAAAAATAGGTAAAATGCGTAGTGATAAGTGTTAAGAAGAAGAAGAAATAAAGCCAGGAGAGAGGGGCTGAAGGGTCAGTGGGAGGGCCTCCTTGATGAGGTGATTTTTCAGTAGAGACCTGAAGAGGTGAAGGAATGAGCTAGGCAGATACCTGGAGAAGAGCATTTCAGACAGGGACAGAGCAAGTGCAAAGGCTCTGAGGCTAGAACCTCCTTGGTGTGTTCAAAGGACAGTATGACTACAGTGGAGTGAAGAAGAGGAAGAACAGTAGGAAATTATTGGTGGACTAGGAATCCTGGTCATCTGGGGCCCTAAAAGTCATTGAGAGGATTTTGGCTTTTTCTCTTGGAGAAATGGGAGCTACTGGAGGTTTCTGAGAAGAGGAGGAGAATGACCTGACCTAGGTTTTAACAGGATCATACTAGTGGTTCTATTATGAATACTTTGAAGGAGGGGGAGCAGGGAGACCAGTTAGGAGGCTATTGCCTTGACCCAAAGAGAGATGACTGTGTCTTGGGCTTGAGGAAAAGTAATTGGATTTTGTATATGTTTTATATAAGGTGCATTGCTGGTCCTCAGTTTATGAGTTAATCTCTAAATTAGTCTTAAAAGAGGAATCAGGAAGAAACTGAAGGAGAGATAGACATTATTCAAGACCCTGAACTTGGACTAGAGTTTATGTGGTGTGCTTTTGGTTGCAGAAGAATCATGGCATGCTCTGTGAGGCAGTAGTCTGTGTTTGTGTGTGGAAGTGTTACGTTAGGCACAAGGGCACAAGTGTTAGGTTGGGCACAAGGTGCTGATGCTGGGTGGTTGCATGGGTGGGTGTAGAGGACATTTGCTCCTTGTGGATGCTTTCTCTGTTTGGCGGCCCCCTCCTTTTTGGGACCAGTACCAATGCTAAGTACTCTTATTGGTCAAGTTGCTTTCAATTGCACATACAGGCGTCTTCAATTCCAAATGCCCGAAGCAGAAGGAAAATGTTGTTTCAGAGTAAGAAGTCTAGACAGAAGAAGGTCTATTCGTTTCCTGGGGCTGCCCTAACACAGTACCACCAACTGGGTGGCTTAACACAGATTTGTTCTCTCACAGTCCTGGGGGCTAGACGTCTGAAATCAGGGTGTCAGGAGGCCATGCTCTTTCTGAGACTCTGGGTTGAACCCTTCCTTGTGTCGTCTCCACTTCCAGTGGTGCCTGTCCTTAGTATTCCTGGATTTGCAGCTACATTGCTCCAATCTCGGCATCCATCCTCACATGGCCTTCTCCTTGTGTGTCTTCACATCATCTTCCCTTTGTGTGTGTCTGTGTCCAAATTTCCCCCTTTTAGAAGGACACCAGGCATCCTGGATTAGAGCCCAACCTAATTACCTCATTTTAACTTGGTTAAATCTGCTAAGGTTCTCTTTCCAAATGAGGTCACTTTCTGAGGTCCTGGAGGTTAGGACTTCAACATATCTTTTTTTTTTTTTTTTTTGGAGGACACAATCCAACCCATAACAGATTTCCCGTTTGTTAATGTAGTGCCTGAGTGACATCATCAGGGACCCAAGTGCTTCTCATCTTTCTGCTTTGCTGTTAAGAACAGCTTGGCTTGGGGCACCTGGGTGGCTCAGTCGGTTAACTGTCTGACTTCGGCTCAGGTCATGATCTCACGGTTGGTGGGTTCGAGCCCCACGTCGGGCTCTGTGCTGACAGCTTGGAGCCTGGAGCCTGCTTCGGATTCTGTGTCTCCCTCTCTCTCTGCCCCTCCCCAGCTCATGTTCACACTCTGTCTCTGTCAAAAATAAATAAACCTAAAAAAAAAATTTTTAAAAAGGAAAAAGAACAGCTTGGCTTGTCTTCAGGCTGGATGGCTGCTGTAGCTCTAGGTATTGCAATCAGAGATGACAGTGTCCAATAGAAGAGAAAGTGCTCATTTCTGTCTCTCTTCTTAATGGCAAAGAAATCTTTCCCAGGAGCCTTTTATCAGATTTCCCCTCATGTCTCAATGGTCAGACCTGAGTCACATGCTCATCCCTAAACCAATCACAGGCAAGGGGACTGGGCTAATTAGTAACCCTTCCCTGGATCTAGAGGTAGATTTACTTGACCCTGAGTCACATGGGAAAGGGATGGACAGCCCACACAAAGCTGAGGATCTGTCCATGAGGAAGAAGGAAACATGGTTGTTGGGCAGGTTGCCTACCAGGTCTGAAACCCTGTGTTTAGGGGCTGTTTTCTGGCCAGACTCTGTGTCTCTGATTCCAAATCCTCTTAGAAGTGTTATAACCGGTGCTCCAAAGCAGTGACTCCCACACTGTCAAATTTTGTTGTATAGTAAAAGTTCAAGAATATTTTGGTGTCCAACATAAATCTGCTAACTTTGTTTTTTCATAATGAAACTGTGATCTTCTATCATATCATTACATTAAAAAAGTTTATTTTAATAGGAAGTTATAAAGGACACTTAGGTTAAAGGTTAGCTTTATTTTTAAGGATCGTTCTTTACATGTACTAAGTTCATCTCCTGACTTTTGATAAGTAGACAGTGTACTTTCACTCATTCATTTGTTCCATCATTCCATCAGGCTACAGATAGTTACTGGTGCTTCCCCCCCCCCCCCCCCCCGCCACCGGGAATTTCTTTTATTTTTCTCATTTTGTCTGGGCCAGTGAAAACTTTGACTCTGGCCTTGGTGTGGTACCCATGCCTCAGAAAATTTAACTACCATTGAGGTACAGTTAAGGTTCCTTCTCCATGATGCCTTGCAACATGCTTACCATGTTTTTTTTTTTTTTTTTTTTTTTTTTGTATGGGAATCTCTGATGGACTAAGACTGCCAGAGATTTAACTCATCTCCTACTAAAAATAAATAAGCCCTCAGCCCTTAAAAGAATTTGGGGGATTTATTCTTACTGTCTTGGCATTTCATTGCTGAAAGAGATTAAATATCTTCCAAACTTGGACACCTAATCTGGGTCATTTATAGACATTTAAGAAGTATAATTCTTTATCCTTTACTTCTGTTGCTAAAGCATCCCTTTTATTCATGGTGAAATAAAACCCCTTAAATATTTTTAAGAGCAAGAAGGAATATAAATAAAATAGTGGAGTACAAACAAGTAATCATAATATCCTGGAAGCTCAGTTTTCCATTTTAGGTTTTGGAACTCATGAGCCACATTTATAAAGTCTAACATGTTATTGCCATGAAACCCGTTTTAGTCAGGTGAAAATCCATCCTCCTAAAGACTCTGATGCAGAAATCAGTTCCTGATATTTAGGATTATAACAAGAGGATTGGAGCCAGAGTTTAGTTGGCTCAAACATTCTCATGAAAGCACCTTTTTTTTTTTTTTTAACCCAGGGGCACCTGTGCTACTGTGGACTTGGGGTTAATGTACAAAGTTGACGTTTTTGCCGGTCACATATGGTCCAATTTGGGCATAGCATACAGTTCAGCCTAATGCATCTTAAGTGCCTGAGTTATGGAGAGTCCTAGGGTCCTGGCAGAGCACAACTGAGGAGATATAAAACAGGCCCAAATGCTGTCCTGTTTCTCATTGCTTGGGCCCACTGTGATCTGCTGGTGGCTCATTGCTGAGGTAGGAGTGATGTTTTCCTTCTTTTTCCTTTCAAAGAGAACACTGAGCCTCCGTCTGCCCAAGTGAGAGGTTCTCTTTCTGTAGGGGAGAAATGCCAGCCTCTTGTTTTTTTACTGGGTGTCAGACCAGCTCATTTGAGAAGGGTGGGTTCCATGGTGAGGATGACCATAGGTGTGTGAAGATGGAGTTTCTGCCACAGTCCCTTTGGAATGGACCATCTGGACCTGGAATACAAGAGACTCAGTGGTGACCATGATGGACATCTCCCCAGATTTTCTGGCTGCATAAACTGCTTAGGATTTTTGTACTATGTGGCAAAATTGATTTTTTTGCCAGGTGGACGGGGGAGGGTTGTACGTATTTCATTTAGGAAGGAATGAAGAGGTATTTCTTGTCCCTGAGTCTAGTCTGGCTGTGTCCCTGGTCACTTCTCTAGCTACTGCTTCCTTCCCCACTGGTTACCAGTACATCAGCAGTCTAGAGCATCTCTTTAATGGTCCTGATGTCTGATATGTTTAAGGTCACTCCTGCTTACTGCAACCAAAATGCATAATTTTTATGATACAAGAAAAACAGGTTGGTTCAAACATTTTTGGAGAATTGACGTTTGGTGTGCTGTGGATTCGGGAGCTGACAGACATGATACACCCAAAAAGAGTGGAGGCCTCTTTAGACCCGCTTAGCACTTCCTGCCTGCATAGCCTTGGGCGAGTTTCCGAGCCTCCATTTCTGCAACTGTGGAGTGGTGATAAGGAGCCTATCTGTGGGAAATCCACAGGCAGAGAGAATTAACTGAAATAGGCTGTAGGCAGTACATTGAACATGTACTCAGTGCATGTTAATCTCCGCTTGCTCCTACAGATGTCAGAGTAGTATGGAAGGGTCTGCTGTCTTTGGGTGGTAAATGTGTAACCGAGTTTCAATTGTATAGTTGAGAATCTTGGCTGTAATTTTGGTCCTTCTGCTTAATGCCTTTTATTCGTTTATTTTTCCTTTGGTGAAATGCTAGTGGAATTTATGTATTTTATAAGTATTTCAATCTGAGCATTGCTTTTAATTCTTGGGAAGACCTTAGATTCTGTAGGCTTTAAAATCTAGTAGGGTTAAATCCTATGGGCAGGCTCTCCAGTTTTGTTAAAACAACATAAATCCTTATTTGCTATTACAGCATATATGGAAAGCTTTCAAAATCAAAACTCAGGCTTAAGCATTGGTTTGGCTAACTTAATTGGTCAGCCCATTTGTCAAGGTGAGATTTTAGTTTTAGGTTAGAAGGTGATTCTGTTTGGCACATCAGTGACCAACAGGCAGTCCGTGATTGCAGCTTCTCTTAGAAGTTGCTAGAACAGCCGGTGTTGGAGCTACTAAAACAAGTGTGTGGGATGCATCAGTTTTGTGTGTCTGCCAGCAGGAAGGTATGACCATGTTTCCTGCCTACGATCCTGAATGGATGCCTAAATCATCAAGCAAATTTTTTTAGTAGCGTATCTGGGCTGTGAATACCGCAAGTTAGGAACCACTGTCTCTTTCTTGTATAACTACATTTTATCCTCGCAGAATATATTAAAGTGTACTTGAAAGTTTTCGTAAACGCGGATCACTTCTTTAGCTTTTTGTTCCGT
Organism: Felis catus; assembly: GCF_018350175.1. Classification (NCBI taxonomy): domain Eukaryota; kingdom Metazoa; phylum Chordata; class Mammalia; order Carnivora; family Felidae; genus Felis; species Felis catus. The sequence continues at coordinate 20,540,012 of NC_058373.1, forward strand.
GATGATTTCTGAATAAAATATTTTCTCTAGATTCCAGTGTAGTGAAATAAATTTAGGACTCCTCTCTGTAATATAGGATAAACATTAAAAATGGGACATTTCAGACAACCTTTTGATCCCATGGCCCTTCCTACTCCCATGTTTGGCTCTCCTCAGATTGGCCTTGCTTTTTTTCTTTCAAGTTCCAGACCCTTGATCTCCCAGTCTCTCCTCAATGTGGAAGATGCTGTTACCCCACAGTGGCCTACTTTCCATGTAGTAAATGCTTCTAATGTGAAATTCTGAATTTATTTAAGTTCCATGGTTAGTTTCAAAGTTTGGAATGTCTTTGAGGAGTACTGGTGAAAAAAGTAGGCTTTTCAAATATGTTTATTAAATGAATCATTGGTAGCTAAAATTGTTTCATTCCCCCTCTAACTCCCCATCTCAAGAAGAGCCATGCATAAAAAATTTGCAAAGGCAGGAGTGATAAAGAGCCACTGCAGGTAAGAAGAAAACTTACAGGAATGTAAGACACAAACAAACTGGGGCAGAGGATGTGCATAGGGGCATCCACTTCTCCACCTGTGGCTGAAGACACTAAAGGAAGAATAAAGAAATGCACTTGTCTCTTTTCTTCTTTGTTCTTTCTCTAGCATTGATACCAGGCCTGTTGGGGGAGAGCCATTTTGGAGATGGGTCTTCATTTGAACTCTGAAATACTGACAGGATCTAGGGTAGAGCCCAGAGGAAAGGCTGCAGGAGGCATTTGGCCAGAGACAGTTCTGGGCTTGTGGTCCAAATCCATCAGACAACACAGCACTTGATTATAACAATATTTTTATTGTATCCCAAAATGAAAGTCCTAGAAAATCCGACTACTTTCAGTTAGGATTTCAAATAGCTTTATAAAGCCCTAAGTATAGTGTAAAAAATAAATGAAAGTAATTTTCAATAAAATAATATGTATTTTGGTGCTAAGGCATGTCTCCCACTAGGACACATAATGACCAGATACTTGGACCTCTACCTACCATCACCATGGATGTGACAGTTGCCCCTTGAGGCCAGGATGGGATACTGTGTTGGAATGGCCTTGTCATTATGGCATGATTTTCTAAGATGATGACCAGCCCTGGATAAAGGTCTGGACACACTAAAGTTCCCTCAGTTGACCTGGTAACTGCGGTCCTGGGTAACTCAGTTGTATTAGAACAATGGAGAAACATCTTGAGTTTAAGCATGAAAGAGAGTCTTAGACTGAGATTATTATATAAACAGACATTTCACCACATTAACATTTAAAGGTTAGCACCTCTTATGTTGAAGATGGCTGCCATTCCTGGCCTGGCCATCATTCCCCAAATGCCAGGAACAACACAGTCATATGATAGCCCAGAGTGCCCACAGGTGCCTTGAGAATTGCCATAGAGCGAGGTTCAGGGAACTGTAAGGTTGTCTGGTCCTGTTTCTTGGTGTGAGGAGACCTCTCAAGACTGAATCTGAAGCCTTGTTCTGGAGCACCTCCTCCCCACTGAGCTATATTCAGCATATCTGGATGTGGGAGATGTGAGCAGGAAAGACAGCCAGACTGAACTCTTACAACAGAGAGGGACCTAATATACCCTGGGTCCTCATATATCATATGAGCTTTTCTGGTGGGGACTGAAGTCTACAGAGGCTGTGTGGTAAAGAGCTCAGGCAAAGGGCTGGAAGAGAAGGTCTGGCCTACTTTTACTCTGCCTCTATTTAGTCAGGTGACTTAAGGAAAGCTCCTTAGCCTCTCTGAGCTTCCATTTTCCTCAGATTCGGAATGGGCACAGAGCCGCCATGCTTCAGAGTTCCTCTAAGGTCTAAAATGAGGTGATGTATGTAAATGCTGTGTAAACTTTAAGGTAGGATTTCTATTAGCCCACCTGAACGTAGTCAAATCAGTGAATGTCTCTGGATGTCATTCTGTGTGAGACAGGGAATCAGTGTGTATTAATCGTGTCTTTTTATTTTATACATTCTGATGCTTTGACGTTTGGGGACTTGCTGACCCTGGTGGGATGCCCCTCCCAGTGCTAGCTAATTCCTAGAGTTAGCAAATGACTTGCCTGCAAGTGCCTATCAAGTACAAAGTAACCAATCCAGAGTGCAAATCCCCAACCACCCTGTGTATTGGGCTCTCATACTGTGGGCCACTATCTACCTATCCACCTGCTTTGTCTATCTGAGGGTCAGTTACCAGACAGCTAGGGATAGCCCCTTCACTTAGGGCCCACTGAAATCCTTCAAACTAGCTATTCCTGTCTGTTTACTCTGCCTCATCTGATCCTTCCTGTGGAAACCACAACAAAGGCTCATGCCCACACTTCCCTCTCTCCCACTGCCCCCTGCCTGACCCTGGTGCTTCATCATATGGCTCTGTGGTGTGCTCTGCCTTCTGTTTCCAGGCAACTCTGAGTCAAACTTCTTCCTTGACGGTAGGCACTTTGTGTCTGCATGTCTAACCACACCTGATCAAAACAAATCCTGGATGCTCTTAAAACACGGTGCCTGTTCATGCCTGTCCACAGGTTTTCAGTGAGGCATAAAGAGGAGAGTGCACAGGAGAGGGCCTGGAAGTCTGAAGACTAGTGTGATGATGGTCATGTGGCCTTTCTAAAACACGTTAGGAACAGAGCCAGGAGGAAAGGTTGGGAATCAATCTTGAGTTCATCTTGGGATTGTTAGAACAGAGGCACCAGAGACTCCTGAGGTGAACACGTGGGTCTTTCTTGGTATGTTCTCGGTAAAGATGTGGGAATCTTTGCCTCAGTGGTGATGGTTAAGGCTATGGAAGTAGACACAGTTACCCAAGAAATGCATGTATGGTGAGAGTAACTTGTGGCTGAGGACAGAACTCCAGACAACCATGGTGTTCTAAGGAAAACCGGAAGAGAAAACGGGAATAGATGGAGGAGTGGTCCAAGAAGTGGGAAGAGAACAAGAGGAAAGTGTCACAGGAGTCAGTGGAGTGCGTGGGCAGCAGTGTCTTTAGTTGTGCAGAGGTCAGAGCATTTGGGGACCAAAATGTGTCCACTAGGTTTGGCAAGGAAAGGATCAAGGGTAAATTGTCTAGAGCAGTGGGGACAGAAGCTGGATGGTGTGAGGAGGAATTAAGAGGTGGAGATGGGTGGGAAGGTGGAAGACAGGTAGGTGAGAGTGGAGGCTGACTTTAGGGAGAGGCAAGATGGGGTTTAATGGTGTTGAGTGGTTTTGTTCAGATAATTGAGAGAGAGAGAGAGAGAGAGAGAGAGAGAGAGAGAGAGAGATAATGAAACCAGTGGAGAACCAGGATCCAGAATACACATGGAGAGACTCGTCTCCAGCAGAAGGGAGCTCTGCTTTCTCTTCCCCTTGGGACTCTTAAGTTGGGAATGTCATAGTTGTAGGTATGTTTATGGTGATGGGAGAAACCAAATGAAGACCCACCCTGAAACTCTAGGGGGCAGGTTATCACAAGCCTTACAGCTGCCTATTTCAGGAAATAAAACCCCATCAGGGATTGTTTTGAGAAAGAAATGAGTTAATGTTTTTGGAAGACATACTGTCTGGCACCTAGGAAGGACTTTAAAAAAATGTAGTTTCCCAAAAGTAAATTATGGTTTAAATAGGCATTTATGGGTTTGGCTTGGAATCTAACCTCAGCTGTTTATAGCATGGTTTCTTTGGAAAAATATGTTCCTAGTTCCAAATAACTGACTCATAAGCAAAATTATGGAATGCAACTTGGGGTATTGTCAGTGATAAACTGTGGTACCCTTCCTTCAATTTGAAACATATTAAGGAGAAAGAAAAATATCACCAATAATCCTAAAACTTCCTTTGAATTTTATAAACTAGAATCTCCTCTTCCTTTGCCTTCTACCCTATTATAAACTATGTGAGCTATAGCCCTTGTGTGTCTATATTACTAGGTGTGTGCTCGTACGTGCACACACACACACACACACACACACACACACACACACACACACCCTACCTTTATGTGGAGTTTTGCTACTGGAAGCTCTTGGGAGCTCATGTGCTTACAGCCATTTAACTGGACATATGAGAGGCCTTTGCATTGCAGGTTGGAAAATCCTAGGGGAGACTCTAATAGATTTATTGCATGTTATGATTTCTATCCCTGGAAAAATCACAGTGGCTGGGGGTGGGGGAGCATGTAGAAAGAGTATGATTGGAAGTTTGAAGTAGGATCACCTGGGATGAAGGAGAATTTATAAGAAAAATGGAGTTTTAGGCAGATAAAACAACCACATATCACTTGAGTAACATAATATAGTGTTTTTAATGTTTATTTTTGAGAGAGGGAGAGAGACAGAGACAGAGGGAGAGAGAGATGGACAGAGTGTGAGTGGAGGAGGGGCAGAGAGAGAGGGAGACACAGAATGTGGAGCAGGCTCCAGGTTCTGAGCTGTCAGCACAGAGCCTGACCTGGGGCTGAAACTCATGAATTGCAAGTTCATGACCTGAGCTGAAGTTAGACGTTTAACCAACTGAGCCACCCAGGCACCCCATTAATATAATATAGTTTACCCAGTTATTTTTAATGGCTGCATATTACTCTATTTAATGAATATAATATATGTAACCATTTTCCTATTGGTAGAGCTTAGATCCTTAATTTTTTTTTTTTTTTTTTTTTTTTTTTTGCTATTTGAAACACAAAAATGTAATTTGCAAGTGTGGAGGTCTGTACTTAAGTGAATTACAAAACAGCTTTGGCATATAGCCTTTCATCGTGGAACTAATCCTCCTACTATCTAGCATTACAGTTCTTTGTAATGAGACTTTTGGACTTGATTTACCATCAGAGGATGGGTTTTCTGAGGAAGTATAATTTGGCTCATTTTTAGGGGCTCTGTTTTTATATCTTTATTTTTGGGTTTCTTTACCATTTGAAACTGGCTTGTTATCTTTTGAGTGGGCACAAGGCCATCATACCAGATGGCTGTGACTGTAGGCATGCTGGGCAGGAATGTGTGACTCTCACTTGGGTAATAGAGGCTAGATTTCTCCTGGGAGTGGTGAGCCAAGAGGATGAGCATCCCTTCATTCGTTTAGGAGGACATGTGGCTTCTCTTTCAAGTCCTCTTCTTCTTCTTCTTCTTCTTCTTCTTCTTCTTCTTCTTCTTCTTCTTTTGTTTTTTGTTTTTTGTTTTTTGTTTTTTGTTTTTTGTTTTTTGTTTTTTTTTTTTTTTTTTGGTCAGCCCTCACATTGAGACTGTAGCTTCTAGTTTCAAAGGGTGTAGAGGTGTTGTAAAAATCTTGATGTTTGGAATGGAGTCTCGAATGCTATAAAATGATACTGCTGATCACCCAATATCAAGGATATCCCTTCAGTAGGGTATCTACTTCCTGAGGGAAGCGATCATGGAGTTCTGTCTTCTTCAAGCAGAACAGCACTTGGAAGGTAGGACGAGCTCAGGAAATATTTGTCCAGTGAATGGATCTGTGGCTTCTTCAGGGCTGCTCTGTGGGCTGAGAGGTATCAGTTATGATGTGCACTTTTCATTATCATTGGGCCTAATTTGTTGTAATCCTAGTGGTGAATGTGGGAAACCGGAGAGGAAGGAGGTCTCGGTAAGTCAGGAGGACCCCCCAAGAATCCACAGTATGGGGTGTTTTGCTTGAGTCCATGGGCTCGGCAATGAGCTTGAGGGGTTGGACCTTGAAATTTTACACAGAAGCTTGGGTCTTGTGTATGTGTTCATTTTTCTGAGGAGGGGATTCCATTTTTCATCAGTGTCTCCACAGCCTGTGAAAAACTGAGGTTGCAAGACTAGTGAGTCTGCAGACCCTGTCTCTTCTTGCTTCTCTGATTCTGCAGCCTGGTAAGGAAATGAGGCAGGCATTCTTGGGAATTACCTACGAGTAAAGCAGTAAATTCTGTGTTTCATATCATCCAGAACTAAATTTCAGTAAGGGAGGAAGAACAGAAGGTGGTACAAGTCTTGTGAAATAACTGGTGAAAAAAGGGAAAAGAACTAGCTGACTGGCTTATTTTTCCTAAGAATGTTTCAGACATACTTGTTTTTCTGCTTAGAAGTTGAGGAGAGGGTCATGTTTCTCAAGCTGGTCTTCCCACAGAATGTTCTTTTTAATGCAGTGTTAACTCAGATCTCATGAACCAATTAGAACTAAGCGTCCTGAAGCCCAGAAGAGGTTGGGTTGGTGAAACAAGGTGAGCAGGTACGTACATATGGCGTTGGGAGCAGGAAGACTAATGGGCAACAAATGGGGACAGTGTGGAGAAATTAGGGACTTTGCCTGGACCCTGAGGAATTCTATTTAGAAGCCCAGAAGAGCAGGCAGAGCCAGTAAAGGAAACCAACAGCATGTGGCTGGATCAGGGGAAACCAGGAGAATGTAGTTAAGGAGTTTGAGAGTGGAAAATATGATGAGAAGGAACATGTGTCCTACTGGGTTGATGACATCTGAGAAGTTGAGCAAAAGAACAGAAATGCCTCCTTTGGATTCTACCACATGGAGATTGTCAGGGGCCATTGGAGGACAGGTTTTGTGGAAAATAGGTGACGAAGTCAGATGGGGTGATGGAGGAGAGAGTGGAAATGTGGGAGCACATGTGGTTCTCTGGAGGTGTTAGGCTGGCAAGGATAGAAAAATGGGGAGGCACTGGAAGGGTGTGGGTTTCACATGCTAGAACATCCAGGAGAGAGGGGGTACTTGCCAACTGGCTGTTCTCAAGTTTCTGCTCAGGAGTCAGTTAAGAAGTAGCAGACTGGGGGCTTCTGTCTTGAAACCAAAGTTTGTCAGTGGGGATTGGGGAGAATGATACGGAGGGGCTAAGATAGAAACACCATCTTCTAGAAGCTTGAGGGGAGCATTTGGATTTTGAAAAAGGGACACTTTCACTGTGATAGAATGGAATTGTGATCCTATTTTTTCCTCTTTTTATTTTTTCTTTTACCAGGTGATTGAAATGTTTGCAAGCATCTTTCAATTCAATCTACAGGAATGCTTTTTCCCTCCAAGCTTGACATTATATCATAAACATGGAATTTTAATTTTCCTTTCTGCATCCAAGCTTGAACAATTAATTCTTGTACTTCAGTATATAGCATGCACCTCTCTCCCTGACACAGCATATTAAATCTTCCCATTGGAAACATTTGGATTTAATAAATACAGGATTGATTAGCTCAGTTTTGAAATAAGTCTCAGTTAAATTGTTCTTTTTTGAGTTGCAAAAAGTTTTTCTAATCAATTACTAAAATAATGTGCACGTTAGGAGAAGAGGGATTTATTTTTGTTTCTTTACTTTCTGTTTGTGGTAAGGTTTTTGTTTCTGTTTTGTGGGTGTACATTCCTATGAATTTTAACATGTGCGTAGATTCCCGTAACCACCACCAAAATCAGATAGAGAACAGTTCCATTACCTTAAAAAAACTCCCTTATTTCACACTACTCTTTTATAGTCACTCCCCCCCAACCCCTGCCCAACTACTAATCTGTTTTCTATCACTGTAAGAGGTTTTGTTTTTTTTTAGAATGTCATGTAACTGGAATCATACAGTAGGTAACCTTTTGAGACTAGCTTCTTTTACTCAGCACGTTGCCTTTGAGATGAATCCATATTGTTGCATGTGTCTGTTGTTTATGTTTTAATTATTACCTAGTGGCATTCCACTGGGTGTATACACCAAAGTTTGTTATTTATTCACCTGTTAAAGGATATCTTAGTTTTGGACTTTTGTGTCTGGCCTCTTACCCTTAGCAAAAGGTTGTGGCATGTAACAATACTTCATTCCATTTCATAGCTGCATAACATTCCATTGTATAGATATGCCACCTTTGTGTATCCATTCATCACTTGGTGGACATTTGGATTGTTTCTACTTTGTGGCTACTGTGACTAATGTGAACAGTCATGTACAAGTTTTTGAATGAATGTATGTTTTCAGTTCTCTTGAGTATGAACCCAGGAGTGGAATTACTGGGCCATGTGCAATTCTGTTTAATATTTTGAGGAACTGTTAAACTGTTTTCCAAAGCCACTGCATTGTTTTGTATTCCTGCCAGCAGTGTTTTGGGCTCCAGTTTCTCCACATCCTCCTCAACACTCGTATTTTTCAGTTCTTTGTTTTTATTGTTGCTATCCTAGTGGTTGTGAAGTGATATCTCGTTGGGGTTTTGATTTACTTTTCCCTAACAACTAAAAGTTTTGAAAATGTTTTTGTGTGCTTATTGGTTTTGAATATCTTCTTTGGGGAAATGTCTATTCAAATACTTTACTCATTTTTCAGTTGGGTTATTTGTCTTTTTATTACTGAGTTATAAGAATTTGCTTTATATTCTGGATACTAGATCTCCATCAGATACATACTTCACAAATTTTTCTCTAATTCTGCTGTCTTTTCACTTTCTTTTTAAAAAATTTTATTTATTTTTAGAGAGAGAGAGAGCGAGCGAGCATGGGAGGGGTAGACAGAGTGGGGGGGGGAGAGAGAGAGAGAGAGAGAGAGAGAGAGAGAGAGAGAGAGAGAGAGAATCCCAAGCAGGCTCCATGCTGTCAGCGCAGAACCTGATGCGGGGCTTGAACCCATGACCCTCGAATCATTCGTGACCTGAGCCAAAACCGAGTTGGATGCTTAACTGACTGAGCCACCCAGGCGCCCCATCACTTTCTTGATAGTATCCATTGAAGAACAAAAGTTTTTAATTTTGATGAGATTCAATTTATCTGGTTTTTCTTTGCTTGTACTTTTGGTATCACACCTAAGAAACCATTGCTTTTAATCCAAGATCATGAAGATTTCCATCTCTGCTTTATTCTAAGAGTTTTCTATTCCAGCTCTTATATTTAGATCTTGGATCCATTTTGACTTAAGTTTTGCATATGATATCAGAGAGAGGTTCAGTTTTATTCTTTTGCATGTGACTGTCCAGTTGTATCAGCGCTGTTTGTTGAAAAGACTATTTTTCCACATTGAATTTTCTTGGTACTCCTGTTGGAAATCAATTGACCATAAATATATAGGTTTAGTTTTGGACTCTTAGTCGTTTTCCATTGATCTGTATATCTGCCTTTATGCCAGAACTACACTGTTGATTACTGTAGCTTTGTAGTAAGTTTTGAAATCAGAAAATGTAAATCTGCTATTCTGGTGCCTAACATTTCCATAAAGATTGTAGGCTCCATGTTGTCCACTTTTGCAGAAAATCTAGTTGAGATTTTATTGAATTTGTAGATCGGTTTGGGGAATATTGCCCTTTAAACAATATTAATTCCTCTAGTCCAGGAACTTGGGATATCTTTTTGCTTATTTCAGTGTTTCAATGATGTTTTATAGTTTTCAGCATACAAGTCTTATATCTCTTTTGTTAAATTTATTTCTATTTCATTTTTTATGCTGTTGTAAATGGAATTGTTTTTTGAACTTATTTTTGAATTGTTCATGCACATTTACAGAAATATTATCAATTTTTCATATTGATTTTGTATCTTGAAGCCTTGCTGAACTAATTAGCTCTAATAGTATTTTTGTGGATTCCTTAGGATTCTGTATCTAGAAGATCATGTCATCTGCAAGTAGAGTTTTAATTCTTCTTTTTCAATCTGGATGCCTTTTATTTCATTTTCATGCCTCATTTTCCTGGCCAGAACTGCCAATATAATGTTGACTAAAAAGAAGTAAGTGATGAGAGCAGATATCATTGTTTTGTTCTTGATGTTAAGGTGGAAAGCTTTCAGTAAGCTGTATGTTCTTGGTAGATGTTCTTTATCAGGTTGAAGATATTTCTTTTCTTTCTTTTCTTTTATGAGTGGTTTTTCTATCCCTTTCTATTTGAAGTTTGTTTTTTTTCCAGTCATGGAAGGGTATTGGAGTTTAAAGTTTTTTTAAATATTTATTTATTTTTGAGAGAGAGAGAGAGAAGGGGGGGGGGGCAGAGAGAGAGGTAGGCACAGAATCCAAAGCAGGCTCCAGGTTCTGAGCTGTCAGCACAGAGCCTGATGTGGGGCTTGAACTCACAAACCACAAGATCATGACCTGAGCTGAAGTCAGAAGATCAACTGACTGAGCCACCCAGGCACCTCTGGGTGTTGGAGTTTTTAAATGCTTTCACTGTGTCTATTGAGATGATCATATGATTTGCTCCCCCTCTTTTTAATTGATATTTTCTTTTCTAAGTTGTATTTGAGAGAGAGAGCAGGGGAGGGGGGAGAGAGAGAGAGAGAGAGAGAGAGAGAGAGAGAGAGAGAGAAAGAGAGAGAAAGAGAATGAATCTTAAGCAGGCTCCGTGCTCAGTGTGGAGCCTGATGTGGGATTTGATCCCACAATCCTGGGATCATGACCTGAGCTGAAATCAAGAGTTGGACGCTCAACTGACTGAGCCACCCAGGAACCCTTAATTGATATTTTCTATTATATTGGCTGATTTTTGTATGTGGAATCAACTTTTCATTCCTGGGATAAATTCCACTTGCTCATGCAGTGCAATCTTTTTCATATGTTGCTGGATTTGGTGTGCTGATATTTTGTTAAGTGTGTTTTCAGTCTTATTCATAAGGAGTGCTATTCTGTAGTCTTCTTGTGGTATCTTTGTGGATTTTGGTATCAGAGTAATACTACTTTTACAGAGTGAGTTGGAAACTATTCCTTTTCCTTTTTTTGGAGGCTTGTCAAGGATGGATGTTAATTCCTCTTTAATGTTTAGTTGAAGTCCCCAGTGAGACATCTGGTCCTGGGGCCTTTATCTCCCTTCTCTTCCCCTTCCCCTTCCCCTTCCCCTTCCCCTTCCCCTTCCCCTTCCCCTTCCCCTTCCCCTTCCCCTTCCCCTCCCTTCCCTTCCAAAATGTTTTAGTTATTTATTTTGAGAGGGGGAGATGGGCAGACAGAGAGGAAGAGAGAATACCAAGCAAGCTCCGTGCTGTCAGCACAGAGCCCAAAGTGGGGCCTGTGAGATCATGACTTGAGTCAAAACCAAGAGTCCTACGCTTAATCAACTGAGCTACCCAGGCACCCCTCTTCCTTCCCCCCTTCTCCCCTTCCTCCCTCCCTTCCTTCCTCCCTCCCTTCCTTTCTTCCTTCCTTCTTTCCTTCCTCCCGAAGCTTTTTGACTACTAATTCAACCTCTTGTCTATTCAAGGTTTCTATTTTTCTTGATAGGAATTTGTCTATTTCACCTATGTTGTTTAACTTGTTGGCATTCAGTTGTTTGTAGTAGTCCCTTGTAATTCTCTCATTTCTGTAATGTTGGTAGTAATATCCTCACTTTCATTCCTGATATTTGTGATTTGAGTCCTCTCTCTCCTTCCCTTTCTCTTTTTCTGTTTTTCCCTGCTCTTCTTCTCTCCCTCATCCTCTCTGTTAAGTCAGTGTAGCTAAAGGTTTGTCAACTTTAATTTTTTTAAACTTTTATTTATTTTTGAGAGAGAGAGAGACAGAGTGTGAGTGGGGGAGAGGCAGAGAGAGAGGGAGACAGAGAATCTGAAGCAGGCTTCTTGCTCTGAAGTGTCAGCACAGCGCCCGGCGCTGGGCTTGAATCCATGGATTGTGAGATCATGACCTGAGCCAAAGTCGGATGCTTAACTGACTGAGCCACCCAGGCACCCCAAGGGTTTGTCAACTTTAAAACTTGGTCTTTTTAAGGAACCAACTTCTAGTTTTATTGATTTTTTCTATTTTAAAAATTTCTTGATTTTTTTTAATGTTTATTTATTTTTGACAGAGAGAGACAGAGCAGGGGAGGGGCAGAAAGAGAGGGAGATACAGAATCCAAAGCAGGCTCCATGCTCTGAGCTGTCAGCACAGAGCCCGACGTGGGGCTTGAACTCACAAACTGTGAGATCATGACCTGAGCCAAAGTCAGTCTCTTAACCAGCTGAACCACCCAGGCTCGCCTCTATTGTGATTTCTTATGTGACACATTGGTTATTTAGTAGTGGGCTGTTTCATATCCATGTATTTGGAACCTTACAGTTTTCCTTCCATTATTGATTTCTAATTTCTTTTCATTGTGGTCAGAGAACATACTCTATATGGCTTCAGTCGTTTCAGATTTATTGTTTTATGGTCTTGCGTATGATCTACACTGGAGAATGTTCCATGTGCTCTTCAGAATAATACATATTCTGCCGCTGTTGAGTGGAGTGTTGTATAGATGTCTGTTAGGTTCAGTTGGTTTATAGTGTTGTTCAAGTTTTGAATTTCCTTATGGATCTTTTGTCTAGATAGTCCATTTTGGAAGTGGGTTATTGAACTCTGGAACAATTATTGTTGAGTTGCCTATTTCTGCATTAATTTCTTCCTGCTTTTGTTTCAAGTATTTTGGGGTTCTGTCGTTAGGTGTGCATGTATTTATAATTGTTATATTTTCTAATTAGAGTGATATTTTTATCATTATTAAATCTTTGTCTCCAGTAATATTTTTTGTCTCAAAGTCTATTTTGTCTGATATTAGCGTAGCCATCCAGCTCTCTTTTGGTTACTGTCTGTATGGTGTATCTTTTTCCATCCTTTTCCTTTCAATCTGTATGTGTTTGAGGGTAAAGCATTTGCCTTATAGACAGCATGTAGTCAGATCATGTTATTTTTAAAAAATCCATTATGTAAATATCTGCCTTTTAAAATTTGAGTAAACACTAAATGTCAATGTTTAATCCATTGATATTTAATATAATTATCAATGAGGTAGGATTTATGTCTGCCATTTTTCTGTTTGTTTTCTGTATGTTTTAATCTTCCTCTATTCATACATTACTGCCTTCTTTTGTGTTAAATACATATATTCCAGTATACCATTTTATTCCCTTGTCTTTTCTTTTACTACATTTTTGAGTTATTGAATAGTGGTTGCCCTGGAGATTAAAATTAATGTATTAATTTATAAGAAATACTTCAGATTAAAACTTAATTACAACAGTATACAAAAACTTTGTTTATATGTATCTCCATTCCTTACCCATCATACAAATTACATTTTTAAACATTATGTTCTTGATCAACACAGATATTTAATTATTTTTTTTAACATTTATTCATTTTTGAGAGACACAGAGAGACAGAGCATGAGTAGGGTAGGGGCAGAGAGAGAAGGAGACACAAAATCCAAAGCAGGCTCCAGGCTCTGGGCTGTCAGCACAGAGCCTGATGCAGGGCTCAAACTCACAGACTACAAGATCATGACCTGAGCTGAAGTCAGATGCTTACCTGACTGAGTCACCCAGGCACCCCTTATATAAATGTCTTTTAAATCAGATGTTAGAAGAAAAGAATTTCAAACAAAAAAATACATTTATCATCTTTTGTATTTACCTTCCTGGTGCTCTTTTTTCTTTCATGTGGATTTTAGTTATCTAGTGTTCTTTCATTTCAGCCCAATGGGTTCCTTTCAGTGTATCTTGCAGGGTAAGTTGGCTAGTGATGAATTATCTCAGTTTTAGTTTCCCTGGGAGTGTCTTAATTTCTCCTTCCTGAAGGATAATTTTTGTATATGAAATTCTCAGTTTAGAGTCTTTCTTTCAACACTTTGAATATTTCTTCCCACTGCCTTCTTTTCTTTATTTCTTTATTAAAATTTTTTTTAATGTTTATTTATTTTTGAGAGAGAGACAGAGTGTGATTAGGGGAGGGCAAAGAGAGAGGGAAACAGAATCCGCAGCAGGCCCCAGGCTCTGAGCTGTCAGCACAGAGCCTGACTCAGGGCTTGAACCCATGAAGTATGAGATCATGACCTGAACTGAAGTTGGACATTTAACCGACTAAGCCACCCAGGCACCCTCCCACTGCCTTCTGATGACAAATCAATTGTTAGTCTTATAGAGGATCCCTTGTACGTGTTGAGTTGCTTCTCTCTTGCTGCTTTCAAGAATCTTCTTGTCTTTCAATAATTTTTTTATGCTTTGTCTAGGTGTACATGTGTTTGAGTTCATCCTAATTGGGGTTTGTTGAACTTCTTTGATGCTACTTCTCATATTTAATGTTTTTCATGAAAGCTTTCACCATTAGTTATTCAAATATTCTTTCTGTTTCTTTCTGTCTTTTCCTTCTGAGGCTCCCATTATGTGTATCCTGGTATGATTGGTAGGGTCTTACAGATTGCTGAGGCTGAGGCTGTGTTGATTTTTTTTCATTCTCTTCTGTTCCTCACAGTGCATGATCCATTAATCTTTCTGTAAGTTTACTCATTCTTTCTTCTACCTGCTCAGATCTGTAATTGAACCCCTATGTAAGTGTTTTATTTTAGTATTATACTTTTTCTAACTACAGAATTTTCATTTCATTTTAGAAACGTAATTTCTATCTCTTTATTGGGTCCTCTATTTGGTGAGACAACATTCTTGGTCTATTTCAGATACTTTATTTGAAGTCTTTTTCTAGTACGTCCAACATCTAGGCTTCCTCAGGGAGTTTCTGTTAATAGCTTTCTTTCCCCTTTGTATATGGGCCATATTTTCTTGTTTCCTTGGATGTCTCATAATCTTTTGTTGAAAATTGGACACTTTAAATAATATAATGTGGCCACTCTGGAAATTTGATTATTCCCTTTCCAAGGGTTTATTATTATTGCTATTTGTTGTTGCTTATTTAATGACTCATAAACTAATTCTGTAAAGTTTGTATTTTTTGTTATGTGTGGCTACTTAATTCTCTTCACAGTTAGCTTAGAGATCAACTAATGATCAGACAGAAATTTCTTAAATGCCTAGCATCATTTAGACTTTTGGAAGTCTTTACAGAAGGGCTGTGTGTGCATATGGGGACATATGTTCAACACTTAGCCAGTTAGTTTATAATTCCACTTTAGCCTTTGCTTTCTGCTTGCACAGAGTCTCAAGGTCAGTCCAAGATGAGAGCTTAGGACTTTCTCAGGCCTTTACTGAGCATACGCACAATTCTTGGCATGTTCATAGCATTTTGCATGCTCATGGTCTTTTTTGGATATTCAGAAGTATGTTGGAGCTTTTCAAAGACCCTGTGTATATCTCATATTTCATGGCTTTTTCCATTAAGCTTTTTGGTCACCCTGTTTTTTGCCCTTTTGTTATCCATTGCTTCTAGTAGCTGTGATTGTTAATAATTGTTGTCAATTGTTTTCCACAAATATCCCCAGGAAAAAGACTTCATACTGAGCAAACTCTGAGTCACGTCAAGTAAAAAGAAGTCTTCTGAGTGAATTCTTTAAGACAACAACCAGACAGTTCAAATAATGGCAGTTCTCTGGGAATGGGACCTTGAAGGAACTTCAACTGTGTTTTGTCAGGTTGCTGGTATGCATCATGATTGTGGGCTGTTGGTTTTCAAGGCTGTAGCAGAAAATGGGAAGTGGCATGGGACTAGGGCAAACTCAAATGTCATAAGGCTCATTGTTCTTACTCAGATACAGCCATTTTTATTTAATAAACACTCATTAGATTGCTGCAAGCCTTTTGTTTATTTCTAGAGTTCTGAAAAAGTTGATTTTGACATTTTTTGGCCAATTTTCTCATTTCTTTTATGGCAGAGAGAATTTTCATTGGTCCTTAGTCTGCTTTTTTTTTCTTTTGCTGACATCCCTGTTTTTATTAAAGTTTGAGGGTTCTTTTTATATTCTAAGTACAAATCCTGTATGAAATATGTGCTTTCCAAATATCTTATCTCACTATGTTGCTTGTCTTTTCATTCTCTCAGCAATGTTTTAGTGTTTTTAAAAAGAGATGTAAAATTTTATGAATTCCAGTTTTTCAATTTTTTAATTTTATAGATAGAGATCATGCTTTTAGTGTTTTGTCTGAGAAATCTTTGTCAGATCCAAGGTCACAAAGCTTTCTCTCTTTGTTTTTTCCCTGCAAATTTTACAGTTTTCAGTTTTATATTTAGGTCTATGATTCATTTGAAATTAACTCTTGTGTGTAGTTTGAGATCTGGATTAAAAGTTATTTATTTTTGGGTGCTGGGTAGTTCCATCGGTTAAGCCTCCAACTTCAGCTCAGGTCATGATCTTGCAGTGTGTGGGTTCAAGCAGCGTGCCGGGCTCTATGCTAACAGTTCGGAGGAGCCTGCTTCAGATTCTGTCTCCCTCTCTCTCTGCCCCTCCCCCTCTCACACTCTGTCTCTCTGAAAAATAAATAAACATTAAAAAAATTTTTTTAAGTAATAATAATAAAAAAAGATCCATATGAATACCTAGTTTTTCCAGCCCCATTTGTTGAAAGGCTGTCCTTTCTTTGTGGAATTGCCTTTGTACATTTCTCAAAAGTTTTTTTTTTTTTTTTGTCTATATATGTAGGGCTATTTCTGCAATGCTCTGTTGGTCTATTTGTTTATCTTGATGCCAGCACCACACTGCTTGATTAATATGCTAAAAAGAATGTGTGTGTGAGTGTGTCTGTGTGTGTGTCTGTGTGTGTTTTCTGGTAGGAAATGAGGTATCTGTATCAGAGAAGAAACATTTTATTACTCATAGTGCATCAGTTTCCTTAGGAGAAACATAGCGCATGCCAGTTGTTCACCTGTGGGTACAGTGGCATTGCCCGATAGCGGAGGGACTGAATTCAAATAGGGTGGTTGGCATGTTTGCCCTTTTTCTCTTCTACAGAGAGAGAACAGACCCTTACTCTGCAATGTAAACAAATTCTTTCTAATAAAGGGCCATTTCCTAGGTTCATTACACTGGAATATAAGCAAATGGCTGTAGGGGAAGTAAGTCTCTTTATCTCTCCTGAGCAATACATTCTTGCTACCTTTCAAGGCATTCAAATCACTCTTTAACTGTGTATTCCAGTGCTGCTTGTCCAGCAAGTCCAGACTTTGGAGAAATTCATGGAGAATTCTCTCTCAACATACTGTAACTTTTATATTAAACCTTGAAATCAGGTTATGTTAGTTCTCCAACTTTGATCTTATTTTTCAAAGTTGTCATGGCCATTCTATGTCCTTTGAATTTTCATGTGAATGTTAGAATGAGTGTTTCAGTTTTACAATGAAGCATGCTGAGATTTTAATTGGAATTGCATTAAATTTATAGATCAGTATTTCTCAACCTTGACACTAGAACTCTTGACATTTTGGGCTCGATAATCCCATGTTATGGGGGCTATTTTCTGAACTGTAGGATGCTTAGCATCATCCTTGGCCTTTAGCCACTAGATAGCAGAATTATTCCTTGCTCACAAGTTACAACTAATAATGCTTTTAGACATTGCAAATATCACCTGGGGAACAAAGTCGTCCCTGATTAAAATATCACTAATATAGATCAATTTGGAAAGAATTGATGTTGTAACAATATTTAGTTTTATGTTCTGTGAACAAATTATACTTCTCTGTTTATTTAGGTCTTTAATTTTTTCAGCAGTGTTTTTTTAGTTTTTTAGTTTTCAGTGTAGAGGTCTTACACGTCTTTTGTCAGACATACCTTTCTCTATTTCATGTTTTTTTTCATGTTTAATGCTATTGTAAATGGTATTGTTTAAAATTCAAGTTTCTGATTACTTGTTATTAGTATCTAGAAATTCATTTGCATCTTGGGTATCAATCTTGTATTCTGCAACAGTGGTAAATTCTCTTGTTAGTTTTTGTAGGTTGTCACTAAGGCTTTTCAATTTTGTTTTTAATTTCAATGCTATTTCTTAGGTATAAGTTGTATGTGGATTACTCCTTTAGTTTTCCAATTGCTTTTTTTCATAGGAAACATGGGAGGTGTTCTGTATAATTGGTGATTACAACTTAATATAGGGTCAGGTTGCCAAATGTGGAATTCCATTTTTTTTTTTTTTTTGGTGAATGCTGTAGTATTTTTAAAATTGAAGTATAGTTAAAATACATTATTATATTGATTTCAGGAATATAACATAGTGATTTAATATTTATAAACTTTATAAAATAATCACAATAAGTCTAGTTACCATCTGTTACCATAACAAAGTTATTATAATATTAGTTTTTAAAAGTTTTAAAATTAATTGATTATGTAATTTATTTTGGGTGGAGGGGCAGAGAGAGAGGGAGAGAGAGAATCCCAAACAGACTCCATGCTGTCAGCACAGAGCCTGATGCAGGGCTTGATCTTATGACTGTGAGATCATGACCTGAGCCAAAATCAAGAGTTGGATGGATGCTCACCAACTGAACCACCCAGGCACCCTTAAATATTATTGAGTATATCCCTTATTCTGTACTTTATATCCCTGTGACTTACTTATTTTATAACTGGAAGCTTGTATTTCTTAATATTTTTCACCTGTTTTGCCCATACTGTCACCTCCCTCCTTACCCTCTGGCAGCCACCAGTTTGTTCTTTGTATTTATGAGTCTGTTTTTTGTTTCTGTTTTCTTTTGTTTGTTTGTTTTTAGATTCTAAATGTAAATGAAATATTATGGTATTTGTCTTTTTGTGACTTATGGCATTTAGAATAACACCCTCTAGGTCCATCCATGTTGTTGAAAATGGCAAGATTTCATACTTTTTATGGGCAAGTAATATTCCATTGTATGTGTATGTCCGTTCATCTATCAACGGACACTTATGTTATTTTCTTATCTTGCCTATTATAAATAATGCTGTATTATTTGTATTATGTGATAATTTGATATACCTATTCAATTGACTCTTGAACAACATGGGTAACTGTGAAGGTCCACTTCTATGTGGAATTTTTTACGGTACAGTACTGCAAATACCTTTTTTCTTCCTTATGACTTTCTTAACATTTTTTTCCCCTAGCTTACTTTATTGTAAGAATATAGGAAATTATACATATAACATGCAACATGTGCTAATCAACTGTTAGGCTATCTGTAAGGCTTCCTGTCAACAGCAGACTATTAGTAGTTAAGTTTTTGGGGACTCAGAGTTACAATGCGTGTCTTAACTGCATGGGGGTTGGTGTCCCGACTCTTGTATTGTTCAAGTGTCAACTGTATACTGTAAAATGATTATCACAATTAAATTAACACAACCTTTACCTTATGTGGTTACACTTTTTTTTGGTGGTGAGAATGCTCAAGATTTACTCAGCAAATTTCAAGTGTATATACAGTATTATTAACTACAGTTACCATGTTGTACATTAGATCTCCAGAACTTATTTATCTTATAACAGAAAGTTTGTACACTTTGACCAACATCTCATTTCTCCCACATTCTAGCCCCTCATAATTACCATTCTCTGTGTTTCTATGAGCAATTAAAAAAAAAACAACAGATTCCACATAATATGAGTGATAATGGTGCAATTTTCTTTCTCTGTTTGTCTTATTTCACTTAGATTTCACTTAGTATAATGTCCCACAGGTTTATCTATATTGTTGCCATGATAGTATTTTCTTCTTTTTTATGGTTGAATAATATTGCTCTGTGTGTGTGTGTGTGCACGCGCACGCATGTGCACGCACGCACATGCATGCACACACACATATTTTCTTTGTCAGTGGACACACAGGTTGTTTCCATATTATGTCTATTGTGATAATGCTGCAGTTAACATGGGAGGACAGATACCCCTTTTGAGATACTAATTTTGTTTCCTTTGGATAAGTACCCAGCAGTGGGATTTCTGCATTGTATGGTATGAGATGATAGCTCATTGTGGTTTTGGTTTGAATTTCCCTGATGGTTAGTGATATGCAGCATGTACTCCTTGGCCATTTGTATGTCTTCTTTAGGAAAATGTCTATTCAGCCACTTGCTAATTTTTTATTAGATTATTTGTGGTGGTTTTGTTTTGTTTTGTTTTTGTTTGTCTTGCTATTGAGTTAAGTATGAGTTCCTTCTATAGTTTAGACACTAATCCCTTACGTGATGTTTTGCAAATGTTTTCTCCCATTCCATGGTTTGCTTTTTCATTTTATTGTTTCTTTTTTTTTGTTTAGAAGCTTTTTAGTTTGATGTAGTTCCACTTATCTGTTTTTGCTTTTCCAGGGCTTTTAGTGTCATTACTAAAAAGTCATTGCCAAGGCGAGTGTCGAGGAGTTTTTTTTTTCCTATGTTTCCTTCTTGAAATTTTACAGTTTGTCTTATATTTACATCTTTAATCCATTTCAAGTTAATTTGTGTGAGCGTTTTAAGATAAGGTGCCAGTTTCATTATTTTGCTTGTGGATATTCAGTTTTCCTAGCACCATTTATTGAAGTGACTGCCCCTTCTCCCTTGTGTGTTCCTGGCACCTTGTCCAAGGTTAGTTGACCATACATATGGTTTGTTTTTGGGTTCTGAAGTTTGTTCTGTTTGTCTGTGTGTCTGTTTTTCTGCCTGTACCATACTGTTTTGATTACTGTAGCTTTATAACAGTTTGAAATCAGGAAGTGTTATGTCTCCAGCTTTGTTGTTTTTTGTCAGGATTATTTGGCTATTCAGGGTCTTTTGTGATTCTATACAAATTTTAGGATTGTTTTATCTGTTTTTGTGAATAACGCCATTGGGATTTTGATGTGGATTGCACTGAATTTGTAAATCACTTTGGGCAGTATGGACAATTTAACAATATTAATTCTTCTAATCCACAAACATGGGATATCCTTGAATTTATGTGTGCCTTCTTCAGTTGGCTTTCATCAATGTTAGTTTTCATTGTGCAAAATTTTCACCTCCTGGTTAAATTTATACCTAAGTATTATATTGTTTTTGATGCTATTAAAAATATGATTATCGCCTTAATTTCTTTTTCCCATCATTCATTGTTAGGGTATAGAAACACAACTGATTTTTGTATGCTGATTTTGTATTCTGCAACTTTACTGAATTTGGTTATTAGTTCCAACAGCTTGTTTTTGTGGAATCTTCAAAATTTTTATATGTAAGATCATATCATGTCCAAACAGATACTGTTACTTCTTCCTTTCTGATACGGATGCCTTTTTTGTCTTTTCATGCCTGATTGCTCTGGCTAGGACTTTCAGTACTATGTTGAATAAAAGTGGTGAGAGTGGGCACCTTTTTTTGGTTCCTGTATTTGAAGAAGCAGTCACCTCCTGTAGTCTTTACTGACTGACTTTGGACTTTAGTCAGTCCATGTAGTGATTCTGATGCTTTTTCCAACCCTCTATGGGTATGCCTGCTGCATAGTTTTCTGTTTTGCTCATGGAGGGGTAGTTCTTAAGATTGTATGCTTTTTCTCAAGCCCACAAAGCCAGGGCAGGTTCTGAGAGCTGTACAGATCCCCTCATTATTCCAGGTGGAACAAGAAAGAAGTAGGCCTCTTGGGTAGTGTCCTGTCCAGCAGGACACTGTAGCAGCAGGACAGGGAAGCTGGGCAAAGCTCTTCCATGTTTTCACTTTCCCCATGGGAGACATCACAGTTTGAGGGGTCTCTCTTGGCACCGAGCTGTGCTGCCTGTGGGAGGGCTGATGCAGGCAAAGTGAAACTGTTTCCCTTACTGGCTTCATTGTGTCTGTTTTTGGATTTTTTTGCTTCAACACTGTGTTGAAACTTCTCTGCTGGACTCCCACAGAGATACTTTCATCCATGGGTGGTGGTCAAAATTGATATTCTGTGGGAGATGACAGTAGAAAACTGTTTTACCATCTTGCTGGCGTCACTCCACCATTGCTTCTTTTAAAGATATTAATTTTTATTCACGTGACACAATTATATTTATTGATACTCTTCAAGTTATACTTTAGCTGTTTAAGTTACCTTAAAGAGAACTTTCTTATCTAATGAGTGTGAGAGTAGGTGTATGTGAGACAAAGAGACAGATAGACAGAAAGAGGGAAGTGTATATTAGAATACCAAAGAATTTGGTGCTCCAAATAAATATACAGGCTTGGTTCTCTGATATCGTAAGGCAAATTTGTCCCTTTACTATGCACAGCTCAGAAAGCATTTCAGGCAGTATCTGGAGTACTTACTGGTGGAGAGAGATTTTATTTGATAAAATAAATGTCTGCTTTTGTATCACAGTGGTGCACATATTTCTTTGGAACATAGTTAAGCAGTTCATCCCCAAACACCTTTTATCTATATATGTTGTCCTCCTATTCTGTGACCTCTCCTCTTTTTTCTCACTGTACTAGACTTTGTCAAGTGGTGTTCTTTTATGTTTTTGCATTCTGATAGAATTTCTGAAGCTTTCTCCTGTATCACTAGTTTGGTTTTCCAGGGTATAAGTTCTGATCTTTACTTCCTTCAGTATGAACTCTTCTTCTGTGCTTATATTTTTAGTCTCTGTGGCATTCCTTCTTGCTTCAAGCGCATTGCTTTTCATCCTGTCCCTTCCGAGCACAGTCTGCTCTCTCCTGGGCTCCGTGCCCTTGGCTCACGGAGGCTCTGTCTGCCTGCAGTCCACCCAGGATGCAATCTTCAAAAGACGTTTCTGATCCTACACATCATTTTTACAGATATGCTCTCCCTCTTAATGTCTACAGTCTCCCCCTTTTCCCTGTTTCTATGGGAGGCACTTTGATTGGCACTTTTTTACTTATCCTTTTCAAAATATTACATGGACATTTTATTTAGAATAATTTTGTTGTGAAAAATAACAAATACAATACAAACTTTCACACGATACACATTGGTGTAAAAAAAATAAAGGAGAAAGCCACACACAAAATGCCACCTCCAACAAATAGCCCATCAATGTGCCATCTGGCGAACAGCATTTCAGGCATCCCTCTGTTTATGGATATAAATAGAGAATATGTGTATAAAGAGTTTTATATACATTTTACTGTAAGGATGAGCACTGAAATTTAAATTTATTTTTGTTATAATTTAACAAGAAGTTGAATATAAATATGCTTCACAGTCCAGTGGAAAATGTTATGAAAAATTTTAAGTGGTTGGAGTCATTCTTTTCAAGAACTAGAAGTTCCAAGTTTATGGTGTCTCTTGACTGCCTGTTTAAGTGCAGAGGAAATTAGCAGACACATACTTAATTTCACAGAACAGTAGAGGATGGGGGTTAATACTTGGTACTCAGACAGCGTGGGTTCACATCCCAGCTCTGCCACTTGACCTTGGGCAAATCGTGGAGCCTCACTATGATTTAGTTTCCCTTGTTGGTATGATAGAACTAAGAACAGTATCATTCTCACAGGGTTGTCATGAACATTAAGTGAGTTATTATCATAATTTATAATTTATGGCACTTAGGGCACTGTCTGGCACATTAATATCATTATTTCCCCTCTCTGATTTTTCTTTAGTTAGAGTGGTAAGTTCCTAGGGCAGGGTTAGTAGCATTTGTATTCTCTCCTTCCCACGTCCTTCAATATTTCACCTTTGTCCCATACTCAGGTACATTTGGTGCACCCCAGCAGCCCGGCATCTTAGCCTCTATTCCTTCTAAGCTCCTTTCTTTACTGAGGGCAGGCCTCACTTCCTCATTTTGGCCAGCTCATGTGTGGCCAGATTTTGTTGTCCGCTAGTTTTTTTTTTAATGTTTTATTTATTTTTGAGAGAGCACAAACCAAGGAAGGGTAGAGAGAGGGGGACAGAGGAACTGAGGCAGGCTCTGTGCTGACAGCAGTGAGCCCAGTGTAGGGCTTGAACTCATGAACTCTGAGATCATGACCTGAGCCGAAGTTGGAAGTTCAACCAACTGAGCCACCCAGGCGCCCTTGTTTTTTGCTTTTATAGAATGGTTCATAATTACTTTGTCCGTTAAATTCTTTTTTTTTTTTTTTCCTAAAGTGATCTCTGCACCCAACATGGGGCTTGAATTCACAACCCTGAGATCAGGAGTTGCAGGCTGTACCGACTGGGCCAGCCTGGTGCCCCATCCCTTAAATTCTTGAAGATAATTGGTTCTTCACTTGAAGGAAAACCTACCTAGGAATAAGTTTCTTTCACTAAAGACAACATGGTCCAGCCAACCCCCCGAGAGACACCCTCCCTGGTGCTGCCCTCCGTGGGATCTACTTATTCTTCCTAGAGATTCATATGTTGGTCTCTTCTGTTATGATGTAAAAACAAAATTTTTAATGTTTATTTATTTATTTTGAGAGAAGGAGAGAGAGAGAGAGAGAGAGAGAGAGAGAGAGAGAGAGAGAGAGAGAATGAACAGGGGAGGGGCAGAGAGAGGGAGAGAGAGAGAATCCCAAGCAGGCTCTGCACTGTCAGCACAGAGCCCAATGTGGGACTTGATCCCACAAACCGTGAGATCATGACCTGACCCGAAATCAAGAGTTGGGCACTCAACCAACTGAGCCACCCAGATGCCGTTGTTAGGATGAAAAATTTAACGCACCCAGAAAAGTATAGAAAAAACACATATAATGTACACTTGTGTCATAACAGCTATGTATAACAAATAATTACATTTCGCCATAATTGCTTCATCACTTTTTAAATGAAATAAGTTGCTATGTACAATTGAAACTCTTGGTACCCATCCCCTAGCGCCCCACCCCCACGGCATCCTTTTCACTCCCTTTTTGGCAGTTCGCCACCGTCTTGCAGTTGGTGTGTGTTCTTCCCACCCACACTTTTATACTTTCTATTATACACGTGTCTATAATCAACACAGAACACTGTTTGGTGTATTTTAAAATTCACATAAATGGTATTGTGTTGTCACTTGTCAGTGCTGTCTTCTATTAGTCAGTGCTGTGTTTTCTATGCTTACCCATGTTGATATGTGTAGACCTTGGTGTTTACTTTAGTTGCATACGTAATGTTTCATTGCATGAATGGAAACCTCAGGAGTTTTCCACTTTTTAGTATTACAAGCGGGCAATTCAGCTACTATTCGTGTATCTGACTGTGTGTGCTTTTGTGTGACCATTTCCCTGGGAAACTGGGTTTCAAACTTGCCTGCACATTTGGAGTCCTTTGGAGAGTTCAAAAAAAATGCTCGTGTCTAGATCGCACCCCAGGTATTGTGATTTAATTGGTCTGAGAGGTAGCCTGGGCATTAGCATTTAAAAATCTCTCCAGGAAAATTCTCACAATGTAGCAGTGTTTGAGAACCTCTGCTTTAGACACTGCTGTCCAGTATGGGAGCCACAGATCATGTGTGACTATTCCAATTTAAGTTAGTTAAGATGAACTATATTGAAAATGCAGTTTATCACTTGCAGCTTTCAAGTGCCTAATAGCCCCAAGTGGCTAGCGCATTGGACAGCACAGATGTAGGGCATTCCCACTGTTGCACAGAGTTCTGTGGGAGCACTGCTCTAGGGTGCATACCTAGTCAGGCACTTTAAAGCAGACAGCTGCTTTAAAAAGCAGCACATCCAGGGGCGCCTGGGTGGCGCAGTCGGTTGAGCGTCCGACTTCAGCCAGGTCAGGATCTCGCGGTCCGTGAGTTCGAGCCCTGCGTCGGGCTCTGGGCTGATGGCTCGGAGACTGGAGCCTGTTTCAGATTCTGTGTCTCCCTCTCTCTCTGCCCCTCCCCCGTTCATGCTCTGTCTCTCTCTGTCCCAAAAATAAATAAACGTTGAAAAAAAAAATTTAAGTCAGGCACTTGGCGCCAGGGGACACCTGCGTGCTAGCTGTGGATGTGCTGCTTTTTTTTTTTTAAATTTTTTTTTCAACGTTTATTTATTTTTGGGACAGAGAGAGACAGAGCATGAACGGGGGAGGGGCAGAGAGAGAGGGAGACACAGAATCTGAAGAAGGCTCCAGGCTCCGAGCCATCAGCCCAGAGCCCGACGCGGGGCTCGAACTCACGGACCGCGAGATCGTGACCTGGTTGAAGTCGAACGCTCAACCGACTGCGCCACCCAGGCACCCCTGGATGTGCTGCTTTTTAAAGCAGCTGTCTTTGTTTTTTACTGCTGCTACCACACACCACTACATGTTTAGTTCTAGGAAACTGACCTACCTGCGATGTATCGCCTCCCTCTTCTCTGTGCTGTGTGGATACTTCTGTGCTTCCATTCTTTGCTGGTTCTTTTCTTTTGAATGGACCAGTTCCTTGCTGAGTGATCTGGGCCTGTGCTGGGAAGGTGAGAGGCAGAGCGCTGGGGTGGGCATGGCTGCCATTGAGTGTGGTGTCTGGATCTGCCTCGCCATCATGTGATCCCTGAGATCCCTGTCTCTGAGCTCCACTGTCTTGGGTTTTAGTCCTTCTCCACCTCCAACTCTGCACCCCCACCTGGGCCAGAGTCTTGGCTCAGGGCTGGGTTTCAAGTGATGGCTGACACCCTCTGACCTCCTCCTGCTCCCTGCTCTGCTGGACTGAACTGACATCCGGGTCTCTCCCACCCCCAGCCCTGTGCTGCCACCACTCCCCACCCCATCCCCCCAAGGGCCTGATGGCATTTCAAGAAGAGGGGATACGTGTGTCCCAGCATCTCCTCATGTTTGGCAGGGATACTGCCTCACGTGCTTTGGGCCTGATCATAGCTTCGTTTCCTGACCCTGCACTTCTCTGCATTTCACTCTTTTCTTTTGGGTGGAGTTTGGGACTGGGAGTTGGATACAAGTGACCCCACCATTACCATCTTTGTTGCTCGAGTGCTGTCTCTCTCTTTGGGCCAGGAGCAAGCTCAGGCTAGACTAGGGACTTCTCAGTCAGCAGGACTGGAAAGGGCTCACATGGGCCATGGCAGTGCCGTCTCAGCATTGGGTAGTGGAGGGGGGGTGGCTTGGTTTGGTGTGAATTCTCAGCTTCTGACAAGCTCTCTTCCAGAGTCCACACCCCTTGTGTGGTGGCCCAGAGGCCTGACTCTGACGGAGAATGAATACTCCACGGTCACCCCAGGTACTGATCAGGGTCCTGTTCCCACTTGCCCAGTTCACGGGGGAGCTGCACCTCCCAAAAGGTCGTCAGCTGCAGGGCTAGGGTCTCACTGTCTTTGGAGAGGGGCTGTGCTATCTTGGGCATAGGGAAATGGTAGGGGCGGGGAGGAAGGGGACAGTGCTGAGGCTGCTGGGGTCAGCATCTGGCTAGCATTTAGGAAAACCAGAAAAGAGGACACCTCCTTCCTGCCATTTTCCAGAGTTCAGCCTGGCCAGGTACTCATCAGCCAGGGTTTCCTGCCTCCTCAGTTACCTGCTGCCCTGAGTTGGACGCTTGAGTGCGGTGCTCTGGTTCTCCTCTTTGTCTCTGTCTTCTTCGCCGATATTTCAGAGGAATGTAGCTATTATCTTGCCCTGCTTTGTGAAATGGGACTCTTTCTAATTCTTTTTTTTTTTAACTTTCCAGTGGATGCCATGTTCTATAAGGTTTAAGTGATCTCTCCCAAATTCTGTGTCCAGCTCGGGTCCCTCACCTGAGCCTCTAGCCTTCTGCATCTGCCTGCCTCCCTGACCAATGTGATTGGCTGTCTAGTTGACATTTTACTTATTTATTTATTTTAATATAATTTGTTGTCAAATTGGCTTCCAGATAACACCCAGTGCTCATCCCAACAAGTGACCTCCTCAGTGCCCATCACCCATTTTCTCTTCTCCCCCGCCTGCCCTCAGTTTGATATTTTAAACTCAGCATCTGCAGAGTGAACTCCTAGGCTCCCCATACCTGCTCCTCCCAGTGTCCCCCACCCCCCTGAGCTCACCGCAGCCTTGTCCTTCCAGACCTTCACGCCAGAGATCTTGGAGGTATCCTTGACTTCCTTTTATCTCTCTGACCAACCCATTGGCAAATACTGTTGACTCTTTCAGGATGTATCCAGAAAGCAGCTCTTTCTCAACACTTGTCACCATGGTTCCAGCCACCACTGTTTCTTGAGGGGCTATCAGGGCAGCCTCACTGCGGGGCTCCCGCTTCCACCTTTGTCCCCCAACATGCTGCTCTCAGCATGGGATCCCCATCAAAGCATGAATAAGATCACATCCCTCCCTGCTTTGTACCTTCCAGGGGCTCCCCACTTTTCTCTGTGTCTAAGTGCCCCACAGTGGCTTCCGGGCCCTAGATGACCTACCCAGCCACCCCCTGCCCCTCTGCCTCACCTCCTTCTCACCTCCTTGCTTTCTACAGCCACACTGACCCTGGCTCTGTTCACTGGAGCCCACAAGGCACGATCCTGCCTCAGAGCCTTTGCAGGAGCTGCTCCTTCTGCTGGGAATGCTTTTCTCCCAGATATCGGCATTGCTCACTGCCTCCCCTTGTTCAGATCTTTTCTCAAGAGTCACCTTCTCCATGAAGACTACCTTGACCACTCCATTTGAATATCCTTCCCCACCCCTTATCCCCACAGCCTGCTCTGTTTCCCTGCCACTGCCCATCCCTGTCTAGCACACTGGAGTATTGATTTGTTTATTGTCTTTATTCATTGTTTGTTGCCCACCCCTCCTCTACAAAGGCAGGAATTCTTGTCTGCTTGTCTGCAGCACCTAGACCCATGGCTGGCACATGGTAGGTGCTCAGTAAATCGATAGCAAAGAAAGGAAGGCATATGCGAAAGAAGATTTTGTGCTGAAATAAAACCTTATGAGATTTAATCTGACACATTTAATGGGAAACATATTTAGTATTACAGTATAGGCTTATTAATCAAGAATGATCCTTTTTCTCTGATTAATATATCCAGAGTTAAACCAGGTATTTTGTGTTTCTCCTTCTCGATTGCTAGTACAATATATATAAAGATAGCTTGAATGACAGTCAGTAATAATACCGTCTGTAAGGCCAAGGGGTACTGGACCCGATAGCTTGGCACCCTGAGTTTTTTAGCAACTTTCTACCCCTCAACACGCTCACTTACCTGCCCCACCAAAACTCTGTTCTGTGGTCACAGCTGCAGCCCACACGGTGTGTCCCTTCCCTTCACAGGGAGATGGGAGGGGAAGGGAGATGAGGAAAGTCAGACTGTCTTTTGATGAACTCCTTCTTCAAGCAGGTTGCCTTCAAGGTAAACTTTAATATTAGAATCAAATAAAAAATATATAAAACTTTTGAAATGAGAGCCCTTAGGAAAGAGGTCTTCTGGAATTTGAAACCCTCGATGGGTTTATTGATTTCAGCTTTCACCCGGGCACACACGGCCACCTTCACAGATCAGACAGCTAACTCATCCCAATTGCTTCTCTCTGTGGACGCTGTCACGAACCAAATGAGGGGCTGGAGGAGCCACTGGATAGGCGTCAGTGCTAATCAGCGGTGGCATCAGGGTAATTCTTAGCATGCAAGTGTTTTATTTTCATATGCTGCCTAAGAAGCTGGCTTGGGCCTCTCTGCTTCCTATATTTTTCATTCGTAATAGATTTAGTAAGTCACCAGTTGGCAGACAGCCAGGACGGGTTTGCTTTTGGTGGAGTGAGGAACTCACATCGCTCTGTGATGTCTCCCTGTGCTCACCTGTGCACCCTTGTCCCGCAGGGCATGAGTCTTCTGTGAAATTGTGGGGTGTCCTTTCTCGGCTCTGCTGCCCTTCTTGGCACCATGGACACACACATCACATTCCTCATTCACATGACCTGAGCATCAGTCACAGGGATTCAGTTTCTTAGTTGCTGTGTGCTAATTACTCCCCTTGATTGACGTTGTCTCCTATATATTTGCTGATGAGTGTAGTACTGGACACGATTTTTTTTCTTCAATATATTTTTAAATGCTTATTTATTTTATTATTTTTGAGAGAGAGAGGGAGAGACAGAGTGTGAGCAGGGGAGGGGCAGAGAGAGAGGGAGACACAGAATCCAAAGCAGGCTCCAGGCTCTGAGGTGTCAGCACAGAGCCCGACACGGGGCTTGATCTCATGGACTGTGAGATCATGACCTGAACCAAAGTCAGATGTTTAACCAACTGAGCCACCCAGGTGCCCTAGTACTGGACATGATTTTAAATATTCATCATTAAAATTCATTATAAATGTACCCCATAGTGAGTCTTATTGTTTGTATACAGGATCTCTTGTCTACTGCCAGTAGGTGTGGGCTGGTGGTCAGCACTCAGGTATGACCCGTCCTGACCAAGTTCCCTGCACTGTGTGGCTGGCTGTCTTGCCACATGGTCAGGATTTGTAGGGTGGTTGAGTGGGTTGTGTCTGGATTATTCAAGACTTCAGGAAGTCCCTTCTCAATTATGAATTCTTAGGGTTCCTTAAATGTGTCAGAACGTTTCTTTCCAAAATTCTGAAGGAAGGGGCACTTGGGTGGCTCAGTGGTTTAGCGTCTGACTCTTGGTTTCAGCTCAGGTCATGATCTCATGGTTTGTGGGATT
This sequence comes from Felis catus, assembly GCF_018350175.1. Classification (NCBI taxonomy): domain Eukaryota; kingdom Metazoa; phylum Chordata; class Mammalia; order Carnivora; family Felidae; genus Felis; species Felis catus. Next base: position 20,570,017 of record NC_058373.1, read on the forward strand.
GAGCCCCACATCAGGTACTATGCTGACAGTGCAGAGCCTGCTTGGGATTCTCTCTCTCTATTCCTCCCCACTTGTGCTTTCTCTCTCTCTCTCTGTCTCAAAATAAATAAGTAAACTTTAAAAAAATTCTGAAGGAAGCCTTTAAGGTGGGTTTTCCTGCTGATCCTGCAGTTTTACTGGTCTTTCATAGGAAATAAGGACAGTGGGGCCCTGAGGTCATGGGCAACATTGTGCTGTCACTTTAGCCTTGTAGATGCAAATGGCGAGGGAATATCTTTTGGGCAAACTGACAGGTGCCTGTGAAGATGTTGTGCCACGTGCTTGCTTGTATCCATAATTTATTTTTAATTCTCCATTTTTACTCTTTTAATGCACTTTGGCCCAAATGGCCCCATGCTTTGACGAAATCTGTCTTCAGGAAATAGGTGATTGTGAAGTCTGTGTGTGTGTGTGGGGGGGTGGTTCTGACCATGCAGGTATGCATTGTGTAGGTACTGATAAAAGAGTGACAGGAAATAGATTAAAATTGGGGAGTTTCACCTGCATAGAAGATGGACAGAGAGCCACAGAGACCATGCAGAGGAGAGAAGTGTGGCTCCCATGGAGGCAGGAGGGAAGGAGGGTCTGTGAGGTGCATGGCAGTGGGAGAGAGAGAATCCCAAGCAGGCTTCATGCCCAGCGTGGAGCCTATTGTGGGGCTCTATCTCCCAAACCATGAGATCATGACCTGAGCTGAACTCAGGAGTCAGATGCTTAACTGACTGAGCCACCCTGGCACCCCTTGCCTCTTTCTTCCACTGCCAATGCACGCCCAAGCCACTGCCATCCTCTTTTGGTGACTGCAGTGCCTCCTTGTGGCTCCCCACTCAGCAACTTTAATATGGAGATCGGCATGTCACACACCCCCCCCCCCCCGCTCAAGATCCTGCCCCCTTTGTATGATCTGCCCCCTCTGACCTCAGCACTGTCTTCCCTGGCACTCTTGGGCTTGCTCCCCTGCTCAGCAGTCTCTCAGGCCTCTGGTGGTCTTCCTGCTACACGAGGATGCTCCCAGCACAGCACCTTGGCTCTGGCCTGTCCCACTCCTCCTGTCCCCAGATGTTCTCATGGCTCCTTCTCTCTCGCCACCTTCTATTTTCCTCAGATTCCAGCTTCTAATAGAGAACTACCTGGACCACTCTGTTTAAAACAAGGCTTTTCCTGATAGGATCTTGAAGAGATAACTGTACTCCCATGTTAATTGCATTATTCTCAAAAGCCAGGATATGGAAGCAACCTAAGTGTCCACTGACAGACAAAGACATGTGGTATACCCATACAGTGGAATACTATTCAGCCTTAAAGAGGAAGGAAATCTTGTTATATGCTACAATGTGGATGAACCTTGGGGATATTAAGTAAAAGAAACGGCCACAAAGGGACGAATGTTTATGATTACACTTACATTTATATGAGATCCTTAGTACTGAGGAGGGAGTGGGCGGTTGTTTTGTGGGTAGAGTGTCTGTTGCACAACAGTGCATAGAGCTAACACCACTGAACTGTACCCTTAAAAACGGTTAAGATGGTAAATTTTATATTATGTGTTCTTTACCACTGTAAAAAAAAGCAGAAATAAAGAAAAAACTAGGCCTTCTCTGTCACTCCCCATCCCCCCATTTAGTACCTTTTTTTTCCCACACTGGAGTACCTGCCACTCTCTTATGCACTTAACTTACTTACTTAGGATGTCTCCTCTGGAACATAAACCACACAAAGGTGAGATTGTTATTGATTTTATTCACTGATTGTCTAAAACAAAAACAGACACTTCATAAATATGTGTCAAGTACATGAATGTGCCCTAAATGTCAGCACAGCCAGACCTCAGGGACCAGGACATGGACGTGGGGGTGCTCCCAGTGATGAGTTGTGTGCCTGTTAACCTGAGGATTTGTGCAGGTAGGAATGCTCCTTGCAGAATAGGGATAGATGAGGCAGGGTCTTGAGGCGGGGAGGAGCAGAGAGAAGGAGAGAGAGAATCCCAAGTGGACATGGGGATCCATCTCACGACTGTGACATCATCATGACTTGAGCCGAAATCAAGAGTCGAATGTCTAACCAACTGAGCCATTCGGGCGCCCCAGAAGGTATGCTGCATGTTTTTAAGTTGGAGCTAATATTTACCATTTCTAGCATTTACCAATGCTGAAATGAGAATTTCCTGTTCGTCCCGCATGCCTCAAGCTGTGTGTCATGCAGTTTCCTTGTGGTATGGTGGGGTATATGCATCACAGCAGGTATAGGTCTCCCTCCTCTGTGGACAAGGTAGAGGAGACCTGGCTTTTGCAGAGGGAAGAATCCTGCATTCTGTTTGCTTCTCGCTTGATGGTAATGCAGAGCAATGGTTTTCAAACTAGGTTCCAAGGAACCTTAGGGGTTTGTCATTCCTTTTCATTTTTTTTAATTAAAAAAATTTCTTTTAATGTTTTTTTTTTTTTGAGACAGAGAGAGGCAGAATGCAAGTTAGGGAGGGGCAGAGAGAGAGGGACACACAGAATCTGAAACAGGCTCCAGGCTCTGAGGTGTCAGCACAGACCCCAATGTGGAGTTCGAACCCACGAACCACAAGATCATGACCTGAGCCAAAATCCAGTGCTCAACTGACTGAGCCACCCAAGCTCCCCTTGTCATTCCTTTTCAAAGACAGCACTTTAATTTTTAGTGGCTTTACGTGTTGGTGCTCAACCTAATGGCTTATTTGGCAGAGAGTTCTGTTGCATATGGCTTTAAGGTCCTTGGGGCTAGGTATTCTAACTGGGTTTGTCAGTTGGCCCCTCTACTGTTGGGTAGTTCAAAGCAGGTGGCACTGAGATTCTTTCTTTTGCCATTTTCAAAGGGCAGGGAGTGCATATCTAAAAGAAGGCAATGAATGGAAAACAACTTTTCTTTAAGGTTCAGTACTTAAGGCTAAGACATCATACAAAAGGGGATGTTTAAAGAGGGATTTAAAAAGAAAATCTCACTGCAGATGAAAAGAGGCTGACTTTCTAAAGAACCTGACAGATTCCAGAGAAAAGAGAATCCTTGGGTGCATATTTCTGTAGCATGTATAAAATGCTGGAGCTCACCATTTATGAAGGGCAGTGGTGTAAATTGATGAGTTCATCAGTGGGGTGGGTGCATGACCAGGTACGATCATTAGAGGGACAGCAGGTGTATTAGTTTGGATGGCCAAAACAAAATACCACACATTTCTGGAGGCTGAAAGTCCAAGATCAAGGTGCCAGCAGAGTCATTCCCTGGTGACACTTGCTTCCTGGCTTTCAGATGGCCACCATCTTGCTTTGTGCTCACTTGGTAGAGACCACTCTCTCTTCCTCTTCTTATAAAGGCTTGAATCGCATTGTAGGGGCTCTACCCTCATGACCTCATCTACCCTAGTCACCTCCCAAAGGCCCCACCTCCCAATACCATGACATCACAGGCTTAGGGCTTCAACATTTGAATTTTGTGGGCAGAGCAGCAGCATTGATAATTATGAAAAGGAGAGGGAGGATACTGATTTTATCACCTGGGTATGATGGTCTAGGCTTGGTTTTGTCCTCACCTAAGTGGAAAATGTTTCCATAGCTTTTTTAAAGCAGTAAGCACAGACTTATTAGATACTCCGTATGTGTTTATTCTAAAGCAGGTCATAGTCTTATTTATTTTTATTTTTTATTAAAAATATTTTTAATGTTCATTTATTTTGAGAGACAGCGAGAGAGAGAGAGCGAGAGCACTTCACACAAGTGAAGGGGAGAGGGGCAGAAAGAGAGAGACAGAATCCTAAGAAGGCTCTGTGTTGTCAGCACAGAGCCTGATGTGGGGCTCACGAAACCGTGAGATTGTGACCTGAGCCAAGATGAAGAGTTGGATGCTTAACCAACTGAACCACCCAGGTGCCCCAAAGGCAGATCATAGTTTTATGGGGCCTGAAGCATATACAGCTTGGAGGGCTCTTTATCACAAACAGTGCAAAACCCCAAATACAGACAAGCTGGGCCCTCTCCCAGCCTGGAGTGTAAGAGGCCCGGAAGCTTAAGCTTCTTTAGGTTCACAGTAAATCCAATTGTCTCATTTTTTTTCCTTTTAAAATATTGTTTATTTGTCATTTTTGCTAATCTTAGCCGTAATACTGTTCATTGTAGAAAATTTAGAAAATACAGATGGGCCCAAAAACCTGCCCTAATTTCATAACTCTCAAATAATCGCTGCTCATATTTTATTATGCATAAGGTATTTTGATTCCAGGATGTGCATATTTTCACTTTTCAACACTTCCAGAGCCTGGATGGGTCTGCACAAATACACGATGTGTCAGCACGTGCCGGTGCGTGCCTTTTCTCCTGCGGCATGACTGGTTGTTGTTGGCATCTTCGATGATGCTGGCATCACTAACCTCTGTGAGCATCCACCCAGGTTGGACGTGATGGAGGACCAGAATCAGCGGTGTGCATGACTGAGTGGGAACCATGCCCTGCTGCTTACTGTCGTGTGCCTGTGGATGGAGGTAAAGTCCTGTGATGTGGCAATGAGAGGGCTTACCCTCACAGGGTTATTAGGGGATCAAATGAAACTGTCAGGCATTAGACTGTGCTTGTGCTTGGTATTTTGCTTGCACAGGTCAGTTCACAGATCTTTTGGAAGAGGTCTGTGAGGTTCCAGGCTGCAGGCCATGGCTAGGTACTTGGGAGAAGTTTGGAAACTCTTGACGCTCTGGGGAGGCTGCCCTTAGAGTCCCTATGACAAAATAAGCCCATCTCCCCACTTCTTCAGAAAGCCCACCTGACACACCTGAAAAAAAATTGTTTTTAAATGCAAGCTGTAGCGTGTGTTGGTGTTATAGTGGTAAATGCAAGCTCTATGCCCAATGTCAGGCTTGAACTCACAACCCTGAGATCAAGAGTCGCATGCTTTACTGACTGAGCCAGCCAAAGTGCCCCGTGAAAGTGGTTTCTAAATACTGAAATATTCATCTACACATTACTTTGCGTGTCTGCATGCACATCTACCTTAGAGTCATGGTTTATTTAATAAATCCCCATTTACCCAAAGTTGTTGGGCATTTTTGTTGTTTCCTTTTTATCTACAAGGTGACTGGACACTGTACGTCTTTGTATCAAAGTGTTCGCACAACCTCAGGACAATCTAATTAGGATAAATTGCCAGATTAGAACTGCTCCCACCTAAGGAGATCTGTTTTTAAAGGGCAAAATGTGACTGTGCTGCTGTCCCCAAACCTTTGTCAGCCTGGGGTACCGCTGTGGGGGCAGGGTCGGCCAGGGGTGGGGCCAGATGCCAAAGCTTCCAATTCAGTAGCTGAAAGCTGTTAACACATTATTATTAGCATTTCCTGATTTGCTCATGACTGTTTTTACCCCCTTGTTGGCAAGTATTTTTTTTTTAGTATTCAAATATTTCTTCCACTCAGGTTCTTAGCCTCGCCTCAGAGAAGAAAGACCAGAGAGTGGTCCTAACTATAAGCATATATGCACAATGCAGCATTTAGATGCCTAAACTTTGAAATATTTGCATCTGTTCATCACAGTATTCTTAAAGAATGAAAACATTGCAGAGCCAGTTATAATCTTGTTTGTATCCTTCCCCAGCCTGTCTGTCCCTTTCAAAAACCAAAGAGAGCATTGCTTTTTTATTTCATTTTTATCTGCAGAACAAACATGCAGTGCCTATACATGTGCTTAAAAAAATCACACAAGTGGGATTAGCTGCATGCATCATTCTGAAACTTGCGAGCAGCATTTTGTGTTGTTTTCTTTGTCCATCCAGGTTTTCTGGCTTCCTTTACCACCTCTTTAGAATTCCTTTGTGAGAATATGTCCTTGGTCATCTGCATTGTGCTGTAGTGATCATTCAGCTTGTGTCTCGTGTTCTGCCTTTACGATATGGCTATGGAGAATGTCTTCTCCTGTGTCCCCTGTGCTGAGGTACAAACATATTGACAGAGCATATATTTAGAAGTGGAATTTCTGTGTCATGGGGAATGGGCACCTTAATGTTACTGAAATTGTCAAATTTCTCTTCCAGTTTTTCAGATCAATTTGTACTCCTGGTAGAGGCCAAGAAGCGTTACGTTTTCCCACTTCTTCTGTAGATGTTGTGGGACCCGACTTTTATAGTTCTTTTAATGGAAAGAAAATAGGGCACCTGAGCGGCTCAGTCGGTTGAGAAGCAACTCTTGATTTCAGCCCAAGTCATGACCTCACGGTTTGTAGGTTCAAACCCCACATCGGGCTCTGCGCTGACAGTGCACAGCCTGCTTGGGGTTCTCTCTCTCCTTCCTCTGTTCCTCCCCAACTTGCACATTTTTGTCTCTCTCAAAATAAATGAGTAAACATTTAAAAAAAACAGAAAGAAAACAATGTTATAAATACAAATTTAGTCACGAAAGTGGGTATTTACTTAGAATGAGACAATAAATCACAACAAGTTACAAGTTTAAAAAAATGGTTTGAAATGTACCAAATAAATCACACGATCCAGAAAAATAACATTTGAAACAATTTAGGAATTGCATGGCACAGCTCTGTAATAGTTTTCTGTATTATGAGACCACATATTCTTTGATTTGTCTATTCATATGACAGTGATTTTGTAATTTCCTTTTCTCCAGATTCTCAAAAGATATTTAGTTGTTTCTCTCTAGCATCACTGATTAAAATGATTCTGTTATTTTCACGTTTTATTACTGAAATAGTCACGTAACAAAATTCACCATTCTAAAGTGTACAATTTAGTGAGTTTCAGTATATTCCAGTGTTGTGCAGTCATTACCACTAGTTCCTGAACATTGCCATGAACTCCAGAAGAACTTCCATACCTGTTAGCAGTCACCTCCGTTTTTCACTTACTCCCAGCCACTGGTGACGACTAATCTACTTATGTTTCTATGGTTTTTCCTGTTTCTAGACATTTCATATAACAGGATTCATGCAATGTGAATCTTCCGTGTCTGGCTTCTGTTACTTTGCATAATGTTTTTGAGGTCCATTCCTGTTATAGCATGAAATAGAGTTCCTTCCTTACAATGGCAAATTATTTCTGTATATCTAGAAGTAGAATTGCTGAGTTCAATGGTAATTCTGTGTTCAGAATTTTGCAGACTTTTTTTTCAAAGCATCTGCACAATTTTGCATTCCCACCAAGAAGGTATGAGAGTTCCAGGTTCTCCGTAGCCTCACCAACACTTGTTATTTTCCTTTGTTTGCTTTCTGTTTGTGTGAATTGGTATCTTATAGTTTTGATTTGCATTTCTCTAATGATATTGAACATCATTGCATGTGCTTACTGTCCACCTGTCTATCTTCTTTGGAGAAATTTCTAGTCCAGTTATTTGCTCATTTTTAAATTGGGTTATTTATCTTATTGTTGAGTTGTAGCAGCTTTTTATATATTCTGGATATTAAACCCCTATCAGATATATGACTTTTAAATATTATAAATGTCTTTAATTCTGTGTGTTGTCTTTTTACTTTCTTTTTTTAAAGTCATTTTTAAGCAATCTCTACACCCAACATGGGGCTCAGACTTACAGTCCCAAGATCCAGAATCACATGCTCTACTGACTGAGCCAGCCAGGTGCCCCTGTCTTTTAACTTTCTAAATAGTATCCTTTGATGCACAGAACTTTTAAGTTTTGATGAGGTCCAGTTTATTTATTTTTTCTTCGCTTCTCTGTGCTTTTGGTGTCCTAAGAAACGTTGTTTAACTCAAAGTCATACAGATTTATACCTATGTTTTCTTCTAGGAGTTTTATAGTTGTAGCTCTTATATTTATGCTTTTGATCCATTTGGAGTTAATGTTGTGTTTTTTTAAGTTTATTTTTTTTAATAATCTCTACACCCAACTCATGAACCCAAGATCAAGAGTCACATACTCTTCCAACTGAGCCAGTCAGGCACCCCTGGAGTTAATTTTTATGTATGGTGTAAGATAAGGGTCCAACTTCATTCCTTTGCATGTGGATATCTAGTTGGAAAGATTTTATGAGAAGATTTTCCTTTCCCCATTGAATGGTCTTGGCCCCCTTGTTGAAAACCAATTAGCCATAGATCTATGGGTTTATTTCTGGATTCTCAGTTCTATTCCATTGATCTGTTCAGCTGTCCATCTGTCAGTACTACACTCTTTTGATTACTGTAGCATCACAGTAAATTTTGAAATCAGAAAGTGTGAGTCCTTCAAGTTTATAGTTCTTTTTCAGAATTGTTTTAGTTAGTTTGGGTCTCTAGCATTTCCATATCAATTGTAGGATTCATTTGTCAGTTTTTGGAAAATATCTAGCTAGTATTTAGATACAGGTTGCATTGAAGCCATTAGCAAACACAGGCTGTCTTCCCATTTGCTTAAGTCTTCTTTAACTTTATTTAACAATGTGTCATAGTTTTCAGCCTACAGGTCTTGTGAATCACTGGTTAAATTTGTTCTTGTTGCTGCTATTGTAATGGGATTGTTTTATTGATTTCATTTCAAGTTGTTCATTGTTAGTGCATGGAAATACAACTGACTTTTGTATATTGAACTTGTATTCTGTCACCTTGCTGAACTTGTTTACTAGCTTTAATAGGTTTTTTTTTTTGGTGTTTTTGTATATTCTTTAAGGTTCTCTAGATAAGATCATGTTACATGACAATGGAGATAGTTTTACTTCTTTCAAACTGCATACATTTTATATAGTTTTATTGCTTACAACTTCTTTGCCCTGGCTAGAATCCCCAGTATGATGTTGAATAGAAGTGGACATCTCTGTCTTCTTCGTAATTGTAGGGGAAAGGTTTCATTCTTTCCTCATTAAGTGTGATGTTAGTGAAGAGGACCTGAATAGACACTTTTCCAAAGACATATAGATGGTCAACAGACATAAAAAGATGCTCAGCATCACTAATCATCAGGGAAATACAAATTAAAACTGCAATGAGATATCATGTCACACCAGTTACAGTGACTAGTATCAAAAAGACAAGATGTAACAAGTGTTGACGGGGATGTGGAGAAAAGAGAAGCCTTGTGCACTGTTGGTGGGAATGTAAATTGATGTAGCCACTATGGAAAACAATATAGAGGGCCCTCAAAAAATTAAAAATAGAAATACCATACATTCCAGTAATTCCACTACTCAGTATTTATCCAAAGAAGATGAAAAACACTAATTCAAAAAGATACATGCACCACTATGTTTGTTGCAGCATTATTTACAGTAGCTGTGACATAGAAGCAACCTAAGTGCCCATCCATAGATGCATGACTGAAAAAAGATATGGTGTATATATACAATGGAATATTAGTCATAAAAAAAGAATGAAATTTTCTCATTTGTGACAACATGGATGGACCTAGAGGGTATCATGCTAAGTGAAATAAGTCAGACAGAGAAAGACAAATATCACGTGATCTCACTTGCATAGGGAATATAAAAAAGAAAACAAATGAACAAACAAAGAAACAGAAACAGACGTAGACTTATAAATACAGAGAATAAACTGGTGGTTGCTAGAGGGGAGCAGGTAGGGGGATGGACATGACAGGTGAAGGAGATTAATAGGTACAAATTTTCATTTATAAAATCACTAAGTCATGGAGATTAAAAGTATAGCATAGGGAATATAGTCAGTAATATTATAATAACATAGTATGGTGGCAGATGGTAACTATGCTTATGGTGAGCATTGCAGAATGTATAGAATTGTGAATTCAATATGTTGTACACCTGAAACTAATAAAATATAATGTTAATTATACTTCAGTAATGAAAGAGTATGATGTTAGCTGTGAGTTTTTCAAAGATGCCCTTTATCATATTGAGGAAGTCCTTTGTATTTCTAGTTTGTTAAGTGTTTTTATCATGAAACGATGTTGGAATTTAGCACTTTTTCTGCATCTATTGATAATGTAGGCTTTGTGCTTTATTCTGTTAATATGGTATTTTGATATGTTAGACTAACCTTATGTTTCTGGGACAAATCCCACTTGGTTATGGTGAATAACCTTTTCTATTGGATTCAATTTGCTAATATTTTGTTGAGGATTTTTGCATCTATATTCACAAGGGATATTGGTCTGAAGTTTTCTTCTGATGTCTTTGTCTGGCTTAGGTATCAGAGTTTTACTGGTTTCACAGGATGAATTAGGAAGTGTTCACTCTGCTATTTTTAGAAGAGTTTGAGAAAAATTATTGTTAGTACTTCTTTAAAGTTTCTGTAGAAGTTGCTAGTCAAGCCATCTATCTGGTCCTGGGCTTTTCTTGTTGGAAGTTTTTAAATTCCTGACTGTCTTAGTCAGTTTGGGCTGCTATAACAAATACTGTAGACTGGGTGGCTTAAACAATGAACATTTATTTGTCACAGTTCTGGAGGCTAGGAAGTCGAAAATCTAGGTGCTAGCTGATTTGGTTTCTGATAAGAGCTGTCTTGCAGATGGCTGTATTCTTACTATTAATCTCATATGGCTGAGAGAGAGATAATCTCTTTCATGTCCCTTTTAATAAAGGCACTAATGTCATTCATGTGGGCTCCCCTAAGGCCCCACCTCTTCATACCATCACATTGGGATTGGGGCTTCAATATATGAATTTGGAAGAGACACAAACATTCAGTTCATAGCACTGACTCATTCTCTTTATTTGTTACTAGTCTATTCATGGTTTCTATTTTTCTTGAGTCACTTTTGATAGCTTGTGTATTTCTGGGAATTAGTCTATTTCATCTGGGTTATCTGATTTTTATCAATTTTTTATACTTTTTGCTTAGAATCTTACTAATTTTTGTTTGGTATTAATTGTGTTTGCTATTATTCTTTTGGTCAGTCTAGCTGAAGTTTGTCAATTTTGTTGATCTTTTCAAAGAATCAACTTTTGGTTTTGTTGATTTTCTCTTTTGTTTTTTTTTTCCTCTCTTTCATTTTTTTCCATTATTCTCTTTTTCTTCTGTTTGATTTAGGTTTTTTTTTTCTCCCTAGTTTGTTATGGTAGAAGATTAGAAAAAGAAGATTATTGATTTGAGATATTTTTTCTTTTTTAGCATAGGATTTTCTAGGTATAATTTCATTCTGAACATTAATTTCATTTAGAGGGAGGAAACTCTTATGAATGATTAAATTTTGGTATGTTGCATTTATTTTTTTATTTATCTCAAAGTACTTTCTAATTTTCCCTGCAATTTCTTTGACACATTTGTTATGTAGGAGTGTGTTGTTTATTTTCACATATTTTGGATTTTTCCAAATTTCCTTCTATTATTTTTTAACTTATTGTGGTCAGAGAACATACTTTGCATGATTTGAATATTTAAAAATTTGTAGAGACTTGTTTTGTACCTTAACATATGTTCTATCATGGAGAATGTTCTATATGCATTTGAGAAGAATGTATATTCTGCTGTTTTGGGGTTGAATATTCTATAGATGATTGTTAAATCTAGTTGGTTTGTAGTGCTGTTCAAATATTCTCTTTCCTTGCTGATGCTCTGTCTAGTTGTTCTATAACTGAAACTGAGATATTGAAGTCTCTAAGTATTGCTGAGTTGTTTATTTCTTCCTTTTATTCTGTCATTTTTTTATATATCCTAAGATTATGTTGTTAGATATATGTATATTTATAGCTGTTATATTTTCATGATGGATTAACCTTTTTCTTATTATATCATGTTCTTCTTTGTCTCTAGTAGCAGATTTTGTCTTGAAGTCTATTTGGTCTCATACTTTAGCTGTTCTTTGGTTCCTGTTTGTATGGAATATCTACTTCTATCCTTTTGGTTTCAACATATTTCTGTCTTTTAATCCAAAGTGAGTCTTGTAGGCAGCATATAGTTTGATCATGTTTTTAAGTCCGTTCTGCCAATCCCTGCTTTTTGGGGGAGCAGTTAATCCATTTATATAGTGTGTAATTACCAATAAGGAAGAAATTACTTCTACCATTTTGCTGTTTATTTTCTGTACATTTTATGTCTTTTTTGTTTCGCATTTCCTCAGTTATTTTCTTTTGTGTTAAAATATTTTATAGGGTACCATTTTCATTCCTTTGTTGCATATTTTGCTGTATATTTTGACTTATTTACTTAGTGGTTGCTCTGGAGATTACAATTAACATTTTAAGTTGTAACAAAATAGTTATTATTCATACCTACTTAATTTCATTTGTGTACAAAAACTTTGCTCCATTCTCCTCTCTCTTACTGCTGTTATTGTCACAAATTGTATCTTTATACATTGTCCATCAGCATAGACTTATAATCATCACTTCATGCAGATGTGTATTAAGTAAGGTAGAAAGAAGTGAGTTACAAACAGAAATCCATTTATATTGTGTTTTATACTTAGCCATGTAGCACCCTTACTCGTGTTCTATATTTCTTCTCATGGATTCGGGTTACTATTTAGTGTCCCATCACTTCTGCCTGAAGAACTCCTTTTGGCATTTCTTGTAGGGCAGCTATGGACGCTCAGTTTTTGTTTGTCTGGAAATGGCTTAGTGTCTTCTTCATTTTTGAAGGACAGGTTTTGATGGATAGAGAATTACTCCTTGCAGCTGTTCTTGTCTTCTTAATTTCAGCACTCTGAATATGTCATCCCATTGCCTGATGGTCTCCATGGTTCCGATGAGATATTAGCCTTTAGTCCTACTGAGGATAACGTACACATGATGAGTTGCTTCTCATTTGCTGCTTTCAAGATTCTGTCTTTGGTTTTTGCTAGTTTGGTTATGGTATGTTTTTAGGTGAGTGAGTTTATCTACTTGAGTTCCTTGCTGAACTCTTACTAGGTTTGTATAATCTTTGAATGTTGTAAGTAGACAATCATTCTGTTAGTAAATAATAATAACATCTCTCTCTAATCCTTATTACTCTTTCTTATTGTTTCTCTCTCTTTTTTAATTCCTTGTCTTTACTAGGAATACTTCTAAATAATCAGCATTAAGTGTGCTGCTTGCATCAGGATTTGCAAAGTTCTCTTTATCAGTTGAAACAAGTTGTCTGAGAACATGGGAAACACTTGTTGTTGAATTGTTAGTAAGTTCATTAATTTTGACTTCAATTGAATTTGTTGTCATTTAAAATAACTTATTTCTACATAAACTAGAAATACTGTTTTAACAGTGGGTGGTATGCTTGATAACACATAGAAAATTATCATTGCCTTTTCTTTCCCAGCAGGAAGCTATACCCCTATATTAATATTTTCAACACTTGAAGTCATAATGCGGTCAGATTGTAGACTTTTAGCAGCCTTTCTCCGTGCCCCCCATGGCCTTCAAAGTACCTCTCCGTGTCCTTAGAGTTCCATAAAACACTTGGATAACCTGATCTAGAACATACTCCTCTCCTTTCTCATAGAGGGAGATTGGGACTCACCCATAACATATGGAAATTGTAGAGTCATAACTAGAACCAAAGTATGTTAGAACAAGGTGCTTCCCACTAACAGGTGTGAACTGAATACTGCATCTAATTACTAGCAGGTAGTAATCAGTGAATCCTTATCATACTTTTAGTCTTCACAACAACTTTACAGTCTGGGTATTATTTCTCCCATTTTGCAGGTGATTAAATGAAGAGTTTGAGGAATTAAGTAAGTTACATGTGGTGAATGTGGGTTTGGCGTAGGCTCTACTTGAGATTGTTTTCTCCTGCCTGAGAATTTTAGCTGCCCCTGCCCACCCAGAAACCCACAAACTAAACAAAATTCAAACCACCAGTAGAAATAAAAGTATTGTGCCAGATGGTTAGCACACTATAACAGGTTTGGCCTTGCTATTTGATTGTAAAAAAAATATAAGTTTGAAATCCTGAGTTTTTGATTCTTTGGTTAACTAGTGTAAGAAATGAACAGTCAGATAGCTAGTGTGGGAAACATTTTGAGTTTACTTTGTTATTCCTTTAAATCAGAGGCTACATGCATTTAAAGGGCTCTAGAAGAAAAAACCTGGGGAACTTAGGGTTCACAGGATTGGAAATTAAAGTTCCAGGGAGCAAATTAATTGAATTTTTTTCTAGAAAGTGTAGTCAGACTCAGCAGACCCAGACATGTTCACTGACAAGATGGACAGCACTCGACTATACTCATTTTCCTTTGTTAAACTTCTTTGGACTCCGTGGAATCTTTGAATTTTTTAGTACTGTAGAGCTATTTAGAGAAAGTGACATCATAATTTCAAGAGAATTAAAATATTTTGACGAGTATGACATGCGTTAACATTTTTTATGATGCTCTTTAGAGGAAAATCCTCAGGAAGTGTCTAAATCATCAGCTGTCTACTCTTTTGGCATGGTGTAGTTGGAAGAAATATGCCATCACAGGCTCTAATTGTGGAGCTGAGTGATGAGTCCCAGAATCTGCACATGTTTCTGGCTTCGTGGGCTGCATCAGGCAATGGCAGATCCACCTGGAGCGGTGATAGAAGTTCTCTCCCACAGAACTGCAGACACTGATGGAGGGTTACCCTTTAGGCTGCATACAGGATATCCAGACAGATGCAAGGTTCTCTGTGTGAAATACTAATGTTCTCGTTAACTGAATCAGAATTGATACCAATAATTGGCATGGGGGCTGCATTTATAGCATAAAATTGGTTAAACCAGTTTGTAACTGTTTTTTTTTTTTTAATTTCTGTGAAATATCCACACACAAAACCAAAGAAATGGTGAAATGTAGGACAGCCCTTGAATGTGAGATTCTATTGTGTTGCTGGATGCCAGTAAAAGTTGCCCTCTCTGTTGCCTGTTCATGCCCAAGGGTAAGGTCTTACTTGGAATAGCAACTCACTAATTATGCTAGATGGCTCTTAGCTCCATAAAGCATAATGTATATTGTGTTGCTTTTTGGTATTTCTAAAAAAGCTTGATTAGCATATTATCTTAAACCAAGGACTGCCTCTCAGATGCCCCGTGGGGCCAGTCCGGTAACTAAGGAGGAAAGTGAGCAGGGGGCAATCAATGCTGCTTCTGCTGATAATGCTGATTCAGCACTTCTGCCAGTTTGACAGAAGCCAGAATTTTGTGCAATTTTCAATTTTTAGTTTATTGAGGTGTAATTTACATAACATAAAATCAATCATTCTAAAGTGAGCAGTTCACTGGCATTTAGGACATTCACATTGCTGGGCAAGCACCACTTCTATTTAGGCCCAAAACATTGTCATCACTCTGAAAGGAAACTCCATATGTATTAACAGGTGTATCTTCTTTCCCTGTTCCCCAGCCCATGAAAACCACCTGTCTGCTTTCTGTTTCTGCGTACCTACTGTGGATACTTCAGATAATTGGAATCATATACTATGTGGTTCTTAATTTCTCCTTTATTGTTGAATGATAGCTTTATAGGATACACAATTCCTGGTTGACAGCTTTTCTCTCTCTCTGTCTCTCTCTGTCTCTCTCTCTCTCTCTCTCTCTCTCTCTCTCTCTCTCTCTCATAACAATTTGAAAATGTTATCCTGGGGCTCCTGGGTAGCTCAGTCGGTTAAGCATCTGACTCTTGATTTCAGCTGGGGTCGTGATCTCGTGGTTCATGAGTTGGAGCCCCACCTTGGGCTGTGCACTGACAGCACAGAGCCTGCTTTGGCTTTTCTCTCTCCTCCTTTCTCTGCCCCTTCCCTGCTCATGCTGTCTCTCTCAAAATGAATAAATAAACATTAAAAAATTGTTATCCCATTACCTTCTGGACTGCATGGTTTTTGATGATAAATTAGCTATTAATTTTTTTTTTGAGGATCATTAGTATGTAAGGAGTCACTTTTCCCTTGCTCTTTTTAAGATTCTTGCTGTCCTTGGCTTTTGACAGTTTGGTTATAATGTATTTCGGTGTAGATTCCCCTGTGTTTATTTTTTGTGGCGTTCACTGAGCTTCTTGAGTGAATAGATCTATACCCTCTATCAAATTGGGACGTTTTTGGCCATTTATTCCGATGTTCCTTATGCTGCTTTATTCCCTGCCTTTCCTTCTGAGATTCCTGTTACACAATTGATTTGGTCCTCCTGATGGTATCTCGCAGATTTCTTAGGCTCTGTTCATTTTTCTTAATTCTCTTTGCTTCTCAGAGTAGATATTTTCCATTGTCTTATCTTTATATTTACTGATTCTTTCTTCTGCCTACTCAAATTGAAGCCCTCTGGTGAGTTTTAAAAATTTCAGTTAGTGTACTTTTCAGCCTCCATTTACTTGGCTGCTTTTTTAAAATTTCTATTACTGTCTTCTAATTGTTAACACATCTTTCTCCTGGCTTCTTTGGCTCTTTGTCCATATTTTCTTTAAGCCTTTTAGCATATTTAGGACGGTTGATTCAAAGTTTTTATGTGGTAGGTCCAGTGTCTGTTTCCTCAGGGACAGTTTCTGTTAATTTCTGTGAGTGGGCTATGCTTTCTGTTTCTTTATGTGCTTCATAATTCTTTTTTGAAAGCTGGACATTTTGAATATTGCATAGTCGTGATTTGGGAGGTCCGGTGACTCCTTGGGGTTTGGTGCTTCTTGCTCTCAGCTCTGTTAGTTTAGTGAATATTAAAAATTTATTTTGTGAGGCCTGTTGTATATAATCTCTGCAGGTTCTGTTAAATATTTCTTTAGCTAGTGCTGCCACACAGATTTCCTTGAGTTCCAGGAGGAGAGAGGGAGAGAGGGAGAGACAGAGAGAGAACATCTCTCCTAGTCTTTGCAGAATGCTGTGTGTTGGGGCCCTCCTTAACTACCTAGCCAGGCTATTTCAAACTCTTCCCTAGCCTTCGCTTGCTGGGAAGACCATCCAGAGGTGAAAGATCAGTGTCTTCTCACGTCTTTTCTGAGCATGCGACCTGCTGTGAATATACACATGGCTGTCTAACCTTCCCAGTATACAAGGGTGGTTTTGAATGCCCAAATTACCCAAAGAAGCTCCCTCCCCAGCTTCTCCTTTTAGGCTTTTGGATCTCTGTTGTATGCTTCAGTGGTAATCACCTGTCCAGGATTGCTGCCAATAGTTTATTTGCCTTACCGTGTTTTTAAGGAGGGCTTGCGGATCTTCTACCCTCAGAGAGTTAGTTCCATGTTAGATGAGCCCCTTGTGCCAGTTTTTCAGACAACCTCCGGACAGGTTAGAACAGACACAGTTTTTTTGTGAATCATGTCTGCTCTGCTGCTTCTGGAACAAGGGACCCGAGTCCTGCACTGGGAACATGGGCTGTATCTTTAACCGTTTGCACCATTAAGCTGGAGAGGAGGGTGTCAAAATGCACAGAACTTTCCTTCCATTTTTATGTTACCTTTCTCTTGTTTCAGTGTTCCTTTGGTTGCTGTGAACCTTTTACTGCTTTCCAGAATTCTGACAGAGTTGATTCTATTTTTGCTTGAGTTTTCAATGTTTCTGTGGAGGGATGGGACCTTGGAGGTGCCTACTGTGCATTTTTGCTGATATCCCAGGCCGGAAGCCAGAAATATTTAGTTATTGGCAACAAAGCATGTTGTGGCCTTGCAGAGTGAGGTTTAGGATTATAGCTTTAAGGCCTTAAACAGGCTAAGTGCTCAATGAAACCCAACAAGAAATAGAACAATAGAAATTCTGACTCACAGCTTTATGGTTTCTCCCCCTGCTATGACCCTTAGCTTCTCTTGTAACTTTTGGTGTAAGGATGCATTCTTTTAAAAGGATTTTTCTTTCATATTGTAAGCAGTAGATACTTTGTTACATCATTTCATATTTCATTCAGTGAAGAATTTATTCACATGAGCCATATGTGTAAGCTGTGGCAGGCCCCTGGGAAGCAATACATTTATAAATCAATGGGGCAGCATATTAGGGGAGTCTTTCTTTTCTTAATCAATTAAAAAATTATTATTTAAGTATGGTTAAGATACAGTGTTATATTAGTTTCATCAGAGCGATTCAATAATTGTATATATCACTCTGTGCTCACCACAGTGATTCTAGTCATTGTGCAATGTCATTACAATATTATTGACTGTATTCCCTACGCTGGACTTTTCATCTCTCCATGACTTATTTATTCTATAACTGCAAGTTTGTACCTCTTAATCCCCTTTACCTATTTCACCCATCCCCTTAATCCACCTACTCTCTGGAAACCACCAGTTTATTCTCTGTATTTAAAAGTCTGTTTGTTTGTTCTTTTGTAGATTTTACATATAAGTGAAATCATACAGTATTTGTCTTTCTCTAAGTTAGTGGTGTTTCTTTTAGCATGACCACTTACAAACCTAGATTTGTTTGCATGTATGGTAAGCCTTTTTCTTAGCAAAAGATAAGCAAATAAACATTGTGGGTATGTGTGTCTGATAGAAAAATGATTATTTTCTGTTGGCTGTATCTGTATTTGTTACAGTATATGTTTATACTGTTAATAGCTTGTGGTTTGATACTTAAAACGCATAAAATTTTAACCTTCATGCAAGAATGCTCCCGGGCCTCCTGAGCCTGTACTGTTGGTGCTGTGATCAGAGATGTGTTCTGAAGCCAAAATAGACTCCCACAAATATAGTCAGCTAATCTTTGGAGCCCTGGGCTGCCTTCTGAACAATTTTGGTTGCTCACGTGACGATCTTGAAAGGGGTCCCCACCCCCACAGGTAATCCATGTACACAGGTAGATGTTGTGAACAGGGAGGGCCATGGGGTAGCTTTCCATTTTAACTAAACATTTGTATTACTAGGTGTGAACAACTCAAGTTGTTCTAGTTTGTGAAGGAGCATTCTTGCTGTCAGCCTGCACTGTAGCAAATTAATAGATTAAAAAAATCTTGAAAACATTTTACCTGTTTCTTCTGAGCATTGGCATCCTGGGAGAGCCCTGGCTGTTCCCCTCCAGTTTGTGTAGTGTGTGTACCTGTCTATGCCTGCGTGTCCTGCAAGAACTCTAGGACCATCAAGTACCTAATTAGCAGTGAAGTAATCATAGCATGAATGCTTTAAAGGAGGAATCACAGATTTTATAAAAGCTGAAACTTAGGATCTAGCCAGATCTAAAATCTCCAATGAATTCATAAAACCACTTGTTTTATAATTACTTGAAAAGTAGATAATGATCAGCAATCCCAGCACATTGTTTTGTGGATATTGATAAACTTACTCTAAAGCATAGATGGAGAGGCAAAAGACCTGGGGTAGCCAATGTAGTAACAAAGGAGAACAATCAAGTTGGAGGACCGATGCTGCCTGACTTCAGGACGTATATAAAGCCCTAGGAGTCAAGATGTTGCGGTAGAGGCAGAATAATATACAAATATATCGATGGAATAGAATAGAAGTCCAAGAAACAGACTCATGCAAATGTAGTGAGCTGATCTTTGACACTGGAACAAAGCCAGTGGAGAAAGGATAGTGTTTTCAACAAATGGGGCTGGAACAAGTGGATATCCACTTGCAAAAACTCTTTGTGAAAATAAACTAAAAATGGATTATGGACCTAAATGTAATGTAAGATGTAAAATTATAAAATTTGTAGTAGGTCACGTAGGAGAAATCCTAAATGACTTTGGGTTTGGCTATGACCCTAAGCACAACACCAAAGGCGTGATCCGTGAGAGAATTGACTTCATTAAAATAAAAAACTTCTGCTCTGCAGGAGACGCTGTCCAGAATATGAGAAGACAAGGGGCGTCTGGGTGGCTCAATTGGTTAAGTGTCCGACTTTGGCTCAGGTCACGATCTCATCATGGTTGGTGGGTTCGAGCCCTGAGTTGGGCTCTGTGCTGACAGCTCAGAGCCTGGAGCCTGCTTCAGATTCTGTGTCTCCCCTTCTCTCTGCCCCTCCCATGTTCATGCTCTGTCTCTCTCTGTCTCTCAAAAATAAATAAACATAGGGGCGCCAGGGTGGCTTAGTTGGTTAAGCATCCGACTTCAGCTCAGGTCATGATCTCTCAGTCCGTGAGTTGAAGGCCCATGTTGGGCTCTGTGTTGACAGCTCAGAGCCTGAAACCTGCTTCGGATTCTGTGTCTCCCTCTCTCTCTGCCCCTCCCCCACTCACACTCTGTCTCTCTCTGCCTCTCAAAAATAAAGAAATGTGATA
Source organism: Felis catus (assembly GCF_018350175.1). Classification (NCBI taxonomy): domain Eukaryota; kingdom Metazoa; phylum Chordata; class Mammalia; order Carnivora; family Felidae; genus Felis; species Felis catus. Next base: position 20,590,042 of record NC_058373.1, read on the forward strand.
AAAAAATTTTTTTAAAGAATATGAGAAGACAAGCCACAGATGGAAAAATATTTGCAAAAGTCATATCTGATAAAGGACTGTTATGCAAAATATTCAAAGAACTCTTAACACTAAGAAAATGAACAACCTGATTAAAAAATGGGCAAACTATCTGCACCGACACCTTGCCAAGGGAGACATACGGATGGCAAGTAAGAACATGAAAAATGTTCCCACATCATATGTTGTTAAGGAATTTTGCATGAAGACAACAGTGATGTGCTATTACACACCTATCAGAATGGCCCAAATCCAAAATACCAACACCATCAGAGGCTGACGAGGATGTGGAGTAGCAGGAACACTCATTCGTTGCTGGTGGGAATGCAAGATAGGAGAGCCTGTCTAGAAGACAGATTGGCAGTATCTTACAAAACCTAATGTTCTCTTACCACATGATCCAGCAGCCATGTGTCTTGGCATTACCCATATGAACCAGAAACTTTTGTCCACACAAAAACCTGTACACGAATGTTCTTGACAGCTTTAGTCATAATTACCAAAACCTGGAAGCAACCAGGATGCCCTCCAGTAGGTGAATGGGTAAACAACTTAGGCACCTCCAGGCAGTGGAATATTTTTCATCAGTAGAAAGAAATAAGCTATCAAGGCAAGAAAAGACTTAGAACTTTAAGTGTAGGGCGCCTGGGTGGCTCAGTCGGTGAAGCATCTGACTTTGGCTCAGGTCATGATCTTGCTGTTTGTGAGTTCGAACCCTGTGTCGGGCTCTGTGCTGACAGCTCAGAACCTGGAGCTTGCTTTGGGTTCTGTGTCTCCCTTCCCTGCTCACTCTCTGTGTCTCTGACTCTCAAAAATAAATGTTAAAAAAATTTTAAAAATAAAGAATTTTAAGTGTGTATTACTAAATGGTAGAAGGCAACCTGAAAAGTCACATACTGTATGATTCCAAAAAAAAGCAAAACTGTAGAGACAATAAAATCATTGGCAGTTGCCAGGGATTTGGAGGGAAGGAGGGATGAATAGGTGCAGTACAGGGGGCTTTTAGCACAGGGAAACTACTCTGTATGATACCATAATGGTGGATACATGTCAGTAATTTGTTGAAACCCATGGAATGTAGAACACCAAGAGAGAACCCAGATGTGGACTGTGGTCTTTGAGTGATCCTGATGTGTTGATGCAGGTTCATGCATTGTAGCAATGTTTTATTCTGGTGGGGGCATCAGTGATGGGGAAACCAAATGTGTGTGTGTCTGTGGGGAATATGTGGGAACTGTACTTTTTGCTTGATTTTTGTTGTGAACCCAAACTGCTGTAAATAACAAGAATCCACTAATGAAATAGAATTTAACTTAAAAAAATTTTTTAAACATTTTTATTTATTTTTGAGAGACAGAGACAGAGTGTGAGTGGAGGATGAGCAGAGAGAGAGAGGGAGACACACAATCTGAAACAGGCTCCAGGCTCTGAGCTATCAGCCCAGAGTCTGACACGGGGCTCCAACCCATCAACCATGAGATCATGACCTGAGCTGAAATCAGATGCTTAACCCACTGAGCCACCCACACGTCCCTGAAATAAAATTTTAAAATGCAACGTTTGGGGTGCCTCGTTGGCTCAGTCAGTTAAGTGACTGACTCTTGATGTTGGCTCAGGTCATGATCTCACGGTTCACAGGATGGAGCCTTGCCCCATGTTGGTCTCTGTGCTACTGGCATAGAGTCTGTTTGGGATTCTCTCTCATTCCTCTCTCTGCTCCTCCCCTGCTCGCTCGCTCTCTCTCTCTCTCTCTCTCTCAAAATAAATAAATAAACTTAAAAAAAATGCAGTGTTCAGCAGTATTTGGGGCCAGAGGTGGAACCTGCCCATTCATCAAGTCAGAGGAGCAGTGGAGCACTCCTAACAAGGAAAGTGTCTGGGCCCAACTCTGTGATTCATAAAGGAAGATTAAGGTGCTGCTTGTTTGTTTACGGGCTTCTCCTTGCCATCAGCCCTGTGTGTGCTGAACCAGGATATGTTAGGCCTGTAATTTAGTATTGTTAATCTTTATGCCCTGTAAGTGTTTACTTCGCAATTTTCATTAGATCCTAAGGAGGTATGGTGGAATTGCAGAATGGGTTCACACTAAGCTCAGATGTGGAGGGGACCTGTCAGTTCCTCATTTCTTTGTATAACTGGTTCTTTGTATAACTGGTCTGTTTTATGTATGAATCTCGCATCTACTTGAAAGTCAGAGTATATTAACCATGTGATTTAATATTTTTAATCTTTATGCCGTATCAGTGTTTTAAAATTAATTTCTGTTTAATTCAAACAGATTCTTTAGGCCCTTCCTTATCACTTGAAGTGTGGCCCATAGCTGGGAGTGTGTGCATTTCGTGGGAACCTGCCAGAAATGCAGGACCTCAGGTCCCACCCCAGATGAATCAGGACTTGCGTTTCAACCATGTCCCCAGGGGATTCCTATGCACTGTTCAGTTTTGAAAAGCACCCCAGAGGCACTGCTGGGCACCTCCCAGTTCTCAGCCTTCTGCCTCCCTACAGGCTCCTTTCTGGGGTGGCAGCAGGCTGTAGGGAGGCTGTGGCTCTATGACCTCCTGGAGGTGAGGAGCAGGGATCTGGGTGCAGAGTTCTTCAGTGCTCTGGGATCCCAAGGCAGCAACCCTTCTCCACCTGCTTGCTGCTGTCCTGCTGTCCATGGCTCAAGTTAGGCTGGAACAGAGTGTCCTCTGGTTCCTGTGACTGGGTATAGTCTGCCCTCCCGCTTCCCCACCTGACTCAGTTCCCCCCTGATTCCTCATGGAACCCCTGAGCATTTGACATGTTCCCATCATACCTTTAGGGTCACTTCATCTTGCCATTTTGGGCCCAGGCTCTTTGCTTCCCTTCTAAGCTCCCCAGCCACCACCTTAGCCACCCCCCCTTCCCTCTACCATGGCTGTGGGATTTTCTGGGTCCTACTTGCCCTTCTTGGGAAGTTAGAGTGGCCTGGGAAATGGAACATTTAGTGCCACCTCCTGCCTTGCAGGTTTGCTCTCACATGTCCAGTCCAGGTTGATGTAGCTCTGCCCTCAAGCCCCTTCCTTCCTGGACACTCATCCCCTCTGCTGGGATATGGGAGACTGGGAACCAATTCTTTTTTCTCTAAGTCTTCCCTAACTCTCTGCACACCCTCCTCCATCCGCCAAATCCCCTTCTGTGCCTCATGTCCTCCTCTGACTGTAAATCATCAAGCCTTGCAGTCTCCCTGCCCCAGCCAAGGAGCTGGCCACTCTGAGAGGAAAGAGCACTGTGAGTAGGGGTCTCAATGTTCCCCTTAGGGCTGGACACCCAGCTACTTCTTGGTGTGTTTATGTGTTTCCCTTTTTATTGTAGTGAATGTTTTTGTGTATACATTGTTGGATACTTGTCTGGTTATCTCCTTGGGATGAGTGCTTAAAAGTGAATTGTAGGTGGTGCAAATTGAGATATGTGCTGTATGTGTAAAACACCCGTCACATTTCACAGACATGGTATACATAAAAGAATGTATGCACAACATTCTCATTAATAATTTTTTATATTTTTAACATGTTGAAATTATAATAATCTTGATGCATTGGTTTGGAGAAATATGTTATTAAATTCCTTTTTATTTTTTTAATGTGGCTATTAGATTTTAAATTCTACCCAAGGCTCGGATTATGTTTCTATTGGGCAGTGCTGCCTGGAGGCAAGTGGAATGTGATCCACAGAGGAGTAATTGTCCAGGGGAGTAGAAGCAATGTTTAAAACAGGTCATACCTTTCAGCCACCTAAGGTCTACATGGTCCTTTCTTCTGGATATGTACCTTAAGAATGCCTGGAAGTAGAATTAGTGGATCATATGGTAATTCCATTTTTTATTTTTTAAGGAGCCTCCATACTGTTTTCCACAAATAAAATGAAAACACTAATTTGAAAGGATATATGCACCTGTATGTTTATTGCAGTGTTATTGGCAATAGCCAAAGTGTGGAAGAAACCCAAGTGTCTATTCATAGATGCATGGATAAAGACACACACACACACACACAGACACACACACACACACACACACACACACACACACAGGAATATTCCTCAGCCATAAAAAGAATGAGATCTTGCCATTTGTAATGGCATGGATAGATTTAGAGGATATGATGCTAAGTGAAGTGAGTCAGTCAGAGAAAGACAAATACCATATGATTTCACTCAGATGTGGAATTTAAGAAACAAATGAACAAAAAAAGAGGCTAACAAAAACAGACTCTTAAACACAGAGAATAACTGATGGTTGGCAGAGGGGAGGTAGGTGAGGGATGGGTGAAACAAAGGAGATTGAGTGCCCTTATCCTGATGCATACTGAGTAATGTACGGGAGTGTTGAATCACTATATTGTACAACTGAAATAAACACTATGTTGATTATGCTTAAATTAAAAAAAGGAAAAAAGGAAAATAAAAGAAAAAATAGAATGCTCTTAAGTGCATTCACCTCCTCCCCAAGAGGTTGGTACCTGGAGGCTTGCCCAGCTCAGGGTCTGGGCATGATTCGCAGGTACCTTGGTCCAGTGAGCCAAGAGATCTCCCTAGACCACTGTTCCCCACTATGTCTGAGATGGGGCTGCAGCTCTTTGACCCCCACATCCTGTGGTCCAGGGGCCAGAAATTGGCAGATGCTGGCCAGGCTTGGTGTTTCTCTGGTGCTAAAATTCTCTGAAGTATGTCATAGGCTTTAGCGTGTATCCATACTGTGAGTTCTAAGGGCTAATAGCCAAAGCCAGAATTCTGGTGTCTTTGTCTCCTAGCAACAGATTCTCTCCCAAGCCCCCCCCCCTTTTTTGAACTTTTTGTTGAAGTCTAACATACATGCAGAGAATTGTACAAATTGTTGAGTGCACAGCTCAATGTGTGTGTAGTGTGGTTTTTTAAATTTAATTTAATTAAAAAAATTATTTTACGAAACGAGCATCTCTGTGTAAGCAGCACCCAGATCAAGATGCAGAACCTCTCCTGTGCCCCAAGAACCCATTGGGCTCCCTTCCAATTGCTCGCCTCCCCAGGGTTACTCTAATTCTGATATTTAGCATTGCATGTCAATATTGCTTATTATTTGAACTTCATATAAGTGCAGTCATACTTTAAGTATTGTTTAGTGTCTGATTGCTGAGTGTAGTTGTGGTTCATTTGTATTCACTGCTGTGGCATGCTCTAGAGGAGGAATATGTCATGTTTATTTATCAGTTTGGCTGTTGATGTGCCTTTGGGTGGTTTCTCATTTGGGCTAGTGGGGTCAGGTCTGCCAGGTGCATTCTTGTACGTGGCCTTTGGTGAACACATGCTCCATTCGGATGGGTGTGGGTAAGCGAAGGGTTGCTGGGCACAGGGCAGGCATATGTTCAACTCTAGTAGTTACTCCAGCTTTCCAGGATGTTGTCCTGGTGCCCACTCCCTCCAGCAGTGTGTGAGACTTCTGCTTGCTCCTTGCTGGCATTTCTTGGCATTTCTTGGCCCTCATTTTGGTGACCCTTGCATGGCTTCTGCCCCAGAGAGGAATGAGACACTCACCCGTCCCTTGCCTCCCCTCCCCTCCCCCACCCCCGCCCCTACCCCCCCCCCCCCACCCCCAGGTGGCATTTCTGTTCCATCTTTGCCATAAATGTCTCCACTCAGGCAGGGGGCCAAGTAACAGGGTTTGCTTGGGAGGGGCTTCAGGCATCCTGTTCCTCCTTGTGGCCCAAACTCTGGGTCCCCTTCACTGCCACGGTTTGTGCTAATTTTAGATTGGTGTGAGAAGTCAGATTATCCACTTTTGGAAATTTAAGATTGCTAGATTCTGAAGCACATTGGATTTCAGGCTACAGGCTGAATGGGCTTTTCTCAGTGAAGCTCTTTTCTCTACTTTCTCTTCATTCTGATGGTGCAGTTTCATCCTGAAATGCTTTGAGGGTCACAGAATATAGCCCATGAAGGCCAGCATACAAAATTTACCCTACACGTGTCCAAATGTTGCAGCCTTCTTAGTTCATGGGTGAGCCCCAGAATAAAACAGGGGACCAAGCAATAGTGGTTGTGCCTCTGACTTCCCAGCTCTGAGGAGAGAGATTCTCTCTGCTCTCCACCCATCCTGACCACCCAGGCTAGAGACACAGGCGTGGAACCCGGACAGGACCCAGGCACTGCTCCACTGTGCAGAAGTGTTGCTGTTGGGATGCATGGATCCCTCCCACTCTTTCCATCCTCACATCACTTTGCTTGAGATTGGAAGTCCAGAGAAAGCCCCTGTGACCAGACTTGGGTCACAGGTCTGTGCCTTGACCATTGAGTGCTGTGGGGGGGATGATATACCAGCCCTCAGGACTACCAGACCCAGTATACACACAGACTGCAGCGAGCAGGGAGAGGTAAACACAGGAAGGGGCAGTAATGTGTTGCAAATGGCAAATCTAGGGAAATAAAAATAATCGAGGTGACAGAAGGAAGACAAATCCATATAGATGTCCCTACAGTTAATAGTTTAAAGTCCTCTATTAAAATAGATGTGGTCAGAGAGTAAAACTCAGCTGTGAGTTTCTAAAATGTCACATGGGTAAACCAAGAAAGGTTAAAAATAGTGGGCAAAGATACACAAGACAGGTACAGATGAAAGGAAGTGATATTAAATCAAAGCAAAAGGCATCAAAAAGAATGAGTAAGGTGGTTTTACAGTCACAAAAGGTAGATTGCACAGTGGAATTGAAATTGTTCTGATCCTTTACAAAAAAATATACCCTCAAAATACATAAAATAAAAATTATTAAAAATGCAGTGAGAAATTGGCAGAATTATAGTCTGTAAGTTGCTGATTTCTTTGACAGATAAGATAAAATGAGTAAAGATATGAAACGATTTAATAATATAAAGGAACAATTTAGTAGCTCTGCCCAATATTCTGTTCTTCTAGAAGAAACTACCCATTTATTTCAAATATTGATGAACCATTTAAAAAGTTGATTATATTCTGGATCTCAAGGAAAAACATCAGCTTATCCAAAACAGGAATTATATATCTATGACCACCAGGTTATAATTTAGAATTTAATAAAGAAGATAGATAAGATAGCTGGTTGTCATTTTTTAAAAGGCAAACAAATAAAAATGAATAGTAAACACAGCCACTAGGCCCATAACCTTTCAATCAAAGGGGAAATCAAAAATGAAATGTCAGACCCTTTTAAAAAAGCCCAAATAGTACACCATTTATATAAAGTTTTAAGATACACAAAACAATATCATTTTAGGGAGGCTTCATTTGCATTGTAAGTATAAAGTGCATAGAAATGACACCAAATACTGAATGAAAATTAAAAATAACAGCAATACTCTCAATCAAACTTCTGTACATGTTCTTACAGGAAAATTTATAGTTTCAGTGCTTTTATTGTTAAACAAGAAAAAAATTTTTAAATTGAACTGAACGCATAGGCACTTGTACCCCAATGTTTATAGCAGCACTTTGAACAATAGCCAAATTATGGGAAGAGCCTAAATGTCCATCAACTGATGAATGGATAAAGAAATTGTGGTTTATATACACAATGGAATACTACGTGGCAATGAGAAAGAATGAAATATGGCCCTTTGTAGCAACATGGATGGAACTGGAGAGTGTTATGCTAAGTGAAATAAGCCATACAGAGAAAGACAGATACTATATGTTTTCACTCTTATGTGGATCCTGAGAAACTTAACAGAAGACCATGGGGGAGGGGAAGGAAAAAAAAGTTAGAGAGGGAGGGAGCCAAACCATAAGAGACTCTTAAAAATTGAGAATAGGGGCGCCTAGGTGGCGCAGTCGGTTAAGCGTCCGACTTCAGCCAGGTCACAATTTCGCGGTCCGTGAGTTCCAGCCCCGCGTCAGGCTCTGGGCTGATGGCTCGGAGCCTGGAGCCTGTTTCCTATTCTGTGTCTCCCTCTCTCTCTGCCCCTCCCCCGTTCATGCTCTGTCTCTCTCTGTCCCCCCAAAAAAAATAAACGTTGAAAAAAAAATTAAAAAAAAATTGAGAATAAACTGAGGGTTGATGGGGGGTGGTTGGAGGGAGGGGAAGGTGGGTGATGGGCATTGAGGAGGGCACCTGTTGGGATGAGCACTGGTGTTGTATGGAAACCAATTTGATGATAAATTTCATATTTAAAAAAATTGAACTGAACACACCACTTGAATAGAGTAGAAAAAAAAACGCACAATAATCCACATCCAAGTAAAAATAGGAGGAGGGAATAAAGATAAAATTGGAGATGAAAAATTGGGAAACAGAAAAATAGTAGAATTGATGGATAAGCCTAAGAGTTCGTTCTTGGAAAAGCCCAATAAGATTTTTTTAAAAAATTGTGTGATAAGAATAATCTTCCAAAAGAAGAAAAACAAAGAAAATATATTGAACAAAATGAGCATGTAATGCAGAGATAAGCATTTAAATGTAATAAGTGTGTGTGTGACTCTGATATACTTGAAAACTTTATTGAAATAAATGTTCTTTGAGGAAAAGATACCATCACATTTTCTCAAGAAGAATCAAAACCCCAAATGGGCTAGTGTCCAAGGAAGAAATAGAAAAACAACATTCAAGGACATTTTTATAAAGAAACAGGAATGAAAGATGTTTCCAGCTAGCTATTAAAACGTTATTACTGGTTCAATAAAATTAAATGCAAACAGAAAGCTCAGAAAAAAGTTTGCCTGTGGTAGGAAATGTATTAAAATATTTGGACTTTATTTTTATTTTTATTTTTTAGAGAGAGAGCATGGGTGGAGAGGGGCAAGGGGGAGAGAGAATCTTAAGCAGGCTCCAACGTGGGGATTGATCCCACGACCCTAGGGCTGACCTGAGCTGAAATCAAGGGTCAGACACTCAACCCACTGAGCCACCCAGGTGCCCCAATTTATTAAAATATTTAACGTGTTGAATCTAACAAATCAATATGAGAAAAAAGTCCAGTAGAAAATCAGTAAAAAAATAATGAATGAAAAGCATATAAATGGCCAGTCAATATAAGATGCATTATTGGAGCCCTGATAAACCTCACTAGTAATTAAATCAGTAAGATTGATGATAACATGGTGCTTTTTGGTTTTGCAGGCATCCTGGACTTTGGAGTTTGGTACTCAGGCTCATGGCCTCCCTGGCAGTCTTTAGCATGTGATTTGGGGCATGATGCTTTAATTTCCCAAGCCTCAGTTTTCTTACCTATAAAGTGGGTATTAAAGAGCGTGTGACTCTTGATCTCGTGGTCCTGAGTTGTAGCCCCATGCATTGAGCGTAGAGATTATTTAAAACAAAAACAAAAAAACAAAAACCACAATAAAGTAGGCATAATAATTCCTGAGTCTTTGGATTGTTTAAAGGTTAATAAATAGGATAATTTATGCAAAACTTTTTACTATTACTATGTCTAGACCGTGATAAGCAGTTAATAAATATTTGTTGTTATTACTGGTATGTTATGTCAATAAATAAAAAAAAAAGATTTAAAGAATGGTAAAACCCATTGTTGGTGAAGATATGAAGAAACGGGCCCTTATACACCGCCCCCTTGCCCTGAACATGCTCTCAGAGATCAGGGCCAATGTCTGGCCTGTTTATTGTCACATCCCCAGCACCTGGCACAGCACCTGGCTTGTCACAGGTAGTGTTTTTTTCTGAATGAGTTGCACTGAATGCTGGCAAGTATTTGAGGGCTGTTGGCAGTATGATCCCAAAGCCTTAAAAACGTGCGTATTTGACTCAGCAGTTCCATTTTTTTTGAAATTTATCTCGAGAGAATGGCCCATCATTAATGCAAAAATATGCATATAACAGCAATATAAATGAGAACATAAATGTCCTCCTCAAGGGGATTAGCTAAGTCAGTGTTCTCACAGAGGATGCTGTTAGCATTTTGGGCAGCTGTGCACACAAGAGCCACACATGCCTGGGCCCATCCCCATCAGTACCAGTAACACTCCCCAGTCCTGTAACAACCCACTGACAACTGAAGGATTCTCTTTACCTATGCTGTGAAATCACATATGGTCATTACATATTATTTTGTAAAAGCATATTTGTTGATGTGAAAAATGTTTGTGACATATCAAAGAAGAATGAACAATTCATAAAAGTTCACAAAAGAGTATGTACAGAATGACCCCCTTTTTGGTTCATGCACATTTATGTAGATGCATGTCTCTAAGAATGTGTGTACATCAAGAAATTAATAGTGCAGTCTGGCACTCATGTGACGATGGATTGTTTTTCTTCCTGGTGTTTTCTGTATTTTCTACAGTGAACATGCCTTAAGGCTTGCTCCACAGCATACAGGAAGGGTACGAAGCGGCAAAGTGCCCCAGAAAGGAGCTGATATCACACAGCACTCTTGGCCTTGAAGACACAGAGGGAGGTGATAGGGCAGCAGGCTGAGATAGCTATGCTGAACCCCAGGTGGCTGGACCTGAGTGGGCTTCTGGGCTGGTTCCTGATAGAATGGGAGCTGCCTGACCTCTGGGGGAGGCTGCGAGCAGCCAAGTTCAGGGTGGGCCTGCAGAAGGACAGGCCTGAGGAAGGGCAAGAGGCAGACCATGTGAGAAGCATGCTCCCCGTGGCTTCTGGTGAAAACATCCAAGGCCTGGAATCTGGCTGGGGAATTGGAGAGTGGACAGGGGCAGAGGTAAGGGAATAGGGACACATGTCCGGCAGACCCGCCTGGATGGCTGTCGTGGCTAAGCCACGAGGACAGACATGTCTTTCCTCTTTGTAGACCCCGTGCTGACTTCCTTGGTGCCTGGGGACAGTAGGCACTCAGCTGTTTAGTGAATGAAGGTTCTAATGTCATTTTCTTCTTGTGTTTTACTTCAGAGAGCCTTCTGAAAATGAGGAAGGGTTATTTAACTGCTCCCCTGCAATTCCTAACAGATGTGAATATAGACTTTTTCCTTTTAGGGGATGTTGGGGTAGCAGGAGGTGAACTTTACAGTGGTTCCTGAAACTGTAAGCATATACTATCATACACAAAATGCTTTTCAAAATATTAACCCCTTATGTAAATAGCCAGTTTCATTTTACTTTTATTTTTTAAAACATGTATTTATTTATTTTGAGGAGAGAGAGACAGCATGAGCAGGGGAGGGGCAGAGAGAGAGGGAGAGAGAATCCCAAGCAGGCTCCATGCTGTCAGTGCAGAACCCGACACAAGGCTCTAACTCACAAACGGTGAGATTGTGACCTGAGCCGAAGTCAGGAGTCAGATGCTCAACCAACTGAGCCACCCAGGCATCCCCAGTTTCATTTTAAAACAACATTATTTTAGGATAAAAAGAATTGCAGATTTTAGCTGTAAAAATTACAGAGCCAGAGTTTTATCTGGAACAGTATAATTTGCTATCTAAAATTTTTATGTAAGTATTATGTCTCTAGATTTCAGACAGTCATCCCTTGACATTTTATAAGTTTGTTTTCATTTACAGGTCTGTCCCATTTTCCCTGAATAGGATTATTTTGTCTGCGAGTATTTCTTAATGGGCTATTATCTCATGGATGGATATTAATGTGAACAGGAGACAGATGCCCACTGTTGGTCAGGGACATCACTGAGAAGTGAAATAGAACACCTGTTACCATGGGTCAGTCCGGCTTTCTGTTGGATCTGGTTTTCCTGGAGCCTGGAAGACATGCCAGTAGAGGTTAAATGGTTGGCTAGGGTGGGTGGAAAGTAGAGGAAGGCATCCAGAGTGCTAATGAGTCTCTCAGGACTCCCATTCTGTTCTGTGATGGCTTCATTCCCCTCCTCTGGGGGACAGTGTGGACCCTTCAAAGAAGCCGCCTTCTCTTCATCTTCTCTCTGTTTGAACATCTAGGGCTGCATCTTGCTTTGGAGTCCCCTCTCTTTGCCCTGGCTGTGCCTTCTGTTGGCCTTAGTGAGAGTCAGCTTCAGACCTCCTTAAAGTTAATCGTGCTCTACAGAGCCTGGAGCGGATGGGCCCTCCACATCCTGGTCTGGGTTTGGGACTGCAGGTGGTTGCCAAGGGAGCCAGGTGGAGTGTGGCACGTTTTCCAGCAGCCCTGTGACCCCAGCCCTGCATGGGAGAGCCATTGTGGGGGGCACTTTACTGCTCAGCTCAGTGGTAATAACAGCAATATATAGAGCTTGCCTGCTGTGAGCCTGGTGCTGGCCTAACATTCTTATCAGTCCCCAGCACAGTCCTTGGAAGCAGCAATTATTATCAGCATCATGCATGTGAGCACTGGAACCACAGGCTGGCCCCCAGACCACACTTGTTGCTTTCACCCCCACCCTGCCTCTCTGTCAAATGCTGCATGTGTGTTGGCATATTTTGGCATGAATCTGTGCTCTTTATGGAGGGTCAGATTCTATTCTGGTTTGTATAATTTAGGACTTACAGGATTCTCTAGGATAATAACAGGGAGATGCTTCTATAATGGGAAAACGGGTTTCCTTCCAAAGTAAAATGAGGAAAAATCAGCATATAATGAATGGGACCAGGTGTCTACAGATATCATCCTCCTGAGAGATGACTTTGAACTCTGTGGTCAAGGAGGTTTAGGGACACCCAAGTCCACATTTGGTACCACGACGTGTAGATTGTCGGAGTGGGAATGGCCAAAAAGATTGGACCTAACTATGAAGCTGAAATGTAACCATTTGTGTTTTGTTTGATAAAAAGTTTGCACTTACTGAAAGACTCATCTCTGTGGACTGTTTCTGCTGCCCTGGCCCAGGAGGGTTGCCCCTGCCGGCTGGACGTAGCCTTTCTGGATGACAGAAGTGATGGCACTTGCCAGGCCAGAGCTGGCAGCATTAGGAAAGCCTGGTTTGTCGTGGTGCTCAGTCCTGTGCTTTCCAGGCAGCCTCCTGGCTACCTTTTAATGTGCCTTTTCCTGTAGGGTTGTGTTGAGTGGCCAGGCTGCTGGGAGGTTCTCCTCGTCTGGTAACCAGCTGGTTGGCTGGCATACTGGCTGATAGATTAGCCCCTTGTGGAATTTTGAAGGAAGACCCAGCAGGAAGTGGTGACTGGATGGGAAGGGACAGCTTGGGGACTAGGTGACATCCCGTCCCTTCCACAAGGGGGATGTCCTGGCTAGTGGGCAGAAGCCAGGTTACAAGGAAGGAGTGGATGAATTACAGGGAGATGGAGAATAATGATGGTGGCCATGGCCTGCTGACCACACTTGGGTGGTCAAGTTTGGTGCTGACTTGTTTTCGAGGGTGGTGCCCACCAAAGGTGGTGGTCTCAGGTGTGGTGGACCTAGACCTGTAGGCTGGGCCATCTGTTTCTGGTCATGGGCAACACTTGCAGTTAGGCATTTTCCCAAAGCCTCTGGCCACTAAGGTCACAACCATCTATGGGCTCCTGAGGGGTGGGAGCCCTGGAGGACAAGGACCATGGCTGGCTTTAGCACTGGTGGCCATGCACAGCCAGCCCTTTCCATCTGAGATATATTTCAGGGATGGGAGTGGGAGCCTCAACCACATACAACCCTGGTTTTGCTGCTTGAGAACTCTGATGACCATGACACAAGGATCCAACATCGAGGGAAACAGTTATAGATGGTTTTTCTTTGCCAGCTTCCTGGAATCTTTGGTAACTTCCTTCTCTACCCACCAGTTCTGAGCTTGTTGATTTGGACTTTCCCTGAAAGTTTCAGTGAAGTGAACACTGGTCTTTATATGATGTGGGCCTTTGCTGCGATTTCTTTAACAGCTGGAGTATGCCCCTAATTAGGGCGGATGGGAGAGAAGTGAGTTTTCATGGACTGCAGCATTTTTCTTTAAGGTCTTAATGATGCCCAGGCTCCAGGTGGGTGTTTAAAGGTTGTCAGTACTGTCCAGACGCCTGGCTGGCTCAGTTGGTTAAGGGTCTGACTCTTGATTTTGGCTCAGGTCATGATCTCATGGTTCACTAATTCAAGCCCCATGTCGAGCCCCACTGACAGTACAGAGCCTGCTTGGGATTCTCTGTCTCCCTATCTCTCTGCCACTCTCCCACTCATGATATCTCTCTCTTTCTCTGTCTCTGTCTCTGTCTCTGTGTGTGTCTCAAAAATAAATAAACATTAAAAAAAAAAGGTTGTCAGTACTGTCAACGAGGAGACCCAGCCTTGACATGTGAACCCTGTGTTTGGTCCTGACCATCCTATGTGCTGGGTGGTCTTGAGCCAGGTGTAGAAGCCCTTGGACCTCAGGTTTCTCATCCATTTGTTAGATGAGGGTGTTGATGAAGGCAGTAACACCCCTCTCGAGGTCTGGGGCCCCTTTCAGAAGCGGATGGAAGCTGTGAGCCCATCACAGATGGGCTCACAGTTCTTAGGGCTTCCGGGAGCCTGTCGGGCCCTCCTGGTCTTGAGATTGTCAGATTGTCATGAATGAATGCTGGAACACCAGCACGCACCCAGGGAGACGAGAGCTGGGGGCTCAGCTGACGCCCTGAGGTCAATCTGCTGTGAGCCTGAGGTGGGTACTTACATTTCCTGCTCTCAACTGAAGCCAACCTGTGCTTCCTTGCTGAATCAGACATAGCATCAATCAGTATAGTAGACTTTCTGACAATTATTATTATTATTTTTAACATGTATTTTCCTGTTCACCCTGAACACAGAAGGATAGCTTTTGGTTCATAAAACCAAACCCGCAGGTGTTCATCTGCCACTCCCAGATGTGTTTTATTAGCTCATGCAGTGTTTAAAAATGTTTAATTACTTCCTAATACTTAGAACTTGGGAGACTTCACAGTAAAATATGGATTTTGAGTTCTTTTGCAAAATTGGAAGATCTGGCCCCACTGGGTGTGAATTCTCTCAGGGCAGCTGCCTTCCCGTGAGGGAAGCTTTCTGGCAGCCACGGGCCCCCTTTGTGGCCTTGTCTTTGGCCTCGTCTTTGTCCCTCCTAGCGAGGGCTTGGGAACCTCGTGTCTGAGAGGGGATGCCTTCTGCAGTGCTGTGTACTTCTTGTCCGTGTGCCCTCTACTTTGTACACACAGCCATTGTTTCAGTGCCCTTCTCTAGCAGGTGGTGGGGAGCACGGAGTAGGACATGCTGAGCAGCACAGGATTACAGCGGCTTTAGCATTTCACCTAAAGGAATGCTTCCCAGTCTGATGATGCTGGCTTTTTTTAAAAAAAAAAATTTAAGTTCATTTATTTATTTTGAGAGAGACAGAACAAGCAGGGGAGGGGCCGAATGAGAGGGAGACAGAATCCTGATGTGGGCCTTGAACTCAGGAACCGTGAGATCATGACCTGAGCCAAAATCAAGAGTTGGATGCTTAACTGACTGAGCCACCCAGGCACCCCAGTGTTGGCTTTCTTAATTTGCTTGAAGTAGTACGGATTTTCCAGGGAAAGAGATGCTGACATTCAGCTGCAGAAGAGTGCAGACCGCCTTCAACAGATATTTGTAATGTGTTTTTAAAAATTTATATATTTTGAGAGAGAGAAAGAGAGCAAGTGGGGGAGGAGCAGAGAGCAAGGGAGACAGAATACCAAGCTGACAGCACAGAGCCTGGCGCGGGGCTTGAACTCATGTACTGTGAGATCATGACCTGAGCTGAAACAAAGAGTTGGACACTTAACTGACTGAGCCACCCAGGTGCCCCTATAATGCATTTTTATTTCCTTTCTAATAATCATGTGTAAGTGCTTGTAAGCTTAACCCTGGAACCTTTAAAAAATATAGAAAAGAGGATTCTTTTTTTTGTTCTGTTTCATTTTATTTTTGAGAGAGAGAGAGAGAGAGACAGAGTGTGAGCGGGGGAGGGGCAGAGAGGGAGACACACAATACGAAGCAGGCTCTAGGCTCAGAGCCATCAGCACAGAGCCCGACGTGGGGCTCGAACCCATAAACTGTGAGATCATGACTTGAGTCGTAGTCGGACACTTAACTGACTGAGCCACCCAGGTGTCCCAAGAAAAAAAGGGGATTCTTATGTGTGTATATGTGTATGAGTGTAGTGTGTACTTGTATGTGGATATATGGATGTATTTGTATATAACGTGTATACGTGTATATATGTGTGCCTGTGTATATGTGTATATACAGGTGTGTATTTATATGTGTATAAATGTATACATGTATATGTGTATATATGTATGTATTTATATATGTATATGTGTACATATGAATGCATGTATATGTGTGTGTATGTATATTTGTGTATATGTATGTATTTGCATGTATATATGGGTGTGTGTATACATATATATGTATGTATGTGTATATGTATATGTGTGTGTTTGGGCATGTGTATGTGTGTGTATATATTTATGCATGCATGTGTGCATGTATGCATGTGTATTTGTGTGTGTATTGGGGCACATATATATGTGTATATCTATGTGTGTGTGTACTCTGAAGCCAGAGATTCCTTGTTGAAAGCGGTCATCATTTGTGACATTTTCAAGGTGGGTTTGGATATTCAACAGCTGCCCTTCAGAGGCTGTTCTCCTCTTACATCCTCTGCTGAATTGTCACCGCTGACCCTGGAAGAATTAGATAACAGAGTATGGCTTTAGCCGTTGAGCTGTCTCCAGAGATGGAGACAAGGTAATGCAGCTGGTGCCATCAGAAGAGCGTTGTTCTATAAAATGTAAATACCAGGGTCACTTATGATCCCTGTTTTGCAGTTCTTGGGGAAAAGATAGAGCACAATTAAAGCGGCTGCTCCACTCGGCTCTGGCTGCTACCCCCCTTCTGAGGTTCTTCTTTTGTTATGGGGTGCTCCTTGGCCCTGTGCTTGCCTGTGCCCCATTTCTCCTGCTCACAGAGCATGCTCACCATCCCCACCCTGCAGGGCTCCCGTCTTGTGCTGCCCTTTGTGCTGTATCGACTCTATTCCTGCTTAGAAGTGGCCTCTCTAGGGCTTCTCAACCTCAGCAATCAATTGCTGGAATTGCCCCCAACCAGACAGAATACTGTGCCCATGGCCTGGGCCCTCTGGTTCCTACCTTGCTGCCTGGAGCAGTGCCTCTGAATCTCTGCATATACAAGTGTGTGTACAGCTGGGTAGTAGCTCTTTTCTCAGAAGAAGGCATTGGGTGGAAACACTGTGTGCAGTCCCTCTGGGACAGCCTGCCGTCTTGCCCTGTTGTATCTTTGCTGACCCTGGGGACCCTTGGCCACTTTTCTGCTATGCAGGTTATGCTGGGTGGGCAACCAGGCACTGACCAGCAGAGGTCTGGTCCTTCCTTTCTTACTAGTAAACCACCAGTCCTTCTAGCTGTTTCTTCGAAGCTCCTGCTTCTGTGCTCCCCGTGTCTCCAGGCTCTGTGCCCCTTGCCTTTCTGTCTGTGTTCCCCAGTGCTCACCCTCTCCCCAGCCTGTGCCTTCACTTCACTGTCTGCCTCTGCTCCCTCTGTCCTTCTTGTTTCCCTTGCAAGGTATATCATTCTGTCACTGCTGTTTTCCAAAGCCACTCTCATTCGTGGTTGGTGGTTTCCCTTCCTTTTGCAGAAGACTGGCTCCTCAGCAGTGCTGTCAAGAAGGCTCTGCCCCCAGAGCCTTTGCCTTCTTTGTTCAGCACAACCTTCTGGTCCCTTCCACTTGTTCCCAGCACGGCTCAGACCCTGGAATCCAAGTAGCACACACTTGATGCTTCTGGCTGCCCCTGTAGCTGCAGAGGCCCCTGGGCTGTCAGGAGAAATGCCTGGTGGAGATTTTCACATCAGTGTGTGCCCTCTGTGTACGATGCTCCACCCAATAGTTGGGAAATAATCTGTTGATGGCAGAGCCTTTTCTTCCCCTGAAAGGCTCAAAATAGTTTGCTTTCGTGAAATGTGAACATGGAGTTGATCTGGATGAGGGTGCGGGCCTGGGCTCATGCCCTCTCCCCTTGGCAACACCCCCACCTGGGAAGACCCTGATCCCCCTTCTAGATCCTTCTGGGCTCTGTGCAGCACCCGTTGAGATCCACTGCACTGGGCTGAGCTCTGCCAGGCGAATTCCGGAAAATGCAGAGTAATTCCACAATCCTCCCCTTGGCTTACTTTCAAGAGGCAGTCACTGGGGGCCAAAGAACAGCAGCCAGTATTTTATAACATTATAAGATCACACCCAACAGTGGTGGCTAATGTAAAACAAGATATGATGTTTGTCAAATAACTGTGTGAGCAAGAATGATTTTTAATGGTGACTTGGTACCAAGAAATGAACACTAACTAGCAATCAAGCAATGAATTAATCTAACAAGAGGGTCAAAGGAAGGGATTTTTCAGCATCAGTAACTTTGTCTGCTAATGCTCATCATTTGATTGTGGCTTCCAGCAGCTTCTGGAAGGATGGAGAAGGATTTTGAGGTGCATCCAGGCTTCCACGTGGCCTGTTAGCAGTGTCAACCATGGCTGAGGGGAGGGGCCTGTTGCCCTGGTAACAAGTATTTGATACCCCTGGATTGACCTGCAGGAGGAAGGAGGGAGTATGTGAGAGGGTGGCAGTGAGTTGACATGAAGTTTGCAAAGTTGCTGGTGGGCAGGTGTCCCGAGATGAAGCCTGAGAACACGCTTATCTGTTCACAGGTGACGTGCACCCTGGGAAAAGGGCATACAGACCCAGATGGGCAGTGCCCACGGTGAATTCAGTGCACCGGAAAGCAGCCAACATGACAATTGTGGTGGTCCCCTGGCAACCCTCAACCCCCACCCACTGGGCCTTGCCCTGTTCTTCCAGAGTTCATGGGCATGTTGTAATTTTCTGTGGTATGTTTGTGGAGGTTCATTTAATTCAGCATCCGTTCTTTGATCTTGTCTTAGGCTCTTTTTAGTGATTTAAAGAAATCCATTCTATGGTTTTTAAAGCTGTGTTGAACATACATAATATTAAATCCCTGCTGCTTGCAGGAAATCTGTGGTTTTAGCTCTTACTTGTGAGTACCTATGAGCATTGATTTTGGAAAAGGAGAGCAAAGTGCATCCATGGTGGTAAAGGGAGGTAGGTGTTGAAGGCAGCCATTGGGGCTGGGAGACCCCTTTTTCAATTTTTAAAACATTTTAATTGTGTGTGTTAAATACACATAACATAAAATTTACATCTTAACCATTTTTAGTATATAGTCCAGTACATTCATGCTGTTGTGCAACCAACCATCTCCACTCTCCATCTCCAGAATTCTTTTCATTTTTCCCAAACTGAAACTCTGTCCCCATTAAACATTAACTCTGCGTTCTCCCCACCCCCAGCCCCTGGCAACCACCATTCTGCTTTCTGTCTCTAAGAATCTGACGACTCTCAGAACCTTCTATAAGTGGAAGCATATAGTATTTGCCACTTTGTGACTGTCTGATTTCACTTAGCATGATGTCCTCAAGGTTTGTGCATGTTGTAGCAGGTGTCGGAATTTCTGGAAGGGAGACAGCTGCAATGGGGTGGGAGGTGGACATCTTGGACGCTCTTCCCTCACCCACCTCAAGGGCCAGCCTCATCCCTGAGAATGAGGGGGAAAACTATCTCCCAGTATTTGGCCATGAAGGATTTCTCAAATGGCCTTTGTGCTGGTTCTATGAAAGGTATTATATTAAACTAGAAGAACTTTAAAAAAAATGGTATTTATACTTTTTCTGCATAGCTTAACAGTTGCTGTAGCCACCCTCCCCCCAAACTAGGGTTATGTAAGAAGCTCTTTACACATTCAAGAGCTTCAAAAACATATTTACTCATCATAAAATTATTTTAAAAATGATGTATTTATGGGCTAATGATTAGGATTGTATTTTAACATAATATTCAGAAGCTTAATAAAAATGAGTCCAGGGGCGCCTGGGTGGCTCAATCGGTTAAGCATCTGACTCTTGAGTTCAGCTCAGATCATGATCTCATGGTTTGTAAGATTGAGCCCGCGTTGGGCTCTGTGCTGACAGCATGGATACTACTTGGGATTCTCTTTCTCCCTCTTTCTCTCTGCCCCTCTCCTGCTCATGCTTTCTCTCTCTTTCAAAATAAATAAATAAACTTTAAAAAATTAAAAAAAAAAGAATCCAAAAAATAATTGAGGAAAAAACTTCAGACATGATTGAGCTTTACTAATTAGTTTAGCCAAATCTTCAGATGTCCATTTGGGTTATTTATCCATGTTCCTTTTTATTAATTACTCACTTTTGAGTATGATTGGTGGTCCAGAACTGCAGATTAGATTAGATCCCACCTCAAGGACCACCTTGTAAAATGAATATTTGCTAGATTGGAATTTCTCAGTTAAGTTCAATATATACTTAGAAATATTTATGACTTCATAACTTTGTAAATCTCCACTAGTTAATCAGTATTGTGTGTATGTATCTGGGGGGCGGGGGAGAGCACAGGTGCTCTCTCTGCTAAGAAGCACTGTTTTGTGTTCTTTGGGGGCAATAAAAGCAATGCAGTGGTGGTCTCTGCTTTCATACAGCTTGCATTCCGTTCAGCACATGCCATCTGTACTCAAGAGAAGGAGCAGTGAATAGTCCGCTCTGATGCGGGATCTCTAGGCGGTGGTTCAGTCAGCATCTGGATGCAGGTGAATGTTTTGGAGGCAGGAACAGTCAGAAGAGGCTTCAGGGAGGAGGAGAGACAGACCTATGGATGGTAGATAGATGGGGTTTGTCTGATGGAGAGTGGAGAAGGGCAGTGGGATGTGGGTGGGCAGAAACAGACTTAGTGTATTTTTTTTAGAGAGAGAGAGTCAGAAATAGAGCAGGATGGAGGAACTGAGGGAGAGAGAGAGAGAGAGAATCCTAAGCAGGCTCCATCCATGGAGCCTGACATGGAGCCTGAGATGGAGCTTGGCATGGAGGAGGACATAGGGCTGGGTCCTATGACTGTGGGATCATGACCCGAGCCAAAATCAAGAAGTCAGATGCTCAACTGACTGAGCCACCCAGGCTCCTAGGCAGAGTGTATTTGAGGGCTGATGAGTCACACTGCAGAATGGGCAGTCTGGAAGTAGAGCAGGGCTGGACAGTTCCTTCTGTGCCCAGCTGTAGGTGGTCATAATCTGGGCTACCGATGTTCAACTTCAAACCTTAAGGGTAACGTGTGTGGTCCTATAAGGAGTGATGTCATGATACCAGGACACTGGTCATTTCACTGTGTTGTTCCCACATTTAATCACTCTGACACAACCTCAGGAAGTGCCTGTAACTGGGACAGACCAACCACAAAGGCATCACAGCCTTCAAAAGCATCCTTGTTAACCTGCATGTCACACTGTGCTCCCATTGAATGCTCAGGTGTTTTTTCTTTTTTCCTTAGCATTTTAGTGGAGGCGCTTCCCTGAAAATGGGATCATATTTTATTCTGGACATTTAGTCTCCATGGTGAGTGATGTTCTGCCTTTGTCCATCGTTGTTTAGTGGGAGATGAACAGACCACAGGTCTGGCAGTTACTGTTTTGGCAACTGCTGGGATTTGAACTTTGGCTGGGACACTGGTTGGGCACATCTCCAAAAAGTGGCTTCTCCACTTGTCTGTCATTCATGTCAGAAGCCTAAGAGGCATTCTTGATTCCTCTTTTTCCTTCATGCTTACTCCTCACCTCTGCTGTAGGACACAACCAAGTTTGCTTCCCTCTCCCCATCCTGGGGCGCCTTCTCTGGGCTGAGCCCATGCTTCTCACCTAGGGGCTCATCTGTGGCTCACTTGTGGGCCCTGCATCTGTGGCTCACCTGGGAGCTCTGCATGTGTGGCTCCCCTGGGGACCACTACATCTTCCTTGCTAGT
Organism: Felis catus; assembly: GCF_018350175.1. NCBI lineage: Eukaryota > Metazoa > Chordata > Mammalia > Carnivora > Felidae > Felis > Felis catus. The sequence goes on from NC_058373.1 coordinate 20,611,755, forward strand.
CCCTTCACTGTCTTCCCTGCCTGTCCACTGACCACTTCTGTCCACCATCCAGAGTAATCACTACAAAAATATAAATCAGGCCTCATCATCCCCCCATATAGATTCTCTCAGTGCTTTCTCTCCCATCCTCACCACCCTTTTTCTTCCACCTGGGTGGATCTGGCCCTCCTATGTCTTTCCCCGATTCATGTTGTTTTTCCTGATCCTCAAACCAGATTTTTCCCTCCCCCAGGAGTCATTGTCCTCTCCACCTACAGCTCCAGAACCTCACATAGCTGGTGGGGTGCCCCCCGGCCCTGCCCTGTTCCTTCTCAAAGCTCCCCTTCCTGCACACTCAGTCTAAAGGAGCCCTCAGCATCTGCTCCCTGTGTTCCATTTGTCTGTTTCCTCCTGTATCCTGTAGTACCTGTTTCTCCTAGTTTCTTGGCGACCACATGGCATCTATCTTGTTTATGGCTGACTCTCCAGCACATAGAACAATGCCTGGCACTTAGTAAATGTATGTTGGATAAATGAATGAACTTAATTCATCAGTATTGGGAGGAGCAAGGCCTGGCCTAACCTAGCTTCAGTGATCCAAGATCCCATGGAACAAACAAAGGAAATGTCTACTTCCAGGGGAACCTACTGCCTCTGAAAATTGTTAGGTAGGTCACTGATGTCTCTAAAAGAAGAAGCTTGGTGGGTATTAATATTAATTAGGTGTCAGTATTAAGCAATTAGTTTCTCATTTAAATTGGTAAAATTTTTCTTTTAAATGTAAAGAATTTTGAAAATCATTTAGATATGACTGTCACCCTAAAGAATTCATGATTTACATCAAATATCTTTGTTTACTTATTTGTTTTGGTTTGCTGATTATAGGTATAATGGACCACAAAGTTCAGGAATCACGGAATTGCAGGGTAAAGATGCATTTACCCAGCATTGCCCAGCTCTGGTGAAAACTTAGTAAATTTCAGATGGTCTTTTCATTGCTGCTATAATTATGATGGCATATGGTATTAGAAGGTGTTTTGGTTCATTTTAAATCACCTCTCTGCAGAAGGCTTCCTTCAGTGGTATTCATGGGTTCTTGGTCTCCTGGAGCCAGAGATGGGGAGCTCACCACATCACACGCTCCATCAATAGGAAGAAACAAATAATTCTGCACACCAATTCTACTTCTCCAGTTCTTCCTGCAGAATTAGGAAACATCCTTATTCCCCTTCCCATAATGATGTCTTCCAAGTGGGAGACTACATCTGCACCCTGTTCCCTACAAAGCTTTTTGTTCTACTCATACATTCAAAGGCTTGTCACCCAGCTTTCATCTGGTGGTTGCTGGGCATTTTGTGCTTCTGGACCAGCTGGGGGGACAGGAGGTGGACCATTTCCACTGCAATCTGGGCAGCTCCTGACCACATAGCCCATTGCCTAAGGTCACAGTGATGGTCACCTAAGACCCCATGCTTTCTTCCTTTTTCCCCTGTGGTCTACTACTCATGGCATTTTATGAAGTGTGGCACCAAAATGCAAAACATTTGTAGCATCTGTTTACTTTGAAAGTTAGCATTCTAGCCTAGGGAGATAATCTGATCTTAGTTTGGTGTCCTACTACTTTTTTTTTAATGTTTATTTATTTATTTTGAGAGACAGAGGGAGACAAACAGTGAGCAGGGGAAGGTCAGAGAGAGACAGGGAGGCAGAGAATCCCAAGCAGACTCAGTGCTGTCAGTGCAGAGCCCAACCTGGGGCTTGAGCTCATGAACTGTGAGATCATGACCTGAGTCAAAATCAGGAGTCATACACTCAACCAACTGATGTCCTGTGTCCTCCTTCTGAAGACACAGGCTCAGTGTTGTAATCCTCGTGATGTTAAACAAGTACCCATCATTCATCCAGGTCTGGCTGGTGCTCTGTGCCCTGGACCCCCGCCTGTGTCTCTCAAGGCCATGCAGAGGGTGGCTGTGCCAGCCCCAGTGTGTTAACATCTTGCTGAAATAAAGGTCCTCATCTGCTTAGCATTCCTCTAATATGCCAATCTCGTAACCTTATTAAAAGAGAAAACGAGATGAATTTGCCAGGCACTTCCTTCCTGAGTACTCACGAGCCTGCTGCTCAGATAATCCACTCCCCCCACCTCCCGCCCGACGATCTGGCCCATGATTGACATTGGGCTTATTGGTGTGCAGCTTCCTCGATTTGCTTTTCTCTTCATCTCCGCTGCTTCCCATTATGTTTTAAAATTAATATTAAAAAATCCACCCAGTGCACAACAGAGTTAAAACCAAATAGTGTTGAGAAGCTGGTAATGAAAACAGCCGCCCCTGCTTCACCCTTGTGCACATGCACCCCCAGCCTCAGCCCCAGGACAGCCACTTCCAAGTGTCTTAGCTAGCCTTGTTTTGATTCTTTCCTTTCTTGGTGAAAAGATGTCATTATTGGGGTACCTGGGTGGCTCAGTCGGTTAAGCATCCAACTTCAGCTCAGGTCATGATCTCATGGTTCATGAGCTCGAGCCTCACATTGGGCTCTCTGCTGTCAGCACAGAGCCAGCTTTTGATCCTCTGTCCCCCCTCTCTCTACCCCTCCCTGGATCGAGCTCTCTCTCTCTCTCAAAAATAAGTAAATATTAAAAAAGGAGAAAAAATGACATTATTTATTAATTTTGTTTTACTTTGGTAAAAATACCCATCAGATAAAATTTACCATCTTAACCATTTCTATGAGTACAGTTCAGTGGTTTTAAGTACCTTCACACCGTTGGGCAGCTATCATCACGACCACTCATTTCCAGGACTTTCTCATCTTGCAGAACTGACACTCTGCACCCACTTAGCACTAACTCCTCATTCTCCCCCTGACCCACCCACAATCCAGCCCCTGGGAACCACCATTCTACTGTCCGTCTCTGTGAATTTTGCAATTATAGGAGCTTCATTTCAGTAGAAGCAGACAGTATTAATCCTTTGGTGACTTGCTCCTTTCACTCGGCATAAGGTCCCCGAGGTTCATCTGTGCTGTAGCAGGTGTCAGAATTTCCTTCCTTCTTAACGTGGAATAATATTCCGTTGTGTGGAGAGCCTACATGTTGGTTATCCATTCATCAGCTGATGGACACATGGGTTGTTCTACATTTCAGCTTTTTTGAACAATGCTGCTGTGACCTTGGGTGTACAAATATCTGTCCGAGTCCCTGCTTTCAATTCTCTTGGGTGTATTACACCCAGAAGTGGAATTGTTGGATCACCTATGGTAATCATTCCTTAAGTTTTATAACTGACTTTATCTTGTGCTCAGACTCATATTCTGCCAGGTCACAGGAGAAAAAAATGGAAAACTTGTCAGTTGATGATATCTTGGTATTTTGGTTACGTCTATCTGTCTGTCTATCTGTCTGTCTATCTATGTATGTTTTCTTGAGGTTTATTTACAAACCATACTATTCACTCATTGTAAGTATACAATTTTATGATTTTTAGTAAATTATATAGTTGTGGAACCAGCACCACAACCCACTTTTAGAACACTCCCATTCCCTAAGCAGCTCCCTCCAGCCTGGTGAAGGTCAGTCCCTGCACCCAGCTCTCCTCGAAGCCCTGGGTCTTTGGACCTTACGTGGGACTAGTCTTCAGGATCCTCCTGGGCTGTGTGTGTGTGTGTGTGTGGTTTTGTGGCTTCATGAGACAAGTGTAGGGATCTAGGGCCTGATGAAACATCCCTATTTTCTACACATGCCCTGGTATCATCCTGGTGCACCTGAAGCCTACCTTCCTGACATCTGGTAGCTTTGACCCCACATAGCCTTCCAAGTTCTGCAGGGGGATCCACCTGTACCTCCTCAGCTCCTCCTCCCTGCATCTGCCAGTTTGGTCACCCTTTTGTGTCCATGTCTAGGTTTCTAAAAATGCATTGGACCCTCTTACCCATGGTCACACCTCCCCATCCCCTTGTCCTTGTGGATCTGTACCTGTGAGCTTTCAAGGGAGAAGAGAGATGGAGAAGGTTATCACTTTTTTTTCACATTTTGAATATTTATTTATTCTGAGAGGGAGGAGGGGGGGAGAGAGAGAGTGAGTGAGAGAGAGAGAGAAAGAAAGAACAAGTTGGGGAGGAGCAGGGAGAGAAGAAGAGAGAATCCCAAGAAGGCTCCATGCTCAGCACAGAGCCTGATGCAGGGCTGGATCTCACAACCATGAGATCATGACCTGAGCCAAAATCAAGAGTTGGGAGCTTAACCCAACTGAGCCACCCAGGCGCACCTCCAGTTATCACTTTTAGCCAGAATTTCCTAGTTTTCATTGTTTTCCAAAACTATCAAGACGATCAGAAACTGTATATTAGAATTCTGTTACTGTTTTATTGTAAAGTGTTGTAGTTAATTGGAATTTCTTTTTTCCCAGGGTAAGCTGCAGGCACTATTTGCCCAAAGCTTGCCTGCAGTGGGGACACCAAGAGGTCATGCTCCAGAGAGAAGGATTGCTTTGCTAAAGAGATAGTGATAGAATTCTTTTCTTTTAAGTTTATTTATTTTGAGAGAGATAGAGACAGACAGACAGACAGACAGATGGGGAGGGACAGACAGAGAGGGAGAGAGAATCCCAAGCAGGCTCTGCACTAGCAGAGCCTGATGATGTGGGGCTCAAACCCACAAACCGTGAGATTTTGACCTGAACTGAAATCACAAGTCAGACACTTAACTGACTGAGCCACCTGGGTGCCCCGATAATGATGGAATTCTTAATGGTTCCAAGAACTTGCTACTGAGTTCACAATCACTTGCCCTCTCGAACTATCTAATTGTATTATTAAAAAACACCAAATGAAAAATGGCATGAGAATTTCTTAAAACATTAAGCAGAATTATCATATGATCTAGTAATTTCAATTCTGAGTATGCATCCACAAGAATTGAAAGCAGAGACTCATAGAGATCTTAATTTGCGTGCCCACATTCACAGCAGCCAAAAGGAAGAAGCAACCCAAGTGCCCATCAACAAATGAATGGATAAGCAAAATGTGGCATATACAAACAATGGAATGTTATTCAGCCTTGAAAAGGAAAGGAATTCTGACATGTTACAACAGGAGAACACTATGCTAACTGAAATCAGCAAAAGGAAAAATGCTATATGGTTCCACTTCTATGAGGTACCTAGGACAGTCAAGTTTATAGATATAGAGAGTAGAATGCTGGTTGCCAGGGTGGGTGCTTATGGAAGGAGGAGAGGGGAGTTGTCTGATGGGTATGGAGTTTCAGTTTTGCAAGATGAAAAAGGTTCTGGAGATTGTACAACAGTATGTATGTGCTTAATGTTATTGAACCATATACTAAAAAATGGTGAAGATGGTAAGTTTTATATTATATGTATTTTATCACAACTTAAAAAGTGTACCAAATGAATGATTAGCTCCTTTGGGGGTAAGATATTGGGATACTTTTGGATCATTAAACAATTTGAGAACTAACTTGTATTTTCTGACTTATTGAAATTGGCATACGCCTTGGTTTAGAACAGTCTTAACTATTATATTTGGCTGACAAACTTCCATGATAGTAGGAGTTAAATAAACTTGGCATTTATAAAATAAGGGGAAATAAAGGATAGTCAGCAGGGTGCTCTGTGACAATACATTTATCACAAAGATCACCGAGAACAAGGCAATAAATTTACAAAATAGGGTAGTGTCAGGCATGTCCAACACCCATGAAAATAGGTAAAAATAGATTTCTTGCAATCAGCCTAGTGTTGTCAGGATAGTTATTGTCTTGAGAAAATCCCATTTGTAGAAAATAAATGCTCTGTAGCGAGGCACATACAAAAGTTGTAACTTGACAAGTTTTCCATTAAATGAAAACTAGAAAGAGATCAGAAAATAACTGAAAAGCTGGCTGGCTTTTTTTTCATGTCAATTTAGAGCTCATAGAAGACTGACTTCTAAGTTTTATTCACCACCAACTGCGTATTAATTGGAAAAGAGGGACGGTGACCTGGATTGGTGGTGTCAGCCAGAATCTTTAGTTTTTCTGTATCTCAATTGTTAGCTTAGAAGAATCCTAATAATCTTTTTGTGATTGCTAAATTTCTCAAATATGTTATGACTTGAGCCTAGTTCAACATGAAATTTAAGAATTGCAACTGACCCATGGATTGTTTCATCTTTTTGGAATTAAACTTTTAGTCTGAAAATGTCTTTAGGTGTTTATACTTAAGATTAGAAAGTAGATCACTTTACAGCCTTTAATGAAGTATAGGCATATTAGCATAGCTGTAGGTAATGGCATTTATACTAACAGAGGGAACTGACTTACCCAGTCAAGTAATGAATTATGACTAATGCTGATGGAAGAGTCACTACATACAGGTCGAATTCCCCAGCACAGAGCATGAGCTGAGGGCTAGTGGGCTTCCTGGTCCAAGGGCTTTGATGCATGGGGGACTCATTGGAGAAAGCTGTCACCATGGAACACCTGGCTTTGCTACCTCCTGGCCTTGCCCAAGTCTGCATTCCAGTCTCTTAGGGGTTAGGAATGATAACTCCTTTCTCTTCATGATATTCCTCACATAACCTAGTGGATGATTTCTAGTTTGATTAAAATAGTGTACATAAAAAAAACTTCAAGATATGAGGCTCTCTTACAGTAACAGTGAAAGATAATCTATAAAGCTCATGGAATTGTCCCAACTCCCTTCACCTGCTAGATCAGAGTACCTGGCCTCAGGGAAAACGATGAGACCCACTGTCCTCCCCCAAAGAATGTCATACTAACAATTGTATAGGGATTCCACCCCACCAGAGCCCATGAACTGGGTTTCCTGTTCCTTTCCACCCCAACTTTCTAGTCTGTTCTGAGACTATATTCTTAGAAAATGACTGGGTTGACCAGAAGGATGAGGGCTGGTACTTTTGGATGGGAAAACATGGAGAGATTGACTGAGTTCCATGGTAGTGCAGGAGGGGAAATCATAGTTTCTTGAGAGCCCCGTTGATTGACAATATCAAAGAGAAAGGGAGTGGGTGTAGAATCATCCCAGCTATGGATGGCAGCTGGTTGGAGAGAACGCTGCCTCATTCTGGGCAGTTCCTGTAGTTTTGGGACTGGCCCCACTAGCTCTGTACCTGAGAAAATGTGAGAATAAGTATCAGACACCTTTGGAAATCCACATAGTTCATCTATTAGCAGACTCAGGGTCTGGATCAGTCTTCTTCATTTGAGGAAGAGCAACCTGAGGAAAAGCACTATTGGGTCTCCAAAAAAGAAAGTATTACTGCTTAAAAGAAAGGGGATGTTTTCCCGAACAATTGGAGGAGAGATATTCCTCTGAAAGTGAACAAGAGTGTGACCCAGAAAAAAAAATTGCATTAAACAGTTTGTTACTCTGAGTAGAGAATTTCCCCTTTTTATGTATAGGTAAAATGTATTTCTAGCTTTGGTTGTTTAAACATAATGGTACTGGGGGCACCTGGGTGGCTTGTCGGTTGAGCGTCCGACTTCGGCTCAGGTCATGATCTCACAGTCTGTAGGTTCGAACCCCGCATCGGGCTCTGTGCTGACAGCTCAGAGCCTGGAGCCTGCTTCTGATTCTGTGTCTCCCTCTCTCTCTGGCCCTCCCCTGCTCATGTTCTGTCTCTCTCTGTCGCAAAAATAAATAAAAACATTAAAAGAATTAAAAAAAAACCATAATGGTACTGGGGGAAGTTGGATAGACTCGGCATCCAGAGGAGGCATGACCATGACTTTGGCTCATCTCAAGTGCGCCACTCCTTGTAAGTGGGACACATATGAGGTTGGGAAGGGGAGATCAGGTGGGCTCCTGATTGCTTTCCTTCTCCACGGTGCCCAAGACTCCCCACTCCTGGCTCAGGCCTGGGCTTTGGGGCTGAGACCCAACACCCTCTTCTGCAGGTTACAGGTGACAGGTTATGACCTGGCTGCAATATCATTACCCAGAGTTTGGGGTTGTATATAGGAGTTTCTGCAGTGAGGCACATGGCAGTCAAACTGGGCCCTGACAGCAGGTGTCAGCACTAGCAGGATGGGTACAAGTCAAGGCTGTGGACTCACTCTGACCTCTGCTGAGCCTCTGCCTTGAGTACCCACTGCTTCCCACTGTGTGATGTCTGCCAGTGACCAGGGAATGGTTTGTGCCCTTGCTGACCTCAGGGCCATGAGCAGGTCCTATAGCTCAGGGCTCTGTTCATTCTTAGATTTTCATTTCTAAACTTTTAGGATTAAAACTGATATTCAGTATAATTTAAAAATAAAGAAATAATTTTCTTAGTGTACTCATGCCTGCTCTCTACCAATTAATGAGGGGGCAGGAACATCTTGATGGATGTGTGAGAGAGCTGGAGTCTGGTTGGCCACCTGGACATCCTCTGCTAGGAATTGTCCTGCTTTTGACATCGCCTTGTCCTTGGGAATCATGCTCCTCCTGCCATTTACTGAGTTCTTGGGATAGGCAGGTCTTGGAGCAGCTCCTGCATGCCAGGGATGTTACAAAACTGTTTCAAGAGCAGAGGGATTCGTCCTTGGTCTGTGGTCTCTTACTCTCCTTACCTAAGAAAATATTGTTTGCTCATTTTCTTTGATGACCTAGCACTGAGGGATTCTTCATCAGATCGATCCTTACTCCTTCATCAAACTTAGTTCTTAGTGTACCTATTTGGCCTTTCTATGTTTACCAAGTAAATCTGCTTACTGTACATGAGTTACTTATTCCTGTTTCCTGCCTTTACACACACCCTCTCTTTGCTAAATCTTATTCCTCAAATTCTGACTTCTTCCAGGAAGTCTTCTGTGATTGCCCACAGGAGCTTCTAAGCTCCTCTTCACCGTTATGTGTTCTGTATATTTTATCAGCTTGTAAACTGATGGATTACTGTGGATCCATACATAACAAATATGTGGATTTGTATATGTGATTTGCAGAGATTTTGTACATGAGATTGTCTCTCCACTGAGGCTGTGAACACTTAGAGAGCTGGCACCGAATAATCTCTGTTTATACTCTGCCCATCCCTTCTCAGTGCCTAGTACTGCACTCAGAAAGAGCTTGTGAAATTCTATCACTGACTGACTTCAAGACTTGGGACAGGTTTAGTTTCAATTACGGAGGAAAATTGGCCTTGGAACCATCCTTTTGGTAACAGTAACTCTCTCTGCCTCTTCTACCTGCTTGTCCTAGATTGCTATTGTCATTCTTCCCTCTTCTCTGGCACCTTTCTGAGAAACCTCACTGCTTCCTCCATGCAGTCAGATTAGTGCATATTTCTCTTGGCATGTCCCAGTAGAAGAACATATAAGGTCCTGGCCCAAATTAAAACAAAACAGCTATGGTCTTGGTTCAAGACTTGCTAATATACTAATAGAAGTGATCAGTGACACACATTAGATTCTAATGTACAAAAACAAGATATTACAGTTTTATGAAGAAGGGGAAATTGGCCATGTGGCAAAATGTTAAGTTAGATCTTCACCTAATATCATATACCAAAATAAGTTTTCAGTAGATTGGTTCAATGTAAAAAGTAAAAACATAAATGCAGTGTTAGGAAATATGTGTGACCATTTAACTGATCCCCAGATAATGATGACAGTAGTAATAAGAATGGCAGCTGTGTCTGTTATCACAGGCTGTGTGACAAAACACCCCAGAACTTCCCAACACCAACTTATTTTGCTGAGGAGTTGTGTTGGAAATTTAGGTTGGGTATGGCCGGTGGTTTTTTTAGCCAGGCTCATTTACGAGTCTGCAGCTGATGGCCTCACACATCCGTAGTGGCCAGCTATTATGCACAGAGTGCAACAAGGAAAGCAGGTACAGCAGGCTCCAGCAGACTGGGCTTCTTCAAATGGTGGCAGCACGGCTCCAAGAGTAAGTAGCAAGTAGGTGCCTTTCAGATTTCTGCATTGGGTTTGCCTCTGCTCTCTTGGTCAGATTAAGTCACACAATCAAGTACAGTCAGGACATGAAAAGGGATTCCATCCTTTCATAGGAAGAGTGGCAACATTTTCGACTATTTTTTGCAATCTGCCATAGGCACTATTTGAAGTACTTTACATAGGGGCGCCTGGGTGGCGCAGTCGGTTAAGCGTCCGACTTCAGCCAGGTCACGATCTCGCGGTCCGTGAGTTCGAGCCCCGCGTCAGGCTCTGGGCTGATGGCTCAGAGCCTGGAGCCTGTTTCCGATTCTGTGTCTCCCTCTCTCTCTGCCCCTCCCCCGTTCATGCTCTGTCTCTCTCTGTCCCAAAAATAAATAAACGTTGAAAAAAAAATTAAAAAAAATGAGGTACTTTACATATATCTTGCATTAGTTATCTCCTGCTGCATAACAAATCACCCTTAAACTTAGCAGCTTAAAATAGCAAAGGCTCTTACTTCACAGTTTCATGAGCTAGGAATCTGGGCATAGCCTGTGTGGGTCCCCTGGTCAGGGTCTTGCAAGGCTGAAGTAAAGGTGTCAGTAGGGGAGGACTGTATTCTAAGCTCACTCCATGGCTGTGGACAGGTCCCTAGTCCTTGCTGGCCCCCTGAGGGGGATACATGTGGACACCAGGAGATGGGGTTATTGGGGGCCAGCTGGGAGGCTGTCTGCCAATTACTAATCTTATGTAGTAAATACACTCAATTATCCTTCATTTTCAAATGAGGAAATCGAGGCAAAGAGAGGATCACCTGGTTAGCAAGTGGGGAAGCTGGGGTTGGATCCCAGGCTGAAGGACCTTGACACTCTATTTGCAGTGGAAGGTATAATAAGGGGAAAGAAAGACTGATACAATTGACCACAAATCCATTAGTGTCCCTTGTGTGTCAAACACCATCACCAGAATTGGCAAGTCAGGACATAACGCTGTCTGCCTGCCAATCCATCCCTATTATACTAAAAGCAGTCATAAATCAATAGGAAAACATTAACATCACATGGAAAAAGTCTGCCACAGACTCTCACTGGCAAGTCACTGAAGAAATATGAAAGGCAAATAAACAGAGTTGCTGAACCTCAGAACTAACCAGAGACATGCAAATTAAAATAATTTTCTCTCTCTCTCTTTTTCTCTCTCTCTCTTTTTTTGGTCCACCAAACTGGTCTTTTAAATATTAATTCTCAGTGTGGGTGATTATATATGAGGATAGTTAGACTCTCTCACTCCCCACTGGAGGAAATGTCAGTGGGTGTAACCTTGCAGAAAACAAATGTTTATGTCCTTTGACTCAATCATCTTATCATGAAGGGTTTATACTAAAATTAGAGATAAATTTATGTGTGAAGATATTCACTAGGGCTTTGCTTATCTCAGTTGGAAATTGGAAGCCTCCTGAATCTCAAGCGATAGCAGGATGGTTACATCATGCCATTCTTAGATTATATGATCATTAAAACCCTATTTTCAAAGAATATTCAGTGCCCTATTGAAATCCTCCTCTCATGTTAAACGCACACAGCAAGATCCTTGCTGTACAGTAGAATTCTAATTCTGTACAATATGTGTGCAGGGTAAAAAATCCCAAATGGAAACAGGTCATAATATGAATAGTGGTTATCACCAGGTGGTCATGTATATTATTTCTTTTATTCTTTTCTGTTTTCTTCACTTCCTTCCTCAGTCTTATATTAACTGTCATAACTGGACACAAAAGCAGCCTGAAGCATCCAGACCAACCTGAAGCATCCATGGGCCAGCAGGCGTGTCCCCCACCCTGTATTCCCTGGGGACAAAGCTGGCCAGTCCTGTCCCTGGGCATCCTCAGCAGTGGGCTGTGACGAGGGGTAGTCCATAGATCTCTACAAAGATTCTGCTCAGCAGTAATGATTTTCTGTATTTCCCTGTATTTTAAAATTAGGGCCAAAAGCCATGGGTAGCATTTCAGTTAGGTAAGTGTGTGTTTTTCATCCCTTCCCCCAAAAGATGAGGTTGGTAAATCAGCTTGTTGAACCATACCTTCTCCTGGCCTATGAGGACATGGTTATGAAATTGTGTTGAGACTCACCAGAATCTCTGCCTTTTGGGGAAGCTGTTCAGTTTTCTCTCCTTGTACCGGTGTGTCCAGTGATGGCTGGTGACTGTGGCTGTCTTCTCAGGGATAGCTTGCTATGTCATTTAAAAGTTGGTATCCTATTGTCATAAAAGGCCATTTGTGGTCAGTATCTCCATGTGAGTTTTAGAAGGGACAGGAAACAGGGAGGCATTTCCTTTTATGTTGTCTCATTATTTGTGTCTTACTCCTCTAGTTTAATTTCCTCTCGGCCCTTCTCTGCTTTTCCATTCATTTCTGCCCACCTTTCCTGCACCTCCTGCTACCCCTCCAGCCTGGCCAGACCTCTGGGTTCATTTCCTTCTCTACCCTTCCACCTGACCCTGCTTCCACTGGGCTATTACTGCCCTTTCCTTTCCATACATCCCCTGCCTCCAGTGCTTTAGGGGTTTGCTTTTGGGTATTGTTAGAGACACCAGTTAAATATATTCCTTTAAATCGAAGTATATAGTCTGTGTCTTAAAGATGTGAGGCAGAAAAATATTGAACAAAGTAAGACATGTGGAGATGGACAGCATTCTTTTGAGAATATCACTGAAGTGTGGAGGGATCCGGTAACACCATTCCCTGAGCAACAGTGGGGTTTCTTTCCTTTCCTCTTGGAAATCTCTCTGGAATCAGAGGCAGGTAGGAGTGCTAGATGGTGCAATGTAAGCATCTCTGATAAGCCCGATACTACCTACAAACATGAAACAGGTGACACGTAATGGCCACCTGTGTTTCGGGGCCATGGTCTCCTTATTAGTATAACAGTTACTTGAGCCCGACTCCTCAGAGTGTAGCAGGTAAACCTCTTTTTGGTATTTCTGAGGCTTCTGGTGGGTAAGGTCCTTGGGTTACCTTCTCTGATGACTTCTTGCTCAAAATCTCTCCTCCCTGGGATTCCCATTATCAGTCCTCTGTACTGCCTGTATGGAGATGGGAGCTGAGCAGGGTGGGTGGGTGTATGGATTCCTGAGCTTCTGATTTTGCTGCGAAAAGCAAACAACCCGGGTTGTGTGTGGGGGTGCCTGGGTGGCTCAGTCTGTTAAGCATCCAACTGGCTTAGGTCATGATCTCACGGTTCATGGGTTCAAGCCCTGTGTCAAGCTCAGGCTCAGAATCTGGAGCCTGCTTCGGATTCTGTATCTCCCTCCCTGGCGTGTGCTTGCGCTCTCTCTCAAAAATAAATAAATAAACTTAAAAAAAAAAAGCCAGCAACCAGGTAAACCACTCATTGTTTATGCCTTGGTGTGAATGAAGCATGCATTATACGTTTCTAGTTTGGGTTTGGGGAATTAATGGAGAGTTGTCCCTATAGGAAAATCTACAAGGTGAAGCTAGAAAATATGCATTTTATTTATTTATTTAAAAAATATTTTTTTAACATTTATTTATTTTTGAGACAGAGAGAGAGCATGAACAGGGGAGGGTCAGAGAAAGAGGGAGACACAGAATCTGAAACAGGCTCCAGGCTCTGAGCTGTCAGCACAGAGCCCGACGCGGGGCTCGAACCCACGGGCCGCGAGATCATGACCTGAGCCGAAGTTGGACGCTTAACCGACTGAGCCACCCAGGCGCCCCTAGAAAATATGCATTTTAAAGGAGCCAAGGTAACAATATAGAAAACAGGAATTTTATATTTGAACTCTTCCTTTCAGGAAGCATTTTTTGAAATTCTTAACGGAAGACTAAACTTCATGATTGTCTTTTTGAGCACTGCCTCTGAGCCATCCTTGCTGGTGAGCAGGACTCCTGGGGAGCAGGGCCTCATCTACACACTGGGATGGGCAGTGGGTGGCCCCTTCAGGGAACCCTGCAGAGTCTGGGTGGGGAGGGTTCTTTGCAAGTCAGCAGTCTCTGTTCTTCACAGATGGTAAGGACCCTCCCACCATGGGCAGGGGGACTGCTGGGTTGTTTCTAAACCTTCCTTTCTATTCATTCATGCTCTGAGTCATCCACAGCTGTCCTGGCCCCTTCTTTGCCTCTTTGTTTGGACATGCCTGGCTTTTTACCAGTCCCCCCCCCCTTCCCTTGGTCCTCTATGATCCCTGCATCAGCTTCCTGTGATTGAGGTCTCCTATTGACCCTCCCTGAGTCTGCGTGCTATGTTTGCAGGAGGCTCAGCTATGAATAAATAGACCCAGCTGCTGGCCTGGTGCTGTAGACTTTTGGAGGAAGGGGCACAAGGGGTCAGGGGGAATGTGGAGAAATCCCATGTCCCTAACAGGGCAAAGAGTTTGGAGGGGTATGGGGGGACCTGCGGCCTCCATATCATGTGCACTTCAGTCCGGCATCTGCGAGACCCTTGGGCTCTTTCCAGGTCCCGTGGAGATTGGGGCAGGGCCACTAGGGGCTCAATGGGAATGGCCTGGGGGAGTGGGCATTTGGGCATGTGCTGACAGTTTCTCTTATTTATTTGGAGCTGTTAATACTCCTTATTAGTACAAATGATTTCACCGTAATTGGAAGTATATTTAAAAGACAAAGAATCATCTTCCTTATTTGTAATACTCTAGAAAATGCATGGCTAATTAAAACCATAAAGTGATCTAGGGTCTTTGAGGATGGCAAAAATAATAAATAAAAGTCTTGAGTCTTAAGTCAGCATATTGTTTTGGTTAGTGGTTTGAAGTGTAACTGTTGATATTATAAGATCCATTTTCTTCTTTATTATTCAAATTTTTATCACCTGGGGCGCCTGGGTGGCGCAGTCGGTTAAGCATCCGACTTCAGCCAGGTCACGATCTCGCGGTCCGTGAGTTCGAGCCCCGCGTCAGGCTCTGGGCTGATGGCTCAGAGCCTGGAGCCTGTTTCCGATTCTGTGTCTCCCTCTCTCTCTGCCCCTCCCCTGTTCATGCTCTGTCTCTCTCTGTCCCAAAAATAAATAAACGTTGAAAAAAAAATTAAAATTTTTATCACCTGTTATCTTAACTGTGCATAGTCTTCTCTGCTTTCGGGTGGTACTTGAGCATGGCTGATGGCAGTGCTGATTTATTCTGCTGAATTTCTTTCCTACAGAAGACATAAAGGGTAATTATTCATATTCGGCACATTATGAATGTAGAGAATGATAGTTATTTGTGTTTACATTTCATCTGCCAAGCTCCTTCCTCTTTCTCTTCTCCCTTGTTCAGTTGGTAATGAAGTCCTTCATCTTCCTGATGAATGTTCCACCTTTCCTGGGCGTCCCCATCACAGCACCACTGCTGGATCCTGACTCTGGCTGCCCACCCCCTACCCCAGCCCTGACTCAGATGTCTGTGAACACTGCCCTCCCTCATTCCATCCCAGACTTCATGTCTTTCTCCTCTTCAGTCTGACCCCTCTGCTTCTCTCAGGTTGGTTTCCTAGATAAAGGGAAAAGCCAAGTTGGCGATTACAGTTTTAATGGCCGGTGCTCTTTTTCTTCTGGTTCATTCTGCAGCTGAACAGTTTCATCCATGAACAGTGTTCCCCTCCCCCCATGAAGGAGAGCTGTATTCTAGTTTCCATCAAGTCTTGTTCAATTTAGTGATTTTTTTTAAAGATTTAAAAAAGTGTTTTTTTGTTTTTGTTTTTTTCAGTGAGAGAGAGAATGAAGGGAAGGGGCAGAGGGAGAGACATCAAATCCAAAGCAGGCTTCAGGCTCTGAACTGTCAGCCTAGAACTAGAACTGTCAGCCTAGAACTCAAAAACCACAAGACCATGACCTGAGCTGAAGCCAGATACTTAACTGACTGAGCCACCCAGGTGCCCCTAATCTAGTAATGTTTAAAATTGAAGAATAACTGGACAAGATTAGGGGGCAGTGCAGGAAGGGGGGCAGCCTGTGTCCTTGCCAGCCTCTCCTTTAGTGGCCAGGATGGAGAATGTGGACTGCTGGGGGCCTTGAGGGCCACTGGGGTGGGGAAGAGCATCAAGAGAACTGTGCTCTTGGAGGTAAGTGTCCCTGGACCATCTTCTCTGGAAAACTCAGCTTGTATTTGTGTATTTTATATTTTCAAAGTTGTTTTCACATTACTTTTTCCAAAGCTGATTTCGAATAAGGCAAGATACCTGGAAAATAGGATGGAAAAAAGCTAGAATAAATTTGATTCACCTGGTTGAGCAGTCTCCTTTTCATCTTTACTGATGTCATGCAGCGTTTATCATGTGGGAGAGTTTACAAAAGATTGCATGTGAACTATTTCATTACTGATTAAAAAAACACTCTGCAATCTTTGTTCATCCTGATTTGTTCTTGAAACGAACATCATCATTGTTGATTGAGTATCACACGTACAATTACATAGGTTGATGTGAACACTCAGTGCCAGGATAATGGAGGATGGAGTCATTAAACGCATTTAGGATACAGTACAGAGTGGATTTTGTGACCTGGGCTAAATTGCACATAGCAGGCAGTCAGACCTGTCCAGCTTGGTGCCCGTGTACCCATCCTGAAGTTCCAGAAGTAGGAAAAATCCATCTTGGGAAGATGTCTACGAGGGCTGAATGATCAACAGGTGCCAGCCATAGGGAATCTTGAACAACCACTGTATGTCTTTGTTTCAATCCACAAAACCCCACTATCCAGAAGGATGTTGTTCCCTCCCTTTGTGCTGTTTCAGAGAGAGCTTATGTCTGGACAGAAAAGCAATCCACCTGCAGGCCAGTGTTTTTGTTTTTGGTTTTGTTTTTGTTTTAAGCACACCTGATAGCTTTAATTAGAAAGGAGAAGGATCTCATTAAGTTTATTACATTAAAAACCTAAGTAACTAGATGTTGCATAGGACTTATTTATTTTTAAGTAAACTAAAAAAAAGTATTTAAGAACCGGCATGCTTTTTGGATGGGATATGAAGCATTATCTCGGATAGACATACAGGGGGTAGGGAGCAAGGGGCCTCAGCTTGGTAAAGACTGTGAAGGGATGTGCTGTGTAAAACTCCCCCTTACTCTGCATTTGGTGAGTTTTAATCCAGGCAGGGAACCTGCTAGGTTACATGGCAGACGGGGTATGGAAGGAATTAAAGTTGCTATATATGCTGACCTGGAAAAGGGAGATTATCCTGGATCATCTGGATGAACCCATGGTCCTTACAAGTAGAAGAGAAATGCAGAAGGAGGAGGGTTAGAAAGAGGCATAGCTGTGGAAGAATGGCACATGAGTGGCCTCCAGAAGCTGGAAAAAGCAAGCAAATAGATTTACCCCTAGAGCCTCCAGAAAGGAACATAGCTCTACTGACACCTTGATTTTAGTCTAGTAAGACCTGTGCTGTACTTCTACAGAACTTTAAGATGACAGATTTGTGTTGTGTCAAGCTGCTAACTATGTGGTAATTTGTTACGACAGCCATAGAGAACAAATACAGAAGCAGAACAACATGAACTCTAAAGAAAAAGCCAATCCTACCCCATTCCCCACCCCATGGTGCTACTGGGGATCCAGGCTCCTTTTCCTCTCTGCTTGCCATCTTCAGCATGTTGACTCTGCCCCATGTTTCTTGTCTCAGGGTTAAAATGGGAATACTGCCTCTCCAGGTAACATGTTTATCTTCCAAGCAAGTATTGGAAACATAAAGTGGTAGCACCTGTCTCAGGAAAGACAAAGTTTTCCAAGAACCCCCAAGGAGACTTCCACATACATCTCATTAGGCAGAATTGCGTCACATGGCCGCTCCTCAGTGAAAGCAGTCTGGGAAAGCAGTGTTAGTTGGGTACATTGGCACCCCTGCAGATGGGTTCTTTTGTGAAGATGGAAGATATTGACATTGATCCACAATTCTGTCTTTAGTAGTCTTTGTCCAAAGTCTGATATATCCATGCTTCAACCTTACTGGTACCTACAATTTCTCCCTCTTCTAGAGTCAGGGTCTCAGAGTGGTCAGTGGACAACCACAACCACATGAGTTCCCATTTTAAAGACTGTTGGCTCTCCAGCTGTATTTACCTAAAGGGTGTGCCCATTATATCTTGTATTCAAGGCTGGTTATCCAGCCTTTATTGCAAGAAACACCCATCAGAATTTTGATCATCACATTATTTTCAACATAATCATTGCCCCAGTCTGTTTTGATGGGCTAACATATGCATAGTTAATCCTGCTACTTGATTATTCCTAACTCACTCATTCCCAAGGCATAGCCTTTTCCCTGGATTTCTGGTGTTTGCTTTTAAAGGGAGAGACGGAGTGGAAAAAAGGAAATTATTGGCAAAGAATCCATTGTTTTAGGCAAGGTGACTCTCCTAAGGCGAATGCAAGGGGGGTCTATCAATCAATTTTCTAGTGCTGACCAGAAAATTCCATGTTGACTGTTAAAACTTACCTTCCAGAGTGGCGGAAGGAGGGATTGAAACTGCAGTCAGGTTAGGTGTTAAATCTGGGTTTGTTGATGTGGAGCCCTTAACATAAGAGACTCTATTTTGGGCTTGTGTGTGTGTGTGTGTGTGTGTGTGTGTTTAAACAAGTCTCTCCTTTTGATTGGACTTTCAATTTAACTGAAAGATGTGATCAGAATTCAAGGCTTCAGTGCCACTTCCAGCTACCACTCTGTGGTCCTCACAGCCATTGTTGGTCCTCATGGTGGCGTTCATAGGTCATGATGTTTTTGCTTAATCTTTGTGATATTCATGGGTTATAACCTTCTGTTCACAGTTTTTATGTTGGCCATTTTCTTTGTTCCTTTTCTGATGTTCGAGTCTTAGGGAGATCATTTGTTTGGTGGTTAGCAGCTAAGAACACACATTCAAAGCTGTTGAGAGAATACAGTGCATCAGGGAGATTATTATGATTTTATAAGCAAGACAATTCCCCATGTTTGGAGTACATTTCAGAGCTATGGTTCCCAAGACCCAAACCAACCATAAAAGAAGTCAGAGAAAGACCCTGCTGAAGGAGTCACCTTTCTAAGCCAAGTGGCCTGCTCAGTGATTTTATATAATTGAGTTTCAACTTCCCCAGGTGCAGCAGCTGGTGTTGGTCACAGCACAGGCAACTCTGCTCAGCTAGAAGATAATCAGGGGTGTCCTATTATCAAGGACAACTTGGCCAGAGGATATAAAGATCTATGTTAGGCAGCTGTTGTCTAAGCAACAGATTCCACAGTATCTACAAGAGTTAAGGAGAGGTTTCTGATCACATTCTTATGTATACTTACTCCTAACTAGGAGAGAATAATCCTTGTCAAAGGAAGTGAATCTTGAGTTGTGAATGCCTCTTGGTAATTCCTTTCTAGCTCACTGACATAAATCCAGGGAGTCAACCAATGAGGTCCGACAGTTAGGGGCACAGCTAGGTAATCTAGGAATCATTTCCTGGTTATACACCAGCCATCTAGGTTTTCATGGGCCCAAGGAGAATAGTAAGAACTGTAGACAAAGATCAATTCTGTCAGGGCACAGGCCACTTTCATTAAGGTGGCACTGTTAACAGATAGGACTTTTTGATGACAAGTCCAGCTATCTGAAAGACAAAGCTTAACCCTAACTTTGCCCCTCACCTCCTGCCTACTGCCCCAGCAGTGGCCTGGGAGATAGGGATGTTGGCATTATTTTCACAGACCAGTGCCAGAGTAAAGGAAAGAAAGGGAAGAAGAGAGGGTCTCATGACAGGTCTTGATCTGGCATCTTGGGAGGAAGCAGTCCACCTCAATGTTGACTACTTCTCTTCCTTGACAATTTGATTTGGACTGCTTCCATCATCTGTATGGGATTAGATGTCAGGTGAAGCCTTCTTTAGTTATGAGATGCATATTCAACGTTCAAGTCCCTGACAGTTGGCTCCCATCTGGGTAGTAAGAAGGACCTGGTATAGTCCCTTCCAAGGAGATTCAAGGGAAGTCTGTTTTTACTGATACCAAATTTGAAGGGTAGGAGGAAACTGGAAATATTAGTTTGGAGGGTCATAGCCAGATTTTTGAGCAAACTAGAAGAATTCAGGATTCAGTCCAATTTATAGGTATATAAAAGAGATATAAAGACAATCAATAGGATTAGAATCTAATATACACAAAGCTCTAAATATAACTTTTTCTCTCTACAGTTATCCCAACTTTATATAGTACAATGCATTAAACTTTGCCTGATTATTTATATAAGTCTAGCAAGAAAAGTGATTGACCATATAAGCTCTTTTAAAGAATGCTTTGCTTTGTAAGCAAGTTACCAAGCCAATTTTTACATCTCTCTCAAACATGACAATCCAGTCAAAGCCTTTGTATTATGGCCTGTATTTCTAATTGTGTCCTGTTACCAGCAGAACAGATTCTCACTGAACTTATGTAAATAACTATTTTTCCATGAAAAGAATACTCAAGAGTTTCTGAATTTTGGAGGGATCAAGTAGGAAGAAAAAGTACACATTTCATCTTTGTTCACAAAGGTATATCGTACCAAATTTTTAATAGCTTAAGAGAAAAGAGAAAAAGATTTCTTAAAATTGAAAAAAAGCAAAACATTAGTGATGTTTTATTATTTTTTTAATTTTTTAATTAAAAAAATTTTTTTAATGTTTATTTTTTTGAGAGTGAGAGACACAGAGTGCAAGCAGAGGAGAGGCAGAATCTGAAACAGGCTCCAGGCTCTGAGCTGTCAGCACAGATCCTGACGTGGGGCTCAAACTCACAAACCGTGAGGTCATGACCTGAGCTGAAGTCAGATGCTTAACTGACTGAGCCACCCAGGCACCCCTAGTGATGTTTTAAATAAGAGTCATAAATATAATCATCCTTGCCAAAGTTCATGTATTACTGTTACTGATTCTTATTATGCTTGAGTCCAATTTTCCTTCTAGTTCCAGAAATTCTTACCCAGTTGAGTTGTATGATCTGAAAGTTATCAGAAACCTACATCCTAGAGTACTTGTCAGATTCTCTTCCATGAATTTCTCTGAAGATGAAACACATTGGCAGGAAGCTTTGTAATAGCATCTGAGTAAAGCAATAACTGTCTGTAAATGACAAGAGACGTGAAATGGCATTGTTAAAGGCCTGATTAGAGTTCATTACAGTGCAATTGACAATGAAATTTGGTTATTTCTGTGACATAACAAATTTTAAGATAATAACTGGAATTTTGACTGATAACATTAAACCAGGACATATTGGATTTCCAGGAATTTCACATAATTTTCTGGAACACTTATATAGCCACACAACATAAAGAAGGCTTAATATTACTTTTTACTTGATAATGCTTCCTATGTAATTTAACATAGCAAATAAGCCTATTAGTTTAGCATCTCCCTTTTTATAAGGAGAGACAACAAATCCTTTGAGATGTCCCAGGGTCCCTCTGAAACACCTCAAAGTCAATTCAAGGTCAAAAGACTGCATTTAGAATTTGATTTGGGGGAAGTTTGTCAAAAATATCAAAAGGTTTGGGGAGGAGCCAAGATGGCAGAACAGCATGAAAGTTTTTTGTGTGTCTCATGTCCATTAAATACAGCCAGACCAACACTAAACCAATCCTGCACACCTAGAAAACTGATCTGAGGATTAACACAACAATCTGCACAACCTGAACCACAGAATTCAGCAGGAATTCACCCCAAGAGAAAGAGCAGGAAGAAACGACAGCGAGGGACTTAACCAACACAGATACAAGCAAGATGTCTGAACCAGAATTTGGAATCACGATAATAAGAATACTAGCTAGAGTCGAAAATAGATTAGAATCCCTTTCTGCAGAGATAAAAGAAGTAAAAGCTAGTCAGGATGAAATAAAAAAAATGCTATAACTGAGCTGCAATCTTGAATGGATGCCGTGACGGCAAGGATGGATGAGGCAGAACAGAGAATCAGCAATATAGAGTACAAATTATGGAGAATAATGAAGCAGAAAAAAAGAGGGAGATTAAGGCAAAAGAGCATGATATAAGAATTAGAGAAATCAGTGACTCTTCAAAAAGGAACAACACCAGAATCATAGGGGTCCCAGAAGAGGAAGAGAGAGAAATATGGGTAGAAGTGTTATGTGAGCAAATCATAGCAGAGAACTTTCCTAACCTGGGGAAAGACACAGACATCAAAATCCAGGGAGCACAGAGGACCCCCATTAGATTTAACGAAAACCAACCACCGATAAGGCGTATCATAGTCAAATTCACGAATTACTTAAGCAAGGGGAGAATCATGAAAGCAGCAAGGGAAAAAAAGTCCTTAACCTACAAGGGAAGACAGATCAGGTTTGCAGCAGACCTGTCCACAGAAACTTGGCAGGCCAGAAAAGAGTGGCAGGATATATTCAATGTGCTGAATCAGAAAAATATGCAGCCAAGACTTCTTTATCCAGCAAGGCTGTCATTCAAAATAGAAGGAGAGGTAAAAAGCTTCCCAGACAAATAAAAATTAAAGGAGTTCGTGACCAGTAAACCAGCCCTACAAGAAATTTTAAGGGGGACTCTTTGAGGGGAGAAAAGATGAAAATACATACATACATACCAAAAGCAACAAAGGCTAGAAAGGACCAGAGAACACCACCAGAAACCAACTCTACAAGCAACATAATGGCAATAAATTCATATCTTTCAGTACTCACTCCAAGTGTCAGTGGACTAAATGCTCCAATCAAAAGACATAGGGTAACAGAATGGATAAGAAAACAAGATCCATCCATATGCTATTTACAAGAGACCCATTTTAGATCTAAAGACACCTGCAGGTTGCAAGGAAGGGGATGGAGACCCATCTATCATGCTAATGGTCGCCAAAAGAAAGCTGGAGTAGCCATAGTTATATCAGACAAACTAGGTTTTAAAATAAAGACTGTAACAAGAGATGAAGAAGGGCATTATATCATAATTAAGGGGTCTATCCACCAAGAAGACCTAACAATTGTAAACATATATGCTCCAAATGTGGAGGAACCCAAATATTTAAATCACTTAATCACAATCATAAAGAAACTCATCGATAATAATACCCCACTTACAACCATGGAAAGATCATCTAATTAGAAAATCAACAAGAAACAATGGCTTGGAATGACACACTGGACCAGATGGACTTAACAGATATATTCAGAACATTTCATCCTAAAGCAGCAGAATATACATTCTTCTCCACTGCACATGGAATGTTCTCCAGAACAGACCACATACTGGGACACAAATCAGCCTCAATAAGTACAAAAAGATCGAGATCATACCGTGCATATTTTCAGACCGCAATGCTATGAAACTTGAAATCAACCACAAGAAAAAAATTGGAAAGGTAACAAATACTTGGAGACTAAAGAACATCCTACTAAGAATGAGTGGGCTAACCTAGAAGTTAAAGAGGAAATTAAAAAGTACGTGGAAGCCAATGAAAATTATAACACCACAAACCAAAACCTCTGTGACACAGCAAAGGTCATCATAAGAGGAAAGCATATAGCAATCCAGGCCTTCCTAAAGAAGGAAGAGAGATCTCAGATACACAACCTAACCTTACTCCTTACAGCTCTGAAAAAGAACAGCAAATAAAACCCAAAAGCAGCAGAAGACTGGAAATAATCAAGACTAGAGCAGAAATGAATGGTATCGAAACCAAAAAAGCAGTAGAACAGATCAATGAAACCAGAAGCTGATTCTTTGAAAGAATTAACAAAATTGATAAACCACTAGCCAGCTTGATCAAAAAGAAAAAGGAAAGGGCCCAAATAAATAAAATCAAGAATGAAAGAGGAGAGATCACAACCAACACAGCAGAAATGAAAACAATAATAAGAGAATATTATGAGCAATTATACACCAATAAAATGGACAATCTGGAAGAAATAGATAAATTCCTAGAAACATATACACTACCAAAACTGAAACAGGAAGAAATAGAAAATTTGAACAGACCCATAACCAGTAAAGAAATTGAATTAGTAATAAAAAATCTCCCAAAAAAACAAGAGTCCAGGGATAGATGGCTTTCCAGGGGAATTCTACCAAACATTTAAGGAAGAGTTAGCACCTATTCTCTTGAAGCTGTTCCAAAAAAATAGAAATGGAAGGAAAACTTCCCAACTCTTTCTATGAGGCCAGAATTACCTTGATTCCAAAACCAGACAGAGACCCCACTAAGAAGGAGAACTATAGAACTATTTCCCTGATGAACATGGATGCGGAAATCCTCAACAAGGTATTAGCCAACTGGATCCAAAATACATTAAAAAAATTATTCACCATGACCAAGTGGGATTTATACCTGGGATGAAGGGCTGGTTCAATATCCACCAAACAGTTAATGTGATTCATCATATCTATAAAAGAAAGGACAAGAACCATATGATCCTCTCAATAGATGGAGAGAAAGTCTTTGACAAAATACAGCATCCTTTCTTGATAAAAATCCTCAAGAAAGTAGGGATAGAAAGATCATACCTCAAGATCATAAAAGCCATATAGGAAAGACCCAACACTAATATCATCCTCAATGGAGAAAAACTGAGTGCTTTCCCTCTAAGGTCAGGAACAAGACAGGGATGTCCACTCTCACCACTGTTACTCAACATAGTATTGGAAGTCTTAGTCTCAGCAATCAGACAACACAAAGAAATAAAAGGCATCCAAATTGGCCAGAAGGAGGTCAAACTTTCACTCTTTGTAGATGACATGATACTCTATATGGAAAACCCAAGATTCCACCAAAAAACTGCAAGAACTGATTCATGAATTCAGCAAAGTTGCGTGATATAAAATCAATGCACAGAAATCTGTTGCATTCCTATACACCAACAATGAAGCAACAGAGGAATCAAGGAATCGATCCCATTTACAACTGCACCAAAACCCATATAATATCTAGGAATAAATCTAACTAAAGAGGTGAAAAATCTATACACTGAAAACTATAGAAAGCTTATGAAAGAAATTGAAGAAGATGCAAAAAATGGAAGAAGATTCCATGCTTCTGGATAGGAAGAACAAATATTGTTAAAATGTTGATACTTCCCAAAGCAATCTACATATTCAATGCAATCCCTATCAAAATAACACCAGCATTCTTCACAGAGCTTGAACAAACTATCCTAAAATTTGTATGGAACCAGAAAAGACCCCGAATAGCCAAAGCAATCTTGAAAAAGAAAATCAAAGCAGCAGGCATCACAATCCCAGACTTCAAGCTATACTACAAAGCTGTAATCATCAAGACAGTATGGTACTGGCACAAGAACAGACACTCAGATTAATGGAATGGAATAGAGAACCCAGAAAATGGACCCACAAACGTATGGCCAGCTAATCTTTGACAAAGCAGGAAAGAATATCCAATGGAATAAAGACAGTCTCTTCAGCAAGTGATGCTGGGAAAACTGGACTGCAACATGCATAAGAATGAACCTGGACCGCTTCTTACATGATACACAAAAATAAACTCAAAATGGATGAAAGACCTAAATGTAAGACAGGAAGCCATCAAAATCCTTGAGGAGAAAGCAGGCAAAAACCTCTTTGATCTTGGCTGCAGCAACTTCTTATTCAACACGTCTCTGGAGGCAAGGGAAACAAAAGCAAAACTGAACTACTGGGTCCTCATGAAAATGAAAAGCTTCTGCACAGCGAAGGAAACAATCAGCAAAACTAAAAGGCAGCTGACAGGATGGGAGAGAAGATATTTGCAAATGACATATCAGATAAAGGGTTAGTATCCAAAATCTATAAAGAACTTATCAAACTCAACACCCAAAAAACAAATTATCCAGTGAAGAAATAGGCAAAAGACATGAACAGACACTTCTCCAAAGAAGACATCCAGATGGCCAACTGACACATGAAAAAATGCTTAACATCACTCATCATCAGGGAAATACAAATCAAAACCACAATGAGATACCACCTTACATCTGTCAGAATGGCTAACATTAACAACTCAGGCAACAACAGATGTTGGAAAGGATGCAGAGAAAGAGGATCTCTTTTGCATTGTTGGTGGGAATGCAAACAAGTGCAGCCACTCTGGAAAACAGGATTGAGGTTCCTCAAAAAATTAAAACTAGAACTACCCTACGACCTGGCAATTGCACTACTAGGTATTTATCCAAGGGATACAGGTGTGCTGTTTTGGAGGGACATATGCACCCCCATGTTTATAGCAGGACTATCAACAATAGCCAAAGTATGGAAAGAGCCCAAATGTCCATCGATGGATGAATGGATAAAGAAGTGGTATGTATATACAATAGAGTATTACTTGGCAATCAAAAAGAATGAAATCTTGCCATTTGCAGCTACATGGATGGAACTAGAGGGTATTATGCTAAGCGAAATTAGAGAAAGACAAATATCATATGGCTTCACTCATATGAGGACTTTAAGAGACAATGATAAAATGATAAAAGGTAAAATGAGAATCTTTGTTTTTCTAAGCGGATTACGTTAAAGTTAAAAACCTTTTGTTTACAATTTGGGTTTTTTTCAATTTTTTTAATGTTTGTTATTTATTTGTGAGAGAGAGAGCGCGTGCAGTGGAGGAGGTCAGAGAGAGGGAAACACAGAATCCAAAGGGAGCTCCAGGCTCTGAGCTGTCAGCACAGAGCCCGATGTGGGCCTCAAACCCACGAACCGTGAGATCATGACCTGAGCAGAAGTCTGACGCTTGAACAATTGAGCGGCCCAGGCACCCCTGTTTACAATTTCTTATTAATAGCAGACCAATAATCTGAAAAACCTTTGTCCTTTTAACAGAGAGAAAAACTAAAGTCTAATTTTATACCAGTGTACTTTTTATATTAAAACTCATTTAAAAAAATTCATTTTAATCTTAGCCAGATTCGTTTTCCACAGACCTTCTATAACTTTCTTTTTTACATTCAGATTTTGGCCTATATTTTTCCTCTTTAAATAACCAGCCTTACTTTAGGACAAAGTTACTTTCTTTTCCCTTAACAAAAATATACTTCCATTCTCCATACCTTCTTTTACCCAAACACACAGTCTCCTTTTTTTTTTTTTTTTTTTTTTTTTTTTTTTGGGGATATGGAGATGTTTCCCTTATTCTAGTTGCTTTAACCATATATATTAGAAATCTTAACCCTTAGGAATCTTAACTAAGAAGTTGACTTAGTTGTGAACTGTCAGTTGGCAAACTTAACATTTTTCTTAAGTGATTTCTTGGAACTTCTCAGTGTGGCATAAAACATGTTTACTGAGAGATCCAAACATCTTTAGTTCCACTGTAATATGAAAACAAAAGTAGGTAAACTTAGACTTAGTTAGCAATGAATGTTTCAGTATTTTATCTTAATTTGGAAATGATGTGGATATTCAGTGATTTTTAAAATTTATTTAACATACTTTGACAAAACTCTAAAGTTTCAGGTTACCAAAAAGATTTTGGAAACTTATTTTTTAGTACACATACCATAAAACATCATTTTTGCAAAAAAGTTCACCTAAAAGCTTATCTCATATCTGTTCTAAGTCATTTGCTCCCAACAATTATGTTTAGATTACCACAAAGACTTCATGAGACATTAGGCAAGATTAGCCATCATTTGTCTTGTTAATGAATTTTGTAAGTGATAAAATGTGAAATGATTTGATTGGCAAACTTAGGGAGAATAAAAAGTATATTTAATATTGATAACTCTAAAGATACATCTGTTTTAATTAAAACAACAATCTTACATTAGCTTTAATACTATCTTTCCAAATCATGTGAACCTGAAAAGCATTTGGGTTCATTTCTATTATATTTCTGAGATTTGGGGATACGTAATTTATAAATGTTCATTTTAAGCCAATTAAATAGAGCTCTTTACAAATTAATTTTAGCAATACCATCTGGCAGTAGGAAATGTCACACATCTTCAACAGACATGCATAAACGTATAAACAGAGACCTTATAGCTATTGTTTTAAATTTTCTAGCCATGAGACAGGTTTGATAACACAAAATTCACTAGTACATAAAAGAACAGTGGGATGCAGATTGTTTTTCTGGCAAATGGAATAAGTTAAAGTTACCTGCTCAGATGGCTAATGTGTTTTCGACTAATACTTGTGGAGAAGACATTTAAGATTTGTCATTAATCTCCCTTTCAAATGACCATTCCCCCTTTTGTCCTACTCCTGGTAAGAATTACCTCTCTGAGGCTGGCATTTTTAGGATTTTCATCTTGAAAGGCACAGGGAAAAGAATGCAAGTTTCTCCAAGAACTTTGGTTTCCTAAGACTGATAACTTACAAACCTTTTGAGATAAATAGGGGAGATTTTAGAATTGTTAAAAATAATAGGTGAACTCTGAATTGGTAAGATAAGGACAGTGGCTTTTAATTTTTCAAAGAATTGGGTCATAGCCTGGATGTTAAAGAACTGACATATGTACCCACCTATGTTGGAATTACATTTTTTTGTTTGTTTTCCCTTGGCTGTTTAAGGGAATTGGGTAGCAGTGTATCAGAAAATACCTCAGAGTCTTGTCAGTTCTGGAGGAGTGCATAGGCCACCCTTCTTTGAAGGTGGATATGGGGGTATCTGTAACGTCATTAACTTGGTGGACTTTGTTGCCGGTCATGTATAGGCAGTTCAGAAAGAGAATAACTAGAATGAGTATTTGAATAAAGGAAGATTAGGGAAACAGTAAGAATTACATCATTCCTACAGTTTTTGTCTTAGGGACCTCTTGTGTCTTTTTGATTTTTTTATCAGATTTTTGTAACAAAACTTTCAGTGAAACTCTTTTTGGAATTTAGAAGCCTTTGTTTTTCAGCGCACTTCTGAAATAGTCTTATCTAATTGGAACATTCCTCATAATGGCTACTGTAATTCCAAGTTGTAATTCCCCTGAGGGCTGGCCACAGTTTGGTAGGATCCTAGCCACAAATGGAGTTTAACCCACATCCAGTGGCTATATCTAGCGGCACATGGGATGCAACTCACATTTCTGTCTGACCTTATTTTGTGGCCCCCAAACTGATAGTTACCAAGCCAGATTCTTCAGGACACAAAAGAAGCTTAGTAAGATTTTGCCATCTTTACTAGCTATCTGCAGCTTCCAGGACTACAATTTTTAGACATAAAACAAGCAGGTGTGCTGGAAGGTGAGGGGCTCAACTCTTTGGATTTAAAGGATTCCATTTCTTTTTCAAGTTATCTTTTTAATCTTTTTAAAGTTTATTTATTTATTTTGAGAGAGAGAGAGAGAGAGAGAGAGAGAGAGAGAGAGAGAGAGGGAGGAAGGGAGAACGAGCTGGGGGAAGGGGCAAAGGGAGAGAGTGATGCACAGAGCCAGATGCGGGGCTCAAGCCCACGAACTTGATCATGACCTGAGCTGAAATCAAGAGTCAGACTTTTAACCGACTGAGCCACCCATGCACCCCTAAAGGATCCCATTTCTTTTAGCTACTAGGCCGTCAGGTTTTCAGAACTGCACTAACATCTAAGAGGGATGTGCCATGGGGTTTGGGAATTGTGGGAGGTTTTACAGTGTACCTTGTTGGCAGAGAAGTTTTCTTGAGGTTGGTGTCAATCTAACCCATTCTGTGACCAACTTATTTTATCAACCGGAGTCTTCAGGTGGTGAGCTCAAATAACATTTAAATGCTTGACCCATGCCCACTAATGTTTATAGCTTTTTTTTTTTTAACTTTTGAGATTCCCATTAGCACTGGCCTTTATCTAAAATAAAGTTTTATTCACTCAAGGCTTTGCACTGGACCCAGTACAGCTTAAATTGGAATAGCCTGATCCCAGACCCAGTCCGATTCTGGACCCAGTCTCATTTTCAAGTCAGACCCAGCCTGACTCTAGCCAGTGCCTACCAAAGTTCCCTATGGGGAATCTGGGGATTCAGGAAAGGATTGGGATTTTCCACTCAAAATAGGGAACTCTGCAAAGCCAATTAGATCTGGAGCTCAATGCAAAGACAGCTGAGCTCAGAATTGAAAGGAACTTACCTACAGCCCATGGAAATGGCAAGAAAATGAAATGAGAGGGTTCATGGGGTGCCACAGCTGTACTTCTCATCTCCAAATGCCACCGGAAGTTCACTTTGAATTCTATCCCTGCCACCAAATCTGTTAAACAACAGAATTCAAGTGAGTAAATTTGAAGATTGAATTGGCTTTCTTAAACAATCCATCTAGCAAACAGAAAGAGCTCCATTGAGTTGCAGAAAAGGAAAGATTTTTAAAGGTAGACAGGAAGTGGAAAAAAGGAAATTATTAGCACAGAAGCCATTGTTTTAGCACAGGTTGCCCTCCCAAGGGGAATGGAAGGGGCCTCTCAGTAAATTTTTTAATGCTGACCAGGAAATTCTATGTTGACTGGTTAAAGGTTACATACCTGGGGGTGATGAGGTGTTGAAACTGTGATTAGGTTAGGTAGTAAGTCTTGGTTTGTTGACATGGAGCCTTAACAGAAGTGACTGCATTTGGGGCCTGTAGTTTTCTTCTTAACACCACCCACCTAGCTTCTCCTTCCTGTCCTCCAAGTCTTTGCTCATCTGCTAGCTTCTTGTGGAGGCTTACCCTGACCACCTGTTAATATTGCCCTCCCCATGCCACAGGTGTTCTGACCCCTCTTACCTTTTTCCCTTTTACCCTTGTTTCCTGTAGCACCTGTTACCTTCTAACATACCTTAGAGTTTATTACATTTTTCACTGCCTCTGCTTGCTCAGACGTAAGCTCTGTATAGGAAGGGATTTTTGTAATTTTCATTCATGTGTTCCAAGTACTTGGAATGCTGCTGGTTGCCTCTCAATAAATATGAATGAATGAATGATCTCACACCAGTGAGATCTTTCCATAGACATGCAAGAAGGCTTTACTCTGGGCAAAACGTGGAGCACCGTATGCCTGGAGGAGCTGAGGATGCTTCCCAGGGCAATGGTGGGCTGGGTCTCTAAGGATGAATGTACATCATTTCTGAGCAGAAGTCCTGATAGCCAGCTCCTGGCTCACCCTGTCTTGCCCTTTGCCTCATGATCCACCATGTTGCAGGAGTGGCTACTCCATCAGCCTGTTCTGGCGGGTGGATAGCGTGACCTGAGCCACAGCAGACCCCCATGGACTAATTAGATGGATGGGAAATAAAATGTTATTGTTATAAAGTGCTAAGATTTTGGGGTCATTTGTGACTGAGTCACAGAAGCAACTGTGAGACAGTAGAGGTTCTAAAACAAGGAACATGGATGTTAGGGTGGATCTGAGAGGATGGGGCTGGTGCAGGCTTTGTTGCATTTGAGAGGCTGTTGGGTGTCCAGATGCAGATGTTGGGTGAGCACATGGTGTCATTGTCAAGCTCAGCAATGAGGCCTGGTCTGGAGGAGACTTGGAGCCATTGATGTGGAACCGGGCAGAGAGTCATCAGAGTGCATGAGCTCACCTGCTCACATGACAAGGAAAGAATCCCAAAGAATCCATCATATGAAAATGCCAGAAGAGAAACCAAGGAGGAATCATTGGAGGTGTTGGTGGAGAGTCAGGAAGCAACTAAGATAATTTGAGGGAATTCTGTGAAATGATATATGTGAATACCTGCATGGTACCTAGTAGTAATAGTAAATCTTCAATAAATAGAACTATACAAACATAGGATTCATGCATATGTGTAAATAAATGCATATCCATCATTATTTTTTTAATGCTTATTTATTTTTGAGAGAGCACAAGATGGGAGGAGTGGAGAGAGAGGGGGACAGAGGATCCAAAACATCTCTATACTGACAGTAGCCAGCCTGATGCGGGGCTCGAACTCATGAACCGTGAGATCATGACCTGAGCTGAAGTGAGACGCTCAACCGACTGAGCCACCTAAGCACCCCATATCCAGCATTATTTACAATGTATAGTTGCACCCATCTGCACATACAACTGTCCCTTGGTGGATAAGGTAAGATCCAGGACAGCAGTGGGCTCATAGCTGTAGAACATGTTGGCAGCATCAAATCCTACAGATTTCTGAGACTGTGTTACCTGACAAAGGACTGGTTGAGATGGGGGTTTGACTGCTTGCCATTCGAAAGCCAATACTCAAGAGACAAACATTGGTGGGAAAGGAAAGGTTGCTTTATTTAGGAAACTGGCAGCCTGGGAAGATGGAATATTAATACCCCAAAGACCATACTCCCCCTTCCAGGCTATGCAGGAGGTTTTCAAAGGAAAAGATGCAGGAAATGTTGAGGGGACTATGTGCCAGAGAAGCTGGTGTTCAGCAGTTAATCATTCATCCTTGCAAGGCTTACAGATTCCTCCGCTAGGCCAATTATCAAGGCTCCCAGGTGTCTCTCAGTAAAGGATACCCCTGCAGCACCACAAGCTGAATCTTGGTAAGGCAGTCCATACTCCTCCCCCTGCAAGAATCAGGGCTCCCATGTGACTCTTAATGAAGACACCATGGTCAGTGGCAGCTCTTCTCAAGTGCAATAAGGACTTATCTTCCAGAAAGTATGGTCCTTTATTCCTCAAGACCAGCAATCTGCAGGATCTCAAAGAAAGTAGGTTAATTCTGCTATAAACTATGGAGTTTAGATCAGCAAGCAAGGAGTGCATAAGCTTGAAACAAGTTAGCCCTTAAAGGAGTGGGTTGGGGGCACCTGGGTGGCTCAGTCAGTTGAGCATCTGGCTTCGGCTCAGGTCATAATCTCATGGTTCTTGTGTTCAGGCCCCGCATCCAGTTACTGCTGTCAGCATGGAGCCCACTTCAGATCCTCAGTCCCCCTCAATTTCCCTGCCCCCACACTGCTTGCACTCTCTCTCTCTCTCCCAAAAATAAATAAACATTAAAAAAAAGGAGTGGGTTGGAGTGCACTGACAAATGGGCTATTGGACTGGGCAACTGGGGGGATGGTTATGAGTCACTTTAATATATAAGATACCACCATCCATCCATGGAACTCTTTCCATCTTCCCAAACTGAAACTGTGTATACATTAAACACTAATTCTTCAGTCCCCCACCCTGCAGCACCTAGCAACTACCATTCTGTCTGTGGCTATGAATTTGACTGCTCTGGGGAATCTCATATAGGTGGAATCCTACAGTATTTGTCTTTTTTATGACCAACTTATTTACTTAGAAAATGACCTCAAGGTTCATCCATGTTGTAGCAGGTGTCAGGATTTCCTTACATTTTAAGGCTGATTCCTCTGTATGTATAGACCACATTTTGTTTTCCATTCATTTGTCCAATGGACACTTGGATCACTTCCACCTTTTGGCTGTTGTGAATAATGCTGCTATGAAGACTGGTGTAATTTAGTTCAAGTCTGTGCTTTCAGTTCTTTTGGGTACATACCTAGGAATGGAATTTCCAGGTCCTAGGGTAATTTTATAGTTATTTTTTTGAGTACCAAAGGGAAGCTTTGTTTTTAGGAAGAGGAGACAAACTGTTTGCTGATGGTGGAAGGACTAGGTGGAGAGACTGAAGGAACAACCTGCAGAGCTGAGCCTGAATGGAGGGGGCATGGGAAGAGAGAAGGGAGAACAGTGATAGTGGTTCTGAGGCAGAGGTAGGTGGAGGGGAGGTGGCAGGGGAGAACTGCTTATCATCCAGGGCTGGCATAACCCCCTAGTGAGAGGCCTGGCAGCAGGTCTGGCTGAACTTTATGGTTGGGAAATGGGGACTCACAAAATGGCAGCTGAGCTAAAGTTGAAAACTAGATACTTAGGGCAACATCAGTGTCACTGTTTTTCTCCAGCAAGACGTGGAAACTTGAGAGTGAACTTTTTCTACATGTTAATGTTGGAAATGAGGGGAGGTTGTTTAATTTTACAAATGTGGTGTTAACTCAAGGTTACTGCTGAAAATTTTTATAATTAATGCATACGGTTCCATTATAGGCAGAATAAAAAATGTTTTCTCTACATATAGTGTTTTATGCAAAATGACATGTGTATTAGCTGGTGCTAGGCATTAAAAAAAGAAAGGGAAATTAGATCACTGCTGTAATAATTATTTGACTCCTTTGCAGGGGGATTTGTTCAGAAATCACTTTTAAAGAACTATAGTGTTTTATGAGTCCATTAACAGGAAGTTCAAAAACAGGTAAAATTCATCAATGGTGATGGAAATTCTAATAGGTTGCCTATAGAGGTGGGGATTCACTGGAAGAGGTACAGGAGAACTTTTTGGGATGGTGGAAATGTCCCATATCTTGACTGGGATGTTAAATAAGGTGTATGCATTTGTTAAAACTCATAGAACTGCACATTACAGCCTATGAATTTCACTGTGTGTACATTTTACCACAAATAAAATAAATGTGGCATAAAATAATCTTTTAGAGTTATGGTACATTCTAGGGATTGACACACATCCACAGAAATGAGAATAATGATGTTTAAAAACTGTATAGTCACAAAACCTAAACTGTCTGCAAGGTAAAAATTGTCTGGAAATCTCCTGACTTTGAGGTTAGTAACCTATGGCATCAAACAGGGCCTTGGAAACTAATTTCTGAGGTGAAATGGGAAAGGGTGTTTTATGTATATATGTAAAAAATCAACGTACTTATGTGGTTATCCCATGTGCAATAATAAAAAGCACACATATATGGCATTAGATGGTATTATGGACTGAATTGTGTGAAAAATGTGGCACTAAATAGACTGTTAAAAGTATATTTGTTTAAAGTATGAGAACTGAAATAAGAGACAGTTGCCTTGTTTGACTTCAGCTGGAAACCTCACCTGGGAACGTGTGTCTCAAATCATTTGCCATCCTGCACATGGGTATGTCTGTGAATGACTGCAAAAGCACCAGGAGCATTCATTCTGGGGTATGCATACGTTTTCATGAGTGGATGAATTTGCAGATGTAGAAGCTGTGAATAACGAGGATGGTCTGTATGTATACAAACCCAGGGAGACACACATGTCTGTATTTCTGTGTTTCTCTCTCCTTCACTCAAGCTAACCCTGAGTTTGTATTGGTATCTCCAGCTCTAACCCAGCACCACTGGGTTCAGTCAAGGGTTCAATCCCCCCGCCCCCACCACCTTGCTTATTGTAACTTCTTTCTCTGGCTTCATTAAATCCTTTTTAATCTAGTAAAATTCCCATTTTATTTATTTATTTATTTATTTATTTATTTATTTATTTATTTATTTATTCTATTTTGAGAGAGAGAGAGACAGAGAGTGGGGGAGAGAGAGAGAGAGAAAGAGGAAGAGAAAGAACCTCAAGCCCGCTCCGCACTCTCAGCACAGAGCCCAAAGTGGTGCTCAATCTAAGGAACCCAGAGATCATGACCTGAGGCAAACCAAGAGTCAGATGCTTAACCGACTGAGCCACTCAGGCACCCCTCACCCATTTTATTTATTTATTTTTATTTTGATGGTAATGACTCATTGAAGAGGTCATTTGTCCTGTAGAATTGTCCCACATTCTGGGTGTGTCCTATGGCTTCCTCACGGTGCTGTCTGACCTGTTTCTCTATCTCCTGGCATGCATTTCAATCCTCTGATTCCACTTTCCCTTACCAGGGAAATTGCCTCTCTGATCCTGGTAAAAGTGGCCATTGGTGGAGACCTTGTGCCAGGGAATATGTGAGGCACTGCTCCTTAATTATATTTGTAATCTCTCCACTGCCGTTGGCAGGGACTGTGGGTTACCATCTTCTTTTAAAGATGAAAACACCAAACTCAGCTTGTGATGTGCAAATCTATGCAGCTGCCCAGGGCTAGAGCCAGGATTTGGATCCAGGTCTGTTGTGTTCAGTCAAGGCTGTGCTGGTCCCAGGACTGGGGAACTTGGCTCTCCAGGACGGGGCTCAGGCAACTGTATTTTTAGTTTGCTGGCTAGGTGATTCTTTGGCTTTTAAAATTTGTATTGAATTCTTTGGACTCTTACTCCTTGTTCCTACTTAAGTAACAACACATTTTCCTACATGTTGAGGCCAGATCTAAGAGGAAGCCTAATGTTGTGGTCACTGGCTTTTAGGATTGATGTTCAGGCCTGGATGGGAGTGTGAGTTCTGCCATTCAGGAAGACACTGCTTTTTTTTTTTCCTACTATAAAGAAACAGCATTTTCTGGGGAACTGTCTTACTTGAAAACATTCTAGGAATTCAATTCTTTGCTGCAAATACCAATGCGATTTGCATTTACTTTGGAAATTCAAGCACATTTTATCCAACCTACAAGCACTAATGAAGAGCTGATGAACCACAGAGACGCTGGTTCAAATAAATGATTACAATTGGCAAGAGAAGTATAAACATGACCCTGATGAATTATAATCAAGAGTGAGTAGAAGGAGTGAGTTTATTAATTATCCAAACTCTAAATCTAGTTTCAGAATTGTGAATAATAATAGAAATTAGAGCTGGAATATTATATAAAGTGTTCAGTCACTTTGAAAACAGGCCACTTGAAACAGAAGACTGTTTTTAGGTTCATCCTGTGGCATTTATTTATTTATTTATTTTTGTACTTAGAACTGGATACTAATCTCCTCTTAGAATCCAAATAATCAGCTTAAGTTAGTAATTAAACATTTACTTAATTTCATATTTTATAGTTAGTTGCAAAAACATGACAATGGAGATGCTGGGAAGTTGCAGGAGAAGCCAGGGATGTCTTCCTGGGCTTCAGTTTTGGATAATTAGTGAAGTAGAATGTAAAAGACAAGTTAAAATTACAGTAAGGTTTTAGTAACATTTTGTTTGTCTGGCCCCAGCTCCTGTCAGTTCGTTTTCTTTGGGCCTTATGAGTCCTTGGAAAGGAGGTTTGTAGTCATCAGGGAAAACAAAGTAAATTGAACTGAAATTTTGTCTAAAGGTACGAGGGCACCTGGGTGGCTCAGTTGGCTAAGCGTCTGTATTCAGCTCAAGTCATGATCTGGCAGTTCATGGGTTTGAGCCCCTCGTTGGGCTCTGTGCTGACAGCTGAGAGCCTGGAGCCTGCTTCAGATTCTGTGTGTGTGTGTGTGTGTGTGTGTGTGTGTGTGTGTGTGTGTGTGTCTTTCTGCCCTTCCCCCACTCATGCTCTGTCTCTCAGTCTCTCAAAAGTAAATAAATGTTAAAAAAATTTTTAAAAAAAGATTAGATACGTACCAAAATAGCATGTTTTAAAATATAACACTGTTGGAAATTCCATAATATTACAGATATATTTGAAAAATATTTTCTACTGAGTAATTAATATTTAAACTGGTGGATAAGCTATGCATTAGTTCATTTTAATGATTGAACACTGAATTCATCCATTCTCTTGAATTTTGCTTGAAGCTTCTGGATTCATTTAATTTAAGAGTCTACTAAAATTGTAAAATCAAACTCATCTGTATTCAAAATTTTCTCTAGACTGGACAACCGAAATTAAATTCAGAAGTAAATCATCTTCATAGGCAGTATCATGACTTTGGGTGCCCTTTATAGTGCCAATTTCCAGCTTTAATGTCCTTTTGGCTGAATCTGTAATAAATATTTTAAATGTGAACTTATAAGATAAATCTCTGATAACAACACCACTTTTGTCTGTTAATTTAGGAATTTTTGGGGGGGGAATAAAAATTCTCTTAAAGTTTAAAAACTATTGACCCTAAGTTCATGTTCCCTGTAGGCTGTATTACGGGCATTTCCTCAGGAATAAAGTCCATGGCTCTTTGCACATGTAGGTGCACTTAGATAAGATCTATGGAATATTGCTGACATATAAAAGATAATTTGAGTATGTTGTAAAAGAATCAAACAAGTACATTTTCTCTCCAGGTGAATGTCAGGTGTTTTACAATGTAATTCCTATGCATGAACAGAAAGTGACAAATGGCAAAATATGTGATGTCTGAATGCCTACTGGACCGAGTGGTGGGAATTTCACATGCTCTCACCCTGTGAGTGACATGGATTGGATCCATGGGCACACGGGTTCTTCCTAGCCCAGATTCCCTATCTAGCTTTGTCGCCATTGGCCTCTCTAGTATATTGGTTGCCTAGTCAAGAGCAAAGGGTTTTATCGTTCTCCCAGTAGGTACATATACTGTATTCTGCTGTAATGTTGGCTATAATTAGGCTGACCAACTAGAACTGAGGAGGTGCCCAGGATGTAGGACTTCCAGTTCTAAAATCCAGGAAGTGCCAGGCAAACTGGGACATGACATTTTTGTAGTGACATTTACATTTTTGTATTTTCTTTTGGCAGCATTATTTTGAAAGAAGCTGAGGGCTCTTATTTTTATGTCTGCTTTTCCTTTTTTCCCACAAGGCAGCTTGACCAGAAGCAAAGGACAGCTTTTAAAATTACACCACAAAGAATGCTTTGAAGACTTGGGTCGTTTTTATCATCCAATAAGAGAGAGATAATATCAATGAATGTTAAAAGTTAAATAAGCAGTAATGAAAACTTTGTCCCAAGCACCATCCAGGATGCATTATCTTGGTAAAATATTTCCTCATTCCTGGAGGGTATCAGGGCATGTACCCAAATCTGGGTCTGGTTCCATCTGCAAGTTGTTGAAGAGCCAGGGGCTTTCCTCCTCTGAAATTGGCATTATTTCTTTCTCTTTGCAGACTGGAAAGTCCATTTCCACCTTGGAACAATTTGAGAAGCTACAGATCTCTGAGCTCACTGTTTTGCAGGCTTATTAACACAAATGCTAATGGGATTATGGCTCCTTGCTTAATTAGATTCCATACACTCTTTTTTAAAAGGTTGTGTTCAGAGATCTTTTCTTCCCTGAAGAAGGAAGAAATCTTTGATTTTTAAGTTACTTTTATTTTTTTAAATTACCGTACAGTAAAATTGCCTTTTTGGCTGTACAGTTCTGTGAATTTTAACACATGTACATCTTATATGCTTCAGAATACAGAATAGTTCTGTCACCCCAGAAAACTCCCTCAAGCTGGCCCTGTATAGACAAACCCACCCCCTACCCCTGACTGCTGGCAACCACTGATCTGCTTTCTATCACTATAATTTCGTCTGTTACATGTAGTCATGTAAATGGAGTCATATAGCAGGTAACCTTTTCAGACTGGATTCTTTTGCTCGGCATAATTAATGCTTTAGACATCTATCCAAATTGTTATTGCATAAATACTTCTTTTCTTTTCATTACTGAGTGGCATTCCATTATATGAATGTACCACTGTTTGTCCACTCATTTATTGAAGGACATTTGGGTTATTTCCAGGCTTTTGGGCAACTATGAATGGAATTGCCATATCCTGTAGTGTATACATTTTTCTGTGAATATGTTCCTATTTATCTAGGCTGCGTACTTAGGAGTGAGATTGCTGATAAGTATATATTGCAACAAACAAATAAACAAGCAAAATGCAAATTCCAAACAAAGGCAAACTCCCCAGAAAGGAAAATGGGGGGAAACACTACAAGGAAACACCTGTTTGTCAAGTAAGGCACAGTAAGTGGGAGAATACTGGAGAGTGTCTGGAAGAGGGAGAAAATGGGGAAGAAAACAACCAAGCCATTCCAGCCCCTTGACACAGGCCACAACAAAATGGCCCCAGGAAACAAGCCTCACTGAAATGAGAGCAGTTTCTCAACCTTGCTCACATCCGAGATTCCCTGGGAGCCACAAGCTCCCATTTGAGAAACGTGGTGTTGGACTTGCATAACGGTTGGCTTATGTCTGCTGTGCTCTCTTGCTGATTCTTTTACCAGAATTCTAC
This sequence comes from Felis catus, assembly GCF_018350175.1. Taxonomy (NCBI): domain Eukaryota; kingdom Metazoa; phylum Chordata; class Mammalia; order Carnivora; family Felidae; genus Felis; species Felis catus. The sequence goes on from NC_058373.1 coordinate 20,651,267, forward strand.
TTTGGAATATCCATTGGCACACAAGCCTTTTTCACAGTGTGAGACATCCTTTCTCAGACCTCAGCTCGACAATCATGGGATGAGCTGTAACATTTCCTTCCTGTGGAACTAGGGTCACTTATGCTTTAGGTTGAACCCATCAGAGCAAGACTTTTTTCTCTTTAGCTCTTTGGCAATATATGGATAAATCTTGTGTTCATTTGGGCATTCTGTGATTTGTAGCACACTAGCCTTTCAGGGACACCAGATCTTATATTCCACTGTATAGCTGTGGATTAGCATGAGACACAGGTGAAGGAATGTTGATGAAAGGCAAGAATGTGCTTTTAATCCCACAAGTAATCATAAAACTTTTTACACGAATCTTGTTTTGGAAGACCAAGGAAACAATATACAGTGGGGCCCTCTGCACCAGAGAAACACATCTTTTTGTTGTTATTATTGTTAATGTTTATTTATTTTTGAGAGACAGAGAGACAGAGAGAGACAGAGACAGAGCGAGAGCAGGGGAGCGGCAGAGAGACAAAGGGAGACATAGAATCTGAAGCAGGCTCCAGGCTCCGAGCTGTCAGCTCAGAGCCTGATGTGGGGCTCAAACTCTCGAGCAGTGAGATCATGACCTGAGCCGAAGTCAGACACTTAACTGACAGAGCCACCCAGGTGCCCCAGGGAAACACATCTTTTTTAAAGCCTTCATGAAGGGGTGCCTGGGTGGCTCAGTCAGTTAAGCATCTGACTCTGGATTTCAACTCAGGTCACAATCTTGCAGGTTGTGAGATTAAGCCCCACATTGGACTCTGCCCTGAAAGCATGGAGTCTGCTTGGGATTCTCTCTTTCTCCCTCCATCTCTCTCAAAATAAATAGTCATTAAAAAAAAAAGCCTTCCTGAATACCAGACCTATCACAGATCACCAGTCTCCTCCAAAGCAGAAATAATGAAGTCCATGGACCTTCACTCGTGGATTGCTGAATTCTGTGATCAGGGAAGCCCAAATGTTTGCTTTGAAAGATTGCAGGGAATTCTTGAATGCCTGAAAATCAGGACATATGCTAAAATGGCATGCTAGCTGGAACTACAGCAATCATACAATCATTAGCTCATTCAGCACATTTTGTTGGTCATCTATTTCTAGGTTCAGATGTACAAAGCTTATAGGCTCTAGGAGAGACAGAGTAAACAGACAAACACATAAATCTGCAATGGAAAGCCTGGCCATAGTAAGTCTTATGATGACAAATACAGTAGGATGTGGGGCTAGAGTGGTAGGTTGGTGGCTCTCAATCAATCATTAGGTAAATGGATTGCCTTTGGATTCTTCTTTTTTTTAACATTTTATTTTTTATTTTTGAGACAGAGAGAGACAGAGCATGAATGGGGGAGGGTCAGAGAGAGAGGGAGACACAGAATCTGAAACAGGCCCCGGGCTCTGAGCTGTCAGCACAGAGCCCGACGTGGGGCTTGAACTCACAGACTGTGAGATCGTGACCCGAGCTGAAGTCAGTCGCTCAACCGACTGAGCCACCCAGGCGCCCCTGCCTTTGGATTCTTTATGAAAAGGTGAGGGTGGTACAGTTTAGGTAAGAAGGATATAAAAGGCCTTAGGATCAAAAGGTAGCTATAGCTTCTTCTGTGTCAAGGTCCCCAGATTTGCTTATTAAGAACTTCCTTTGGTGTCTTTGAGGTCTCCCCATGAGAAGCAGACACTGGAAGACAAGGGCTCTGGGGCAGGCTTCCCTCCTGGGAATCTCCACCAGCCACCCATGGACTGTGGGGCCAGCCTTTGAGACCTGTGATTGGGGGATTTCCTCTTGAGTTCATCAAGAGCCAAATTGGGAGAAAAGGAACTTTCTTGGAATTATTTTTATCTTGATTCAAAAGAATGCATTTTTAACTAGCTATGTTATGTGATGGGAAGTAAGATTTATACTATTAGATAAATTGGCCTTTCTTTTGTGGATATGTGAATTAATATCAGCAGCCTTAGGAAAAAAAAATGTAAACAGGGAGCCTGGTTAAGCATCCAACTTTGGCTCAGGTCATGGTCTTATAGTTTGTGGGTTTAAGCCCTGTGTTGGGCTCTGTGCTGACAGCTCAGAGCCTGGAGCCTGCTTCGGATTCTGTGTCTCCCTCTCTCTCATCCCCCTCCCCTGCTTGTGCTCTCTCTCTCTCTCAAAAATGAATTAACATTAGAAAATTAAAAAGGGGCGCCTGGGTGGCTCAGTCGGTTAAGCGTCCGACTTCGGCTCAGGTCATGATCTCGCGGTCAGTGAGTTCGAGCCCTGCGTCAGGCTCTGGGCTGATGGCTCAGAGCCTGGAGCCTGCTTCCGATTCTGTGTCTCCCTCTCTCTCTGCCTCTCCCCCGTTCATGCTCTGTCTCTCTCTCTCTGTCTCAAAAATAAATAAACATTAAAAAAATTAAAAAAAAAAGAAAAAAGAAAAAATGTAGGTAAATTGCCATTGGAAGTTTAGGATTTCTAACAGCCAAGGAGATTTTTGACCATTAGTTCAACAAAGAAAGGTGCATCAGAAAGGGAAAGAAAATCACATTTGTGATTCTTTCAAGGCAGGCACAGCTTTTAATTTTGTGACTAGATTCTGGTTACTCACTGTGATGAAAATGCATCCCAAAGGCTCAGTTCACTGGGGTAGGTTGGAACCTACCCTATTGGGCTAGAAACCCACCCAAATGATGTGAGGGAAGGGTACTGTCCCAGATACTGGAGCTGGGAGTGGTTCTGACAGTTCCAGTGCACAGTGTCAGAACCCTGAGGAGGGAGCATCCCAGAAGGCCCATGTGGGCACCTCAGATTCTGAGAGGACCAGCATGGGGAGCTGTGGGTGTGGCTGAGCTTTGTTTATGCTGGGAATTCAGTCATAAATAGGACATGATCTCCATTCTTATGGAACTTCAGTCAGTGCTGAAGGATAGATGTTCCCACACCATGATAGAGGCCTGCCTGGGAGTACAATGAATGGGTGGAGACCAGGTGAATATACTTGGGTTACCCTGGGAGGGTGGGGGTGGGACAGGGATGATGCAGGAGGCAGGAGGTCAGTGCTGGACCAGCAGTCGAGTTGGCCTGATTTCAGCCCTGCAGGGATAGCAGGGGCTTTTCCCATCAGTGTGGATCCCAGAGTCTGAGGCTGCAGCTTGGGGTAGAGGGAAGGGCTGAAAGCAAGGCCAGGATGGAGCAGGGCCCACCACACCTCTGTAGGTGTGAGCTGCTATGTTGCTTCTAGCCCATCTACAGAGGTGCCATCCTGTGTGTGACCCCCACAGTCTTGGTCATTAGCTGTCCCTGGAGGCCCTCCTGTGTGTACTGAGGACTCAAGAGTCCTGGCTCCAGTGGATTTTACAGTTGGGGCTGGGCTGAGATGGTCAGACTGGAGACACCTCATAAAGGTTTGAGGGAGATAATGTAACATAATGCATATGCAAAGACAATAACACTAGAGCAGTTCTTCGGGGCGGATTGTCTGGAGGAGGTGAGGTTTGAATGGAGACCAGAGCAGTGAAGACCATTCTAGGCAGGACAGATAAACCAAAATGCAAACCAAAAACATACAGGGAGTCCTGAATGATTGGTGTGCTCATAGGACAGAGGACTGGTATGGCGGGGCTAAATGCATGGGGGGAGGGGTGGAGAGAGCCAAAGCCTAGGGCTGGAGGCAGGTTTTATTTTAATTGCAAAGCATTCCAATTGAGGTTATAAACAGGAACATACTGGAGTTACCTTGAGCTTACAGAAGTCTTTAATTTAGAATTAGAGTTGATGCGTTGAGAAAACATGTCACTAATTTCATATTTAACACGATACACTTTGCCTCCTCATTTGAAGGTAAGTGCGTTTTGCAATGATATGGCATATTATGGCCAGAGAGCCATTTTAGAGCAACAAAGGATGAAATCTTCTGCAATTTGTCATGGCTTTTCTAACTATCAAAATAGCCTGTTCACATTGAAAGAAAATGCAAATGTGTTGGCATTCCATTATTTTCAGACTTCCTAATCATAGCGGTCTTGTGTTCATTTCATTAATTTGAAGAATAGAAAATGAGGATTTTTAGACCTGGAGTAAGAGGAAAATGGATTGATCTCGTTTCCACCTCCCACCCCTTGTCCTCATAAAAATGGTATTAAAATTTTTTTTTTGTAGGAAAATAGGCTTATAAGATTTATTTTACTTTTTAATTTATTTACTGATTTTTCCCAGGCTATGCTCTCTATGTTCTGTGTCTAGAGATGCCAGGGATTATAAGATTACAATCAGGCTAATGAGTTTACCACTGCTTGGGTTTAAAAATAACTGTAACAAAAATGGTTATATATATTATATAAATTTGGGGAGAGGCTTCCACAAGATAAATTTTACTTTGTGGGTTCCATTTTTGTTAAAAGCATGCCTGTAAGATGTCTCTGGGGGCAAGTTCTAAAATGATAGTCAGGACTAAAATGATATTGTCAGGAGAGTGATTCCAAGTATTGTCTAGCAGTTGTAAAAGATTCAGAATGACACATAGGTGGGCCCCTCCCCACCCCTGTAGACCTGTTTCATAAACATTTAGATTCATAAAAAAGATAAGTAACGTGGAATTCTTTAAGTATGGACCACTAGTTCCATTACAATAAAACCATACCTGCAGGGGCCTGGAGTGGCACAGCAGGAAGGTAAGTACAACTGACCTTTGAACAATACTTAGGTTGGGGAACCAATCCCCTGTGCAGTTGAAAATCCGTGTATAACTTCTGAAACTTAACTACTTAACAGAAACTGAACTACTTTTAGCCTACTGTTGACTGGAAGCCTTACTGATAACAGAAATAGTTGATGAACACATTCTGTATTGTATATGTATTGTATGCTGCATTGTTACAATAAACTAAGCTGGAGAAAAGAAAATTGTATTGAAAAAATAAGGAAAAGAAAATAGATTTGCAGTACTGTACCGTAGTTATTGAAAAATGTCTGCATGTGCATGGACCCGTGCAGTTCAAACTTGCGCTGTTCAAAGGTCAACTGTATGTGGTGGTCCAGAATACAGGTACTAAAGCTGGATGGCCTAGGTTCACGCCCTAGCTCCTGTTCACGCCCTAGCTCCTCTATTGCCACCAGTGTGGCCTTGCACGAGGTTCCTGGCCACTTGTCCTGTTTTTCTTCTTTAGAATATCAGATCTTAACAGTACCTCCCTCTTCAGATCTTTGTGAGCATTAAACAAGTGGAGTGTGCAAACATAGATGCACATAAAGTGTGAAGAACCGTTTTGGCACATAGAATGCATCAGTAACCCTTAACTATAATTTATGCTTCTGGAATGGAGTGTATTGTGGGCCAGCAGCAGAAGCCAGTTTTGGCTAACAAGCAAAAAGGAGACCAGCAGAAGGTTGTTGGGGAGGCGGGAGCTCACAGAGCAGGGTCAGTCAGTAAGACGAAGAATGGGACCGAACCCTGATGCTATCTAGCTCAGTTTCATCAGATACTGCCCATTTTGTTTTCTTATGCTCTTTTGTCAGTTCATCCAATACTCAGAGTGGGTCCTTGGCCATTTTGAGGGAGGTGGTTGTCTCTAGGAAAATTAAAGCTAGATTAAATCAGGCCTTGTGCAGGGTGATCCTTCTCTCCTTCCTTCCTCCTTCACTGCCTTCCTTCTTCTCTCCCTCTCTTCCTCCCTTTTCCATCAACCCATTCATTCAGCCATCCAGCCATCTACCCACCCATAATAGTCTGAGTTCCTGCTGTGTGCCAGGTCCCATGCTAAGAGATGGAGATATAGTTTGGATAGGACACACAAGGCCTTTGCCTGGTGAGCTTACATTCTGGAGCAGGGGGACAGGCAATAAATAAGTAAATCATTTCATATAGATACATGTGTTGAAAAAGAAATAAAACTGCAATGCAATAGACAGGGTCAGGTCTCTGCTATGGATGGGGAACTCAGGGAAGGCCTTTCTCTAAGCAGGTGACATTTGAACTGACACCTCTGTGATGGATAGAGCCAGTCATGGGAAGAGCCTTCTATCTCAATGCAGAGAGGCAGTCATTATCTCTAACTTACCCTCTGAAAGAGAAAAAACTTCCTGCCTCTTCCTACTTTGTATGTTGCTGAAATCATATGCAAATTTAGTTCCACATTACTATTGGTTTTGCCTCATCATCTCTTGGATCTAGGGACATCAAGGGCCTTGTTGCCTGGCCTTGACCTTTGTCTCCTCCCACCTTAGCCTGGGGTGACACATCCATATCTGTGAATTTCCATGGGCTCCTTGCCAACTCCTGAGCAGGCTTGGGGCTTGGGTAGAGTGGTCAGCAGAAGTTTGCACTTTCTATTTCCCAGTTCTTTCCCTCAGAGTTGATTTCTCCTTAGAGACAGTGTGTCCATGATGGTTGGGGTCTGTAACAACGGCTTCTGGGCATCAGAGAAGGTATAGGTTAAATAGAATTGGAAAGTCTGTCCAGCTTCTCCTGTGCAGGTAAGGGTTCATGGCCTTACATCAGGCATGGATGACTAAAGCAGTCCAGCTGGTTAGGGTGGACTTGTCATTTTGACTTCTTTAATTGGAGCTCCTTCCTTCACCTGTCACCTCCAATCATGGAGGTGTCCTCACTCTAGCTATAGGATTGGGTATTGCTTCATCCAGTTGGCATTCTAAAGCTGATTACCTGGTTACTTCTCTGAGAGTCCTGAGAAATACAGTTTCAGATCATTGCCATCTGTAGGTTTCAACCACAAACTTACTTGTTCCTCCCACCAGATCTTGTCAGAATCAGGACAGAGGTGAGGAAGGACTGAAACCAACAAAGAAGGTGACATTTTTAATGGGTTATATGTGACAGAGTATACACATAAATATAAAATCCCAGCTTTAACATAGGATACCCAAATCCAGCAAAGTAAATATTAACAGTCCTGGCATAAGATAGAGAAGACCTATCATTTTGGCAGTTAATGTGAAAACAGATCTGGGTGTCTCCGTTGAGAGCAAGTTTAGTGTGAGCCAATGTGATAAGCTACCTGACAAATCCTAGAGTCTTTCAATAATCCTGGTACATCTCTGTGCAGTGAAAGTTGTTGCTTGTAATTCTGATGACCCATGACTATATTTAAACCTTTTTATTTGGCAAGCATTAGGGATGACTGATAGCTCTATTTTTGTATTTCACGGTTTCTAAATGTGATGCTGTTTCTTGACATTTTCATTATACTTTTATATCAGCTGGTGAGTGTAAGCTCAGGAAACTCCCACTTTATAAAATCTGTCAATTCTGGATGCTATTTATAATAAAAATAGTGACACATTTGGAAATCTGGGTGGACATGTACTAAGAACATTGGTCATTTTAAATTCTGTTTTCTAATAACGTATTTCAACAATTCAGAAATTTTTATTTTCTTTTGGTAAAATAGCTAAAGAAAAATTGGAAAAATGAAGCTTTAAAAAATGAAAGTATATTTTTTGAGTGTATGAGAGTCTAGCTGTCCAAGAGCTTGGTGTGAAAGAACTGATAAGGAATTTATAAGGCTAGCCACAGGGGCTCTTCTTGATTTAGTTGTGGAAAGCAGACTTCTAGTGATTCCACGAATGTTCCATACCAGGTTTTTGATCTGACTGTTATTTACTCTACTGACTCTTCAACGTGTCTGTTGTCTCATTTGATATCCCATTTAAAAATTAATTCTTGTAATAAGTAGGTTGGCTATAGGTCACAATATTTAATCTTAATAAATAGCCAGGGAGTATTCTGTTTATATTATGATCAATTTCTTTATCTCTGTGTCAGTTTTTCACTTTTAAAGTAAAAAGGACTGGGGCACCTGGGTGGCTCAGTCAGTTAAGCATCCGACTTCAGCTCAGGTCATGATCTCACAGTCAGTGAGTTCGAGCCCCACGTCGGGCTCTGTGCTGACAGCTCAGAGCCTGGAGCCTGTTTCAGATTCTGTGTCTCCCTCTCTCTCTGCCCCTCCCTGGCTCATGCTCTGTCTCTCTATGTCTCAAAATAAGTACAAACATTAAAAAAATTTTTTTAAAGTAAAAAGGACTTAGAGAAGGTCCTAATTCCAATGACTATGTGATGACCTCTAGTTTGGTATTCTCAACACATATTCTGTTAGTTCTGATTAAAAGTGCAGATTCCTGAGTGCGTAGACAGAATAATGCCTCTGCCTCCAAGATGTCCATGTCCTAATCCCCCGAACCTGTAAATGTGTTACTTTATATGGCAAAAAGGACTTTATTGATGTGATTAATTTAAGAATTTTGAAGTGGGAGATTATTCTAGATTATCTGGGAGGGCCCAATGTCATCATAGGGGCCTTCAGAAGGGAAAGAGAGGGACAAGGGGGTCAGAGAAGGAGGTGTGAGGATGGGAGGAGAGCTCAAGAGTGATGCTGGACCACAGGCCAGGGAATTCAGGAAGTCTCCAGAAGCTGGTAGAGATAAGAGAACAGATTCTTCCCCTTGGAACCAGAAGGAATGCAGCTCTACCAATCCATTTTGGACTTCAAACCTCCATAATTGGAAGACAGTACGTTTATGTGTTTTAAGCCACTAAATTTATAGTAATTGGTTACATCAGCCATAGACCTTCCCAAGTTGAATGGTCTGGGATTTGAGACTGAGGTGGTTTGCCCTTCTGTCCTCCCCCCCCCCCATACACACTGCAGGATTCTTATGAATTGTGGATCAGGGGAAGTTATTTACTCATATTAATTTGAAAGTAGCTGCAGGGTAATGATTTAGGCCTTGGAAGCTTTGAAAATAGAACCATCAGAACAACAATATTACACGTAATGTTTATAAAGACACATAGATTACAACAAAAATGTCTAGTTTGCTTTAAATCTAAGCAAATAAATCACCTATAAACATGTAACCTAGGGTTAAAGAACAAAAAGAAAGTACTACTAAGGTATAAGAGTCCACTCTGACATCTTCTTGGAAACCCACATGCCTACATGTTTCTTTGGCCTTCCCTCATCATTTACTCAAATACACAATGATAAGTCAAAGCCTTCATGTTTAATCCTGATGGCACAATTCTCTTCTGCTTCTTTATATAATGCACACATACATATATGTACTGTGTGTGTGTGTTTATATACATATATACATATATATATATATGTATATATGTATATGTATATATATATATGTATATATATATATATATATATATATTCTGGAAATTTTTCTGAATCTCAATGGTTAAACAAATCAACAATAAGCATTAAATAGGAAAAAGTAGGCCTATATTCAAGGGAAAGAGAACCTGACTGATACTAGATTTTAATCCTCAAAAGTAAGTGCTAGAAGATAATGCAGCAGCATTTATGTTTCATAAAGAATAAGGTTGTTAAGTAAGATTTTGTGGGCTTTCTATATGCAAGATTTCTAAGCTCATTCATGTAAATGGGCAAATAATAGTTATCTTCAGAAATACAATGGATTTAGTGTCTGCATCCCATTTCTGAAAGAAAAAAAATTCTTGAAGTGCATAAGCCAAATGAAAGAATTTATGAATAAAGATAAGGCAAGAAATGAGAAGCATTGGTGTAAATGATTCAGCAGTGAGCCATTGAACCCATAAAATATAAAGTAGGAGTAGTTGATCTAATGTGGTTTTTTCAGTAAAATCTGGGAGGTAGAGTGGAGTAGAAAATCTTGCCTTCTTGCATAGAGCTTGTAGGTATATATTCCGTTGATATATAAATGTTAGATATGTAATTTTAAATAGATATTAAAATTTAAATAGAAAAGCTATGTATAAATTCCGAATGACCAGAAAAAGAAAATAGCAAATAGAAAAGTTGACCAAAATAAAAAAAGATGGAAAATTAGAAAAACAAAAGATCAGAAAATACAATAAACAAGCATAAACATAAGAGCAGGAAAAAAAAATCAGATATGTCAGCTATCACAATAAATGTAAGTTGCTTAAATTCCTCTATTAAGAGACAGTGCTTTGGACTGAGACCAAAAGCAACAATCAGATGGATGCTATTGAGCAAAAAATGTGTTGAATGAAAAGACCCAAGGCATATACAAGGAGATACCTGGCAAGGGACAAAAAAAGAAAAGAGAGAGAGAGAGAGTAGGGCTATCAACAATATAAGATCAAATAGAATGTAATACAAAAAATAATTAAACAGTAAAGAGGCTTTAGAACTATTAGTAAAGTGTAATCATCATCAAAGATGTTTGGGAATACATTGTCTGATGGGTTTTGATGACAGAAATAAAATGTACTAAGTCAGTAGAATTGGTAGAACATGACCTTGTTGATAAGAGCAAGATACTGATAGACACAGACATGATAAAGACTTATTTTTGTGGCTACCCGTGAGTGAGGAACTGGGAGGGATGTGGCAGGAATTTTTTCAGAACACTGCTTTCAGAAAGACTTGAGTTATAAGTAAAAGGACATGTATTGAAACTGTGAGCTTGAGAATACCTGGGGGTGGGGGACTGCCTGACATTTAGGCTTCATGGTCATGACCAGAATAAAGAAACTGAGAGTTCACAGAACCACTGTCCTTCTTCTTCTTCCTGCTATCAGTGTTCTCATGTTGGGCTACAAGTGGTGCAGGCAGCCTGTAGCCTCTGTTTCATTCCCTTTACCTGAGAGCATAGAGCCTGTCCAGAAAGGGTAGTAGGGGGCCAACAGTGACATTAATCTCATCTTTTTTCATAACAGACAAATTCTTGAGACAGTCTAAGTGTCTATTATAGGAGGATTGGTGTCCACAGATGTCCACAATACCTTTTTAAATGAAAAACTGTACTGTGAGCCTAGCCTTTATAAAAAAAATCAAATGAACTTAATAGAAAAAAAAGCTAGATATAAATACACTCAAATATTGCCATTGGTTTATCTCTGCATGCAGTAGTGTAGGTAATTTTTACTTTCTTCTCTATAATTTTTCATATTCTCTAAATTTGGCAACTTGAGTATACATTATTTATCTAGTCAGGAAAAGCTATTTCCATCTTGAAAAAAAGGTACTCTACCTTATCTTTCTCCGAATTCCCACTATAATTTCCTATGCCAACATTTCCTCTAAGGGTGCAGTGAAAGATTGCTTATACAAGATGTTAAATATGTATTTTGAATGAAAAAGAGATTCCAAGGTCACATTTGGGGAAGGCCTAGTTATTCAAGGTTGAAATGTTTTCTTTCTGTACTATGTATTAGAACTTGCAGAGTGTTTGTTATTCTGATGTGCACTGTCACTCTTCATGAAAGGGATATACTACTGTATCACGTTTTCAGACCTCATTGACTATGGAACCTTTTTTTGATATGTGTCCCTTGAGAAACTAGTACTCTGTGGGAAACACTCCAAGACACACTCATTTATCCCAAAATTATTCATTTGATCATGTATCTCAGATTCCATGCAGGCACTCCTTGGCCTTCAAGATCTGGCATTATTGACTGGGACCTGCCTGGTTGTTCTGTTCAGGATGTCCCAGGCAGTCCCCATACTTTCTTCTAATTCCCACAGATTATGTGCTCCATTCTCTGGAATCTCCATGCTCAGGGACTACTTCAACACTGCCCTGTCTTATTCAAATTTGACAGTCAAAAAACTTTTGTGAGTTTTGTCAGCTTCCCTCTACCCTGGTCTACCCATACAAAGGCGTTTTTTTCTGAAGCATTAAAAAAAGATTACTGATGATTTTGTAGGGGAGGTGGTAGAGGGTAGCAGATTTCCCTTGCACAGTTGAGTGCCAACAACTTTCAACATGTATAGATATCAAGAATTCTTTGGTCTTAACAGCCAAAAAGGATCTTTCTCTGTTATTCTTCTCTCATTTAATGTACAGATGCTGGCCATTCTCTTCCAAACTCCTGGAGTTTATCTTGTTGTCCCTTTTCAAATCCAAGAATTAAACATTTCTTTTCCTGCTATAATTCAAGGGCTTTTTACTTAGCCCTGGCAGCCTCTCTGAAACTGTCCCAGGGTTGTTAAAACTTACCAAGAGGCAGGAGAGGAGATAATATGTCTGTGGGGCTCCTACGTAGGTGAGAGGTCACTTGCTCAGTGCCATTGAGCTGGCATGTCTTCTTGTGTTTCTCATGTGTGTTTCAGGGCTCCCCCATGCCATCTTCAGCATCTGGAATGATGTTGGCTGCTGTCCAGTACTTAGAGCCCATTGCTCATGAAATAATAATTGAAGAAATTAACTGATCTTAATCCTTTTGGTGCTTTGTGGGCAGAAATGCCAGATTTACTTTTCCCCACAGTACCATGAAAAATAGGGCAATTTGGGAGCTTTGGTACAATTTAGGAGAGTTTCAACTCTTAAACTAAAAAAAAATAAATGTAAAACGATCAGCTGTTTTTTCACAGGTATGATAGATGTTGGCGTTATTCAGGTGGCTTGAGCATTTCAAATTTTATGTTAGTAAAAAGAAACATATTCATGTTTACCTCTTTTTAAAATTAATTTTTATGTCATCTAACAAAATAAGGACATAGTTTAAAAAGTCAAATAGCAAATAGGAATACTTAGTAGTTCTCTGCCCTAACTTGTCCAGAGACAATTACTTTTGATTCTTAGTTTTTTTCTGAGCACTTACAACATTTCTATAGTAAGATCCTGTTTTCTTTGATTAATCAGTTTTAGACACCATTTTTTTAGACTTATTATGGTAACCAGTATTTAGCTTTTTAACCTCACTGTCCCTTCTGCTTTCCTTATCTTACTCCCCATAGTGGGTGTATAAGTTAAGTCAGTATTTGGGTTTAAATTACTGCATATGTAAATATTATTTATTCCAGAGCCATGTAGTGAATTATGAATTATTGACTAACTTACCTTTTTTCCCCTCAAGTTGATACTTGCCTTCCTTTTTCATTTGCTTTATCATTCAGTACCTCCCCTTGCTGTAGCTTCTCATGCAATTTTATACAGTCAGTTCCAGCAAGTAATCTTCCTGTTCCCTTTTTCTTCTTGGATACCTCATTTGCTTATCTTGGGTTGATGGCTTTCCAGGCCTGCTGTACAGCTGTCATCTTGGAATATGCTGTTATTTTTGGAATTCTCTTTACCCATTTTCTGGATCTCAAGTCTTCTTCATTCTGGCCTTGCTTCCTTGTTTTGGTGGAGTACATCCTATATTAATTTCATCTAAAAAGATGCCGCATGGTTTCAACATACCTTCTCTTAGCTCACTCTGCTGTAATGTGAGCTAGTGCTGGTCAGTCCTTACACCACAGGCCTTTTGTTTTTTTCTTTTCAGGGAATAGGCCTGCAGAATTCTGCTAGGAGGAATTTATGGGTCTGTTTTCAATTGGCCTTCCCAATTCTTTTTCCTTGTTTTAGCTCCTCCTTCCCAATTGTTATATAAATGGCAAAGATGTTCTCACTCTCTTTTGTGTATTGGCCCCTAGGTGGTTTATTTCCTCACCACATATTGAAACCTATTAACTTAAAAGCTTGCTGGTGCTTGGGCACCTGGGTGGCTCAGTCAGTTAAGCCTTCGACTCTTGGTTTCAGTTTATATTATAATTTCACGGTTCATGTGATTGAGTCCTATGTTGGGCTCTGCACTGACAGCACAGAGCCTGCTTGGGATTTTCTCCTTCCCTCTCTCTCTGTCCTTCCCCTGCTTGCTCATGCTCTCTGTCTCTCTCAAAATAAATACACTTAAAAAAAAAAAAAAGCTGTTGGTGCCAAACTTGAAGTTTTAACACATCCAATCATGTTAAAGAATAGCATGAGTAAACAGATCTTTAAAAGATTTTTATTTTATTAAAATTTTTTTTTAGCATTTAGAGCCTCCTTGCTTTGCATAATCTGAAAGACCTCCCTCAGCATCTGGTGGCTGTTGATAAGATCCAACCTTGTAGTTAAAGGCCCCATGCTGCTGCTGCCCCTTAAGCTGTCTGACCCAGAGGCTTCTCACTGTGCTGCTGAGTGACATCGCCTAGATGTATGCGCCCCTCTCTGATGTCCCTCTACCTCTACTCTGGAAGTTCCCTTGCCCTCCTTCCCTCTGGATGGTGGCCAGCTGGCCTTAGGCCCCTGGACAGTGTCATGTTATAAGGCATTTCCATTCTTATGAAACCAGGCATCATCTGATAAAGCGCACTGTGGATTACTGCCTTTTTTGGCCTTTTTCCTTGATCAGCTCCTCAAATCTACATTAACTCAGCTCTGGCTCCAGGGATGTCCAGAGAGGCCCATGCCTGAACCTTCTGGGAATTCTGAGAATTCCCAACTTGTTGTACACCTGGTTCTGTTTTCTGCTGCTTTGGAATTCATCTTTCTCAATTCTGCCAAATCAGTGCCATCTGTCTATCTTTTTCCTAGCTTCCAAAGTTTGTTTGCCATCAATATTTGTTTATCCCTTCCATCAGTCTTTATTCCTTCCTGTTTACCTGGGCTTCTCTCTGGGTCAGTGTCCTTTAGCTTTTCTTAGTGCAGCTTTGCTGGTGACAAATCCTGCTCTGATTGTCTGAAAGTCTTTATTTCACATTTGTTTTTTGAAGGTTGTTTTCTTGGTTATAGAATTCTAGGTTTGTAGTTATTTCCTTTCAGGAAATTATAGGTGGTCTCCATGACTTTGCTTAGAAATTGACTTTCAGTTTTTTGTTACTTCTTTAAAGGTAATGTGTGTGTGTCCAATTCACCCCTTTGCTGGAATTATTGAATAATTTGTGGTTTGTTATTTTATTTGTTTTGGAAAATTCTCAGCCATATGTCTTCCACACTCTTCTGGGGGTGTTTTGTTTTTTTGTTTGTTTGTTTTTGTTTTTTTCTCTCTGGGACTCAAATTACACATGTCAGGTCTTTTCATTATGTCTTATATTGCTCTAATATTATTTTTTACTTTTTTCTCTTTATCTTTTAGTTTGGGTACTTGTTTTAATTGACCTGTCTTGTAGTTTACTAGTCCTGCTTTCTTCTGTATCTAATCTGATATTAAACCCATCCACTGAATTATAAATTTTGGGTATTTCTTTTTTTAGTCCTACACTTTTTCTCTTTGATTTTTAAAGCTTTTAATTATCAAGTGAAATTCTTCCTTTCATTTGTTTCGTCCATCTTTTGTTTTCTTGGACATAATGATTCTGAAGGTAACCAGCTAACTTCATTATCTGGATTGTTTGACAGCCATCCCCTTATGGCAGGTGGGGACTGATGTGTCAGAAGTAGTGTGTAGTCCAGGTGAGCTGCAGTCTTGTTTTGGTAAGTCCTGGCCTTGTGGGGTTTTCAAATGGTACTCTTTTGTATTCTTCATAGACCCTCCCTCTGGTGTTTCTGAATTACAATCTTTATCTTCACTCTGCTTTTCAGTGGCTTTTTGTTAAAGATTTATGTGCTTTACCCTCAGAATTTGGAAAATATCCCAGGGGGTAAGCCAAACCTGTGCTTGCATCCCAAGTCTCTGTGTAAAGCCAAGCCAGGGTTCTCTGGCTTCTGCTTCTGCCACAAATTGGCCAATGCCTCTAGGGTAAGGAAGTTGCAGAGGTTAGCTTCACTCTAGGAGGAAAGTTTTCTCCTCAGTGCAATGGCTCTGAATTTCATTGCTCTCAGCTTCTTTCAAAGAGTTAGTTTCCAGATTTTATCTTATTTTTCCAGTTGTTCTTGATGGGAACATTGATGTGCTGTTAACTACTCCAGCCTACTTAGAAGTAGAAGAACTTAATGACTGTGAACTGCCTTTAAGAAGCATAAGTCAAGCTTCCCTTATGCATAAATAATTGCATCCCTCTAACTGCTCTGACTTATTCAGTAGGACCTTTATGTAGGTAAGACATAGCAATATAAATTTTAAGTAATGGTGCCTGGAACACTGTGTCAGGGAGGATTCTGCATGGTGTCCCCTCTGCACTTGGCCAGGAGTGGTGCTGTGATGGAGGAATTTTGTCTCTTTTGGTTGTGGGAGGAGGTTGCCCCCTGTTTGCCTTTCCTGTTGAAGGATTCCACTTCAGTACTTGACAGACATTTGGACAGAGCTCTTAAAGAAAACGAAAGCACATTAAGTTAAATGCTGCTTTTACACTGGAGAGAGCTGGTGAGCAGGAAGTGTTTGATAAAAGCTCAGGTTTTTAGAGTGCTGTTATTAATGTTTTGATAAAATACCATGCTCCCTGTGCATTTTTTGTTTGTGTCGTGCATAACTTAAACTTGGCAGTAGACTTCATGATAGCATGTCTTTAAAATGTGTTTGCTGTAAATTCTGAATAAATGATCCCAATCATTATTCTAAAATGTTCTAAATTGCTTCTATTCTTACAGTTGTTAGTATGCCACATATTATTCCATTCTGATTTTTTGCTGAGCAAAACATAATTGCTTTTGTGGAATATAGCTCTATTGATGGTGTAATCAGATATTAAAAATAGTATTGCAGAGTTTTGCAGAAAATACAATTAAAGAAGCAGTGAATGTGTGTGTCTTTCCACTCCTGTTCATAACTATTCTTTTCAGACTAGAGCCATTAGAGAAAATCAAATCTTGATTTGAGATTATTTATATGGAAAATAGCCATGAATTATATTTGTAATATAATACATATTTTAACCATAGGAAAGTTTCTTTTTGTACTCAGATTATTGCACATGGGACTGGGGACTTAAAACAGTCTTTCCTAAGCATGAAATTTCTTCTGTAGTATGTCTTTGCTGTTCACGAGTGTTGACTCTTTCATGGAATTGGTTAGGCTTCTCAGTGTTGACTTTGCAACTTACTAGATCTGTTTCCTTCAACAGATTATTTCACATCTTGGAGATTTGGTTTCTTTGTCTGTAAGAAGGGAGACAATGAGCCCCTCCTGAGTTGATGCATAATGAGGTACTCCTTGTGATATTCCTTGGTGAGAGTTGTTCCTTGGGTTCTACTCTTTGAAGCTAACCAAATGCTCTCCATCTCTCCACCTTTCCATGTTTCCCTGAACCACCATTTTAGGCATCCAGGCAAAGGTTTAAAAGCTGTAAGGATGCCTGGGTGGCTCAGTCAGTTGAGTGTCCAACTGTTTATTTCACTTCAGGTCATGATCCCAGGATCATGGGATTGAGCCCTATGCCAGGCTCCTTGCTGAGTGTGGAGCCTGCTTAAGGTTCTTTCTTTCTTTCTGTCTCTCTCTCTCTCTCTCTCTCTCCCCCTTCCCTGCTCTCACTCTTTCTCTCTCTCTAAAATACATAAATACATACATGCATATATACATACATATATAAGTGATGATATTTTCATACAGTGGAATATCATTCAGCCATTAAGGTGATGTAAATGAATACTTACAGGATGTGATGTCATGATGATGATACATTATATGGTAATGATTATTGACAAGACTATGAGCCATTTTTTTAAAAATCTAGTTAAGTAGAATACAATAGGGTCCAGTCTATAACAGAAGTTATGGAAGTGGTGAGAAATAAATTGTTTCCTTTTCTTCCTTTAGCTTGTAGGGCTTTCCAGAAAGCCCCATATATTTTTATATGTTGAACTTGCATTACCTTTGTTATAAAATACAGAGTAAAAGTAAGAACACCGCTGCTTAGGCTGTGCTGCCTCATTGTGGCTACAGAAGTGGACAGGTGTGCAAGTGAGGGGGATGGGTAGTCTTGGGAGGCTGAGTGTCTGCACATCAAGAGCCTTCAGGAACATCACTTATGCCCAGGCCCTTTGCTCAGTTTGGGGACTGCCCACATGAAAAAGGTATGTCCTCTGCCCCCAGGACTTGTTGCATGCCAGGAAAATGGGCACATGGATGGGGTGTGGGCCCTGGTGCCCTGGTACCATGGTTCCGTAGCTTTCTCCTGGGGGACTGCACATTCTGGTGCAGGAAGGGGGAGGCCCAAGCAATTCATTGTGGTGGAGGGACCTGGATGAGGCAGCACAGATAGGCAGGAACTCTCTGAGCCTAAAGATTCGAGACTTAACCCAAAGGCAGAAGAAGGGAAGAGTCTCAGAAGAGGAGAGGGCGTGGTCATATCTGAATGGGTGTGTGATTCTGCAGAATGGAGAATAGGTTCGAGATGCAGTCAGAAGTGGGGGCAGGGAGACGTGTTGTAGAGCTGTTACTGTAATTCTGGTGGTGAGGTGACAGCCAGGTAGCCAGTGTGGGTGGAGGGTAGAGGCATGGGCAGAAGAGGTGTATCCAGTATGAGTTGGACAGTGTGATGTACCTGCTTTGGATAGGATGTGAGCATGAGAGGGGTGTCAGGGAGGGAAGCGGCATAACTTCAGATTTCTGAAAGGCCTCAGACCAAGGTAGGAAATGTCCTGGCTGGGGTGGAGGTGTGATGGCATGGTTGCCACTATTGAGTCAGACCTGCTGATAAGGCATCCAGCAGGTTTCCCTAGGCTTGGGGATGTGCACAGGGGCCTGGAAGGCAGAGAGGCTGGGGGAAGAGGTTGGAGACACTCAATGAAGTATGCAGCAGCAGTGAGAATAAGCTGTCCCAAGACAGATCACCTATAGAGGGAAGGAGAAGGGTTGAGGAGATGGGCAGGGGATGTTTCAGGGAGGGGTGGCTGCAGGGACCAGTGGCAAGGAAAGGGGAACAGGACTGGAAAATAGCAGTGGTCCTGACCCCTGCTACCCAGCCCTTGGGGAGGCCACTACATCTATCCAGGGCCATTAGGGGGAGATCCCCTGCATGCTGCCAGCATGACACAGTTGTGCAGGTTCCCCAGCCTCTGTTTGGGGGTCCTAGAAGTATCTAAGCCTGTGGGTAGATATAGACTGTGAGTGAGGGGTGGGGGCCGAGGTGTCCCAGCATGAATCCCTTCAATTGGACGGTCATCAGCAGGCATGGTCCTCACTCCCATGGGATGGTCAGCAGTATAGAAGTGCTCCTATGCCCTCTCATAGAAATCAAGTCCCCCTACCCCCTTCCCCTGTTATCCCAACCCTCTGCCTCCTCTGGGCACCTCACTAAGTTCCAGAAAGAAGACTAGCTCTGCACCCAAGTCTCTGTGTATGGCTTGGACAGCTGAAGAGGACCAGGGTTGGTGCAAGGACATAGGGATGCCAGGGGGGGGGTAGCACCTGTCCCCCTGGACTGCAAAGAAATCCTCCAAGGGGCAACTGTGAATGTACAGGAATTCAGGGGACCCTGCAGGATCCAGTCTATAGGCTCAAGGGATTCTGAGAAGGGAGTGTGACTTGGGACAAGTTTAACTCAGAAGACACAGGGTTTAGGAGCATAGCCTCTGGCCCTGAGAATAGGCTGCCTCTAGGAAAACCCAGGCAAAGGCACCTTTAAGGAAAAGTCCTAGATTTTGGAGTTTGCATGAAGTGTGTGGTTTCTAACATTAGTACAGTGGGCCTTTATTCATAATCATTTGGAGATGAAGGAGCAATTTGTCTACCAGGCAGGTTCACTTCCTGTTGTAATTCCAGTGGATTTAAAAGTTGATGCGGGTCTGTGAATTTGCTTACATAATTATACTCTGATAGCTTTTCATTATACTTGATGTGATTTTAATGGAATTAATGTTCTGTATCAACAAATACATTGTTTTTATTGTGCAAAGAGGAGACTTTTAAAAGGAGAGAACCAAAATGATTTGCACATGGTTTCTATAGTATTCTTTTCCAAACCGGGCAGTATACCTGCCCACTTCATATTTTCTTCCCTGTGTTGGTTGAGGGAAGTAGAAGGGCAGGAGGCTTTTACACACGTTTGGGTACTAGTTGGAATTCATCTTTGAAACTTGCATTTATGTCTTCAGTTCTTACTGTTCTTTTTTTTTTTTTTTTAAGTTTATTTATTTTTGGGACAGAGAGAGACAGAGCATGAATGGGGAAGGGGCAGAGAGAGAGGGAGACACAGAATCGGAAACAAGCTCCAGGCTCTGAGCCATCAGCCCAGAGCCCGACGCGGGGCTCGAACTCACGGACCGCGAGATCGTGACCTGGCTGAAGTCGGACGCTTAACCGACTGCGCCACCCAGGCGCCCCAATTCTTACTGTTCTTAAATTCTTCCTATTCTCCATCAAAGAATAGCAGCCAGATGGAATTGCCTATGGCCACCTGCCTATGGCATCTTACCTGGCAGACCAGGCCTCCCCACACACACCTTGGATCCCTACCACCTTCTGGACCCTCATCACAGTGCTTGTGATTCTGGTTTCTTGTCTTCTTAGTAAGGCCATAAGTCTTCAGAGACCCTCAACATTTGTTCTGAAGTAAGAGGCCCTCAGTACAAGTTGGAATTTGGCCCCATCCACCTCTCCCACCTGTGGAAGGGAGCATTAGAGGGAATTATGTCCCTCTTACCTGGGTATACCCATCCCCTTAGAAGGTAGAATCGGCTGTTGTTAGCTTGTGTTTCAGTAAAGTATTTTTTCTATTATTTATAAAACATGGGAACCTAAAAAGTACAAGGAGGAAGCCAAAGTCCCACTCTACAGAGATGATCATGGCTGTCTTTGGGATCTAGTGCTGATTTCTTTATGTATTTTGTGTGTTTGCATTTGTATTTATTTACTTAATGCAAGGGAAATTATCCTCCCTCCATACCATTTCGTAGCCTGCTCTTTCTTTTCTTCTTTTTCTTTTATGTGGTGTGAACATTTCCACACAGCACTAAATATTCTTCTACAACATGATTTAGTGTCAGCAATTGGAAAAGACCTAATAAATATAAGCAGTTCTCTGTTGCTAAACACCCAGGTCATTTCCCATTTTCAAAATTATAAAGAACACTTTGATTAATACCTGGAATTCTTAGAAGTGGAATTACAGGTTCCAGTTGTATGCATAGTTTAAAATATTCATGATATAATGCGTGCACAGATCAAAGGTTAGTATTTCAGAAAGTTACATATTTAAATTTTTTTTTCAACGTTTTTATTTATTTTTGGGACAGAGAGAGACAGAGCATGAACGGGGGAGGGGCAGAGAGAGAGGGAGACACAGAATCGGAAACAGGCTCCAGGCTCCGAGCCATCAGCCCAGAGCCTGACGCGGGGCTCGAACTCATGGACCACGAGATCGTGACCTGGCTGAAGTCGGACGCTTAACTGACTGCGCCACCCAGGCGCCCCTAAAGTTACACATTTAATAGCAAGTGTTTCTTCCCTTCCTCTCTCTTCCAGTTTCCCATTGTTAAGTTCCTTGTGAATACTTCCAGAGAGAAACGTTTATGTATGTACTAGCATCCATCCATTTCTCTGTTTATACAAATGGGATGATTCTATGCACACTGGGCTATATCTTGTTTGTCAATTATTTATGCTTGAGATTTTCCGCGGTAGCATAAACAGATCTACCTCAAATTTCATAATGCATATATTCATGCTCTATGTAAATATCAAAGTTTATTTAACTAGCCCTTTATTGTTACCCACTTGTTACAGGTTTTTGCTATAAACGTCCTTGTGTAAGTGACTTGCCATACCTCTGGTACTGTATCCATAGGCTGTGTTCCCAGTAGTGAAATCATTCAATATAAGTATATGCATTTCCTATTTTGAGAGATTTATGAAATTGCCATGAAATAAGACTACATCATTTTATACCAACACCAATAATATTAAAGAGGAACTTCTTTTTCCTCTGTTCTTGCCACCACTGGGTTTTATCATACTTCACCAAAAAGTTGGCAGCCTGATAAAAAGTATTTGTCATATTGTTTTGGCTTGCTTTTAAAAAATTAGAGTAGGTTTAAGCATCCCTTTATATGTTTATCCTCCATTAAAAATGTGAACATATTTGGCCATATTTTCTATTGAGTGGTTCCCCTTTTGTAATGTTCATTTATTTAGAGAGAGAGAGAGAGAGCACACATGCATGCATGCCAGCAGGGGAGGGGCAGAGAGAGAGAGAGAGGAAGAGAGAGAATCCCAAGCAGGCTCCATGCTGTCAGCTCAGAGCCCAATTCAGGGCTTGAGAACCATGACCTGAGCTGAAATCAAGAGGCAGTGCTTAACCAACTTAGCCACCCAGGTGTTCCCTTTCTTATTAATTTATATGAACTCTATAAATTAAGACAATCAACCTTTTGTCTGTTGTATGTATTTTAAGTATTTTTCCCATTTGGAACTGGTCTTCCGTTTTATGTTCTTTTTAAACCACAAACATTCATCGGCTCTTACCATGATAAGGCTGCATGAAGAAGCACCCCAAAACTCAGTGGTTGGCAGTATTCAGTCTTTGTTTTCTGCTCTGGTTTGCAGGTCATTGGGGTGGCCCCAATGTGTGCTATATGTCCATTCTGTGGCCCAGGCTGCATTTGATGTTGGGTGGCAGGCAACATGAGATGCCCCGGAAGTCCTGGGAGTGATGGCCACCTCCACCCTGTGTGGCCAAGCAAGTTCCATGGCCAAGCCCAGCATTGGGAGAGGATGAGTACTGTATGCACTCTCTTGGGAGGCTTCCATGTTACCCGTAAGAAGCACGGACTTATGCTTCTAATATGGCGAGGCCCTGGGATTGAGAGCAAAGATCCAGTCTACTATTACATATGGATTCTTTTAATATAAACATTTGAAATTTACTAATCTTTTCTGTGAGAACTCTTGATTCTGTGTCGCCCAAAACACTGAATTCCTTTCAAGATTGTTTTTAAAAATGCTTCCATGTTCTTCTAGGTCTTTCAGGTTTTAATTTATGATTTACTCTTTGATTACTCTGGAATTTATTTTGATATAAAGAGTAAGGTAGAAAATAAGTTTTATTTCTTTCCAAGTGACTAACTCATTGTTCCAATGCTTTTTATTGAATAGATTTCCTTTTTCCCTTTATAGTATTTTAATTAGAATTTCATGGACTTTGTGCAATCTTTGGTCTTTCTGTTTTAAAAAATGATTTTGGGGGGGCGGTGCCTGAGCCTGGGTGGCTCAGTCGGTTAAGCATTTGACTCTTGATTTTGGCTCAGATCATGATCTCAAGGTTCATGAGTTCATGTCCCATGTAGGACTCTGCATTGACAGTGCAGAGCCTGCTTGGGATTCTTTCTTTCCTTCCCTGTCTGCCCCTTCCCCTTCATATTCTGTCTCTCTCTTTCATAATAAATAAACTTTAAAAAAATTTAAAAATGATTTTTTGTATCAAATATGAGGACTTTTATATTCGCAGTAGATATTTAAGATTTTGATATTGTTCTTCCTCATTTCATATTAGTCTTTGTGTTCTAAGTCATTCTGCCTTTTTCCTTGCTGTTATAAATGGAATATTTAATTTCATTCTCTTTTCTAATCAGTCTTTGCATGCATATAGGAAAGCTATTTTTTCTGTAGTTCATGAGCTTATATCCTGACACTGTAATGTGGGCGAATGCTTTAATTTTCTCATCAGTGCAGTGGGGCACAAAAATCACACATGCCTTTTAGGGTTGTCAGGACACAAAGAATTAAAGTATAAAGCCTTAGTAAGTGTATGTCATACAGTCAGTGTTCACTAAATATAAGCAGTGTCATAATTTTTAAATATATTAATTTTCTAGCCATATGATTTACTGAATTCTTCTGATTGGCCTCTTATTCTTTTTGATCAGTTTGCTTCAGTGTTCTAGATGGAGAAGCGTGTCATTTTCAAGTGGTAATAATTATGCCCCCTCTTTCCATATTTATAACTTTTTGTTTGTTTTGTTTTGTTTTATTAGCTGGTTGTATTAGTTTTCTATTGCTATAGAACAAATTACCACAAGCACAGTGGCTTAAAACAGCACAGGTTTAGTGAGTCTGGAGTTTCCATAGGCCCAGAGTCTGGAATATTTGGGTTTCTGTTCAGGGTCTGAAGGCTGAAATCAAAGTAAGACCAGATGCATTTTCATCCAGAGGCTTGATGAGGGAAAGATCTATTTGCACAGTCCTCAGGTTACTGTGTGGCTGTATGACTGAGTTCCTATTTTCTTGCCAAGTGTGAGCTGGAAAAGATCCAGCTGTTAAGAGCTGCTCTCAAGACACAGCAGCTTACTTCTTCAGGCAGCAGCAGAATCTCCCTCGTGTTTCAAATCTTTGATTTCACGAAGGGCCCAGACTCAGAGGGTTTGCCTGATGAGGTCAGGCCCACCCAGGAGAATCTTCCTTTTGATTAACTCAAAACCAAACTTATTTTGGACCTAAGTGTGCAGAAAAATCCTTTCACCTTTGTCAAATACTGTAACCTAATCACAGGACTGAAATTCAACATATTCACAATCCACCCCACACACTCAAAAATAGGGGATTCTATAGGAGGTGTACACCAGAATTTAGGGATCTTGGGGACCGCCTCATAATTCTGCACACCATGCTGGTATTTTCATATTAATTTTAAATATAGGTGGCAATTGTGGGCATTTTTATTTTGTCCTATTAAACTAAGGTGTGTTTTTTTTTTTTCATAAAAAAACAGTGATTGCATTTTATCAAATGCCATTTATACCTCTTTGGAATGATAATTTTCAGTTTTGTCATATTAATATGATTAATTTTACTACTGTGTTTCCTCTTACTGAACTATCTTTTCATTCCTGGCATGAACCCCTCGCCTTGTTCTTTATTCTTCTAACTGTATTGCTGACTTCTGTTTTACAACATTTTATTTAAAAATCGTATACCTCTATTTATAAATAAAATTGGTCTGTTTCTATTCTTGTGATGTTTTACAAGTTTGTAACTATTATGCTGACCTTTGTAAAAAGAATTTGGAAAATTACCTTGTTTTTTCCCTCTGTGCTCAGAAAAAAATTAAATAGTGTTGGAAATCTCTATACTTTAAAGCTTTTGAAGAATTTGCCTGTGGCTGTTTGACCACTTTCCCAATTTCTTGGTGTTTGTAGGTACATTGGTGTTTTGATTTTGGGGGGACTTAATTGTAGTAATTTATATTTTCCTAGAATTGTGATCATCTATGACATCCTAGGTGCTATTGATTGAATGTTTATGTCCCCCTAAAATTCACATGTCAAATCCTTATCCCCAGTGTGATGGTATTTGGAGGTGGAGTCATTGAGAGGTGATTATGTCACAAGAGTGGAATCTTCATGAATGGGATTATTGCCCTTATAAGAGAAACTCCAGAGAGCTCCCTTGTCCCTTCTACCATGTGAGGCCATATGAGAAGATGGCTATCTATAATCCAGAAAGTGAGCCCTCACTAGACGTTGAATCCACTGGCACTCTGACACTGGACAAAGGACACGATCCTGGAGGCATTGCAGGTCTCTGGGGTCCACTACCCCACCCTCAAACAAACAGCACACAATGAATCAAGGCCAGAGGGGCAGGTGGCTGGAGTCTGAGAGGCAGGGAGCAGGGTCAGAGCAGTATGTGGCTGGAGCAGGCATGTGCCCTGAGCATGAATCTGCACTCTAAGGTGAGGTGGAGTGGGGAGGGCTCAGACAGTTTCCATGCTGAGCCATGAGCTGAGCCCCTTGGAGATCAGTGTTTCTAGATGCTGGATGCTTCTCGGTTACTGGCCGAAGCATACCTCTCTTGGGGAAAATTTCTCCATTTTGGGTCCACAGAACATCACTGATTAAGAGCAAGCAATGTGTTGACAACAAAAGACTTCCAAGCCTGCAAGCATCAAAGAAGGCAAACTGCAATAAGTGAGAGTCAACAGAAACAACAAGTGACAGACAGACTTAGATGCCTTCTTTCACTATACATCTTGAACTCTAGACATCTGCATATGAAATATTTAAAGCAGTTATGGGCAGAATCATACAGATAAGCATGCAGCCAGAAACTATCTGAAGCAAATAGTCATATTTGGGGAAAGATAAAAGCAGAACTTGTAAATACATAAAATATAAACGTTAACATTCTCTAAAGAAATGCAAATGTTCAACAGCTGATGAAACGTCCTTCAGGGAAAATTGGTCATCTGGAAGGCAAACTTAAGGAACTTATTCAGAACAAAATACTGAATGACATGGGTATGGAATATGTGAAGGGAGAACTAGGAGATTTGGAGGATGGAATGTGCATGCGGCTGTTGGAGTCCCTGACAGAGAGACTGTAGGAGAGGTAGTATTTGAAGATATATTGGCTATATAGCTTCCATAACTAATGAAAAATATAAAGTCAGTTTCAGGGGCACCTGGGTGGCTCACTTAGTTGAGCGTCTCTTGATTTCAGCTCCGATCATGATCCCAGGGTCATGGGATTGAGTCCCGTGTTGGGTTCTGCGCTAAGCGTGGATCCTGCTTAAAATTCTCTCTCTCCCTGTGTCCCTCCCTGGCTCATGCTCTCTGTCTAAAATAACAATAATAAAAAAAAAACATAGTTTCAGAAGCACAGTACATCCCAAAAAGCATAAATAAAAAGAAATCTGCACCTACACATATGCAAAAATCTCAGAACACTAAAGGCAGAAAGACAGTCTTAAAAATCTTCAAAGAGTAAGGACAGCTTCACATTTCAAGGAACAACAGTTAAAAGGACTGCTAGCTTCCTGATGGCAACAGTGGAGGCTGGGGTCACCTGAGTGGCTTGGTTGGTTAAGCGTCCAACTCTTTATTTCAGCTCAGATCATGATCTCATGGTTTGTGAGTTTGAGCCCTGCATTGGGCTGTGTGTAGACAGTGCAGAGCCTGCTTGGGATTCTTGCTCTCTCCCTCTCTCTCTCTCTCTGTTTCTCTCCTGCTTGTGCACTCTCTCTCTGTCTCTCTCAAAATAAATAAATAAATTTAAAAGAAAAAAACTGTGGAGGCCAGATGACGGTGCAATAGTATCTTCAGACTGTTGAGAGAAGAAACTGTCAACTTAGAACCGTATACCCAAACTACTTTCCAAGCATGAAGGTGAAGTAAGACATTTCCAGATAAACAAAAAACTGGAGTTTACCACCAAAAGGTCTGCACTAAAGGAACTTCTGAGTCAAGGGTTCATACCTTGTGGGATTGCAGTCTAGGGAAGCCTGGGGACCCCATCTCAGATAAAGGTTTTTAAATGTGTACAATGAAATAGGATTACAAAGGAAACCAATTATTTTGAAGTTTTTTAAAATCAAAATATTTTAGGGGGACCTGGGTGGCTCAGTCTGTAAGTGTCTAACTCTTTGATTTCAGCTCAGGTCACGATCTCACAGTTTGTGGTTTGAACCCTGCGTTGAGCTCTGTGCTGACAGCACAGAGCCTGTTTGGACTATTTTAAAAAATGTGTTGTAATAATACATTTGTTACTTTATTAACTCATTAAATAACAAAATCCAGTTGCAGGTGTAGTAACTACCCTAATTTCAGAGTAAAGAGCCCTGGTGAAAGGCTGCATCTCACAAGGCATAGCCAGGACAAATGAGTTTGGTACCAACCAGTATATGAAGTAATTTGCATCAAAGAAACATTCACTGCAGAACAGACTATGTTGCATTTCACTTGGATTTCCTTTTGACTCCTGGGTTATTTAGAATATCTTAAAACATTTAACTTTTTTCTTTTTTTCTTTCATGGGGCTATCTTTCTAATCATTTATAGTTTTGCTACTATACAGTGAGAGAATGGAAGCTATAGAATTCTTTTCTATTATGGAGGAAGTAGGCTGAGAAGGAGAGTGGCTTTCCTTGTTGACATTTTGAGTTTGATGTATTGATGCAGGCTCCAGTGGGAAGTGGCGTGGAGAAAGTCAGAACCACAGGTGAGCGTGATGGTTAGGAGAGAGAATGGTGGGTTGGGAATTGTTCTGAAGGAAGGAGGAAGAAGCCATGGATATGGAGTGGATATGAAGATGTATGTTTCCCAGAAGGGAGTTGAAATGGACATCGAAGGCTGAGGGTTTGCATGCTGGAGTGAGCCATGCCATGTGGCCCTAGGGAGACTCAGACACAAAACCACTCAGAAAAGAAAATGTAAGTAGAATAAAGTAGGAGGTTCAGCCACTCCATGAATCAGAAGACTTTTGCATAGCACAGGTCTGACGTCTGAAAAGCTTTGAGAGACGGGGTCAGTAGACTTTTTTCATTCGGGGCAACTCAGAATATTATTTGCTCCATTTTTTTACAACAACAGTTCTTTTGCTAACGCTGTGAACCCTGGCTTCTTAGTGGTAAATTGATACCACTGTAGCTATTAGGCACACCTGCCATATGTTTCGTGAAAGAATTTAATTGACTTTCAAGTATGCATTCTAGAAGGACTTGCTTCCCTACCTAAAATGTTGCATTACCATTTGCCTTTGAACCAGGAATGAAGCTCCAAAGAAAATTCTTGATTTGGGGCAATGAAAGAGGACAGGATTTAAAGAGCTAATTTATTCCAGGCCTCTGTGTTCAGGCAGCAATACCAATCAAACAGGAAGACCTTTGGCTCTAAAGATGCCATTACTTCCTGGCAGTCTATTATCCCCTTTCATCACCCTCAACAGCAGGAAATTCTGTCTCATTTTTAATATTATCTCTTGCCTCTATGTAGGCTGGGTGGGAAGTGGAGAAAAAAGTGGGTTGGTGTCCTTTTAACAACTTGCAGGTGCTTGAAAAGTTAAGTCCCCCTCTCTCTGAACAGTATCATGCCTTTCCCATTTTTTTTTTTTTTGGTCTTTTCTTTCACAGCCACTTAATCATATGTTACTCTTCTCTGACCCTCTTAAATTTCTTCATATTCTGTGTAAACTGTGGACTTTGAATAACGATATTGGCAAATTAAATGGGACAAAGGTTTCACGAGCTGCAGTAATTTCACGGCTAACTAGCTCCATGACCCCGTTCCTCACCAGAGTGGAAAAAAATAAACCTGAGGAATTACTGAGCTGGCGGAACATGCAACGTAATTCTCACCAGTAGCTGGAATTGAGCAAAAAAATAGTTCAAACTCAGACCTGATCATTTCTGAGCAGAGGTACACTCCATTCTTCTCTGTTGCCAAGTGGACCAGGAGGCATCCTCAGGGAGGAGGCACTGTGGCACCTAGGCTTTGAAGACACTCCTCCAGGGGCGCCTGGGTGGCTCAGTTGGTTAAGCGTCCGACTTCGGCTCAGGTCATGATCTCACGGCTCGTGAGTTCGAGCCCTGCGTCGGGCTCTGTGCTGACAGCTCAGAGCCTGGAGCCTCTTTCAGATTCTGTGTCTCCCTCTCTCTCTCTGACCCTCCCCCGTTCATCCTCTGTCTCTCTCTGTCTCAAAAGTAAATAAACGTTAAAAAAATAAAATGAAGACTCTCCTCCAAGCCATTCTCCATTCTCCTGTGCCTCCCTCCCTTGTTACAGCGGGTACCGATGCTTCTAGGTCAGAGGAGCAGGGAAGTCAGCTTCTGGTGGGGGGAGACACGGGGAAAGAGTGGACATTTGAAAACAAGAGTCCAATATCGCACTCTGGTTGTATTAGTGTATTAATAAGCTTGGGCTGCCATAACAAAGTACCATAGATTGGGCAGATTAACCAACAGTTAAGTTAACCTCACATTCTGGAGGCTAGAAGTCTGAGATCAGGGTTGAGTTCTGGTGAGGACCCCCTTCCTGTCTTGCAGACTGTCAAAACCTCACTGTGGGGGAGCTTGGGTGTCTCAGTCGGTTGGGCACCCGACTCTTGCTTTTGGCCCAGGTCATGATCTCATGGTCTGTGAGTTCAAGCCCTGCCTTGGGCTCTGTGCTGATGGCGTGGAGCCTGTCTGGGATTCTGTCTCCCTGTCTCTCTCTACCCCTCCCCTGCTTGCTTTCTACCTCTCTCTCTCAAAAATAAACATTAAAAAAAAAACTTCACTGTGTCCTCACATGGCCTTTCCATGGTGTGTGCATATGGGGAGAGAGAGAGAGAGGGAGAGAGATCCTTCTCGTCCTGTAAGACCACCATCCCATCATGAGGGCCCTACCCTTACAACCTAATCTAACCCTAATTCCCTGCTAAAAGTCCTTCCTCCAAATACCATCACATTAGGGGTTAGGACTTCATGTGGATTTGGGGAGGACACAAACATTTAGTCCGTAGTAAGTAGTTTTCTATGTTGTGTAGCAAACTTCCACAAACTTTATAGCTTAACACAACACCATTTAGTTTCTTAGGTCAGGAGTCTGGACATGGCTTAGCTGAGTCAACTGGTCAGGGTCTTACAAGGCTGCAGTCAAGGTGTTGCCAAGGTAGCATCATTTTAAGAGGTGCTAGAGAGGATCGCAGGAGTGTAAATTATATTGATAATTACCATAATTTATCATTGATTATCATATTGATAATCAAGGCTATAGGTCATCAGGGATCATCTCAGGATTTCCATGCCCCACTGAGTCTGATGATTTTTTTTCCTTTGTATAGGGGAATTGAATCCACCCTCAATTACAGTTATTAATGATTCTTAGAAATGTAGTTTTCCCCAGTAAAGCAAATTGTCCATATTTGTTGGAAATAAAATTATTTGAGGGAATTCATAGAATGATAACTTTATGATGGAAGTAAGGAAAGTCAAGAATTCATACTGTGGCCTTAGTTAAGTGATATTCACTTCCTTTGTGTTTATAAATGCCTGCTCTTTGGAGGTTTGTGGGTTTCCAATAATATTTCTGTTACGAGTCACTTGGTCACTATAGACATTTGATACTTTTATAAACTTCAGCTTAGGAGAGATCAAAGAGTTCTGTCTGAGCTTATTAAACATGCCTTGAGAGATCTGGTCATAGTTTAGGGATTTAGTGGGACCCCATGTACTCATGAATTCAGAGGCCCTTCCTGAGTAAGGAGGCATTGGGCCATGTCTTAAAGAATAGGTAAAATTTTATATGGTGGAAGTGAGAAGTAGAAGGCAGAGTATAAAAGGACATTTTCTGGGAGGCATGCTTTCCCATCCTCTATCTGGGTTTTGTCTGGATGAGGCTGGTGTTGGTGTGAAGGGAAAACAGAGAACACTCTTTGGAAGTCACATCCTAAGGAGATGGCAGGGTCAGAGCCAGCTGGGCCAAACCACCTCTAGGATTTGGGTTTTAGTGACCAGGAGGAGGGATGCCACAGTGTCAGGAGAGATAACAAGAGGGAGACTGTGTTGGATACAGATGGGAAACAGAGAGGTCATAGGCATTGTGGAAGAAGAACAAGGGACTGGGCTCAACAAGACACAGGAGAACAGTAGTCAAGGGTTTCTGTACAGGTTGCAGCTGGGGGCATCATGAATAGAGATTTGGGAGATGGGAAAATGTTTGTAAATAATATTGTCAATATTGACTTATTTGCAGGATGCATGCATTGAAGAAAATATATATACATGACATGCTTGGGAGCAGAGTGCCCTGTTGAGCTCTCTCTGATTCATTTGTGTGTGTGTGTGTGTGTGTGTGTGTGTGTGTGTGTGTGTGTGTGTGTGTCTGTGAGAATAAGGTTCACAAGTCTTTCCTATGAAAGACCAGATGTGTTCCTATGAAAGACCAGATGTCCAGATGTGTTTGGAAACCCACCTGAGGCTGGTGCAGGGTGTGAGAGAGACTGTTGGGTCTAAGACTTGGCCTCACCCACTGCAGAAGTGTTTGCCAAGGGGACCTTGGGGGTCTATTCAGCCGGATACTCTCCTCTGGGGACTGATTCAGTCCTTTTGGAATTCCAGGGGGAAATGCACCAAAGCCCTCCATCCCAGGGCCCAACTGCCTGGTCCATACCCACAGCAGAAAGTTGGGGTGATTTATCTTTACAAAAGACCTTGTAAGAAAATCCCTTACTTGTAGTGGGGCCTCCCAGCATATTTCCCTGTCAAAGGGGAGCTGCAGCCCTCTCCTCTTTATTGTGTGTGGTTGGATGTTGGCCTGTCTCTGGAATTTGCATCTGAGCGACCAGGAGGAGGGGTGCCATTGTGGGAGTAGAGACGATAAGAGGGAGACTGGGTTGGGGAGGTAGAAATTGCAGGTGCATTTTTGGACATGTTGAAGTGGAGAGTGACACCAGGAGCAGTGCCCGGCAGGCAGTGTGATTCCACAGTCAGGGACAGACCTGCAGGAGGTGTTGGTGGATAGTGTTAGAGGATCCCCAATGACAGATGGCTCAGGCAGAGCCGGAGCCTGAGTAGAGGTCTTGGGAAGTGGGAAGGGGAGGGAGATGTGGAAGGACAGCATGGAGCAGAGGATGGCAGCCAGAGAAGGGAGAAAGGGAGAGTGTCAGGGGAATGACACAGAGCCTAGAGGACAGTGTGCCACCCATAGGTAGATGTGGTCAGCCTCCTGTCTTCAAGCCGAGATCGCTGTACTTGTGGGTTGCACTCAGGGACCCCTTAGGTGACCTTGGGAAGTGTGTCTGCCAGTGGCAAGGGCTGAAGCCACACTGTAGTGGGGAGAGAGCGGCTGTGTCTCTCTGATCTGTCTGCCCTGCCTGGACCCAAGGAGACTGAGAATTTCAGGATCAGTATCCAGTGACTGCCTCAGGGAATGTGGGCTTGGAGCAGCCTGAGGGAAAGGTTGGCCAGGAGCTGAGGGGTGGTTCTCCTGAGAACAAAAGACAGGAGGGTGTTCCTGTGGTTAGGGCTACCCAGAGGGGAGGGGCCAACAGAGGGGAGTGGCTTCCAGAAGATGTTCTGGAGGAGACAGCTCTGTGGGACCTGGGGCAGCAAAGCCTGGGGGGCTGGCCTGGGAAAGAAGCGAGCAGCTCAGAGTCAGCATGTGGAAAGCCGGGACCTCATCTGGTGGCACCCCTTCCTGGTGAGGTGGGAAGCTGGCTGGGGACCAAGCATGTGAAAGGGTAGAGGGGGCCCTGGTAGGTCTGCTGTACCCAGCACCCATGCACAGAAGGCATGCGCTCAGGTGACATGCAAGGGGGGTGGCTCTGCCTTTTCCCAAAGTAGTGTTTTCAGTCCTCTCTATGATTTTTAAGTCACAGGGCTAAATGACTCACAGGACCAGAGGGGAATAAGTGCCCGATGGAGACACTTTCAGAAAGCACATTTGTTCTTGGGCCTGTCCATAAAGAACATAAGTGACCTGTCAGGACCTCCTGGTGGTCTCAGAGGCCCGTGTGCTGCAGGCTCTGAACGTCTGGATGGACCACACGCCTCATGGTCACCCAGCTCATGTATGTGGGCCATATTCTAGAAGTCATCCATCTTTGGGTTGATCAGCTAATACTGTGTTTTGATCATCTGTTAACGGATTCCAAAGAGTCTTACCTTCCTGCACTGTCTGTCCTTCCAGGTGCTGCTGTCAGGACTCATTGGCGTCGTCTCCTGGAAGAGGCCTCTCTCCCTTGTGGTAAGTCCGCACGCAGTCTCCATGGTGACCTTGGAGCAGGGCCCTCCCCGTGGAGATGTGAGTGCTTTAAGGGCAATGGCAAAGAATTCTGGCTCTGTGCAGAAAACAGGATGCAGACCTTCATGAAACTGGCACTTGTCAATGCAGATGGGCACGTAGTTAACAGCCACTGTGCATCTTCCCTCCGTACATCTGAGGGTAGCCCTCAGGTGTCTGTCTGAGATGCTCATGTGCCATCTTCGCGATGGTTCTCTTTGGGTACCCTCCTCCAAGGACATGCCGGGAACAAAGACATTGTAAGAAGTGTAGATGCAAGCGTTTTCTCTAGGTGTGTGAACACGTTCGTGCATATACATATGCATGTGTATGACCACAAAGGCAGCACATATTTTATCAGAGTTCAAGACATGTTGGCTGTTTGTATGTTTTGGAGACTGAAACTTGGGAGTGTAAGAGGAGACATTTATTTGAGTAGAAGAGTGCAGGGGTACCACTTGAACCCTTTCTCTCATTGCTATGTCACTGTGTTGGGGAGGAGGGGCAGGCCTCATGGGGGATGGAAAGGAAATGATGGTTTTTCTCTCTGAAAAGTACCCCAAGCAAATTCATGTCTATTGATTTGTATGCGTGTTTTTCTCAGTGTATGCATTAATATATTTATGCGTCCGTGTCAGGACCAGACGAAGAGGTTTTCTAGGTTTTGATGGATAATGAAAAAACATGGTGTGGCCTCTTTGTCTTTTGTAGTAATCAATTATTTAAAATCCCTTCTTTAAGTGATTAGATTTGGAGATAATGACATGTACTAAATATTAATGGAAATAGAAAAAACCCACAAGTCTGCCTGTTGTAAACACCTCCTCCTCATGAGAGTTACCAGGGCTTCCTGAAGAGGCATGGGGAAGAGAAGGAGTGGCATTAATTCAGTGAGCCTCTTCTCCTATGACCCATCGAGAAATTTTCTTTGCAAAAAAAGGTGTTTTTTTTATGTAAAAAGTTTCAAACATGCATAAAAGTAAGAGAGGCTAGTATAATAAATCCCCATGTAGCCCCCATCTGTCTTCCATAAAGATCAACACTGGCCTGTCTTGTTTCATCCAAGCCCCTTGCTGGAGTATTTAAAAAATTTTTTTTCAACGTTTATTTATTTTTGGGACAGAGAGAGACAGAGCATGAACGGGGGAGGGTCAGAGAGAGAGGGAGACACAGAATCGGAAACAGGCTCCAGGCTCTGAGCCATCAGCCCAGAGCCTGACACGGGGCTCGAACTCCCAGACCTCGAGATCGTGACCTGGCTGAAGTCGGACGCTTAACCGACTGCGCCACCCAGGTGCCCCATTGCTGGAGTATTTTAAAGCTAATGCCAGCTAATGTATCAACAAGCTGACTCTTATGCAGAGGGAAATGGTGGTGGACACACCAGCTGTGGGGCCTGATGTCCTTTGGCTGTGCTTTTGGGTGTCCTTTAGGGACATGGAGGGACAGCTTGCTCCATTCCTCCTCACCTGTCCTCACAGTGCAGGCAGAGGAAGGCCTCTGACACTGGATGCCAAACAAGAAGAAGCCACAAATCCTTTGGGTGGGTGTATGGGCAAAAAGACAAGAGGAATGGCACCCATCACTCAGTCACCCTTCACGCCTGCCCCCACACCTTGCCCCAGGATGGAGATTCTCATGAGGTTGCGCATTTTATTCTGAAGGATGCTGTGCAGTTTATAGCTGACAAGAAGTCAGGACTCCTTATGGATGTGGCTCAGGTGTGTCCTGGGGAAGCCAGAGCAGTAGGGTGGGGTGTTAGGGACTCACCCTAGGAAGCAGGATAAAACACCAGACTGGGATACCACAGCAGAACTTTCAAAATGCCTGTCCACTAATCCCTGTCCGTTGGTGTAGAACCAGCTGCTCTCTGGGCAATGGTCAGCGTTTCCTCCCATTGATTTATTTCTGCCCAAGCCCCAGATAGAAGAGAAAGGGTTCCCCTAGTTTGACTGACCACTTTCCTTACTTAGGTTTGTAAGGGGGTGGCTTAGGATAACACTAGGTGCTATAATAAATCCCAGACTTTCAGTGGCTTAACATGAGACAACTTTGCTTCTCGAGTGGGCATTCCAGGCAGTGGCCATTCCTCATCACGGGTGATCCAGAGACCCTGGTTGCTTTCATCTGGGGCTCTACAATTTCCTAGGCCTGTGGAGTCAGCTGCATTTCAGTGGAAGAGAAAATAGTGGAGGAGGCTCTGAAGATGACCTTCATCACTCAACACAGAGCCTGTCACATGGCCCTGTCTGGCTGGGAAGGAAGCTGGAAAATTAGTTCCTTCCCAGGCAGGCACTTCCCAGAGGCAGCTCCATACTATGAAGAGGAGGGCAGTGATTTTGGTAGACGGTTGGTTGTCTCTACCATAAGAACGTTCTTCTACTTGTGTTTACCAGGACAATCTAGTTTTGATTCATTAGTAAATCTCATTCTCTAGACTCAGCTAGAATGGCTTGAAGTCTTGATTTAAATAATTCTTTTATCCCAAGCTCCTGCTTCTGTCTTGTACCCTAATCATAGTGTTTCCTTCCTTCTGGGGGTATAAAGCTGAAGAAGCTACCATGAGTATTCTGGTTCATTTCCAGGGGATACATCACCCTCTGCCCCCACTAACCTCTCTGAAAGAGGCTGTCTCCCATGGGGTGGTTGGAAGAGGCAGTGCTGGGCCCTACTGCTCCAGGGCCTGCGTAGCCAATGCCTGACACCTTGCAGGGGTTGCTGGGTGAGGACAGCAATGCGTGGGCCATGCTGATGGCGGGATTTTGGTGCTGTCATTGGTTTGCTGGCAATATCTTTTCCTGTGAAGGGCTGGTGCATGTGTGCCCAACCTAATCTCTGCTGCATCTCCTTTCTTTTTCAATACGATCTTACATGACAGAATGGGATGAAGAAGGGTTTACTTCTTGCCCAGAGTGACTGATATGCTGGAGGGAAGCCTCAGTTAGGAAAAGGGAAGGGAGTGAGGCAGCAGGCTGTCTGAGAGCAAGGGGCAGGAGACTGCCCCTTCCAGGCTGGTGAATGTGATGCCAGAGAGAGGAGGATGAAAATTTCTGCCTGGTATTTTATAAGAGCTTTTCATATGCCAAAAACTAGTGATAGCTATCTCAGTAGAGAATATGTATTTTTGCATTACTGTGGTTCTTTTTTCTTTTTTTATTGAAGCATAATTAACATACAGCCTTTTTTTAAAGTTTGTTTATTTTGACAGATAGTAAGAGAGAGCATGTGTGCGTGCAAGCCGGGTGGGGCAGAGAAATAGAGGGAGAGAATCCCAAGCAGGCTCTGCAGTGCCAGCATGGAGGCTGATGTGTGGCTTGAACTCATGAATCTGTGAGATCGTGAGCTGAGCTGACTGAAATCAAGAGTCAGATGCTTAACTGACTGAGCCACCCAGGCACCCCAATTACAGTGTTAATACTAGTTTCAAATGTACAATATAATGATTCAACAATTCTGTATGTTACTCAATGATCATCATGATAAATGTACTCTGAATCCCCTTCACCAATTTCACCTATCCCCCCCTCCAA
This sequence comes from Felis catus, assembly GCF_018350175.1. Classification (NCBI taxonomy): domain Eukaryota; kingdom Metazoa; phylum Chordata; class Mammalia; order Carnivora; family Felidae; genus Felis; species Felis catus. The sequence continues at coordinate 20,687,870 of NC_058373.1, forward strand.
CTTCCCTTCTGCAACCACCCGTTCTCTGTTTTTAAGTCTTGTTTTTTGTCTCTTTTTTTTCTGTGTTCATTTGTTTCTTAAATTCCATGCATGAGTGAAATCATATGATATTTGTCTTTCTCAGTCTGACTCATTTCACTTAGCATTATATGCTTTAAGTCCATCCGTATTATTGCAAATGGCAAGATCTCATCCTTTTTTTATGGCTGAGTAATAGTTCTTTGTGTGTGTGTATACCACTTTTTCTTTCTTTGTTCATCTTTTGATGGACATTTGGGTTGCTTCCATATCTTGGCTATTGTAAATAATACTGCAAAAAACATAGAGATGCATATGTTTTTCTAATTCAGTCTTTTCATTTTCTTTGAGTAAATACCCAGTAGTGGATCATATGTATTTCTATTTTTAATTTTTTAAGGAACATCCATACTGTTTTCCACAGTGGCTGCACCAATTTACATTCCTACCAGCAGTGCACAAGAATTCCTTTTTCTACACATCCTCACCAACACTTGTTTTCACCTTTTTTAGTCTAGTCATTCTGACAGGTGTAGGGTGATATCTCATTGTGGTTTTGATTTGCGTTTCCCTGATGGTTACTGATGTTGAGAATCTTTTAATGTGGCAGTTGGCCATCTATATATCTTCTTTTGAAAAATTCTATTCAGGTCCTTTGCCCATTTATCAATCAGATTTTTTTTTGGCATTGTATATATAAGTTCTTTATATTTTGTTAATATTAACCCCTTACCAGATATACCATTTGTAAATATCTTCTCCCATTCAGTAGGTTGCCTTGTCATTTTGTTGATGATTTCCTTCACTCTGCAAAGGTTTTCATTTTGATGTAGTCCCAATAGTTTAATTTTGCTTTTATTTCTGTTGCCTGAGGACACATATCTAGAAAAATGTTTCTGTGGCTGATGTCAAAGATATTACTACCTAAGATTTCTTTTAGGAGTTTTATGGTTTCAGTTCTCACATTTAGGTCTTTAATCCATTTTGAGTTTATTTTTCTGTATGGGTAAGAAAGTGGTATAGTTTCATTCTTTTGTATGTAGCTGTTCAGTTTTCCTAGCATTATTTGTTGAAGAGACTATCTTTTCCCCATTGTATGTTCTTGCCTCCGTTGTCATAGGTTAATTGACCATATAATCATAGGTTCATTTCTGGGCTCTGTATTCTGTTCTATTGATCTGTGTGTCTGTTTTTATGTCAGTACCATACTTTTACTTTTGATTACTACAGCTTTGTAGTATATCTTGAAATCTGGGATTGTGATACCTCAGCTTTCTTCTTCATTCTCAGGATTGCTTTGGCTAGTAGGGGTCTTTTGTGGTTCTATACCAATTCTAGGATTATTTGTTCTGGTTCTGTGAAATTGTTGTTGGTATTCTGGTAGGGATTGCATTAAATCTATAGATTGCTTTGGGTAATATGGACATTTTGACAATATTGGTTTTTCCAATCCATAAGCAGGGAATATCTTTCCATTCGTTTGTGTCATCTTCAATTTCTTTCATCAGTGTTTTTTAGTTTTCGGAGTACCATTCTTTCACCTCCTTGGTTACATTAATTCCTAGGTATTTTATTTTATTTATTTTTTGGTGCAGTTGTAAATGGGATTGTTTTCTTAATTTCTCTTTCTGCTACTTAGTTATTGGTGTATAGAAATACAACAGATTTCTGTATATTGATTTTGTATTCTGTGACTTTGCTGAATTCAGTTTTTAGTTCTAGTAGTTTTTTGATGGAGTCTTTAGAGTTATCTATATATAGTATCATGTCATCTGCAAATAGTGAGATTTTTACTTCTTCCTTACTAATTTAGATGTCATTTATTTCTTTTTCTTGTCTGATCATTGCAGCTAGGACTTCTAGTACTATGCTGAATGAAAATGGTGACAGTAGACATCCTTGTCTTGTTTCCGATCTTAGAAGGAAAGCTTTCAGTTTTTCACCATTGAGTATGATGTTAGCTATGGGTTTTTCATGTAAGGACTTTATTACGTTGAGGTATGTTCCCTCTAAACCTACTGTATTGAGAGTTTTTAACATGAATTAGTGTTGTACTTTGTCAAGTACTTTTTCTGCATCTATTGAGGTGCCCATATGATTTTTATCCTTTCCCTTACTAATGTGATGTATCGTATCAATTGATTTGTGAATATTGATTTTTGCATTCCTGGAATAAATCTCACTTTATCATGATGAATAATTTTTAAATGTATTGTTGGCTTCAGTTTGCTAATATTTTGTTGAGGATTTTGCATTTTTGTTCATCAGTGGTCTTGGCCTGTAGTTTTCTTTCTTGCTTGCTTTCTTGCTTTCTTGCTTTCTTTTTGTAGTCTCTTTGTCTGGTTTTGGTATCAGGTAATGCTGGCCTTGTAGAATGAATTTGGAGGCTTTTCTTCCTTTTCTATTTTTTATAATAATTTGAGGAGTGTCTCCTATGATTGAGATAATCGTCTTTCTTACATTAAACTATGAAAGGTTCTACATTATGCTAGATTGCAATTAGGAATCAGAATATATAGCTCTGATTTAAGTAATTTTTGAAAGATTCAGTGAAATATCTTGTGATTGCTTATATATCAGTAATGGAACTAGTTTCACACATAATCACAGGCAGTATATATATTTTTTTTAATTTTTGAGTGAAGTAGTACTGAGATGGCCATTAGATTAATTGTGTCAACTAATACTGTTGGGAGAGTAATAAGCATGAGGCTAAAAACATTTTTTAGAATTCATTTTTATAAATAAAAAATTCCATTTATTTTGTTCAGTTTTTTTTAAAGCAAAGTAAATCTATTTTTAAAAGCACTGATTTGTAGGACTATGAGTATCATATGGATCCATTGATGTATTTAGTGCTGTTTGAATTTTGTATTATAGTTTTTGAGGAGTCTAGCTTTTTGATAGTGGTTTACTTTTGTGAAATTTTATCAACCAAGATGGGAATGTGTATCAGTGAAGGTTTAATTAAAGAAATAGAACTTCTAGGAGCCAACACCTAGCATCTCTATGAGTCATACTCTTCTAATCACTTCTTTGGCCCCACTGTCCATTACAGTAACCACACTCACCTGGTCTTTGGTGATAAAGTGCTGCCACTTGGTCCCTGCCACCCTAGAATCCAATAATCCTTATTGCATTTAGGGAACCCAGTTTGATGGTACTGACATTGACACTCGGATTTCTGACTTACAGAGAAGAGTCACCACAAAGTTCTTCAAGGATGCTGGAGTTCCTCTCACAGATTTCTTATAGTTGTGGTGAAAGATGTATTCTCTGGATCTTCCGGGGTGGGTGAGCAAGTCTTATAGGATCAATGCACTCTTATCATTCCAGTCTCCCTAAGCCTTTAGATCTCTTCCTCTTGTGGTATACTATGGAAGTCTGGCTTTTCAGCTTCATTTAGTGTAGCCCACCTTTGGATTCATATGTCAGCTAACCAAACAAACTGAGCTTTTCTTAACTGCTGCAGCTAAACATTGAATGCCAGAATCTCTGCTTAGCTGGTAGCAATAAATCTGGCCTGATTCTACTGTATATTTCTTCTATCTTGATCCTCCACCATTAAGAGTAAGTCCTAACATTGTCCCTAGCTGTGAGACAGTTTCCAGACTGCTGCACAGGTAGGGGAAACTTGGGCAGAACCTGGTACACTTGCTGAGTTAAGGAGAAGAAGGTGAAGGTCTAGGGATCCCAAGATGGCTCGAGTTCACAGAACAAAGTACCACAGAGGAGAGACTTCCATAGACAGAGAGTTTTGTAGGTCTGCAGAGGATCTCCAATGAGTATTTAGCTGACATTCATCAGCTCTTGCATGGGAGGAAACTACCTGAGGCTAGGAATCATCTGAGCAGATTAGAGGGAACGGAGCAGGCATAAAAGCAGGGTTTTCCTACCAGGCAGCCTGGAATACCTCATGATTCACTGGGGCAGTGAGTAGAATACTCAGAAGAATCTTGCCTTGGTATAGGGATTAATTAGCTCCAGAGTACATGTTGCTCCAGTCCTTTCTGACAAATCTTAAAAGCAAGATCCAAAATAATCAAACCATTTCCAAGTAATTTAACTGTGTCCCAGAACAAAGTTCAAGAATGTTCAGTACAAAACATCCAGCACCAACAAGATAATAATCACAATGTCTGGCATCCAATCAAAGATTACTACACATGCCAAGAAACAGGAAAATACAACCTGAAATGAGGAGAAAAATAAACCAATTTAAACTGATAAAAAAAAGTTACCCGCATGTTAAAAATAGCAGACCAGGACATTAAAACAGTTATTGTAACTGTATTCCAGATGTTCAAAAAGTAGAGACAGGAAGGTATAAAAAATACCCATTTGAACTTGGAGTGATCAAAATTACAAGGTAAGAGAGAAAAGATTCCCTGGATGAGATTAATGGCAGATTCAATAAGAGAGAAGAGTTTAGTGAACTCAAGACATTGCAATAGAAATTATATAAATGTAGAACATGGAAAAAAAAGAATTTGTGAAAAATGAAAGGAGCATTAGTGAGCTATATGGGACAATTTTAAGAAGCCTAATATATGTGAAATGGGTGTCCCTAAAGGAGTGGGGATGGACATAAAAAATATTCAAAAATAAGAGAGTAGATCTTAAAAGTTCTTATCATAAGAAAAAATATTTTGTGACAAGGTGTAGTGATGAATGTTAACTAGACTTACTGTGGTGATCATTTCATAACATACATATATCGAATCAGTATGTTGTATGTCTGAAACTAATATAATGTTATGTGTCAGTTGTATCTTACTTTAAAAAAAGAAATAATAGCCATGTTTTTTCCCCAAAATTGGATAAAAACTATAAACTCACAGATCTAAGAAGCTCAATGTACACATAGAACAGGAAATATGAAGAAAAACATATCAGCATATTGTGGGATTTTTAACATATGTAGAAGAAAATTTGTGAAAAAAAGAGTATAAAGGTGAGGAGGGGGTATACAGTGTAAGACTCCTAAAAGATATGTGCAGAAGTATGTCACTTGAAGGCAAACTGCTATAAGCTAAAATGTATACTATAAACTCTAAAGCAACCACTGAAATAAAAAAATAAAGAGTTGGCTAATCCACCAAACATGGAAATAAAATGGAGTCATGCAAAATATCTAATTATCCCAAAGAAACCAGAAAAAAAAAAGAAAAAAGAATAGAGAATAGATGAGACAGAAATAAAACAAATAGTAAGATTTTATTACCCATTTGAATTTCTTTGAATTGCTTGTTCATTTGTTTTTTCTATTGTCTGTAAGACTGTTTGCTTGGTATTCAGAATTTCTTCACACAGTAATTCTTTTCTGCTTTAAGTGGCTAATATTTTATTCTGGCTTGTGGTTTGTCTTTGTCTTTTTAGTTTTAATGAAGTGTCTATTTTAAAAATATAGAATTTTTAGCTTTTTATCTCCCAAACTCTGTTGTTTTTGTTTTCTTATGCGGTGTTTATGCTTGCTTACTTTCAAAGATCTCTCTTGCCCCACAATTCTGAAATTATTTTCCTGTGTATTTCTAAAACACTTATAGTTTCACTTTTTTATGTTTAGGTAATAGATCCCAAACTTACTTTTATATATAGTACGAAGTAAAGCTCTAACTTTATCTTTTCCAAATGGATAATCATCCTCCAGCAGCAATTGTTGAATGTTCAATATTTCTCCTCACATGTGAAGTATCATCGTCCTCCCACTGCTGTGGACATGGGTCGGTTAATGAATCTCTGTTCTGTTTCATGAGTCTGTTGGCTCATTTTTTTTTAAGTTTATTTTGAGGGAGAGAGAGAAAGAGAGAGCAGAGGAGGGACAGAGAGCGAGGGGGAGAGGAGCGAGAGAACGAGAGCGTGCGTGCGCGCGAGGGGGGCGGGGAGAATCCCAACAGGCTACTTGCTGTCAGCGCAGAGCCTGACACTGGGCTTGAGCTCATGAACCATGAGATCATGACCCGAGCCAAAATTAGGAGTCGGATACTTAACCAACTGAGTCACCCAGGCACCCATGTTTAAGCCAATACAATAATGTTTTAATTAGTCTAGCTTTATATTAAGTCACTCTTTTATTTTTTCATAATTTTCTTTGCTACTTCTGTGTGTTTTCTCCAGTAAATTTTTGAATCAGTTTTTCAGGTTTTACACTGATAATGGTTTGATTTTGGTTGTGATTACCTTGATTTTACATATTAGCTTCTGGACAAATAATATCTATATAATTGAGAGATGGGAATAGATTTTATGTGATAATTTCCTAAAGATATTGTGTGTTCATCTTCTGTCTGGCTGTAATACCCCATAGTGAGCTGTTGTTCTGGATCTCATTAGTTGTCTGTTGGATATTTCAAGAGAAATTTTCTCGGGAAATGTCTTCCATTAAGTTTTTGATTATATCTCTTATATTTCTCTGCCTTCTTGAATTTATCCCACTTGGAGTAGGCAGGAGGATATCCTATCTGCTAAATTGATGCCAAATAATTCTTAACATTTTAAATATTTTCCTCTTTTTTCTTACTTTTTGGGATATTTCTTCTGTTTGATTTTCTGGATCACTAATTTGGGCCCCAGCCATCTCTGTTCTACCGTTTGACTCTTCTGCTGAATGTTTCATTTTGATGGTGCAATATTTTCAGAGAACTCTCTTGTTATCTAATTGCTTCTTTTTCATAGCAATATGCTCACAGTTCTTGAAGCATTCATTGTACGGGTGCAGTCTCCTTCAGGGAAATTAATTAGAATTTTATTTATCAGGTTTCCTCGCTCCCCTGTATTCTCACCTCCCCCCATAGGTCAGTTGGTCTCTTTACTCATCTAGGGTTTTAGGAAATTTGTTTTCCTCATATGTCAGCCCTTCCTTGGTTATCTTGCTCCTATTTACAGAAGCAGGACTGTGTTGATGAGGGGAGGTTGTTGGTGTGGTTGGTCGCTTGGGGTCTTGTGTTTTCTTTTCTGGGGCAGCATGTAGCAGGACCTGCCCCGGGATGGGAAGGCTGTCTCTGGGATCTGTGAAAGTAGAGGCCCGCATCGACTGGCAGGATCTACTTTAGGCCTCCTGGGAGAGGCGCCCAGCTCAGGAAGGAGCACTAGAGTTTATTTTCCACCAGGCAGAGCTGCCTTTCCAATCTCCCTCTCCAACCTCAGTGTCCATGGTGAAATTTCAGAGGTTCCTCAAGCCATGCTTGTCTGGGGCTGATGATGATGACGACGATGATGATGACAACGGTAATTACTAATATTTATCAATCATTCTCTGTGTTCCAGACACTCTTCTAAAGACCATTCTATGAAGTGAGTACAACAAAGTTTAGTCATGCCCAGCTCATCAGTGGCAGAGCTCAGGTTTAAACCTGGGTAATATGTTTCAGAGCCCATGCTCTTAACCTCTAGGCCAGCCTTCATCCTGCCTGCACATCAGAACCACCTGAGGCACTTAAAAAGAAAAATACTAGTTTAGACACAGGGCATCATTTCCATTTAGCTTCTTTACTAACAAGCATGGATGTACAACATACTATGTACCAGACCCTTTTCAAGTATTCTTACCACTTGATTCTTACGATACCCTGGTGGGGCACCTCCATTACCATCCCACCCAAAGGAGGAACTGAGACACAGGACAAAAGGAGGGGTCAGTAAACAGTGGGCTGGGTACCAGATCAGGACGATGGGTCCCTGTGGGCTCTGCTCCTAATCATTGCTGCCTTACTTGAGATCTTTAAATTTAGCAACAACAAAAAAAAACCTCTTTCTTTAGCTTACTGAGGCATAAATTCAGCTTCCTTAGCATGTCAGGCTAAGACTTACTGCAGCACAACATCAGACTAAATAAAATGCTTTTATGTCCAATTCATTATTTCATGATTCCCTTTTCATTAGAAGCTGCCAGATAGAGGAAGGTTTTGTTGTTGTTGTTTCTTTCATATTTTCTTTTCTCAAAAAAAGGCAGCTTCCATAGTTTTGCATTCATTCCAGCAGGTGTTTGGATGGTTCTTACACTGCAGGGGGCATTCCAGCCCTGATGAGCCCAAGTGTGTGGCACCAAGAGCTGTGATTAGCTCCCCCACTATGCTGGGCACTGGCCAGAACATCTCCAGCCCTTTGGAGCTTCATTCATTAGAACTGTCCCAGGAGTAGTACCAATAGGTGTTGAATAATCACTCCTAGGTTTAGAGAAACCAGCCCCATATATTTATACCTAAGTATAAATGACTGGTTTTTATAGTGTCAGTTTTATTGGAAACCTATACACAAATGATGAAAAAAGATAACTTTCACCACCCTTCCATCCAGCTTGGATTCTGTTATTTTTGTTTTATCTCAGCTGCCATATTTAATGAAATGTGCAAATGCCAAGGAATTGGAAGTGTATGATGAATGAACTTCAACCTGAATTAGGGTGTTTTTTTCTCTCTTCTCATTGCTATGGCGATCATTTTCTAATATAAAAAATCTTAAAACCTTATGCAGCATCTCATGTGGCATATATATATTCACTTCTTTTTAAAAGTATCTTTGAATTTTTGTACTAACAGAAATGTTTCCTGCTGTGCCTATCAGAAATTCAGTTTTAATTTTACTACAGAGTCACATGTTTGGCCATATTTTGTGGAAAAAAAATATATGAATCACTTTAACCTTTAATATGAGTTATAGAAAGCCTGTAGGGCTTTCTTTCAAGCCCATGAATTGAGCTCAAATATAACTTTAATACGCGATTTAAAAATATAGGTGAGCTAAAAGGTTAATATATTTAATGTAAATGTATTTGGAGTCATTATTTATTCAGAAAATTCGTTATAAATCCACTTTGGGGGTTCCTTACAGTCAAGATCATGACCTCTCTTTGAGAGAATGTATTTTGCTTGATTACATTAAAGATGAAGCCCTCCTTCATTCCTTAAGTGCTGAAGAGGAGAAGGAAGAAAGATGTGCACATATTTGTACAGGTTCTTGAAACAATGCAGACTCTTACTCTGCTAATAAAGCAGCTTAAGTATCTAAAACCCTCTATCTTGTTTATGAAAATAGACTAATACACTTGTCCTTAAATTTACTAACAGTATTAAATTTCATTAGGGAAAGATAGTCTCACTAGAAAACCAAGACAGAAACAGACTAATTAAAGTAGAGCATAAGAAAATCACTCAAGGCCAAGTGAAATTAAAAATGGTCAATGGTAAAATACCCATTTTTATTAAAACATGACAGCTTTATTTTTATATTTGCTTGAATCATTTATTTCTCAATGAAAATTCTTTTATTTTGATCCATCAGGTACATTTTTAATAGAAAATGTAATAAAACTTTTTACAAGAGACAATGAGCTTGGATAAGAAAATTACAAACAAGGTAGACAAAGACATCTATCTAGTAAGGTAGTCATATGCCTAAAAGCATAATGAATTAAATGTATTATTTTGAACTGTACCTGGAAAGAACTATAATAAGCCTTCCCCTGGTTGTTGTTTCTGAATTGCTGTTGAGAATCTTTTTAGAGAGCGGTAATTATTTCCATAGGCCAATCTGGGGAATTTTGCTTTCTCCCACCGAGGGCGGAGAGTGATGAGTGATGAGGTCCATAGGAATAGCACCGAGGACAAGCAGGCAGTGGTCTTTGGGAGCTAAGGAGCCTTATGGAGCATACATACCTCTGTGCTACAGATGTCCAAGTATGTGCCTCTGCATGGAGTCCTGGGCTCTTTCTCTCTCTGTATCTGTCTGTCTATGGGTTGAGTGGTTTGCTTGTAATTCATGTCCATTGGTTAATGTGCTGGGAGATGAATTGCATGTAGCTGAACCTCCAGACCTTGATACGTTTCTTGATTTTGGTAAACCCAGTATGTAGTATCCCCAGTTGTGGGCATCACCAAAATTTACGATGTTTCCAGAAGAGCAGAATTTGCCCCGCTGCTGGTTACTGAGACTTGGTTATATGTTTCCTGGTATGCTTCAGTAGATGACCTTCACATGTATGACCCTGGGTTGACTCTGACTTATAGCCAATTCTTTATTCTGTGTGTTCTGTACATGTAAAGGACATGGTCAACAAGCAGTAATGCTCAGAATTATCATGTAATGAGGCTCAGGGTCTGTGGTACCACAGTAGTCCTCCAGATAACAAAATGCACTGTGCAAGGCACTGATATGCAAGATAAGTTGGAAACCAGCATAAGATATGGTCTTGCCTTCAAAAGTTTGGATTCTAGGTGAGGAAATTATATGATTTGGGAAAATTTAAATAGCAATAAATGTATTAAAACAGTTAATATAAGATAATAGGAAACAGTTGCAAGTTAGAACTTAACAAATCAAGAAATGTACATAATTTTTATTTAGAAAGATGAAAGGAGATGATGCCTTGCTGGTGCTTTTTGTGTATCAGCTCATAACAGCCCTACAAGACAAGTGTTCACTATTACATGTGAAGAACACATTTCTTCCAAAAGCAATATATAACTGGCCAAGGTCACAGGGATGGTAATTGCCAAAGTTTGGATAGAGAAACCTAGGTCCATCTGCTTCTAAAGGGTCTGCTCTTTTCATTAGGCCTTGCTGCTTCCATGAGGGTTGGAGTGGGGAAAGACTGATTCAGACTACATCTTACAGGAAGAATGGGATTCAGTCTATATATTGGATGGCTGGAATTTGGGCAAGTGGATTGCACAGTGCAATCCTTACCAGCCATCAGAACAACATCAACAAAATCCAAGAAGCAAGAAAAGCACAGGGCCAAGGGTCCAGGAGAAATTCAACTGCAGAAACTTTGGGAAGAAAGGGATGACAATGGTTGAGCCACCAGCTGGTTCTTGAATCTTCTTTCTAGCTTTCAAAGCTGTCCTCAGCCTGTGTTTGAACACTTCCGGCAATAAGACATAGGTGACTGCCCTATACCTGCCAATCTGTGGAGTTGTTTCTTAGAAGTGCTTCCTGGTGATACTTTACTAACTGGCTCCTGACCTCACAGGGCCATATGGACTCATTTTACTGCAGCACTGACCGAATCCCCCAGTGCTTATGGTATGGACATAAAGGTATGGTAAAGACAGAGTCAGCTGTCAGGGCAAGAGGAGTTCTGTCTCCTGATCTGAGTGGTTCAAGCAGGGTGTTCTGGTGGGTCATGGCTGACCAGGGAGGAGGTGAGGGGTGATCCCTCAACTGAGTAGCAGTGGCACAGGCAGTGACATACTTAATGTGTGTTTTGCTGTGCTGGCAATTTAATTCACTGTATTAATGATGAGTCTTGCAGATTTCATAGCCTTTGTTTATAGACATTCATCAAAAGTGTCTATAGTTAAAGGAAGTGGGGGATCTCCTGTACAGTCTGTTTTTGACAAGAATTGTCAGATGTCCACCTTAGAAATTCTTGCTGCCTCTAAAATGCCTCTCTTTCCTAATGCACTTCCTTTGCCCTGGGGTCTTCATGGTCTCCTAATAGAAAAAAGTCATTAAGGAAAAAAAGTCTAATATGCTGAGGTAGCTCTAATATAAGAAAAGTAATAAATGAAGTGTCACTAGATTCAAACTGCATATTCTTTCAGAAAGAAGGCAATTACTGTTATAAAGATATAGCATTAGAAAAATTATTGCAGCTGAGAAGTATGTGGTATGTCTATCTGTGGCACAGTTAATTTTAAAAGTATTACCAAGCATACAAATCATAAGACTGAAATGCTGAACCATATTAATTGAAAGTGAATTTAATATGCAATTCGAGGAACTGTCTCTACTTATCCAGCTTTAAAAAAATTGTAACTTATAGGCTATTAGTTATCAGATTTTCTTTCAAATGTCCAACCTCTTTTAATGAAGAATATTACTCACGGACCTTATCTTTGATTCCTGAATAATTTTTTGCTGTACAGTAAGTAATGGTAATATTGGAACATCCATATTTTACCCTGATTTTTATGTGTATTGGGTCAAATTTCTGTAGGTTCCAATTTTTATTAAAATACAAAAATTCTGGGGCGCCTGGGTGGCACAGTCGGTTGGGCATCCGACTTCAGCCAGGTCACGATCTCGCGGTCTGTGGGTTCGAGCCCCGCGTCGGGCTCTGGGCTGATGGCTCAGAGCCTGGAGCCTGTTTCCGATTCTGTGTCTCCCTCTCTCTCTGCCCCTCCCCCGTTCATGCTCTGTCTCTCTCTGTCCCAAAAATAGATAAAAAATGTTGAAAAAAAATTAAAAAAAAATACAAAAATTATGGTTAGGAATGAAAAGGAAACTCCAAGGTTTCAAATTTGATCGTTCTGCTATTCACTTTGCGTGGTTCAGCTATTGATAAAAAAATTGATTGAAATTTATTTAAAATAGCACTATACATATATAGGCAGTGTTATCTAATGACTAGCAGAAGTTTCTAAAATCAGTCACACTGATTATTTGCAGGTTGACTTTAGGAAGAAGAAAGAAATTCTTTCTTATATATGTGGTATTACTAAAAACAGGTCTTGATGCAATTTTCCCCCCACCCTATGTGAGTATTGGATATATATCCTAGAAAACCTGGAAGATGCAGGGACATAACTGAGGAAACACCTGCAGGGTTCTGCCCCCCCTGCCCCCACCCCCACCCACAGCCACTGTTAGCCTCACCTAGTCTTTTCCTCCCGCTATTTGCTCTATGATCCATATTGGTATCTTGCAGCTCTGTTTTTACCAATTTATCACTTCTGTAACTGTTTGCTCTCTTTGGATTTTTTGTTCTTAAGGATATTAGTGTTCATTATTTGTGGATTATGTCATCTGCTAATATAAAGTGGTCTTGCACAATTGAATGTTTTATTGCCTTTGAATTCGGCTTTGTCGAAAATTAGAGCATCACCCTCATTTCTCTTTTGTTCAGATTTGCCTATCTTTGCCTAGCATTTTTATTTTATTTCTCTGTGATATTTTATTTCAGTGTGTCTCTTAATACATATCAATTTGCTTAAACCTATTTATTTTAACTATTTATTGTTAAATCTCCTCTGTATGTGTGAATTATTTCAAGTTGTTCTTTCAGCTTTCTGCTTTTACATGGTTTTCATTGGTACTTGTGATTTGTATTGTTTTTTTTTCTAAAAGCATTCCATTCAGTGTGCTTTACACTATACAAATGTTTATTTTTATTTTATTTTTTTAAATATGAAATTTATTGTCAAATTGGTTTCCATTCAAACATTTAAAAGGTAAGCAGCTAGCTTCTTATTCTGCTGGCAGTTACATTTTAAAATATAGTTCATCTCTTCAGTTTTAAATTGTGAAGTATTTATTAATAAAACAAAATATATGATACATACAATGGAATACATGTAAACTATGAAGCATAACCTTGAAGCAAACAGTGGATACCCCCCACCAGTCAACATAAGAAACGTAAAGTACCCACACTGGGACCTGCATTATGGGCCCCTCCCCATCTCATCTCCTGCTTCTGTGCAGAGCAGGGGTTTGAGGTACATCATTCATTTACCACATGGGTACATCTCCCTAAATAATACAGTATTTTTATTTTTTTTTGAGCTTTATATAAACAGAATGGTTTTCTATTCTTCTATGACTGGCTTTTTTTTTCATTTCATCATAATATTTGTGGATTCATCCATTTTGTGTGTGTAGCTCATCCATTTTATTGCTGGTATAGTATTTCATTATATGAAGATATCACAACATATTTGTCTATTCTCCTTTAGTGGACACATGGGCCATTTATATAACTTTTTTGCCACTATGAACTAAGCTACTATGAATATTTTCATACCCATCTCTTCATATACATGAGAGCTTTTCCAGTATATGCACCTAGATGTGGAATTGCTGGATCATGGGGAAAGCTTATCTTCACTTTCATGGAATAATGTCAAATCGTTTTTCCAAGGCCAACGTAGACAGCTAGCAGTGTCCCACGTTTTTTCTAGAACTTCATAGGGTTTGACTTGAAAAGTTTGCCAATCTGGTACATGCTATGTAGTATTTCATGGCCTCAGTTTGCATTTATTTTATTCCTGATGAAGTTGGCCAACTTTTATGTCTTTATTGGCCAATGTGTTTCCTCTTCTGTATTAGGTGAGTTTGTGCTTTACTCATACTTTACTGGTGAATACAGATGTAAAAATTCTCAACAAAATCTAGCAAACCAAATTCAATAGCACATTAAAAGGATTGTACACTATGAGCAAGTGGGATTTATCCCTGGTATACAAGGTGGTTCAACATAAAAAGATCAATAAATATGATATACCACATTAACAGAATGCAAGATAAATATCATATGATCATCCCAATAGATGCAGAAAAAACATTTGAGAAAATCAATGTCTTTTCATGACAAAACCTCTCAGCCAATTTGGTATATAAGACTGTATCTCAACATAATAAACACCTTATATGACAAGCCCTCAATTAACATCATACTCAATGGTAAAAGGTTGAAAACTTTTCCTCTACAAACAGGAACAAGGCAAGAGTACCCACTCTCACCACTTCTCACCACTTGTGTTAGAGCAATTACATAAGAAAAAGAAATAAAGGGCAATCAAATCAAAAAGGAAGAAGTAAAATTGTATCTGTTTGTAGATGATGTTCATATATAGAAAGTTCAAATGACTCCACCAAAATACTGTTAGAACTAATAAGTGAATCCAGTGAAGTTTCAGGATACAAAATCAACATATAAAAGTCAGTTGTGTTTGTATACACTAATGATGACCTATTTGAAAAAGAAATAAAGACAATCTCATTTATGGTAACAAAAAATAATAACATATTTAGTAGTATATTTAAGGAGGTGAAAGATATGTACACTTTGAACTGTAAGATATTGATGAAAAATTGAAGTGGAAAGATATCCCATGTTCATTAGAAGAATAGATATCGTTAAAATGGCCATACTACCCAAAGCCATCTATAGATTCATTGAAATCCCTATGAAATTCCAATGGCTTGTTTCACAGATAGAAAAAGCAATCCTAAAACTTGTATGGAACCACAAAAGACCCTGAATAACCAAAGTAATCCTGAGAAAGAACAAAGCTGGAGGCCTCATACTTCCTGATTTCAAACTATATTACAAAACTATAGTAATCATAAAAGTATGGTATTATCATAAAAATAGACACATAGACCAATTGAACAGAATTAAGAGCCTGGAAATAACCCATGAATAAATGGGCAACTAATATCTGACAGAAGAACCAAAAATATTCAATAAGGAAAGGACAGTCTCTTTAATAAATGGTTTGGAAGAACTGGATATTTACATGTAGAAGAAATATATTGGACCTTTATCTAATACCTCTCAGAAAATTAACTCAAAATGTCAACACCAAAAAACAAACAATCTGATTTAAAAATGGGCAGAGGACCTGAGCACATATTTCTTCAAGGAAGACATATGAATGGCCAACAGACACTTGGAAACATGCTTAACATCACTAATCATCAGGGAAATGCAAATCAAAACTACAATGAGATATCACTTTACACCTGTCAGAATGGCTAGAATCAAACAGACAAGAGATAATAAGTGTTGGTAAGGATGTGGAGAAAAAGGAAGTCTCATGCATTGCTGGTGGGAATGAAAATTGGTGTGACTACTGTGGAAAACGGTATGGAGGTTTCTCAAAAAATTAAAAATAGGATTACCATATGATCCAATAATTTCACTGTTGTGTATTTACCTAGAGAAAATGAGAAGACTAACTCAAAAAGATATATACATCCTATGTTTATTGAGGCATTATTTATAATAGGCAAGATATGGAAGCAGCAGTGTATACACACACACACACACACACACACACACACACACACACACAAAGGAATATTACTCGCCATAAAAATGAATGATCTTGCCATTTGCAACAACATGGATGGACCTATAGGGTATTATGCTAAGTGAAATAAGTCAGAATGAGAAAGACAGTAACTTATAATTTCACTTGTATGTGGAATTTAAGAAACAAAACAAAGGAACAAATAAAGAAAAAAGGAGACAAACAAAAAACCAGACTCTTAAATACAGATAAAAACTGGTCATTGCCAGAGGGGAGGGGTATGGGTGTATGGGTGAAATAAAGGGTACACTTATCTTTTTTTATAATTTAATTTTTTTAATTTAAAATTTTTAATTTTTTTTTTGAGAGAGAGAGAGTGCAAGTGGAGGAGGGGCAGAGAGAGAGGGAGAGATAGAATCTGAAGCAGGCGCCAGGCTCTGACCTGTCAGCACAGAGCCTGATGTGGGGTTCAAACACATGAACCATGAGATCATGACCCTCATCAGCCAAAGTCGGACTCTTAACCAACTAAGCCACCCTGGCACGCCTAATTTTCTTAATTTAAATTCTAGTTAACATACAGTGTAGTATTGGTTTCAGAAGTTGAACCCAGTAATTTATCACTTCCATATAATGCCCAGTGTTCATCATAACAAGTACCCTCCTTAATGCCTATCACGCATTTAGCCCATTCCCCCCACCCCCTTCAGCAACCTTCAGTTTGTTCTCTATATTTAAGAGTCTCTTATGGTTTTCTTCCTTCTCTGTTTTTATTTATCTTTCCTTCCCTTCCCCTATGTTCATCTGTTTTGTTTCTTAAATTCCACATTTGAGTAAAATCATGATATTTGTCTTTCTCTGATTTATGTCACTTAGCGTAATACACACTAGCTCCATCCACGTTGTTGCAAATGGCAAGATTCTTTATCCATTCATCAGCCAGTGGACATTTGGGCTCTTTCCATAATTCAGCTATTGTTGATGTACTGCTATAAACATTGGGGTACATGTGCCCCCTTCGAATCAGGATTTTTTTATCCTTTGGATAAATACCTAGTAGTACAATTGCTGGGTTGTAGGGTACTTCTATTTTTAATTTTTGAGGAACCTCCATATTGTTCTACAGAGTGGAGGCACCAGTTTGCATTCCTACTAACAGTGCAAAAGTGTTCCCCTTTCTCTGCATCCTCACTAACATCTGTTGTTTCCTGAGTTGTTCATTTTAGCCACTCTGACAGGTGTGAGGTAGTATCTCATTGTGGTTTTGATTTGTATTCTCTGATGATGAGTGATGTTGAGCATCTTTTTATGTGTCTGTTAGCCATCTGGATGTCTTCTTTGGAAAAGTATCTATTCATGTCCTCTGCCCAGTTTTTCTCTGGGTTATTTGCTTTTTGGGTGTTGAGTTTGGTAAGTTCTTTATAGATTTTGGATACTAATCCTTTGCCAGATATGTCAATTGCAAGCATCCTTTCCCATTCCATTGGAAGTTGTGATATATATATATATACATACACACACACACACACACACACACACACACACACACACATAATGGAATATTACCTGGCAATCAAAGAAGAGTACACTTATCTTGATGAGCACTGAGTAATGTATAGAATTGTTGAATCATTATATTGTACACCTGAAACTAATATAACACTGTATGCTAACTATACTTCAAAAAAAAAAGAAAAAAATTAACTCAAAATGGATTAAAGTGTAAATAAGACCTGAAACTTTAAAACTCCTAGAATAGTTAGGAAGAAAGATTATTGGTCTTGGCAATGAGTTTTTGGATATGACACCAAAATCACAAGAAAAAAAAAAGAAACCAGTGACAACATCCAACTAAAAAGCTTATGCACAGTTTTAAAAAAATTAAAAATGAAAAGATAACCTACAGAATGGGGGAAAACATTAGCAAGCCATATATCTTATACAGAGTTAATATTCAAAATATAGAAGCAACCCATATAGCTCAATATCAAAGCCAATAATATAATTAAAAACGGGCAAAGTACCTGAACACATATTTTTCAAAGAAGATACACAAATGGCTAACAGGGACATGAAAATGTTTTCAACATCACTAATCAGGCAAATGCAAACCAAAACCATAATGAGATACCACCTCATACCTGTTAGAATGGCTATTAGCAAAAAGACAAGAGATAAATATTGGTAAGGATGTGGAGAAATGGGGACCATTGTGCACTATCAGTGGGGATGTAAATTGTAGCCACTATAGAAAACAATATGAAAGTTCCTCAAAAAGTTAAAAATGGAACTACCATATGATCCAGCAGTACCACTTCTGGGTATATATCCAAAGGAAATAAAATCACTCTCTTGAAGAGATTTTTCTGTATTCCCAGTTTCATTGCAGCATTATTCACAATAACCAAGACATGGAAACAATCTAAGTGTCTGTGAATGGGTGATAGCATAGAGATAGTGTGTGTGTGTGCATGTGTATGTGTGTGTGTCTGTGTGTGTGTGCGTGTGTGGACATACACACGCACACACACACTGGAACATTATGCAGCCATAAAAAGAAGGAAATCCTGCATTTGTGACAACATGGCTGAATCTTGAGGGCATTGTGGTAAGTGAAATAAGTCATACAGAGAGAGACAAACACTGCATGATCTCACTTATGTGTGGAATCTACAAAAGCCAAACTCACAGAAACAATAGGTTGATAGTTGCCAAGGGCTGGGATGTGGGGTAAATGCAGAGATGTTGGTTAAAGAGTATGAACTTCGCGAACTTCCAGTTATGAGATGAATATGTTTTGGGGAATTCATGTATAGCATTATTACCATAGTCAGCAATATTGTATTGCATATTTGAAAGTTGTTAAGAGAGTGGATCTTAAATGTTCTCAACACACACTACAAAAAAAGTAATTATGTGGGATGATGGATGTGTTAACTAACATTATTGTGGCAATCATTTTGAAGTACATTCATGCATCAAATCATCATGTTGTATACCTTAAACTTCACAGTCTTATGTCAATTATATCTCAAGGTTGGAGGGGAAAAAAAACCTTTTCCTACCTTTAAGGTCGTATAAGTATTCTTTTTTTTTTTTCTTAAAAATCTGAAGTTTTACTTTTCACATGTAAGCATTTATTCCACTTGCAATTGAATGTTGTGTATGCTCTGAGGTAGGAGTTCTCTTTTCTTTGTCTTTTTAATGTGGATAACTGATTGTATCAGCATCATAGCTTATTCTTTACCCAGGGATCTGTAATGCCCATTTTGTCATAAATGTTTCCATATCTGTGTGTCTGTGTGTGTGTGTGTGTGTGTGTGCCTCTGGGAAGTCAATGCTATTCCTTTGGTTCGTTTTGTTTGTTCCTGTGTTATAAGATTCCTTTAAGAAGGAAAGATCCTCTATCTTCTTTTCTCCAGGAGTATATTGACTGTTGTTGGCCCTTGTTCTTCCATGGAGATTTTAGAATCAGCTCATGAAGTTTCCTGAAAATTTTTGTTGGGATATTTATTGGAATTTTATTGTATCTGTGTATTATCTTGGGAGAATTGACATCTTTACATATTGAATGGTCCTGACCATAAAATACTATATCCTTCCATTTGTTTAGGCCTTTTACAAAGTATTTTGAACTGGGTTT
Organism: Felis catus; assembly: GCF_018350175.1. NCBI lineage: Eukaryota > Metazoa > Chordata > Mammalia > Carnivora > Felidae > Felis > Felis catus. The sequence goes on from NC_058373.1 coordinate 20,707,289, forward strand.
TGTGATTTTCTCTGTAGAGGACTTTGATATTTTTTTTTATGTTTATTTTTTGAGAGAGAGAGACAGAGTATGTTGGGAGAGGGGCAGAGAGAGAGAGAGAGAATGAGACACAGAATCCAAAGCAGGCTCCAGGCTTTGAGCTGTCAGTAAGAGCCCAATGCAGGCTTGAACTCATGTACTGTGACCTCATAACCTGAGCTGAAGTCAGATGCTTAACGGAGTGAACCACCCAGGCGCCCCTGATACTTTGATGGACTTATCCTTGATACCTTACTTTAATGTCTATGTAAATGATATCGTTTAAAAAAATGCATTTCACCTTTTAATTTCTGGACTACTTTTTGATTTTGTGAAAGTGTCCTCAATCCTACATTTACCAAATTACCAAAATCAAAGGTACAATCTTCTCCTCCTCACATAGAACAGTTTGCATTTGTTTTAAGTATAAAGTTCATTGCATTTCCAAGAAAAGTAAATACCTGGGTGACCATCACCATTGTGGAACTAGAGAACATTTCATCATAGAGAAATTATACCCGAAAAGAAGTTGTATTTTAAAATCTTCTCCTTTTGGAGAAGTCTCCCCACTTTTTATTTTGTGCATATAAAACACCCTTCACATTTTCATTTTAAATTTAGACCTCAGGTTATAAATCTTTCTCTTTGTGGGACCCCCTTTATTTAACGTAGTGGTTTCACTCCCATGTTAGATTTCCAGTGACTGACTTAAGTACTACTGTATTCTGAATTTTCATTCATCTCTTTGGATTATGTACATGAGGATATATGTTCCCCAGGCCATGTATAAACCAAAGTAGCCATCTGTTATTTTAACACAAGAGCAGTTGGGTTAGATTCAGTATTCTTGAGTAATCATTTTTTCTGGCACTAGTAATTTGAAGGAAAGTTCTGAAACCAATGTAAGTTTCATTCTGTAGTGAGAACATAATTATTTGTTTGGGATTCTTTTCTGGAATTTTATATTATTGGTCATTTTAATTTACTCTAAGTGAGAGATTTTTCTCTCTTTATTTTTATCTCTTTCATTTTTGGCATCCTCATGAGTGCTTCTCAACGTTTTTTTTATCAGCAGTTGTTTTGGAACTACTTTTTAAAAAAGCAGTTAGAATGCTTAAAAACTCAAATTATTGTCTAGAACCAAAATTTATTAAAGAGATAAAGAGGCTGTCTTAGGGGTTGCCTGGAGCTCTGCGTACTCAGTATTCTTTAGGGTCTAGCAGGGAATAGACGACATACTCAGTTTGGTAATGTAGAGTTTAATGAGAGACTATTTACAAAGGCCGGGGAGAGCTAAGGGAAGCCAGCAGGGGATGCTGAGAGCTGTGTAGCTGTGTAGGCCTGAAGGGCAGAGGGAAGAAGTGGCACCAGAGCCTGGAAAGAGCAAATTCATTGGAGAGTACCATCTGGGAAGAGATGTGGCCTTTGGTAGAAGAATGCAGGCTCTTATACAATGGTCCTGCAGAGACGGAACAAATACCCCAATCTTTCTCCCCTTCTCACTATAGTTTCCCCCCATTGCCTCACATATCTGAATTCCTGGGAGAACAGGAGAGCCCAGTTCATGTGGCCCATCAAGGTCAGCCTACAGGTTGCAGTAGAAGGTGCACAGTGGATTTGGAGACAAGTAGAAAATCTAGCAAAATTTGGAAAAACATTTAAATGCTACTTTTGGCAAATATTTTTTTAACAATTTTTATTTTATTGTTATTTTTGCAGTGTCTATAGCCTGCTCTTTACTGTTTCCAATGCAGAGTTTAATTTGGCATTTCTCTTTTTATGTTTTTTTTTTTTTATTGTTTTTGTTGTTCACCTTCTTCTTGTCTTGGTGTATTTCCTTCTGGTCACCAGCTATTCCTATCTCTTCCTTTTTTGTCAGTGCAGCCTGTTCGTGTTTCATAGAAGTAATGCCTTTTTATTGTTGGGAAACTTATAGACAGTTTCTAAGAATTTCTTTGGCTTTATTAAAATATTTATTTAAAAATTAGTCCTTTTGCCCCTGGTGTCTTGGAAAATGCCCTCATTCTTTTCTGATAGGAAGGCCTTATTTAAGTTGTATATTTGTGTGCATATACATATGCGTGTCTGTTATACATTCTCGAAAGGAAGGTGATCTTTTCTTCAAGGGATAGCAGTATTACGTGGTAAAGAGCACAGATTTCATTTCTTAGTCACTGTATGACTTTTCAGCAAGTTTCTGAACCTCTATGTTTCAGTCTCCCCACTGATACTATTGGAATACTAGAATTTTCTGTCTTGGTTGAATGACTCCATCTCCATGCAGGCTCAGCTCACTCAAGTGTACAAATGGGGAAAATGATAGAACCTGCCTCATGGTGAGCTCAGGGCACACAGTAACCAGTACGTATGTGGTGGCCATTGGTATTTAGATTGCAAGGTTTGTGGGAATGACCAGTTAAGTACTGCATTTGGGTGCTGGTTATGGAGGTGGTACTGGTTATGGAGGCTTCCCTGTGGGAAGCACAGCTGGCATTCACTTGCTTACATACATACATACCTACCCCCCCAGATACTTTTATACATATACACAATACACACATTCCCATACGTTCTTATATATACATGCATGTACAGTAGATAGTTACATATACTGTGTGTGTATATATACACACACATGTACATATATATTCATATCTCTATATATGTACATATGTATATATGTATATATGTACACGTATGTATATGAATGAATATATATATATCCATGCATGCATAAATACATACAAACATAAACAGTCTGTCCAGGCAGGACCCTTCAGGAGCTCCTTTCATAATTTTTCAGGTATTTGGAGCTCATGTCCAATGCACCTGTGTTCTTCTCTTTTGTAGACTAGTTCTTTTTCGTAGGCAGTCCTTAGTCCCATCTTTTTTTCTGAAGAATGTACTAACAAATGCACCAATTTGAAGGAGACTAAATAGAGAATCTTTTTCAATTCTCAGGAGAGAACATATTGCCATTTTTATATAATGAGGGGAATAAATTATATATTTTTAATACATTTTTTAAGATGCTGCTGCGTGGTATTCTGTAAAATGCTACTGAAAAATCAGATTTTCCTTCCTATAGAAGCAAAATGGGCATTTTAGTCCAGATTTCAGATGCCATAGTGAATACATGCTAATTTAAATGTCATTCTCATGCAAATTCTAAGTCGTTTTACACAGAGCAAAACCTGTATGCATTTCATCTAATAGAAATAAGAGATAGAATGTAAATGTTTATCTATCTTGACTAATGGAATCTAAAAAGCTGTCAAATGACAAGGGATGGATAATATCATAGGATAATAAGCAAATGAACTGAATGGTTCAGGAAGAAAAAAATCTAGGAAATATTCAAAGTCAAGTTAATATGAAAAAAGGAATAAAATAATCTGACAAATGAGATAATAGCAGTTAGGAGAAAAAGTACTGGCTTGGCTGGCGGACGGTGACAGGCGGTCGGCTTGTCAGAATGAGCGGCAGCCGGGGTGTGGAGGATGAATGCGCCAAAGGACAGGCTCATAAACGGCAAAATGATGAGTGAGTTAGTAAATCTGTCAGATGATGAATGAGCTGACAGTACACATTGGACGGATGACGGAGGAGAGGCCATGTGAAAAAGGCAGTCAGCAGAGACATTAAGAGAAGGAGGAAGGCTGCATTCCTAAAACCAAAAAACTTTCACATTTAATATCATAAGCAGGAAAAAAAGTGGTGCAATTAATCACAGTACCTGATCTGTTTTGATGACTGTTAAAAACATAACAAAACTTCCATTGAAGACACTAAGACTCTATATAATGTGCTCATGGCTATTAATAGTTATTTGCATTATATACCTGTCACTTGCTAGTTGTTACCCTATCCATTCCTGGGGATTTTCATCTGTGAAATGGAATAATAATAATTATAGTACCTTTCATCCTTTCATATGCAGACATTTGAGGGTTCATTTCATATGAAATACTTAGAACAGTACCTTGAACATAATAAATAATGAAGAAACTATTGTTAGTTGCCATTGATATTATTAATCATATTATTATTACTACTATTAATTTTTTATTTTTGTTTTCTTCTTGGAGTGTAAATTTCCATCTTACACATCCTTGGTGCCTAATTTAGCATATGGATCTCCCTAAAGACTCCCACATCAGTCGAATAAATAAAATACTGATGAGTTCCCTTATCTCTTATTAATAAATATTGCAAAATTTTTTTGAGAAGGAGAGGCTTCTAGGTTTTTTTTTCAGAGTTTAGTTTTCAACTCCTGTTTGTAATTAATCGAAGCAAATGCATAAATCCACAAAAAGAATAATTTAAGAAGACTAGAAGGAAAGTGATGAAATTGAAACCCAAGGAATAATAAAGGCAGTCAAAAAAAACCCAAAATTCTTTGAAAAGAGTTATAAGTACACAAATCTCTTATTATAGTTTAAGATAAAAACAGAGAAGAAACATGAATAGAGAACCAAGAAAGGAACATAGCAATGTAAAGAAGGGATTTTAGACTTTATATTATAATTAGAAACATTATGCACATATATTTGAAAATTTTAAACTAAATGGCTGGTCTTCAGAAATAACATCAAGAGCCACAATTAATGTGAGAAGAATAAAAAACCCAAGCAGAGCAATAGCCATTAAAGAACTTGAATGAACTTGTTCAACTGATGGACACCTTGATGGACACCAGGCTTTGATGGTTATAGAGGTGAATTTTAGCAAACTTTTAAGAAACAGTGGTAGAAAAATGAGGGGAAATTACTCAGCTTATTTTATTAATCTGTTTTAAAACAATAGCAAAACTTAGACAAGGAAAGTAGAGGAAAAGAAAATTATAAGCCAGTTTCACTAATGAGCATAAGTAAAAGAGAAAACATTGCAAATCAATTCTAGGAATTTATATTGAAATGCGGTATAACTTAAACAGCTTATTTTAGGGAAGAACGAGTGGATTAACTTTTAAAATCCACCAACTTACATAATTAAAAAATTAAATATGACAACCATATTATTTTTCTCAGTAAAAGTTGCAAAAGTGTTTAATCAAAATCTTAATGTAAAAACAGAAAACTAGGATAGACTCCTTTAATCTAATAAAGCATATATCTACCTATATGCTATATAACTCATAGAATATACCATATTAAATTTTTTAAATGTTTGAAATTAAATTGGGAGCAATACAGGAAGCTTAGTGTCATCACTGTTACTCAGTTTTGTCCTGGGAATTCTAGCCAATGCAATTAGATAAGAAAAGAATAAATCATAAGTATAGGAATAAGAATGGAAAAAACATAATTATCTTTACAGACTGTTTGATTATCTACATAGAAAATCTATAAACTATTAGAACCAATAAGAAGATTGATTCAAATTACAAAAACAAATAGCATTTATATATAATAGCATAAACCAATATGAAAATTGTAATTCAATAATTTAATTAAAAGCCATGATTAAATTTAATGAATGATACAGAAGACTGTTCTTGAGGGACACAGAATTCCTGATTTAAATGAGGAAAGGGCTTATTGTAGACAGGGAAGTTTGGTGTCCTAAAAATGACAGACCTTCTAAAATCAACCCATAAATTAAGTGCAATTCTTATCAAAATCTCAGATTTTTTTGTGTGAAACTAAATAAACTGATCCCATAATTTATACAGAACAGTAAAGGTCCAAAAATAGCCAAGTCAATTTTGAAGTAAATCTAACAAGTGGGACTCACTCTACCAGATATTTTTTTTTATAAAACCATAATAATTAAAATTGTGTGGTACTGGTATAAGGATAATTGAATAGATCAGTGGAACACAATAATAAACCCAGAAACAGACCTGTGAATATTGGAATTTGATTTATCACAGAAATGATGTTATTTAAATTGACTGGACAAGGGTGGACAACTGTTCAATGAAAGCTGTCTGTACCACTGGACATCCACGTGAAAAAAGATGGGGAATGGTAGGAGACCTTGCCTTGTACAAGGTCTGAAAATAAATTCCCTATGGATTAGAGACTTAAATTTGAAAAACAAATCAAGACAAAAGCATAAAGAAAAGATAGACCATGAAGGAAAATATTAAAACTAAAAAGTTGTGTGCATCAGAAAAATACCATAAATGTAAAAGGTGAGCCACTGGTTGGGTGAAGATGCATTCCAAATGTGTGATCAAGCAAGGGTTAGTGTACAGAATGTTATGAAGAGCCACAGAATAGTAAGAGGCAAAGAACTCACTAGGAAAATGGGTGAAGAATCTGGTATAGGGGTGCTAACAGTGAGGTCACTTTCTTCTGCCTCTTTTTTCCCTGCCTCCACTACCTCCATTTCTCAGTGGCTGAAGTTGTTTTTTTTTTTTTTTTAATGAAATTTATTGTCAAATTGGTTTCCATACAACATCTAGTGCTCATCCCAACAGGTGCCCTCCTCAGTACCCCTCACCCACCCTCCCTTCCCTCCCATCCCCCATCAACCCTCAGTTTATTCTGTTTTTAAGAGTCTCTTATGCTTTGGCTCCCTCCCTCTCTAACCATTTTTTTCCTTCCCCTCCCCCATGGTCTTCTGTTAAGTTTCTCAGGTACCACATAGGAGTGAAAACATATGGAATCTGTCCTTCTCTGTATGACTTATTTCACTTAGCATAACACTCTCCAGTTCCATCCATGTTGCTACAAAAGGCCATATTTCATTCTTTCTCATTGCCACGTAGTATTCCATTGTGTATATAAACCACAATTTCTTTATCCATTCGTCAGTTGATGGACATTTAGGCTCTTTCCATAATTTAGCTATTGTTGAGAGTGCAGTTTTAATGATTTGATGTTAATTTTTCTGGTTGTTACATCCATGTCACCAAATAATATGACTGTATTACCATTGCTTGACTTACCTCTTGCTCATTTATCCTTGGCTTTTATTTGCCAGATGATAGACTGTCTTCTAATGTAGCTGTATGCTGTCTTTACTCTCACTGTTGGTGACATCCATAACATGAATACTATCCTTAAATCTCAATTTATTAATCCATCAACCACAGACACTACATGTTCACACCTAATCTTGTAAAATGAGTAAGTTAGCTTGGTGTCTTAATTTGAAAACTTGTGTAAAATAGTAAATAATTTATCGCTTGGTTGGTAGTGTTTGTATCCCCAAACATAAGGAGGTATTAAACAGAGATGTCTCTGGTCAGGAGTAAGATGCTTTTGAGCATCTTCAGAAAATGGAAACAGTTCATAGTAATTTATTCTAGGTTGGTATGCTATTTCCTCTGTGCCTTGCTGTGAATTAATTGTGTCATCACTGTAAGTTTTTCATACTATAGGAAGCTAAAAACATTGCCTTCTTCCTGTATCTGGCAGCTTGGGATGTTTCTAATTTGTGTTATCTTTTGTATTGTTAGTTTACATTCCGGTTTGCCAGCGTGCATGTAAATAAGTCCCATGCACGAAATGTGAAAAGCCAAAATTCATGTATTCATGATTGAAGCCGATTTGTATGCAATATAAGCTTGTATACTTCCCTGATTAAACTGTTCTGTGTATTTCAATGGATGTGTTAATCTGGGTTTCACAGTCCGGCTTGCATTTTGTCTTTGCAATTGTGTGGACATAAAAGTGAGTTGACTTCATTTACTATGGGGATGCATGTTAGGAATTTGGGTTTTGTGTACCCTGTGGGAAGGAGCACACCCTCTGGCATTTCCTGGTGGAAGCAGGTTTTGCAGCGCAGAGGAAGTGACGCTGACCAAATGTGAAAGCCTGATACATGTTCAGGAAGGTCTGGGAAAGCAGACGGTGCGGTCGGGGTAGCAGCCCCAGCCAGTAGGCCTGGCTCCAGGGTGGGGAACATCAGCTGTGCATGTGACAAAATGGGAAGAACTTTGAGCAGCCAGATCTGCTGTGAATTGTCCAATCACATGGGCCCTGCTACTCCAACATAAGCTCTCAAATTATGTCTAAGATGCTGAATGATCTTGTTAGCTAATGTTAAAATATTTGATCAGGGGGTGCCTGGGTGGCTTAGTCGGTTAAACATCCAACTTCAGCTCAGGTCATGATCCCACGGTTTGTGAGTTTGAGCCCCGCATTGGGCTCTATGCTGACAGCTCAGAGCCTGGAGCCTGCTTCAAATTCTGTGTCTTATTCTCTCTCTGCCCCTCCCCCACTTGTACTCTGTCTCTCAAATAAATGAAAAAAAAATTTTAACAAAAAATAAATAAATATCTGATTGGAAATAGATATTAGTTCACAATTATATGGAAAGAAAAAAATTGACTACTTTCATTTACATCATTTAAATTCTAGGAGGCATTTTTTCTAGCTCATCCTTATTTTATTTTATATATGTTTTTAATTTTTTTAATGTTTATTTATTTTTGAGAGAGAAAGGGAGAGAGAGAGTCAGAGCATGGGAGGGGGAGGGGCAGAGAGAGAGGGAGACACAGAATCTGAAGCAGGCTCCAGGCTCTGACCTGCCAGCACAGAGTCTGACACAGGGCTCGAACTTATGAACCATGAGATCACCACCTGAGCTGAAGTTGGATGCTTAACTAACTGAGCCACCCAGGCGCCCCTGCTCTTCCTTAGTTTTATATGTAATTGTATTATTTTCCCTCCCCGGTTGTACTCTGTATCACCAAGAAGTGGGTTTATGTTTCAGGTGAGACAAGATAGGCATGCAGGGGTTTGCCTGTGTTATTCATTCACCCAACCAGTGTTTTCACTTGGAGGCGCCTCTGAGTGAGACTCAGATGTTAAGGACAAATGAGGGCTTGGAGCTAGTGGTCTGCTGGGAGAGTTGGAAAACAAGAACACCAACAGGGAAATAATCCAGGTGTCAAGAGGCCTCTGAGGCAGCCAAGTGGAGCATCATGACTCCAAGAATGCCCAGGGGCAGAGGCAAAAAAGCCCTGAGATGACAACAGCTGGTTGTGTTTTTTAAAAAATTGCAAAAGGTGCCTCTGTGAACTTTGGTGTTTTCTGGCTGCTCTCTGCCCTGAGCTGTTCCAGGTGACAATTAGAATTTTGTGTGACCGCCACCCCCGACCTGTCCTTCCTCCCGGCCTCCAGATCTTGGCTCAGTTCTCTGGTTCTTGTGTTCCTTTGTCAATACTACGTCTTTCTGATGTTCTGGGTTTCAGACCTGGTTTTCTATTACTCTGACTCCCAGTGCTAATTCTCATATTTCTGTTCCTGGCCTGTAACCTAGACTTCATCTACTGATTGGCAGGCAGTTACCTTCTGGCAGATGTGTGTCACTACCCCAGCCCGTAGGTTCCAAGATGAGTTAAGTCCCAGCATCAAGCAGCTTACAGTCTGTGAGGAAGGATCAGACAGACAGACAGACAGACAAGTGTAATTCTACTCAGAAGTCATAAATTGCATCAAAATGGGTTTCCATGCAGAAGAGTATAAAAATAACCCTAGTTTGAAACTTCACCGGGGCCTTTATGGACGTCCTCAACTAACTGTTCTTATAGAGTGCCATGAAAATTTCTTAAATTTTTTTTTTCAACGTTTATTTATTTTTGGGACAGAGAGAGACAGAGCATGAATGGGGGAGGGGCAGAGAGAGAGGGAGACACAGAATCGGAAACAGGCTCCAGGCTCTGAGCCCCAACGCGGGGCTCGAACTCACGGACCGCGAGATCGTGACCTGGCTGAAGTCGGACGCTTAACTGCTTGACTGCGCCACCCAGGCGCCCCTTTTTTTAAAAAAATTTTTTTTTAATGTCTTTATCCACTTCAAAATATCCTCTTAACAGTTGCAGAACTGATGTGTTTCCAGTGATGTCTCTGACTTTGCCATGTGGTTATAAGAACTAGGATGGCTGGGGTGTGAGGTGCTGTTGCTCTTTTGCAACATAAATTTATTAGGTAGGCTTGTCAAAATGTACTCTTTGCTCAGACCTGGGGTGATGGGTTTAGACTGAGGTTCCTACACTTGCAGTTAATAGCTTCCAAAATGTCACTGTGTCATAACTGGGGCCCCTTGTGGCCCAGCCTTAGGGTGGCTCCTGCAGGAACCTTGATGAAAACTATAGAATTAGATCATAACTATGCATCTCCTTAAAGTGGCAGCCACCACATAAAGAGTATCATAAAAATCCAGTTTGGGTCTCTTTCCAAAATTTTATGCTAATTGTAAGCGGCTGACATCGTTTCTTTCATCTGACTTCTACACCTACTAGCTGACCACCTCATGGCTCTTTGTCTCTTTTCCTTATACCTGTCCTCACCCCATGCCACACTCTCCAGGCCAGAGGGCATGGTGTCACCTCATTCTCCCTCCTTCTGAAAGCAGGTCTGGGTCCCCAGGGAGTTATATATTTTCTCTCACTCTGATTGCTTTTTTTCTGTGAAATCCTCAAGGAAAATTTTCTTTTTTCTTCTCTTCTCTTTTCTTTTCTTTTCTCTTCTTTTCTTTTCTCTTCTTTTCTCTTCTCTTCTTTCTTTCTTTCTTTCTTTCTTTCTTTCTTTCTTTCTTTCTTTTCCCCCTCCTTCTGTCTCTCTCTCTCTTTCTCCCTTTCATGAGCAGGGGAAGGGCAGAGAGGGGTGGGGGAGATAGAATCTTAAGCAGGCAGACTCCACACCCAGCATGGAGCCCAACACAGGGCTCAGTCTCACACCCCTGTGGTCATGACCTGAGCCAAAATCAAAGGTCAGATGCGTAACTGACTGAGCCACCCAGGTGCTCTATGGAGAAAAAAATTTCAAATAAAATTTAATATTTGCATCTGAGCTGCAATATTTGGGTCAGGAAGCAGAACCTGAAATCAGATTTAATGTGGAAGGAAAACCATAATGCAAGAGGCTGCTTTTCCCACACTAAAGCTGTATTTGTTTCTCAAGGTGGCCGTAACAAATTACCACAAACTTGGTGACTAAAATAACTGAAATTTATTCTCTCGCAGTTGTGGAGGCCAGAAGTCCAAGAGCAGAACTGGGTCCTTCAGGAGGCTCTGAGTGAGGATCCTTCCTTGCCTCTCCCCCAGCTTCTGGTAGTTGTGTGAATTCTTCTTATGTGGATTCTGCCATTTTCTATTGGGGCTGGATTTTTATCAAGATTGTATAAAGTCACAGGTCATGTTACAGAAGCCTGTTCACTGAGCTACTCTTGTGGCCACAAGGATTCTTTCAAATCCTCTGTCAAGCCTGTCACACCCATATTGGAAACTTTCCAAGGAGTCTCCAATTCCTCAGAATAAAAGCCAGAGCTCCCCATGTCTGTGACCACCTTCCTCTCTCACTCTGGTGCCTGTCTTCTGGACTCCCCTTGCTCATTCAGCTCTGGCCACACCCTTCCTCACTGTTTCCCGAGTCTAGAACATTCTGACCCTAGATAGCTGCAGTGCTTCAGGTATTTGCACAGATGTCAATATTCAATGTGGCCAGTCCCATTCAAAATTGCTGCCCTATTGGGGCGCCTGGGTGGCGCAGTCGGTTAAGCGTCCGACTTCAGCCAGGTCACGATCTTGCGGTCCATGAGTTCGAGCCCCGCGTCGGGCTCTGGGCTGATGGCTCAGAGCCTGGAGCCTGTTTCCGATTCTGTGTCTCCCTCTCTCTCTGCCCCTCGCCCGTCTATGCTCTGTCTCTCTCTGTCCCAAAAATAAATAAATGTTGAAACAAAATTGCTGCCCTACCTTCTTGCCCCCTCCCCTGTTTCAGGTCCCCCCCCTTTACCACCTTTTAGTACCCTATATGATTTATTTAATTCCTTGTCTCCTCCCTCCATGAAGTTTACTGATTAGTTTTATTCACTGTTGTAGCTCCATACTGACAGTAGTGGCTGGCATGGTGAAGACACACCACAGTGCTTTTGAACTGAATCAGTGAAGTCAGAATTCAGAAATTTAAACTTGATCTTTTTGGAACCCAAGTACAAGATAGGCTGTTTATCCCCTGTAAATTTCTTTGCACTCATTTAGAGCCTATGAACCTCCCAGACCCTGATTCAGCAATATAATGATATTCTCCATTTGTCTCCAGTTGAGTTCTCTGTAAATTTGTTAAACCAGACTCCCCATGCCTCCCATTGAACACTGGTGATGGCGAACAGGAAGGTTGGTCCCCAGGTAGAATTCTTTTGTTAAGTCTCTGTACTGCAAGAGAGAATACAAAATGCAGCTGATCTGTGCCACCCACATACACTGTGTCTGCACCACCTTGGTCCAAACAGTGAAGTCTAGGCTGTTCTTATGAACTCCTCATGAGCCCCTCTAGGTGCTGACCAACTTCACGTGAAAGCCTTGTTCTAGTTATCCCTTGCCTTTTTTTTTTCAGTCACCATGATACTTGTCCATCTTCTGGCACTCTCCTTTCTCTATGATTTTTCAGGTGAAGACTACTCTGTTGTAGCAGGGATGTTTTCTGTTTCTGATTCAGTTTAAGATGAAGCCCTTAGTCTATCTGTGTTTCCTTGTATGTGTGTAAAATAAGGTGATGTCCTCACATAGGAAAAAAAATTGATAAAGATCTAAATTTTGAAAAAATATTTATATATTTTTTTGGAGAGCACAAGCGGGGGGTGGTGGGCAGAGAGGGGGGTACAGAAGATTCAAAGCCAACTCTGCGCCAACAGGCTGACATCAGCGAACCCCATGCAGGGTTTGAACTCTCGAGTCGCGAGATCATGACCTGAGCTGAAGTCGGATGCTCAACCAACTGAGCCACCCAGGTGCCCCAGATCTAAATTTCAAAATTAAGAACCCATAAAAAAGATGAGAAATGATTCTCTCTTGAGAATTCTGAGAACAAAGGAAGGTCTGGTCCAGGTCATATTTAAATGGGGCATCTCAAGAGCATTTCAGATGGTTGTGTGTGTGAAGCCATTCTGAGATGCATCCAGACTTTTCTGTGGACTGTAAATAACTAGAGATCAGATTGTAAGCAAATCAGAAGCTATAGTTTTAATTCTTGGCCTATGACTTAAAATTTTGAGTTATGCCCAAATAAGCTGGAAAAGACTAGATTTCATCAGAACTTGCCTTTAAGACGTGACTGGTCCCTTTTGGAGTCTGACCTTAGCTTTCATTTGTGACCAAGAATCCTTAACATGAAAACCACCAAATTGGAACATTCTTATGAAATTTACATCATCTTTTAAGGAAAAACAAACCCTACTAAATAATAATGGCAACATAAATCTCGGTTTACACAGAAGACGATAGGCTTTCACTGAATATAATAGGAAAGTGAAATGGTGAATTTGGAAGTCAGCTGGAAAGGACTGTTTGAAGCTGAAGAAAACTGCCTTTTGTGGAGCTGTTCTGTAAAATAACAAAGACTTTTCTCAATGCAAATATTTGACTTTAATGGGATTAATTCATGGAGAAAATGGAAACCAAAGACCCCACCCACTGACTTCTGTCCCTCTATCTGTCTGCTCTGTGAGGCACCTAGGAGAGAAAGACATCTGGCTTAGGCAGCAGAGCCCAGTCTGGACTTTGGCTCCACGCACCTTCCTAATCCCTCACGGGGCCCAGCAGGTGACGTTCTGAGACCCTCTCACTTGGAGTGTCTCATCAGGAATTGGTGACCATTCTCTGTCTTCTGCCAACTTCTTTCCTGGTCTTTGGACTGGTTTTGTTTTCCGCTTTGGGCTTCTTCCCTCCCTTTGCTGGCTGTTCTTTTCCCTCTCGATTTCTATGTGCCTGGGTCCCCCAAAGCTCTCCTCTTGGTATTCCTCATGTGGGATAGCTTCTGCTAAAGAACACAAACCCTGGAGCTTACCTGTCCAAATTCGATCCTAGGCTTGGCTGCTTATGAGCTGGGTAACCATGGAAACTGAGTTACTTTCTCTGTGCCTCCATTTCCCCATTTGAGAATTAAAATGGTTAATAAGGTGCTTGGATCAATGTCTGGCAAGTAATCAGTGTCAATTATCACTGTTAATTTGCCTTACTAGGGAATGTGTTTTATAGGCCATGGTCTCAACTAAAGGATTTGGACAGGAGGTGGACATACTAACCACGCATGCCTGGGCATAGGTGTGACTGAGGCCTCAAGTCCTTGGTATCTTCTTGGATCGCAAAGAACTCTCCACGCTGGAGTTGTTTTTCGGTTACCCTAAAGCAGAGCCCAAGCAAGGAAGCAGGCCTGAGGAGCTGGGGGAGTGAGTGGATGGGAGGAAGGATCTCTATCAGGATGCAGCAGCAAGGTTGTCACTGTGGGCAGTTGGGACTGGATTGCCCAGGATGACCCCAGAACTGACACCACTGAGTGTTATGCCTGGGAGCGTTGACTCTCCTGTATTTGAGGAGGACACATGTGCTTCCATGGTTGAGGAGGGTCCTGTTGCAGAAAGCAGAGACACACTGTGGTGACCTGAGATGGGCTGCTGTCACTCTGGGCAACCCTGTCTACCCTACCCCAAATTCAGTTCTTTCCCAACCTCATGTTCTTCTCTCAGATTCTAGAATATTATATATTTTTAAATACAATATATAGTATTATGTTAAAAAATCATAACTTGGTGCTTTTAAAAAGTGCCTTCTTCCTCAGGAATACATCTTCTGAATAAAACTGGACAATTCCCTTTTTTGTGTCTTAAATGAATACAAAGCAAATAACATGTATCCCTTCATTTATACGGCATTTGTTTTAGTTTGTATCTAAAAGTTGATTTTGTCCTAAACTTCACTTTCTATTTTGAATAGGTAATATATTTATATAGTTTAGAATTTGTCAACATAACAAAGTCTAAGTTGAGCATTCCTATTTCCATCCTATTCTAGCCACCTTTCTCTTATCTCTCCTATGCCCAGTTATTTCATTCCTTGTGGAAACCTGCCTGTGTTCCTGTATGAGTCAGGGTTCTCTGGAAAAACCATCCAGTGTGTGTGTGTGTGTGTGTGTGTGTGTGTGTGTGTGTGTGTGTGTAGAAAGAGGGAGGGAGAGAGATTTATTTTAAGAAGTTGGCTTATGCAGGAGCGCCTGGGTGGCTCAGTAGGTTGAGCATCCAACTTTGGCTCAGGTCATGATCTCATGGTTCATGGGTTCAAGCCCTGCATCAGGTTCTGTGCTGACAGTTTGGAGCCTGGAGCCTGTTTCAGATTCTGTGTCTCCCTCTTTCTCTGCCCCTCCCCTGCTTACACTCTGTGTCTGTCTTTCTCTCAAAGATGAATAAACATTAAGAAAAAATTAAAAGAAAAAAGAAGTTGGTTTATGCAATTATAGGGGCTGGCAAGTCTGAAATCTGTAAGACAAGCCAGCAGTCTAGAGATTCAGCTAAATGATGATGTTGCAGTCTTGAGACCAAATCAGTTAGGACAACAGGCTGGAAACTGAGTCAGGGTTTCCATGTTACAGTCTTAAGAAGATTTCTTTCTACTTCAACAAACCTCTGTCTTTGTGTGGAAGGCCTTCAACTGATTGGATGGGGCCGAACCACATTAGCTTTACTCAAAGACTGCTGATTTAAGTGTTAACCACATCAGGGCTCCTGGGTGGCTCAGTCTGTTAAGTGTCCAACTTTGGCTCAGGTCATGATCTCGTGGTTAGTGAGTTCGAGCCCCATGTTGGGTTTTGTGCTGACAGCTCCAAGCCTGGAGCCTGTTTCGGATTCTGTGTCTCCCCCACCCGCCCCTTCCCCTGGCTTGTGCTCTGTCTCTGTCTCTCTCTGTCACTCCCTCTCTCTCTCAAAAATGAGCAAACATTAAAAAAATTTTTTAAATGTTAATCAGATCTAAATAATACCTTCACAGCACCAGTTAGACTGGTGTTTGGCCAAACAATGGGGCACCATAGCCTAACCAAGCTGACACATAAAATTAATCATCACAATTCCCTTGATGAAAATATAAGCAAGTAGAAACATAGATTCCCACTTTCTCTTCTTTCTGACACAAAAAGAAGCATACTCTATACTCATTTGCTATTCTCATTTAGCATTACATTTAGATTAACGTTACATTTAGATCTTTCTAAATCTGGGCCAAATAGCTTCCCCATTCCTTTTTTACCAGCTCCAAATAGTGTTCTTTGCAGCTATAAAATTTTGTAAATGTGACTGTTGTAAATTTAAAATGTAAATGTGACTACATAAAAGCACAAAGCTTTTGCATGGCAAAATAATTAATGAGTTAAAAAAGCAATTGGAAAAATGTCTGTTCAGGTCCTCTGCCCTTTTTTAAAACAGATTGTTTGCTTTTTGGTGTTGTATAAATCTTATATATTTTGGATATTAACCAAATATTTTGGATATTAACCTGTTATCAGGTATGTCATTTGCAAATGACTTCTGCCATTGGGTAGGTTGTCCTTTTGTTTTGTTGATGGTTTCCTTTGCTGAGCAGAAACTTTTTTTTTTTTTGATGTAGTCTCAATAGTTTGTTTTTGAGTTTGTTTTTCTTGCCTCAGGAGAAATATCTAGAAAAATGTTCTTATGGCCAACATCAGAGAAGTTACTGACTATGCTCACTTCGATGAATATTTATGGTTTCAAGTCCCCCAGTTAGGTCTGTAATCCATTTTGAGTTTATTTTTGTGTGTGGTGTGAGAAAGCAGTCTGGTTTCATTCTTTTGCATGTAGCTGTCTAGTTTTCCCAACACCATTTGTTTAAAAAACTATGTTTTTCCCATTTGCAAATTTTTGCCTCCTTTGTCAAAGATTCATTGACTATATAATTGTGCATTTATTTCTGGGCTCTCTATTCTCTATTCTCTGTTGATCTGTGTGTCTCTTTTTGTGCCAGCACCATACTGTTTTGATTACTACAGCTTTGCAATATAACTTGAAGTTCAGAATTGTCATACCTCGAGCTCTGTTCTTCTTTCTTAGGAATCCTTTGGCTAGAGGGGTCTTTTGTGGTTCAATACAAATTTTAGGATTATTTGTTCTAGTTCTGTGACAAATGCTGTTGGTATTTTGATAGGGATTGCATAAATCTGTAGATTGCTTTGGGCACTATTGATATTTTTTTTAATATATGAAATTTATTGTCAAATTGGTTTCCATACAACACCCAGTGCTCATCCCAAAAGGTGCCCTCCTCAATACCCATCACCCACCCTCCCCTCCCTCCCACCCCCCATCAACCCTCAGTTTGTTCTCAGTTTTTAACAGTCTCTTATGTTTTGGCTCTCTCCCACTCTAACCTCTTTTTTTTTTCCCTTCCCTTCCCCCATGGGTTTCTGTTAAGTTTCTTAGGATCCACATAAGAGTGAAACCATATGGTATCTGTCTTTCTCTGTGTGGCTTATTTCACTTAGCATCACACTCTCCAGTTCCATCCACGTTGCTACAAAAGGCCATATTTCATTCTTTCTCATTGCCACGTAGTATTCCATTGTGTATATAAACCACAATTTCTTTATCCATTCATCAGTTGATGAACATTTAGACTCTTTCCATAATTTGGCTATTGTTGACAGTGGGCACTATTGATATTTTAACAATATTTGTTATTCCAATCCAAGAACATGGAATAAATTTCCGGTTTTTTTGTTTTTTTTTTTAAATTTTTTTAACGTTTATTTATTTTTGAGACAGAGAGAGACAGAGCATGAACGGGGGAGGGGCAGAGAGAGAGGGAGACACAGAATCGGAAGCAGGCTCCAGGCTCTGAGCCATCAGCCCAGAGCCCGACACGGGGCTCGAACTCACGGACCGCAAGATCGTGACCTGAGCTGAAGTCGGACGTTAAGCTGACTGAGCCACCCAGGTGCCCCTAAATTTCCATTTTTTGTGTCATCTCCCATTTCTTGCAATAATGTTTTATAGTTTTCAGAGTATAGGTCTTTCACTTATTTAATCAAGTTTATTCTTAGATACATAGTTGGCCAACAGACACATGAAAAGATGCTCAACATCACTAACCATCAGGAAAATCCAAATCAAAACCACAATGAATATCACCTCACACCTCTTAGAATGGCTGAAATCAAGTAGACAAGAAATAACAAATGTTGGTGAGGATGTAGAGAAAAAGGAATGCTCATGTACTGTTGGTGGGAATGTAAACTCGTACAGCCACTGTGTAAAACAGTATGGAGATTTCTCAAAAAATTAAAAATATAAATACCACATGATTCAACTGTTTCTCTCTTGGGTATTTACCCAAAGTGAACAAAGCATAATGTATCAACTTGTCAAATCACTAAGTTGTACGCATGAAACTAATATAATATTGCATGTCAACTGTATTAAAAATAAATAAATTAAAATTAAAAAGCAACTACATTCAAAAGCAAAATATCAAGCTGGGAGAAAAATATTTCCAACTTCAATCACAAACAGTTCCCACTTTGTGGAAGTTGATAAGATAAAGACCAAGACATATTCAAGAGAAAAATGGACATGGAGAGAGAGTTCATAGAAAAAGAGAATCAAATGGACTTAACCTTATGAAAATACTGTGACTGTCACTGGTGGTAACAGAAAATCTAATTAAAACAACATGGAGATACATGTTTCACCTTTCAGATTGGACAGAAACTCACAATTTGGATGACAGAATCTTCTGATGAGGCTGTGGGGAAATTGGTCCTCTCCTCCTTTGCCAAGAGGAGTGTACAATGGTACGGCCCCCGGAAGGATTACTTGGCTGTATTAAACCAACTAGAGGTGAATTAACTGTGTCAGGAATCCCAGCAAATCCCAGGGATTTGATCCTGTGGGTAGACTTGCACATCCCTGAAGTGATGCCTCAGGGCAACATTGTCTGTGATGCAAGAGACTGAAAACAACCAGGAGTCCATCCACAGGGGAGCAGGTTGATAAACTATGGCACATGCACAATGAAAAACCTGCAGCGTGAAGCATTTCTACAGAACTGAAAGCTTGCATTGGGGCCTTAAAAATAGTATATAAAAGATACGAGGCATCCTTAACAATCTGTTTCTCTCACTGTCCTACACAAATGCATATTCAGTCCTGCCAGGTTTTCCTTCAAAAGCTATCTGCCATCCATTCTCTAATCTTGGTCTTTATAGCCACCTCTTTTGTTCCAGTTACCATCTCCTGTCACCAGTCCCCTAATTTATGCAGCAGCCAGAATCAAGGAACCTTCTGCTCTGCACAAGGGCCCTGGCCAAGAGGTGAAGGCTGGAATCTGCTACATCATCTAGAGGGAGTGGGGCAGCTTTTTCTACTTAGAAAACACCCCTCTGGGCTCGGGGGTCTGATCAGTATGCTTCTTTAAAGATACACATAGGAACCAGTCAGTGGCTCTTCTAAAACTCTCCAGTGGCCTCTTATCACATGTAGGAAAAAAAAAATCAAACTTTTCCCCTTGGCCTGAAGTGCTCTGCCCAAGCTGCTGACTGTATCCAATGATGCCCTGTGCACCAGCCCCTCTGGCCTCTTGACAGTTTCTAGAACACTCCACCTTTTTCTTTATGTTTGGAGTATTCTTCTCCTGGCTCCTTTCGTGTAGGCTCTGGGCCAACACGTCACCACCTACTCCACAGAAAGCCCCCAGGACTCCCAGCATGTCACCTGCTTAATTTCTTCCCGAACACTCATCACAAGATGCAGTGTCTTTGCTTCCTGCCTCTCTGCCTCCTGACCGTGACTCTAAGAGGGCAGGCGTAGGGTCTGTATAGTGCCTGGTGCATGTCAGCTTGCATTGCATATTGTGGAAGTGAGAACTCCTGCTCATTCTCTGGTTCTTTCGGGGTCACTTCTGAGAAGCCTTCACTGAGCCCTCCAGCCTCATTCAGCCTTCCTTCACCAGCAGATGCACCCATGTTCGACTCAGTGCAGCACCCATAAGCCTGGTATGATTCCTCATACCCCAGTACCTCTCAGCTGGACAGGAGGCCCACATCTTCAGTGCCTGCTCTGTGTATATTTGATGGATGAATAACTGGCTGAATGTTGAAAAGATGAATGGACAAGGGAACAAACGTACAAATGAATGAACAAAGGAATACACAAAAAAATGAATGAGCACGGTGAATGTGGTAGAAAAAGTGCTAGGCTGGAAATGAGGAATTCTAGATTTTAGTTGCAGCCCCACAGCTAGGGAGGTGTGCTTGAGCGAGATATGTCTACCACCTGGGCCTCGAAAGGCACCTTGACCTCTCCTTGGGAGTGTTTCTCACAACTGTACTTGAAAACCAGATGTGCGGGCGCTTGACTGTCTGCTTCACGGGAACGGCAGCCCCAGGTGCGGAAGCTGGTTCTGGCTAGTTCATTGCTGTGTACCTGCACCACACCAGCACGGTGCCTGGCATGTTTGAGTAATGAATAAATGAAGCATTAAATTGGAAAGGAAAAAATAGAGTGGAAACAAAACTCAGGGGCATGTAGAGAAATAGGAGTAGACAGTCCATGGCTCTGACACCGTGGAAATCTTGGAATGGGGCTGATGATTCTTGCAGGGGTTTTAGACTTTTCTATCACCCGATCCCTCACACATGTGATTTCCTCAGCCATACTGCCAGATCGTTCATTGTTACTTTTATATTTCTATTTTTTAAATCAAATTAGCAACATTCTAGTCAACAAACGTGGGGTGGGAAACAGTAGAAGCTTCCCAGGGTAATAACTAGTTTTCTGTTAAAAAGAAGAATTTTAGAACTGTCAGAAATTGTAAAGATGTCTGTGTGTGGTGTTGCCTTCACAGTCCCAGTTATGCTTAGCTTTATTGGAATGACTCTTGTCCCACTTGGTTTTGGGTGAACTGATCTGACTCCGCTTTCCCAGTGAGGATGCAAACACATTTAACCAGAAAACATAGTGTTCTTCTAAGTATCTCTTCCCATCACTGGCCTTCTGACCACCCCTGCCTGGCTCCAGATCCATCCTGTTCACTATCGAAGATCTAGTTATTTGCTACCCTGCTCAGTGGCCTCCTGTGCCCCACTCCACACCCTGTCTGTAGAGGAAAATGCCAAATTTATTAGCAAACAGACACCTGACCAGACACCTGACAGTCTCCTGTGATGTTTTTGTCTCAAGGTTCCATGCATTGTACATGCTAACGTCCTCCTGAAATGCTTTCTTAGAGCCAGCGCAGCTGGAAAACTCCTGTTTATCCCACAGAACCCACCTGAAGCCTCGTTCTCACCCTCCAGGCTGACTTCATGGAGTATTTCTTCATGCTACACAAAATCTGGTGTATGAACTGAATTGGATGCAGCATGAGTCTACCTTAATTTGGGGCAAGGTTGAAGAACTATGGATATTTCACCGTCTTTTTCTGGCCACCATGATTGCATCTGACTGACAGACTTCATAATAATTTCATCTTGCAATAACTTTGAAACAACCCTTAAGAAAAACTGTTAAACACCAGTGCTTAAAGAGAATCTTAAATCTCCTACCCTAATACAAATTCTAATTCAGACCTAGACCAAGCTAGAAAACCAGGATATAATAACATGAAATAAAAAAGAATCTCTTATGGCAAAAATACTCATCGTCTGGCTATATCTAAAGGTAAGGGATGTCCATGGTCAATGACATTGGGGAGCACTGAGCAGACATTGTGCATCACCTTTTCTGTCACATCCCACTTTGGGGGGAATACCAGGACCATGTTTTACATAGCCACTTTATTAAACGGTAACATTTTCGTATGTTAATGAATGACTTTGTAGTGATGAGATTACATGCCTTACAGTGACAGTTCTTTATATTTGAAAATCTTCCTAATTAGGCATCTTTCTCTGCAAGTCAAAAGATGTAATTTATCTTGAAGTTATGCATAAATTGGAGCACTGCTGGGTGCTGCTGCTGTTGTCATTAAAACATTATTTGGTAAATTAAATCTGTATTTAGTTCAGATCTAATGATTGAAATATTATTATGACATATGGTAGAGGAAGGGCCAAGCATGTTACAGTGTGCAAATCCCCTTTATGCCTTCACTTCAGGGATCGCCCCACATCACAAAGCCACAGGCAGACCTGTCCCAGCACAGCACCTATCCTTGGAGGGGCTCCTGTCACTCCCGGTCTGTCCCCATTAAGTCCTGTTTACTTTTTTCATCTCCACTTCCTTAGGCATTAGAAACCATTCTTATTTTTCCTTCTGGTTTTCCCTTTACTTTTCCCCTTTGCCCTCACCAGGCTCAGAATATCAATGGAATAATTCGGAAATGCAGCACTGGTCACAGATTTATGCAGGTGCTGGACTCACGTTAGAGCCGGTGAATCAGGAATTGGCCCAGTCCTGCTGAGATTGGCAGTATTCTTGAGGACACAGAAGGGTGTGTTCCTGCAGTCCCAAATGTGGAGGACAGGGCCAGACACGGGGTCTGAGGCGCAGTGAGAGCTAAAAATTTGAAACTGAGTGGGAGAGCACTGTTTGCTGGGAATCAGTAATTCATTTTATGATGTATGTTTTAAGCATTTATGATGCCTCACACAGTTATTTGGGAAAGGGCATTTAAAAAAAAAACTTATTTGACAATTATAGACAAGGGCATAACATTTTTTCTTAAAAGTAGTTTACTCCTGTTGCTCTGCATAAGTGTTGAACAGATATTAAAGGATGTCATCAGTTGGAGCATTTGGGACAAATGCTCAATAGGGAGCTAGGCTATGAGTCAGCCAGGTCTCATGGATGGCTAATGAGACAGAGGAATATCTTCCTGCCGAAGCTACACAAAGAAACAGTCCCTATTTGTGCTCTTTGTCCTGACTGGGAGCCAGGTGGCCATGTCCCTGGTCAATTTCTGCCAGCCAAGTTTCTTGGCCTTGTTTCTCGTTCTAAGCACCATCCCACCTCATAACCCCCTCCTCTGCACTCTTTAGATCCACAGGGGCTGTGACAGTCAGGCTTCTGTCTCTCTGAACAGTTCCATGCCATTGGCTTTGGTGTCTCTTTGTCACAGCCAGCAGTGCTGGCCCCATCCCTGTGGGATTCAAGCTGCACTGAGGGTAGTAAGGGCCACAAACATGGCAGCAACAGTGTCACCGGTTCTGCAATACCTCCCCTGTTCAAGCACCTGGCAAGATGCTTTACTTTTGTATATATAACACGTTAGTGTGTCCTTCAGAGAGGTGGGTATTAACATCCTCACTTGACAGATAAGGAAAATGACCCTCAAAGGCATTGAATGATTTACTACAAGTCAACACAACCATTAAGTACCACAACATATTATTGGAAGTGCAGGGTGGGCTGCCTGGGTCAGAATCCCAGCTCTACCATTGACTTAGGATCTAAGGACAATTACTCTCTGTGCCTCAGTTTCTCATCTATAACATGGGATAGCATTAGGGTTTACTCATGGGGTGTTTGCGAAAATTGAATGACAACTCACAACAAACAGTTCTGGGAAAACTGCATATCCATATGCAACAGAATGAATTTATACCAAATACAGAACTTAATTTAAAATCGCTGAGGGACCTAAATGTAAGACCTAAAACAATGTAAAACTCTTAGAAGAAAGCATAAGACAAAGGCTTTACCACATTGGATGTGACAATGATTTCTTAGATATAACACATGTAACAAAAGAAAAATAGACAAATTGGACTCCAAGAAAATTTTAAAATTTTGTACATCAAAGATAATACCCACACAGTGAAAAGGCAACAGGATGGAAGAAAATATTTGCAAATAATATATCTGAGAATGGATTAATAGAAAGAATATATAGAGAACTCTTACAACTCAACAACAACAACAAAACAAGCAATCTGATTCAAAAATAGGCAAAATAGTTGAATAGATATTTCTTCAAAGAAGATATGCGAATGGACAATAAGCACATGAAAAGATGCTGAATATCATTAATCATTTGGAAAAGCAAATCAAAACTGCAGTGAGATACTACCTCAGACCCATTAGGATGGCTACTATAAAAAAAAAAAACAAAACACCAGAAAACAGTAAGTGTTCAGGACATGGAGACATTGGAACCCTTGTACACTGTTGGTGGGAATGTAAAATGGTGCAACTCTTATAGAAAACAGTACAGAGGCTCTACAACAAAATTAAACATAGAATTACCACAGGACTTGACAATCTCACTTCTGGGTATATACACAAAAGAATTGAAAGTGGTGTCTGAAAGAGGTATTTATACACCTGTGTTCACAGCAGCATTATTCACAAAAGCTAAAACATGGAAGCAATCCAACCGTCTGTCTATGGATGAATGGGGAAGCAAAATCTGGCCTATACATACAATGGAATACTATTCAGCCCTAAAAAGGAAGGAAATTCTGACACTTGCTACAACATGGATGAACCTGAAGAACATTATGCTGAGTAAAATAAACCGGTCACAAAATGTCAAATACCATATGATTCCACTTATGTAAGGTACCTAGAGTAATCAAAAACATAAAGATAGAAAGCAAAATGATGGTTTCTAGGGACTGGGGGAGGCAAAATGGAGAGTTCGTGTTAACAGGTACAGAATTCAGTTTTAGAAGATTTGAAAAGAGTTATGGGGATGGATGGTAGAGATGGTTGCACAACAATGTGAATTTATTTTCACCACTTAACTGTACACTTAAAAATGGCCAAGGCAGTAAATTTTAGAAGAAAAACACAGAATGGCAGTGCATGTAAAGAGTGCAACCAAGGCCCTCAATGATATAAACTATTACTGGTCTCTGATTTTAAATTACTCTCCCCTTGGGTGGATCTCAAAATCTGCATGTTCAGCCACAGGTAATGTAATGCTATCTGTCCTCTTTAGCTGCATGCTGTACATAGATATTTATTTCTCTTCAATTTCTGCCTTACGCCCCAGAATTACAAGCACAATACAGTCTCATTGTGACCAGCCAAACAGTAGAGGAATGTCTATAGAAGGAGGGAGGCACACCCCCTTGCTCTGACCCACTCTCCCTTGCTAACCTAAGTTGGATGTTTGTGAGTCTCCACCCACACCATTCTGCTCCTTCCTACACACAGATATACACAGAGGGTTTTCTGTTCCTTGATTTTATTTGAATAGGAAATGGACTTCCATGATACACAGTCTCCATCAGCTTTATACTTTTCACTTAGCATTTGCACATTCCTTCAGGTCAATAAATCAGACCTAGCCAATTTGCTTTCACCAACTACTCAATACCCTCTTGGAAGGCTGCAGGAAATTTGTAATCTAAAATTAATTTTGCTTGCCTCACATAATTTAAAACACCTAACAACAGGGTAACTGAAAGCTAATAGCCCTTTAAACAAAAAACCTCAGACCTGAGAATCCTGGCCATTTTGCCCTGGGATCTGCGGAGGAGATCTCTAGGATGCCCAACCAGATGCTGGGGGCGGAGTTGGGATGAGAAATGTTTAGATGTGTGTAGTGCATAGACGGGAGGACCTGAGCATTGCTGGAGGGGGTGGCATTAGGGTGGCGTGACCCAGACCTTTTCCTTGCAGGCTCTGGCATCTGGTAGACCTGGATTTGAATAATGCTCCACTCAGGACTGGCTGTGGAACCTGGGAGAGCTGCATATAACATCTCTGGCACAGGCTTGACCTGTGCTGGCACAGGCTTGACCTGAGGCCCGAGGAGATGGTGTAGCTGTGTCTATGAGAACAGTACTCCTCAAAGTGCAGGCAGATTCTGGTTGCTATTAACATTGGATTGTTTGCTTTTCATTTTATTTTTAATATTTTAATGTTTTTATTATTTATTTTTATTTTAAAGAGAAGGAGAGAGAGAGAGAGCGTGCGCACAAGCATGAGTAGGGGAGGCACAGAGGGCGAGAGAATCCTAAGCAGGTTCTGCACCGACAATGCAGAGCCTGACACAGGACTTGATCTCACGAACCTTGAGATCATGACCTGAGCCAAAATCAAGAGTTGGGTGTTTAACTGACTGAACCACCCAGCTGCCCCTTACTTTTCATTTCAAAACAATGTTTTCGTTGTCCACTTGAAAATCATTTGGTGCAGGTTGTCTATAAAGCAGATACTACACATCCAATTATCATTGGTTGTAAAGTCAAGTTTAGAAAAATGTGGCAATAGGATTTACATTGTACCAGCAAGGAATATTTTTATGAGACCTGAGGAAGTTGTTTTGCCTCTAAAGCCAGGGCCACCAGCAAAGGTTGGGGTTATGTCTCTGAAGAGACACAATGGGGAGACATCTCTCCAGTCATGTGGGGCTATCTGTCTGGAGGTGATGCCTGGGTGCATGACCTCTGGCCAGATGCATGACCTGTGGCCCTGTCGAGTAAGAGGAGCCATGTTTCTATAATCGTCCACCACATTATCTTTGGAATGTCTGATGCCTTCTTGAAATGAGAGCTGTGAAGCCCATAAATGGCCAGTTAAGTTCACTTTTACTGAGTTGAATCACACTTTGCTTCTAAGCATTGTGGTAACACTCTTCTAATATCCTGTCTTGGTCTCCATTTTAGTTGGGCAGCTATTAGAGAGTATAAACCTGTGATATGTATTTTACTGGGTAAGTTCACTGTGTAAGCTATGGTTTGACAAAGACAGTGCACTCCTTTATAATGGGAAGATGTATTTGTCTCGCTAGTTTGTTAAAGAGCATCTTTAATGGAATTTCAATTACGCTGTAGCCTCCAGACAAACCCACCTAACTCAGAACTAGAAAGAAAAAAAATACTTCATAGAAAGGCTGTTCCAGTTATCCATATTGCTGCGTGAGAAACCACCTTGAAACTTAGCAGCATTAAACAACCATCCTTTTATTATGTTCATGATTTGGGGAGTGAGGAATTTAGGCAGGGCACAGTGGAACTGTCTTACCAATGACTAGAACCTTACTGTGGCTGGGATGTCTGTACTGGGGCCATATGTCTGGGGACTAGGTTCTGGCTATCAGCCAGCTTGCCTGGTTCTTTTTCATGTCCTGTCTGCTGGAACTGGAATATCTAAAAGGCTCCTTCACTCACATTAATGTTCGGTGCCTGGGCTGGGATGGCTGGAGCATCAGGGGCTAGCCTGACACCCTGTCTTTTCATGATGTCTCCGTGTGGCTTTTTGGGCTTTTTTAGAGCATGGTGATCTTATGGTAATTGTACTGATTACATGGTGGCTGGCTTTTCCCAGGGTAAGCATTCTAGGAGACTCAGTTGGAAACTGCCAGGCTTCTTATGACTCAGGCTCCTGTGTCCCAGAGTGTTGCTTTTGTCACATTTCTTGATCAAGGAAGTCACCAAGTCTGGCCCATATGCAAGCAGACCAGAATTATACTCTACTTTTCAGTGGAAGAAGAAGCCATCTAAATTTCAACGTTGAAGCACTTTATTATTTTTTAAAATTTTAGTTATTTACTTTTGAGAGACAGAGAGAGAGCATGATCAGGGGAGGAGCAGAGAGAGGAGAGAAAGAAAGAGAGAGAGAGAGAATCCCAAGCAGGCTCCACACTGTCAGCACAGAGCCTGATGCAGGGCTCGAAGTCAAGAACCATGAGACCATGACCTGAGCTGAAATCAGGAGTTGGGTTCTTAACCGACTAAGCCACCCAGGCACCGAAACATTGAAACATTTTAATAAATTAAGTTGAGATTCAACTTAAAGTCCTATTTTAATATCTAATATTTTATTCAAACGCTTAACCATAATAGCAGAAACTATATGATCAGAGGATTCCTCTGATGGTGAAAACATGCCTCTTATAATTGATGTGAGAAAGGAAACTGCTGTAAAATTCTTATCTTCTTGAAAAACTCAGCTATGCATTCAAGATCAAGCATTGTGTCTGCAGTGGGCAGTGCACATCTCTGAGCTTGTTAGTAGGGTCATTAAGCTTCCGGTTGAAGGCCTGAGGGCCTCCCATGAGTCATGTGCAAGCCCCTTGAAGTGTGACAATGACAGCATCTCCCCAGGGCCTTCTTCCCTTGTTTTCTGGGTTATCATATCCCAGAGAAGTTGTGGGAACATCTGTGTAAGCTTTTGTGACAGGCTGTTTTGGTTTGCTGGGTAGGGCTCCTGTAGCAAAGTCCCACAAGGCTTAGCAGAAATTTAGTGTCTCATAGCTCCAGAGGCCAGAAGCCCACATCAGGATGTCAGCAGGGTTGATGTCTTCTGAGGGCCCTGAGGGAAAATGTGTTCCAGGCCTCTCTCCTAACTGCTGGTGGTTTCCTGACCGTCTTTGGCATTCCTCAGTTTGCAGACACATCACCGCGATGTCTGCTTGCGTGTTCACATGACATTGTCCCTGTGTCTCCGTGTTTCCAAATCGCCCCTTTTCATAAGAACAGCATTTCTACTGGGTTAGGGCCCACCCTACTTTAGTGTCCCTCATCTTAGTTCACAACATATGCCAAGACCCTACTTCCAAACAAGGTCACATTCTGAGGGACTGAGGGTTAGGATGTCAACAAGAATTTCAGGGGGATGCAATTCAACCTGTAACATAAGACAACCTCGAAAACTAATAATTTTGATTATATGTCCTTGGGAATAAGAGAAAACAGTTGAAGCTTTGGGGAAAATGTTATCACTAAAAAGTAATAGAAATCAGTAATAGACATCACTGCTAGGAGTGGGGCATATGTGCCTGTTGGCTGCACCTGTGCCTTGGCCCTGCCCCCACCCCCCCAACACTGGTGCCCTGAATGTCCACGTGGTGTCAGCACAGAAAGTGAGGTGTTCTTTCTTTTCTTTCAATTTATTACCGCAGTATAATTGACATACAATGTTAGTTTCGGGTATACAACATACTGATTTGATAATTATATATATTAGTGCTCTGGACCACAGTGAGTGTGGTCACCATATGTCACCATCCAACATTATTACAATATTATTGACTATGTTCCCTGGGCTGTACTTTTCATCTCTACCACTTACTTATTTTATAATTGGAAGGTTGTACCTCTTAGTGCCCTTCACCTATTTCACAAATTCCCCATCCCCCTGTGTTCTGGAAAACATAGATTATTCTCTGTGTCTTGGAGTGTATTTCTGTTTTTCTTTCTTTGTTTGTTTTGAAAATTTTTAATGTTTATTTTTGAGAGAGAGAGAGAGAGAGAGAGAGAGAGAGAGAGAGAGAGAAAGAGTGTGAATGGGGGGAGGCAGAGAAAGAAGGAGGCACAGAATCCAAAGCAGGCTCCAGGCTCTGAGCTGTCAGCACAGAGCCCGACTTGGGGCTCAACCTCACAAACTGTGAGATCATGACCTGAGTCAAAGTCGGACACTTAACCAACTAAGCCACCCAGGTGCCCCTGGTTTTGTTGTTGTTGTTGTTGTTGTTAGATTCCACGTAGGACCTAAAGGGTATTATGCTGAGTGAAATAAGTCAGACAGAGAAAGGCAAACACCATAGGACTTCTCTCATATGTGGAGTGAGATGTCCTTTAAGGAGGCAGTTCACCCTGACAGGCCCCCTGCATATCTCATCAGGCTGACTACGTATTGGGGTCATTTTTGAGAGGGGCATTTTTGGAACTTCTTCC
Source organism: Felis catus (assembly GCF_018350175.1). Taxonomy (NCBI): domain Eukaryota; kingdom Metazoa; phylum Chordata; class Mammalia; order Carnivora; family Felidae; genus Felis; species Felis catus. Next base: position 20,736,613 of record NC_058373.1, read on the forward strand.
CCATTTCCAGCAGTGAAACCTACCTCCCCATGTGCACTATTAGAATGCATTTTGCGAAGACTCATGCTTAAAATCCAAGTATTAAGTGTTTAGAAAAATGTGGCACACTTAGTTTCCTGAAGATGGAAGTTGAGGGCAGTATTATTGTGTGCATTTCGGCTGCTGGCAGTCTCGCTTCTTGTCACCGCTATTTATTTATCACAACATTCATAGGCGGAAAGGGAACGTGAGAGACCACCTAACACTGTCCTCCCTTAAGGAAAAACTCTCTCAAAGCTCTTCAGCCAAATGAGAATTTATTCCTTGTCTTTTTTTTCTACTTAAAAATATTCAATATTGACTTCCATTAGAAGCTACCCATAAATAACCAGTATAAATAATTGAGTGTCAGTGATCTAGAGGTTACCACAGATTTTGCACTTTAAATTCAGCATTTACATGTAAAATTATGGCTATAGAATTACATCAGAGTCCTGATTTCATGTTTCATCCTCTGAATTTTTATGCCACCTTCCTTTTACCATTTCCTGTTAATTTTCAGTAATTTCTTCAAGGATGGTGTGAGAAATCTGAAAGCTTTCTATGACCTCTTACATTTGCCGGTAGTAGTACAAATTTTATTAGGCACTTTTTTTTTTCAGTCAGAAGTTTTGCCCTCATGAGAAGTGCACTTCATCTCATTGTATATCTAAGTTATTGACATATATGATTGATGCTTTTATGATCAGATATGAATGGTATATATTTATGTTTATAGTAGATAGTTCCAAAATGCAATTTAGGTTTTTATATTAACTTAATCATTACAGAAGAACAGAGATGACAGTGTTGGAGAAGTTCTTCAAGAACATTTGATTGTGGTTTTGAGGGTTGAACAGAGCCTCTAGTCTTAGACTTTCCCCAGGGAAAAGACCTCAGTGGCACAGGTAAATGAATGCCACTGGTGTGATGCCTGGGGAAGCCAGATTCTTGGGTGGGCCCCTACCTATCTCCTGAGGATCCTGAACTGTCAGCCATGGGGGCCTCAAAGTTTTAGTGCTTTTGTTTTCTTTGCTTGTGTAGAGTTGCTTGTGAGGGAGGGTGGAGCTTATAAAGCTTGTCTGGCTTGTCTGGTGGATCAGCTTACATTCTTGCCACATTAGCAGTCATGCAATTGCTCAATGTAGGTACCCCAGGGTTTCTATTAAGTGTGCTTGCTTCATGGGACATCCTGAAATGTCACAAGGGAACCCTCTGACTATGGCAGTTGTATGCAAGGAGATGAGACTGTCCCTTTTTAAAAAAAATTTTTTTTAAGTTTATTTATTTTGAGAGAGAGAGACAGAGAGCACAAGCAGGCTCCACACTGTCAGTGCAGAGTCCAATGTGGGGCTCGAACTCACAAACTGTGAGATCATGACCTGAGCCGAAATCAAGAGTCAGCGGCTTAATTGACAAAGCCACCCAGAAGCCCCGAGACTCTCCCTTGTTAAGCTGCATTTGGAGAATCTGCTTCCAGAAATGTGAATGAAATGGCGTAGAAGACCCTCATCTTGAGCCCTGGCACCAGTGACACCTGTGCTTCCTAGTGACTCTTGACAGGAACCCAGGCAGCTTTCCTGACTCAAATCCCAGGCTCCTGCTACATTGCGCTGTGGCCTTCATGACAAGGCAGCACGAGGGACAATGCCAGCCCATCTGGCTGTCTTCAGACATCTCTCTCCTGTGTATCCATGTGATTTTCTCGGCTCCCGGAGTCCCTGTTTTCTGGCACATAGGGGTGGGCTGCTACCTGCTGCTAATTGAAAAGCCCTTTCTGGCCCTTCTGAAAATCATGCTCTAAGATTGTTTGTGTCTACATCAAACAAGCAAGAGTTAAACGCCCCCTTTCAACAGTCTAAAACAGTCTAAACCACGTGTAAATTAATTTGATTCGGGGATGGACTCCAGGGCCAATAGCTCACTGGCGGGCCCTGTGTGTTGTGAGGACACAGTCCCTGAGCCCAGCCCTTGGGGATTCTGCAGCAACCAGCCTCTGTTTATTTGCAAAAGCAACCTGCAGTGAAGTGGATGTGGCTGACTGAGATCTCAGATCTTTGCGCTGCATGATTGCTGTTTGGATTTTTTAGAATAAACTTCATCTTTTAGAACAGGCTTAGATTTACAGAAAAATTGCAAAGGTTGTATAAAGAATTCCCATAGTTTTCCATTAGTAACATCTGACATTTTAGCACACATTTTTTTATGATTAATGAGCCAATATTACCGTATTATTATGAAAGCCCACAGTTTATTCAGATTTCCTTCCTTTTTATATAATGTCTTTTTTCTTCTCCAGGATCCCATTCAGGACACCATATAACATTGTCATTGTGTCTCCTTAGATGCCTCTTGGCTCTGACAGCTTCTCAGTCTTGCCTGGTTTTTAATGGTCTTGACAGTTTTGAGGTGTACAGGTCAGGTATTTTGTAGGATGACCTTCCATTGGGATTTGTCTGATGTTTTTTCTCATGATTAGACTGGGGTTATGGATTTTGGAGAGGAAGCCCGCAGAGGGAGAATACCATGCTCAGTGCATCCTCTCAAGGGCACATTCTGTCAATGTGACTCATCATTGTTGGTGTTGACCTTGATCACCTGGCTGAGGGAATGATTGTCAGGTTTCTCCACCATAAAGTGATCCATTTTTGTACTGTCTTTTTGGAAGGACATCAGAATGCATAGCCCACATTGGAGGAGGGGGTAGTTTTATTCCTCTTCTTTGAGGGCAGGCTGTCTACATACATTATTTGGAATTCTTCCACAGAGATTTGTCTTTTTTCTCCCATGTATTTATTTATTTGATTTTTTACTTGTAACAGTGTGAACTCAGAGATTTTATTTTATGCTTTGAGATATAGGCCAACGGTAGTTTATTCTGTTCCTAAAACTGTTCCATTGGTACACACACTATATGTATATGTGTGTGTATGTATGTGTACATATTCTGTGTGTATGCATATTCTTACTTCCTGGAACTACAAAAATCCTCCAGGCTTATCTTACATATTTCTTGCCCCAGTCCTAGAATCAGCTATTTCTCCAAGGAGACCTGGTTCCTTTTATTGGAGGATGGTCTTAGAAACCAAAATTAGGGTGTAAAGTGTGCTCACTGCTCCTGAGAGTCTTTGTGTCTAGGTCCTCTCAGCCAACAAAACCCAAAATATACATACATATACTAACACCTGTGTATATTCATACTATAAATATTTCTGTATGTGAAGGAATACTCTTCTGTTTCTCTCCACTCCACTCTCAATACTTCACTTCTGGTCACTAATTGTGTGTGGGGTTTTCCCATACCAACCAATTCTCTGGCAGTCCAGGCACCACTGGGTGTCCTATACTTCAGTTCAATTCTAACATTATCTGAGGTTAGTGCAGACCTTACAGGGTAAGGACTCAGTCCCACAAGACTGCCCCACACAGCTCACCCCACTTAAGATGCCAATTGCAAGTAATGAGTCTTAAGGTTACCTACAACTTATGCCTGATTGGGCTACAAACCAGGGCTTCTGTGACCTCCTCCTCAGGTTTGGTAATTTGCTAGGATGCCCTACAAAACTCTGGAAAATAGTTTTACCTATTATTAGTTTACTAGTTTAATATAAAAAGATATAACTCAGGAACTCTCTTCCATCTGATGCATAGGGCAAGATGATGCATGGGGCAAGGTGATAAGGGCACTCTGTGTCCTCTCCAGGCACACCACCCACGCAGCGCTTCTGTATATCCATCAACCTGGAAGCCCTCTAAACCCTTTTGGTTAAGAATTTTTATGAAGGCTTCATTACTTAAATATGACTGATTAAATCATTGACTATTGGTGATTAATTAGACCTCCAGGCCCCTCTCCATTCCCTAGAGGTCATGGGGTGGGGCTGAAAGTTCCAACCCTTTAATCACAAGGTCTCTTGCCCTGGCAGCCAGCCCCTATACTTAGGGGCTTTCCAAAAATTACCTCATTGACAACAACTCAGGTGTGTTGCAAGAGGATTGGTATGAATAGTAAAAAATGCCACATTCACCCTTATGTTGTACAGCTATTTCAGGAACTGGGGACAGAAACCAAATGTTACATCAAAAGATGCTCCTGTCACTCTAATCACTTAGGAAATTATAAGGGTCCTAGGTGCTCTGTGCCAGGAACTGGATGTAGATATAATATGTATTACTATATTATAATATGTAACCATTGGTGTCTCTATTAAACTAAATGTGAGGGCATAGTGATGTCTCCAACTTGAATCCAGTACCAGTGGATCCTTCTGTTACTGGATAAGTGTCCATCGCCCAGCGTGCAGTGAACTTAACACAGACACAGGCTTTTGCAGAGAACATGGTTTTTGTTGCAGGGTGCCAAGCAAGGAGACAGAAGGGCATTTCTCGTATCCTCCTCCTAGAGGAAATGGGAGCTGAATATTTATGGGACTTTACTGGGAAGGGTGGTTCTTAAGGTGGTTGTAGTGATTGGAAGTTGGAAAAAAGTGAGGTAAGGGGTAAGGGATCACTGCTTCTCTGCAGGCGCCATCCAGTGACATACTTGTACATATGTCATATGTACACAAAAATTGGCAGCATTGGCATGATGAATATGGGGGAGGGAGGTAGATGTTAGGGGTGTCATCACAGAACTTACTTTCTTTCACTTTTGGTCCCTTTTGCACGACTTTGCAAGAATTCTTCCCAGTTTGCTCCTGTCTTAGCTGGTCTTATTGGTGGTTGGTCCACTTTTGCAAAACAGATTTATAAATAAGTCAGGTTAGCAGAGTTTTCTTAGGGTACACCAGTCATACATTTGTTAACTTAATATGATGGTTTCACTTCTAGTCTCCCCTTTGCCCCCACTCCAGCAGTGAGAAGCTTGCCACTCGCTATCTACCATTTATTTACTTATTTGTTTACTTCCACTAAACTTGCCTAGTGGTATCAGAACTGTTAACCAGTACCCCCATGAAAAGCAGTTCTGTCAGCTAGAGTTCAATGCTGACATACAGTTTCTTTTGCCTTTAGTTTTACAGACTCTACTCATTTCCAGAGTTAATTGGGCTAGTCCCCTTCCCCCCACCCCTTTCAGTGAGATTGTTTCATGTTTTTGTAAAACAGATTGTTTTGCTACATTGTGCGTTCCGTCTTTGAATCTTCCAGCTTCCTAAAGACTACTTTTTAAATTGCAAACTTAACTTAAAAAAAAAAAGACGAAGAAGAAAAACTTAAGCCTGACTGGCTCAGTTGATAGAGTGTGCAGCTCTTGATCTCAGGGTTGTGGGTTTGAGCCCCATAGAGGGTGTAGAGATTACTTAAAAAAAATCTAAAATTGCATACATTGTACTGTACGATTCCATGGACTCTGACAAGTGTGTATAATTGTATCTGTAATTATAGTATCATAAGAATAGTTTCACTACCCTAAAAAACTCCCTATGTTTCACGTATTCAAACCTCTCTGCTCCTTCTAACTCCTGACAATTGCTCATTTTTTCACTGTTGCTATAGCTTTGCCTTTTCCAGAATGTCATGTAATTTGAACCATACAGTGTCTTAGTATTTTCAAGCCGCTATAACAAAATATCACAGACCGGGTAGTTTAATTTATTTCTCACAGGCCAGAAGTCTGAGATCTTGGTGTGGGGATAGTCTGGTGGAGGCTCTCTAGGTCACAGACTTCTTATATTCTCACCTGGCCAAAATGCCAAGCATCTGTCTAGAGCCTCTTTCATGAGATACTAATCCCATTCATGAGGGCTCCACTTTCATGATGTAAGCGCCTCCCAGAGGCCCCACCTACCGATTCCATCACTTTTAGGGGTTAGGATTTCAACATAGGAATTTGCAGGGAAACAAACATTCAGACCATAGTGTATAGTAAGTAACTTTTTCACACTGGCTTCTTTCACTTAGCAATATGCATCTAAGATTCATTCATATTCTTTTTTGTGGTTCGAGTGTTCATTTATTTTGTTGCCAAATAATATTCCATTGTGTAGAGGTGCCATAGATTCTTTATCCATTCACCTATTGGAAGATATCTTGGTTGCTGCCAGTTTGGGGCAATTATGAATAAAGCTGCTATCAACATTCATGTGAAGATATTTCCAAATAAGTGGGGTATGTATCTAGGAGTGTGATTGCTGATCATATGGTAAGACTATGTCTAGGCTTGTGAGAAGCTTCAAAACTGCCCTCCCAAGTGGCCATACCATTTTGCATTCCTACCAGTAATGGATGAGATGAAGCTTCTGTTGGTCCACATCTTCAGTAGCAATTCATATTGTCAGTTTTTGGATTTTAACCATTGTTATAGGTGGGTGGTGCTATCTTATTGTTATTTTAATTTGCAATTCCCTAATGACAAATGATGTTAAGCATTATTTCAAATGATTATCTGCTGTCTCTGCATCTTCTTTGGTGATGTATTTGTTCAGATATTTGCCCATTTTAAAACTTGGGGTAGTTTTTTGTTTTCTCATTGTTACATTTTAAATTTCTTTATACATTTTGGACATGAGCCTTTTGTGAGACATGTGTTTTGTAAATATTTTTCTTTCAGTCTGTGGCTTGTCTTTTCCTTCTCTTAACAGTGTCTTTTGCAGAGCAGAATCTTTTAATTTTACTAAAGTTCAACTTAGCATTTTTTTATGAAGATCATGCTTTTGGATGTTCTATCTAAAAACTCATCCTCAAAACCAGGATTTCCTTGATATTGTCCTATGTATTCTTAAAGGAGTCTTGTAGTTTTGCATTTCTCATTTAGGTCTATAATCCATTTTGATTTAATTTTTGTGTAAGGTGTAAATTCTGTGTCTAGGTTCTTTGTTCTGCATATGGATGTCCAGCTTTTCCAACACCATTTGCTAAAAAAAACTGTTCTTTTTCTATTGAATTGATTTTGCTTGTTTTAAAAAATCAGTTGACCATATTTGTGTGGGTCTATTTCTGGGTTCTCAGTTACATTAAATTCATTTATTTGTCTGTTCTCTTGCCAGTGCCAATGCCATGTGACTTGATTATAGTATCTTTACTGTAAGTCTGTAACTTGGGCAATGTGAGTCCTCCAACTTCTTTCTTTTATCCTCCTCAGTATTATGTTGGCTATTCTAGGTCTTTTGCCTCAAAATAAACTTTAGTATCAGTTTGTCAATATCTAAAAAAAAATAGTTTTCTGGGATTTTAATCGAGATTGCATTGAATTTATATATATATATATATATATATATATAGTTGGAAAGAATTGACATCTTAATATTGTCTTCAAGTCTGTGAACACAAAATATCTTTGTAGAGCATCTTTGAACTTCCTTCATCAGAGTTTTCTAGTTTTCTGCTTTTAGTTCATATACATCTTTTGTTAGATTTATACTGAAGTGTTTCATTTTTGGTGCTATGGTAAATGATAGTTTTTAAATTTTCAAATTCTAGTTGTTCACTGTTGGTACATAGGAAAGCAGATGATTTGTATATTAACATTGCATCCTGCAACCTTGCTATATTCACTTATTAGTTCAGGAACTTTTTTGTTAATTCTTTGGGATTTTCTGCAGAGATAATCACATTGTCTATGAATAAAGACCTTCCTTCCTAATCTTTGTTTTGCATTATTGCACTAGCTTGTGTATAATGTTGAATAGGAGTGGTGAAAGAAGACATCCTAGCTGTGTTTATTCTTAGGAGGAGAGTGTCTAGTCTCCTCACTAGACTCATCACTCTCATGATGTTAGCTGTAGATTTTTTATAGATGCTATTTATCAAGTTCAGGAAGTTTATCTCTGTTCCTAGTTTGTACAGAATTTTTTTTAATGAGTAGGTGTTAAATTTTGTCAAATGCATTTTCTGCATCAATTGATATGATGATATGACTTTTCATCATTAGTCTATTGATGTGAAACATTACATTGATGTTCAAATATTGTACCAGCATCCTATACCTGAAATAAATACCCCTAGTTAAAATATAAAATTCTTTTTATACATTGTTGAATTCAATTTGCTAATATTGTGTTGAGAATTTTTGCACTGAGGTTCATAAGAGATGGGAGAGTGACCTTTTTCTTTCTTTACTGTTTATATGATGTTGTCATTAGGATAATGGTGGTCTCTAGAATTCTCAGAGAATCTGAAAGGAAGTGTTTTCTCTGCGTCTGTTTTGTAGAAGTGATTATGGAAAATTGATATAATTTCTTTCTTAAATGTTTGGTGGGATTCACCAGTGCAGTCATCTGAGTCTGGTGCTTTTCTCTCTCTTTTTTTTTTTTTTTTTTTGATAAGATTATTAATTCAATTTCTTTAGTAGATACAGGCCTACTCAGATTGGTGTATATCTTCTTGCGTGAGTTTTGGTAATTTGTGTTTTTAAAGTAATTGGTCAATTTCATCTATGTTGTCAAATTTGTAAGTATACACTTATTCATAGTGTTCCTTTAATTATTGTTTTAATGTTCTTGGGATCAATAATGATGACCCTAATTTTCTGATATTAGTAATTTTTGTCTTCCCTCTTTTTTTCAGTCAGCCTATTTTCTCTATTGTTTTCCTGTTTCAATTTTATTTATTTATACCCTAATTTTTATTATTTCTTTTCTTCTGTGTGCTTTAGGCTTAAATTGCTCTTTTCTACAGTTTCTTTTTTTAATTTTCTTTAACATTTATTTATTATTGAGAGACAGAGAGACACAGAGCATGAGCAGGGGAGGAGCCAAAAGATGGAGAGACACAGAATCTGAAGCAGGCTTCAGGCTCTGAGCCGTCAGCACAGAGCCAACATGGGGCTTGAACTCACAAACCGTGAGATCATGACCTGAGCCGGAGTCAGACACTCAACCAACTAAGCCACCCAGGCACCCCTCTTTTCTCCAGTTTCTTAAGGTGCAAGCTTAGAGTATTGATTTTAGATCTTACTTCTTTTCTGATGTAGTCACTTAATACTATAAATTACCCTTAAACACTGCTTTAACTGCACATGGCAGATCTTGGTATGTTGTATTTTCATTTTTGTTTGTTTCAAAATACACTTTCATTTCAATTGAGACTTTTTATTGTAGATGACATAGAATGTCTTCTTAGTTTCAGGTATACACCATACTGATTCAATAGTTCTGAACATTACAAAATGCTCACCATGGAAAGTGTAGTTACCATCTGTCACCATATAATGTTATTACAATATTATTGACTATGTTCCCTATGCTGTTCATCCCTGTGACTTGTTTATTTTATACCTGGAAGTTTGTAGCTCTTAATCCCCTTCACTTGTTTCACTTATCCCTCCATCCCCCTCTCTTCTGGCAACTACCAGTCTGTTCTTTGTATTTATGAGTCGGTTTCTATTGTTTTATTTGTTCATTTTTTTTTTAGCTTCTACATGTAAGTGAAACCATGTGGTATTTGTCTTTTTCTGTCTAATGTATTTCACTAAGCATAATACCCTCTAGATTCTTCCATGTTGTTACAAATGACAGGATTTGAGACTTCTTTAAACCATATAATATTTAGAATTATGTTTTTAAATATCTGTATATTTGATACATTTTCAGATTTTTATTGTTATTGATTTCTAGTTCAATTCCATTGTGATCTGGGAACAGACTTTATATGATTTCTATACTTAATTAAATTTGTCAAGGTGTGTCCTTTTTTAAAAATTTTTTTTAAAGTTTTTATTTATTTTTGACATGGAGAGAGAGAGAGAGAGAGCTAGCATGAGCTGGGGAGGGGCAGAGAGAGAGGGAGACACAGAATCTGAAGCAGGCTCCAGGCTCCGAGCTGTCAGCACAGAGCCCAATGTGGGGCTCGAACTCACGAATCATGAGATCATGACCTGGGCTGAAGTCGGATGCTTAACACACTGAGCCACCCAGGCGCCTCATCAAGGTGTGTTGTTTAGCCAAGAGTGTGGTTTTCTTGATGAATATTCCATGTGAGCTTAAAAAGAATGTGTATTTTGCTGTCATTGGGTGAAGTAGTCTATAGAGGTCAATTAGATCAATTGATTGTTAGTGCTGTTCAGTTCAACTGTATCCTTACTGATTTTCTGCTGGCTTGATTTATCAATTACTAAAAGAAAGTGTTGACGTCTTCAACTACAGTAGTGGGTTTGTCTATTTTTCCTCTCAGTTCTATTAGTTTTGCCTCATATATTGTGACACTGTGTTGTTAGGTGAAGACACATTAAAGATGGCAAAGTCTTCTTAGAGAATCCACCTTTAGTTCATTATGTAATGCCCCTCCTTTTCCCTGATAATCTTCCTTGTTCCAAAGTCTTTTTTGTTAGAAATTGTTATTGACACTCTAGCTTCCTTTTTAATTACCATAGCATGATATAACTTTCTCCATCCTTTTTCTTTTAACCTATCTTTTAACCTTTCTTGTAACCTAAGTGTTTACATTTAAAGTGAGTTTCTTCTAAGGGTGGATGGGAGGGCGGGGGAGAGGGAAAAAGGGTGATGGGTATTGAGGAGGGCACATGTTGGAATGAGCACTGGGTGTTGTATGTAAGCCAATTTGACAATAAATTATATTAATAAAAAAATAAAGTGAGTTTCTTATAGACAGCATATAGTTGACTCTTTTTTATTCACTCTGATGGTTTTTATCTTTTAATTGGGGCATTTGAGTCATTCACATTTAAAGTGATTACTGATATAATTGGATTAATATAAATACATATCTGACACGAGACATATCTAGCACGTTGGTAGATTTTTCTAATTTTGTTTGCTCTTTGTTTTTTTTTCTTATCTTTTCATGCATTCTCTGGTTTCAGTTGAGTATGTTTTTATGGTTCTATTTTATCTCCTCTTTTAGCACATCGTTTATACTTCTTTTACAGTTTTGTTGTGATGATTGTCCTAGGATTTTCAATATATATTTTTAACTAATCTATACCTACCTCCAAATAACACTGTACTGATTCACATGTAGTACAAGTATCTTGTAAGAGGGTTCCCAATTTCTCCCTCCTGTTCTTTAGGACATTGCTGTCAGCCATTGCATTTATTCATGTACTATAATCACCCAACAGATTGTTACTATTATTTAAGCATTTACCTTTTTGATCAATGAAAAATAAAGAATTTATTTTACCTCCTTTATTCCTTCTTTAGTGTTCGTCTGTTCTTTATGTAAATTTGAGTTTCTGACCTATTTCATTTTCATTCTCCCCAAAGAACTTCTTTAAACGTTTTTTAGGGCAGGTCTGCAGGTTAAATTTTCTCCATTTTTGTTTCTCAGAGAAAGTCTTTATTTCTTCCTCAATTTTGAAGGATAATTTTGTTGGTTGTAGAATTCTAGGATGGTGTTTTGGTTTTGGCTTTTTGGTTTTTTTTTACCACTTAATTCTTTTTAATGTTTGTTTGTTTGTTTTAATGTTTGCGTTATTTTTGGGAGAGAGACAGAATGCGAGTGGGGGAGGGGAAGAGAGAGAGGGAGGCACAGAATCCGAAGCAGGCTGCAGGCTATGAGCTATCAGCACAGAACCTGATGAGGGGCTCGAACTCACGAACTCAACTGATGCTCGACTGAGCCACCCAGGTGCCCCCCCACCCCTTCTTTTTTAAACCACTGTAAATATTCATTCTGTTTATGCTTGATGTCTTGATGGGAAAGCGCTGTAATTCTTATCTTTGTTCCTCATTAAGTATGGTGTTATTTTTTTCTCTGACTTCTTTCAAATTTTTCTCTTAGTTTGTGGTTTTCTGAAGTTTCACTATGATATGCCTAAGTATAGATTTTTTTTTTCATACTTACCCTGATTTAGTGTTCTCTGAGCTTTATTTGTGTTTTGGGGTCTGTCATTAAATTTGAAAGTTCTCAGTCATTATTACTTTAGGCGATTTTGATGTTTCTTTCTCTCTTCTCCTTTTGGTATTCTGCATTTATTATACCCTTTGAAATTGTCCCATGGTTCTTGGATTTTCTGTTTTCTGTTTTGTTGTTGGTGTTTGTTGTTTGGGGTGGGGGGCAGGGGTTGTTTTGTTTTTTCACTTCAGCTTGGGTCATTTCTGTTGACCTGTCTTCAAGCTCACTAATTTTTTCCTCAGCTGGGTCCAGACTACTAACAAGTCCATCAAAGGCCTTCTCCATTCCTGTTGCAGTGTTCTTAGTTTCTAGTACTTTCTTTGATTCCTTCTCAGAGTTTCCATCTCTCTGCTTACATTACCCATCCATTCTTGCATGTTGTCCAATTTTTCCACCAGAGCCCCTTAGTATATTAATCATAGTTATTTTAAATAGCTCATGTAATAATTCCAAAATATCTTCCATTTCTGGGTCTAGTTCTGTTATTTTCTCTGTCTCTTCAGACTGTGTTTTTCCTTACCTTTTAAACATGCTGTGTAATTTTTTGTTGGAAGCTCAGCATATCATATTGGATAATAAAAACTGAAGTGAATTGCCCTTAAGTGTGAAGTTTTATCTTTCTATGGCTGGGACTTGGGCCCTGTTAATGTTTGCTCTTCCTGGAGGTCCCAGAGGCCTCAGATTCACTTATTTTCCTTTGTCTCATCTGCTTTCTTTAGACTTTCCTAAAAGCTGCTCTTCGTGTCTTGCAGCTCTTTTAGCTGTAATCTGCTGCCATTATACTGGGGCCCTGTTCATATGGTGGGAAGTTTTATGTATGAGGAAACCATTCAATAATTGCAGTGTCCTAGGAGGCCAGTGTCCCTATACTGTGTCCTTCCTAAGTGTTTCTTAGACTTTTAATCATTCTTTAGGTGAGAGCTAGAGGGACACAGAGTCAGGAAATGCCCTTTCCACAAGTGGAACAAGACTTGGTAAGGGATTTTTACCCGCAAAAGTAGGCCTTTTTTGTAGAGAAGCTTTTGTTTACATCCCACTACGATTACTCTCCCTCCCCCTGCCACTGCCATCAAGCAATCTTTCTAGGCTCTTTACCATGAGAATCTGGTGGTGTTCTTAAAGGTAAAACACACTAAAATATGAGGGCTCCCAGAGACTGTGGCCCCATGCTCAGGCTAGTTCATACTCAGTTTCCAGCAGTTTGTCATACTTGACATAGTAAGTGTTCCTACCCCTTTGTGGCTCCAGCAGCTTCTCCAGGTGAGCAGACCTCCTCTGTGACTCTCTAGTTCCAACTTTACCTTCAGATTTCTAGGTTGCAGTTTGTTCTGAAAACTTTGTTCCCCAAGGAGCCTGAGAAAAGTTGTTGATCTTCATTTTGTTATGTGTTTTTTTCTGGTTGTGAGGATGGGAGTGATGACTTTCAGGCTTTTTCCATGTCAGAGCTGAAATTGGATATCTCTGTTTAGATAATTAAAAAGAACTTTGTTACTCCTTATGAATTCCTTGTTTGTAGATACACGTGAATTAATGCAGGAATATTCATGTTTGGCTGTCAAATGGATGGCAGTAATTAGTTTGGATAGTTGGGGATTCAGAGAGTTTTTCCATAATTGGCAATCTTAATAGTTCATTCGATCTAAACGTCTTCATGTTACCACAGAGGCTCAGAAACTCAGGCTGTCTGAGCTTCTTGTTCAAAATAACTAGTTAGTCTTTATTTTTTTTTAATTTTTTTTAATGTTTATTTATTTTTGAGACAGAGAGAGACAGAGCATGAACGGGGGAGGGGCAGAGAGAGAGGGAGACACAGAACTGGAAGCAGGCTCCAGGCTCTGAGCTATCAGCCCAGAGCCTGACGCGGGGCTCGAACTCACGGAGTGTGAGATCGTGACCTGAGCTGAAGTCAGACGCTTAACCGACTGAGCCACCCAGGTGCCCCAACTAGTTAGTCTTTAAATTACTGGTCTGGCTCAGGCTTTCTCTGACTCTTTTACTAGTCTGTAATGAAAAAAACCTGCAACTTAATGGAACTTATAAGACCTGTGTAATATAATAAATACATGCATTTGTTCTTTGTTTCTGATTCCTGGCACTAAGTGCCTAAGACCTTTTCAATCTCCTGAGTGACAAGAGTAGCTGTATCCTGCTGGGATGCCTCTTGGCCCAGAGCCTAGTTTCAGGAGTGGAAGGTCTCCAGAAAGACCAACTTTTTATTAGAGGATTGAAACTTTCAGCAACCCCGCCATCCTCCTGGGGCAGCAGGAGGGTTAGGGAGGTTAGGTTTGATCACCAGTGACCAATGATTGAATCAAGTGTGACTTCATTAGAAACCCCTAAATAATGAGGGTGGAAAGCTTCTAGGTTGGTGGACACATTGAAGTTCTGGGAAGGTGGTATGCCTGGAGAAGGCATGGACACTCCCGCTGGCACTCTCCCCAAACTTTGCCGTATGTATTTCTTCCATTTATCTGTTCTGAGTTTCATCCTTTATAATAAAGCGGTAAACATAACTAAAGTGTCTTCCTGGTTCTGTGAGCCATCCTAAAAAATTATTGAATCTGTAGAGGGGATTTGGGGAAGCTCTGATTTGTAGCCAGCTGGCCAGAAGTGCAGGTGGTCCCAGGACTTGTGACTAGCTTCTGAAGTGGGGGCAGTGGTGTGGGACTGAGTCCTTAATCTGTAGGGCCTGTATTGTGGCTAGTGTCAGAATTGACTTGAACACCCTGTTGGTGTCTGAGAATTGCAGAAAACCTCACACCACCTCATGGTTCCATTCATATTGAAATGAAAGAACAGGTAGGCTGCTCTTACTGTATTCAAATGCCTCCGGTATCCATGGAAGCAATGCCATGCTTTCTGGCACCTCCTCGCAGAGCTACCGCTTGGCTTGAGAATATAACACAGATGTGGAAAGGAGGTAGTCTTACTTTCCATAGCTTTTTTTTTTAATTGAATAGGTATGTTAGGTGGCATACAGTTACATTTTAGGATTTAGCTTTATGTGTGGTTTTTAGCAAGTTGGCTTCTCTTTGGTAACAGCTTTATAAAGGAAAAGGCTGTGTGACGGTAGATGTCCCTGGCAAACAAGAGCATTCCACATGCAGACAGTGGTTTCCACCAACTCTTTACCACTTTGCCTCCATTTTACTAAGCCAATTGATAGGAAAACAAGCTTGTGGTTGAGAATTTGCCATCAACGTACAAACAACTGTCTGGAAACAAGGAACACTTATACCTCAAATCAGGAGTTGTTTGTTAACTTTGAGGGCCAAGTTTGGGTGGGCCTTCAGTAAACCCAGCCAGCACTCTTTTTCAAAGGAAGCCAGCTGCGAAGTGAATTCACACAGTTTCAGTATGGCTTTGCACCTACCAGTGAAGAAGCCACACCCAAGGCATCATCATTAGAGTCTGTCTGGTTTGGTCACTGGTTTATTCCTTTGACCTCAGCCCCACTTATTTTCTGTGGATCTGTGCTGAAAATTCTCTCCATCCCACATATGTCTTTTCTGGGCTCCTGTGTAGCTTTTCTGGACTTTCCTTCAGTAACACTTTCTGTCTTTTTTGAGTGGGTTGGCCTCTAAAGCAGTAAGACAAATATTGTCGGAGTCTGTAGCATTTCTCATTGCTTTATGGTCAAACCCCATGTTTTCTGGGTTAGTACAGAGGCATTACTGGAATTACACAATACTGAATTTTCCTCTGGCATATCTAATACGCTTGAGTGTTTTAACAAACCAGCGGTTATGATCATTTTAATGGGAGATTCGTGTTCCATTTTGCATACGTGATGAATTTAAATTTGATTGAGTCTTTGAATGTAAGTCCCTAGAGTACACAGATCTAGTTCCTTAATGCTTTGAGGTCTGTCCCTGCCTATTTTTATTAAAATATTTCCTCATTTTAAATTATTGTATTTACTAGAGTATTTTAAAAGGAGCAGTATTTTGCCTGTGGCTTTATAATTAACCTAATCTGATTACTGTGTGTGTGCGTGTGTGTGTGTGTGTGTGTGTGTGTGTGTGTGTGTGTGTTTGTGTTTTAATAGGACAGTAGGCATACTATGTCAGCGAGGTTTTAGGAACAGTAGGCTTAGCATAGCATCTGTGGTCCCACACATTATATATTATTTATGGCAATAGCCTATGTAGTTTTATGGACTAGTTACTTAGAATAACTTCATTGCACATACCTGGGATTTGAGTTTTGCAATATTGAGCTATACATTCAGGCACCAGTTTGGTTCTATTCTAAAAAACAAGGCTGTTTTTTTTTGCATAATTATCAAACTGAAACAGCTTAATTCTTGATTTGTGTGTTTAACAAATTTGATTTTGTGTTTAACAAAATACTTTATTTTTTTTATTTTTTTTCAATATATGAAATTTATTGTCAAGTTGGTTTCTATTTGGTTCCCAGTGCTCATCCCAAAAGGTGCCCTCCTCAATACCCATCACCCACCCTCCCCTCCCTCCCACCCCCCATCAACCCTCAGTTTGTTCTCAGTTTTTAAGAGTCTCTTATGCTTTGGCTCTCTCCCACTCTAACCTCTTTTTTTTTTTTTTTCAAAATACTTTAAAAATTTGGCAGAGTTATATATTTATTTGTTTTATATTTAGGTAAATATAAAAAAACAACTAGACTTTGTTCAGTTTTGCTACACAACTGACCCTTTGTTATATCATTAATTTGCCTTATGACTTAGGTTTATGTGTCCTCTTTTCAAAATGTAGGAACTGAGGTTTCCCAAACATAGGGAGATTTTAAAATCTGGCTACATGACAAGGAGCTAGGGTCTGAACTGGTATCTTTCCATCTCTCATCTTTATTTTTCTTTTAACTGTGGGTAATTTCAAATATATACAAAGGTAAAGAATGCAGTATATTGGGCTTCAAGCACCTGTCAATCAGCTGTAACACCCTTGGCCATTCTTGTTTCACTGATACCATTTGTCCCACTTAGTTTTTTTTTTAATGTTTGTTTGTTTGTTTGTTTTAATGTTTATATTATTTTTGAGAGAGAGACAGAATTCGAGTGGGGAGGGGCAGAGAGAGAGGGAGACACAGAATCTGAAGCAGGCTCCAGGCTCTGAGCTGTCAGCACAGAGCCCGATGCAGGGCTCAAACCCACGAACCCTGAGATCATGACCTGAGCCAAAGTCGGTCGCTTAACCCACTGAGCCACCCAGGCGCTCCTCCCCTGGATTATTAAAGCAAGTCTGAGACATCTTATCATTTCATTTCAAAATCCTGAGTATGCTATCTGTAAAGGAAAAGGATTCCTTTTACAAAATGATAAAGTCACAAAGCCATTACCACACCTAATGAATACCAGTAAATTTGTTTTATCATAAAATATGTTCAGATTTCTCAAACTATATCTATCTGTGTCTCTTAAGTCTCTTTCTCTTTTGTTTGTTTTGTTTTGTTTTTCCTGGACCTGATGAGGGGCTGCTAGAGCCCACACAGCCCTTGTTACCCTTTGGACATATACCACTAGAGAGATAGAGTGAAATTACTTATTTTAAGGTTACCTTAAAACTACTCTCTGTGGTTGAGCCACCAACCTAGATACTAATATGTCGTTTTGCTTTTGATTTTAGGGATTTATTTTTCAAGTTTTGATTTAATTTTGTGTCATGATCATATAGAACATTTACTGTTACAAAGTCAGATCTATACAAGAAAGGATTTTTGGAGGCTTCTGGTTGTCATCCTGTCCCCTTTATCCTGTTTCTATTTCTGTCTTCCTCCTGTCCCCACCACCTCACCTCCACCCCCATAGCAACCAGTCTTATGGGTTTTTGCTTTATACTTTCATCTAAAAATTATAAATCTATGTGTGTACTCTATACATACTGCATGCACATTTGCATACTAGACACACTGTCTTTGCTCTTGGTTTGTAACTTAATGATCTATCCTGGGGACAAGTCTATAGCATTATATAGAGATGTTTCTCCTGCTTTTTACAGCTGCACATGTGAGGAGTATTAATCCTTGTCTATGATACAAGTCACACACTCTGCCCTAATTTATCATTGCCTTTTTTATTTACTTCCGGTGGGTTTTTTTAATATGTAAAGATTCTAATTTTTACATACATAAGTTTCCTATTCTTTTTCCTTATTGCTTTGGATTTTGAGTAATTGGAAGTATTTCTCAAATTATAGGTTATAGAGGAACTCCCTATTTTCTTCTAATACTTAAATGGAATCTCTCTCCATCTTCTCTCTGTCTTTACTTTTCCACTTACATTTCTGATCAATTTAGAATAATCCTGATATAATTTGCATGAAACAAATCTATCTTTTCCCTTTTCCACATGACTATCTGGTTCTATCAATACCACTTATTAGAAAGTCCATTTTCCCCCCAGTAGTTTTAAACAACACTGTTTTCATATTCTAGAGTCCCATAGACAAATATGTCTATTTCTGGATATTTCAGTTTTTTTTTTATTTATTTTTATTTTTTTAACGTTTTATTTATTTTTGAGACAGAGAGAGACACAGCATGAACGGGGGAGGGGCAGAGAGAGAGGGAGACACAGAATCGGAAGCAGGCTCCAGGCTCTGAGCCATCAGCCCAGAGCCGGACGCGGGGCTCAAACTCGCAGACCGCGAGATCGTGACCTGAGCTGAAGTCGGACGTTTAACCGACTGAGCCACCCAGGCGCCCTTGGATATTTCAGTCCTATTCCACTGGTCAATTGATACACCAATACTATGCTGTTTTGATAATAAAGGCTTTATAATATACTTTAATATCTGGTAGGTTAGCCTTCTTTGTTGTTACTCGTTTCTAAGATTTCTTAGTTATTCTTGCTTCGATTTTCTTCCAAATGAACTGCACAATCAATTTGCCTGGCTTTTAGGAAACAGTGATGGGATGTTTTTATCGTTATGGTATTAAATTTATAGATTACCTTTGGGAAGAATGGTATCTCTAATGTTGACTCATGTCTAAGAACATGGTGCATCATATTTATCTAAACCACTTTTTTCTTTTTTGAGTGTTTTTCAGTTTTCTTTATGTAGGCTTCAGATTTCTTGTCACGTTGAAAGTAATGGTACTTATTTATCTGTTTTATTATTGTAAATGTGGTCTTTTTCTCTATTACGTTTTCTATTTGCTGTGAATGAGCATTGTTTTGTGTATTTATTTTACAATCTGTTTTCTTAACTAAGTTTTCTTTTTGTGTTTGGGTGTACTAGTTTTGCATGTATTCTTTTGTTTTACAAATATATAATCACACGCTCTGCAAATAAAGATATTTTTACATCTTCTTTCACAAACTTTATGGGTCCAATTTATTTTTCTTGTCCAACTGATGGGTGAATCACTTGAACTCTGTGTTTAAAAGTAGTGCATATTGTGGGTACCCTTTTCTTGTTACACACTTTAGCAGAAAAGCCTCTAATTATCTGTTGGCTTTTGCAGTGATATATAAGTTGTATATGTATATATTTTCTATTATGTTGTGTTGTGACTTTATTATCTCCCTTAATTCCTGTTTTTTTAGTGCTTTTCATATGAACGGATGCTGAGTTGTTTACATATCTTTGCTGTATCCTAGAGATGATCATATGATTTT
Source organism: Felis catus (assembly GCF_018350175.1). Lineage (NCBI taxonomy): Eukaryota > Metazoa > Chordata > Mammalia > Carnivora > Felidae > Felis > Felis catus. The sequence goes on from NC_058373.1 coordinate 20,756,021, forward strand.
TCTCCTTAGCTCTATTAATATGAGGAATGTATTTCCTAATGTTAAATCACTCTTGCATTTCTGGAATGAAATGCATTTGGATTAATCTTTGTCTTCCTGAATCTGCAGCCTTCCTTGATTGTATCTGCAGCTGGACAAGATCTTAGTCTGGTTTGTATCTTCAATGTCTAAAAATGCTGTGTGTGTGTGTGTGTGTGTGTGTGTGTGTGTTTATCTAAGGAATGTTGAATGGATTTTTTCCTTTTATAATAATGAATATATGTGTGTGTAAATATATACATATATATATATATATATATATATATTTTAGAGAGAGAGAGTGGCATAGAGGGGCAGAGGGAGAGGAAGAGAGAATTTTAAGAATTTTAAGCCTCCACGCTTAGCTTAGCCCTAATGCGGGGCTCAATCCCATGACCCTGGAATCATGACCAAACTCAAGAGTCAGATGCTTAACTGACTAAGTCACCTAGGCACTCCAGTAATGATTATGTTTTTAAAAACAAAAACAATGCATATTTCTACTAAAATAAGCAACATAGAAAAGTAACAACAGCAGAAGCAATAAATTAACGGAATTACACCATCCAGAAATGATCTATTTTTTTATTTTTTTTAATGTTTGTTTATTTTCCTTTTTTTTTTTTTACCGTTTATTTATTTTTGAGACAGAGAGAGACAGAGCATGAATGGGGGAGGGTCAGAGAGAGAGGGAGACACAGAATCCGAAACAGGCTCCAGGCTCTGAGCAGTCAGCACAGAGCCTGACACGGGGCTTGAACTCACGGACCGCGAGATCATGACCTGAGCCGAAGTCGGAAGCTTAACCGACTGAGCCACCCAGGCGCCCCATTGTTTGTTTATTTTCAAGACAGAGAGAGACAGAGTGTGAGCAGGGGAGGGGCAGAGAGAGAGGGAGGCACAGAATCCGAAGCAGGCTCCAGGCTCTGAACTGTCAGCACAGAGCCTGACGTGGGGCTTGCAACTCACAAACCCACGAGATCATGACCTGAGCCAGAGTCAGACACTTAACCAACTGAGCCACTCAGTTGCCCCAATCTATTTTTTCATATAGGTGGCCATAAATTCAGAAGTCTCTAAATGGGTATAATGATAAAAGAAGAGAGTACAAGGGAATAACACTGTGTGTGTTTTAAACAATCATTTTTATTTGAAATTAACAGAAGAAGCACTGAGGTGAAATTAAAGTTAATTCTAAACTTCAGATTGGTGTTCCTTTATGGTAAGGCACATTCGTTTCTAGAGTTAATGGAAAAAAATACCTCCCAGCTGCCATTCAGATCCCCTTCATTGTAATTAATCACGTATCACTTTCCTCCTTCATGAAATTACTGTGGCGATCTCACGCTTTCCCCCATGCCAGTACTGTGATTTTCACTCTTGTCTACTATGTTCTTCACTGTTTTCAAATTATTTATTAGATGTGCAATGGTGAGGGTTTAATTCTCACTTTGTAATTGGTTTCCTGAGTTCTGTCCCTAGTGTCCTGTAAGAGCACTGTCTCCGTTTATCACCTTGAGTGCTTCTGGTGTTGGATTTAAATTCTTATTAGGATCTTAGGTTCCATGAAGCACTTGTGGGGAGCTTCTGTTTCTTGGTTTATGTTTTCTTCCTCGTTGTCAAGCTCTGTTTTCACAGCCCTTCTGCCTCTGTTTGTTTACTTGCTTGCTGTAGCAGTGGATGTTTGTACACGCACCTGCCAACACTCTGCCTCACTCATGTGCAGTGCCACTGGCTCCGTCCTTGTGTTCCTTGGCTCCCATCTGTGTGACTCCTCTCCTATAGCCCTTACCCGGCTGATTATCCCCTGTCAGGGACAGATGTTACCTGTCAGCCTTTTTTTCTAGCCTCCAGGAGAGGATGGGGATAGCCATGCAGGCTGAGCACTGCCCTTGCAAAGGCCCTGGGGTCTTGCTTTTCCTTTGGAAACCCCACAAAATGACCCCTTGGTGGAGCCCTGGTGGGTCTCACTCCTGTGAGTACTGGCTCATCCCTTCAATCTTGGCCCTTTCTTCCTCTGTTGAGCCATGAGATACACTGTATGGGCTTCTATTCCAAAGGGATTTTAAAACAAAATTTCCTAGAGCCAGCTACCCCCAACTCTGCTCACATTGTTACCGGACAGAGAACTGATTCTGAACTCAGGTTCGACCGCTGCCTCTGAGAGACAAGGATGTTGGGGAAGGAAAGGTTGCTTTATTCAGGGAGGCCGGCAACGTGGGAAGATGGTGAATTAACGTCTCAAAGACCATCTTCCTCATATGGGGGAAGCTGCAGGTTTTTAAAGCTGCAGGTTCTCCCATGAAGGCATGGGAGAACAGAGGGTTGGGGAGCTGTAGGCAGGAGAAATAGGTGCCCTGGCAGTTAGTCCTCTGTCGACACAACCCTGAGCAGATTTGCTGGCATCGGTGGCAGCTGTTTTCAAATGTAGTCAGGGCCTTATCTTCTGGAAAGTGTGGTCCTTCGCTCCTCAAGGCCAGTGGTCTGCAAATCTCCAGGAAAGCAACTTAGTTCTGCTACAGATCGAGGGACTTAGGTCAGCCAGAAAGAGTGCATAAGTTTGAAGCAAGTTCAACCTTCAGACCAGCTGGAATGCTGTTACAAGGTCACTTCAGACTGGCAGGTATTACTGGGAACTCTCAGGACTCTATTTACCTTCTGTGCTCACAGTGACTTTCGAAGGGGAGGGTGGGTAAGGAATCATATGCTGTTGGAACCTCCTCTTTCTTCACTTATTTCTGTACCCAGTGTCCCTCTCCAGTTCAGATATTGTGCCTTTCTCTTCCTTTTTCTATTTTTTTTTTTATTGTGCCGGTGAATTTCTTAAAATGTTTGTCCTGTGTTTTTCATGAAGAGCCGGAAGAGGGCCCTGTGGTCTTGCCTCATACGGGTATTTAGGTGAGCTCCCAGGCCCTGTGTTTCCTTCCCACGTTCCGTTACATACTGAGGCCAGTGTGGACACTTTTTGAGGGACACTGAGTGCTGGGAGTTCTGATGGGCTCAGCATGTATCACTGTCTTAATCTTTCCAATTGTGTTTTGGGATAGGCATTACTATTAAACGTGTTTATAGACAAGGAAACTGAAGCACAGAGAAGTCAAGCAACATTGACTTGATTTGAACCCAGAGAACCCTGATGTAGAACCTGAAGTGTTTTGTGCGATGTTGCCTCTGGGTGAAAACACATGAAGGAATCTCGTGGAAGCCAGTTACTGACACAGTGATGGCAGTCCCCCAACGTGCGAGCAGGCGTTGGTATCATAAGAACTGAAAATGTTTTTTAAGGAAACTACCCTGGGAGCTGTCAGTATTACCACTCTCAGATTAATGACTTCTGAGTGTATTTCTTCTGTCATAATTCAGTCATTCTACAAATAGCTTTCTGTTAGGTGCCAGGAACTGCCTAGGGTGCTTTATGAATGTGAATCTTTCACCCTTCCCCCTTCCCACTGACCTGCAGGAGGCTCTTATTTTTGTGTTACTGACGGAGAAGGTGGAGGTCAGAGTGAAATGAGGGGATTCCCCAGGTCACCTGGCTAGTGAGGGGTGTAGTAGCTGGATTCAAGTCCAGGTTCACGTGGTCGCTGAAGTGAAGCTCTTTGAATGATGCTCCCCTGCCGGGGGTTAGGTCATCGAACTTTTGTCAGTGAGTTTTGAAGAGCTCTCTGCTTTGCCTGTGACCAATCTTTACCATCCTTTTTTTTTAAGAGAGTGAGAGAGAGAGCATACACATGCACAAATGGGAGTGGGGGACAGAGGGGAAGAGAGAGAGAATCTCAAGCAGGCTCTGTGCTCAGCATGGAGCCCAATGTGGGGTTCGATCCCACAATCCTGGCATCATGACTTGAGCTGAAATCAATAGTTGGATGCCCAGTGAACTGCGCCACCCAGGGGCCCCTAATTTTTACCATGTTTAACGAAAGTGTCAAAGAGAGTCCTCACCCTTTTAAACAAGCATCAGAAGGGAAATTGTTGGGGCAGCAGTGTATGAAAGAAGTGATCTGTAGGCAGGAATCTTGGGGGAAGATATTGACTTAATTTTCAACTGTCTCCCAGAAAAAAATAATAGAAGTATATGAAAACATTATTACTTATTAGTTAACATTTAATCCAACATATTGTTTTCTCTTCTAAAGTAAAAAAATAGAAGTAAAATCTTCTTCATAGGTATCTTAGCTTGGGCTACCATAACAAAATACCATAGACTGGGTAGCTTAAAACCTGAAATCTATTATCTCTAAGCCCTGATTGGGTTCTGATGAGATTCTGCATCCTGACTTGTAGATGGCTGCCTTCTTGCTGTGTCCCTACATGCCTATTCCTTGGTGTACACATGGGGAAAAAGAGTGATCTGTCTTTTTTCCTATAAAGGCTACCAGTCGTATCAGATTAGAACCCTGCCCTTGTGGCTCATCAAACCTTAATGATCTCCTTAAAAGCCTCCCTCCAGAAGCAGTCACATTAGGGGTTAGAACTTCAGCATATGAATTTTGGGAGGACATGATTCAATCTATAGCAATAGACACAATAGAGAAGATGTTTTCATTTCTCTCTTTTATTTTTTTTTGCTGTATTTATATTTTATCCAATTTTTCAGCTGGATTATAAACACCAGTGGGAAGGATGTGTCTCTAAATGTCTGATTTACAAACCACCCAGCATATTGTTTTTTTTTTAAAATTTTCGTTAAGTTTATTTATATACTTTGAGACAGAGAGAGAGAGAGAGAGAGAGAGCATGTGCACTAGTGGGGGAGGGGCAGAGAGAAGGAGAGACAGAATCCCAAGAGGCTCCATACCATCAGCACAGAGCTGGATGAGGGGCTCGAACTCACAAACCATGAGATCATGACCTGAGCTGAGATCAAGAGTCAGATACTTAACCGACTGCACCACCCAGGCGCCTCTGTTCTTAATTTCTTCCCGTCAGGTGATAATTATCATAGAAGGTAATGAGGGTGATCAGTGTTTGAGTAAAACTTTGAATATTTTATATGGTAGTTGAAAAATAACATTCAATCAACTTTTAAAAGGTGTGTCCATCCAGAAGAGGCTGTAAAGCAACTAAAGTATTTATTTGTGATTACAGTCCCAGAGACACAAAGTCTAGTGACATGGAAAGTTTGCTCCAAATTTACTAGCAGGAAGGGTAGATTTGCAAAGGCAAAACCCAGGTTACATAACTTGTTTTGAAAGAGTTAAGATTGGTGTTGGCAGAGTTTAAACTAACAGGTGGTACATTATCTCTAGTTCTGTCCAAAGTAGAAGGATGTGTTCCAAGAAGTGGTGGAGTTGCAACTGATTCAAGGGAAAAGTTCATGGTGTTCCGGAAACTGAAACAGGAGAGGTGCATGGGGTCTACTTCCCCAATCTCTTTTCAACTCTATTTTGAGTGACTCTCTTCACAATGCTTATTTTATCTTGAAACTCCTTCCACAGGTGGCTGTGCATATTTTCATTCTACCGGATCAGGTAGACATCCTGTATGTTTTATATAAGAGAAAGGATAGGGTGCTCTGTATGGTTTTAGTGGAGAGATACATTTGGAATTTAATGCTCTCATTTAGTCACAGAAAACTAGAGAGAACCGCTGCTTTAAACAGTTGGGTTCTTGGCAGATGAACTTACAAAAGAATATTGCCAGTTTTTTTTTCCCCCTGTGGGTCGTAGGTGCCTTGATATAACTAGCTCTTAGGGGAAAAAAATATATGAGGCAAGTATAAAATGTGGCTCAGTGTGATTAGAAAGGAAAGTCTATCTTTTTAGAAATGTGTTGAACTCTGAAAGTTTTAATTAAAACTCAGACATTGTCACATGATATTCTAAACTTGTACTTAGCTTTTCCCTTGAAAAGAGATACCTCTTTCTTCTCTGTAAATGTAACTATCCTGGTGTCTTAAATCTTCCAGCTATATAGGATCACCATGTCCCTTAAGATTCAAGTGAACCTGTTCACACCCCAGTGTCCTGCATTTGGGAAACCCAGCATGCTCTGTCCCTCTCCTCCTTCCCCAAGGATGGCTATACCTGGCCGTGGAGATTTTCCTGGTCACCCTGACTACAGTTTCCTGCCTCTGCTGAATGTTCAGGCTCCCCTGAGCACTGGGTCTCCCACGACCAGCCTGTACCTATTCCACATGCTTCAGGCTGGGCACTGCTCCCCATCTCAAAGGACCTAACACAGATGACAGGAACCCATGGGGTACCAGCCATACTGCCTGGCAGTTCTGGAACACTTCCTGCATTCGTGTTGTGAATCCAGTGGTCATCTTTGACTCATCTATTTTTCCATGTGCTTTTTAGCAGTAGAGTCTCACCAGTCTCCCCTATATCACAGGCTGCCCTCTCTCAGCCTCTCTGGTGCCTCTTTCTCCTGAAAGGAGAAAAGGGAGCGCCAAGTCCATGCTCTCTTGCTATGGTGGCTTCAGCTAGACCCATGGCTTGAAATACTAGCTCTAGTTCAACTTCTTTCTTGGACTCCCGCAGACTCATGTGTCCCACTGCCCAGTCACCATCTTTATATGGATGTCTGGTAGGCATCCCAAATGGAATACATCCAAAGCAGAAGTCTTCATTTCCCGCTCAAGTCTGTTCCTCTTAGCCCTTTTCCACACAAGTAACTGATACTTCCATTTACCCTGTTGCCCAGACCAAGCATTTAGCAGTCTTCCTTGACTGCTTTCTCTTTCCCTGAAGGTCCATCAGCAAGACCCATTAGCTCTTCCTCCGTGATATACCCAGAATCTGACTCCTTCTCACTACCTCCGCCATGACTTCCCTAGTCGAAGCCAGGGAGTCTTTGAGGTTCAGTTTCCTTACTCAGTCTACCTACTCTTATTAACTTTTCAGACTCTTAAGATCATTGTTTTGTACACTCTGCCCAGGGTTTGTAAACAGTTGGCGAGAGAGGGTGGAATGTGCTTGTCCCATCTTAACTGGAACCAAAAACTCTGACCAAGAAATCTAGTAAGAAATGTATCTTTGTATTTTATAAGTCATTCGTTCATTCATTCATTCATTCATTCATTCATTCTTCATTATTCATTCATTCAACAGCTATTATCACCTTCTAACTACTCGCACTATTCTGAGCATGTAAGATATATCAGTGAACAGATCAGACAGAGAGCTGATATCTTAATGATGGTGTTGAGTAATAAAATTAAAAGAAGAATGTTGTATGTTTGAAAGTGATATGTTCTAGGGAAAAAGGAACAGGTGGAATATAGTACAGATATACTATACTCTCTGAGAGATATACTATACTCTGAGAGAGTATACTCTAAGAGTGATTAGGGGAGAGGTTGCTATTTTAAATGTGGTGGTGACAGCAGGACTCATTGAGCAGGCTATACTTGGACCAAGTGAAGGAATGAGGAAGTAAAAGAATTAGCCATGTGGATATCTGAGACAGAAGGAATAGTCAGTGCAAAGGCCTTGAGTGGGAGTGACGGGTTCTAAAAACATCCAGGAGGCCATTGTGGTGAGAGGCAAGTGAGCGTGGGAGGAAGCAGAAGATGAGGCCATAGGGGAAAGGAGCAGAAAAGAAAATGTAGCTCCTTTTAGGTAACCTGAAGGACTTTGACTTTGTGTAATACAGGGAGCCACTGGAGAATGTTAAGCAGGTAGTGACATGGTCTGATTTAACTTTTCAAAGGATCATCTGACTGCTGAGTAGAGATGAAATGCCATGCAAAGAGGAAAACCAGTGATGAGGCCATAATGGTGTGATGGCTAATTTATGTGTCAACTTGGCTGGGCCAAAGGTATCCAGATGTTAGGTCAAACATTTTTCTGAATGTTTCTGTGAAAGATTTTTGGATGAGAGTAACATTTAAATTGATGGACTTTGACTAAAGCAAATTCCCCTCCATAATGGGTGGGACTCATCCAATCAGTTGATGGCCTTAATAGAACAAAGATTGACCTCCCTTGAGCAGTAAAGAGTTCTGTCAGCAGACTGCCTTTGGACTTGAACTGCAACTCTTTCTCAGGTCTCCAGCCTGCTGGCCTGTCCGGTTTTGGACTTGCCAAGCCTCAATGATCATGTGATCTTGTTCTTCAAGACAGTATCCCCCTGCTCCCCTCCTCTCCCTCTCCCCTCCACCCCCACCCTGTGTGTGTTTGTGTGTGTGTGTGTGTGTACACACAAATGTCTCTCTCTGTGTACACACACACATCCTGTTGGTTCAGTTTCTCTGGATAACTGATTAATACAAATATTAACCCAGATAAGAGATGGTGGTAGCTTGAATCACATGGGGGGTAGCAGTGGGGCTAATAAGAAATGATTTCATTTAGGGTAATCTGCATAACTTCCTGAAAGTTTGGATATGGGATTCAGAAAAAGAGAAAGGTTAAAGATGATTCAGAGGTTTTGTACAATTTCAACAGAATGACAAATGCGAGAATGCTAGAAATCAGGGTGATACTTAATTTAAAAAGCAAACTCCTTTAGGTACCTGGGTGGCTCAGTTGGTTAAGCGTCCAACTTCAGCTCAGGTCATGATCTCACAGTTTGTGGGTTCGAGCCCCACATGGGGGGGTGATCTACCTTAGCTCCCACTATGAGTGCAGAGCCTGCTTGGGATTCTGTCTCTCTCTGCCCCTCTCCTACTTGTGCTCTCCATGTCTCTCTCTCTGTCTCTCTCTCAAAATAAATAAACTTAAAAAAAGAAAACAAAACTCCTTAGAACATATACTGGAAAAGGAGATCCTTTTTTTAAGTTTTATTTATTTATTTTGAGAAAGAGAGAGAGAGAGAGAATGAGCAGAAGAGAGTCATAGAGAGGAAGAGAGAAGAATCCGAAATAGGCTCCACACCATCAGCACGGAACTTGACACAGGGCTCAATCTCATAAACTGTGAGATTATGACTTGAGCTGAAATCAAGAGTCGGAAGCTTAACTGACTGAGCCACCAGGTGCCCTGAAAAGGAGATCCTTTTAAAAAATATTTGCAAAACTGTAAAATACCTAGTCCTAAAATTAACAAGAAATGTTAATAACCTATAGGAAAATAAAAACTCTGGAAATCTACAGAAAATCATAAAACGTATTTTTTAAAACATAAATAATAGATAAATACTCAATGTATTCAATACTATGAAGATGTCAGTGTTCACTGAGATGACATATAGATGTAATGAATCCCATTTAAAGTAACAACTGCATTGGAATAGGTATTGGTTTCCTAGGGCTGCTGTAACAAAGTACCGCAAATTGGGTGGCTTAACACTACAGCATTCATTAGTAGAGAATTGGCCAAATAAGAATTTACCGGCTGGTATGCTTTGGAACACTGATGTCCCATAAATGAACCTGTTATAGGTGTTTTCGGGTGGCTTGGTGGATTCCCATATCTCAGATTCCTTGAAGGGTACCCCAAAAGAAGCTGGTTCTGAAAAGACATGCCATGGTCTCTGCAGGGAACAACATCGAGCACTCCCTCTACCATCACGATACTCTGAAACTGTGCTGCTCATGGAGGGCTCAGGGCCCATGGAGCTGATGAAGGAGTTTGTATTCCAGCTGTCCCAAGGTTGTGGGTGGTTGGGGTTTCAGAAAGGCCAAGTTCCTGGAGGGTGTAGCTATAGTTGGTGGCATCAAAATTCTGTCTTCATCTGTATCAGATACTTCTGGTTGTCTGAGCTAATGTGTCCTTTCAGTGCTGTCTCTACTAACCACAGGGCAAATAATCCCACAGGGCAAGCAGATTCTGCAAATTACAGTACCATGATCCTGTGGAAATATGAATAATTCTGAACAGATTTGAAATCCATTTGCATTATTAAAAGACATTTCACTATTACATTTATCAAGAAAAGCAAAAACAAAAGCAGTTTTCTATTCTGTAAATATAATTTCATTTGTAAAGGTGTGTGGCTGGAAACACTGTTTTTAAAATTTTATCATCTACCTGTATATATCTCACAAATAAGACTATCAAGGGGCACCTGGGTGGCTCAGTTGGTTAAGCGCCCGACTTCGGCTCAGGTCATAATCTCACGGTTTGTGAATTCGAGCCCTGCGTCAGACTCTGTGCTGACAGCTTGGAGCCTGGAGCCTGCTTCCAATTCTGTGTCTCCTTCTCTCTCTGCCCCTCCCCCACTTGTGCTCTGTCTCTCTGTATCAAAAATAAATAAATGTAAAAAAAATTTAATAAAAACAAAAAAATAAGACTATCAAAAATTTAAAGAACTCGTTATTTTAAAAGCCTTCTCAGAGACTTCTGGTGCCCACCATGGTGAGGTAACTGGAATTGAATTCATCCTCCCACTATGAACAGTTATAACACTGGACAAAATAAATGAGGCGATTGTTTTCTGATATTAGATAATAAGTGGTGCAAAACTACAATCCTTCAGAAAGGAGAAATTCATAAGTGAGTTCTATAGTCATCCTAGTTTTCTGCCTTAAGGCACTTTCCATGCTACAATGGAAGGAAATGGAGCCTAAGCAGAGCACAGTTGTCTCACTGAGGTTGGGGGACTGAGACCAGAGTATTGAGCTGCTAAAGTAAAAAGAGTTTGTAGGGAAGCATATTGGCGAGAAGAGAGCTGTACGTAGAAGGAGCTCCCGAAGTCTTCATAAGAGTCCCCAGTTATTTAGCCAAATAATTTAGCTGTACATATGCAGGGTGAGATTCTGCAGGGCCTGACAGAGAAGAACTGCTAGAGGGCAATGAGCCGAACAGATTCCAGAAGTTGAACAATAAGGCAAGGAATTCCAACCATGAGCAGACATCACTGAACAGCCTGAGCACTGAGCTCACAGCCCAGAAAGATCATGGCTTCAGAGTAGATCTACCTTAGCTCTAGAGTAAGGATTACTCTAGACCGTGGTTTGGCAATCTATGGTTCGTGGGCCAAATATAGTATGTTTGCCTGTTGTTCAACCCATGAGCTAAGAATTATTTTTACATTTTTAAAGTGTTATATTTTTTAAAATAATAATGAAAAAAATATTCAACAGAGAAAATGTAAAACATGTAAAATATTTACTGTAGAGGAAAAGTTTGCCAATCCCTGCTCTAGACCCATCATAATAAATCTTAAAAAGACACTCAAAAGGATTGAGCTTATCCACCACTAAATCAACTACTTGCTAGAATTAAATTCACTCTCTGAAGGAAGAAACTAAAATCCAGATTCTAACAGTATCATATCCACAATTTCCAGCATACAATCAAAACTTACTAGATGAATTCATTAGAGAACAAATTTCAAACAACCAAAATGACCTGAGACATTGACAAAAGACAATTGGAAAGCTTTTACTGGCCAAAATTGGGACAATATGTTCATCAAAAGGAATAAAATTGCAGAGGAGTGAAACATATTAAATGTATTTTGATCTATGAGTTCATAATGATCTTTACAAAAAGTGGATTTCTACTCCTAGATGATGCTAGAAAACCAATTTATTCTCTTGAAGACTAAATAAAGAGAAAGATTTAATCACAGTAGATAAATAGTTCCATCTTCATATGAAAGAATTCAGACTAATAAATGAGGAAGAAATAATATAATTAGAGTATCATTACTTTGCAACCTCCAGTATATTAATGAATCTGGGCATTGGCAGCCAAATTTGACAAGATTTCTTGTGATTGAATACAGTATGACCTGTCATCTTACCAAAGAGAAAGAACCTGAGTCCAATCAGGCCTCTAAATCCTGTCGCTTATTTTTTGTTGTTGTTATTGCTTATTTATAAGAAATTCATCTGAGAAATACACATTTTGAACTGCACCAAAAGTAGGCAATCAGTGAATCCATACAGGAGACTACAGATGAAATGCCTGAGGTCCTTCAACAGATAAAGTATAAGGAAGAGGGAAGGACTGAGAGTAAAAGAGACAAAAAGTCATAACAATTTTTAAAATGAACAGATGAAACTTCAGTGTCTTGGGATGCACATTTAGTGTTGAAACAATAAAAGAATGCAGCAGCAGAATGCACATGGTTCCTAGAACATTTATAAAAATTGGCCATATGCAGGGCGATAAAGCAAGCTTCACCAAATGTCAAAGGTTTGAAACAGAAGGGAGTGTGGTCTCTGAGAACAGTATAATTGAGCTAGAACTACATAACCAAAAGCTAACTAGGAAAGCTGTGTATATGGGGCACCTGGGTGACTCAGTTGGGTGTCCGACTTTGGCTTAGGTCATGATCTTGCAGTTTGTGGGTTCGAACCCTGTGTTGGGCTCTGTGCTGACAGCTTGGAGCCTGGAATCTGCTTCAGATTCTGTGTCTCCCTGTCTGTCTGTCCCTCCCCATCATACTCTGTCTCTCTCTTCCTCAAAAATAAATAAACATTAAAAAAAGGAAAGCTGTGTATGCTTGGAAATTAAGTACTATACTTCTAAATAGCCTATGGATCAAAGAAGAAATAATAATCAATATTAGAAAATATTTTGAACTGAATGATCATATCAAAACTAATGAGATACAAGTAATGCTGTGTTTAGAGGGAATTTATAGCCTTGGAAGTATATATGAGAGAAGAAACAAAGCTGAAAATTAATGACCTATTCCTCTCAAGAATTTAGGAAAAGAACTTAAAATTAAATGGAAATTTAATAAGGAAGAAATAATAAAGAGTAAAGATAAGTACAGAAAGTAACCAAATAAAATTTCAACATACAATAAAAAGGATGAATAAAGGCCAAAGAAGGTTTGTTGCTAACTCGTAAAATTGATAAATCCATGGCAAGACTGTTGAAGAAACCAAACCAAAGGGATAAATTACTAATATCAGAAATGAAAAGGATATATCACTTAAGATCCTGCAGACATTACAAAGACAATGAAAGATATTGTCAACAAATTCATGAAAATGCATTTGAAAATTTACATAAGATGAGGAATGCATAGAAAAACACAAGCTACCAAAACTGACACAAGAAGAAATAAAAAATTTCAATTTTTTATTCAAATAATAACGGTTAAAGAAATTGAATTCATAATTAAATTCCTTCCCCATAATTAAATACCTCAGGCCTAGAGGACTTCACTGGCAAATTCTACTAAACACTTAAGGATGAAATTGTGTACATTGTACATGAATTCTTCCAGAGAATAGAAAAAGAGGGATTATTTTCCATTGTTTTTATTTTATTTTATTTTGTTTTATTTTATTTTATTTTATTTTATTTTATTTTATTTTATTTTAGTCTTATTTACTTTTTTTGAGAGAGAAAGAGAGGGGAGGCAAAGGAAGGGGTGGAGAGAGAGGGAGTGAGAGAACACAAGCAGGGTCAGCATGGAGCCCAACATGGGATTCGAACTCACAAACCACGAGATCATGACTTGAGCTGAAATCAAGAGTCTGATGCTTAACCAGCTGAGCCACCCACATGCCCCTCCCATTGCATTTATGACGGCAGCATAACTTTAGTACCAAAGCTAACAAGGGCCTTATGATAAAGGGAAATTATAGGGTCATATCTATCTTGAATATAGATCCAAAATTCCTTTAAAATTTTTAATAAACGTGACTCTAAAATGAAGGGGAAAAATCAAAGGAAATATGTATAGACATAAAATTGGTGGTGTTTTCTGGAAGGAGTCAAAAGATACCAATGGAAGTATCAAGACTGGAATTCAGGTGATACTGGAGATCTTACCTTCTCATTTAGTCTTTCTCTTCAGTTTGAATTTTCTAACCATGCTATTCATATTTTTGCTTCAAAACATCAGAAGGGGTTTTCTTGGTGGCAAAGGAGTTTTTCTTTGCAGTGCTCATTGCTAAAATAATACTTGCTATAAAATAAAAAAAATAAAGGTAATTTCATTTAACAAAATTCATGAAAAGCATTGCTAATCTTTAGGGATTTCCTTGAAGTACGGAGAGGTCTTGATGCATCAAATAAACATTAGTTGGCACTCAGTATTTTCTATTTGCTAAGGCTGAAAACTTTTACTTGTGTCCTTAAGGTATTCTTCAACAAAAATTTCAGGTCATCAGAGTGCTCTGTTCCCTATACTGTCTGCTCTTCTGTAATTTTATTCTAATTCATAGTAGATTGACAGGCTATTAGCATATGGGCAAAGTTTCAAAATTTTTATACTAAGTTTTATGTCTGAGTCTGTGGCTCCGGATGTTGCCCTTGACTCCATGGTTATCAATTAAATTGTAGCTCCCTGGAGTTCTCCAGGAAAGCAGGACTTTTGAAGCCCTGGGATCTTTGTCCAACTTTGTGTAGTTAAGCTATAAACCAATGTCCATTTTCTCTGTGTTTTTTTCACTTTTGATGTTTGCTCAGTTTGTAGCATGTTTTCATTGTTCATCCTCACTACAAATATCTGATGTAATACAGCATTTTCTGGAGGCTCCTTTTCTAGTAAAATCCCATGAGGAGAATGAAAGACAAATATGTTTTTTGGAAAATTAAAGAAAGTCATTTTAAGAAATGTATATGATTACCAAGACCCACAAAAACGATTTCATTTATCATGATTACCTTTTCATCTATCTTTTCATCATAGGATGTGAAATGTAAGGTCCCCATTTACTGACTTTTTTTTTAAGTAGGGTGATTCTGGCTCAGAGAAGTGCAGACTCCAGTGTTTTAACGGGCCTGTGCAGCTCACTTACACTGACGGCAGATAAGAATTAATTCTACTGGAACTTGATAAAGTTTAAGTCCATCAGCAGCCACACTACTTTATATTAGATTTTCAAATGAATGAAAAATTAATGAAGAGCTCTCACAATAGCTTAATAATGGGCATATTTATAACCTTATCCTGCTTGCCAAAAATAATTATATCCCATTTTTTTCCTGCCAACCCACTTTAACGCCTTTCACAGAAAATGGGAAAAGGGAGTTGCTGCAAGTAGGGTGTTTCCTACAAGAAAGAAGAAAGGTTTTGGAATCTTTGAGCAACTTGTAAGTCTTTTCAATTCTGGAACACTCTGTTCTGGAATGTTTCCTATATTTATGTTTATTTGTTTACATATCATTTATCCTTCAAGTCAATTACACATCATTTGTTTCCAAATTCCATAATTATGAAAGTCTGGCACCACGATAGAAGTTGCTTCTTATGGTGCATCAATTGTCTGCTGAGGATCCTGGATGTGTTTTAGGAGCTGAGGCTGAGCTCAGTGACCCCAGCTGACCTGATTCTGGGTTACCCCAGGGAGGAGCACACCAGTCTGACCAGACTTGGTGGGGAGAGAGGGAGAAGGGGGGACTTGCTTCTACTTAGACCCATCTTGTCCCCACTCCACCCTAAGCCTCTGAGGGATTTCCTAACCCACCCAGCCCTCTTCCCAGGGGCTGCACAGTCTTGTCCGCCCCTTGGAATATGAGCCTTTGGCACCTGATATTTCCTTCTCAGTCCTGGGGGGGAAGCCACTGAAAAGGAGACAAAAGGATCCATTTTTTAACATTATATGTTTTAGTATTATCGCTGCACCTTTAGTTCATAGCTGGGTGCATTTATTTCACTTTTTAGATTTGTATTATACACTCTGAACAAGTTATGCTTGTTTCTTTTTTTTGTTTGTTTGTTTTGGTCAGTGCCATCAAATTTACAGAAATGTGTAATGTATGATCAAAACAGTTTTTATTTTGACTCTAGAGTCTTAGAGAGTTTTTTCAGGTGGATCTTGGGCATTCTTAAATTAAGAAAATATGTCTAAGTGAACATAGCTTTAAAATGAGAGTTGAATTAATAAAGTTAGAATTAATTAAAAAAATGAACTACCCTTTTTAGAAAAAAAAATGTTAAGTAATCATAAAAGTAAAAAGTGAGAATAGGCAGAACAGAGGCAGGGATCACTGGACAGAGCACAGAGAAGAGATGAATTTTATGCTTTGTATGTAAATTCCTTTTAAGAAAGTTATGATTTCTTAGCATGGTGATCGAGTCAGGGAAATTAGAGAATATGAATCATGATATCACTTAGAAAAATGATTATATACAACCTGGAACAAACAATATATATCTGCATTTTGTTTTCTAAGTATAATTACATACATTAGGGACACAAATTTTGAAGTATAATTTTAATAAAACCAGATTACTGTTGCAAAAAAAAACCCAGAAGGAGCTCTAGCTTTAGACCCATTCGTTGGCCCATTTGTTGCTATAGAAGAAACAGTGTATCCTTCATATTTGAGAGATATATATTCTTCTCATGATATTTCCTTATTCAAAACCTCTTGCATTGAGTACAGATTACACCATTACAGTCATCAAAGAAATAATGCAGTTGTTAATTAACAAACAACTTCCTCCAATTGTATTGAGATATAATTGACCTATAACATTGTGTTATTCCCAGGTGTACAGCGTGATGATTTGATGTATGTATATTATCACAAGACGATTACCACAGTTTAGTTAACATCCATCACCTCACACCATTAAAAATATTTTTTTCTTATGATGAGAACTTTTAAGATTTACTCTCTTAGCAAATTGCAAATATACATCACTGTATTGTTAACTAGAGTCACCATGCTGTACGTTACATCCCTGGGACTTCTCTTATAATTGGAAGTTTGTACCTTTTGACCACCTTTACCCATTTTGCCCACCTCTGATAACCATCAATATGTTCTCCATATGTATGAATTTGTACTTTTTAGATTCCACATATATTTGTGGGGGTTTTTTTAGATTCTACAAAGAGTTGTCTTTTTCTGACTTACTTAGCATAATACTCTAGGGGTCTGTCCATGTTGTTCCAAATGGCAGAGTTTCCTCCTTTTTTATACCTGAATAATATTCCACTATATATACATATGTATATTACATATACATTCATACATATGCAATTTCTTTATCCATTCATTCCTCAGTGGGCACTTAGGTTCACTTATCTTGGCTATTTAGAATATATAAATATTCTATATTTATTTAGATATTAAGAAAATATATTTAGAAAATATAAATATATAAACTGCAGTGAGTGCAGGAGGGCAGATATCTTTTCAAGATAGTGGCTTTGTTTCCTTTGGATATATGTCTCTTCTTACATTTTTTAAACTCAGGTGATTTCTGGTTCTGTACCTCTTCCTGCACAGTGGACCTCCCCATCAGCCTTTGTTTCTCCCACCTGGAGATGCCGTGGCTGCTAGCTGTTCCACTGCTGCCTGAGTGGCTCTGGGTGGGCTGCAGGGAGCCCCTCTCCTCTCTCAGGGCTATGGCCCTTGGTGGTCCAATTCTTCACCCTTGTACTCAGCACCTTCCAAGGACACCGGGTGAGAGAGGGTGGCAGGCTTCTGCCACTTCAGGGGGACCTCACCCCCCTGACCTCTTCCCAGTCTTGGGGAATGCAGCTCTCCATGGGGCCATGCAACTTTTCCCTGTGCCGTCCCAGCAGCCCTTGCTCCCTATTGTCCTTGTGAGACTCCAGTTCAGCACTCTGAGGATCTGACATTTCAGGCAAGGTAGAGGCTGGACTGTTCTTGGTTTTCCAGTGCTTTGGGAATGAGATCTAAATCTGAGGATCTTCGTGTACTGGCCTTGTCATCTTGTCCCTCTTCTTTCCCTTCTGGTAGTTTGGTTCTCAGTGCCTGGGGGGCCAGTGCACCACCCCCTCCAACGTGGCGGGGATCATGCATTCCTCCACTTTTAGTGGAGGAGCTTCTAGGTTCCAGAGCTGCAGGAAGGCTGGCTGCAGCATTGCTAAGGACTTCCTCTCCCACAGATGAGAAATCATCCCTCAGCCAACTGTGACCTGTGCCCCAAGAACAGGAAGGTCCTGCCACTTTTGTTGTTTTCTGGGTAATTGTAAATAAGACACCTTCAGTCTCCTTGGGGGAAAAAAAGCATGATGTTTTACATCAATCACTTCATTGGAACTCTTCAAAAACTCACATAATTATACATAAAAAGTGTATATATATTATATATTTAAAAGTCACATATAATTATAATTAAAATAAATATATTATTTTAATATAATTTTGTACTTATGGAACTTTTATTACTGAGATCTGGCCCTTATCTTTTATATGTGCTTGTTCAGTTTCCCGGGTAATAAATAACAGTGACTGGATCTGCGTCTAGGAAATGTTCTGTGAAAGTCTCCGTATTTATCAACCAAACCTTTAAGGTACTGCGAACTTGGTCTACATATCAGAAGAGGCACATGTTCTTCTCATTTCCTCACCAAGGGTGCTGAGGGCAGATTCCTTCCCCACCACTGACCTGTACAGCTGCAGCAGGACAGGTGCAGTTACATGCCTGGGCTTCCGTCCCACCCCCCCACCCCCGCCACCTCAGTGTACTTGTAGTTTACTAGCAGGGTGGGGGTGTGGCTGAAGGCAGAGTTGGTTCATTCTTGGCACTAGCCTCTAAATGTTAGGCTCTGCTCCTACATTCCACATGCATTGAACTTCCAGAACCCTGGCGATAACGTGTTTCCAGGATTTGCCAGTCCTGTTTTGCCCTTCCTGATTCCACCTGTTTCTTCCTTCCTGGTCTTCCATCCTCGCGTCCTAGGCTCTGAGCTCTGGTTTCCTTGGGTGGACTGTCCCACCAGAGGGCTCTCATTCTGATGTGATTCAGTATGTCCTCTTTGGCTCTGGGCACCTGGCCTATAGGTTAGAGGCTTTTGCTGCCGGCCTTAGGCTGCAGGACTCCCTGGTGACCACATGAGGGGGGTGAGGAGTGGAGGTCAGGCTACAAGGAACAGTAGGATCATAGGCCCAGCATCTCTTTGCTGTTTTGCAGTTGCTGCAAGGCCCCCTGTGAGGACAAGATGAGTGTATTGATTTGGATATAGCAACTAGCGTACAGTAGGCTAAAGAGTTCTGCTCCTCAGGATATCTGGACTTAAATCAGGGTGTCCCACAGTCAGTGTGTCTCCATTGGCAGAGTTTGAAATGTGCTACTCAGTGCTACCTACCTTTGTGCTCCCTGTGTGTGACAAAAGCCGTGCTCCAGGGAGAGAGCAACGCCAAGGACAGAGAGATGGATTTCTATCGCAAACACAAACCCAAACCTACGTACCTAGTACATATGCCCACCTCCGCGTTCTGTCCTCTGCAATAATGTTTGCCCCCCAGGAGGATTTTAATCCAGACAAGATGTCATGATAAGCAATGGCTGTCATGCTGTGAATCATACAGATCCATCCTGCTGGTGTGTTTCTGTGTCAGCATCATTGACACAGGGTCTGTCAAACAGATTCTGTGTGCATTGCTGCAGAAGAGAGAGGGTCATCACTGTATTTTAATACTAAGTAGTATTGAGAAGCAGGAAGCTTTGCTTTTTATCTTGTTTTCCATGGCAAATTTATTTGACCTGCATCGGCATTTTTTAGAATCACATGTTCTAGAAAATACCTAAGACTAGAAAAGAAGTGAGAAATGAAAGAAGCATTATCCTCCCCTGCTCTGTTCCTTTTTAAACCAAGATATGCAGTGGTGAACCTCTGTATTTCCCAATCCCAAAATATATCTACTCATTATATTATTGTACATTTTTGTGTTTTGTGACCTAATCCTATTAAAATTCATATATGAAATTATGGAACCAAAGCCTGTGATGGTTGGTATTCATATATTGGTGAAATAACTTGTTCAGGTCCTGAAAGTATTGGCAAAAATTACAATCAGGCCTCAGCTAGGTATCCTTTGAGTGATACAGGTGAATTTTATTGAAGGTGGGAAAATGGGATAAAAAATATAGCACTCAAGGCAGTGTCTGGTAGTAGAAAATCAGAAAAACATGAGATGGGAGCTTAGATTGTGTCCCACTGTTTAGGTGGTAGACAGTTTCTAAGCTCTCATGGGGCTTCACTCTGTGTAGTTTTAAAAAGATAGCAATAGCATTTCCTTTTGTTCTTTTAGCTTGACATTTTAAATGGACATTGAACTACTTGGTATTAAGTGAGGGTCTGGAGAAGGGTGAGGCTGCATCTCCATCTGCCATCTCAGCCTCCCTCTTTGCAACTCCCAGAGTGCTGACTGCTGGTCTGAACCATCCTCAGGCTGAAGCACGAGACTTCCCTTACGTAGAAATCCACTGTCCAAGGGGAGAAACAGTCACAGGTTCAGAGAGGTAGGGGACCCCCCAGTGAGGCCCGCACTGGTAGATAAGCTCCTCCTAAGGATAGAGAGCATCAGTCATTTTAGGACCTTTTATGTGGTCACTCTTAAACGGGATTTTATTGAGCACCTTCTGTGTGCCAGGAAATGTTCTGGATGCTGACGATATAGTGATGAAAAAAATAGACAAAATTCCCATTCTCATGAAGCTTTATTTTAGGTAGGGGAGATGGAAAAACATAGATAAATCCTATGTTACATGCAGGTGTTAGAGTGAAAAAGGAAAACCAGGAAGCAGATAGGGAGTGTGAGGACTGGGGAGCTATTTAATAGAGTGATGAGAGGTGCTCTCCTGTTGCTGGAGACCTAAGGAAGTGAGGGGGGGGGGTGTGGGGAGAACTTTCCAGACAGAGGGACTAGCCAGTGTAGAGGCCTCCACATGTGGGCATGCTTGGCACACTCCAGGAACAGCAAGGAGAGGTGTGGCTGGAGGGGAGTGTGTGAAGGGAAAGTTAGAGGCACACCAAGGGCTACCTTGTGTGGAGACTGGTGGATGATTTAAAGGACTTTGCCTTTTTACTCCAAGTAAGGCTAGGACCACTGTAATGGTGAGGAGAGGAGGGGCTTTTAAGAGGGTCCCTCTGGTATCTTTGTCTTGGCAGGGCAGGGCAGAATCCACAAAAGCAATGAAGAAGGAATGAGATTAATTCATGTTGCATTTAGATGTGGTGCCTTAATTCTCCTTGCTGTGTTGTATTCCATTGTGTGTATGTCCCATATTTTATTTATGTATTTTATTGTGGATGGACAGTTGGATTATTTCAATTTGGTGACTATTGCAAATAATGCTGCTATGAACACTGACTTACATATTATTTTGTGCACCACTTAGGAGTGAAATTCTGGGTGCATAGATTCAATTTTAGTAGATAATGCCAAATAATTTCCTAAAGTGGTTGTTCCATTTACATTATCTCCATTATCACCAATACTTGGTATTGCCACTTATTTTCCTTTGAGCCATATGGTGGGTGAGTCATGGTAACTCACTATAGTTTTATTCCGCATCTCCTTGATTATTAATTACCCTGAATGCCTTTTCACATGTTTATTTGACATTTGGATCCCCTCATTTGTGAAGTACCTATAAAAGCTCTTGCCCATTTTCCATTGTGTTGTATGTACTTATTTGTTTTAAAGAGCTCTTTATGTATGCTGGAGATAAGCCCTTTGTTCAGTTATTTGTAATTTGTCAGCTGTGTCTATATACACACATATATAGATTATCTTCTCGCATTCAGGGGCTTGCCTTTTCATCTCACAATGATCTTTTTGGTGTCTTGATTGAAATAAAGATTTCCTACCTCAAGGTTAAAAAGATTTTTGTCTTGTGTTATCTTTAAATAGTTTTATTACTTTTCCTTTTGCATTGGAAACTATAATTTACCGAGAGTTGATTTGATTTTTTTTATAATCAAAAAATATAGTTTCATTTTTCCATATGAATATCCAGTTGATCTAGGTCCATTTATTCAAAAGACAGCCCTTTTCCTCACTGCTATGAAATATCATCTTTGTGATGTGGAAGTGTTCGTATATCCATGGGTCACCTCCTGGATTCTCTGATCTTTTGGTCTATTTGTCCATACCATACCTTGTCTTAAGTAACTGAAACTTTATAAGTAAATCTTGGTATCCAATAAAGTAAGCACTTTTTTTGTTCAGTGTTGTTTGGTTATTCATGTCCTTTGCATTCTTGTATAAATTTTGTAGTCAGCTTGTCAAATTCTACAAAGAAACTCTGCTAGAATTTTTGATGGGTTATAGTGGATCTGTAAATCAATATAAAGACAGTGACATCTTTACCATAGTGTGTTTTCCATCCTATGAGCATTTATTTAGATCATCTTTAATTTCTCTCAATATTTTGTTTCATAATTTTCTGAGTAGAGACATTGCATAGCTTTCAAGAGCTATAAATCCTACCTGTCTTTATTTATTTATTTATTTATTTATTTATTTATTTATTTATTTATTTATTTATTTAATTTTGGCGATGTTGTGCATAGTGTTCAGTTATCTATTGCTATGCCACAAGCCACCTCAAAATATCACGGCTTAGATATCTATAGTTTATTATCCCTGATGGTTCTATGGGTATTACGTCTGCTTGTCTTGCCTGGAGTCCCTCCTGTGATGGTGTTCAAATTATGGCTGGAAGATGCCTGATGGTCCCAATGGCCTCACTTATATGTATTTGGAACTTTGATGCCACTGAAGTTGGGCCTCTCCTGTCATCATTCAGTAATCTAGGTGGGGCATCTGTCCATGACAAAGAGAGCTCTGTGAACGGGAGTGTCCCAAGAGGTCAAAAGCAGAAGATACAGGCCTCTTCAGTCCTGGGCTCCAAAATCCACATGATGTAACTTCTGCCACACTCTGGTGTTCAGGGCAAGCCATGAAGTCAGTCCACACATGAAGGGGTGAAACGATTTTCCCCACCTCTTGATGGGAGAAGCAGCCACTCACATTACAGTACAAAAGCACATGTGGGATCCATCTCTGGGAAAATGTATCACATATGGCATATATTTTTTATTCCATTTTCTGTTTGCCATTGAAAAATGGAAATGAAACTGATTGATGCTTATTGACCTTATACCCAACTACTTTGATAACTTACTAGTTCTAATGGCTGATCTGTACATTCTTTTCAATTTTCTACATATAGAATCATGTCATTGGAAAAAGAAAAGACAATTTTGTTTCTTTCCAATCTTCATAATTAAAAAAAATTTTTTTAGCATTTATTCATTTTTGAAAGGCAGAGAGAGACAGAGAGTGAATGGGGAAGGGGCAGAGAGAGAGGGAGACACAGAAACAGAAGCAGGCTCCAGGCTTCAAGCTGTCAGCACGGAGCTGGACTCAGGGCTTGAACTCACAGACTGCCAGATCATGACCTGAGCCGAAGTTGGCTGCTTAATGAACTGAACCACCCAGGCACCCCAGTCTTCATAATTTTTATTCCTTATCTCAGAGGGAACATTTTCAACATTTTACAATAAAAAGCGATGTTTAGTGCATATTGTTTGTAGTGATCAGTTAAGTTCCCTTCTATTTCAATATTGTTAAGTTTCATATTTTGTTAGTATTAAAAGAAATTTTTTAATGTTTATTTATTTTTGAGACAGAGAAACAGAGCATGAGCAGGGGAGGGTGAGGGGTAAAGAGAGGGAGACACAGAATCTGAAGCAGGCTCTGGGCTCTGAGTTGTCAGGACAGAGCCCCATGCAGGGCTCGAACTCACAAACTATGAGATCATGACCTGAGCTGAAGTCATTCACTTAACCAACTGACCCACCAAGTTACCCCTGTTTTTTTTTTTTTAAGATCATGAGTAGATACTGAATTTTCTCCTATGACTTTTCTTTCTTTTTTGAGATGACCATAGGAAAGTTCTTTATTCTGTAATATAGTGAATCACGAATCACCTTGATTGATTTTTGAATGTTCTCTTTCCTGGATTGAACTCTGCTTTCTCATGCTGAATCTCTTGATTTTGTCAATGTTTTGTTCAGGGCTTTTGATTATGTGTTTGTGAGGGAGACTGGCCTTTTATCCACACTTTTCAAAATGTCCTTGTCAGTGTCTTATATACGTTTTATTTGGTTATATTTTTCTAGGAATTTGCCCATTTCATCTGTTTTCAAATGTATTGGCAAACATTGTAATTAATATTCTGTTATCCTTCTAATATATATAGGGACGTCCCTTGCTGTTGTTCATACCTGTGTGAGAGCACAAGAAAGCTGTTTGTGGGAGTGTTGAAAGAAGTTGGAACCAATTGCTGCTGTCAGGGCAGAGGTATTGCTAGGACCTTACTGGCAGGAAGAACAAGCAAACAGGAAGAAGAAGTCCTACACCTTACCCCACTTTTCAGGCTACTCCATTGCCCCCTGTTAGAAGACTGCAACATGAAACCACCTAACAGAAGAAAAACATAGCTTACAGAGATCCAACCCCAGTATTAGAGAGCAGTGGAGGGGCGCCTGGGTGGCTCAGTTGGTTGAGCGTCCAACTTCAGCTTAGGTCATGATCCCACGGTTCGTGAGTTCTGGCCCCGCATCGGGCTCTGTGCTGACAGCTCAGAGCCTGGAGCCTGCTTCAGATTCTGTGTGTGTGTCTCTCTCTCTGCCCCTCCCCAACATGCGCTCTGTCTCTCTCTGCCTCTCAAAAATAAACAAAACTAATAAAAAATTTAAAAAAAATAGAGAGCAGTGGATTTGGAACTGAGAGATCATAGCTTAATAAACAGCACACTCTCACACTAAAATATTTTCAGTACCCTCCTGACCTCACCCCACCTGGAGAAGACTCTTAGAGTCATTTTTCTTTCTGTTCCATCTCCCCACTCTTCTCCTTTTTCCTGGGGTATTCAGAGATTGTTTGGGTCTGGGTTCTTACCAAAATCTTCCTTCTTCTATTTCAAGAATCCTTATGAGCAACTGTAGTACAATTTACATTCACATTATCATTGTCCATTAAGATTTTAAAATAAGTATTACAAGATTTGTTCTCACTATTGCTTACTAAACTCTGTCTTCACCTCCCATGGGTGCTTGTTTGATTTGGTTCTTTGGCAAGACTATACTGGAGTGTTCTCAGAGAGGACACCTGAGACCACTGCTTCCCACTGTGCACCTCCCATAATCTGCTCCTTGGTACTCACATAATAATATGTTTCCTGGGCTGAGAATTTTTGGATTACAAGTGAAAAATGTGATGTTAAACTGATTGTTTCTAGAAACAACTTACTTGTTTTCTCTGGAAGCTGATAGGATTGTTATTGAAATTTTAGCAGGATGGATCTAAATTCTGCCTTTTCAGAACCCTATCAAATCCAAAGCCTTGAGTTGTTTTTCCTTTGATATAGTTTCTTTGCTCATTCTCTGTCATATGTTTTGTTTTCTCCCCCAACTTCTGTGATTTACGTATTATGCCTTCTCTTTCTGCCCTTCATATCTTGATATTTCACTTATTATTTTTATTTCATTAACTTTTGTCGTGTATCTTTCATTTGGGCCTTCTAAAATAGTAATTTGGCTTTCAGCAGGGACCATTCTCTTTTACAGTACCTCTACTAGAATTTTACATTTAAAAATCAAGAATTACTCTGTTCCAGAAGTATCTTATTGTGCTCTAATAATATCTCCTTGTGTGTCCTCATTATGTTTTTGATAGTCTTATTCTGTTTCTTCTATTGGTTGCGCTCCATAGTAGCCATCTGTTCTGGAATTTGGCTGTCTCCACTGTACTTAGGTGTATGTATGAGTTTACTTTGCCTGATCATTTTGCTTGGAGTTTCCCCAGTGCTGGTTTGGGCTCAGCAGGTGGCCATGACAGGATCCCCTTAAGGCCATGGTAAATAGGAAGAGATGGAAGCAGATAGCGGAAGTATTTTCCCTCTGTGGGGAAGGAGTAACTGGGCCTGGCAAACTACATTGTCTTGCTTTAGATATGGCAGGGGAAGGGGGAGGAAAGGGATAGTGTCTGTTTTCAGAATCAAATAGGGTTAGCTTATCTTCAGGCCCACCTTGCAACCTTTTTTTTTTTTTTTTTTGTAAACATTTATTGTTGAGAGACAGAGAAAGAGTGTGAGCAGGGGAGAGACAGAGAGAGAGGGAGACACAGAATCTGAAGCAGGCTCCAGGCTCTGAGCTGCCAACACAGAGCCTGATGGGGGGCCCAAACCCACGAACAAAGAGATCATGACCTGAGCCAAAGTCATATCCTTAACCCACTGAGCCACCCAGGTACCCTGCAACTTGTCTTTCAATAGGACAGTGGAGTGACACCTCAGGCAGGCCTTACAGGCTCCCTCTCTGCTCAGAAGACCCCCTGGATCATTCCACTGTGGCTTGGAATGGCAGTTTCTCACTCTGAGCTCTTCCAGAAGATGCAGCCTTTCTCCATACTGCCTGACCTTTGGCCTGTAGAGTTTTACTGATTTGGGCTTCCTGTGCTGAGCATGCACCTCTACCATAGGCCAGCCATGGGGTGCAACTGTGAGTCAGCCGGTGGGCACATGCTACGCATCATCAGTAGCCACAGGATATAGGGGAACATGTGGCTAGCTGGCCAGCCTGGGGCTGTCAGAGCTCAACTGTACCCTGGTCATCATATTAAGGAACACTTCTAGGCAGGAAACAGGGCTAGACTTGGGGGTGCTGCATGAGTCACTTGGGGGTGCTGCAAGGACACACTGGAACTCCTGAAAACCTCCAGAGCCTCAGGTTATAACTTCCTGTCTTCTCTTTCCAAGAAAACTGGGGACCAAGTTTGTAGCATAGAGTAAGGTCTTAGGGGTCAGGGACCAGCTATAGGCCAAGTGGCAGTGAACGAAAGACTCAGTCCCCTGCAGGATGGCCTGGAGAAGCTAAAATTCCAAGTCTCCATCAGGTGGATAGAGAAATGATGACTTTGCTGGAAATTAAGAGCTGTGGGGAGTTTGCAGTATCCCCTTGTTCTAGTGTATGGCCGGAGTAAACTCCTCAGTAGGTACTCACAGGGAACCACTGGCTGAGGATGGGAATCACTCAGGCTAGGGTGAAGTTTCTGAAAATGAGGATGTATCTTCAGTACTTCCAAGTAAATTCTGCCTTTCCAACTTACAGACTGTAAATATCTGGGCAAACCATAGATCCTCCCTGTTCCCAGATAACATCTAAATGTCTTTTTGCACAGAGAGGGAGGCCGACAGCCAACTTGTGGGCTTATACCACTACCTTCAGCAGTGCTTCAAGCTGATGTTCAAATGTCTATAGATCTCAGAGCTAGGTGGAGGGGTTGGCACATGGCTAGTGACTGGGAGCCTTGGCTTCACTAGGCGAAATCTGAACAACCAACTGATATATTCCCTTTGTTGGGATTCTTTCATCCACAGAAATCAGTTGGGATGCTTTGGGCTACAAGTGATATAAAGCCCAACTCACAAAAGCTTCAATGCCAAAGGAAGTAAATTATCTCAAATAACAAGTTCAAGCCCAAGCAGAGGTGGGCTGCTCCAGAGTTAGTTGGTTCAGCAGCCTAGAGAAGTCGTCCGGGATTCAGATTCTTTCCAGCTCTTCATTCTGCCAGTTTCAATATTTTGATGTGTTGGCTTAGCTCTACTCATGGTCACAAGATGATTGCCATTGCTTGAGGCATTACACACAGATGTAAAATGTGTAGAAGAGGATTTTTTTTCCTGTGAACCTCTTTTTGAGAGCAAGTAGACATTTCTCAGACTCCCCCCCCACCCCCCACCCCCACCCCACACACACACACTACCAAAATATTCCTCACATCTCACTGGCCAGAACTGGGCCACATGTCAACTCTTAAACCAGTCACTTGTTATTTTGGTTGTATAATTTATTTATAAATTTAAAAAATACTGCCCTTGAATAAGATTAATCAAGTGAACATGTGAATGGATGTTGATATTAAGTGGCAAGAAGTTGGGCTAAATTTCTGTAATTGGCACCTAATAATCACACCTGGACACAAAGGATTAGCCATAAGCATAACAGATATATCCACATTAATCATTGTGTGAAATTTCTCAATATACAGTTTTTAAAGGTCCAAAGTAATAACCACACTGAATTAGGTAATTTGCTTAGAGGTGCATGTGAAAGGAAAAGAAAACATGCATGAGTAGTATGAACCACTTGGATAATTACAAACAACTGAACAGCTCAAGAAAATTTCATAAGCACATTTTTAATGACTGATTGGATCCTAGGAAGCAGTTAATTAGCTAACATTTGCTTTTCCCATGCCACCTCTCTCAAACCTGTGGGATTAATAAAATCTGAATTAAAAAAAAACAAACACCTCTTGTTTCTCGTGAAAGAAAGATGCCCTGCTTTATCCAGCCAGATGAAGGGATGTTGTTGCCAGCTTCAGGAGGCAGGGATCCTTCAGGAAACCGAACTCCTTGGCCTCTTGTGCATTTAGGGCTGGCTTTCCCACGGTGGCTTCCTGGTTGCTGGATGCAGCACTGAGGCCAAGCCAGCTGGGCGGGCACATAAGTAGGCAGCAGGTTCCCCTCTGCGATTTCTTCCTTCCCTGATGCATGTGATTCTCACCCGATGTGCAGGGCTTTCTCTCTTCCTTGAATCACTTTCTCACGCACAGCCCTGGTACGTTTGCTGTCCAACATGTTTGTATTTATAAGGTTGCTACTTTCCCCTGGTGTTACAGGGTGTGTTCTGTTTTACCTATTCTGTTTCTTCCTTCTCCAGGCTTTGTGCCTCCTTTTGTCCAATTGAGGTCAAACTTGTTTATTCCTTGGAATGCCATTCTTTCTTATTTTCTCTGTTCACGGCTTCTGAAAGCTCCACAGAGCTGCCAAAACATCTCATGCACATGCAAGGAAAGCACTTAGAGGATCCGGACTGAAGTTTCCTTTAGTATTGAGCTTCTGAGGGTATCTTCTGAGAGAACTAGGGACGAGTTGGTCAAATTCTCTTCTTAGCAGGGTCGTCACATATGCCCTATATGATTTACAAGTTTTCATGGAATTATAGTAGCAATTGGTCTTTTAATGCTCTAAGACAAGTGGATAGAAGTGAGAGTTCTGGTTGAGCATAGGTTTTACTTATTTGAATGGTTTTCATACTAAGGCAATGATCATCATACCTTTTGTCCAGGTGAGAGAGAGAAAGTCCAGGTAAGAGAAAGCGTTGCCCATGTACAAAGGACAGAGCATCTGACTTTCTTATTCCCTCCAGGGAGAAAGATACTTTACATCAATTCTTAATTTCTGAAAATATTTTTTGGGCGAAGTATCACACTTACTGGACTATATGAACTGAAAAAAACTATTGTTGCTGTTCTTCTCCTTCTTCATCTTTTACAGTTAAGATTTTCTTTTTTCTACCAGATGGGCAGCTTCCAGAAGGTACACATGGAAATCTGGTCAGCCAAATTAGTGAGTGGACTGAACCCCATAGTCAATGAGGTGACATGTCTCACCTGAATCACTCTCACATTTCTAGATTTTTTTTCTCTAAATTTTATTAAGTTTCACAATCCTTGTATAGTTCTTGTATATAATCTCATTGTTCCCGGTTGTTGTATTTAAGAAACTGTAGGAGCTAAATTCAATTCAGTATAGTGTAGTAAAGATATGACATCAGGGTAAGGGAGACTATGTCAAAGTTTGGGCTAGATCAATAAGCAAGTTATGTATGTCTTCCTTATTAATCCATTGCATGTGTCTGAAAGGCTATTTTGGGGGTGGGGGTGGGTGTTGCCTTATTTTTTATTGTAGATCTTGTCTTCAGTGTTGTATATGGAAATGAAAAATGAGCCTGTGAAGCAAGGGAAAAGAACTTAAAATCACATACCATAAAATACTTCTACTTTTGTAGATGTTAACTTATTTTGCATTTTTTTTGTGAATATCCTGCATTGAGTTATACATACTGCACTATGATTAACTCAGAGGCAATTTTCACAGTATAGGTTGATATGTTTTGATATGGTAGATCTCTTTGAGAGAACAGGTACTTGTTCTTGCTCGTGAGTGGGAAGATACAGTTTTGAAACCACTGGATCACAATGCATGCACAATTGACTTTATTACCTATTTTTGATTTTGCCCTTCTCTCAAAAATATTTGAGGGCCAAGGCTATTTATGCAGCCCCTAAAGCCTACCTTTGTCTGATGTCTCTGGTACAGGAAGCCAGGAAGCAGCAGGAACAACCAAAGCCCCCATTTCCTCAAGATATTTTGCTGCTGTTAAAGATTCATTCAACATTAGAGTGGTTTTTAAATGGAGACCTCCACTTGTCCTAGAAGTCACAGAATTGTGTCACTTAAAGAAAAAGAGAGCCAAGTTAGGAAATTTATTGTCTTATAAGCAGATGCTCTGGGAAACTCAGGATGCTCCAGTATATGGACATCTAATAAATGAGGAACCAGGTATTTCTTTACATGTTACTTTCAGGATGGGCTTTCTATTTTCCTTCCAATATGTGTGTATGATTTATGATTTAGAATTCTTTCATATATTAATCATATTTTATAGCTGAAAGTTTGCCTAACTCAGCCCTGCCTTTCTGCAGGTGAAGAGGCTGAGAACTAACCAGTGAGAAGTCTTCCAGGACCCAGAGGAAAGAAATTGGTGGCAGAGAAAGGATGAAATTGTGTTCCATAAACCATATAGCATAAGGATGTTCATTAATCACCTAAAATATAAACAAAAATCCTTGTGACAGTGGAGAAATCATTATGTCAACAGTAGACTCTCCTCCACTTTAGTTTAACTTTTTAATTAAAAAAAATCTTTCTGTTGGGGTGCCTGGGTGGCTCAGTCGGTTAAGTGTCCAACTTTGGCTCAGGACATGATCTCACGGTTTGTGTGTAAGCCCCATGTCAGGCACTGTGCTGACAGCTCAGAGCTTGGAACCTGCTTTGGTTTCTGTGTCTCCCTCTCTCTCTGCCCCTCCCTGCTCACACTCTCTCTCTCTCTCTCTCTCTCTCTCTCTCTCTCTCTCTCTCTCTCTCTCTCTCTCTTTCAAAAATAAACATTAAAAAAAAATTTTTTTAATTCTTTCTGTTGCTATTGATCCAGAAAGTCTGGGTGCCCTAACTGCATCTACTTGATGGTTCTCATTACTGTTTTCTTAGTCTTCTTTTCTGATTTCATCTCATTACACTTCAGAAGGAACATCTTATTAAAGATTCTTCAGCTTGACCTTCTTCAGGTTCTTTTTAAAACAGGTTTATAAAGACATAATTAGCATATCATAAAATTCACTTGTTTAAAGTATACAATGTCTTATTAGCATACTTCAGAGTTATGCAGCCGTCATTATCTAATTTTATCACATTTAGTCACCCCAAAAAGAAATCATATACCCTTTAGCAGTCACTCCCCATACCCCACCTTCCCCACAACAAAACTGTGTTCCACAGAAGCTGTAGCGTGTTGCGGTCCCACCAGCAACATATGAGGTTTCTCTGCATCCTTGCCAAACTTGATATTATCTGCCTTTTTGTTTAAAGCTATTCTGGTGAATGTGAAGTAGTATATATGGTTTTGATTTTGCATTTCCCTAATGACCAATTGTGATGAACATCTTTTCATGTGATTAACCATTCTTACATCCTTGGAGACATGTCTACTTAAATCCCTTGCCCAGTTTTACAATTGGATTTGTGTCTTCTTATTGAGTTGCAAGAGTTGTTTATATGTTCTGTATATATGTCCCTTATCAGATACATGATTATTTGCAAATAATTTCCCCCAGACTGCATAGATTGCCTTTTCACTTTCTTGAGTCTCCTTGAACACACACAAATTTTTAATGTTTATGAAATCCAACTTCTCAACCTTCTTGTTTATCACCTGGGATTTTAGTGTCTTATCTAAGAAATCATTGACAAATGGAAGGTCATGAAAATTTGCTCCAATGTTTCACTCTAAGAGTTTTTGAATTTTAATTCTTACATTTGGGTCTATGATCCACTTTGAGTTAATTTTGTTATGTGGTGTAAGATCAGGGTCCAGTTCATTCGTTTGAATGAGGATATCCATTATCCCAACACCATTTGTTGTTATTCTGCTGAATTATCTTGGTCCCTTTTTTGAAAATCTGTTAACCATAGATGCATGGATTTGCTTTTGCACTCTCACTTCTACTCTACTGCTCTGTATGTGTATCAGTTTACTAGAGTTGCCATAACAAAATACACAGACTGGGAGGCTTAAACAACAGAAATTTCCTCACAATCTGGAGGCTAGAAATCCAAGACCAAAGTATTAGCAATAGTGTAGTTTCCCCTGAGCCTCTCTTCTTGACTTGCAGACAGCTGCCTTTCCACTGTGCCCTCAAATGGCCTTCTTTCTGTGTGCACATATCCCTGGTGTTTCCTCCAAGGATGAAGAAGGATGATGTCCTTATGAGGGCATTAGTCTTATTGGATTAGCAACCCACCCTAATGGCCTCATTTTAACTTAATCCATTTAAAGACCTTATTTCCAAAATCAGTCACATTCTGAGGTAGAAGGAATTGGGACTTAAACTTATGAATTTGAGGAGGAGGAAGACACAATTCAGCCCATAACAATATGTCTTATGTTTGTGCCAGTACCTCACAGCTTTGATTACAATAGTGTTGTTATGACATTATTGTGGAAGTATGAGGAAGTGGGACTCCTTCAACTTTGTAATTTTTAAAGAGTGTTTTGGCTATTCTGGGTCCCTGGAATATCCTTATGAATTTTAGGATCAGCATGTCAATTTCTATTTAAAAAAATGCAGCTGCGATTTTGATAGGTAGTGTCTTCAATCTTTTATATATATATATATATATAAATATATATAATATATATACATATTACATATATAATATGTATTATATATACACATATATATGTGTATATATATATAATATGTATATAATGTGTATATACATGTATATATAATGTGTATATATACATGTGTATATACATGTGTATATAATATGTATATAATGTGTATATTATATATATAATATGTATATATATATATATAATATGTATATATATATATGTATATATATAATATGTATATATATTATATATATATACATATATATATATACATATATATACATATATATATATACATATATATATACATATATATATATATGTATATAATATGTATATATATATATACATATATATATACATATATGTATATAATATGTATATGTATATATATATGTATATATATATACATGTATATGTATATAATATGTATATGTATATATGTATATATATATACATGTATATATATATACATGTATATGTATATATATATATACATATATGTACATATATGTATATAATATGTATATGTATATATATATGTATATATATACATGTATATGTATATAATATGTATATGTATATATGTATATATATATACATGTATATGTATATAATATGTATATGTATATATATATGTGTATATATATATACATATATATATACATATATGTATATAATATGTATATATATATATACATATATATATACATATATATATATATGTATATAATATGTATATATATATATATGTATATATATATGTATGTATATGTATGTATATGTATGTATATGTATGTATATGTATATATATGTA
Source organism: Felis catus (assembly GCF_018350175.1). Lineage (NCBI taxonomy): Eukaryota > Metazoa > Chordata > Mammalia > Carnivora > Felidae > Felis > Felis catus. The sequence goes on from NC_058373.1 coordinate 20,789,239, forward strand.
TGTATATATATATGTATATATATAATATGTATATATATTATATATATATACATATATATATACATATATATATATTATATATATTATATATATGTATATATATAATATGTATATATATATATATAATATGTATATATATATATATGTATATATATAATATATACATATATATAATATGTATATAATGTGTATATTATATATATATAATATGTATATAATATGTATATAATGTGTATATATATATAATATGTATATATATACACATATATATACATATTATATATATAATACATATTATATATGTATACACATTTGGTTTGCTACTATTTTGATAAGGATTTTTGCATCTGTATTTGTAAGAAATGTTGGTTTGTAGTTTTCTAATAATGTCTTTGGCTGGTTTTGGTATCAAGACAGTACTGGACTCAGAATGAGCTGGGAATCAGTTCTTCATTTTCTGGAAAAGTTTGTAAAGAGTCTTAATTCTTTTGTAAAGAATTTTGGTAGAATTCACCAATGAAACCATCTGGACCTGGATTTTCTTTATGGGAAGTTTTTAAACTAAGTCAATCTTTGTTTCTTTACATTTTCTATTTCTTCTTGAAATGTGTGTTTCTAGGAACTTTTCCATTTCACCAAATTTACCTCATTTGTTGGTATACAGTTGTTTATTGCTCATAGCATCCCCTTATAAACTTTTTTTTTTCCTTTTTAAGGTTGGTAGTGATATACCCCCCTTCATTCCTGATTTTTTTGAATTTTATTTATTTTGAGAGAGAGAGCATGCAAGTGGGGCAGAGAGAGAGAGAGAGAGAGAGAGAGAGAGAATCCCAAGCAGGCTCCGCACTTTCAGCACACAGCCCGACATGGGGCTCAATCTCACAAACTGTGAGTTCATGACCTGAACCAAAATAAAGAGTCAGATGCTTAACCTACTGAGACACCCAGGTACCCACATTCCTCATTTTTTTTAATCAATGTGGGTGTTCTTTCTTGGTCAGTGTAGCTGTCAATTTTATTACTTCTTCAAATTCTTGGATCATCGTTGATGAGTTTTCTTATTTCACCTGTGCCAGGTTTGCACTTATTTCTTTCCTCTGCAGATCATGCTTTTGGGAGTTGCTGGTAAGGTATTAGGCTGGAACAAGTGGTGAGAGGCCCAGAAGTTTCTGGCACAGCTGACTTTGCTTTTATAAGCCATTGTGAATCAAAGAATACACTGTTTACATGTCTCCTGAGGCACCATGAAGCAGCCTCTAGGAGCCCAGGCTTAAAAGGGAGCAAAACTGCTCAAGGCCTCATAGCATTTGACCTGCCTGTAAGGCTTCTACTGTGGGCAATTAGTCAGCAGCCTGGGGCAGGTTTTTGGAGAACTAGCCTCAGAAAGAAGACAGCTGCAGGCTCTCAGAAGGGAGACATGGGTTTCTGACGGCTGAATATCCACAAGTAAATGATCCTGGGTCTTCCCAGGCCTTGGAAAGGGGCAAGCCTTCTCCTTATCAGGTACCTAAGTTCTCATTTTCATCTCAGGGAGGAAGCAGCCCTGTACTAACTCTCTTCTCTGCAGACTTTGAAGAACCCATGGTCTTTGTGTACTCTCCAGCCTTGAAAGCATGCCTGCTTCAGTTAATTTAACTCAAAGGAGGGAACCAGGAAGAAGAGGGAATGAGAAACAGAGGACCTGTGCAAAATTATCATTTCTCCAGGATTCCTACAGCCACCTCTAAAGTACCTCGGAATATTATTTCTGGTTTTCTGTTTATAATTGTTGTCTCCTTCAGGACCACCAGTTATGCATCGGTGGGATCTTTCTTGTCTGCCTTCATTATTTCTGTATTTTGTTCCAATTCCCTTCTTTTATTCTTAACCCATTTCAATTTGCTCAGTTTTCTCAAAACTTACCTGTCTTATCCCTCTCTGGGTATTAGTTTTGTCCATTCTCCTTCTTGGTTCCCTTGCCCTGTGAGTTACCTCTGTTACAGGCTAAAGTGAAATCTAGAAGAATGAGGCTTCTGTCATCTTGAACGGTGTGGCCTGTAGGGAAATGCTTTGGGTTAAATAGAACACAGCTACTCTAGAATAGCAAATGTTTTCAAATATGTTCTAAGTCATCTGAAACTTCTTTCTGCAGAGGTAAATCACCAGATTAGCTCACATGTACATTCTATATGGAAAAACAGTCTTTCCTGATTTTTACTTTGGCCTTATTGCCAGCAATTAAAATCATAAGTGCATTCCTCAACCACAGAATATGCCAAGAAACAATAAAAATATCAAATTATATTCAGATAACATCTGATTACATTCAGTAACCTTACAGGTAATATTAACTTTGTCTAGGCCCCTCCTTTTGAAACAAAGTCTCATTCCCTAATACCCTCTTTTCTCCTGCTTCATTGGGTTTGGATATTGCTTGGCCAGAATTTTTTTCAGTTCCAAGTGAGGAGAACCAACCGGAAGCAGATAAAGCGAAAGGACATCTGACTTGCTTTAGTAAGTAGTTATCCCTAGTTTGACCTTGCACTCAGGATCCAGGAGTTGGCAGCATTAGGACTTCTCCATCTCTTAGATCTCCTTTGAGCTGGCTTCACCATGAAGCAGGTTATGCCCAAGCAAAGGCAAAGGAGGCTAGGCTTCCATCACTGTTTAGCTTGTTAGCTCAGGGAAAGAGAACCTATGTGAGCCTCTGAAAGGATGCTGAATAGACTTCCGAACCAGTCTCTGTGGCTGCCCTGAATCATGTGCACTCAGGAAAAAAAGGTAGAGCCTTACTAAGGTCTCCTAGAGATGGGAAGGAGTTCCTAAAGCGAAAAGATGCAGAACAAGTGGCAAAAACAAGCAAACAAAAAATTTTTGGCCACCACTGAGAGACCTTGTGTATTTGCAATTTTATAACTTAACAGACCTTAATGATTTTCATAAGTAAAAGCCTCCAGGTAACTGGCAGGTTTATATTTCTTGAAAAGAGTCTGAGAAGGTGCTTCTGGGCCAAATGGCTGCAATGCTTGGAAAGAGCTATCTCATCAAACTGCACCTCTCCACCCCCACCCCCCACCCCCGCCTCTTCCACCAGTCAAGGAAAGCTCTCTTGCCACTTAAAAGTATCCTTTCAAGAGAGATAAAGTGTTTTCATGTAGTCCTGCTGTGTGATTTAACCCGTATGGATCTTTGTTATGAATGGACACAAGGGATTTTATTACAACCATTAAAATATCTGGAATCGTTTTCCTCCTGTCTACTCACCAAAATAGTATCTGCCTCCCCCGCTCCAACTCCTTTGCTCACATACTGCATACGGTCCCACTTTCTTTCACTGGAAAAGGCAGTGAAGCTGCTCATATATGATGGCTGCATGCTTTTATCATTGCTTTTCTCCCCCAAAAGCCCTTACCTGCTTTTTGCACTAGGTTGCTGGCAGAAAATTTTAAATCTTTGTCTGTTTCTGCAAGAAATACCAGGGAGTGAAGAGGAGAACCTAGTAAATAAAGATGATTAGAGATTGCTGGCAGTCATTTGCTACCAAGGAGATGAAATAAAGCAATTAATTACTCAGACATCTAAAGAGCAAGTGATAGTAGGCATTTCTTTGTTCAATGCATTTGAAATCTCAGCTAGCTTAATTTTTGCCTCAAAGAATTTTTACTTTTTTGTCTAGTAATAAAAATATTAAGATCATTACCATAAACCATTTGAAAATGTTCTTCTTTTTAAACCACTTGTCTTTATTACTTCACTGGCTGAACAAAAAGTCATAAATGTCGTATTCAAGTCACACTGAATTTGCTGAAAATTTGAATGTGTATAACTGCTACGGCATGGTGTCACCATGAAGTCAAAATCACTCAGAATGTATTTCTCATTTATCTCCCAAGCAACACAATCAACATTAATTTCATTTTTAAAATAATTTTAATAGCACCTTAATATGTTTTTTCCATACTTTTTTCTGATTTTTGTATGTACTTGTGTTTCACTGCAGTAAACATCTTTCTATATACAGCTTTGTAAAGTCCTCAGACACTTTCCTTAACATACACCCTCTGGAAAGAAGCAATCTATTATCAACTACCCTGTCCCACCTTATGCGAGGTACTTGGCAAACCTCTCATCAGTTCCCTAATGCCTGGATTATTATAGTAGTCCCCCCCTTATCTGTGGTTTCACTTCCCACTGTTTCAATTACTCTTGGTCAACTGTGGTCTGCAAGCAGATGATCCTCTTTCTGACATAATCTCAGGTCAATACCCTAATGCTACATCACGATGCCTGCGTTATCCCCCTCACTTCATCTTATCACGTAGGCATTTTATCATCCCATATCAGAAGGGTGACATTTTGAGGGAGACTACATTTACATAACTTTAATTACAGTATATTGTTGTAATTGCGCTATTTTATTATTATTTTCAATCTCCTACTGTGACTAATTTATCAACTTTGTCATAGGTATATATATGTATGTATAGGAGAAAACATAGTATATATAAGATTCAGTACTATCTGCAGTTTTAGGCATCCTTTGAGGGTCTTGGAATGTGTTCCGCGTGGATCAGGGGAGACTACAGTAATCTCATTTCACGGATTTGGAAACAGAAAGGAGTGTCAGTAGCTGCCTTAATACTACACAGGTTCCTAATCTAGGTCCATATGGCTCCATAACTTTGCTTTTTTAAGGACACTATGTTTATGTTCTGTCTGCTTTAACATATGGTTAAGAGGAGTCTCTGAAGGTGCACTGTCTTAATTCAGAACCGCCACTTACTTGCTATAGGACAGTTAATATTTTCTCTGTGCCTGTTTCTTCCTTTGTGAGAAGAGAAACATAATAAACACACAGGCCTCACAGGGTTGTTGTAGTGACTGAAGTAATATATGTACACCACTTAGAATAGTCTGACCCTTTGCAATAATCATTAGCTGTTGTTTGTATGTATTATTATTAGTGTTTGTGTCATTATCGTCACAAGTTTTTCCTCAAACATCCATGGCTTCCATGTCAATCTAAAATGGAGTGTGGGTCTGGGTGACTTCTCCATGTGACGCCTAAACTTCATTCTAGTATTATTATATGTCTGTCTTTTCTCATGTGCATTCTTCTGGACACAGTGTAGGGTGGTGTTTTAACTGAAATCTTTTCTGACTTTGAGTATGACAATCTGCTGAGTACAGATATGCTGAAGGACACTGCAGATTTACAATGAAAATGCAGCCTAATTGTTGACAGTGGCTTTCATCTCATTTTGCATTTCTCTGTTATCTGTTGGTTGCTGATTCTTCCTCCCTTCTTTCTCTCTTTCATCTTTTTTTTTTTTAATTCACGTTACAGCTGATTCTATTGGAGGGGACTTTTGCAGAATTTTTTATTGCAGGAGGTTTAACATGAAGCCCAAATTTGTAAGGAAAATGGAGATGAATTTTCTCATTGTAAAAAAAAAAAAATGAGTGCCTTGATGATGTATTTGTTTTTCTTAGTAGGCTTCTGTCATTAAGACAGATGCTTGAGGATATATTGTTAGATCTTGCGTGGAACAGAGTTATTACTCATAGCTCACTAGATTTTAGCATACTTGCATCACAACATGGAGTATCATTTTACATTTAGTATCGCAGTTCCGATGCCATTATCAGATTGCATTTTCATATTGAGTTACAAACAAAAATTTTATGTTACTAACACTTAATGAAATTTTAATAAGGTTGTGTTTTGATGCTATTATTCAAATAATGTGTTTTGAATTGCTTTCCTTTGAATATATTTGCATTAAAGAGGAACTCAGTTTGATTTGGTTCTTTGAAGAGTTTTCCCACTTTCTGGGCGCTGCTTTCAATAAGATAAAGCAGGAAATTCAGTTTCTTCTCTGCAAGTCAGTAAATAGAAAAGGAACACATTTGCTAAGATCTGTAGAAGTAATGGCAGCAGACTGCAGATGGTTTGAGCTAATGAAATGACTCATGTTGGCTATTAGGGTTGCACATGATACCCCTGGGTTCTCTTTTCTTTGAGCCCTAAGGCTAATATATGAAAAATTAAGAAATTTAAGAGATTCGCATTATTGCAGTTCTTGATCAGTGATGCCCAAAATTAACTGAGAATCTCTTGAGAGAGCACGTTTCTGTTTGTAGCATTCTTACTCATTTCTGCTAAAATTGTGGTTGTGGGCCCAACGCAATTTACGTGAGCAAGTGCTTTCCAAGAGAAATAAGCAAGAACACTTGATTGTAACGTGCTTTATGTGCTGGTTTGTCCTGGTTGTCTAGCAGGGGGAGTTTAATGCATAATTATAAATACTGCAATAGCAAAAACATGGTTAAGAGTCCTGTTTACAAGGCAAGCCTGTCTTTATCAAACATTCGTTTTTAATAAACTCTTCAGGGCACTAGAGAAAAGTAACTGGTGGTAAATGTTTAGGCCGGTTTGAACCTGCACCGAGGGGTGGGGGTGGCAAAGGCAAAGCAAATTAAGAGTCATCTGGGTCTTTTATTTTTTCAACATCGCTGTATGTAGACAGAAATGCTTTTACTTCACTTTCACACTCTTACCTTCCTCCTCCCCTTACTTTTCTCCCACATTCGTTCTTTGAGTTCCCTCCATCTGAAAATACTCGCGATTTTAAAACTCGTAATACTTCCGCAGTATTTGCCGGAGTCCGTGTGGTCCTAAAACGAGCCGCACACTTGCTTAGGACTTTTGGTTCCTGTCCTCTATTTGGGGGGCTTGGTAAGGACAACACTTTTAATTACAACAAAAGCCACTGCTGTGACTCGAGGTGAAGCACAGACACCACCCGCTTCCTTCGGCCGACGCGCAGCGGCAAGGCAAACGCCCCTGACGCAACGCGCAGCCCTTGTGACGCAACACGCAGCCTCCGCCGACGCAAGCGCAGTCTCCGTGATGCAACGCCCCCCCCCCCCCCCCGGCCCCGCCCAAGGTCGCCCAGACGTGCCGTACGCCGACCCACAATTCCCGCTGCGTGCTGCTGTCCCGCCGCCGCCTCTGCCGCCGCCCGTTACGGCTCCCGCCGCTGGGGACATGTTGCAGAAACCGAGGAACCGGGGCCGCCCTAACACTCAGGCCGAGAGGGAGAGGGACTGGGCCCGCGGCGCCGCGGAGGAGGCCCCGAGCACCTCCCGCGGGGCGGGAGGCTCCCAGGAGGCCCGGGGCACGTCGTCGCAGGGCGGCCGCCGGGCCGAGGCCTCCCCCGAGGTGGGGCCCAGGTCCCAGCAGCAGCTGGAGCTGAAGGTGGCCGAGCTAGTGCAGTTCTTGCTGATTAAGGACCAGAAGAAGATCCCGATCAAGCGCACTGACATAGTGAAGCACGTTATCGGGGACTACAAGGACATCTTCCCTGATCTCCTTAAACTGGCTGCCGAGCGCCTCGAGTATGTCTTCGGGTACAAGCTGGTGGAACTGGAACCCAAAAGCAATACGTACATCCTGATCAACACTCTGGAACCGGTGGAGGAGGATGCTGAGGTGAGAGGCGATCAGGGCACGCCCACCACCGGCCTCCTGATGATTGTTTTAGGTCTCATCTTTATGAAGGGCAATACCATCAAGGAAACGGAGGTCTGGGACTTCCTGCGTCGCTTGGGGGTGTACCCCACAAAGAAGCATTTAGTTTTTGGGGACCCAAAGAAACTTATTACCGAAGAATTTGTGCGACAGCGTTACCTGGAGTACCGGCGGATACCCCACACTGATCCTGTAGACTATGAATTCCAGTGGGGTCCCCGAACCAACCTGGAAACCAGCAAGATGAAAGTTCTTAAGTTTGTGGCCAAAGTCCATAATCAAGATCCCAAGGACTGGCCAGCACAGTACTGTGAGGCTTTGGCAGATGAGGAGGCCAGGGCCAGACCTGAGACAGGTGGCCCCACTCCCTCCTCTTGAAGTCTGAGAGAGATTTGAGTTCCAGAGGAGGTGTCAAAGGCACTGGGTGATGGAGTAGGGGGGTGGGAGGGAGCATATTTCTGTAACACTCAAATGTGTGTGGCTTTAGGATGTGTTTGCAAACTTCTGTTCTCTTTTAATATTGTAAGTTATTTGGTTCCAGCTTTTCACTTATAAAAATATTAGGAGAGGATTTTTTGTTTTAACTTGTGTTATTGTCTGTGTATTTTGGCATAAAAATTTTGCTACCTTTATGCAAGTAATTGGAAAACATTGCACCATGATCTGGAACAGGTGTTTAAGAAAGAACACATTGGTCAATTGCTTTGGCGCCAAGAAAGTAAAAGCAAAGTGACTACTATCTGGTGTCTTAACTACCCAGTTTGTAAGTTAAAATAAAAGCCTTTATAAATTAAAAATAAAAATGTAATTGCTTATACTTTTTTTTACCTTAAGACAGCTATTATATATTTATATATTTTCTATGTATATAAGCATTACGCATCATCTAAGCAATGTGCATAATGTATTTTCTCCGAATAACAATTTTTTATATTCATAATTCTTACCTCTGTGGCCAACCATTTAGTTCCATTTAGGGTTTTTTTCCTGCTATAGTTGTAATAAATACAGTATCTTTGAAGCAGTTAAGCACTGTGCATTTTTCAGTCGTGATTCATGAGATTAATTTCTTGACTCAAAACCAGCATCTTAAAAACAGGTTTTTTTCTTGCTACAGATTATTCAGGTAAAAGCGTTTTGTAGAAGTTGCTTTACTTTTGTGTGTGTATGTGCATATTGCATCACAGTCTAAAATACATTTCCTACTGGATATAAAAAAGTTGATAAAACTGTTAGTGATTAACCATACTTGGGAATCTGACTACCTGGGTTTAGATACTGGTTTCACATAACTAGCTATATGAGCATGTTACTTATATACAGATGTTTTCTCACCTGTAAAACAAGCTCACGATGCCCATGTTATGTGTGGTAATGTGGTAATTTGATATTGGAAGTGTATGTCAAGTTCTCGGCACAGTGCCCGGTGTGGAGGATTTTAGTTGTTAACTTTGTTCCTTAATTTTTTAAATTTGTTTTTTGTTGCTTATTTATTTATTTTGAGAGAGAGCAGGGGTGAGGCAGAGAGAGAGAGAGAGAATATCCCAATTAGTCTCTGCACTGTCAGCGCAGAGCCTGACCAGGGCAGGGCTCGAACTCATGAACCTTGAGATCATGACCTCACCTGAAACCAAGAGTCAGAGGCTTAACCTGACTGAGCCACCCAGGCACCCTAATATTTTAATCTTCTTGGTTTGGAGCAGTTAAATTTTTTTTTCAGGTTTTCTTTCATTATCTTCTAAATCATAGAATAGGAGTTACTGGTTCAAAAGTTACGACAATATTCTTCTAGCCTGATTCTATTGTGTGGTTTCATGGGAAAACATAACTCATGGTATATTGTGAGTATAGCCCACATAAAGTAAACAGGACAGTTAGACCTAAGATCTCCCCTGGGCTTGAGAGCTAATTTTTTAGTGGAAAGGATATGGGTTTTGAGGTTGTCTGACAAATGGAATTTGAATTCTGGCTCATACTATGTCAGCATGGTGACTTGGGGTTGATTTTAAGTTTTCTGAATCTCAATTTATCTGTAAGATCAGAAAAACAGTAACTATATTATAGTTTGTTATATGTATTAAATGAATATGAAGAAAAGAGCTCAGTCTCCTCTCTTTCCTCCATAGCTTCTGGCAAAATGTTGTTTATATTCAGAGATTCAACAAATAATTATTCAGTGAGTGAGTAAATTTAATTGTTTGGGGGGAAGGTACTACAAATTAACCCCAAAATGAGATAAGTACTTCAGTTCAAAAAAATGTGGATTTGATCAACGCTGGACTGCCATCTAGAAGCGTCTATGGTGGGTTTGTAGTGGTATGACAGAATGTGATAGGCTAATTGTTTTTTTTTTTTTTCATTCTGTTAAATTGGAATTTGCATTTATTTCATCAGTTAGAATATAATTGGTGCTTGAAGGCATTGCTCCTTGGTTTGCATTTTATTTCAGTGTATAAATTACCTCGCGACTAAGCATCCTGCTTACTGGTCCCTCACCTCACTGACTGCTTTCCCCTCTGGAGTGTTTTAACACTGGCATTTTCCTCCGTATGTGAAAATTATCATTACCCAGCACCCACTGTCGGTTATGTCTGAGGCAGATATCTTCTCCCAACACTTTTCTAGAGAGATGTTAGCCATTTACCTTTAATGAGTTACCGTTTTGTTTCAGATTTTATTTTTTAAAGTTTTTGTTTATTTATTTTAAGCAATCTCTACAGCCAACATGGGGCTCAAACTCTCGATCATGGGATCAAGAGTTGAATGCTTCCAACTGAGTCAGCCAGACACCCCCATTGTAAAATATAAAACATTACAGACCAGATCAAGCCCTTAGAGGTTCTACCCTTCCCGGAGGTGTCTAAAGTTTGTGGGTATCATTCCATTGTATGATTTAACACTTTTACCATGTATGTGTATATACATGAACAATATATAGTAGTATTTTGTAAGCTTTGATGACTTATATATGGGGTATCATACTGTACCCTTTTGCAACTTGGTGTTACAACTTACCCTGTTTTTGACATTTAGCTACAAAGATCTGATTTATTCATTTTAGTTGTTCTTTCATGTGGAAAAAAAGTAACTGTTTACTCATTTCCTAGTGGTTAGACCAGTTCTTTCCAATTTTTTGCTATTTGCCTGCAGTATATAGTGCTTCCTTATACATGTGAGTTTCTCTAGCCAGAAATAAATTGAGCAATCATGGGGCATTGCCAAATTGCTCTTGAACTTGTATTAAGTTACAATCCACTAACATTTTATAGTTCTTTTTCACTGACCCACCCTCCTACTTCATATGAAAATTTGTCCCTTCCAGCTGTATAGTGGGTATGTAGTGATAGTTTATTGTACTATTAACTTGCACCTCTTGTTTACTAGTGACATTAAGTATCTTTTGTTTGGGGTTTTTTTGCCATATTATTTTGTTTTTTTATCTGTTAGACCTGTTTTTTAATGATTTGTAAGATTTCTTTATATGTTCTGCGTATATTACTCCATTGTCATATCGTGCAAATAGCATGTCACGTTTCATTTTTTCTTTTGTCATGCAGATTTCATTTTAATGTGTCGAAATCATCAATGTAGTGCTTTAAAAAAAAGTCTCCCTAATCCTGATAAGTGTTAAAATTAATAAGTTAAAATTAATAAGTGTTAAAATTTTTGACTTACATACACATTTTTTTTTTTAAGTTTATTTACTTTGAGCAAGAGATAGAGTGCACGCACTGAGTCAGGAAGGGGCAGAGAGGAGAGAGAATCGTAAGCAGGCTCTGTGGTGTCAGTGCAGAGCCCTTTGTGGGGCTTGATTTCGTGAACTGTGAGATCCTGACCTGGGCTGAAATCAGGAGTCAGAGGCTCCACAGAGTCACCCAGTCACCTCACATTTATGTTTTTAATCTTTTTTTGTATCATGATTTGAGGTATGGATATAGTTTTCATATTTTTTCCTATACAGATTGCCTAGCATCAATTTCTCATAGTTTATCCTTTCCACACTGATTTATAACATGTTCTCTTATTATAAAGCCATAACTCATATAAATAAATTTATGTCTAGGACCAAATTGATTTATTTATAAGCTATCTCTTTGCCAATGCCATGCTATTATAATTCTATAGCATCATAACAAGGGTTTTTTTCTCCTTTTCCACTTCTTATACCTTTTATTTTAGTGTTTTTTGCACTGGCTGGAACTGCAATATGTTTTTTAAAAAAATTTTTAATGTTTTTATTTTATTTTAGAGAGACAGTGCAAGTCGGGGGAGGGGCAGAGAGAGGGAGACACAGAATCTGAAGCAGGCTCCAGGCTCTGAGCTGTAAGCGCAAAGCCCGAAGCAGGGCTTGAACTTCAGGTCAGTGAGATCAACCTGAGCAGAAGGAAGTTGGATGTTTAACCAATTGAGCCACCCAGATGCCCCATGGAACTGCAATATGTTTTTGAAAAGAAGTGGCAACGTAGACTTTAAGAATGTTCCTGATTCCTTGTTCCTGATTTTAAAGGGAATCATATTTAAAGTTGTACATTAACTAGGTTTGCTTTTAATTTTTTCCCCAACAAATACCTTTAATTGTGTTTTTATATTCCCCCTTTCTAGCTTGCCTAAAGATGTTTAAAAAACTTATGCATAGCTTTTTAAATTTGTATCATGCTCTTTATTAATCTGCTAATGTGATTAAATTTTTATTTTTACTCTCTAAGTTCAGTATACTTTTTGATACAGTTTAGTGTAACAACACTGATAGGTTTTTCTGATATCTGACCATCCTGCAAATCTTCTTGTGAGTGATACATATAAAAGATAGTTTTTTTATTGGCTAAAAATTTCTAAATTTTATGTCTTTGGTCGTAAGGGGAATTAGCCTGTAATTTTCCTATATTTTATTGTCATTATTGGCTTTGAGATTACACTTATTTAATTTTTTAATGCCCATACTTACAGAAAAGTTGCAAGTACAGTGCAAGGAATTCCACCCCCCCCCCCCCAACTATTTGAATGCATTAGTTATCATGTTTCTTTAGTCTCTTTCAATTTGCAAACAGTTCCTTAATCCTTCCTTGACTTCCATGATCTTGACATTTGAGGACTACAGGCCGTTATTTTGTGGAACATCTGCAGTTAGGGTTTGTCTGCTATGCTTTGTGATCAGATTCAAGTTATGTATCTTTGGCAGGGATACCACAGAAGTGATGGCAGTGTTTTCAGATCCTATCAGTGGCACAAAATATTAATTTGTCCTATTATAATCTTGATCACTTTGGTGGAAGAGATTTTGTTTTTTGGGGTTTTTGTTTCTGTTTTGTTTGTTGTGTTTTCATCATTCCTCTCTACTGTGAAATAGTTTTGTTTCTCTCTATAATAAATTGGTAAGTTGTGTGGAGATACTTTGAGACTTTGTAAAATTGTATTCCTCACCAAATTTTCAGTTTATTCGTTGTCTATGTTTATCTGTATCTGTGTAGACTCATGGGTGATAATCTTGTACTATCATTATTTGATACACAAATCATCCCTGATTTGGCCAGTAATAACCTTTTTCAGCTGGCTTATGTGTCTTCAGCCCACCCCCAACATTCTGAGACTTCCTAACTTTCTGGATCTGTCCACTATCTACTGAAAACTGTGGGACTACATTAATAATATCATTTCCACTCTAACACCACAGTGTTTATTCTAGCTTTTCCCCTCTCTGTCTTTGTATTTATCTTCTCCAACAATGAGCAACTTAGATCCTGTTACTCTCATAATGCTTATTTGATCAATCCCCCTATAAATAACAAGTCTCCTGTTGTGGCTGCCATACCCTCCCACATGGGGATGCCCTTTGCCCCCCAGTGCTGAGCTGACATCCTGCAGGAACTACCCTTCTGGGCATGCACCCTCCTCACAATGTTTGAGCTCTGGCTCCCTCCTGGGGCTTTTGCCTTTCTCCTCCCATATATGTATCTTGCTCGGTTACGCTTCATGGCTTTAGCACTGAATTGCCCAGGAAATAGGAAATATTATTCTGTTCTCATAAATGAGTTGGGCTGCTTTTCTTTTGCCATATTATATAAGGATTACATGTTTTTTAAGGTTTTGAAGAAATCCACCTGTAAAATTCTCTGGGCCTGGTGTTTTTGCTGGGTAGATTTTTAACTACTGCTTTTATTTCATTAATAGGATGTTCAAGTTTTCTCTTCAAATTACTTCTGGTCACTTGTATTTTCTAGAAATTGTTTTCATCAGTTTTCTGATGTATTAATATAGAGTTGTTCTTAGTATTTTCCTTTCATTTAAAAATAATTTTATTACATCTTCACTTAATATCCACTTTTGCATTCTCAGAATTATTTTTGCTTTCATTCTTCTTTTCTCCACCCCCCCCCCCGGCCCAAGCCAGTTTTGCCAGAAGTTTTGGTTATCTGGGGTCCATTGAGATTTCATATGAATTCTAGTAAGGGTTTTTATGTTGATTTATTTTTGAGAGAGAGAGAGAGAGAATGGGTGCATGAGCATGAGTGTGGGAGAGGCAGAGAAAGAGGTAGAGAATCCCAAGCAGGCTCCACACTGAGTGCAGAGCCCGACATGGGGGCTTGAACTCACAAACCGTGAGATCATGACCTGAGCCGAAACCAAGGGTCAGATGCTTAACCAACTGAGCCACTCAGGTGCCCCAATTTTAGTGTTTTTGAAAGAACACAAATTCTTGGTTTATGTCAGCACATGGCTTTACTTTTAGCATGTAAATAAAACATTTTCATTTATTCCATAACTATATAGAGAATTGTCAAGTGTTCTAAGGATCCTATTATTATGAATATGTGATGAGAAAACTAGGATTTTTAATTATTTCCTTTCCATTTAGTGAACAGAACATGTATTGAATTGGCCATCTTGTGGCTCCATTGTAGTTTATCCAGCCTCGGGATACTCCAGAGTTCCTGAATGTCAAAATCATGTTCTCTGGTTATAAATTGACAAGTCCTAAGGGTAGTCAGGGGGAATACAGTGGGCTTCCATACACATTTGTTTTCTTTGTTCTGATTTATATGGGAGGAAGCAGATTTGAAAAAGTTTAAGTGTTATACCATATGAAGAAATGACATAGAAACTTCTATAGAGTTACTGTAATGACACAGCTGATATCTAAAGATGATTTGGAAGTGAAATTTAAAGGAAAAAGATGGTCTTTTAGGGTAACAGAACAGCACAGTGACTTCATTGGCAAATCATTTTTCATGGTAGTTACTTCATTTTGTACATTTGTGAGCTTTTCTTGTTTTCTCACTGGGAAATAGCAAGCTTACACAAGTACCCTATAAAACTTAAAAATGCATTTTCCTTATTTGGCAAATTAGATTCTCATTTTAGCCATTTTTTTTAAAGTAACAAATGTGTCATTGTTTCTTGCCCTTATATAGGAGATGTTAAAGTAATCAGCCATGTTATGGGCTTTGTGGAGGTAGCACTAATTCCTCATTACTGGGCTGTAATTCTTAAGAGAAATTACTGAGTTTATGACAACTGTAGTCATCATTTGTTGGATTTTTCCCCATGTGCTGCCCTGCATTTGCATTTAGCCCATTACATACTCAGACCCACTTACCTATCTTGTTTACTAATACGTGATGCATTTTGTTTCATAAGTTATGCTTTAAAGGACTAATTAGCTCTTATAGTTTCAAAAAAATGTTCATTGTTAGATCAGTAATCTGCCTGAATACTCAGATCCCTGTTAACAACTTAATTTTTCTGTCTTGGTCTCAGATATTCAAAATTGTTTTCCTATTCTAGGGCCAAAGTTCATGGAATCAAAATGGAATTTTAAATTATTCTGCCACAAAGTATCCATAGCTCTGTGGTCACGAAAATGTGTGTTCATTGCTTGCTTGAGATTGGACTGAAAGTTTTGAAAATCTAAGTAGAAGAGTTTTATATGGACTAGAATTATATCTTGATATCCATGTTTAAAAACTAATTTGGTTCTGTACTAAAGCTTGGAATTGGGTCTAGGAGAGCCACTGCAGCAGTACTGATCTTTGAACATGTAAAGGTAAAGACAAAGAACCTTTCCCAGGTCAAAGACATTCCCTAAAAAATTCCAGATTGTGGGCAGAGTCTGGGTGATTTAATTGGATCTTGACTAGAGAGGAGAATGTGCATCTATCCATTTTGGCATCCACACCACTTTTTACAGCTTCTGGCCCCTGGTGGAGGCTCAAAATATGCTGAATCAGTTAATGAATGAATGGTCCATTAGTCCTTACTTGCGTAGTCATATTAATAACAGCTGACATTTAGTAATCTTGTTCTCTCCTTGGCATTTACGCAATAAGTGTTTGATGAACTGTCAAGCTGATCCTCAGTGACATTGTTTTCTCCTCCTTACTTCTTGCAGATACTTGTTTTCATTTTGATCATTGTGCAGGAGCTGCTTATGTATTTCCTCACCATAACCTTTCTTGTACTTATTCGGTAAATATTTTTCAACACCTCCTGTGTATCAGTCACTGAGAATGCAGTTGTGGGCAGGATACACACAATCTCTGCTTCTGTAAATCCAGCCTCATCTACAGGGATCAATGAAGGCTTCTCAGAAGAGGTCAATATCATATGATGGCTGAGGGATGAGTAAGAATCAAGTGAAGGAACCAAAAGGGTAAAGCAGCATGTTTTGGGAAAAGAAAATAACATGAACAGAAACTTAAAGAATTCCTGGAATTAAAAGACCCTCACTATGGCTAGATGGTAGAGAATGTGGCAGGGACAGCTGGAGACAGGGTGAGGAAATAGGCAAAGGCCAGGTCAGCCATTTATAAGGTTTGTCAAGTTTTGGAAATCCAAGCCAAGGAGTTTTATTAAGGCAAGGAGATGCTACTGAAGAGTTTTAAGCAGAGGAGTGATGTCATTCATTCATTCATTCATTCATTCACTTATCCAACAAATATATATTAAATGCCTAGCTGGGCTCTTGGGCTAACCAGTAAATAAAAGACATCCCTGCTCTTGATAATCCATTTATATTTTAGTAAGATAATGCCAGTCCCAGACTCAAGGAAGTCAAGACTGGAGGCAGGAAGAACAAAGAAAAGCCATCCATGGAGAAGATGGTGATCATTGAAGTGGCACCAGTAGGGGTGGAGAGAAATTTCTTACGTAGATTTAGTAGGACTTGCTGATTTATTAGATGTGGTCAGAGTAAGGGAGGGTGAGTGGAAAATGTCTCATGGCTCTAATGTGGGAAATTAAGGAGGATGGTGATGCTAGCAGTTGAACAGAATTTCAGGAAGATCTTCCTGGGTTTGATTTTCTATGCTAAGTGAGTATGAGGAGCCTCTGAGGTACACAGGTAGAATGTTGAACAGACAATTATGTATATAATTGTACAATAGGTCTGGGAGAGAGACAAAAATAAGAACCATACATCATGTTCTTAGATAAAGTAACAGGGGATTTACAGTATAAGAACAATATATGGATGTTGTGGTTATTGGGGATGTTCACAAATAAGTTATTTCCTTTCAGGGCATTTGGTAGGACTGTATTTCTTCATCCCATTGGATGTTGAGTGTGGCCATGTGGCTTTTTTGGCCACTGAAATGTGAACAGATCTTGCATGTGACACCTCCAGGCAAGAACTTTAAGTTCTATAGCCGAAATGATTGTAGGAGCATCACTGAACTGAAGCCTTCACTGACTTGAGTGCCTGGGTGAATTTGGGGCAAAACCCACTTGACCTGTTTTGGCCATATAATGCAAGCAAAAAACACACTTCTGTTGTGTTAGGCCACTGAGATTTTAGAGTTATTTTTAACCTATCCTATCCTGATTGATCCAGAAATCGATCCAGAAATCCCACCCTGATACAGAGGAGATTGGAAAATGACCATACACGTTATATAATGGAAAAACATTTGATAAAAGTGACTTTTGTGGCAACTTGAAGAAGCAGGCCATGCACCTAATGAACATATAACTCTAAAATTAAAGAAGAGAACCCTGGAATGAACATATACCTCTAAAATTAGAGAACAGAACCCTGGAAGTGTGAACGTTGGTGCCTGTGACTGCATCTAGAAAAACTGTCAGGAAAGAGATGAAATTGGAAAACACTTGGTTGGTATGTATTCAGTGATAAATAGAATAGAGAGAATCCAGAAGTGTATAGATATGCAAGTGCTTCTGAATCCCCAACCAATAAAAAATAAAAATGAGAGACAACGGCAAATTAAACCACATTCTTGAGGCAAAGATCAAATACATGGTATAGTTGTGCTTCCCATTGTCAAAATATGGGAATGTATTAAAGTGGTTTAGGATAAAGGCTTAACTATGAGTTGGATGTCCAATATTTTAAAATAACAAGATGAGAGAAAATAATTTAAATGTGGTCTGTCCACCAAAAGCATGAAGACCGGAAGTACACAATCAAGTAGAGAGAGAAAGAGGAACATGATGGGAGTGTATATATATACATACACATACATATATATATATATATGTGTGTGTGTGTGTGTGTGTGTGTGTGTGTGTGTATCAAATAATATTTCATATATTTTGATATATATATCAAAAATATATATAGCAATACATTATACACACACACACACACACACACACACACACACACACACATATATGCATGCAAATCTAAAATGTATGCCTAATGCCTAGAAAAGAAGTATACAGGTATGGCTATTGGCACATGGCACCAAATAAAATCAAATTGTATTTAGAGATTTGACCTGTCAAAGAAACCCTAGCCTGAATTTGCAAAAGTTGATGACTGTTTGAGGCTTAAAATAACCCTTAGATCCCCACCTTTTGTGAGCCAACGCCTATAGTCCATGTGGCCCAGAAGGGTACTGGAAAAGATAGAACCCCAGAGTGGAGTCAAGGTATACAGTTTCAAAATAAATGTCATTACTTTATTTACATAAAAATGATTAAAATCTTATTTTTTTCACCATGGCCAAGTGGGATTTATTCCTAAAATGCAAGGATGATTAAACACATGAAAAGCAGTGTAATATGCCACATTAACAGAATTATTTGAAGAAAACCAAAGCTTGGGGACGCCTGGGTAGCTCAGTCAGTTAAGTGTCCAACTTTGGCTCAGGTCATGATCTCGCATTTTGTGAATTTGAATCCTGCGTCGGGCTCTGTGCTGACAGCTCAGAGCCTGGATCCTGCTTCAGATTCTGTGTCTCCCTCTCTCTCTCTGGCCCTCCCTCACTCACACTCTGTCTCTCTCTGTCTCAAAAATAAACATTAAAAAAATGTGAAAAAAGTTAAACAAAAAACAAAAATTGATCATCTTAGTTGATAGAGAAAAAACATTTGAAAATTCAACAACCTTTCACTATAAAAACACTTAAAAAACTAGAAATAGAAGAAAACCTTTTTAGCATAATAAAGCCAGTATAAAAAAAAAAAAACCACCCACAGGTGACCTCACACTTAATGGTGAAACACTGAAAGTTTGCCAAGATCAGTAATAAGACAAGGATAACCACATTCACCACTATGATTGAGCACAGTATTGGAAATTCTAGCCAGTTAGGCAAGAAAATGAAATAAAATATATTCACACTGAGAAGGAATAAGTAAAATCATCTCTGTTACAGACGTAGATGTATCTTATATGTAGAATTGTAAAGGTTCCACTAAAAAACTTTGAATAAATGAATTCAGCACAGTTGCAGGATGCAAAATCAAAGTGCAACAATTGGTTGCAATTTTATACAACAGTTAACAATCTAAAAGGGGAGTTAGAATAACAATTTCATTTACAATAACACACAAAAAAGTACTTTAACCAAGTGCATGGAAGACTGCAGACTAAAGATGATAAATTTATTGTTGAAAGAAATTAAGGGATACATAAATACATGGAAAGACATCCCATGTTCATGGATTAGAAGACTAAATATTTTGAGATGTCAGTGGTGCCAGAAGTAATCTGTGGATCCTATGTCACCCATATCAAAATCCCAACATGTTTTTCAGAAATAGAAAAACTCATCCTAATATTCATATGGAATCTTAAGCAATCCCCCCAATAACCAAAACATCCTTAAAAAGAGCAAAGGTGGAGGATTCACCCTTCTTGATTTCAAAGCTTTTGAAGCAATGTTAATCAAAACTGCATGGTACTGGCATTAATGACAGACATGTAGACCGATGGAATAGAATACAAAGCCAAGAAATAAACCCTCACATATATGGTCAAATGATTTTGGACAAGGGTGCCAACCATTCAATGGGAAAAAGACAGCCTTTGCAACAAATGGTGCCAGAAAACTGTATATCCACATGGAAAAGAATGAAGTTGGATCCTTACCTTACACTGTATATAAAAAATAGCTTACAGTGGATTAGAGACCCAAACATAAGCACTAATAATATATAACTCTTAGAATAAAACATAGAAATCTTTATGACATTGGATTTGGCAATGATTTTTTGGATATGGCAAGCAACAAAGCAAAAATAAATGGGACTTTATCAAAATTTAAAACTTTTGTGCATCAAAGGAAAATCAACAGAGTGAAAAAGCCCTCAGAATGAGAGAAAATTTTTGAAAATCACATATATGATAGAGGATTAATATCTAAAATGTATAA
Organism: Felis catus; assembly: GCF_018350175.1. NCBI lineage: Eukaryota > Metazoa > Chordata > Mammalia > Carnivora > Felidae > Felis > Felis catus. The sequence goes on from NC_058373.1 coordinate 20,809,366, forward strand.
AATTAGTATTCAGAATATATAAAGAACTCTCACAACTCAATAACCCCACATAAATCATCCCAAGTAACCCAGTTGCAACAATGGACAAAGGACCTGAATGTATACCTCCAAAGACTTCCAAAGAAGATATGCAAATGACAAGCACCTGAAAAGATGCTCAATATCACTAATCAATTAGGAAGATGTAAACCAAACCACATAAGGTACCATTTCACATCTATTTGAATGACTTTTATTAAAAAAACAGAAAATACAAGTGTTGATGAGAATGTGGGGGAAAAGCAGAACCTTTGCACATTGTGCATTGGAATGTAAAATGGTTGTAGCCATTCTGGAAAACAGTATGGTGTTCTCTCAAAAAATTAAACATATAATTACCATATATGATCTAGCACTTCCACATCTGGATATATATCCAAAAGAACTGAAAGCAGTCACTTGAACAGATATTTGTACACCTATATTTATAGTAGCATCATTTACAATAGCCAAAAGTGGAAGTAACCCAATTGTCCTATGGCAGATGAAAAGGTAAAGGAAATGTGGTATATGCATAGAATACAATGTTGCTCAGCCTTAAAAATAGAAGGAGGGGTGCCTGGGTGGCTCAGTTGGTTGAGTGACCGATTGCAGCTCATCATGATCTCACCATTTGTGAGCTCAAGCCCTGCACCAGGCTCTCTGCCGTCAGCGTGAAACCTGCTTCAGATCTTGTCTCCCTCTCTCTCTGCCCCTCCCCTACTCATGGACAGGTGCTCTGCTCTCTCTCTTTCAAAAATAAATAAACATTAAAAACAAAAAAGGAAATTCTGACATGTGCTACCATGTGGATGAAACTTGAAGACGTTATGCTAAGTGAAATAAGCAAACACAAAAGGAAAAATTCTGTATGATCCCACTTATATGAGATCCCTAGAGTGGTCACATTCATAAAGATAGAATGCAAAACAATGGTTGCCAGGTTCTGAGAGGAAGAGTGAATGAGGAGTTATTGTTTAACGAGTATGGAGTTTCAGTCTGGGAAGATAAAAAAGATCTGGAGATGGACGGTGGTAATGGCTGCACAACGATATGAACTTAATGCCACTGAACTGTATGCCAAAAAATCATTAAAATGGTACATTTCATGTTACATACACTTAATCACAATAAAATAAATAATTAAAGCATGGTAAATTTTTTTGGTATGTGTTTTACTGCCATTTTTTAAAAGAGTAAACATGAAAAAAATCTGTTTTTTTGTTGTTTTTTTTTTTTACTTCCTAGCATCATCTATATAGTTGAGCACTTCCTGTGTCTCAAAATAGCCTCTTTTATTGGCTTCTGTGTAGATTGCTGTCCCAATGTTTTCAATAATAATTTTTGAGCTCAATTTTGAAACTTTTCAGGCCAGTTTATCTATAAACGATTTGAATGATATTATGGTACTGTTGTGACATCTAATATAGAAAATTAATGCTGACCTATTCCGTGAAGTTAAACCTTCCCAGGGGATGCTGTAAGAATCCATAGCTACTAGAATCATTGCAGAAATATTATTAACATGAACTTGAAATATTTCCTAAATTAACAAAACATCCTCTTTTTTTTCTATCCTGTATGTGTATTTTAAAGGAAAAATAGGGGTGCCTGGATGGCTCAGTTGGTTCGGTGACCGACTTCAGCTCAGGTCATGATCTCATGACTTGTGAGTTCAAGCCCCGTGTCGGGCTCTGTGCTGACAGGTCAGAGCCTGGAGCCTGCTTCAGATTCTGTGTCTTCCTCTATCCTCTCCTCCTCCCACCTTGTGTTCTATCAAAAATAAATAAACATTAAAAAAATTTTTTTAAGGAAAAATAAATTTTGCTACATTTGGTGGAAATACACTACATTTATGGGTAATGAATGGCAATAATGATTTTTTTCTATATTTAATTTAGCCAAAACTTTTTAGGTACTAATAAAATATTAAGACTTTTTCACTTTTATATATTGCTGGTAGGGATGAAAAATGGTACCATTTCTGTGTTGAAGAATTTGGCAGTGTCTAGCAAAATTAAATATTTATCTTTTGATGCAACAATCCTACTTCTAAGAATATATCCCAAAGTCATACTGCAATCATTTAAAAGACGTATGAATATGGCTGTTTATTGCAACACTATAGTAAAAAATAAAAGACCAAAACAACTCAAATGTCCATCAATAGGAACCTGGTTGAATAAACCGTGGTATATCTGAGCAATGAAGTACTGAACAACTATAAGAAGGAATAAGTATTTCTATGTATGCCTATTAAGTGTTCTTCACTGTACTGGGTCAAAAAAAAAGTAGATAGAGAAAATATTTATAGTATGCTATTATTTATTTACCTTTACTAAAAACCAAATAATGGAAGGATTAAATTTAAAAATAAATGGTTACCTATAGAAGAAAGGAGGGGGAACATAATGGAGATGATAGAATAAAAACTAGACTTTTTTGAGACTTCTTTTATGGATATGACTTTGGAATCCTTTTATACAACTCCAAACAAAGCTAAACTTAAAAAAAATCCCTAACAATAAAAAATGAAACCAATGAATCTGGGTTCCCAGTCAGTAGCATAACCACACATAAAGGAACCATGGTGACTCTATCACACCATAATTTGACTATTTTTTCTTGGTACAACCTACTCTAAGGATAGAAAGAAAAATCTTAAACTGTTTTCAATAATCATGTTTTTGGTGCTAGTATTAGCATTGTTATTTTTAGACTGTTGTGTGGATATCACAAGATTAAATCAGATGGATAATTGTAATGAGAAATAAGGTTTTTGTCATGGCTGAAAGGAAATAGAGATATCAGGTTGATATAATTAAGAAAAAACCCCGTAGTTTTGAATTTGAATCAGAGGCATTAGTATGATCTTATAATATATTGTATCTAACAACTTAAAATATTTAAAACTATGACCAAGTGGCAAGGACACTTCTGGCATGAACTTCTGGCATGAAGAGTGTGGTATCTAAATACCATTCTCAATGAAAGGAACCAAGACCTACTGTAGAAATTGCTGATTCCAGGTCTGGGGCAGGGGATGTGTATGATGATTCTGGAACATCTTGTCATAGCTTTCTTGAAAGCAGGAAAACTTTCAAAGTCTACTAGAATTGTGTCAACTTGAATTGACTCTATCTTGTTAATGACTCCAGTGAATGAAATGTATCAAATTTGTTTTGGGCTCATAACAAATCAAACACACACAACCCCTAAACAAACAGTACCTTTGGAGGATGCCAAGGACCGAACTAATTTTTTTTAATAAACATATATCAAAGATTATATTTGACTCGTTATTTAATGAGGGAACCAGTAAAACTAACAACCAGTTCCAAGGAGAATTCAAGCTATGTGCACACATAGGCCATCAGTAATGCTGAAATAAATTTACAAATAGATGTGAAAGTGGTCAGCACCCATGGGATGGCGATCATTGCATTCTACCAGACGAAATTCATTTATATTTATATTATCAAAAATAATTTACATTACTAGTCTTATTCTGTAATTTAGAGTTGTAAAATAGCTTAAAGACAATGAAAGGCACAATTCAAAAGAGTGTACTAGACGGGATATCCAGTATTTTTTTCCCATTTCAAAGTCTTTAACAAGTTTTCGTGACACTCTCTCCCCTCTTGATCATATTAATTAATATTAAAGATTATTCTTGATTACAAGAAAAATTTTGTTTAAAGTTTTGTTTCATTAGAGTTAGCCTGCTTATTTACATAGGTGCAGCAAGAATATTAACTAACCATTATAGGCCCAAGTTTATTTAGTAAATATAGCACCATATCAACTAATTATTTTGAAATCTGGAAAATAAAGAATTGAACATGCATCCTGGTTTTCTTATGTGAACTGTACTCTAGAGTGACAAAACAATTGATGAGGAAAAGTATTCTATATACTGATCCCTGGGAATAAAGAAAGAAGAAATGATGGCATTATAGATAGCGTTTTGGAAACACTAACAATTTAATGATATAAGCAATCATTAAGAATGGCTGCCAACATCATAGAGAGACACATTATTTGCCTTCTATTAGTCTGAATGTTATCAAATCTCTGTGTGTAATCACCAAATTACAAGATATCCAGAGGATATGGAAATTTTAACTAATAGGAGGAGACAATCAGCAAAGTTAGGCTGTAGAAAACTCTATGGGACAAATAAACTGGTTTCTTCAATAACTTTCTTGGAAGAAAAAAATACAATGGAGGGGAAAACCCATAAATTAAAAAAAATATCTTAAGATTTGGAACAATTAGTTTCACTATATGGAACTGCTTTGTATCCTGTGTAAACTGATTCAAAATAAGATAATTAAGGAAACTTGAACTGTGAACATTTGATATTAATGAATGATTAATTTTTCTAGAGGTGATGACATTATTTTGGTTATGTTTTCAAAACCAATCTTATTTTAGAAATATTCGCTGCCATATTTAAGGATGAAATCATACAGTGTCTGATATTTACTGCAAAGTAATCTAGAGTGAAGAGGGTATAAATGAAATGTAACAGACCATTTGGTTAGTTGTTGAGTCTGGGTGATAGGTATGTGGGACTTGATTAAACTGTCTTCTCTGGTTTTGCATCAGTGGGAAGTTTTCCACAAAGAAGTTAAAAGAAATAAATTTAAAGGCCTTCTAATAAACAAACTCCTTCCATTGGTTTTCTTTAGTAATTTCTAACTTGTTATTTTCAAGACTGTATAAAACTATTTTGTAGTTTTATAGTATTTTCAAGTTTAGCCTCTAAGATATTTTACAATGTAATTCAAATTAAAAAATTATACTGCCCTTTAAAAAATATAACTGTTATTCATACAGTTTTTTGATCAACTGAAAGCTTTTTTAAAGCCAAATCACTTTTCCTTCAAACTTCTCCAAGTGAATAATCAATTTTTTGTTTGGTTTGTTTCCAGATAACCTTTTTCATGCTGCTCTCTGCAGTGTGCGTAATGCTGAATTTGGCTGGTTCAATTCTCTCCTGTCAGAATGCTCAGCTAGTCAACTCCCTAGAAGGCTGTCAGTTGGTGAGTAATGAAATGCAAACCTTTTGATAAAGGTCATAGGCTTTGATTTTACCTGAAAGTAATTTTAAAGATAAATTTTGTTATATCCTTGGATTTATTGTGATATTTTATAATTGTGTAAGGAATTTAAGTTGACTCATTTCTAAAAACTACCTTAAATTAAAAGCTGTCCTCCTTGTAAATCAGTTATGAATAGGATATTTTTAAGGATCACAGTGTAATGCTGTTTTAGAACAAGTGTCTTTAGTAATGATTATATTTTGGCATTTGTTGCATTGATTTTTATCTCCACTGAATTTTTAAAAAATCAATTTTACAAGTCAATCTTAAGTGCTAAGATACATGTAAGCTTGATAATGGGTGCTAGTTCACAGTTTTTTCAATTAAAAAAGTGGATTATCTTTTAGTAATAGATCTAGGAAACTTGTAGACAGTGTGCTGTGTACATTGTAGGGGATCAATAGATGGTTTGTTAGCTAGAACCTTCATTCCGTATCATGAGTTAGCTCCTGGTACGGTAATATGTGCTTCTGGGTGGGGCAGAAATCGAAGTGTATCCAGTCACATTCAGTAAGGGTATATAGTCTGACTCCCGATGTGACCATGGCTGCTGGATGCGAACCATTGGTATTTGTTTATTTACCTTGGAGACAACACAGGGCTACCTTTTAGAGCCATTCTCCTCCACAGCTGCCTGTGTACGTGCTGGGCCCATGGTGATTATTTCTGGGAGGTCAGGGGCTATACTGAATTACCTAAAGCTTTTCTGTAGCAAGGTCGTGCTTACTTTTCCTGTGGCCATGCTGTTTGTGTTCGAAGGAACAGCTGTTGCGAAGTGCTGCTCTCTACAGTTCTTAGCAGCAAAGCTAGAAGGACTAGTGTAAGTTGGCACAGTTTCGATACAGAGGCACCTACTGAGTTCCCAAAACTGTGAGAGCTTCATCTTGCTATTTTCTGTTCGGTATGGCCTAGACCACCTTGATCAGATTTCACCCCAATATGATGTACAGAGTATCCCTTGGTATGATGCAGTATTGCTTGTGACTAAGAAATGGTAAAACCTGGAGTGCCTCCACCATCAGAAAGGGTCACTTGCCAGCTTGCATCCATAACTGGGTCAGCCTCTTTATTCCTAAATACAGGGTGCTGTGAATATGATAACATCTGGCAACTGACAAGAGACTGCCCATTTTTCCTCTGATCCCCATTTTTCAATGCAAGGCCTTGTGTTTGGGAGACAGTGTTTGGGGTGATGAGACGTGCATGGAAGTCTATATCAAGCAGAAGGCCCACACCTAGTGTCCCATCTCAAAAGGCTGACTCCTGTGGGTCTTAATCCCAGACCCCATTTTCCTACATCACAAGCAGCATGAAAGGATAGAACAGGTAGATTTGGTTTCCTTTATTCCTTTCTGTCTTCAGTACCCCCCTGAATAAATTTAATGCACATCATGTACACTCATGCACTTTCACATACATCTTGGTTATAGAGCACTGTGGAATCATCAATATTGATCTGACTTTAGAGCTTAATCCTAAGCATCGCTCTGCCCTGGCTCATACATGGCAGGTAATTCCTGAATGAGATCAGTGTACCTGCTTACTGAAATGCAGTGTGTATAGTGGAGAGAGTAGTGGATTTGGAATCAGCAAACCAGGATCAAAGTCATGGCTTCATAACTGACTACTTATATGACTTAGGACAAATCACTTTCCCTGTATCAGCTTTACTTCTCTTTACTGTTATGTGTGGGTATTACCTGCCCTGAGCTTTTCATGAGATATTTAATAAAATAGAATGTATAAAACACATAAAAAGTATACTTCTTATTAAAAATGTATAATTATAATATATAATTACTATATATAAAATATATAATTATAATATATAATTACTATAGAAAATTAATAATAACTATAGAAAACTTAGAAAAACAAAATACACTTGTCACCCTACAATCCAGTCTTTCCAGTCTTTTCTGTGCATATGTGTGTATGTGTATGTATTGTGCATATGTACTTGTATACATATGTGTGTGTATTTAATGTACATTTAAATGTGCTGTACTCTTCATGGAGCTTCGTGATTTGGTTTTTTATTGATTGTGAACATTATTTCATGCTTTAAATTTTTCCTACAACTTTACTTGTAGTGGCTGCTCGGTATGAATGAATATAGCATTATTTATTTAACCAGTCTCTCTCTGCTTTTCTCATGTATGAAGGTTGCCATTATCTTTAAAGCTTTTGTTACATATTGACCTACTGCCTTCTAAAAGAGTTTACCAATTTGTAATCCCAATTTACGAGAATGCTTTTCTTCCCACACCCTTCCCAGCCCTGAAAATTGTTACTTTTTAAAATTTATGCTAATTTGAAATGACATCATTGCTTTAATTTGAATTCCTTTAATAAGATTGACCTTTATTTATAATTGTATATATGTAAGTTTATATATGTACATGCATATATGCAATTATATATGTGTGTATACACGCCATTTATATTTCCTGTTCAGTGAGTCGACTGTGACCTTTACCCATTTTTAGAAGTATTTATATTAGTGATTTGTAAGAACTCTTTATATATGTAATTGTATAATTCATTTATTTTATAACCGTACATACATATATATATGTGTGCATGTACATATATGTAATTTTATTTATTTTTTTTAATTTTTTTTTCCAACGTTTATTTATTTTTGGGACAGAGAGAGACAGAGCATGAACGGGGGAGGGTCAGAGAGAGAGGCAGACACAGAATCAGAAACAGGCTCCAGGCTCTGAGCCATCAGCCCAGAGCCTGACGAGGGGCTCGAACTCCCGGACCGCGAGATCGTGACCTGGCTGAAGTCGGACGCTTAACTGACTGCACCACCCAGGCGCCCCATTTTTATATGTATATAATTTATATTTCCTCTATGAATTGACTGGGGCCTTTACCCATTTTTAGATTTAACTATCTTATTGATTTTTAAGAGAGTCTTACATTTTGAGTCCTACAGCTTGTATTGGTCAAATGTATTTCCTGGATTGTTAGTTGCCTTTTATGTTTAGTGTATTTAAATCTATGAATGTTTTCCTTTGTGATCTTATCTTGGAACCAATAAAAAGACATTCTTCCCAATATCATGTACCACCCCCCCCCCCCCCGCTTTTTAAATATAGTTAACTCTTTTATATTCTGGAATTTGTTTAATGAATTTAGCTTTCCCCAAATGAGTAGCTAACTTTCCTAAAATGATTCCCTGAGTAATCTAATAATTTCCTGATTATTTGAAATGCCACCTAAATTCTAAGAGTCCTTTGGTGGCAAGCTACAAAAACTGACAAAGCCATAGGCTACTTATTGCAAAGACGATAGAGCCTATAACCAAGAGAATTAAAGATTAGGCTTGGGAACTGTCTGGTTCCAGGGAAGCTTCTGTGGATGCAGAAGCCTGTCCCAGACCGGCTACAGATACCCTGAACTCACCGGGGTTTTGTTCTGCACAAGTGACCAATTCCAGTGCTTTATAATCTCTGTCCCATTTACTCTAGAGTCAGAACCCAGAGAGAGAAAGCATTTGATAGGCATTTCTGTCAAGACAGAAATCTATGAAACTGTTCCACTAAACTGAATCCAAGGCAATTTAAGGGGTAATTCCCAAAAATGAATTTAGGTGCTATTAGGAAGGGTAGGGAGTAGGAGGAGGCAAGAAGTGTATGGTAGGTGGTCAAAAAACAGCCAATATCTACTCTACCAGCATTATCATATATATGCACACATACATGTAGATACTAGTGTCTATTTGGTATGATTGAATTTTTCATTCTCATCTCCTCCTATGTCCATTTATTTATATTCCAAACAATATTACTTTAATTACACACACACACACACACACACACACGCACACACACACACACGAACTTGTAGGGCAAGCCCTACCCCCACTGGCCTTCCAGACTTTAACCTGCTTCTTAAAAAATATTCTTACCTATTCTTAAAAGTTTAGTCTTCCAGATGAGTTTAAATTTTTTTTGGTCAAGACTCAAAAGGAATATATTTAAGAGATGAATTGGAATCACATTAAAATCATAGATTGTCTTGGGGTAGAATTGACATGTTAACATACCATGTTTTCCCATTCAGAAACATTGTGTGTGTTTTGGTTTATCCAAATTGTTTTAAAAATCCTCTACTGCAGTTTTTGTTTTCCTTTAGGATATCTAGTATATTTCCATATCTGTATGTATGTTTGTCTTTTTCCTCTGCATAATTAAAAATTAACTCATTTTCTCTGCATATATATAATAAAATAAAATATAAATATAGAATATAAATATATATATTTATATATTCTAAATTTCTTTTCTATTCCAAACTCCCACCTCCTTCCAGAAAGTTTTTGGTAGCCAGACATTTTGTATGCTTAGTTTGTGTATTATCATTTTTACACACATGCAAAGTCTATTCTATAAAGCATTATTCACACTGCTTTTGTCAGCCAGCCATGTAACTTGGCAACACATTGTATAACAGCACTTGGAGATCTTCCCAGCTGTTAAATAGAGAGCAGCAGAGAATTCCACTGGATAGATGGATGCAGGATGACTTATTCAACCGCCACTTAATGAAGGACAGGTTAGGGGTGTTTCTAATGTTTTGCTAAAACAAACATGGCAGAGATCACCCTTTGTGCACATTCCTTACTCAACAAATAGAAAGTGGTTATTATCGCTGCTGTGGGGACCAGACTAGAGTAAAGGGTACCGTGGCCAACCAGATCTATGCATGTAGATCTCGAGAAGAAATTACTAAGAGTGTCCTTTCAGACAAAGTATAAGAACTCACTTTAAATTTAGAATGTTATTTCTACTTTAACCTCCAAAGATGGGACACTGGACTCTTGCCAACAGTATATGACTGTGCCCGATTATCCAGATGTATACAAACTTCTGTGTGTCATCAGAGATTTTTTAGTCTTTGCCAATCTGACAAAAATGTAAGATCTTAATCTGTAATTTGGATCTCTTTAATTAAAAGCAAAGTTGAGCATCTTTTACGTTTGTTTAGGAGTTATTTCTTTAGGGGCACCTGGGTGGCTCAGTTAAGTGTCCACTCTTGATTTTGACTCAGGTCATGATCTCACAGTTGGTGAGATCAAGCCCCATATTGGGCTCTGTGCTGACAGTGTGGAGACTGCTTGGGATTCTCTCCCTCTCTCTCTGCTCCTCTCCTGCTCTCTCTCTCTCAAATAGACTTTTTTTAAAAAGTTATTTATTTGCTAACTGCAGTTCATTCTTATTGTCTATTCTACTGTCATTTGTTGCTGTTCACAATTGATTTGTAAGTGCACTTTCTATATTAAGGGAACTGCCCATTTTTATATGTGTTGCAGGTATATATTTTTCATAGTTTTTTTATTCATTTCTTGACTTTTTTTGGTATTCTTGTGTGGAAATTTCATACACTCAAATTTCTTTTATTCGTTTATATATTTTTACCCTTAATGACTTCTGGTTTATATGTTTTGCCTAGAAAAGCTCCAAAATTATAAAATTATAAACAGTTTTTCCATTTTCCTTCCAGAATTTTAGGGTTTTGTTTTTTAAATATTTATATGTTTCATTAATCTTAGATTTATTTTGCTATAAATATCATTATAAAATATTATTTAAAAATAATATCATTAAAAAAACACTTGTGGACCTTCCATATTTCCTTAAAATTTTAGTGCTAGATATTTTAAATACCTTGTTGCTCTGGTGGGTGCATTTTTAAAATTTATTGTTTCATATTAAAAGAAGACCCTAGTGGTGTGTAAGACTTTCAGTGATTTTTTTTTATTATTTACATTTGATGGTATATGACACTGAATGTACAATTGAGTCTTTGATCCATAGTTTGTCAGAAGAAATAATTATAATATTGTCTCTGCTTTCCAGCGTTTTACTTGTTTTTTTGTCCTGTCTACTTATTTTGTTTAAAATTATCAAAATAACATTAGATATTAATGGTGATTCATCATTTAGTTTTTGTTCCTGAATATAATGATTCACTGTCAAACATGGTACTGAGCTATAGTTTCAGATAGCTTTTTTGTAATGTTAAGGTGATAAAATTCTATTCATATTTTACTGAGAGTCTTTTAAAAATAAAATGGAGGTTAAATTTTATAAAGTTCTTTTGACATCTGTTAAGATTATATATTTTTTATTTTGATCCATTGGCGTGGTAGATTACATTAATACTCTCAAGATTAAGCTACATGGAACATAATTGGAATGAAATCCCCATAGTCTTTTAAAATATTATTGGATTCTGTCTGCTGATATTTTATTTATGATTTTTCATTTGTATTCATAAATGTAATTAATTTGTAGTTTTCATTGGTCTCCTACCCTTCCATATTTTGTTTCCTGATTATAAGTAATTTTTTATAAAAATTAGTTGAATAAATGAAATCTAAGGAATTTTCTGTTCCTTGATGAATATTGATACTCAAATGTATAATTCTCTGGGTCCAGCACTGTTTCATAAAATAATTATTTAAATGTAATTTTCTATTCCACCTTTTTTTCTATTTCTTTCTAAGCTTTTGACAGTGTCTGTATTATTAACATTTTTTCATTATGTTGGCCTTTCCACATTTATTAATATGAAGTAATGCAGCGAATTGTCTCAAAAATATCTCTTGTAACATTATGTTCTTATTCCTTTTATGTGTATTCATTCTGCTTTAAATTTTCTATTTCTCTTCCTTTCATGTTATATTTTTCCAGAAATGTATCTATTTTATTTATTTGATGATTCAAACTACCAAAGAAATGAAATTTTGAAAAATTTCAAAACTACAGAAGTATAAAAAGTCCTCTTTAATACCTCTTTAATGCCCTCCATAAGGGCATGTACCCCCTTATGGAAGTTTCTATATGTAAAATCGAGAAATAGCCTCAGATCCAGTCCTTCTTTTTGACTCCTGCATTAGGTTCAATGGATGCAAGTTGTACCAGGCCCTAACCTACAAGGCACTTAAATGGTCTCTAACTTCTAATGTCATAAATAATCCTGGAGTTCATTGTCTTATAAATAACTCTGTGGACAAGTCTGTATGTATTTATGTAGGACATTTCCTAAAAGTTGGATTGATGGCCCAAAAGGTAAATGTATTAAAATTTTTGACTGGTAATGCCTTCCAGAAAGGGTTACATTCATACACACTTCCATCTGCAGTCTGTGGGAATGAGTGTGCCCTACTCCTGTGCCAAAGTTACATACTACCAATGTTGAAAACGTTTGCCAGTCTGAAGGATGAAGAAAGAAATCTCCTTATTTTAATTTGCATACCCTGGTCATAAGGGAGGTTGAGCTTTTTTTTTTTTTTTTTTTTTTTTCAGAAGCAGAATTGAATGTACATTGGGAAAAATTCTCTCTTGTTTTCAGGTCTTTCATGCCTTGAGGAAAGTCTTACACCTTTGTCAAGTGCTTAAACATTTTGTATTAACTTTATTCCTAGTTTGTTTGCAGTTTTTGATGCTGTCAAGGGTATTTTTCATCATTTTTTAAATAAATGATTATTGCTGTAATATAGGAAAGCTATTGATTTTTTTAAATTAAAACTTTCATTTTGAGATAATAATGGATTTGTGAAAAGTTGCAAGAAATTATGCAGACAAATCTTGTAGATTTTCCCAGTTTCCTGCATTGGTAACATCTTACAGGGTTACTGACATTGATATAGTCAAGATGCAGAACATTTCTACCACTATGAAGTTCCCTCATGTTGCTTTTTTATAGATATACTCACTTCCCTTCTACCCCTTCTCCCTCCTTAACCCTTGGCAGCCACTAGTCCACTAGAATACTCCATTTCTTTCTTTCTTTATTTTAGAGAGAGAGTGCATGAGTGAGGTAGAGGGTGGGGGAGAGAGAGAGAGAGAGAGAGAGAGAGAGAGAGAGAGAGAGAGAGAAAGAAAGAGGGAATCTCAAGTAAGTTCCATTCTCAGCACAGAGCCCAACTTGGGGCTTGATCCCACGACCCTGGGATCATGATCTGAGCCGAAATCAAGAGTCAGTCACTTAACTGACTGAGCCACCCAGGTGCCTCTCTGTCTTTTTTTTTTTAATTTTCAAAACGTTATGTAAGTGGAATCATACAATATTTAACCTTTAGAATTGGGTCTTTTTATTCAGCATAATCCTCTGGAGATTCACTCAGGTTCCTGCACAGCCTAATAGTTTTTTCCTGTTTACTCCATAGAGCAGTATTCCACTACATGGATATGCCATCGTTTGTTTGACCATTTACCTGTGGAAGGACATCTGGACTAATTCCACTGTATTACAAATAAAGCTGCTATGAACATTCATGTAAAGTTTTTTGCGTGAACATAATTTTTCATTTCTCTGAGATAGATACCCAGGAATTGCTGGGTTGTGTATGGCAGGAGCATGCTTCTTCTTCTTCTTCTTTTTTTTTTTTTTTTTTTTTTGAGACACTGCCAAGCTGTTTTCCAGATTGCCAATATCATTTTACATTCCCACCAGCAGCGTACAAGAAGAGATCTAGTTTCTCTGCATCCTTGCTAGCATTGGTGTTGTCATTTTTTTTTAACTTGAGCCATTCTCATGGTATGGAATGATGTCTCATGGTGCTTTTAATTTGTATTTCCCTGATGAATAATGATGATAAACAGCTCTTCCTGTGTTTCACTACCATCTGTATATCCTCTTTGGTGTAGCATCTGGTCATATTTCATACCTTTTCCCCAATTTTTTTAATACTATTGAGTTTTGAGAATTCTTTGTATTCTAGATCTAGTCATTTGTCAAAGATGTGCTTTGTGAGTTGTTTATCCCTATTTCATCCTCTTAATAGGGTCTTTGACAGAGCAAAAGTTTTTGATTTTGATGAAGTCTGATTTATCTATTTTTGCTTTTATGGAGCATGCTTTGGGTGTCAAGTGTAAGAATTCTTGACTTACCCCTAGACCTTACTAATTTTCTCATAAGCAGGGGCAGGAATTGTATTTCCCCAGTAAGCCTCTAATTATACCTTCCTGGCTGGGAAGAGTGGGGGTGCCTCACGACTGCTCCCCAGATGGCTTATACTGACGGGGGGTGGGAGAGGGCCTCATTATTACTGTGGGGTAGAAGCCCAAGCTCTCTGTGTTGTTTCCCTCAACACTGTGGGTGGAGGGGAGCTTAGCCTTCATCTCCAAATATGGGATATATGAGGCAAAAAGAAAACCCAGGAAACTCATCGCTGTTCCCTTCCCTGGGTCCTGAGGTCCCTAACCAGTCTATGCTTTTCAGAGTGTTTTAATATACATTTTATATATAATATAGGGGTTTTGGGTTGTGTTTACAGAAATAAGAAAAGGTGTATCTCTTATTTTCCAGAAGTAGAAATGCTATTGATTTTTCTTTTATAGAACTTTTTTATTCACTCTAATAGTTTTTCCAATATATCTTTTTCATTTCCAGGTGGACTACCATATTTCTGTGAAAATAAGGGAAGGGTGTTGTCTATTTATTATGAATATTTATGTCCATGTATTTTTTCTTGGCTTTTCACATTGATTGACATGGGTTTAAGTTGGCATTCAGTACTCTGCAACATAATATGCTTTTAATCTAACCACTGAGCATCATAGACACAGGGTAGGAGACATGGCAGAAAGAAGGGGGAGAGCATCTTCACACCATTAGGAGGTCCAACAGCTTAACTTGTTCATTAGCTACAAAGCTGTTTACTGCTCTCACAGAAGAGGTTCAAGTATGCACAGGCTACTTGACCCAGAGAAGCCACAGCCTCTTTCCAGCAATTGATTTTTTGTTTGTTTTGTCTAACATTTATTCATTTTTGACAGCCAGAGACAGAGCATAAGAGCAGGAGGGACAGAGAGAGGGAGACACAGAATCCAAAGCAGGCTCCAGGCTCTGAGCTGTCAACGCAGAACCCAATGCGGGACTTGAACCCACAAACCATGAGATCCTGACCTAAGCCAAAGTCAGAAGCTTAACTGACTGAGCCACCCAGGTGCCCCTCCAGCAGTTGTTTTTAATCACACGTTTGTAGTCACAGAGCCCCAAGGCCTGCCTGCCAGAGTTCTCCTGATCAGGTGTCCCCCGAAGGGCAAATGAGGCAGACAGAGCATTTCCACATTGGTCTGTGGTGTCCAAGAAAGCAGTGACACCAGAAGTCAGAACTTTCAGGTAACTTTTCCCCAAGTTATCTGGATCAGCCCAAACCCTATGTCACCTCCTACTCATGATGAGGATTTACAAGGGAAAAAGTTTGACTAAAAGAGACCTTTTTTATACCATGTTTTATTCCTGACTTTCACAGGTTTGAAAGTGAAAAGGGTTGACCTGAGAGGTCACCCTTTAGTGTAATGTTTGCTGTCAGCTTACGAGAAAGGTGCCCTTGATAACTTAACGGCACTTCTGTCTAGCCTGGCTGGCTAAGATTTTTATTTTAATCAAGAATGCATGTAAATTTTATCACCATCTTTCAACATCTGTGAAGCTGATCATACGACTTTCCTCTTTTAGCTTATTAATGTAGTGATTTGAATTAATAGGTTTTCTAATGCTGAACCAGCTTCCCATTATGGAAATAGGCCCTCCTTGGTCCGGGTGCTTTTAAGGCATACATATTATTCTGCATTCAAATTGCTAATATTTTATTTAAGAGCTGTATGCCTAAATTCATACATGGGATGACTTACGGTTTACCTTCGGTCATAGACTTGTCCAGTTTTTGTATTGGAATTAAGTATTGGATTGGAATGCTATACTTGGAGGCATTTGGTTCGATCTGTGTTCTGAAATGGTTTAAATAACCAAGGAATTATTCAAGTTTGTTACATCTTGGGGAGTTGATTTGGCTGCTTTTAAATTTTTTAATAGGGTCATTGTATTATTTACATTTTCTTGGTAATTTTTGTTAAAACATATCTTTCTAAAATTGTGTATTTCATCTGTTTTCTGATGTATTCTTATAAAACTATGGGTAATGTTCTTTTATAATTAAAACAGAACTGTTTAGCAAATCTATAGACATAGAAAGTAGAATGATAGTTGCCTAGGGCTGGGGCCTTAAAGGAAAGTAGGGACTTTGGGCAGAGCTTAAGGTTTATTTTTGGAGAGATAAAAATGTCCTAGAATGGATTGTGGCTGCACAACTCTGTCAAGATATTAAACACCAATGAATTGTAAACTTTTCTTGAATTGTATGTGATTTGTCCCTCAATAAGGCTGTTATTAATTCTAAAAGTCTTTTGGTTGATATGTTTTCTCTGATTTCTTTTTTTTATAATGTTTATTTATTGAGAGAGAGAGAGAGAGAGAGAATGAGCAGGGAAGGAGCAGAGAGAGAGAGATAGATTCCTAAGTAGGCTCCATGTTCAGTGCAGAGCCCAATGTGGGGCTTGATCTCACCACCTTGAGATTATGACCTGAGCCAAAATCAAGAGT
This sequence comes from Felis catus, assembly GCF_018350175.1. Lineage (NCBI taxonomy): Eukaryota > Metazoa > Chordata > Mammalia > Carnivora > Felidae > Felis > Felis catus. The sequence goes on from NC_058373.1 coordinate 20,825,901, forward strand.
CAGACACTTAACTGACTGAGCCACCCAGGGAATCCTATTTTCTCTGATTTCTAATGCCAAATTATATTTCCTCTCCCTTGATTTAAAGGTTTTTTTTAATGCTTATTTATCTATTTTGAGAGCATGCATGTGCACACCCCAGCATGGGACAGAGAGAGAATTCCAAGCAGGCTCCAGTCCACACTTCCAGCACAGAGCCTGAAATGGGGATCAAACCCACAAACTGTAAGATCATGACCTGAGACAAAACCAATAGTCAAAGCTTAACCAACTGAGCCATCCAGTTGCCCCAAGTTTATCTTTTTTTTTTTTTAGTTGTTTTTCCTCAAAGACCCAGCTGCTAGTTTTGTTAATCAAGATGTGTTGTTTTGTTGACTGTGCTTTTTTTTAAGTATTAGCATTTTTTTTTTTTTGAGAGAGAGAGAGAGAGAGAGAGAGAGAGAGAGAGCAAGATGGAGGGAGAAAGAGAATCCCAGGCACACTCCACACTCAGCACAGAGCCTGATGTGGGCTCTATCCCATGATGCTGGGATCATGACATTAGCCAAAATCATGACTTGGACTCTCAGTTGACTGAGCCACCAGGTGCCCCTACCATCTTTATTTTGTTACCCCCCTTCTGCTTTCCCAAGGAATATTATGTTTATTTTCTACCTTTTATACTTAAGTGCCAGGGGTACTACTGACAACCCAGTGCTCTCTCTGAGTTTCACTGAATTACAGTGAAATTGTGATTTCATTTTTGCTTTGCTATTTAAGCATTACCTAAATTTATGTTCTTAAGTTCTAGGTAGCTAGAGTTTCTATCTTTCTTTTTTCTTTTTTTGCTGTTTTTTTCTTTTTACTGTTGATTTCCAATACTATTGCATGAGAACATGTGTTTTCTGAACATATATATGTATGTATGTATTTTCTCAGTGTGTAGGATTCAAAATCCATTCACACATTTTTGTGTGGAGAGCCTCTTAAGATATAAATTCAATCATGTGCTTTCCATCACACATAGGATGCTGTGCAGAGAGCCCTCCTTGTGGCCTGTGAGCTCTTTGATGTGACCCCTCCTGCTTCCTATTCCTTTGGAGCCCTCCTGCCCCACTCCTCCTCCATGGAGCCTCTTGTGATGCCAACCCCCCAGCTACCCACTCTTCCCCTAGGCCTCCCGCATTTCTCCATACTCCTACAGCCTCCTGTGGTGGTCCTTAACATCCCCTCACCCTCCCTTACAGCTTACCCTGATACTACCCCCCCTCACTATATTTCCCCCCAAACTTCCCATGCTGTCCCTGGGCTTCCCCCACTCCTCACCCCAGCTTTCCCAGGGTGCCCTTCGGTCCCCCCACTGCACCCTGGGCCCAGCAGAGGGAGTCCTGGGCTCTTGCTCACCTGGGCTGCTCTTAGTGCTGCACTCTCTGCATGGGCTGTTCTTCCTCCAAAGTGGCCAGTGGGAGGTTCCTTTTCATGCTCTAGATTCCAGAATAAGCAGTATATCCCCTGAAGGGCCTTCCTGGACCACCCTATCCCAGAGGTTCCCACCTGTGTTATTCTTTCCCTAGGGCATTCCGTTTTCCTCTAGAGACTGGCCTTCCCCCCCCCCCCCCCCCATCATTTCCTACTTGGCAAAGCAACAGAGGGGAAACAGCCACAGCTGTGTTGTGCCTTGTCCTACATCCAGGGCCTGGTGCCGTGCCTGGCCCAGAGTGCCTGTGAGTGAGTCAATCAGTGAATGTCTCCCGGCTGCTATTTTCCTAAGAGCCCGGGGGGAAGATAAAAAATCATTTTGGGATTTTAAGTAAACATGCTGTTTTAGGTTAATTACAAGAAAAAGCATTGTTGGTTTCAAAAGCCTTTTAAAATGCCTCATCACGTTTTGTTTCATTGGAGGCTGCTCATACAATGAAATATTACAGATTCAAACATTTGCTTAAAGATCTTTTTCTAGGCCTTTTTTTTTTTTTTTTTGGTTCATTCTGCAAAAGTTTTGGATTTAGTTTCACACTTTTCTTGCTCTTTTTAAAAATGTATTTTTGGGGCCTCTGGGTGGCTCAGTCAGTTAAGCAATCGGCTTAGGCTCAGGTCATGATCTCACAGTTCACGAGTTCAAGCCCCGTGTCTGTCTCAGTGCTGTCAGCTCAGAGCCTGGAGCCTGCTTCACATTCTGTGTCTCCTTCTCTCTCTGCCCCTCCCCCTCTCCCGCTCTGTTTCTCTCTCTCTCTCTCAAAAATAAACATTTAAAAAAATAAATAAAAATGTATTTTTCATTGAAGTATAGTTGACACACAATGTTCCATTAGTTTCAAGTGTAAAACAGTGATTGACAGCCCTGTGTGTTAGTTCTTACATTGCTTTTAAATGAAAGCATAACAGAATGCTCTTCAAATGCAGATCAGTACAACATAATGCATTATGTGTGTTGGTAAGTATTTCGTCTTAAATGAGAAGACACTGTTTGCCTTTTTTAATATGAAATAAAACATTAATAGATTCTTGTTATAAAAGATGCAAGCAATACATAAATTAGAATAAAAATGAAAGTTCCTCCCTCACTCTCTGCCTCCCACTCCCTGCCACACTGGGTAATTACTTTATGAGGCATCTAACTCTCTTTTTGTGCATTCATATTTATGTGCATCTGTGTGTACATGTACGTGCACAAACATACAGTTTTTTTCACATAGTTTTTTTTTTTATTTTTTTTAACGTTTATTTATTTTTGAGACAGAGAGAGACAGAGAGAGACAGAGCATGAACGGGGGAGGGTCAGAGAGAGAGGGAGACACAGAATCTGAAACAGGCTCCAGGCTCTGAGCTGTCAGCACAGAGCCCGATGCGGGGTCGAACTCACGGACCGCGAGATCATGACCTGAGCCGAAGTCGGACGCTTAACCGACTGAGCCACCCAGGTGCCCCAGTTTTTTCACAGAGTTTTTAAAAATAAACTTACATACTTAAATTTTTTTTTAATGTTTATTTATTTTTGAGAGAGGGAGACAGAGTGTGAGCAAGGGAGGGGCAGAGAGAGAGGGAGACACAGAATCCAAAGCAGGCTCAAGGCTCTGAGCTGTCAGCACAGAGCCTGAAAGGGGACTCAAACTCAGGAACCGTGAGATCATGACCTGAGCCAAAGTCGGACACTTAACTGACTGAACCACCTGAGAGCCCCTAAACTTACATACTTTTGCCTCATTTCCCTCCTTGGTAATATTTAGACATTTTCCCTGCTCAATGATATTATTTCAGACATTTGGGTGGAAGTACATAATTGACCCTTGAACATCATGGGTTCATTTATACAAGGGTTTTATTCAATAGATACAGTACAGTACTGTAAATGTACTCTTCCTCTTCCTCATGATTTTCTTAATAACATTTTCTTTTCTCTAGCTTACTTTAGTATAAGAATACAATATATAATTCATATAACATACAAAATATGTGTTAATCAATGGTTTCTATTATTGGTAAGGCTTCTGGTCAACAGCAGGCTACTGGTAAAGTTTTGGCAAACTTAAAAGTTTCATGTGAATTTTGGACCATGAAGGGTGGGTGTTGGCACCCCAAACCCCCTGTTGGTCAAGGGCCAACAGTATAAAGGGAGTTCCTCATTCTTTTAAAGGCAGCTGTGTGCACTTCCCATAATGCACCATATTTACCTGTGCTGAGAGGCAGTTAATTCATGCCCACTGTTTTGCTATCACAGACATGACCAGAGTAAACATGCATTTTTCTCCTTGTTTTTGATAAATTTAAATATAGTCAGGTACTAACTTTATTAAGAAGAAAATAGGAGTGTTAGTTGGCTTAGTCGGTTAAATGTCGGACTTCAGCTCAGCTCATGAATTCAAGCCCTGTGTTGGGCTCTGTGCTGACAGCTCAGAGCCCAGAGCCTACTTCGAATCCTGTATCTCTGGCTTCTCTGCCCCTCCCCTGCTTGTGCTCTGTCTCTCTGTCTCTGTCTCTGTCTCTCTCTCTCTCTCTCTCTCTCAAAAATAAACATTAAAAATTGTTTTAAAAAAGAAAACAAACGTAATCTCCATCACTGTAGTACAGAGTGGATTAAAATATTTTTCCTACTTAGAATTGCCACAGGAACTAGACATTTAAGTGGAAAATTTCATAAAAGATCTATATTTAACTCATTTTAATAGATGTTTAGATATAATCTTAAAATGTGCTCTTTGTTATTTTTATACAAAACGAGTACTGATTGCTATGTGATGATAGCAATGGAGGTGATCACTGAGTTTCTTGAGCACTTGTTATGTTCAAGGCACTGCTCTGAGCACATTATATATGTTTCATTCACTTATTCCTGACAACTAGGAATAGGGGACAGGTACTATTTTATCTCCACTTTACAGGTAGGGATATTGAGACCTTGGGAGTTAGATCATAGAGGTAGCCGGTGCTGGCTTCAGTCATCCTATGCCCATAACCACTGGCAAATCATTACATTTCTGTTTTACATAACGTTTTTGCTTTAGACTGATACTAACAGCTAAAAAAGGAGGAGAGGATGAGAAGCACCAGAAAGTGGAGGCAAAGCTTATGTCTTATTTATTTTTGGTCAAGTAAATCATTGACTACATGGGAAATACTTTCCTATATAGACAAGAATTTCAAGGAACCTAAAGCATAGTTTATATGTCACAAGAAAGAGAAGTGAAAACTGCACAGTTTTATAAGAACTGTGAGCTCTCCTCCAGCCACATCAAGCATGTAACTGGGAGAAGTATCTTTCCCTGTAAGTAAACAGTAACATGAGTTATGTTGTGCTTATCCATGATCACACCACTGTTTTTCTGACCCTAGGTCCTTTTTAATTAGATCCATCACACTGCAGGGACAGTGGGATATATTCTTGTCAGCTGGAAAGCCTGGCTATCCCTGATCCTGCTGTGCGTGTTATCTGCACACTAATTGGACATCTCTCATCTCTGCCCTGTTATGTACCTGTAATGCCAAGAACAAAATAAAAGGTGGCCTCAGGAGATATGACACCTGGGCAAGTGTTTTGATAGGAAGCAGATCTCTACCTTCTTCTTTCTTGTTTGTTTGCGTTTCTGTTTGGAGAGCTTGATTTCAGCCTCTCCCCTGTGAATGCCTCCCAGGTATGATGAATGATTTCTGGTAGGTGAAGCCAGAGTACATCCTCTGTTCCTAAAAGTAATGAGCAAAGAATATTTCCTAGAACCCAGGAGGACAGGTGATAAAAGAAAAAGCATTTGATAATGGAGGAAGAAGTCATGATATACTTGGGAATTATAATTTCCATCTTATCCTTATTTCCAAGTCTACCTAAGAGATGTGGAAGGGATTATGATTTTCTTAAGAGACTGTTTCCTGCATTTGTGTGCAGAAAGGATGTGCTGGAGTAGGCTTGTATTGACTTGGGAGAATGGCTTATTAAATTACCAGATTTTGTGATCTGGTTATAGCCATTATTAAAAATTATATTACATAAATTATAATTAATTGCTTTCTATTAAAAACAAAGATAATATATAGGTATATTCAAAATTCACCATTTTTTTAATAAATAAACTTTTCTGCATTCATGATCTTAAGGTTATTTACATCTATTATATCCTTATGCTAGAAATACTGTAGAATGTATTATATTAATAAGGTTCTCCAGAGAAACAGAACCAGTAGGAGATATGCAGCTGACCCTCAAACAATACAGGTTTGAACTGCTTGGGTCTACTTATATGTAGATTTTTTTTTCATACAGTACTATAAATGTATTTTTTCTTCCTTAAAACTTTCGTAGTAACATTTTCTTTTCTCTGTCTTATTTTACTACAAGAAATAATAAAATTAGCAAGAACTGAGGGGCTCATGGGTGGCTCAGTCAGTTAAGCATCCAACTTCAGCTCAGGTCATGATCTCACAGTTTGTGAGTTTGAGCCCCGCATTGGGCTTTGTGCTGACAGCCCAGAGCCTGGAGCCTGCTTCAGATTCTGTGTCTCCCTCTCTCTCTGCCCCTTGTGCTCTCTCTCTCTCTCTCTCTTTCTCAAAGATAAACATTAAAAAAATTAACAAGAACTTAGACTGATATTCTTTCTGTATCTGATAAACTATAAATAATTATGACTTTAAAACTATAATAGAAAAACTTAAAACACATGGATGTTTAATATTCAAAATAAGAGTTCTAAGAAAGAGAATTCAGTGTCTTGAATATAATACATATGACATACAAAATATGTGTTAATTGACTACTCATGTCATTGGTAAGGCTTTTACTCAACAGTAGGCTATTAGTAGTAAAACTTTTGGGGAGTCAGAAGTTACATGCACATTTCCAACTGTGCAGGGGGCTGGCACCTGTAACCCCTGCATTGTTCAAGGGTCAACACATATATACCTGCATATGTAAACATAGATTCATTCAGTCATATGTGAAATTTATTATATACGAAGAGGTCTGTTATGAAGAATTGGCTCACATGATTGTGGAGGCTGAGAGGTCCCATGATCTGCTCTCTGTAAGCCAGAGACCCAGGAAAGCCAATGACATAATTCAGTCTGAGTCCAAAATCCTGGGAAGCAGGGGAGCCTACAATGTAAATCCCAGGTGAAGGGCCAGAGAAGGTGAAGTGAGATGTACCAGCTCAAAAATGAGGTAGGAAAACAGGGAGTGAATTCCTCCTTATTCCACCTTCTGTTCCATTCAGGACTTCAGTGGATTGGATCATGCCTATACACTTTGGGGAGAGCAGTCTACTGAGTCACCGATTCAAATGCTACTCTTATCCGGAAATACCCTACAGACACACCCAGAAACAATGTTTAATCTGGGCACCTGGAGTTGACATGTGAAATTCATCATCACATGTGGGCTTCTCCTGCTTCTCCTCACAATACTTTCAACGATGTCCTGCTGGTAGCTTAAAACTGGCCATGGTGGGAGTAGATACATTTTTTAATCATGTTGCTTTTACTAAGACATTGGATTCTCTTTCTTAGAACTCTTATTTAGAATGTTAAACATCCGTGTGTTTAAACTTTTTCTATTATAGTTTTAAAGTCATAATTATTTATAGTTTATCAGATACAGAAAGAATATCAGTCTATCTCAGTTCTTGCTAACTTTTTAGCACTTCAGTGTTAATTTGACTAAGATGCATCTTGGAAATCAGCAAAGACTAAAAATCAGGGGTTTATTTATTATCTTGCTCATTGTCCACGTCAGGTATAGATTTTCTTCTCCCCCTCCCCCTCCTCCCCCTCCTCCTCCTTCCTCTCCTTCTTTTTTTGGAAAGGCCAAGTAGTAAATATTTCAGACTTTGCAGGACAGATGGTGTCTACTGCAACTATTCAACTCTAACATTGTAGCACAAAATCAGTCACAGACTATAATTCAATGAATGGGCATGGCTGTGTTTTGATAAAACTTTATTAAACCAGGCAATGGACTGGATTTGGCCCATGGATGACAGTTTGCCAACTCTGGGTATAGATTTAAGAAAGTAGTGGAAAAATGTTAATAATGCAGATTAAACATTTAAGTGTGTTGTGTCTATAGGCATTACACTGAATATAGCACAAAAAGTTGAGGGCATACTCTTCCACTATCCAAAAGTCATAGGATTCAGCAAACAAGTTTCTCATTTCAGGTAAATTTCCAAAAGTCTTTTTTATTTCACTTTTACCATTTTGGTTAACGTATACAAAAAAAAAATTACCCATCAAGCATTTATTCATAAACTGATTTATTTGAATAATAAAAATGGATAATGAATTTTATAAGAAACAGCAAGTCAAAAAGTTGCTACAGATAAGAGGGCCAAATCATAAAGATTAAAATGTCTACACAGCAGGAAGATATGGCAATTGTAAACATATATGTTCCAAATAAGAAAACACTAAAATATATGAAGCAAAAACTGATAGAGTCACCTGGGTGGCTCAGGTGAGTGAGCATCCGACTCTGGAGTTCAGCTCAGGTCATGATCCCGGGGTCATAGGATTGAGCACCGAGCACCGTGTCAGGCTCCGTGCTGAGCATGGAGCCTGCTTGGGATTCTCTCTTTCTCCTTTTCTTTCTCTCTCTCCCTTCCCCGCCTCTCTCCCCTGCTTGTGCTCTGTCTCTAAAACAAACAAACAAACAAATGAAATATCTGACACAATGAAGGGAGAAACAGTTGATTCCACAGTAATAGTTGGAAGCTTCAATACTACCATTTCAGTGATGGATAGGACAACTGGACAGAAGATCAAAAAGAAAGTAGAAGATTTGAACACACTATAGACCTGACAAACATTTATAGCACACTCCACCTAACAACAATGTACTCTATATTCTGTTCATTTGCACATGGAATATTTTCCAGGATAGACCATATGTTAGACCATAGAGTTCACTGACTACAGTGAAATAGTCAAGAAATAGCAAGTCAAATTGAAGTTATGGTTGTATAAATCATAGTTATGTATGTAGAAAATACTTATGTATGGTATGTAGATTTTTGTATTTTTATTATTATAAATTGCTTGTTACAAATCCTTTGTGCTATTAAAATTTATAATTAGTTCATATGTGTATACAGTTTTGTTCAGAAGAACCCATTGTTAAACATTTATTAGCACGTCTCTGTACTGGAGTTTTCTCCTTTGATTAATTTTCTTCTTGCTCCTTTCATTAATATATAATTTCTTCTTTACCTGAACAACTTTTTTTTTCTTTTCCCCACCTTGCTTACTACATTCCATTCCAACCTGGATGTTTTATTTACCCTTTTGTTCATGTTTCCTTTGTTCCAAATTCTGGCACTTTTTGAAAAGAGAAAGAAAAGAAAGAGGAAAGAAGGGAGGGAAGGAGGAAAAAAAATAGTTAATGAATTAATGATGAAAATAAAGCACATCTTGTCTTCCATGTATAAATACCAAAGTGTACTACACCTTACTCAGACATTATGTCTGGAGTCAGGACAAAAGTATTAGGCAAGAGCTTCATCATCCACTATTCCTAGGATGTTATATCATAGACTTGTTTTGTATTTGATGCTACTTGACAATGAGTGTTATCACAGTGGTTCTGCCTTTCTTTGTATATGCATCTGCCTCTATGTTGTTATTGCTCATGTATTTTAGGGCACTTGGTAAAATCATCTAGACCCTTTATTTAAGCTCTTTAGTTATTCTCTCAGCTCTTAACTGTTAGTGGCTAACTTAAGGAAGCAGTGATGTAGTTAATTCAATACAATATGTTAGTCCCAAATTTACTTACTTTGGACAACAAATCAATTTTACAGTTTATAATTGAGTGTGGCATCCACTGTTTTTGTAGGAATTTTTAATTCAAAAAGGATCATGCAGTTATTCATATTTTCATTCCATTCCTGACCCCAATCATCTCATAAGTTGTTACAAAGCAGTTTTTCAGGGATAAGAAAAGAAATAAAATGTTTTGGTTTAAAGTGTGGCTAAATCTGGTTGTTAAGGACTTTAAAATGCATCCAGACATTTAAAGAAGAGTTAGTACCTATTCTTCTCAAACTGTTCCAAAAAAATAGAAATAGAAGGAATGCTTCCCAACTTATTCTGTGAAGCCAGAATTATCTTGATTCTAAAACCAGACAAAGACCACTTTGGTGTTCTACACAACAAAGGAGAGTTACAGGAAAATATCCCTGATGAACCTGGAAGCAAAAATTCTCATCAAGATACTAGCAAGTCGAATCCAACAGGACATGAAAAGAATTATTAACCATGGTCAAGTGGGATTTATTCCTGGGCTGCAGGGCTGGCTCAATATTCACAAATCAGTCAACGGGATACACCACATTAATAAAAGAAAGGGTAAGAACCATATGATCATTTCAATAGATACAGAAAAAGCATTTGACAAAATACAGCATCCTTTCGTGATAAAAATGCTCAAAAAAGTAAGAATAGAAGGAACATACCTGAACATCATAAAGGCCATATATGAAAGGCCCCCAGCTAATATCACCCTCAATGGGGAAAAACTGAGAGCTTTCCTCGTAAGGTCAGCAATACCACAGGGATGTCCACTCTCATCACTGTTATTCAACATAGTACTGGAAGTCCCAGCCTCAGCAATCAGACAGAAAGAAAGAAAGAAAGAAAGAAAGAAAGAAAGAAAGAAAGAAAGAAGAAAGGAAGGAAGGAAGGAAGGAAGGAAGGAAGGAAGGAAGGAAGGAAGGAAGGAAGGAAGAAAGAAAGAAAGAAAGAAAGAAAGAAAGAAAGAAAGAAAGAAAGAAAGAAAGAAAGAAAGAAAGAAAGAAAGAAAAGGCATACAGATTGGCAAAGAAGTCAAACTTTTACTCTTCACAGATGACACGATAACTCTATATTGAAAACCTGAAGATTCCACCAAGAAAAAAAAAACCTGCTAGAACTGATACATGAATTCAGCAAAGTCTCAGGATATAATATCAATGTACAGAAACAGTTATATTTCTATACACCAATAATGAAGCAGCAGAAAGAGAAATCAAGAATTTTATTCCATTTATAATTGCATCAAAAAACATAAGATACCTGGGAATAAACCCAACCAAAAAGGTCAAAGATCTGTACACTGAAAACTACAGAAAGCTTATGAAACAAATTGAAGAAAACATAAATAAGTGGAAAAACATTCCATGCTCATGGATTGGAAGAACAAGTATTGTTAAAATGTGTATACTACCCAAAGCAATCTACATATTCAATACAATCCCTATCAAAATAATACCAGAATTCTTCACAGAGCTAGAACAAACAATCCTAGAATTTTCTTGGAACCAGAAAAGACCCTGAATAACCAAAGTATTGTTGAAAAAGAAAACCAAAGCTGGAGGCCTCACAATCCTGGATTTCAAGATGTATTACAAAGGTGTATTCATCAAGACAGTATGGTACTGGTACAAAAACAGACATATAGATCAATGGAACAGACTAGAGAATCCAGAAATGGACCCACAAGTGTATGGCCAACTAATCTTTGAAAAAGTAGGAAAGAATATCCAATGGAAAAAAGAGTCTCTTCAGCAAATGATGCTGGGAAAACTGGATAGTGACATGCAGAAGAATGAACCTGGACCACTTTCTTACACCATATACAAAAATAAACTCAAAATAGTTGAAAGACCTAAATGTGAGACAGGAAACCAGGAGAAAACAGGCAGCAACCTCTTTGACCTGAGCTGCAGAAACTTCTTACTAGACATGTCTCCAGAGGCAAGGGAAATAAAAACAAAAATGAACTATTGGGATCTCATCAGTATAAAAAGCTTCTGCACAGAGAAGGAAACAATCAGCAAAACTAAAAGGCAACTGATGGAATGGGAAAAGATATTCGCAAATGACATATAAGATAAAGGGTTTGTATCTAAAATCTATAAAGAACTCATCAAACTCAACACCCAAAAAACAAATAATCCAGTGAAGAAATGGGCAAAAGACATGAATAGACACTTCTCCAAAGAAGACATCCAGATGGCCAACTGACACATGAAAAAATGCTCAACATCACTCATCATCAGGGAAATACAAATCAAAACCACAATGAGATACCACCTCACACCTGTCAGAATGGCTAACATTAACAACTCAGGCAACAACAGATGTTGGCAAGGATGTAGAGAAGGAGGATCTCTTTTGCATTGTTGGTGGGAATGCAAACTGATGCAGCCACTCTGGAAAACAGTATGGAGGTTCCTCAAAAACTAAAAACAGAACTACCCTACGACCCAGCAATTGCACTACTAGGCATTTATCCACGGGATACAGGTGTGGTGATTCGAAGGGACACATGCACCCCAATGTTTATAGCAGCACTATCAACAATAGCCAAAGTATGGAAAGAGCCCAATGTCCATCAATGCATGAATGGATAAAGAAGATGTGGCATATATATATATATATATATATATATATATATATATATATATGATACTCGGCGATCAAAAACAATGAAATCTTGCCATTGGCAACAACATAGATGGAACTGGAGAATATTATGCTAAGTAAAACAAGTCAGAGAAAGACAAATGTAATATGATTTCATTCATATGTGGAATTTAAGAAACACAACAGGTGAACATAGGGGAAGGAAAGGAAAAATAAGATAAAAACAGAGGTAAACCGTAAGTGACTCTTAAATACAGAGAACAAACTGAGAGTTGCTGGAGGGGAGGTAGGTGGGGGGATGGGCTAAATCAGTGATGGGCATTAAGGAGGGCACTTGTTGGCATGAGCACTGGGTGTTTTATGCTGGTGATGAATCACTGGGTTCTATTTCTGAAACCAATAGTACACTGTATGTGAACTAACTTAAACTTAAATAAATAAATTTTTAAAAATGCATTCAGACTTAGAGCAAAATGATACATGCTAGTGTGGAGAAAGAAGCAAATTACAAATCAACTTCCTCTTTTTTCTTTTTCTAAATTAATACTTTTCATATAAAGAAGTAAATTGGAAATTGGAGGAGAATGAACACAGATATAGAGCAAGAGTGAAATTTAGAAATTATTTATGGTTAATCCTCTCATGTTAGAAATGAGCAAGGTGAATAGTTCTATCTATATTGATCAGATAACTTATGTAAAATTAGAATAACTATAAATCCCCCTGTTTTTACTCCCTATAGATACTGGATCTGAAAAATCTCAAGAACCCTGTGAAAATAGGTACAAAGACTTGTTTTGTATTTAATGCTACTCTACAATGAGCATCTATAGAATTGTCACCTACAAATGCTTTGTTTCTAGAATGGAAACAGAGGAGGGTTAGGATTGTTAATATATAATTTAAATTTTTTCCATTGAAATTTTTACTAAGAAATTTGTAGATTCACATGAAGTTGTTAAAAATAACAGAGATCAACTGTATTCGTTTTCCAGTTTCCCCCAATGGCAACAATATCACAACCACAGTATTGACATTGATACAGTCAATTCATCTTATTCACATTTCCCCATTTTTGCTTGTATTCATTTTTCTGTCTGTGTGGGTGTTATAGAGTATGTATATGAAGTTTCATGCAATTTGTCACCTGTGGACGTTCATATATCCACACCACGGTCGAGATACTGAACCACATATTTCAATACTACAATACAAGTATTCCTCATACAAGTCTTTTTATAATGATACCCACATCCTTTCCACCTCATCCTAGGAACCACTAATCTGTCCACCATTTTGAAAATAATGTCACTTCCAAAATGTTACATAAATGAAATAATACAGTATGTAACTATGTGGAATTGGCTTTTTTCATTCAGCACAATTCCATGGAGATTCATCTAAGTTGTTGTGTATATCAGTAGTCTGTTTCTTTTAATTGTTGTGTAGTATTCCATAGTACATATATATGACTATTGAACCATTTATCTGTTGAAGGACATCTGGGCCATCTCCAGTTTTTGGCAATTATGAATAGGATGCAATGAACTTTCATGTACTGGTTTTTGTGTTATCATAAGTTTTCATTTCTCGGGCATGAATATCTGAGAATGCAATTGCTGTATCATATAATAATTATCTGTTCAGTTTTATAAGAAACTACCAAACTGTTTTCAGTATGGCTGTATCATTTTACATTTCTATCAAAAATGTATGAGTGATCCAGTTTCTCCATATGTTCATCAGCACTTAGTGTTGTCAATATTTTTTTTTGTTTTTAAGCATGTAGTGATATGATTGTGGTCTTATTTTTCATTTCCTTGGTGACTAATGATGTTGAACATCTTTTTATGTGCTTCACTGACATCTCTGTATATGGTTTAGTGAAATAAATGTTCACATGTCTTGTCCATTTTCTAATTTATTATTTATATTAAAATTTGTATTTTACCATTGAATTTTGAGAGTTCCTCACATAATCTAGAAATGTCTTGTGTCAAATATATGGCTTGCAAATATTTTCTCCAAGTCCATAATTTGACTCTTCAAACTCTTCTGAGAACAAAAGGTTTTGATTTTAATAAGGCCCAATTTGTTAATTTTTTCCTTTCCTAAATGATGATTTTGGTGTCAAGACTAAGAACTAGTCTGACAATTTTTCTCTGATGTCTTTCCTAAAGGATTTTTAGTGTTGCATTTTAAATTTAAGTCCCAATTGAATCAGTTTTTGTGTAGGGTATGATGTTTAGGTCAAGGTTCATTATTTTGCCTGTGATTATCTGATTGCTCCAGACCATTTATTGAAAAGGCTATCCTTCCTCCACCAAATTGCTTTTGCACCAATGTGAAAATACCAGTTGAGAATATTTGTCTGGGTTTCTCTGTTTTCTGTTCTGTTTCATTGATCTATGTGAAACTGGGAGCACTGTCTGCCAATACTACATTGTCTTGGTAGAGTGATTCTTCCTCCTTTATTCTTTTTTTCAAGATTGTTTTAGCTATTGTACAGGCTATGACTTATGTGTAAATTTTAGAATGTGCTATCTCTGTCTTCAGAAAGTATTGCTGAGATTTTAATAGGAATTATATTAATTTTATATAGCAGTTTGGAGAGAATTGACATCTTCCTGTGTTGAATCTTCCAATCCATGAATATGGTATATCTCTCCATTTATTTACATCTTTTTAATTTTTTCAACAGAATTTCATAATTTTTAGCATACAGATCCTCTACATATTTCTTAAATGTATATTTAAATATTTTGTTCTCTTTGGATTGATGGTAAATGACATTTGTTTTTAATTTTAGTTCTCTGTGTTTATTGTTACTATATGGAAATGTGAATGATTTTTATGTGTTGATTTTGTATTCTGTGACCTTGCTGAATTCATTTTTTAGTTCTAGGAATTTTTTTGATAGATTTCCTGGGATTTGCTTCCAATATGTGTGCATTTTATTTTTTCTTTCTTTCCTGTTTGTAATGACTAAATTTCTAGTATTATGTTGTATAAATGTGGTGAGAATGGACATGTTTGCTTTGTTTGTAATCTTAAAGGGAAAGCATCCAACCTTCCACCATTAATGTAATGTTAGCTACAGGATTTTTTTATACACTGTGTGTGTGTGTGTGTGTGTGTGTGTGTGTGTGTGTACGTGTTTCAGAATGAGATCATTTCCTTCTATTCCTAACTTGCTGAGAGATTTTTAAATGAATAAATTTTGTCAAATGTCTTTTGTTATTAATATGATCACATTATTTTTTCTTATTTGTTTTACCAATGTGGTGGATTATATGGATTGATTTCTAATGGTAACAAGTTATATATATCTAGAATAAATATTTCTTGGGCATGGTGTACAATCATTCTCATACATTTTTTGGACTTAGTCTGCTAGGGTTTTGTTGAGGATATTTTGCATCTAAGTTCATGAGAGATGTTGTGTTTTGTTTTGTTTTGTTTTGTTTTGCTTTTTTAATTGTCTTTGTCTGGTTTTGGTATCAGGGTAATAATGGCCTCATAAAATGAATTACAAAGTTTTCCCTTCTCTTTTCTGGAAGAGATTGTGTAGAATTGGTGTTAATTTTTCTTGAAGTGTTTGATACAATTTTTTAATGAGTCCATCTAGACCTAGAGGTTTCTTTTTGGAAGGTTTAAAATTATGAATTTAACTCCCTTAATAGTTATAAAACTATTAAAATTATCTATTTCATATTGGTTGAGTTGTGGTAGTTTGTGTTTTTCAAAGGAGTTGATTCATTTCATTTAAATAGTGAAATTTATATATGTAGAGTTCATATTACTCTATTATCATTGTAATGTCTTCAGAGTATAGCGATATCTCCATTTTCATTTCTGATATTGTCATATGTATGTGCCTTTTATTTTTTTCCTTGTTAGAGATTTTTCAGTTTTCTTGCTCTTGTCAAAGAACTAGTTCATCAAACTAAAAATGGTGGTATTAAAGATAATTATTTGTCAATTTTTGTATTTTTTCATATTTGTGATTAATTTTGGCTTTGAGTCATTTTTTAACTCATGAATATAAAGTTTATAATATTCTTTTATAAATATTTTATAATTTTTTGTATATTTTTATATCTCGTGTTCCTCTGTATGCAAGATTTTATATCATTGCTAATTTCTGCATCTTTCTTTTTTTCTTCTTCATTGTGTTTAAGTGTTAATAATTAAATGGTATATTAATCTGCTTATGAAGGCAAGAGTCTTTTTTCTCCTTTTTTTTTTCATTATGGTAAAATACACATAACATAAAATTTACCATTTTAACCATTTTTAATTATATAATTCAGTGGCATTAAGTGCATTCACATTGCTGTGTAACCATCACCACTAGCCATTTCCAGAACTTTTTCATCCTCCTGAACTGAAACTCTGTGCCCATTAAATAGTAACTGCCTGTTCCCTCCTCCCCGCAGCCTCTGGCAGCCACAATTTTTTCTGTCTCTGTAATTTTGTCTACTCTAGGTACCTCATATTAAATCATACAATATTTCTCTTTTTGTTTCTGGCTTATTTCACTTAGCATAATATTTTCAAGGTTGCTTTTTTTTTCTTTTAACTGGTAAGTTTAGCCTATTTATGAGAGTTTGGGTGTAATTCCTATTGACTTATATGTGATGTGTTTAAATTTTCACAATATGCCTCAGAACTGCAAAAATGCAATCCTCGTTTTCTGTAATGCACCTTGACTTGGCATGTGTCCACTGATTTGGGAAAAATAAATTTGATTCTTATCACTTCCCGGTGATTTAGTCTCTATCAGTTTAAAACAGTCTCTCCTCCAAAATTAACTCTATCTCTTTTCAGAAGGTATTTAGCCCTTCAGCACTTCTTCCCTCTTCATCTTCTTCTTTTCTGTCCCTGGTGTTAATCTGGGTTTGGGAGACGCAGATTTAGCATCACAGCAGTGGGGATGGGCAACATGTCACCTGTTCTGTCTGTCCTCCGAGCCCTTTCTGGCCTGCGCGGATGATGACCTATGGCCCACTCAGCTGGATGGTCTGTCCTGGCATCTTCTAGGGATGTTTGAGGCCCTTAGCACGGTCTCAATGCAAGACCTACCTGCTTGGGATTCTCCTGTCTCTCCTTAGGACCGCCTAGGGCATAAAGGAATTCTGTGACCCCCTCACGTCCTACATGTCCCTTATGAATGTAGATATGAGGGCAACATCTCAGACCCTCTCACCCTAAATATGTGACTTCTTTACTTTTACTTCCTTGCAGCTGTCCCAGGTTAGCTCCAAACAAAGGACACTGACCCACAGATGCACACCAACATGTTTAGGGTTTCTGCAGGCTCATAACCCTTCTCCCTTATTCTCAGCCTGATGTCAGAGGCATGAGCATTCTGGGCCTCTAAGAAGGGACCCTGGGTGAATTCTGACCTTCCAGTTCTTTTCCTGGCTGGTCAAGGCATTGCTGTCTTTCTTTTTGGAAACTCTACCCTTAGGCCACATCCTTGGTCATCTTTCCTCTAGCCAGTCCTCCACACTGCTGCTCCCCGAAACTCCTCCTTCTCTTGGGATCCAGCACAAGGCTGTGACAGGAGCTCAGGAAACATTTGCTGAGTGCTGGTCTGAGCAGGATCTTCACAGGAAACCTCACATCCTGTGTGTGACAATCCAATTCACTTAGCCAAAATAATCAAATTAATAGTTTCTTGATTCAATCTGTTACTGTTTTTAAAAAGTCGTCTATAATTTTTATGAACCAGTTTTTTTCTATCACTGGGGTTTCTCAGGACCCTAGGTTGAGACCCTCAATGGCACATTTTGGAGGAGGCCCTTAATTTTGTGACAATCTCATTCTTTCCAAAGCCTGTTAGAATTTTTTCTTGAGGCTCCTAGCTGCATTTATTACCACCACTCCAATCTCAGAATTGAAAGCATCCAGTAACCAAGCCAACACCAATTATGTAGCCACAGCCCTCAGAAGAGCCCCACAGTAACCAGGGCAACCCTGATTTAGCTTCATCGTGATGAATAATAAATTACGAGAGGACAGGGCCATAGGCTGGGTCTGTTGGAAATGCCTGGCTTTAAAGATGAAGGGAAAGTTGGCAGAAAGTACACAGCGCCTCACAAGGTCTTGTGGGCCTGAGCTCCTTCATAATTTACCCTATTGCCAAGGGGCGTAGCTTTTATTCTACTAATCAGGGGTCAAGAAGAGTCATGGTGTTGTGGCCTCTCTTGGCTTCACAAGAAATTTAGCATTTGACTGCTCTTTGTGGTTTGTCGTGATGACACAGAATCTTTCCCCATGTAGCAATGTAATTCTGTTTTAACTCATCTTCATGTGAGTGTGCCATTATCCTGGCTAAAGCTGTAATTTGAAAGTTGATTCCAAACCCCAAAGTTTTCTAGCAAAGAACACATTCTCGGCAAAATAAAAACTGATATGTTTAAAGTAGGCCAACAGTGCAGTTCCATACAAATATTTATCTGCCCTGTGTACATTCCTTTACTCTTTAATTCATTGGGTCAGTACAGTTTTACAGAGGCAGAGCCGTGTATCTGGACAGACAGGTCCTGGCTCTGTGCCCTCCATGCGTGCAGCTCTCCTTCTAAGATGAGGAGTGAATGACAAAGGAGACCATTTCCAACAACTGGAAGCACTACAAGGAAAGAGGCAGGGAAGAGGCACCTGAGTGGCTCAGTCGGTTAAGCATCAGACTTCGGCTCAGGTCATGATCTCACAGTTTGTGAGTTTGAGCCCTGCATTGGCTCTGTGCTGACAGCTCAGAGCCTGGCACCTGCTTCAGAGTCTGTCTTCCTTTCTCTCTGCCTATCCCCTGTTTGTGCTCTTTCTCTCTCTCTCTCAAAAAGAAATAAACATCAAAAAAAATTTTTTTAAGAGAAAGAGGCAGGGAAGTGTTAGAAGGAAGCCCTGTGCTTCTCTGAGCATGTTACTTGTGACCTGGGGCCCGAGCAACTGAGGAGCATAGAGGAGGATTTCAGGAGTGGGCGCAGCATGGAGGAGGCCTTGAGGCTAACTGGATGAGTTTGAAGAACAGGAAGGAGGCCATGCAACTGGAGCCCTGTAGGTGGAGAGAGGCACAGGGACTGAGGCTCCCAGAACTTACACCTTAGCCCTTGCTCTATGTCCTTCTGTGTGTCCCATGTACTCAGGCCCTAAGACTTCTATCCACTGAGATCACTGGTGGTTTGTGACTTCTTGGCTGGGACACTTTGTGACCTTTTCACTCTGTCTTTCCAGTGTCCTGCCACCTGCTAGGTGATGCTTCCTCATCCCTGTATGGAGATATGTGTAAGCTGTGGGTGGGACTGTTTCATTGCCCTGACTCCTACAGTTCATGGAAATGTGAGAAGAACTTGAAGGTGAACCATTGTCTGTCCCAACAATGTGGACTCCAATAGAACATCTAGCACTCTTTAGGAGACCCCCAAATGTCAACATGTGTAGGTGTTTCCTCTTGGGCATGGCCCCCTCTGGTTCTCTGAGCATACAGTGGGGCTACCTGTGTTTGAGGACAAAGCAGGAAGGGAGCTCGGAATGGGCAGCTTCAGACTTGACTTAATCCTTTTTGGGACTTTTCCAGCCTCCCAGCCCTCTGTCAGCTGTGGCTTCTCTGGAGGAGGGTCTTCATTCTCCTGAGATGTCCAGGGTATGGAGGGATGAGGCCACCTTGCAGGGGCTGGAGATGGAGCTGGAGGTCTGGGTGCTCCAGGACCAGCTTCTCAGGTGACTTTTCTGTCCCCTCCGCCTCCTGGCCCATGGGTCTAGCGTTGTATTTATCAGGCCTTTAATATCTGCTTGAAGCGTGGTCTCTACAGGGAAAAAATAGTAATTAAAACCAGCTCATTCTCAAGGTAGCTGACTCACGGACTGCTGAGGAAGAAGCCAGATACAGACTCAATCCAGCCTGCAGCCTTGCCTTGAGGAAGCAGCTCCCACCAAAGACCTAGTGAGCCTGAAAATGGAAACTTTTCAAGAAAAGCTAGAAATTTTATGTGAAGTTCCTCAGTTTTACTCTCAATATTTTTTATGTGAAGTTCCCCAGTTTTTCTCTCAAACGCTAGGTGAGTTCCCCCAAGAATAAAAGAAAGTTAAAAAAAATCACTGTCCAGTGCCCTGAGGGTGACTA
Organism: Felis catus; assembly: GCF_018350175.1. Lineage (NCBI taxonomy): Eukaryota > Metazoa > Chordata > Mammalia > Carnivora > Felidae > Felis > Felis catus. Next base: position 20,845,891 of record NC_058373.1, read on the forward strand.
GTCCACAGCCTTGCCTACATTCTTCCTCTCTTGGTTCTTCCACAATACTGTTGGAAGATTTTTTTTTTTTACCTCATCAATACCCAGGATTCCATCTCACTGCTTCAAAGACTGAAGAGGTGGACACAGAATAAAATAAGCAGCAGGCAAAAGTTTATTAGAGTATAAGATCATAAAGGAAGAATAGTTTGAAAAGTCTCTTTACAGAGAGGGGACATTCGAAAATGAATGCCCATGACTATAGGCAAGGAACTTTATTTTATAGGGTTTTGGTTGGCCCCTTCCCTCCCCCGCCTTGTTCCTTCTCAGGTCCTACCCTTATTTTTGTGTAGGTAACTCTAAATGCCTGGTCATGCCTTTTTGATTCCCTCCTTTCCATTGGATAAGGGGTGGTCTATGGCCATACAGTTCCTTGTGGGTCATAAGTTTTATGGTCTAACTATTTTTAGTCAGGTTTTTGTCAATTTCCTAAGGGACACCTGAGGAAGAGTAGGTGGTGTCTGTTACATTTCTTAAGAGGAACTTTATGCCTGAGGGAGTTTGCTAATGGTTGGATGCTCCCAGCATTGTTTTAAAATATGTTTTCCCCACTCAGGGACCTCAGGTCCTAACCTTTCCCTCTCTGCCTATTTTATCCTGTATTTCCCTATCATAATGCCCTCTCCCCTTGCTGGATATGCTCGCACCACTGAAATTGATGAGCAGATCGTCATTTGTTAAGGGCCAATTAGAGGTCTAGTTCTGTAGTAGTAGCAGTTTTGGTTTTACCTAGAAACATACCACAACACTGTGAGCAGTGCATTTTTGTGTATGACTCTAAAAGTTGTGAGAATATCACATCTGGTGAGAGACCAGAAGGAATTTAAAACTAATAAAAATGCTCTTCTTTACTGGTTAATATTTATGTTATGTTCTAGGAATGAACAGATACTAGTTGACAGGCATTTTCCTCCTCTAAATCCTAATTCCAAGTGGGAAGAGCAGGAAGGAGTTGTCAGCCCTGAACTTGCCCCGCTAAAGCAAGGGGTATGGAGGGTAAAGGAGGCCCCCAGCTGCCCCTGAGCATGAGTTGCTGAGATGTGAATGGATGTTCTTTTTTCTTATTTATGTTTAGTTATTTATTTTGAGAGGGAGAGAGCATGCCAGCATGGGGAAAGGCAGAGAGAGACAGAGAGAGAGAATCCCAAGCAGGCTCCATGCTGTTAGTGCAGAGCCCATCCCGAGCCTCTATCCCACCAACCGTGAGATCATGACCTGAGCCGAAATCCAGAGTCAGATGCTTAACCAACTGAGCCACCCAGCCACCCCTGAATGGATGCTCTTTTAAAAAGAACGACCAAGAGGGACTACACGCCCTAGATTAGTAAAACTCTGAGAAGTCATGCATAGAGGGAGCCCCCTTTAATTCTTTAACACACTATCCTGCAAGTTAATTTGACCACAGAACCTCATTTAGCTTCTTTCCAATTTTTCTGTTATTCCAAACACGGCTGCTGCAAATACTTGTTTGGGCCTTTCTGGAAGAAAAGCATTAAATGCTTCTCATTTTCCTGTTAACCAGCACCATTGTTCCAGCCTTTTCTCCCTTTCTGCCAGCCACGTGGAGCTCTGCTTTGATTACAGTGCTAACTAATGAAATTTCAGTCTGGACTGAAAATGCAAGTCTATGTATGTAATTAACCAAAGGCGTCTCAGAAGGAGATGAAGGCATGGCCCCTCCCCTGCGGGTCCAGAAAAGAAATCTCTGTGTTCAACTAGTTCCACGCTTCTCCAGTGATGAGAACATCTCAGGAAGAGCGGTCTCGTTTTTATGTGCATAGGGAGGCTGGTGTGAAATATTCATAGCTTTCCAACTTACGCTGTCCTTGAAAGTATCATTTGAACAAACAGGTCTTGTAAAAATTCCCAAGACTGTGGAAATCATTGCCATGTCCTGTGAAGATAACCTTCAAAGAGGGCTGGGAGTCTGGGTTAGTGTTCTCATTTGACCACTGCTGTCTGGCAGGAATGTTGCAAATGGCACCTTCAAATTTCCACACTCCCAAGATTCTCTCTCTTATCAGGATGGCAAACACATGATGAAAATTTTGAATATGCAGAGTATAACTACACAAAGACAAATAAAAATAAAATAGCTGATGACAAGGAGGTATTTTTTTTCTCCTAAAAGATCAGGGAAAGTTATAAGTCTTAATTCCATGATTTTATATATATATATATATATATATATATATATACACACACACACACACATATAGTTATACATATATATGGCATATATATAGTATATAGTTATATATATATATATATAGTTTTTTAACAAAGAAAGCAGAAACTTTCTTTTTAAATTTTTTTTAATGTTTCTGATTTTGAGAGAGAGAGAGAGACAGAGAAAGAGCACAAGTGGGGGAGGAGCAGAGAGAGAGGGAGATGCAGAATTGGAAGCAGTCTCCAGGCTCTGAGCTGTTTGCACAGAGCCCGACACAGGGTTCAAACTCACAGACCGTGGGCTCATGACCTGAGATGAAGTCCGATGCTTAATCCACTGAGCCACCTGGGCGCCCCTGGTTTATATTGTTAAAAAACAAAGTCTACTGAGTGCATATGAAGATCTAATTGGTGTTATTACATGATTCTTGAATCAGGCCGCACCCCTTCTGGCAAGTAGAGGGAGCCCTGAGGAGTTGTGCAAAACTTGGGAAGTTTTCCAAAGGAAGGAGGGTGAGGCAAAGAGTCAATAGGAAAAGAAGAGAAAGGACTGTTCCAGGTGTGGTCACTTTCTCCTTCTTAGGGGGAACAGCAGGGGGTCCTCTCCTGCAGATGACCTCATCTTCCTTTGGGGGATGGAGAGGGCCCCGTGACAGATGAGCTCCTTGGTACTGACCAGAAAATTGCTGACTGACTGGGTAAAACTACATTTCTTCAACTGCAGTTAGGTTAGATAGTAAGCCCTGGTTTACTGACTTGGGGCTTTAACCTAAGTAATGCCATTTGGGGCTTGTGGTTTTCTTTTTTAACAACATAAGCTGCAATAAAAGTCCTATCTTGTGGAATTAGATAACTTTGTCCTTAATTGTTTTGTATTCACATACACATGTGCACACACATATGGAAACAAGAAAACAAAAACTAGGGGCACCTGGGTGGCTCAGTCAGTTGAGTGACCGACTTTGGCTCAGGTCATGATCTCAGGGTTCATGAGTTCAAGCCCAGCGTCAGGCTCTGTGCTGACAGCTCAGAGCCTGGAGTTTCGGATTCTGTGTCTCCCTCTCTCTCTGCTCCTCCCCCCTCACACTCTGTCTCTCTCAAAAATAAATAAAATGTTAAAAAACAAACCACCCAGATTCTCATCAGCTTTGGGGTTTTAAAAGAATACTTTCTATACTGTCCCTTTGATGCTTGTTCCAAAGCACAATTAAAGAATGTTACAGCTCTTTGCTTTCATCAGCATCATGAGTGCACTTGCTGTACCACCTGTCTGTGTTGTAGTGTACTTTCATTATACGAAAAGTGGAATTTGAAAACAGTGACCTGTGGTAACTGCCAAGCTTCTTTGATGGTGTAAAATGTCATAACGAAAGGTGTAGGGACTAAAAAAACTCTGTCAGTGTAAAGATGGAGATTTAAATTCTAATGAGTTTGGAGAGATAAACCTAATGGAACGTTCATGGTGCTAGATTAACCTGGTCAAGCCCCAGCTATGGGGCTCACCAGCAGGCCCAGGCGCCCTGGGGGTGATCTCTGGGGGTAGTTTAGGGCAGGAGGAATGTCGCCCTGGAGTGTGAGATGTAGATGCTGGGTGGTTGGGGGTGTGCTCCACTGTGGCTGGTTTGCATATGAAAGGCAGATTGGATTCACAGACAAGTTGTTTACTATTTTGGTATTAACTAGCCCTGGGAACAGCAGTCCCTCCAGGATCTACAAGGCCCCAGGATGTCAGAGCATCAGATAGTGCAAAACATAAACAAACATAATTAATACAGAACCTCTTTGAAGCTTCTAAAATCTGACTTCATTAACCCAATCGACACTTTGCATCCATCTTTTTTGTATACTAACTCTTCACGCATGCATTTATGTCAGTCGGTCCTGCCAGACCCCAGCACTGGGGTGGAGAAGGCAGTGCTTATCCTAGTATGATAGAGAAAGGATGGGATCAAATAGGTGGAGAGGGAAAGGCCTAGGACCCGAGGTCCCTAGGTGGGGGAAACACATATTTTGGAACAATGCTGAGAGTGTCTGACCACAGCAAAACCCCCTCAGGTGTAAGGTTCCTCTTAAGATTGTAACAGACACCACCTACTCCCCCTCAGGTTCCCCTCAGGAATTTGACCAAAGACCTGACTAAAAATAAGTAGACCATAAAACAGATGACCCACAAGGAACAGTATGGCCATAGACCACCCCTCATACAACGGAAAGGAGGCAATCAGGAACGGACAACCCAGCACCTAGAGTTATCAAGCCAATAAGGGTAGGAGTTGAGAAGGGACAAGGAGGAAGAGTCTAATAAACTTTTACCTGCTGCTTGTTTTGTGTCCAACTCCTCATTCTTCAAAGCAGCAAGACAATGAACCCCAGGTATTGAGGTTAAAAAATCCTGCAACACTGGGGCAGTTTACACTCTGATGGAGTGTCAGTGGGCAGTGTGCACAGTGCCCTGAGAGACACTCGCACATGGGGTGCAGGGGAACTCGAGCCTTAGGGTACTGGGTCCCACTGGGGCAAGCAGAGGCGGCTTCCAGAGTGGGGGATGCTTTTGCCAAGTCTTAGAAAATACAATCCTGTCTTTGTATTCTTCTCTTTGGATGACGGCAACAGTGTGAGGTGGGAAACAGAATGTGTGGGAGGAACCAGAATCAAAATGCAACTTTCTAACTGGTTCCCATCATCACTTGAAGGTGTCCCCCTGACATATTGCAAGTGTCCAGCTCCGTGACTTTGCATAAACCCATGGAAGCAGCACCAGGTGCAGAGATAGCATGGCCAAAATCCCCAGGAGGCTCCATCTTACCTTCTCCTAGGGGCTCACCCTCCGCAAGAGCAGCCCTATCTTAACCTCTGTCAGCTTTCCTAACTTTCAACGTTTTATAAATAGTATCCTACGTCAGAATATTGTTTCCTGCGTTTTTCATTCTATGTGTCCGTTGAAGTCCATCTCATTGCAAGTAGCTCTGGTTTCTCACTGTGTGGACATACCACAGTTCGTTTTCCCATCCTTCTCTTGATAGACATCAGGGTATTTCCAGAGACGCTGTGGAGGAGGGTGCTGCTGTGAATATTCCAACATGCATCTTATGATGAACATCCCATCCCCATGCCTTTCTGCTGGTCATGCCTACAAGTGCGGTCTCTGGGTCCTGGGGTACACATGTGTTTGACTTTGGCAGATGGTGACGGAACAAGTTTTCCAGAGTGGTTTGCGCTGTCTTCACTTCCACCAGGAGTGTACATGCATCCATTTGCTGAGGAATCTCACGTCTATTGTGTGCTGGTGCCTCCCCCAAACCCGGGCTGTAACTTGGGGCAGAAACACCGGGGGCAGAATCACTTCTCCCAGCTGCCGGGCAGAGAGGCAGGGAGAGCACTTGGGAGCCTCGTTCTGTGCCAACATTCCTTAGCCATTTCAGAGTAGACTATCCATGTTTAAGGAATAGGCTAATTCTCCCTTAGCTGAGCACCAATGTTTTATCCTTATGTACTTCAGTTGGAAACAGGTTTTTATTTTTTGTAGCCACTATCTACTATGGCATGTGGGTTTCACCCATGTGCTAGTTTTCATCATCTGGCACTAAGTGCCAAGAGCAGTGTGTTAAGTAGGAATCTGAGGCTGTGTCTGGGCTCCATGGGGAGCAAGCATGAAAGCTGTTTTTACCACCAGCCAAAGGGGGAAAGGATGGGATGTGTGTCTTGTGTTCACCATCCCTTCTGAGGAGGACGCACCAAGTAAGTCCCAGCTCTCAAGAATTCTAACAACAGTGTTTTAGGAAGAAGAAAAAAAAAAACAGGTAGAGTTAAAAAATCATCATAAAGCAAATTAAAGTGAGTGCTATCATCAAGAAATGAGCTGCCATGGGGTGCCTAGGTGGCTCAGTCGGTTGGGTGTCCGACTTTGGCTCAGGTCATGATCTCATGGTTCATGAGTTCAAGCTCCTCATTGGACTCTGTGCTGACAGCTCAGAGCCTGGAGCCTGCTTCAGGTTCTGTGTCTCCCTCTCTCTCTGCCTGTCCCCTGCTCTCAGTCTGTCTCTCTCTGTCTCAAAAATAAATAAACATTAAAAAAAAAATGAGCTGCCAAATCTGGGAGAAGAGAAGACAAAGGTTTTAGACATACTGTGGAGATCAGGAAAGTTTACACAAAGGAGGGCAGCTGAGCTGGGCCTTGAGGGATGTGTTTCCTGGAGGGAGTTGGTTCAAGGGGGCAGTCCAGGGAAGAAACACTAGTAATAAGGGGCAGAATGAGAATGAAAATGTCTCAGCTATGGGGTGCCTGGGTGGCTCAGTCAGTTAAGTGTCTGACTTGGGCTCAGGTCACGATCTCGCAGTCAGTGAGTTTAAGCCCCATGTCGGGCTCTGTGCTGACAGCTCAGAGCTTAGAGCCTTTTTTGGATTCTGTCTCCCTCTCTCTCTGTCCCTCCCCTGCTCATGCTCTGTTTTGTCTCTCAAAAATTAATAAACGTTAAAAGTTTTTTTAATAATAAAAAAAAAGAAAATGTCTCAGCTTGTCCTGGGAACGTAAGCAATTTGGTGTGTCTGAAACACAGGAAAAGTGGAGAAAGGATGATGTGTACTTAGAGCACAAGTTCTGGATTCAGTCCTCCTCCGTTGCTGACCAGTTCTGTGACCTCAGGCAAGCCACTCTCTGAGCCCCATTTTCCTCATTTGTAAAGATAGTAGAGATACAAAGTTCTTAACACAGTTCCTGGCTCACACAGACTTCAGTAACTGTCACATCATAGACACCAATTATTCATCACAACACAGTGGTTTTGTGTCCACGTATAGTTAAATGTAAATATGCATGTGTATATATCAACATATATGACAGCTGGAAAATTTCACTTCAAAATATTTATGTTTATTTTAGTGCTGAACAAAAGTCATTTTTTTCAATCCTTTTTGTCTTATTTTACCTATGATTATTATTATTATTATTATTATTATTATTATTATTATTTTGGAGACAGAGCACAAGCAGGGGAGGGGGGCAGAGGGAGAGAAAGAGAGAATCTTAAGTAGGCTCCATGCTCAACACAGAGCCCAGTGTGGGGCATGATCCCACAACCCTAGGATCCCCCAACCCTGAGCCAAAATCAAGAAGAGTCAGACACTCAACCAACTAAGCCACCCATGTGCCCCTGTATTCTCCCTTTTGTTTTTTTTTTTCTTTTTATTTCTTTTAAATTTTTTTAATGTCTATTTATCTTTGAGAGAGACAGAGTGCAAGTGAGGGAGGGGCAGAGAGAGAGGGAGACAGAATCTGAAGCAGGCTCCAGGCTCTGAGCTGTCAGCACAGAGCCCAACACAGGGCTCGAACTCACGAACTGCGAGATCATGACCTGAGGTGAAGTTGGACACTTAACTGACTGAGCACCCAGGTGCCCCTATATTTACCCTTTTAAACCCTGTAGGAACATAGGAAATTTCACTTTATATTTCTTAAGAATGTAGAAATTTCTAACTTTGTCATATTTTTAGATTATTTGAAAAATGTATTTGAAAAGGTTTTCTAAGGGTAAATCCATCTTTATAATGTATCACGGTAACTGAGTTGGTTTAAGAATTAACTTTGCAGGGTGCCCAGTGGCTCAGTCAGTTAAGCATCTGACTTCGGCTCAGGTCATGATCTCACGGTTCATGGGTTCAAGCCCTGCATCAGGCTCTCTGCTGACAGCTCGAAGCCTGGAGCCTGCTTCGGATTCTGTGTCTCCCTCTCTCTCTGCTCCTCCCTTGCTCATGCTCTGTCTCTCTCTCAAAAATAAATAAACTTTAAAAAAATCAACTTCGCTAATGAAAAGGGTGTTCCCATTTCAAAGTCTTAAGGTGAGGTAGAATCAGTGTATCCTATATGTATATGCCTATTTACTTGACATTCTTTGCATTTTTCTTTCAAAATATTCAAGATTCAGGCTGTGAGTTTTTTAAAATCCCAAACATTTCCTAAGAAATAAAAAGTGGTAGGAAATCTATAACTAATTATTAATAGTTTTTGTCATTACTTATTGCTCTCTTGGCGAAAATGTTCTAAAATAAATTGCTTGATTACATGGTTACACTTTATTTCTTTTTTTATTAATTTTTTTTTCAACGTTTATTTATTTTTGGGACAGAGAGACAGAGCATGAACGGGGGAGGGGCAGAGAGAGAGGGAGACACAGAATCAGAAACAGGCTCCAGGCTCTGAGCCATCAGCCCAGAGCCTGACGCGGGGCTCGAACTCACGGACCGCCAGATCATGACCTGGCTGAAGTCGGACGCTTAACCGACTGCGCCACCCAGGCGCCCCTACATGGTTACACTTTAAAAGGATCATTTTCTCTTTAAGAAAAAAATATCAGCCAAGGCCCACCTATGTGAAACCCAAATCACAAGAAAGCAGAAGCCATCCACATCTGGAATGTGGTCAGGGGGCTGTAGAGGGGACACAGTTCTATATGCTGTGGCATCTCTTCTAGGCCATTAGATGTTGACTTGGCTTATGGTCTCAGAAAGTTACTTAGTTAGTTATTATGGTCTCAGAGAGTTATTTATTTATTTATTTATTTATTTATTATTTTTTTGTCTGAGACCTTTTAAGCTGATGGGAATTGAAGATACCGGCTTTTTAAACTCCCACACAAGCCATGGTCTGCAGGTTGGACTTGGGTTCCTTCCTGGCTTCTCTGTGTGGGTCAGTTGTGTAGTAACTTTCTCATGAAGCTGTTGTCCTTGCTCCTGCTTGGCTAGCAGGCTGGTTCTGCAGAAGCTATTACATCTCTCTTCCCCAGGGTAGGTGACCAGCGGAGGCAGAGTCATGGATATACCAGGACTACTGCTGAGATGTGGTACACCTTAAATTTACACAAGGTTAGATGTTGGAGGTATTTCAATTTTAAGAAATACAGCTGAGACTTAGGTGTTTCTGTATTTTCTTTTAATGTTTATATTGGGAGGTGGGGGCAGAAAGAGAGGGAGACAGAGAATCCGAAGCAGGCTGTGCTATGACAGTGCTGAGCCCGATGCAGGGCTTGAACCCATGATTGGTGAGATCATGACCTGAGCTGAAGTAGGATGCTTAACTGACTGAGCCACCCCGGTACCCCTATTTCTGTATTTTCAAAGTCAGAGTAACAGGTTACAAGCCATGATTGTAAGGACAGGCTACCCTAACCCATCTCAATCCCATCCCTGCCTAGGAACAACTTACTAAACCCCTGAAGGAGAACCAGGTCAGGAGGGGTAGCATGTGGGGCTCTGTCACTGGCTTGGCAGGGAAGCTGGAGTGATCGTGATGGGCTGGCTGGATCCCCAAGCCTGGCAGGAACCCTCTGCCTCTCACGGGAGCAGACACTCCAGTCCCTACTGCCTCCGGAGCAAGGAAGAGCCTAAAAGGCCAGGAAAGGGTGCCAGCTGCAGGGGCTCCTGTGGCAAATAGATTCAGATGCTTGGGAAGGAAGGGGGTAGTCCTGCTGTCACCAGCCCAGAGAGTCCCGCTAATGCTAAACTCCCAGCAATGTCACATTCGGGAGGGAGACCGTGATGGAGAAGGTAGAGTTCGTTGGTCTTAAACTTTCTATGTTCATGGCACTCTTGTGAATATTAAACATTATGGCAGAACATTGAAGCTAAGTCAGTAATTATCACAATGTGATGGTTATTGTTTCTTTTTTTCAAACACCTTTATTGTGATATAATTCATATATCACACTAGTTACTCATTTAAAGTGTACAATTCAGTAGTTTCTAGTGTATCCACAATATGTGTAACCATTACCACAATTTTAGAACATTTTCATTACCTCGAAAAGAAACCCCATATCCTAAGCATCATCCCCCTATGTCCTTATTCCCACCTCCACCCCCAGCCCCAAACAACCACTAATCTACTTTCTGTCTATTGATTTTACTGTGCTGGACATTTCATATGAATGGAATCCTATACTGTGTGGCCTTTTGTGTCTGACTTCTTTCACTCAGCATAATGTTCTCAGGATTTGTCAGGTTATAACATCATTACTGGAGTTTCTAGGGTCTTGTCAGTGTCATTCAGTGTCCTGAGTGTCCACCAGTATGAGAGTTACCTAGTCCTACATCAATAGGGCCTGTGTTTTAGGAGCCCTCCACTGTCAACAGCAGGGTGGCCACAGGACAACAGAGGGGTCACTCAGAATAAGCAGGACTGGGATTGGCTGAACCGAGTTATTGAGTTTGGCAGATTTGACAGATTAATGAGAATGTCTGCAAAACTGATGTAATGCTAAAAGTATTCAAAAGTAGTGGTGAATTTTTGCAAACCTATTCTCCAATTAAAGTAATAAAATGAAAACACTAACAACTAACAATATTTGCACTTTGCACTTTTACCCCAAGAGCGCAAAGCTCAGAGAACTTCTGTGACTTGTCCTGGGTCATTCTTTAGCAGACAGGACCCTGAATGGATATGACTCTGTCCCTCATGCTTTGCTTTTCTCTGTGGCTCAGCAGGCTCGTCACCCTCAAGGACGGTCTGCCCAGGGAGCGTCCCCAGGGTCCGTGGGCTGCCCCCAAGGTTCAGCCTTCCCCACTGCGTTCCTTTTAGGAGTGTCTGAAGGTCACATATCTGTCTCGTTTGTGCTTCTTAAAAGAATCCAGGGACATCCTTCTCTGTTGTCTAAGCCCTTTGTACTCCCAGACAGGCTGATGGACCATAAATAAGGGGGGGGGGGGGTGGGCAGGCTGGCTGTTAAATGCTCCAAAGAGATTCATGAAAAATTACTGCAGCTTCATTTGCAAAGCTCTGCTGTGTTGTTCCCAGTGACCCGAACACTGTGGGGGCACTCCTGAAATAAATCTGTCAGCCTTCCGCACACCCAAGATGTTGAGGTCAGAGAACTGATCGGGAGGTTTCCAGAATTTTTCTTACAATTAATCACAAACTCAGTGAAACAACTGATGGAAAAGATTTATTTTGATGTCTATTCCCCGGGATCACTGAAGGGTTATTTGACGTGATAATCTCTGCTTCCCAGCCAAGCCAGGCCTCTCCCTTCCTTTTTCCCCCCCGAGGAAGCAGTCTTGCCATTTACATGAGCTCCTTCAGTCTTCGTACCAAGGTAGAGGCATGATCATGTGAAATAATTCCTTGCATGTTTTTGAGATGTGAGAAAGCAGACTATATCAGAACTCTGGACACTTTGTCCAGTTGATCAAAGTGGAAGGACACATCAGAGCCAAAGGCCATGCTCCCAGATCCCAAGGTTGTGAATCCCCAGTGGTGCCTTTTAGCCGGTGGTCATGGCATGATGTGAACTTGCCAGACTGTAATTTGACTCTCGTTGTATTAATATAGTTACATGGGTAGAAGAAAAGGAAAACAAGCATTTGATTCATTTCTTATAGTTTCTTTTTATGAGTTGATTAGACTCTAAACCAGATGCGACTTTCTGGAGGACCATTTGGCCCACTTGCTTTTGGGCAACATGTCTCCCTGTTATGTGCATTTCTGGTGCCCAGCACCTACTCAGCCATGAGGCAGGCCTGTGAACCAAGCTGCTCCAACTGGAGTTCTTCTCCAGAACTTGGGATCTTTAGGAAAGTCACCAATAAGTGAGGGAAATGAGGGACCTTATCCCAGCTGTGCATCCAAAGAAGATGGCACATGTTTTAGGCCACTTAGATGTCCTTAGCTGCCGCCTTGTAAGATTCCTTCTATGGTTCATAGTCTGTTCATGTTTTTGCAAACCTGGCTGTTCCAGTCTGTTTTGTTTTTCACATTGCCAATTTTATCAATTGATGTTTGCATAGAAAATCATCTATTTTTTCTAGATTTTCAAATTTGTTGGCGCAAAGTTATTCCTAGCGTTTTCTTCTCCTTTTTAATCCTCTCTGCATTTGTATTTATGTTCTCTTTCTCATTCCTAAAGCTATTAAGGATATTAAGTCTTTGCTCATCTCCTGAAAACATATCTAGGAGCTCTAGACCCATAACCTAGAAGGTTAGCAGCCTTGGTGGACATTGTGTGTATTGTGATTGCTTTGTACTCCAGGCCTGGCTGGCCAGAGCCTTTGTTCTTATCTTTTATTTTGAGACTTTTCTAGCTTTCTGAGATTCTTGGTTTGCCGTTAAAAGGACTCTGCGCCCCATGTTTGTGCAACCATCCTTTTACATTTTCCTGAGTTTTTATTGTTTTAATTTCGATTCTTAGTCAAATATATTTGATTTTTATGTTTTGAGACAATTATAGATGAATAGCTTACTATGCCAGCACTATTATTAAGCAAACTGTCTTTTTCCTACTGAATTGAAATGCCATGTTTTTCATTTACTAATTTCCTATAGATTATCAGTCTGATTTCTGAAATTTTTCTATCCCATTGAACTCTTTATTTATTTTTAAGCCATGACTTTAGTGTTTTGATTACAACATTAATATCTGTTAAGACATCCACTGCTCTCCCATTATCTCTTTTGGTTTTCAAAAATTTTTTGGATAATTCTTACATGTTTGTTATTTTATAAATCTTTAAAATGATTTTGTCTGGGTGCCTGGGTTAAGCATCTGACTCTTGACTTTGCTTCAGGTCATGATCTCATGGCTGTGAGATGGAGCCCCACTCTGAGCTCCATGCTGAGTGTGGATTTTATAAAGATTTATAAAGATTTTATAAATCTTTAAAATGATTTTGTCTGGGTGCCTTGGTTAAGCGTCTGACTCTTGACTTTGCCTCAGGTCATGATCTCATGGCTGTGAGATGGAGCCCCACTCTGAGCTCCATGCTGAGTGTGGAGCCTGATTGGGATTTTCTCTCCCTCTCTCTCTGCCTCTTCCCCACTCATGCTTGCTCTCTCACTCTCTCTCTCTCTCTCTTTCTCTCTCTTTCTCAAAATAAATGAATAAACATCAAAAAATTATTTTGTCCAGTTGTATCCACTCCATTGGGATTCTGATCGGAATGCCAGCACAAGTGTGCATTCCTTGGGAAGGATCGGCAGTTTGTAGGATATTACATCTTTCCATTTAGGAATAGGCTGTGCACCTTCATTGATTCAGGCAGTAGGTGTCAGTCAGGACACATAATGAAGAAGCCAACTCAAGCTAGTTTTCACCTAGAAGGGACCCAAAGAGTTCACAGAGTCTCCAGGACAGCCAGAAACCAAGTTTGGAGGCTATAAGGCCAGGAAAGGAAAGATGCTTCAAATTATACTCAGGAACTGCTTTGAGGAAGACCCCATCGTCACGGGGCCAGTAGTGTGACCCTGCTGACCCTAGGCTTTGGATACTGTCTCCAGAACCTCACTTCCTGCCTCCTCTGGAAACTGGCTGTGTCTGCTGCCCCCTATTTCAGAATGGAGTCCGTGCAGTACATACCTGTGTCCCAAGCTCCCACCTAAGTCCTGTGCAGGAGTGTCTCATAGTGGAGCCCTCCTTTAAGGGCTTCCTCCCAATTAGGCAGGCCTGGAAAGCATTTCTGGAGAAGGTAGACCGACTCATAAGGTGAGTATTCCCCAAACTGAGGAGGAAGGCTTAATGGCATTGGGCGGCCAGGTAGAATGACCCATATCTGTTATACCTGAGTTATTGCTACATAATAAGATTTTATATATAGCTTCCCATTGGTCATTTTATTTTCATATTTAATTTATTTTATGTTAATGTATTTTTAGGTATTTTGTATTTGTTACTATTAACTGAGTACAATACGTTTGTCATTTTTATTTTTTAATTTTTTTTAAGTTTTCTTTATTTTTTTTTAGTAATCTCTTCACCCAGCATGGGGCTCAAACTCATGACTCCAAGATCAAGAGTCGCATGCTCCTCTGACTGAGCTAGCCAGGCCCCCTGCCATTTTTATTTTTATTTGGTTGTTACTAGTATCATATTTTTAATAATCAGTATAACAAATAATCTTAATTCCAGTTTTTTTAGTATATTCTCTTAGGTTATTTTAGATAATCAATCATAAAATTTGGAAAGAAAGACAATTCTGTCTTTTCCAATATTTACACAACTTACAATATTTTCTTATTGCATTAGCTAAAACATAGGAATTATCTTTCCATTAAAGGTCACAAGCAACTCAGCTTGAAATACCATTTTGGACTTCCCAGTATCTTTTATGGTTATTGGACTTTGGGTTTACTGCATCTTTTGGATTCAGTACAGTAGTTTATATTTTGCTATGAAATTATCCAGGTTCTCTAGATTTTTGGATTTATGGCCTTAGACCTGCCTCCATTCTCTAAATCTCCAACATTCTATATATATAAAGCTCCTTTCTCATTTCTAATCATGTTTGCTTTGGCTTTTGTTTTGTTTTCTTTTGTTTAGTCCTACCTGGGGTTTGTCTATTCAAGAATTATCTTTAGGCTTTATTATCCTAATATCTTTATTCCTATCCTCTATTCCATTACTCTCGCTTTTTATGTTAAATTCTTTTTTGCTATTTTCTGTAAACTTGGTTTTGTTCTTTTCCTGATATAAGTTTTACATTTTATTTTCAAGCAGGCCATTCATTTTTAACCTTTTTCCTTGAGAATATAAAACATATTTAAGAAAGTCTGCAAAACAAAAATATAAAGCTCAGCAGTTTATCATGAGGCAAATATGCATGTGACCTCCACTAAAATCTACAAATAGAGCATCTCCAGAAACCCAAGGCCCTCCTTATGCACTCCCAATTCACTGCATCTCTGTTCCCAGTGAGGATAGTCACTAGGATATTACAATTAGGATATTACATTAGATTGGGTAGAAATCTTTAATGTAAATGGATAATGCCAAACTGTATTCCAAAGTTGTTGTCCCAGTTCACAACCCCATCAGCAATGTATAAGAGTTCCTGTTGCTTCACATCCTTATCTTCACTTGGTATTGTCTATTGTAATTATTTTTCAATTTTAGCCATTCTGGTAAGAGTGTAACCAACATCATATTGTAATTTTGATTTCTATTTTTCAGATTACTGTTGTGGTGGGGCTCCTTATCACGTTTCACATTGGGTTGTCTTTTCTTTAATGTTTAAGTGAGGGGTTTTTTGTTTGTTTTGGATATAAGTTTTCTGTACTTGCATGTAATGCAAAATCTTCTATTTTACTCTCATTTGGGTATTACTTTATGAAAAGTTTTTCATTTCAAATACATTTGTCATTTGTTTATGATTAATACATTTTGAATCATGCTTAAGAAGTGTTTTCCTACTCCAAGGACATGAAGGTATTCTTATCATCCTCTCACAGTTTTATTGCTTTGACTTTCATATGTTCATATAGAGTCCATGATAAAAATGCCTCCATGAGCAATTATGAACATTCCTGAAATAAATGAATTAACAAAAAGTCTCAGTAAAAAAATAGAAGATCTAAAGAGCCAAATGAAAATTTTAGAACTCAAAAATGAATGAAATAAAAAGCTCCATAGCTGGGCTCAATGTCAGAATGAAGGGGAATGAGAAAAGAATCAGTGAACAGAAAAATGGAACAGTAGGTAGAAAGTACCCAAACTGAACACCAGAGAGAAAATTGACTAGAAACAAAAATGAAGAGAGACTCAGTGGTTTATGGTCTAACATTCATGTCACTGGAGTTACTGAAAGAAAGGATTAAAAAAGCAAGGCTGGGGCACCTGGGTGGCTCAGTTAAGTGTGGGCTCTTGATTTCAGGTCAGGTCATGATCTCACAGTTCATGAGTTTGAGTCCTGCATTAGACTTGACGCTGCCAGCTTGAGTCTCTCTCTCCCTCTTTCTCTGCCCCTCCCCCACCCATGCTTGCACTCTCTCTCTCTCTCCCCCCTCTAAAAAATAAATTAATAAACTTTTTTTAAAAAGTAAGGCTGAAAAATACTTGAGGAAATAATGGCTGACAATGCCCCAAATTTGGCAAAAGACATTAACCTAAAAATTCAAGAAGCTGAGCAAATCCAAACAGGATGCTCCCAAAGAAATCTGCACCAAGACACACCATAGTCAAACTTAAGAAAACTAAAGACAAAGAAAAATCTTGAAGTAAGCCATTAAAATAATGATAATTTACCCATAGGGGAAAAAAAAACAATTAGGAAGAAAAGATTCTCTGTTTTCTAAAACTATTATAATAGTAAGTGTCCTGTTTATAGTTTATAATTCCTTATTTCCTCCTTAGAATTCTTTACTTATATAAATGCTTTATTTCCTGTCTCTATTCTTGCCCTAGGGTATTTACATGGTTGCCATAATTTACTGCTTCATCTTACTCATCTTACTCACAGTGTAAGTTTCCTTTGCTATTATGGGGAATATTTCTAAACATGTGGAAATTAAACAGCACACTTCTAAATAATCCATGAATCAAAAAGAAGCCTCAAAGGGAATCCAAATATATTTAGAAAGGAATGAAAATAAAGCATGACATATCAAAATATGTGGGATGCAGCTAAAGTAATACTAGGGAAATTTGTAGCACTAGTTGCTTTCATAAGAAACAAGGAAAGGTCTCAAATCAATAACCTAACTTCCTACCTCAAGATACTAGAGAAGAAAGAAAATCAACCCAGAGCAAGAAGGAAACAAAGAATATAAGAGCACAAATCAGTGAAATCACAAACAAGAAAATAATTGAGAAAACCAATGAAACAAGGAGCTGATACTTTGACAAGATCAACACAATTGACAAAGCTACCCTAAGAAAAAAAAGATAAAGGACACAAATTACCATGTCTGGAATGAATTGGGAAAGTAACTTCAGACTCTGCAGACATCAAAAGATAATAAGGGAATAATATGAACATTTTTACACAAATAAATTTAACAACATAGATTAAATGGATCAATTTCCTAAAGAACACAAAACTACCATAACTCACACAATATGAAACAGTTTCAATTACACTATAACTATTAAGGAAATTAAACTTTTAATTTAAAAACTCCCCAAAACAAAATCTCTAGGCCCACATAGTTTTCACTGGATAAGTCTACCAAATATTTAAAGGAATTAACACCATTTTCACATACTCTTTCCCAGAAAATAGAATAGGAGTGAATACTTCCAAGTTGATTTTATGAATCCAGTATTATGATCTACCACAACCAGAGAGAGAATACAGTAAAAGAACACTAGAGACCAATATCCCTAATTAACATAGATGCAAAGATCCTTAACAAAATATTAGGAAGTAGAATTCAGCATATATAAATAAAATTACATATCATCTCCAAGAGGGGTTTATTCCAGGGATGCAAGGCTGGTTCAATATTCCAAAGTCAATCAATGTAATCTATGATATTAATAGATGAAAGAAGAAAATCACATGGTCAGATCAACTGATACAGAAAAAGCACTAACAAAATTGAATATCCTTCCATGATAAATAAATCCTTAGAAAAATGGACTTAAAGGAGAACTTCCTGAACCTGAAAAAGAGCATCTACAAAAACCCTACAGTGAACACGATACTTAATGGGAAAAGACTGAAAACTTTCCCCCTAAGATCAGAAACAAAGCAAGCATGCCTGTCCTCACCACTATTGTTCAATGTAGTATATATAGTGCTAGAAGTTCTAGTTAATGCAACAAGGTAAGAAAAGCAAATTAAAGCATACGAATCAGAAAGGAAGAAATAAAACTAACCTTATTTGTAGATGACATGAGTGTATACATAGAAAATCCCAAGGAATCTCCAGAAATAATCCCTTAGAACCAATCAGTGAGTTCAGCAAGCTCACAGGATACAAGATAAACATACAGAATTCAATTGTATTTCTCTATATTAGCAATAAGTGCATGGGCACCGAAATTGAGAACACAGTCCTATTTATAATCACTCAGAAAGTGCGCAGGGTAAATCTAACAAAACATGTACAGGACATATACACTGAAAAACTACATAATGATGATGAAGTAAATCAAAGAATTCTAAGTAAGTGGAGAGACATACTGTCCTCGTGAATTGGAAGAATCAGCATAGCAATGTTATAAATTCTCCTCAAATTGATATGCAAACATAATGCAATTCCTATCAAAACCCCAGCAAGTTTTTTTTTTTGTAGACGTAGACAATTTTATACTAAAATGTATACAGAAAGGCAAAGAAACAATTTTGAAAAAGAACGAAAGGGAAGGAATCAATTTTATTTCAAGACTTATAGCCACAGTAGTCAAGGAAGATAGATAAGTAGATAAATGGAACACAACAGAGAACCCAGAAATATGCCCAACTGATTTTTGACAAAGGTCAAAAGCAATGGAGAAAAGATAGCCTTTTCAACAGATGGTGTTGGAACAATTAGATATCTATGGGTAAAAATAACAACTTCATCCTAAGTGCCATAGTAAAAAGTAGACAAGGTCTAACCATTCTTCGAAGTGGCTGTGCCAATTTACACACCCACTAGACCTGCCTGAGGGTCCCCAGTGCTCCACATCCTGGCATATTCTTGGGAGTTTCAGTCTTTGTAATTTTAGACAGGAAAGTACTAAAGGAACTTACTTCCCCCAAAATGAGATCGTAAGCCAAGACACAAGAGAAGAAGGGATCTAACAAAGGAAAGAGAATTCGAGGTGATAAAAGAAAAATGTCCCAGCATGTACATGACTAGTGTAGACAGACCACTTATAGATTGACAAGTCCAGATTAAAGCAGGACAGAGAGGCTCCATGGAACTGTCTCTAAGAAGAAAATAAAGCTGACAGAACATCTGATGAGTAGGATTACACTCAGGGTATATTTTCAGTTCTCTTGGGGAGATTGGGGGTGAATTAGAGACAAGCACATAGAACACTAAACAAGCAATAAAACAAAAACAGTTAAGACTTTAGAATAAAAGACAAAGATCATATATAGTACATGGTTTATTTGACTATGTGGTTTGCACATATTTTCTCACGGTCGATAGTTTGTCTTTCATTCTTGTAACGGGTCATTTGTAGCACAAAAGTCAATTTTTGCTCATTATATTTTTGGTGTTACTCCAAGAACTCTTTGCCTAGCCTTAGATCCTAAGGATTTTCTCCAGTGTTTTTTTTTCTAAAGATCGTATAAGTGGGGTTTTTTTACATTTAAATTAAATTAAAATTAAAATACATTAAAATTAAATTAAACCCCAGCCACAGCACAACAGAGTTGGTCACAGTAAATTGCTGGGATGTGCATTTACTCATGTGGGTGATGATTGGTCTTGGGCATTACCTGAGGCACTAGGTACTTACTGTAGCTTAAATAGATTTTCCCTGATTATAGAATCTTAATTCTTCAGTTGGAAAAAATCGTTGTGTGCTCTGTAGCAAGTACTGGGCTGTGGCTTTGAATTCAGAGCAGGCATACTTTAACAAGTATCTAGCGTGAGACACCATTTCAAATTTATTATGCAGACTTGGCGGTGGGTGCCTTGAGAATCTTGTTTCAGGCCTTTCTGTTCCATTGAAGGAGACTTACCTAGACCTGTCTGCTCCCCGCAAATTATCTCCTCCTTCCTCTTCCAGCGTTAGGTTGTTTTATCCCCACAGAGTGCGATGTGATAAGCTATTTACATGAGTGTAGCTAGTGGACCATTCAGTGTGCTGCCTCTTTCCAGGGATCTGTTCATGCCAAACAGGCTGCACCTCATGTTGTTCAGCCAGGGCGGCAGGCAGCAATGGAGAGATTGGGAGAGAGAGCCGTTCCCAGCCAGCACTGTTGTTAAGTTCTGCGTGCATCTGTGAATAAGACAGACCCAGATCCTTCGGTTACACTCTGATGGGCGGAACAGAAGATAAACAGAATGAGTCCATCTCAGGGCATGTGAGAAGGTGGTAAATGCTATGGTCAGGGGAGAGAGCAGAGGAGAGTGAGGGGGATCCAGGGTGGGGTGGAGGGAGGGAGGGAATAGGGAAAGGCAAAAGTGGGACATCAGGGGGAATAGAGTGGATCTCTGGGGAAAGAGTTTCTACAGTTTAAGTGCTTGACATTAAGCTTTTGATTGTCAAGGTATTCATTTCAAAGACCTCCATCTCAAATAAACACATTGCCCAGAGTTACAAGCCACACAACAAATAAGGAGCCAGGCTGCCCCAGCCATGAAGTTTCCCTCCCCGCTGGGCGACCCAGATAACTGACCTCTTGAGTTATCCTGCTTTTCCCTTCCCATGCCCTAATTCCTGCTCTTAGGGTTTAAACTCACCAATAAAGAACAAACCCGTGAAGCCCTAAACACCCCACCCTGGACCACAGTAAAGGCAGAGCCCCAGGCCCCCTCTACCTTCACCCCCTATCATGACATCACTACATGGCCCTGGGTATGCTGTGTCCCCTCCAGGAACTGCAGCCAATAAGCTTTGTTTTGTCAAAGTTCCCTGACAGTTGTTGCTGAGGAGTGTTTTGCAATCATTTCAAGAACCACGGGGCTGGTCTAGCCACAAGTGTCTGTGGGGAGCTCATCACAGGTAGCATGGGTCCAGGTGAGTGCCTCCAGGCATTCCTGATCAATAGCATCACTATCAGTAGGCTGAGACCACCACAAAACAGTTCCCATTGCAAGAGCAATGACTGACTTCTCAGTCCTTCTTCATTTCATGGCATCTCTAGTTGGAGGAGAACCTGTCTGAGGGGTCTGTTAGGGAACAAAGTCCCCACAGCCTCAGCCCAGCCCTGGCCAGCCAGCAGGAAGGGGCCTTGCCCAAAGCACACATCTGGTGTGTGGGATTGAGGGGCCCAATCCCAGCTGTCCCTGAGTTCTGTGTGTTCTGTGGGTTAGCAGGACAGGCTGCCTCATACAAAGGGGGGACTTGTACTGAACGACCTGGCCCTGCACACCTCCTGTGCACCTCCACTGTGGAATGTTGTTATGGGTGATAGTGTTGTTAGGGCTCCCTCAGCTGGACTCCATGCTCAGGGTGGACTTCAACTCCGGAGACTGGAGGCATCACTAAAAGCATTAAAAGCAAAAGCAACCTTCCCGACCCCCGGCCCATAGGTGAGGTGGCGGAGGCTCTTGGCAGTGGTTGGTGCGGGTATGGCTCTCCTCCTGCTGGCCTCCACCCTCAGTTCTCCTCCTCCAGTCTGTCAGTCATCATTTTAGATCAAATTAAAAGAGCAGAAATTGAAGCATAAAGTAGGTAAAGGATAAATTAACTGGAGGTTTAAAAGATGAAAATTTGGCCCTGGACAATACCCTTGACCTATGGCTGTCCCTTTTTATTTCACTTCCCTGGAAGTCTGTGTTAGTGAGCGGTTGGGTGTGTAGGTGACAGCAGCTAGGCGTGGAGGACTCAGCCAGCAATGGGAACAAGTCAGTGAGGGTGGGTGCCTAGGGCTGTGAGTTGCAGAAGGCAGTGACTTCTCATTTCTGCAGGCTGGCGATGCCCGGTCCACTTCAGGCTGCAGGGGGGTGGGGGGGCAGGCGTGCTCTGAGGGTTTCCTCCTGGGCTCCAAGCTTTCAAAACACTTGAATTGCATTTTTTCCTTCCCTGGTTTTTAATTTTCCAAGACATGTTTATTTACACAGCATTTATTGAAATGCCACACCTTACACATTGTGAATCCTGTGACTGTAACATGTGGTGGTTGCCCTCGGGGAGCACACAGGACATAAATAACTACAGCTAGATAAAATAAGTCTCCAGCAGATCTGGGGGCGGAGTGCGCTGCCCAGAGAAGAAGCAAGCAGCTCCGGAGAGGGAAAACCAGACAAGGCCTCAAGGATGACATGGGAGTTGGGTCTTGACAGATGAGTAGGAGTTTGATAGGCCATGACATTATAGTCAGGAAATTGCTGACCCTGGGAGCAGAACATCCCAAGACACAGAGCTATGATAACATGTCTCCATACATAACTCAATAGGAGTAGCATTCTGTTCATTTCCTTTTGTTTTTAGTGTTTATTTTTAATTTATTTTTGAGAGAGAGAGAGAGCAGGAGAGAGGCAGAGAGAGAAAGAGTGACAGAATCCCAAGCAGGCTCTGCAATGTCAGCACACAGCCCGATGCAGGGCTCGAACTCACAAACCATGAGATCATAACCTGAGCCAAAATCAAGAGGAGTCGGACACTCAACTGACTGAGCCACCCAGGAGCCCTTCTGTTCATTTACTTTAATCTCTTTCTGTGACTCCTCTGTAACTGTCTGTTACTATCGCTTAGGTTTCTTCAAGCTTATTTTTTTCTTTTTCATTAATTGCTTTGAAAATCGGAATTTGAAGTTATTCCTCCTGGTGTGTGTGTGTGTGTGTGTGTGTGTGTGTGTGTGTGTGTGTGTTTCCATGGCTTTTGTCAAGATAAATCATTTGGCTTTATTACTTAAAGAAAACTGAACCAGGGTGCTCTGAACTGAGGCATTTTCACGTGATCTTAATTGTGTAGCTCAAGTGTACCCGCCAGGGCAGAATGCCGTTTTAATTGTGAGATCTGTCTGTGTTCCTCTGTCTAGATTAAGTTTGACAGTGTCGGGGTGTGTGTCTGCTGTGAAATGCAGCACCAGTCATCCGGCTGCAGCAACCTTGGGGAGACGCTGAAGCTGAATCCGCTGCAGGAGGACTGCAACGCCGTGAGGCTGACGTTGAAGGTGATGGCCAAGGGCACTGCTTATTCATGCATTCCATCCCATGCATTTACAGACGTTTTAGGAGGGCTTTACTCATGTATCTATTCCTTCCACTTCTTAATTCATCTCTGTAGCTGAAATGCAAGAGGGAATATCTTTCCGGAGAACATTTTATAGGATTATAGATTTTCACTTTAAAGGTGTTGCTTTCTGGATCTCGTTTTCCATTTTTACCATTTCACTTTCCTGCCTCTGACATATGTGGAGTAGGATATGAATGGTTGAAACAGGTCTTTACAAATGTGGATGTGATGCATTCTACTGCTTTTCTAACATTTTTGCTGGTACACCATCAGGGAACAGATGGGCATTTATTTTGCCTTTTTAAAAGATATTTGGAGAAAGACATTTTACAATTTCCCACAGCAATCTATTCTTGTGTACAGCATCTGATTTTTTTAAATGACATGGAAAATTGTTTATATTATTCCTTTCTTTTTCTTCCTGCAAGTTTTTTTTTCTCCTGAAAACCAAAATTGGCTGCTTAAAAATGCATATGAACAATGAACCCAGTTCTTCTCTTTTCCCTGGGTGAAAATGTGCTAAAACTTTTCTAAAAGGATGCAGCAAGGTCAAAGGAATGCTTTATGGTGATAAAATTGTATTTACAGTATGTAGGGAGCTCTAGAGTATGTCCATAGGGAACACAGTATGTGGGGAACTGGAGACTCGAAGAGTCACCCTGGAATCGGGGGAGAAAGGAGCAAAGTGTTGCCCTCTGGAATTGAGTACCTGGGTGTCATTCCAAATGCTGGCAACAATGACCTGTTGGTCTGGGCGAGCTCCCTATTAGTCCAGGACGCTGTGAAAACATGTGGCAAATGGGCAGTGACATAAGAGAGATAGGAAATGTGCCTAAAGTACAGGGTGGGACTGACTTCCTCTCGCAGAGTGGTTCCAGCAGCCCTCCAGAGTAACAGATCCAGGAGGCTCAGAGGAACACAGACTGCAGCACTCAAGGGCCTGTCCTCTTATGTGCAAGGTGGTTCTTGCCACCTCACGTTGCATATAACCATGGTTTCTCTCACTATGGGCTTGCATAGTGGTGGGTCAGTGTCTGAGACCCACCGTGGCCTTTCACAGCCCTCCTGGAATGGGGACATGGGCAGCTAGTGCTCACTCTGAGATCTCATTCTGACAACTCCTAAGTCACCTCCTGACTTTTTCTTTCTGTATTTAAAAAAAAAAAAAAACAAAAACAGGGGCGCCTGGGTGGCTCAGTCGGTTGAGCATCCGACTCTTGATTTCAGCTCAGATCACGATCTCACAGTTCATGGGATGGAGCCCTGCTTCAGGCTGTGTGCTGACCATGCAGGGCCTCCTTGGGATTCTGTCTCCCTCTCTCTCTCTCTCTCTGCCCTTCCCTGGCTGGCACTCTCTGTCTGTCCCTCAAACTAAATAAACATTTTTTTAACTTAAAAAAAAATTTTTTAATTAAAAGAAATTTTTAAAGGGTATTTCTTGCTGCCTATAATAAGACAATAGGTAATTATAATTAAATTACAGTGCAGTCACTGCCCCCTGGAAGAGTGGACAAATTCCCCAGGGAATCTCGCAGTCTGGAGGCCACATGGGTGTGTGCATGCAGTTAAATAGCTATGTCATGTCCCACTCAGTTGATGGGCTAGAGGTATTTGGTCTGAAGTCCCAAGACCTTGGAGTCCTTTATGACACGTGTACTCAGTGGGACCCTCCCAGGACCTGTCTTCTTGACTCTCTATCCCCTGAGGAGTGGCTGTGGCCTGAAAGATGGTGCTGGAACCACAGTGCTCCCTCTAAGAAGGCCCAGGCTGGGCTGACAAGCCTGCAGTCTCACCCTTTCCCAGTGCCCCTGGCTCTGGTGCCCTGATGAGGAAACCACTTGGGAGGGGATAACTACAATGAAACAAAGTGAAGAGACCTAAACAGTTCAAGTCAGTGCAGGGGAGTCTTCTCAAACGGCTCATCCCCATGGGTGTTCAAATTGCCCAAGACAATGGTGAGAGCTGAAGGCCTGAGAAAGACTACACCAAACTTCTGAATAAATTTGTTTTAAAAAACTTCTCCGGATGTAGGAACTGTCAGAGCTGGTGGCATGAGGCTCAGAATAAGGAGGATTTATGATTGAAAAAGAGGGAGCAGTGAGCAGCCTGCCCCCCAGCTGAGGGCCGGTAATGAGATCAATGGCCTTGAGTGTATAGGGTGGGGAGCTGAGTTTCATCTGGAATCTAGTAGATGAAAGACACTTGGAAGGGAGGGTCTGTTTACTGCTGTCCTCTAGCTTTGTTATTTTCCCAAATCATTTTGGCTATCCTAGTTCCTCTGCATTTCCGTGTAAATTTTGGAATCAGCTTATCAGTTTCTCCAAAAATCCTGCTGGGGTTTTGACTGGGTGGCATTCACTCTGTATCTCAGTTTGGAGAGAATCGACATATTCGTGATATAGCTCTCCATTTACTTAGGTCTTTAAACATTTTTTTTAATGTTTATTTTTTATTTTTTGAGAGACAAAGAGAGACAGAGTGTGAACCAGGGAGAGGCAGAGAGAGAGGGACACACAGAATCCAAAGCAGACTCCAGGCTCTGAGCTGTCAGCACAGATCCCAACATGGGGCTCAAACCCTCAAACCATGAGCTCATGACCTGAGCTGAAGTCGGACGCTTAACCAACTGAGCCACCCAGGCACCCCAGTTCTTTTTATATTCTACTAGTGTTATACAGTGTTTGAGATATTGATCTTAACATATTTTCTTTAGTATTTTTGCTTATGGTATTTCATGTTTGTTAGTGCTCTTTTAATGGTACTTAAAAGATTTTTAACCATCTCTTGTTCATTGCTAGTATATAGAAATTTGATTTTTGTTACTGATCTTGCATCCTGTAATCTTGTTAAACTCACTTAATAGTTCTGGTAGCTCCTTTATAGATTCTTTTGGATCTTCTCTGTAGGCAGTCATGTGAAATGCAATGAGAGGCAATTTTACATCTTCCTTTCCAGTCTGAATACCTCTTCCTTCCTTCCTTCCTTCCTTCCTTCCTTCCTTCCTTCCTTCCTTCCTTCCTTCCTTCCTTCTTCCTTTCTTCTTTCTTTCTTTCTTTCTTTCTTTCTTTCTTTCTTTCTTTCTTTCTTTCTTTCTTTCTTTCTTTCTTTCTTTCTTTCTTTCTTTTCTTTCACCTCACTGCAGTATTGGATAGACATGGTGAGAGCATACATCCTTGCTTTCCTGATTTTAGGAACTAAATATAGTGTTAGCTCTAAGTTTTTCTATAGATGCCCATTATCAGGTTGTAGAAGTTATCCCCAGTTTTCCTAGTTTCCTGAGAGTTCTTTTTATCATGGATGGATGTTGGATTTATCCATCTTTTTCTGCATCGACTTAATGTTCATGTACTTTTTCTTGTTTGGTCTGCTAACATGGTGAATAACACTGATTGACTTTTGACAGTGAACCAGCCTTGCATCCCCAACATAAACCACACTGGGCCATTTTCTCCTCAGCTCTGCTGAGTCTGTTGATGCCTCAGAGACATCCTTCATGTCTGTGATTGTGCCTTTCCATTTGATTCTTCCATATAGCCTCTGTCTCTATGCTGAATTACCTACATGACCCTACACACTGCTCACCTTTTCACTAAAGCATCTGTCCCAAGTGAACACATGCTCATGTTTCTCAACATGGAGATTCCCATGTCCTTAGAATTTGGGTTGGTTGGTTGCCGTGTGACCTCAGCTGTCTGATGGATTCCAATTAAGTTGTGAATTTGCAGAGTGTCCAGCGTTTGGTCATTTAAATGGTAGGGGCAATGCTCTTTTTAGCTTTCTGCATCATTATCCATAATTGAATATTGAATATTGCTACAGAGAAAGACCTTAAAGTCAGCCTAATGCTTTCTCCCTTTTGGTCATGTGGTGGTCATTAATTCTGTTTAAAAATACTTCTAGCTCTCCAGCTTCCCTCAATGTGGTAAGATCGTACTTCCTAGTCTCCTTGTGGTTGTTCAGTGCCATGTGAGCAAAACTTCTATGTATCACTTCCAAGCCTGAGTATCCAGCGCTCTCTTTCCCTCTGGCATGGTAATAGGCAAGTTATAGATGGGGGCTGCACCATTAGTCTAGGTACTACAATGGGTAGAGCCCCCATAACTCACCCACATTTACTCACATTGGACATTTTAGCATGAGTGAGAACTAAACTTGTTGTTTTAACCCACTGAGATTTGGGGGATACTTGTTACCACAGCATAACCTAGCCCATCCTAGCTGATATAAGGCATCATTTTTTGTTTTTTGTTTTTGTCTTTTGTTTTTTCTTGGTTTTCTTTTTCTTTTCTTTTCTTTTTTGGTATAGGTGTCAGTAATACTTTTAAATTATCAAGTCCATTCACTTCACTGTGATACATCTTGATATTGATCAACCTTTCTCAAATTTCTTATGGTACCATGTACCCTTTGCACAGTGAGTTTTCATCTTGCTTTATTTCAGCAAAGTTTTCTTAAAGTATAAATCTGAATTTTTCTCTGTTGTCTTTGTTTTAGGATAGCTGAATCTCTTGGACTGCTTTTATCCATCCTTCCTATCATCCCCCCCCAATTGTTTTCATTCTTCCTTTTCCAACTCGTTTTGCTCAGTTTCTCTTAAGGCTCTCTTCCCACCTTGTTTTCTGCAGTGAATATTATCTTTGTGCTCTGCTTTTGATGCGATCTTGAGCTCTGGGCAGGCCACTTCTCAAGTCTTTGCTTCTCTATCACTTTTTCCTTACTTATTCCGTGAGCACTTGTGTCTTTGCTTTTAGCCCTTGGATTACAGCAACCTTCTCTGTTTGCTCCCAGTTGTCACCACAGATGTCTCTAGCTGGTTAATTACAGTGGAATTTTCAATGTGTTTCATATCTTTCTTAGATCTTTTCTGATGTGTATGGATACTTCAAAGCACAAAAGCCTATTCCTAACCTATATCAAGCATTGTGCTCTATTTAAATAGGCTTTAGCATAATGAAGATTTTATACTTCCTTCTCATAAATATAGGTACTCCTTCCTCTGAGATTCTTCTAGATCTAAGTGCCCCGTTCTCTAGTTTTCTTATAATTGCTGGTGCAGTCATTTTTAATGTGATCATTACTCTTAAAGTCATTCAAGCCACGCTGTGTTGGATGACACCCCTGCAGTAAAAGGCTTTGCAGCAGGCACCTGGTGTTTCTTCTCCGCATTAAAACTCTCAGAACACACAAGGGTGGTAGGAAAGAAAGGCACTCTTGTAACAAGGAACAAATTTCTGTGGGGCCCCTTCCTGTAGCCTACAGATGTTCTTAACCCTTAGCCAAAGGAAATGCAAAAGGGGGATATTATTTTCATTAGTTTCCCTTGCTCGAATTTTTTTGGCCAGCAATTGGAGCAGGTTCACTGGTCTCTTAATAGTTCTAGCTATCTGATTAGTAATACTTCATGCCTAAATTTCCATATTAAATTATGGATTATCCATACTTTGTATCTAATGAATTCAGTTTGTGCTGGGGAAATCTCATGTAATTGGTTTAGGAATCAAAGCACCTTTGATTTTAGTTGTGTTTGAGTTAGCTGATAGGGACTTAATGAGATTGGTCTAACTACTCACTTACCATTATGCCACCCTCCTTCCCCCTCCCCCGCTACTACCCACCAATACCAGAAAGTTGTACAGGCACAATCTGTCATCAGGGAAAATGAACAGAAACCAGTCTTCTTCCTGGCTAATGAAGAATATATTTGGAATCCAGAAAATGACGCAGACACTGCTTCGCTCACCCCTAAGATTGTTTTCTATGGCTTGGAGGCCTGGAAGCCCTCTGTCCCTTGGTCTCTTTCCTGCCCTTCCTGACCACCCCTACTCCTGGATTCTCTTGTTCTTCAGCAGAGAACCCCCGGGGGCACACAAGCCTCTCGGTTAGGGTATTGATTGCCTCTTAACAGGTAATACCTCATGTCCTACCAAAGTTTACTGCTCCACCCTGATAGGAGTGAGGGCAGGGCAAAGGACAGAGGCACAGAGGAGACCTAGAACTCCATTGTGCCATGCAGGGATCCCAGGATTGCAGAACCAGAGTCATGGACCGTCCTGTTGTCCAGCAGCCTATTGTGTGGGTAGAGTGAGGTCAGATGGCTCTGCAGGGGTCCCTGAACAAGTCCAGTGTTGGGCAGCACTCCTCAGAGGGTCTAGTTCTCCAAGACTCAAGTTTCGGCTCCCTGATGACAGGACCTGGCTGTGGACATCACATTATGAATAATCTGTAAAAAGGGCCTGAAATTTAGGATTTCAGAAGCTATTTTTCCAAAGCATTAGACAATGGTGGGCAATTTTACCTAAAGATGAAGTCTACACAGATCCCCTCTCCTGATAAAATAATATCAAGGCTTTTGTAAGATAAGATGATAAAATAAATGATAAAGGATGTTTTAGTAGTGTAATGTTTGCCTTTGCCAAGCCAAACCCAGCACAAGATTGTGACATATTTCCTGATCAGTATTAACAGAATTTTTAAAAGGTTACAAAATTCAGAATTGTTAACTGGTAGAATATGCTTCATCATATGCTGATATGATATCCATCCCAGCTTTAATTCTTTCCTAGATCCCAGAATGTCATTATGGTTTTATTATAATGATATAATTCTAATTCAGAACAGAGTTAAAAATCTATTTCTTGCTTCATCTATCTGGATTTAATTTATTGAGCCATAGGAAACCAAATTACCCAAAGAAACATTATCAATGGACAAGGAGATAAAAGTTTCCCAAGAAATCAGTTATTGAATTTATGTGCTTTCTTGTCTTATCTTACAGATGGTTTATCTTTGTCTCTAAAAACGTAAAAAAAAAATGGGGGGTGGAGAGGGTGACAAGATAATTTCAAAAAAAAAAAACCTAGGGACTTGGAAAATGGACTCATCATTTAGTATCTAATCTTCAGTAAGTTCTTAACCATGCTAAAGAAATAAAAATGATTCTGAGGATAAGTGAATGGTCAACATTTTGTGACAAAAGTCACAGCATGGACTGGCATTGTGCAACACCACACACACACACACACACACACACACACACCTGCTAAATGTGATGTTTCCATTTTGGAACTGGGCAGCTACATAGAGTAAGGCAGATGTATCATATCTCTGTATAGCTTTCTTCTCACCTCTGGACTTTTTTAAAGTTTGTTTACTTATTTATTTTGAGAGCAGAGAGAGAGAGAGAGAGTGTACAAGCTGGGGAGGGACAGAGAAAGGAGACAGAATCCCAAGCAGGCTCCATGCCATCAGGGCAGAGCCCATTGTGGGGCTCAAACTCATGAACCATGAAATCCTGACCTGAGCCAAGATGAAGAGTCAGACGCTTAACTGACTGAGGCACCCAGGTGCTCCTCTCACCTCTGGATTCTTAAGGGAAACACTAATGAGTCCCTCTGGCCAGGTGGGATCCTCTCAGAGATGAGGTACTATCACACTTAAACTAGCAACCATGGGACCCATGCAAGGGAATGTCTAGAAATAGTGAGTTCTCCTGGCCACTGAATACAACTCATGTCATGATGTCCCTGAGTGGCATGTTCTGTCCCCTCCAACACCACTGGAAGCCTGCCTTGCCACCCTCCGATCTGGTGGCATCACTTTCTGTGCACAGCTGTAATACCGAGTCTGGTGGGACATCTGCAGTTACAGATCCATTTAGCATCAGTACAATTAAATGCCCTTTGGAATAATCCTATGGATCAGAGGTTCCACCCAAGAGGGCTGTGACTGATCTGTACCTGCTGAGTTAAAACAAGGTCCAGGATACTCAGCATTTGAGGTAGAAGTATTTTGAGTGATATTCACAGAAGTCCCCTCCCAGGCAGGTGGCCTTGCTGGACTGGTTCCCTCGCAGTGTCTCTTGGCACTTGTAGCCCCACTCAGGACTGGTGGATGGGCTTGCAGGTGCACCCATACCTCCCCATGCAGTCAGTTAAATGAAGGCCCAGGCATGGAGAATGCAGGCCCCAGAGGGGCTCGCTCACTGCTGGGGAGCAAGACACTTTCAGTGGTGCCAGTCCCTTGCCTTTGTCCCTCCCTTCAGTGGTTTTCCCCCAAAGTCTCCTCTTTCTGGGGAAAGTACATGGCATTTCAGGGAGATGCCTCATGCAGAGCCCTGGCATCTCATGCTCTTAACCTCCCTGCTCCAGAACCCACCTTCTGCACAAGCCCAACATCCCTCTCCAAGGTCACTACACAACCTGATATTTTCCCTGAACCCAGCCACCCCTCAGGGAGGCTTGGCAGGGCACCCCAGTTCTCCAGCCCAGGCATTGTCACCTTGGGCTTGCTTGTCCAGCTTCTACTCCCACCAAGCCTGCTGTCTGGCCTCAGTTGGACTCCACTGTGCAACACCACCCTTCTCCCTGTCCTTGAGACATATTCACCATCTCAAGGACACAGGGGCCAGTGCTCAGGCCTCCTGCACTCACTTTTCCTAGCTCCTCTCTGGCTGGTTGGCCCATACTCCCTGGATGGTGTGTGCTCTCTCCCTGACTGCACCCTGACCAGCAAGACCCGCAGACCTTGCCACGAACCCTGTGCCTTATGCCTTAAACTCATGGTCACCAGCCTCATCCAGCAGTCTGTGCTGCTCAGCACTTCTCCCGTCTTCCTACTCTGGCCATCTCATTGCTCAGCTCTGAAATCTCCTCAGTATTAGTCAGGGTTCGCCAAAGTAACAGAACCAGTGAGATGTGTGAAGCAGTACACTCACATGCACGCACGCATGCACACGTATACTATACACACAGACACACGTATACACGCTATATGTATATTTATATATGTATATATAGACACACATATATAAACACAGAGACAGAGAGATACCTTAAGGAATTGGCTCATGTGATTATGGAGGCTGACAAGTCCAAAATTGCAGGGTAAGCCAGCAGCCTGGAGACCCAGGGAAGGGCCATCACTGCAGTTCAGGTCTGTAGGCCATCAGTCTGTGGAATTTCTTCTTGCTCTGGAGAGGTCAGTCTTTCATTCTCTTTATGCCTTCAACCGATTAGATGAGGCCCACCAACATATTGGAAGGCAGTCTGCTCTACTCTGAGTCCGCTGATGTAAATGTTAGTCTCCTCTAAGAACACCCTCGTAAAAAAATCCAGAATGTTTGATCTCGTATCCAAACACTACTCCAACCAAGTTCACACATAAAATTAACTATCACATCCTCCTCCACCCTGGTCCAAGTACATTTTCTGTCCCCTGCATCACACCATCATACATCGATGTTAAAATTGCACAACTGATTGCGTCACCACTTGCTTTTAGGGCAAAGCTCTAAATCTTGAGCGTGTCTTACACAGTCATTATCTCCTCTCTGGCTTCAGTTTTTGTGACATTCTTGCCTCTCTCCTTCCCTGCAGTCACACTAGCTTCCTTTAGCCTCCAGGACACCCCTCAGGGGTCTCTCTGCACCATAGTCTTGGCCACAATGCTCTCTGGTCCAGAACATTCCTCCTCCTCATTTTGGTGAGCTTATTCCTCCCCACCCTTCATCTTTCACCTTCCCCCTCAGACTAGCCCTGGCCATCCTTGTGCTAAATTCTCATAAGTCCTTGTACTTTATTTTCCCATGAAGCTATCACAGATTGTAGCTATGCATTTGTGTAATTTCTTTATTAATACCTGCCCCCTCTCCAGACTATAAGCTCAGTGAAGGCAGAATGGTATCTTTGCCTTACTGTGGCTTCCAGAGAAGGACATGGCATGACCAGCATTCTGTAAATGTTTCTGAAATCAATGAGTTTTTCATTCATTCATTCATTCAGGAAGGTTTGTTTAAATATTTTATTTTTTTTAATGTTTTTTTTTTTGAGAGAGAGGTGGGGGAGGGGCAGAAAGAGAGGGAGACAGAGAATCTGAAGCAGGCTTCAGGCTCCAAGCTGTGAGCACAGAGCCCAACATGGGGCTCGAACTCAGGAACAGCGAGATCATGACCTGAGCCAAAGTCAGACACCCAACCAACTGAGCCACCCAGGTGCCCCAAAGTGGTTTTTTTTTGACGTTTATTTATTTTGGAGGGAGAGGGGAACAGAGGATCCAAAGTGGGCTCTGTGCTGACAGCAGAGAGCCTGATTGATACAGGGCTCAAACCCACGAACTGTGAGATCATGCCCTGAGCTGAACCAATTGCCCTGAGATCATGCCATGGCTTAACCGAGCCACCCAGGCACCCCCTCATTCAGGGAGTTTTTTAAGCATCTTTTTTTTCATGCCTGAGTTGGACATCAGATGTGCAGAAATAAATAAAAGGTAGATTCTTCCCACCAGGTCTAATGGGGAAAAAGTCACAAGCACAATAGCAATTTCAGTGCACTGTCTTATTTCCACTGTGAGAGGAAATAAAAATATTAAATTATAAAAGAATTTTCAATCCTCCACCCTGTCCTAAGGGAGGGCCATTATTTTGCTGAGTGGCCTGATGGATAAAGTGTTAGGTATACACAGGAGATGGAGGTGGGTTAGCTATAAGGACAGAATTGGTGGCACCTGGGAAACTGAGGGAGTAGGAAGATAGGAAAAATATTTTGGATTCTGTCACTGAATGATCCCAAGCACACCCAGCTCTAGGTGCAGTGATAATGTGACCACAGGCCCCACCTAACCCTAACTGAAATAACTGAATGTCTATAAAAATAGATGTATTCGTTCTCCAGAAAGACAGAATCAGCAGGATAGCTACAGTTATAGGTATAGACATAAATACAGATATATGGAGATTTATTATAAGAAATGGAGACCAAGATGTCCCATGGTCTGTCATCTGCCAGCTGAAGTACCAGGAAAGCCCCTGGTAAAATTCAGTCCGAGTCCAACGGCCTAAGAATCGGTGGGGAGGGGGGATGGCGATGGTGTAAGCTGTGGGCTGAGTTTGAAAGCTCAAGAAGCAGGTGCACCAGAATCCAAGAGCAGGAGGAGTGGAGAGAGAGAATTCCTCCTTTCTCCCCATATTTGTTCTATGCGGGCCATCAGTGGATTCGATGATGCCCATCCACATAGGTAAGGATTATCTTCTCTACTGAGTCTACTGATTCAAATGCTTCTGTCTTCTGGAGACACCCTCACAGACACTAGAAATAATGTTTTACCAGCTTTCTGGGCATCCCTTAACCCAGTCAAGTGGGCACATAAAATTAACCATCACGATAGGGAAAAGCCTGCATCACAGTGGACATTAAGGGTATCAACCCATCCTTTTTAGAAAGTTCCAGAATTTTTTGCCAGGTATATTGCGTGCAAGACCAAAACAAAGACAGATAGGGGGGCACAGCTCACAACTGAGCTTACAAACTCACCTCTGTGTGATCTTCCTGGAGGTCACTGGAAGCCATCTTCCACACTTTAGGAATGTGCCCTAATTTTTTTTAATATTTATTTATTTATTTATTTATTTATTTATTTATTTATTTATTTTGAGAGAGAGAGAGAGAGAGAGAGAGAGCAGGGGAGGGGCAGAGAGAGAGAGAGGGAGAGAATCCCAAGCAGGCTTTGCATTTTCAGCATGGAGCCAAATGTGGGGCTCAAACTCACGAACCATGAGATCATAACCTAAGCCAAAACCAAGAGTCAGATGCTTAACCAACTGAACACCCAGGAGCCCCAGAATGTGCCCTAATTTTGAAGAGCCAGGACTGATAGGTGAGGTGGTTGGTGGGACAGATGTGGAAGCAACAGTGGTGACAAGGGGTATTTTAGACCCTCACCATCTCCATAGGCTGCGCTCCCATTGTTTGAAATGGACAACAGACATTTTTAAGGTCTGATGCAATGTGCTTTGTAAACACAGCTTCAGGATCCCACCACCACCCAATTCCACCTAGATTACTGCCCTTGAGCCTCCATCATGTAGATGTTCTGGAATCACCACCAAGGGATGTGCTTGCTGCCTTTGGAGTCCTTTGGCTGTTGTGGTGAAAGCAGGATTACAGGCAGCCTCTTAGGGAGACACCAGGACTGGGGTCCTATGCCACACAGGTGGATACCTCTCCACCCCCCACACTGGGACCCAGAGTCCTTGGCACATTCAGATAAGGAACCACAAAGAGTTATTGGCCCAGTTCCTTCCTCTGTCTGCTACAGGATTGCTTCAGTGCCAGCACAGCCTGGATTTAAAGATCTGAGGGGAGCATTCTGACAAGGGCGAGCAACACACTGTCTGGGACAGTCGCAGCACAAGTAATAATAGACAACCTTTTCACTCGCAAGAGTGTCCCAGTCACTCTGGTGTCCAAACAAAATCAAGGACTACAGGAGGAACACTATTGCTTTGTCTGGGGGCAAACAGACTGGTGGAAATGCTAAGGATTGATATAAATGAACGGGAGGAGACCGCGTGGGGACCACTGTTGGAGATGAGAGGCTATTTCTAACGCCTTTAGTTATTTCCAGGGCTCTAAATTAATATAGGGATGCTCGGAGGAGGAGGGTGTGAAGAGGAAAATAAGCAGTATGGGAAATTTTTCAATATAATTCAATGATGAGGCCATTTGAAGGAATGCACAAAAATGGCAAAAGGGAACATGAATGCACAAAAGTACTTATAACGAAGGAAGGAGCCAGATGCAACTTTTGAGTTCAGGACGTAAGTTCACCGTCTCGATTGTGGTTCTGGCTACACAGGTGTATGTGTGTGTCGAAACTCATCACATTGTCCATTTAAAAATATGTGCACTTTATCGTATGTCAGTTACACCTTAATGCATCTGTTAAATGTCTTTGTGACAGGTTAAGCGAGTAGGGGAAGACGAAAAGGATTAAAGCAAAGACAGGGAAGGTAGAGACGGGATGATGCAGGAATTCAAAGATGAGTTCAGGGCATTTGACTTGATCCAGAAATCAATAAGCAACTGGTTGCCGAAACTTGGGGAAGAAATGACATAATCCTGGCAGGGCTGAACAAAAATGTGTTTGAGCCACAGTGGAAATGGGCGAGTTGACAGGGGTCACAGGACAGAGTGCATTTGACTTAGGAGCAGAGGGGAGGAGAAGGAAACCGCTCAGCAGAGGAATAATGTATAATAGTTTACATTGGGCCCCAGTAGGGCTTTTCTGGGTGGTCATCCTCTGTGAACTAGTTTGCAGTCTGTTTAGATCTACCACACTGTTGTTTTTTTTTTTCTACACATTGTCCCAGCTCCAGTGAGGTCTTAAAAGGCAGACTTTATCATTTACATTTCAGAGACGAGAAAATGGCTCCAGAGTATGCAGGGACTGAGCTGTGGTCTCCTAACTGGTGGTGGATCCAGATTTCTGTCTTTCATGCCCAGTCTGGTGCTTCCTCCCCCACCACCACCATGATCTGGTCAGGAGGAGGCGGACACAGAGCAGCAACAGGCACAGGGTCATTTCTGTTCAAACAGAGATGCCCTAGGCAGACCCTGCACTGTTCTTCTGCAGGCACAGGAACTGACCCCTCTGCCTTGCAAACATTAGGAGCAAGTTCAACATATTGGAACATCTGAGAATAATGTAGCGAATACCATCCAGACAGGCCCAATCTTATTCGATTTACAAAATTTGCTTCTAATATTTCTAAAAATAAGACATATGTTATTATATATTATTACAAACCCAGCTGAGTGACCCCGCCCCAGCTATGGCTCCCCACTCTCTCTGTCTGAAATTAGAAGGTGCCCAGGGTTAGTTTTGCCATTCCCATACACGTTCCCATACTTCACAAACATTGTAGCCGAAATGTGACATAATCAGTACCATAAGCAGTTTTCTGTCTTCACCCACCATCATGATGTTTATCCATGTGGATATATGTAGCTTTAATTCTGTCTCGTCAACTTCTGCATAGGTTTGTAAAACCCTAATATTCTGCAACTCACTTATCCAGTTCATGTTAACGGACATTAATATGTTTTCAGGTTTTCGCTGTCACAACAGTAATAGAATGGAAGTCACGCTCTCATCAACGTGCGCTCATGGGCTAGATTTCCTCTAGCATGCATACTGTAAGGGTGCAGGGATGTGCACCTGCGCTTTTACAGGACATTTCCTATTTCCTTGCAAAGAAATTGCACCTGCCTACTCTTACGTCCGACGGAGGAGATGTCTTTGCTCGGTCCATGTCCTTGCCAAGAATTCTTGACATTCAGACTTTTTATATGATCATTTCCTATTTGTATTTTTCACCAGTGAACTGCCTGTTTTGTCTGTTTGCCTGTTGGGTTATTTGTCTTTTGTTCCAAATGGTACCCTTAGTCATAAAAACCTTGCATGCAGTCTGTGACTTGTCATTTCGTTATGTTTTGGATGGCATTTGTCAGAAGTTTTCAGTTTGAATGCAGTCAAATTCTTTTCTAAATGATGTGTCCTTTTTGTGTTGCATTTAAGAATTATTTTCCCCTCTGGCACAGAAAAACTCTGATTCTCCCAGGATAAAATATAATACAGTTCAGGGATGCCTGGGTGACTGAGTCGGTTGAGCATCTGACTTCGGCTCCAGTCATGATCTTATGGTTCATGAATTTGGGCCCCACATTGGCGTTTGCTTGTCTCACTGCAGAGCCTGCTTTGGATCATCTGTCCCTCTCTCTCTCCATTCCTCCCTGTTTGCACTGAGTCTTTCTCTCAAAACTAAATAAATATTAAAATTCTTTTTAATGTATAGTACAACTGTATTATGTATTGTATATATTGTGTCATTGTAAGTACTTATTTGAATATTTAAAGTATCAGTTTAAAATCAGTGAAATTTGGGGGTGCCTGGGTGGCTCAGTGGGTTAAGCATCTGACTTCGGCTCAGGTCATGATCTCACGGTTTGTGAGTTCAAGCCCTATGTTGCACTCTGTGCTGACAACCTAGAGCCTGCTTCAGATTCTGTGTCTCCCTCCCTCTCTACCCCTCCCTTACTTGTGCTCTCTCTGTCTCTCAAAAACAAATAAACATTATAAATAAATAAATAAATACATAAATAAATAAATAAAATCAATGAAATTTGGGTGCCCTGGTGGCTTAGTTGGCTAAGCATCCAACTCCTTGGCTCAGGTCATGATCTCATGATTAGGGTGTTTGAGCCCTGCTTTAGGCTCCTGTCAGATGGTGCGAAACCTCCTTAGGATTCTCTCTCTCATCCTCTCTCTCTGCCCCTCCCCCATTCGCACTGTCTCTCCTCTTTCTCTCTCTCTCTCAAAATAAATAAACTTGGGGTGCCTGGGTGGCTCAGTTGGTTAAGCGTGCGACTTTGGCTCAGGTCATGATCTCATGGTTTGTGGGTTTGAGGCCTGTGTCGGGCTCTGTATTGATGGCTCAGAGCCTGGGGCCTGCTTCGGATTCTGTCTCATTCTCTCTCTGCCCCCCTCTCCCAACCTTGCTCCCTGTCTCTCTCTGTGTCTCTCAAAAATAAATAAATGCAATAAATAAATAAATAAATAAATAAATAAATAAATAAATAAACAAACTTTTAAAAAATAGAATTATTTTTCCCTCTGGAGGTCATATAAATATCCTATTTTTTTTTCCTGTAAGTTTTGAAACTTGGCTTTTCACATTTATTTAATTCATTAATCCACTGGGGTTTAATGATGCATTTGTTATGAGATATGGATCTAATTTTATTTTTTACATATAATCATCAGTTACTACAGCACCAGCCTGTGCCATTTATTTGTATGGTCATATGTCAAGTTTCTATATTCAAAGACATCTATTTCTGAGGTTTCTTTTCTTTTTCATTGGTGTATGGCTTGCCTCTTTGTCAATACCACATCGTATTAAGTGCTCTTTATTAGTCTTATATCTGGTAGAATAAGCCCCCACTTTGTTCTTCAAAATTGTCTGGGCTATTTTTGGTCCTTTGTCTGCCTTCCCTTTCCTCTCACCACCCCCCGATACAAAAAAAAAAAAAGGTTCATAACTGCATTGCATTTTTAGGTTAATTAGGTCAGAATGGTCATTTTTACATATCTCTCCATTTATTTAGCTTTCTGTTATGTTTTTCAATAAAAATTATATAAATTTCAGTATACAGTCTTGATAATCTATTGTTACATATGTTCCTAGATGTCATATAGTTTTGTTGCTGTTGGAAAAGGAGAAAATTTTTAAATTACATTTTCTGATTTTTGGATTAAAAAATGTAATGCTTATTTATATTTGAGAGAGAGAGAGACATATGCAAGCAGGGGTGGGGCAGAGAGAAACGGAAACAGAATCTGAAACACATCCAGGCTCTGAGCTGTCAGCAAAGAGCCACACTCAAGGCTCCAACTCACCAGCTGCAAGATCATGACCTGAGCCAAAGTCGTTCGCTTAACTGACTGAGCCACCCATGGGCCCCTCTGATTTTTAGATTTTTATATAGAGAAATCCATGTGCTTTTTTGTTCATTGATCTCACATCCAGTTACTTCTCACTCCATTTGCTCCAGAAGTTTGCCTGTTTGGTATTGTTTGGTATTTTCTATTTAGAAGGTTATATTGTTTGGGAATAACTTTGCTTCTTCCTTTCCAATCTTTACATTTATTACTGATTTTTCTTATTTTTTCTTGTCTTCCTGAACTGGCAAGGACTTCTGGTACATTGTTTTAAAGTTTTAATTTTAATCACCTGGTGCTCATCCTGACATGTGCACTCCTTAATCCCCATCCCTTGTTTCACTCATACCTCCTCTGGTAATTATCAGTTTGGTCTCTAGAATTGAGTCTGTTTCTTGGTTTGCCTCTCTCTCTTTTTTCCCCTTTGCTAATTTGTTTTGTTTCTTATATTCCACATGTGGGTGAAATTAAATGGTATTTGTCTTTCTCTCACTGACTTATTTCACTTAGCATTATACGCTGTAACTCCATCCATGTCATTGCAAATGGCAATATTTCATTTTTTATGGCTGAATAATATTCCATTGTATGTATATACTATGTCTTCTGTATCCATTCATCAGCTGATGGACATGTGGGCTGCTTCCATATTTTGGCTATTGTAAATAATGCTTCTGTAAATGAGGTGTATTTATCCCTTTGAATTAGTGTTTTTGTATTCTTTGGGCAAATATTCAGTGGTGCAATTGCTGGTTTATAGGGTAGTTAGTTCTATTTTTCACTTTTTGAGGAACCTCTATACTGTTTTCCAGAGTGGCTGCACCACATGGCATTCCTACCAACAGTGCAAGAGGGTTCCCCTTTGTCCACACCCTCACCAACACCTGTTGTTTCCTGTGTTGTTGATTTTAGCTATTCTGACAGGTGTAAGATGATATATCATTGTAGTTTTAATTCGCATTTCCCTGATGATGAGTGATGTAGAGCATCTTTTCATGTGTCTGTTGGCCATCTGTGTGTCTTCTTTGGAAAAATGTCTATTCATGTCTTCTGCCCATTTCTTAATTGGATTGTTTATTGGGTATTGAGTTTTGTAAGTTCTTTATTTATTTTGGATAATAACCCTTTATCAGCTATGTCATTTGCAAAATTTTTCTCCTATCCTATAGGTTGTCTTTTAGTTTTGTTGATTGTTTCCTTCATTGTGCAGAAGCTTTTTATTTTGATGTAGCCCCAGTAGTTTATATTTGCTTTTGTTTCCCTTGCCTCTGGAAAAATGTCTAGTAAGAAGTTACTATGGCCCATGTCAAATAGGTTGCTGCCTGTGTTCTCCTCTAGGATTTTGATGGTTTTCTGTGTCACATTTAGGTCTTTACTTCATTTTGAATTTATTTTTGTGTATGGTGTAAGCAAGCGGTCCAGTTTCATTCTTTTGCGTGTTGCTGTCCAGTTTTCCCAACACTGTGTGTTGAAGAGACTGTCTCTTTCCAATTGGATATCCTTTCCTGCTTTGTTGAAGATTAATTGACCATTTAATTATGGGTTTATTTCTGGGTTTTCTATTTTATTCTCTTTATCTATGTGTCTATTTTTGCACCAGTACCATACTGTTTTGATTACTACAGCTTTGTAATATAACTTGAAGAAGTCTGAAATTGTGATGCCTCCATCTTTGCTTTTTAAAGATTGCTTTAGCTATTTGCAGTCTTATGCTTCCATACATATTTTATAATTTTGTTCTAGTTCTGTGAAAAATGCTATTGGTATTTTGATAAGGATTCCATTAAATATATAGATTTCTTTGGGTAGTATAGACATTTTAACAATATTTGTTCTTTCAGTCCATGAGCATGGTATGTCTTTCCATTTCTTTATGTCATCTTTAATTTCTTTCATCAGTGTTTTATAGTTTTCAGAGTACACACCTCTTTGATTAGGTTTATTCCTAGGTATCTTATTATTTTTGGTGCAATGGTAAATGGGATTGTTTTCTTAATTTCTTTTTCTGATGCTTCATTATTGGCGTATAGAAATGCAATAGATTTCTGTACAGTGATTTTGTATCCTGTGACTTTACTGAATTTATTTATCAGTTCTAGCAGTTTTTTCGTGGAATCTGTCAGGTTTTCTATTTATAATATCATGTAATCTGCAAATAGTGAAAATTTAACTTCTTCCTTACCAATTTGGATGCCTATTCTTTCTTTTTGTTGTCTGCTTGTTGAGACTAAGACTTCCAGTACTGTGCTGAATAAAAGTGGTAAGAGTGGACATCCTTGCCTTGTTCCTGACCTTAGGGGAAAAGCTCTTAGTTTTTCCCCATTGAGTATGATGTTAGCTGTGAGTTTTTCATACATGGGCTTAATTATGTTGAAGTATGTTCCCTCTTGACCTGCTTTGTTGAGGGCTTTTTATCATGAATGGATGTTGTACTTTGTAAGATGTTTTTTCTGCATCTGTTGAAATGATTGTGTGGTTCTTAAACTTCCTCTTATTAATGTGATGTATTCTTGCATGTTGTTGAGTGGAGATTGAGGCAGCAGGCATCCTTGTCTTCTTGCTTTACAAAGCAAAGCATTAGGGCTCCCAGTATAAGGTGTCTCTAGTTTTGACAGAC
Organism: Felis catus; assembly: GCF_018350175.1. NCBI lineage: Eukaryota > Metazoa > Chordata > Mammalia > Carnivora > Felidae > Felis > Felis catus. Next base: position 20,887,534 of record NC_058373.1, read on the forward strand.
TCCTGGTGAAGTCAGTGTATCCCTTCCTTGCCAGCTGAGTAACATGTCAGTGAAGTTACCCTGCAGTTCCATTCTCCTGTCATGCAAGGAATAAACTGTCATTTTGGTACACGGGGAAAAAATGATCCTCCACGAAATCAACAGTGACACGCAAGTGATGAATGACTCATGGGGATCTCCTAGGGAGTGAGGACACATCCCAGATCTCAGGGCCAGTGCCTATAACCAAGTCATATCTACAGATGTCTTCATTCAGGAAATCGCAATCTTAACAAGTTCTCATTTGCAGATTTTTCTTGAAGGGTTATGACTGTCTTATTTTTCCATTGAAAATAATGCCTGAAATAAGGTCTGCTACATTTTCTGAATCCTGAATATTTCCCCATTCATCTAAATGAGTGACATTTTCTTCCTTTCTTTTCTTCTTTCTTTCTTTCTTTCTTTCTTTCTTTCTTTCTTTCTCTCTCTCTCTCTTTCTTTCTTTCTTTCTTTTTTTCTTTCTTTCTTTCCTTCCTTCCTTCTTTTCCTTCCTTCCTTCCTTCCTTCCTTCCTTCCTTCCTTCCTTCCTTCTGGCTGTCAAGAGATTAAAATATTTTTTTATAGTTTCTGTATTTATTTTGAGAGAGACAGTGAGCATGAGTGGGGGAGGGGCAGAGAGAGAGAATCCCAAGCAGGCTCCACACTATCAGCATGGAGCCCAACGTGGGGCTTGAATTCAGAAACTGTGAGATCACGACCTGAACTGGTCAGACACTTAACTGACTAAGCCACCCAGGCACCCTGGCTATCAAGAGATTAACTTTAACTATAGAGCTTTCATTTATAAATACTTGTAATCAATTTTTTTGTACTTGCTAAGTAAGAGATTCCAACACATTTTAAAGCAACTAAAAATTTAATTAGCATTAGAAAGTAATGCAAATGTGGGTCATTATTATAAGTGTTAAATACCTGGAAATGCTTCATAATGTTCATAGGTGAGTTCACAGCTACCTAAGAGTTGACCTGTGGAGATGTTGGTCTCTCCAAGGATGTCCCCATGGCGATGAGGCAGAGAGGAGGATGGAGAGAGCAGCAGGACAGGGAAGCAGCATAGATTTTGTTCAGCAGCCTGCAGGCATCCTTTGCAGACTTTAAACTGGTAGGGACAGGAAAAGGTACCCAGGAGGCTCTTGGAGGGACAGGAACAGGTGCCAAGGAGGCTCTCAGAGGGGGCACTGCAGATGGCAGGAGAGGACCCTGGGGAATTGGGAGGCCCCCAGCAGTCTGAGGACAGGATGAAGGCTCTGCTGAGGGACAGGCAGAGGACAGATTCTGGGGACCTTGCTAGACACCATGGAAGATTTGGACGTGGGGGTGCAGGACAAGTGGAATCAAGGATGACTCTAGGATTTTAGCTCCACCAACAGCACAGATAGCATTTTGGTTAAGCGAGAATAAGGGATGTTGTAGAAAGGCAAGGGGGCCTGTGTTCCTCTTATCCTCTCCACTCCCCCTATTCCTTCTCCCCCCACAGACTCTGTGGTGCCTTGGTAATGGGGTGCCTACTTGTTTCCTCTCTCCTCCCCACTGCCCTGCACCTGTTGAGACCTCACTGCCCTTCCCTGAGGATGTGGCCCTCTGTGTACTTACCGTGATGTAGGACCTTATGTGTCCAGAGCCCCTCATCTTCTGACCTCCCTCTTCAGCTGGACCCCCTCCAGATGGCTCCGCAGCCAGTCTCCATGGAATATAACAAGAGAGGCACCAAGTGGATTAATATGGTGCTTACCCAGGTAAATGACTCAATCGGTTACTGTCCTTCATAATCAAAATGAATTCAATAAATAATGATGGAGTAACAATTTACTGCTTTGATCTGATCCCCATAGTCCAGGCCTCATGACTGTGTAGATTTATATGGCCAACTAATTGATTCCAAAAAGATTTCCTTTTAAGCAGGCTCGAATCTAATTGGTCTTCAATTCCTAAGCAAAAGAGGTACATTAAGAGTACTTTCATGAGTTGAAAACACTCCACTGCTCTTGGTCTCCTTGGAGAATTGTTTTGTGGGAGGAGATGAACCACACTAATTGAAGCCAAATAAAGTTAACCAAAATGTGCCCGGCAGCACCGCATGAGGGGCCTTTTGTACACTTGGTCAGCATTGGTTTCTAGACTTTCACAGTCAGGGTTATATGACAAGAGTGGTTCAACACAAGATTCTAAATGGCTTTCCAAGAAGTGCACAATGGAGTGTCTAAAGCTACTACGTTGTTAGTCTTTTTCTGTTCTTTTTTCTTTCTTTTATTTTTTTAAAATTGTTTTAAAAATGTTTTTATTTATTTTTGAAGGAGAGAGAGAGACAGAGCATGAACAGGGAGGAGCAGAGAGAGAGGGAGACACAGAATCCAAGGCAGGCTCCAGGCTCCAAGCTGTCAGCACAGAGCCCAATACTGGGCTCAAACTCACAAACCTGAGATCATGACCTGAGCCGAAGTAGGACGCTTAACCGACTGAGCCACCCAGGCACCCCTCCTGGTTCCTTTTACTAATTCCTTTTATTGGAGAATGGTATTTAGAAACCAAAGTCTGAGTGTTGAGAGGGCTTGTTGCTACCGAGGTGACATTGTTTCTAGCTCCTCTCATTGGACAGAGATAGGAAATCGAGTGTGTATACTAACCTGTGTGCACCCAACATACCTCCCCTTGCTTTTTGAATACATGGCCCCATCTAATAGCCAAGCCCTGGACCCAGTGTCTTTTTCTTTTTTAAAATTTTCCTCCAGGGGCGCCTGAGTGGCTCAGTCATTTGAGCATCTGACTCTTCATTTCAGCTCAGGTCATGATCTCACGGTTTTGTGAGACTGAGCCCCATATTGGGCTGTGCACTGTCAGTGCAGAGCCTGCTTGGGATTCTCTCTCTCCCTCTCTCTCTGCCCCTCCTCCACTCAAAATAAATAAATAAACTTGGGCCACCTGGGTGGCTCGGTTGGTTAAGCGTCCGACTTCAGCTCAGGTCATGATCTCGCCGTTGGTGAGTTCAAGCCCTGCATCACACTCTGAGCCTGGAGCCTGCTTCAGATTCTGTGTCTCTACTCCCCTCCCCTGCTCACACTGTCTCTTTCTCAAAAATAAATAATAAACATTTAAAAAATTAAATAAATAAACTTAAAAAACTTTCACTTGCAAATCACTTTACATGAAAACACCTCATGGGGCATTGTTTCAAGCAATGACTGATTGAGTTGGAGTCCTTGAGACGTTTTGTAAGAACCTAATCACCCCCTCTGAGCTACCCCTCACGCTGCCTCCATAGGCATTGGGTCACATGACTTACAGAGCTCTTTCATGTGACTTGAGTGTTTGGGTGTCCATCACTGCCTCCAGCAGTGCCTTGTGGACTCTCCTTTCTTAAATGACACTGCTTGGGCAGTTTCTCTAACCTCTGGTCACTTTCAGCTTTTGACATTGAGTTTGGTCCCCTTCAAATCTTCACATACAGTTTAGTGCCCCCTTCTCCATGGTCCCTCTCGACTCTCTCCACCCTAGCAGCTGTGGAGTGAGACCGGCTCCGTCCCCTCCTTCTGGGGGTTGGTCTCTCTGGGGTATTGGCAGGTGAAGGGATGAGGGAAGTAGCCTTGTTCTTCTTCTTCTATCAGGGCTGGGCCTGCTCTGCCTGGCCTTGACGAGGCTGATTCCTCAGCTTTTGTGGTCGCCTCTGTGTACATGGTGGGGTTGGTTTCCCATGGCATCAGTGTTACCCTGTCCTCTCCCTTATTTGGAGGGTCATCCATGCTTTCTCTCATCTTGACAGCAGTCCATGCCCCTAAATTCATCGCCCCCCACCCATTGCTCTATGGCTCTGTGGCTCAGGAGCCATAAGGACGCTAAGTTCCAATAGCCAGGATGTGACCCCAGAGTGGCTGTGTCCCTTCCTGGTGAGGAAGAATTTGCCAGCCTCTGGACGCTGGCTTAGCACCCTCATGTTACCAGTGGAATTGTTTTCAGAACTGGACATGGTGTCAGGAAGATGGCAAACTTCTACCACCACCAAATAGATTTGACAGACGCTCATTCTTTGAACTTCAGCTCAGCCTGAAGCCCTGTGTATGAGGAAGGCAGCTTTGCTCTGCATTGGCTTTCTTGTCCCAGCTTCGCCTTGAGTAGCCAGTGACAAACCATCAGTTATCAGTGCTTTTCTTCTCAAAGCATTTGTTGTGAAGTTATTATTGGTGGACAAAACATCTAAAACGGATCATTGCCAATAAAACTTCTCTTGCCTGGAAGGCTGGTTTAAATAATTTGTAATCCATTGGTTTTTCTTTTCCCCGTCAACTATTTTTACATTATCTTGGCATTTATTCAAGAAAACTTATAGCATTAGGACTGACTGAATGTAGTCTCCAGAATGTAGAGAGTTATGACAGTTCTCAAAATTATTCCAAGAGGAATTTTATACAGTAAATTTTAGGGCTTTTCATCAATCTTCCATTGATTTAAAAAAGAACTTCACTGAATGTTTTTCATTGTAAAAGCAATACCTCACCATTGTGAGAGTTTTAAAAACTAGACAGATAGGTGATTGATAGATGATAGATAATACTACAATGGATACATTGTCTTCTAGACTTTATTCTGCACAACACTCATTTATATATGTAAATATTTTAACACATAGCAGGAGCTGTATTAATAGTATATTAGCAACTTGGCTTTTTTCAATTAATATATCACATAAATAGATAACAGATATGCTAGTTACTGATTATTGGTTATTTCTCTTTATCCCAGCCCCTCCATCCATTATCCGCTCTCCCTCAGCCTTGCGTTGGCCCCTCAAGGATGACCCCCTATGTCCTTCAGACTCCATTCCTCTGGCATCTGGTTGGGTTTGCCCAGTGAGAAGCACCAGCAAGATATTGGAAGGTGGGAAGAGAAGTCAGGACATCTATTTCCAGCCTCCCCTGCTCAGAGAGAAACTGTGGGCTTTTACCTGTAGCCCCAGGTCTTGTGCAGGGGCTCCCTCTCTTGGCTACACTTTTGCTGGGTCCAGCTAACATGGCTTCCTTCCTTCGTAGCCTGGGGTACTAACAGCTCCCTATTGTTGCTCATTGCTGGATGATGTGCCTTTCTTCATCAACTTAATCAACCCTGTCCACAGAGATTATTCATTAAATTTTCTCCAGTCAGTCTCAATACTTAGTACTCAAGTATGCCAGCTGTGTACTGCCAGGACCCAGACCGACAGAGATGGATGGATGCCTGCATATATATGTGTGCAGGTGGACCTCATTCTTATAGTGCTGTAGAGGGTTCCACTGTATGGGCTCCTTATTGACATTTTTATTTACTAGGCAATGCTTAAGATACACAGAATGGTTTAGAAAATGATACAGTTAATTCCCATGTGGCAGTCATATGTATTAGAAAAGAAGGGACTCTCAGTTCAGTAAAAGCACCTCTCCACAATTACATCTTGTGTCCCCCATCCTTTTGTTCATCACAGTTTTTCTGCATGTATTTGTGTCCCTAAATGATGGTTTCAGTTTTTGCATGTTTTGAGATTCCCATACATGGTGTTTAATATATCTGTAGTCACCTTTAACTTATGTGGAATATGGTTTGTGGAAGTCATCTATGTCGGTGCGTAGAGCTCTATTTTGCTACTGTTCAGTCTTCTATTGTGTGGATATACCAATACTTATTTACCTTTCCTCTTGTTGAAGGAAATCTGGACTCTTTCAAAGATGTTTTCATTACAGACAGTATTGCTCTACACACCCTTGAACATGTGTCCCTGGGCTCCTGTGTGAGCATTTCTCTAGGAAATGTTTCTAGGGGTGGCATTGCTGGCAGGCATCTTCCACTTTGCTAGGTATTGCTGAGTCATTCTCCAGAGTGGTTGTGCTAACGTGCACTCCCGCCAGTGCTCTTTCAGGATCCCCATTTCTCTATGTCCTTGCCAAGCCTTCTATTTTTGCCATCACGAAGAGGAACAGAGTATCTCATTAAGTATGTCATGTGCATTTTTCTGACCACAGAGAGGTGAAACATTCACATGCTAAGGGCCATTGTGTTGCCTCATATGTGTTCATATCTTTTGTTGTTTTTATATTGGGTTGTCTTTTCATTTTTAAAAGTTTTTTAAATATCCTGAATACTGATCCTTTCTTATTTGTGTGTTTGTAAGTATGCATGTATTCTCATTCTATAGAGATAAGTAAGTAGGTAGGTAGACAGATTTTTTTTAACCTTTTTATGATGTCATTTGTCATAGAGAAGTTTTAACATTTCGATGTAGCTGAATTTATCAATCTTTTCCTTATGGATTGTGCCTTTTATGTCTTGTTTAGCAAATACACTTGATTCTCGCTATTCATAGTGCTGATGTTCTATAAAGTCATTGCAAACACTGAATGAGTGAATACCGAACCTTTGTTCCTAGAGGAAATATGGAGTTCCCATGAGCCTCTGGTCAAGACATTTTGATCAACCCATCAGTACAGATCCTTGTTTTATGTGTGTTTCTGTTTAAAGACATCTTATTTAATACATATTGTGGATTCACTAACATTGAACTCAAGGCTAACAGCACTATAACTCATGCCTGAATAAAGCTCATCCAGCACTCATATTTTCTCCATAAGGCACATCATCACAGCCATCCCGCACTTTAGGAATACCAGACAGCACTTTAGCACCTTGCTTGGGGTACATTTTAAATAGCAAAATCACCAACATGAAGCAGAAACAAAAAATGTGGCACTATTTAGGCCACAAAAAGAATACTTGTTTACAGTGTGAGAACTGAAACAAGAAGATGGAATGTCTCCTTGGTCAACTTCAGCTGAGAAATATGCATGGCAGGCAACTCAAATTTTGTGCATGTCCTCAAATGACCAGAAAAGCCCTGCAGATGATTTTTGGGGTTATAAATAAATTTTAGCAAGTACATGAATTTGTAAATATGCAATTTGCAAATAATGAGAATTGACCGGGGCACCTGGGTGGCTCAGTCAGTTAAGTGTTTGGCTCTTGGTTTTAGCTCAGGTCATGATCTCAAGGTTCATGAGTTCAAGCTCAGAGCCTGCTTGGGATTCTTTCTCCCTCTCTCTCTGCCCCTACTCCACTTTCACACTGTCACTCTCTCTCAAAATAAATAAATAAACTTTAAAAAATGAGTATTGACTACACTTTCCTTTCCCAAAGATATAACAATAATCTCTTACTTTTTCTTCTAATAGTTGTAGAGTTCTGTTTTTAAGATTTAGATTTTTTTAAATTCGCATTTGTGAATGGTTGTGAAATTAATGATGATTCTGTATGGATAAACAAATATCCTAGTACCATTTATCGCTCTATCCTTTTTCTACTGATTTGCCATATGTAAATTTTCTATATACACGTAGTTCTTTTTGTTAACTCTTCTGTTCCCTTAGTTTATTTTTTGGCATTTTATCACTCTGCTTTTATAATAGATCTTGATATCTTATGAGGGCATATCCTTTCACCCTGTTTCCTTTAATTTCCATTTAATATCTTTTAATGCAATAATGGATACAACAATAGAGTATTATGTAGATTATAATGCATAATAATAAACACCTGGGACTCACTAGAATGTCACCAATCCTTGGCATCTACCTGTGTGCTTCTCCAGCAAAGGGAACTACCATCTTGAATTTTGTGCTTTTTATTCCTTTGTTGATTTTTTATAATCACATAGGTACATATGCCTACATATAATACTGTTTATAGTTCTGTGCTTTGCTTTATAAGTGACATAATGTTGTATAAGCATTTACTACTTATTTATCCATGTTGTTGTGTATAGTTGTACTTCATTCATTTTCGTGGCTGTGGAACATTCTGTCTGTGAATGTCCATGTATTCCTCACTTCCCCTGTGGAATGACATTGGGTGAGTCTAGTTGTTTATTCTTAGTAACCATACTTGTCTGAATGAACACCTGTGCATATGTCTCATTTGGATTTCTCAGTTATTACTGAAATAGATAATCTTTTTAGATAGTTATCATTTATGTTTCCTCTTCTAAGAATTGAGTTTCATGTCTATTGACTGTATTTTTATGGTTATTTGTCTCTAATTGATTTGTATGAGATTTGGTTTTTTGTTTCGTTATAGAAACCCATCCCTATTTTGAGGACATAAAGCTATTCTCATATGTATTTTACTTAATTTTCCTTTTCATATTTATGTCCTTCATCCATATGGCAATGATTTTTGAGTATGATGTACGAATAGCCAATTATTTTAGCATTGGCTATTGAATAGTCCATTCTTTTCACAAAAATCTTTGCTTCATCTGTTATGCTTCATTTTAATATTTATTTGCATCTTTTTCTAGGCTTTTTACTCTGTTTCGTTAAACAAATCTTTTATTTTTCCTCTTTTGGTACCACACTGTCTTAGTGGCTATAGTTTCATGATAAGTCTTGATAGGTGGTAAGAATTTAGGCTTATAAACTTACCCCAAAGTGAAGCTGTTGTTTCCTCCCTTGAGTGTTAATATGTAGTCCTTACATTTGATATTTATCACTCCCTCTGCCCTGAGCCTTTCCCTGAATCCCAGGACCACTAGGGCATTATGGCTGGCACCCTGGGGCCACTGGTGTTAGTGCTGGGCTCTGTCTGGTTGGCTGGTGCTCAAGCTGTACCAGAGGTTAAATCTTTGAAATCTTACTTCTGCCCTTAGCCATCAAAACTAAGCAAATCTGTTGAAACTTAAAAAAAATATTTATTTATTTTGAGGAGAGAAAGAGAGGAGTGGGCAGGGGAGGAGTAGAGAGAGAATCCTGAGCAGGCTCCACACTCAGCTTGGAGCCTGACGTGGGGCTCCATCTTACCACCGTGAGATCATGACTTGAGCCGATACCAAAAGCCAGACGATTAACCAACTGAGCCACCCAGGTGACCCTCTGTTGAAACTTTTAAAATAGTTTTTAAATCTACCTGTTCATTTTTTTGTTTTTTCATAATTTATTTAACACAGGTTTGCTTCGTGAATTTCACAAGCCAATAGCATACTGGATAATGACTCTTAATAAATTAATAAAGTATCAGCATACTCCAATCAATGATAGAACTATTATTCCATGCAAGTGGAGATAAAAGAAATAAAGTCCAAATTTATTTCAGTTGTATCTGGATAAGAGTTGGTACTCATGACATCCAGCTGAAAAAAATCTACCTGTCCATTCTAGATCATCTCTATTCATTATTCATCATTGTCCTTCCATTTGTTAATATTTTCTTAAACATTTTATACATAGCTATTCCATGTACTCCATGTCTAATAATCCTGGTATTTGAAGTCCTTTAGAATCTAAATCTGTAATTTATTCTTTCTATTCCTCCCACTGGTAGATGGCTCATACCCTCATATACAGGATGATTTCTGATTAAGAATTTCATCTTTCCTCTCTTGGAGGCCAGGAACTGCTGAGCACTTTAGTTTCTTTTGAATGTCTGAACTTCATTCTGAAGTCTCTATTCAACTGACACTTCTTACTGCTAGCCCAAGGAACCAAATCTCGATGTTGCTGTTAGCAGTTACTCTTAGGACAATCTTGTTTCTACACTTGCTCTCTGCTCACATTTTGTAGCTCCAGGTTTGGTTCACAAGTTGGTCCTTTAATTTGGAAGGAGGAGTGAAAATGAGGAGACCTTTGGAGATCGCCTCTGTTTTCTGCAAGGTCAACAATGTATCAAGAACAATGCGTTGTTCAGAATCTGTTCTGTAGCAGGAGGGACCATCTCAGGAAATCTTCCAGCAGTACTACCTGAAGTGGAAGTCTGCCATGGCGATTCTTGGTCTTATGCTCTGCTATCTAGATTTTAGTGTCATCTTCTTAGTCTGCACACACATACACAGAACTTTGTTGTGATCTTTATTGGGATTCCATTAGATATATAAATTAATTTGCATAGAATTAACATATTACTGAAAGTGAGTCTTTTTTGTTTTGCTTTTTTTGTGATCAGCCAGAATGTTTATTTTTTGTATTAAATATAATTTATTGTCAGATTGGCTTCCTTACAACACCCAGTGCTCATCCCAACAAGTGCACTCCTCAATGCCCATCACCCACTTTCCCTCTCCCCCACAGCACCTCAACTCAAACAGTAGAACAGATCAATGAAACTAAGAGTTGATTTTTTGAAAAAAATAAACAAAATTGATAAGCCTCTAGCCAGGCTTCTCAAAAAGAAAAGAGAGAGGACCCAAATAGATAAAATCATGAATGAAAATGGATTTATTACAACCAATCCCCCAGAAATACAAGCAATTATCAGGGAATACTATGAAAAATTATATGCCAACAAATTGGACAACCTGGAAGAAATGGACAAATTCCTAAACACCCACACATTACCAAAACTCAAATGGGAAGAAATAGAAAATTTGAACAGACCCATAAGTAGTGAAGAAATTGAATCAGTTACCAAAAATCTCCCAACAAATAAGAGTCCTGGACCAGATGACTTCCCTGAAGAATTCTACCAGACATTTAAAGCAGAGTTAATATCTATCCTTCTCAAGCTGTATCTCATTGTTTTTTAGTTATCAATATGCTATTTATCATTTATTCCATTTTTCTATATTCTTGAATATATTTTGTTGCTATTATAAGTCATATATTTTTTAAAAATCATACTTGCTGTTTGTTGCTGGTGTATGAGAATGCAATTAATTTTGCACTTTGCTCTTCTATCCAGCAATATTTCTCAATAGTCTTATTTAATTTAAATATTTGAACATGTTCTTGGGTTTTATATGTAAATAATCATTTGGGAATAATGGAAATTTTTCTTCTTATTGTATAGAGTTTACTTCTTTTTAATGACTTATTCTAATGGTTGAGATCTGCTATATGGTGTTGAATAGAAGTGATAATGCTAGCCATCCCCATCTCCTTCCTGATATTTGCTGTAGGGCTTCTTAACCTAAAGGAGCATTCATCTATTTCTAGTTTATTAGGAGCTTTTAAACTTGTGTTGAAATAAATAAAATAGCAACTGCTATTCTGCATCTGTTGAGATTAAATATGATTTTCTCATTTAATGTGGTAAATTCCATTAATATATTATCTTAAAACATCCTTATAATACAGGAATAGGGTGCCTGGGTGGCTCAGTTGATTGGGCATCCAACTCTTGATTTCAGCTCAGGTCATGATCCCAGGGTCATGGGATCACAACATGGAATCAAGCCCCACTTTGGGCTCCACACTGAGCATGGAGTCAGCTTGAGATTCTCTCTCTCTCTCTCTCTCTCTCTCTCTCTCTCTCTGTCTGTCTTTCTCTCTCTCTCCCCCTCTGCCCCTCTCTCCCACTCATGTGGTCTCTCATTCTCTCTCTCCAAAATAAAAAATAATTTAAAAATACAGGAATATACCAAACTGGGTCATAATGCATTTTTTAATATGCCATTGGATTTAGGTTTCCAGTAATTTGCTTAGCGTTTTTGCCTTTATGTTCACAAGAACGAATTTTCCTCTCTCATCCTTTTCATATCTAGATTTGTATTATTTGTTTTTTTAAATAGCCAATTATTCCAACATGGGTTATATAATGCACCATCATTATTACAAGGATCTGCATCTGTACTCTTCTGTTCCTTATCAGTGTCACATTATTCTGTGATCGTAGATGTATGGTACATTTTGATGTGTGCAAAGACCTTCTTCTTGTCCAAAGATTTCTTGACAACACTTGTTTATTTTTTCTTTAATATAAATATATGGTAATGTTTTGTTTGACATTGTTTTAGAGCTAAAGGCTAATTAGAATCACAGTGAGTTTTTAGAAATTCAGAATTTATAGGAAAAATATATGTTATAAAGGAATATAAAGAAAGTTATATTTTATAAAATATATAGACTGTTAATAACTATATTTTATGTAAGCCTCTTGGTAACCACAAAGAAAATACCTATAAAAGTTAAACAAAAGTAAAAGAGAAAGGATTCAAGACCTATCACTACAAAACCAACAAACAAACTGGAACACAAAAGAAGACAGTGGTGAGAGAGGGAAAAAGGACCAGAGGCCTTCAAGACAAACAGAACACAGTTAACAAAATGGCAATAGTAAATCTTTCCCTATCAATAATTACTAAATAGACTAAATCCCCAGTTAAAAAAAAATACAGAATGGCTGGATGTACAAAAAAAAAAAAAAGCAGTATCTAACTGTAAGCTGCCTACAAGAAACTCACTTTAGATTCAAGAACACACATAGGCTAAAAGTGAAGGGATGCAAAAGATATTCCATGCAAACAGTAACCAAAAGAAAGCAGTGTGGCTATACTTATATCAGACAAAGTAGACTTTAAGTCCAAAACTGTTTATAGACAATGAACGTCATCGGTAAAAAGTCAATTTAACGAAAGATAAAGCAGTTGTAAATATATATGCACTCAACATCAGAGCACCTATGTATATAAATTGATATTGACAGCTTTGAAAGGAGAAATCAGCAAAACAATAATAGCAGACTTCAATATGCTACTTTCAATAATAGAACATCAGACAGAAAATCAATAAAGAAGAAGTGGACTTGAACAAAATAGACCTAACAGATACATACAGAGCTTTTCACCCAACAGTACAAGAATACATGGAACATTCTCCAGGATAGATTACAAGTTAGGTCATAAAACAAGTCTTAAGTCAAAACAAGTCTTAATAAGATTGAAATCATACAAGGTATCTTTTCTGACCACAATAAAATGAAACTAGAAATCAATAACAGCAAGAAAACAGGAAAATTCATTTTATATATGTATATATATATATATATATATAGAGAGAGAGAGAGAGAGAGAGAGAGAGAGAGAGAGACAAAGATACACATATGGTGCATGCAACACACACAAAGAGAGAAATTTATTTTTTACCTGATTATCCTTCCTTAAATTTCAGAAACATGGCAGTTTTCTTGATCTTAAAACTTGATAGAATTATAAGAAAATAATTAGTCTATAAATTACAATTATTTATATAGTTATGTAGGCAATTTACATCCACCAACTAAAAACTAAAAGCTATTGCTTCAGAGGGCAGAGAACAGGTTTTGAATTGCCAAATAAGGTGCAGTTCTGCACCATTGTGGAGAGCGTAAATCTCCTCATGAGTCCTTGCTCAAAGTTAAAAGTGCCATTGAACAAACAGCATATATTGTATGAGAAGCAAACCTCTCCTGGTAGCATTTGTGTTATTGATGGTGCCTGAGAGACTAAAGCAAGGCCAAAATTCACTTAAATTTGTAGGGATCCTAAGTAGAATGTTTGCATCTTGAAATTACAAGTTTTGCAGATTCCTCCATGAATCACTTACCTTCTCCATATGACAGCCTAATTTTAGCTCCTTTTCTAAGACCAGTATTCAAGCCAGCCACGAAAACCTCTGTCTGCAAGAACTGCTTTCTACAGAGACAAATTAAATGGCCTGGGATCTGTTCCAGGATGAAACTCGTCACTTGAGAAATTTTATGGAAAATAGAAGTCACAAATTTTACACACACACACACACACACACACACACACACACACAGATCATACTACCAACAAAAGTGTTTGTACAGATAGAGTCTTGCACATCCATTAATTTATTTTGGTGATGATGAATTTTTCTCTTTGTGTGGTTGGAAATTTGGAAATTAAGCATAACATTTCCTTTCAGTCTGAACTTTAAATTCAGAATAGAATAATGAAATATCCCATACATTATCAAACAAATGTTTACCAGTCATTTGTTTTGAATGAGATATTCTACTATAGAGGACAGCAGAAGACTCGTTCTCTGTTCATGATGCCCTCTCAAAATGAAGATGGAAATATACCGTCAGGAACTGTGCAGAGTCTGAGATTTTACTTGCTTTCAAGCTAACAAAGTAGCCTGTTAGAGTTAACCGTTACTTCTCTGGCAGAAGACATGAGACTCATGGTTCAGAGACAAAGGACTTTCTATTCATGGTGAAAGCAGTAGCCTGAGCTTCATGTTGGTTTGTGTGAGTTCCCTGTGCCCAAGTCTTCAGGGATGATACAAAGGATCCATCATGGATGCCTGCACATACAGTGAGCTACATTAGGCAGAGAAGCACTGAGCCTGGGGAATTTGATGCATTTGTAATAAACCCATCCTTTGTCTAGGGGCAGTGTTACCTCCTTCCTCAAGCTTGCTTGTTGCAAACACAACCCTGGGAAATAGGCAGGGTAAAGAGCTGTCAAGGCTTATCTTCTTGGCATGCCCAGCAGGAACTTGCAGGCATGCTCAGGACCCAGAGCAGACTGGCTCTTCCAACACAGATCACATTACATGTCAGGTAACAGTCTGTGACCAGTGTCTAACATCACAGTGCAATAGAAAATATATGGTGCAGGTTGCCCTGTGGGTTCAAAAGAGGAAAAATTTTCTGTGATATCAGCTGTTGGAGAAGAAGATACTGAAGGAAATGAGATTCAACCTGGCCCTTGAAAACAGAATCACATTTGGATCCAAGAGACAAAGAAACATAAGAAAGAACTGTAATGAGAGAAGCCCTTTAAATACTCCTCCTGGGCAAGGTGGGTCAGAAGAGGAAGAGAGTGGTTGTGAAAATGGGGTAAGTTGTCCAGGGACATAGGTGTTAATGAAGGTCTGAGCTGGATAGGCACTGGATTTGGGAGGGGAGGGACAGATGGGAAGGACCTACGAAGGATACGTAAGTTCAAGCTGGTGACGTGAGAATGGTGTTGAGAGTTTTGAAATCTTCACATATTTGCTTTGTTCTCAGAGCAGAGCAGCCCAGTAATGAGTGTACCTTGTGCTTTAATGCAGGAGGTTCTAAGCTCTGGAAGTCACTGAGCTTGGCCGTCCCCACCTGGAACACAGAATGGGATGGCAACACGTGTAGTTTCTGGTCATACTCTCCATCACTCCCACCCAGCTTTTCTAACATCCTTTTTTTCCCAACATTTGAATCCCTTTCCTTCCATGAAAGACCCGCTGATATAGTTATCCCTGCATCGAGTAATTAGGAAGCTTCAATAGGATAATTCTGATAAAACCCAACTCCCAATTATAACACACTTACAATTACTATTGGCTGTGGTCTCATTGGCTATGGTATAGTTTTTATACCATGAGCCTTTCCTTACCTTTTGTCATTACACTTTGGCTGATAATGGGATCTCTTTCTTTATTCAAATTTTAAAAATGTTGAAAAAAACTGGTCAAGGAGCTAATAGAAATGAATGTAAGATCATTTGACCTCTGGACAATGGTATTTCAAACAACCAAAGGAATCAAACTCCTGGATTTTTAATGTTTTTTAATGCATAATTTATCATGTCTGTCACCTTCCTCTGTTAATCGTGTTATTAATATTCAGAATCTACTTGGATTGGAGAGAATTTTAAAAGAATTCATCACATGTAAGTTTACCTAAGTATTTCCTCTTTGTTTTGTTTTATACATGATTTGTTATATACATGATTTCCTAGTTTTATTAGAGGAAGTATGCACAATGGCTGACAGCAAACTTAGTATCCACAGTGAAAGATGCACCCTGTTTTAACACCTGCCATTTTGAATGACCTTATAAAAATATTTTATAGAGCACAGCTTTTAGTACTTATAGAGGATTCTTGATAAAGCTGTCAAAGAGCAGAAGTAAAGGCATTACTTAAGCCAGAGAGAGAATTCCAAAGAAACACATAAACGTAATTCCAGGTGATGTACAGTTATCTAAAAAAAAAGAAAAAAGAAAAAAAAAGCCAAACATTTTAACAGCTGGAAGAAGAAGAAGAAGAAGAAGAAGAAGAAGAAGACGTCTTTCTGGTGTGTGTTTCAAATGAATATACGCCATGAGACATAAAGTGGCATTTGCCTCCTGATGCATATTCAAAAAAGGTTGTGATTTGTGTTTTTTTCTGTGTGAGTGGTTTTATTTGGTTGCAAATTAGAGTATATACAAAATTAGTGTTCTTTTTTAAAGGGCATTCATTTTAATGACAGTGGAATATGTGGTCACTAAAGTTGAAATTTTTAGATTGAGGACAAAATTCAGGTACTGTTTATATTTTTGGTTATGGTACATTAAGAGATGTCACTATATTGGTTCTAATTTTGAATTGCCCCCTGAGAGATAAAAAATATATAATTAAGATTTATACATACTATCTGAGGTTATTCTCTGGTGTGTCTTTAAGGGGAGGATGGTAATTTCATCCAAGAATGCCCTCTTCTCCAGGGAGTCTGGAGCAACCTAATCCCCTGTGGTCTGGTAGGTCTGGAGATGGGAAAGAGTGAACCCCAGGCCATCAGATACATCAAGGGCACCCACAGGTGAAGGCACATCTTGATTCTGTGGGGATGACACCTAGTCCACAACTTCAATCCTGACCTCCATCATGTGCTCCAGACCCGCCTTTCCAACTGATCACTAACGTCTCTGTGGGCAGGCTCCTGGTAGCTCAGCTTTACATGTCCCAGACCACATTGGTTATTCTCCTTTGAAGATTGCTGCTTTCTCACAACTGCACAACTGCTGGCATCTCATGCTCCCACTCACAATGTATGCCTCAGAATCATCTCCTACCCATTCTTCTCCCACATTCCAGTCTGCCCCCAACCAATGGCCATGCCCTGTTGGTTTTAGCTTCAAAGTCACTCTCAGACTCCCAGTCTCCATGCTTCCTCCATGCACTTTGGTTTCATTCCTCTGCAGCAGTGACAAAATGGTTACCCCCATGTTTCCAGTCTCTCATTTCAACACATATTTACTGAGCACCTGCTACATCCCAGTTTCTATGGTAGTAGGCCCTGCAAAAGGTGTTTCTCTCCATTGTGAAAATAGCTTACATTATCTTTTTCCCAACATCACACATCTTCAGAGGTATCTCATCACTTAGGAAATAAAAAAAAACCTCCTTAGCCTTTTTCCAACCACATCGTTGTGTGCTCTTTTCCACAACTGAGCTCCCGTCCTGCTCCATCCTTAGTGGCTGCAGGAGCAGGGAGGACACTTGAGATGGCCACAGTAATGTTGCACAGAAGACTAAGGCAGATGTCTAAGCCCTGCTACAGCCGCTGAGAAAACTGAAACAAAAAGCCACCAAGAGCTTTTGGCCAAGACAGAATTACAGGAACTGGATTTAGTCTCCCACCTGAAACAATTCCCCACGCCGACTCCCCCCACCACAAAAAAAAAAAAAAAAAAAAAAACAGACAAAATATGAAGACATTGAACATCAGGCAATGAAGGACAGTGATCCCTGCGATATGGTCAGTAAATGTCCTAGCTTACAGCCTCAAAAGACTCCAGGTCACAGATCAGGGAAGGGGGACTCAGGAGGATCCCTACAGACTCCCTGAGTTGGGCACACAAAGCTGAAAGTCCTAGGGAGACTAAAGCCTAGGGACTAGAGTTCCCAGGACATGATAGTGGAGGGGAGAGAACTCTGGAGTCTTTAGAGGTTCTCTCTGGAGTTTTCAGTTGGATAATGATTAGCCCATGCATGTAAAGAAACTATTGGAGTCTAGGGAAAGAACCACAGAAAAGGTTTAGAGAACAGTGTCTATTCTCAGATGTGCTCACACAGGTCTGAGAGTAGCACTTGTTCCCACATTATTCAGAGTAATCAGCACAGCTTTCCCTCAGGAGTGAGGAATAATTAGCCCTAGCCTGAGCCCTGCTCATTTCTGCCTAACAAATCTGAAAAACGAGACTCAGTTCTCTGTCTTCACATTGTCATTGAACAGTTTAACCTTGGGGATTTGTTTAAACATGGTATGTTAACTTTGTCCCATATACTATCATAATCACCCTCCTTTTTGGC
Source organism: Felis catus (assembly GCF_018350175.1). Lineage (NCBI taxonomy): Eukaryota > Metazoa > Chordata > Mammalia > Carnivora > Felidae > Felis > Felis catus. Next base: position 20,905,361 of record NC_058373.1, read on the forward strand.
TATTTTACAAGTCAGCTTTGAGAACAAATGAGTGGGAAAGGGATTGCAGAAAGACTTTGTGATCATAATGACTTACAGGAGAGTGGGGAACTTTCTTAAAGGATGAGATAGATAACACGTGGGTTCATGTGTAATGGGAATTACATTCTGGGAATGCTCCCAGAATAGAAAGTCATGTGGACACATACCTCATGCATGTATGATGCATGTCAGGAAATGCAATACTTCCCACCTCCTCTTGAGGATTTGTCAATCCCTTGATTAGATCACTGAAACTAACCTCATTAGTGCCATGGTCTTTCAGGTGAAAGATCCAATTTTCCTGATAGCTTTTTGAGTATGTACAGTATTTTGTGCATTTTTGAATGAGTAAAATTGAATTTGAGGCCATATCCTTACAGGTAGACCTTGTTTTATTGTGCTTCATTTTACTGCACTTCTTAGATACTGTATTGAAGGTTTGTTTGCATCAAGCAAGTCTACTGGCAACATTTTTCCCACAGCACTTGTTCACTTCATGTCTCTGTCACCTTTTGGCAATTCTCACAATATTTTGACTTTCATTATTATTATATTTTTTATGGTGAGCTGTGAGCAGCGATCTCTGATGTTTTACTGTTAAGATTGTTTTGGGGCACCATAAACCATGCCCATATATAAAATGGCAGACTGAATTGATAAATGTATGTGTTCTGACTGCTCCACTGACCAGCCATTCTCTGGTGTGTGCTTTCTCTCTCTCTTTCTCTCTCTCTCTCTCTCTCTCTGGGTCTACCTGTTTCTGGAGACATAACAATATTGAAAGTAGGATAATTAATAACCCTACAACAGCCTCTAAGTGTTCAAGTGAAAGGAAGAGTTGAATGTCTCTCCCTTTAAACCAAAGGCTAGAAATGATTAAGCTTAGTGAAAAAGGCATGTTGAAAGCTGAGATAGGCTAAAAGCTAGAGCTCTGGTACCAGTCATCCAATTAGTGAATACAAAGAAAACGTTCTTGAAGGAAATTGGAAGTGCTACTGCAGTGAACACATGAATGTTAAGAAAGAAAAACAGCCTTAATGCTGACGTGGAGAAAGTTTTAGTGGGCTGGATAGATGATCAAACAGCCACACATTCCTTTAAGCAAAAGCCTAATCCAGAGCAAGACCCTCACTCTCTTCAGTTCTACAAGGACTGAGAGAGGTGAGGAAGCCGCGGACAGAAAGTTTGAAGCTAGAAGAGGTTGCTTCATGAGGTTTAGGGAAAGAAGCTGTCTCTATAGCATAAAAGTACAAGGTGAAGCAACAAGTGTGGATGTAGAAGTTGCACTAAGTTATTCAGAAGATCTAGGTAAGATCATTGATGAAGGTGGCTACATTCAATAGTAGATTTTCAATGGAGAAGAAACAGTTGCCTATAGGAAGAAGATGCCATTTAGAACTTTTATAGCTAGAGAGGAAAAGTCAATGCCTGGCCTCAAAGATTCAAAAGACAGATCGACTCTGATGAAGATGCACAATGAAAGTAATGTCGTTTTCATGCCTGCTAATACAACATCTGTGTTGCAGCCTAACGATCAAGGAGTAATTTTCAACTTTCAAGTCTTCTTATGTAAGAAATACATTTCATTCAAGCCAAAACTGAAGTGAGATATCACCTCACACCTGTAAGAATGGCTAAAATCAAAAGCACAAGAAATGACAAGTGTTGGCAAGGATGTGGAGAAAAGGAACCCTCTTGCACTTTTGGTGGGATTGCAACGTGGTGAAGCCACTCTGGAAAACAGTATGGAGGTTCCTCAAAAAATTAAAAGTAGAACTACCCTATGATCCAGTAATCACATTACTGGATATTTACCCCAAAATTACCATAACAGTAATCCAGGGGAGAGTGGTTAAGATGGTGAGGGAGTAAGGTTGCCTCATCCCTCAAACACAGCTAGATAAATATCAAATAATTCTTAACACCCAAGGAATTGATCTGAGGACTGACAAAACAAGGCTGAACATCTACAAGTAGAAAAATGACCACCTCATGGAAGGTAGGAACTGTGGAAGTTGATTTGAAGGAGAAAAGAACTGTGGGTGCTGTGGAGGGGAGGAAACCCTGATCATTGCGAGAAGAGTGAGAGAGAAAGAGTGAAAAAAGAGTGAAAATGCAGAGGGTACTGCACAAGAAAACCCTTCCCAAAAACCATTGATGGGAAAAGGAGAGGTGCTGAATACTTCAAGTCTTTATACGCAACAGACTAAAGTTTTAGAGATCCATGCTGCTGCTGGGGTTGCGCCTGGTTGGCTTAGCAGTGCTCTGGTGGGGAAGGAGGGCAGAAACCCGGGAGCAGGCAGCATGGTTTAAAAATGCACTAACCAAGATGCAAGCCTGAATGATGCCAAGACAAGGAGGATGGACGAATCAGAGGAACAAATCAGTGATATAGAAGATAAAATTATAGAAAATAATGAAGCTGAAAAGAGGAGGAAAATAAAGGTATTATATCATGAATGTAGACTTAGGGAACTCAGTTACTCCTTAAGGCATAATAACATTCATATCATAGGAGTCTCAGAAGATGAAGAGAGAAAAAGAGGGGCAGAAGGTTTATTTCAGCAAATTATAGCTGAAAACTTCCCTAATCTGAGGAGGGAAACAGATGTGAAAATCCAAGAAGCACATGGGAGCAAGAGAACTCCCAATAAATTCAATAAAAGCTGGCCATCACCAAGACATATCATAGTCAAATTCACGAAATACACAGACAAGGAAAGAATCCTCAAAGCAGCAAGGGGAAAAAGTCCTTAAACTACAAGGGAAGACAGATCAGATTCACAGCAGATCTGTCCACAGAAACTTGGCAGGCCAGAAGGGAGTGGCATGATATATTCAATGTGCTGAATGGGAAAATATGAAATATGCAGCCAAGAATGCTTTATCCAGCAAGCCTGTCACTCAGAATAGAAGGAGAGATGAAGAGTTCCCCAGAGAATCAAAAACTAGAGAGTTTGTAACCACTAAGCCAGCCCTGCAAGAAATATTAAAGAGAACTCCTTGGGGAAAAGGGTAACAAAACCAACAAAGACTAGAAAGGAATACAGAACATCACCAGAAACACTTACTTTAGAGGTAACACAATGGCACTAAATTCATATCTATCAATAATCACCCTGAATGTAAATGGGCTAAATGCTCCAATCAAAAGACATAGGGTATCAGAATGTATAAAAATAAAAACAAGACACATTTATATGCTGCCTACAAGAGACTTATTTTATAAAGACCTAATGATACCTGCAGATTGAAAGTGAAGGGATGGAGAACCATCTATCATTCTAATGGATGTAAAAAAAAAAAAAAAGCCAGAGTAGCCATACTTATATCTGGAAAACTGGATTTTAAACCAAAATCTGTAACAAGAGACGAAGAAGAGCATTATACCACAATTAAGGGGTCTGTCCATCAAGAAGATCTAACAATTGTAAATATTTATGCCCCCACCTTGATAGCACCCAAGTATATAAATCAATTAATAACAAACATAAACTCATTGATAATAATAGATAATTAATAATAGATAATAGTAGGAGACCTTAATACCCCACTTACAACAATGGACATATCATCTAAGCAGAAAATCAACAAGGAAACAATGGCTTTGAATGACACACTGGGCCAGTTGGACTTACCAGTTATATTCAGAACATGCCATCCTAAAGCAGCAGAATACACATTCTTTTCAAGTGCACATGGAACATTCTTTGGAGTAGATGACATAATGGGTTATAAATCAGTCCTCAGCAAGTACAAAATGATGGAGACCATGCATATTTGCAGACCACAACACTATGAAACTTGAAATCAACCACAAGAAAAAATTTGGAAATCCCACAAATACATGGAAGGTTAAAAACATCCTACTACAGAATGAATGGGTTAACCTGGAAATTAAAGAAGAAATTAGAAAATATATGGAAGCAAAGGAAAATTAAAACATAAAAGTCCAAGCCCTTTGGATGCAGCAAAGGCAGTCCAAGAGAGAAGTATATTGCAATACAGGCCTGTATCAAGAAGCAAGAATAGTCTCAAATACACAACCTAACTTGACACCTAAAGGAGCTAGAAAAGGAGCAGTATAAAAACCTAAATCTAGCAGAAGGGAACTAATAAAAGCTAGAGCAGAAATAAACGAAAGAGAAACAAACAAAAACAGAACAGATCAATGAAACCAAGAGCTGATTCCTTGAAAAGATTAATAAAATTAATTGATAAACCCCTAGCCAGACTTGTCAGAAAAAAAGAGAAAGAACTCAAATAAATAAAGTCATTAATCAGAGAGGAGAGATCACAACTAACACCACAGAAATACCAAAAATTATAAGAGATTATGAAAAAATATATGCCAATAAACTGCACAAGCTGGAAGAAATAGACAAATTCCTAGAAACATACAAACTACCAAAATTGACACAGGAATAAATAGAAAGTTTGAATAGACCCATAACCAGAAAAGAAATTGAATAAGCAATAAAAAATTTCCCAACAAACAAAAGTCGCCAGATGGCTTCCCAGGGGAATTCTACAAGACATTTAAAGGAGAATTAATACCTGTTCTTCTCACACTGTCCTCCCCCCCCCAAAAAAAAATGGAAGGAAAACTCCCAAATTTCTTCTAGGAGGCCACGATTACATTGACTCCAAAACCAGAAAAAGACCCCACTAAGAAGCAGAATTATAGGCCAGTATCCCAGAACATGGATGCAAAAATTCTCAACAAAGTACCAGCAAATTTAATTCATCAGTATTAAAATAATTAGTCACCACAAGTAGTATTTATTCCTGAGCTTCATTGATGGTTCAATACTCACAAATCAATCAGTGTGATATACCACATTGATAAAAGAAAGGCTAAGAACCACATGATTCTCTCAATAGATGCAGAAAAAGCATTTGACAAAATACAGCATCCTTTCTTAATAAAAATTCTTAAGTAGTGATATATGGAATGAACCCCAACATCATAAAGGCCATATATGAAAGATCCACAACTAATATACCCAATTGGGAAAAAAATGAGAGCTTTTACTCAATGGTCAGGAACAAGACAGGGATGTCCACTCTCACCATTACTATTTAACATAGTACTGGAAGTCTTAGCCTCAGCAATCAGACAACAAAAAGAAATAAAAGACATCCAAACTGGGAAGGAAAAAGTCAAAATTTCACTATTCAAAGGTGACATGATACTATATGAGAAAACCTGAAAGACTCCACCAAAAAATTTGCTAGAACTAATACATGAATTCAGCAAACTCACAGGATATAAAATCAAGGTACAGAAATCTGTTGCATTTCTATACACCAATAATGAAGCATCAGAAAAAGAAATCAAGGAATCAATCCCATTTTACAATTATACCAAAAACCCTAAGATACCTAGGAATAAACCTAACCAAAGAGGTAAAAGATCTATACTCTGAAAACTATAGGACACTTATGAAAGAAAGTGAAGAGGACACAAAGAAATGGAAAAACATTCCATGCTTATAGATTGTAATAACAGATACTGTTAAAATGTCTATACCACCCAAAGCAATCTACACATTCAGTGCAATCTCTATCAAAATGCCACCAGCATTTAAAAAACAATCCTAAATTTTGCATTGAAGGACAAAAGACCCTGAATAGCCAAAGCAATCTTGACAAAGCAAAGCAAAGCTGGGGGCATCACAATTTCAGACTTCAAGCTGTGTTACAAAGCTATAGTCATCAAAACATTATGGTACTGGCACAAAAACATACATATATATATATCAATGGAACAGGATAGAAAACCCAGAAATCTTCACAATCTTGGATTAGACAGAAGTTCTTAAACTTGACACCAAAAGCATGATCCATAAAGTAAAATTGGTAAGCTGGATCTTGTGAACATGAAACTTACAAAACTTGTGTTCAGTGAAAACTTGTGTGAAGAGGATTAAAAGACAAACTATGGACTGGGAAAAAATGTTTGCAAACCACATATCTGACAAAAGAGCAGGATCTTAAATGCAAAAAGAACTCTCAAAACTCAATAAAAATGCATCCAGTGCAGTTGGGGAATGGGCAAAAGGTATGAACAGACACTTTACCTAAGAGGGCATAGATATCCAATGAGCACACATAGGATTGCCTGGGTGGCTCAGCTGGTTAAGCGTCTGACTCGTTTTCACTTAGCTCAGGTCATGATCTCACGGTTCATGAGTTTGTACCCCACATGGGTTCTGAGCTGACAGTGCAGAGCCCATGTGGGATTCTTTCTCCTTCTATCTCTCTGCCCCTCCCATGTTCATTCTCTCTCTCTCTCTCTCTCTCTCTCTCTCTCTCAAAATAAATAAACTTAAAAAACTGAGCACACATGAAGATGTTTAGCAGCATTAGCCATCAAGGAAATACAAATTAAAACCATATTGGTATATCACTACACTCCCCATCAGAATGGCTAAAATAAAAATGGTGATACCAAGTGTGGACAAGGAAACAGAGAAGCTGGATCATTCATACACTGCTGGTAAGAATGTAAAATGGTTCATCCACTGTGGAAAACAATTTGGCAGTTTCTCATAAAACTAAACATTCAATTACCATGTGACTCAACAACTGTGCTCTTGGACATTTTTCCCAGAGAAATAAAAACCTATGGTCACACAAAGACCTGTACGCAAATGTTAATGGCGTATTTGTATAAGCCAACAAACTGAAAACAACCCAGATATTTCTCATCTGGTGCCTGATTGAGCAAACTGGGTACATCCAAGCCATGGAATACTGCTCAACAGTAAAAAGGAATGAACTATGATACGTGCAACAGCGTGGATGAATCTTCAGGGGATTATGCTGAGTGAAAAAAGTAAGGTTACATGCTATATGATTCCACTTGTATATGGTTTTTGAAAGGACAAAATTATAAAAATTGAGACCAGATTAATGGTTGACAAGGGTTGAGCTGGAACAGGGGGAAGGAGGTATGTTGGTCAATGAAAGGGCAACATGGGGCAGGGAGCCTTGTGATGATGGAAATGTTCTTCTTGACTGCATCCACATCAATCCTGGCTATGATATTTCACTATAGTTTTGTAAGATGCTACCATGGGGGAAACTGAGTAAAGAGTATGCAGGATTTCTCTGTATTATTTCTTATATACCTGCATGTGATTCTACCATTACCCCAAGGTAAAAAGCTTAATTTATAAACTTGGCATTTTAGGGGTGCCTGGGTGGCTTCCTCAGTTAAGTGTCTGACTTCGGCTCAGATCATGATCTCATGGTTCATGAGTTCGAGCCCCACGTAGGGTTCTGTGCTGGCAGCTCAGACCCTGGAGCCTGCTTCAGATTCTGTGTCTCTCCCTCTCTGCCCCTCCCCTCTTCGTGCTCTATCTCTCTCTGTCTCTCAAAAATGAATAAACAGTAAAAAGGAAGAAAGAAAGAAAGAAAGCTTGGCATTTTATTAAATACTTAAAAATTTTGAGATACATTTTATAATTAATAAAGATTGCCCACCCGCTTAAATGCTGGTGATTCCAAGATTTTCTTAGACAGTGACTGCCTAATCATGATCAAAATTGTGAAATATATCATTTAGTATCTAATAATTTGATCAGCATTGTAGAAGAATAAACAGATGTGTCTCTATTAAAGTCCAGTTTTGATTATGAAGCAAACAAAAAGCTACAAAACAAAACCTCCATGAAGTGGGTAACAATTGGCCACACTTTTTCTGGACCTTGATGGAAATGCTAAGGATCTGCCTTCTGGGTTGTCAAGATGAGACTGACTTTCTTCTGACTTTTTCTCTCTCACAGGATCTCCTCTTCAGCGTGTGTGCCCTCAATGTCCTCTCCACCATCGTGTGTGCGTTGGCCACAGCCATGTGCTGCATGCAGATGGTCTCTTCTGATGTCCTGCAAATGGTGAGCGGCCCCCTTCCTTCCCAAGCACGCTCAAGATGGCTAGCCTGACCCCCTTCTCCTCCAGCCAGTTTGAAACCAACATAGAGTGGACACTTCTAGCTTCCAACCAGAAACCCCAAGGATGATAGGCCCTGAGGGTCCATGGAGGCCACCTCATGCTGCCCTCTGGAAGACAGAGAACCTGTACATTTGGTGCCACTAACATATTTATTTTAGGCATTGAATGCATGTTAACAGAGCTGCATGTTAACAGAGTCCGGCCACCCTCATGCCCCTCTAGATGGCCTCTACTGTGTCCCCTGAATAATTTTAGCGACAATCCTGTAGCCCTAGACATCCTCTGGGCCCAGCACCTCCAGAGCGAGGTGGCTTCTTCAAGCTTTAATGTTCTCTTTTAATAAAGGGAGGTTTTAGAAGATGAGTTCTTTTCAAATTGAAAAACTGCTCATCTGTGCTTTTTAGACTTCCTAATTAACCCTGAGCTCATAATCTACTGGCAGGTCACTGGCTGGCCCTCATGACCACCCTGGCCAGGGTCTTACAGTCGAAGAATTGCTGCTCCCAAGGGAGAGAGATAAGAACAGGAGCAAGGGTCATACACATATTAATACACGTTTATAAGTACATGCTTAATAAATAATGAAGGCTCTTTATTATTCAGTGTAAATGAAACACAGCCCACTGTTTGCTGTGTCACCACTAAAGTCAGTACGATAAAGAGAAACTAATGGGAAGATATTGTTCTCTAGTGCTCAGGGTAGGAATCATCTGTGTGTGCGTGCATCTGTCTGTCTCTGTGTCTCTGTCTCTTGTGTTGCTTCTGCAAGATCCATCTGCCTCCCCCTCAGTGTTTTATGCATCTCACAAAAAGAAAAGCAAGTTATTCTTGTAGTAGGCTGTTTTATTTGCTCTTTCTTATCCACCCCATGGCAATACATCAGTTCATCAAGATACAGGGCCAGAGAGCATCATTACCAAGATGTTAAAAATTCATTGGTTCTAATCATATGCAACATCCGCCTCTTTGTCCCAGTGTATATCTACACAGCTGTCACAGCCAGGGCTGACCTTTCTGAGAAGTGGCAGTTCTCCGAAAGGTATCTAATTAAGCAGTTATTCAGCAGCGATGAACTTTTGGCCCTGCTCACCGAGGCCTCATGTTGGTGATTTTCTCCGGCATGTTGTGTAAAGGAAAGGTTAAGTACCATGGGGTTCTACTCACCTCTGCATATTTTACTATTGATCTGTAAATATCACACCAATTTGACCAAACTAACAGAACCAAAGGGCTATAAATGTAAACGTTTGCATTTCCTGGTTTGAAGTGTTAGAATGAAACCCACCAACTAAACAAGCATCAGGCCTATGGAAGCTGTGATAGATATACAACTGTAACATCAAGAGCAGGGTCATTCTATCATTCTGCCACAGGGAACCTGAGCGGGCCTGGAATCCTGGGCCTGACGACAGCAAGACTGGGTCGGAGTCCCACCTCTTCTGCATATGAGGCAGGGGACTCTGGACATGTCACTGAACCCGCCAGAGCCTCAATTTCCTCAACTCAAATGAACCTAATGGTATACCTAGTGAACATTCAAGAAACATGACCTAGTCGATCCATAAATGTGGGCAGAATATTAGTTACTGGGCTATCTCAGCCATGACTGTGAATGCCATGGCCCTTGATGTACTTTGCCAACTGTAAAACACCAAAGGGAAATAAGGTGTTTTTACAATTACCACAGCCACCATCACAACCTCTGGTTGTTTCATAGCTGAGTGTTTGCGGGTAAGTTTGCTTCTTACCCCTGGCTTAGAAGTAGAAATCAGTTAAATTCCTGCAGGTGAGTCCTTTTCCCTTTGTGTCTATGGGCTATGGGACCAGACAAGGCTCAAGGGGAACAGGTGGTATATGACCATGGTGCATTGTGGAACCAGTGCGTGATCTTGGGCACATCCCTGCCTATTGGTCCCAGTTTCCTCTGCTCTATGTAAGACTGTTCATGTTCTGCTTCCTCTTGGGTCCGCTGACAGAGGAATCACATAATGCATGTGTGTGGACTTTGAAAAACCCTGGTGGCCATGTGAAGGAGGTGGGCTCTTACCACATGGGTCAGAAGCTGGGTGAAGCTGGCCACACAGGCTGCACCCGTGAGAAAGGAGAAGTGAGAAGCCCAGGGGCTCATGGGTACGCCCTGCAGGATGGAACCTGGTACTATTTATTCATGAAAATGCCTCAGGCTCTTTTTACTTTTTTAGAAAAGTCTTCTCCTTTTTCTCCAGCTCTACTCCATTGCAATTGACTTTAATTTTCTTACTTCATTTCATTAGACTGTTTAATTAAAGAAGTAATGTATGATCACTGAAACAAGTAAAACATAGAGATAGATAAAGGCATAGTTAATAATCTACCTTCTCCCATCTTATTCTCTTGAGGAAACTTTGCATTAAATCCTTCCATTTCTTTATTGACTTCTTAGTGTTTATATTAACATATATATAATCTATTTTCCTTGTTCCTCCTTCCCTTCTTCCCTCCATCCTTCCCTCTCTTCTTCCTTCCATTATTTCTTCCTTTTAGCCAAATAGGATCGTACCATTCATTATCACTCTGCAGTGTGATTTTAATAGCCTGAAACTCTCATGGACATCCCTCTAGGTTAATCTACACAGAAATGTATTCCTGTCTACATTGATCCATAATATGGATGTAACGTCAGTCAGTTGGCTATTTATCTATTCGATCCATGAATGCTTGAGTTCTTTCTTTCTTTTTTTGAGAGAGGGCATGAGTGAGCAAGGGGCAGAGAGAGGGAAAAAGAGAGAGAGGGAGAGAGAGAGAAGCAGGGCTCATGCTCACCCAAAGTGGGGATAGAACTACGAGATCATGAACTGAGCCTAAGTCAGAGGCTTAACTGACTGAGCCACCCAAGCGCCCTTTTCTTTTCAAAAAAAATTTTTTATTAATGTTTATTTATTTTTGAGAGGGAAAAAGAGAGGGACAGAGCACAAGCGGAGGAGGGGCAGAGAGAGGAAGACACAGAATCCGAAGCAGGCTACAGGCTCTGAGCTGTCAGCACAGAGTCCAATGCAGGGCTCAAACTCACGAACTGTGAGATCATGACAGGAGCTGAAGTTGGACACTTAACCGACTGAGCCACCCAGGTGCTCCATGGCACCCCTTTCTTATTTTTGATTTTGGTTTTGTTTATGTCACTGTGATCATATAGTGGTTAGTACTCTGCGTTGTGGTTTTGTTTATGCCTGTGCAGATGATGCTTCAGTAGGCACATATAGTCATAGCTCCCTTAGCCCACCTGTGCTGACCCCACTGGCCGGGTAGCTATGGTCTCCATCCCACCGATGATACACTGCCTGCTCCCCACAACACGTTTGTTCACCAGCAGCCTCTGTGGTTCACCCATGTGCCTTCTCTGCTCCCAGTAGTTTGGTCACAAGCTTTCCAAGGGACAGTTGTATCTGTCCCCAAACCAGTCTATGTCAGTGGTATTTTGATTGTTAAGTGCATGTTCTAGTGCTATATAAGCCGATGAAATATGAGTGCAAAAAAGAGAATTGTTTATTTTACAAAAAAGGATGGAGTTCTTTGGGAAGATTCAGAAAAAAAAAAGGGGTCCCTGGATATACTGCTCTCAATTTTTGGTGTGGGTGAGATAATTATAAGAGGTTGAGATACAGAATTTTAAAAATCTAGGAGGCATCTGCACACACATTGTTTCACAAGTACCTTTAAGCTCCAGCCCTGCTCCAAAAGCACAAAAATTGGAAGTGAGTTAATTCTCATAGGTGTAGTTTACACAACAAAGAAGACCACGGGGCGCTCTAGACAACAGACTGAGACTCACAGCAAGAGCCTTAACCTGGCATGGAAGGAACCCGCAGTTCCTTTCTTATTTCTGGGGATCAGCATTTTGGGATAAATAACCATTTGGGGAACTGATATAATGAATGCATGTATACATGAGATGCCTAGCGTCAGAATTTAGAAAGCTGAAGTGCTCTAATATGTTTGGAACTAGTGGCAAAAGGCGATCTGAGTATAAAATTCAGTTTATAGATATGGTTTTATGGAGAAAGCTTTTACCTCCAAAGTGTCTCTAATCTCACATTTTTAGTTTTATTTCTTGAGCATAATCTCATTTTTCCATTTTTCCATTCAGCTCTTTTCCTCCCCACGTACTTTATTGCCAGCCACTTTAGCCCAAGAGACATCATCTGCTATTGCATGCATCTCCATTAGGAACTTGCCTGTGAACTTCATCTTTTATTATTGTCATTTATGTTCTCAACACTAGTCATGTGCCCTGTAAAGCAGAACACCTCCAGAAAGTGCAGACAGAGCATCATTGCCCACAGAGCTAGCAAGGGGTGTCGCGGCCAGGGACGGTTGGGACACCACCTCCTGGGAGCCCCAGAATCGCTCAAGTTCACCAGTATCTTCACCTCTCTGGCTCACTCCACTGCTGGTTCAGCACCCCACGGAGGCTGGCCCTCTTTGGACCCACAGTGGCCTTCCTTGAGGTTTGGGTTTACCAGAAACGTCTCTAGGTAGTAGGTGCTACTTATGTAGGACTAAGGGACTAGGACCAAAGGGTGTCTGACTAATCTTAAAATCTAGTTACAGCAGACAATCCTAAAAGTGATACATACAAGCTACAAACATTTTATTTTGACTTTAAATATGCAGATGAGCATTTATCCATCAGGGTTTTGATTTGGGGCCAAGATCTTCTGTTCAATAATGGGTCTACACATTGCTGTACTGAGTTGCATTTCTTTTTTTTTTTTTCTTAATATTGATTTATTTTTGAGAGAACGTGAGTGGGGAAGGGGCAGAGAGAGGGGGACAGAGGATCCAAAGCGGGCTCTATGTTGACAGGCTGACAGCAGCAAGCCTGATGTGGGCCTCAAACTCACGAACTGCAAGATCATGACCTGAGCTAAAGTAGGACACTCAACCAAGTGAGCTGCCCAGGTGCCCCCAAGTTGCATATCCTGTATAAACTTCATAAAAATATCACTATCTGTAATTTCCAGATCCTTGAAATTGGCATGAGCCAGGCAAAATGAGATGCACGAACTCCCCTGAATATCTTCTGACTCCTCTCCCTCCCTTACAGCTAGCTGCCTTGCCAGTTCCCATTTTGGCAGTGGTTTCTGCTCAGCTGCTCTCCTTTGTCAAGTCTTTCCAAAGCGTTCAACTTGGTTCTCGTAGAACGAGCGTGTTTTCCTGCCTGCATTCATATTTCATTATGAATTACAGTAGTAACTAAAACTGGCCTTTAGCTGTTCGGGAATGCGCCCTTGTGTCCTGGGTAGGCAGGAAACACACATGGTGCACCTGGCATGGTGGCAGGACTGGAGAGCAGCAAGGTGCCTCGGGCAGGCGTCACTCCAGGGTCTGGAGCATGGAGGGAAACCCCAGCTCATCAGATCGGTTGGCCAGGAGAGGTGGATTAAGAAAACTTCTACCATAGTAATACTAGAGTATTTGTACCAAGTCTCAGGAAGGGTAGAGGAAGAGGCCTATTCCTCTGTATTTCTTAGCCCCTGAGGGAAGTCTCAAAGGTGTGTGTGACCCATTCAGGAGCCAGAATGTGGCAGGGAAACTGGGGAAGTGTGCTGTTCCCAGCCAACTAGAGAGGCAGCTGCTGGTCAGGAGCCTGGGGAGGGTGTAAAAGGAGGCTGGCAGGCTTGTCCTGGGGCCTGGAGGAGACGAGTCTGCTCAGAACTCAGAGGAGTTTGTGGAAATTCCAGCCCCTTGTCTCCAGACCCCTGCAGGCCTGTCCTGCCCTCCATTCCTTACTTCTCCCCCTCCCCCCGTGGCCAGAGATAGAGGCATAGGGACTGAAGAGCTAATATTTGTGATGTGGTCTTGTTTAAACCCCACAACACTGCCATCTGGCTCTGTGGCCTAGAAATGGTGTTTCCCAGTGTGACCCTGTCAGGCCAGGTGGGGTGAGGAAAGGAGACCGAAACTCAAAGGGGCCAGTAATATGCTTATAGTCTTGTGGGCCCTCAGTGGTCAAGCAGGATCACCTGAGGCCTGCCGACCTCTTCACCCTTCATCTCAGACAACAGACTATGCGCTGTTCTCATGGAGCCAAATTTTAGGGTCTCCGCTAAGTGGGCCTCAGGAAGCCCAGCCCTCCACCCTGGTTCCAGGGCACATGTAAGGACAGCACATGCCTAAGTTGGGATTCCCTCTCCAGAGCAGACATATGGGAAGAGACTTCCCTCCAGCAGGGTCTAAAATGCACACTCCTCTTTTGTGGATGATGAAGGCTGGGCAATAATGAAACTCCCATCAGGTGTGTGAACCCCTTGGGCTAGAGGAACACAAGGGTAGGAGTGGGGAAGGAGCAGGATAATGTAGTTCCCTTCTTCCAGACTCCCCCCCCCCAGCACCCCCTGTTGGCAGAACCCAACAGTTAGCCAGCTGGCAAGGGAGTCTGGGAAATATGCTTTGCAGAGGTCTAGCCCCAGCATCTCAGAGCAGAGTCCAGAGCAGGTGACCTTGGCCTTGGAGACAGCCCCTGCCTCATTAAACGGATACTGGTTGGGGCAGGGGGAATATGTCAAGTGTCACTTGCAGCCTCCCCTTGGGGAGGCTGAGAAACCTAGGGGAACAAGCTCAGTTTGCAATGGACTCAGTCTGAGTTGGTTCCATAAAGGTGGAACCAACACACTACTGGAAAGGCAACGTAGAGTTTAGAGCAGAAGTGGTTAAACCTGTTGTTTAACCTTTAAAAAGCCTCGGGTGTATGGCAGCATTTAAACCTCCTAATAGGGTCATCTGGGGTGCCTTGCCTCTCATTGAAAATGCTCCTTGTCCTCTTTCCTAGGGGGATTGTACCTTCAGAAGGAAAGCATTTTGGCTTTTGCATTTCCTGCTTCATTGTTTTATTGATTTTTCTAATTTCTGATACACACCAAATCAGAGTATGTCTCAATTAGACCTCAAGAACATTTGGCCTTATCCTAACTGCTCAGCTTTGTGCTATAAGCATCGGGGCTGACAGCTGTCCAAGGTGGAGGATGACAGACACACATTCGACCTGCTCATAGCCAATGACTCATCTGTATTTCAGACAGTTAAAGCCACGGCTCAGACCCCTTGGAAAGGCAAGGAACGTGCTCTGTGTGTTAAGAAAACCCACACGAGACAATTTCAGTCTGTGATGTTGCATGTGTAGACATGGTCACTATTCTTTCGCTGTTAGTCTGGAGCAGGCTAGTTTCATGGAATTTGACCATATTCAAAATTGTGACCTGACCCACACTTGGGCAAAAATGTCCTATCATCCCAGCCTTTTTTTCAAGTCCAGACCACCCTACCCACGGCTACCAGAAGGCACTTCCTACCACACAGCTTTAATAGCACTGTTCCCTAGCTCTAGCACCATCACTGGCTCCCCAGTGCCCCAAGAATTAAGAATTAATTTCTAGAGCCTTATATAAATTTGCTTTTCTTAAACACATCTTTCACTAGCTCACCTGTTACCTTCTTGCAGGCCCACCTGTTGACATCCTACCAATCTGCAGACCCATTCAAATGTCATCTTCATTAACCCTTTGTAGACTCCAGGTCTCCACACAGTGCTTGGAGAGCACACTGACTAGTAGAACTGTCCTTGCTTGGCCGTGTACACTTGACTGTCTCACGTGTCTCTCACCCCCCATGCAGTGGGAGGTCCCAGAGCCTAGCATTCACATAACACAGAGTCTTGTTGGCCCACAGGAGCTCACAGTGAGGTGTTGACTGGCACTGCAGCAATGGCCCAGGCATCTCCATGCCACAGGTAACCTCTTGGGAGCAGTGACCAGAGGGTGGGAAGTTATTGGCCATTGCTTCCCAGGGGAATAAATGGAAAGCTAGGCAGAGGCAGAGTTCTTTTTGCTTAAGAGATTTTACCTCAGTTTGCTCAAGCAGCATCTCAGTTTTAAGGTTGCCTCACAGAATGTTCTGGAGCTCATCAAGGATTATTTTCCCTCAAAGCAATGTTTTTACAAAGTTTATGAATTCCCTAGGACTGCAAAACACTCATCGATACTCTGTGTCCAAAGGGATCCATAATGAAATATTTGAGAAATGTTCCACTAATGATTTGGGGGTGCCTGTGTGGCTCAGTCAGTTAAGTGTCCAACTCTTGGTTTTGGCTCAGGTCATGATCTCACAGTTTCATGAGTTCAAGCCCCATGTCAGGCTGTGCACTGATGGCACAGAGCATGCTTGGGATTCTCTCTCTCTCCCTCTTTTTCTGGCCCTCCCTGCACTTGCACTGTCTCTGTCTCTCTCAAAATAAATAAATAAACTTTAAAAGTGGGGGGGGGGGAGGGCGCACTGGTGCAGACCTTCTCAGGGCCTTTAACACTGTAATATACATTATAGGGCTCCAAGAAGGGAGTACAATATGTGGCATTTCCCAGTACTTGTTTTTTGTTTTTTGTTTTTTGTTTTTTGTTTTTTGTTTTTTGTTTTTTTTGCTGCAGGAATTTGGGAGGGGGTGGAGAAGAACATCTTGAGAGTTTGGTGTTTTCTCATGAATGAACTTCGGGAAGTACTGTCTTAAATCGTGGACCTTAGGCACCATTTTTGACTACAGGTTTTAGTTAGTATAATCTGAAGAGAAAGAGTTAGTGGTGGGGATAGAATTAAAGACTTCCTAGATTGGAGGTGCCAGGGTGGCTCAGTCAGTTAAGTGTCTGATTCTTAATTTTAGCTCAGGCCATAATCTCAGTGTGTAGGTTTGAGCCCCGTGTCAGTCTCTGCACTGAAAACACAGAGCCTGCTTGGGATTCTCTCTCTTCCTCTCTCTTAAAATAAATAAACAAACATATGTAAGAGAAAAACAAAAAACAAAATAAAACAAAAAGACTTCCCTGGGGGCATCTGGGTGGCTCAGTTGGTTGAGCATCTGACTTCAGCTGAGGTCATAGTCTTGAGGTTCCTGGGTTCCAGCCCTGCATTGGGCTTTGTGCTGACAACTCAGAGCCTAGAGACTGCTTCGGATTCTGTGTCTCCCTCTCTTTCTGCCCCTCCCCTGCTCACATTCTCTTTCTCTCTCTCTCTCTCTCTCTCTCAAAAATAAATAAACGTTAAAAAAAAAAAAAGACTTCCCAGACTGTGTTTTTCCTTAGAACAGAGGCATTCTGCATAGCAGTGTAAGAAACAAAGCCTAATGAAGCTTTGGAGGCGAGGCGTTCCTCACGGAGCCATCATTTTAAAGTGTGTGTTTCGCCGTCACAGCCCGACGGTTTAAATTACATAAGTTCCAAACGGATCATTAAAGCTTATGTGTAATTAGCTTAATTAGACACAAGCCACACAAGATGTCCCAAATAACTGTGAATCTCTCTGTTTTCCAGTTCCTTCCACAAAGGGCGCATTCCTCCAGCCCTGCCTGCGTGACCCCCCATGGCACCGTTCTCCACCAGACCCTGGACTTCGATGAGTTCATCCCCCCTCTCCCACCTCCACCTTATTACCCTCCAGAGTACACCTGTACTCCCACAGCCGAGGCCCACAGGTGGGTCTTTCCGGAGATGGTGGTGGTGACTTGTATTGACACCAGGAAGATAGGAGGCAGTCTGGGAGGTGGGACTGGCAGGAGCCACGCTCATTTTCAGTGGGGCAGTTGAGCCAAGGAGAGCAACCATACGAAAGCATTAGAGGGCAGAGCGCGAGCAGGCAAAGAGCTCGAACCCTGGCTTAGATAGAACATGTCTACTGGGTATCGCTGCCGTGCAACAAAAGAGAACCTAGCCCGACGTGAGCGGCTCTATTATGTTCTCATGAAACGCAAAACTGCTATTGAGTAGTGACCATTAACATAACATGTAAAATGTAATTAAAGATTTAATCGGCTCTGTGATTATTTTCATTTTAATGGACAGGGCCATAGAGTTTATTGAAAATGTCGATATCTTTCCAGAAAAAAAAAAAAAAGAAAGAAAGAAAACACAAGAGTTAAAACTGCCTAGCAAATTAGACTTTTATTTCACAAGCACGATGAGTAATTGACCAGAGGAAACCCTGACAAGTGACGTGCTGATTGCCTTGAGAGAAATGTCAGCCATCCAGGCTCCTTCCCCCAGGAGTGACAGTGCAATGGTTCTGTCTTTTCAGGGGCCTCCACTTGGACTTTGCTCCCTCTCCATTCAGCACTTTGTATGATGTTGCCATCAACAGCCCCGGCCTGCTGTACCCCGCCGAGCTCCCCCCACCCTATGAGGCCGTGGTGGGCCCGACTGCCACCAGCCAGGTGAGGCCCAGGCCCCAGACAAGCCAGTTTCCTGTACTAAGGCCTGCTCCTTGCATTTGGTTTTCTAATGTTCTATTTATTTTTAAGAGGGCACAAGTCGAGGAGGGGCAGAGAGAGGGGGATAGAGGATCTGAAGCGGGTTCTGGCACTGACAGCAGCGGGCCCGATGTGGGGCTCAAACTCATGAACCACAAGCCGAGGTCAGACACTCAACTGACCGAGCCACCCAGGTGCCCCTGCTTCTTGCATTTGTATTTCTCTCTAAGCCTTAGAACAAACCTGTGGTCTTATCAACACTCATGAAGAGCAGGCAGCAGCCTCAGGGACTAGAAACTGCAGAGGCCCCACCCCAAGCCTGGAGATGCCACCCCAATATTTATGTATTCCCCCTGGGCTCTTGTCAGATGCATGCGAGCTAGTGTGTCTGGGGACACAGTGCTGAAGGAGCTGGTACAGATTCAAACGCATGAGCAGGGACAGAGCTCAGGCCGTGAACCGAGAACCCAGGGGACTCTGGCCTGTTCCAGCTGCATGCCTCTGTCACTGTCTCCTGGGAGGTGAGAAAGCAGTGCTGGATCCCTGGTCCTGTCTGAGGCCTGGCAGCTACAGGCCAGGGAAGTGCCAGAGCCGCAGGTAGGAGCAGCTGGCTTTCTCTGAACTGGGCAAGCCAGGTGTTCCCACAACCTCCCGGTGTCTGACCCACAACAGGCACACACTGGGGATGTGTTGGTGGAGCCTCAGTTTCTTCATCTGTAAAATGGGGATCATAACAGTACCAAGCACATGGGGTGGAACGGGATGTTTGTAATGGACCCAGCACAGTGTTTGACATAGAGTGGGCTCTGACTTGCAAAAGCCAGTTGCCCTTTTCAATGGCATCATCCTCATCATGGTTATCATCACATGTGTCGCTCCTGAATATCCAAGGCCCCTAGCCAGGGAGGAGAGATGTGAACACTCAGAAGGTCACACAGCACCCGTGTGTGGGACAGGCTGTGGGGAGGCCGCAGGTTTAGGGGTGCACATGGGGAGCACAGCAGTCCAGCAGAGAACGGGCACATGCAGGGGAGCTGAGAAATCCTGCCAAGAATGGGGGCTGCAGCCTGTTCTGGGCCCCGAGCCCCAGGCAGAGGAGAGTGGGCAAAACCATGACCAGGAGCAACCACAGGGCACCAAGACACAGTCCTGGGCCCGTCCAGATGCACGCACCTTTGGGCTTCTCCCCTGGCATCCCAAGTCACCTGCCAGGAAGTGGTGCCAGCCTCAGACCTGGCCCAGACCTTCTGTGTCCTCACAGCCCCTTTGAGATCTGGAGCCCACATGGTAAGAAGGCCAGGAGGCAGTGCCTGTTCTCTTCTGGGCCACCCCCTGGAGAGCTTCTGGCCCTCAGGGACCTCTGGGGGTGCAAACCTAAAATGGCTGTTCAGACTCAGCCTCCACAAGCTTCCGGAGATAATTGCACCCACAGGGGAGACCACATTCTGCAGGCTGGGTGTTGTGGGACAGAAAGGGAAGGTAAGACCTGTCCACCTCTGTGCCCAGTGGGACCTTGGCTACATGGTTTTTGCAAGAAGGATTCTCCGCGAGGGTCACTTGCGCGGGTCTGCTCAGCCCATCCCCAGCCCACCCTTGCAGAGGTGACAGCCTGGCCAGCTGAGCCTCTGAGTCTCCCGTCTCTGCCTACTCTCGCCCTGAAATGTCCTGGCCCAGCTCACCAGGCTGCAGACAGCAAACAGGGACTCGGCCAAGGACTCTTGGCCTTTTTTCTGTCCACAGATGTGTAGGAACCGCCTGAGGTCCGGGTGCAGAGGCGGAGGGGAGGGGATTCATTAGTGAGAGGGCAAAGTGTGACTGAAATCTCATTTCTAAACTTACAATGATTGAAATCCTCTTGAATTTTTTAAAAATCTGAGTGGAGAATTCTATCTTTCCAAAATGATTTCTTTTCTTCTTGATGATAAAAATAATTCAAATCAATGTTATCAATGGCAACTGTGTCCTGTGAAGAGAGTCAGAAGTACTCTGAGGGGAGCCCCCGTGCACTGCTGGAGGGTGCTGAAAAGGGGCATCCAATCCATTTTGGGGGGACCCGGGGAGCCTCTGTGAGCTGAAGGCTCAGGCTGAGTGGGGTGGCAGGTGGCTAGGCTCACAAGGAGGGACCACGCAGCATGCGTATCCTCAAAACACAAAGCCACTCAGGATGAGTCTGAAATGAGTGCAACATGGGGGAGGGTGACCTCAGCGAGGCTGGTTGGATTCTGGGGCCATCAGGACATCCAAGCAAGTGTATACGAGATGATAGGGTCTATGGCTTGGAGCCTTGGAGAGATCAGAGTTAGCCACAGAGGTGGTCACCAAGTCAGGGAACCAAGTGGGGAGAGCTCTATGGAATAACAATACTTTGGGGTGCTAGAGAAAGAGGCTCCCCCAGCACAGGCTGCAGAGTAGAAAGACGGCCTGGACTCACAGACACATGGTTCAGGAAGGGAGAGAGGGGCCAAGTGCTACCCAGAGGTGGTGAAGGGCTGACCCTGGTCCCCAGCTGGCTCACCATCCAGAGATTACTGGTGACTGTGGCAGGAGCAGCTGCAATGGGGCAGTGGGGCAGGTGCCAGCATTGGCTAGAGGCAGGGATGGGACGTGGGGAGGTGTAGCAGTGGTCTGTCCCTGTGGTTTTTGGATTCCAGTGGGCATCCCAGGCATGTCAATCAAATACAGATGGCTGAGTCCACCCCAGAGTTTCTGAGTCCATAGTTGGGGAAGGGGAACCTGCCAAGAATTTGCATTCCGGGGATTTCTGGGTGGCTCAGTCAGTTAAGCATCTGACTCTTGATTTCAGCTCAGGTCAGGATCTCAGGGTTGTGAGCTCAAGCCCCATGTTGGGCTCTGTGCTGATAACACAGAGCCTGGTTGGGATTCTCTGTCTCTGTCTCTGTCTCTCTGTCTGTCTGTCTCTCTCTGTCTGTCTCTCTCTCTCTCTCTCTCTCTCTCTCTCTCTCTCTCTCTGCTCCTCCCCTGCTCTCACTCTCTCCCTCTCTCAAAATAAATAAATAAACTTAAAAAAAAAAAAGAATCTGCATTCCTACCTAAGTTCCAGCTCCTGCTGCTGTGTTCCTCTAGGGACATGCTTTGGGAACTGGAGTGGATCACTCTTGTGAGATGCTTGGCAAAGAGGAGAGAAGATAGGAGATAGTTAGGGAGACTGTGGGCATAGGGCATGAGGATGTTACCAAAGGGACGTGGAAGGGTCCAGACAGTGGGAGCACCTGAGCCGGGGTTGGGGAGGGAAGTCCCTTGAAGGCGGAAGGGGGATGCTGAGCCAGCCTCAGATGGTCTGCTCTGCCCTGTAACCAGCAGGGGCACCAGGCAGGGCAGCAGATGGGCCTGGAAACCCCAGCAAGCCCACAGGGGTGTGTGATTCTCCATGGCTGCCTTGGGGAGAAGGAGGAACTCTGCCACCACCCCCCAGCTGCTGCCAGTTGCCATCACAGAATTTGAGCTCCATCCTGGGGCCGAACTTCGGCCTGCCCATCTGTCCTCCCATTTGTGAACGGTTACTCCCATTTCTAGAAGAGAAAATGCCACAGAAGGGTGAGTGACTGTGCACACTGCCCTGCAGAGAGCAGCAGGACTTCTCAGAGTCCTTTGCTTCTCAATCCTGATGACAGGGAACACCCACCCCCAACAACACTACTCATGATGAGTGTGGAATGCCCACGTCCAAGCCTGTCAGGGACCCTGGATGCTGGAAAGTGGCTTCTGCATTTGGGTGTGACACTTGATGCACACCATACTGGCATACCAGAAGGCTATTGAGGAGTGTTTTATCGCTGATTTACTCTTTTTTCTGAAGCATATAGAATACAGATCTTCCTTGACTTACAGTGGGATTTTCAATTCAAGAAACCCACGTGCTTTGAAAATATCCTTAATACCCCTAACCTACCGAACATCGTAGCTGAGCCCAGCCCAACTTAAGTGTGCTCACAACACTTCCATTAGCCTGCAGTAGGGCAAAACCATCTAATACAAAGCCTATATTTTAAAAAATATTTATTTATTTATTTATTTATTTATTTATTTAGAGAGAGCAAGGAGGGGGCACAGAGAGAGGGAGAGAGAGAATCCCAGAGAGAGAATCTGCACTGTTAGCACAGAGCCCAACATGGGGCTTGAACCCGTGAACCATGAGATCATGACTTGAGCCAAAACCAAGAGTTGGATGCTTAACTGACTGAGCCAACCAGGCACCCCACGAAGCCTATATTATAATAAAGTGTTGACTATCTCGTGTAATTTTTGGAACACTGTACTGAAAGCAAAGAACAGAATGGTTTTGTGGGTGCAGAATGGTTTTGTGAGGGTGTCCGTTGTTTACCCAGTCGAGTGGCTGCCTGGGAGCTGTGGCCACCCACCTCTGCCCAGCATCATGAGAGAGTACCATACTGCACATCACTATCCTGGGGGAAAAAAAATCCAAAGTCAAAACTCAAAGTACAATTTCTTTCTAACTGAGCGTGTATCACTTCTGTACCATTGTAAAGCCAAAAAATTCTAAGTCAAACCATCATAAGTTGGAGACCATTTGTATGGGGGAGGATAATACTGGTTCTAATATGACACCGTTCTCCAAAACTATTGAGAATTCTCTAAATGGAGATTTCTTTCACATGATTTTGGTGAGAAAATCCTTAAGGGCAAAGGAAGGCCTGTCTCCTATTGCGTTGGCTCAGAACCCACCAGCTTACAAGTGCCTGCACAAACATTATGTGTGCAAGAAGTACGTGTCTGAATGGCCTTTCTCTGCGCTGGCTCTTCGGGGAGGGGGGCAGCATCTGGTGATTACGGGGCCACTGCAATGCTCCCCTCAAGGGGAAGCCTGTGCCTTGCTGGGCCCATTCTCTTTGACCCTGTGGTCTGGCAGCACTTTTCAATTCCACAGACACCTCTAGGAGTCTAGAAGCCAATGAAACTCGTTCCACCACAGAGGAAAGGCTGCGCCAGCCAGCTGCCCCCCTCCCCTGGGGCAGTCCCCCCACCTGAGGACAGCAAGGAGCTGCCCCCCCTTTACGGCACAATCCTTTGTCACAGGGCAAGGCAGAGGTTAATTACTTCCCCTTATGGACAAACAGCACATAAATTGTCTATCAGTACTCGTTTGGATAAAGAGAGGAAGACAGACTGACAGAGGAGCAAAGCAGGCATTGTGTGGGCTCTGGACAGGCGGCAGGAGGCCGCTCCTTTGGGAGAACTTTTTGATGCAGGAAGGAAAAGCTCTCTTGACTGAGCACATTCATTCTGACCCATTCACTCTCCTGGATCGGCCACAGGCACGTTCTGTTCTCTGTTTGCAATGTCCTTCTCTTTCCCATGGCTTAAGACCGTACCTTGAGGGCAAGATCAGAAGGAGTGCACTTCTTTCTATAGCCAGAAAGTTACTGAGAATTTGCCAGTGTGCTATTCCTGTGGATGACAAGCTTACATTTCCAAGGACCATGGAAAACTGTGCTGTATTCTACAGAACACAGAGCCATGAACTGAACAGAATCCCTTCCCTGTGGGGCTCACAGGCTGGCATGGTAACAGGACGGCCCCCAATGAACTTTGCTGGGACTTCAGGGGAAAAAGGTAGAGTGGGATTGGCGTGTGAACAATGGAAAAGGTCTCCAAGGTGCAGTGTAGACAAACACAGTGCTGCGACAGCCTGGGACCCGGCTGGGGAGCTTAGGGTAATGAAAGAGGTTCATTGACATCATTTGGGTACAGATTTCATGACCCTGCATGTCAAACTATAGCAGTGCCTTTGACGAGTTTGACATTTGGAGTTGACACGATCCAGCGGCACCCTGGGAATTTGAATTTGGTGGCAGTCTGGCGAGTAGGAGGGCAGCCTGAGGTACGAGGCTAGAAATGCTGAGGCAATGGACACAGGAGAAGCGCAGCCAACCGCAAGTCCTAAAAGTCAGTATTTATATTTTCAAACAAAATCACTTTTGCATTTAAAAATCTGTAAGCAAAGTAGCTTCAAAGATTGCCTTGGGACACTAGGCTAAAATCTTAATTCACATTTTCTGTGATTGCAGCCAATTGCCCCCAAAGAACAGCTCTTTATAGTTCTGATACTAGCTGGTTGACCTGACCCAGGAGTGGGGAATTTACTACCAGAAATAGGGGAGAGTTTTCACGTGGTGTGTCTTAGCCACAGAGCTTCCCAAAAGAAAGGGAGATGAGGAGATGCGGCTTATTTGCATAAATGCCAACTGACTTTTTAATCACAACTGGTCAATATAACGTGTCTGGGAACAAATAAATGCAGCCTCTGAGTGTCCCATGTGAGGCCATACACACAGCATCTCCTCTCAGTGGCCCTCTCCTGCAAGAGCTGTGTTATAAACTTTTATTGCTAAACTAGAGTTTCACTTTAAATTCTGTGCCACAAGTATGTTTCTTCTCCACCCTTTTCCGCCGCCCTTATATTTAATCGAAAATGCCGTGTGAACCTCACAGCTATTTCCTCCACAGCTTTCGTGTGGCAAGGTGGCGTTGGCCATGAGGGAAGGCCAAATTCAAATTAAACCCTTGACACCCTGCTTACCAGATGTGATAGATACACTGCCAGGAGCTGTCTCCTCTCAAAACCAGATTTGACCGGGAGCCAGAGGGAAGCCAGTGATGCTTCTATGAAATATGAAATGAATCCAATTTCCTCCTGACCTTGTCCCACGGTGCATTTTATTCCTCTTGTTTTATTTATATTTCTTTATTACCAGAAGCTTTTCTTCAGGCATCAGGCCTCCAAGTTGCCACCCATCCCTGAAAAATTAAAAAAAAAAAAATGTTAAGGGTCAGGAGGAGTATGGAAGGAAACACACCTTGAGGATATTGTTCCTTTTTGTGTGATTTCGCAGAATATTCTCAACAGAGATTTCCAACATTGGTTGTAGGCATAGAGTGATTTCAGTGAAAAGGAAGGTGAGTGTTGGTGGCCGTGTGAGTCTCCCTCCCCCGATTCCCTCCCCAGCAGAACTGGATTGTGCTGAGGAAGGAAAATAGTGCATGCAGTATTACACATAGGTGGGATCAAAGGGGACATTTAGGCAGCTCTGGTTCTTCCCCGCAAGTGCGGTTCTTGCCCCCCAAACCCTGTCGCACATTCCCTGCCCCCGGGGGCACGGTTCACCTGTTTTGTGTTCGTGAGAGGCCTGCAGCCTGGTTGAAAGAGCCGAAGGTGATCAGCTGTCTGATTGAAGTAGCAGGAGACAAGGGAGGCAGAGACGTAATTACCTGAGCTGGAATGGGACAAAGCCGCAGGGGACCCCCTGAACTTCCCAGGCCTCCCCCTGAGCTCATTATTTGCAAGCAAGTCCCCAAAGCAATTCTGAAATAATACAAGGATTCAGAAATCATTTTCTGAGATAGCACAGGGGCACATGTATGTGGTATTTGTGACACCCAGACAGTAGGGGTGGAACAGATGTGGTCACAGTGGGAACCGAGTGTGTGAGCAGAAGATGGGCAAGTGAAGACAGGGCAAGAGGGCAGATGTGCCCTACCCTCACCCAGCCAAGGAGGCCTGGTCTTCCCCTGCTTGTCCTCCCGATGGCCTCTCTGGGCTGAATGATCTATTTGAGAAGAAATCTGCAAGAGTGTGATAACTTCCAACATGATGCAAGCTTCACAGCCACTCAACACGACAGGACAGGACAGTATGCCCAGGGCCACGGGGCCTGCGCTCAACCCGGCACATGGCCTGAGTGGATCTGGACCTTGAACCCAAGCTTGGACAGGGAGCAAAGCCTTCTGAGTAACCTCTTGATTCCATCTGCAGAAGGCAGGAGGGAAATGGGGCAAGTACACGCTATGGGGGAGTGTGAGAGCTCACCGAGGCCAAAACTGTCTACTAAATGCCCACCCTGTGCCCAAGCCGTGCTGGCCCAGAGCATTACAGGTCTCTTGACTGTCCCCCTATGGCCTTGTTCTTCCTGGTGTGGAAGCAGGGAAAAAAGTTGTTGGGAGGAAGGGGTTAGAAGTGAGGCCAGGGGCTCTCCTACCTCCTGCAGTGACTCTGGAGGATCCTATGTGGCCTCTTTCAGTCCCAAAGAGTGCTCCCTAGAAGTGGAAGGTGAGTGGGCTGAGGGTGGCTGGTACCTGGCCCTGGTGGGCTCTTGGGGACTACTTGGCACTCTGATTTCAGAAAGAGAAACAGGCTTTGGCCTTGGCAGCAACCCTCTGGCCTTGGCATCCTCACAGCCTGACTGCATAAATTTAGGGGAGAATGGCAGACGTGTAAGTACATGTCACTTAGTACTTCTTTCTAGAAGATGAGCTCTGAAGTCAGCCTTGATTTCTGGAGTCTGTTGTGCTGTGCCCTTCAAACTACCTGATGACCTGTTTCTTGCTGTAGCTTACAAGTGTAGATCAGCCGGCGACTGAGCCCAGCCCCGGGGACCCAGATGCCACTGCTGGCTTCAGCACACAAGGTAATCTTACCCTTTTGATCATTTGAAATAAGTTTATACTTCTCAAAGCATGTTTCCTTCCCTCCTCCTACTTCCTTCTCTCCTCCTTCCTGCGACTGCCTTCCCACCATTTCTTACTCTTTAAGGGGATAGAATTTGCTACAGCTTGTGCTGTTTAGTACCATATTAGTTCTCCACAGTTCCTCCCTTACCGGCAGCGGTAGTAAGTCAGTACACCTGGGGGATCTCATGCTTTCTTTGGCGGGATTTGCCCCCCTCTACTCCAGCGCCTTTCTCCTCGACTTGAGGGATATGGCTTTGAAGGAGCGCTTGACTCAGTCTGGGATGGACCCTTCCCTGAGCAAAAACTGTACCAAGCTCACATCCACTGGGCTCCTCCCTCAGGAAGGGGCCAGGCCTGGGCCCCTGGGCCTCTGGGCCCACTGGCTTTGAGAACACTGGGGAAAGGACACTACCAGTTGTGTCCTGGAAGGCATTGAAGGAAAAATGTGGAAGGTCCGATCTCAGATGTGGGGTGGGAGCCGCAAGGCAAAGCCAGAGGTGAGGAGGTAGTTGAGGTGTCAGGAGAGCAGACAAGCCTGAGTAGCAAAGAGACACATGGATGAGGGTTGGGTGTTTCCATCTTCTTTGGGTCCCCAGGTGGGCTCATGGGGGCAGGTTTGTTCAGAGACAGAACTCAGCTAATTCATGAGAAGACTAAGGGTCTCAGAAAGGAAACCCATTATAGTCCCGGGGCTGTCTGCCCTTGACCCCAACTCTTAGTTAACATCTGAGAAATATGAAGGGGCCATCCTTCTGTGAGGACGCCTCTGGGTTGTAGGAAGCCTGGTCTCTGCAGTTGTGGGATTTGGAAGTGACCTTGCCCTTTACCTGGTGGCTCCAAGCAGTCATCAAAAGCTGTGTCTAAGAGGTGGTGTCCTGTGACCTTCCTAGAGACTACTTCAGGGCACAGTGTGTCTCAGTCCCCCAGTGCATTCTAGACTTTGGGCTGAAGGGGCTCCCCCTTCTCCATTCCAGCCCCATCACTCCTGAAAACACAAGTTCTGGAGGAAAGCATGGTTGGAAAGGCCGAGCAGCCTGGTGGCTCCTGGAGTCCAGGGCAGATAGTGATGGACAGAGGAGTCAGGAATTCATCTGGGCTAGGCCTTCCTCACTGCTCAGGCTCCAGACAGTTAACTGAGCTTGACTGAGAAGCTTGGGGCTGCTTCCAGCACCGACTCCTGGCAGAGGGGCCAGGCCTAGAAGTGGGCAGGAATATATGAAGTACTGACAGAGGCTCATGGGATGGCAGGCCAAGCAGGATTCACTGTAGAAAAGATGCCCTCCCCCCCCCCCCATTGGGTAATTTCTGTATGGGCTGAGGTTGAGGTCAATGTCATGTTTGGGGCTGTGCATATCCAACTGTCCCAGATCATTTATTGCTTTTGTACCTTTGTCAAAACCCAGCTGGATATAATGGCATGGGTCTATTTCTGGGCCCTCTTATCCTGTTCCATTAATCTGTGTGTCTGTCCCTCTGCCACTAGAACCCTCTCCTGATGACTGTTGCTCTGTGGTGAGCCTTAATATCAGGCAAGCCCGACCTCTGCTTTGCTTTTCTTTGTCAAGATTGTTCTAGGTACTCTAGGGTCTATGTATTTCCATGTCAATTTTAGAATCCACTTGTCTGTGTCTATAAAAACTCTAGCTGGGAATTTAATAGGAATTTCATTCAATTTGGGAGGGAGGCGGTATTTATTGTTTGAGAGAGAGACAGACGACAGAGCATGAGCAGGGGAGGGATAGAAAGAGGAGGAAACACAGAATCCAAAGCAGGCTCCAGGCTCCCAGCTGTCACCACAGAGCCCAACAGGTGGCTTGAACTCACCAGTCATGAGATCATGACCTGAGCTGAAGTTGAACGCTCAACAGACTGAGCCACCCAGGTGCCCCAGAATTGCATTCAACCTGTAGAGCAATTTGGGTAGAATTTCTATCCCTGCAAAGCTGAACATTCTTGTGTAGGAACATAGTACATCTGTCTCTCTATCTGGATCTTCTTTGACTTCTTTCATCAGTATTTTATCATTTTCAGAATACAGATCCTGAGCATGTTTTGTTAAGGGCATACTTAGGAATTTCATTTTCTGTGGAGAAGCTGTAAATGGTATTCTGTTTTTACTTTTGGTTTCTGCCTGCTCATTGTTAGTACATGTGCCCAACCATGGGACAGATGTGATTCATTCTTGTGTGATTTCTCTTGCATACTACAACCTTGTTGGACTCACAAATTTAGCTCTAAAATTTTTTGAGGGGGGTGGGAGGGAGATAAATTCTAGTATTATTTTTCACCTATTGAAATAAAATAGTAATGGGGATATGGATGCTGGCAAGGCCTCAGGCAGGTGCTTTACCCAGCCCTGACTGGCAGCTTGGAACTCAACCCTTTTGACAGAGCATCTTGATAAAGAGCCATAAAATGTTTATGCCATTAGATGTGGTGATCACACTTCTAGAACCGCCCAAGGGGAATAATGCAAAAAAAAAAAAAAAAAAAAGAAGAAGAAGAAGAAGAAGAAAAAGAAGAAGAAGAAAACAAAAAAGAAAACCATAAGCATGAAGATAACTTTTGTTTTTCATAAGAATAAAAACTTACAGGGACAATGAAGTCCATTGGTAAGAGTTAAGGAAAATATATTACATATGCTAAATATATCATCATACATTAATTAGGAGAAATTGTGATCTATTTAGGTGAAAAACTGCAAGTCCACTGGGATTATTACTACTGTACAAACAGTCTCACAGCACAAGCCAGTGAGGGTGTACAAGAATGAGTTACCGTCTTGGCCTATGAGCTTTCCCTGTAATGTTACCCTAATCTTATCTTTCCATTACTTATAGATATTCAGAGCTAAGTCACATTTCTCTCTCTGTGACTCTGTTTTCCTGATGAACTCAGCCATTGGATTATCACAGACTTTAAGAAAATTGGGACTGAGGCACCTGGGTGGCTCAGTCAATTGACTGAGTGTCTAACTTTTGATATCGGCTCAGGTCATGATCTCACAGTCATGGGATCAAACCCCGTGTCAGACTCCACGCTGACTAAGGAGCCTGCTTGGGATTCTCTTTCTCCCTCTGCCCCTTTCTCTCTAAACAAACAAACAAACATTATTGAAAAAAAATTGGGACCAAGGGTATATTATTATGTCCAGTCTCATCAAATGGTATATATTAAATACATACAGGTTTTTGTATGTCAATTATACCTCAATAAAGCTGTAAAAAAGCAAGAAAGCTGAGTTCAAGGAGGATCAGCAGGAAATAAATATTCTTCAAAAGAGTTTTAATATACTTCTGCGTAATGTTGATAGAATTAATAATTATGCTTTCTGGTTTGATGTGTTCTAATGATACAGGGAAGTATTTCTTCTCTACATTTATACATTCACCTTTGAGTGTTTGCCCAATCAATTCCTTAGAATAAATTCCTAAAAGTGAAATTGCTGAGGCCAAGGAAATGTGTATTTTAGGTTTTGATGTGTTGGCCACATTGCATTCTGGGAAGGTTTTCTTGCTGGTTTGCACACCCACCAGCAGTGTTTATGACACCCCAAACATCGTCATTCCTGGTGATCTTTGTCACTCTTGCAGGTGACTGTAGTACACACACAAGATTGAGTGTGAACAGCTTTTTACACATTTAGTACCTAAGTGTAGGTCAGTTTAGGGTCCACTTTTTTGCAGTGTTTTGTGGGGTTATTTCTTTCTTTCTTTTTTGGTAGATTTATAAGAAAACTATCACTTAAATAGAGACATTTTCTCACTTTTCCTATTCACTGTAGGGATGCTTTCCCTGTTAATGATGCCTGTTGCTATACACAGTTTTAGAATTTTTCTTGCCAGATTTATCAAACTTTTCCATTCTGGTTTCTGTCATGGTGACAACGTCTTTCTCCACCCTAAGTGTAGACTTATTCTCCTATTTTCTACTACTATTCTTCTAGTATTTTAAAAAAGAAGAGGATTAATCATTCTGAAGAATGTTTATTTGAAGTTTATTTTGAGAGAGAGCATGTGCAGGGGAAGGGCAGAGAGAGGGAGAGCAAGAGAGAATCTCAAGCAGGCCTCACACCATCAGTGCAAAGCCCAATGCAGGGATCAAATCCACGAACCGTGAGATCAACACCTGAGCGGAAATCAAGAGTCGGACTCTTAACTGACTGAGCCACCCAGGCACCCCTGAAGATTTTTTTTTTTTGCATATGATTTGTGAGGTTCGGTTCATCTTTCTGTTTTCCAGAAACAGCATCTATTGAGAGGGCAAGGGTAGACAGTGCAGGGCTGGGGAAGCAAGAGCACTCTAGAAGTGGGCTGCTTCCAACCGGCTCCACCACTTGGCTGCCTCACAACCCTCTTCCCCTGAGGTCGCTTAACCGTGTTTCCAGAGTGGTTAGCTGGTGGGCCATGAGGATTACGTGGGAAGTCACCTGTAAACCTCGTGGCAGTGGGAAGCTCCCAGAAACAGAGCGCACTGGAAACAGAGAGGCCTCCCACAGGACCCACAGAAAGGGATGGATGGGACAGACCCCAAAGCTTCCCACCCTGGAGTTATTCAGGCTCCTGTGAGTCTTACAAAGCATCCTCCAGGTGAGCTGCTCACCTCAAAAATCTACCCCTGTGGAGTGATTTGCCTCACAGCAAGCAGCTGTGACGTTGCCTGGTGATGGGATCAAAGAGCAGAGGGAGCAATGCTTCTCAAGCTTTAAAAAATGTGCACACAGGTCCCCTGAGATTTTAAGACAGATTTTGATCCAGTACCCCCGGGTAAGGAAGGCCCTTGGAGTAGTGAGGGGCTAGAGCCCGATCTGACCAGCATCACAGGGATATAACAGTGGGTCGCACACTTAAGGGGCATCAGAATCCCCTAGGGGCTTGTTTGAACCCCCATGGCTGGGCCCACCCCCGAGTTTCTCACTCATTGGGTCAGAATTCTGCCATATCCCCAGGCAATGCTGATGCTTCTGGCCTAGCCCACACTTTGAGAATCAGGTGGGCATCACCGGGCTGGTTCCCGCACCTGCCTGACCAGTGCACGGCTTGCACTCGAGGCCCCAGGCTGTACCCTTCTGTGTGGGGCAGGCAGGTTCTCAGGCCCATGAGGACCTGGCTAGGATGCCCTGATGTCCCTCTGAGCCCTGCCCTTCTCTACATGGACCCTGTTCATCGAGCACCCTCTGACCTCCACCTTCCTGTACTTCAGATCCCCCGAGGGATACCCTGGATAGGAGATGGGGCTGGTTTCCAACTTTTAGTCTCTTGTGGAGTGTGAAGGGTGTACATGCCCCCACCCTATATCCCTCCTGGAAATGATTCTTGAGAGATCATCTGGTGTCCCCCAAAACCTTTCTAACACCACAGAGCATCTGTAGACCTGTTCGGTGTTCACACGCCCCCAGGATTACAGGTTTGTCTAGATTTGGCATTGAAGGGCAGACTGCTCAGGCCCCCTGTGGGGGAGCTCCAGGAGGCTGAGATTTTCACTCTCAGCTCCATCAGGGGTGTGAGCAGTCACTGTGCCTGTCTCGGGTGGCTCTGTGGTGGCCCATTGCCAGTTCTAACACTAGGTCCCTTGCCTTGCAGAGCCCGCAGATAGCTCGAGCCTCCTGGCATCCGAGGGTGCCACCGCACCAGGCCTAAGCCCTGAGGGCCCTGTGGGTGCCTCGCAGCCCCTGCCACCTGACCTCGAGTCCCCTGAGGGCCCTGACCAGGGCACGCAGGCACTGCCAGGTCCCGGGCGTGTGGCCCGCTCCACCAGCGACCCCACTTCGTGTGCATCCAGTGTGGCAGGTATGACTGGCCCAGCCCCCTTGTGCCCCCAGCGTGTGCCCTACTCTGCCCTGGACACTGCAGGCCTCAGTGAGCTGAGAGTCAAGGCCAGGCCTTGGGACCTTGGCTTAGGGGTCACTTTGGGAATGTGGTCTTAATGCCCTAGGGCTCTAGGGAGGGAGAGACAGTCAGGGGCCCCTGTTGTGTACCCACCAGGCTTTCCACTTTCTGGCTGGGGAGTAAGGAGAGAAAGGATGGAAGGCTTGGGGTGATGAGAGCCCACTCAGGGTCAGCCAGCCCCTGATATTAGCCTGCTGGTTGTACCCCAGCTCTGGGGCCCAGGTGGGCACTCAGGTCAGGCAGATGACCACAGGCTGTATCCATCCATCAGCCAGGACTAGCCTGGGCTCCACCCTTTTGGAAGTGCCAGTGCCTGCTGAGTGGTCTGGTGGGACCCAGGGCCACATAAGGTATGTCTGTGTCTCAGTGATGGCTCTAGGTGGGTGGGGTGCCCTCTAGCTGGAGCTGCCCCCAGCAGAAGGGGTGTGTCTCCAGTAGCATTTCCTGGGCACCCTTGGCAGCACTCCATGTGTGTGGCTTGGAGCTGGGGTCAGAATCACCCACATGACTCTTATGTGTCTTTGCCAGTAGAGACTAGTGGGTATCATGGCTGCAGGGCCATTGGACTGCACACTTCGTCCAGTGAAACTGTAAGAACCCTGAAGAGGCCCCCTGGCTGCCTGGACTCAGTGGTGTTGGGCCAGCTGACCTCCAAATAGACAAGACCCATGCCCCAGGAGAAGTGTATCCCTGGAAGGAACTAGGAACCCACGGAGGTCATTGCCTACCAGGGCCCTGCTGGTGGAGACGTCAGAGTTTGCACCTGGAAGCTCTTTGGCCTGCAGTCCTCTATCTCGCTACCTCCCCTCCCACATTCAGTTACCAGCTCACTAGACAAGATCCCATAAGACTCTTCTCCTGAAGCACCCCCCCACACACACACCTCCTTCCCCTGTGCTGGGCTCCTCTGAACCCAGGCTCAGCCTTCTCTCCTCCCTGCTAGGGCTATTACATGTGCATGTTTAGGGGAGTGTCTACTCTGTGGCCCCCTGATGGCTTCCTTTGGCCTATCCTCCCCTCAGGGAAATTTGGACTCCACAAACCATTACATTTTAGGGGTGAGGATGGAGAGAAGACGAGTCACAGTGCCTTCTCTGCGTCCCCACACCACCCTGTCGGCACAGCCTCTTCGCAGCTCCACAGGACAGTTACTGTTCTACGTGTCAAAAGCATGTGCCTCCCCGGGGTCTCTGGGGACCTTCAGACATGGGATGGGGCGGAGGGGTGGCATTCTGATGAAACACACTGGGTTTGCTTGTGGCATTGCCTGCTGTGCTGTGCCCAGCCGGGGGACACCGCCTGCCCTGTGGCAGATGCCGGCTGTGGGGCTGCTCCTGTGTGATCCATGCACGGGTTTGTGTAAGTTCACGAGTTTTCCTCTGCTTATCCAGCATCTAAAATCTATCTCTTACCCGAGGGAGGGTGATTATAGTGTTACCGGGAATGCCTTTTTCTGTTTCATGTGTTACCGGAGTTCTCTCTCTGATTAAGGCAACACCTCTTCGCATCTGCCCTCCTGCAGCCAGGACCTTGAAGCAGGACTGGCCAGGGCTGCTCTGGGGACCGGTGAGATACTCTTCTAAAACGCTTTGACACCTGCTGCGAGATGGGGGGCTGGGGAGTGACTGGTGGGCTTTGTCTGAGCCCAGCCCTCCCGTTGTCACCCGTGAGCACGGGCTCTGCAGCCCTGTGGGCTTTGAAAGGACGGCCTTCCCTTCCCTTCTCTCTCAAGAGGACATGTTAGAGCCTATAACTGACTTGACATGCATGCAGCCATTTGTTTCACTGTATTTATGAGATGCTATTTTGAGGGGAGATTGGCCTCATGTGTGAGGGGTTTTTTTGTTTTGTTTTGTTTTGTTTTGTTTTGTTTTTTACAGTTTCTCATGCTTAATTATCAGGCTTGCTCCATTGCTATCAAAAATAGGCCAGACCACCCAGAATGTGTTTCCTCTGTGTGACCAGACACATGCTGTGGGCAAGTCAGGCCTTAATCTGGTCCTTGGTGAGTTGGTCACAGGAGACTAGCCAGGGCTGGCTTTCTCTGGAGGCACCATCAGACCAGGGCCTGCTCCTTGGGTTATCCAGAGCAGCCATGGGCCCTGTTGGGAGCTACTTCCAGGTCCCCTGGCCTTGGGCCTGTGGGTACTAGGAGCAGAGCCCTGATGCATCTGAAGTGGCTCCTGTCCACCCTTGACCTGGTGGGGGGTGCGCTCATTGCCCCTCTGGCACCCCCAGCTCTGATCTTGAGGCAGACCTGTCTCTAATGCCATTGGACCCACAGGGGCAAAGGTCTTTGAGGGAGGGAAGGCTGAAAAGGGTCAGTGCCCTGTGAGCTCAGGAATTCTGGCAGAGAGACAAAAGGAAGGGGGATCCCTACCCTGCACCTGTCCTTCTCTCCCCGCCCACTTCCCATTTTGCTGTCCCATCCCCAGTCCTTCAGCTCCAGGGGGGCTGTGGGCCTTCTAGGTTAACAGCAGCTCAACTCAGGGCTGAGAAGGGCCAGGCCACACCAGGGATGAAGGGACACAGGACACTCCCAGGGCGCCAGCCCAGGACCATGGAAATCCCACCAAAAAGCTTGTCTCAAATAGCCTTGTGTTTGCTTTGTAAAAAATTCATTTAACAGCTGCCTTCTGTTTTGTTTTGGTTGTTTTCAGATTTTATCTTTTCCCTTGATTTTTAGTTTCCCTATCTCACTCCTCCACGGCCTCCTGTGCTTGTCGGCACCGGCTCTCACCACCTGGGCAGCTAGATCCCCGGAAAATGGACCACCGGTTAAAGCCAGAGGCCTTACAGACGGTCTTCAAAGAGCAGCCACACTCATTAATGGACGGCAAGGCCCATGCAGACACCAGGGTTTTGGTGGCTAAATTTTTGGAACACTCGAACTGTGCCCTCCCTCCCGAGGTACGGCATGTGGTGGGCACCTTTCGCCCGGCTGTCACGTCCGATGAGCACCACGTGGACGAGGCCATCTTCAGTGCCAATGTTCTGGACCAGGTGTGAACCAGTCACAGGTCTTGACATGGACACAGACAGGCCTGGGCCAGAGTGTCCTTGCTGGAGGCCACTGTGCGTGCAGGGAGGGGCTGAAGCCCAGGAGTATCTCTGGGTGGCTCAGATGGGGAACTGCTGTCCCTCTCTTGCGGAGGATCCAGTCCATTGTTTTCTTGGGGATGACACTTCCTACCTATTCCAGTGATGCAGAAAAATGACTCTCGTGGCCATTGTGAACTCTTTGGGTTTTTATCAGGCATGTAGCACCTGGAACTGGAGACACTAAGCATCTTCAAAATCATGGCCATCAAAAAGCAAAATTCTCCCTCACTTCTGATTTAGTTGAGTGTTTAGTGGATAGAGGAGGACAAGTAATGAGACCATTTTTTTCTATGGTTTGTATCACTCACTAGTCAACCCTTTATCATGTGCTGACTGGAAAGAAAATGGGTAATTCTAGCACGGATGGCAGCCCAGGCCCAGCTCTCTGCCCGCAGGAAGCAGGGCTGTTGTGGGAACAAATCATTATAGGGGGCCTCGGGCCACCTCCAGGCAGCAAGCCGGTAGGACAGGAAGCTTTCCTGGATGCGTTCCCCCCCACCCCCCGCCACCTCTGCCCCACCATCACCTAGTCTCCTGGGCCTCCCCTCTCTACCCTCCCTCCATGGGGTGCCCTCCCCACTTTCTCTCTGGCTCTCTGTCCATGGTCTCCTATTCTGTAGATACTTTTGGGGACCCCCTTTGGGGGTTTTCCCTGTGTCTGCCCTCCCCAGGATGGCCTGGATGGGTGAAGGTCTGGGGAAAGAGGCCTGTGTCCCAGGATCTGTGCACCTCTTGAGAAAGCAAGTCTCTGATGACCCAGAGCAGTCCCTTCCCAGCCAGGCAGTGGCCACATCTGCATTGGAGCTTGCAGGTTGTAAGTCATGTCTTTCTATAAAACACACACTGAGCTGGGGACGTGGGGCAGGCAGGCCCAGCCTCTGCAATGGCAGCTTGGGCATCTCTGACTTTCTTGGTCCCCCTGCCCCTCATGTTCTGGCAACATTACCAGCTGCCACTTCTCAAAAATGGCCCTGGAGCAGCACTGTCTTCAAGAACTTTCTGCGGCAGTGGGAATGCCTGTATCTGTGCCATCTACAACAGTGGCCACTAGCACCTGAGCTGTGGCCTGCATTGAACAAGGCAGCCCAGAGCTGACATGGAGCCCAAGGGCCTGGCATGTGGAGCACGGGGGGAGGACCTGACAACTGCCACTGCTGCTTGGTGTTCAGCAGTCTGGGGTCTGCGTGCTGTCCTCTGCCTTGCACCCCACTGTAGCCAATGTGCGGAGGGCACGTCTTTGTGATTGGAAGCTGGGGAGGGAGGGGCAGGGAGGGTCTACAGCCCAGACGCCTGGAGCCCCCAGGAACTGAGGTTCAGGAAGCCTGCAGGGACAGTCAGCTTCGAACACTCTGCTTCAGTGATGGTCTTGGCCATTGCCTCCCTCACCTCTGGGTGAGGCAAGAGAGCTGAAAAAATACCCATCAAGGCCTTTTGATGCCAACCGGAACGTTTCCATCGGAAAACCCCAGAGATGAATTATGAGCACTTTATCCAGACTATAAAATGGGAAATCCCTTCTCTAATTTTTCTCAGCTGAGGGCTCTTGAAGTCCCTCAAAGCAAATCCCTTCACAGGTACAGTTAATTGATGGTTTTTCCAAATAGTCTCCCCTGAGCCTGCCAGCAAAGCATCCATGGCTGTTGATGCCCTGGCCTCTGAATTCAGGGCATTTTCAGTGTCTCTGGGGTGGGGAGCCAGAGCCTAGCAAGCTGCAGGGGTTTCCACCTCCATGTGGGGGGCCCACACTTGAGCCTGGGGGCCTGCACACAGCAGTGTCCCTGGGCTGAGTCCTAAGCCTGCAGTCTGAGGCCAGCCCCTTTCCTTCCCGCTCCCACCTCTGGGCTGGAGCTGGGGCATCAGTATTATGCAGCCATTGTGAGCGGCCACTGGGAGCCTGCCCTGCTGTTCTGTGGCTTTTGCTTCTCCTCCCTGCGGCGGGACACTTTCTCCGCCATCTGGGTCTCTTGCTGCAGCCTCTGTCTCCATGTGGGTACAAGTGGGCGCTCTGGCCCGAAGTCCAGAGGCCTGGACATTCTCAAGGGCTCTGCCCTTCTCTCATCCTTTCATGCTCAGTTTTGCATTTGCTCTCATAGTAACTCTATCTTGCGATTGAGGAAACTGTACCCAATTTTATACCACTCAGCTAGAACCTTCTGCCCATTCGTTCAGGGCCCCAGCTGGCCCACATGGGCTCTGGCGGGGCCCTGGGTCCTGGCTTCCAGCAAAGGTCCCGGGAAGAGAGGAGTACCAGTTAGAGCCACCAGGTATGAGCCAGGGACCCTACTCGCCAGTTCCAGTACCCAAGACCCTGCTCTGCTCAGCGGCATGTGAGAGCCAAGAGCCCCAGCAGCAAGCGCCCCAAGCCCAGACCACGTGGGTGCATGGCCAGGGGGAAAGCTGTTTCCCTTCCCTCGCTGGTGCACCCTCTCCTACCCCTCTTGTTAAAGCATCAGCAGGCCAGGGAAGAGCTTGACGGGCTGTGCCAGAAAGCTAAGGCATGGGACCCCCACCTGCAAAGGCCTGGGTCCTGGGCACTCTCCCTGCCTTTTCCCCACCACCCAAAGGAGGTCAGCTTGGCGTGGGGCCACAGCCTGTCCAGACACTGCCATTTGCCTGGGGGCCAAAAGAACACCGAGGTGGGGGGAGCTCTAGACCCCATCTCTGTGGCAAACAAGCGGGGCTCATCCTTCACAAGGACTTAGTCTCCTTCAGCTGGTGACAATGCAAATTAAATGCTTGTAACAAACTGTGTAACAGAAAGCTTATTTCAGATGGATGTGTTTCCCCTCCCCCCCTCAGCTGTATTGATTCACAGATGCTGCTATTAGGCAGAATTTATAGGAAATTGTTTTCAAGCCACAGGAGACCTGTTTGTACAACTTGAAGGTTGTATTTATTTAATGTACCTCAAGGTGTTTTCATAATGATCAGTGTTTTAATAAAAACTATTTCTGGCCTCTGTGTCTCTGGATCTAATTGGGACAGAGGCAGAGAGCCCATGTGTGCCTCTGAAGGATCTTGAGGAGGCAGCAGGGAGCGTGAGGCATCCGTGGCCGCCCGTGTCTCCCAATATCCTTCCAGAGAAGGGCAGGGGTGAGGGGGTAGAGGGCAGGGGACTGCACACATGTAGGTACCGCCAGTGCTGGCCCAGAGCTGCCCCTCCGTCTGTGCATGTGACATCCGAGGGTTCCAGGAGGAATGCATGCCACTGGCTCAGAGATCTCTTTCAATCTGAACTTTTTATGTGTATCATTTGGTGGGACCCCCACCCCCCGTGTCATCTGCCCACAGATTTCCTCTCCAGAGTCTGTTCCCCTGCCTTGTCTTGGACAACACAACCACATACCCCTGGCTCTCCTGAGCTGACGCCCTTTCCCTCCAGCTCCAAGGGCATGGGCCATTTCTGGCTAGATGTGAAGAGCCTCATCAGTAGCTCACAGCATGGAGAGCAGATCGCTTGTCAGCAGAGAGAGGTGGGTCCTACCAGGCCAGGTTCCCCAGATTAACAGGGGAACACCCATCACCAGGCCTTCTGACCAAAGCCTATGTTGACCCCTGCCTCCCCATGCCAGGGGACAGGCCACAAAAGACCCTAGAGGTAAGCAGACATCACTGGGATGTGTGGTCCATACACACATGGACTCACAACTCACCTTTTCTGGAGATCACTGAAATTTAAATCAAGAGAAGCAAAAGGTTTCTCTCCCTTATTAAATTAGCAGCCCGTGTCCTCCCTGGGATGGGATGGGCCGGCAGACCTGGTGACCTGTCTCCGTCACTGACCCTGTAGTCACTGCACGGCCAGCCCGGCCTGACACCTGGTGCTTGGAGCACCTACCTCTCCAACCTCACTGGAAAGGGCCCCTGGAGGCCCCGGCCTGGAAGGGGATGCCGTCAGCACATGGCACCATTGTAGAGCCGTGCTGTGAGGTGTTGAGGTTGAGGGAAGCTGGGCATCCATTTCTCAGTTGACAAACCAGCCACGCACACAGCTTTTTTATTATGACTTCAGTTTATTAGTGATATTAGCGAGTCTTCCTAAGGTCGGCTGCATGCAACACACAGGTCACTCCTTGAATACAGTAATCCTAAAGCTTTAGTTACTGCATGGTAAGGCTTCTTAAGTCACAGTGTATTCTTCAAGGCCTGGGCCAAAAAAAGAGACTTCCAGACAAAATGACGTCGGTTAACATTGACCTCGAAGGAACTGAACTAGACTACGTTTCACCGTATTTACACACGCTGTAATACTTCTCGCGGTGACGCCTGGCTCGCCCAGTGATCTGCGCTCACCGCTGGCTGCCCCTGGAATGGCAGAGATTCCCAGGGTGGTTTTGGTTTTGGGGGGTGGGGGAGGGAGCTCGTGTGTGAATGCGTGTGTGTAGACAGAGATTTTTAAATAGAGGGCAGAAGCTGTGCCCCCCGTCCCTGGGAGAAGGAGCCAGTGTGTCCCGGCAGGTGGGGTGTGGGGGGGAAGGGGTGGCCTCGAGGGGAGGACAGGAGCGGCAGGCATGGCGACCGGTCATCTGAAAACCCTGGAGTCTGAAGAATGGCTTGTCAAAGTCAAAACCGTGAGATTATCTAAATAAATATGGAGTTTCTGTGTTGTAGCCATCATCTTTTATTTAACTCAGGAACGTCTCCCTCCTCTTTAAATACAATCACATGTTCCCAGACGTCACTTACAAGTCACACCCCGAGAGCCGGCCGCAGCGGCAGAATCGGCCCATTCGGGGCTGTTCGGGACTGTCAGGGTGCCCTCCCCCGAGGCACCCCGGGCCCCCAGACAGGGGGGGCGGGCAGAAGGGACGGTCACTGGGCCCCCAGAGCTTGCTGTCCTCGCGGGGCCCCTCCAGGGCCGTGTCCGCAAGTGCCCACGTCCGCTTTCCACGGCTTCAGGGAGGAAAGACACACTCCACACCACACAGAGCTACAGACAAACACCCTTGTCCGTCGCAGTGAGGAAACGGGTCAGAATGCAGCAAAACACTTGACTGTTCTACACAGATTGGTTCCTGTGACTCTCCTTGGATGAAAAGATACCCCTTTTTGTCCAAAAAAAAAAAAAAAAAAAAGTGGGTCGTGAGGGCACACCCTTCAGAGAAGCCAGTGTCCTTGGGTTGGCTGTGGGGTCAGGGGTCAAGTCCTGGGTCCAGCCTTCCAGCTCCTTTGAACCCAGGTGGGCTGGGCGGTGCAGGCTGGGTGGGCCTAGATGTACAACGGGGTCTCCTGGCCCGTGAGGAGCCTGAACATGGCCGCAGGCATGGTCTTCATGTGGATCTGTCAATGAGAGACAGGGGCTGAACAGACTCGCTGCTCCCGGCTCTCCCCTCCCCTTGAAGGCCTCTCTCCTCCCCCTGATGCAATCAAGTGAGAACAAACACTCCAGGAACTGGCTGGCTGCAGAAACCCCCTGAGGGTTTTCTGTGCAAAGTACCAGCTTTCAGAGTGCAGGCAAAATGACGTCGTCAATGAAGGTTTAGAAAGCATTTCCTGACACTGTATACTCTTACTGGACCTCCCCATCCGGGTCTTCAGAGGGTTTCACACAAGCTCAAGTGCTAGTTTTTTCTGCAGCTCAAGCTGACAGCAGAGGGGCAAAAAATCAGATTTTTAATTGTGACTATGATTTGCCCACTCAACTGGAGGCAGGCTGGGGGGTTCCCAGGCCTCTGAAGCCCTTCCCATGCAGCCAGGGAAAAGTGAGGGTTCCGGCGTCTGAGAATATATGGAGGAGGGCCAGGGACCTCAGGCCCCTCCATCCTTTGGGGTTCAGTTAGCAAATGAGCCTTTGGGGGCCTGGCCTCCCTCCCTGGATCCAAGGGGACCCGGGGGGCACAAGCAAGGCACAAGATGGCCTCCCAGGGAGACTGCCCTTGTGGGGCACATCCCCCCAAATCCTGTGAGGGCACTGGGAAGAAGAATGAGACCAGTGGATGCACAGAAAAGGTGGTTTCTGCTCCAGCAGGGCCAGCCCAGGGCTGTGCCAGGCTCAGGCCTTGGGGCTCTGGGAGGTGTGGCTGGCACGGGTGGCACTGGCTTCACTCTCCTGGGTGCCCAGCAAGAGGTGACCTAGGGCAGGGGGGGACAGCGCATGGTGTGGCCTTCCCGGGGGCCGCCTTTCCTCAAGCAACCAGGTCTCAGGCCCTTGGGTGACCAACCCAGAGAAGCCAGTTGTGCAGATGGCTTTTACAGTGTCACCTGCCCCCTGCCTGTCCCTGCCCCCAGGATATGTTTGATCAATTTAGATTTTAGTGCATCCACCACGCCCAGCATGGCTTTTTCCACCAGAAGAATATTCTGTGTAATTCCTCAATCTGAAACCCACCCCAAACCTCAAGTCTTGTTATCGAGGAACTAATTTTCCAAATGTGCTCAGGGATGGTGGAAAACACAGGCAGATACTTCAGTCTCCTAGCCACACCCTTGGCCGCTTTTGTGCCTCTCTGAATATCAATTCATCTCAGGTCTGAAGAGCTGAAAACATTTCTCCTTCACTCCACTGGCTTCTTCATAGGTGTTGAGGCTGATCGCCCCAGTGGGGTGGCCATTTCAAACATCAGATTTTCCTTCCTGGGAAGCCCTTTGTAAAAAAGGACACTAATGGTGCCAACCTGGCCCCCTCTCCCTTTTGAGAGCCAGCCATCAGCCACCATCAATCTATGGGAAAATTGGATTCCTCCCCCAGCCCGGTAGTTTCACAAAAAACCGAGTAGACCTCAGGAATTGTGGTCAGAAACCCCCTCAGAAACAGCATCCACCCAGGGACTAAGCTTTACCCCCAGTGGCTACCAAAATGGAAGCCACACTCTTCCCCACATGGCCACAGGGCCTGAGAGGCCCAACAGCCCTCAGAATTAAATGCAAACTCCCACCCAGCACGGGCCCCTTTGCAACAGACCCCTCTTCCGACCCACCAGACACACTCGTGCTGGGTGAGGCCTCCTTCCATTTCACATACTCTGAGCACCTTACTTCTCACCCCCAAATTGCCCTGTTCACCTGTGAACTCCTTGAGGAAAACTGTGCCCCTCTCCTCCTACCCCCGTCCACCTCAGGCTGGCATTGCTCCGATGCCAGAAAGAAGTAGAAGAGGAGGAAGGTTAAAGCCAGAGAAGCAGGAAAGGGTGCATCAGCCACGGCTGGCCTGCTCTGTGGATGGGAAGACGGCAGGAAGCAGGCGGAGCAGTGACCCCACTTCCGGGGTGGCCAGAGCCTCGTGCCCTGGAAGGGCAGGGGTCCTGCAGAAGGAAGAGCTCCCAGACTGAGCATGCACATCCAGTTCTAGAAAAGGCGTCAGCCACCTTTGCCCTCCTGTTGGCTGCACAAACAGAGCCAGAGTGAACAGCCAAATGCAGCCGTTCAGCCTCGTCACAGGTACTCCCTGGGTGAGAGGCCCAGCCCAGCAGCTCAGTGGGTGCCCAGGGCTCCCTAGAGAGGGGGTGGGTCACGCAGGTCAAGGTGGAAGCACATGACTAGCACAGACACGCTCCAAGATTCCAGCAAGGATGGCTCTCCTAAGAAGGCAAGTATTCCTGGGGGGCGGGAACCAGTGGCTTTCCTGAGCACCTCACATACCCCACTTGGGGCACAGATGTCAGTCATGGAAATGTAGGGCCCAGATGGCCTTGGACTCAGGTTCTGACTCCAGCAAAGTGACAGGCATGGCCTTACCTCTCCAACTGAGTTA
Organism: Felis catus; assembly: GCF_018350175.1. NCBI lineage: Eukaryota > Metazoa > Chordata > Mammalia > Carnivora > Felidae > Felis > Felis catus. The sequence goes on from NC_058373.1 coordinate 20,948,772, forward strand.
GAAAGAGCCTGGACTATCTTCTCATGGGCTGTGGCCACCACACTCTGCCCGTTGATCTCAATGATGCGGTGGCCGACTCGGACGCCTCCTCGCTCTGCGATGCCCCCTCTCATGAGGCTGCAGATCTAAGCAGACACGCATCAGGTCAGCATGCAAGTCCTCACCATGCCCACAAGGAGCTCACTGCTGTCCCCAAACACGGAAGCAGGGAAATTAATCACGCAGAAAAAGAAACCCACAGGACAACTGCTTATGTATGCAATCTGCTGACTCACCAACGGGCACATTTATGATTTGGAATAGGCTAAAAACAATAAAGCCAACAGCTTGGCCTGTGGGAGACCCTTGCAGGCCCTCAGATTCCCTACAGTGGCTCTGCCCCCTCAGCCATCCCAGAGCCTCTGTTCCTGGGTCAGAGGAGTGTAGAGTACTGGTAGTGTGTGCAGTTGAAGCACATCCTACAAGATTCTCCAGCAGCCACACTCTGCTCCTCTTTGAACTGAAGAAATCACTGTTCCCACCTCAAGAGGAGGTGATGAATTCACGAGCCAACAAACAGAAAGAGCTGGGGGAAATGATGAGGGCCCTAAGTTTTGTGAAATCCACCCACTTGGGGTTTCCCTAAAGATGGTGGCATCAGAAAGGCGGACGCCCGCCCAGACAACACAGAGAGGGCAGCAGGTCCCAGATGGGAGCTGCTGGCTCAGGGAGAGGAGGGGGGCCAGCTGCACCCTGATGGCTCCACAGGAGCCGTGCCCAAGTCCTGGAGATGCGGAGGCAGGTGGGGGCAGAGAGGACACCAGGTGCCTCTCCACCACACTTTCCAAGGACCCAACGCAGGGGTCCAACAGCAGGGACCCTGGAGCTGAGGCTTTCTGAGAGTCTGCTGGCCACCGGAGGTCTCTCCTGCCTAACCCACCCTGGCACCTGACCACAGGCACTGCAGCTGGCACTGCCTAGACCCCGGCTGCCCCTTTCTCAGCATTATCTCAGAAGCCCTGGAAGGCTGCACCCCACCACCCGTGCTGGAGACTGAGCCAGGCAGCAGAGGCCTAGGCTGCCAGAACCCTGTCCCCAGAGTGCCCAGGGGCCACCCACGTCATCTAAAGGCCTCACGGAATTCACGGTGGCCCTTTATCTTCACGGTCTGCTTTCCTTAATCAGGAAACACTACCAAAACAGCTTTCATCTCATTGAGGATTTTGTGACATTTTTGGGCATCTTTAGACTTGAAAAGGCAGGGAACCCCAAGCCAGAGTCAGGAAGGGTCATTCTGGTCAGCACCCTAAGAGGTCAAGGGCCAACCTGCCAGCAGGAGGCATAACCACAGGTGGTGGAAGATGCAGGGGGACAGCCAAGCCCTTCTTCCTGACTCACTGTTCTTTTCATTCCATAGCAAGGCTCTACATGACCCAAGACTCTCCTCCATGCCTTGTGGTACACACCCCCTGCCCTCATCCCAAGGACCCCTGCCTTTGTTAGGCCAACTCCTCATCCAATCCCTTGCCAGTCCTGCTCATTCAGCTGGGCCCTCTGATTTCCAAGGTTGCTGGGGGGATGACCATCCCCTTAAACAGGACAGTTCTCCCCCACTTGCCTGCCTCCCCTTCCCTCCCTTAGGACCTTGCATGGCAACTTTTTAAGGCCACCATAGGCTTACAAGGCCACTGACCACAGGCTGGCCCTGGTACCACATGCAGGATTCCCATCTGTCATTTGTTTTGTGGATCCTGTCTTGTCACTAATGCCACAGGCCTTTCTAAACCAACTTAAAAAATGGGTCCCTCCCAACCTTCAGGGTCCCTGTCTTTCTGGTAGAGGACATATATACAGACTGATGTCACAGTCCCAGGCCACCACTGCCCAGGCAACTGGACTCCTGCCCAGAGCTGGTCACAGTACTGGAACCTGAGCACTCGGTACAGTCCAGGCTCAACCGGGGGGTAGGCAGAAGGAGAGAAGCAGGGTGAGCCGTCGCCACCCATTTTCCAGAAACGGGGAGCTCCCTGCCTGCCTGACTGCCCAAATTCTCCATACAAGAATTAAGGAGTAACTTCTATTCTTTTCTTCCCCCCTCCCAAATGATTTAAGGGCATTTTGTCCCCACTGTAACTGTTTCTCTGAAGATCCTGAAGAAGGTGCTTCGGGGTGACCTGGTTCACTTCCCAGCCTTACCAAGAAGCACCCAGTTTGCTCCCGGTCACAGCAGAGAAGGAGACACACCAGAGAAGGTGCAATCTTCAATCCCTGGTGGCAGCTTCCCCCATAGTCACGGAGATTCAGGACAGAAGGTGAAGAGGGAGGAGAAAACAGCTCTGCACCCTCAGAGGGAGTTGCCGGGAGGATGGATCCCCACCCTGGCAGGTGACCCCGGCTGGAATCTGGGGGTCAGGCAGATGGAGAGGACAGAAGGGAGCAGGAAGTGTTGAGGAGAAGGCCATGTGCACACACAAGCACACACATGCACACACACACACTGGTCCCAGCCTTCCCAAACGAGGTGCCCACAGGAACCAGGGTGTGGGGCATTCCAACTTCATGGGGTGCACTTCTGTGGGGGAGAAGGCTGGTGTCTCCCAGAGGGAGACATCTTGATTTCTTGAATGGTGGTGTGGAAAGAGAGAGGAAGGATCCGTTTAGAAACAGTGCTAAGTGGGTCATCCGTGGCCTGTCTGCAAACTAATGCACTGTACTCTGGGTGTAATGAAGCTGAAAATGGAAAAAGCACTTGTGCAAGACTAACTCAGATGTCAGCAAACTTTTCCAGAGGATTCAGGGGAACTTGGCTGCGTGGCACACCACTGTCAGCGGGCACAATGGTCCCTGCAGTCCTAGTCAGAGGAGAGACTGGCTGGCCCACCACCGAAGCCCTAATCAAGGCTTCAGGAGCACTTACATTGGTTACTAATGTCCTGGGCCCTAGATACAAACTTATTGGCCCCTGCACTGCTCGTAAATGGTGTCAAATCCATGCACACGCTCCCCCTGACACCCTCCCACTGCATACAAGCATCTGAAGGTGGGGAGTGGGAGTGTGGGTCTGCTCTTCCCAACAGCTGGCCTCAGGCCCAATCCCTGCTCTGCTCCAGCTGGGAGTGTGGAGGGCAAGTTACTTCACCTCCCTGTCCCTTAGTCCTCTGTGAAATGGTGACAGAAAATGCCATTCCCTAACTGGACCAGCCTTGCAGACACCAGCTCCACAGGGATGCCCTGTGGTTGTGGCTCCATTTCCTGGTTCCTAGAACTGACAGACAGATGGACTGACACCCCAGAAAGATGGATCAGGGGGCCTCTGAGTACTGACAACAATGAAACTAGATAGACTGGAAAAATGGAAGTCCTGCACTCCCATGTTTAGAGCAGCATGAGTCACTACAGTCAAAAGGTGGAGGCAACCCAAACCCATCAATGTCCATTGATGGATGAGTGGAAGACCACATGGGGTCTATTCCTACAATGGAGTATCATTCAGTCCTAAAAAGGATTGAAATTCTGACACATGCTACGAGGTGGATGAACCCTGTGGACATTATGGTGGGGGTCAAATAGGCCAGTTGCAAAAGGGCAAGTGCTGTCTGATCCCACTTATTTCCATAAAGCACCTGGAGTATTCAAGTTCACAGAAGCAGAAGATAAAATGGTGGCTGCCAGAAGCCAGGGGCAGGGCGGGTGCGCAGGAATGAGAAGTCAGTGTTTGGTGGGTGCAGAGTTCCACTTTTGCATGATGAAGACTTCTTGAGATTGGCTGCCCAACAGTGTGAATGTACTGAGCACTTGAAAATGGGTAAGATTATAATCGAGGAGCTCCTAGGGGGCTCAGTTGCTTAAGGGTCCAACTCTTGATTTCAGCTCACGTCATGATCCTATGGTTCATGGGATCGAACCCCTCTAGGCTCTGTGCTAACAGGGCAGAGTGTGATTGGGATTCTCTCCTTCCCTCTCTCTTTCTCTCTCAAAATAAATAAACAGTGTTTTAAAAGATGATAATCAATTTTATCACAATTAAAACAAAAAACAGATGTCCTAGGAGACAGCTGGGGCTAAAGAAAAGGGGGTGAGAGAGGCCGATTCTACAACATAATGTAGCTTCTTAGCCACATGGGCCTCTCGTTCTGGAGGAAAGACAGGGTCACTAAGCTCCAGAAGGAGGCCAGAGCCCAGGCTAGCACACCCCCAAACACAGGTGTGCACACACGTACAAGCACACACATATGCACATACACATATGTGCACATGCACACTGACAGCTGTGCAGAGGACCCCTCCCTCTCACCTCTCATGGGACAGCACCGAGATTTACTGAGATGCCCCAGTGCTGGGACATCCTTCAGCTAACTGCTTACCCTGCACATTAACCACTGCCACCTGGTGCAGGAAGTGCTTCTGTAGTGATCAAGGCAGGAAACCACAATGGGTCTGCGCAGGAGCTGACTGATGCCGGTCCCAAGCCAGGCATCCTGCTACCATCCACCCAGCTGTGGTCAGGTGCTGTGGAGGCTGAGGGACTCCCTGGTCACTGCTGGCCTGCTTGGAGGACACCAACCAGCTGCCTTGTGGCTACCCCAGGCCAGCTGGAGCCAGGTCTCCTGGTGGGGCTTGGTGAGGGGAGAAGGGCACATCTGAGAGCTTTACTGGCCCTGGGGACAGGAGGCTGGTGGTCGTGAGAGAGGCGCCACCCAGGGGAGAGCTCCAGTACTGCAAGGCAGCAGGACACTACATGGAGGGAAAAGTTACCAGGCCAGGCCCCTGTGGGGAGGCTGGGTGAAGCCACTCCAACCTGAGCATGCTGTGAGGGGTAAAGGATAGCTCTCCTGTCCTCAGAGGAGGCCGAGGGTGCGGGAACTCTGAATCCAGAGCTTTGGCCTAAGGAACACGCAATGTTTGGGCAGACCAACACTCACTCAAGCCCAGAATCACCTCCTCCTGGAAACCCTCCTGCTTCCTCAGTGCCTGACATGGTGCAGACACCTCACGAATGGCTCTGGGTGGGTGAATGAACGAGCAAATGATTGAATATCTGTTTGTTGAACACAGGGAGTCAGATGTTGCCATTGGCTGTATGTGTCTAGACTGCACTGGGGAAAAAACTCCTGCCTCTCCTCCAAAGCAAGTGTTTGCCGAGAACAGCCATGACAGGGACAAGGATGCTTCACGTAGGGCCTGAGGACCCATTCCTAGGCCACACGTCAGCCCTCCCTCCCGGCTCAGGCCTGCCCTGGGAGCTGCTGAAAACTCCTGCCCTGTATGGCCTGGCTGCTGGCCACTGTGCCCACCAGCCAGGGCCTGTCCCATCAGATGGGAGCGGTCCCAGGGACAGAGTGGGTAGAGAGCGGCCACCCCCCAGCCCCCTGAATCTGGGCCCACATGTGCACAGTGAAGGTGGCCAAGGTAGAGAGGGCAGACTCACGATCCCGTTCTGCACGCTGAAGCCCAGCTGGTACTTGAGGTCAGGCCGCTTGATGAGGACCGTGGTAACTGGCGGACAGCTGACGATGTTGAGTTTCACCTGTGTCTGGTTCTTTAGACCCTGCAGAGCGGGGAAGGGGTCATGAGGGAGCCTTAGATGCCACCTACCAGCACACTCTCACAGGCCTAGACCGAGGAGGAGTCGGCTGGCAGGGGGGTAGCCCTGGATCCGATGGGTCAGTCACCTCTCAGCCTCTACGTCCCTCTGTGCTACCTGTACATGGGGCCACTGGCTTTCCCACGCACGTGGCAACGGGTGCCGTGGCCCACTGTGTTCTGCTGTGCCCTCTGACCCATGTGAAGACAAGCTGCTCCTGGAGCCGGAGGCCAGGCCCTGAGAACCACTGTACACAACCGAAGAGACAGCACCAGGGTCACCCTCCGAGGACTGCGGGAGGGGCCCTCCCCACACTGCATGCAGAGGAGCACTTTCTGTCTGGAAGGACCATGGGGAAGCCTTCCTCCAGACAAAACTGCTGATGGGTCAGGAAGTGACAGGCTCAGTGAAAATCTGTAAGCCAGGGGATCTAGCATCCACACAGAGACTGAGCCAGCTGCAGCCAAGGGTGACCTCAGGCCCCAGAGAGGATGCACCCCAGGCCCCTATTGTGAGGTTAAATGCGGGGGTGAGGTGAGGATGGGGCGGGGGGCAGGCCTCAATGTGGCTGCAGTTTCAGCTTGTTCCTCTGGCCAGTCGTGAGCCTTGGATGCTGCTCAGAGCTGCCTGGATATAGTGGGCATCCTGCTCCCTACACAGCCCCATCAGAGCCTGGGTGACCAGGTACCCCAGGAACTGCAGCCCTCGGAGAGAAGCTCCAGGCAGACAAAACCTCTGGTACTGCAGACTGAAGCCTTTCCTGTGTCTATCATCTGTCTTCCTAGGTGGTCACTCATCAGGCACACACTCTGCTGGGCTGGCTTTGAGAGCCGGCTCATGGGATGCTCGGGCCTTGAGAATGCCCTTTATCTCCCAGGTTGACAAGGGAGGGCAGAGGGGTGTCCTCCAGCACCAAGACCATAGCAGATGAGGAGGGAACAAGCCACAGGGGCTGGGGGCAGACCACAAACAGAAGGCCACAGGATGGCCCCCAAGCAGGCAGAACCGTCTGGAGACCCTGGACAGAGCAAAGGCAATGCTGTGCCAGGCCTCCTGGTCTCTCTGTTCTTTCTGTCCTGGGGCTCTTGGAGACCTGGTTTAGGTATGAAGACCTCCCCACCCCCAGTCCCTGCAGGGGCCAGCAGCTCAGCATCTTCCAAAAGCCCAAGCTCACGGGTCAGACGGTAGGAGCAGCCTCCCGGCTCTCACACCCATGCAGGGTGACCATCCCTCTCAGTATGCCCTGGAAACGGGACTCTTGGAGTTAACCTGAGAAAGTCCCATACAAACCAGGTCACCTTGCATCTGTGGTTCCTCGGCCCTTGCCGGGGGTCCGTGTCCCTCAGAACTGGCATAAGTGAAACCAAACATCCCCTTTTCACCCCCAAGTGCAGCCCAGGTCCTTCTCTGATTTCAGTGATATGGTGTAGTCTTGGGGTCAACATCACTGGGTGGGTCTGTCTGCACCTGTCTCCTCATGTGTCAAGGGGGGATTACAATGCAGTGAGAATAAAACAAGGCAGGGGCCCTGTGTGCGCACCTTGATGATGCCCTGGCAGGTGGCGAGGGGCAGCCCCACCAGACTGGTGCCGTTGATGGACATGATCTGGTCCCCGATGCTCAGCTTCCCTGAGCGGGCAGCTGGGCCGCCATTCATCATGTTCGCCAGGATCACTGTAGGCAGGATGGAGCCCCAGCCTGACTCCACCACCACCACGCCCAGGATCTCCCCCTTGTGCTTCTCCAGCTGCAGCTGCAAGGAAACCAGCAGTGAGAGGTGCCCGTGATGGGGGCCGGGGACCTGCCCGCCTACCCTCCAGCCTCACCCAGCTCTGGCTCCCAAGCCCTCCTGGGGTGCCCCCAACAATCCTGGAAATCAGGAGCAGACAACCTCCCACCCATGCCCAGCATGGACTCCCCCAGGCCCAAGCATGGCTCCAGTGTCCTGCCTCCCATTCTCCTCACCTCCCACATACCCATGGAGGAGGCAAGAAGAATGTTCTCAGACTCCAGGCCTCATATCTGCCCCTGGCTCTTGCTCTTGTCTAGAAAAGTCCTACGTCCCATCCATCCCAAGGGTCACTTTCTCAGAAAGCTGCCCGTCATGCATTCCGCAAGAAGCCAGGATCATGCATTCATTCAATCATTCAATAAGCAGTCTGATTATTCATTCATTCACTCATTCAACAAGCAGCCAGGGTCATTTATTCATTCAACAAACAATAAGGGTCATTCATCCACTCATTTGCAAGCAGTCAGGGTATGGGTCATCCCCAGGGTATTTGCTCTTGTGTCTTAGGATAACTTTCTAAGGCCCTCCCCCCGCCCCCCCCCCACCCCTGCCCCCCAACAGCACACACAGGAACCTGCTGAGGCCTCCACTCCTGGCAGCTTTGAAACTCCCCTGGGCAGAGCACCCAAGTTCCCTGTTTTAAAGATGCTTCTCATATGCTTTTCAGAAACACCTCCTGGGTGCTGAGCTCCAGTAGATGATAATAGCAGCATTAAAAGGCACATTTTCAAGGTCATTAAGACTGATTGTAATCAGCTCCTTCGTTACAACAACACCTCATTTCACACACAAGCGCTCAGCTCTGAAGGCAGGAGCAAGCATTCTGGGCAACACTTCATTCTGCAGTGAGGACAGGGATTTGAGGAGCCCTTCTAGGGCTCCAGTCCTCTGGCAGTGAGCTGGTGTGGGGCAGTGCCGGCTGGCCCCAGCTCTTCAGGGACCCAACATGGGTGGCAGAGGCCAGTGCAGCGTGGTGCCCGGGGCCTGCCGAGGGTGCGTGCGGCTCACCTCCTTGCGGTTCTCTGAGTTCGAGAAGTGGATGAGATCATCGTTGTACATCTCCTGGGTATTGATGATGTCGCTGTACTCTTTCTGGCTCAGGTCTTCTGGGTTGATGCCGTTAGCCCGCAGGAACTCCTGGTAGGCCACGCTAAAGGCCTGGCCGATGGACTGTGCGATCAGCTGGGCCTGTGGGCAGGGAGAAGCCCACTGGAGACACTAGCACAGGCTCCATGCTGCCTGGAGCAGAGTGGCCGCGGCAGGGCTGGGGGCAGAGTGCACACAGAAGCCTACAAAGGACCCCTGTCCAGGTTTAAAGGAACAAGTGGGGGGTGGCACCCGAGCGGCCCCGTGGGTAAGGCATCCGACTCTCAGTTTCAGCTCAAGTCATAATCTTGCTCTTCTGGAGTTAGAGCCCCGCATTGAGCTGTGTTGACAGTGTGAAGCCTGCTTGGGACTCTCTCTCTCAGCCTCTCCCTTGCTTTTTCTCTCAGAATAAATAAATAAACAACAACAACAACAACAAAAAGAGGGGTGCCTCGTGGCTCAGTTGGTTTGGCTCAGGTCATGATCTCATGGTTCGAGGATTTAAGCCCTGCGCTGGGCTCTGTGCTGACAGGTCAGAGCCTGGAGCCTGCTTCAGATTCTGTGTCTCGCCCTCTCTCTCTGCCCTTCCCCGACTTGCACTCTGTCTCTCTCGCAAAACTAAACATTAAAAAGAATTTTTTTTAATTGTAGGCTCTCTTCTGGTGATAGCTGTCTTCCCACTAACGCCCCCTGGTCGGCTGACTATCTGCTGTCAGGGACCAATCCTGACTGCTCCCACCTGAGCTGTTTAAGTCCCAGACCATCCAGAACAAAGCACAATTTCAAAAAGTCAGAGAAAATTATGAATTGTTTGCTAAATATCATATTTTTGTTGCTTCCATTGGTGACTGTCCTATATTTTCTTTCCACCCCTCTTATTTCCAAAATAGACTAGAGGTGTGTTCTTCAGGGAGTGTCACAGAGACTGTCAGTTGTCTCCCCAACATTTATGTCTCCTCAACAACTGAACCCAATGGCAACTGGGGAGGCAGGTGTGTGTTCAGCTGTTCTGGTGGGGGGTGTGGCTGTTCCAGGCTGAGGTCGATAAGAAGCACCAGACCTAGGGGCACCAGCACAGACCCCACAGAGAAAATCACTTCTTTCCACTTCAGGGAACCACTTGTGTGGACATTACTGAATCTCTGACACTGCAGAGCCCTGGACATTGAAAAGTCATTGTCAGGCATTCCCTGTCACCAGCCAGTGTGCAGATGGGGGACAGGTGGGTGGCAAGAGCTAAACCCCGAGCTCCCAGAAGGATGCCAAGCACACTAACAGCTGTGTGGCCCTGGAGAGCAACAGGGCTCCCAGCGGCTTGGCCCACCACAGGGCCTCCTCCCCCAGCCCTGGAGTAAGGGGACCCCACTGCTGGTCTACCCCCTGCCACCACCTGCCTCCCCAACAGCCATCAAGGGGGCCTTCTGCATGGGTGCCCTCAGCAAACCTCAGGACTGGGAAACAAAGGATTTGACCTAAATGCCTAAATCCCTTCCTCCTTCTACACACTGCATGATTTAAGTGCCACAAATGACTATGTGTCTGTAACGAAGTGGGCTGGGCTAGGTAATAATGGCAGAGCGTGGAAGGCTTTCCTGAAATAGGTGCAGATTCTAGATTGAACTGCCCTCCTACACTGGGCCCTCAACAGTTTACAGGAAGGACAAGCCAATGTTCACTGGAGTAAGCCCTGCCCACACCCAAGATCAGTATTTTGGTATTTTGGCAGTGCTGTTTGGGTGGACCAGGCAGAGATGCTGTGTCCTGGGGACCACTAAGTGACACCCCAGCCTGGACATGCGTGGATCAGAGGGTGGGGAGCCCGGGAGAGGCACATCTGAGAACAGCAGAGCAGCAGCCAAGGCCAGAGGGTAGAAGGTGAGGGTAGGGGGGACAGGGAGCCTGGGAACTGTCCTGCCCGCCCCCCCGGGGTCTCAGGACTTGCTGCTGGTTGCCCCGAGGCCTCCAGATCTGTCCCCAGCTGACTGAGGTCCTGACAGGGTGGGAGTCTGAGAGCAACACTCCCTTCACAGCTGTACTTGTAGTCTGGCAGGGCTGCCCAGTGCCCTGGGATCCACCTAGGGTTCTGCCTGGGTGCCCCAGCCCAACCCATAGGAGCTCCTAGGGACAGTGGGTTCCCTGGGGTGCCATCCAGGAGCCCTTGGCATCTCCCTGCCAGCTGCTGGTGGGAGTCTCCTATTTCCCCATCCACCCTGTGTCCTGGTGTCTCTCCCAGCTGGACTGGGGGACATGCTTGGAGCCCTTCAGACAAGGGGCTCCCCTGCCCCCCAGCTCACAGCCTGGGCCTGTGGGTGCTCAATGCTGTGAGGCCAGGAGTCCCACCCAGGAAGGTGGGGAGTGCAGGGGGCCTCAGCCAGGGGCTGGCATTGGCAGGGTGGTGCCCAGAGGTGACCGACCTCCTGCAGGAGGTGAGGAAGGGAAAAGGGAGCTGCCATACCCCCAGCACTCCTTTGTGTGGCTCATCTACACTGGCCTCAGCCCAGGAGCAACTGTTTCTAGAGGGAAACTGAGGCTCACAAAGAGCCCTGGTATCCTTACTGCCACTCCTGTTTTCTGCAGGTGTCCCACACCACTGTCACCAGACCCTCAGAGATCCCTTACTCATCCCCAGCAGCCCCCCTGGACGGAGCCACCATCCAGGTCATACGCTCTGGGCAGCTGCTCAGCGTCCCTGGACACACCCCAGGGGGTGGGTCCTTCCCCTCCCTCCTTCAAGGACCACTTGGGAATCCTATTCATGCCCACCTTTATTGGCCCTCAGCCTTCTCTCCTTGCACTGAAAACACTGGGCCACAGCAGCACCCCCCTACAGCAGTATCCCTTCTCTACCCCTTGGCCCACAGCCATCCACAGGGGCGGCCACCTCCCCTTTGTGCCCCCTGCTCCTCATGACTTCTGTGCCAGCAGACCATTCACCCTCCACTGCCGGCCTGTTCCTTGTCTTACCCTGCCTTTCACTCATAGCCCTTCCCAAGGGCCCATCTTCACCAACCCCCCCCCAAGTCTCTATGACATCCTCAAGCCCTGAGTCACACAGAAGTGCCCAGTTAGGTGTCCACGGATACCTGTATTGTGGCGAAAAGAATATGTGTGTGCACCAGTGGGTGTTTAAATTTCTTCTCCAATCAGTATGCCATTACTGCAAAGCACTTCTAGCTGTCTTCAACTTCTTAATAAAGATGGCTGCCTCCATCCCTACAGTCTCCAAATGTAAAAACTGGGGGGCCGTTCCCCTCTGCTTCAGGTTTCTGACCTGCAAGTCCATATGTGAACAAGAATGATCCTTGCCAAGTGTCCACGGAGAAGAGATTGCTTTTTAAAAATTCTACTTTGGGGGTGCCTGGGTGGTTCCGTTGGTTAAGCGTCTGACTTCGGCTCAGATTATGATCTCGCAGTTCACAAGTTCAAGTCCCGCATCGGGCTCTGTGCTGACCGCTCAGAGCCTGGAACCTACTTCGGATTCTGTGTGTATGTCTCTCTCTGCCCCTCCCCCACTCAAGCCCCCCCCCCCCCCGCCCCCTGTCTCTCATAAATAAACATTAAAAAAAAGTTTAAAAAAAATAAAAATTCTACTTTGGCAACAGCCACAACAAGATCTTCCCGCCAGGGGGCAGCAGAGAGACCCGGGCCCATTCTCTCCTGTTCTTACCTCCTGGCCCTGGGCTCCCTTCTCCCATCCCTATTATCCAATTCCAGGCTCAGAAAGATGCTCTCATCCCATTGAAGGAAAGAGTGAAAGGGTTCATGGTCTCCTAGCGAGCCTGCAGTATTTAAGCTTCAGAATTATTTTTCAACTTATGATGTGAAGTGGTCACGAGTGAAAGCAGAGCTACTCCCCAGATGCCAATGCTGCCTTCCTTGTGTGCAAGCCCCACATGTGAAAATGTGCATCTTAACAACAGAAAAAAGTCAAGGAGTATTTCTCTTTTAGGAGGATAAGGTTTTGTTAAAGGATATCTTCAGATAGCTAGCCACCAATCCCCCCACCCCCAGCCTATTTAACTATGGTTCAATTTATAAACAGCCCTGAAGTGAAGTAGAACTGTGTTCACCATCTCTGCAAACTCTGAGTGTTAGAAAATACATCAATGACAGTGCATGGGATTTCTACCTGAGACTTGGCTTCCAAAAAGCCTGGGATGCCGGAGCCCTGGTGAAGTCTGGGCTGTTGGGAGAGGGGTGTGGCATGCCTGTGCGGTTACTTACATCCTCAGACTCGAACACGTGGCAAATCATCTTGTACTGCTTCTTCCCCTCCTGGGCCCCGGGGGTGGTCTCAATGCAGTCCTGAGAGGCTGACCGGGGCATGCGGCGCCTGGCCATCAGCACCACGATGTTCCCAATGTCTGCGATATAGGAGATGGTGCGCAAGGCATGGTCCATCATGGTTTCCTGTCAGGAGAGAGAGGAAGGGGTCCACGTTAGGAAACGTCAAGGAGAACAAGCCATTAAAAAACACTCAAATGAAACACCTGGGTGGCTCAGTCGGTTAAGTGTCCAACTTTGGCTTAGGTCATGATCTCGCAGTTTGTGAGTTTGAGCCCCATGTCAGGCTCTGTGCTGACAACTTGGAGCCTGAAGCCTGCTTCGGATACTGTCCCTCTCTCTGCCCCTCCCTGACTCATGCTCTGTCTCTCTCTCTCTCTCACTCTCAAAAATGAATAAATGTTAATAATTAATAAATAAATAAATAAATAAATAAATAAATAAAAATAAATAAAAATAAAAATAAAAATAAAAATAAAAATAAAAATAAAAAACATTCAGGTTCAGAACTTCTCAAACTTGACACTGATGATGTTTGGGTGGGTCATTCATTGTGAAGGGCTGTCCCATACACTGTAGGATGTTCAGCAGCATCCCTGGCCTCTACCCACTAGATGCCAGTAGCATCTCCCCCTTCCTAAGCTGTGACAACCAAAGATATTTCCAGCCTTTGCCAAGTATCCCCTGGTTGAGAATACACTGCTCCAGTGAACACAGAATTTCAGGCGAGCGATTCACAGTCAAGGTGAATCTGCCTTCACCTTCAGCCTACAGCACTCTTCCACGCTTCTTGGAGGCACGGTGTTGGGGTGGAGCTCATGGTCCCTGCTGGAGGGAGAGCAGGGAGGCTGCCAGCAGTGAAGCCTGTCCCCACCTGATCACAGGTAGTCTGTGGCTGTGGAGAAGGGTTCCTTCCCTGGAAGACATGTGTTTCTCCCTAGCAGATAAGGAAGGCTCCAAGGCCAACATTTTCCACAGATAAGTTCTTCCCAGAGAGCCCAGGCCCCGGTCAGGGGACACTGAGGCAGCTCCCCTGACTGATGGATGGGTCTCAGTAGCCATTCAATTCCCTGGGCTCCTGGCAGGTCCATTACTCTTGATGGCTTTTGTTGTCTGACAGGACTCTCCACTGAGCGTCTTGCTCGTGACCCCTGCCTAACAGGCTGTGCAAGAAGGCTCGGAGAAACTAATCAGTTGTTCTTTTATGCATTTGTGCTGTTTGCACAAAAGAAAACTGGGTGCTTCGGCAGCCTCTGAAGCCCCTTTTCTTCCTCACGAATCCATTTTTTTTTCAACGTTTATTTATTTTTGGGACAGAGAGAGACAGAGCATGAACGGGGGAGGGGCAGAGAGAGAGGGAGACACAGAATCGGAAACAGGCTCCAGGCTCTGAGCCATCAGCCCAGATCCTGACGCGGGGCTCGAACTCACGAACCGCGAGATCGTGACCTGGCTGAAGTCGGACGCTTAACCGACTGCGCCACCCAGGCGCCCCCCTCACGAATCCATTTTACAGCAGGTATCGCCCCACGTCTGTCTTCTGGGAGCTGAGCTGTTTTCTGGCCAAGGCTAGGTTTAAAACCACGAGGGCCACTTTTCGGAAAGGGGGACTGGAGAGGGGACAGTGGTGGTGGCTCCTCAGCATTTCCTGATTTCTGCCTGCATGTTCAGGGTACGGCCATTGTCCTCCCAGATGGAGGGGCACCTAGGAACTCACAGCCTTCTAAAACACACGTATTGTCTAGCTCTGCTCGTCGCAAGGGCCCAGGAGCAACGACGCGCCCACAATGCTGAGCACGGCCAGCACGCAGGTCTTTGTTGCTGTATGTCATTCCCCACACTAAAAAGAGCTGTGTGTGGCTCCCTGAAGAAATGGCTGATTCCAGGTCTGGGGCAGGGCAAGTGTAAGGGGAGCTCAGAATACCTCACTGTCTCAGAAAGCCACGACATGAGCAAAGACTAGAGGGAAGATGTTAAAACCACACAGGACCCAGTTTAAAGGTCTCTGGCCGGCTGAATTTGGGATCACTGGAGCATCAAAAAGAATAAGGAAGTTAACAGAGGTAACACAAGTTAAAAAATAAACATCAGTCCACAGTGAAGAGAGAGAGAGAGAGAGAAAGAAACAAAAGGTCTTCTGCACAGATAGAGGTCTGATAATACAAGTGGAGAGCGTGACATGATTAGAAAATCACCATTTTGCACTTCCAATGTTCGAACCAACTCAAGCAAGATGATCACTGGATGCTAAAACCTTCAGGCGAAAAAGGGTGTGAGGGAACGGGGTACCCACACATCCAGTGACACCACACAGATTACTCGCTGATGACAAAGAAGCAAAGGGGTCATTACCCCGGCATCTGGCCGTCCTCAAAAAGGCCCAGTAATGGAGATCTGGCCCCCGAGTGAATGGGGCCTCCCTCTCAGCAAACCTCAAGCACACAGCATTGCCTGAGGCCTTCCCGACCCCTCCCTCCATCTACCCCTTGCCCTTGGCCTCCTTCCCTCTTTCTCCTTCTCAGCTCATAGGCGTTTATATCCTGCATGGCTCACTTCCTCCTCATGGATCTGTCTTTTCCACCAACAGCAGTGTAAAGCACAGGAAAAATGAGAAGATGCTGGCCACAACACATGGTTTACAGGTAGAAAATCTTAAGACAGCACCCCCACCCCACCCCCCACACCCCCCCCCCCGACTCTGGCCCCCTGATGGAGGACCACCCATTCAGAGGGCAGAGGGCTGCCACAGGATTTCCACCCTCCAGCTCCATTCGCCGGACCCGGCATACGGAGGTTTCAGGAAGGCCATTCTAGAATCCTGACGGTGAGCACACACAGCTTCCGAATCCCGCTTTCCTTCCCCTTCATTTCGTCTATTTAATTCAGCTGCAGCCAGCACACCTACATCCCCGGCGTCTTTATCTTCCCGGCCTGATGCTCCTCGGTCCCCTGCAGCTTACTCTAGAATCCACAACCCATTCAAGACCCAAGGTCCGGAGGAGCAATGGTCCTTGGGGACAGCCATTCAGCTCATCCCAGAGGGAAAGTTCTCCTGCGATTAGAGGTGGGACGTTAGGGGTTTAATGACAGGATTTTAAACAATGGTCTTTAAAACCTTACCTGTGTGTCCGCATTTAACACCTTGATCCTCTGGGTGGAGATGAAGAGATCCACTTCGGTCAGAGTCTGGGCATCCCCCTCCGAATTCTAAGAAAGGACAGTGGATACTGTTACAAATTAAAAAAAAAAAAAGAAAGAAAGAAAGAAAAAAGAAACAACTAACTTGAACAAAAGCCTGACAATTTTACTAATGACCCTGAGCGCCCCTAGAGGGAAATGCTGCCCCAGCTTGGAGCAGCCATGGGAAATCTAAATTGCACACCGCCTTCCAGCGCAATCTGTAGCGAAGTGAGTTCTAAAGGCAGTTTGCACAGGGCGTGAAGGAGGAGGGAGGAGACAGCTTCCGGAAGCCTGAGCATGGAGGGGGGCTGGACGCCTGGGGTCTTATGTCCCAGCATCCAAAGCGCAGCCCTTCCACTCCCTAAAAAGTAGGCCTGCCTGCCGACCCTTATCAAGCCCGGTGAAGGTACAGGGTCTCTGTACTCAGGCTACATGCGTTTCCTGGATTTGGGATTCCAAATATCCCCAGGAAATGGGGAAGAAATTTTCAAAGAAGTTGGATTAGATTGTCAGCATCTTCTTCTGATTTAAATAATCCTAGTCATGTCAATCGCCCCAGCAGGCTTAATGCTGGTCTTCCAAAAACCCTAAGGGAACTAAGACTCCAGCCGGACTCAGTGCTGCCCTCCCAGCAACATCAGAGAAACCAGAAGAATCTGTCACACAAATGCCCCTGCTTTGTCAGCTCCTGGAATACCTTCATCATATGGTCAATTCTTATGTGTACATGGAATGTTCTAGAAGCTGAGTGAACTATTTATTTAGGGTCTGCCCTCAACCAAGATAGCTTGTCATTGGGTTTTACATCCATGGGAATCCTAACTGCTGCTGCACAGTGGCAATGAAATACAAATTCTTCCGGTGTACCCACTGAGGTAAGTAATTCTTTGTGATCACTAGGAGCCCACAGTGGCATATCTTCCACTTCAAACGAGCAGAAAGTGTGATTTAATTCCTCACTAAAAAATCTGAAATCAGAAATCCCCCTGCTGACGATTCCTCAAGAATTCAGAGTCACAGAGGGGCCCTGTATAATATTGATAAATTCGTATTTTAGCTCTGTTTTCAAGGGAAGCAGTCTTTGGGGCTTTCAGCCCACCACGAGATGACACTGCTTTTAACTGATTTTAAAGAGAACACAGTTCTGGGGCGCCTGGGTGGCTCAGTCGGTTGGGTGTCCGACTTCAGCTCAGGTCATGCTCTCACAGTCTGTGGGTTCGAGCCCCACGACGGGCTCTATGCTGACAGCTCGGGGCCTGGGGCCTGCTTCGGATTCTGTGTCTCCCTCTCTCTCTCTGCCCCTCCCCTGCTCATGCTTGGTCTCTCTCTGTCTCAAAAATAAATAAAAACATTTAAAAAATAATTAAAAAAAAACACAGTTCAAAATAATCCAGGTGAAAATACTTTGCAGGAATGTAGAAGAACTACTTTTTCTCTGATTTGAAAAACCGGGTTACATCCTACATCCACATGCTTCTAAACATTATAGTGTGGGGCTGTTCCTCAAAATCTTTTTGCTAAAAAAAAAACAAAACAAAACAAAACAAAAAAAAACCAAAAACAGGTTGGGCCAGAAGCAAAAAAAAAAAAAAAAAGTTTGCAGGAAGTTTGAGCGCTATGATGTACTTGATCAGAGAACAGGGACACACACATAGAGCTGAATGAGCTCAGACAGGGGCGGGTGGGGGGGGGGGGGGTGAATGGATTAAGCCAAAACCTGATCACTAATGGTGAACAGCAAAGCTCGCCCCATTGTACTCTCTGCTGGAAGAAAGGGGGAGTGCACCGTGCATCCAACAGAGGACCAGCAATCAGGTGGGCACGTCTGTGGATGGGGGCACCATGACCCCACAGTCAGCAGCACGTCAGCTGTGTGGGGATGCTGTTTACTCCTGGTCCTGGGCTCCTATCAGCACTTGCCTGGCTAGATGTGAGCACACCAGAAAAGGAGCCCTCAGCCACGATCCTGAACATCCCCTTGCCTGAAGGGAAAAACAACTCTCCATGGGTATAATCAGGTGAGCCAGCCGCAGAGGCTCTTCTGAGCTGGGTCTGCCTGCTCCCACCCATTCGGGCTCTCTGGACTACAGATCTGAGGACCAGGCACAACAGAGCCCTGTTCCAGCTGCCTGGTATTTGGGCACAGGGGTGTAGGGGTGCACTGGGCAACTGCAGGCAAGGGACACCTCCTCCTTGGTGGGGTGGGGGAGCACACCCCAATTACAGGTCTGCAAAGCCAACCCATCTGCACTGCCTGGAGGCTCCCAGCAGAAAGCCGGCTTGGGCAGAGGGAGATGGCTGAGTTCCTTCCTCTCCTACAGACCAGGGAATCCAAGGAAACACCGAGGGACAAAGAGCAAATGTCACGGGGAGAGAAGTCTCACCGCAGGAGGAAGGGAGCCACCAGACAGGCTCCTCTGGCCACACAGACAGAAAACAGGTGTTCTAGGTGAGGGTGGAGGACTAAATCTCTTGCTGTCAAAGCACCAAGCCTGCACCTGCACCAAATGAGCGTCTTCCGATGCCAAGCATTTGAGATTTCCTGTATCGGGAGGACCCAGCATTTACTAAATGACCAGTTTTACAAACAAATGACCAGGGGGTCGCCTCAATTTTTTTTTAAAGTTTTCTCATGCTCCAGAAACTCTTACCAGTGGAGAACGCAACTCATGGACAAGCTGACCTTCTCATCATCCTGATTTAGTAAATTAAACTTAATGAGTCTTTAAATATCAGAACAATTTAATCAATTTTGTACAGGAGGCCGAAGCACTCAATGCGTCACATGGTCATGTGAAATGCTACATGTGAAAGCCGTTGATGGGAAACAGTAACGTCACAGCATTAACCATGTTCTGGCATGAGAGACTGAACAAAAACGTAACAAGGGCAATGATGAGGTTCTTCTATAAGTGGGTGGTTAAAAAAAAAAGTGTCTGTGGTTTTGTTCAAAAATCTATTTATCTACCAAGGGAAGAGGAGGAAAAAGCTGTTTGCCACATGATTTGTGTTCCTACAAATAGGACCGCCCCCCAAACTGCATAGGACAAAGCCCAGAAACACCAGCAAACCCCTTGGTCCTACACACCGCTTTTTTCTTGATTTTAGCAGCCTTTTGCATCCTCTGAGCAGCATGTAAGAGAAAAGAAAAACAGACAAAGGAAGAAAGAAAGGAAGAGAAGGAAGGGCAGCAAAGTTATTTTAGACTTATGGTTAACACCCTGGGACTCAGACCTTGTGTCAGAGGAAAGGGGCAGGGGCAGGATGGGTGCATAGCCATCACTTTGGGGAGCACACACACTGACCAAGAAAAGCCCACACATGTCCCCCAAGCACTGGAAATTACCAACAGCCACCCAGATCTACGAGGGTAAGACTAAGGACAGAGAGATGCAGAACTGGCAGAAAAGCGTCAGGCTCTAGGCAGGGGAGCAGGACTGGGGTCTGGGCAGGAGGGCCCGGGGCTCTGTGCATCTCCTCCCCTGACCACCATGGGCTCACACCACAGACCCCTTTGCCTCTATAAAAGAGGGGGGGGAGGGGTCTGACACGATTTCTCACCCCATAGAGGCCAGTAGCATCCACAGACCCTGAACTGCCCAGAGGGGCACCTCCTCAAGCCACCACGCCCTTCTCTCCTGACCCCCTTAGTTTTGCTGACTTGGCCTCATCTTTCTCCTGCCCGTCTGCACCCACTGTTCAAAACCAGGCGATTCAATGGGTACCCAGAGCAGCAAATACGTCAGATATTTCTATTTAAACGAAAAATGTGATTCCTTTGTTTCCCCTTCTGCAAGCACTTTGGTGCCAAAGATATACAGACCATGAAAATGGGATTTGAGCCTCCACACAAATGTGTTTTATGAATGGAATGTGGTGGAACCTTTAAAAATTGTGTCTCCAGTGGCCTGGTGGTGGCTCCTCATTAAGGAGCCAGCAGCCTCTGTCCCTAGCCCAGCATTCTTCTAGACAGGCCAAAGTCTCCCTTGGCCTCTCCAGGTGCCTCAGGCATTCCCGCTCTCCCTGCTGAGGGTGGTTGCGTCCCCCTTCCCAACTCCAGTGCCTTCCCACAGTGAACCAGGGCTCTGCTGAGCCCACCAGTACCTTGACCCGGCTGACGGCCTCCTGTGCCTGCATCATTCTGATGTTTTTGGAAGGGTTACGTTCTGAGAGCAGCTGGGTGGACCCCAGGTAGTTGGCAGCAAAGATGATCCCATCAATGAGGTCTTCTGGTTCGCAGGGCCCTGGAACTGAAGAGGGCACAGTTAGCATCTTCCCAGAGGACAAAGGAACAAGGCAGCAGGGACAGGGGACAAAGGAGAAGGGCTGAACCATTGCCCATCTGCAGCCAGCAGAGGGAGGCCAGTCTGCTTCCCTCCTCACTACACAGTGCCTGGTATAAGTAGTTTCACAAAATCAACACCCCGGTCAGAAAACTCTACATGCATGATACAGGAGGACCATTCCAGGTCACTCAAGGCACCTCAGCCTCCATGGTGACAGCCACTTGCTACAATCCCAGAGAAGCCCTGTCCCCAAGTGGGCAGCATTTCCATGCCTGCCCCAGAGCCCTCTGGAACTCAGGACAGTGAGCAGACACTGCCTGCTACCCTACAGTTCTTCTGGGCTTTCTCTTCCACTTCTGCACTGTAGGATTCTGGCCCTGTCACATGCCTGGGTGGGCACCCCCATCCCATACACCTCAGGTCCAGGCTGGGTGACATGGTGCTTGCTCCACCTGCTGCCTCTAGGCCAGCGCTGTCAACAGAATTTCCTGCCATGATATTGAATGTTCTATCTTCGTGCGGTTCAGTACAGGAACTGCCAGCCATGTACGGCTTTGGGGCACTTGAACTGTGGCTACTGCAAGAGGAACTGAATATTTTTTTAAGTTTATTTATTTATTTAGAGACAGAGAGTGTGAGCAGGGGAGAAGCAGAGACAGAGAGGAAGAGAGAGAGAATCCCAAGCATACTCCACACTGCTAGCACAGAGCCTGATGCGGGGCTCGAACCCACAAACTGTGAGATCATGACCTGAGCCAAAACCAAGAGTTGAACGCTTAACCAACTGAGCCACTCAGGAGCCCCAGAGGAACTGAATTTTTTAATTTTATACAATCTAACTAATTTACATAGAAATAGCCACATATGGCTAGTGGCTCCTATCCTGGACAGGCAGCTGGAGGTAAGATCAGCAAACCTTTTCTAAGAGGCTAGATGCAAAGTATCTTGGGCTTTGCGGTCTGTCTGTCCTAGACACCTCTGCACCTGTAGGACAAAAGCAGGCACAGGCAATATGTCTAATGAGCAAGCACAGTCCTGAGTCCGTAGTCTGTAACCATCACTCAGCTTGCCTCTGAGACCCACCCACCTTCCTTTCCAGGTCACACGGCCTTCTTCCCTCTCCCTGCCTGCCTCTGGCCAGATCCCTCCTTGTGAGGGCCCTTGGCTCTGGTTCTCAGGCTCCCCCTCGCTCCAGTGTCCCCAGGGCTGGCTATCCTGTGGCTCCCCAGGCCCCAGGGCCAGCAGTCCCCTCTGCCAGCTGTTTCATGTTCTCACCTCTGACCCACTCTGCTTCTCAAAGTATCCACTCACCTAGCCCAGATGCCACCGTTCACCAGTCCCATAACATCTGCCCACTGCCCTTGAACCTCTGCCCCCGCCCCAAGGACTCAATAGAACTCCAAACACCCATTCTCTGGGAGGCCTGAAGCTGGAAAGAGAGCCGCCCAACAAGGCAAGTTGGTTCCATTACAAATTCATGGACCAAAATGCCCTCAAAACTTGTTGGCAACCCTGAGAGGTTCCTCTGACAAGTGCCTCTTCTCCCACTGTGCAAGCACCATTTCATAGCTTCCCCCATGTTCTGGAACTTCCAGTTGCCCCTCCTCCTTCACTGTACCTGACAGAGTGTCACCTGTGCTCCCTGAGGGACAGGCAATCTAAGCAGTCTTCCTTCCCAGGGTTCTGTGAGGCAGTGGGTCCCCACTGGGGGCTGAGGATCACCTGTGACCCCATCCCTCTCAGAATCAAGTCCTATGAGTTGGGTCTTCTCAGGGCTTTTAAACACCCTCCAGTGTCCCCTGGCGGGTTCCAAAGCCTCCTTCACCCATCCCCGCCTCCAGTGGGCCCCCTCCCTCCTCCCTCTCGAAGGCAAATATCTGGAAAGAACTGCCTCAGCACATCCCAACCTAGCCTCTGTGTCCCTGCTCCAATGTCCCCCACACTAAAGCTGCACACGACCTCAGTGCCCTCACATTCAGTGGGCTTTCTGGTCATCGTGTCACCTGCCTCCTTCTTGAGACATGTCTTCCTCACTTGCCTGTCACTCAGTGTCCTCCTCCGTCTCTGGCTGTTCTTTCTTGGCTCTCTGCAGGTACCCCTTCCTCCACGAGGCCACAGAATGCTGACATCCTGGGGACTTAGTGCCTCGGGCTTCCATGACCACTTGCTTGCTGATGAGGAGTACTGTAGTTCTCCAAACCCCAACCCCATGTACTCAGCAGCCTGCTTGCTGGCTCTCCTGGGATGGCCCCATCTCAACACATCCAAAGCAAAGTCCCAATATCCCACCGCCATCCGGGCACTGAGCCTGGTTCTTCCTCTTGGACACCACCACCCTCCCAGCTGCATGGCCTTCACATCCATATCCAACCCATCCCCTGAGTGCTGTCTACTTTGCCACCACACCTATCCTGAGTCTTTCTCCAGTTGCCCATTTGTGTCCCTTCATTTCCTATGTTGAAGCCCTAAGCCCCAATGTGATGCTATTAGAAATATGACGTCTGGGAGGTGATTAGGTCAGGAGAGTAGAGCCCTCATGAATGGGGTCCGTGCCCTTATAAGAGGGACCCCAGAGAACACCTTGCCCTCTTTCTGCCACAGGAGGACATAGAAAAATACCATCTGCAGCCTGGAAGGGGGCTGCCACCAGAACTCGACCATGCGGGCACCCTGACCTTGGAGTTCCATCCTCCACAACTGTGAGAAATCAATGTCTGTTGTTTATAAACCGCCACAGCCTCTGGTGTTTTGTTACCGTGGCAGGACTAAGACCTGAATCTTCCACACAGACCATGCTGCCGCCAGAGGTCCTTCTAGATGGGAGATCTGATCTTTTATCCTCCCCTGCTATAAACTTCACGGGGCCTCTGATTGCTCTCAGGATACAGACAGAAGTCCCTGAGCCCCCAAAACACAGTGTTCCCATTCAGAGGTACGTGCCCGTGAGGGGACAAGGAGAGTTTCACTGGCCTCATCCCGACGTCAGCAGACCCCAGAGTCTGGGGCCCCGGCTCCAGCCCACACGCCCACCAGGGCGCTCAGGTGCCAGGAGCCCAGTGTGTGGCCTGTAGTGAGCAGGCTTTCACCCTGAGAAGTGATTGTGCAACTTCCCTGAAACCAGGCCCACCGTGGGTTCAGAGCAAGTTTTCTAAATGATTCTGAAACTTTAGTTCTCTTTAATCCACAGGAGAAAAGGGCACACAAAGCTGAGATGCCCCAGGAGGGGGAGTGTACATCACACTTTCACTGGAACAAACCTCAGCTCTGTGGACATGAAATTAAAGCTTCAAAGCGGGTCATAGCATGTGTGCGTTAGTCTACATTGTCTGCCTGAAGATCCATACCCAGGGGCACACACATCAGACTCACACACATGTGGGGAAACCATAGATACAGAACCGCTGACATCTCTTCCACAGCAGTGCCACGGCTCCTGCACTAGAGCCAATTTTATAAGGTGCTTTATTTTTTTTTAACATTTATTTATTTTGAAAGAGAGACAGACAGAGACAGAGAGAGACAGAGCACGCACGAGCGGGGGAGGGGCAGAGAGAGAAGGAGACACAGAATCCGAAGCACGATCCAGGCTCTGAGCTGTCAGCACAGAGCCCAATGCAGAGCTCAAACCCATGAACTGTGAGATCATGACCTGAGCTGAAGTCAGATGCTTAACCGACTGAGCCACCCAGGTGTCCCTTATAAAGTGCTTTAGAACAAGGTGAAGTGTTCTGAAGTTTGAAAGAAACCTATTAGTAATACCAGGCCCTGGCAGGTTCCAACTTAGGAATGCCCCAGGTCATGCCCCATGGAACGGTGGGGGCCCTCGCATCCTGACCCCACTGTCCTGGGGACCCCGCCCCTTCTCTCCACTGACCTTGACAGCCTCCGCAGAGCCCCCAGATGATGTACCCCTTCCTCTTGGGTGCTCAGTGGTTTACTCCAGGGATCTTTGATAACACTTGTGGAAGTCTCTAGCAAACCCTCAGGGAACCAATCCCAAGGCTCCAGCCCTCAGCCCCCCAGCACTATCTGCAGAAGCCACTGATGCCTCAGGACCTCCCTGGCTCTCCCCATAGATGATACTCTGGAAACTTCCACAGGCTGCTGCAACGCCTCTCAGCAAGCCTGAAGCCCCTCACCCGGCCCCAGCTCTGTCGTCCATGTCTGGAGGAAAGAAGCATCGCCTGCTACAGAACCAAGAGAAGGGGTCCCTTCAGGAGACTTGGGCTGGGGGCTGGGTAGGGGGAGACATGACAAAGGGGGTCCCCTTTCCTCCAATGTCCACACTGTGGGTCTGGGCCCTTTGGGATGGCCTCCCCACCACATCCGTGTCTCTGGAAAAGTTCTTCCCGCACAGGTGACATTGCTGGGTCTGGAGGAGGCTGCCTGTGACAGCGAAGGTGGGTAGCCAAAGCATTCAGGGGGTCAGTGAGGGCAGAATGGGAATGGGTGCAGGGGGTCTCTATGGGGTGGGGGGCATGAGGGCCTGGTGGTAGGAGGGACTGGGGTGGAGGTTGGGAGCTGAGGGAAGGTGGGTGGGAGGGTCCGGGGGTTATCCTAGCTTCTGGTAGGTCTATAAGCTCCCTCTTTTAGTGCTTAAAAGACACCGAAGAAAAGCATACCGACCCCTGATGCATGTATAGATCAAACGTTTTTCATGCCACTGTTACCACCACCTTCCCCAAAGGTCAGTGCCAGTGGCAGTCCTCTGTTGTGGGATGGTGACTTCTCCTCCAGCCCAGCTGACCCACATTCCTCCCAGGCCACCCACTCTGGCCTTCAGTCCAGTCGGCACTGGCTCTGGTGGGAGAGAACCAGCCCATCACAGGTACCTGGGTGGTAGGACCTCTGAGGGCTCCTCCCAGACTCTCCTCACCAAAAGTCCAGCACAGATCAACAAGCCCTCACCCCCCCACACACACACACAACACACAGGTATGCACACACCCACCCACGCGCGTACACACACACACACACACACACACACATGAACGCCACACGAGCAGCGCTTGCGGCTCTGACCCCCCAGGGCCACACCTCATAACCGGGCCTGTGCACCCAGTGGGGAGTCGAGATGAAGTGGCCACCACGGCACCTGGGCCCGCAGATACAATGTGGTGCTTTCTGTGGGCAGGCACTTTAAATTATCAAGGTAATAAAGCACCTATATTACCACAAGCCCAAACACAAGAGAAAGAGTTGTCGAGACCCGAGAGGAAGGTAATCCTGGCAGCAAGTGGCCTGGCACCCTGCATCCCCCGGAGCATGGCCCTGCTCCATGACCAGCGTCTTCACTCTTGTGCGGAGAGTGACAGGGGAGACCCATGGCTGAGGCCTCTCAGAGACCTGAAGACCAGAAGGGCCACCCAGGAGAGGGGCCACACCTCTGAACCCACAACTCCCCAGGCCTGTGACCCCAGGACCACTCACCCCAGGGCCCACGCATGGTGCAGTGAGGCAGCGCCAGCCAGGGCTTAGCAACCCACCAGGCACAGAGAAGGGCTCACCAAGTTACGTCACCGTCATGACTGTTTTAATATTGCAACAAGGCCTGGGGGATCTGTGCTGCGTGGGGCAGGGAACTGGCTGGTCCTCCTGATTCGGCAGAGAGGGAAGGCACCTGCCTCTCCCCCTCCTGCCTGTCAGTGTTGAGGGCCAGGCTGTGTCCCCAGGGCTGGGATAGCCATGGCAATGACTGGGACAAGGCTGGGAGGTGCCCACTCTCAGATGGTTGGGTAAACAAAGCAAAGGAAAAAGTAAGGTTTTTTCAGACAGGAAGTAGGAGGCAGGAAGCAAAACCCGGTGTGAGGTGACTGGGACTCACTCTGGATCTGATGAGAAGGGGAAAGGCTGCTCGCAGAAGCTAAGGGGCACAGGACCCGAATGATGGGAAGGGAGATACTTGAAAAGGAGTGTTTTCTGGGGTGTTCTGGGAAACTGACACCCCCCTTTGTGCCCTTTGGACAGTCCTCTTCCTCTCCCTCTCTCCTCTCATTTCCTCTCTTTTTGTTTGCCTCTATTTTCTCACCAGCAAAATGGGCTGAGGGGGAATTCCTGATTTCTATCTCCTTAGGGTTTTCACAAAATTAAGATTAATAGGATAAGCTTCATAAACCCTAAAAGCATATAAAGTACAACACATTAATTGCTGAATTCATAGCTTTTATTTGCACCTAACTCAAAACAGAAGTCATACATGGCACTTAGCTGAGGCAGGGCCTCGAGCACCAGACGAGGGAGGCAGCAGCGATGACAGCAGGCAGTGTTAAAGGCCAGCTAACGCGCTCACATGGCCTTGTGAGCAGGCTGCAGGACAGTGCACCGAGGCTCACAGGACAAAGGGATGCTGTGACCAGGCTGATATTAAGTGACAAAGTGGGGACCAGACCCAAAGGCAGCCACATCCCAAACGGTGGCCTCCACCATCATCAACATGAGGAACCTCCCGGCTGCAGATACAAAGTGGTGCAAACCTTTTCCAAACCCTGTACTGGAGGGGGTAGGGGGATGTGGCAGGTCATTTAAAACACCTGAAGCTGCAGCACATGAGGACAGAAAGAGGGAGAGAAGATCCCAAGCAGTTCCTTCTGTGTCTGGAATCATGCTCAGAGACCAAGGGGCCTGCAGAGTCCCCAGCCCCATCTGAGAAATTCTGCCTCGGTGGACCCGGAGTGGGGCCTGGGAATCTGCACTACACCCCTGCCCCCCAGGTCACACTGAAGAGCAGTCAGTGTGGGGATACCTGATCTCCAGCACACAAGAACTCACCCTCCCCGCCATCTTAGAAGCAAAGCCCTCTGGGAGGCCAGGCCAGTGTCAGCTTTCTCACGCAGCCCCAGGTCCCAAGGGCGAGACTCCCACCTGCTCCTTCCATCTCAGTGCCTTGGTCCTCACTCTGGAGATGACAAATTTTCTCCAGCTGGCCAGGGCTGGGGACACCAAGGGAGGGGAAGAGGGGACAGGAGAGGGGTGGCTGCCGAATGGGGAGGGGCACGGAGGGAGGAACCCCTCCCTGTCCATCCATCAGCAGCCCTGGTGTGCACTGCAGGCACACAGGCACCTGTCACCAGCTAGGGGAAGACAGATGTCACCCCCACAGAGGGCAAGGGGACTGCCAATCACATGGCAGCACCTTCCACCCTGACCGTCAGGGCTTCTGACTGAAGTATGTGTATTTCTACTATCTCACCCCATCTTCCCCTCAGGCCTCATTCTCTCCAGTGAGTGTGGTTCCAAGTGCCCATCATTTGCCCAAGGTCACCCCATAGCTGGGCCCAAGCCACCCGTCCTCCCTGCAATGACCATTACTGACCACTAGATGGTGCCTCTGCGTTCTGTGGGAAAGTCTGGGTGGTCCTTGCAGCCTGGGGTAACCACCCACCCACACCCTCAGCCAGCACTCAGGGAGGGATCTGGGCCTGGGCAAGGGTCTTCATGCCCTATCTGTGGGGTGGGAGTCGAATGGCACTCTGTGGAGCCCATCCCTGGGGCAGGGAGGTAGGCCTTGCCTTTTGAATTGACTCCCACCCTCTGAGGCCACTTTTACCAGTTCCCGGGGTGAACATGGGCAGCTCGCCAGACCTTTCTGAAGCTCGTTTCCTGATTAAATCTATGTCCCTAAATAGATATATTAAAAGCTGGCCCCGTCTCTCCCACCACTCGAATAAGCCCTGCCGGATCAGGGGGCACAGACTCCTGTGTTGTGAGGACACCCCATCCCGGGCAATAGGGTCTACCACCAGCACCTATGGACGCCTGCTCCCTGGGAAGAAGCCAGTGAAAAATTCAGGTCTTTGTTACAACTCCGACAGATGCCCACCTCCGCCGCCTCCCTCTGCGGGAGGCTCTTGTCATTCCTGCCTTGTTCTTTTTTTTTCAAAAAGGAAACAATACAAAACAAAACGGTGCCTCCAGCATCCTGCCTGTCAGACCCACTCCTACCTGCACATTTATTAGGAAGCCGAGAAGAGCGGCCGGTGTGGGGAGGGGGCGTATTTCAGTTCACAGACACTGCTCTCAACTCCAATCATGAAATGCAGAACCAAAAATCAAACAGCTTCATTACAATACTAAAGCAGCTGGCCTTACATGTTTGAGCACAAATTGCTCTAATTTGGCCCAACTCTTGAACTAACCCTATGCCAAGACCACCAGAGGGAGACAGAACAACAAAAGAATAAAGAGAGGTTTAAAGGAGATCCCATCTCCCCAGAGAGTGATTTCTCCTTTTTAATTTTCTTGTTATGACATATATTATACAAACATAAGTGTATGTAGAACGTATCTGCCAAGTTTGGACAAAGAAGAATAGGGGCAGCAGGCTCCTTCCTGCTGGGGGAAGCCTCCATATGAAAACATCTGTTGGAAAATCTAAGCTCTGCCAACCTCTCTAAACAGGGAAGGGGGGGGGGTCCCATAGAGTCAGGCCTTGGAGGCCCCTGTCCCTGACACCTTTGGGGGAAATGATCATGAGGTGGGTGGTGGACAGAGGCTTTGAACCAGCAGCCTGGCCCAGGTGATCACATGAACTCCAAGGCCTGTGCCTTTTTCTGTCTTGGATCCAGGGGGCAGCTGGGTAGAGCCAGAGCACAGCCAAGGATGGGAGTGTGGGTGTGCATCTGAAAGGTCACCGAGTAGAGCCCCCACCCCCTGACACACCGCACCTCTGTGTGTCACAAAGGTATAGATCCATTCGGTGCTCAACAACTCATGAAGCAGATCTCAACGTCCCAATTTTACAAATAAGGACAGTACGCACAGGGTCAAATGGCTTTGCACAAGACCACTGCCATTGATTCAGGTACTAGCATTTTTGAGCGTGAGGATAGAAAACATGGAGCTCACAGGCTGACATCACTCCCACAGTCAGCAAATAAATGCATCAGGATGACCCATGATGAACGCCATAGAGGAAGGACACTGTGCCAGGGAAGAAGCAACAGGGAAGCCTGCCCTCTAGAGGAATTTGGGGCAGCTGCTCTTTGCACTCAGGTCTGAAGGATGCAAAGCAATCAAAAAAGCCAGAGACAGAAAGGAGAAGAGAGCTTTCCAGGCTCAGGCAAGAGCAGTGCAAAGCCCCTGGGGTGGCCAAGTACAGCATCTTACAAGGACTACGAAATGTTCAAACTGCCCAGGTACATGGGGTGGGCCAGCAGTCAAAACAAGTTGAGGCTGCAGAGAGAGTGCCAGCCAGGCCTGAGGGTCCTGGAGCTACACCAAGGACTGTCACTAAAGAGTATTGGTCAGTGGCCTGACCACTGTTTTTAGAAAGCAACTCTGGCTGCACAGAGGCAAACCACAGAAGGGAAGAAGGGAGAGCAGTTGGGAGGCTACTACAGCTGTCCTAGCAAGTGAGTGATGGTGACGGTGATGGTGATGGTGGTGGTGATGATGGTGATGGTGATGATGATGGTGATGTGATGGTGATGATGGTGGTGGTGATGATGGTGATGGTGATGGTGATGGTGATGATGATGGTGATGATGATGGTGATGATGATGGTGATGGTGATAATGATGGTGGTGATGATGGTGATGGTGATGATGGTGGTGGTGATGATGATGGTGATGTGATGGTGATGATGGTGGTGGTGATGATGGTGATGGTGATGATGATGGTGGTAATGATGGTGATGGTGATGATGATGGTGATGATGATGGTGATGGTGATGATGATAGTGGTGATGATGGTGGTGATGATGGTGATGGTGATTATGGTGGTGGTGATGATGATGGTGATGTGATGGTGATGATGGTGGTGGTGATGGTGATGGTGATGGTGATGGTGATGATGGTGGTAATGATGGTGATGGTGATGATGGTGGTGATGATGGTGGTGATGATGGTGGTGATGATGGTGATGGTGATGATGGTGGTGGTAATGATGATGGTGGTGATGATGATGATAGTGGTGATGATGGTGTGGATGAGGGTAATGATGGTGCCAGAGAGACAGTGATAGACTGAGTCCATTCTGGAGGTTCAATTCACAGTCTGGAATATGAGGTGAGGATGAGGAGTTCTGGAAAGCAGGTTGTGTGACTAGATGGACAAAGCTTATCTCACTGAGGAGGGGACCCTGGGAGGGAGCTGGGCTTGGGGACTCTGGGCACGTCTAGATGCAGGAATCTGAGCTTCTTCCAAAGAAGCTCAGGAGACAGCTGGACTCAGGAGTCCCACTGAACTCCTGGTGGCAGGCAAAGCTGCAGACATAGAAGAATCCTTGGGAGAAGGGGTGGGGTGGGTGGGGAAAGGGCCCAGGACCCAGCTCTATCAAGCTCTGGCACTCTGTGCCCAGAGGGGCATCCCCAGCTGTGCCCAAGCTGGCAGGAGGAGAAAGGATCCCTCATGCTTCTTGTGCATAGTGACCAGGAAGCCAGCGGTGACCTTAGAGAGCTGCTTTGGAGAACACCAGGGCAGGGCAGGAGCCAGCCAGGGGGTTGTGGAGTGTAGGAGAGGTGTGCAGAATGAGACAACCATTCCCAAAGTCTGGTGTAGAAGAAGAGGAAGGTGGACTGGTGGCTACAGACACATGCAGGTTGGGACAGATGCACTCAGAAGCCAGCAGAGGGGAGAGTAGAAGACACAGGAGAGAAAACACGTCAGATTCAGTGAGTTTCAACAGCACATACAGGATGTTCAACAGTCTCAGCTGGGGTGAGGGGCCACAGCCCTCTGAGGAGAGGCTAGGAGCAGGCAGAGTGCCAAAGCCACATGCCAGGCAAGCCACGGAGATAAGCACAAGAGCTGGCCCAGGGAAGGTGTCAAGAATAGGAGAGGAGGCAGGAGGGGATGAACCTCAGAGCTGTGAAATTGAACCTCAGGTTAGACCTTCTCCCTGCAGACCTGGGGCATGGTCTCCAGGCTCTGGAAAGGTTCTTCCTGCCCTGAATACCACCCCAGCCCCGCCACCACACCAGCGTGTCCCAGAGCCAGACACCCCTGCACTGCCACGGGCTGAGCTGTGCCTCTATGAAGCCTCTGTTAAAGGTGACCCTGTAAGAAGGCTGATATAAACAAGAAGACGCTGAGAAACCAGAGCCCTGGAACATTCAATGGGGAGACGACGTGCCTGGGGCTGCAGGACAGGTTGGGTCATCACTGAAGGAAAGGATTTGAAAGTTCCACAGTGTGGAACATTGGACACCCAATAAGCGAGATGAAGTCACTGGCTGCCAGGAGGAAGAGAAAGAGTCAAGGAAGGCCAAAGCCAAGCTCAAAATAGTACACAGATCTGCCCAAGGCAGGTCCTAAGCATAAGCTTGTACCTGAGGAGAATTATAGCGCAGAAAAAGGAAAATGAATACAAAAACTGGCAAAAATGGGGAAAGGCATAGCCAAAGCAGCTCTCTGCAGCAGTATTTATAAGAGCAAAGCCCTGGAAACCATCCTAACATTCCCACATAGGGGATATCCATCCACACAGTACAGGTCTACAGAACAGCACAGAATACCTCCACTTACTGGTCTGCACTGTGTGGAACTTTGGCAAAATCTCCAGGGTTTAGTGTTAAGCATAAAGAACAAGATGGAGAAAAGGGTATCTCTAACTCATTACCTTTTACCTAAGAAAGGGGAAGATTTACCTAAGATAAATCTTGGAATGTTAAAACTGGTTATCTCTACTGGAAGGAAAAGATTCGGGGTGTACGATAAAAGGGTAAGAAACTAGACATCTTTGCACACACCCTGTTTTGCATACTTGACTTTAGAACCATGTAATTATTTTATATAATTATAAAACCAAATTCTGTGAAAAAAAAGCAAACTCCTAAGAATTAAAAGAAAAATCCATCTAAATATGTATGCAGTATGCATTTGTGGCATAATAATGGAAAGAAGAACTATTCTGAATGATTTTAAAACACAGTAAATTGATGGCACATCCCTCTTGGGCTATCCTCTAAAGACCAAAGTCAATGCAAATGATCTTGAATTGTATCTATAATCACATGTCCTTGGCAATGTTGGTCTTGTTATTCTGAGACTATTGTATGATTGAAGAAATAAAACATGCAGAATTATGTTGATGTCCTTGAGAACAGAGATTTGGGACATAGGAAAAAAAAGGTGCAAATGTAAAAACACAACAGTCCTGATAATATGAATCATGATGCATTTTTTCTGAAAATCAGTAAGAATCATGATGCACTTTATTTTAAAACATATAGTATATTAGTTATCTATATACATGTAACAAATGATCCCAAAACTTAGCCTGAAAACAACAAATATTTATTATCTTAGTTTCTGAGGGTGGGGAATCGAGGGGCAGCTGAGCACTTCTGACTCAGGGGCTCCCCCAAGACCACAGCTGTTTAGAACAGAGAAGGCTCCACTTCTAAGTTCACTGATGAGGCTGTTGGCCAGAGAGAGACATCAGCAGGATCTAGATTTCCCAACCAGTGTTTCAAAGGGAGGCTTCTGCCATTTCATATACTAATATAAATGTAATACGTGCCAAATAAAAATGCCAATGGGAGTTTTTGTAACTATATAAGCTAATTCTAAAGTTTCTATGGAAAAATAAATATGCAAGAGGATCTAGGGAAGTTCTGAACGGGGATGACAGTGACAGAAGACAGACATCAGCCTTCCAGGTAATAAAATGCATGGTAGGTAAATCCCCAGTCAAATAAAGCAGCCTGGTTCTGGGACCTCAGTGGAGATCCAGAAACAGACCTAGATGTATATGACAATTTATTATATGACAAAGGCAGCATTTCATTTCAGTGAGGAATGAAATTCATGGAATAGTTTCGGCACAAATAGCTGCTTGGAAGAAAATGCTTAAAATGTAACTCCTTCTGGATCCATATACCAAAATAAATTCTGGACAAATCAAATATGTAATTCATTAAAGTCATAAAAGTTCTATAAGGAAAAAAAAATAATGGTAAGAGTGTAAAGGTCATACTAATCCCAAAAACCTAGTAACTTCAAAGGAAAAAGATGCATACAGTTGCCTAATAAAATGTTCAACAAAGTAAAAATATGGAGGTTCCTCAAAAAGTTAAAAATAGAACTACCCTATGATCCAGCAATTGCTCTACTAGGTATTTACCCCCAAAATACAAAAGTACGAATTGAAAGGGGGTACCTGCTGGCACCCAAATGTTTATGGCAGTATTATCTACCATGGCCAAATTATGGAAAGAGCCCAAGTGTCTACTGACTTGATGAACAGATTAAGAAGATGTGGTGTGTGTGTGTGTGTGTGTGTGTGTGTGTGTGTATGTGTGTGTGTAAGGAATATTACTTAGCCATAAAAAGAATGAAATCTTGCCATTTGCAGTGATATAGATGGATAAGCTAGAGGGTATTATGCTAAGTGAAATAAGACAAAGAAAGACAAATACCATATGATTTCACTCATATGTGGAATTTAAGGGAAAAAAAGGAGCAAAGGGAAAAAAAGAGAGAATTAAATCAAGAAAAGACTCTTAACTATAGGGAACAAACTGATGGTTACCAGAGGGGAGGTGGGGAGGATGGGTTAAAAGGTGACGGGGATCAGGAGTACATTTGTGATGAACACTGAGTGTTGTACGCAAGTTCTGAATCACTATATTGTACACCCGAAGCTAACACTGTGTGTTAACTAACTGGAATGTAAATAAAAACTCTACTTTTTAAAAATATTTTTTAATGTTTATTTTTGAAGGAGACAGAGTGTGAGCAGGGGAGGGAGAGAGAGAGAGAGGGAGGGAGACACAGAATCCGAAGCAGGCTTCAGGCTCTGAGCTGTCAGCACAGAGACCAACGCAGGACTCGAACCCACCAACCATGAGATCATGGCCTGAGCCAAAGTCGGATGCTTAACCAACTGAGCCACCCAAGCGCCCCAAATAAAAACTTTAAAAAATGCAAAAAAGCAAAAGATGACAGTAGCTTAATGAAAATTTTACAATATAAATCAAAGGGCAAATATCCTTTATATGTAAAGAACAGTGCAAATCAATAATAAACACCAAAAATCCAACAGAGGAGTGGGCAAAGGAGACAAACAGACATCACGCAGGAAAATCAACACAAACAGCTTGTAAACACATGAAACGGCATTTGGCTTCACTTCCAATGGAAGACGTGCACATTACATCAAGAATATATCACTTTTCATCCATTGGCCTGGCTAAGACCAAACGGTTGGATGGCATGCAGTGTTGGTAAACCAGCATTCTCACACACAACGCTGTCTTCTTCTTGGGCCATTTCTACCCAAATTGGCATGTGGCAGGCTGTAACCCTGCTCTATCTAGGAATGGCTTCTGTAAGAGAACTCATACACGGACACACAGACATATCCATGAAGCTGCTCACTGCTGCACTGACTAAATACAACCAAACAATCCACGGGGGACTCATTGATACCCATCGTATGTCCATGAACCTGAATCCTGGGTAGTCACTTAACAATTAGGTGGTTCTAGAGCTGTTATCTCCAAGATATAGCAAGAAATGAAAAAGCAAAGTACAGACCCATTTGTCCCAGTGTAATATCTATTTTTAAGAAAAGGGTCTATAGTTTTATATATGTCCAAGAAATTTCTGGAAGGATTCACAAGAGACTTAACAGTAACTTCTATTCCAGAAAGGGATCGGGGGTCTGGGATGGGCAGATGGAAAAGGCGGAAAGTACAGGGATGTGCAAATAGAGAAGGGAAATAAGGATTTCCAGGGTAGAATGCATTTTTAATTCTTAGGGATTTTGGCTTGATCTAAGCACTACTCAGAAATATCTTAACAAACCTCCAGTGAATAGAAGTTCCTATTTTAAAATCTGTCTAATCCCTATTCACGACTCCATTTGGAAAACTGGAGACAAGATCAAATAATGTTTGTAAAAAAGGAAAGTCATTTTTTTTAACTTTATTTATTTTGAGAGAGAGAGAGAGAGAGAGGTAAAGAGAAAGGGAGAAAGAGAATTCTAAGAAGGCTCCTCACTGTCCATCTCATGGACTGTGAGATCGTGACCTGAGCTGACATCAAGAGTCAGACACTCAACTGACCAAGCCACCCAAATGCCCCCCAAAAAGGAAAGTTATTTTGGCTTTCACAACTTCCCTTTGGAATGCTCTGGGCCCCTAAAGCCCAGGTTTACCTTACTCCCATCCTCCCACCAACAGCATCCCAGACACATGCCCACCAGTCCCCCAGGCCTGCCCGCTCTGTGATTCAGGAGCCTGGCCCCTCTGACAGGCTGGAGAAGAAGAGATGTGAGCTGTCTTCATTTTAGGAGTCTTAATCTGAACAGGTTCACCGCAAGTGCTCATTTTAAAAGGTCAGATCATAAGTTCCCACTACACGAAAATAACCAAGGGGTGTTATCATGGTGAGGACCCCTAAAAGGTGTGAGGGGCAAGCTCAGCAGGGCCAGGGCCCCCCATGTTCTATGAGTGGCCAGTGCACAAGGGGGAAGTTGACACGGTAGAGACAGGTTGTAAGGGACCCCAGGGCCCTGGCACCTGAGGACAAGCAACATTCTAGCATAAGCCTAGAGCTGTTGGTGGGGTGGGGTGGGGTGTGTCTTAGGACATCTTGCATAAGCTTTGGCTGTTGGATTAGAACAGTGTAAGGAACAGAATACAATCTATCAGCCTCTGTTGTTTTGTCCTGAAGCTGCCACTGTCAGACTCCATTGCTTTGGGGCCAGCACCAACTTTTTGGTTTTATGGAAAAGCCTTTTATGTATACTCATTTAGAGGTGGGCAACCACCTAGTCCACTTGGACTTATGCCACTGCCAGCCTCCATGTCCCTCAGAAGGGGATATCCTGGGGGTCCCGCCATTCCTCGCCACTCCAGGATTCCTCCCAAAGGGAAGGCAGTGGGTCTTCCGTCCAATGGGCCCTTGCACAAGATTCACCCTGCAGCATCAACCTTTCTGGTCTGAGAGGAGCCAAGAGGATCAACAGATCCTGGGGTATTTTCCTGCAGACAGTGGTCATGGGGGCCTCTTCACTCAGGTGCCTCTGATGAGAGAGGGCTGTGACTCTGAGCCTGAGAGGGGCCAATGGCTCTGACCTCTGGAAAGTTCTCCTGTGGACTCCCTGGAGTCTGAACCACGTGTCTTCTCCATTCTTTTTCTATTCTTTTTCCTCACCTGCTGCATGCTAAGGGTTGCTCAAGCAGTACAGTTTGGGGACAATGAGCTCAGACTCCCACCTGGGTTCCAATCCTGCTCTGCCACATACTACCTGGTGATCTTGAGTGAATGACTTACCCCCTCTGAGCCTCAGTTTACTCATCAGGGACAGCACCTACCTCTTAGTGATATCAGGAGGACTGCTGAGTCAGTATATTTAAGAGCTGTGCCTGGCTCAAAGTAATCCCCCAATAAGAATTCCCTGGCCTCAAGAGCACCTGGGTAGCTCAGCTGGTTAAGCATCCAACTCTTGATAGCAGCTCGGGTCATGATTCGTGGTCCGTGATATCAAGTCCCACGTTGGCTCTGCTTTGACAGTATGGAGCCTGCTTGAGATTCCCTCTCTCCCTCTCTCTCTGCCCCTTTCCCACTTGCTCTCTGTCTCAAAATAAATAAATAAACATTAAAAAAAAGAATTCCCCGGCCTCATTATTGATGGTAGTGGTATATGAAGGCATGTCAAGGAGGCAGGAAACCAGCCTGGTGAGGAATTTATGCTGCTAAGTACCCAGATATGGGTCTAATATCAGCAACCAAATGACCTCAAATGAGTTACTTGAACCTCATTTTTCCTACCCTATAGAATGAGGGGAAGCATCTGCCCTTCCTGTGGTGGCTGACCTGAAGCAGGTGCACAGCACACATCCCTGGTACTGGTGCACACTAAGCCCCCAGTCGATGTTAAGATGGTGTCTGTTGTCATTGTATAGTAACTGTTATTATTTTTCATTACTATTAACAATTACTAGGTGTGAAATAAGGTAGGACTGAAGGCCATCCCTCATAAAAACTCCAAGGAGCTTTTCTTCCAGTGTGATTTCTCAGACCCAGAGGAGGTGGGAGATCTGTTTTCCTGTCATAGTTATACTGGGTCCTCTCAGCTAATCAGACTTTCAGCCAGAAGACTGAACAAGCCCTGGAGGTTCCCCCACACTTGAAATGCTTGTTGGCTGGATTGGGTGTAGCACTGGGGTAGGCACTGGGGGCTTGTTACCCCAATACTCATTTCTCGACCTTCTCCCCTGCCCTCCTGGAAAGCCAAATACTTGATCCTCCAGTCAACACTGAAGTTGACCAGGGCACTGGTCATATGGTACAGCTCTGGCCAATGAGAGACAAGAAGGAGTCTGTTGAGTAGGTCTTCAAGGTCTTTTAAGGTTCAACTAAACATACAGATTCACAAGGTCTCCTAAGTACAAGTAGACATGGGGCTTCTTCCTCAAAAAGAATAAGGCAGGAGCCACAGTTTGCCAGTGGCATTCTTCTGTGAGTGTACACACAGCTGTATAGGAGCTAGGCAGGAGCCCAAGGGTGTGAAACACCCATCAAGGAAGATGTGTGGAGCCATCCCAGTTGAATTCAGACCCTCATATTCTCACGGGCCAATATCTCTGACAACCATTGCATGGGCATAGCTAACAGGAAATTCTAAATTAAGGCTATCCACACTGGATTGAGCTGGTCACAAGCAGCTTTAGCCAAACTGAATTGGTTTGGGGCATCCAACATTGTTTTGATTTTATATATAAGCTGGTACATAGAAGTGAGTTTTCTGGAATGCTAGAAGTGAGAGGTACTTCTCAGAGCACCTGGGCATTGATACTGCTTCCTGATCCTTCTCCATCTGCCTCCTCTGTACCTAGGGGGCTGACTCAAGAGCCAGGGGAATCTAACATCCAAATCATTCCCCTAAGCAGTTTGAGGGAGTTCTGCCCAGATGACACCATGATACTTTGAAAAGTGAGCTTCTTGGACCCACAAGAGCCCACCTCACTGAAACACTGTGACTGGTACACCCCGTTGCAGCATTCTGACCACCGAGGAAAGTGTACATCTTTCCTTATTTATGAGATGTCGAGTCCTCTGAATCAGGAACCCAATCAACCCTACAGTGGGGGCATGGAATGGGTGTTGTCTCTTCGTGCCAGTCATCGGGTCCTGAAAAAACCACAACTAGCCAGCTGGACCAGAATTATCATAACCTATTGTGCCCTGAAGAAAACCAGTTTGATCCGGTTTTAACTTGCTAAAACTTACCTAGAACCACATGTAAACAGCTGGGCAAAACCCATTTGAGCTTACCTCAATTGGTCGAAATGGAACCAAGTCTATTTGAACGGTATAACATTGATTCCAACAGTTCAAAACTGTTTTTAATATCCAGTTTGAGCCACACTGAGCCAATACAATGCTGAACCAGTTGAAATTGGGTTGAGCCAATAAATTCATTTTCAACCAGTTTGAATTGTGTTAGCCTGGTTCAAATTAGTCCCTTGAAAGGGAACTGGAGGGGCCTCAGTTTCCCAGGTGTCACTTCTTTACTAAAAAAGAAAACCAGGGTAGGAAAGGTTTTAAAGTTACTTATCTCTGAAGACTGATTTACCTTGCACTTTTAAATTTTCATAAAAATTAATTACCAGCTTATTGAAAGAATTAATAAAATTCTTTATTGTAACACTAGCAAGAGCAGGAAACACCCTCCTGGCTGAAGAAAGATCCTATTTAAAAGGCTCCTTAAAGGGGTGCCAGGGTGGCTCAGTCGGTTGAATGTCTGACTTTGGCTCAGGTCATGATCTTGCGGTCTGTGAGTTCGAGCCCCACGTCGGCCTCTGTGCTGACAGCTCAGAGCCTGGAGCCTCCTTCCGATTCTGTCTCTCTCTCTCTCTCTCTCTCTGCTCCTCCCCCGCTCACACTATCTCTCTCTCCTTCAAAAATAAACATTAAAAAAATTTTTTAAAAATAAAAATAAAAAAATAAAAGACTCCTTATAGTGGTGTTGGAGGACCTTTGAAAGGGAGGGCCCAAGGTTCCCTGAAGCCCTTCAGACAATGCAAAGTTGGTTATGCCAAAAGGCAAGCAGGCATTCTCCCCACACCAACAAGTGGTACAGAACAGATTGGTTCTGGTTTTTTGATCGAATGCCGAAATGCAGTATTAACCCCCTCAAAAAAAAGATAGGAGAGCGGAGGGAAATGAAGAGTCTAAAAAAGGAGTAACAGCCTGAATTTGGATGCAATTATATCCACTGTAATCAAAAGTGTTAGATCATAATTAGCTGCTTATACAGACACATTTCAATCTATTAATTCAATCATCAGTGTCATGTGTGAGGCCATTACTGAGGGTGTAATTAAATGGGATGGTCTACCGTTCCCTAATCAACTGAATCCCCCTCCCTCTATAACAATATGGGCTTACAAAGTGCTCAAACAACAAAATGCCTAAGCACCTTTTCTTATTATAATATTGTTTTCATCTTGAAGGTGTGCTTTTTAAACAAGCTTTGCAGGAGAAAACAAAAGTAAAAATACCATTTGCTTGGAGAAAAAAATGCAACTGTTTCCAAACATTAAATCAAAGTCACTTACCAGCCACAAAACTTGGAAATGATGCCACCTTCTTTGTCTGTTAGGAAATATGAAAAAAAAAAAAAAAAAAAAAAAGAAAAGAAAAACAAAAAAGAAAACAAACACATGACAGTTTTAAATAGATGGCCCATAAGATCTAGGCTGAGTACCATATGTGAAAAGTTAAACCCCACTGAGTAACTGATGTTCCTTAAAACTGATGGTCCTTGCTCCATAAAGCAAACCAATGTCATTTAGGCACCATGGTGTTTAGGCAGGACATATGGAATCAATTCCCATGAAAAAACATGGGGTACAAAGGCCATCATCTAAAACTTAGGGACCCCCAAATTAGCCTGCCACTGCTAAAAGAGAGCCTAGAGACCATACAACCAATGGTTCTCCAACTGGTAGGCATGAGAATTACCAGAGCTTGTCTTTAAAAGTAAGATAAAGGAGATTGGACACCACTCTATGGGGTGGCCAGAGTTATTTCACCAAAGCTGGAAAATCCCATCCAAACTATGTTCTACAGAAAAGGGAAATAAATTATTTATTAAGGCCTCATTTTAATAACCTCCATCAAGGCAGTGTTTGTGTATACAGGATTGTTTTTCAAAATCATGTTGTTGGTTTAGAACAGTGGCTCTCAACTGGGATGATTTTTGTCCCCAAGGGGACATTTGGCAATGTCTGTAGACATTTTTGGTTATCACAGCTTGGGGAGGGGGTCGTGAGCTACTGGCATATAGTGGGTAGAAGCCAGCGATACTTCTAACCATCCTACAGTGAAAAGGACAGCCCTTCACAACAAAGAATGTTCTGGTCCAAATGTCAATGGTGCCACAGTTGAGTAACGCTGGCTTAGAACATAACTGTCTGATAGTGGAGTATAATGAGTTTCTGTCAAACCAGGGAGCACAAATGACCCCCCCCCCACCCCCGGCCAACAAATACACCATTAGCAACACATGAACACACAGTGGTATGAGCCTGAACAGGAAAGAACCTTTCCTTCCTCCTCCTACAGAGACACCCAACTTTGTTTGACTTGAACCCCCCACCTTCCCAGGCACTGGGTGGGATGAGAACATCATGGAGAGGCCGAGAAGACCATGATGGGGTATGCAGGTCCAACATCAGAATCCTAAGCCACAACTCTTATCCTTAGAGAAAATCACCTCTGGGATGTTGTTATTGTCCACGGGTCCATTGAGATCAGAACGCTGCTGCTTCCTTGGCTGCTCCAAGCCATTGCAAACCTGGAAACCGGGAAGCGAAAGATGAGATGGTGCTTTTACACATTAGAGAAATAAACCAAGATACAGTATGATACAATTTTGGGAAATGCGTAGGTAGGCATGTGTGTGTACATGTATGTGTGTGTGCACATATGGACAAAATTTAAACTCTTCCGCAATTAACATGTATTCTTTTATATTTATAAAATGTTTTTGAATCATATTTTCTCTTTTTTTTTACCATCTGTCACCTTTATTACAATATTATTGACTATATTCCTACACTGTACTTTTCATCTCTGTGACTTATTTTATAACTGGATGTTTGTACCCTTTAATCCTCTTAATTTATTTTGCCCATTTCCCCCTCCTCATTACTCTCAAAACCACCAGTTTGTTCCCTGTATTTATAAGCCTATTTCTGTTTTTTGTTTGCTCATTTGTTCTTTTAGATTCCACATATAAGTGAAACCATAGAGTATTTGTCTGTCTGGCTTATTTCACTTAGAATAATACTCTCTAAGTCCACCCATGTTGTTGTAAATGGCAAGATCTCATTCATTTTATGGTTGAGCAATATTTCATTGCATGCATATACCACACCTTCTTTATCCATTTATCTCTTGATGGATAGTTGGGTTACTTCCATATCTTGGCTATTGTAAATACTGCTGTAATAAACATCGTATGTACATATCTTTTCAAATTAGTGTTTTTGTTTTCTTTGGGTAAAGACCCAGCAATGGAATTACTGAATTGTATGGTAGTTCTATTTTTAATTTTTTGAGTTCTATTTTTAATTTCCATATTGTTTTCCACAGTGGTTGCACCAATTTACATTCCCACCAAGAGTGCACAAGAATTCCTTTTTCTCCACATCCTCACCAATGCTTATTTCTTGTTTTTTTGATTCTAGCCATTCTGGCAGGTATAAGGTGCTATCTCATTGTGCTTTTGATTTGCATTTCCTTGATAAGTGATGTTGAACATCTTTTCATGTGTCTGTTGGCCATCTGTATGTCATCTTTGGAAAAATGTCTGTTCATGTCTTCTGCCCATTTTTT
The DNA here is from genome assembly GCF_018350175.1 of Felis catus. Classification (NCBI taxonomy): domain Eukaryota; kingdom Metazoa; phylum Chordata; class Mammalia; order Carnivora; family Felidae; genus Felis; species Felis catus. The sequence continues at coordinate 20,990,757 of NC_058373.1, forward strand.
AATCTGTTTTTTTTGGTGTTGAGTTGCATAAGTTTTTAATATATTTTGGATATTAACTTCTTATTGGATATATCACTTGCAAATATCTTCTCCCATTACATAAGTTGTCTCTTTGCTTTGTTGGTGTCTTCCTTTGCTGTGCAAAAGCTTTTTAGTTTGGTATAGTCCTAATCATTTATTTTTGCTTTTGTTGCCCTTGCCTCAGGAGACATAGCTAGAAAAAATGTTGCTATGACCAATGTCAGAGAGAAATTACTGCCTGTGTTCTCTTCTAGGATTTTTTTGGTTTCAGATCTCACATTCAGGTCTTTAATTCATTTTGAGTTCATTTTTGTGTGTGGTATAAGAAAGTGGTCCAGTTTTCCCAGCACCATTACTGAAGAGATTTTTTCTCAATCATATATTCTTGGCTTCCATGTCGTAGATTATTTGACCATGTAAGCATGGATTTATTTCTGGACTCTATTGTGTTTCATTGATCACTATGTCTATTTTTGTGCCAGTACCATACTGTTTTGATTACTACTGCTTTGTAGTGTATCTTGAAACCTGGGATTGTGATACCTTCAGCTTTGTTCTTCTTCCTCAAGATTGCTTTGGCTATTTGGGGTCTTTGTGTTTACTTACAAATTTTATGATTATCTGTTCTAGTTCTATGAAAAATGTTATTGGTATTTTGATAGGGATTGCGCTGAATCTGTAGACTGCCTTGTGTAGGATGGGCATTTTAAAAATATGAATTATCGGGGCGGCTGGGTGGCGCAGTCGGTTAAGCGTCCGACTTCAGCCAGGTCACGATCTCGCGGTCCGTGAGTTCGAGCCCCGCGTCAGGCTCTGGGCTGATGGCTCAGAGCCTGGAGCCTGTTTCCGATTCTGTGCCTCCCTCTCTCTCTGCACCTCCCCTGTTCATGCTCTGTCTCTCTCTGTCCCAAAAATAAATAAACGTTGAAAAAAAATATGAATTATCATTCTATGAGCATGATATATCTTTCCACTTGTTTGTGTCATCTTCATGTTTTGAATCCAATTTTCTAATTTTATTATCATTTTTTAATTGTGGTAAAACATACATAAAATTTGCCACTTTTAACTGTGTAGTTCAGAGTCATGAAGTACATTAACATTGTGCAAATATCACCACCATCCATCTCCAGAATTCTTTTCATCTTGCACAACTGAAAATATGTATGCATTAAACATTAATTTCCCATTACTGTCTCACTCCAGTCACTGGTCATCTCTATCAATTTAACTACTCTAGGTACCTCATATAAGTGGAATCTTACAGGATTTGTCTTTTTGTGACTGGCTTATTTCACTCAGCATAATGTCCTCAAGGTTCATCTATGTTGTAACATGTGTCATAATTTCCTGACTTTTTGAGGCTGAATAATATTTCACTGTTTGTATATATTACATTTTATTTATCCATTCATCTGTCAATGGACACTTGGGTTGCTTCCTCCTTTGGGCTACTGTGAATAACACTGCTCTGAACATGGGTACAAATATCTCTTAAAGTTCCTGTTTTCAATTCTTTGGGTATATACCCTTACGTGGAATTGCAGGATTACACTATAATTTTATTTTTAATTTTTGATGAACCACCATACTTTTTTTCCATGGCAACTGTACCATTTTACATTCCCAACAACAGTGTCCAAGAGTTGACACCATATTTCTAAAAAATATAAATTATTAGTTTAATGCAAATTCTAAACTCTAGGATCTAAATTCTTTAGTTAATGCAAATTGGTCAATCTACTACTAGAAAAAACAAAATGCCCCAAGGACAAGTCACAGGTATTCTCTTAAAGAGGACATTAAGGGGCGCCTGGGTGGCGCAGTCAGTTAAGCGTCTGACTTCAGCCAGGTCACGATCTCGCGGTCCGTGAGTTCAAGCCCTGCGTCAGGCTCTGGGCTGATGGCTCGGAGCCTGGAGCCTGTTTCCGATTCTGTGTCTCCCTCTCTCTCTGCCCCTCCCCCGTTCATGCTCTGTCTCTCTCTGTCCCAAAAATAAAAAATAAAAAACGTTGAAGAGGACATCAAACCAAAATTTCTTTTACTTCAATTAACAAAATTTAAAGTTTAGGTATCTCTATTTAGTGCCTTGTACCATCCAGAAGATAAAGGCCAGATCCACAGCACTAAAATCACTGTCCAAATCCCAAAGGAGATGTAAGCCATCATGTGAAGTTTCAGAACTTTCTAGAAATAAAGTATCAAGTAGTAACAATATAAGGACGAGGATGATGATAACAATGACATTAATAAGTTATAAGGAAATAAGTTTATATTTATATTATAAATATACACTACACTTGTGTTTATTTATAAATTTATTTTCACTTTATTTATAAAGTTATTTATAACTGACATTATTCCCTCTCCTTGTTTACAGCTGAGACGACTGAGGCTCCAGGTGTTGGCACTAATGGCTAGTTCCCACAGGTCCAGGTGGCACAGTAAGAGGCTGTTGCCAGTCTTCTCTATCTAGATTGTCACTGCTGTGTTCTTTGATGTCATTCAATCTCTCTGGGAGGGTTAGAGAAAGCTCAAGAGACATGGGCCCACCATCCTGGCACTGATGGCACCAGGCAGACCAAAGATTCCTAGCTGAGCATCTCCTCTGTGACTAAAAACACCACCGCGTTTCAGAGGCATTGGGAGGTGAGGAGGACAGGGATGGTTCAGATGGGAAGTGGAAAAAGTGGGACTGGGCTTTAAGCATGGGGAAGATTGCACACAAAGGGGAAAAGGAAGGTGTTGCCATATTCTGAGAGAAATCAGAACTCAAGCTACAGGAAGAAATGAGGCTTTCCTGGAATAGAGGGGATGCAGAGGTGCAACTGGGGCCAGGAGGGTCAGATGTCTGGTAGGTCCCTGCATCCTTGGCTGGAAGCCCAAAACACTGTCTCTATCCCAAGCCCTGTGAACAATCAGACCATGCACATGGGTGCTGGCCTCCCTCTGCTGCCCTAGTATGTCCCCAAGTTGGGGGGCTCTGGGGCTCAGGCCTGCCTGGGACAACTGGCATGCTCCTCTGCCCTCCTTCTGGGACCTGAACCCATCCTTCCCTAGATGAGAGGGCTGTGATGAGTGGACCCTATGCTGACCAAGCCAAGCTGACAGTGTCCCTTCTTGTAGGGCTGACCCTGGCTTGGGCACTACTGTCACCAGGGTCCTACTGGAGTCAGGCTTGTTTCCCAAACTCCTAGTTTAGGTCTTCCCTCTGCCCTACTGGCTCTACACCACCCACTGTGGCCAAGGTATGCCAGGCAAAATCTCCCAAAGGGGATAATGGGAACTCTCACTGGAAATGCTATTCCCATCCACTTTACGTAAAACTCAAATTTGCGACATCCTCCCAGAAAACCTTCTGTCGTCTTTCATGCGTGGCTATTTTAAGGTCCACTTAGAGCATATCTGTGTTTTCCCTCTTATTTGTAAGGTCTCTAACCTGGTGACTTTCCCTAGGCTGAGTTCACCGACTTCATTTCCTGAAGGCCCGCACTACCTTACTAGGAGCTGAATGGACACTAGTCATCTCCAAAAACCCTAAAGAAACAAACCAACCACTGACAAATGAAAATGGGTCAACCACACCTATTGTAGACTGAATGTCTGTGCCCCCACCAATTTCATATATTGAAACCTAACCCCCAAGGAGATGGGGCCTTTGGGATATAATTAGGATTAGACGAGCTCATAAGGATGCCACCCTCATGAGTAGGATCACTGTCCTTATAAAAGAGACTCCAGAGAGCTCCCTCGCCTCTTCCACCATGTGCAGACACAGTGGGAAGGCGTTGGCTATGAACCAGGAAGTGGCCCCTCACCAGACACCAGATCTGCTGACGCCTTGATCTTGGACTTCCTGCTTCCACAACTGCGAGAAATAAATGTCTGTTGTTTATAAGCCACCCAGTCTATGGTGTTTTTGTGATAGCAGCCCAAACGGACTAAGATAACACCACATCTACAAATGTTACAGCTTGGGGTGGAATCTAAGTTTTCTGCCACAGATGTAGGGCGACAGTCTCTCGTCCCAGTGCCAAATCCATTGTGAAGAAAAGACTGCTGCTTGTCTTGTCTTATACTGGGTGCCTTTGGCAAATGGAAAAGGTGCCCCTCTGGGGGATGCAGCCCCCACGGGGTTACAGCTTGGCCAGGTGGGCATAAGCTGGCTGCCTACACCTGTCCATGGGACACCTGGCACGGAGCCACGGCATGTGGTGACAACAGGCAATACAGGGTCTCAGATCCACTCATAGAGGCAACTTTTCCCCAAAGCTTCTACAGGCTCAACCCTATCCTCCATGTCAACATTCTCTCCACTCATCACCATGACAACCACAGTTCATAATAAACAGCTGGGGTTGTTTTCAGAGAGGTGGGCTTGGGAAAGGCCATCTGGTGCTCTAATTTCCATCTTGAGGGCAAGGCGGGGGCGCGCTTGGCAGCATGGGGAGCAGCATCTGAAATTAACATCATAGAGGCCCAGGTGGATTTGGGGCTCCCAGCATCTTAGATGAAGATGCTGCTTAAATCCTTTTGTGCACTCCCCAAGGTACAGCAGCCAGCCACACCTCAAAAAAAAGATGCCAGCCAGGGTTACCTCAGTTCTTTCCAGCCAACAGGGACATGAGGGCCATGTCCCTCACCAAGTAATTGCCATGGAGTGTTCCCGCTGCCATGGGCTGGAAGCCACATCAACCATCCACTGAGAGAAGACGGTGAGTGAGACAAGTTAAATGAAATCTGGCGTAGGTGGTGGGACACCCTCCCCAGAGTCCTGAGAACAGAACACGGACCTGTGGCACAGACTGGTCCTAACATGTCAGGACCAGAGACTGCTGCTCAGGGCAGAGATGATTTGTCTGCAATAAAAGTATACTAATTTGAATAAATTGCTCTAATAAGTATCTTGGCTCCAGTTGGTGAAACTAAAGCTAGGATTTTTTAAAAGTGTCAATTCTGATTTCGTCTGCTTGATTAAATGGAAAATAAGCAATATAACCCACATTACTTGAGATGAAACAATAGCAAATAAGTGCACACACACTCACGCCATCTGTAATAAAAATCAAATACAAGCATTCTCCTGAGTGACAAGCATGTTAGTGACACGTGGAGGGACACAACATCAGCTCAAAGCCAGGCAAGCCACAACCTTCCCACTGACCTATCTCCCCTTACACATGACTTCTTGTCAGAGAAATTCCAGGCTTGCAAATAACTCAGGGGGTACCTGGGTGGCTCAGTCAATTAAGCTTCTGACTTCAGCTCAGGTTATGATCTCACGGTTCGTGAGTTCAAGCCCTGCATCGGGCTCTATGCTGACAGCTCAGAACCTGGAGCCTGCTTCAGATTCTGTGTCTCCCTCTCTCTCTGCCCCTCCCCCACCCCCTCAAAAATAAATTAGGTGACAGCCTTCTCTGGTGACAGCACTTCATGCTCCCTGTTTCCAAAGGCATCAGTCACCCCTACTGGTCCGATGTTCCTCTGTCCCCACTCAACAGGGGTCAGCCAGAATTTGCTGCATGTTGGGTGCTCCATGGCTGGGCTGAGAGCATAAGCCACCATGGTCCAACTGAAGATCTGACTTAGCACACTAAACATACTTCACAAGCCCCTTTATCTGTCCCCTGACATTCAGGTGGCTCAGAAAAATGACAGTATTGTTCTTCTTCTGCTCCTCTTACAATTCCGATCACTCCCATGGTATTTGTCTGGAAGAGAATGAGAGCTTGGATGAAGTATTTATTCTTATAATGGTCATCCCCATGGGGGTGATCATATCTTTCTAAAGCTAATCTGTGGCTTAAAAGAATCATGACAAGATCCATTAGGGAAACCAGCCAGTAGGTCTATCTTTTAACATCTCCTGGCTGGGCCTGTGAACGGGAGGGGGAAGGAGAGTTCCCTCCTTACACTCCCTCCACCCTGCCCCCATCCATATTTCATGGAACATACCAATACTAAAAAATTATTCACCATTTGTCTGAAGTTCAAGCTTAACTGGGTATCCTCTTGTTATTTACTAAATCTGGCAGCCCTACCTAGGGGTAGGCTGATGAGCTGCCATTTCCACTGAGCCCGACGTTGCACACTCAGGGCCTGGTCATGTTCTCTGTGTCTGGTCTGCTAAAACATCCCCTACCGCTGACCACAGGACCACCTGGCACGTCTTTGACTTTATCATTCACTCTCTTCACTGAAGCTTCATAAAGGGTAAGTGGTGCCTGGGGTACCTCTGCAAGCCAGAGAATGAGAAAACACATGGGCAAACAAGGGCGGTTCCTGCGTGACCAGGCCTGAGGGGCTCAAGAGGTGAGCCCAAGGGCTGAGCCATTAAGGTTTGGGGGCTATTAAATCTCTGCCATTTGAGAGCAGCCAGGAACCCAGGGCATTGCTGGTGGAAACATAAAATGCTCACCATGGTGAAAAACAGTTTGTGAATCCTTAAAAAGTTAAACACCACCCATATGATCCAGGAATTGCACCCCAAAAAAGGAGGGAGAACAGCTATCTGCACAAAGCCTTGTATCCAAATGCTCACGGCAGTATTACGGACAATAGTCAAAAGGCAAAAAACAACCCACATGTCTATCAACTGGTGAGTGGATAAATAAAGTATGGTATATCCCTTGAACGGAATATCACTCAGCCATGAAAAGGAACGAAGTCCCGATGCGTGCCATAACACAGGTGAACCCTGAAAATATTATGCTAAGTGAAAGAAGCTAGACACAAAAGGTCACATACTGTATGATTCCATTCGGATGAAAATGTCCAGAAACAGGCACATCTGTACGCAGAGAAAGCAGACTTCGCATTGGCAGGGGCTGGGGGGAGGGGAGGATGGGGAGTGACTGATTAGTAAGTATGGGCTCTCCTTTTAGGGTGATGAAAATGTTCTGGGGCTAAATAGTGATGGTTGTACAATGCTGTACTAAATGCCACCAAACTGTACATTTTAAGACAGTCAAAATAGTGTATTTTATTTCATGGGTATACCACTACAATTTGAAAACAATGTGGAGGGGTGCCTGGGTGGTTCAGTCGGTTAAGCATCCAACTTCAGCTCAGGTCATGATATCACGGTTCATGAGTTCAAGCCCCACATAGCTGTCAGGCTATGTGCTGACAGCTCGGACCCTGGAGCCTGCTTCTGATTATGTGTCTCCCAATCTCTCTGTCCCTCCCTGACTCACACTCTGTCTCTGTCTCTCAAGAATAAATAAACATTGAAAACATTAAAAAAATAAATAAATAAAAACAAAAATAAAAATAATGTGGAAAGAATAACCTGAAGGTCAACTGCCAGCTTGTGCAGGACTAACCCTCTCCTTGGGCACAAAAGCCAAGAGAAAGGAGGGTGGGCCCAGGGAAGAAGGTGGGCGATCCAGATGGCACAGACGTTCTTCTCTCCCGGTTGCCTGCCTCACGCACCAGGATGTCACCCTTGGATTCATTTGTGGGAAAGGAGGGAAATCTACCTCTTAAAGCAGAGTGTGCTATGGAACTAGGGAGTCTTCCATTTGGTTGTGATCAATTATCAAAGGAGAAAACCTACAACCACCCCTTTCTAAAACTGTGGCTGGCCACCATCATGGCTGCTTCTCCCATAGGGTCTATAAGTTTGCTGCAGACATTGGCACATTTCCCATCCTTCTGCTTTAAAGATGAGAAGCCCTGTGTGAGCAGAGTTTCATGGCAGCAGCCCTCCAAGGCAGAAGAACAGTCTCTTGGATTTCTGGCAGGCTCCTGCATTTGCTCAGGAGACCCGAGGCCTCTCCTACACCCAGCCTAGAGTCCTGCACTCACATTCTGAGAAAGCTAGCTTGACAGCTGAAAAATGAAGAAAACAAAGGTCCATAAATTGAAAGGAAATCAAATGACCAATACTAAGTCAATGTTAGAAACCCATTCCCAGGGCATTTCTTTCTTTTATCTCAGGTTTTTATTTAAATTTTAGTTAGGGGCGCCTGGGTGGCGCAGTCGGTTAAGCGTCCGACTTCAGCCAGGTCAAGATCTCGCGGTCCGTGAGTTCAAGCCCCGCATCAGGCTCTGGGCTGATGGCTCGGAGCCTGGAGCCTGTCTCCGATTCTGTGTCTCCCTCTCTCTCTGCCCCTCCCCCGTTCATGCTCTGTCTCTCTCTGTCCCAAAAATAAATAAACGTTGAAAAAATAAATAAATTAATTAATTAATTAATTAGTTAATTAATTAATTTTAGTTAGTTAACACGTATGGTAAAATTGGCTTCAGGAGTAGAATTTAGTGATTCAGCACTTACATACCAAACCCAGTGCTCACCACAACAAATGCCCTCCTTCATGCCCATCACCCATCGGCCCATCCCCCACCCACCTCCTGCCATCAGCCCTCAGTTTGTTCTTTTTGTTAAGAATTTCTTATGGTTCGCTTCCCTTTCTTTTCTTTCCCTCTTGCCCTATGCTCATCTGTTTTGTTTCTTAAATTCCACACATGAGTGAAATCATATGGTATTTGTCTTTCTCTGACTTATTTTGCTTAGCATAATACACTCTAGCTCCATCCACATTGTTGCAAATAGCAAGATTTCATTCTTTTTGATGGCTGAGTAATAATCCAGTGTGTGTGTGTGTGTGTGTGTGTATGTGTGTGTGTGTGTGTGTGTGTGTGTGTATGTGCCACATCTCCTTTATTCATCAGTCAATGGACATTTGGTCTCTCTCCATAGTTGGCTGTTGTTGATAATGCTGCTATAAACACCCTTTGAATCAGTGTTTTTTGTATCCTTGGTAAATATTCAGTAGTGCAATTATTGGATCATGGGGTAGTTCTATTTTTAACTTTTTGAGGAACCTCCATACTGTTTTCCAGAATGGCTGCACCAGTCTGCATTCCCACCAACAGAGTAAGAGGGCTCCCCTTTCTCCATATCTTCACTAACATCTGCTGTTTCCCGGGGGCATTTTCTAGATTTGACTTCTACACATCTATACAGGCCACTGTTCCCAGCATGGAACTGCTATGACCCGCTTTCTGTTCTCCTAACATAAGGACTTCTCTGTTTCAGTCAATATTATTAGTCCGAAGTAATAAACAACTCAATGGAACTGCCTAAGGCGGCAAACACTAAAACAAAGTGCTATGATTCATAATTTGAAAACTAAGTTTAACCAGCTAATAATACATAATGAAGATACCAGCGACCCAGTTAGCTTTTATTAAATCCACCTGTTCAATTTCTACGATTATACAATGTAGAATATTTGGTTTTCGTAACACTGAGAATAAGGAGAGAGAGTAGAATTAGCTGTTGTTATAATAATACATTTGACAATACATTTTTATTTGAATGATACCAAAAATGTAGGACTTCAACTATTTTACTTAATGATGTGCAGACCCACTGCCTTGTGACCACATGCACCAGTGTCCACAGGCTCAAATGAGTGTGGTCAGCTCACCTCTACTGTGACAACACCAAACAGGTGGTGATTGGCCAAAACGTCTGTCTGTGTTCATCTGATACTGGTTACGCAGGTTCAGATTGGCTCAACTTGGTTTTAGATGATTCAGGTTGGCTCAGGTGAGTAAATGGGCCAAGAGGCTTTTCCTTCTTTCTTTTGTTTCTTTTCTTTCTTCCTTACTTCCTTTCTCTCTTTCTCTCTCACCCTTCTTTCCTTCCTTCCTTCCTTCCTTCCTTCCTTTCCTTCCTTCCTTCCTTCCTCCCTCCCTCCCTCCCTCCCTTCCTTTTACTGTGGTAAATATACATAATATAAAATTTATCATTTTAACCATTTTTAAGTGGACAATTCAGTGGCATGAAATGCATCCACATAGTTGGACAACTGTTACCACCATCCACCCACAGACCTTCTCATCCTCCCCAACAGAAACTCTGTCCCCATTAAATACTAATTCCCCATTCCCCCTTCTCCCAGCCCCTGGCAGTCCCCATTCTACTTTCTGTCTCTATGAATCTTATTACTCTAGGAATCTCACAGAAGTGGAATCATACAGGATTTGTCTTTTTGGCACTGGCTTACTTCACTAACTGTAGTGTCCTCGGGGTGCATGCATATTGTGGCAAGTGTCAGGATTTCCTTCCTTTCACAGGCTTAATAATATTCCACTGCATGCCAACATCTTTTCTTTTGTACTTTATCACTATGACTGTGGCACAGTCCTCCCACAAATACTGAAAAAAGTACCATGCCATGATTTCTGAATATAGGTCAAACTGCCCATGGTTTAGATGACTTGGGATTCTTTGGGTTAATTCATTATGTTTCATTCTTCTTGGCATTTAAAAGAGGGTTGGAGATTAAATATTAATGAAATATTAGGCAAGAAAAACCTGGGACAGCAATTTCACTTCCTAACATCTCCCATAATTAGCAAATTCGATGCAGCAAAAAGAGCCCTGACCTGCCATTGGTCTGGTTTCTGGAGCAGGTTTTGAGGACTGGTGGTGGCTAGATTATCCCTTCTCTCTTGAAGATTAACATTCATATTTCTCAAAGTGACTAATGTGCTATTTTTACATACTTGGGCCCAAATGAGTGAATAAATGAATGAATGGACAAAGCAGAGGATAGATCACAGTGAGGAAGAGCTTCTATTTTCATGACTAGAAACAAAGGAAACAGCAGCAGCAGTGGTCAAAAGAACCCAAAAACCTCTGAGATACCTGGCGTGGGTGTGGTATGGTCCAGGCCTAAGCCTGTTTGAAGAAGACACGTGGACAGGTGAGTCTGCATCACGGTGCATCATGGTCAAAGCCAGCAGACTCAGAGGCAGTGGGAGTGAAAGGAACAGATGTCTCCCAGCTGGCACCAAGAGCTGGTGTGAGGGGAAGCAAGAGACCCAAGGCTGGGTGGGAAGTGTTGGGGTAGTGAGGGGGCTGCATCGGAAATCTGAGTGGGCAAACAGATCTCAGAGGCAGAATCAGAGGCCACCTGCAAATGGTATGGGCCAATGGAGAGGGAGACTGACCAAGGAGGGTGAATGGGAAACTTCCCTAAACAGCAACATCCCTCCAACTTTATGCCATGCCCAAGCTGCTCTCCTGGGCAGCAACCCCACATCCAGAGTCTAGTTCAGGCACCTGACCTATAACACCTGACTGCACCCACAGCAGGACACAATGGCCAACCATGGGGGCAGACCCAGCAGCACAATGGCACTGAAGACAGCATAAGGCCATCTCTGGAAATGCCTCTTAAATGGAGACAGGAACCAGATGCAGGTCTGGACCATGTGCCCCCTGCTAAAACCAGAGGAGCCAAACAAATAGATTCTGTAAGTCCGTTCTATAAATCCTTCAGCTCCAACAATTTGGGCCTTGGCTTGGTCTCAGGTGGAAAGAGACCAGCTTCTCTAGTGTGAAGGCTGGCTGTGAGACCCAGACCTGGCAGGTTCTAGAATGCACCAGCAGCCCTGGGGGCACCATTCTGTCCCATACCTCCTTTCTCAAAGTTCCTGAGATGTGCTTAGTCTTCTCCAGTTGCCCATGGTCTTATTGATACAGAGTTGGGGGGCATTCTTTGTTTGCCTCCTGTGATCATAGTCCCACGACGTTTTTAGTAACTGATTAGCACTGGTCACAATCTGAATGCTTTGGGTTGAAAACCCCGTGCCCTCCATTGCCATGCTGTCACATCTCAGGAGCGGGCACCATGTATTACATTACACATCTCTGAGTCTCATGTTCAGCAATGTGGTCTTTCTTCCTGAACAGCAGATGTTTCTAAAAATTCTTCCATGGAGTCTTGTACTTCCTCGGGGTTGTCACGTGACAGTTTTGTCAGCTGGATGCGTCTCCAGCCCCTGGAACATGTGAAGGACCATGGGAGGTGCTGCAGGGGACTGAGGTCGGGAACTGCATGTGGGCCAACCCCCTGCCTCAGTCCCATGCCCACCCTTCCCATTCCCAAAATCTGCCCTAGACACATCACTGGCAAACTGGTACTACTCAGATCAGTGCAATTCAGTTCAAGCTCCATGTGTACTGGGCACCTCATCAGGCCCCTTGCCTCTCATCCTTATAAACACTCCTTCAGTTCCCACATGTGAACCTCTGCCCTCACGATCCATCCGAGCTGCTCAGGGGCTCCCCAGAAACATCTCCCCGAACTGCCCTGCTGGGGCTGGCCTTCCAGATGTCCCTGCCCCTAAGCTCCCTCCTGGCTTCCCCCTCCCAACCAAGGGCCTTTCTCCCTCTCTCCTCTCCTATTACCATCAGAATCCCAAGTGACCTCTCTCAGGGCTCTCAGCCCCCATCACAATCCCAGCCCCCACGCACCTCCACGTTCAGCCTCACCTGGTTGGCTCACTTCCCGAAGCTGCCCTCAAAGTCCCAGAGCCTCTCAGCTTATCATCCTTGCTGCAGCCAGCCCCTCTCCTGAGCACCCAGCCCCATCTGGACTGGGAAGCATCTGTGGTCTATCTCCCTCTAGAAGGAGGTTCGCAATACAGACTTATGCCATTTTTAATCTTTGCACCTCTGGTGCCTGGTACATCGCATGGGCTGTGCAGAAAGGAACACAGGGGCCAGCAGCCCCAGGAATCTGAGCAGCCTGGCTGGGGCCAGTTGGCTTTGAAGGAGAGTGGGAGTTATGTGCAGAAATTCGAGGTTAAGGAGAGACCCTCGGACGGTGATTTGGAATTAGTGAGAGATCAGTGCGCCAGAGCCCAGCTCATCTGGGTGGGGTTCTTGGTTAATTTCCTATTGGGAACAGAGTGTGAGAAAATCAGGGCAGCCCTTGGAGGTGCATAGGTATCACCTTGTTGCCCAAAATTAGAGACCCCAGTGAAGAAAGGGACTAAGGATGTCCCCAGGAGGGCATGTGAGAACTATCCCTCCTGGAAGTCCCTGCAGGAGCAAGAGCCCACCTGAGGAAGGCCTGCAGAGACAGGAGAGACTGAGGACATGTGGGAGCTGCCCCCACCTCACTTGTCACCTCTGCTCCCTCAGGTTTCAGGCTGCACACACACTTCCTCTGTCTCCAGTGTGTCCCTGGCCAGTTGGTCCTCCTCCCAACCTGCCTTATAGTGGTGGCTTTGTCCCTCCCTTAATGGCACTCCAGAAGGCAGTGATAACAACTTGCTCATTGGTGTCCTCAGCCCTGCACAGTGTGGCCCTGGACCTAAACTGTTTGCAGAGCCTCAGCCAGCTGCCTCCCCCATATCCTGAAAGAGGCTCCTATGGATTTGAAATCATCATTGTCACCATCAGGGCAAGGGCTCCACACCCCTTACATCCACTGCAGACTCGGATCCATATCAACTCTGCTCCCTGCCACCCCAGGAGATAGACAGTTGTTGGCGCAGATAATGTGTCCAGAATGTTCCAGAACTGGGAGCCAGATGGGGTGCAGGCTTCTTGCCACTGCCATTTGCTTTCCTAACCACTGCACCTTGCTCTCTCTTCAAGGGCTAGAGGTGGGGAAGTTTCTTTCTAGATTATTGTTAGTGGAAGGGCTCTCCGTGATTTTCTTGGACAATAAAACAGTGTTTTAGAGACCCTGACTTTAACTAGATTTTAAAAGCACTGAAGCCATCCTAGATTCCTGCTAAATAAGCTGCTCTGTGACAGCAACAGCCACCTCTGGTCACAGGTCTTCAAGAGGCCTCATAAAAATCAAATAAGGCCATTGTGCTGACTTGACAAATAGGCCCAGAGAAATCAAGTTTGGAAGCCTGAACACATCAAGTGAGGGGCTCACAATGCCAAGGCAGTACCCTCCTGGATTTTGTTTCTCAGGGTGGCCCCAGGAATTAGTTATGGCAGGTGCTACAGCTACTCATCACAGCACTGGGAGCAGAGGAGGCTGGGGAAGAGCACAGGACCCCTGGGAACTCTCCTGTGCTACCTCCTCATGTGCACAAAAAAAAAGGCAGGACCTGATGCCAGAAGAGCCGGAGCACCTGCAGAATCAGGGTCAGGGCTGTGGGAAGAAAGAGGCCACCTACACTCGAGAGAGGCATGGGGGTGGGGGGTGAGGACCTTCCTCTTCCCCCGACTGGGCCATGCTCTGTGTCTCCCAGAAACTCCTGTCCTCAGTGCCTACCCATGAGGTCTTTCTCCAGCCCTGCCCTACCTATAGCCAGGTTTGGATAAACCGCTCCCTCCTGGGCACAGTGCAAGCACCAGATACCTTTGCATACTTGCTGCCCAATGACATGCCAATGGAGCTTACCTGAGTGCCAATGATCCCAGGGTACTCCTCTCTCAGCCCCTCGGGGCCTCTTAAGACATGGTACCCTTTACTGTAAAGCAGGTGCCCATATTTACTTCCTATGACACTGAACAGGGCATGTAGGAGAGGCACCAGCCCACAGGAAGCACTCACAATGCCACTGCCCACCCCACCCCCCGGGAAGGCCGAGGTCACCCATACACTTAGCATCGTCCCTCCCCATCTGGTGCCAGCATTCCTATCACAATCTCAAAAGGTCCTTCACAAAGCAAGCCTCGACTGAATGCGAAATCACAGCAAAGCCATCTCCACAAGGAACAAGGATAAACACTTGTATGTTTGATGTGGTCTCAGGGCCCTGTATCATGCCTCCATTTAACTGTTGTATTAAGTTGACTATGATGTATTGACTTTCCTTTTTTTCTATTGTCAGAGGGCCCTTTTTAGAAAGTGCTGGCTGGACCGATGATAAACAGAAATCATGAAAACCCCCAATAATCAAAAAATGCATTTGGTGTGCCATCCTAGCACACAGCACTATTCCATGCAGTTGCCGCATAAATCAAACACCTTGAACTAGATGGCTGTTGAAGTGCTGACGTGCGCCCAGCCCACAGAGTGCATGGAACAGGACAAGGCATGCCTGGCCGCTTGAGAAATCTCCAGAGCCCAAAGGAAAGGAATAAATCTATTAAGGGAGAATTTTAGGCACAGAGAAGATATTTTCAGAGTACTTTTTCTCAAGATATATGTCACAGGCTAACACATGAGAAAGAGGGGGATTCCAAAAGAGTCAGTCCAAACCAAATCCAGTCCTTGCTGAACCCAGATGCACAGAGACTACAAGAACCTGCTATCCCAGGCTGCCACCAGATCTATGGAACTACGATCTTTGGTGCTAAACAAACATGTTCTTACAGGAGCATGGAGAAGCAGCCCCCAGGGGAGCACTGATCAGCAAGTCCCTGCTCCTAGGAGGTGTACTGATGACCCGCCAAGTCCCCAAAGCTTACTCCTGAGCTGTGAGACTAGAGTCCCACTGAGGTCCTCTCTCTACACACACAGCAGAAGTAGGTGCAGAAATGGCAATTCAATCTGGATATTCAATACAAACTAGGCTGGGCGCAACTCACATAGTCTTCAGTCACTATATGTAAACAACAAAACATATCAACAAAGCTCCATAAAAGTAAGGAAAGTGGTGCATGAATGATCTCTACTTGACTACTCTAGGGCCTGAGCCCTCATGAACTCAGGATGTTGGGATGATTTTACAGACTGGAGGTCTTGTGTCCACTGGTCACCCCACTGGTGTCATGACACATGGGCTACGAACAACGGAGCATGTCAAGCCCTCATAATACCAACTAAATAAGGACAAAATAGAAGAGATGGCCACTCTCTAGGAGGAATACTGCCCAATTCACCTACGTGGACTCACTCACCAGCAGGCAGGTTCAAACACATCCTGCCACAGAAGTCAGCTTTACCTCTTCTAGAGGCCCTTCTAGAACTGCACAGTGCAAGGGCACCTGGGTGGCTCCATTGGTTAACTGTCCAACTCTTGATTTTGGCTCAGGTCATGATCTCATGGTTCATGAGTCCGAGCCCCGCATCTGGCTCTGCGCTGGCAGCCCCAAACCTGGTTGGGTTCTCTCTCTCTTCCCTCTCTTTGTGCCCCTACCCTGCTCATGCGTATGCTCTCTCTCTCTCAAAATAAATAAATAAAATTTTTAAAAATTAAAAAAAAAAGAACTGCACAGTGCAGCAAAGGCATGAATTTTGGTGCAACACAGACTGCTTACCCCTTGAGCTGTGTGACCATGGGTGTGGTAGTTATCCAATGTAGGTCTTAACTGCCTCATCTGTAAAACAGGAGCAACCCTAGTCCCTATCTCTTCTAATCATTCTAGGATTCACTTAGATCATACACATGAAGTCCTTCACATAATGTTGGCCATGACCACCAACACCAGGGTCAGTTCCACCATCACCCAGGGACTCCCCACAAACAGCAAAACAAGAAACATTAACTCCTCAGAAGCCAAGGGTCCCAGTGGTGAAACAGGTGACCTCTTGTCCCCCATCAACTTTCTGGGTTGATGTTGAATCATCCTGGGATTGAGCCATGAAGCAGGGAGATCTTGGGAAGTTGTGTGATCCGGCTTTCTATCCCCTAGGATATGCAACTGTGGTCAGTAGCTTCCTGATAGGCCCTGCCTGGGGAGAAAAGGGACTAATAACCAAGATTTTGGGGGAAACACTGTCCAAGCAGGGCCAGGGGTATCTTTGTTGCAGTTAAGTCTGGGACTTCACACAGCACATGTACAACCAAAGGAGTGAATCTCTGAGATGGGAAATCTTTGCCGTAAAGTTTCTCAAGCTCATCTGCCAATCAGATACAGTTAGTTCTCCTTGTTCAGGGCAGTTACATTCTCTAAACCTGCTGTGAACTCTGCATGTATGAATACTAACCCACTTACCTCCTAGAAGAAATACAGGATGAGGTTCCTGCAAAGCCTCTGATCACCATTTTTGTCAACTAATCAATACATAACCTTGTTTTCCATCTGTTTCTTTTCTGTTTTTGCCTTATGTGTGTTTCTCCCTAAAGACACCTTATTTAATGTGTATTCCTCACAGATGATTACATCCTGTATTTTCTTATAATAAAACTAGCTAAGAAGAGTCTAACATTTTCCTGACCCTGGATAAGAAGACCGTAAATTTCTTTGGCTCCCAGCCTCATCACAGTGCCCTCACCATGCTCTTTTTATTAATGGTCACCTCATGAATCCACAAAGTAACCCCCTTTTCCAATGCTTCCTCACACACTATAGATGTTACTTTAGTGCTTTCCAGATCAACCTCATGTACAGATTGGCGAATTTCCTCTTCCTCTTTCTGGCTGTACCATATTGTTGACTCATGGCCAACAGCTCTATCATTCACACCTACATGAAATATCTAACACAAAGTATTTTTCTCCATAAGGCACATCATAGCCTTCTCATACTTAGAAACATCAGACTGCACTCCAGCACTGCAAGTGGGGGTCATTTTATCACCAAACAGAAAGCGCAAAAATGCAAAAAACATGGCGCTAAAAGGCCCATGAAAAGGACACCTGTTTGCAGTATGAGAGCTGAAACAAGAAGGCAGAGTGTCTCCTTGTTCAAACTCAGCTGGGATCATGCACGCTGACTGACTCACGTGCCTCTGCCTCTCTGTGAGTGTCCACAAATGCTTGCAAAAGCACCACGAGTACTGATTTTAAGCTTACACATAAATTTTAGCAAGTAGGCCAATTCACAAATATGGAATACATGAACAATAAGGATCAGTCAGGATTACCTGGGTGGCTCAGTCGGTTAAGCAACTGACTTGATTTCAGCTCAGGTCATGATCTTGGGCTCTACACTGGCAGTGCAGAACCTGCTTGGATCTCTCTCTCTCTCTCTCTCTCTCTCTCTCTCTCTCTCTCTCTCTCCCCCCCCCCCTCAAAATAAATAAATCAACTTAAAAAAAAAAAGAACAAGGATCACCCATGCTGTGTTTACACATCTAACAGGATGCTAGTTTGCCTCTTTGATTTGAAACTCTCAGCAACAGAATTTGGCCATGCCATGTGACAAAATATTTTTTTTGCTTATATTTTCCAAATTTTCCTCAATAAACATGGATTGCTTTGAAATAGCTCTTTCTTCTCTAGAAATACTCATGCACAGATCTCTGTTCCCCCAATCACATGTGTCTAACTGCAATTTGAGTCTATTTCCTTTGGTTTCTCTCACATCCTGCCCTCCCTCCCCCACCCCCATCGCAGACCTCTTGGTCTCATCAGCATTACACAGGAGAGAGGTCTACCTGCAAACTGGAGCCTTTTCAAAAGCAAACACACGGAAGGAAACATCTGTAACAACAAGCAACATCTAGAGCATATAAAGTTCTCCTAGGATATAGAAAAGCACTCAGACTCCACAAGATAAAGAGCACAAATCAAACATTCATAGAAAAAGAGTAGCAAAGGGTGCCTGGGCGGCTCAGTCCGTTAAGCATCTGACTTCAGCTCAGGTCATGGTCTCTCAGTTTGTGGGTTCAAGCCCCACATCAGGCTCTGTGCTGACAGCTCAGAGTCTGGAGCCTGCTTCGGATTCTGTGCCTCCCTCTCTCTCTGCACCTCCCCTGCTCATGCTCTGTTCTCTCTCTCTCTCAAGAATAAACATCAAAAAAAAAAAAAAAGAAAAGAAAAGAAAAAGAGAAGTAGCAAGATAACATGAGGAGATGGTTAAAGTTCATACCCAGTATGGGAATTTATTCTCAGGCAATAAACCAAAAGAAAACTTGTACATAGATGTCTGTGCCAGTCCAATGTGTAAGAAACAATCCCATCTGCAACCTGTATGCTTGGTGGCAGGATATGTGCAGACGAATGAATTAGATGGCACGTGGCCTCAATGGAACATTCAAAGGTCAGTAAAAATGATCATGAAAATTATAAGGCAACACAGAGAAACACTTGTAACATGACAGATTTTAAAATGTGGATAGCAAAATTACATCTGGACTGCAAAGACAACCACATGCATTATTCATATTCAATGCTAGAGTCTGAAAAGTAACACAGAAAAACCAAAAGAACTCATCTGCTAAGGCAGCGGGAACCACAGAGGATACTTTTTCTGTCTTCCCATTTCTAATTCCATTGTAATACTGTTGTCCACACAAGGACGAAATAAAAGGCTATGCAATACTCTTCAAAGTGTCCATGATGTAACTTTTCAAGCTTTAAAATGAGGATCAGAGAGGTGAGGGATGCTATGCAATTCTTCCTCCAGCAGAAGCTTTCCATGGTATTGCCTCTCAAATTTGAATGTGGCCTCTTGTCACATGTGGATTCAGTGGTTCTGCGGTGGGGCCCTCCAGTGAGGCAACACTGCTGGGCCATGGATCACACTTTAGAAAGCAGACTCCAGGTGGCCACCATTGCCCTTTGGCCGTTAGCTATTTTGTTTTGCTTTGTTTTGTTTTACTATAGCCTTAATCCCAGGCTATGACACACTAACCGTAGAAGGCCCAGGGAAAGGCCAGCATGGGACTCAGGCACCCTGTCCACCTATTTGAGGCTACTCTTTTGTTGGCTCCTGCCACACAGTCTAGCTGTCCTGGGGGGAGTAAGGGATTCCTTTTAGGAAGCAGGCTGTGATCTGAAGCAAGGAGTCACCACATTTCCCACTGGACCTCCTTCACACACTCTTGCTTTCAAGATGATTCTATCACAGTGGCTCTTTTTTGGTCCAATTTCAAAAGGGTCCTCATCTGGAGAATGGGTCACCTGTGTCTACAGGATGGGAAGACCCAGGTCACATTCACCCAGGCATGGCAGAGTCCCCCAAAGGAATCCTTAGGCCCCATTTTCATCAGGAACCCTTGTCAGCACTGAGCTTGGCATCATCAGGTACTCTCTTTGATGGAGTTAATTTGTGAATGAATGAGTGAGTAAACCAAAAAAGCTATGAAATAAATAACCCGTTTAAATGAGCTTCTCTAGAGTGTCTCAGATTCGCTTTGAGGAGACACTCTATTTAGGGAGAGAAGTTACCTGCTCTTTCACTCAATGCCATGACTCTGAGGAACAGAGCTCCTACTGGGTCTCCAACAATGGCTCAGGATGTCTCCCACCTCCACCTGCCCTTTGAAACCACCACCACCACCCCCATTCATTCCATCCTATTCATCCATCCCTCAGGCTCTCCAACCCAAAGTCTGCATTTTTGCTCAAATTAGCATCTGGTACAGCATAAAAACAGCAAAACATCAGGTCTTGCCCACTCCCCGTCATACTCTAAAGATAATGTTCTCTTTACGAGAACTTTGTCAGGGAAGTCATTTGTTACAAGGCGCAGTATGCCCTGTGTAGCCCACGTTAGTCCCTGTGGCGCCATAGCCACTGTTTGGCAATGAGTCCAACTCAGCCAAAGTGAAGAAGGCTGGCAGTGTTTGGGCTTAAAGCCCAGACCTTGGGCCCCAAGCCACCTGCCTTTGGGGGAGCTCCCCACATCCACTCGTGTAACAGCAGTTTCTCTACATCCCAGAGCCCTCGGTGCAGGCACAACTGCCGTGAATAACAAGAACACCCCAAAAGTGAAGTCAACCTACATTTAATGGTCTTTAAAAAGAACAAAAGACATCGACATGCAAGTAACAGAAACCAGCAGCAAGTCATATGACTTATATCCCAAACACACGTCCTTAGTGTATAAACTCATGGACTCCTCTGGGGGAAAAAATACTAATTAAGGCTTTAAAAAATATAAAAGCATTTCATTGTCATTTGCCCACAGAATTGGCCAAACAGAAGTTCCTTTACACAAGTGTAATAGTCACATCTTCTTTATATATTCACAGAGGGGTGTTGTTTTTCTTTTGTTTTTGAAAAGCAGCTTTTCAAATGTAGCTATCAAAATATATGCTCACTTTGATACAGTTAAAAGAAAATAAAGTTATGCTTAAATCCATTGGCCTCATTAATATGCATTTCTTCTCCAAGACTTTGTCAAACCTTCAAATAATTATTTTCAAAATAGTTATTTACAGCTAATGGCCCATAATGCCAAGCCCCTGAGCTTTCAGAAAAGTGTCACTGGGATACAATGGTCCCTGTGAAATGCACGCAGGTCACTACCCCTTGTCACTGGGGCATCCAACCACTGCCTGCCACAGTATGCACTCCCCAGCAACCTCACAGCCTTGTCAATGTCCCATCAGCCTGAGGGAAAAAACCTGGTAGGGGGATGGTAGTCACACGGGGCCACCCCCAACCATGAACAAATCCAGCACAAACAGGCTAGAGACTCAATCTCTTTTAGGTGGGAGGGGGGTACCTTCTGGAAGGCACTAGAATGTCCACATACCTGCTACATAACTGAATTAATGCAGAACTAAACATGCCCTTGAACTATGGGCTTTGGCACCTGTGTGGGCAATACCAGAGTATCCTTTGCTCTCTGGGCCCCTCCACCCCCTTCCCTCTGGGGACAGCCAGAGTCCTACCTGCTCTTGGGGCCACTTTGGCCTCTCCTCTGGAGTTCTGGACTTGGTCTTGAAGCCTCTCTGGGGGTCTCCGGAGTGCTTGGCCTCAGGAGGGAGGTTCAGCGATTTGGGCCTTCCCTCATGTCTGCTAGGGCCGTGGCTGGCCTCACTGGGTGGGCAGGCCTCTGTGGAGTCCCCGGGTCCCGGCTCGGGTCCCCGCACCAGCGCGTGTTCAGGGCTGGCCTCACCGGCGCTGGTGATGCTGGTCATGCTCAGACTCATCTTGATCTCAGCCACGATCTGGTCGATGTCCTCCTCCTGGTCCTCCAGGTCCCCATCCCCACGCCTCGGGTGATAGGGGGAGGCAGTGCCCGTGTTCCCATTGGCCTCCGCGGGGTAGTAGTCCTGGTAGCCCTCTTCACTGGGACAGTAGTGGACACCTTCTTCCTGGTCCTGGGCCTCCAGGACGGAGGCCTCATCCTCCGGGATGGGGAGGTGGCCGTCCCGGTAGTCCGGGCTCCCTTCGTCCCCGTGGCCATGCGGATGGGGGCCTGCCGAGTCCGTCCACTCCTCCACGGCCTCCTGGCACTCATCCGTCTCCAGGTGGCGTGTGCCATGGGCCAGGTACCCCTCCCCGTTGCAGTCCATGCCCTCCAGGTAGCTGTCATCCTCGGGGCAGTAGCGGATATAGTAGGTGATGCCCTCCTCCTCCTCGGGGAGGCCCTCATCATAATCCTCTTCCTCAGAGGTGTTGTTCACATAGTCGGAGCTGGAGTCCCCATCGGGGCTGTGGTCGTGGCACCCCTGGTCTGGGGGTGTGGGGCTCTCGGGTTGCAGGGTGGACAGCTCCAGGCCCTTGGGCACGTACTCTGCCAGGGGCAGCTCTGCGTCCTCGCTCTCAGGCTCCTGGCCATGGGGGACGGGGCCAGGCCTCGCCCTGTGGTCCAGCATGCTGCTCGCCGTGCTCTGACGCTTCCGGTTGGCCATGGCGGATGCTCACGCAGCCATCATCACCTGCAGGCAGCCACTGTGGGGAGGAACATTGAAGAGGACAGTCAGAACCCCACAAAACATGGCCGACCCAAGGCTCCCGCCAGGCTGCCAACAGCAGGACCCACAGGAGTGTTCCACCACCATGTTGTCTCAGAGCAAAGTTAATGCACATCTGTTCAAATAATGTGATGTCCCCACTGCAGCTGACTCATTTGTGGAGAGCAACGCATGCCCATGCCACAGAGACGGGGGACATGCAGGGCTGAGGGGAAAGGAGGCAGGGGTGAAGCGAGGCACCTGCTATTCACCAGGATGACTGCCTCTTTCCCAGAACCTCACCGGCTCATTCATGACTTCTTAAGAATGCTCACCCCGTTTGGGTAGCCAAGGTGACAAGACAAGGAGTCATCAGATCAAGTTATTTTGTCTCAAAGAGCAAAAGAGAAGCTTTCATTCAGAAGACATGAGGAGGTCTAATGAGGAGGTAACACTACCTTCCAAGTCTAAATCCACTGCTCCTCAAAGGCCTCAAGTCCCCTCCCCTACCAGCTGTCTCGCCCTCCCCAGTGCATAGAAGCCTCTCCTTCCTCCTTGCTCCAAACCAAGAGGATTCCCCAGGTGACCAGACTTGCCAGGAACTGTCCAGGCTGAGCCCCATACAGAGAAGCTGAACCTGAGCCCTAGCCTCACAGGCTCAGCAGGGTGAGGGTACAGGAGAGGGGGACACCAGGGGGAGGACAGCACTGCCTGGCCATGGAGAGAGGGCAGAGGGTGTGGCCACAGCTTGCAGGATGTGGATCATGGCATCACGGGCACTGCGAAGATCCTGTAAGTCCAAATGGGGGAGGTCCTGGGGCGCCTGGGTAGCTTAGTCTGTTGTTAACCGACCGACTCTTGATTTCAGCTCTGGTCATGATCTCAAGGTTCGTGAGTTCAAGTCCCGCAATGGGCTTCGCGCTGTGTACATCCTGCTTGGGATTCCTCCCCCCCCCACCCCTCTGCCCCTACCCCACTCGCTCTGTCTCTCTCTCTCAAAAGAAATAAATAAACTTTTTAAAAATGGAGAAGGACCTGACCCCACCCCCCAGGACCCTGCATTTTATCCCACAAACCACGCAGAGTCATCAGGCAACTTTCAGCAGGTGCATGACACGAAGGATTCCTGTTTTAGTCTCATCTCTCTGAGCCCAGGGTGGAAGAGATGCTGGAGGACAGAGAGCTGCAGGGAGGGAGACCAGTGAAAAGTCTATTCCAGCTCTAGGGAATGTGAGGGGCCAGCATCAGGGAAAAGCCATAGGGGATATTCAAAGGGATCATTAATGTTTTATCTCTTCAGCTGAGTGGTGACCCAGATGTTTGCTTTATTTTTTAAATGGTACTTTGACATTACTTATGCCTTGTTTTTGTTTGCATCATAGTTCATTTATTTTTAAAAACTTCTTCCAGTGTCCAGAGAAGAAATGAGAGCCTGTACACACGAAAATAGTTACAACGGTAAATTTCATGTTATGTATATTTTACCACAATTAAAAAAAATTATTTTTAAGTAAGTGAGAGCTTAAGGCAGTGGAAATGAGAGAGGATCTGTGGAAGCAATGGGCTCAGCAGGATTAGAGAGGAGAGACAGAGACTCTCATGCCAGTTCCTGCCCAGGCTCTGAGCTTCCCTGGCTATACATCCTCTTTCTTCTACCTTATCTCCACCTGAAAGTCCTAAAGACCCTTTGCATTCTGTATTCCCCAGAGCACCCATATAGCATTTTGCTTATAGTGGTGCCTAAAACACATTTTTCTATGAGACTGGGTTTACCAGATGGCCACAGTCACAGCATTATGAATATTCCCCAAAGAATGGAAGAGATAATTATTTCATCTGTCCAGACACTCAGAGTGCGAGCATCATTACTGATTGAGCCACATGCTTCTGACATGTGAATTCACTCCAAGAAAATTTCCTATTACAAGAGGCTCATGAATGTCTTGGTAGCATCACTAGATGCTGAAAGATTCACAGAGCCTTCTCCAGAGCAGCCCACGGACTAGAAAGATACTCCACCAGGAATATTATCACTGAGATGGACGCTGTAGGGTATGAATGTCCTCACAAGTTACCCCATCCCCAAGCCCCAAAACTGACAGGATAATCCCAGATATTTATTCCCAGGTAGGGATCGAGGTGCTCAGTGTTCATTACAATACAGGTGACCAGAGGATGCATCAAAAGCACTGACCTGCCTCACAGCCATTTATCATTTTACAACAGACCTCTTACCTGCACAAAGGATAGCTAACCACCAGGGACATGCATATGCTGTAGGACTGACGGAAGGAACTTGGCAACCACCTTTTTGTGGACACAATCTCTAGAAACAACCCCCAAAATGGTTCCTAAAGCATGCAGTGAATGCAGTGGCTAAGAGATGGCCAGATTCCTACACTTTGAGAGTCAGGATGGTCAAAGGCAAATGGAGCTGGTGGTCAGTTGCCCCTGAACACTCAGTTCCTATTCCTTGGGAGTAACTCTATCTCTATATCTCCCCAGGTCATACACATCCACATCCTTGTTAACAAACAAACTAAGGTACACCGTACCTCTTAACTTCAGATTCTATCTTAACCTCAAATTCTATGTCATTTGAGGGATAAAATCTGTATGCAAATACAGACGTGTGTATGCCCACATCTACATATGACACCATCTAGGCAAATATAAGACTCAAAGATGAAAGTACATATATTACAGTAATGTGGGACAGTCCCTAATCCCATAAATAATTTACCCAAGCAATCTACAATGTGAGGCTACTCCAGCCAAAATTTCAACAGAATATTGGGGAAACTGTGACCCAATAATTCTTAGGTTCATTTGGAAGAATAAATTCGTGAAAATAGCTCAGAAAGTTCTAAAAATGAGAGTAATTAAGAACTTGCCTTATCAAGTATGTAAATATACTCTGAAGTTTGGGGCCTGAACCCATGACCCTAAGATCAAGACCTGAGTCGAGATCAAGAGTCAGATGCTTAACCAACTGAGCCACGCAGGCACCCCCATTTATTCAAGACTTAAAAGGTCTTTCAACAGCATTACAGGATTCTTCATAGCAAGTTTATTCTTAGATTTTATTATTTTCTGGTGGCTGTAGTGTCTGCCATTATATATTTACCTGGCTATTGTTGGTATATAGAAAAATATCTATATTGATCTTGTAAAAGTCCATGTTCAAATTCTAGTAATTTTTAGTTGGTAATTTTGTTTCTCTCATTTCCAGCATTTTATCACCTTGTCTGGATGCACTGCCCTGGAGTGCTACTACACAGTTAAATGGCGGAGCTACTAAAAGACAGCCTTGACTTATTCTAATTGCAATGAAAATGTCTTTCTTTACTTTACTTCTTACCAGGGCCAGTCCAGGATAAAGCACATATGGCACTCACCTCAGTCATGAAATGTAACAGGGAAGGGGCCCCTGGGTGTCTCAGTCAGTTAAGTGTCCGACTCTTGGTTTCAGCTCAGGTCATGATCTCCCAGTTTGTGAGTTCAAGCCCCATGTCAGGCTCTCTACCCCCCTACCCCACGTTTCTCTTTCTCTCAAATAAATAAATAAACTTTAAAAAAAAGAACAAAATTTAACAGGGCAACAAAAAAGAGACTAGTTTAATACAATACTTTAAAAAAAACTATGCAAAAATAGATGATAAAAAATACCAACATGTTAAATAGACACAAGATCAGTATTATTGATTTTTCTCTTTGCCTCAGGTTCCCATAGGGCTCCGGCTGGACACTGTGAATGATCCAGTTTTTCAGAAGTTTTCACCATGAAATACCATGCTAGTTGTTGGCTTTTCTAGAGTTTGATAGAGTGGACCTTCTGATCCGGTTCTCTTTTCCATGGATACAAATGGAAAGGGACCCACAACAGAATCCTGGACGGCAGCAGCCGCGTCTTTGAAGGTCTGCAGAATTACATTTAACCTACTGGGGCACTTTTGGTATAAGAGAAAGAACCCTCCTATTAAAGATGAAGACAGAAGGTCTGTGTTTAAATTCAGACCTCCATTTGCTGTCAGGCCTTGGGCAAGATATTTAACAGAGCGATGGTCTTCTGCCCTTGGTAAATTGGAAATGATAGCACCTGCCTTCAGGGCTTGAAGTGGGTTAAATAGGAAAATAACCAGCGGAGGCCTCAACCCCTTAACGTTTGTTTTTTCCTACTATATACAGGGAACTGAGGAAAATTTTAAATGAAATGTGAACGGAGAGAATGCCTGACAAGGTGTGTGTCTTGGGTGGGTGATGGGAACTCTGCCGACACAGCTAGCTGGAAATGGCTGTTGTCAAGTGACAGTTACCCTGGCCAAGGACATAATGTGCATGTCTGCAACAGGACATAGGTACCTGAAGGCAGGACTGCAGGAGAGGAGGAGGTGTTGGGGAAAGCCAAGAGCTGCTCCCCAAAGCAGTGGTTCAGTCACTTTGTTGGGTAGAAAGCCCACCTGGGGAGTATGTAGGTTCATGGGCTCAAGATTCTGAGCCGGTGAGCCAAAAGCCAGGCCTAGAGCTGCAGGTGGTTCTGATGTCTGGGGCTCTAGGACTGCACTCCGGGAACTTTCCAGAACGGATTTGACCTCCTTGCCAATAAAATACAAGGCCTTTCCCTAGATGCCCAGGCCATCATGCTCCACGCATTCTCTATTCCTTTTCAAGATCCAACTCCTGGGTCACCTATACTCCCTGCCAGTATGACAAAGGTGGGCGGCCTGGTTCCACAAGGGCTATTCAGAGAATAGCAGACACCTCCCAGACCAGGAAGGTGTGGTAAAGTCAAAGGGATGGGAGAAGGAAAGGTGGGGCGAAAATATCCGTGAAGCAAAGTGGTTCCTGAAAAAAAAGGAGTTCTGAGTTTATAATATCCAGTGTAGTCCAATAAAGGTGTGTTTGAAAGCACAAGGCACTAACACACTGCCTTTGCATGGGAGGGCTTGCAGCTCAATGACAAAGGATTCCAGTTATAACACCTCAGTGACAAGCAGCTTTTTCAGCACCCTTCATGTCTACAGGGAGGTCCCACACAGCTGCCAAACCTCACCTTCCTGGGCCCCAAGATCATAGGCAACATCTCATGGAAAGATCTGCAGTCACTTCAGTGCATTCTCCTTCTGGGGGTGCAACTGTTTCAAGGGGACAGCTGCCCTGTAGGAGGCTATGAGGAGCTTCACTCCCCTTGGGAGAGGGGAGGACACGTGACTAATCTTAGCACATCATTTGTTAAACGAACACGGGCAGATTTTTGTACCCAGAGGTGACAGCTTCTCGGGGTATGATACTTCCCAGAGATAAGGATCACAATTTGTTCTGTGGTGTATTTAAATAGGGAATATAGAGAAGAGATACTCTCTCATGGCTGTTCCATCCACAGACAGCCACCGTTGATTTTGTCCTGTATTGCCTTCCATTCTCTTTTCTATACATCTCTTTTGTGTGGCTGAAGTCTTGCTGTAAACACTGCCATGTTCTCCTCTCCTAACATAATATATAAGCAGTGGGAACTCTCTATAATTATGATTTTAATGGCTACATAGTATTTCCTGGCCGAACAGACAGAATCTAACCATTCTCTATTGATACATGGATGGTGTCCTATTTTTATATGATAAATAATGTCCTGATGGTTCCCCGAGGATATACTCTAGGCCTTTTACCCCCTTTTATCCAGAATCCTTTAAACTTTCCTCCAATCCGAGGTCCAGGTTCTCAGAATAGCTCCACGAGGACTGTGGCCAGGAGAGAGTTAACCACCCCTACCAGGGGCTGGGCGGTTTCACATGGGAACATGTGAACAAACATATTGAGGTCCTCTGCTTCTGATTAATCATATTAAAGATAAATCCTTCACAACAGACCATCTGGAAAGCAATTCAAATGTACAGAAGAAACACGATTACCTGCTATGCATCCAAGAAAATGAAAATGAGGCCCTGTGTCCAGACTCAATTAATTCTAGAACAGCAAGCACATAAATCAGTAGAAAATGCAGACCCTGATTCAGTGCTTACCACTCTCCTCCTGAAACATGCTAATGAGATGTGGGAAATAAAGGCTTATTGTCAACAATGAAGAGCCCCAGTGTCCTTATTCTAAACCACATTTTTCTTGTGCATGGGAAAACAACATTAGCCAGTTCTTAGAAGCACTACTAATACAGCAGACCAAGATGAAAAAGAGTGATTCGGTGGCCACACTACAGACCAGGTAAAAATGTTACCATACAAATGAGATATTTACTCAACCAAATGGCCACTGCCCACGATCTTGTTCCTCAGTTCAGTCTCACAGGTTGTAAAGATAATAGCCTTTTCTTCCCTTTCAAGAATTTAGTTGTTTTGACCACACACAATCTGAGTTTACACAGCCCTAGAGTACACCTGTATAATCAGTTCAAGCCACCCAGGCAAAAGTCATCAATAATGTCCCCAAAACCAGGCTGAGTTCTAACACTGTCACACAAGACACTGCAACCTAGTTCAGCTCACACAGGGATATGCTTCTCTTTGAAAACTGGCAGGAAATAAAGGGCAAAAATGTCGAACCTTCAATAATAGGCTCTTAGTTAAGCCAATGTTAGCACATCCACAAGACAATTATGCAGCGATTAGAGTATTTACAAAGAGTTTATCATATAAAATGCGTTATTATAATTTATTCACAACCAAATAAACATAGAATAAACTGTGAAGAAATACATTCAAACACCAGCAAGGGTTTCCTTTGAGCAATGGTGCAAAAATTGTATTTACTTCCTTTCCTTCTTCGTTTCTGAGTATGGTACTTCTATAGACTAGTAACATATAAAAAGACAAGTACCATGGAGTACAGCCCTCTACAGCCACAGCTGCCAAGTGATACTTCTGCATAGGAAGGGCGTAGGTCTCAGCATCCCTTGAAAGAATCCTGGGATGCGGGTGAGGACTGATTTGTTCCATCTGGGCCTTTCAGTATGCCAGGATATCTGCCCCACTGCGTCCTTCAGCTCAGAATGAGCAAAAGGGGATGATCTAACCCTGAAATACAATTTAAAAATGCTGTCAGCCCTTCACCAATGGCAAGTCCCCAGGAGCTGGTATTTGTATCCCACAATGTAATCTACACCTGAAACCAGCATTCACACCATAATGCATGGCAGTATGGTACCCATGTGTATGTGTGGGCCAGCAGACACTGCTCTTGTTAGTTACCCCTAATTGTAAGAAGTGAACTTGCTCCCACAAGAACTCCCGGAAGTGTTTGGCTTACCCAAGTCAGCACCTGTTCTTAATTTGCATTCAGGAGGAAATCAAGGGTCTGGATAAGAAGGCAATGAAACAACACGAAAATTATTCGCAATATGCTTGAGAATGTTGAGAAAAACACATAATGTCTGCATTTGCCAAGGCCTTGTGCCAGGAAGGACATTCTAAACACATCCTTTACCAAATCCATCCTCAGAGACAAAGGACTCAGTACCCCCAGAGAAAGCAGCCACAAGACCAGAGAGAAAACCAGGGTCGTTTGTGCTGGCTGTCCAGCTATTTTTGTATTTTCCTAATCACTTCCAAACACATGCATCACTCACTGTGCAGATTTAAAATAAGCCATTATGGGCTGAACTGTGTCCCCTCCACCTCCAAATTTATACCTTCATGTCCTAACCCCCAGTGGCTCAGAATGTGGCCTTGTTTGGAAATGGTCATTGCAGATGTAATTAATTAAAAGAAGGTCATTAGGGTGGGTCCGAATCCAATATGACTGATGTCCTTATATAAAGAGGAAATTTGGAGACAGACCTACACAGACCTACATCATGTAAACATCACCAGAAGCTCTGAGAGAAGCAGGGAACAGATTCTCCCTCACAGGAACCAATACCACAAGCACCTCCATCTCAGACTCCTGGCCTCTGAAACTGTGGAATAATAAATTCCTGTTGTTTAATGCCACCCAGTTTGGGCTACTTTGTTACAACAGCCCTAGCAAACCAATATGATCCATAAAGATTATGTGTACATTACTCAAAGGAACTCCTTTGTTTTTTTATCTTCTGGAGAATTCTCCAGCATGTAATCAGGGATGTGTTTCCACCTTGAGTCCGACCATTGTGTCAATTATTCAAGTGTCCTTCCTTGCCTTTCCACCATATGCATTTTAGAATCATCTTATCAATACCTTTAAGTTTATTTATTATTTTAAGAGAGAAAGAGAGAACGTGCATGTGTGCACAAGTCGGGGCAGGGGACGGGCAGAGAGAATCCCAAGCAGGTTCAGCACTCTCAGTGTGTATCCCGATTCAGGGCTCGAACCCATAAACTGTGAGATCATGAGCTGAGCCAAAGTTGGACGTTTAACCAACTGAGCCACCCAGGTGCCTCTAATACCTGTATTTTTACAAATCTTGCTGAGAATTTAATTGGGAGTGCATTAAATCTATAGATCAACTTGGGTACAATTAGTCTCTAAACTATACTGAACTTTCCAATGCATAAATATATCTTTCCGTTATTTAGGTCCTCTTTGATTTCTCTTATCAGTACTTGTAGCTTTTGGCCTACAGTTTTTGTACACGCTTTGTTGGAACTATATATATTTCTTTTGTCTTTTTTTGGTGCATTGTAAATGTTCTTTTTTACTCACAATTGCTTTATTTATATAGTATAGAAATTTAACTGTTATATAGTGAACTTGCTAAATTCATCTATTTATTTTAGCTTTCTGTAGATGCCATTGGACTTTGCAGACAATGATGAAGTCTGCAAGTAAGAATTGGTTTTATGTATTCTTTTGCAATCTACTTCCCTTTTATTTCTTTTCTTTGCCTTACCACACTGGTGAGGACATCTGGTATGATGCTAAATAGGAGAGATGACAGCCACCAGACCTTGCCTTGTCCCTGATCTTGGTGGAAAACATTCGATCTTTCACCACTCGTATGATCTTAGCTGTAAATATTCTGTAGATGTCCTCTTTCAGATTGAAGAGGTCTCCATTCCTGTGTGCTGAGTGTTTTTTAAATCATTAATGAATGTTGAATTTTGTTAAATGCTTTTTTCTACCCCTACTGAGATGCCCTTGTGGTTTTTATTCTCTATTCTGCCTAACACACTGGCTTAGGTTTGACTTTCGAAGCAGTCTTGCATTCCTGAGCTAACCCCACTTGGCCATAATGTATTATTGTTAAGTATTGCTGGATTTACCTTGCTCATATATTATTGAAGCTTTTTCTACCTCTACATTCAGAATTATGTCAAATTACTGTGCATTCAAGCTTTGACCTCCATGCCAATGGTGTTGCTTTTTATTCTGTCCAGAGTTTTTAGTTCTAATGAATGAGAGAGACAGGCTTCAGTGGGCTTAATCTTGGCCAGCACCATATATCCTCCATTGATCTGCTCATAGATTTTGAAAGGTACATTAAGTAAAAACCTACTTATTTTTATTTTGTTCAATTCATCAAACATGTACAACTGCAATCAATGATACTGGCTCAGCCTGCTATCATCAGCACCATCAGCAGCAGAGAAGCCAGGCTGGAGGCAAACAGACAACTTGTACCAGTCCCAGGGTCCTCAGTCCCAGCTGCATGTTAGAATCACCCTGGGGAGCTTTTAAAAACTATCATTCCTGGGGGCGCCTGGGTGGCTCAGTCGGTTAAGCATCTGACTTCTGCTCAGGACATATAATATCTCATCTCATATATCCTCATATAATATCAGGACAATAATGATCTCATGGTTCATGAGTTCAAGCCCACATCGGGCTCTGTGCTGACAGCTTGGAGCCTGGACTCTGCTTCAGATTCTGTGTCCCCCCCCGCCCCCACTTGCACTCTCTCAAGAATAAAAATTAAAAACCATCATTCCTGGACCTGTCCCAGTCCCATGAAGTCAGAATTTTGGGGTGAGGCCCTGATATCAGTATTTTGACTATCCCAGTGACTGAAATATGGCCAAGGCTGAGAGCACTGAATTGGAAATATTGAAAGTATGGTTGATGGCCCTTCCAGGAAGACCCTATAATCCTCAAGGTTCACAGTCTCCAGATAAGAAGCTCTGGGCCAGGAGAATAAGGGGCAACCGTGTAGGGAAAGGGAGCTTCATGTTGCTGAAGGGTTGGCCGTAGCCTCTCCCCTACCACCCACTGCTGCAGGCATCTGAGTCTTTGGGGCCTTTGTCTAATAACACATACAATCTCTAGGGCTCTCCTGACCCTGGTCCTTCATAGCCATCTTCCCCTTGGTCCTCAGGGAAGCAATGCTGCTCTTCAGCACAGGCCCTGACACACACAAAGTGGCTTTCTCTTTTACACCCTGCCATGAAGCTGAAATAAAGTGGTATGTTTAGAGGACATTTTTAAGACTGGGGATCTCCCTGCTTCTCCCTCCTACTTTTGCCAATAAGGTTCAATCAGCTCCAGCTCCTTCTAGAAAATGCACACAGGCAGGAAAGTGGCTAGGAGGGAAGTGTGCATGAGGCCCCTAGGGCCCCCAAAGCAGACAGGTGTCTAGGGCTTCCTTCCCTTAACACAATGCTTTAGCACTGGCCTGGGGGCTCCAATTACAGGACTGAGATGCTGGACTGTCAAATTTTCAAAGTAAACCTTTGCTGATTTGGCTCAGCATTGTATAAACAGGATATGAAACCAACCTCTATCATGGAAAGATGTCAGTTTCCAAAGCTAACCATCCAAGGATAACCAGCGATTTAGATTTCTGTACCTCTGACCTCCTCCCCAGCTGGGGTCCTCTTAGTTCTCAAGTATCCCTCTGAAGCTTTGGTCACTTGGAGCTGGAAAAGGGGGTTCCCCAGGGCTGTTGGAGAGGGGAGTGCCTGGAGAACAGCTCTGTGGGAAGCCACACTTCACTACTACCAAAACCAATGGGGTCTTAGAATTCAGAAAGTACTGGGCAGAGGCTGTCCAAGCACAGGGCCAGCCATCACAGTGCCAGCAGCCCTGGCCAGAGCAGAGTGCCAGCAGCTGGCCCAGAGATGGTAGTTGGAGCACAGATCCAGCGCAAGACGTAGGAGCCCAGGATCCATGGGGAAGGACAGCCATTCCAACAGGGAGAGACAAGAGTCCCACTCACTCTGGCACTGATTTCTCCCCAGTCCTAGCTCATTCAAACAGGAAATAACCAGGCCAGAGAGGTACCATCCCTGCCTGCCTTGGGCCCTCACCCACAAGGGGTGCCTATAGACCCTCCTCTCCTGTGAGGCTCCCACCCCAGTTCCAGAAAACTAGTGAGGCACCAGCTCACTAGTGATGGCCCACCTGTGATCTCATGCAATTTTTCATTCACTTCACCCTTCTGGCAAGCCCCCCCAAGCCACCTGGTTGGCCTTCTGGAACATTCTTTAACTCTCCGCAGATGGTGCCGACACACCCACCTCATTCATAAGTCAATGGAGGCAGGGGCTGGGTCTTGTATTTGGGGGTCCTCCAGTGCCTAGGAAAAGGGGCTCAATGAGAGCGGCTGAAAGGGTGTAAACGAAACTCGATGCGGAGATGAAGCTCCGGAAATGGATATAAATTGTCGGCTACTCAATCACTTTGTCAAATGATTATCTTCTGAATAAAAGATCTCCCACAGGAATTTCTTTAAATAGCCAGCTTCTCCTGGCTCATTTAAAATGACTTAACTTTATTTATGTATAACTCTTTTACAAATGTTTCCACTGTGGGAAGCAGGGAACTTGGGCACTTAGCGGAAGCTAGGGAGGTGTTGCAAAAGAGAAGATGCACAGTCACCTGTGGGCCTGTGGCCACCCCTCCTCAGGGGTGCACCGTGGTCTCCATGCCCCCGAGCCCCCCACACAGGTTGCGGAGCTCGGAGTGAGAAAGCCCCTCATCCTTTGCTGGGGAAAAGCCAGCTCCACCCCATTCCCCAGTTTTGGGGGTCTGCTGACAAGCAGCTCACCAGATTTCTCCAGAGCTGCTCCCAGCCACCTCCTGGGTTGAGCTGTTAATCCACCCTCCTAGCGGACATTTTGATCCTTTCCACAAGATACCCAGGATACCTTTTTCTCCTAAGTAACATTTTCTTCCCCTAGAAAAGTGTGGTAAACAGAGAGATGGTGGGTATTTTCAAATTAGGGCCCTGGCTGTAGCTTTTCAAGACAAAAATAAAAAACAGTATCTGGTGGTCGCGAGTCTGAAGCAAAGCAGCCAAGCGTGGCTGGCAGGTAATGGAGAAGTCTGGGGGCAGAGGCTCACAGCTGTCAGGACTCCTGAGTAAGGGGCAGGATGGCCCCTGGCAATGGCCCCGAACACTTCTCCAGCATCCTAGGGCCCCTGGGGTGTCCCAGATGGTGTAGCCAGGGCAAGCTGGCAGGGGCCCCCAGAAGCTTCTGGGCCTTGGCCTCCAACTGGGGACAAATACCTCAGAGCTGCCCTGGGTTTGGGGGCTCCAGAGCCCTGCCTCCTTTGTCCCCACATGGCATCTCTGGGCTGCTTTGCTTCCTGACAGCCCCTTCACAAAGTGGCCCTCACACTTTAAGTCACTGGGGTTAATGGAGAGATTAGTAAAATCCAGAGTGCCACACCTCACTCTCAGTGCTTCTGATACAGGAGGTCTGGGGTAGGACTGAGAATGTGCATTTTTAGCAGGTGCCAGGTAAGGGTGATGCTGCTGGTCTGGGACCAAATGTGAGGCACCACATTTGGTGAGACGCCAGGCCCCCCTGTCTCGCCTTCAGCACCTGCATCTCTGGAATCTATAATAAAAACCCCAGGAAAAGTAGCATAGCAGGTTCCAGATCTGAGAGGGGCTAAAATGCCATCATCACAGTATGCCCCTGAGGCCTCTCTTCTCAAGGTACGGCCCCCAGTCCCACCACCCTAAGCATGAAAGAGAAAACAAGATTTCAAGGCCACACTCACCCATTTAACAGGCCTGCAGATTCCTGAGCTCACAGGAGCCCCTGCTGGAGATAACAGCCGATTCACCCTTTCCTGCCAAAATCTGAGTAAATACACCTAATTGCTCTCTCAGGCTGTTGATGAACCTATTTTTCAACACCTGATGGCTACTTATTACAATTATTCTAATTATCCCTCAACTGTAATCCATTAAATGTTCATTCACTACTTCGCTGGCAAATCCTCACTGCTCAGCTCCTCTGGCTCATGGGCTCCTAGCAGTGAGGGAAGGTCAGTGTCCCCAGGTGACAAGGCCCAACAACCAACGCGGAGTCAGCCTATGGCCTCATAACAAGTTTCAAGAGCAGAATGGAGGTCGCATGCCCTCCTGGAAGTCGGGCCTCCAGAACCAAGTTTTACTGACACCCCTATCCAGAGCTGAACACTCACTGCAACCCTCAGCTATCTGAGGCTACAGTCTATACAGGAACTTCTACATGAGTCCAGCAATTTCCATGAAAGTCAACCCAGTCATAAGATCCAGTGTCTGAATGCAGCTGGTAGCCGGGCAGAGGCACCACGGCAGGAAGAACCTCCTTGGGAGCCTGTGTGTATAAAGTGATCTCTATTCCAGCCAAGTTTTCCATCCTGTCACTGCAGTTGAAAAACGATGGCCAAGAATCCAAAGTGACAACACAGCAAGAGGATCCACTTTGGTGGTTCTAGAATCGTGGCTCCTGGACCGGCATTGTCAGCATCACCTGGGGAGCTTGTCACAGATGAAAACTCTTGGCCCCAGACAGACTGAAACTCAGGGTGTGGCCCAGCAATCTGTGTTTTCTGATGCACGCTCAGGTCTGAGAACCACTACCCCTCATTACTGTGAATTTGGATTTAGAGCAGCTGTGCCCCAAGAATTTGTAGGGCAGCCGAAGAAAATGTGCACTAGTTCTAATCATGCTTCGCTCTTCAAGGCAAACAAACGACATACATACATCCTTCTTAACACTTTTTTTTCGTATAGCCTTCATCAGAGTGGTTGGAATCTGGCCTGAAACTTAAAGGAACTCCAAGCCATTCTTTGTTAGCTGCTAAACATGATAGCAATCCGTGGGTGTGTAATAAAGAACTTGGCTGGCCCACATCCCTGGTTCCTG
This sequence comes from Felis catus, assembly GCF_018350175.1. Lineage (NCBI taxonomy): Eukaryota > Metazoa > Chordata > Mammalia > Carnivora > Felidae > Felis > Felis catus. The sequence goes on from NC_058373.1 coordinate 21,027,022, forward strand.
GGAAGGAGCCTCCAAACACTTGGGATTCCTGAGTGGTAGGAATGTCTTATCAGGTGAGCTTCCCTTTATCTGATTCCTGTCACACTTCCATGCAGGGAGGAGAACACATCCCTGAGGACTACAGAAGCTTCCTGTTTGGGAACCCTCCCAGTCTTTGTCCTGTGTGTCTCTTGGCTGGTTTGGACTTGTATCCTTCTGCTATAATAAAACTGTCATTGTGAAGTATAGTGCTTCCTGAGTTATATGAGTCATTCTAGCAACTTACCAAACCTAAGAGTGGTCTTGGGAATCCCCCAAAATTGTAGTCAGCTGGTAAGAAGTGAGATAGTCCTGGGGACCTGAGGACAATGGAATGTGGCTAACCTTGGGTGGCTGCTTAAACAGCTCCCTATGTACAGAGCATGTGCAGAAACAAAAACAACCTTTAGGAAAGGCCATGGCCCCCAAGGAGCTTCCAGCCTAGCTGGGGGTAATAGGACATGAGTAGGAGGCAAAACAAACAAAAAAACAAAACAACATCCAAAAATGCTAAACATTTGCAAAATGGTTAAGTAAACAGTTACACCCATACAATGGATCACTTGCAGCCATTTAAGGTGGTAGAAGGTCTCAGACCCATGTGCACATTAGCGTTCTCTGGACAGTGTTTTTAAAATGCCAATGCCCCACAGTCAAAGCATCTGATTTAATTGACAACAAGGAAAAAAAAGGGTGGGAAGGGGGAGGAACACTGTATATGATATCTCTCTCTCTCTCTCTCTTACTATTCTGCCTTCCTCCAAAGAAGTTTCAGATGCTCACTGAGTCTATTCTCTTCTTCGTGTTTTTCTGCATCTTACACATATTTGGCGATAAACACACTGTGATGGTTAATTTTATTTTTATTTTTTTTAATTTTTTTTAACGTTTACTTATTTTTGAGACAGAGAGAGACAGAGCATGAACAGGGGAGGGGCAGAGAGAGAGGGAGACACAGAATCTGAAACAGGCTGCAGGCTCTGAGCGGTCAGCACAGAGCCTGACACAGGGCTGGAACTCACGGACCGTGAGATCATGACCTGAGCCGAAGTTGGACGCTTAACCGACCAAGCCACCCAGGCGCCCCTGTGATGGTTAATTTTATAAGTGTCAACTTGACTGGGCCATGGGACACCCAGATATATGGTTAAGCGTTATCTCTGAGTGTGTCCATGAGGATGTTTCCCGAAGAGATTAGCATCTGAACTGGTGAACTGGTGCCCCAACATGGGTGGGCATCATTCAACTCGTTGACGGTCTGAATAGAACAAAAAAGCAGAGGAAGGATGGACTGGCTTTCTGCCTGAGTGATCTTTTTCTGCCTTCAGTGCTCCTGACCCTCAAGCCTCCACACCTTCAGACTTGGGATAGAATCTCTACCATTGTGTCTCTGGCTCTTAGATCTTTAAGTTACTCTACTTACTGGCTTTCCTGGGTCTTTAGCTTACAGACGGAGGATCACAGAACTTCTCAGCATGTATGTCCTGTTTCTCTGGAGAACCCTGACTCATACTTATGTAATCAGAACAAAATGAATCTCCTAAGGCAGTGATAGAAAGGGTGTCTTGCCAAAATTCAGCACCCTTTCTTAATAAAAACCCTTGAGAAAGTTGGGATAGAAGGAACTTAACTTAAACATCATAAAAGCCATTTATGAAAAGCCCACAGCTAACATCATCCTCAATGGGGAAAAACTGAGAGCTTTTTCCCTGAGATCAGGAACACGACAGGGATGCCCACTCTCACCGCTGTTGTTTAACATAGTGTTGGAAGTTCTAGCATCAGCAATCAGACAACAAAAGGAAATCAAAGGCATCAAAATTGGCAAAGATGAAGTCAATCTTTCGCTTTTTGCAGATGACATGATATTATACATAGAAAATCCGATAGACTCCACCAAAAGTCTGCTAGAACTGATACATGAATTCAGCAAAGTTGCAGGATACAAAATCAATGTACAGAAATCAGTTGCATTCTTATACACTAACAATGAAGCAACAGAAAGACAAATAAAAAAACTGATCCCATTCACAATTGTACCAAGAAGCATTAAATACCTAGGAATAAATCTAACCAAAGATGTAAAAGATCTGTATGCTGAAAACTATAGAAAGCTTATGAAGGTAATTGAAGAAGATATAAAGAAATGGAAAGACATTCCCTACTCATGGATTGGAAGAATAAATATTGTTAAAATGTCAATACTACCCAAAGCTATCTACACATTCAATGCAATCCCAATCAAAATTGCACCAGCATTCTTCTCGAAACTAGAACAAGCAATTCTAAAATTCATATGGAACCACAAAAGGCCCCGAATAGCCAAAGGAATTTTGAAAAAGAAGACCAAAGCAGGAGGCATCACAATCCCAGACTTTAGCCTCTACTACAAAGCTGTCATCATCAAGACAGCATGGTATTGGCACAAAAACAGACACATAGACCAATGGAATAGAATAGAAACCCCAGAACTAGACCCACAAATGTATGGCCAACTAATTTTTGACAAAGCAGGAAAGAACATCCAATGGAAAAAAGACAGTCTCTTTAACAAATGGTGCTGGGAGAACTGGACAGCAACATGCAGAAGGTTGAAACTACACCACTTTATCACACCATTCACAAAAATAAACTCAAAATGGATAAAGGACCTGAATGTGAAACAGGAAACCATCAAAACCCTAGAGGAGACAGCAGGAAAAGACCTCTCTGACCTCAGCCGTAGCAATCTCTTACTCGACACATCCCCAAAGGCAAGGGAATTAAAAGCAAAAATGAACTATTGGGACCTTATGAAGATAAAATGCTTCTGCACAGCAAAGGAAACAACCAACAAAACTAAAAGGCAACCAACGGAATGGGAAAAGGTATTTGCAAATGACATATCGGACAAAGGGCTAGTATCCAAAACCTATAAAGAGCTCACCAAACTCCACACCTGAAAAACAAATAACCCAGTGAAGAAATGGGCAGAAAACATGAATAGACACTTCTCTAAAGAAACATCCGGATGGCCAACAGGCACATGAAAAGATGTTCAGCGTCGCTCCTTATCAGGGAAATACAAATCAAAACCACACTCAGGTATCACCTCACGCCAGTCAGAGTGGCCAAAATGAACAAATCAGGAGACTATAGATGCTGGCTAGGATGTCGAGAAACGGGAACCCTCTTGCACTGTTGATGGGAATGCAAATTGGTGTAGCCACTCTGAAAAGCAGTGTGGAGGTTCCTCAGAAAATTAAAAATAGACCTACCCTATGACCCAGCAATAGCACTGCTAGGAATTTACCCAAGGGATACAGGAGTACTGATGCATAGGGCCACTTGTACCCCAATGTTTATAGCAGTACTCTCAACAATAGCCAAATTATGGAAAGAGCCTAAATGTCCATCAACTGATGAATGGATAAAGAAATTGTGGTTTATATACACAATGGAGTACTACATGGCAATAAGAAAGAACGAAATATGGCCCTTTGTAGCAACGTGGATGGAACTGGAGAGTGTGATGCTAAGTGAAATAAGCCATACAGAGAAAGACAGATACCATATGTTTTCACTCTTATGTGGATCCTGAGAAACTTAACAGGAACCCATGGGGGAGGGGAAGGAAAAAAAAAAAAAAAAGAGGTTAGAGTGGGAGAGAGCCAAAGCAGAAGAGACTCTTAAAAACTGAGAACAAACTGAGGGTTGATGGGGGGTGGGAGGGAGGGGAGGGTGGGTGATGGGTATTGAGGAGGGCACCTTTTGGGATGAGCACTGGGTGTTGTATGGAAACCAATTTGACAATAAATTTCATATATTGAAAAAAAAAAAAAAAAGAAAGGGTGTCTGGAACCATTCATTGATTCTTTTGCTAATTCAGATTTAGCACTTCCTGTACCAGGCACCCAGGTCAACTGCTCTGGGGATGGAGTCCTTGCCCTTCAGAATACCCACTGTGAGGGGTGCGTGGGCAATAAGGGTCTGAAACAAACCCCACTGGCACTGGGGTTCCTAGAAAGGCAGGTGTCCCAGCCACACAGCACTACAGATGTGGGGGCCCTCCCACCAGAAATGGAACTTGAAGGAGAGTGCATAAGACTTTGCAGGGGAGTGCAGACAGCAAGAGGAAAGAAGGCAGGGATGGATCACCAGTGACACCAACAATGGAAAGGGTGGTTCTGCATTGGGGCTAGGCACTAAGATCATATATCCAGTTGGGCTCTATATCACTGGCCCTAAACACTGTGATTCATTAGAAAATTTCAGCATTCCCAATTACCCAAAGCTCATCCAGGTTGAGAACCATGGATTTAGGGGCAGGGAAAGATGTGGTTGGTGAAGAAGACTGTAAGACCATTCCTGCTGCCAGGAGAGAGGTGTTACCACATAAACCAAGGAAAGAGGACATCAAGAGGCAACATCAGGTCAGGAAAGCTATAAAATAGAAGCAGGCCCCAAGCAGCGGATGCAGGTCTTGTCAAGCCCTGGGTCACAGATCACCCTTCTGCAGCCTTTCCAGCACACAGCCTCTCAATGTGTCAAGTGCACCAACTACCTGGGCACCATGCTGCTATGCCAACTCGGAGAGATTGGAGTGGACCCATGGCACAATCTCGGAGGGGCCGGCCCCAAGTAGCACTGCTTGGATAAAGACAGAAGATGCCCCCAATACACAGTGGACAGGAAAGCCAGCCTCCTTGTTGACCCATCGTATCAGAACAGCCCATGGAGTGACACTGCCCACGCTGTGACTGGACATTCAGTGCATTTGTCTTTCTGACTGGTCTGCATGTATTGTCCACCCCCTGTGTGATTCCCATTGCAGGGTGGAGCAGGCTGGAAAGAAAGGTTCCCTGACCTCAGGGCTCGGGATGTGGTGTCAGAGGGAAGATTAACAGAAATGAAAGAGAACACCGCCCAGCACCACATGAGGCCAAGTGTGAAACTCTAGTCTTGTGTGAACTGGGCACAAAGAACAGAACAGGGCTAGTCAGTGCTACTAAACAGAAGGCAGAATTTGGGGATGGGTGATATAGCACTGACACTGGGGATGAAGAGTCTAAGAGACAGATGCTTATCTCTGAATCTAAGGCTGTCCCATGTCAGAAGTTAGTAAGATAGCCAGATGGATCACCTAAAGATTAAAAACAAACAAACAAACAAAAACAAAAAACCTGCTGCATCAGTCAGGGTTCTCCAGAAAGAAAGAACCAATAGGATATATAGAGAGAGGCAGATTTATTTCAAGTAATTGGCTCAGAGAATTCTGGCAAGTCTGAAATTTATAGGGCAGGCCAGCAGACTAGAAATTCTGACAAGAGCTGATGTTGCAGTCCTGGGTCTGAAGGTGATTTGGAGGCAGAATTATATCCTCTTTAGGGGACGTCAGTTTTTTCCCTTAAGGCTTTCCACTGATTGGATGTGGCCCACCCACATTATGGAGAGTAATCTGTTTTCAAAGTCTACTGATTTAAATGTTAATCACAAGCTAAAAAAAAAAAAAAACTTTCACAGCAACATCTAGATTGGCACTTGACTAAGCAACTGGGTACCATAGCCTAGGCAAGATGACACATAAAATTAACCATCACAACTACACAAGTATTATTCTGTTCCTTCAACACACACCAGCCACCGGTACCAGGGAAACAGAGGCAAACAAGACAATGTCTTTTTTCTCATGGAGGTGTCACCTCTTCCTGTTTTGTCAACAGTTGGACATTCTTCCTCTCTATGGCCCTTCCAAGGACAGTCCTCTTTGCCACATACTTATGGTTCCTACCCATGATCTTCTCCTGTCAACACCACTTCTTTTTCTCAGTATCAAGACAGCATCCTGTCCATGGCTTCCTCTCTACCCACAACATCCCCTGGGGTAGCTGTGGACACCCTGGGATTCAGAACTTAGGTATAATGTGGCCTGGCTGGCAGAGTCCTAGGCAGGATGCTGTGGAAATGAGATCTTTACAATTCCAAGCTCAGTTGTCAGGCTCACCTGTTAACTGAGGAACAGGGTCCTTCCTTCAGAGACTTTTTGGAGGTATCAGACCTTCCCTCCACCAAACTAGAGGACTTTATCAGAAATCAATTTTCTCATCCTATATTCAAGTATACTCAGAAATTTTTGCCATCCAGACACTACGACTCATTCACCAGAAACTCCAAAGGACCACCTTCTATGTAATTTCTATGTAGGGTTGGGTCTCATAATTATAAAATGGTAATATGTATCATATATTGACTTTCACACATATCTCAGAGTCTTTTCCACTTATCCCAAGCCCTTTGGAATTCCCCACCTTCTCACAGCAACTAAAGCTACTTTTTCTTAAAATAACTCATTAGTAGACAGAAATGTGTGCCAAAATGTATGCATAACAGAGGGAGTTCTGGGGAAAGTGAACAAGACTCCAAGGTTGCTCTAATACAGCAGATTGAAGGGCAGCAGGGGCCTTGAGCAAACAAGGGTGACTAGGTAGAGTTACTAGAGTAAAGATCAGCAATCCTTACCCCTTACAGGTAGAGGCAATCAACTCTACCCGTGCCAGACCGCCATATAGTATTGGGGTTTTGTCAGCAAGGAAGAAGAAGAGTGAAGAGAATGAATGTTAAGAGACGGACCAACAGCTGTGCTGCACACATTCATGGTGAATTTTCAGGGTGGCAAGGACGAGAACAAATCCTAAAAGCTTAAAAGGCAGCAGTGGGGATTACAAAGAAGCAAAAACCAGAGTATTGGATTGATAGCAGAATTTCATCAGCAACACTGAATGCAAGAAGACAATGGGAACATAGCTCTAAAGGTATGAGTAGGGGCACCTGGGTGGCTCAGTGGGTTCAGCATTTCGACTCTTGATTTCTGTCATGATCTCGTGGTTTCATGGATTGAGCCCTACATCGGGCTCCGCACTGGCAGTATGGAGCCTGTTTGGGATTTTCTCTCTCTCCCTCTCTCTGCCCTTCCCCCATATGTACTGTCTCTGTCTCTCTCAAAATAAATAAATAAACTTAAAAAAAAAAAATAAGAGCAAAAGAAAATTGGTCAGAATTTATATCTGGCCAAACTATCATTCACGTGAGAGGTTAAGATGCAGACGTTTCCAGCCATGCAAACAGAATATGAATTCATAATGACAGTCCTGTCACTAAGAGGAAGCACAAATACAAGAGGAACAACAATGATGGGGAGAGGGAAGGTGAAACATTACTAATCATAAATAACTGATGAGCATGAAATGGTTCGGTAATCTGGCATTCTAAAAGGAAGATCAGAAATTATATCAACACGGAGGAAACGGCAGGGGGAAAGTGGAGGGAAGTAGGAGTATGCCAATATTTTTGTTTTGTAAGAGAGGAGGACATATTCCTTTTCTCTGAATGGCAACACAAGATTGCAAGTTTCTCTTTGATCTCTGGAAGAAAGACTGAATGCAGAATTTCTAAAACAAATGAAAACTCAATCCACTCAACAAAAGGTAGAAGAGAGTCAAAACAGAAACAATAAGAAAGTATCAACAAACTACAGTGTCAAGAATAGTCTGAACATGTCAGCATCATCTGATTAAATTCACTTAATAAAAGAGATTTTCAGATTAGTCTGAAAAAGCAACACAAAATTCAGTTATGTGCTTGGCTGGGCTGAATCATGTGCCCCCCAAATTCCTATATTGAAGTTCTAACCCTTGGCACCTCAGAATATGATTTTATTTGGAGATAATTACCTTTAAAGAGTTAATTAAGTCAGGGCACCTGGGTGGCTCAGTCAGTTAAGCATCTGACCCTTGATTTCAACTCAGGTCATGATCTCACAGTTTGTGAGTTCAAGGCCCTCTCATCAGGCTCTGCACTGACAGCCTGGAGTGTACTTGGGATTCTCTCTCTCCTCTCTCTCTCTCTCTCTGCCCCTCCCCCAGTCTCTCTCTCACAAAATAAATAAACATTTAAAAAAATTTTTTTAAAGTTACCTTAAAAAAAAAAGGAAATTAGGTCAAAATGAGGCCTAATCCAATGTGACTGGTGTTGTCCTCATAAGAAGCAACTACCAGTTTATTCTTTTTATTTATAGGTCTGATTCTGCTTTTTGTTTTATTCATTTGGTGTTCTGTTTTTATAGATTCCACATATTAATGAAACTATCACATGGTATTTGACTTTCTCAGTCTGACTTACTTCACTTAGCATAATACCCTCTAGGTCAATCCATGTTTCAAATGGCATGATCTCATTTTTGCATTTTTTTAAGTAGGCTTCATGCCCACTTAAGATGGATGTGGAGCCTGATATGGGGCTTGAACTCACAACCCTGAGATCAAGACCCGAGTTGAGATCAAGAGTCAGACGCTTAACTGTATATCTCTCTGGACATACAGAGTGACACCAGGGGTGGACAGGCACAGAGGGACAGCCATGTGATGAGGCAGAAGGGAGTAGCCACCTGAAAACCGCAGAAAGAGCTCTCAGAAGAAACCAATGCAGTGGGCCTTTCAGGCTCCAAACTGTGCGAAAATAAATTCCTGTTTTTTAAGCCCCCAAGTCTATGATGTTTTATTATGACAGCCCTAGGAAATTAATACACTGTTCTTTACACTCTCTTTTAGTCTGTCTCTTTGAAAAAGATAGATTTTCAGATTGTTTTAGAAAATCCAACCATGCTGTCTTAGTCCATCCTGCCTGCTATAACATAAATACAATAACCTAGGTGGCTTATAAATGACAAACACTAATTTCTAACAGTTCTGGAGGCTGGAAAGTCAAAGATCAAGACACCTGCAGATCTGGTGTCTGATGAGAACCCTCTACCTGATTCACAGACGGCTGTACCTTCTCACTGTGTCCTCACATGACAGAAGGGGTGAGGGAGCTCTCTGGGGTCTCTTATAAGGGCACTAATCCCACTCATGAGGGCTCCACCCTCAGGACCTAATCACCTGCCAATGCCCCAGCTCCTCACACCATCACATTGGGGGATTTCAACATCTGAATCTGTGGGGAGAACAAACATTCAGACTGTAGCATCGAGTTATTTATGGTCTCTTGCATCATTACACCTAAAACAAAATGATACGAGACTTCTAAAGATAGAAGTGGATAAAAAGATATGCCAGACAAATGTCAACAAGAAGAAAGTAGGTATGGCAATATTAACCAGACAAAATAAATATGAACAGCCAAGTATGGAAAGGGACAAAAAGAAAATTTCTATTAATACGAGGAAATAGGGGCGTCTGGTGGCTCAGTCAGTTAAGCATCCAACTCTTGATTTCAGCTCAGGTCATGATCTCAAGGTTTCATGAGTTCCAGCCTCACATCACGCTCTGTGCTGACAGTGCAGAGCCTGCTCAGGATTCTCTCTCTCCACCCCCCATGCCCCTCCCCCTCTTGCACTGTCTCTGTCTCTCTCAAAATAAATAAATAAATTAAAAAAAAAGGAATACTACACCAAAAACATCATGCTCCTGTATCAGTTTAACAGCATCCCTTCAAAATATAAACAAAGTGAATAATTACAATAAAAGGTAAAATTAGTACTCATGATCATATTGGAAGTCTGTAACAGAAGTAAAAATAACTAGGGGCGCCTGGGTGGTGCAGTCGGTTAAGTGTCCGACTTCAGCCAGGTCACGATCTCACGGTCCGTGAGTTCGAGCCCCGCGTCGGGCTCTGGGCTGATGGCTCAGAGCCTAGAGCCTGTTTCCGATTCTGTGTCTCCCTCTCTCTCTGCCCCTTCCCCGTTCATGCTCTGTCTCTCTCTGTCCCAAAAATAAATAAACGTTGAAAAAAAAATTTTTTTTAAAAAAAAAGAAGTAAAAATAACTAGATGAAATTAAGTATATAAAGATTTAAATCAAAATTAACAAGTATGACAAAGAGATTTACTTACAATTTTGTACCCAACAAAGAAAGCAGAGTTAAATATATATGTGTATACACACACACACACACACACACACACACACACACACACACACCATGTGTGGCTCCTCCCCTGATCTTGGTGTGTGTAAATACAGGTGGCCTGTATTTACTGAACTTGAAATATCAGAGCTTCCCTAGCATGACCTGGAGGAGGTAATCCAAAGCCTCAGAGGGACACGAATGTTGGACTGAATTTATCATGTGTGACCTACATATTCAATGATTCTTCCACTATGCTCCAAGAGAAAGCCCCAAAAATACTCTATTCACCATGGTTTTGATAAATACATTAGTGAAAGGAGCACTTGTACCTCTGAAAAGTAATGTGGTTGCTCACTTTTCTAGGCCAGCGTGACAGTAGGGGATGCCACCACCAAGATGAAATCCATGATGCAAAGGGAAAGATAGGATCCCAGAATATCAAAGGCCAAATGGTGGGCATGTTAGCCATAGAGAAAAGCAGGAGTGTGTCAGTAATCCAAACGCTTTGGCCTTCAAAGATCTTTGGTGGTGGTTGACTGGTCATGGTATCCCTAAGGAATGAAATAGATGGGCAGCCTTCTAGAGTATGGCTTCATCTACATGATAGGAAAATCTCAAAATACATGACTTGAGTTGCCAAAGTAGAAAATCATAATTTCTCATTCAAGTTTCCAGAGTAAGTCAATTCACACACCCAGGGCCCCTTGACTGAAGAAGAGGCTGAACCCTCGTGATGAGGAACTCCATATGCTATAAATCTTCCTTGGTCTGGCCATTCTTTCAATGCAGAACCCAGAACCCCACACAGCCCGCCTGACAACCCCAGCAAGTCCTGGTGCAGGGTGCAGTCTGGTGCATACAACTGCCTGCCTATGTGTGTCCCTCAGCAAGCACCCCTGCAGAGCCTACACACAGCTACGTGTCTGGGCTTGGCTGGCAAGCCCCTGACAGCCTGCATGCAGCAAGGATAGTCACACACCAAGCAGTCATTACTTCTGCATGCCCCCATGTGTCTTCTGCCCTGGCCAGCATCTGAGCTCCCAGAGAGCCCAACCCACCAACTGCTGATCACCTGCCCCTACCTGCAACCTCAGGGTGGCCTACTGTTACAACACAAACTTCCCTGCTCTCAGGTGACTAATCTATACCTTCTCCAAGGAGAGCATGTCCTTCCTTAGATCTCTCCCAGGTTTATCCTTCTTTGGGTACTCTCCATCATTCCTAGGGTACCATAGAGGATTTCCTATATCTTCTAATTATTCTTCTAAAAGATTTAATAATTCTTGCGGTACCTGGGTGGCTCAGTTGGTTAAGCGCCTGACCCCTGGTTTCTGCTTAGGTGATGATCTCACAGTTCATGGGGCTCAAGCCCTGCATCGGGCCCTGTGCTGACAGTGCAGAGCCTCCTTGGGATTCTCTCTCCCTCTTTCTCTGCTCCTCCCTGCCTATCTCTCTCTCTCTCTTAAAATAAATAAACTTGAAAAAAACATTTAATAATTCTTTTTTTTCAAGTTTATTTATTTTGAAAGAGAGAGTGAGCAAGCAGGGGAAGGGCAGAGAGAGAGGGAGAGAGAGAACGACAGACAGGCTCTTTGCTGTCAGCACAAGAGCCCTATGTGGGGCTCAAACACACAGACTGTGAGATCATGACCTGAGCCGAAACTAAGAGTTGGGACACTTAACTGACTGACCCACCCAAGTGCCCCTTATTAATTCTTTAAAGAAAGCTCTCCCCATTTAACCTACTGCATGATTTCTATCACCTGGATGGACTCAAAATGCTACATGGATAGTAAAAAATAACAACTACTACATACCTTAGGTTTAAAAAGTATGCAAAATGTAAATTATAAATTTTTAGAAATGAACAAAATGTTGGATATCACAGCTATGGGATATGGCCAAATTAGCACTCAGTAGGAAATACACACATTTACTAGAGAGTTTTTTTGTGTTTTTTTTTAAGTAGAAAAGATGGTCAAAGGTATAAAACAAGCTTAAAGAAAGGCAAAGTGAATATTTAAGATAAAAAGCAGAAATCAGAAGAATGTTAGGTAAAAAATTTTAAAAGACAAAGTCCATCAAAAGTTGGCTTAATGTGAAAAGAACATACACTAAGGCAAACATGATCAAGAAAAAAAAATGAACAAATATATTTGGAAAAGTGGCTATAATTATAAGTGAACAAAAGTTTTAAAATTATAAGCGTATGCTTTTTAAAACTTTATACTCATAAACTTACAAATCTAACTGAAGAAAAAGAAATATTTTCTTAAAAATAAAAATTACCACAACTTGCTCAATAAGTAGAACACATGAATAACCATAGAAGATATTTTAAAATAAATAACAGGTGTAACTTCATAAAGGCACCAGATCCAGATAAATTTATAAAGTGAGATTCATCAAATTTTCAAGGAACATCATCATGTCAGATCCCAGAAAAAGATGGAAAACTAAAGCAACTTGTTTTATGAAAACAAGACCAATCCAGTCTCCTATGTGGACACAGGTGCAAAAACTCTAAATAAAACTTCAACAAATAGGTTGAATACTCAGTGTAACTATTAAAAGATTAATACACTATGACAAAAAATGGTTATATCATAAACGGGAACATGGTTTGACCTCAGAAAATCTACCATGCCATTAAAATTGGCTATTATACCAATTTCATATTTTGAAAATTAATAATTGAAGGAAAACAGCCAAGCATTTATTCTGTTTTAACAACAGAAATTATATTTCAGGATGGTCCAGTTGATGGGAGAAATCTATTTTTTAATGAAGAATGCCATAAATGCCATAAATGCAAGTGGTATGAGAGAATTATTAAATACAATTTATAACCATTAACAAGTTAATTGGTTCAGGCCAGGATCATCAATGGATAATGCAAGGTTAAATGAAAACCCAATATATATGGTACCAACGAGTCTCAAGAGGAATAAACAACTTTACAACAGATGACCAAGCTGTCATCATCTTAAGCCAGTGGTTAATCATAACCAGTCAGATCAATTAGTAAAAGTGAGACAACCATACACCATGTGTGAGTTGTGATATGTTACAATATGAAACACACAGCATCACTTATAAAATATTCTTGCCAAGAAATTTTCATCTGAATCCAAACACGATTTAGTAGATTAGATTTATCACTGAATACATACCCCTTCTTCCATGGGAGAAGGATCCCAACCCCCCATCCCCACCCACTCCATTGATATTGAGCTTGGCAATGTGACTTGCCAATGGAATGTGGACAAAGTGACAATATGCAAGTTCCAAGATTATGCCGTGGGGGGCCATCTCGTATTTCCACTCACTGCTCTCGTTTTCCTAGGATCCGCCATGAGCCGTGCATGCCCTAGGCAGTCCCTGGGGCTGAGTCTCAGAATAACCAGGCTGTCTCAGACCAGCCTGGGTCTCAGATTAAACATGTGTAAGGCAGGGCCACTTCAGCACATCTGCAATCTGAACAAACCTGCAGTAACTGCCCCATAGACTGTGAATATAAAGAAAAATCCTCATTGTTACATGTCAGTTAGATTCTGTTGTTGTGATGCAGCAAAAACTAACACACATGTGTATGGATCTAAATTCCAGTTTACAAGAACCACAAGAGATGAAGAGAAAGTTAAACGATACCACAAGAAAACAATCAAAGATGGGACTTGATACACAACAATTGGTCTGGTTCAGTCTTTACAATCAGTAAATATAATGGAAAAGAAAGCAGGGGTCAGGGGTGGTGCGCCTACATGGCTCAGTTGGTTGAGTGTCCGACTATTGATTTCTGCTCAGGTTATGATCTGGTGGTTCATGGGATGGAGCCCACATCAGGATTCATTCTCTCCCTCTCTCTCTCCCCTCCCTCACTTGCACTCACTCTTGCTCTCTCTAAAAATAAGTAAACTTAAAAACTTAAAAAAAAAAAAAAACTGGAAGAGCCAAGATGGCAGAACAGCATGGAAATTTTTTGTGTGTCACACATCCATGAAATACAGCCAGATGAACACTAAACCATCCTGCACACCTAGAAACCTGATTGGAGGATTAACACAACAATCTGCACAACCTGAACCACAGAATTCAGCAGTAATTCAACCCAAAAGAAAGAGTAGGAAGAAACGACAGCCAGGGACTTAACCAACACAGAAATAAGCAAGATGTCTGAACCAGAATTTAGAATCACGATAGTAAGAATACTACCTGGAGTCAAAAATAGATTACAATCCCTTTCTGTGGAGATAAAAGAAGTAAAAACTAGTCAGGATGGAATAAAAAATGCTACAACGGAGCTGCAATCACGGATGGATGCAGCGGCAGCAAGGATGGATGAGGCAGAACAGAGAATCAGTGATATAGAGGACAAACTTATGGAGAATGAAGCAGAAAAAAAGAGGGAGATTAAGGCAAAAGAGCATGATTTAAGAATTAGAGAAATCAGTGACTCATTAAAAAGAAACAACATCAGAATCATAGGGGTCCCAGAAGAGAAAGAGAGATAGGGGTAGAAGGGTTATGTGAGCAAATCATAGTGGAAAACTTTCCTAACCTGGGGAAAGACACAAACATCAAATTCCAGGAAGCACAGAAGACCCCCATTAGATTCAACAAAAAACAACCATCAACAAGGCATATCATAGTCAAATTCACAAAATACTCAGGCAAGGAGAGAATCATGAAAGCAGCAAGGGAAAAAGAGTCCTTAACCTACAAGGGAAGACAGATCTGGTTTGCAGCAGACCTACCACAGAAACTTGGCAGGTCAGAAAGGAGTGGCAGGATATATTCAATGTGCTGAATCAGAAAAATATGCAGCCAAGAATTCTTTATCTTGCAAGGCTGTCATTCAAAATAGAAGGAGAGATTAAAAGTTTCCCAGACGAACAAAAATTAAGGGAGTTTGTGACCACTAAACCAGCCCTTCAAGAAATTTTAAGGGGGACTCTCTGAGGGGAGAAAAGATGAAAATATAAATAAATAAATACATACATACATAAATACATACATGCATACAAAACAAAAGCAACAAATATTAGAAAGGACCAGAGAACACCACCAGAAACTCCAACTCTACAAGCATCATAATGGCAATAAATTCATATCTTTCAGTACTCACTCTAAACGTCAATGGACTCAATGCTCCAAACAAAAAACATACGGTAACATAATGGATAAGAAAACAAGATCCATCTATATGCTGTTTACAAGAGACACACATTAGCCCTAAAGACACCTTCAGATTGAAAATATGGGGATGGAGAACCATCTATCATGCTAATGGTCAACAAAAGAAAGCCAGAGTAGCCATACTTATATCAGACAATCTAGACTTTAAAATAAAGACTGTAACAAGAGATGAAGAAGGGCATTATATCATAATCAAGGGGTCTGTCCACCAAGAAGACCTAACAATTGTAAACATTTATGTGCCAAATGTGCAGGCACCCAAATATATAAATCAATTAATCACAAGCATAAAGAAACTAACTCATCAATAGTAATACCATAATAGTAGGAGACTTCAACACCACACTCACACCAATGGACAGATCATCTAATCAAAAAATCAACAAGGAAACAATGGCTTTGAATGACACACTGGACCAGATGGACTTAACAGATATATTCAGAACATTTCATCCAAAAGCAGCAGAATATACATTCTTCTCCAGTACACACGGAACGTTCTCCAGAAAAGGCCATGTACTAGGACACAAATCAAATCTAAGCAAGTACAAAGAGATCAAGATCATACTGTGCATATTTTCAGACCACAATGCTATGAAACTCAAAATCAACCACAAGAAAAAATTTGGAAAGGTAACAAATACTTGGAGACTGAAGAACATCCTACTAAACAATGAATGGGCTAACCAAGAACTTAAAGAGGAAATTAAAAAGTATATGGAAGCCAATGAAAATGATAACACCACAACCCAAACCTCTGGGATGCAGCAAAGGCAGTCAGAAGAAGAAGTATATAGCAATCCAGGCCTTCCTAAAGAAGGAAGAAAGCTCTCAGATACATAGCCTAACTTTACGCCTTAAAGAGCTGGAAAAATAACAGCAAATGAAACCCCAAACCAGCAGGAGACAGGAAATAATAAAGATTAGAGCAGAAATTAATGCTATTGAAACCAAAAAACAAACAAACAAACAAACAAAACCAAAAAACAGTATAACAGATCAGTGAAACCAGAAGCTGGTTCTTTGAAATAATTAACAAAAGTGATACACCACTAGCCAGTTTGATCAAAAAGAAAAAGGAAAGGGCCCAAATAAGTAAAATCAAGAATGAAAGAGGAGAGATCACAACCAACACAGCAGAAATAAAAACAATAATAAGAGAATATTATCAGCAATTATACACCAATAAAATGGGCAATATGGAAGAAATGGACAAATTCCTAAAACATATACACTACCAAAACTGAAACAGGAAGAAATAGAAAATATGAACAGACCCATAACCAGTAAGGAAATCAAAGTAGTAATCAAAAATCTCCCAAAAAACAAGAGTCCAGGGCCAGATGGCTTTCCAGGGGAATTCTACCAAACATTTAAGCAAGAGTTAACACCTATTCTCTTGAAGCTGTTCCAAAAAACAGAAATGAAAGGAAAACTTCCAAACTCTTTCTATGAAGCTAGCATTACCTTGATTCCAAAACCAGACACAGACCCCACTAAAAAGGAGAACTATAGACCAATTTCCCTCATGAACACAGATGCAAAAATCCTCAACAAGATATTAGCCAACCGGATCCAACAATACATTAAAAAAATTATTCACCACGACCAAGTGGGATTTATAGCTGGGATGCAGGGCTGGTTTAATATCTGCAAAACAATTAACGTGGTTCATCACATCAATAAAAGAAAGGACAAGAACCATATGATCCTCTCAATAGATTCAGAGAAAGCATTTCACAAAATACAGCATCATTTCTTGATAAAAACCTCAAGAAAGTAGGGATAGAAGGAGCATACCTCGAGATCATAAAAGCCATATATGAACGACCCAACACTAATATCATCCTCAATGGGAAAAAAACTGAGAGCTTTCCCACTAAGGTTAGGAACAAGACAGGGATGTCCACTCTCACCACTGTTATTCAACATAGCATTGGAAGTCTTAGATTCTGCAATCAGACAACACAAAGAAATAAAAAGCATCCAAATCAGCCAGGATGCTTGCACTCTTCACAGATGACATGATACTCTATATGTAAAACCCAAAATATTCCACCAAAAAACTGCTAGAATTGATTCGTGAATTCAGCAAAATTGCAGGATATAAAATCAACGCACAGAAATCGGTTGCATTCCTATACACCAACAATGAAGCGACAGAAAGAGAAATCAAGAAATCAATCCCATTTACAGTTACACAAAAAACCATAAAATACCTAGGAATAAATTTAACCAAGGAGGTGAAAAATCTACACACTGAAAACTAAAGAAAGCTTATGAAAGAAATTGAAGAAGACACACACACACACACACACACACACACACACACACACACACACACAATGGAAAAAGATTCCATGCTCCTGGATAGGAAGAACAAATATTGTTAAAATGTTGATACTACCCAAAGCAATCTACATATTCAATGCAATCCCTATCAAAATAACACCAGCATTCTTCATAGAGCTAGAACAAACAATCCTAAAATTTGTATGGAACCACAAAAGACCCTGAACAGCCAAAGAAATCTTGAAAAAGAAAACCAAAGCAGAAGGCATCACAACCCTGGACTTCAAGCTATACTACAAAGCTGTTATCATCAAGACATTATGGTGCTGGCACAAGAACAGACACTCAGATCAATGCAACATAATAGAGAACCCAGACATGGACCCACAAACGTATGGCCAACTAATCTTTGACAAAGCAGGAAACAATATTCAATGGAATAAAGGCAGTCTCTTCTGCAAGTGGTGCTGGGAAAACTGGACAGCAACATGCAGAAGAATGAACCTGGGCCACTTTCTTACACCATACAGAAAAATAAACTCAAAATGGATGAAAGACCTAAATGTAAGATGGGAAGCCATCAAAATCCTTGAGGAGAAAGCAGACTTTGATCTTGGCTGCAGCAACTTCTTACTCAACACATCTCCGGAGGCAAGGGAAACAAAAGTAAAAATGAACTACTGGGACCTCATCAAAATAAAAAGGTTCTACACAGAGAAGGGAATAATCAGCAAAACTAAAAGGCAACCAAAGAATGGGAGAATATATTTGCAAATGACATATCAGATAAAGGGTTAGTATCCAAAATCTATAAAGAACTTATCAAACTCAACACCCAAAAAACAAATAATCCAGTAAAGAAATGGGCAAAAGACATGAATAGACACTTCTCCAAAGAAGACATCCAGATGGCCAACTGACACATGAAAAAATGCTCCACATCACTCATCATCAGGGAAATACAAATCAAAACCACAATGAGATACCACCTGACACCTGTCAGAATGGCTAACATTAACAAATCAGGCAACAACAGATGTTGGCAAGGATGCTGAGAAAGAGGATCTCTTTTGCACTGCTGGTGGAATGCAAACTGGTGCAGCCACTCTGGGAAACAGTATGGAGGTTCCTCAAAAAACTAAAATAGAACTACCCTACGACCCAGCAATTGCACTACTAGGTATTTATCCAAGGGATACAGGTGTGCTGTTTCGAAGGGACACACGCACCCCAATGTTTATAGCAGCACTATCAACATTAGTCAAAGTATGGAAAGAGCCCAAATGTCCATCGATGAATGTACACACACACACACACAAAATGGAGTATTACTCTGCAATCAAAAACAATGAAATCTTGCCATTTACAACTACGTGGATGGAACTGGAGGGTATTATGCTAAGTGAAATTAGTCAGAGAAAGACAAATATCATATGACTTCACTCATATGAGGACTTTAAGAGACAAAACAGATGAATATAAGGGAAGGGAAACAAAAATAATATAAAAACATGGAGGGGGCAAAACATAAGAGACTCATAAATACGGAGAACAAACTGAGGGTTACTGGAGGGGTTGTGGGGGGGATGGGCTAAATGAGTAAGGGGCACTAAGGAATCTACTCTTGAAATCATTGTTGCACTATATGCTAACTAACTTGGGTGTAAATTTTAAAAAATGAAAATTAAAGGGGCGCCTGGGTGGCTCAGTCAGTTGAGGATCCAGCTTCGGCTCAGGTCATGATCTCATGGTTTGTGAGTTCGAGCCCCACATCGGGCTCTGTTCTGACACCTCATAGACTGGAACCTGTTTCAGATTCTGCCTTTCCCTCTCTCTCTGCTCCTCCCCTGCTTGTGCTCTGTCTCTCTCTTTCTCTCTCTCTCAAAAATAAACATTAAAAAAAAATTTTAATGAAAATGAAAAAAAAAAACTTAAAAAGCAGGGAAGCATCCTAGTTAAAAGAGAAGACTTAAGAGACTTTACAACCCAAAGGGCTATCTGGTCCTTGACTGGGTCCTGGTAAAGAGATCAGCTATAGAAGACATTCTGGGGATGACTGAATATTTAATACAGACAGGGTATTAAGTCATATTAAGGAATTAATGTTGACTTTGTTAGTATGATAATGGTATCAGATAAGTTAGGAAGATGTGCTTCTTTTTAAAGTGCATACTGACTTTTCATGGGCAAACAATGACAGCTTTAATTTACTTTAAAAACTTCAGCAGAAAAGGCAGAGGGAACAAATGTGAGAAATAATCAGCAACAAAAACCAAGTGAATATGGCAATGGATATGCCTGTGTATTATGGCTTTCTCTCTTTTCCTATAAATTAGAAAATCTTTAGTTCAGTGAAAAAAAAGTATTATGACAGTTAAAACTTATCACCACTACCATCACCTCCTCCCCAAAGCTATCAATGCCAGACAATGCCATTTGATCATGACAAAAAAAATAAAAAGGAGCTTAATGACATCCATGAATCATTCTTGATTGAAAATCAACCTTAAGAAGTAGATCAAGAAGCAAATTTCTTAACTTGGTAAAAGATATCTAGCAGCAAAATGCAGCAAATATTTTATGACAGAACAACAAGAGTCCTCCCTTTCACCTGAGGAACAAGGTTAGGATGTCTGCTATGGCTAGCATGATTCGATTGTGTGCTGGTAACCCCAGACAGGGCTGCAAACACAAGGAAAAGTCTTGAGAGGGGGGAAGCTGAGAAGGGGCATTTTTGCCAACAGTATTGGCTATCTTTGGAGAAAAGCAAGAGAATCAACTGACCAATTACTAGAACTAAGAAGGTTAGTGAGGTGACTGTGCGCAAGTTCAACATCTAAAACTCAACGGCTTTCCTAAACATTAGCAATAACCACTGAGAAAATGTAATAAGAAAAAGATTTCAGATACAACATCAACAAAACTATGAAGCATCTAGGAAAAGAGCATAACAAAAATGTACAAAGCTTTTATGAAAAACATAAATCATATTCCTGGATGGAGACAACAGATAATATTGTAAATGTAATAATAAGATAACAATATATATTTATATATATATGTCATATAAATGTATAAATATACATATGTATATGCACAATATATATTATAATATAGTTATTATATAATTATTATACCAATGTTACAAATATTTTGATTTGGTCCAAATCAATTTATAAAATCTACACAATTCCAACAGAACATGAGTACAAATAATAAAACACAGAAGGCAGAGAAATCAACTGTGGAGACACTGCAGAACAATGAAAGATATAAAAATTTAAAAATAGCAAATTTTTACCAGAATAGGAATACACAAATGAACCAGTAGGAGTGATGAGTGTCCAGAACACTTAAAACACAATGAAGGCAGGATGCTTGGGTGGCTCAGTCAGTTGAACATCCAACTTCGGCTCAGGTCATGATTTCATAGCTCGTGAGTTCGAGCCCTGTGTTGGGGTCTGGGCTGAAATCTCAGAGGCTGAACCCTGCTTCAGATTCTGTGTCTCCCTCTCTCTCTGTCCACCCCCAACTCCCATTCTGTCTTTCTCTCTCAAAATATAACATTAAAACACACACACACACACACATACACACACACACACACACACACACACACACAATGAAGGTAACATCGCAAATCACTGGGTTGGGGTGGGG
The DNA here is from genome assembly GCF_018350175.1 of Felis catus. NCBI lineage: Eukaryota > Metazoa > Chordata > Mammalia > Carnivora > Felidae > Felis > Felis catus. The sequence continues at coordinate 21,048,076 of NC_058373.1, forward strand.
GATGGGTACAATCATTGCAACCCACTGAGGAAAAAAGATATGCCTGCTTCATACTACTCATGAAAGTAAATTCTAGATGGACTGGTGATCTCAGTATAAAAGAGATGACTCTTCAATATTAAAGAGTCCAGGTAGGGAAGAAGGCCTTCTTAAATAAGACGTAATGAAAAATCATTAAGACTTATAAATTTCCCACATTAAAATTTTAAACCTGCATGAGAGAAGAAAAAATCCACCTAAAACAAAAAAGACAAATTTACAGACCGGAAGAAAATAATGGGAGTATATGAAATAAAGGGTTCATATATAGGATGTGTTACATTGTTTGCCTATGCACCACAGACCCAAACATTCACACCAACACCAAAACACGTCCTATATATTGATAGGAAAAAGACAAATTTTCCAGTGGGAAACAAAGAGCAAAAATAACAAAGGGGAACTGACCCAAGAGAAAACACAGATGTTCTTAACCTCACAAATAATCAGGGAAAATGACAAAGTAATACCGTAATCTTCCTTCCATTATATCAGCAAAATTATAATATCCAGAACTGATTACACTGTAGGGACAAAACCACTCTGTAGCCACTCAGGAAAGAACAGTAGAATATACTATTACTATAGTAATCCCACTCCTTTCAATGCACTCTAGAGAAACATGAGCCCACAAACATCATTGTTTATACACCAAACGTCAGGAACGACCCAAAAGTTCATCACAGGAGAGTGTTCATACAATACATAGTACACGCAGTCACTGGAAGCCTACGTAGCAGTTAAAACAGAGGTGGTAGCTCTCCTAGGCAGTAAGTACTGTATGTAAGTTCTCCGAAATGTGCCATGAGACACTCAAGGGGCAGAACGATGCACAGACTCTGAGATACGCTCCATTTGTGTAGAAAAAAAGTGTAGCCACATGCTTGTACAAATACATATACACTTGTGTAAGTGTGTGATAACAGATCCAGAGGGACACATTCTAAACCCCTTAGCATAGTTCTCTCCGGGGAGAAGAAGAATACTCTAGGTGGTCAAGGGAGCATCTAGCTTTATCTGTGATCTCTCAGTTTTGTTAAAGAACGCACATCTGTGGGGCACCTGGGTGGCTCAGTCGGTTGTGCGTCCGACTTCGGCTCAGGTCATGATCTCTTTTGAGCCCCGCATCAGGCTCTGTGCTGACACCTCAGAGCCTGGAGCCTGCTCTGGATTCTGTGTTTCCCTCTCTCTCTGCCACTCCCCTGCTCGCAGTCTCTCTCTCTCTCTCTCTCTCAAAAATAAATGAACATTAAAAAAAATTTAAGTAATAAAAAAAAGAATGTACATCTGTGTTGCACAGATCGTCAAATGTTTTACAAAGAAAATACAATTTTGGCCTTTCTAAAATATCCTTAATCAAAAATAAATTGTCCCAAGCCAACAGAGAATGCAGAAGGCCACCTTCCTCCTTGGAAGACACAGCCCCACCCCAGGGGAACAGGACGGGTAAAAGGAAGACATGAGGCTAAGGAACGGGGTTCCCTGGGGCCCTCCCACCCAGAGGCCAGCACCTCTCTGCCCAATGCACTGCAAGTAAGAGGACAGCCTAGGGAGTGTCCTGGTCTTCTGCTTATTCCTTCTCCCCTCCATCTTCATGCCTTATCCATGGAGTCTAAAAGTTCAAGAGCAAACTTGATCTCTGCTGCATGGGAGAAGGTTATACCATAAACACCAAACTGGCCTCTTGTGCTGCAGCCTCCGTAGCCCATCCCCCAACACACACCAGCACATTTACTCTCTTGCTAGGCAGGGACCATCATGATCCTTCCTTCCTTCCCAGTGGGACAAGCCAAGGCTCCAAGAGGAGGTATGGCTAAGGTGAGGTCACAAGGCAATGAGGGATCGTGGCCCAGGCCTGACCACCTGTCTCAACACTCCTGTGCTGTCCAGTCCTTCCCATGCTGCGTCTTCACTCTCAAACCACAGCTTCTTTTTATTATTTTGTAAAGTTTATTTTTATTTATTTTCAGAGAGAGAGAGAGAGAGAGAGAATATGAGAGAGAGAGAGAGAGAGAGAGAGAGAGAGAGAGAGAGAGAGAGAGAGAGAGAGAATGAATCCCAAGCAGGCTCCACACTGTCAGTGCAGAGCCCAACATGGGGCTCAATCCCGCGAACCATGACATCATGACCTGAGCCAAAATCAAGAGTCAGAAGCTCAACTAAATGAGCCACCCAGGCACCTAGCTTCTTGTTATTACTGATGTAGATGTATTGACACTGATATGCCATAACCTGCCACACCTGGCCTCTACTGTTCTCCCAGTGGTAAGGAGAGGGAGGACTGACCTCACCAGAGCCCAAGGGCCAAACTCTCTGGACTCAGTTGAAGCTTCCCTCACAGGTCCCGTCCCATCCCCCAGCTAGGGCTGCTCCCTGGCCACATCTGCCTCAGATTGGCCCCTCCTGGATCCCACTCTTCACAGCTGAGCTGATCTGCTTTCTTCCCACATTTCTTATTGTAGCTGCATAGACGCCTTTGGCAGATATGAGCTTATCCTTCCTGCCCATGGGTTCCTGAAACTTAAGGCACTGAAAAGTCCCACTCTGCAATCTGCCAAAGGTGCAGAAAGACAGAATATCATGTGGAGGTAATCAGAGTCTCCTAGGTACCCAGTGCATTAAAAGGCCCTAAAGTGGTTTCAACACGTGGTTATTATGCCAACTCTAGAAAGAACCAGCATTGTCACCCAGATGGCATCCGGCTAAGGAGTGGATCCTGGCTCTGGCTGAACAATAGAATTACTGGTGAATTTAAATCTATGTCTCCATCTCTATATCTCTATCTATCAATCTGGTCAATACCCAGACCACACTCTGAAAGATCTTGGTCCAACTGGCCTGGAACTGACCCCCAGGACTGATACTTTTTAACACTCCCCAGGTGACGAATGGGCAGTCACAGTTGCAAACACAGACTCCAATCCACTTTTGGGGCTTTCCTCCTAAATGTGACTAAACAATCAAGGATCATAGACTGGGGAGGAAAGCCTCACACAGGAAAAGGAAAATCCAGATTAAATGAGTGCAAGGAAACCAAAGGAGACAGGAGACACTGTCAAAAACAAAAAAAGTAGTAATTAATACCTTCAACAAATGTAAGAAGTTACTGCTCCCCAAACAGGAAAGCAGAGCTACCAAAAAAAAAAAAAAAAAGATGACAGACTAAAAAGAGCTCTTGGAAATTAAAAGTAGAAGAAAGTATAAACATTTATTATGGGAATTCAAAGATAAAGTCAGAAATATCCTAAAAAGCACAATAGAAAGGAATTGGAAAATACAAAAATACACAAGACAAGAGAAGCATATAGGATGAAATCCAGAGGTCCAATGTCAGATAAGTGGGAATCCCAGAAAAAGAAAAAAGAAGGAAATTATCAGTGAGAAAATAAAAGGAAGTTTCTCAGAGCAGAACAGAGTGCTGGGTGAATCTGCTCTGGGTTCTGATTCTCTCTCCAGCACAACCACTGAGATGCACCAGCTTGGGGAGCAAAAGCATCAAACTCAGAAGTTTCTCATTTGTACACAGCAAGGCACCATGCTGCGCAAACACATCACTGAAACAGTTTGCCCCAGGACCCAGCCCTCCTTCCTCAAAAACTCTGTATACAGCTCCTGGCACATAAATGCTTCTGGTCGTCACAATAACTCTGTGCAAGTAGAAGGGGCAAGGGAGGAAATCAAGACTCTGCAAATAACCTGCCCTAAAGTCACACCGCTGGTGTCCCTGTCTCCCAGCCCACAGCTCCTCCTTCCATTATTGCTACACCCTTGTCCCCTCACATACCTGACTCACGATCTGCTCCTTGGGTGCAGACATAACAGAGCAAGCAAGTATTCCAAACAGTGGGTGGATCTTCCTAAGCTTGCCTGATGACTCCTTTTTTTAAAAAAAAAAATGTATTCTCTCAACTAAGAAAGGATTTTCTTCTTCCTGACATGACAATAAACTCCACCGCTAACAATGCTGTCCAGGACCTGGGTCCTGAGAGATTTCCATCTGCCCCTCTCCTCCTTACCATCCACCAGCAAACCAAACTGGTGGGTGTAGATCCTGGGGTGGCAGCCAGGCACAGGACAGAGGTGCCACCCACTAGCAGTTGACACTGTCACCCCAGGACAGCTGGGGGCATCTTCTATCTTTTAAAAAACAGGAAAATTTCTTCTGGGGCCCCTCGATGTTCAGTTGGTTAAGCGTTCAACTTCAGCTTAGGTCACGATCTCACAGTTCATGAGTTCAAGCCCCGCATCAGGCTCTGTGCTGTCAGCACAGAGACCACTCTGGATCCTCTGTCCCCCTCTCCCTGCCCCTCTCCAGCTCATGCTCGTGCTCTCTCTCTCTCTCTCTCAAAAATAAATAAACATTTAAACAAAACAGGAAAATTTCTTCTATTAAAGATGCTGTACCAGGCATAAATGAGGGACCCCAGACACTCATTTTACAGGGTCCACATGCACCATAATTGCCCTCGATGGCATCTACTGAAGGAATAAGACAACCTGGCTGATTCTCCGAGTGCATGCCTCTATTCTCTCTCTGATTAGAAACAGACATTCTGGACAAGCAATACAGATCACATTCTTTTCCCTTAGCAACCATAGGCAGTCACATGAACACCAGCAAGATGGACGGTGCTCTTCCTCAGGTACAAATCCTCAGTAGCAGATGTGACTTAGTTTCATTTCTTATGCAACCTCCTTGAAAGCCAAAAAGGTAGTCCCTATCCCAGATCCTCCTTATAGACTGAGCTGGGCAACAGAGGAATGGAGTTCCTTTTGATGCTGATTTTGGAGGAAATGTGGGAAAAAAGACAAGTGAGAAAGATTGACTACAGGAAAACACCATGTCATTGTGTAAGAGTCAAACGATGACAGGGCAATCTGCAGACCAGTGGGCTCAAATCTGATTCTAGAATCAAGATTTTAGGACAGCTGTTCAATAAAACTTTCTGCAATGTTAGAAGTGTTTTATCTGCCCTGCCCAAGACAGTAGGCTTAGAGCACTTGAAATATGGCTAGTTTGGCTGAGAAGCTGAAGTTTTAACTTGCTTAATTTTAATTAATTTAAATTAAATATAAATCGCCATGTGTGGCTAGTGGTGGCCATACTGGACAGCGAAGTTCTAAAATGCACTTTTTAATGGGTTGGGTTATGATCACCTTTAAGAAAAGTAGCCACTGCAAGAGCTAACCATGAGTTTGCAAAATTACTCCCATTCTCTCTCTCTGATAGAGTATGTACAGAGGTACACGAAAGAGATCCTGAAATAAGAATGCACCTGGATTTCAACAAGATACATGCCAGGTCCTTCCCAACATTCTTGGGAATTATGTTGAAATGGATGTGACACAATGAGATGGATTTGTGCCTAATTGAATGATCATACTAAAATGGCATCAATTTGTGGATAACTCAACCTGTGGGGACTTTCCCAATGATTTGGCTGTGTTCCACCATGGGTGATGAACAAGGAAGACAGCTGCTCTTCAGAACTGCAGAATACACAAAACTGGAGAGGTAGGGAAATACAAATGTATTTTCCCCAAGTGTAGGGATGGCAAAGGCAAGCTTAGCCAGAGCATGCTTGGAAGACCTGTTATATACCCTGTTCAATCTAGTTAAAGGGACGCTTTCACTGCCAGACACCCTAATGTGAGTCACAGACTTCACCTCTGAGTGATGTTCGTACACAAATCCATCCTTAACCATATAGAGAGACTTAATTTCTTTAAGGTCTAACCAAAAAATTGCATCAGTAATTGCACTGTTCCTAGGTCCCCAAGATCAAAGAGCCTATTCCACAGAGCCCTCTCCATCTGTTCCTTTCATCAGAAGCTTTATGATGAAGGCTATCTTCTTCCAAGATCATTATTTTTTCCCTTACCTTGAAAAGAAGTCAGCAGAGAATCCTTTTTCATAGCCCTTGTGACTAAGGGTATAGATAAGCATATGTAAAGAATGATTCATTCTCCTACATAACATATAAAATATGTATTACTGAGGATACTGGATGACTGGGAGCAAAGTATTAGGTCTTCAAATAATATGAGGCACCATTAGCCATGACATAGTGGATGGAGAAAACAAACAATGTTATTATGCCCGATGAATCTTACTTCAGGCTATGACACACCAGCTTGTGCCAGACTAAGCCCTCCACCAAGAACAACCAGCAGCTCTTGATGACTTTTTAAAAAATCTCTATGGGAGCATCAGAGATCTGCCAAGGCAACTAGGACTTGAGGGGCTGAGATCCTGACAACCAAGAAACTATAACTGAAATAAGCCAAGCATTTTGTGTGGCTTCTCTAAGGCATTAGTGGATCCATAACTGGTAGGAGCCAAGAGGTTTAAAAACCAAGCATAAAATAAAAGTTAAAAAAAATTTAAAAAAAAAAAAAAAAAAGAGGGGCGCCTGGGTGGCTCAGTCCGTTAAGGGTCCGACTTTGGCTCAGGTCGTGATCTCGCGGTCCGTGAGTTCGAGCCCCGTGTCGGGCTCTGTGCTGACAGCTCAGAGCCTGGAGCCTGTTTCAGATTCTGTGTCTCCCTCTCTCTGACCCTCTCCCGTTCATGCTCTATCTCTCTCTGTCTCAAAAATAAATAAACGTTTAAAAAAAATTAAAAAAAAAAAACAAGCAGAAAGTGGTGGTCAAGAGACAACAGTGCTAAGCAGAACTCTTGGAAGTTTTATGAGGGATATAAGAAATTATAGTTTCAAGCTCCTAACGCAGTGAGAACCTGAGAAGCCAAACTCCTGGAGAGAAGAGGGAACAGAAAAGTGAGGTTGATATTCAGATATGTTAAGAAACAGTGAAAGGTGAAACAATTTGAATGACAGCATAAATAACACAGTACTGAGTTACAGCCCAAAGTACAAAAAAAGATCCACAAATCCACATGGACATAAATAAATGAATGAGTGTATCAATAAATGAAAGAGAAGGGACAAATCTGTGGGTTAAGAATTCCATATAATCTGTTAGCTACCGCCCCCTCATGGAGATGAAAGATAATTTACAGGTGATGTAGGTGAGTATCAAGGGGTGTGTTATGTACCCTTGATTTGATATGATGGGAATGGTGCTCTTCCCTATGCAGTCTTTTGACCCAGAGCCTGTAACTCCTGTATAACCATCAGAAAAAAATCAGACAAACCTAAACTGTAGCATAGTCTATAAAACACCTGAGCAATATTCCTCAAAGCTGTCAAGGTCATCAGAAACAAGGAAAGCCTAAGAAGCTATCACAATCTAAAAGTGTCTAAAGAGACATGAAGGTTGAATGTAATGTGGATGCCTGGAACAGAAAAAGGATGTGAAGTAAAAAATAAAAAATAAAAAAAAAATGAAGGATGCACTGTAGTTAATTATGAAGTATTCAGACTAGTTTATTACATGCAAGAAATGTACCATGCTAATGTAAGATGTTAATAGGGAAAAATGGGTGTAGGATACATGAGAACTCTTCTACTATCTATTTGACTTCCCTGTAAATCTAAACAGTAAAAAATATTTTAAAGAAAGTTGTTGGTGTAGTTACATTGATAGTCAGACAAAGTACACTTTAGGAAAAGAGGCATTTCTAAAAGAGAAAAAGAAATAATTCATAATAAAACATAGGGCAATCTGCTAGGAATAAAGTCTAAATTTAAATTCCAAATTTAAAGTCTAAATTTAAATTCTAAATTTATATGTATTTAGTTATATGCTCTCAGAATGTATAAAGGGGAAAACTGACAGAACTATAAAAAGACAAATCTAACATCACAGTGGAATATTTTAACATACTTCTCCCAGTAAATGATATAACAAGCAGAAAAGAATCAGAATGGAAATAGACATGAACACCATAATTACCAAAATTTTCCTCATTGATATATGTAAATTACTGTACCAAGAAACCACATACAAATGCACACAGAAAATTTATCAAAATTAATCATATGGTAGGCAAATCTAAAATGAGTCTAAAAAATTTTGAAATGTTAAAAACCATAAAGGATGTATTTCTGACTATAGTATAATTAAGCAAGAAATAAACAACAAAAATATGATTAGAAAATATGCAGACATTTGGAAATTGACCACCTTGAAATAACTCGCATATCAAAGAAGAAAATAATCATAAAATTTAAAAACATTTGAAGAGATTAATAATGAAACTACAACATATCAAAAAATAGTGGAGTGCCCTGGGTGAGTCAGTCAGTTAAGTGTCTGACTCTTGATTTCGGCTCAGGTCATGATCTCACAGTCGTGAGATGGAGCGCCACATCCAGCTCCAAGGGAGGCATGGAACCTGCTGAAGATTTCCCTGCCCCTCCCCCACTCTCATGCATGTGTACTCTTTCAAAAAAATAAAAAATAAAAAATGAATAAATAAAAATAAAAATACTTTTTAAAAACAGTGTTGCATACTCATATTCATAGCTACACTATTCACAACAGCCCAAAGGTGAAAGCAACCCAAATGCCCATCAATGGATGAATGGATAAAGAAAACATGATATAAACATACAATGGAATATTATAGAAGTGGAAGGAAATTCAAACATATGCTACAGCATGGATGAAACTTGAAGACAATATACTAACCTAAAAAAGCCAGTTGTAAAGACAAATACTGTATGATTCCATTTATATAAGGCACCTAGAGTAGTCACATTCATGGAGACAGAAAAGAACGGCAGTTACCAGGGGCTGGGGGTAGGGGAAAAAGAGAAGTTACTGTTTAATGGGTACTGAGTTTCACATTTGCAGGATGAAAAGGTCCTGGGGATAAGTTTCACAACAATGTGAATATAGTTAACACCACTGAGCTCTACACTTAAAAAGGGCATATTTTATGTGTTTCTAACCATAATAATTAAAAGTAGTAGATTACAGCTAAAGCAGGCTTACAGGGAAATTTCTAACTTTAAATTTCTTTATTAGAAAATTTAAAAAGGCTACAAAAATAACCTAGATATCTATTTATTTTCAATTATTTTGAAAATAACAGCAAATTAAACCCCAAATAAAGTTGAAGGAAATAATCAATATGGGGGCAGGAAAAAATTGAAAGAGAAAACAAATGTATAATAGGGGAAAAGCAATAAACCCAATGTTGGTTCTTAGGAAGAATATTAAATTTGTAAATCCCTAGCATGATAAAAGTGGGAGTAGGAGGTAGGAAGGGGGAGCATGCACAAATTACAATATCAGAAATGAACAGGTAGATATCATTTGTAAAAGATAATAATAGACATAATAAATGACTTAACACAAATAACTGTCACAGTTTTTATGAAATGCACAGCTTCCTGAAACACAACTTAGTGAAACTGACACCAGAAGAAAAAACATCCAATGGTCCTGTATCCATTAAAGACACTGAATCTGTAATTAAACTTCTCAAATAATTTCCAACCTCAGTGGCTTCCCAACTCTTCCAAACATGAAGGAAGGAAGGAAGGAAGGAAGGAAGGAAGGAAGGAAGGAAGGAAGGAAGGAAGGAAGGGAGGGAGGGAGGGAGGGAAGAAAGGGAGGGAGGGAGGGAGGGAGTAAGGAGAGAGGAAGAGAGGGAAAGGGAAACACCAATATTGCCCAAAATCTTCCAGGGAACATAAAAAGAGGTACACTTTATAAAATCGTCACTACTTTGGGGGCGCCTGGGTGGCGCAGTCGGTTAAGCGTCCGACTTCAGCCAGGTCACGATCTCGCGGTCTGGGAGTTCAAGCCCCGCGTCGGGCTCTGGGCTGATGGCTCGGAGCCTGGAGCCTGTTTCCTATTCTGTGTCTCCCTCTCTCTCTGCCCCTCCCCCGTTCATGCTCTGTCTCTCTCTGTCCCAAAAATAAATAAACGTTGAAAAAAAAAATTAAAAAAAAAAAATCGTCACTACTTTGATGCCAAAACCTGACCTTGACATTATATGAAAATAAAAGTATAGGCAAATCACTGTTAAAGACAGCTGCAAAAAGAGCTATTAAAAATTATTAAATCAACATAAAAACTATATCATATCTCAAATCAGTTGTAGTCCAGAAATGCAAGGTTGGTTTAATATTCGGAAATCAATCATATAATTCACATTAATTAAAGGGAAAATAGTCTTTGATTAATTAGAGGCAGAAAAAGTATTTGATAAAATTCAACCCCCACTCATGATAAAGTTGTAGCTAACTAGAATAAAAGGAAATTTTTTGTTCTTATAAATAGTATGCACACACACACAAAAATGAGAGCAACCAGCTTAATTCAAAGTGAAATACTGAAAGATTTTCCCCCAAGAGGGAAATTATTGAACTGGGGTTTGCAATCAGCACAAAAAGGAAAAAAACAACTCTCATTATTCATAGACAGCATGATTATGCATGTAGAAAATCTAAAAGATCTTACAAATAAACTACCACAACTAATATATGAATTTAACAAGGTTGCTAAATATAAGGGAAACATTTAAGAAACAATCACATTATAAATACCCATGAAAAGGAATTATAATATAGAATTAAAGAAAAACACTTATGATAGCAATAATAATAGAAAACAAAGCAATACCCAAATACCTTGGAAGAAATCTAACAGAAGATGTTATACATACAAAACTATAAAATATATCAAGAAAACTTGCATTAAGTCCAAAGAGAAAGAAATTACATGTTCATGGGTTAGAAGACAGTAGCATAAAGTCTCCCTCTTAATGGAGCTATAATTTGAAGGACTCTCATCAAAACCTCAGTAGTATTTCACAAGCGTTTATACAGAAATTGACAGAATTATTCTAAATTTTATATGAAAATGCAAAAGGCCAAATATAGCAAGATAATATTGAAGAGAAAAACTGAAGGACTTAAAACTAGCAGAAGTAAATACTTACTATAAAATCACACTAATTAAGATATTGCGGTATTGATGGCATTCTTGGGTTCTAGCGATGCTTTATTTCTTCATCTGGGTAATAGTTTACATGGATGTGCTCACTTTGAGAAAATTCACGGCAATAATTTGCACAAGCAGAAAAGTACACCTCAATTTAAAAAGCTTATTTGGGGGCACCTGGGTAGCTCAGAGGGGTTGAGTGTCCAACTTTTGATTTCATCTCAGGTCATAATGCCAGGGTCATGGGATCGAGCCCTGCATCAGGCTCTGCACTTGGCGTGGAGCCTGCTTAAGATTCTCTCTCCTTCTCCCTCTCCTCCCCACCCCCTGCTCACGCTCTCCCTTTCTCCCTCTCAAAAAAAAAAAAAAAAAAACAATTTAAGGGTTTCCTGGGTGACTCAGTTGGTTAAGCATCTGACTTCAGCTCAGGTCATGATCTCAGGGTCCGTGGGATCGAGCCTCGGGTCAGACTCTGTGCTAATAGCTCAGAGCCTGAAGCCTGCTTCAGATTCAGTGTCTCCCTCCCTCTCTGCCCCTCTCCAGCTTGTGCTCTGTCTCTCTCTCTCAAAAATAAACAAACATTAAAAAATTTTTTAATTTAAAAGAATCAAAAAATAAAAAGCTTATTTGAAAAAAACGTAGTATGGCCTATATTGCTGATCTTGCACACTATGCAATTAACAACAGAGGCCTTGAAAAGGTGAGTCTCCAGAGCCTCCTTCTGCTTTCTATCACTTTGTAAGTCCAAGTGGTTGTTATGCGGTGTGGACTGTGACAGGGAAGGAAGGAGAACACAACTCAGATGAGACTAGAGAAGCCACTCTATTATGGGCAAAGGCTCACTTTTTAAAGTTTTCTTTCAGATTTTATTCTGAGCCAGGGGCTCCGCCTGCTGTCATGGCACTGTAAACACTGCCCTCATTTCTGTGAGTCAGGCTTCCTGGAGCCTCCTCTATGATGCCCTGGTGCGCTACGGGGTTAAGGGCACCTGGGGACGATCCCCAGGCTAGGCTCTCTTTAACTAGTCCAGCATCTAAAAGGAGGATCCAGCCTGCTTCCCCTACACATACACCCACACCCCCCCACACACTCAGAGACTCACTCACATCACTCTCACCCACAGACACACAGACTGATACAGACACACTCACATAGACTGAGACACTCACACTCACAGATTCACACACTCCTCAAACACAAAGACTCACACACACACACACACACACACACAGACATAGACACAGACTTATACATACACACAGATTCGCACATCTCAAACACATAGACACATACACACACACTCATACACACTCACAGACACTCACACATAGACTCATATCCACTCACTCACACTCTCTCACACACATTCACACGCTTTGTCCTGACAAAACCACCGTAGAGAACAGCTTCCCATCTGAGCCAGACTAGAAGAAGGACAGAGACGTGATCACGATGACATTTGGAGCAGAGTAACAGGAGAGAGGAGAGACTGGAAACCAAGTCCCTGAATGATGGGAAGGCACAAACTCAGGGGTGTGAAGAATAATTGTAGATAGAATCTATACATGCTAAGTGTCTCGGTGATGGGCCCTGTGCTTTTAATAACAACATTCAAGAATATGGTGCTGTGTTCCTTCTGTTTTTTACAATGTGCTAAAATATAGAGTAGCTCAGTTGGTTAAGCGTCTGACCTCAGCTCAGGTGATGATCTCATACTTGGCGGGTTCAAGCCCCGCATCAGGCTCTGTGCTGACAGCTCAGAGCCTGGAGCCTGCTTCAGATTCTGTGTCTCCCTCTCTCTCTGCCCCTCCCCCCCCCCTCAAAAATAAACATAAAAAAATTAAAATGTGCTAAAATAAACATAACAAAATTTACCATCTAGACCATTTTTAGGTGTACAATTCAGTGGCATTAAGCACATTCACACTGCTGTATGCCCATCCATCCCCAGAACTCTTTTCTTTGACAAAACCGAACTCTCTACCCATTAAACTCCCCATTCCTCCTCCCCAAGTCCTTTGTTGGATGAGAAAACAAAGAGGCATCAGGTCACAAAGCAACTTTCCCCTCAGAGCAGGGCTGGGCTCAGGGCCACTGGGGGTCCTCCCCCTGCCCAGAGGCAGTAACTGCAGGAGGTAAGCAGGCGCCTCTAAGTCTGCAGGGGAGGTGGGGACAGGTGTGCTACATGCTTCATTCACCATGTTGTGCCCCACAGCACCCAGCTCAGTTGTATACTGTCTGGCCATGCCTAAGATATCCTGTTTTAAACCTATCTTCTCTGTAAAACAGAAATCATGACATCCACTTACAGAGTTTAAGGAGCTCTGATTAAGCCTGATTCTACCTTTGTCTGGTGCACAACTGTGCTCAATAAAAGAATGCTACTGTTTCATACCTCTGGATCTGAGGCGTAGGGAAAAGGAGTGCACTGGTAGAAGTGAAATCATCTGCAAGGTGCCTTCCATCCAGGGACTGCCCCTGCACAAATATAGGACCTCACCAAGAAACGGAGGCAACCAGGGCCTCTCAGAGCCTAAAGGAATCCTTGGCTTCATGACTTGGTGACTAAAAGAAGTCACCCAGGGAGCAATGAATGTGGGCGCAGCTAGGGTGCTGTGAACTCTGGCTTGCACCCGACCCCATCCCCCCAGAGCCCTGAGAAAGGAGAGGAAGTTATGATTTATCTCAAAGCTAATTGCTCCCCAAAGCTGATGGGATTTTCTGATAAGAAGTCTCAAGTTATCACACACAGGAGCTAATTTTCTTTGGCAACTGACAGGTCTCTCAGTCTGGAACAATACCCTTGCTCTCCTGTCTTTGCTGCAAGACCGTAAACAGGACTGTCAAAACTGCGTATAGACAAAAAGCCAAAGACTCCAATGAGTGTCATTTTCCTCAGGACCTGGGGAGACCACACAGATACTCCAGTGTTCTCATGGCTAAAAATAACAGTGGAGGCCGGTTGTCTTTGGGAATGACTTTCAAAATCAGGATGAGTCAAATCCACCCTCCCAAAGTACACTTGCCACTACTGGAGATATTTGCTCAAAAGATTAACGCAGGTGCTGAATGTATTTCCATCCTGGTGACTCCTTTCTGCTCTTCACAGAAGAGCCTTGACTCCCACCTCCCAGAGAGAACAGAGGTCACAGCTAGAAAGGCCCAGAGTCTTCCCCTCCAACACTCCCTCCAGGAAACAAGAAGCTCTCTTCACTGGCACCCAGGCCCCACTCCATCCTCCCTCCTCGCTGCATGTGTTACACGCACCGCTTCTTTCCTCATCCGTAAACTACACTGAACAATCAATTTTCCACCTCCACAGAAAAATACCTTGTTCCCTTCTGTTCCCACCCCCTTCTCTTCTCCCCTTCTTAGTCTGTGCTCATGAAAAAGAAAAATCCCACAGCCACATTCTCCGCCTTTTAAAACTCCTATTTGGTCTTCCAGCAACCCCCACCCAGCCGATGAAAATCCTCAGCCCCCTTCCTTCCTGGTTTCCACCCACTTTCTGGCCATTCTCCTCAGGCTCCTTCACTCCCCGTGGAGGTCACCCCCACCCACAGCCTCAGCCAGCCTGGCTAAGAGACTGACTCCCCAGCCCCACCCCCACGCCCTCAAAAGCTCCTTGGCCCTTCATGAAGTAGGAATTCAATAATTCTATTTCCACCTCAAATATGGTCTTCTCTCCGAGTTCCCAACTCCTGCTCCCTCCACATGGCTCTGCTACCTCTTCCTCCTTGGTGTCTGTCACCTCAGTCCTTGTCTCCACACTCTACCAGCCTTTACTCAGGACACAGCATCTTTCCCCAGGAACCATATGAAGAGCCTCCAGCACCTGGGCCTTCACCCCCTCTGCCTGCCTTCCACAGTCACCTATGGCATCAGCCCTGTTACGCTTCTCTGTGGCCATGTGAACAGGACAGTCTGGTCCCTCCTACTGCACCTTCTGTCTACTCTGTCAAGCCAACTGTGGCTGGCCATTGAACAACATGGGTTTGAACTGCTAGGGTCCACTGAGGTGTAGATTACTTCAGCAAATGCAGTGCAATACTATAAATGTACTTCTTCCTTATGCTTTTCTTAATAACAGTTTCTTTTCTCTAGCTTACTTTACTGTAAGAGTGCCGTATATAATACATATAACATACAGAATGTGTTCATCAGCTGTGTATGTTATTAGTAAGGCTTCCAGTCAACAGTAGGCTATTTATTAGTAGTTAAGTTTTTGGTGAGTCAAAAGCTATACACAGATTTTTGACTGCATGGTGTGGGGGGAGTGGGGGGTCAGTGCCCCTAACCCCCACGTTGTTCAAGGTCAACTACATCCCCTAGGGCCTGTCATGCCACTTCATGTCTCCATGCTTGAATCATACACATATTTCTGTTTGCCTGGAATGCTCCACCTTTCTCTGTCTGTCTGTGTGTCTGTCTGTCTCTCCCCCCCGCCCCGAGAAATGTATACTCCCCCCTCAAGATGAAAGGTTAAACCTCACTCCTCCTGCATAACCTACAGGACTGATGAGTCACCTCTCCCCAAAATCATCTCCTCTAACACTCTACATTCTACATCACAACATTCTACACTTCCCTGAAGTGGCTGGGAAACAAAATGGAGGGCAGTTGTCCCCTTTCAAACCTCCGACAAAGACCTTGCCAGGAGGTGAGTGGTTCTCTCTCTCTGACCCCTGAGGCCAGGACATGCTCAGTAACATGGCCTCCTTTGTAAATGAGGGTCTCTGCCAAAACTGGTAACCACTACAGGAGCCCTTCACAGGCCAGGAGTGAAGGAGGCCACTTCTAAGTACTCTCACCTTGACAGCCACCCTGAAGGGCCAGCAAGTCACCACCATTTTCCCCTGCAGATTGACCAAAGGAGATTAAGTGATACACCCATGAAAAGAGATTAATCTGTACCAGCCCTGGACTCTGAAAGAAAAACTCTTGGCAGTATGGTCTGCCACAATACATACCCCAGCAGTGCTACCCTGGAAGACTTAAGGAATGTCCTCATCAACATATATGTTGCTTATCAACCAGTCCGAGCACAAGCTATGGCATAAGAACTGTTCTGACTTCAGTTAGCATTTTCTTATATATCTAGAAGCACCTGTGGTCAAAATCAGTTTGGAAAATGAGGAGTTAAATAGAATTAAATAAGCAGCTTTCTTGCAGGACTTCAAACGGTCTTTAATATAGTGCTCTGGGACTCTCCAAGAGGGGGCAGTACAGACAGCGTGTCCCAGCCTGATCTGAATGCGGATTACTATTTTCAGGAACATCTCCTGGGACTCCACAGAACACAGTCTGAGAATGCCAGCTTACACACTCATGTAATTAATTAGAACTTGGTATAATTAATTAGATCTGAATATCATGAATAAAAAGTTACATACAGTAATGGCTAACTTCCTTCAATTTAATCACACTAATTATGTGGAGCTCAACCTAGTAGCAGCTCATACTGCTATTTTCTTAACACGTTTTTCATCCTTTAAAAAAGGTGTTGATGAAATGTTTTCTCTCTTAACACGTTGCAACTTTAAGAAAAAGAAAGTTAGGTGTCAGAGCAGATATTTTCAAGTATCTGAAAACACACATACCAAGCCTGAAAGCAAATCATAATGGCCAGCCTCAGATCCTCTCCTTGCTTCCTCCAGGGAAGGACACCAATAATATTGGGCAGCAATTACATGCCATGCACTCTCCATCCACGATGTGGTTCATTCTCACAAGTAGCCCCGAAAACCATAAGTCCCCACTTACAGATGAGGTCAATGAGCTTCTGGAAGTTTAAGAAACTAGAGTTACACAGTGAGCACAGCCTTCTGGAGCATCTACTATCCATGAGGTAACTGGGATGGACATTTGAAGGATGCAGAAGAAGCAGGCATGCAAGTCCATGGAGAGATCGGCAGTGAGGCAGGAGAGCACAGAACAGGCTCACCTGGGGCTTAAGTGTCCAATGAAGACCCCAGAAAGGGTGGCCCTTGAGCCTTATCTATCAAGATGGGGAGAAGCCCATGGAAGAGGGATCAGCCACACAGAGAAAAACAAAAAAACAAAAACAAAAAACCTATGGGGACATTGCTGTTGAAACAACAGGGCAGATCAGTGTGCAAAGCCTGGCTCATTCAGCCAAGACATAGAAACAAACCAAATGTTCATCAACAGATGAACAGGTAAAGAAAGTGAGGTATATACGTACAGTGGAATATTATCCAGGTTTTAAAACAAAGGAAATCCTGCCATTTGCAACAACACAGGTGGACCTAGAGGACATTATGCTAAGTGAAATAAGGCAGTCACGGAAGAACAAATATTGCGTGATTCCTCTTACATGTAAAGTCTTCAAAGGTATAGAAGTAGACACTAGAAGGGTGGTTGGCAGGGGCAGAGGGGAAGGAGAAATGGGAAGTTATTCAATGGGTAGAAAGTTTCAGTTACGCAAGACGAGTAAGTTCTAGAGAACTGCCATGAAACATAATGCCTATAGTTAAGCGAGGTATTATGTACTCAAAAAAAATTTTTTTAAAGAAAGAAAGAAAGAAAGAAAGAAAGAAAGAAAGAAAGAAAGAAAGAAACCCTAGGCATTTCAATGACAAGACGGATGCAGAACTACCCATAAGAAGGGGAGCCTAAGAAGTCAGCAGTTCCAGTCGAGTCAGAGGATTAGCTAGTACATAGGAGCAAGATTGCCCTGCCAGACAGACACAAGAGCAGAGAGGTTTGTGTGGGTCTACAGTGAGTTGTGCACTAGAACCTACTCTTTTATCAACTTTCTCAAATACACAAAAGTGAGTGGACAGAGTAACGTGACAAACATCCATGAACACACCATTTAGGCATCCCCAACGTTATCATCCCGCCTCCTTCTTCTTCATATCAGTTGCTCATTTTTTTCAATTACATTGTCTTTTTCTAATTGATTTGGAAGAGTTTCTTATTATACAGACAGAATGCTAATCCCTTACAGTAAATACATCTCAGATATTTATTCCAGGTGATAGTTTGTTTTAAGCCTTAAAAAAAAATGTAATGTTTTTTATTCT
The DNA here is from genome assembly GCF_018350175.1 of Felis catus. Lineage (NCBI taxonomy): Eukaryota > Metazoa > Chordata > Mammalia > Carnivora > Felidae > Felis > Felis catus. Next base: position 21,066,021 of record NC_058373.1, read on the forward strand.
TGAGAGAGACAGACAGACAGACAAAGAGCAGGGGAGGGGCAGAGAGAGAGGGAGAAACAGAATCCAAAGCAGGCTTCAGGCTCCGAGCTGTCAGCACAGAGCTCGATACAGGGCTCAAACCCACAAACCACAAGATCATGACCTGAGCCAAAGTCAGACACTCAACTGACTGAGCCACCCAGGCCCCCCTAAACCTTTATATGGTGTCCCTGCTCTTAAAGAAGCTGCTAACATTGCTGTTTAATTAACTGATCTTTTCTGTGCCTGTGTGTATGTCTTACCTGTTCCTACCTCAGGGACATATAAAAAAACTCTCTTGTATACAATTTAACATCTTGTCCTTTATAGTCATTAATTCTACTGGCATTTATTTGTGTGTATGCTGTGAGGTAGGGATACCATTTTAGCTTCTCCCATGTGGACAACCAGTTGTCCTGCATCACTTCCCACCTTGTCAATAATATATCTCTGCCACCTCCTGTGTTCCTGTACATGTGAGAGTTTGTTATTAGGCTCACCATCCGGTCCCACTCATCCCACAAATATCACACAATCTTAATTGCAACCTTCTATCAGGAACCTCACTGCCTCACCTTTATGCCAGCTTCCCCTTAACATTCCAGTTTTGTGTTTTCTTTTAATGTCTAGTAGCTGGGAATTTCACTGCCTTTCTTTGGATCTTATAATTTTTTTTAATGTGTGTTTATTTATTTAAGAGAAAGACACAGCAAGCAAGCAAGCACAAGCAGGAGAGGGGCAGAGAGAGAGAGAGAGAGGGAGAGAATCCCAAGTAGGCTCTGCACTGTCAGTGCAGTGCCTGATGCAGGGCTCGAACCCACAAACAATAAGATCATGATATGAGCCAAGATCAAGAGTCAGATGCTTAATCGATTGAGCCATCCAGGCTCCCCCCTGGATCTTGTATTTTAAAATAATTCTTGGTCAGCTTTTACACAGCATTTTATGTGTTTACACTTGGGCAAGAGCATGCTGACATTACCAAAAATCGTAAAAATGTTTGCGAATGCAACATCTTCTAACTTAACATATTTTCTGAGACTGCCCATGATTTAAACACACCTTATTAATCTTTCCACCATTCCTTCAGGAAATCACTAAATTTATATACAATTGGTCCTTGAACAACATGAGTTTGAACTGCACAGTTCTACTTTTAGGCAGATTATTTTTTTCATAAATACGACAGTACTGTAAGTGTACTTTCTCTCATGATTTTCTTAACATTTTCTTTTATCTAGCTTATTATAAGAATACAGTATATAATACATACAACATAAAAAAATTTTACATACGTGTTAATTGAATGTTTAAGTTACCAGTAAGACTTTCAATCAACAATAGGTGATTAGTGGTTGTTTCTGGGGAGTCAAGAGTTATATGCAGATTTTCAACTATATGAGGGTCAGCATCCCTAACCCATGTTGTTCAAGGGTCAACTGTAATTACAATCCAAACACTATAGAGATCAACAGCCCGTAGGATTGATATCCTAGAATACTGAGGCCTAGGATTTAATCCCCCCCCAGGGGAAAAAAAATGGAACAGAGCCCCCAACTTTTACCATAAGCGGAAGCATATTCACCAAATTATTTTAGAAGGAGATGTCAGGCATAGACTCTGGGTATTAGTATTCTGATGCTACAGAGTGGTTCATTTGCAGTAGAAAAATAAATAAACCCCAGTCTCTTCTCTCTGCAGCTCTCCTCACAGAGATTCATTCCAGCAATAATTGACATTTAAAAATATCCATCTCATTGCCACTTTTCTCTCACAGAAGAAATACGCTTTTCTGCAGGGAAGCTGCAGAGAATCATGACGAGTGTATTCACTTAAATGGCAGTCCCATTACACTGCAGATGAGCGAGCACAATCGGAAAGAGAGCGAGACGTCTTGTCTATTGCAGCTGACTTTGATACTCTAATAGTCTTTCAGGATACGTAAAAATCCCACTAGGTCTTTTTTGGGCTCAAAAGAAAAAAATACCTTATACCTTAGAGGCACAAACAGAATTGCCCTGCGGTTCCATCAAAAAGCAACGACAGCCCCAGTTTCATTTAGATAAAACTTCAAGAGGCCAATTTCACGCTGGACAGTTCTGAGAGGCTGGATGGACTGCACTGGCTGGTTGACCCTGGGCTCCCAGAAGATCGGAATGTCACCACAATTTGTGAGACCCATTCCCCATAAGAACATCTCTCTTCACAAGCTACCTTTGCTGCCAATTGCAAAAAAATCTCCTCCCTTCCCAGTATCCCCTAAAATTCTTCAGTATTTTCATAGCTAAGGGTAGCTGAGAAATCTACTATATGGGATGGCTCAGTCAGTTAAGCATCTGACTCTTGATTTGGGCTGACTCTTGATTTGGGCTCAGGTCATGATCTGACGGTTTGTAGGTTTGAGCCCTGCATCTGGCTCTGTGCTGGCAGTGTGGAGCCTGCTTGGGATTCTCTCCTCTCTCTGTCCCTCCCCTGCTCGTTCTCTCTTCCCTTCCCTCTCTCTCAAAAATAAATAAATAACCAAAAAAATGAGTCTAAACAGAAAATCAAACAGGGGGTGCCTGGGTGGCTTAGTCAGTTAAGCATCTGACTCTTGATTTTGGATCAGGTCATGATCTTGTGGTTCATTTGTTTGAGCCCTTCATCAGACTCTATGCTACTGGCAGGGCCTGCTTAGGATTTCCTCTCTCTCCCTCCCTCTCTCTACCCCTCCCCTGATCACATTCTCTCTCTTTCTCTCTCTCTCCCTCCCTCCCTCCCTCTCTCAAAATAAAACAAACATTTTTAAAAAAAGCAAACGAGATCGAAAAGGCCTCGTTGAGAGCATAGAAGTAAATTCATAAACATTAAAGACTGACAATTAAGGAAAAGTTAGAAAAATACTCATTTATTCTTATACCCAAATGCGTTACAAGTCATGCAGTTCCTGCAACATTTCCCCCTCTACTTCCTTGGAGAGGGGCTGATTATTCTAACTCTTAAATGCCTTATGAATGTGCCACCCTCCCTACCCCCAAAGTGACCACACAATCCAGCCAGGACATGCGTGACAAGAAAAATCCCCAATAAAATGTGAGGTGAATTCCTGCCCATGAACAGCACAGTGCTTATGGGGAGTTACCTAATGTAGGATAGAGGCTGGATTAGCAAGTAAAATAAAGGCAGCTGCCTTGACTTACAAAAGAAGACTCTTTCGGTAGCTCCAAACAGCAGGCCTTGTGTCTTCCTACTGCCCCAGAGGCAAAACGGTGGTTTGGGACCCGGTCTTGAGGCTCTGGTATCCCAACTCTGCCCCCTCTGATCTTCGTCTTTATCCTCAGATTGGCACAGAACTTCCCCACTGGGAAATCCCAAATTACTTCTCTTCATTTGGAAGTTCCCAAGCCACTACTTCCCTCCATATGACACTCTGGACTGCTGACCAGTGCTGCCCTATCCAAGCCCATGGATGCATAAGAACCCACGGAATCCATCAGAACCTCAGACCTGCTCTGGCATCAAGACACAGAGACAATTCCTGGTCCCCAGCTGCCTAACCTCCAACAACAGTCTCCTTTCCACTCTGCTCTCCAAACATACCCCAACCCATACACCAGCTTCTCCACAACCCAGCCACTAGGGTACCTTTGGTCCAGGAAAAAGAACACCTACTCATCTTTAGTCAGAACAAATCTCCTACAAGTGTCCCCTCTACCAGGCAGCCAGCTGGCATTGGGGCTACAAAGACCTATGCAAATCTGCTGCTACAGGTCCTATGGGGCAAGATCAAGCCAAGGGCTGACCGTGGGTCAGGGGGATCAGGGCCGCAGAATAGCTTCACCCACAGGGCAATAGCAACACGGAGCCATCCCTCATCCCTGAGAAGATTAGGAGGGCTCTTTCGGATCAAAGTTAGAGTCTTCCTCTCGGCGTCCTGATATTTCACAGTGGTGCACTTCTAATTAGACACAATGTCGCCCAAGTTTGATAGTGAAAGGTTGCAAATGGAGTTTATTGTTGGTGATATACATTGATTTTTGATATAAATAGGAATCTAGATAAGAGTTTCACAAATAAATGACTGAAGCTGGTTTGGACTACAGTTTTCAGAAGCACTAGTATAGTGAGGAGGGGAAGGGGGGGGGTTGTGATACTGCTGTCTCAGGGGTGACAGGGAAAGACGTCCATTCTAGGCAATATAAGCACTCTGCAGTGAGCCCCGTGCTCACGGGCTCCTTGGCTGTGAATCAAGCCCCAGCCTCAGACTCCCTGTGTGGAGGCTCGCACTGAATTACACATCCCAGCATCCCAGGAAATAAAGAACCGTGGCAGATGCCCAGATCCACCTGAAGTGTGGCATCCCTCGAGGAAAATAATTCCATTTCACACATGTCAGAAGCAAAACCGCACTCCATGCAAGGCGACCTCATATTTCTTACCGAAAACAAGTGGGTTGGTAATGTCCCCCAAAACCTCCTGGTGATGAAATCTTTCTGGAATGAAACAGAAGGAAATAGAGGAAATTACTTGGGTTTCAGAAAAGATACGGGTGATCACATAACGCTCCTGCAAGTATAGACATCTGAACAAGTGAGAGGTTTTGAATTACCTGTAAAAGTGAACCGGTTCTCATTCTAATGAGACCATCACAAATGACCAGAAACAAATAATTAAAATGTTTCTTTAGCCATTCCTCACATAATTATTGCCTTAAGAACATCATGTTGGGCAAATAAAGCAATGGCTTGTGTATCGCTCTGGAAGAAGAGGCCTCTGCATTTTAATGAAGCTCCTCAAAGCCCTCATGAATATGCATTTCCCCACAACAAAGCTTGACCCCACTAGTGTGCAGAACCGGTATTCTGGGACACTTTCAGAGGGAGGTAGGTGTGCCTGTGGGGGCTGGGGAGATGAAGACAGATTAAAAGAAAGAGAAAGGAAAGCGGGCCACTGCTCATTTCCTCTGCCCAGATTCACAGCCCACCCCTCCTCATGGGCAACGGGGTGTCAAAAAGAGAACAGAAAACAGGCCATCAGGTTTCACACTCCTCTTGGACAGAGAGACAGCTTTGCAAATGAAAGCTGAAGAGAAAGTCTAATAGGTTCAAGGGCTCAAGGCAAGGCCCTGGGTTAGATCAGGAATTCAAGGTAGGGGCAGCAGACAACCCAGAGAAGCTGGAAGCCCAGGATGGTGCAAGAGGAGGGGGATTTATTGGTTTTATATATCCAATCAAAATTCCTCTTTTCCCAATACTGTATGTTAATCATACTGGAATTAATTTTTTTTTTTTTAATTCCTCTTCTCCCTCCAATTTGGCTAAAGACAGAATGCGTTATAAAGGAACGTCTTTGTTCCTTTCAAAACCACAGCAATGGCAGCCTCTTCCCCAGGTCCTTGTCTGCTGGGAACAGAAGGTCTGAGAGCATAGCATTTCATGAATAGCTGTGCTGGCTGGACAGTTCACCTTCAGTCTGGTCCTGAAGTCACAGGGGATGACATCATTCCTAGGGGGGAAGGTAATATGGTCTTGCTATTGGCACAGGCAGACACTGGCTTCTACTTTATCACCAAGGTCTAACCTGGAACCAGGGTTGACACTTTTTTAATGAAAACTGACAGTCATTCTCATTTCCCTAGACAGACATTTCTAGGAGTGGGTTTTAATTAGGGAATTTGGGGAAGTTCCCTACCACCCCAAACTGGCCCACTGCAGATGCCTCTAGTTCAGACATTTTTAAAAATGACTAGCTATCCCTTAGAAGGCCACAGGTACCTCCCTTTTGGCCAAGCCATTTGTATTCACACAGTTGTTCAAATTCTTCCAAAGGGTATGGTGCTTTCTGCTGCCTTTTTTTTTTTTAAGTTTATTTATTTCTTTTGACAGAGAGAGAGCATGAGTGAAAGTAGGGAAGGGACAGAGAGAAAGGCAGAGAGAATCCCAAGCAGGCTCTGCGCTGACAGCATGGCTGCATCCCAAGAAATGTGAGACCATGACCTGAGCAGAAACCAAGAGTCAGATGCTCAACTGACGGAGCCACCCAGGCGCCCCTTCGGTCGCCTTTCAAATCCCCTTACGTTGTCGGCCTCAGCTTCATCATGTGCAAAAGTAGACAGTAAGTTCGATCTTAAACGTGGCTGGGAAAGCGCAACAAAGCCCCCAAAACACTGCCTGGGAACACATTACCATCAAACGGTATTTCCTTTTTTACCCCCAAATCCCACCATCCCAGGACTTCCAAAAAGAGGTGATTTCAGGGTCAGAGCACATACTAAATGCTATGTCCAGAGGCAAGAACACTTCACTGGTGGTCGTAAGACAGGGCCTCCATTCTGCACTCTGCTACAAGTTGGCTCTGTGAACTCAAGCAGGTCAGTGAGAAAGACCTTGGTCCTCTCCCAGAATCCCCCACTCTAGCAGTTTTGATCAAGAAGGCTGCATGGAAGAGCCTAGAAGCCTTGGTCTACTAGCACAGGCTGGAATTCTCCCCACATGTCCACGGTGTCCTCCCCTCCCCTCTCAGAGGTCTACAGCTACCTGCATTGTCCAGAGCCACTGTGGGCCTATGGAAGTGTCCTTCTGCCCACAAGTCCAGCTTCTGCCAGCTTCTGGGAAGCTGTCCAGCTTCCCAGCCCAGAAGCAGCTCAGGGAAACTCGGAGCCTGCCTTCAGGCTCAGCTGGGCTTCCCTGCTCCACCTGGAGGAAGGAGCCCCAGCTCACTCGCTCGCTCTTTTTCTCTCTCTCTGCCTGCCCTCAGTCTGCAAGTCTCCCAAGAGGACAGAGTCTCATTCATAGGTAGCCCAAGCATCCCCCACATGCTCCACACAGATTCCCAACAGAGGCACAGAATCGCCAAACTGCCTTGGAAAAAAGGCAGAGCTCTGCACTTTACATAATGCTTTTCCATAGGAGGAAACAGGCCCACATCTTAATTCAATTTTGAATCGGTTTTTAAATGTCTATTTATAGGCATCACACAAGTACCCCTTGTGGACGGTGGAGGAATCAGGGCTCCGGGCTCTGGTCCACCACTATTCATTAGCATTCTTTTCATGTCTGTCTTCTCTAATTTCCCCAGCAGCTTTTTAACTCAATAGCAAGGTCACCTACCACTTGGACCCAGCACCACTTTCCATTTTCTCCAAAGAAAAATATGAATTTTCTCTTCCGTGCAGCAGTGCCCTCTCCCTGTCCTCTCAGGGCCCCTTGCCTGCATTGGCTGAAGCAGGGTTGTGTTATTTTGGTGAACTGTGTCTCTGGACAGACAGTTTACCTTAAAAAAAACCAACAAAGTCACGAGCACCGAGACCTGGGAAGGTCCTTGGGGGTCAGCTGGTCCCTGCAGGCTCTGAGTCCCTCACCTGGCCAGGCACATCCAGGGAGGGCCTGCTCCATTCCAGCAGCTGGAATGAACACAAAGGGTCACCTACAAGTTCGGAACAGCCACGCTTTTCTTCTCAGCCATGTTTGGCCAAACACACATCCCATCCTCTTTTCTAGCCTCTCTGGAGGCATTGAGGGCCAGGTTACTTCCCCTGTTCATCTTGGCCGTTTGTGATTAGACAGAAATCTGAGAGTCTGCTCTTCTTCAGGCAATGCACAATCATTTTTGGAATCATCTCCTACTTCTTAGCAAGCCTCAGGGTGGAAATGAAGTACACAGGTCTCCCTGTAAGATTTAAACACTCCACTTTCCAAGTTGTTGGCCCACCCACAAGTTATTTCGGGTGGGTGGGGGGAGTAGAAGAGGGGGAGGTTATCATGTATTCCAGCTTCCCAGGGGAGATGTAAAATACAAAGCCACAGGAGCCTGGGAGATGCCATGAGGGCTCGTTCTGTCTGCATGCTGACAACTGGATTCTCCAGGGTCCAGAGACCCCAGACCTTGGAACCAAGTACAGAAGGAAAGGCAGGCCCTGGCCTGAGGCACTGAATCCACAGCAGAATTCAGGCACAGAGAATACTTCCAATAAAGAGCCCTCCAGCAGCCTGACTTCAAATACCACAAGGCTCGGCTCTCTTATGACTGCTGTTGCTGAGGCAGTTGGTATTTGGTTTCAGGATTAATTAACTTTCTCCCAGGATGCCCACTGCAACCTGCCATTGTGGGTTCTCTATTATGTGGCATGCACATTCCTGGCAATCAATTGGATCTCTGATCAAACAGAGCCTTTGAAATGCCACGTTTTCAGACACTCAGGAGTAAACAGAAATCCTAAATATTGCCTAGAGTGGACGGTTCATAAATTTGATGATTGCCTTTGATATTATGTCAGGGGAGGCGATGGGAGGCCCCAAATCCACAAACCATCCTCAGGGCTCCTTAGTGACTCAGGTGGTTGGGGAGGAGGCCCGAGACAGGAAGCTACTTAAGAGAACCTCGATGAGCCTGGATAGAGCAGCACGTACTAGCCTCCACCCAAAGCAGGAGATGCGAGCCCTGGAACACACAGGCCGATGCTGTGCTGGGGGAAGCAGGTGTCACAACCAATCTGTATAAGCACTTTCTTGGCAAAGTTAAGGCAACACTCACAGTTTCGTGGACTCTCAGACTTGGAAGGTGTCCTGGGAGGATGCCTGGCTCAGAGGCGGACAGAGGTGGATGTGTCCAGCACAGAGGCAGGAAGGCTGATCTTAGAGCCTTACAAACTGGCCGGGGACCTGCACAGCAGTATCACCACCCCACTGTCATAGTAGCATTTCTTCCTCCAGCAGACCTGGGAGCTACACCTACAGTTCCTTGAACCAAAGAGGCAACCCAGCACTTTGCAAGAGGCTGGGCCCTGGGTATGCGGGTTTGGGGATCTTATGGTATGTTGGGGTTGGGTTGTAGAACAAGTAGAATTTGATGAGCAATAATAACCCAGATTCAACGAAATACATGCTGATGGAAGACTGTGGTCACAGTGAGCAGAGGACCTGGGAGAGGGCTGGGAAGGGTCTGCACAGAGCACAGTGGCCAGAATAATAGGGGAAGGGTCAGGGTGTATCACAGGCAGAGTGCACCAGCTGCACACTGTAGCCAGCTTGAGTGTAGCTCTTTCTAGTACCAGCCCAGTGGCTGCAAAGCCAGGTATTCTATAGGACTGTCAACACCTCTGCATAACAGAGAGCACGTGGCCTTCATGGGCCAGCCCAGGTGACCATGGGGCTCATCTGCACTGGGCTGTCTCACAGAGCGGAACAGGCAGCTGGCAGAGGTCAGCATCTGGCAGATAAGCTGCTGAGTGAGGAGGCCTCCTGGGACCTGGGACTGTAGCTCCCCCAAGCTGCCCTGAGGGGGATGCGGCATGAGACAGCCCAGCATTCCCACAGGTATGGCTGGAACCACAGGACAGGACTTTGTGGGGGTGAGGATGCTCCCCAGGTTTAACGTGAGGCTGGGGCAAAGGGGGTCTGCCACTTCCTGAAGAGAAGGACACACAGGGACAGTGCTCAGTTGGGCACAGCAGAGTCCTTCCAAGAGAAAGTAAGAGGTCCCTAAGGAACCATTTCAAGTACTGGCCCCAGACCAATTACAGTGAGAAAACAGGAGCTGGGCTCAGAGAGGGGCTCCAGGTCCTCAGAGCCAGATAACAAAAGGATGTAGCCCAGGTTATGGTGGGAAGGGGGCTGGGGAAGGGGAGGGGGGTGGGCAGTGATGGTAAGGTTGGAGGATTTTCCAGCTTGAGTGGACATGAATAGACTGTTTACAAATAAAAAATCTCAAAATTCTGAATAACTGAGCCCCCTACCAGCTGCAAGGTAAAGTCTTCAAATGCGACTAACTCCATTTATAAACACCAGCATGTATTATTTTTCTCCTGGGCAGGAAGCTGCACCTTTAGAATAAAGAGCTCAAACCTTGAGATTCTCGTTTGAGCAAATGTTTTGGGAACAAACTGGATTTAAAACTCTGTCTTCAAAGGTCTTGAAGTTTTAAACAACAATGGTTTCATCTGAGAAGGTGGCTTCTAAAAATGCTATTAAAAAGAATTAATTATTAGGAGTCACCTACAAATTGCTGCCAACGAAATGACCAAAACTCTCCATTCATATAAGCTTATCTTTCAGTATGGAGGTGACAGGCCACGGAGAATGAGCCACATTCTACCACCGGATTCCTTGGTTTGGGAAGATCCTCATTCCCTGCTCGATTCCAACACAGAGACTCTCTATACGTGATTAGTTTCCACAATAGGGACTGTTCTTTCAAGGTGATTATTTGTTTCCTCTTCGTGGGGCCCGTGAGGCCACCCCAACGGCAGAGTTGGGGGTACAGACATGGATTATTTCGATCCATTTCAAAACTAGAAATTTGCTCTAAACTAAAACTGGCTCTAACATCCAATATCGCTAACTTAATTTTCCCACATTTGCTTTTATGTAAAATCCTCTGAGGCTCTACCAAATAAACCTGAGAGTTCCTTACATCAGTATTGATCTAATTTATTCATGTTGGGGTTGAGACTAAAGGTGACCAGATCCAACCGTGTTTTAATCTCAATAGATCTGCCCTTGAGCAGCTGACAGCATTCCGTGGACAGACACATCGCTCCCAGGGCTCCCAGATTTACCCTGTAACATCTGACCTGTTTCTCTGATGATTCTTGGTATTAAACAGAGTCCTGTGTTTGGAGTTCTTGTCTGGCTTTGTGGAATGAGAGAAAAGTGCAACACTGAGGTATGAAAACCAGAATGCAGTGCCAAGGCTGTCCATGTGACAGCCAAAAGTGGTGCCGTAAGAGACAAGGGTGAAGGGCAAAGGGAGGGCTGGCAGGGAGGGTTCAGGCAGGTCTGCACAGACCCAAGAGATGCAGGGGAGGGTTCAGAGGCGCCTTCCAAGCCTGCATCTGCCGGGCTCTCCTCATTATTATTCTCTCCTAGGCAAATGAGGCTTCTATTTTTGCTGCAAGGAGTCTGCTGCCTTCCAATTCCCCCACGTCCCCTGGAGGGAGGCTGGGATTTCGTGTTCTATTCAAGCAGCTCAGGGATGCTGAAGGGAGGGTCATCCAGACGGCTGAGAGCCAGAGAGAAGCACTGCCTGCCAATCTTATCAAATGAGGACACACTGCTTGAGAAAGCTCTGGGCAAGGTGATGATGCATGTACGTGGTCTGGCATGACCATGCAAGGGCACATCCGGGTTTATTTGGCCCATACATGCTTACTGAAACAGGCACTAACTGTTTCACAGATGTGAATCTTTTAATCACCCCCATTTTACAGATGAGGAAACTCATCTGTACACATAAGGCACACAAAAGTTATTAAGTGGTGTGCCTAAGGCCACACAAGAAATTCTGCAGCTGGGACTTCATCCTGGCAGCGTGGCCCAAGAACCCATGCTCTTAGCTCCCACATTTTGTTGGTAGGAAGAAATGGGAAGAGATGTTTACAATACATAAATCAGATGAAGGATGAAATGATGGATAAGAAAATTCAAAAAAGGGACAAAAGGTATGAACTAGTAATTCACAGAATAAAAAATACATGAAATAAATATACATCAATATAAGAAAATAAATCCATGAAAAGAGGTGCAACCTCACTGATAGGCAGAGAAATGCAAATTAAGACCCCCTGCAGAGGCCACTTTCACCCATCAGACTGACAAAAATTTAAAAAACATCTGATAATACCAAGAGGTATCAAGGACGAGGGGAAGGGGAGCCCACACACCACTGGTGGGAACATTCATTGGTAGGCCCACTTGGGAAAACAACGTGGCCACTTCCAGAAAATGTAAAGATTCATACGTTCTATCCTGTGGCAATTCCAATCCTTGCTACATATCCTAGACAAATCCAGCTCATGGCCACATAGAGACACACACATGAGTATTCCTAGCAGCCTTGTTTGCAGCAGCAAGAAACTGGAAACCATCTGAACATCCACCAATGGAGAAAGAATAGAGTGTATTATGTTCCTACAATGAAATGCCACACAGCAGTGAAAAGGGATAAGGTCCAGCTACATTTTCACATGGATGAAACTCACAGATATAATGTGAGGCAAAAAAAAAAAAAAAAAAAGGGCAAGCTACAAACACACACACACACACACACACACACACACAATTTGATATGATTTACACAATGCTTAAAAACATGCAAAAATAATTTGCATAGTGACACTGACTAATGCAGTAAGATAAAACATGCACCAAAACTCTAATAACTCTAATACCTCTGCATGGGAGACAAAGAAATGCAATCAGGAAGGGGCTCCAGGTATACTGGTAATTATGACAGTTTAAAGTATGTCCACTAACTCTTTTTCACTCCCTTCAAAAGGTAGAGCTTAATTCCCCTCTCTTTGAGTGTGGACCAGGCTTAATAACTTGGGTCTAGAGAACAGAACAAGGCAGAGATGATGATGTGTGGCTAAGGAGTCTAGGTCATAAAGGCACTGCAGGGTTCTCGAGACTCTTGGATCACTCGCTCTGAGGCAAGCTGCCTGCCGTGTTGCGAGACAGCACTGTGGAGAGACCCCATGGAAAAGAACAGAAGCCTCCCACCCACAGCCATGTGAAGTAATCTCAAAAGTGGATCCTCCACGAGCACCTGGGTGGCTCAGTCAGTTAAGCGTCCGACTTCAGCTCAGGTTGTGATCTTGTGGTTTGTAAGTTCGGGCCCCGCATCGGGCTCTGTGCCGACAGCTCAGGGCCTGGAGCCTGCTTTGGATTCTGTGTCTCCCTCTCTCTCTCTGTCCCTCACCCCTCAAAAATAAATAAACATTAAAAAATTTTTTTTAAATAAAATAAAAAAACTCATCTCATACCTCAAGATGACTATGGCCCTGACCCACACCTTGACCCTGAGACAGAATCATCCAGCCACGCTGCTCCCAGATGGACTCTATGTGTGAAGTATCAAATGCTCACTGTTTTACGCGGTAAGTTTTGGCATAATTGGTTACACAGAAGTACAACCAATATAGCAACATTCTTTACTTTAACTGGGTTGTGGATACACAGGTGTTCAGGTACATAATTCTTTTTACCTTTCTGTATGTCAAATATTTTATAATGAAAATTTAATCCAAAAGAGCTGAGTTAGGTCAACACTGGCTAACAGGCAGAAACAGTGGATGGTAAAAGACAGGGAAGATGATATGAAGGCACATCACCCTCCTGGGTGACCAAGGAATAGCTTCTCTCCTCAGGAGCATAAGGAACGTAGAAAAGTGCCATCTAAGGTGGAAAGTCATGGGACGTTGTCAGAGGTGGGGAGAGGAGGCAGGATTTGCTCTATTCACATTAAAATAGGGAGTCTTGTTAGGCTAAGGGAGAATATGCCCTGGGGCCCTTGGGTGGCTCAGGCCTGGGTTAGGCACCCAACTTTAGCTCAGGTCATGATCTCACGGTTTGTGGGTTCAAGCCCTGTGTCAGGCTCTGTGCTGACAGCTCAGAGCCTGGAGCCGGCTAAAGATTCTGTGTCTCCCTCTCTCTGGTCTCTCTCTCTCTCTCTCTCTCTCTCTCTCTCTCTCTCTCTCTCTCTTTCTCTCTCTATCTCTCTCTCTCTCAGAAATGAATGAACATTAAAAAGAAAAATTTTTTAAATAATTTTTAAAAATATGCCTGAGCCTGAGAGGCAGGCCAGCAGGGATAAGGGGGATGTGGGAGCAACACCCAGGGTGGTCCACCTCCTCAACTGCTCCTCCCAGGTCTTGATGCCACCAGATAAGGGCAGGATTGCCCAGAAGCCAGGATCTGGGCCCCATCACGTCTCTCTGTATCTGTCTTCCTCTCTCTGACTTCAGCTTCCATAAAAAACAAACGTGCATTCCTTACAAGCAGTTGGGCTGGTCAGAGTCAACTGATCCAGTAAAAGCAGTCAGAACCAGTTACATCTGGCAGAACCAAAGCATATCAATCCCCAGGAACCACTATAAGTACTTCAGACCACTTATTTTCAATCCTCTTTAAGAGCCTAAATCCCCCATCTCACAACCTGTGCTGTTTTCTGCAATTTACCCATTCAAAGAAGTCTGTCCAAAATCCATTTTAATTGAAACAACCACTTTTCTTGCTATGAAGTGACAGCTGAAGCAACAATAATGCTTAATATATATTCCATGCTTGCTTTCCTTCTTAAAAAAAGCAACAACAACAACAAAAACCACTGTCAAGATGACAGAAGGGCGTAGCGCTCTCCTTTCGACCTTGACTTGTTGGGAAAATGGCCACTGGGAATCTGGGTCTGCTGCGCTTGTGCTCAATACTCACCACTCTCTGCCTGGCCCTTGTGGACAAAGGGAGGGAGACGACGTGGTGAGAACTGGAAGGAGCGAGGGAAACGTGTGTGGTGTTGGAGGCGCCGGTGAAACCATCAGAGATGGTGCAGGACAGGCAGACGCCCCCGTGTGTCAGCTGTCACCTTGCAGGGCGGGCAGACTGGACAGGCCAGGCTCGGCCACTCAGGACCAGGACACCCCAGGGCCTCCCTCTTTCCCCAGCCAGTTAAGGCCTGACTCAGACAGGAGCCCACATGGCATGATACCCCCCAGGTTTCCCTGCCACGGCCACCTCAAGCTCGGCCCTGAACCCCACTAAAGAGGTATCAGAGCACTGAGCTACACAGCATCCCCGGCCGTTCTCCCACGCCCCAGAGATGGCAGGGGACAGTGAGACGGCCAGCCTTCTGAGTCTGAGGCCCAACTTCAGATCCTGCCTCTGCTTACGAGCTGTGACCACAGTGTGTCCCCCCCCCCCCCCCCCCACTGCTCTGAGCCTCAGAGGCCACATGAGAAACAGAGAAGGCCTCACAGGATCCTATAGCTCCCTCAGTCCCTCCTCAGCCTTCAGGACAGAAAGCAGCCCTCCCTGGGAGGAAATCAAGACAGAGGCCAACTCGGGGCCTGGGGGTGCGTGCTGGAGCAGGACTCAGTAGCTCTGTAATCTTAAGCCTCAGTGTCCTCGGCCATGAAATGGGGATAATAAGAATTGCTTGTAAACCTGCATGGTGGGATTGCTGTGTGGCTTACAGGAGGTGCCAGCAGGTACTCAGTGAGAAATTCATGCTGGCTCTTGTTATAAAGCCATTGGAGCCCCTGCTGCCCTGGAGCCAGCCCCACTCCCTCTCTCATCCATCCCCCAGTGCCCCCAGAAGGAATGTATCAGGTACGTGTTTACCACCCACTGTGAGCCCCTCAGAGGGAGGACCCCAGACCCAGGTCTGCCTTCATGGCACCCAGCACAGCACCTGGTATGTAGGAAAGGTTCCAGAACCCCCACCCATGCCTCCTCTGCAGCCCTTGGCGGCCCTTCTCTAATGAGCTGGCAGCAACCTCACAGCAGAGCACGAAAGTCGGGGTGCTCTCCCAGGATGTGGCATTTTTCAGAGAGAAAGCTCAGTAACTCAGAGAGAGACAAGTTCCTGGGGCAGGTCAGGGGGCTCCCAGGACCCCTTATACCTCAGCAGGACCCTGGCCCAGGGGTAGAGGCTGCAGAGTGGCCTGGGTGCTCTGGGTCACAGAGTCCCACATTACTACTCTGAAACCCCCTTGTGCACATCCCTCCCCAGTCATGGGTTTCCCAAAAGACAGGATTCTGTTGTGGTGGCACTGGAGAGAGGTCCTCCACCTCATGGGTGAAGGAGCTCAGCTGCCTCAGAGCTGTCCCCAGACCAGGCCCCTCCAACCCACCCTGGGTTGCTCCCTCACATGCTACTGGTGAGGACTGAGTCCTCATGGAGGTCACCTGTTCTCTGTACCACATACCCCGGGGGCTTCTGCACCCCACAGCAGCCTCTATGAGAAAAGTTAAAGTCGAGTCTGGGTTTTTAAGTATGCTAGAAGAGATTCTAGAAAATAATATATCAGCAGAAGCTGAAAGGAAACAAACCTGGCCCCCAAACTGCACATCAGAACAGGATCCTTAGCAATGTCAACACTAAAACCAATGACTCACCACACATACACCACCAACAACCAGCCTCTCATCTAGAAAACAAATGCAAAGAAATGAATTTCAATTTCAAAATAGGGCTCTACTCAAGCAAGGATCATCCTGCTTTCCCTCCCCACACAACAGCTGAGCAAAACACACAGGGAGATGGGGGCTGGGCTGGAGCTGTCTGCAGACATGTTCTACCAAACCTCAGACTTCTGGCAGGTAATCCAAGCCCACCAAAAGATGGGTACAGTGTGGTCACTACAGGGTCTGTACAAGGGAATCCCACAACCAGCTTGCAGAGTGAGGACACGAGTAGGCAATGGGCAATGACTTCAGTTTCATGAACTTCTCCCCGATCCTGATAAACCCATGCCCTTTAGGTGCCAGGACTTTAACCCACATGCAAGGCTGCCTTTGGTTTAATGATGTCTTTCATTATCATTTTCATTCTTACCTAAAGAACACTACAACCTGGACTCATCATCAAGGCTGATCGATTACTGAGGTCTCTAATTGTGCTTCTATGGAGCAGACTGGATGCTGGCCCTACAGGTGGGCATGCAATGTTCCCAGGCAGCCTGGTGAGAAAGCTTGCTCTCAATACATCAGCAAAGTGTCCTTCAGATGGTGGTGCTTGTCAAACACCTCTTGATATTCTCACTTTATCATAGTAATTTGCTGTTTTGTTTTGGTCCCACCTTATCAATTTATTTTCCAAAGGCTAGTCTGTAAATAAGACAGGAGTACTACGGGAACCTAATATAAGTCCTCTATTGTCAAAGCAGAAATAGACACAATCAGAATATTCTTACTACACCAGCCTTGGGATGAAGCTGATGTAAAAGAAGAGAGGGCTGAGAGAAGGAAACTGGACCCATGATACCAAGGTCAAGCTGCTAGATCAAGCCTTGCCTAAAACCATGTGTCCAGACTTTCCAATTACACAACAAAAGTTTATGTTACCATGAGATGGGTTTTCTGTTACATCAAGTGTCTTAACGGATAAGGAAACTGAGGCCCAGGGGGGTAACATGACTTTGCCCAGCCCACAGAGCAACAGAATGAAAACTCAGGTATGTTGCAGTAAGTCTTGCCTTGTGTCAAAATCCTAGGCTGTGTTCATTGTGGTTTACACAAAATCCTTAATTCTTTACAAGTGTGAAGACAGGTCAGCTAGTCAAGCCTTACATAATCCAAATCTAGCAGAAACTACACTTAACTCAACCAGATCTTTTTTACTTTTCCAAAACCAACAGGGCAGGCCTAAATGGTCAGTGGGATTCTACCAAGCATGCAAGATAAATAGCATAATTTACATCTAACATTTCTGTACCACCTCCCTCTCTCAGACAGCTCTGACCCTGGCTCACACTTCTGTGCTTACAGAAAACCTCAAGGCAGCTCTCAGACAGAAGTGTTCTCTTAATTGACCTCATTAATACGCACTGCTCTGGTGATCGGCTGGCTATGGTTGTGTTGGCTTGCCTTTTCTTTCTCTTTCCTGTCTTCCCTTTCTTCTTTCCCTCTCTCTCCACCTCCTCCTCCTCCATCTTCTTTTCTGTCTCTCTCTTTTTTCTTTTTCTGATGCAAAGGCCCAAGGAACTATTAGCAAAACCATGTCTTAACACCCCTGTCTGCTTAGACCTGACAATCCAGAGGTAGGTGACTTTCTCAGAGTCACAGCCTGAGCCAAGCCTACAAGGTCAGAGAACCCTGGTTCATTTCACCCTACACTGAGCCTCCCTCCCAAGAAACCGTGCCACAGAGAACACCATCTGCTCATCCAAGCCTGGTGACCAGACGCAAGTCTGGCCTCTGCCCAGGACCCGGGTGACGTCAGGGAAGCAGGAGCTCCCAGTTGCCCATGGCCCCTCCAGGTCTCCACAAAGTAGTCATCCACACTGAGAGGAGCCCACCACACTTGGGACACATGCAGGGGAGGAGGAAGGTTCCAGAAGAGTTTTCTGCTTCACAATGGCCCCACAGGAAAAGTCCACAAGCAGCAATGATGAAGGTTCTGGAAACCCACAAGGAGTCATAAGCAACCTTGGGCAGCTGTGCCCTGAAGTCTCTTGAGTCTGCCTGTCCTCCATCACTGAGTGTCCGTCCTGCTGTCTCCCCCATCCAGTTACCCCTTGTACCTCACTAGCCTTTCCACGGGCTCAAACTGGCTGGTTGGAGTCTGGCCCACTCCTGGCCACATCCCTGCCCACCCTGCCACCTTAGCCTCACCTCTACTGAGCCACCCAGGACTGTCACCCACTCCTCCCACAGCTCTGTAGCATATGCTAGAGCTGTGTGTAGTCCCCCCAAACCCTGGGGTGGGTAACACAAGGAGACGGTATGTCTCCCCCTTCCGTGTCCCAGCTCTTCCCTGATGAGGCCTTGGGGAGATGCTCGTCCTGTTTCTGATACAAACAGGTAACTCACTTTCCATCCTTCTTAGCTGCATTGGAAAGTGATGCTGAAGGTGGTCTCCCCAAAATGAAGAGCAAACATCTCACCCCCGAGGAGAGAAGGTGGGCCCTGCCAAGACATCCCCCACTTTGTGCCAGCACCTGAGCCCAGCCCAGGCCTCCCACACACTGACACTATTAGCAGCCACTTTTGTTCAAGTGTGACCCTCAGGTGGCACAGCTGTGGGGGCTAGGCAGCAGGTACTGAGGGTGGGGTCGGCCCTCCTGACACAGACAGCATATGCCCACCCACTAGAGTTTGATGGACAAATGGATAGACCAACCAACACAAGACTTGCTCCAGGAACTGACATCCGGGGAGGGCTCGCATGGTAAGGCAGGAGTGAGCCCAAGACTGCCAAGTGAGGACCCACACTGGACCCACACAGCCATCTGCCCACGGAGATGGGACGGGGTATCAGGAGGATTTGACAAGAAGAAACACAGGGCTCCCCCTCAGGAGAAGAGTTCCCCCCAACTTCCCCACCCTGCACTCCCAGAGAAGCCATGCTACCCTGACAACGGCCGGTGGTCCTGTAAAGCTGAAGGGCCCTGTAACCCCTGCCACGGGCAGGTGTCAAAAACACTTGGCGGGGGGCGCCTGGGTGGCGCAGTCGGTTAAGCGTCCGACTTCAGCCAGGTCACGATCTCGCGGTCCATGAGTTCGAGCCCCACGTCAGGCTCTGGGCTGATGGCTCAGAGCCTGGAGCCTGTTTCCGATTCTGTGTCTCCCTCTCTCTCTGCCCCTCCCCCGTTCATGCTCTGTCTCTCTCTGTCCCAAAAATAAATAAACGTTGAAAAAAAAATTAAAAAAAAAAACAAACACTTGGCGGGCAAATCAAATGATATACGCCTGGCCAGGTAGGGGCTGTCTGACTCAAAACAGACAAAGGCCCAAAGGAAATTCCATTAGACGTTCTCAACATTGAGAGAAATGGACCAGGGTTCAGGAGGGCCATTTGATGCTGAGGGACAGGGGGTGGGGGGCAGAGCAGAATGGCCAATGACAGAAGAGGGCTAGTGAAAGGAAAACTGGGGCACAGGCAGGACCCACAAAAGAAGAGCTAAGGAGAGATCAGGAGAGGAGAGGGGATGGGTTAGAGGAGTAAGAGGCCAGAAGTCCCAGGGCCAGGCAGGAAGTATGGATAGGGAGATATGGGCAGTGCACCCTGGCAGGCACTCAGAGCTCTCCTCTCGAATTTCTGGAAAGTTGAGCAGACTGCAGCTCTTGCTCAACCCCAGGCACAGTGAAGCCACAGTGGCTGGAGGGGGTCAGGGCCACAGGATTTTAAGATCTTAACATCCCCTGATTTGGCAAGTGAGGAGCCTTTGCCCTGATCAAATGCTTTGCACCATTAAGCAGTTCAAGTGTTTGGGAAGATGTATCCCAAACTCCCAGTGGGAGCAGAAACCTCTCAACCGCCTGCTACATTTCAGGTTGTAGAAGAGGACACCACATGCTGCTCCATTCCACAGGACAGACCTGCTGGTTATCACAAAGGGACACGAACCTCACATCCAGACCACAAAGATCCTCACAGTTGATGCTGTTACATCTCACAAGCTGCCAAAGTAGCTTTCATGATTTAAAGGAAGGTGGGAAGAAAGAATCTTAGAATGTTACAGAACATTAGCAGTCATGGCTCACTGTGTGGGCTCAGAATGGGCTTCATGGCCCAACAGCTGGACTTGAGGGTCCCATCATTAAAATACTCCAAGCACCCTTCCAGGGTGTACCATGTGCCCAGAGGGTGTAGGAAGCCCTGTAGCTGTCCCTGGCCCCATGAACTTTGGGTGGCATCCCCTTCCCAACAGTTCACAACACTCAGCTGTGTTTCAGAAAACTCCAGAGCTCAGAATGGTAGGCCACCCTGAATAAAGGTGGCCACATGTATCTTCTTGCTCTCTGTGATGGTGAGGGTGAATGATGCTTACAACTCCCACTCTGCAGCAAGGCAAAGCTAAGCTGGGTAAGCGACATGACCAAGCTGGTGGCATACCTGAACCTTTCCTTGGCAAACACTCAAGAGGGACAAGGCTCTCACCTTTGAGTGAGATGGAAAGGGGGCCAAAGAAGGGAGAAAGATGCTAACCCACCAAGCCAGGGCACAGCAGCCCTTCACAAAAGTCTCCACAGCTTGGCCTCACCAGACCCTTTGAGACAGATCTATTTTGTTTCATTTTCCTAGTTTGTCAGCTTTAGATGATGTGGCTCAGAGCAGTCACATAGCCCCTAAGTGTCAGAGCTGGTAACTGAACTGAGGTCTGCCTGAGACCACAGCCCAAGCTATGGATGTGGCAGACTGAGGATGGGGCAGACTGGTAAGCGGGTCCAACCACCCCAACTTTCCACTGTTTAAGAGATACATGGCAGCCAGTCAGTAACATTCTCCTTTCTGCGTGCTTCTCAGCATTTCTGTGCTAGGCATCAAGGCATTTTCTAGAAAGGGTATGTGCCTGACATGCACAAGAACAGAAAGGAAGGCAAAACATGCCCATGTCTGGAAGATAGCTCACTGTCCCCAATTCCAGAATGTTCCAGGGACTTGATGTGCTGGACAGAACCTGGAGGTAGCCCCCAGCATCCTGGAAGCTAAGCATGCCCTATGCTTGTTTTCTTAATGAACCAGTGTCTCTCACACACGGCATTCACCACCTTCACAGTCTAGTGGAAAGGCTGAATCCCAGGGGACGGAATCATGCTCCCACTTTGAGCATCCAACACAGGGAGCAAGGCCAGAGGGCTATTTATTATTTATTCACTTAGGAGAATCCTGGGGTGGAGCTCACACAGTCACAAATAAGAAAAATGGGAGTATTGAAGGAAACCCACCAGTGAGGCAAGGTTTATTTCTACATTCTGAATAGACTTTATTAAAGTCAGAAACTGCCCACAAAGTAACCCACCAGGGCTCCAAGGTGTTACAGGTGAGCTTTAATGAGACCATCAAGGAACAGATCATCTGTCTCATGTGTCCAAAAAACTGAATATTACAGGTCCAAAATAACCTCTTTACTAAAGCCAAAAAAATAAAAATAAAAAATAAGAACGAGAATGGTAAATTTTGGCCAAACTCACTTATAAACATAGACGCAAAAATCCTAACTGAAACAGTAGCTGAGTGCACCCAGTAATTTCCAAGCAAACACCTCATGATGAAATACTGATTCATCCCAACAATGTCAAATTGGTGTACTATTAGAAAAGCTGTTAATGCTATCACATAAGTCACCACATGAAAAGATCATCTCAATTGTGCAGAAAAAACATTTCAGAAAATTCAGTACTCATTCATAATTAAAGAGGGGGGGAAACTCTAAGGAAATGAGCAGAAAAGGTATTCGTGAACAGAAGAGTGTGTCCACAGAAAGTATCATAATGTTGGATCATTAGATATGGCCCCACAGGAAGGAACAAGACAAGAATTCACAGCCTCACTGCTTCTGCCTAACACCGTCCTGTCACTCCTAACCAAAGAAATAAGAAAACACAACAAATCAAAGAGTGAGGCTTGAACTGGATGAGATCCACCTGGAATTATTTACAGGGGACATGCTGTCCATGGGGAAAATCTAAGAGTCTATAAACGACTCAGGAAGGTTGCTGAACAGCAATACACCAACTCAACAACTATCACAAAAGGTCATTTCCAAAGAAATGCCACTTGGACAGTCACCAAAAATAGATACCTAGGAATCAACCTAATGTAAAAATACAAGACCTTTATAGAAAAAGACCTATTAACTATTTAAAAAAAATTTTTTAACGTTTTATTTATTTTTGAGACAGGGAGAGACAGAGCATGAACAGGGGAAGGTCAGAGAGAGGGAGACACAGAATCTGAAACAGGCTCCAGGCTCTGAGCTGTCAGCACAGAGCCCGATGCGGGGCTCAAACTCACTGGCCTCGAGATCATGACCTGAGCCGAAGTCGGACGCTTAACTGACTGAGCCACCCAGGCGCCCTTGAAAAAGACCTATTAACTTATTGAAGGATATAAAAGAAAACCTATTAAAATCAGGTCTCTATATGCTATGAAAAAAAAAAATGTGTGTGTGTGTGTGTGTGTGTGTGTGTGTGTGTGTGTGTGTGTGTGTGTGTTTAGGTGCTGTCTTCCAAGTAAATTCAGGGAAGTAGACGGCCGGGGCAGGGTCAAGGCAGATCCACTGGGGGCCAGGCTGTCCATCCCCTCAGGGGCTTGGAGCATGTTGTTGTTCTCCACAATCTCACTAACAAAGAGTGCTGTCAACCTTGGATTTATGCCATTCTTGGCAGTGAGAAATGGTATCTCAGGCTAGTTTTAATTTACATTTCTTTTACATCTTTTCACACACTTAAAAGACCATTTGCATGTATTTCTCTGTAAACCCTCTGTTCACATCTTTTACCTATTTTCTTTTTAGATTTTGTGCCTACTATTCCTTTCAATTTTTATTAATTCCTTATATTTTAGGAAAAGTAAGCTTTGTTCATGATCTAAGTTGCAATTACTTTTTCCTGGCTAATTATTTGGTTTTTCCCTTTGCTTATGGTGTTCCCCACCCCTCATCTAAAAGGGATTTTTTTTCCTAATGCACTTGAATTTATCAATCTTTTTCAATGATGTTTTTGGATTGTGAATTATAATTTCCCTTACCTGCATGTATAAAAGAATTCATGTGCGTTTTCTTCCAGTACTTGTGGTAACTAGCACCTAGAGCCATTTGAAATACATGCCTGTAGATAAATTTTATCTTTATCTAAATAGCTATTCTGAGATAATGAAACTATATGTTAGTCTCTGCCCAGATTCCTGGCACAGGGCTCCAAAACCCCTTATAATTTCTTAAATGATAGGAGCACTAACTAGGGACCTCTTTTGCTAATTTGATCTCTGACCTCTATTCCTGACACAGGGCTCCTGAAAACCTTGGAATTCCCTGAGTGATTGGAGTGTCTTTGTTCTGAGGGTGCCTGAGTGGCTCAGGTAGTTAAGGATCTGGCTTTGTCTCAGGTCATGATCTCATGGTTCGCAGGTTTGAGCCCCGCATCAGGCTCTGTGCTGACAGCTCAGAACCTGAAGCCTGCTTCAGATTCTGTGTCTCCTCTCTCTTCCCCTCCCTGGCTCTCATGCTCTCTCTCTCTCAAAAATAAATAAACATCAAAAAAAAGAGTGTCTTTGTTCTAATGGGGGAACTCGTGGTGGGCTCCCAGATGGCTGTTGGATGGGAGGCTGGTCATCAAAAAGTACAAAGCGTAATCCTCATTCTCTTGAGAAGGGAGAGGGGCTAGAAATAGAATTCATGATTCATCATGGCCACATGAGGAAGCCTTAAAATCCCAAAAGTATGGGGTTCAAAGAGCACCCAAGTTAGTAAACACATCTATACTGGTAGGGTGGCGTGCCCCAACTCCACAAGGACAGAGGTTCCTGCGATTGGGACCCTGGCAGACCTCGTCCTATGTATTTCTTCATCTGGCTATTCATCTGTATTCTTTATCAAACTTTGTAATAAACTGATAAACATAAGTGACTATTTTCCTGAGTTCTGTGAGCTGCTCTAGCAAATTAATTGATTGATTAATTCTAGGAGGAGATCAGGGAAACCTCAGATTTATAGCCAATCTGTCAGAAGGACAGGTGACAACCTGGACTTGCTGTGGGATGTGACGCTACCTCCAGGAAGACAGTGTCAGAACTGAGTTAAAGTGCAGGATACACAGCTGGCGTGCTAAAGAACTGCTTGGTGTAGGAAAAACCTCACACATCCGTTGTCAGAAGTGCTGTGAATGTGGTAGCAGTGTGTGTAAAGGAGAAACACAGGGAGGAGGGCAGGGATGCGGGCTGGGTGTTTTCCTACTCAGGAGGAAAGATTGCGTTTCTCCCATTCGGTGATCCAGTCGTCCCAAAACCAATTTTTAAAAGGTTCTCTCTGCTGACATTTTATTTAGGAATTTTACATCAATATTCCTAAATGAGATTGGTGTGGAAGCTTCTTTTATCAAATAATCTTGAGGTTTCCTTTTTTTTTCTAGGCAGAATAAGTAGCATCGAGATTATCCATTATTTGAAGATTTGCAGAATTCTCCTGTGAGAAGCTATATAGGTCTGGAGATTTTTCTGTTTTTTTTTCCAGTGGAAATTGGGTTGTTTAAACGTTATGTGTCTACTGGGGTCCATTTGGGTAGTTCCATTTTCCTAGAGAAGTACGCTTTTTATCCAGGTCTTCACATTTATTCGCACAGCATAGTAAAAAGTAACTTCTAATGATTTTTTTAACATGCTGCATTTTGTTGATTATTTTCCTATTATAATTTCTTATTATGTGTATTTGTACCCTATCTCTCTCATAATTAGGTTAGATAGTGGTTTATTCATTTGAATTTTTTTCCTAAGAGTCAGCATTTTGTTATTACTTCTTTGTTTTTCTCTGTTCTAATTCATTGGTTTCCAACTTACTCTTATTTGCCATTCTGCTCACTCAGTTTATTTGGTTGTTTTATCTAAGATTTTCAGTTGCATGTTTAATTCATTTTTTTGAGACACAGTTTTATGTGCATCCCATAGATTGATGTATTTATAGAGTTTAATCTTGTGATTTTCCAAGTTGAAAGGCCTTTTTGTTTTTTATCTTATGATTAACTTCTAGTTTTATTGCATTGTGATGACATAACATTGTTTATATCATTTCTATGTTGCAAGAACTTATTGAAGTTTTCTTTGTAACCTAATAGATGTCAACTTTCATAAATGTTCCATGTATTCTGGAAACAAAGTTGTATTCTTTATTATCATGGTACAAAGTCTGGTATGTCGGGGCATACTTCTTTGTCTACTTCACATGTCTTGGAT
Source organism: Felis catus (assembly GCF_018350175.1). NCBI lineage: Eukaryota > Metazoa > Chordata > Mammalia > Carnivora > Felidae > Felis > Felis catus. Next base: position 21,091,182 of record NC_058373.1, read on the forward strand.
ACACAGTGGCTATCATGGTCTCCAGAATTAGTACACTTCTTTCCACATCTCCTGCCTCACATGTGGTCTCTGCTTGATGGAGGTTCTATCAATGTTCAGTGTAGCATTCATAACCACAATTATCATACTTCCTCTGCAAATTGCAGCCTTTTGTGTTATACAGTATCCCTTTTTGTTTCATTGCATGTTTTTGGTCTGAATTCTACCTTGGGGATGTTGACCTTAAAAACAAAAACCAAAAAAAGAGGCAGCCATTTTACCTGCAAAATGAGATTATTCGGGAACAGCAGAGGAATTACAGTGCAGAAGAAGCAAACCAGGGCAAACCATAGGCAAGCCCAGAGACTAGCAGAGCGGGGCTTGCATTTAGGAGGAAAGGAGGAAGGTGGGAGGGGCTGTTTCATAAAGTCAGGGTGGTAACTGGTTTCTCATTGGCTACATGTGGCAGTTTCTCATTGACAGGGCTGTTGCTGGGCAAGGGAGAAATTCTTCATTCTTCTGTGTGGAAAGTAAGCCTCCTCCTGCAGGGATATGGACAGCAGTATTTGAGAGTTCCTCTTCAGGACTTCCTGACTTTGTTTTTAATGAGGTTTCCTTTATTTTCACAGTTGAAATCAGGATTAAAACCCCTAATTTCTTTCTCTTCCCACTGGCTTCATTTCTATACACCCTCCCCTCCTTTCCAGCTTTTCTAATTACTTTGTTTTAGGTATGACTGTCTTAAACAGTAGAGCTGGGTGCCATTGCATGAACCAATCTGAAAGTCTTTTAATCAGTGGATTAAATCCATGTACACAGAGAAGGAAAAAATCAGCAAAACTGAAAAGCAAGCAATGGAATGGGAAAAGATATTTGCAAATGACATATCTGATAAAGAGTTTGTATCCAAAATAAATAAAGAACTTATAAAACTCAACAACCAAAAAAAACAATCCAGTGAAGAAATGGGCAGAAGACATGAATAGACATTTTTTTCCAAAGAAGACATCCAGATGGCCAACAGATACATGAAAAGATACTCAACATCACTCACCATCAGAGAAACACAAATCAAAACAACAATGAACTATCACTTCACACCAATCAGAAAGGTTAAAATTAACAACACAGGAAACAACAGGTGTTGGTGAGGATGTGAAGAAAGGGGAATCCTCCTGCACTGTTGGTGGGAATGCAACATGGTGCAGCCACTATGGGAACAGTATGGAGGTTCCTCAAAAAGTTAAAAATAGAACTACCCTATGATCCAGCAATTGCACTACTAGGTATTTATCCAAGGATGCAAAAATACTAATTCAAAGGGATATATGCACCCTGGTGTTTATAGCAGTATTATTAACAATAGCCAAATTATGAAAAGGGCCCAAATGTCTATCAACTCATGAATGGATAAATAAGAGGTGGTATATATGTATATATACACACACATACATACACACACAATGGAATATTACTCAAACATAAAAAGGAATAAAATCTTACCATTTGCAATGATGTGGATGGAGCTAGAGAGTATTATGCTAAGCAAAATAAGTCAGAGAAAGACAAATACTATATGACTTCACTCATAGGTGGAATTTAAGTAACAAAAGAGATGAACATAGGGGAAGGGGGAGAAAAAAAACACAGAGAGGGAAGCAAACCATAAGAGACTCTTAACAATAGAGAACAAGCCGATGGTTACCAGAGGAGAGGTGGGTGGGACAGTGAGTTAAACAGATGATGGGAGTTAAAGAGTGCACTTGTGATGAGCATCAGGTGTAGTATGGTAGTGTTTTACACCTGAAACTAATACTAGACTGTACGTTAACTGTAATTTAAGTTAGATATAAAAAATAAAAAAGATGTATTAATCAACTCATAAGTAAAAGGAAAAATAAATACATATTCTTTAAATAGAATTTAAAAATAAAGAGAATTAAAAAAAATAAATCCACTTAAATTTTATTAGTGTTGGCTGGTGTGTTTGATTTCAGCTGTCACATTATTTTGTGTTGTAGCTACTGTATTTCACGCTGTAGTCTATTTTCTTTTTTTAAATATAATTTATTAGCTAACATATAGTGTATACAGTGTGCTCTTGGCTTCGGGAGTAGATTCCCATGATTCATCACTTACACACCACACCCAGTGCTCATCCCAACAAGTGCCCTCCTCAATGTCCATCACCCATTTTCCCCTCCTCCCACACCCCACATCAACCCGAAGTTTGTTCTCTGTATTTAAGAGTCGCTTATGGTTTGTCTCCCTCTCTGTTTGTAACTATTTTTCCCCTTCCCTTCCCCAATGATCTTTTAAGTTTCTCAAACCACATATGAGTGAAAACATATGATATCTGTCTTTCTCTTACTTATTTCACTTAGCATTAATACCCTCCAGTTTGATCCACATTGTTGCAAATGACAAAATTTCATTCTCTTTCATTGCCAAGTAGTATTCCATTGAATATATATACCACATTTGGGGGGGGGGCAGGGAATGGAATTCTATTTATTTATTTATTTTTTCAATATATGAAGTTTATTGTCAAATTGGTTTCCATATAACACCCAGTGTTCATCCCAAAAGGTGCCCTCCTCAATACCCATCACCCACCCTCCCCTCCCTCCCACCCCCCATCAACCCTCAGTTTGTTCTCAGTTTTTAAGAGTCTCTTCTGCTTTGGCTCTCTTCCACTCTAACCTCTTTTTTCCTTCCCCTCCCGCATGGGTTTCTGTTAAGTTTCTCAGGATCCACATAAGAGTGAAACCATATGGTATCTGTCTTTCTCTGTATGGCTTATTTCACTTAGCATAACACTCTCCAGTTCCATCCATGCTGCTACAAAGGGCCATATTTCATTCTTTCTCTTTAGTTTCTCTTTCTCTTTAGTTTTTTTCCCCCCTTTGAGTATTTAGGAAGGTCATTATTTGTTTTGGGCATTATTTTTTCTACCAACACTTCTTACTATTCCATCTGTCAGCTTTCAGTGTTATCCTTCACCTCACTTTCCTACCTGCAGGACAATCAATGAGCTTTTTCTACTTTCCTCTTTCTTTCTCCTTATACCACCTATTATTGTTATTGATTATTTCCATTTTTTTCAGTTTACATACATTTATATCTATTCTCCCACATCTACCCCTACCTTTATTTTAGTTCCTACATATATAATTAATACTCACTACCAGTCCCTTTCCCAACGTTTCCCCAACTATCTTTTAACTGAATGAAATCTGTCCTCTACCACATGGCATATATATATATATATATATATATATATATATATATATATATATATATATATTCAACACCCATAGTGGATCATTTTAATACCTCCACCATCTATATGACAAAAATATTTTCACTAGTCATCATAATAATAACCAGTAATTGTCATTATTTCCTTAACATGATCTGTAACTTAAAAAACAATTTAAAAGAAGAATCTCTGGGGTACCCAGGTAGCTCAGTTGGTTAAGCATCCAACTCTTGGTTTTGGCTCAGGTCATGATCTCACGGTTCACGGGTTCGAACCCCACATTGGATTCTGCACTGACAGTGTGGAGCCTGCCTGGGATTCTCTAACTCTCTCTCCCTTTCTCTGCCCCTCCCCTACTCGTGCTCTCTCTCAAAATAAATAAATATTTTTAAAAATGACATTTACATTTTTGGGGCACCTGGGTGGCTTACTCAGTTAAGCATCCAACTCTTGATTTCAGCTCAGGTCATGATCTCACAGTTGTGAGATCAAGCCCCACATCAGGCTCTGCACTGGGTATAGAGTCTGCTTAAGATTCTCTCCCTCTCTCTCTCTCTCTCTCCCTGCCCCCAATTTTGCCCCTCCCCGCTCGTGCTCTTTCTAAAAAAGATACACACACACACACACACACACACACACACACACACACACACAAAGAAATTTCCATTTTAAAGATACAATTCCAATTCAACACAGTATTTCCTATGTTGATTATTTTGTTATCAAACAAAAATACTACACTTTATAGTTTACGCTGTTCTACTGTTTCAATTTTAAACACAAATGAAACTGCCAAGCAGTCACACAAAATGATGGAATTAAAGAAATGAAAATTCTGTTTCTTTGTTTTCACAATTACTGTGCTAGCATTATTTATTTCTAAGTCTACTATTTAAGTGCAGAAATGTGTAGTCCCACAGAAGAAGCCTCTACATGAAGGGAGCTTGGGTGATTCTGAACAGTTATGAACTTAACTCTCAAAATAATCCATGTGTACCTGAGCCTATGTATGTCAGAGGATGACTAATGGGGAATTCTTCAAATTAAGTGCCATGCAGAATGCAATGTTTATTTACAGTTGTGCTAATTTGAAGCTGATGCATGGTACTAAAAGGAAAAATTGCTTAGAAAGTAGACCAAAAAGAGGTTTTTTTTCCCAGGAGATTTTCATTTTCACAACTGATACTCTTTAACAGTGCTGGAGCACAGTGATAATATAAAGCAACTTTTTAGTAATTTTTACTATTGTTTTTAAATTATCTGCAGATGAAGCAACTTCTAATTGCCTGCATCCAGGGCAGACCACTTCTGCCACCCCAGCCTACAACAGATTCTGGTAGATTCTTAAAATAGGACTGGTGGGTACAATATTCTTTCACTTCTTGCATTTTTTTTTACTATTTTACTAAAACCTTGATACTGAAAGGCCAGTTGGCTGAATACAAAATCCTTAGTTTACATTTTCTTTTCTTGAGTTTCTTGAAAATGTTGTGCCACTGCTACCTTTCTTTGGATGTCATGGTCACAAAGTCTGATCGTTACTTGGCTTTCTTTCCTTTGTAAATAACTTGGTCATTTTGCCTGGAGGCTCAGCTGATGGTACATTTACCTTTAATGTCCAATAGCTGTAAAGCAGAAGTTTGAGTTGATCATTCCCAGAATGACAGTGGATTACAGTTGGCCCTTGAACAATGTGAAGATTAGGGGGGCCCATCCCCACACAGTTGAAAATCCACATCTAACTTCTGACTCCCCCAAAATTAAACTACCAATAGCCTGCTGCTGACCAGAAGCCTTACTGATAACATAAACAGTTTCAATTAACACATATTCTGTATATCAATTATATACTGTATTCTTACAGTAAAGCAAGCTAGAGAAAAGAAAATCTTATTAAGAAAATCCTATGAAAGAAAAAACATAGTTATATGGTACTGTATTATTCTTTTAAAAATCCACACAGAAGTGGACCCATTCAGTTCAAACCCACATTGTTCAGGGCCAACAGTATTTCCATGTAGATTCAGATATTTTGTTTCAGGAATTTGCTCTTGAATTCTTTTTAAATTTTAGTTCTGTTCATTGCTTCTCTTTTCTACATCAAGGTCTCCAGCTATAGGTATGTTGGATCTTCTTCTATCAGTATGTTTGGGGCCTTTCTATCTCTTTATTTCTGTTTCATTTTCTTGCAGCTGTCCACTTCTAACCTTACTGTATTTTTGTTTTGAGAAAGAGAAGAGCACACATGACTGGGGGAGAGGGGCAGAGGAAGAGAGAAGGGGGAGAGGGGCAGAGGAAGAGAGAAGGGGGAGAGAGAAAGAGAGAGGGGGGAGAGAGGGAGAGGGAGAGGGAGAGGGAGAGGGAGAGGGAGAGGTAGAGGGAGAGGGAGGGAGGGAGGGAGGGAGGGAGAGAGGATGAATGCCAAGGAGGCTCTAGGCTCAGTGCAGAGCCCAACATGGGGCTCAATCGCAGAACCCTGGGATCATGATCTGAGCCAAAATCCAGAGTCAGACGCTTAACTGGCTGTACTTTGAGTTGCAATTACTGTCCCCCTGGACACCTTATAATATTCTAGTAATTTCAGAAATACTTTTCTTTTTCAGAGATACTTCAATTCCTTCCCTTAGTTTAATAAACTGCCATTTTGGAAGCCATCTTGGACCCAGCTTGTCCCCGTCTAGTGATCAGAGCGCTGGGTCAGGCTCTGTGCAGTGGGTTGGGAAGCACAAAGAAGTTAAGTAATTTGCCCAGGTTGACACCAAGATTATAAGCCAGGTAGTCTTACTTCAGAGCCTATGTGCTCAGCAAGATCCAATGCTAGCCTCATCTTCATTTGTTTGGAGGAGTTAAGATGGTGGAGATTTAGGGGGACCCTAGGCTTCCCACATCCCTCAAACACAGCTGTATTGAGGTCAGATTCCTTGGAACACTCAGGAAATCAATGTGCAGAGAGGCAGAAAGATCCCCACAGCTGGAAGGAGACAGGTTAGCAGGTGCAAGGTACATGGATGTGAGTTGGGGGAGAGAAAAATGGTGGAGCCATGAAGGGGAGATAACCCCTTCTGTGGAGAGACAAAAGAGAGAAATAGAGAGGGGCTGAGATAGTGCGGCATCGAGTTAGCACAAGAGGAAAACCTCTCTGGACCATGAACTGGGGAGTGAGAAGCAATGAGTGCACCAGTTCTTTTTTGCAATCAGCGTGTAGAGCTCAAACCCTGAAGTTTTGGAAATGTGCAACTTTCTCCTGAGTGGAGTTGCAGCATGTGCTCCTGGGAAGGAGGGAGCTGTCCCCAGAGTGCATAGCATGGTGTAGCAATCACCAGGGTACACTGGAAGAGAACAGTCCCCTTACTGGAGTACTTTTGGAAGAAGGTTTATTAGCTCTCCAAGGACAAAAGACCCTGCAGGTGCCACCCAAAGGCTTTTCATCAGAGGTTGGAGAGGCTCTACCACAGAGGAGGGGAGTAGATCTGCACCATGCCAGTTCCTTTAAGATTTTGGGGTTTTTTTTTAATGTTTATTTTTAAGAGAGAGAGAGAGAGAGAGAGAGAGAGAGAGAGAGAGAGAGAGAGAGAGGAAGGGGCAGAGAGAGAAGGAGACACAGAATCTGAAGCAGGCTCCAGGCTCTGAGCTGTCAGCACAGAGCCCAGCGTGGGGCTTAAACCCACGAACTGCGAGATCACGGCCTGAGCCGAAGTTGGATACTTAACCAACTGAGCCACCCAAATGCCCCAAGACTTTGGGTTTTGAATCCTAGCCACAAGCCAAGGAGAAGTCGCAGGATAGTTGTGGCACAGGGCCACCTGACTGCCCTCGCTTTTCTTTGAGGGCTGCCTGAACAGCAGGGGCTGAGATCCTTAATACAGGGATGAGAGATTGGGGTAGCAACATTTTTTCTCCCAACACCACTCAGGGTGGTACTTCAGAGAGCAGCAGAGTGACCCCCAGTGGAGGCAAGACACACTTACACCAAACCCCGCCCCTCCGTGCCCTGCAACTGCTTATTTACTGGGGCACAAAGGACTCTGAGCCAATGCAGCCAGCCTCTGTTCCACACCAGCATAGACACCACCCCCCAGGCACCAAAGGACAACTGGTTTTTTTTTTTCTTCCTCTTTCTTTTCTTTTGTAATCAGGCTCATAGTTTCTGACTGGCTTGGGGGTTTTTGTAATTTTATCTTTTTTTCCCCTTGGATCAGGCTTTCTTTTTATTCATTTCTTTTCCTTCTTTTCTCTTTTCTTCTGATTTTTCTTTTTTTCTTCCTTTATCCTTAGAATCAGCCTTATGGTTTTTTGATTTCTCTGTTTTGTTTTTTGTGTGCTCCCTTTCCTTTTCTCTTTTTATGGGATCAGCCACTCCCCCCATTTTTTCCAGGATTACATCAACAGACAAATCAAAGCACACCCAGTTAAAGGTTCAAACACTCCACCACTGCAAGGAAGGGGGAGCCCTGCAGAGGACTGACCTTAGGCTAAGGGCAGCTAAAATGCAACAGCAGAGTGCACACAGCATACACCAGAAACACGTCCTGAAGTACCAGCCCATAGACAGTGTATGACCATTTTTAATAAAGTAGTACTCTCAGGGCAGAACACATAATAAGCTTTTAAAACATGCAAAAGATATGGGGCTCCTGGGTGGCTCGGTTGGTTAAGTGTCCGACTTCATCTCAGGTCACGATCTCGCAGTCTGTGAATTCGAGCTCCACATTGGGCTCTGTGCTGACAGCTCAAAGCCTTGAGCCTGCTACAGATTCTGTCTCTCTCTCTCTCTCTCTCTCTCTCTCTCTCTCTCTCTCTCTCTTTCTCTCTCTCAATCTCTGCCCCTTCCCTGCTCACACTCTGTCTCTCTCTCTCTCAAAAAAAAGTAAACATTAAAAAAAATGTGTTTTAACACACAGAAGACAGAAACTTAACTAAAATGACAAGATGGAGAAATTCTCCCTAAAACAAAGGTCAGGAAGAAATCACAGCCAGGGACTTGCTCAAAACAATAGAACAATATATCTGAACAAGAATCGTAAGACTACTAGCTGGGCTTGAAAAAAGCATAGAAGACACCAGAGAAACCCTTGCTGCAGAAATCACAGACCTAAGAACTAGTCAGGATGAATTTAAAAATGTTATAAGAGAGATGCAAAATAAACTAGATACAGTAACAGCAAAGATTAAAGAAGTAGAGGAGAGAATAGGTGAAATATAAGATAAAGTTATGGAAAATAATGAAGCTGAAAAAAAGAGGGAAAGGAAGTTACTAGTTCATGAGGGCAGACTCAGAGAACTAAGTGATTCTATGAAGCAAAACAAGATCGGTATCATAGGAGTCCCAGAAGAAGAATGAAAAAAAGGAGCTGAAGGTTTATTTGAACAAATTATAGCTGAGAACTACTCTAGTCTGGAGAAGGAAACAGGCACCCAAGACGAAGAGGCACAGGTGACTCCCTTCAAAATCAACAAAAACAGATCAACACCATGACATATAGTGAAACTTCCAAAATACAAGGTTAAAGAGAGAATTCTGAAAGCAGCTAGGGACAAAAGGTCCTCAACCTACAAGGGTAGACACATAAGGTTAGTGACAGACCTATCCGCTGAAATTTGGCAGGCCAGAACGGAGTGGCAGGAAATATTCATTTTGCTGAACAGGAAAAATATGCAGCCAAGGATCCTTTATCCAGCAAGGCTGCATTCAGAATAGAAGGGGAGATAAAGGCTTTCCCAGACAAACAAAAACTAAAAGAGTTCATGATCACTAAAACAGCCCTGCAAGAAATTTTAAGGGGGGACTGAGTGGAGGGAAAAAAAAAACCAGCATAGACTACAAAGGATCAGAGAACATCAGAAGAAAAATCAAATCTACAGACGACACAATGGCACTAAATTCATATCTTTCCATAACCACTCTGAACATAAATGGACTAAATGCTCCAATCAAAAGACACAGGGCATCAGAATGGATAAAAGAACAAGATCCATCTATACACTACCTACAAGAGACTCATTTTAGACCTAAGGACACCTGCAGATTGAAAGTCGGGGATGAAGAACCATCTATCATGCTAATGGAGGTCAGAAGAAAGCCAGAGTACCCATACTTGTATCAGACTATATTTTAAAATAAAGACTGTAACATGAGATGAAGAATGGCATCATATCATAATCAAGGGGTCTATCCATCAAGAAGATCTAACAATTGTAAATATTTATACCCCGAACTTGGAATAGCCAAATATATAAATCAATTAATCACAAACATAAGGAAACTTATTGATAATAATACCATAATAATAGAGACTTTAATACCCCACTTACAACAACGGATAGATCATCTAAGCAGAAAATCAATAAGGAAACAATGGCTTTGAAGGACACACTGGACTGGATAGACTTAACATATATTCAGAATATTTCATCCTTTATAAAGCAGCAGAATACACATTCTTCTTGAGCACACTTGCAACACTCTCCAGAAGAGATCACATACTGGGTCACAGATCAGCCCTCAACAGGTACAAAAAAATTGAGATCATACCATGCATATTTTCAGATCACATTATAAAACTTGAAATCAACCACAAGAAAAAATTTGGAAAGTCCTCAAATACATGGAGGTTAAAGAACATCCTACTAAAGAATGAATGGATTAACCAGAAAATTAAAGAAATGAAAAAATACATGGAAGGCAATGAAAATGAAAACACGACCATCCAAACCTTTTGGGATGCAGCAAAGGCAGACCTAGGAGGAAATTACGTTGCAATTCACACCTATCTCAAGAAGGAAAAAAGGTCCCAAATACACTACGTAACCTTACACCTAAAGGAGCTAGAAAAGGAGCAGCAAACAAAGGCAAAAGCCAGCAGAAGAAGGGAAATAATAAAGATTAGAGCAAAAATAAATGATATAGAAACAAACAAACAAAAAACAGTAGAAAAGATCAATAAAACTAAAAGCTGTTTTTTTTAAAGAATAAACAAAATTGATAAATGCCTAGCCAGACTTCTCAAAAAGGAAAGAGAAAGGACCCAACTAGATAAAATCACAAAAGAAAGAGGAGAGATCACAACCAACACCACGGAAATACAAACAAATTATAAGAGAATACTATGAAAAATGATATGCCAACAAACAGGACAATCTGGAAGAAATAGACAAAATCCTAGACACCCACACGCTACCAAAACTTAAACAGAAAGAAATAGAAAATTTGAATAGGCCCATAACCAGCAAAGAAACTGAATCAGTTACCAAAAACCTCCCATCAAATAAGAGTCGTAAGCCAGACAGCTTCCCAGAGGAATTCTACCAATTTTAAACAAGAATGAATACCTATTCTTCTCAAACTGTTCCAAATAGAAATGGAAGGATGGGGCGCCTGGGTGGCTCAATCGGTTGAGCGTCTGACTTCAGCTCAGGTCATGATCTCATGGCTTGCAGGTTCAAGCCCCATGTCAGGCTCTGTGCTGACAGCTCAGAGCCTGGAACCTGCTTCAGATTCTGTCTCTGTCTCTCTCTCCCTCTGCCTCTCCCCTGATCATCCTCTGTCTGTCTGTCTGTCTGTCTGTCTCTCTCTCTCTCTCACTCACTCAAATATAAACAAACATTTAAAAAAATTTTTAATAGAAATGGAAGGAAAGCTTCCAAACTCATTCTATGAAGCCAGCATTACCTTCATTCAAAAACCAGACAAAGACCCCACTAAAAAGAAGAATTATAGGCCAATTTCCCTGATGAACATGGATGCAAAAATTCTCAACAAGATACTAGCAAACCAAATTAAACAGTACACTAAAAGAATTATTCACTATGGTCAAGTGGGATTTATGCCTGGGCTGCAGGGCTGGTTCAATATTCACAAATCAATCAATTTGATGCACCACATTAATAAAAGAAAGGATAAGAACCATATGATCTTTTCAATAGATGTGGAAAAAGCATTTGATGAAATACAGCATTTTTTTCTTAATAAAAACTCTCAAGTATAGGGATAACAGGAACATTCCTCAACATCATCAAAGCCATATATGAAAGGCCCACAGCTGGTATCATCCTCAATGGGGAAAAACTGAGAGCTTTCCTGCTAAGGTCAGGAACACAACAAGAATGTCCATTCTCACCACTGTTATTAACATAATACTGGAAATCCTAGCATCAGCAATCTGACAACAAAAAGAAATAAATGACATACAAATTGGCAAAGAAGAAGTCAAACTTTCATTCTTCACAGGTGACATGATACTCTATATGGAAAACTCGAAAGACTCCACCAAAACACTACTGGAATAGATACATGAATTCAACAAAGTCACAGGATAGAATATCAACATACAGAAATCAGTTGCATTTCTATACACCAATAATGAAGCAGCAGAAAGAGAAATTAAGGAATCAATCCCATTTACAACTGAAGCAAAAACCATAAAATACCTAGGAATAAACCTAACTAAAGAGGTAAAAGATCTGTATGCTGAAAACTATAGAAAACTTATGAAAGAAATTAAAGAAAACACACAAAAAAAATGAAAAAATATTCCATGATCATGGATTGGAAGAACAAATATTGTTAACATAGTGATACTACCCAAAGCAACCTACACATTCAATGCAATCTCTATCAGAATAACAACAGCATTTTTCACAGAGCTAGAACAAACAATCCTAAAATTTGTATGGAACTACAAAAGACCCTGAATAGTCAGAGTAATGTTGAAAAAGTAAACCAAAGCTGGAGTCAAAGCTATAATCATCAAGACAGTATGGTACAAAAAAAAACAGAACAGAACAATAGAACAGAATAGAGAACCCAGAAATGGACCCACAAATATATAGCCAAGTAATCTTCGACAGAGTATCCAATGGAATAAAGACAGTATCTTTAGCAAATGGTGCTGGGAAAACTGCACAGTGACATGCAGAAGAAGGAAACTGGACCACTTTCTTATACCATACACAAAAATAAATTCGAATTGGATGAAAGACCTAAATGAAACAGGAAACCATCAAAATCATACAGGAGAAAACAAGCAGCAACCTCTGTGACCTCGACCACAGCAACTTCTTATTTGACATGTCTCCAGAGGCAAGGGAAATTAAAGCAAAAATGAACTATCAGAACTTCATCAAGATAAATAGCTTCTGCACAGAGGAAACAATCAACAAAAACAAAAGGCAACCGATGGAATGGGAAAAGATATTTGCCAATGACATATTGGATACAGGGTTAGTATCCAAAATCTATAAAGAACTTATTGGGGCACCCAGGTGGCTCAGTTGGCTAAGCATCTGACTCTTGACTTCAGCTCAGGTCATGATCTCACAGTTTGTGAGTTTGAGCCCCATATCATGCTCTATGCTGACAATGCGGAGCCTGCTTGGGATTCTCTCTCTCTCCCTTCCTCTCTTTGCCCCTCCTGCACTCATGCTCTCTCTGTCTCAAAATAAATAAACTTTAAAAAACTCTGTATATATTTTTTTAAAAAAGAATTTATCAAACTCAACACTCAAAAAACAAATAATCAAGTGAAGAAATGAGCAAAAGGCATGAATAGACACTTTTCCAAAGAAGACATCCATATGGCCAACAGACACACGAAAAGTCGCTCAATATCACTCACCATCAGGGAAATGCATGTAAAAACCACAATGAGATACAACCTCACACCTGTTAGAATGGCTAAAATAAACAACTCAGAAAACAACAGATGTTGGTGAGGATGCAGAGAACTTGGAACACTTTTGCACTACTGGTGGGAAAGCAAACTAGTGCAGCCACTCTGGAAAACAGTATGGAGTTTCCTCCAAATGTTACAGATAGAACTACCCTACGACCCAGCAACTGCAATACTGTACGGGTATTTATCCCAAGGATACAAAAATGCTGATCCAAAGGGACACAAGCACCCCAATGTTTATAGCAGTGCTATCAACAATAGCCAAATTATGGAAAGAGCCCAAATGTCCACCGACTGATGATGGACAAAGAAGAAGTGGGATATACATACAATGTAATACTACCCTGCAATCAAAAAGAATGAAATCTTGCCATTTGGAACAACATGGATAGAACTAGATTGTATTATGCTAAGCAAAATAAGTCAGGCAAGGAAAGACAAATATATGATTTCACTCATATGTGGAATTTAAGAAACACAACAGACGAACATAGGGGAAGAGAAGCAAAATCAAGATAAAAACAGAGAGGGAGGCAAACCATAAGAGACTATTAAATACAGAGAATAAACTGAGGGTCTCTGGAGGGGAGGTCAGTGGGGGATGGGCTAAGTGGCGATGGGCATTAAGGAGGACACTTATTGGGATGAGCACTGGGTGTTATATATGTAAGTGATGAATCACTGGGTTCTACTCCTGAAACCCAAACCAAACCAACCCGTATGTTGACTAACTTGAATTTAAATAGATAAATTAAAACAATAAAAAAACTAATAAACTCCCATTTTGTATCCCCTGGTGTTTATCCATTTTCAGTCTAATTTTTTTAATTTCTACACTCATCATGTTTTTTTCCATTTGCAATTGCTTGTTAATTATACATGTCTCTTTACTTCTTGACTCTTCATATGCTTATTTTGTGACTCAGTTCTTTTTTTTTTTCTTACAGTAACATTGTATGGACTCTATGTTTGTTTAAATTTATATTTATTTTAGGGGCGCCTGGGCGGCGCAGTCGGTTAAGCGTCCGACTTCAGCCAGGTCACGATCTCGCGGTCCGTGAGTTCGAGCCCCGCGTCGGGCTCTGGGCTGATGGCTCGGAGCCTGGCGCCTGTTTCCGATTCTGTGTCTCCCTCTCTCTCTGCCCCTCCCCCATTCATGCTCTGTCTCTCTCTGTCCCAAAAATAAATAAACGTTGAAAAAAAATTTTTTTTAATTTATATTTATTTTAGCTAGACTCTCCAGTTTGCCTGGACCAGCAATAGCAGGAGATGGGGGTGGGGGGAGGAGTTGGGGGGAAGGTCCAGTAAGAGAGATCTGTGTGGCTTGCTTAGGCACTTGGCTCAGTTATAGCCTCCTTTCTTACAACTCTCAAGTATAGTTTCTTTAATAAATAATAGGATTTTCCTTCTCTCCCCCCTCCCCTTCTTCCTCCTTCTTCTCCTCCTCCCCTCCCCCTCCTCTCTTTCCCCTCCTCCCTCTCACCCTCCTCCCCCTTACCCTTTTCCTCCTCCTCCTCCCCCTCCCTGGATCCTCTCCCCCTCCACTTCCTCCTCCTTCCCCCACTTTTTGGTTTTTCTCATTCTCATTCCTTGATGCTTTGTTGTTTCACTAAATTCCTTACCTCCAGCTGATTCCTTCCTTCTTTTACACCTTGCCTCCAGGATGCACTCTGCTTCCCAAGCTGCATCCCTCTCCCAGAAGCAGAACCTCTGATTCCATGCACTTTCCAAGCCCCTCTTTTTCACTCCCTCAACAGTTATCACATCTCAGACCTACTCTTGGCATTTCCCCACTGATGAGAGGCATTCTCTCTCTCCCTCATACTATAGGAAGTTTTCTGAAAGTAGGCTTCCTGATGACTTAGAATTACAAGACATTAGGATGGATTTTACAGGACACTTTAAATATGACAAGCGGTAGGCCTGGACTTTGCTACACCGAGACAGTGAAGTACATGTCCAAAATGTTCCTTTAAAAATAGTAAGTAGTACTGATGCTAATAGAGATCAGAAAATACATGTCTCTGTGTATTACTTTCAAAACCAGTGGCATGTATGTTTGTGGTTGCTGCATACTAGGCTGTGTTGTGTACACTGTATGATTTTGGTTCTGCAGAATAATGAGAAGGGTTTAATATTCCTCTGCTGCATAAAGGAAAACATGAGAAGAGAAAAGATGCAAAGTCACCCAGCCTCAAAAATCACATTTCAACTTGAACAAGCAGTGAAAAGCTCTAGCGCGTTTCTGAGACACATAAATTTACAAAGCCAGGCAGGCCTTTAGGACGTTCCTCAACTCTTGCCTCACTTGAGAGATGCTGGTGTTTCCTTGGCAGACGCAACACCTCAGACAGGCTTCGTGAGGAAGTGCTGTACTCTCTCCAGGTCTGGCTTAGATACCTAAGTGGGAACATTCCAGGAACTACAAAATGATTCAGACAAGTTTGTCACCATCCCCATCTGGAATTTTGTAAGCTTTGGCCCCTTCATTCCTCTCCATTTTTAGCCTTTTCATTTCCATCACATGGGAAATCTACACACTGGATGATGTCACCTTCCTTCTCTGGACTTCTCCCCCCTCCCCAAACCCTCTCCTGGACAACCCAGGGGTCAGAAAACTAATGACTGGTACTTTACTTGCCAGAATGCAGGTTGATTTGGGAGGTAAATGTTTTCAAACCATCCTCTCTGTTTCCTTCTATCTCTACACTCAGGGCCGAGACAGAATATTCAGTTGTTTCGTTTTTATTTATTTTAATAAAGTCAAGGGGCACCTGGGTGACTCAAACAGTTAAAATCCAACTTCAGGTCATGATCCTGTGGTCCATGAGTTCAAGCCCCATGTTGACCTCTGTGCTGACAGTTCAGAGCCTGGAGCCTGCTTCGAATTCTGTGTCTCCCTCTCTCTCTTCCCTTCCTCCTATCCTCTCTCTCTCAAAATAAAAAATAACAATAATAATAATAAACTTTTAATAAAATAAAATACACGAAGTCAAAATTGCTTTATTACCTAAAAATCTGCTTCAGTTCTGTCTGGTCCAGTTTGCTAGTCAGAACTGACTTGGTAAAATCAGAACCATCTAAGGGAGCATCACGTGTCTATCTATACAGTCAGACCTTGTCATAACTAATCAGAACATAAGTAGATTCAATATGAATACCACAGCTCTCCAGATACTGTCCTAAAATCAATCTTTCCATGCTAGGCCCACCTACACAAACCTTCCAACTTTTCTCATTCCCTACAAGGACAGAACCCAAACTTAAATGACCTTACTTCTTTTGCCTCTCGTCATTACACATGTGTGTGAATACATGTGTCCACATGCACGCGCACACACACACACACACTCATCCTTGGTCACTGCCATACTAGGCCATCAGTGTTTCATGGCCAACATGGAGTCACCAACAGCGTGGCTCAGACCCACACAGGTGACAGCTGCCCATGTCCTCTACCAGCAGACACTCCTTGGTCCCACTGATGACTCTCCATTCATGCTTCAGATCCAGTCTAATTTGTGACTCATGACAGACTGTAATTACCCCCTAGGTCTATGAGGAACTGTCAGGATTTCACCCCACAGCAGCCATGTTGACAAAACTCCTTCCCATGCAGACCTTCTGCATATCCTATGCTCCATTCCTGTGTGAAGTTCTTAGACTTCCAGCCTCCAGAACTGTGCAACAAGACATTTCTGTTGTTTGAGCCCCCAGTCTATTACAGCAGCCCTGGCAGACTAACATGGTGCCATTCTGCAGCTCTCTGTGTTTGTCTCATATGTGAAAGTCTGTTGGAGAAAAAGACCTAATGAAAAGGCCAACCAGACAGTAACAGTCCTTAGGATGGCCGCCACCAGAAGAGTGGGTAAGGTCTTAGGTGGGTCATTCTAACCAACCTGCTGAAGAAGACACTCAGCCCAAAGCCACATGGCACTGCCTGGTGACAGGGGAATCCATACCACCACTCACCAAGTCATGGAATTGGCTAGAACAACGGTAGACCAAATTCCCAGGGTCTGTGCACCCCAGCAGCCCATCACAGCCTCTCCTTTGCTATGGTGTCTAAACCTACCACTTGGCATCTGTAGAGTACATTCCACGTAGACGTAAATGTTGCTTACTTTGTTCTTTTTGCCTAAATCATATTTCTCTGTGATACAAATAAGGGAAAGTTGCAGGATCTTGCCCTCCACAAGGCGTTCTCCCACCAGCAATGCACAGAGGCATCTCTTCCCTTCCAAATCTACCTTCTAGTGCCATCTGGATATGAACTAGTGACTTCGCAGAACCACAAAAAAGAACA
Source organism: Felis catus (assembly GCF_018350175.1). Taxonomy (NCBI): domain Eukaryota; kingdom Metazoa; phylum Chordata; class Mammalia; order Carnivora; family Felidae; genus Felis; species Felis catus. The sequence continues at coordinate 21,108,400 of NC_058373.1, forward strand.
GATGTGCTCCAATGCTGATATTCAGCAGTATCATATTGACAGCAGAGGCAATAAGCAAAACCTAGAGGCAGGGTGTGGGGAGATGTCAGTGTTGTTAGTGGCATGGTTTTGAAATCTCCTGAAATGCCCACATAAAACAAATATAGCAACTGTAGATTCAAACCCAAAACCACAGACAACATTTATAACAAAACTAGGTGTCAGTGTTTTCCCACAAACCCAAAAATACAAGCAGGTGGGAAGAGACTTCCAACAGCCTCAAGACCTGTGTGGTCTTGACATCTGCAGAAGAAACTGGGAAAGCAGCAGGGTGTCTAAGAAACCTGACAACGGGGAAGCCCCAGAATAGCCAGTAGACATTAACAGAAAAACCCAACAGATAATCTGGGAAGAATGCTGTCCACAACAGTAGTGGGATAAAGAGTCCATAGTAGATAACAAGGTGTTCTGAGTGCTCCAAAAGGAAACCAGAGCTCCCTTTCAACTCAGGGCCCACACGGAGGACACCCACTGGGAGTGGCATCAAAGTTAAACAGGACTGGGGCACCTGAGTGGCTCAGTCAGTTAAGCATCCAACTTTGGCTCAGGTCATGATCTCATGGTTTGTGGGTTCGGGCCCTACATCAGACTCTGTGCTGACAGCTCAGGGCCTGGAGCCTGCTTCAGATTCTGCGTCTCCCACTCTCTCTACCCATCCCCTGCTCCAAGTCTGTCTCTCTCTCTCAAAAATAAACATTGAAAAAAAAAGTTAAACAGGACGGAGACTACAGAGATGAAGGAATGAGAAGGTCCAGGTACAAGTGGGGAAGAGAAATATTGACTCTCATTATGTAACACTGCATATAAATAACAGAAGAAATAACAAAACTGTATGCGCACAGAGAAGCTCTGCTAAACCATGTACCCTCCAAAAATTCAGGAAAACTAATTTCACATTAAAAAAGAATAACAACAGGGGCGCCTGGGTGGCGCAGTCGGTTAAGCGTCCGACTTCAGCCAGGTCACGATCTCGCGGTCCGTGAGTTCGAGCCCCGCGTCAGGCTCTGGGCTGATGGCTCGGAGCCTGGAACCTGTTTCCGATTCTGTGTCTCCCTCTCTCTCTGCCCCTCCCCTGTTCATGCTCTGTCTCTCTCTGTCCCAAAAATAAATAAAAAACGTTGAAAAAAAAATTTTTTTTAATAAAAAAAAAAAAGAATAACAACAAAAAAATCAAGATCAAATGCCATGACATGAGACCATGAAAAGGAAAAAAAAACGAGGGGGGTCAGAGAATAAGGAGCAAAATAACACCCTTCCAGAAAATAAAAGCATGCCAACAATATATGCCCACACAGATCAACAACATCAACTTTGTTCCAAATTGAGCTAAAAGAAATCTTTAAAAAACATGAAACAACATGAATCAAATTTAGAAATACTCAGGGGCACCTGGGTGGCTCAGTTGGTTAAGCGTCTGACTCCTGATTTCAGCTCAGGTCATGACCTCACAGTTCACAAGACTGAGCCCTGCGTCAGGCTCTGGGCAGACAGTGCAGAGCCTGCTTGGGATTCTCTCTTTCCCTCTCTCTGCCCCTCCCCTCCTCCCACTCTCTCTCTCTCCCTCAAAATAAATAAGCAGACATTTTTTTTAAAATACTTAGAAATCAGATGACAGGACTCAGGAGAGAATTAGAAGTGTTTTCATTAAAAGAAAATAATTATTTCAGAAATTAAGGCTAAACTAGAAAGAATGCAAGAGCAAATAAACAGAATAGAAAATTCCATTAAAAAATACAAGATGAGGGGCGCCTGGGTGGCTCAGTCGGTTAAGCGTCCAACTTCGGCTCAGGTCACGATCACGCAGTCTGGGAGTTCGAGCCCCGTGTCAGGTTCTGTGCTGACTGCTCAGAGCCTGGAGCCTGTTTCAGATTCTGTGTCTCCCCCTCTCTCTGACCCTCCCCCATTCATGCTCTGTCTCTCTCTGTCTCAAAAATAAATAAACGTTAAAAAAAAATAGAAGATGAAGAGGAGGAAAGTGTTAAAAGCCAAAAGAAAGGTAAAAATGAATCCTAGAGGAGCACCTGAGTGGCTCAATCAGTTAAGCATCCAACTCTTGATTTCAGCTCAGGTCATGATCTCACAGTCTTGAGATCAAGCCCCAAGCTGGGGTCTTCTCTGACAGCACAGATACAGAGCCTGCTTGGGATTCTCTCTTGCTCTCTTTCTCAAAATAAATAAATAAGATTTAAAAATGAATTCAAGAGAAAGTGACAGCTACTGAGGATGGGCCAAGAAGATGCAGCACATCCGTAACCAGAGTTCATAAAGAGAAAAACCAAAGTAAGGGAAAAAAACAAATACTGAAAACTTCAAGAAATTTTCTTAAAATTTAAAACATAAAAGTGTCATTACATATTGAAAAAGAAAAGGGTCACCATATACATGAGAATGCTGACCCAACATGACCAACATCAAGACATACTCCAGTAAAATTACTACACACGTGTGCACACACACATGGAAACAATATCCACTAAGCGTATAAAATAAAAGAGGACACCATCACACATAACAGAAAGAAAATTAGATAATCATCAGACTCTTTGATAACTATGATTACCTACAGAATAAAATAGAGTAGCATATTTAAGACACTCAAGGATCTACTATCCAGAAAAACTGATTTTCAAGTATGAAGGGCATAAGCAGACTGATACCAAAATGCAAGGACATGAGGATTTCCATCCCATGAGGTCTTCCTGACCTATTGGGAGGCAAGCATCAGAAAACCGAAATGACCAGCAAGCCACCAACGTAAGAACTAGTGACCATATGAGTTTGCTAGAGCTGCCATAACAAAGTTCCAAAAACTAGGTGGCTTAAACAACAGAAATGTATTGTCTCACAGTTCTGGAGGCTAAAAGTCTGAGATCAAGGTGCTGGCAGCTCTGGTTCCTTCTGAAGGCCATGAGGGAAGGATCTAGCCCAGGCCTCTCTCCTTGGCTTGAAGACGACCATCCTCATCTTCATATGGCATTCTTGTTTACATCATCTTCCTTCTACATATGTCTGTATCCATATTTCGTCTTCTCCTAAGGACACGGTTGTATTGGATTTGGGCCCACCCTACTGACCTCATTTTACCTTGATTACCTCTGTAAAGACTGCCTATCCAAGTAAGGCAACATTCTAAGAGACCGGGGCCTAGGACTTCAAAATATGGACTTGAGGAGGACATAAATCAACCTATAGCAGTGGTGCTGAGCACTAACAGTTACTACACTCACAGAGATGATGTGCTTCCTCTAAACTTGTCAAAAATCTGGAGCACCTGGGTGGCTCAGTCAGTTGAGCATCTGACTTCAGCTCACAGTCGGTGAGTTTGAGTCCCTCGTCAGGTTCCGTGCTGTCGGTGCAGAGCCTGCTTGGGATTCTCGCTCTGTCCTCTCTCTCTGACCCTCCCCCACTTGCACTTTCCCTCTCTCTCAAAGTAAATAAGTAAACTTTAAGAAAAGAGAGAGAGATAAAATCTAAGTCTGACAAAGGTACTGGATCCAGCTGCCAATGTGCACAAGACAGAAGATGAAGGCACATAGTGAATTGCCTTATAGGTATAACCATCCAAAATAAGACTGTAGGACATTCTACAGGTCAAATATCCCAGAATCTTCAATAGATATTTTCTAAGGAAAAGAAGAGGATAGATAGCATGGCAATTCCTCAAAATGTTAAAAATAGAATTACCACATGATCCAGCAAGCTCACTTCTGAGTACATATCTAAAAGAACTGAAAGCAGAGAGTCTCAAAGAGATATTTGTCCATAGCATGTTCATAGCAGCATTATGGGCAATAGCCAGAAGATGGAAATAACCACATGTCCATTAACAAAGCCATTAATGGCAGTGATGTATCCATATGATGAAATATTATTCAGCTTTAAAAAGGAAGGAAATTCTGACACATGCTGTAACATTATAAAGACATTAAGCTAAGTAAAATAAGCCAGTTACAAAAGAACAAATAGTGTAATGATTCTACTTATATGAGGTACCTGGAGTAGTCAAATTCACAGTCATAAAGTAGAATAGTGGTTGCCAAAGACTGTGGAGGCAGGGAATGCAGAGTTGCTAATAGGTAGAGAGTTTCGTCTTGCAGGAGAAAAGAGTTCTGGAAATTGGTTGCATAACAGTGTAAGTGTACTTGGCACTACTCAACTGTACACTTAATGGTTAAGATAATAACATCTAAGTTATAAATATTTTATAACAATTTTTCAATTTTTAATTAAAGAAAAAATAAAAAGATGAAGAACCTCTTTTTACAAAAGATGTGAAAAGATACATTAACTTCTGGCTCAGAAACAAGATCACATAGGGACAACTGGGTGGCTCAGTTGGTTGAGCGTCCAACTCTTAATTTCCACTCAGGATATGATCACGTGGTTAGTAAGATCGAGCCCCATGTCAGCACAAAGCCTGCTTGGGGTTCTCTCTCCCTCCCTCTCTACCTCTCTCTCTCTCTCTCTCTCTCTCTCTCTCTCTCAAAATAAATAAAAGAAACATTTAAAAAAAAAAAGGGGGGTGCCTAGGTGGCTCAGTCGGTTAAGCGTCCAACTTCAGCTCAGGTCATGATCTCATGGCTCATGAGTTCGAGCTCTGTGCTGACAGCTCAGAGCCTGAAGCCTGCTTCAGATTCTGTGTCTCCCTCTCTCTCTGCCCCTCCCCCACTCACGTTCTGTCTCATTTTCTCTCTCTCTCAAAAATAAACAAGCATTAAAAAAATTTTTTTAAAGAGAGAAACAAGATCATGTAAATTACTTTCCTTCGCCTCCTTTCCATGATATGCAAAAATTCAAACTTAAAAATTTATTACATGTTCTAAAATTAGATTGTGGTGATGGATCACAATTCTGTGAATATACTGAAAACCACTGAGTTGTACATTTTAAAAGGATGAATTGCATGGTATGTGATTTATATCTCCATAAAGCCATTACCCGAGGAAAGGAAGGGGAAAAAACAGACATACTCAAAAAAATTAAAACGATGAGAATTTGTTATTAGCAGACCTACCTTTAGAGAATGGTTAAAGGAAACTCTCCAAATAGAAAGAAAATAATAACAGAAGAAGACTAAAAATATCCTAAGCCCTCATGAGTTACTTTAATCTTATTTTCAATTTTTTTTTAACGTTTATTCATTTTTGAGAGACAGAGACAGTGTGAGTGAGGGAGGGGCACAGAGAGAAAGAGACAGAATCCAAAGCAGGCTCCAAGCTCTAAGCTCTCAGCATGGAGACCAACACAGGGCTTGAACTCGCTGACCATGAGATCATGACCTGAGCCGAAGTCAGACGCTTCACCGTCTGACCACACAGATGCCCCACTTTAATCTTATTTTAAAGCTGAAGCAAAAGTCACAGCTTCATCTGGTATGATACACAGTGAATGTGGAGGAAATACTTAAGACAGTTATATTAGAAAATGGTGAGGGTAAAGGGACTACTGTGCTCAAAATGGTAAAACTCTGATACCAGAATTCTGTGACAATATCTACAGTAGTCACAAAGAAAACCATACATAGTGGTATGCTCAGACATGTCATAAATATGGAAAATGGGATGCTAAAATATGTTTAAGTAACCCACAGGAATGTAAGGAAAATTAAACAGTAATAAAAAGAGGGAACAAAAAAAAAAACAAATTATAAAATGCAGACATAAGCTGTAACATATCAATAGTTACTTCCAATATAAGAAAGTCATTGGCAGGGTCACTTAAAAAAATATAACCCACTTATACGCTATCAATAAGAAATTCACTTCAAACATATGACATTGATAGATTGAAAGTAAAGAGATGGAAAAAAGTTTTGCCACGCAAACATTAATCATGAGAAAGCAAAAATGGGGCACCTGGGTGGCTCAGTCATTTAAACATCAGATTCTTGACTTTGGCTCAGGTTATGATCTCATGGTTCATGAACTCAAACCCTGCATTGGGCTCTGTGCTGAAAGTGCGGATTCTGCTTGGGATTCTCTCTCCCCGCCCCCTCTGCCCGTCCCCCTGCTTGCACTTGCACTCTCTCTCTCTCAAAAAATAAAAATAAAAAAGAGGAAGCAAAGTGGCTACAGTAATATCAGATAAAATAGACTTCAGAGTAAAGAAAATTAATAAAGACAAAACAGTATATTACATAATTATAAAATTATCAACCTATCAAGAACATAAAGCAATCCTAAATGTATACTTACCAAACAGCAGAGTATCAAAATACATTAAGAAAAAACTGATCTAGCCAAAAGGGAAAAAAGACAAACTCACAATAATATTTGGGAACTTCAGTATCCTAGCTCTCAGAAACTGAAGGAACTACTAGACAGAAAATCAAGAATGCTGAAGAACTGAACAACACCATCAACCATTACAATTAATTGACACATATAGAGCACTCCCCCCAACAACAGCATGGTACATATTCTTTTCAAGAATCATGAGACATGCAGTAAGACACATTCTTTTCAAGAATCATGAAACATGCAGTAAGACAGATCATATCCTAGTCACAAAATAAACCTTAATCAATTCAAAAGAATTGAAATTAAGCAGAATAACTTCTCTGACCAAAATGGAATCAAATTAGAAATCGGTAGCAGGAAGACTACAGAAAAATCTCCAAATACATGAAAACTAAATGACACAGTTCTAAATAATCCATGGGCCAAACTGGACTTCTCAAAGGAAAAATTTAAATACACAGGAATGGATTTTTAAAAACCACAACAGGGACGCCTGGGTGGCTCAGTAGGCTAAGTGGCCGACTCTTGATTTAGGCTCAGGTCATGGTCTCATGGTCCGTGAGTTTGAGCACCACATTGGGCTCTGAAGATTCTGCCTCTCCCTCTCTCTGCCCTTCCCTTTCTCTCTCTCTCTCTCTCTCTCTCTCTCTCTCTCTCTCTCTCTCTCTCTCTCCCTCCCTCCCTCCCTCCCTCCCTCCCTCTCAAAACAAATAAACTTTAAAAAATTAAAAGTAATAAAAGTAAATAAAAAATCAAAAACCACAACCTACCAAATTTGTGGCATAGTGCTTAGAGGAAAATATATAGTTCAGAACAAGGCTTCAAGATATAAGATCAATACACAAAAATCAATTGTATTTCTTTTTTTCTTTTTTAAATGTTTATTTATTTATTTTGAGAGAGAGAGAGACAGAGAATATGAGCTGGGGCTGGGGAGGGGTAGGGGGTGGGGGTGGGGTGCAGTGGAGAGAATCCTAAGCAGCCTCCATGCCTCGGTGCTGTCAGCATGGACCTGGAATGCAGGGCTCAATTTCACAAACCATGAGATCATAACCTGAGCCATTCTCAACGAACTGAGCCACCAGATGCCCTCAACTGCATTTCTATATAATGACAATAATAGAAATCATGATTTTAAAAAGAAATACCATTTACAATTGCTTCAAAGATAATGAGGTATCTATGAATATTTTTAAATGTACAGGATATGTATGATGAAAGTTATAAAGTGCTGGTGAAATAAATCAAGGAAGATCTAAATACGTGGAGAGATATACTATGTTCATGAATTGGAAAACTCAACATAAAAAAATGTCAACTCTGCCCTAAAGAGATCTACAGGTTTAACAAAAGTCCTATCAAAATCTCAGCATGTTTTTTTTGTTGATACAGATAAACTTATTCTACACCTTATTTAGAAAAAAAAGAGCCCTTGAATAGCTAAATATTTTTGAAAAAGAAGAATAAAGTGAGAGAAATCACTCTACTCAATATTAAGGCTTATGGTAGAGCTATAGCAATCAAGACTGTTTGGTATTGGCAGAGGGATAGACAGATCAGTGGAACTAAATACAGAACCCAGAAAAAAATGATCTACTCAAATATGCCCATTTAATTTTTGAAAAAAAGAGCAAAAGCAATTCAATAGATGAGAGATAGCCTTTTCAATAGATGGCACTGGAACATTTGGACATATATAGGCCAAAAAAATTGTTTTTGTCCTATATCTCATAGATTGTACAAAAATCAACTCAAAGTATGTCATGGACTTAAATGTAAAACAAAAAAACATAAAACCTCTAGAAAGAATACCATAGGAGACAACTGTGAGACCTAGGATTTGGCAGAGTTCTTAGATTTGACACTGAAGACAGTATCCATAAAAGGAAAGTTGAACAATTGGGCCTCATCAAAATTTAAAACTTTTCCCTGCCAAAGGTCATGTTAAGTGAATGAAAAGACAAATTACAGACTGGGAGAAAATATATGCAAATCATCTATCCAACAAAGGACTTGAATCTAGAATATATAAAGAACCCTCAGAACTCAACAGAAAAAAGTATAATTAGAAAATGGGCAAATGACACAAAAGACATTTCACCTAAGAAGATACACAGGTGTCAAAAGAATCACATCAAAAACTGTCCAATATTATTAGCCATTAGAAAAATGTAAAGTAAAACACAATGAGATATCACTACACACCTATCCGAATGGCTAAACTAAAAAACAGTAACAACACCTGGCAAGGACGCTGAGAAACTGGACCACTCATACATTGCTGTTAGAAATACAAAGTGATGCAATCACTCTGGGAAATAGGTTGGCCACTCCTCTAAAAATAAAAGTAGATTTACCATATGACTTAGAAACTGCAGATACTTGGGCATCTGTTTCAGAAAGAAAACTTATTTTCACATAGAAACTTGTACATGAATGCTCACAGCTGCCTTATTCATAATAGCCCGACACTAGAAACTACCCAAATGTCCTTTGATGGATGATAGGTTAAAATAGGGTACATGCGCACCACAGAATACTATTCAGCAATAAAAAGGAATGAACTATTGACACATCCAACAACATGGATAAACCTCAAAGAAATTATGCTGAGGGCTAAAACCAAATCTCAAAAAGTTACATATCTTAAGACTCCTTTTACACGACCTTGATGAAATAATACAGATATGAAGGACAAAACAGATTAGTGGTTGCAAGAGGTTAGGAATGATGCAAGAGGGGTATACGTGTGTGTGTGTGTGTGTGTGTGTGTGTGTGTGTGTGTGTGTGGCTACAAAGGAGTAGCAGGATTAAGTTTTTGTATGATGACACAATTAAATATCCTGATTGTGGTGTTGAACCCAGAAGCTAGCTACACATGTGATCGCATCAAACTCCACACGTACGCACACATTCACACATACATTTGTACATGTATAACTGGTGAAATCTGAATAAGTTCTATTGTTTACAACAATGTCAATTTCCTGGCTTTGCTATTATTGTGCTATAGTTATGCAAGATGCTAACACTGTGGAAGATTAGGTGAAGGGTATATGGGATCTCCCTGAACATTTCTTTACACCTTCCTGTAAATCTAAAGTTATTTCAAAATAAAAAAGTAAATTGAAAAGAGTATATCAATTCACCCCAAAAATATGATAACAGTTAAGACAATGCTTCCTTCTAATTTATATTCTAAATCAATTAGAAGCCCAGTTTAATAAATAAACTTAAAAGGGGGGGGCACTGGTTGGCTCAGTTCGTTAAGCATCCGACTCTTGATTTCAGCTTGGGACATGATCTCACAGTTGGTGGGTTTGAGCCCAGCATCAGGCTCTGTGCTGACAGCCCAAAGCCTGCTTGAGATTCTCTCTCTCCCTCTCTCTCTCTGTCCCTGCCCCACTCACAATCTGTCTCTCTCTCTCCGTCCCTCCCTCTCTCTCTCTCTCAAAATAAATAAATAAGCTTTAAAAAAATAAAATAACAAAATAAAACAAGCCTATTTGGTCAGAATATGTTGTCAATGAGAACTGATCTCAGCCAGACCCTTTCTTTTGGCTGGAAACAGAAGTCAGACAGACTTAAGTTCAAATCCCAACTCTACTACCTGCCAGCTGTGTGGCTTTGAGAATGTGTCCAGAAGGCTCTCATGAAGCCTCCACTTTCTCATCTCTCAGATACTTGAAGAACTAACTCACCACGCAGGTAAGACCCTCAATAAAAGGTCAGATGCAGGGGAAGGCCTCCCACCTAGGGAAAAGTTGGTGCTTATGAGCATTCAAACTCTCATGCTGAGATTCTTAAATGAATCCCCCTGCCAGCCCTGGGTTGTATAATTTTCATTTCAATTCCTATAGCACCTGAATGACAGGAGTATCTCTGACAAAAGGGCATTCCTCTTTCCCAACCCTTAAAGGATCTATACACTGAAAATGCCACATCATTATATCAGGTCACACCAAACAAACAAAACAAAAAAAAAAATTCTTAATATATGAACTTGATAACCAACTAAGAAATTCACACTGGTCCTTATTCACTGAAGACTTTTGGTAAACCCCACCCATTCAACCCTGGATGCCACAAAACTCTCCGGCACAACTCTCAAAAAAATACTCATGTAAATTCTTTGTATTGACCAGGAAGTGATTTAAAGAAGACTCAATAATCACTAGAGTTTAGAAGTAAGGCTGCAAGTCATAATGTCTAGGATAACCACTAAAAGAATGATAAAGGAATGTGTAACTAAGAAGCTGGTGGAAAGGGATGGAAAAATAAAATTACTTCATTTAAAAAAAAAGGCAAGGAAGCTATCAAAGAGAACTAGGATTATATCAAAAGGTCTCAAGGGCCAAGTTGAAGACACTCCGTTGGCCAAAGGTAGAACAATTTAAATTTCAATAAGGTTTAATGAGAGCAATGGTTTGAAACCTACAAATATGTTCAAGTCCATGAGTTCATAATGATAGTTTAAAAAAACTAACTGATCAACTTTGGAAGATTATAGGAAACACAATCATCATTTTTGAAACTGGTGAATGAAGTGAAAGAATCATGTGTGCACCCTGCCTTGTCTCCATGAATTGTCCCCCTGGGTAAACACAGAGGTGGGAGAAAGGTATCTACAGAATCATTCTGGCTGATATGTGAAAAAGAAATATAATTAGAATATTATTTCATTCAAAAAAATGTTTTTAACACTAACATCTGAAAAAAAAAGACAAAAACAAAAAACCAATGTCTAAGATCTATCCCAGACCAATGAAATCCAAATCCCCAGGAAGAGGGCCCAGGCATCTGTGCTTTCCAGGTGGCTGGAATGTGGCTGGAATGTGCAACCAGGGTTGAGATTTCAGAGTATCCCTTCAATTCCCTGATGCTCTCACCTGCGACAAGCTTCTTCCTTTCACCTCAATCATCTACCCATAATCTCCCCTAGGATGGTGTTCCTCCATCTGGAATCCCCTCTAGCCATCCTTCCTTACCCAAAGACACTCAGTCCTTCACATCCAGCCTACTTCCTCCTTGGAGGAAGGGAGCCTACTTCCTCCAAGAAGACTCCCTTGATTTTCCATGGAGCTGAACTGTTTTTTTACAGCTTCATGGAGGTATAATTTATATACCATACAATCCACCTATTATAAGTGGTGACAATTTTAGTGAATGTATTCAGTTGCTCAACAATTACCACAATGCAGTTTTAGAATGTTCCCATCACCTCCATGTCTGATTGCAGCCAATCCCCACCTACATCCCCAGGCTTAAGCAACCACTAATCTTCTTTCTCTACCTATAATTAGGCCTCTTCTAGAGGCATCATATAAATGGAACCATGCAATACGTAGACTTTTGTGTCTGGCATCTTTCACTCAGCATAATGTTTTTGAGTGAACTTGGGTATTTTTAAATGTAACATGGGACTTTGGTATTTAAAGGAATGCTGGATGAATCCATCTGTAAGCAAATGAATCACTTCTCAGTGTGACTCCTCATCCCCATCTTTATTGTATAAGAATGGTGTTTGCATCCTGGCTCCTCTTGAGGTCAGCTAGCTCCCAGAGGTAGCCTGAGTCCCCATCCACATGACAGGTTTGGCTTGACAGAGGCAAAGCTGCTTGGGCCATACTTACTCCATTTTCATCCAATTTACACCATAAACCTATCTAATATCTGAAGCCTTGGTCCCTAAACATTGATGCCAGGAGAGCGTTAAGTGTTGAAGGGCTCTGAGAATTCATCTGTATCCCCAGCACTGCTGGAAGACAGACTGCATTCTGTGTTTTGGCAATGGTTTCTGAGGTATACAGATGTTGTGGAATTACAAAAATTCTAAGTGCTATTAATTACAACTTTGCCTCATGAAGTTTTCCAGTTCCTATAGATGGCAAGCTTCACAAGAGCAGGTGCTATCTCTCTCTGCTGTATGCCCCATGCTCCTGGCACATCAGAGGCAGCCCATGAAAATTATTTAAATATTGAAAATGCAGAAGCTGGAGGATATTATATAGGGAACTTATGAATCTGCTAAGGCTGGCATAACAAAGTAAAAGTCTGGATGGTTTAGACAACAGCAATTTATTTTCTCACAATTCTGGAGGCTAGAACTCCAAGACCAAGGTGTCAGCAAGTCTTGTCTCTTCTGAGGCCTTTCTCCTTAGCTTGTGGATGGTCACCTTCTCTCTGTGTCCTGACATCATCTTCCCTCTGTGTGTGTCTATGTCCTTATCTCCTCTTCTGATAAAGACATCAGTCAAATTGGATTGGGACCCATTATAATAAACTCATATTAACTAACTTACCTCTTTAAAGACCCTATCTCCAGGGGTACCTGGGGGGCTCGGTTGGTTGAGCATCCATGACTCTTGATTTTGGATCACGATTATGATCTCACAGTTCTTGGGATTGAGCCCCACATCAGGCTCTGCACTGACAGCACGGAGTCTGCTTGGGATTCTCTCTCTCTCTCTCTCTCTCTCTCTGCCCTTCCCTCTCTCACTCGTTCTCTCTTTCTCAAAATAAATACATCAACTTAAAAAAAATAAATAAAAGGGATGATTGGGCAGCTCAGTCAGTTCAGCATCCAACTTTAGCTCAGGTCATGATCTCACAGTTCATGAGTTCAAGCCCCACATCAGGCTTGCTGCTGTCAGTACAGAGCCTGCTTCAGAGGCTCGGTCTCTCTCTCTCTCTCTCTCTCTCTCTCTCTCTCTCTCTCTCTGCCCCTCTCCTGCTCATACTCTCTCTCTCAAAAATGAATAAACATTTTTAATAAATAAATAAATAAATAAATAAATAAATAAATAAAATACCCGGTCTCCAAATATAGTCACATTCTGAGGTCCTGGGACTTCAGCATATGAATTTGGAGGTGGGGTGGGATGATGGAGTGGGAAGACACAATTCATCCCATAACAGGAACTGATGATGTAATTCTCCCTGCTTTTGTGGGTATATGGAAAATTCTATCATGGAAAGTTAAACTTTACAAGATTTGTTCAATGAATAGTTACTGAATGACCAAAACAGCATTAAAAATGTGACTACAGTCAAGTAAGGAAGGTATGGGAAATGTTTTGATGTTAAAAAGGCATTTCCACTTTCAAAACCAGCTGGCAATAATTACTAAAAAGAATGACCCTCCTGCTTTGGAAGTATAAGGAGGTCCACAGAGTTTGGGGTTGTCTCCCAAAAATCTAAATTGGCTCTGGATTTGCTAAGCCCCAGAAAACACAGAAGTCATTAAACGCAGGTGGAGCTGCTCCCGTGTGAGCTCCCATCAGCTCCCAGCCCCACCTGGGGCAGGTTGCGGGCCACGGCAAGCCAGGGCTGTGTGCTGCTGGCAAAATCAAACCATTAACATCCGATAATTAATGCTTTAGCCAGAGACTTACCTACAGGAAACCACAGCCCACTAGATGTTCTGCTACATCTAGGGGTTCATTACCTCCAGGTATGCAGAAAGATATGGAGTTACCCCCAATGCTACATCTTCATCTTAACCTACCCCTCTGTATGTAAAACACTTTGCAGGTTCCTCCTAGATCAGTCAGGATAGGCTAGGTTGTGCTGCAGTAAGAAACAACTCCTAAATCACAGTGCCATAGCTTAGTAATCGTTTCTGTCTTGCTCACTCAACGTCTACTGTGGGTCTGGTTTACTCTCGAGGGCAGACACCAGCCACTTGGATATTATGGCAAAAACTTACTATATGCTTCTAGGATTGATGTGACTGAGGAAGACAGAGCATGGAAAGGCTCTTAAAGCTCCTACCTGCCCACCACTTCTGCTCCAATTTCATTGGCCAAAACAAGTCACATAGCCATCTCTAACTCTGAGGAAATGGAGAAGCAAAATCCTCCCATGTACCCAGGATGAGGAACAGTGAAAATACCAGATGGCAGCACTAATGCCCACCACTCCCACAAAGGCACCCACAGCAACAGCCATGGCCTTCAAATGCTCTCCCAACTGTCTCAGCTCCTCTGCCAGTAATAGCAGGAACAGAGTCTTGGAGCAATCGTAGTGGGTTGAGTGCAGACAGGCCACCTGTCAAAATAAACAATGCTCCTTCCTGGTTTGGGGACAGTATCCTGGACACACCATGTTCCCACAGAAGCCACCAAAGCAGCATGTAGGAGGCTTGATCTGCAGGTGCAAGGAAGCAGTATCACCTCCACTCTACACCCCCCACCACAGAACTGCTCAAAGTTCCCACGGTGCTGCCACATGAGGGAAGACACTCCACACCACTGACCATCAGGGAAATGGGATCAAAGCCACAATGAAATACCATTTCACTCCCATTAGAATGGATACTATCAAAAAACAATCAACAGAAAACAACAAGTGTTGGAAAGGACGTGGAGAAACTGGAACCCTTATGCATTTTGGAAATGTAAAAGTACAACCAATGGAAAACAGTATGAAAATTCCTCAAAAAATTAAAACTAGAATTAGCATATGATCCAACAAGTCCACTTCTAGGTATTCGCCCAAAGGAATTAAAAGCAAGAACTTGGGGTGCCTGGGTGGCTCAGTCGGTTAAACCTCTGACTTTGGCTCAGGTCATGATCTCACAGGTCATGAGTTTGAGCCCTGCATCGGGATCTGTGCTGGCAGCTCAGACCTGGAGCCTGCTTCAGATTCTGTGATCCCCTCTCTCTCTGACCCTCCCCCACTCACACTCTGATTCTCTCTCTCAAAAAAAAAAAAAAAAAAAAAAAACAATAATAAACATTAAAAAAATTTTTTTAAAGCAGGAATTTGGATATTTGTTCACTCACATTCGCAGTAGGATTTTTCACAATAGCCAAAAGGTGGAAATAACCCAAGTTTCCACTGACAGTTGAACAGATAAACAAAATGTGGTGTATTCATATTATTCAGCCTTAAAAAGGAGGAAAAATCTGACACCTGCTACAACATGGATGAACTTTGAGGACATCATATCAAATAAAGTCACAAAACATAGTTATGTGATTCCACTTAAATGAAATACCTAAAATAGTGAAATTCATAGAGACAAGGGGCACAATAGTGGCTGCCACTGGGGGAGGAGGGGAATGGGGAGTTATTTTGTAATGGGTACAGAGTTTCAGTTTTGCAAGAGGAAAAGAATTCTGGAGATGGATGGTGGGGATGATAGCACAACAACGTGACCATGCTTAATGCTGCTGAACTAATGATATGCTTGAAAGTGATTAAAACGGTAAATTTTATGTTTTGTATAGTTTACTATATGATATGGTCTGAAGGTTTGTGTCCCGCAAACTTTATAAGTTGAAAATCTAATCTTCAATGGGATAGTAACAGGAAGTAGGGAACTTTTGAGAGGCGATTAGGTCATGAGTGTAGAGCTCTCATGAATAGGATTTGAGTCCTGATAAAAGAGACCCCAGGGAGCTCCCTCACCCATTCCATGATATGAGGACACAGGGAGAAGGCGCTATGAACCAGGAAGCCTTCACTAAACTCCAAATCTTCTGGTACCATGATCCTAATTCCTCATTTCTCATCCTGATTTCCAACCTCCACAAGCATAAGAAATAAATGTTTGTTTTTCCTAAGTCACTCAATCAGTAATAACGTTATTTTGTTACAGCAGCCCAAATGACTAAGATACACCATAATTTTTAAAAATTTGAATTTTTTTTTAAATTAAAAAAAATTTTGGGGCACCTGGGTGGCGCAGTCGGTTAAGCGTCCGACTTCAGCCAGGTCACGATCTCGCGGTCCGTGAGTTCGAGCCCCGCGTCAGGCTCTGGGCTGATGGCTCAGAGCCTGGAGCCTGTTTCCGATTCTGTGTCTCCCTCTCTCTCTGCCCCTCCCCCGTTCATGCTCTGTCTCTCTCTGTCCCAAAAATAAACGTTGGAAAAAAAAATTAATTAATTAATTAAAAAAATTTTTTACAGTGGCTCCCATGACCTACTGGATAAAGTCCAAATATCTTGAATTAAGATTTAAAGAACATGTGGTGTATATATATATATATATATGTATATATACATACATACATACATACACACACACACACACACACACACACAATGGAATGCTACTTGGCAATGAAAAAGAATGAAATCTTGCCATTTGCAACAACATGGACAGAACTAGAGTGTATTACAGTAAGCAAAATAAGTCAGAGAAAGACAAATATCTTATGACTTCACTTATATGTGGAATTTGAGAAACACAACAGATGAACACAGGGGAAAGGAAGGAAAAATAACAGTTAGGGAGGCAAACCATAAGACTCTTAAATACAAACAAAAATCTGAGAGTTGCTGGAGGAGAGGTACATGGGAGGATGGGCTAAATGGGTGATGGGCATTGAGGAAGGCACTTGTTGGAATGAGCACTGGGTGTCATATGTAAGAGATGAATCACAGGGTTCTACTCCTGAAGCCAAGACTACACTGTATGTTAACTAACTTGAATTTAAATTAAAAAAATAAACATATTGGGGCGCCTGGGTGGCGCAGTCGGTTAAGCGTCCGACTTCAGCCAGGTCACGATCTCGTGGTCTGTGAGTTCGAGCCCCGCATCGGGCTCTGGGCTGATGGCTCAGAGCCTGGAGCCTGTTTCCGATTCTGTGTCTCCCTCTCTCTCTGCCCTTCCCCCATTCATGCTCTGTCTCTCTCTGTCCCAAAAATAAATAAACATTGAAAAAAAAATTTTTTTTTTAAATAAAAAAAAATAAACATATTATAGCAGTTCTTTCAACAATAGCCAAATTATGGAAAGAGCCCAAATGTCCATCAACTGATGAATGGATAAAGAAGATGTGGTTTATATATACAATGGAATATTACTTAGCAATGAGAAAGAATGAAATTCTGCCATTTGCGACAACGTGGATGGAACTGGAAGGTAATGTCCTAAGTGAAATAAATCAAAGAAAGACTGATATATGTTTTCACTTGAGAAGCTTAACAGAAGACCATGGGGGAAGGGAAGGGGAAAATATAGTTTCAAACAGAGGGGGCGGCAAACCATAAGAGACTCTTAAATACAAACAAACTGAGGGTTGATGGGAGGGCAGGGGAGGGAGGAAATGGGTGATGGGTACTGAGGAAGGCACTTGTTGGGATGAGCACTGAGTGTTGTATATAACTGATGAATCACGGGAATCTACCCCCAAAACCAAGAGCACACTGTATACACTGCATGTTAGCCAACTTGACAATCAGTTAATTATATAAATATAAATACACACACACACACACACACACACACACACACACACACACACACAAAATAAAACAAAAGAGAGGAAAAAATAAATAAATAAACATAAACATAGATTTAAAGCCTTCCAAAATCTAGCTATCCACTGCACCCGGAGCAGTCCTGCCTCCCTATCATTCTTCATGCAGCTCCCCCTGCTGGGGACACCCTCCCCTCCTGTTCTCCCTCATGCATCCACATCCTGCCTGCCTCTGGGCGCCCACAGCACTCCTGCTTTCTAAAACACCATGATTTATGATTGTGTAGCTCGCCCTTCATTCCCACTAAACAGCAATGCAGGGAGAGCTCTGCCATAACTCTTTCTTTTTTTTTTAAATGTTTATTTTTGAGAGAGCACAAGTGGGGGAGGGGCAGGGAAAGTGGGATAGAGGATCCCAAGCAGGCTTTGCACTGACAGCAGCAAGCCTGATGTGGGGCTCAAACTCATGAACCACGAGATCGTGACCTAAGCCAAAGTCTAACAGTCAACCAATTGAGTCACCCAGGTGCCCCTGCCATAACTCCTTCTTATCCTAGCACCTAGCATGGTGTCCCAAACAGGTAGCCAAACCCTAATAACTCTGAGTTTTGGAGGCACCTGGGAGGCTCAGTCGGTTGAACGTCTGGCTTCAGCATAGGTGGGTTCAAGCCCTGCATCAGACTCTGTGCTGACAGCTCAGAGCCTGGAGCCTGCTTTGGATTCTGTGTCTCCCTCTCTCTCTGCCCCTCCCCTGCTCATGCTCTGTCTCTCTCTCAAAAATACACATTAAAATTTTTTAAATAAATAAATAATAATAATAATAATGCTGATTTTTTGAGGATGACCAATTAGATGACTAAAATCTACAAACCAAAAACCCAAATCCTCAGATTTGCTCCAACCATGATGTGCATATAAATCCTGGGCCTTGTTAACATGGAGACTCTGAGTCAGCAAAGCTGGAGTGGGGCCTAAGATTGCATTTCTCGTAGCTCCTGGCTGGGTCCAACAGCCAAAAACAGCCAGAAGTCAAAAGTAACACCTACACCCAGGGCCCAGTTTTTGTCCCAAGGACACCTAGCAATATGGGGCTGTGATCCCTACCCACAGCCCTGCACCTGGGGCACTATGTGGGAGCTGGTCCAGAGTCCTACAAGGGCTGGCATACCTCCCAAAGTGAACACCTTTCTAATTCAAATCACTCATATGTTGCTATAGATGAAACCAACTTTCTTACTTAACTTCATTGTTGTCTACAGTTAAATCAATGACTATAAAACCAGCTTCTTAAACTCTCTTAATTACCAAGAAGAAATCCCACAATAGATGCCATTTCCCTGAATAGAGCAGGTGGGCAGCTACAATAAAATTTCTTTAATAGAGCTGATGTTCCTCCTGGAGTAATTTAAATAAGCCACAATGGCACAATCATTAAAATTAATTATAAGGGCCTAAAAAAGCCACAGGTTGGGAATCTAAGGATGGGGTTCTAGTCTTGGTTCTTTGGCAAATTAACTGATGTGACCTTAGCTAGACTCATAGCTCTTTAGGGCTCAGAAGTCTCATCTATAAGATGATAAGCTTGGTGGAAAGAGCCATGGCTTATAGACTGCTGGGAACCCACAGGCAGATCATAAAGTCCATTTACTGGGAAGCAACCACAATTTTCAAAACAAAGAACACTACATAGAATGCGTCACCTCTCATGAGTGCAAAAAATTGTTTCCTGAAATTTCTGTTTGAGATCTATAATGTATGGATGTCCTACACGGTGAAATAAGGTGTTTTTTATTGTGATTTAAAATAAAAATGTCTGAAAAAGACCTACAATCCTAGCTCTGTTCAATGCAACAAATACTCACAGAGAAGTATTGTTGGGAAGGCCCAGGGACTGAGTCACCCTGTGGGTGACAGGCATGAAGGGTGGGGTGGTTGTGCCTCTGGCCCAGCCCTCTCTGGAGGAAACCAAGCCCAGCAGTCAGTGTCTACTTGTATGCCACCATGGTGCCCAGGGTGAGGGACCCCTCCCCCCAGATGGACACCCACAGAGGCCAAGCCACCAAGAAAGGTTGGTTCTGGGGTTCTGAGGACATTGAGGGCAGACTGGGGCAAGAAGTTACCTGACTTTGCTCCAAGTAGGATCAGGACTAGGGTGAGCCAAGTGAGGGGCCCAGACTACAAAATTTAAGGAGGCCCTTGCTGCTGAGTGAAGACTGTCACCATACCGGCCTGCCAGCAAGTGCCTCCTTATGTCATGTGTCAGGCCCTGGGGACCCAGGGCTGAATGAAGCCAGCCAAGCCCCTGAGCTTCTAGGCTTCCACTCTGGAGGGGGTGCAGGCAATAATCAATATGTTACAGAGTTGACATGGAAGGTGCTCATGCCTGGTGAGGGGGATACCAGGATTAAATAGGGTGGTCTGCAGAGGCCTCATGGAGAAGAAAATGTTGACCCAGCATGTAAAGAAGGCGATAAACTTAACCAGCTAGATTTTTGCAGGGAAGAGTTTTAGTAAATAAGTCAGAGAGAAAACAGTTGAGGGGAGCCACCAGCAATCACTGTGAGTGAGGGTTTTGGATTGAGGAGTGCCATGATCTGATTTCAGATGTAAAGCCAATAACCCTGATTTAGGTCTTAAAGCTGCAGCAGAGACAGACCTGGCTAGGCAGATATGTGGCCAGGGTAGAAATAGGAAACTGGAGACTAGTACAATAATCTGGCAGGGAGATAACTGGGGCAGTGCAGGTGGCGACCAGGGATGGAATTCTGGAACAGCTTAGATGTAGGACTTGAGAGAAAGATGAGAGTCAAGGCTGACTCAGAGTCTATGGTCCAGGCATCTGGAAGGATGGAAGTGCCATCTACTGCAATGCAAAACTCGTGTTGGGAGGGACAATGGGGGACAGATGGCACCTGTTTCTGCAGGATGTCCGCTAGACCTCCAGGGGGAAGCATTGTGTGGGCTTGGGTACACGAGTCTGGTGCTCAGGAGAAAAGTCTGAGCTAAGATATAAATTCGAAGTTCTTCAGCATATGGATGGACTTAGTGTGACAAAACTGGATGAGACTAACCAGGGTGTGAGTATGGATCAAGCAGGGAAGAGGTACACGGGTTGATCCCGAGGACACTCCAACACCCAGAGGTCAGTAAGGGCACTGAGAGAAGTGAGAAGAAAATCTCAGGCATATGGCTGCCTGAAAGGCAAGGCAAGAAGCATCTCCTGGGGAAGGGAGAGGATAAATGCCACGACAGGTCAAGTAAGAAGAGGACAGAGAAGTGACCGCTGGATGTGGAGTCTTGGAGGTGCTTAGTGAGCTTGATGGGCACAGTGTGGGCAGGGTTGGTACATGTGTCAGCAGAAGGGGCAAACAGCTGACCAGCGCGGGTTTAACAGAGAATGGGAGGGGAGGAACTGCAGAAAGCCAGTAGAGACAACTCTTTCCAGAAGTTCTATAGCAAAACAAAGCAGAAAAATAGGACAGTAGCAGGAGGAGGAGGTGGAAGCAAGAGACTTTTTTCTCCTTTCTCAGATGGGAGAGAAAAGCAGCATGTGTGAATGTGCAGAAAAGGATCCAACAGAGACAAGGGAATGGCACTGGGGGGGGGGGGGGCAGAGAGAAGTTCCAGGCGCGGCATCTGGCGCTAACATAAAGAGGGGGTGGCTTCGAGCCGGATACATTATTTCCAGTCTCAGGAGGAGTGCAAAGGATATGGGCACAGATGCTGGCAGGGAAGGATGTGATGAGGGGGTGGGGGTCTGAACCAACCATACAAGTCCTTTTTTCACCAAAACTTCTGGAGCCTGCAAAACCCCAAGGGAGGCTGGGATTCCAGGTGAAGGGAGATGTTAGGTCCTCAAGGCCACAGGGCGCAACCAGGTCATGAAGGGACCATGGAGACTAGTTTCATCTTCCCTTCCCTGATGAACTTCAACATGTATATAGTACAATGAGCACAGACTTGGTTTCTGAAGATACACATTTGAGCCCATTTTTATTAGCCGCTAGAGGTTGGCAAAAAATCGTATCATTACTGGAAGTTCTGCTTCTCTGTCAGAACCATGGAGACAGTTACTCTCATGTTTCTCAGGATTGCTGAGAAGATAAATACAAGAAGATAAATAAAAGTTCTCAGTTAATGAAAATTCAAGTTGCAGGAACACAATAAAATATCATTATAGTTTTATGACCTACATAATAAGAGATATCATTTATGTATACGCACAGAGTAAAAAAATTAAAATGTGCCCCCAAAATACTAAACAGTAGCTTCGTTTTAGTAGGCTTCAAAAGGGTGATTGTGGAGAGGCATTCACAGCAGCTTGAACTGCACATACTTTATTTCTTAAACTGCGTAGTAAGTACCCAGATGTTCACCTTATCATTCTCTATATTTTTTTTTGTACCTTGAAAATGATCTTTTGTTTTTTCCTGCTGTATTCAGCCACCTGTCTAACATTTCCTTTCCACTCTGGGATGTGTCAGCATGGCACCCATCAGTGATCAGGACACTGGGTCCAGGGCTTGGCTATTAGATGGGGCCATGCATTCAAAAAGCAAGGGGAGGTATGTTGGATGTACGCAGGTCAGTATACACACTCAATTTCCTATCTCTGTCCAATGAGAGGA
The DNA here is from genome assembly GCF_018350175.1 of Felis catus. NCBI lineage: Eukaryota > Metazoa > Chordata > Mammalia > Carnivora > Felidae > Felis > Felis catus. The sequence goes on from NC_058373.1 coordinate 21,130,515, forward strand.
GCTAGAAACAATGTCACCTCAGTAGCAACAAGCCCTCTCAACACTCAGACCTTGGTCCCTAAATACCATTCTCCAATAAAAGGAATTAATAAAAGGAACCAGGGACCCTTAGAGAAACAGCTGATTCTAGGGCTGGGGTATGGAAAATGCAAGACAAGCCTGGAGCATCTTTCTGGGACAGTAAGGAAGTACTTAAAAAATAAAATTTTAAAAAAATAGGGGCATGTCAAAGAGACAGGTGCCAACCTGAAAAAGCTTCCATTGGTCAAAGCTGGAATAATCTGAACAAAAAAAATAGTGTAGGACTATATTATAAATACCCATGAGTCCATATTGATATAAAGAAAGGTTTAAATAAATGGGAAAGAATAGACAAGTCTCTGATACAGAAAAATTGCAAATAATTTATGTAGATACTCTCCCATCAAGGAAGTGGAACATAACTCCCCACTCCATAAATGTGAACTATGCATTGTGACTTCCTTCCAAAGTGGAATACAGAAAGGGGGTTAGGGTAACTTTACAGTGGAGAAACCCAGCAAAGACCACCTCAGCTGGGTGAACAAGGTCAACCAATGGCGATGGCGATAAATCATGTTGACAGATGCACATCTGAGATGATATGTTGAGAATGGCACCTGACCTCTGTGGTCCTCCTCCCAAAGACCTATAACATAGTCTAACCATGAGAAAAATGATCAGATAAACACAAATTGAGACATTCTACAAGACACCAGACCAGTATATCTCAAAACTGTCCAAAAACTGCCACAGACCAGAAAAGGCTAAGGAAACATGATAACTAAATATAGTGTGGTATCCTGCACGGGCTCCTGGAATAAAAAGAGGACACTGGATAAGAACTCAGGAAATCAGAAAACACTGTGGAGTTTAGTTAGTAGTGATGTACCAAATGTATCATGTTGATGCAAGATGTTAAAAAGAAGGGAAGCTGTGGGGTGCCTGGTTGGTTCAGTCACTAGAGCGTGTGACTGTTGATCTCAGGTGGTGAGTTTAAGCCCCAGTTGGACATGGAGCCCACGAAAGAAAGAAAAGAGAAAAGAAAAGAAAAGAAAAGAAAAGAAAAGAAAAGAAAAGAAAAGAAAAGAAAAGAAAAGAAAAAAAGAAAGAAAAAAAAAAGAAAGAAAGAAAGAAATTTTTTTAAAAAGAAAACTGGGCAAGGGGTACTTTGGTACTCTCTATACTATCTGCACAACTTTTCTATAAAACTAAAACTGAAAACAGTTCTAAAACTGAAAGCTTGTTAACAACAACAACAGGGGCGCCTGGGTGGCTCAGTCAGTTAAGCGTTTGACTCTTTGTTTCAGCTCAGGTCATGATCTCACAGTTTGTGAGTCTGAGCCCCGCATTGGGCTCCGTACTGACAATGCAGAGCCTGCTTGGGATTCTCTCTCTTCCTCTCTTTCTGCCCCTCCCCTGCTCATGCACTCTCTCTCTCTCTCTCTCTCTCTCTCTCCCTCTCCCTCTCCCTCTCCCTCTCCCTCTCCCTCTCCCTCTCCCTCTCCCTCTCCCTCTCCCTCTCTCTCAAAATAAATAAATAAACTTGGGGCACCTGGGTGGCTCAGTTGATTAAGAGTCTGACTTCAGCTCAGGTCATGATCTCACAGTTTGTAAGTTCGAGCCCTGCATCAGGCTCTATGCTGTAGGCACAGAGCCTGGAGTCTACTTTGAGTTCTGTGTCTCCCTCTCTCTGCCCCTCCCCCACCCACACTCTGTCTCTCTCAAAAATAAACATTAAATTCTTTAAAAATAAATAAATAAAACAAACTAAAACAACAACCACCACAAAAAGCCAACAGGAAAGGCATCCCTCCTCAATGAGGGCAGGCACCTCTCCTGAACAATCCAGAGAGACTTCTGGTTTACACACCTTTCCACAAACCGTGCAAAGCCCCCAAGACTTCTGCAGAAACTCAGGTGGCTTCCATTCCTGAAGCTGCCGCGACTTGCTGCCTCCACCAAATCCTGGTCTTCTAAAAGTTCTACTCCTTGTAAGCATTCCTTCCTCTCTTCTCTGCCTGATGTACACACTTGCACGCGCACACACACACACACACACACACACACACACACACGCTATTCTGTGGGTGTGGCAGCCTTACTGAGGGTTCCAGGGCACAGCAGTCTGTACACAGACATTCAAAGACAGCAGCTTTACCAGTACTGCATGCTGCTGAGCCTCCAATCCCTCTCCTCCCTTCTCCCTCCCTTCTCCGCACTTGAACAAGAAACCAAACAGGTAAGACAGACAACAGCCAAATCAGTGCTGTTTCTCAGGCAGAGCCTTTGGGCAACCGTATTAAAAAGTGGACTTGCTGACTACCCCCAGGTGACGCTTGCTCTCTGCCGCCTGGAACCTTATCACCCCCCTGCCCATGCCAACCTCACAGACCACCCAGCCTCTCCTCCAGCAGTATTCACTAAGCACCTACTGTGTGCCTGGCACTGCACAACACATAAGGGACTCGAGATTTTCCCCATAATTTGGGTCATTCCCCTATAGTTCCATCCTCTGCCAGTTTGAAGTGAGCATCACCAAACGTGCCGTGAGCCCCCTTAAGAACGAAGATCACACGCCACAGTTTGTGTCCATGTTTACAACGTCCCACCTCTAACAAGAGAACAGGTGCAGTAAGCCCACAAAACAGGGACACAGGACAAAGACAAGAACAGAAACATCCTTATTAACTTTCACTGGGCACAGGTGTAGGCAGGCACCACTGCTGGTAAACAGAATTAAGCAGGGCTGCTGACCATTATGAGGCTGGAAGGAGAAAACTGGGGCCGCCCTTGCCCTCAGACACACAGCTTCCCCCCTCACCTGCCCAATTCTGAAGGTACACAGGGCAGGAAGCTCAAAAGTCAAACCAAAACAATCAATCAATCAATCAATCAATAGCAGACTTTTCTTCAATCTCAGGGTCCAAAAATTTTCATGCTTTTTTCCAAAACTAATCAGAGTCCCCTCGGGTCAAAGGGAACAAGAATATTGGGGAGAAAGAGGAAGGATAAATAGCCATGATGGCAAAGAAACAAAACGTACACCCTGGAAGAGCCGGCAACACAGAACGGGCACCAGCCTCAGCACAAATGCCAGCACCCCCTTTTAGGAGTAGGGTCCCCCGGCAAAACCCTGAACTCTTTTGAGTCTTGGGGTCCTCCTCTGTACAAATTAATCCCCACTGGGCTGTTCTGAAAAGCAAATGAATCCACATATGCAAATGTCCCATTTTCCCAATGGTGTAAGGACCCAGATTTCCATGCCCCCACATGGAGAAATGGGCTCTCCAGAACCCTGGGGTGTCTCTGCATCTCATCGTACTAATTATTGTTGAAATTTGCGGTGTTCCTTGAAAAGCTATGTTATTTATAAATAAGTTGCCTGAAAGCAAATCTTGAACCAGAAGCATTAATCAGCATCGAACGTTTCCACTTCAAACATCAGCAATTTAGAGGAAAAACCCATAAACAGACTAGAGTATAATCCGAGTACTGAATAATAAATCCATCATTAGCTCTGAGCACTATTTACGATTGAGCTTTCTTAATCTCGGGAGGCGCATTTTTGAGGCTAAAGCAGCTCTGATTTTAAGGCTCATTTTATGATGACACAGGACGGGGAGGTCTGGTCCCACAGCAGCTACACAAACAAGCTTTTCTATCCTTCATGGCAGGGGCCAGGCTGCCAGGCTCCGAGCTCCCAGCCGCAGTTGTGGAGTTGGTCAGAAGAAATGAAGAAGCCTACAAAGCCCAGGCTGAGGGCAGCCATCTCATCCCCAAGACTGACAGGCAGGCAGCTCAAGGGACCCAGTGCTGGTAGCAGGACAGGACAGAACCGTGAGGACCACTTCCTGACAGCTCTGGCTCTGGAATAAGCAGGGAGAAGGCACTGTCCCTCAAGAACATCTCAGTTCTTGGGGCATGTAGGTGGCTCAGTCAGTTGAGCATCCGACTGTGGCTCAGGTCATGATCTCAAGGTTCATGGGTTCAAGCCCCATGTCTGCCTCTGTGCTGACAACTTAAGAGTCTGGAGCCTGTTTCGGATTCTGTGTCTCCCTCTCTCTCTCTCTGCCCCTCCCCCATTCACACTCTGTCTCTCTCTCAAAAATAAAATAAACGTTAAAAAAAATAACTTGGTTCTCTTCGTCCACCTGCACACACACCTGGCCATGCCACGAGGATGGACAGTTGGTGCAGTTGGCAGGCAGCCAACACATAAGCCTAAAATACCCAGAGGGGAGCACAGCTCAGGTGCTAGCTCTCAGGGACACCCTGCAGGTCTCTGTTCATCATCCCCCCACCCCAGGGAGCTGACTTTCATTTCACCAGATGTTTCCCACTAATGGCCCAGCGTATATCATTCCAGAAGAGCAGCAGGCAGAACATCCACCTCCCAAAAGGCACAAGTATATCCAGGCAGGGCAAAGAAGATTTGGTGCCCAAAATAAGCTCCCATTACTTACAAAAGGCAGGCCAGTGCTGCAAGGAGTTAGCAAAATGACCAGGACAACTGGTCAACCTTGCCACCCCCTTCAAAACTCAGCCCGGGGGGCGCCTGGATGGCGCAGTCGGTTAAGCGTCTGACTTCAGCCAGGTCACGATCTCACAGTCCGTGAGTTCGAGCCTCGCATCGGGCTCTGGGCTGATGGCTCAGAGCCTGGAGCCTGTTTCCGATTCTGTGTCTCCCTCTCTCTCTGCCCCTCCCCCGTTCATGCTCTGTCTCTCTCTGTCCCAAAAATAAAAAATAAACGTTGAAAAAAAAAAAAAACTCAGCCCGGGTGTCTTAGTTTCCTATGGCTCTTGTAACAAAGTATCACAAAGTTAGTGACTGAAAGTAACACAAATCTACTGCCTCACATGGGTCTCACCAGGTGAAAGCCCAGTTGTTGACTGAGCTGGTTCCTTCTAAAAGCTCTAGGGGAGAATCTGTTTCCTTGACTTTTCCAGCTACTAGAAGCCATCCACTTTCCTTGGCTTGTGGCCCCTTCCTCCATCTCCACAGCACATCACCGCAACCTCTCTTCTCATAATCCCATCATCCCACCACCTCTCCTCTGACTCTTCCAGCCTCTCTTATAAGGACCCGATGATTTCATGGTTATCCCTAGATAACCCAGGATATCTCTCCGTCTTCTTCGTTCCATTCACTCAGTCACATCTGCAAAGTAACAGACAGGATCCAGGGACTAGGGTGTAGACATCTCTGGGGGACCATCTCCTTAAACTGGAATCCTATCGGGCCACCCGGGCGGCTCAGTCAATTAAGTGTCTGACTTGATTTCGGCTCAGGTCATGATCTCACAGTTTGTGAGTTCGAGCCCCATGTCTGGCTCTACACCGACAGTGCAGAGATTCCCTGGGATTCTCTGTCTCCCTCTTTCTCTACCCCTCTTTCTCTACCCCTTCCTCTCTCTCTCTCAAAATATATAAACTTTAAAATAAATAAATGAATGAGTGAACGAATAAATAAGTAAATAAATAGGAATCCTATCTACAACAAAACCAAGATCATAAGTGGCTTTTTTTAAACAAGCAAGGCTCATGAGGCAGAAACACATGACAAGGGTGTGCTCGGCTTCTCCTCATCTGCATAACAGTAATAAGCTCATTACCCATCTACTTCACAGCAGGTGTGGCCAAAACAGCCAAACAGCCTTGTTCAGTGAAAACTTTTTATACTGCAGGCCCAGAATCCCTCTCTATCGTGACTCTATTCAAGATGGCCTGTAAATAAAGTGCCACCCTCTTGACCACACTTTCTGCCTCCAACCGTCTTCTTGGGAAAGCAACACAACAAAAATCAATGAGTATGGATCATTACTTTAAGACAGCTACCACTGGCAACACTAAACACACACTGAAAATCTCACTTCCCCCTTTATTTTGCAATGTGAAATTTTCATTATCAAACCCCCAAATCCTCAATGCTGACAAAACAACCCTAACAGCACCACCCGGCGTGGCTGTTTCAGGCACCTTGGGAAGATGCCAGAATCGACACGCTCATAAACATTAACGGTCAGCGGCCAAAACCACCCCAAGATCACCTTCTGCATTATTACTTATGTTGCTTCCCACATTAACTTTTTAATTATTGACATAAGTACTTATGCTCTGCTAGTCTCCTTGCCTCAGGCCCTCCCCACCCCAAACAAAACTTCATTTTTTATATATGTTTATTTATTTTTGAGAGAGACACACACACAGAGCGTGAGCAGGGGAGGAGCAGAGAAAGAGGGAGACACAGAACCTGAAGCCGGCTCCAGGCTCTGAGCTATCAGCATAGAGCTTGATGACGGGCTTGAACTCCTGAGCTGCAAGATCATGACCTGAGCCAAAGCTGGACGCCTAACCGACTGAGACCCCTAGGAGCCCGAAAACTTCATTTTTCATGAAGTCCCGACAACCATACCATAGCAAGACAACAAGGTACCACATGGGCCCGTACGTTCCCTGCCTGCATGGCTGTGGTGTGCTTGGAAAACATGATGCTCCCCAAGATGCCTCTAAGAACAAGGCTGTATCCTTCAGGGCAAAGTGTGAAAGAAAGATGAAGCCCACTGCTTCCCTACAAGAGGTGGGAGGGGTTCTCCGCCCCAGCCCAGGGGCCTCACACTCCAACCTTCCTGCCGGCCTCCGGGCTGCTCTTCCAGAGTCCACAAAACTCCAGAACCTCCACAAGGCAAGTAGCCTTGCAGGACGGCAGCCTCTGTCTACTTTTCTCCATGGCACCATCCCAAAGCAGGAAGGGGCTCCTCATGACCACCTCTCACATTCTTCCCCGTATTCACAACTGAGGCATGAAGCAGTGGCTCTTTCCTGCCCCATCTCTGCACATGTCTACATACCTTAGAGCTTTGGCATTCATTCCTCAAATATCCACTAAGCTCCTTCTACATGCTAAGTACTATATTAGGTTACAAAAGGCACAGGTCATTCCTACCAGGAGCTTTCACCCCCCGGGGACATCAAATCCAGGGAACAGACAGGCTGGAAGGTGTGTGACCAGTAGTGTGAACAGTGGTACACAGGGTGGTCCCTCACCCAGCCTGGGAAGGCCTCCTGGGAAGAAGAGTAGCTGCCACATGCAGAAGAGAAAGACCACTTGGAAGAGGAGGACATGGGGAGGCTTCCAAGGCCAAAGGCATAGGCCACGGTGCCTGGGCGGTTCAGTTGGTTAAGCATCCAACTTTGGCTCAAGTCATGATCTCTCATGGTTCATGAGTTCAAGCCCCATGTTGGTAGTTGGTAGAATGGTCGTTGCCAGGGGCTGGGGGAGGGGGAATTGGGGTATTGCTATGAATGTGGTATATAACTATATATCTACAGGCATACAGTTTTAATTATGCAAGATGAACAGGTTCTAGATATCTGCTATGCAATACTGTGCCTACAGTTAAGAATACAGTCAACAATACCGAATTATGTGCTTAAAAATGTGTTGGGGGGGCACCTGGGCGGCTCAGTCAGTTAAGGGTCCAATTCTTGATTTTGGTTCAGGTCATGATCTCAAGGTTCATGGGCTCAAGCCCTGCTTCGGGCTCTGTGCTGACAGCATGGAGCCTGCTTGGGATTCATTCTCTCTCTCTCTCTCTCTCTCTCTCTCTCTCTCTCTCTCTCTCCCTCTCTCTCTCTCTCTCTCTTTTAAAATAAATAAATAAAATTGTTGGAGAGCTAGAGCTCATGTTAAGTGTTCTTACCACAATAAAAAATAGAGGAAACTAAATGGAAAAAAAAAAAGGATAGGAGGCTGGTCTGGACATCCGGGAGAAGTAGTGGGGGTTAGGAGGAGGGGGAGCCCTGGCTGCAGATGGAGGCAGCTGAGGGAGTGTGCACTGGGGCCAGCAGAGCACCATGAGGGACCACCCCAGCCTCCCCAAGCAGGCATGTGAGGCCGGCAGAAGGGGGCTCTCTGGGATCCATAAAGAACCTATGGGTGTTTGGGTCTAGAATGAGAAGTGAGGGGTGGCTGGAGCTCAGGTGCAGCTACCACCCAAGGTGGGGATGAAGGAGGCAAGGCAGTAAATGAGAGCCCTGCAGAGCAGGAGCCCTTGACTCAGACTCAGGTCGGAGAAGGTCTCACACGAGTGCCAAGGGACAAGTTTACCTCCGTCCAGATGGACATTCTTGGGATGTCTGCAGCTCTGAGCTCTTACCTCCCAAAGGTAGCACCGAAAGCACGCCCACCTCTGAGCCTCGGTTTCCCAGCCCATCAAATTAGACCACCTGGGCCAAGAAGGCCTTGTTGCGAGGGCCCACATGACCAGTGCTCTCTGGAAGCCTGAAGGTGTTGTGCACACACCGGGGCTGGCACGGACAGCTGCTGCTCATCAAATAGGCTGTGCGTCCCCCACAGGTGTTTCCCAACCTCCTGGGGTTGGGCCAGTTCTGGCCCATGAGGATAAGCAGAGGGGGCCTGTGTCACTCCCAGACTGAGGCAAGTAAGCTCCAGAAGCTTCCATGGGTCCACCTAGGAGACGGAAGGGCTGCCTGGCCCAGAACCTAGGCACAGGGGCAGGAAACAGGTGTTCAGTGCAAGGCCCCAAGAGTTCACCCACACAACCAGGCAGACATCAGCAAGGCCCCAGACACATCCGAGGCCTTGGTTAGAGGACCATCTCATTCTGAACCGGATTTTCCCCAAACTCAAGGAACCACATGAGGAAAAGGAAATCTATAAATTCTCAATTCCATATTAGCTTGGCTCTATAATCTTGGGTGAGTCACGGTATTTACAAATTAGACAGTTGAAACCATCACAGAGATGCTCCAACAGAAGCCCCACTTGGCAGTGAGCACACTCACGGACTGCCCCACAGCTCCACGGCCGTGCGACGGGGAAGGCTGGGCTGAGGAGGACCCTAGCCTGACATTCACTCTCTCCTCAGAGGGAAATCCTAGGAGGAAGACGAAGCAGCCGCCCATGTGAATGTGTCCTTCTGGTCTGCACACGTGGGTCTGTTCAACAGCAGGTCACTCTGGTCCTGGGGGTGAGGGCACCTCACAGGTCACCTATTGGAGGGGGAGCCACCCATATGTCAGGGTGCTGGTGGGAAAGAGACAAAGACAGCGGGGAAATCCTGGACTGGTGCCAGTGTGTCCAACTTCAAGGCTGGGTTTGCTGGCAAAACACTGCACCAAGGAACCCCCAAGAAATACCAAAAGTAACAGCAAAAGCTTACACGTGCTCCTCCCACAAATCCTCATAAGGAAGGCCAAGAGGCACTGTAACCAAATCATCAGATGAATGTCTCCTGAGCTCCCCAGGAAGCTAGCTGGCTGGGCCCAGCTCTGGAACTCACATCGCTGCAGCTCTGTGCAATCAGTCATGCATTCCTCCTGTCCTGTGGGGCAGCTCCCAGCACCACCTCTATTCCACAGATAAGGAAACTGAGGCACCGCACAGCCACATAACTTGGCCGGGGTCATACACCAGTAGGGGGCACCGCCAGCATTTGAACCCTGGCCATGTGGCTTCAAAGCCCTGCTCCTAACCACCGCAACACACTGCCATCCACAGGGAATTCTTGTAAAGTCCCGAGGTAAAGCCAAATGGCAATCTGCCAGAATCAGGGTTTCAGTGATTCACTCGGTCACCTTGAGATGCCACACAGCAGTGTCTGCACAGGCCCCACATCCCAGGGACTGAGCACAGAGGGGACACTAATGCAGACCCCTCCCTAGGAAACACAGGACTCCCCTATCAGCACTTCTGGTCCATATAGGTATCTGTGCCTTCCTTGGACTGATGCCTGGAAGCTTCCACCCACCCACCTCTCCTTCATGTCTGATGGCTCCCCCTGCCCACCCTCAGGCAATTCTCCCAATAAAACCCATACATATCTAATCCTGCCTTGGTGTCCGTTTCACAGAGGGCCGGCCCCTAACACAGCTCCTTACAAGAAAGAAAATGGAATAAAAATCACAGAAACAACATCCAAAACACCCTTTGTAAAGCACAGAACCAAAGACAACAAACAAGGACGCCTGGGTGGCTCAGTCGGTTAAGTGTCCAACTGCAGCTCAGGTCATGATCTCACACTCTGTGAGTTCGAGCTCCACATCGGGCTCTGTGCTGACAGCTTGGACCCTGGAGCCTGCTTCAGATTCTGTGTCTCCCTCTCTCTGCTCCTCCCCCACTCATGCTCTCTCTCTCTCTCTCTCTCTGCCAAAAATAAATAATTTTTTTAAAAGTTTAAAAAAAAAAAGACAACAAACAGATTTAACGGTAAGTTTACAATAAAAGATCCGAGATACAAAATACTAGAAATGACAGCAGTCAGCTGCCTGTGCTGTAGGAAGGGGCAAAAGGGATTCAATGATGGGATATTTCACACTGCCAGGACAAAGCAGGGTCAGAGAGTAAGCAGCCCATAGGAGGCCGTTTCTCCCCCAGCCTCTGACCCCCAGCCCTGCCCTCTCAGAGCAGCCACGCTCCATCTGACCCCGCCAACTGTGGTCATGGCCACACACCAAACACATTCAGTGATGTGTGAATTCAGCCATGGCAAAAAATCGCCAGGAGGGGCTTCTCTCCCATGGAGGAGAGCATGACCTTCCCACCTAAGAATGACCTTCTCAACATATCCCTGGTCATGGCCAAGCCCGCACAGATGGGGAAGGAGACAAGATGGGAAATGCCCTGCCTCCCAGCCCAGCCCCGCACACCTTCACTGCAACAATGCCTCTGCTGGGCCTGCTGGCCATACTCTGCCTCTATGGGCAAGGCAGGCGTGCATCTTCTGCAACAACAGGGGTAACTCTCGTGGAGGTAGAGCCAGGAAGACCTGAAGAGTGCTTTGCTATCTGTCAACTGCTTTCTCTTCCTGCATAAACAGATTTCCGTTACGCTCATTTCAGAGACTGGAAGGAGGAGAGACTCAAAGAGTCTCAAAGAGGCCTGGGGCTCCCACTGGGCACCCCAGTCAGCGAGAGGATGAGTCAGGGCCCGTTTCTGCCTCTGGTCCCATTGTCCTCTCTCTGCTCTCTTGGGGACTCTTGTCTCCCCACCCCACCTGCTTTCACCCATCTTTGCCAAATCCCCCAATGTGCACCCTGTCCAGGCCCTTCTGCTTTCCTTGGGGTCCATCTGCCCGTCCTTGGGTGGCACAGTCTGCTGGGAGAGCCCAGGACCTCCATTTGATGGGCTGGCAATGGCCAGGTGAACTCTGGCCATTGCCAGCCCACTCTCTGAGCCCCCTCTCTCCTCTGTGGGGGAGCTCAGCCACAGAAAGGAACACATAGACATCAGGCACCCAAGTTCTCATCTCATGCATGGGTATCATCTTTCAGCTGGAGCCATCAGTGACTCCTGGGGGGTGAGCTGGCCACTCACCATGTCCACACATGCTCTGCCAGGACGCTCCACTCCCAGCTCTCCAAGGATGCTTTTCCTGCCAACGGCTTTGCATCCTGGGGGGCAAGGGGCCCACAACTCCCAGCATAGAGCTGGTCTGGAAGGTCACAGGGCAGCAGATGGGAGACTGACAGCCCACAGCTTCCACCAAAACATCTTCCTCAAAAACGAAAACGTACAAGAGGGCTGGCAGAAAGGGAGCCACGTCTCAAAGCTGGAGGAGCAAATGCAAAACCACCAAACATCACACACGCGGGAGGCTCCCAACACCTCCAACAGACCCACTGCTGCAGTTATTGGAGATGCCAGGATCACTGCAGAACCAAATTCTGTATCTACTTTCAACTAGATTGAAATACCTCTGGGGGGTGGGAGGGTGGGGGAGGGGGAGGGGAGAGAAATTCCAGCAAGCCAAAAGCCTTCATTCCTCCACAGGCAATCGAATCAACAGGCAACAAGACAAAATGAGGGTCTCAAAACCTCATCCAAATGCACATTCTCCATTTCACATTCCAGTTTGGGAACAGCAGCTCTGCCTGGTCATGTATCCTGGTTCATAGCGATGTGTCTTGCCTCTATAACTGATGGTTAAGGAATGGGACACAGCATGACACTAAGCTAAAGATAAATTAACTGTTTTCTTCTCTTGGATAAGTAGGGGTCACGCTAACCAGGGACATGCTCGCTGGCTGCTGCCTCCACTCCATCCTCATGCTCTACACCATCCTCACACCAGAGCAGGAAGCTAAAGGAAGGCGTGTCAGATGGCAAGGGGTCCTGAGGGCTCAGGCCACTGTGCAGGGCTCTTGCTCTGTTCTGGGAGACCTGTGATTTAGGGAAGTTTCAACCAACATAAAAATTCAAAGAAATATGGTATAGGAGAACTGCCTCTCCCACTCCCAGTTCCCTGCAGGGGAAACAAATGGAAAATCCCTGCTTTTATCTTTTATAATAACAATAATGGCTATACCAAGTGTACCGGGACCTATGTGGGGCACAGTTTACTGTTATCCACTCAATGCTCACCATGCCCTGGGAGGACCAAGAAACCCTCACTTTATGAGCACACGGCTAGTCAGTTCTACAGAGTGGATTACAGTCTAGATCTTCAGACTCTGTCCAGTTCAGCAGCCTGCCTCCCCTGCCACCCGTTTGTCTTTTAAGGACACGTTGCAGAACCAACCACAGCAGTATCCAAGCAGCAGAGCGGGCAACAGCTGAGCCTGTGAGGTCCATGACTCCTCTTCATCTTATTCATCTTTGACCACCAGTGCCTAGCACATGGTGAGCACCAGCAAATGCTTGGGAAAGAGGTGGCAGAGAAAGGAGAGGCAGAAAGAAGGCAGGCGAATAGGCTGGCTTGCTTTGGAGCAGAACAATGCCATTGGGCAGATGTTTCCGGGAGGGCTGGTACTCTGGAAAATAAAACTCATACTTTAATCTGAACTGTACAGCCTCCCCCATTTAGCTAATCGGGGCCATGTAACTAGCTTCTGGCCGAAAAGACTTTTTAAAAAATGCAACAGGGACTCCCAGGAAAGATCCTTAAAGGCAGCTTACTCAGCACAGAGGCAGGCCCCATTTGCCTACCTTTCCTCCTTCTGCTGCTTGGAATGCAAACCTGATGGCTGGAGCTCCAGCAACCACGTAGGACCATAAGATGCTGTGCAATGCAAGCCATGTGTTAAGACAGTGGAGCAAAAAGGCCTAAGGGTCCTTGTCTCTGATGATCCCATGGAGCTGCCTACATCTAGACTTCTTTCAAGTGAAAAAAACATTAACCTCTTTCTTGTTAAAGATACTGTTACTTTGCCATTTCTGCTTTATGTAGCCAAACTTAGTCCTAGCTGACATTACAGGATGAAGCTACTACTTCATAGAGCAGGTCCTTTGCTTAAACATTGTTTTTCCTTTTCCTGACCTCACTCTCTGACAGTAAAGCTACGACCCAACAGCCCTGGTTAGCCAAGCTACCAGGAGCAGCATGGGGAATCTTTCTTTCTAGGACTATGAAAATCCTCTCTGGCTCTGGGGATGCCCCTGAGGATAAAGCACTGAGGCTGACAAGCGACAGCCCAGAGCCACCACCAGCCCCAAAAACCCACAGCCAAGGCAGAGCCCACACAGGCGCCCCAGAAACCACGCCTGCCCGGGCCCCGGGGATCTCACTGGCTGCTGCATGACCTGCACTCTGCCTCCAATGTGTTTCCCTCTTTGTTATCTCACAAAGACAAGCATTTTAGCTGCCAGGTCTCAACAAGGTCTACACAGCAGACAAGGATGACTGAACCCCAAGCAGACAGGCACCTGCTTTTGCACAATTGGGGCCAATTACTGATCCCTGGTCCTCCCCTGTGGAAAGGTGTGCACAGCCATTAGAGGCATCTGCCATCCCCCACATTCAGAATCACAAACAGCAAGTTCTGTCCGGTCTCCCCCAACCCCTGCTCAAAACCTACAAAGGTCCCACTGCCCCAGGACATAGTCCAAGCTCTTTAACTTTGTTCTCGAGGCTGCAGGGGTCTGGCCACCCGCCTGTTCAACTCACCTCTGCTCCAGTCTCTTCTACCCAGAACTTCCTTTCCTTCAATTTATAGGCCAGTAGTAAATAGCCCTGCACTCCCCACCTTGTCCCCACACACGGGCAACTCTCTCTGCCTGGAAGCCACCCCCATCTCCCTTTCTCCTGGGCTGATCTTCTCCTACCAACCTCAGCTAGTAATCACATCTTCCTGGAAACTTCCCCAGTGCCCTTTGCTCCAGCTCACCATGGGCTGACCCTCCTTGAGCTGCAGCATCATACCCCAGACCATGGGCTCCTTGGGGCAGGAAGTGTGTCTGTCACGCTTCCCCCTTCCACAGAGAGCCAAACTGGCACACAGCACAGAGGACAGGATGCACCTGAGAAAATGTCTCCACAGGCTGACTGTGTAGCCTGTCAGCACCCGCAATGGCCCCTCACTTCAGGCCAGCAAGCTGTGGGCTCACAGACTCTGCTTCCAACTCAAAGGTAAGATCTTAACACCTGAGGTTGCATTCAGGGCTTGCACTTGGCTTTAGTGACTGCTAACCAGCAGACAGGGCCTCACCTGGCATTCCCCACGTCTCTTTCAAGGAGCAGGATGTAGTACGCTTGTCTGAAGGGCCTTGATGTTCATTCCCACTGCAGGTTGAGACAGAGCTGGCTTTAATCTGCCCAGTGCTGAAATTCATACGCTGGCCATTGAGGTTGTGGTCCCTTCTGCTGGCGAGACAGGACTAACCTGCTTGGGGGGGGGGGGGGGGCATTCACCGACCATTAGAAAGCGATAGTCATCCGGCTAACGGCCCCTGCAAGAAGCTGAGGCATTTCTTTTACTGTCCAGGGGGATAATGAGACTGTGGTAAAACTCACGTGCACCTTCGTGGCCACGAAGGCAGGTGAACTGCAGAGAGCACACGCTGGCCCAAAGACCCTCAACATTGCGTGTGGGCACGCTTCCCTCATGGTTGCACGGTCCACCCACTGGTCTCACCTCACAGACTGGCTCTCTGCTGTTCAAGAGGTTTCCTGCTCTTAAAACTGCCTGAGGCAGGGAGGCAGGGTCTCTCCACGCCCATCACTGCACAAAGTGTGGCCTCCTGCCCAGATGCTGTCACTGCTCATCCGCACATGCTGGTAGGCTCACTGGGCTCCAGAGTCTGGACAACACCTCTGTGCCAGGGCCTAGCCCAGCCTAACCTGGGGCCTAGAAATTCCTGAGGGGCTGGAGAAACTTGTGTGCCCTGAATGGAGTGCTCTGAATGGGACCTCAGGGGTAAGGTGTATTAAGGTGCTGAGTAAAATCCTCTGTGCCAGGAAGTGCCACAAACAAGCATTTGCAAGTGTCACTGTGAGTCATGCCCAGAGCTCTCATACAAGATGCCTCTGGGGCATGGAAGACATGGTGGAAGTACCCAGCAGGTCCTGCCTGGAGAGCATGGTGAGGGGCTCTCTTGTCCCTCATCTACCCCTGCCCAGCTGCTCTGTAGGACAGCAGGAAGGAAGGGGACATTCAGGGACGGTCCCAGGACCGACACTTAGAAGTCAACAAAGACAAAGGGAAGAGGACCACTGGGTGGCTGCCTAGGCCTCCTGGGACACTCCCCCTAGGTCAGCAGCCCCCAGCGCTCTGGTCACAGGAGCAGCTCCCTCTCATGACTGCCCAATGGCCAGCAAGCACCCACATCCTATACACGAGAGCAGGGGAGAGACCCTCGGAACTCCTCGGGGACGTCCTGTGGGGTGAGCTGTCCTCAGATTTTAAACCCCTCTATGCTGGGTCAGCTATTCACCATGCCCATGACTCCTGGGCACAGGAGCCAGTAACCCCACACAGTGCAGGGTGCAGGCCCACCTGGGGACTCCAGAAACGAAGTCCTGGTGAACCTGAAGCCCCTCTACCAGCACCACCTCTGACGCCCTCATATACTATCTCAGAGTTTTAAGGGTATACCTCACACTTTTACCCCTCTGCTCTCCCCACCTTGGTTTCTCCCCTCCCTTCTCACACATGCCTCACCAGAAGCAGAGACATCGACTGACCCAAGTTCAGGCCGTGCCACAGTGACAATGCAGCCTCTGTTTCCTGGCACCTGACAGCAGCCAAAAGGAGGGCTGGATCCAGCCAATGCTGTGTTTAAAGGGGCTTCACCTGCAGCCTTGCCCAGAGGCAGACCAAGGCGGAGGTGGAAGTCACCTGTTTCCCTGCCGCGGAAGCCGTCTTGCACACCCTCTCCCCACCAGGGCTGAGGCTCACCCACAGGGACCTTTCTTTCCTCGAACATCTGTGCATTTTAATATAACTTCCCAAAATATTACTCTGCAATTATTTTCAGGGACTTAAATGGGATCCCCAAATACATACAATTAAGACTAAAATTGTAATTTTAAATTAACTGCTAATTTGAATAAACATAAAGCTTTCCCATCTCCAAACCAAATGCAGACAACAACATCCCAATTAACCCTTAGACACCACCAAACTCCCGAAAACAACCACTCTGGAACCCTCCCAGGGAGAAACCGCTCCTAAACCATGTGGGCCCCCATCCCTACAAACCCTGGAAATAGTCATTTTTTTCAGCTTTGCAAAATGAGAGTGTGTCTCCAGCCAGCAACTACAGGAGAAGCACTGCCCTGTTGAAAAGGTGGCAACAACTTGATCTCAGGTCTCCAGCACCAGGTCTCTGCAGGCAGGGGACAAGGACGCAAGAGTACTCCTCGCCAATCCTCATTTACTGGGTGGAGGCACAGAACTCCCTCTGAATCACAGTGCCCTTTAGCTCTCTGTCCTCACTGTAACTTAAAATTTGGGGGCCCCCTTGAAAGTCCAGGAGCTCCAGAGTGACTGACTCCGGGCTGTCTCTCTTGGGAGGCTACCAGCTGTGGGACAACACACTGTGAGAGCAGTCCAGCTGCCCCTGGGCACCGGCAGAGGTGGCAATCATGCCCATGTCCTGCATTGACAGAGGCCCCCTGACCACATCCCCAAGCCAGTTTTCCCAGTGTTCTGGCCCACAGGAGACCAGGAGAAAGGCAGAGGCCCAACCCTGGCCAGCAGGGACAGAGGTGAGAGAAGAGAGCAGGGGACACACACAGCCCTCTCTCCACCACCCCTTCCAAAACAAGTCAGGCTCCAACCACCTGGAAGAAGCTCCAGAGATTCTATGATTACTCATTTGGTTACTGAAATGAGATTCCTAGGACTGAAAGTAACCAGAGGAACATTTTATTGCCTTAGACCAACGGAAAGTTCCAAGACTTCCCTGAATGTTCAGTTGGGCAGGCTTGAAGTGACAGCAGTGGTAGAAAGAAAAAAAGAAAAAGAAAAAGCTATCTTTCACTCATTTCTTCCACACCCCAAGTCATTCAACGTAGTGGATATAGCGGCATCAGGCTCTGATGTCTCGGTGGACAGCAGCATTACCACACGTTGGGTATGAGACTAGACACACTTCTCCAATAACATTCTCCTGGTGTCCTCCAGCTGCAAAACTCCACATGTGCTGTATGTATGTACATTTTGTTCCAAGTGTTTGGCCCAAACCTGATTCAGAACCACAGAATATGTTGCCCACATCCACATGTGGGGTTATGATAGGGAAAGACAGGCTTCTGTAGACAGAAAGGGAGAGGCTGGGGTTTGAAGGTCCCTCCCTGGGGGGGGGGGGGAACACATATTTTAAAACATTTCTTCTGGGGAAGATGGTGGCGTAGGAGGATGCTGGGCTCACCGCGTGTCCGGCTGATCACTTAGATTCCACCTACACCTGCCTAAATAACCCAGAAAACCGCCAGAAGACTAGCAGAATGGAGTCTCCGGAGCCAAGCGCAGATGAGAGGCCCATGGAAGAGGGTAGGAAGGGCGGAGAGGCAGTGCGTGCTCCACGGACTGACGGGAGGGAGCCGGGGCAGAGGGGCGGCCCGACGGCCAAGCAGAGCCCTCGAGTCTGGCTGGCAAAAGCGGAGGGGCTGGACGGAGTGGGTTCCAACAGCAAGCGGGACTTGACATCTGGAAGGTTATAAGCTAACAGCTCTGCTCGGAGAATGGGAGGGCTGGAGGACAACGGGAGAGAGAGTTGTTGAGCCCCGGACGACAGAGCTCAGCTTGGCGGGGAACAAAGGCACTCACCAGCGCCATCTCCCTCGCCCATCCCCCAGCCAAAATCCCAAAGGGAACCGGTTCCTGCCAGGGAACTTGCTGGCACCGCACAAATACCCAACGCTGTGCTTCTGCGGATCCATCCCTCGGGCGGGTCTGACTCCCTCCCGGTGCCGCAGGGCCCCTCCCGAAGCGGATATCTGAAGGAAAAGCAAGCTGAGCCTGCCCCTCCCACCCTGTTCACCTTCCCGATCCACCCCAGGTAATACCCCAGATCCCCAGCACCACAAGCCTGTCAGTGTGCAAGTAGCCCAGAAGGGCCACGCCACCCCACAGTGAATCCTGCCCCTAGGAGAGGGGAAAGAAGGCACACACCAGTCTGACTGTGGCCCCAGCGGTGGGCTGGGGGCAGACATCAGGTCTGACTGTGGCCCCGCCCACCAACGCAAGTTATTCAAGACAGCACAGGAGAAGTGCCCTGCAGTCCCACACCACTCCAGGGACTATCCAAAATGACAAAACGGAAGAATTCCCCTCAGAAAAACATCCAGGAAATAGCAACAGCTAATCAACTGATCAAAAATGATTTAAACAATATAACAGAAAGTGAATTTAGAGTAATAGTCATAAAATTAATCGCTGGGCTTGAAAACAGTATAAAGGACAGCAAAGAATCTCTTCCTACAGAGATCAAGGGACTAAGGAACAGCCAGGAGGAGCTAAAAAAATGCTATCAACAAGTTGCAAAATAAAATGGAGACAACTACGGCTCGGATTAAAGAGGCAGAGAAGAGAATAGGTGAACTAGAAGATAAAATTATGGAAAAAGAAGAAGCTGAGAAAAAGAGAGATAAAAAAAATCCAGGAGTATGAGGGGAAAATTAGAGAACTAAGTGACGCACTAAAGAGAAATAATCTACGCATAATTGGTATTCCAGAGGAGGAAGAGAGAGGGAAAGATGCTGAAGGGGTACTTGAAGAAATAACAGCTGAGAACTTCCCTGATCTGGGGAAGGAAAAAGGCATTGAAATCCAAGAGGCACAGAAAACTCCCTTCAGACAGAACTTGAATCGATCTTCTGCACGACATACCATAGTGAAACTGGCAAAATACAAGCATAAAGAGAAAATTCTGAAAGCAGCTAGGGATAAACGTGCTCTAACATATAAAGGGAAACCTATAAGACTCGTGACCGATCTCTCTACTGAAACTTGGCAGGCCAGAAAGGAATGGCAGGAGATCTT
Organism: Felis catus; assembly: GCF_018350175.1. Classification (NCBI taxonomy): domain Eukaryota; kingdom Metazoa; phylum Chordata; class Mammalia; order Carnivora; family Felidae; genus Felis; species Felis catus. Next base: position 21,149,760 of record NC_058373.1, read on the forward strand.
CAATGTGATGAACAGAAAAAATATGCAGCCAAGAATCCTTTATCCAGCAAGTCTGTCATTTAGAATAGAAGGAGAGATAAATGTCTTCCCAAACAAAAAAAAACTGAAGGAATTCGTCACCACTAAACTAGCCCTACAAGAGATCCTAAGGGGGATCCTGTGAGACAAAGTACCAGAGACATCGCTACAAGCATGAAACCTACAGACATCACAATGGCTCTAAACCCATATCTTTCTATAATAACACTGAATGTAAATGGACTAAATGCACCAACCAAAAGACATAGGGTATCAGAATGGATAAAAAAAACAAGACCCATCTATTTGCTGTCTACAAGAGACTCATTTTAGACCTGAGGACACCTTCAGATTGAGAGTGAGGGGATGGAGAACCATTTATCATGCTACTGGAAGCCAAAAGAAAGCTGGAGTAGCCATACTTATATCAGACAAACTAGACTTTAAATTAAAGGCTGTAACAAGAGATGAAGAAGGACATTATATAATAATCACAGGGTCTATCCATCAGGAAGAGCTAACAATTATAAATGTCTATGTACCGAATACGGGAGCCCCCAAATATATAAAACAATTACTCATAAACATAAGCAACCTTATTGATAAGAATGTGGTAATTGCAGGGGACTTTAACACTCCACTTACAGAAATGGATAGATCATCTAGACACATGGTCAATAAAGAAACAAGGGCCCTGAATGATACATTGGATCAGATGGACTTGACAGATATATTTAGAACTCTGCATCCCAAAGCAACAGAATATACTTTCTTCTCGAGTGCACATGGAACATTCTCCAAGATAGATCATATACTGGGTCACAAAACAGCCCTTCATAAGTATACAAGAATTGAAATTATACCATGCATACTTTCAGACCACAATGCTATGAAGCTTGAAATCAACCACAGAAAAAAGTCTGGAAAACCTCCAAAAGCATGGAGGTTAAAGAACACCTTACTAAAGAATGAGTGGGTCAACCAGGCAATTAGAGAAGAAATTAAAAAATATAAGGAAACAAACGAAAATAAAAATACAACAATCCAAACGCTTTGGGATGCAGCGAAGGCAGTCCTGAGAGGAAAATACACTGCAATCCAGGCCTATCTCAAGAAACAAGAAAAATCCCAACTACAAAATCTAACAGCACACCTAAAGGAAATAGAAGCAGAACAGCAAAGACAGCCTAAATCCAGCAGAAGAAGAGAAATAATAAATATCAGAGCAGAAATAAACAATATAGAATCTAAAAAAACTGTAGAGCAGATCAACAAAACCAAGAGTTGATTTTTTGAAAAAATAAACAAAATTGATAAACCTCTAGCCAGGCTTCTCAAAAAGAAAAGGGAGAGGGGCGCCTGGGGGGTGCAGTCGGTTAAGCGTCCGACTTCAGCCAGGTCACGATCTCGCAGTCCCTGAGTTCGAGCCCCGCATCGGGCTCTGGGCTGATGGCTCAGAGCCTGGAGCCTGTTTCCGATTCTGTGTCTCCCTCTCTCTCTGCCCCTCCCCCATTCATGCTCTGTCTCTCTCTGTCCCAAAAATAAATAAAAAACGTTGAAAAAAAATTAAAAAAAAAAAAAAAGGGAGATGACCCAAATAGATAAAATCATGAATGAAAATGGAATTATTACAACCAATCCCTCAGAGATACAAGCAATTATCAGGTAATACTATGAAAAATTATATGCCAACAAACTGGACAACCTGGAAGAAATGGACAAATTCCTAAACACCCACACTCTTCCAAAACTCAATCAGGAGGAAATAGAAAGCTTGAACAGACCCATAACCAGCGAAGAAATTGAATCAGTCATCAAAAATCTCCCAACAAATAAGAGTCCAGGACCAGATGGCTTCCCAGGGGAGTTCTACCAGACATTTAAAGCAGAGATAATACCTATCCTTCTCAAGCTATTCCAAAAAATAGAAAGGGAAGGAAAACTCCCAGACTCATTTTATGAAGCCAGTATTACTTTGATTCCTAAACCAGACAGAGACCCAGTAAAAAAAGAGAACTACAGGCCAATATCCCTGATGAATATGGATGCAAAAATTCTCAATAAGATACTAGCAAATCAAATTCAACAGCATATAAAAAGAGTTATTCACCATGGGATTCATTCCTGGGATGCTGGGCTGGTTCAACATTCGCAAATCAATCAATGTGATATATCACATTAGTAAAAGAAAAGATAAGAACCATATGATCCTGTCAATCGATGCAGAAAAGGCATCTGACAAAATTCAGCAACCTTTCTTAATAAAAACCCTCGAGAAAGTCAGGATAGGAGGAACATACTTAAACATCATAAAAGCCATTTATGCAAAGCCCACAGTTAACATCATCCTCAATGGGGAAAAACTGTAGGAACACGACAGGGATGTCCACTCTCACCGCTGTTGTTTAACATAGTGTTGAAAGTGCTAGCATCAGCAATCAGACAACAAAAGGAAATCAAAGGCATCAAAATTGGCAAAGATGAAATTAAGCTTTCACTTTTTGCAGATGACATGATATTATACATGGAAAATCTGATAGACTCCACCAGAAGTCTGCTAGAACTGATACATGAATTTAGCAAAGTTGCAGGATACAAAATCAATGTACAGAAATCAGTTGCATTCTTATACACTAATAATGAAGCAACAGAAAGACAAATAAAGAAACTGATCCCATTCACAATTGCACCAAGAAGCATAAAATACCTAGGAATAAATCTAACCAAAGATGTAAAAGATCTGTATGCTGAAAACTATAGAAAGCTTATGAAGGAAATTGAAGAAGATATAAAGAAATGGAAAAACATTCCATGCTCATGGATTGGAAGAATAAATATTGTCAAAATGTCAATACTACCCAAAGCTATCTACACATTCAATGCAATCCCAATCAAAATTGCACCAGCATTCTTCTCAAAACTAGAACAAGCAATCCTAAAATTCATATGGAACCACAAAAGGCCCCAAATAGCCAAAGTAATTTTGAAGAAGACCAAAGCAAGAGGCATCACAATCCCAGACTTTAGCCTCTACTACAAAGCTGTAATCATCAAGACAGCATGGTATTGGCACAAAAACAGACACATAGACCAATGGAATAGAATAGAAACCCCAGAACTAGATACAAAGCTGTAATCATCAAGACAGCATGGTATTGGCACAAAAACAGACACATAGACCAATGGAATAGAATAGAAACCCCAGAACTAGACCCACAAACGCATGGCCAACTAATCTTTGACAAAGCAGGAAAGAATATCCAATGGAAAAAAGACAGTCTCTTTAACAAATGGTGCTGGGAGAACTGGACAGCAACATGCAGAAGATTGAAACTAGACCACTTTCTCACACCATTCACAAAAATAAACTCAAAATGGATAAAGGACCTGAATGTGAAACAGGAAACCATCAAAACCCTAGAGGAGACAGCAGGAAAAGACCTCTCTGACCTCAGCCGTAGCAATTTCTTACTTGACACATCCCCAAAGGCAAGGGAATTAAAAGCAAAAATGAACTACTGGGACCTTATGAAGATTAAAAGCTTCTGCACAGCAAAGGAAACAACCAACAAAACTAAAAGGCAACCAACGGAATGGGAAAAGATATTCGCAAATGACATATCGGACAAAGGGCTAGTATCCAAAATCTATAAAGAGCTCACCAAACTCCACACCCAAAAAACAAATAACCCAGTGAAGAAATGGGCAGAAAACATGAATAGACACTTCTCTAAAGAAGACATCCGGATGGCCAACAGGCACATGAAAAGATCCTCAACGTCGCTCCTCATCAGGGAAATACAAATCAAAACCACACTCAGATATCACCTCACGCCAGTCAGAGTGGCCAAAATGAACAAATCAGGAGACTATAGATGCTGGAGAGGATGTGGAGAAATGGTAACCCTCTTGCACTGTTGGTGGGAATGCAAATTGGTACAGCCACTCTGGAAAACAGTGTGGAGTTTCCTCAAAAAATTAAAAATAGACCTACCCTATGACCCAGCAATAGCACTTCTAGGAATTTACCCAAGGGATGCAGGAGTACTAATGCATAGGGGCACTTGTACCCCAATGTTTATAGCAGCACTCTCAACAATAGCCAAATTATGGAAAGAGCCTAAATGTCCATCAACTGATGAATGGATAAAGAAATTGTGGTTTATATACACAATGGAGTACTACGTGGCAATGAGAAAGAATGAAATATGGCCCTTTGTAGCAACATGGATGGAACTGGAGAGTGTTATGCTAAGTGAAATAAGCCATACAGAGAAAGACAGACACCATATGGTTTCACTCTTATGTGGATCCTGAGAAACTTAACAGAAACCCATGGGGGAGGGGAAGGAAAAAAAAAAAAGAGGTTAGAGTGGAAGAGAGCAAAGCAGAAGAGACTCTTAAAAACTGAGAACAAACTGAGGGTTGATGGGGGGTGGAAGGGAGGGGAGGGTGGGTGATGGGTATTGAGAAGGGCACCTTTTGGGATGAGCACTGGGTGTTGTATGGAAACCAATTTGACAATAAACTTCATATATTGAAAAAAAAATAAAATAAAACATTTCTTCTGGGAATGTCTGACCTTGAGCAAACTCCCTCAGATGGAAAGTTCCTCCTGAGAATGTGACAGACACTACCTACTCTCCCTCAGGCTTCCCCCAGGAATTTCACAAAAGACCTGACTAAAAACAAGTAGACCATAAAACGTATGACCCACAAGGAACAGTATGGCCATAGAACACCCCTCATACAACAGAAACAAGCCAATCAAAAAGGCACGACTAGGCATTTAGAGTTCCCTAGACAATAAGGGTAGGACCTGAGAAGGAACCTGTAAATCAAAGTCCCTTGCCTACAGTTGCGGGCATTCACTTTCAAATGCCCCCTATCTGTAAAGAGAGCTTTCAAACTATTCTTACTTTCTGGTCTCACACTCTACTAAACTTTTGCCTGCTGCCCATTTTGCTTTGTATCTACCTCTTCAGTCTGCGAAGCCACAAGACAACGAACCCTGGGTATTGAGGTAAAAAGTCCTGCAACAGAATGGGAGGCACAGGTCTGCCACTGACACAGGGGCTCCCCACCCAGTGTCACAGCTTGGTGGTTAGCACTACCAGCTGGGCACGGGCCTGGCACAAACTCACAAGAGCTTCTGAGGGCAGAAAACAGCCCCCAAACTTGGCCTGCTTCTGGAAACATCCCCAGCAGCAGCTGGCGCCATGTATCACTGCCAGCCCATTCTCACCCTGTATCCTAGAGGGCTGAGGCCTCAGAGAAGTGAAGAGACATGGTCTTTGGGCCTTTGCATTGTTAAAAAGAAAACCCCAGGCCCAAAATGGCGTCACTTAGGCAAAGTCACCAAACAGGGGCTTAATATCTAACCCAATTACAGTTTCAGCCTCCCCCAGAAATGTAGTCTTGCTCAGTTGGTGTAGAATTTTCTGATCAGCATCAGTGAGGTCATCTGTCACAGGGCTCTCTCCATTCCCCAAAAGAAAATTATATAATCTACATGATATGGGCCACCTAACTCTTACCCCAAAGGGAAAGTGACCCTGCCTGAGACAATCCTTTCTTTTCTTTTGCTAACAACTTCCTTGCTTCACCCTCCTTCCTATAAAAACCATCCATTTTGTACAACTCCTCAGAGCTCCCCTCTACTTGCTAGATGGGGTGCTGCCTGATTCAAGAATCATTTAATGACGCCAATAAGATTTTCAAATATCCTCAGTTGGATTTTTGTTCTTTAACGGCATCAACTTGGCTACTTCTACCTTTCTCCAAAAGTTCGTTTTATACAGAAGTAAGTGGGCCAATATTGTCCTTTCAGTAAAATAACTGTTGTGAATGCCTCAATTTGGGGCAGAGGCAACCTTATCTTTAGTGAGTGGGTGCCAGATCCACACTTCCTCCACGAGAACTGTGGTCTTTAAGAATACATATCCCTCCCCCTTCCCCATTCCCCTGATGAAATCGGGATAACAATATTTCTTACACTCGTAATTAAGAGCAGAACAGATGGCAATGGTTGAAAAATCTGTTCATGAGAAGTGATGCTGGCAGCAGGATCATCAGCAAGATGGGGAGCACGGGGGCGATTTTGTTTTTCTTGATGTGCAGAAGGCCTACCACTGTAATCCCAAAAACAAGGTCCTGGGAATGGAGGGGAAAGGGTGGGATGCAAGATTCATCCACAATAAGAGGGCAAAACAGCTGGGCCATTTAGAAGCAACCACAGAAAAGTCACCTGCTTCTGCACTGGCTGGGCCGACCCTGCTTCCCAGGGAGCTCAGCTTCCAGAGCCACCATGATAGACCATCAGCACCTGTAAGAGGCAAACAATAGCCTCCTGGGCTTTTTCCTCTGCCTGGTGAGGACACCTGGACATCTCCTCTACGTAGTCACATTCATCTCTGCTTCAAATCTACCAAAACCACAATGCACAGGAGAAAATGTACAAATTAGCAGCCACCCATGCCCAGGTGGCCTGGCAACATACTTTATCACTTTTATTCATTCAGAATGTGCCAGGCACTCTTTTGGGTGTGGGGATGGCAGGGAATAGACGGACGATGTTCCAGTCTTCCGGGTTTTATGTTCTAAGGAGGAAGCCAGGCAAAAAATGACTGAACCATCAAATAAAGTACAGTAAAACCCTGGATTGCAAGTAACTTGTTCTGTGAATGCTCCACAAGACAAGCAAACATTTCTAATAAATTTTAATTTTAACTTGATAAAGGAGTGATGTCTTGCAATACAAGTAGTACATGACACCAAATGTCACATGATCACAACTGAGCCAAAAGTTCTTGAAATTCGCTTTGATATACAAGTGTTTTGGATTACAAGCATGTTTCCAGAATGAATTATGCTCGCAAACCAAGGTTTTACTGTATGTAATTCTAGGTGGTGGCAAGAGTCATGAGGAAAACTGAAGCCCGGGGAAGGACTCTGTTTCAGCTCAAACACGAAAAGAGCTTGGAAGTTGCCACTTGAGCCCTTACAATAAGAAAGAGCTGGGGGCGCCTGGGTGGCGCAGTCGGTTAAGCGTCCGACTTCAGCCAGGTCATGATCTCACAGTCCGTGAGTTCAAGCCCCGCGTCCGGCTCTGGGCTGATGGCTCAGAGCCTGGAGCCTGTTTCCGATTCTGTGTCTCCCTCTCTCTCTGCCCCTCCCCCATTCATGCTCTGTCTCTCTCTGTCCCAAAAATAAATAAATGTTGAATAAAAAAAATTAAAAAAAAAAAAAGAAAGAAAGAGCTGGACAAAGCGAACATCAGTGACTTTTCTTGGACCCATCAATGAACTAAGTTTGCAGACGGCCCCCTGAAATCTGAAGGACCAAGAAACATCTCTTGATTCTGGCAGAGGGAGGAGGAAATAACCATTGTGAAACACCCAGAAACTTCTCCGTAACAAAGGTCTGCTGTCCAGGGGGAAAGACTTAGCCAGAATCTTGTCTCAAAGCCACCAGGGAAGGGTGGGGAGGGCATTTTGCTCACTGAAGCCACTCTAGCCTCTCTCTCTAGAGTGTGCCAGGCACTCTAAGGGGGCTGCAAGAGCCATGTGAGAAGAAACTCTGGCAAAAGTCACAGGCTGGGAGCACAGGCCCACCTAAAGATGGAGATTTCATCATAAGATTACAGAATACTTCTGCTCCCCCACAGCTTCCACCACACCACAGGGCTCCAGTATGACACCAATGGATTAAGCTAAAAGAGCTACCCCAGATTCTCTAACCAGGAGCGCCAAGGGAAGGCCACAGTCGAGGTGGGACAGACAAAACCAAGGAAGACATGACATATAGCCCAATCCCTAATGAGATTTACAAACACTCACACTAAAGGTTTCCAACATAATATGCCTGGCTTTTAACAAAATATAAGGCATATCAAAGGCAAAATAAGTAAGTAAGTAAATAAATAAATAAATAAATAAATAAATAAATAAATAAATAAATAAATTTTTAAACCCATGTTTAAAAGAAGTAAAGCAAGCATTATAACCAGATTCATATGATAGTTTTTGGAATTATCATACTGGGAAATTAAAGTAACTATGACTAATGTGCTAAGGGTTCTAATGGGAAAAGTAGACAACACAGAAGAACAGATTGGTAATATAAACACAAGGATGGAAAGTCTGAGAATCAAAAAGAAATGCTAGAAAATTTTTTTAAAAAAATTATCTATAATAGAAATGAAGACTACCTTTGAAAATGAAGAATACCCATCAGTAGATTTGAGATGGTTGAGGAACAAATCAGTGAGCTTAAAGACAAGTCAACAGAAATTTCCCCAACTGAAACACAAACAGAAAAAAGAATGGGTGCAGCGTGGGCCAAACGAGTATCCAAGAATGGTGGGACAATATCAAGAGATGTAACATACATGTAATTGGAACATCAAAAGGAAACAAAAGAAATAATGGAGAAGGAAAAATATTTGCGGTAACAATGGCCAAAAATTTTCCACACGAGGCTCAAAAAACACCAAACAGAATAAATATTTAAAAAAAAGAAAACGAACAAAAACAAAAACAAAAATACCTACTCAAACTGCAGAAAACCAAACAGAGAAAATCATGAAAGAAGCCAGAAGGAGGTGTGGAAACATTTTATCTAGAGAAGAACAAAGAAAAGAGTTAACAGCAGATTTCTCCTCAGAAACCATGTCAGCAAGAAAAGAGTAAAGGAAAATCTTTAAAAGTTTTAAAAGATAAAACCACCAACCTACAAGTCTATGTCCAAGCACAGTTATCTTTCAAAAGTGAAGAAGAAATAAATATTATCTCAGACAAACAAAAACCAAGGGAATTTGTCACCAGCAGCCAGATCGAGAGAAATGTTCAAAAACTCTTCACACAGAAGGAAAAATATATAGTTGGAAACTTGAATCTACATAAAGAAAGAAGAATATCTGAGAAGAAATGAATGAAGGTAAAATAAAATCTCTTATTTTTGTTACTGTTATTTGATCTAAAAAAATATTTTTTTATTTAAAGCAATAATAGTTACAACATGTTGTGTAATTATATCTTATGGGTAAGTGGAATGAATAATAGCAATGTCATGAGGAATGGGAATTACTAATACTCTGTTTTTACTCTGTTACTTGCACTAATATGAAAAAGTATTCTTAGTATTATTTGAAGATACTTCAATTATTTTAGAATGTATATCGTAAACTCTGAGGTCAGAACTAAAAAATTTTAAAAAGAAATATAAACGATAAACTAAGAGAACATTATGGAATCATATAAAATGGTCCATGAAAACCAGAGAAGAAAAAAGAGCCTGTTGCAAAAATAAAAGCTATTAAAAAGTTCGATATTAATCTAAATACTCCAACAATAACTTTAAATGTGAACGGTATAAAAATACATCAAGTAAAAGACAGAGGTTATCAGAGTAAATAAAAACACAAGATCCAACCATATGCTGTCTATAAGAAACCCATTTTTTTCTTTTCAAATTTTTATTTAAATTCCAGTTAGTTAACATACAGTGCAATATTGGTTTCAGGAGTAGAATTCAGAAATTCATCCCCTACATACAACACCCAGTGCTCATCACAAGTGCCCTCCTTAATACCCATCACCCATCCCATCCCCCACCCACCTCTCTCCTTCAACCCTCAGTTTGTTCTCTTTCTTTAAGAGTCTCTTATGGTTTGTTTCCCTGTCTTTTTTTCTTTTTTTTCCACCTCCCATATGTTCATCTGTTTTGTTTCTTAAATTCCACATGAGTGAAATCATACTGTATTTGTCTTTCTCTGACTTATTTCCCTTAGCATAATTCACTCTAGCTCCATCCACATTGTTGCAAATGGCAAAATTTCATTCTTTTCGATGGCTGAGTAATATTCCATTGTGTGTATATATGTGTGTGCATATATATGATATATATATCATATACATCATATACATATATGTATATATGTATACATGTGTGTATATATCACGTATACATATATCACATACACAAACATACACACACACACACACACACACATTGATATATATATATATCACATCTTCTTTATCCATTCATCAGTCAATAGACATCTGGGCTCTTTCCATAGTTTGGCTACAAGAAATCCATTTTAACTATAAAGATTCTGGGGTACCTGGGTAGTTCAGTCAGTTAAACATCCAACTTTGGCTCAGGTCATGATCTCACAGTTCTTGAGTTTGAGCCCCACATCGGGTCTCTACTGTCAGCATGGAGCCTACTTCAAATTATCTGTCTCCCTCTCTCTGCCCCTCCCCTGCTCATGCTCTCTCTCCCCAAAATAAATAAACATTTAAAAAAGGAATAAAAAAATAAATATAAAGCCTCTGACAGGTTAAAAGGAATGGAGAAAGATAAACGATGCTAACTTTAATCAAAAGAAAATTAGAGTACCAATATTAATTTCAGACACAGCACACTTTAGAACAAGGAAAATCATCATGGATAAAGAGGGAGCATTACATAATGATATGTAATTCTATTCAATTATTCAAGAAGATATTACAGTCCTAAACAGCTATGCACCTAACATCAGAGTATTAAAATATATGAGGCAAAAATTGATAGAATTGAAAAGAGAGACAAATTCATTATTATAATTGGAGGCTTCACCATCCTCTGTCAGTAACCGATATAACAAGCAGGCAGAAAATCAACAAACATAGTTCACTCAAACAGCCCTATCAACCAACTGCTTCTAAATGACATTTATAGAATATTCTATCCAACAACAGCAAAACACACATTCTTCTCAAGCTTGCATGGAACATTCACCTAAGTGTCTTAGCCCACTGGACTGCTATAACAAAATACAACGGACTGGGTGGCTTATAGACAACAAACATTTATTTCTCATAGTTCTAGGGACTAGAAGTCCGAGATCAGGATGCCAGCATGGTCAGGTGTGGGTCCCCTTCTGGGTCTCAGACTTCTCACTGTGTCCTCATACGGCAGAAGGGGATAGGGAGCTCTGTGGAGCCTTCTTCATAAGAATAGTAACCCCATCCCAAGGGCGCTGCCTAATCACCTGATCACCTCCCAAAGATGCCATCTTCTAATACAATCACTTTGGGGGGGTATGACTTCAACATAAGAACTTGTAGGGGCTGGGGAGATACCAATATTATGATCATAGGACAAAAAACGACCACATTTGGGACCATAAGACACACCTTAACAAGTTTTTTACAAAACAGGTATCATACAAAGTATTTTCTTAGACTAGAATGGAATTAAACCAAAAAGCAATTAACAGGAAGACAGGTGAAATCTCCAAATACCTGACAATTTAACAACACAATTCTAAATAACACATGGGTCAATGAGGAATTACTGACAAATTTTAAAAAAAAAATTTAACTAAACGAAAATGAAAATACCAGTTGTCAGAATTTGCAGAAGGCAGCAAAAGCAGTATTTAGAGAAAAATTTATAGCACTAAATGTATACATTAGAAAAGAAGAAAGATCTAAAATCAATAACCTAAGCTTCTACCTCAGGAAATAAGGTAACAACTTTTTTAATGTTTATTTATTTTGAGAAAGAGAGCATGCATGCACATGTGCAGGGAAGGGGCAGAGAGAGAGGGAGAAAGAGAATCCCAAGCAGGCTCCATGCTTAGTGCAGAGCCCAACACAGAGCTCGATCTCATGACAGCGAGATCATGACCTGAGCCAAACTCAAGAGTTGGACACTTTACCAACTCAGTCACCCATGCACCCCGAGATAAAGAACAATTTTAAGTCTAAATCAAGCAAAAGAAATATAGTGAAAGAGTATAAATCAATGAAATCAGGAATATGATAGGAAAAAAATCAACACACTAAAAGTCTGGTTTTTTGACCAAGCTAACCAAGAAAAAGGAGAGAAGACACAAATTACTAACATCAGAAATGAAAGAAATACTGATCCCACAGACATTAAAGGCATAATAAAAGAATACTACAAAGAACTCTATACCCCCAAATTTGATAATTTAGATAAAATGGGCCAATTTCTTAAATCATACACACTACCAGACTCATATAAGGAGAAAGACAAACCAGCTATCTGTGTTAAGGAAATTGAATCAATAATTAATAATCTTCCCCCCCAAAATCACGAGGCCCAGATGACTCCTCTTAGGAATTCTACCAAATGTTTAAGTTAGATAGGATACCAATTCTCTACAATCTACTTCAGAAATTAGAAAAGGAAGGAACCCTTCCTGACTTATATCATAAATCCAGTATGACCCTAATATCAAAAACAGATAATTACAAGATAATTACAAGAAAGAAAACTAGAGACCAGTATCTCTCATGAATACACATCTAAAAATCTTCAACAAAGTATTAGCAAATAGAATCCAGCAATATCTGAGAAGAATTATGTATCACAACCAAGTGAGATGTATTCCAGGGATGCAATGTTGGATCAACATGAGAAAATAAACTGATATAAGCCATCACCACACAGACAAAAGAAGAAAAAATATATGATCATATTAATTGATGCAGAAAAAGCATTAGACAAAAGACAACACCAATTCCTGATTTAAAAAAAAAAATTCACCAAATTAGTCATTGAGGAGACCATCCTTAGCTTGACAAGAGGAAATACAAATCAAAACCACAATAAGATACCACTTTACACCCAGATGGTTGGCCATCACTTTAAAAAAAAAAAAAGAAAGAAAACAATAAGAGTAGGTAAGGTTGAGGAAAACAGGAACCCTCACATCCCGCTGGTGAGAATATAATAAAGCAGTAGTGGAAAACACATTGGTGGTTCCTCAAAAATTACCATGTGATCCAGCAATTCCACTCCTAGGTATATACACAAAAGAACTGAAAACATGTATTCAAATACCTGTACACACACATTCATAATAGCATTATTCATAACAGGCAAAAGATTGAAACCACCCAAATGTCCATCAACAGATGAACGGATAAACAGGACGTGGTATATAAATATACAATGGAACAGTACTCAGTCGCAAAAGGAATGAAGTTCTGATACCTGCTACAACTTGGATGAACCGCATAAACATTATGCCAAATCAAAGTCCATTTGGGCTGCTGTAACAAAGTACCAGAGATTATGTGGCTTGTAACAATAATTCTCACAGTTCTAGAGGCTGTGACACAAAAGGTCACATACTGTATTATTTCTAACTGTATAGGAAACACCCATTATAGGTAAATCCACAGAGACTGAAAGCTGAGTGATGAGGTTGGGAGGGTGGGGGAGAGGGAATGGAAACAGAACACTTAACAAACATGAGCATTTCCTTCTGAGATGATGAAAATGTCTTGGAACACAATCGAAGGGATGGATCCCCCATGACACAGGAGAGGCATTAAATGTTACTAAACTACACACGTTAAGCTGGTTACTGGTTAATTTCTGTTATGTGAATTTTATCTCAGTTTTTTAACAATGTAGATAACATCATATTTAATGGTGAGAAACTAGAGACTTTCCCCCTAAGATGGAGACCAAGGCAGAAAGAGAGGAAACAACAACAACAACAACATCCATACACTGCAGGGCACTCAGGATGTTGACAGAAAATCATGTGTTGGATTTGTCAACACTGGGTGTTGGTGACCTGGATGAGAATTCTCAGTGGGATGAGAGAGCAGGAAGCCAACCAGGGTAAGCTAAAGAACAATTGGACTGACTTCTGGTGTTTAGGAAACAGGGTTAGAAACCTTTCTTCATCTTCTCTTGAAACTGCTCAAAAACAAAAGGAGAGCCAGAAACATAAATAAACACCATACCTGCTAATCAGAAACTGAATTTTTTCAGATCTAGGGGATGTGTTTTAACTGTCTCCTGATTTAGTCTATCCTGACTGATACATGTTTTATAGGGATTTAACCCAAAATTATGAAATAACTATACTGGTTAAATAGAGCGTCCCTACGAAATGAAAACTGTGAGTTAAAATCATTTTCACCACCATAGGGAGTTCAGAAATAAGAGTGCATGCATAATCTTTACAAATGTGTGATAAATCGCAGAAGAAACAGCTGAAAGCTGGAAGTGGTGGTCCACAGGGAGCAGGATAGGGCAGGGGTCGCGTGGGGATAGTAGGAGCGATAGCCAAGAATCTGCTGTTTTTTCACAAACCTTACAGAACTCCTGACTTCTTAAAACATGTATATGTATAGGATATCGATAAAATAAAAATAATATTTGAAAAAGCGAACCCAGGGCTGTCAGGGGGGCTAAGGGCAGGTGGGGCATGTCATGTCACAGCCTGAAAGGACCTGGCCAAGAATGCTGTGTAAGCACACCTGTGCACAGGGCTGGGTCCTAGCTGCCTCAGTTTCCACAGCACCCAGAACAGGACCCAGCATAGTGTTGGAGGTGTGGCTGAGGCTTTGGAACTGCAGCCGTGATTTTAAATCCCAGCTCTGGCACTTTCCAGGTCTGTGCATGTGAGCAAGAACCTCACTTTCCTCCCTGGCCTTCAGCGAGCATTCAGGGAGTCACTCTGTGTGGCTCCCCCAGCACAGTGCCTGGCCCACTATGTACAGAACAAATAGTGCTCTTACTGCTTTTAAGTTCTCAACGTATACTTGAAGGAGCTGCCGTGCTGCCAGGTTGAGAGGCAGGAGGGAGACATAATGGGGTGGGTCAGGATGTTTCCCGAAAGACGGTGTAAAGTGGGGTTGGCACTGAGCGGGGTCTGGATTAGGGACCAGATGGTGGAGAGTGAAGCACAGCAAGGCTTTGGGGGGAGGGCCGAATGGGAGCCAACGAAGGTGCTGTATAAAAACAGGGAGCCGGAAGGCCAGGCTGACTGGCCACTGAAGGACGTGACGTGGGCTGGAAGCTGTGGCTGGCTGTATGCTGCACTTGGGGACCCTGCTAGGAAAAGGTCTCATGTGGGATGATTACACAGCTGTTGATGTCCCCTCCCCTTTGCAGGACAAGCTGGGCCGCTCCACTGACCAGACCCCACAGTCACCTGGAAGATGGTCCCTGTCCTGGGAGGGGACTTGCTATGGGTTGAATTATGGCCCCCGAGGCAATATTCAAGTCCTAACCCTCAGTAGCTGTGCATGAAACCCTAATTGGAAACAAGGTCTCTGCAGGTGATCATGAAGATGAGGTCATTGGAGTGGGCCCTAATCCATTTTGAGTGGTGTCCTTTTAAAAGGGGGAAATTGGGGGGCACCTAGGTGCTCGGTGGGTTAAGTGTCTGACTTGTGGTCTCAGCTCAGGTCATGATCTCACAGTTCGTGAGTTCGAGTCCTGCGTCAGGCTCTGCACTGACAGTGTGGAGCCTGCTTGGTATTCTCTCCCTCCGTCTCCCTCTCTCTCTCTCTCTTCCCTTCCCCCACTTGCTCACTCTCTCTCAAAATAAATAAATAAACTTTAAAAAAAAAATAAAAAGGGGAATTTTGGACACAGAGATAACGACGCAAGGAGAAAGCTATGTGGGGGTTACAATTATAGCAGCACAAGTCAAGGAAGGCCAGAGACTGTCAGCAAACTACGAGAGCTGGAGAGAGGCCTGCAACAGACTCCCCCTCGCAGTCCCCAGAAGGAGCCATCCCTGCCAACACCTTGATTTTGGACTCCAGAACCGTGAGAAAATAAGCTTCTGTTGTTTAAGCCACCCAGTCTGTGGTACTTTGTCACAGCAGCCCTAGATAGCTAACACAGGCTTGCGGCTCTCACTGCCAACAGGTTGACACCCTCAGACACAGCCTTATCACAGGCTGTGTATCACAGACACACTCAGTCACAGCCTGAGTGCCCGGCTCCATCCACTTGGGGAGACTTTCCACAGTGGCCCCCAGTCCCCAAGCTGCCCTGCCCCCACCTGGTGACCCTGGAGAGAGCCCCTAATGGCAGGACCTCAGGTCAACCACCTGGGTCGATGAGTAGCCTGGAGTTGGGCAGGGTTGGGCGGGGAGACCCTGCCCACATCCTGCTGGCCCTGTTGCACTCCCAGGGAGAGCCACTCACTTGGATGTCCCTGGCCCATGTGCACCTAACTGGAAGGGGGGCTGCCTGGGGAGGCAACACAGTGCCACGCAGAACACAGTGCAGCAGAAAGCACCCTGGTGAGTCTGATAGGGGACACAGGCAGGGTCATAGGAAACAGTCTACTGTGTGGCCATTGGTCCTCTAGGGACACCCTGGACTCCTTCTTGCCTTTTTCTGCAAAATAAAGGTAAATTTGTAAAAACAGAAAGCAATGAAAAATTTTAGTGTAGATGCATTTAAGCTTTTCTTAAAGAGAGGTGGGGGCCACAGGACACAACGCTGTTCTCTCAGCTCCCATTCAGCACGGGAGCCGAGGTGTATACGAAACGGCAGGCGGGGCCCAGCACAGTGGTGACTATCACCCAGTGAGTGGTGAGGTCCTACTCACTCGCAGTCGCCAGGCCCAAGAGGACTCTCAGCCATCCGCAGGACAGTCCTGGCCTCAGAGGCTGGTTTGCCCACACGGGATTCAGCAAAGCTTAAATCTTCCAGAGACTGAAACAAGAGAACACAAATAGGGTATCAATGGGCTGCAAGCAAGCTGCTTATGTATGAACACATGGCAGCTCTCTTATCTGAGCGACGGACCACACGTTTAAAAAAAAGAGGCTAACAGCTCCCTGCACCGAAACGTCAAAGGCGGCTCGGAACTGTGGGATCAGAACTCCAAGGTTCTGCAGAACAGCTGAACATTTTGAAAATCAAAGAGCTGCAAATAGATTGTGAGTCTCTCCAAGTTTTCAAGTGAGCCCTCCTGCTCATTCCCAAAGGTCAGCATGCACAGACAGCTAACGATTTTGAGGCCACCAGCGGCCGGGCCTCGGTAGAAAAGAGTGGGGAATGTGTTTCTCTAACCCTTTTGGAAGAAGACACGGGAAACCCTATAGCATTAATATTTCAGGTTTCACTTGCTCTAACAGGAAATGAAGCACATTCTTCAAAGTTCTGTTTCCAATTTGTTTTCCAAAGAAAACAAATGTGTAGCGTTTTGCTACACAGAACAGAGCTTTGTGTCACCTGCATTATCTTAAAATCGTATGTGACATACATGGCTGGGAGTTCTACAAAATACACTGAACAAAGCCTTTTCAAAGACAGAGTGATTATATATGCACATGTGGGGGCACAGTGCAAGTCATCCCCTGTGCAAGTGACATCATTTCCTCCCTGACACACGGGGGCGCAGCGTCCAGCCTGCAGCCTACAGACCAGGGCCACCCTGGCATGGGCCATTGCCTGGATCTGTGCAAGGAGCTGGACGACGGAGGCACCT
The DNA here is from genome assembly GCF_018350175.1 of Felis catus. Taxonomy (NCBI): domain Eukaryota; kingdom Metazoa; phylum Chordata; class Mammalia; order Carnivora; family Felidae; genus Felis; species Felis catus. The sequence goes on from NC_058373.1 coordinate 21,167,053, forward strand.
TGGTTGACATCCTAACTCTGCCTCTTACAGCCTGGGAGGACTAAGGAACCTACCCATGCCTCAGTTTCCCTACTTCAGAGGAGGATGGGAGCTCTAAGATATTGGGGATCAGGCCTCACCTCCAGCACCAAGACCTTGGTCTCCCTATCATGTCAAATGAAGGCACCGACCCCCATGACTTACAAGCTTTTTTTTTTTTTATTTATTTTTTTTTTTAGTTTATCCATTGTTTGAGAGAGAGAAAGAGAGAGCAGGAAAGGGGCAGAAAGAGAGGGAGAGAGCATCCTAATTAGGCTCTGCACTGTCAGCACAGAGCCAGATGCAGGGCTCAAACTCACGAACCGTGAGATCATGACCTGAGCTGAAATCAAGAGTTGGACACTCAACCAACTCAGGCACCCTAGGTTCCTTGATCTTCAATGTCGATGGCTGGTGCCATGTTCCCTGTCCACAAAACAGGGCATCCAGCTGAAGGCCTCCTAAATCCAAACATGGAGCCCACCCCCAACCATGGGCCCACTCCAATACCGATGGACGAGGGCATCACTGTCCATGCAGGTAACAACCAGGCCAAACCACACCTGTGCCTGCCCCAACCACAGCCAGGGACACTAATGGGGTGCATGGAGGCATGATACTACATGACATGGTCATTGACTTGACCACAGCATGCAAAGCAGCCAGCTCCCAGGCCTCAGCCTTGACCACTGCTTCAGTCTCCCCTCATCATTCCCCAAGGCCCCATGCCACTGGGGCTTCACCCCTTTCCTGCCAGTGTTCGAGTCATTCCTTTTTTTGTTCCTCCAGAATCTTATTGACAAACTTCTATTCACTCTTCAAAACCCAACTGGGAAAGGTATCCCTGAACTTCAGTAGTAAGCACACTCTTCTCAGTCTGTCCGGTTTCTGCAGTTTTCATTCTCAACCATATCCTCTGCTACCTCTAGGAGCCTACCTGGCCTCATGAAGGCAGCACTCCAGACTACAGAGGCCACAGCAGCCAGCAAACCAAGGACACGGGCCTCAAACACAGCCTTCAAGAAAGGGGAGGGTCAATGCAAGGAGCTACAAAGACCGGGAAAGGGCTCTGAACGGGAGCACTGGGTTGGGGTCACAGACACCAGCCACAGCAGAAGCGGTGAAACATGCCACTGAAACCATACTGAGCACTCAACACCAAGCTCTGAGGCCACCAGAAGTTTCTGACTGTGGAGGGGGGTTATCAGGTCAGTTTGGTGCAGGATGACCTGGGAAGAGAAGGGCTCATCCACGAGTCCCCGGAAGAAATGCAGAGGTCCCTGTAAGGGTCAGACTTGCAAAGTCCCTTGGAGAGAAGTCCCCCAAAGGGTATGTTTATGGAGCCATTCAGAAGAGGCTGCACAGAAAAGCTCCTTCATGACTTCCCCCTGCTCTCCATGACTCCAGGCCCTGCACTCTGTATGGAAAGCCTCATGCCAGCCCCCAGAGCTGCATAATTACCACACTGCACAAAACTGCCTTTCACCAACCTGCTAACCGCCATGAGCCATAGGCTGCCATGTGCAGCATGTCCCTGAGGCTAAAAATACAACGACCTTCTCAGGGACACTCCTCCTCCAGAGGCCATCCACAGAGGTGGAGGTGAGGCTGCCTGGGAACCAAAGAGTCTTTCTTGGTTGCTTATCTCCCTCCATTCAAAAGCCAACTGTGGAGCCAACCTACTATGTGCTCAGGTTGGGTCCTCAGCTCTCTGCCTTCTGCAATGTCTGGCAGACGACCCTCCCTGGTAAGAAGCAGGTGACACTGTGCCCCTCCCCACTCCCCCCTGCCCTACACTCAGCGGCTCACAAGGCTCACCCAGAAAGAAGGTTCACAAGGAAATAGAAAACACTCCAGAAACTCATATATCCCCCCAGTCACGAACTGACTGGGAGTAAAGTTCAACGGTGCCCTCCATGACTCCTCTTCAACCCCAGAAAGAATACGGGAAGACACGGGGGTAGACAGGCATGCCAGGCCAATGCTAGTGCTCTGCTCCTGACAACCAGCCAGCTTGGTCCACCTTACAACGAATGGTGACTGGTGGGATGAAGTGACCCTGCTGTGAACAGACAAGCTAGGGCTGGGCCAGCACAGGGAAGCTGCCTGGCCTGTTGGGAGGGACACGATGCTGGCAATGTCACACCCAGCTCCACCAGGTCCACCCTGACACTGGGCCCCTGGACAGCAGAAAAATGACCAAACGCAGGAAGGCAGAGCTCACAGGGTCAGGCCTGTCCCCAGGGTCAAGGGCAGCCCTAACCTTTGTAGCCTGCTAGAGTCACTTCTTGCCTCTGGCCCTCTATGTGCAGTGGCTGGACTGCCCATTCCTGCCCCGCCCCTGCTCACACTTCAACAGACCACTGTGCACAGAGCATATTGTCTTCTCTCAGTCAGAGGAAGGTCCCACCATGTCCCCTCCCCCAGGCCAACAGCGCAAGTGAGCTTGGTGAGGCCTTTCTCCACCCAGTCCCTAAAGAATCTGAGACAGAAAATACCCAGATGACCAACAGGTACATGAAATGCTTCACATTGCTGATCATCAGAGAAATGTAACTCGAAACCAGAATGAGATATCACCTGACACCTGTCAAAATGGCTAGTATCAAAAAGACAGGAAATAACAAGAGTTGATGAAAATGTGGAGAAAAGAGAACCCTTGTGCACTGTTGGTGGGAAGTATGTTGGTGGAGCCACTGTGAAAAACAGTGTGAAAGTTCTTCAAAAAATTAAAAATAAAACTCCCATTTGACCCAGCAATTCCACCAGCGGGTATTTATCTGATGAAAATGAAAGACTAACCCCAAGAGATATCTGCACTCTTATGTTCATTGCAACATTATTTACAATAGCCAAGATATGGAAGCAACCTAAGTGCCCACTGACAGATGAATGGATAAAGAAAACATAGTAAAAAAAGTGTATATATATACACACAGTAGAATATTATTGAGCCATTAAAAAGGGGGTGCCTGGGTGGCTCAGATGGTTGAGCATCCGACTCTTGATTTTGGCTCAGGTCATGATCTCACTGTTGTGAGATTGAGTCCCATGTTGGGTTCCACGCTGCGCATGGAGCCTGCTTAAGATTCTCTCCCTCCCCCCCGCTGCCCCTCGCTCCCCTCTGTCTCAAAAAAATTAAAATTAAAATTAAATTAAATTAAGCATTTAAAAACAGGAAATCCTGACATTTGCAACAATATGGATGGACCTTACCAGCATTATGCTAAGTGAAATAAGTCAGAGAAAAACAAACACCATATGATCTCGCTTATATGTGGAATCTAAAAAAAACAGAAACTAACAAACAAAAACCCTGAATTCATAGATGCAGAGAACAGATTGGCAGAGAACAGAATGCCAGAAGCGAGGGATGGGGGTTGGTGAAATGCGTGAAGTGGGTCAAAAGATACAAACCCCCAGCTATAAAATAAGTCCTGGGAATATGATAGAGACCATGATGACCGTAGTTAATAATATTGTATTGCATATTTGAAAGTTGCTTAGAGAGTAAATCTTAAAAGCTCTCATCACAAGGAAAATAATTTTGTAATCATGTGTGGTGATGGCTGTTAACTAGACTTAATGTGCTGATCATTCCACAATATATACAAACATCAAATCATTGCTCTGTATACCTGAAACTAATATAATGTTGTATGTTAATTATACCTCAACTTCAAAAAAAAAAATCTGAGAAGGAAAAAAGATCAAACCTAGGTCTGAGAAGACAGAAATGAGAATGTACAGACCAGGGACAGGGACCCAGATATGCAAGCCAGAAGGTTCTGCCCTGAGGCTCTGCCCTGCACAGACACAGCCCAGCCTCCAGGTGGCAAACAGCAGCTGGGGCAGCCATATCCTCCTCACAGCCCTCAAGCAAATGGCACACAGCCCTGGCAGGTATCCTGACACAGCCCAGTCAGTGTCCAAGAAGCCCTTCATATTTCCTCTACCTCCAAGAACCAGAAAATCAGGGGCTGCTGTAGGTGTCTGTCTGGGAAGCCAAACATGGGTCCGCTGATGGACAGAACATGGAGAACTTGTTCTCAACATCTCCCAAAGCCTTCCCATCTCAGCTGATGGCTACTTCCTTCTAATTGCTTAGGCTGAAGCCTCAGAGCCATCCTGGGCCCTTTACCTTCCCTCGCCCTCACACTAATCAGGGAAATCATGCTGGCTCTACCTCTGAAGTCAACACAGACTCCCAGCACTGCTCCCCCATGACCACTAATGCCTGGGCTGAGCCCCCATGCCCTGTATGGCTGTATGGCACCTAAAATCTCATTGCCTCTATGCTGGCCCCTGCAAATCTAGCCCTGGTGCACCAGACCAAATGATCATCCCCAGTGGTAAGTCCTCACCACAGTCTCTGAGACCTTACACAATCTGGCATGCATCCCTTCCACCACCCCTCGTGACCTCTCCCTCTATACCTGTGCCCTTGCTCATTCAGCACCAGCCACCTGGCCTCCTTGGTCTTCCCTTGAAGATAACAGACAGATGGTACCCCAGGGCCTTTACAGGGGCCATGCCCCTGGCTATCCACATGGCTCCCTCCATGCTGCTGCTCATACCTTACTCTCCCTAACCACCCTACTTAAAGCCACAATACCATCCACCAGCCTTCCCCGGCCTCCTCCCCTGCTTTATGTTTCTCCATTGCTATTGCCACCATCTAATACCTGATATGTGTCTTTTATTTATCTTGGTTATTGCCTGCCTGCCCTCCCTGGAAAGCCAGCTCTATGAAAGCAGATTTTTTCAACCAACATTCAATAAAAACACATGGAATGAATGAATGAGTACATCCTCCACCTAGGAAGAAAGCAGGACATGCATATGCCACAGCCAGCACCAAGTGGCCCAGAGAGCTGATGGGGACACAGCACTGCTGCCCACTTCAGTGACAATGACATGACTCCAGCACCACCAAGCGGCCCAAAAGGAAGAAGAGGAAGCCCTTCTTGGGTCCAGATAAGCCCCAAAAGGATGCTACCTAGAGCCTAGAGCTGGAAGCACCAGCTCCGCCCTTTCCTTTTGCAGGTGAGGAGCCGAGGCTCAGAGGCCAACACAGGCCCTCCGCGCCCCATCCCAAGCTTTGCTGTAGTCTGCGCCTTGACCCCGGTAGCAGTGAGCACAGGGACCAGACCCAAGGCTGGCCACAAGCACCCCCAGAGGCAGTTGCAGGGTGGTGAAGAGCCCATCTGGAGCCAGACTCCCTGGGCTTGCTTCCTGAGAATCCCAGCAAACTATTTAACTCCCCTAGCCCCTCCTGTCCCATCTAGAACATGGAGGACCTCAGACATCTCAGAAAGAACATTAACATGCACCAAACTGCCCAGAGCAAGATCAGCCAGGGATAAGTAAGCACTGTGACACTCTAAAGCAACACCTTCAATACGAGGCTGCCCTGGGGCATGGGAAAATGAGAAACGAGAAAAGCACCCTGAAAAGATGGAGAGGAACTAGAACTTTAAGCAAAATAATGAGAGGAAATAGAATTAAATGGTCCACATATCTAATGGCTCTGTCCTCAATACCCTCCCAGAATTCTCCTTACTGATCTAACGTGAGCATGCTCCACAAGGTCTTCTAGAGAACACTTTGCAGACGGGAAACACCAAGATTCACCATAATTTTCCTGAAAAAAAAAAAAGTTCTTCCTATGATGGTGTGGAGTAGGGGGTCTGGAACAGTAGTCCTGGCTCGAGTCCATGGCTGGATGACAAGAGCCTACTCCCTGTTGCTGGGCTCCCAGACACAACCCACAACAGATAAACCCAGACAAAGACAGGCACCTCCATGTCCTGCTTTCCCAGGAAGGGCAAGCTGGGTAGAGAAATGACACCACCCTGTGCCCTCATGCTCCAATCCTCTGCAGAGCCCTGGTCTCCCAGAGCACAGATAAGTAAACGGGACTTGAGTCCACCCCAGCCAACAGCTGGCAGGCAGAGGGGTGCTCCCTAACTTTGGGGGACCATGCTGGGCACTGGCTTCAGGGAAAGTCTAGGGTGGCCACTTCTGCAAGACTAGCCATGGGGGCGTAGGGCTGTGCTCTCAGGTGGAGTCCAGGCCCAGGACAAAGGTAAAGGGGGTCCACTCCCCGTCACAAAATTTCAAACCCACAGGTACACCCCACCTCAATGGTGCCACAGTAGGAGTCAAGGTGTGTTCTAAAAACATCTGTGCCTGGAAAGGTACTCTGCTCTGTTACATGTGACAATGGCCATATAAGGCCATATAGGTCTGCCATATGCAGACTTCTAAGGCAGCAGGGCCACCCAGTCAAGTGAGTGGGATCAAAAAAAAAAAAAAAATCAGGATCGACTGTGAAAGACCCAAAATGGTGACTTTGTTTTTGTTTTTAATGTTTATTTATTTTGAGAGAGAGAGAGAGAGAGAGAGAGAGAGAGAGAGAGATAAAGCATGAGCAGTAGAGGGACAGAAAGAGAGGGAGACAATCCAAAGCAGGCTCCAGGCTCCGAGCTGTCAGCACAGAGTTCGACGCGGGGCTCGAACCCACAAACCATGAGATCAAGACCTGAGCCCAAGTCAGACGCTTAACCGACTGAGCCACCCAGGTGCCCCTAAAATGGTGACTTTGCAAAGCAGTGACCACAGGCTCCATGTATCTCACAGAGTGGTGCCGGGGGTGAGAGGGATAGCAAGACACAGGCCCCAGCAGAGAGAGCAGAGGGGCACACAGTGGTTTAGGGCAGAAGGATCAACACAAATCCAACCCACTGGCCCAGAGTGGAGGGTCCTGGTCCTTGTCAGGGAGACCCTTGTCCTGCAAAATACACCAGGGAAGGCCCGCCTTCCAGGAAAGACTCCAGGTCCATCTGCCCAGCAGGAAGAAAGCCAGTGAGTCTGGAGCTTCACCCCCAGGGAGTCAGCACAATAGCCCTGAGGGAATTCTATTCTTATCCTGCAGACCAGGCCAGCAGAAGCTAAGGAAGGGCAACTAAGTCACTTGCTCCGGGTGGTAAGGCTAAGTTCCAGGAGAAGTCGGGGCGCACTGACTTCTCGGGGCCCAACCCTGGGGTGACCACATTCTGAAACCCTCTCTTTTCTTATGACCACTGTGCTGCCTTCCATCTGGGCATCAGACACATAGCATCCAATGCAAGATATGATGATGTGGCCGCGCTGAAGCACTTGTAGGTATACTGTTGTACTTTGCCAACTTTTGAGAGTGTTATCATTTTGTTTTATGCCAAAAGGACACTTCTCTTTGACTGTCACAAAAATCTCAATATGATCAAACAGGGTAAGTGAGATGATGGAAATCCCACTAATTGTGTAAAAATTCTCCAAATGGACTAAATTTTTTGCCTACTATATGAGGTATTCTTAATTTGATGGATCTGAATTGGGAGGAAATTTGAGGAGAATCTGGCACCTGACTGGATCCCCAGATAAGTAAAAACTAGAAATAGGTGCTAAGCCCCCAAACAGCTCCCTCAACTTCTGGTTGGGTCACCACACCTGCCACAGGAAGCTGATGCCCCTGAACTGCACCCCAGGCCTGCCATGACTTCAATAGTCTACAGCTGTGGCTGGGTGGGCTGTCCTTTGATGGATGTGCAGACACCAAGTACAGGACCATGGACTGAGACCCATCTAAGCTGAGCACTCCCTCGTGTGTAACTCCAGCTGAGTTCTCTGGAAGTCCACACCGGCCATCCACCTCTCAGGACCTCCAATGCGTGTCTAACAGCCATCTTGACCTCAGCATGTCCAAGGTGGGCCAAACTTTCCCTGCAAAAGATCCAGCTCCACCCACAGCCTCCCCCACTCCCAGGTGATTACAACTCATTGCCCAGTTGGGGACACCCTTGACTCCTCTCTCACAAGTGCCCAGTACTGGCTTGAGCTTCAGGTGCCTCCAGAGCTCTACCTCCTCTGGTCCTCCCCACCACCCTCCCCAGCCATGGCCTCCATGATCTTGTGCCTCCTAACAGGGCTGCCTGCTGCAACCCTCACTCTATATAGCACCCTACCTTAGCGGCCAGGGTGGTCCTGAAACACAACACAGAGGAACTACATAGTGTCTCAGTTAAGCTTGGGCTACTAAAACAAAGTACTACGGACTGGGTGGCTTAGCCACACAAATTTATTTCTCACAGTTTTGGAGGCTGGAAGCCTGAGATCAAGGTGCCAGCACGGTCAGGGTCTAGTGAGAGTCCCCTTCTGGGCTGTAGGGCACCAACTTTTTGCTATGTCCTCACGTAGTGGATATCCTCACAGAGCTGTCTGGCCTCTTCTTATAAGGGCACCAGTCCCATCATGAGGACCCCACCCTCATGACCGAATCACCCACAAAGGCCTCCCTCCTGATATGGGGACTGGGTATTTATTTCCATGATGAATTTGGGGGGACACAAACATTCAATCCAGGATGTGTGCGCATGCCCTTATGGTGGGTACACCTCAATAAAATGTTCACTTAAAGAAATCAAAAAAAGGGGGGGTAGAGGGGTGCCTGGGTAGCTCAGTCAGTTAAGCGTCCAACTTTGGCTCAGGTCACGATCTCACAGTTTGTGAGTTTGAGTCCCTCATCGGGCTCTGTGTTGACAGCTCAGAGCCTGGAGCCTGCTTCAGATTCTATGTCTCCCTCTCTCTCTGCCCTTCCACCACTCACACTCTGTCTTTGTCTCTCTCTGTCTCTCTCAAAAATAAACATTAAAAAAATGTTTTTAAATAAAAATTAAAACAAAAAGAAATCAAAGGCATTGTAATAGGGAAGGGGAAATGGGGGGTGCCTACTGAAGGGTATGGGTGATGGGAATGTTCCAGGATTACAGGGTGGTGGTGGTTGCATAACGCTGTGAGCATATTAAAAAACTCTGCACTGTATACTTTAAAGGAGTGAATTTTACAGTATGGGAATTATATCTCAATAAAGCTGTTATAAAGCTTTTTAAATCATAAGTCAGATCACATGTTCCTCTTCTCAACCTCTTTCTTCCTCCAACAGCCCACTGCCACTCAGAGTAAAAGCTCTCACGATGGCGGAGAAAACTTCCTCTCCCGCATCCACACCCTCTGGCTTTCCACCCAGTCACTTGCTCTGCCCCTGCCTCACAGGCTCTCTGCTGTTCCTCAGACACATCCGGCCTGACCTCCATGGTGTCCCACTCACTCCGAGGCTGCATCCCTTGTCCTGTCCTGCACCCATCCTGATCCACCTCATCTGCTGGGGTGGACACCCCTCAATTCCCACCTGCTGTAGTCTATGAAATACTCCCCTACCTACAGCACCTACAGAAGTGCTCAATGGCAGCCCCTTGGATGTTGATTCAATGACAGGACTGTCCCCAGGACACACACAGACTGATGCTCAGGGAGACCCATGGCCAGGTGGGCAGAGTGGCCACTTCAACCAGGGTCTGAGGACTTCAGCTATAGCTTGCCTACCAGCCCCACACCATGTTTGGGACCAGCTCACTCATCAATACCTCCTATGTGCCAGGCACAGGCTGGGGGTGAGCAAAGGCCCCAGAGGTAGGACCTGGAAACACAGCTCCCATCTGTGACTTGAGGGGAAACTGCCTTCCCCACTCAAGCCTCCAGCTACAAGGGCTTGTGAGGCCTATAGAGCCAGGCCTGCTGGGGAGGAGGGCCACATCCCCACCAAGCACACAGAGGGGGACACAGGCTCTGCCTTATGAATGGTCACAGTTGGAAGGATGCCGTTAGGGAAACCTCCCCTGTAGGACTGTGGGAAAACAGCCTGTTCCAATTGAGACACCCACATCCAGGCTATTTCCTGTTCTAACAAAGAAAGGTATCGGTACTCATATGGAAGAGACCTCAAATCCCATCCCACCTTCATCTATATTCACATCCTCCCCATGAGCCAGCAGGGACAGGAACACAGACTTCCTTGGGCACACGTGAGGCCACAGCAGCAGAACAGGGGCCTGTGTGTCTCCTGGCTGTACCATGGCATCAGCCCCCACAGTACACCACACTGCTGCCCACTCTCCACCCACTATAGGGACAACAAGGCCGGGCAGCGGCCACCCTGATTCCTGCCTCCAAAGACTGGCTCCTGCACAGGCCCCGCATCCCCACCCCCCACGCACACCCATCCCCACCCCGATATTCCTTTAAAATCCTACATCTTGCCAGAACATTACAAGACAAACAACACAGAATCCAAGAGGGAATAAGGAACAAAAACTGATGAAGAGGAGCATGGGGGGGGGGAGGGGCGGAAGGAGTGCTTCCTTGCAAGGCCACCTTGCCTCACCTTGCTGCCAGTTCAGAATCTCACAGAGGCTCCCAGTGATTATTATTATTGTTATTTAGGCTGAGTAGTTGGGGACCAATTAGGGCAGCCAAGTCGCCAGCCCCTCTTTGCCCCACAATGGTCCATAAGCGGTGGGCAGCTGTGCTGGGACAGGTGGACGCAAGTGGACATGGGATAAGAATTGAGGAGTCGGGGGACCAGGCCACCACAGGAGCACCAGTCCTCAGACACAAGCCAGCACCGCAGCACCCCGGCCCTCCCCCACGCCACAGAAAGCAAATACTCAATGGGTTATCACAAGGGGCGCCTGGTTGGCTCAGTCAGGTAAGCTTCTGACTCTTGATTTCAGCTCAGGTCATGAACTGACAGTTCATGAGTTCAAGCCCTACTTCAGGCTCCATGCTGACAACACAGAACCTGCTTAAGATTCTCTCTCTGCCCTTCCCCCAACTCATACACATTCTCTCAGTCTCTTTCTCAAAATTAACAAACTTAAAAAAGAAAAAAAAAAGGCTATCACAAAAGGCTAGTCCCAAAACAAGTACACAACTAGTTGAGTCAAAACATTTGTCAAAACCCATGAATGCACAACACAAAGAGTGAGCCTTCCCCTAATTTATAGTAACAATAATATATCAGTATTGGCTCATCGATCGTTAACTAATATGCCATATTAAGACTGTATGTGAATAATAGGGGAAAGCAGGCATTTGAGAGTGAGGAGGCAAAAGGAAACTCTGAACTTTCTGCTCAGTTTTTTCTGTAAAGCCTAAAACTGCTGAAAAGCATTAATCCTGCTAACTTTTTTAAATATAATGGCTGATTGAGAGCTAAATGTAAGAATAGATACCACTGAGGAGCTAATGGGTAAACTGGAAGATGAGGTTTAGGGATTCTCCCAGAATGCAGTGCAAACAGACCCTAGGAAGCAGCCCTACAGGAGGCCAGGTTTCCCCTGACTTTGCTGAGAGCCATTAGGCTCCAGGAACATCCTCCCCAAAGCCAGCCACCACAGCCTCCTGCTCCCCAAATTGAGGAATGTTAGTAAGTTCTCAGGGTTTCAGTTATTCACCTTCTTCCCCACCCCCAGACTGGTTTTTGTAGGGTGGGGGGAGGGGTGGTGGGCAGCAAGTGTGGAGACAGCAAAGGAGCCTTAGAAAACACGAAAAACCTTAGCCTGCGTCCTTGGCCTCTCCCAAGCTGCTGCATTTCCGAGTTCATGGCCTGAGGGAGTATTCTCTCTTTATTTGGCTGTTGGGGGTGAATGACCTTTTTTGCCGGCTTTCTCTTTTTAAAAAAAAAAAATTATTTCTTTAGGAGTCCCAATGAAGCCTTTCAGAAAAGCATTTCAGCACTCTCTTTTCAGAAACTTAAATATGCACATCCTTTCATGCAACAACGCCATTTCCAGGAGGACTCACACAGATCTGAAATGATGTCTGTATGAGGGTTTTTCATTGCAGCCATCTTTTTAAAAAACTTAGGAAACAACCTAAGTACCCATAAATAGGAGAGCAGTTAAATAAATTATGGCAGAGTCCACACACTGGAATACTCTGAGGCATTTTTTCTACAAGAGTACAGACCAGTACATACTGACAGGGAGAAATCTTAAGGTCTACTGTTGAGTGAAAAGCGGAAAGATAGCTGGAGGCTGAGCGTCTGTGTACAGATCCCAGTTAGAGATCCATCAAACCAGCCAGAAAAAGTACACGTATCTGCAAGTTCATGTATGGGTGCAAAGGCGTCCAGAACAGACCAGAAAGGGCAGAACGCTTGTCAGCAGTTTCCTCTGGGGAAGGGAGTAGAAGTACGGGAGGGAGGCTAAGGGGGTGTTCACTTTTAATTTATTAAGTATGTGTGTACTTGTTGGGTCTTTTGCCCAAATACATTTATTATTCCCCAGCACTGTAATGACACCCACAGCCCACGCCTTCCAGGATTTCATATTATAGTCGGGGAGCTGTCTGCAGTAAGAAAAATGACCAAGGGGAAGGGGAAGGATCGACGGGAAGAGAGCAAGTGGAGCTTCCCACGCAGAAGCCACTGCTCCTGAACATCAGGAAAGGGTGGAGGGGAGTCGGAGTCTCTTCAGAAAGGCAACCCCTGGCACAGAGATGCAACCCTCCCAATTGATCAGAACATCCACACACATCACAGGGTGAGCCCAGAGATGACAAAAACACACGAGGAGGCCGTGGCCCAAGAGAGAAATAAAACAAGGGCTGGGGGACCCTGGGGACTAAGATGCTCTAGGCCAGAACAGTGGGTGATGCTGTAGTATTAATCTGGGCGGGGGAAGGTAAGGAATTCAGTTCCATTCACTGAGCAGTTTAGGCACAAGTGTGTCAGGGGTGTGTGGATGTGTGTGGTGGGTGGTGCATGTGCGTATGAGGGGGGTGGACATGGGAGTGTGCACGAGCATGGGTGGTGTGTGTGTGTGTGTGTGTGTGTGTGTGTGTAGGAATGTGTACGTTGTGTGTGCCGGGTGTGTGTGCAATGTGTATGTGTGGTGTCTGTGGTGTGCACGGATGGTGTGGGCTTATACATATGTGCTGGGTGGTGCGGCTGCTGTGTGTGGAGGACTGGGGAAGACAGGCAGGCCGGCAGCCTGGGACACACCACAGTGACCTGCTGTGCCTGGGCAGGGTTCAGGGCCAGGGGGTGCAGAGCGGCAGCCCCTCCCCTACCCCACACCATGACAACCCCAACAGCTCGGGCATCAGGCTGTGGTGCTGAGCCTCTAGGTGGAGAGAACGAGAAGCATCTCCTTCTCCCAAAACAGCACTCACGAAGGGCAGACCCCAAGTGCTCTGGATGCTTCTTTTCTTTAACCTTCTCTAGGGAGGGGGAGGTCGGGGATAAGCTCAAAGGGAGAGCCCCGTGAGGGGGACTGGGCCACAAGGAGGAGCAGGTGGCAGACATGCAGAGTCCCTGAAAGTGCCCCGGGGAACACGAGCAGCTTGTCAAAACAGCCACCCTTCTGAAATCTGGGCAGCGTATCTGCTCCCACGGTGCAGCGCGGGCCTCGCGGGCGTCCACGGCACAACAAAAGCATCCAAAAAAGAGACTTTGCTGCAACATGGCCCCAAAACCCCAACCTGCTTCAAACTTCTGCTGCAATGTCGAATCCTTCCTAGGCTCAAAAGCAAACATACGTATCTTCCTGTGTACAGATCTTCCCTTTTAAAGCCACCTAATAAAAATTAAATTCTCAGGGTGCCTGGGTGGCTCAGTCGGTTGAGCGTCCGACTTCGGCTCAGGGCATGATCTTGCGGTCTGTGAGTTCGAGCCCCGCGTCAGGCTCTGTGCTCACCGCTCAGAGCCTGGAGCCTGTTTCAGATTCTGTGTCTCCCTCTCTCTGACCCTCCCCCGTTCATGCTCTGTCTCTCTCTGTCTCAAAAATAAATAAACTTTAAAAAAAAATTTTTTTTAATTAAATTCTCATACAGACCATGCGTGGAAGAGAGCCAATTTCCCAGGGTGCGGAGGCCCTGGATGCTGTGGGCAGACTGCCAGATTCACCCCGTCTCATCTGCACCATCCCAGGCACTGACACCCAGAAGGGCAGCAAGGAGACTCTCTTCCAACCCCGCTGTTAGGAGGTACTCTCACATCATTAAAAAGCCAAGAAGTAATTCTCAGACCAGACACAATGGAAACCTAGAATATTTTCTAAAAACCAAGTTTCTTCTAAAGTGTTTCTCTCCTCAGGGCACCTGGGTGGCTCAGTCAGTGAAGTATCTGACTCTGGATTTTGGTTCAGGTCATGATCTCACGGTTCATGGGATGGAGCCCCGCATCGGGCTCCACTCAGACAGAATGGAGCCTGCTTGGGCTTCTCTCTCTCTGCCCCTCCCCCCTGCTCTTGCTCTCTATCTCTCTCTCTCTCTCCCTCTGTCTCTCTCTCTCAAAATAAATAAATAAACTTTAAAAATAAATAAAGTTTCTCTCCTCAAGGACTTCCACAAGGAGAAAGGAATACCACGTGGCTAGCACAGTTATCCAAGACATCCAAGACAAAGTGATTTTATGCCACAACTAATGGAACTTCTTCCAAACTTTTGATAACTGCTAAAGTTGTAAAGACTGCGAGCCACACGTGGTGGGAGATGCCCTCTCCCATCTGCTTCCGTAACTCCGTCACCTGACCCAGCGCGCACTGGGCAAGGGCCACTGCTGAGACCCCAGCCTCAACCTGCTCTCCTGCCAACCCCGTGGGCTACTGTGAAGACAAAGCAACTAACAGATGTGAAGGTGTTGGTGTCACACACAAATGGCAGGGATGGCATTTAGGAGGGGCATATTAGGGCATATTAGGAGGGGTGGGTCCACCTGTTTTAAAGTCAGTCACTGAGCAGGCTGCCCCAAGCCCGCCTCCAACTGTCCAGAAGTTCTTGCACTCAGGCCTTGTATGTTAACACACGCACGCTGTGGTGCGGAGGTGTTCTGCTTTATATGTGAAAAAACTCAAAAGTCCTTGCCCCAGACAGTGCTGATGTGGGAAATATTAGAATGCAAGGCTCCATGCAACAAGGAAGCCCTCGGCTGGCCCACCGCGGTGCTTGGCAGTAGATGTTCAATAAGTATTTGCCGAATGATGAATGAGTGGATAAATGGATGGATGTGATGTGTCTTTGAAATCTTTTCCTTGCAAGTTTTTAAAGGTGTATTTTTAAAGTAAACACACACACAAGATATCTTCAAGTAAAAGGCCCAGGGAACAAAGGATAAAAATCAGGAAGCATTAGGGCCAGGGGCCTGCCCTCCGACATCCTTGCAGCTTGAAAGGATTTCCCGATAACTGCATAAGAGTGCCTAGAAGAAATGAGGCCAGCTCTTCTTTTGTTTCCAGAGAATCTGAAGAGTAAAGAGGGACAGCCCCGGGAGGGTGCCGAGTTTTAGCCTCCCACCAACCAGCCATCCAGCCTCCTCACTCCGCTCCTGCCCAGTTAAGTGACCAGCAGCCTGGAATTCGGGGCTTTGCATTCGGGGCATGCATCATCTTAACAGCCTGTCTAGAGCTCCATGTGGCTCCTGGAAAAAAAAAAAAAAAAAAAAAAGCCAGTCCTGAATGAAGGCAAAAGCCTAATCACAGATTCTAAATCTCCATGTCCCTGAGGCCCCAGTTTCTCCATTTCAGACTTCAAAGCATAAGAGGGCAAATCTTTGAATAACCCATGCTTCCTAGTCCAGAGTATATCCTCAGAAATAAAAAGTCTCTCTTCTGGCCTTTCCTTGAAATAGCCTGGCTCTTACATGTGACAAAATGATGCAAAGTGGCATCTCCATGACCCAAATACGAATGCTAGAAATACCCCCATGTCTTCCGAGTGGCAAAAAAAGTATTTAACATAATTTAATAACAAGCCCATTTAACAGAATTCAAAATAGCTTCAGCAAATACACTATTAGAACGGATATGGAATGACAAATTCCAACAGATACAGCTATGTAAAGTAGGATTGAAAAAAGAAAAAAAAATCACTTCATAGCTATATAGGATTTCCAAAGATGACGCTCTTGAAATCTCTTTTAAAACAGTATGTTCCAACTTCCTACTAATCCAAATTACTCTAGTGACGTCTGGCTTCAGCGCTAGCTGCAAATATGCAGCTTCATTATTGTACTTGGAATGGCAATAACAAGGAAGCATCTATTTCCATCCTGCCATCACTAAAGCTAACATGCATCTATAATCTGCACTGTTACAGCTCCCTTTCTACGGAGAATCAGAAACACTTTCAGCTGGGCTGGGAACAGTCCAGGGGACTGTCCACAGGGCTATGGTGTGGGGGTGGGTGAGGGGGTCACCACGACAGCTACCTTTTGTTTGTTTTTTAATGTGAAACGTTTCTGGATAGCTTAAGCACAATGTATTTTGATTTAAAAGCTCTACTAAATTGAAGAGAGAGAACCCATACACAGCCCCTGACAGAATGAGTGAATATCATCAGCCCCAAAACTGTAAATGAAATGCAGGGAAGTGCACTGAATGAAACCCCCTCCCTGACCCCAGCATAGGTCCAGGCATCTTATCTCCACCAAGCAGGCCAGCAGACAAGCCACAGCCACACAGTCCTGTGCAAACCCCAAACGCCAGCATAACACTATCTTATTTGTTCAGGGGAAGCAAAATGGTCCAGCGCTGGTGGCTGTGTTCTTTTTTCCCGACAAGGCCTAATTGCTATTGTCCTTCTCTGGGATCCAGTCTCCCTAGATAAAGAGCAGGAAAGCAGCCAGCAGAATTCAAACCATTCACTCACAGGCTCTTCCCTCGTAACCAGACCTCAGCGCACCATAGTTTCCAAATCAAAAATGCAGAACCCATGAACAGAGAACCTTCTGTTCCAGAAGGTATTTATATGAAGTCAAAATCAAAATCACATCTTCCTATGGTTGTTTTTTCTTTTAACACAATTAATCAACGTTTCTTACTGCAAAGCCTAGAAGAAATTTAACATTTATAACCAGAAGCATTGCTCTTATTGGAAAATCAGAAAATGTAAGTTATTCATATAGTGATCCTTGTTTTTGGAAAAGAATCACATTTAAGAAATTGGGACATGCCCCAAAAATCACGACTTTATGATCCTAGAAATTCAAAATATCCTAGTTTTTAAATAATTTCATATCAAGCCCAAGGAATAGAACACAAACTATCTCTAAAGCAGATATACTACTAAACAGAACTGATACAAAACTAAAATTTCAAATAGATACAGCTACATAACAAAAATTAAAAGATAAAAACCGGTTCATTGCTATGTAGGATTTCCAAAGATGATGTTATTGAAACCAGTCATGGTTTTGATGTTCTTGAAACCAGCCATGGTTTTGACATCTATAAAAGCAAATCACTGCAGTGCGATGGGACAAGTGTTCTAAGAGAAAATGGTGGGCACACACATTATTAAAAAGAACAAAGTTGGAGGGCTGATATTTCCAGACTTCATGACTTACTATAAAGCTACAGTAATCAAGGCAGTATAGTATTGGTGAAAAGAATAGACAAAAAGATCAATAGAATAGACTAGGAAGACCAGAAGTAGGTCTACATAATAATTATCAATTGATTTTCGACAAAAAAGTCAAAGGCAAATACAAGAGTCATTTCTACAAATGGCACTAGAACTGGACATCCACTTGCAAAAATATGAATCCTAACACAGACTTCAGATCTTTCATAAAAATTAATTCAAAATGGGTCACAGCCCTAAATGACAAACACAAAACTACAAGACTCTAAGAAGAGAACATAGGAGAAAATCTAGATCTAGATGACCTTGTGTTTGGCAATGACTTCTTTTATATACAACACCAAAGGCAAAAGCCATAAAAGAAAGAATTAATAAGCTGAACTCCATTCAAATTGAATGGACACTGTCAAAAGAATGAAAGACCAGCCAAAGACTGAGAAAAAATATTTACAAAAGACATATCTGATAAAAGCCTGTTATCCAAAATATAAAAGAACACTTAAAATTAAACAATAAGAAAACAAACACTCCAACTATAAAATGGGCCAAACGTGTGAACAGACACCTCACCAAAGGAGATATAAAGATGGTCAATATGCATATTAAAAAATCCTCCACATCATATGTCATCAGAGAAATATATTAAAACAACAGTGAGGGGCACCTGGGGGGCTCAGTCGGTTAGGCGTCTGACTTTGGCTCAGGTCATCATCTCATGGCTCATGAGTTCAAGTCCCGTGTTGGGCTCTGTGCTGACAGCTTAGAGCCTGGAGCCTGCTTTGGATTCTGTGTCTCCCTCTCTCTCTGCTCCTCTCCCGCTCATGCTCTGTCTCTCTTTCTCTCTCAAAAATAAATCAACATTAAAAACAAAAAACAAAAAAACAGTGAGATACCACTATACAACTATTAGAATAGCCAAAATGTGGAACACTGACAACACCAAATGCTGGCAAGAATGGAACTCTCATTCATTGCTGGTGGGACCACAAAATGGGACCGCAAAATGGGACAGCCAATTTGGAAGACAGTTTGACAGTTTCTCTTTTTGTGTGTGTGACAGTTTCTTAACAAAAATAAGCATACTACTCTTACCATACGGTCCAGCAATTGCAATCTTTGGTATTTTAACCCAAAAGAGTTGAAAATGCATGACCACACAAAAACCTGCACATGAATATTTATAGAAGTTTTCTTCATAACTGCTAAATTTGGAAGCAACATGATGTCCTTTGGTACATGAACAGAGAAACTGTGGTACACCCAGGCTATGGAATATTATTCAGCACTAAAAAGAAATGAGTGATCAAGCCATGCACAGACATGGAGGAACTTTAAATGCATACTACAAAGTGAAAGAAGCCAAGCTGAAAAGGCTACTTACTGGATGATTCCAATTACATGACATTGCGTAAAAGGCAAAACTATAGAGACAGTAGAAAGATCAGGGTCGCCATGAGTCTCTGGGGTATGAGGATGTATGAATAAGAACATAGGAGACTTTTAGGGTGATAAAACTAAGTCTGTTGGGCTGTACGATACTCTAATGGCAGACACACATCATTATACATTTATCCAAACCCACAGAATATACAACCAAGTGACTCCTAATGTGATCTATGGGCTGTGGGTGATAATGATGTGACAGTGTAGGTTCACCAATTATAACTAATGTACCACTTTGGTGGGGATGTTGATAATGGGGAAGCTGTGCATATGTGGGGACAGAAGGGATATGGGAAATCTCTTTACTTTGCCCTCAATTTTGCTGTGAACTTACAACTTCTCTAAAAATAGTCTACTAAAAAAAGAAGACAGTAGAAACTTTCTTTCCCAACTAACCCTGTTGGGCATGACATGGAGGCTTTAAGCACAGTCTAGGTGCCACAGATTGAAAACTCCTTCACCAACCCCCTTCATGGACTAGAAATGCTCCAATCCTCGTTCCTCTGACACAGGACAATAAAGGTTGCTGTCAAGATGCAAGTAACATCCAGCTAGGGCAGGACGTTAATTTATTGCTCACCATTAACTTCATCAGGAATTACTGTGCCAGATACTATTACCCCACCAATCACTGAGCACTTCTCATTTCCTGCCTTCTGCTGTTGGGCACGTTATGCTGTGGCCGCCGTCCCCGCCCTACCCACCTGCAGACAGACACCTCTGTCTCAGCCTTACCAGGTAAGCAGGCAGATCGGTCAGTCTCAGGCTGCTGCAAGGCTCTAAAGAAATGACATGATTCTTTCACTCAGACTAAACAATCAAATGAGGAAAGGGCTTATAAAGAAAAGCCACATTCCCTGACCCAGACTTCCCCACTCCATGGCCAATCTTCTTCATCATTTCTGATTCTAATTCTCCTGGTAGCTGTTTCCACCCCTCCAGATAATGGTTTTAAACTCTGTTTTAAAATAGACACAAGAGGCACGTGGGTGGCTTAATAGGTTGAGCATCTGACTCTTGATTTTGGCTCAGGTCACAATCTCACAGTTTGTGGGATTGAGCCCCACATTTGGCTCTGTGCTGAACATGGAGCCTGCTTAAGATTCTCTCTCTCTCTCTCTCTCTCTCTCTCTCTCTCTCTCTCTCTCTCTCTCTCTCTCTTCCAGTGCCCTTCCCTCTCAAAAACTAAATAAATAAACATTAAAAAAATAAAACAGACACAATAAGGGGCACCTGGGTGGTTCAGCTGGTCGAGCATCCAACTCCTGATTTCAGCTCAGGTCATGATCTCACAGGCTCTGCACTGACAGTGTGGAACCTGCTTGGGATTCTCTGTCTCCCTCTCTCTCTGCCCTTCCCCTACTCACTCTCTATCTCTCTCACAAAATAAATACTTTTTAAAAATGAAATAAAATAGATACAATAATATATATTCTGAATATATTATTGACTTTAGATAAGATGTACTGACATCTTTATATGAGAGCTGACATTTGAAGGACCTCCCACACTCTGGTGCAACTGACCATGATCATAGTACCTACTATAGAACACACAATGGGAGTTCCCATCTGTGGTGGGAGCTCTGGGAGAAACACATCCTTCCAAGAAACTCCCACCCAATTCTGGGAACAGATAAGCATCCTGCAGCCTTCAGGATGAATACAGGCTCTTTTCAAAAACCAAAACAAACAAACAAACAAACAAAAAACCCCAAAACCTTTAAAAGCCCTAGATAGGAGCTGGCATTAACTTGGTATGTCCCTGCTGATCACTGTGAACAGGAACGGACTCCTATCACATGTGCATTGCCTGCACTCAGAACCAGGCTCAGATGCCTACAGGGATACCGTGTTTGTCTGCTAGGGGGCAGGAGTGAGCAAATACCACTTCAGCCAAGCCAGTGCCTCCTGACTCTTTGACAGCAGAGGGTGTGAGTAGCTGAGACCAATTACCTAGTCCTCGCTTGTTGCTTCATTCTTTCTACTATGTGAGATACCGTTGATGTCTGATGGAAAAATGGATAAACAAAATGCGATGTATACTTACAAAGGAACATCACTCAGCCTTAAAAAGGAATGAAATCCTAAGCATATAAGGAACTCACACAACTCAGCAAAAAAAAATAATAAACTGATTTAAAAATGGGCAGAGGACCTGAACAGACATTTTTCCAATGAAGACCTACAGATGACCAACAGACACAAGAAAAGGTGCTCAACATCACTTATCATCAGGGAAATGCAAATCAAAACTACAGTGTGATATTACCCTGCACCTGTCAGAATGGCTAGTGCCAAAAAAATGAGAGGTAAGTGTTGGCAATGGTATGGAGAAAAGAGAACTCGTGTGCACTATTGGTGGGGATGTAAATTGGTGCAATTTACTATGGAAAACTGTATAGAAGTTCCTAAAGTATTTAAAATAGGACTACCATATGATCCAACAGTCCCACTTCTGGGCAAATATCCAAAGGAAATGAAATCAGTAACTCAAGGAGATATCTGCACTCACATGTCCATTACAGCACTATTCACAGTAACTAAGGTATAGAAACAACCTACATGTCCATCAATGGATGACTGAACACACAGAGACATATACACACACACACACATATAAATGAAATATTCAGCCATACAAAAAAAGGAAATCCTGCCATTTGCAACAACCTCGACGAATCTTGAGGACACTACCCTAAATGAAACAAGCCACACAGATAAAGACAAATACTATGTGATCTCACACACAGAATCTTAAAAAAGTTAAAACAGAACCAGAGAACAGAATGGTGGTTACTGGGGTGGGCGGTGAGGAAATGGGAAGATGGTGGTCAAATGATACAGACTTTTAGTTACAAGATGAATAAATTCTGGGGACCTCATAGTGACTATAGTTAATAACACTGTATTAAATACTTGAAATTTGCTAAGAAAGTAGATCTTAAGAAGGCTACTATATAAGGTGATACAAGTGCTATTTTGACTGAGGCGATCGTTTCACAGTGCATACCTACACACTATCATCATGTTGTACACTTCATGAAAACACATCACATTGTACAACCCAAATATAGAGAATTTTTATATATTAATATTATTTTGATAAACCTGGGAAAAAAAGGCAAGGAAATCCTGACACTTGCTACAGCATGGATGAACCTTGAAGACATTATGCAGAGTGAAAAAACCGGTCCCGAAAGGACAAACACTGTATGATTCCACTTCTATGAGGTTCCTAGTGCTGTCAAATTCATAGAGACAGAAAGTAGAATGGGGGTTGCCAGGGACTGGGAGGAGGAGAAAACAGAGTCTGATGGGGGTCGAGTTTCATTGTAGGAGGTTGAAAATATTCTAGAGGTGGATGGTGGTGATGGGTGCACAGCAATGTGGATGTATTTAATGGCAATGAAGTCTACAATTAAAAATGGTTAAAACGGTATATTAGGTTACATATATTTTGCCACAATTTAGAAAACTAAAAAAAATAATTATAATATCCTGGATATTGGAAGACAGAAGAGGGGTGATGCTCCCAGAGCATTTCCTCTGCCCACAGAGTAGCCCCAGGTCTGAGGTCACCCAAAGGGATGCCTCAGTCTAAGAAACAATAAAAGCCTTGGTGGAGTGGCTCTGGGCAGGAAGCACACAGCAGCAAGACAGCACAGGAGGGGAGGCAGGGGCTACAGAAGATACTCTACTCCCATGAGGAACTCAGAGGACCTTCTCAAAATCAGGGAGAAGTGCCTTTTCTACAGTACAAGCAGTTCACAGCAAGTCACCAGACCAGTGAAAATATGGAAAATCCAGGGGGTCTGGCCACGCACGGGCACCATCATGTGCTCAGGGGGGACCAGAGAGAGGCCGGAGGTGTAATTTGCAAACTACATAAGAGGTTTTTTTTTTTTTTTTTTACCGAAGGTAAAGTTAATTTTTGTTAAGAACCCTAAGAGTTTTTAACAGACTTTCGAAATGAAAGGGCTCCCCTCTGCATGTGTCAAGAATGACATTTTCTTTCTGACACTTCAGCGGGCCTTGTCAGGGTCGGTTCAAAGTGAAAACACACCTTCAGCATCTGGGATAAGGCAGACTTTGTGGCCCAAAGACACTCACTCCCTCCAGAACATGTCAAGGGACAGCTACAGGGAGAGGTAGTAAGCAGTCATGTGAATGACAGGGCAGGGGGACTTAGAGCATGACCCGATGTCTACAACAGCAAACAGTTTTGGTGCAGAGAATGGCCAGGCCCTGCCAAGCTCCTAGGGACCTGAGCTTCCATCCCACCTGGGTGCATGCCCGCCTCCTCATCGGGCCACTGTCTCTGGTCTTCACGCAAGCCCATGTACTACTGCTCTGCCTTGCTCCTGCTGAGGGCTGACAGCAGCACAACTCTGCCCTGAATACAAATGTTTCTAGGCAAAACACAGTGAAATAAAAGCCACATGGGTCCCTGAGTTGGATCTGGGGCCCCTCTTCCGCTGCCCTCCCCTCCCCTTCTGGCTGTGGCTGGCCTGTGTGACCACACACGCAGGTGGCCTCAGAGATGAGCTGGGATCTGCCCAGGCCACTGTGGGGAACAGAACTGTGAAGCAGGATTTGGCTACACATTTCCCATTAAAAGAAAGAAAAATGGGCTATTGTGAGCAGGCATATGAATGCAGTGAAATTCTGTCACAGTCCACTCATTTGAAATAAAACCCACCCGATTGGGAACACCGTAATTACAGCCCATTTCCACATTCCGCTCTATGAGGCCGACTGTCGGAAGATCAGGTTTAAAACTGCATATCAAAGAGCTATTCCTCAGTGGTTCCCAGGAAATGAGGTGCACATGAGCAGATATTAAACCCGTCCCCACACACAGCAGCCCCTGACCAAGGTTCCTAAAAGTTACCTTACAGATTTCCAACTTTCAAGCAAGACATAATTAGGTATGTAAGTCCTTACTAATGGTGCACAAGCTGAGTTACTGGATTTTAACAACACCACCTCTCCGGTTCAGGAGCACCTGACAAAGCTAATCCCACTATCATGAAAGGCTGCCTGTGCCTTTTTCATCACTTAGAATTCCAGAACCCATCCCAAACTGCAGGGAAGGACTCAAACAAAAGAGAAACCGTGTCTAGCTAACCAGGGAATAAATAAGTCCTTCTCAAATAATGGAGACCCACTGACCCAAGACCCTCAGATTTGCCATCTACCTTCCTGTCTCCATATCCCACGTCCTGGGGGCTACCTGCTCTCCACAGGGGACTTCCTGTCCTTACTCCCGGCCATTCCTCTCACCAGAGTTTCTTGAGCCACAGGCAGAGTGGATTTTCTTGCTAGTTTCTCTTCCAGTGGGTTGTGACATGGCTGGCCTAGTTTTGCCTCCATCAGCTCTGAAGACAGCATGGAAAACCATGCAGCCTCCTCCCACTGTGCACCCTCCTGTGAGCAGAGGAAATGAGCCTGAATGAGGCTGGAAATGGGGTGTCAAGGGGCCTGAAGGAGAAATGACTTCCTGCCTGATGGGATGCTAAAAAACAAAAACACCAGGTCTCGAGGCCACACTTCCAGGCAGGCTGCCTGTCTTCTCCATCAGACTTCCACCCTCCTGGGCCTGGATCTCCCATCCGGGAAGTCTCAGACCCCCCCACCCCGGCCTGCCACCAAAGGAAGGCGTGGGTCATGCCACGGCACAGCTCAGTCCCCTCTGGAGGCTTAACCTGCACAGTCAGTGCCCATCATACCCCAAAGTGCCAAGCATCAGCACCACCTCCTAAAGGCACTAGGTGGCTGGTTAACCTCATAAAAGGAGGAAATAGTGTCCATTATCCCAAACATGTTATTAACAAGTATTGATAGCTATAATATGCCCAACAAACATTCTACATGAAACTGGTGAAAAATAATGCAAAAATTCCATGGCGTGCAAAATAAATTAGGAAACCTAACTTGCAAGAGCAGTTCTCTGCCATTTGTCAGAAAGAAGCACCAAGAACTGGACAATGTGATGCACCAGGGCCAAGGCTACAGCATAAACAAGAGGAATCAATGTTTTTGTTAATGGTTTGAACAAAGGGATTCGAGCAAGGGGATCCCATATTCAACTCATCTCCTCTTCCCCCTCCAACCCCGACCCCTCCCCCCGGCCACTGCTGCCTGGACTCACTTCCTAAGGGTGACCCTGAGTGACTATCACCACAGATTCTAGGGCCTGCCCCAAGGATCCAGGTAGGAGTTTTGTAACCTTAGCAACACACTCTTGGCAAAGTTGTGACGGGGCATTCTTTGGGCAGTCTTGGCCAAGGCCCACACTCCCCTGCTGGGAGCCACCTCACTGGGCTCCCCCAGCCTCTGACTTCCATATGCTGGCCCACCATCTGAAAAGGGGAGCTTCAAGAACCAGGGCTATATCCCACACTCTTCACCCCACCTCACCCCCAACTTGTGCACCCACAGGGCCACCACTATTGACCGGGAGGGCCTTACCAATTCAGGGGAGGAGCGGATGCCAGGCTGGCATGGGAGCCCACAACATCGCCCATTAGCCTGCCCCTACTTCAGGACCAAGCATGTGGCCTGAGGGGCTGTGAACCCACTCGGGTCCCACGAAAGGGCCAGCCCCAGTGATGTGAAGCAGACAGGCACCCTGAAGGGGCCATGACAGCCCAGGTGCTCACAGAGCTGAGTAATCAACACTGCCTACAACAATGAGCCAGTAACAAAAAGGCACAGATCAGGAAGGAAAGGTCAACATTGGCAAATGATCCCCCAATTAGAAATCCAAGAGGAACAACTAACCAACCAGGTAAGCCAAAGGAGAGATTTAAGCCAGGTGGGCAAAGAGGCCAGCTCTTCAGAAGTCAACAGCTTTCCTGTATGCCAGCCACAATCAGTTAGGAAAGGAGGCTGGAGGAGGGGATGGCCCCACAGACAGCAGCAACAGAAGCCACAAAATGCCTATGAATAAATGCAACAGGAAATGCTTCAAATGTACACCAACGAAGAAATGAAACACTAGCAACAGATATAAAAGGCCTTCTGAATAAGTCAAAATATCCAGATTAGAAAATATACAGATGTCTCTTCTCCCTCAAATAAACCTCTAATGCAATCTCAACTGAAATCCCAATCAGATTTTGGGATGAATTCAGTTTATTCTAAAGTTTGTCTGGTCAAGGAAATGTACGAGAAAGGTTAGAAAAACACGGGAAAAGGAAAATAATGAAGAGGCAGTGGCCCTTTAAGGTCACAGAGTATAACAAAAGCCACAGTAACTTAAACAGGAGATGTTGGCAGAAAAATACAGCAGGAGCACCTGGGTGGCTCAGTCGGTTAAGCATCCGCCTTCAGCCTAGTTCATGATCTCATCATTCCCAAGTTCAAGCCCCGTGTCAGGCTCTGGGCTGACAGCTCAGAGCCTGGAGCCTGTTTCAGATTCTGTGTCTCCCTCTCTCTCAGCTCTATCTCACTCTATCCCACTCATGCTCTATCTCTTTCAAAAATAAATATACATTAAAAAAAAATTTTTTTAAACGGACAGTCCAGACACACAGGACAGTCCCACAGCCCGGGACACAACAACAACTTCACACATGACAAACACGCATCACAAAACAGAGACAGAGATGGGCTATTAATAAATAATGCAAGAAAACTGTGTGAAAAACCTCCATCTCCAGCTTACACCATACCTAAAACTAAATTCCAGATGAATAAAAGATGTAAATGTCAAAAAATCTGAACTGTCAATATTAAAAGAAAATACACCTATACGGAAGATACTTATATAGACTTAGGGCAGAGAATTCCTTTCTCTAAGTAAAATACAAAATTCAGGAGCTCTAACTTAGCTTGATAGATCTGACAACATAAAACTTCCACATTTTTCAACCATCAAAGATGCCTTTAAAATGAAGTTGAAGAATAGAAGACAATGGGGAAAAATAATCTACAATGTATATAGCAAAGGAGAAATAATGCTCATTATTCAGGTATGAAGAACGCCTTTTAACCAACAAGGAAAAGATAAACAGGTCAACAGAAAAACAGGCAAGGATGTGAAGCAATTTAGATTCCTATTAAGCACCTGAAGGGAAGCTTGTTGTTAAAATTCATAATTTTAAATAAGTGATAACTTTATACCCATACAACTGAGTGAAACTACAAAGATCGTCATCATCTGTTGGGGAGGACATGGAGAAACAGCTGTCCTACACAACCAACATACTTTAAAATGGTCAGAACTTTGGTGAGATCTATTCACGCTGGAAATGCTCAAACCATTCGGCCCCACAAGTTTGCCCCCGTAACCCTTGCTACAAAGACGTCCCAAGGCGTGTGCAAGGATATACGTGTGAGACGCCACATTTCAGCATGACCAATGTGTGGACAATGGGAATGACCCAAAAGTCCATCAGTAGGGAAACAGTCAAGTATCGTGCAATGTTTTAGGAAGGATAACATTACTATGCACAGCTGACAAGGAACGTCTAAGACACATTGCTAGGGGGTGGGGGGATGTCTAGATACAAATCACATGATAATCTAATCTCAGTTCTTTGAAAAATATTAAAAATAATAAACAAATATGTATTTGTGTAAAATCTAAATAAAACATTTCTATAAACAGACAAACAAACAAAAAGGAGGAATCTGTACCAAACCTCAACAATGGTTGTCTTTACGGGGCTTTCATTTTCTACATTATGGATCCCTGTAAAGTTTGAATCTTTATAATGAATGGATATTAGCTTTATAACCAGAAATAAAATTAAGTAAAAAAAAAATATATATATATATACACACACATATATATATACCTATATAATATATATTACATGTATGTACCTATAGGTACATGTACCTATATAGGTACACACATACATATATAGGTATATACATACAAGTATATACATACCTATATACACATATATATACACCTGTTTCTGCAAAACCAAGACCAAAAGAATCCCAGATCTACAGTATGTCAGACATCTTCCTCGTCAATAAGGCCAGGGTCCTTCTCAATTTCAAACTCTGCTGCCAGAAAAATGGCTCTTCTGTCCTCTAGAGGTACAAGATACTTGTTAAAAGGCACTGTTTTTTTTGTTTTTTTTTTAAGTTTTTTTTTTCAACGTTTATTTATTTTTGGGACAGAGAGAGACAGAGCATGAACGGGCGAGGGGCAGAGAGAGAGGGAGACACAGAATAGGAAACAGGCTCCAGGCTCCGAGCCATCAGCCCAGAGCCCGATGCGGGGCTCGAACTCACGGACCGCGAGATCGTGACCTGGCTGAAGTCGGACGCCCAACCGACTGCGCCACCCAGGCGCCCCAGAAGGCACTGTTTTAAAAACAGAGATGTATCTATTCATTTTAATTATTAGCTCTTTCACCATTAGCTAATGACACTGCATGCAATCTGTGAGTATCACCAGGCAGTATATACCCAAAACAAGTTCAGGGTCACTCCAGTGTTGCATCTCACCCTTCTGACTTCTTCCAAGATCTTTAGGAGGGGGTGGAAGGAATATTTACCCCTGGTTACAAACAATGCTGCCGACCTGGGGAGAGGGGAACTGGGGCAGAGGAAGGTAGGTTTCCCCAGCTGTCCCCTACTCAGGGTGGGGGAGTACTGCCTTGCAGGCCTTGATGGGGCAGCTTCTGGTTTTCAAGACTCCCAGTATTTGAGAATGGGACTAACAGACAAGCACTTTAAAATTCATTACCAGAAGGCTCCCACCAAATGTGCTTCCACACATAGAAAACAGTTCACTTTTCCAATAACGTGCTTAAAAGTCCAATTTTGGGGAATTGTCCCATATGAGGTTCTTCAACCAGAGGAAATTTCAAAATTCTTCCTTCCAGCTCAGCAGAGAGAATCCATGAGTCTATTGCTTCTGCAAAAGGAGGACAAAGATCCTCCTGGGGCCGCAGAATTCGGCAGATTTTCCTTGGATTCTCAGGGCAGCCAATGGCTCCAGGACAGGACACCAGGCCAAGTGTCCCACAATGGCAACCAGCCACCTGACTCACATGCAGTCTGAGCAGTCTCAGGCAGTTCAGGAGGAGAAGGCTTGGCATCACTCCACTTGCCAAATTACCAGAAAAATAAGATTTTTTTTTAAATAATAATGGCTCGTGAGCTCAGGGTTTGGGTCTAGCCCACGAGGCCAACACCCAGTGCCCCCCACATGGTGGGGGGTGGGGGCAATCAGGAAAGGAATGTCTCCCTGAAAGAAATGGTACCACACCTGAGTCATCAGCCCCACGCTGACTGGCCACCTGTGTGTCATTGGGAAGTCTCTGCAACTCTCCAGAGGCCCCCCACAAGTTATTGGTTTCCTCTTGAAGCACCACAAGGAAATCCTGGAAGACGGGCCACAGGGAGCCAGTGTGCCATGAGGCAGCAGGGGGTGGCTGGAGTGCTATCCACTGGACTGCTGTTCAATGGGGTCCCATCCAATGTGGAGGAGGGGGAAGGAGAGATGGGGGAGAAGGGGAAGGAGGAGAAGGGAGAGAGAGGGAGGGAAGGCAGCCCCCTCCCTCTCACACCATCAGAGAGCAAAGAACCTTTCTTGAGATCAGTCTGAAGCTTTCACATTTGGTCCAGAAATTGTACTAGAAATTTATCACCAGGAAAGAAACAGAGTTATCTGCAAAAAAAAAAAAAAAAAAAAAAAAAAAGGAACTGCACGAATATTTATAAACAGCATCATTCATAGAAGAAGAACATTCAAAATAGCTCCAACGTCCAAGCCTGGGGGCCTGGGTCAATGAATGATGTGCAACAGCTATCACAGCCAGGTGTAGAAAGAAACACGATAGCCAGGGATCCTGACACACAGGGAGAATCAAGTCAGCAGCCGGGCAAGTGCCCAACTCCACGGGAGGAACCCAGTGTGAACAACAGTCCCCTGGCAGGGAGACCTGGGTGTTACAAAGTTTCTTCTGCTTGCTTACCTCTATTTTCTTTAAGTTTATGTATTTATTTTGGCAGAGGGAGGGACAGAGAGAGAGATAGAGAGAATCCCAAGCAGGCTCCAGGCTCCTAGGACAAAGCCCCACACAGGGGCTCGATCCCACAAACTGCAAGATCATGACCTGAGCCGAAATCCAGAGCCAGACGCTTAGCCAACTGAGCCACCAGGCACCCCAACTTATCTCTACTTTCTAACACAATGAATTTGCAGGTATGGAATAACTAAAAATAAACATTTTAAGATAAAAAGTATTATCTCTTGCCAAAAACTGCTTTAACACTAAACTATTCAATTGAACCATAGGAAATTGTTTATATTTGACCACTTCTGACTTAACAAAAACAGCAGGTTCACACAGTTCAACTTGATGTTGTCATAAAATCCAGGTGAGTTGTAAGACTCACTTGGGAATCATTTCCTCTGGCTCCGGGACACGTGAGGGGACCTGACTTGCACAAGGTCCTCAGAGGTGTAGGTAGCCTTTCCACAAGCCACAGCACACAGCCTCACCCGCCCCACCCCAAGCACCTCCCGTGTGCCAGATCCCACAGTGACGTGCTGCACACATCATCTCTCTCGTGACTCGTGCCATCTTGCAACGCAGGTGTCACCTCTGGCTACAAGTGGAGGAGCTGGAAGATGCACCCACCACTGCCCAGATGGGCTTCAGGGAGCAGACTAAGCCCCAGGGAGGCCCTTACAATTCTCCATAAACCACAGCCATCCTGGCTGGCTGTGCCCATTTACAGGACAGCAGGGATCCTAACCAGGCTTTTCCCTCCCCCTGGGGACTCCTCCTTTCCCTGTCTCCTATGCCTCCTCCAAACATATAGGAAGTGATGCTTAAGTACATTAGAGAAGATGAAATTACCCAAAACCAGGGGATCGGCTGCAAGGCAGACCTGTTCTCCAGCATCCCTGCCAGCCAGCCCTTCCTATGGGAAAAAAGCCATTCCTACCACCTACTTGGTGTTGGCCATGAATCCTCAGCACCAGCCCAGCCCAGAGACACCCGGCTCCTTTTGCCTCCTCACTGGACCATCAACCACACACACATCAGCTTTGGTCCACATTGCCTTCTGTGACCAATGTTACCCCTGAAAACTGGCCTCTGGTCACTAACTGTAGGTGACCCAGGGACAGATCAGGGGAGGGCGGCAGCTCAGGAAATTTACACTTGGAATGCTTTCTTTTTCCAGCACACATAAGAAGGAACCAGAAGGAAACTCTGCTGTCCAGTCGTCGGACCGAGGGAAGCTGGCCCACGTGCTCGTGAGTTTCCTGGCTGGGCTTGGCTCACATGGGGGAGGTCCCCAGCACCCAGGCAGACCACATCTGAGACACTGTTATTTTCAAGCACCCAGAAATGCAGGGGCATACAAAAATACATATTCCAAGTTCTACACTGAACTTTCCCCCCAGTTTTCCTGCAGAAAGTAAAGAAAGAGGACCAGCAAGGACGACAAAGCCAAGAGGGTCTGAGCTGGATAAGGAGCAACAGCGAGGCTCAGACTTTACTTTTTAGAACAGTGTGAGGCCTCCAGGAAAACTGAGCGGGGAGCAGAGTTTCCAGATACCCCAACATCCCATTTCCCATTAATGTAAGATCACTAACATCCTACATTAATGTTCTACATTTGTTACAGTTAAGGAACCAGTATCAATGCATTACTGTTAACTGAAGTTCACACTTTATTGATATTTCCTTAGTTTTTACCCATTGTCCTTGTTCTGTTCCAGGTTCCTAACGAGGACACATCACAGTTCATCATCATGCTTCCTTAGGCTCCTCCTGGCTGTGACGGAGTCTCCGTTTTTGATTCATCAGTGTTAAGGAGTCCCAGGCAGGTATTTTACAGACTGCTCCTCTGTTGAAATTCAACTGCCATTTTCCTTACAATCAGATGAAAGTTATGGGTTTGGGGGAGACAGACCACAGAGGTAAAGTGCCATTTCCATCGCATCCTATCAAGGGTGCATACAGTCAACATGACTCATCGCCACTGGTGTTGACCTCAACCACCTAGCCAAGGCAGTGATGGTCAGGTTTCTCCACTGCCAAGTTACTGTTTCCCTTTCCATCTGTGCTCTCTGGAAGGATATAACCCAGTACAGTCTCGTCTTGGTATATACACCCCCTTATCACCTTCTGATTTTTATTAGCCACCATCAGAATGACCACCTCATTCAAGTATGCATCTTCCTCCCTGATGCCTCCTTGCAGGACCCGTTTTGACCCTTTATTCTTTTAATGTTTATTTATTTTTGAGAGAGAGGGAGAGCACAAGCGAGGGGAAGGGCAGAGAGAAGGAGACAGAGGATCCTAAGTGGCCTCCACATTGTCAACAGCAAGCCCAATGTGGGTTCAAATTCACAAACCATGAGATCATGACCTTAGCCAAAGTCGGATGCTCAAATGACTGAGCCACCCAGGCGCCCCTGACCCTTTATTCTTATATCCATTGATGATGACATCCCCCCCTCAACAACAAACTCACCAAATCAAAAGCCCCAAGGGCAACATCCAGTCCTCACCACACTGTTTCCTGTGTGTATCAGAACCCAGCATGATGCTTTGCATACCACACACATGGAAATACTCGCCCCTGAGCTGTGCCAATGTCCCCAGGGTGGCCAGGCCACCAGGAGTAGTCCTTGGGCCAACACAGGCAGGGCATGCTTCTGGCAAGAGTCCAGCTCCATAGCTAATCGTCCAGGGCCAAAACTGCTACCGGCCCAGGCCCGCCCCCAACTCCTCCCACCCTCCCCCCACAATGGAGCACCCCCATCCTCAGCGGGCTCTCCATGCAGTAGGATGAGAAACTCATAGTATGATGCCAGGTGAATGGTAAGTGCCAAGAGGGAAAACAACATCAAGTAAGAGGAGGGAAGGGGAAATGCATTTCAGACAGGGATACCAGGGACGTGTCTTCACTGGGAACAGGTCTCAGAAGCAGCACCGAGAGAAAGGAGGGAAGAGTTAGGAAGCTATGTCTGGTCCAGGAGAAAAGGGACAGGGGGCATGAGGAGGTGAGGGAGGTGAGGAGGAGCTGGGTTCTGGGCCACCCAACTCTCTCCCCAGCCTCATAAACAAAGCTTCCACACACACGCTGGGATGGAGATATAGCTAGAGAGCACCCATCAGGGACTCGGAGAATCCACGCTTCTAGATGTCTGATGTACACCACCATACACACTAAACACGTTCCTAAAATCACAGTGACGCCCCCCACAACAAGCAGAAGTGCTCCCCACATCACAAATACCAGCCAGAACCAGGGCCGCAGGGCCCCACTGCACCAGGCTGGCTCCTGATGGGCCCAGGCCCCACAGATCCCCCAGCCTCTGCCTGCCTGGGAACACCCCTCAGGCATCCCTTCCAGCCCTCTGGCCATGTGGAAGAAGCCACCATGATGTCCCTGTGCCAAGTCAAGGCTGACAGTTCACCAGAGTGAAGCCAGGGACACACAAGGAACCCCCAAGCCTGCACAGTGACTGTCACATGTCACCACTCTGCCTCCTCCTTTGCCATCTCTGGAGAGAAACCGTGGAAAAGACCACTGGAGCAGGCTGGTTATGTAATGCAGTCTCAGGGACAGAGCCTCCCAGCACAGCAGGGGTACCACCCATACAAGGCCGAGAGGGATGAGAAGGAATTCACAGGCAGAAGGGGTAGGAAAAACAGACCAGGGAGAGACACAGGCAAAGACAGCAGGGACCTCTGGGGACCTCTGTGTGATGGGCAAGATGGCCTGAAGGGTGCATGGGGTGCATGATGGGAACCTCTACCTGGATTTCTGGGCTGACCCAGAGCTCATACACACCATTTCCCTCTACTCTGTCTTAACACTCTTGGATTTCCTTCATGCCCACCTGAAAGCACACAGCATCTGATGCTCACAAACCTGGGTTGTTTATTTGCTTGTTTCTTAAAATTCATTTATTTTGAGAGAGAGCCTGTGCGCAAGCAGGAGAGGGGCAGAGAGAGGGAGAAAGAGAATCCCAAATTGACAGCATGTAGCCCAACACAGGGCTCAATCCCATAAACCGTGGGATTGTGACCTGTGCTGAAACCAAGAGTCAGACGCATAACCGACTGAGCCACCCAGACGCCCCAATAGCTGGATTGTTTGTGTCTGGTTTTAAGAGCACAGCTGCCTTCACATGCAGGGATTAAAACTCATTCCATCTAGATAACTTACCCATGATAATTACATGCATATAGATCTTAACATCTTACTTGGGTTTTTCTCTGATTTCATTTAGAAAGTACAGTTGGAATCTAAATATTAATAAGCACTTGTTGGAATAGCAAAACTTCATTATCTCACATTAAATGTAATCTTGATTTTGATATTATTGTTCCAGCAGTAAAATAAGCCATGAGTCAGTCAATTGAAAGTTCTTCTTGAAAATCTCAAGATGATGCACTGCTCTTTTTTTTTTTTCCAGCTTTTATTGAAGAATATGTACTGAAAAGTTTTGTATCATAAATTGGAACTCACCCATGCAAACCACCACATGGCATGTTTCCAGTACCTCCAGAAGCTCTGCCTGGCCTCACCATGCCTTCTCTGATCACCATCTCCCAAGGGCAACCTGACTTCCAGCCCCACAGATGAGAGTTGTCTGTTGACCTGCCTATCAATGGAAACATGCAGTAAGGGACTCTGAGCTATGGGTTTTTTTCACTCAACAGTAGGTGGTAAGACTCATCCATACTGTTGCACACACTTATAGAATATGCACTCTCAGCTTGCTTGATGGCGTTCCACCTGTGAGTAAACCTCGGTGTGTTGGGTGAGTCTTGGTGTGCTGGGTGAGTCTGCTGCCAATGGCATCTGGATTGTGTGCAGTTTGGCAATGACAGCCATGCTGCAGTGAACACTCTTGCGCATGCCTCTTGATGGCCGCCATAACAAATCACCACAAAACTGAGTGGCTTAGAACAACACACATGTATTCTCTCACAGCTGTAGAAACTAGAAGGCTGAAAGCAGTTCCACTGGGCAAAAACCAAGGCCTCAGCAGGGCCATGCTCCCTCCAGGGGCTCAAGGGGAGAACTCATTCCTCTCTTCTTCCACTTTCTGAGGGCCATCAGCATTCTTTGACGTGTGGCCACATCACTCCAATCCCTGCCTCTGTGGTTACATAGGCTCCTTCTCTCCTCAAATTTCCCCCTGCCTCTCTCTTAGAAGGACCCCTATGTCTGCACTTAGGGCCCACCAAGAAGATCCAAGATTATCTCATCTCAAAATCCTTAACACATCTCCAAAAGCTTTACCATATAAGTTAATGTTTATGGGCTCCTGGGATTAGAACCTGATTCTCTTTAGGGGCCAGCAAACAGCCCAGGGGCCATAAGCATATTTCATACAGCTTCATTCAGAGGGGGGTTGCTGATCAGAGAGATTATGTATTTTTAACTTTAGTAGGTACTATAAAACAGCGTCCCAAACTAGTTGTACAAATATATACCCCAGTCAACAGCGAGAGTTCCAGTTGCTGCCCAACACCTATTTTCTTTTAACTTTAGCTACTCTGGTAGGTATATAATGATATCACATTGTGATGGTTAATTTGATGCATCAAATTGACTAGGCCACAGGGTGCCCAGATTGATCAGTGTAGTGTCTCTGGGAGTGTCTGTGAGGGTGTTGCTGGATGAGATCAGCATCTGAATCAGTGGACTCAAATAGTAGATGGTCCTCCCCAATGTGGGTGGGCACCATCCAAGCCACTGAGGAACTGAACAAAAACAAAAGGTAGAGGGAGGTAGAATTCACCCCTTTGTCCTGCCTCCTGGTAGAGCTCATTTCTTCTCCTGCCCTTGGATTGGGGTTTATACCCCTGGCTCTCCGGGTTCTCAGGCTTTCAGACTCAGACTAAACTACACTACCAGCTTTGCTGGGGCTCCAGCTTCCAGATCATGGGGCTTCTCTGCCTCCACAATCACATGAACCCATTCCTTATAATAAACACACACACACACACACACACACACACACACACACACGTATCCTATTGATTCTGTTTCTTTGGAGAACCCTGACTAATGCACATGTTTATAATTTATTTTGCATCTCCCTGATGACTAATGGAGTCAAGTATCTTGCCATATGCTTACTGGGATCTTTTTCAGGTGAAGTGTCTTTTATCCCCTTTTTCTACTCAGTTGTCTGCCTTTTTCTTATTAATTATGTAGTGCATTACTTTAAGGTGAGTAATTTGTTAGACTACATTCCACAAAGCACATGTGTCTGAAGGGAAAAAAACGTTATTGGTGTCAGGGCCTGAGATGTGAAGTCCACCTGTGTCCACATGATTAGCTGACATGAATTCTGGACAAACGAACACCGATCATGGACTCCAGGCCTCTGTGAGCTTGCAGTTTCTAGAAGGAATATGCAGGAGAGCCTGGGAACTGGGGTGGGTGAGTTAAAAATAATCAGCCCCGAATTCATGACTTCTCTATTTACCTCCTGAAACCAAAGCTAATTTCACTGCAAGGATGGTCATTAAGAAAGTAAACTCTAGGGTACCTGGGTGGCTCAGTTGGTTAAGCTTCCAACTCTTGATTTCGGCTCAGGTCATGATCTTGCAGTTCATAAGTTCAGGCCCCACATCGGGTTCAGCACTGTTGGTGTGGAGCCTGCTTGGGATTCTTCCCCTGCCCCCCCCCTTCTGCCCCCCCTTCTCTTGCTCTCTCAAAATAAATAAATATACTTTATTAAAAAAAAAAAAGAAAGTAAACTCTATTTGTACTTCTACAAATATGTGTGGATTTTACAGGACTCTTCTGGCTCAGGAGACAGTGATGGCCAGTCCCTCAACAAAGACATTCATTGGTTCCCTGCTGTGGATGTCATGCATGAGCATGGACAGGCTGCCATGCCACCAACATAATTATTTGATTTCTGCTGTGTAACATCATACATTAAATATGCCATGGCTTGGTTTCTCTACCACAGTAAAGGAAGAAAGCAGCTTTGGGAATCAAAGTGAACTGCAGTGTGGTATCAGGTGCTTGATAAAATCGTCAGGAGAGTGAGCCCTGAGACCCCCTCTCCAGCACGATGCTCAGTGCTGTACCGCACTCTTCCTTGCCTAGCGCAACCTCGTGGCCCATGGGCAGGATAAAGGTCAACACACAGGTACCACCACCCCATCAAACAAAGCTTTCTCTCAACAAATCACGATTTCTAAATAGCCCAACAATCAGCAAGCCATTTCCAGACACTGTGTTTGACAGTAAGTAAAGGAGAAGACGTCAGCTAGCGCCCAAGCCTGGTCCGGCAGGCAGTGACAAGGGCCATGCTACAGGCCTCAGCAGGGAGAATGGCGCTCACCCCCATGCTGTGCCAAAGCAGAAAACAGGATGACCACTCTCCAAAGAGGAAAGCAACTGTAACAGATGTTTTTGGAGCCATCACAACCCAGAGGAAGAAGAGCCACTGCAGCCTATTAGAGCCTGAAAAGGGAAGCAAGGGCACGGGGTGTGGGTGCCCTGGGGAGTCAGGACCACTGACAGGAGGCGTCTGGAAGCCAGCCCCCTGTGTGCCTCAGCACATCTGTCCAGCAACTGCACCTCCTCCTTCCTTCCCCATTCCCTCTGCCCTCTGCAACAGGGGTCAGTCCCCCTCCCTACAGAAGGCCAGAAAGCCACCAGGAGCCCTTGCAATGACCACCAGGCTGCCCAGACAGGGCAAAGATGGCCATGTGGCGGGCAGGCCGGCCACTGCGACCAGGCTGAGGCAGCACCTGCCACTGTGACCTGTGTCCCTCTGGTCTTTCAGTGCTCACTGACA
This sequence comes from Felis catus, assembly GCF_018350175.1. NCBI lineage: Eukaryota > Metazoa > Chordata > Mammalia > Carnivora > Felidae > Felis > Felis catus. The sequence continues at coordinate 21,204,532 of NC_058373.1, forward strand.
ACTGGAAACTAGGCTCCTCTGTTTTCACGATCGTCCTTCCAGTAAGTCAGCAGAGCTGCAGAGGTTAACTCTATGTGAGCAAATTAATAATGTGATTTATGGTTTGTCATGGATTTTGTCGTTTTTGTAGAAGAACAGTGGCAATTTAATCTAGAAAGCCTGTAAATCTCTAAAGGGTAAAATTAAACATCCGCGCCAGCAAGGCTGGGACTTGGCAGCAGCAGCGGCCTCCTCCTACATAAGACGGTAGGGAGTGAAGGCCCTGGAGCCACATGGCTCTGAGAGGTGCCAGGATGCGGCCTCGGCCTTCTTCAGCCACGCATGGGCTCCCACACTCTCCGCACATGCCTCCCCACGCACCCCTCCCAGCATCCTCTTGGCGCCCCTCCTGAAACCCCTGCATGGGCCCTCCACATGCTCTCAATGAGCCCCTCTCCCATGTTCCAACTAGCTGTGAAGTCTGCTGATAGAAAACACTGTCCTAAAGACCTCTCGGCAAAGTGCATGTCATTTTTATCCCACCTCCTCTGCCCCCAACCCACAGCAAGGACACCCCAGGGCCTCAAAGGGCAGCTCAAGGCCCTGGTGGTCAGGACATCCCTTCCCCCATCTCCAGCTCTGATTGGCACAAACCACAAATGCCTGGTGCCAACTACACAGTCCGTTCCTCCCCCCATCCCGCCCGCCGTATGCCCCACTCCAGGCTGCCCCCTTCTGTCTGGAGGGTTCTTCTGGCCTGAACTCTGGAGAGGCAATCCCACACAGTCTTCCAGGATGGGGTACATGACCACTCCCACCCATACTGGGGCTCTCACCGTCCAATCTGTGCTTTGGACCCAGAGCCAGAATTGAGGCCTCTGATGCCATCCCACATTCTCCAGCAACCCCTCTTTGCTCCTTGTCTCCTGACTTCACCTAGCTCTAGACAGGGCTTGGGAAAGACAGGACAGAGCAGTTGTTCAGAAAATACCTGTTGAGCGGATTGATGGATGGATGGATGGATGGATGGATGGATGGATGGATGGAGCTCCCAGCAAAGAGTTCAGAGGTATCTAACATGGAGGCACCTGTCCCCAATGCCTGCACTGCAGAGGCCCCACTTATCAAAGGGGGGTGAAAGACAGGTGAATGGCAGGGCAGGGTGAGGGGCTGCCATTTAAGTGCCCAGCACCCCACTGTTTCCATCAGTAGTAAGCCATGGATACAGGCTGGATAAAAAGAATGGATAAAAAGAATAACACATACAGAGAGTTAAGACAGGGTTCCCATAGCTAGCAGGGGGAGAACACTGCCACATCCAGGGGTCCCCCCAAGGCAGGCACCGACACGAAGCCGATGCAAGTCAGAGGTGCCTCTGCAGGCATCACATCAAGTCTAGAGGCACCAGCTCATCGCTGATTAAGCACAGACCAGCCTGTGATCAAGAAGAAAACCATTACTTAATGAAATGCAATTAACTTAGAAGCCGAAATCTGTTAAAGCCCAAAGGACAGACACAGTCAGGAGTTCTGGGTCTGGAGGGGCTTCTGCTCTCAGAGTTTCCGACCCAAGAAACACCTCAGAGACGTCCCCGCAAGAACCAAAAGCAGATGGCACATCCATGCTGCCATACGTTGGCACGCTCCTCTCCAGCACCCAAAGGGCAGAGAAAGGCCACAAGCAGAATCTTCACAGTACATACACAAAGAAAGGCGCAGCTGGTAGGGGCTGTGGGTCAGGCTTAGCCCACCACCGCTCCCTGGAGAAACAGCCATCCACACGAGCAGGCTGCGTCAGGGGTGCTAACAGTCAGGCCAGGTGGGCAGCATCAATTACCCATCCACTGGTCAGCTGCCCGCTTTCACTGTTACCAGCCAGCACCAGTTAGGGACCCAAGGAGTTCCTGGTGTCTGAGGCCCATCGGGCAGGCTGGGGAGAAACACACACTCTCTCTCTCTCTCTCTCTCTCTCTCTCTCTCTCTCTCTCTAACCCTGGTGACTGGCACTGATCAAGCAAGCACTTTACTGTAACAAAACGCTCGCCCACATCTTACCTCACTTCATCTGCATAACTCAGTGTAACTCAGCGGCTGGTGCGGAAGGAAGCGCAGACCTACGTGTGCCCTTTTAAGAAGGATTTAAGTCTGAGCAGCGGCGATCGCTGGCTGTTTGGAGGCAGACCAGGGCTTTCTAGAGCTTCCGATTCCTAACACAGGCCCCGCTCCTACTCTACCCCACCCATGACAGCTGTCACCAGCTCTGGATAATACGGACAGATGTTAGAGCACATGGCTCACTTATTGCACGAAAAGACCGAGAAACGTAAAGTGTGTTTTATTTGAACAATGCACACACTTGCTGCCGGAGGACCTGAGAAATCCATCATCACTAAATGCATGCACTCACTCAGTTAATGGGGCTCCTGTTATTGAAACAATGGATTTTTCCAAGACAAGTGATAATCAAGCCAACAGGGAAAAACAATACATTATATATTTTTTATTAAATTAACGACGCATACAACAATTCAGAGAAATTCATATTTAGGGCTGCCTTGCGGGGGGAATCAATTCCAGGAATATAAATTTTAAATCAAGTTTAAAATAGATACAATGTATACATACATATATATATATAAACGTGTATTATATACAGATATATCCCAACCAAGAATTCTAAATGCAAATATTGTTCTCCTCACTATTTACCTATTAGAATTTTCAGAACAAGGGCCTGAGCATTTCAGAGCCAAGTGACTCTCTGCACAGTTAATTCTTGGGGCAGAAAGTGCAAAGAATCCATGTTAGCTCCAAGTGCAAAAAGGAAAACACCTTACAGACCCACCAACAATGTTAGCTATTTTGCTGGGTGGCAAGCTCCCAACCCTCTCTCTGTCCCCATGAAGGGCCCCCGGGCATCTGTGACATGTCCATGACTCTCCAAACACCAACCAGCACTCACGTCCCACTGGTCACAAGCTATCAGAGTCTCTAAGCACATGTTGAAAATTAACCCTTGTATGTATCACATGAGTGGTCATAAACCCTACTCACACCCACCCAGTTTAAAAACTTAGTATGATAAGAACTAAGCTGCAGTGGGATGGGAAGTTTGGGGGAGAACACGGGCCTTGTGCTCTCTCCAACTGAGGCCAGAATCCCAGCTCTAACTGCCCTGAAGGTGCTCTCGAGCCAGTCACAGTCGCCTGGTCTTCAGCGTTCTTGCTGCCAAGATGAGACAACAGATCTGCCTCTCAGGCAGATTTGGGATTAAATGGGAAATTATTAAAAATAGCAAACACCGAGGAACAGAACTCAACACACAGAAGTGCCCACCAACTGGGTGTTTAATTGGGTTGGTTTCTCCATCAAAAACCATCTTCAGATGGAGTGCTTCAGTTTTCAGAACCCCACCAAACGAAAACATTTTCTCAGTCGGTAGATGCAGGAAACTCAACCGCATGTTTTTTTCCTTCTTCATTTTGATCTTTCAGACACAAAACAATAGATGTAGCACTTAACCTGAGAACAGCACTTTGTAGTTTACAAAACACCTACGCTACATTCTCTTACAAGGCTGGAGTTGAAACTACCAAAACCTGACCCTTCAAAGTCCCCAGTAAAATAGGAGAAACCACAACAGGCCTGCAGGCCACAAGGGACTCCACGAAGCCCTAGCCGTGGTAAAGATACCTCGCATCAGTTCAATCCTGGGGCTCACCTATGCCCCCAAAACAACCACAGGCAAGAGCTATAATGTAAGTATGACGGATGCGGAGAAAGACTCCCAAGGCCAGTGACCTGTCCAAGGCCCCAAGGGTTAGTGGCAGAGGCAGGTTCTCTGAATCCAGTTCTCAGTACTCCAAACCCCATCCTCTTTCCCAATCTCATGCTGCCTTCCTCCTTGTAAAACCAACGCACCTTCCCAGGCAAGGCCACGGCACAGGCACAGAGAATCAGGTTGGGGGAGGCTTCTGGAATGGAAGGCTGGCAAACAGGGGCAGGCAGGGCTGCTGGGAGCCCTGAGATGTCGGGTCTGACGTAAGGTACAAGACAAGCTTAGAAATATCCAGATGGAGGAAGAAGGGAACCTGGGCAAGAGGATGCCTCATTCCCAGCGCCTCTATCTCCCAGGTGACTGTAGGGATAACGCAGGGCTGGCTCTGGCAGTAGGAACAGCCCTAGTGCACACCAAACAACCAAGAATCCAAAAAGGAGTTTCTGTGAAGAATCGGAACACCCACTCCTTGGGCCGGCTTGCCTTTCCAACCGTGTTGTCTCCTGGCCTATGTGAAAACACGCCTGCACTGTATAATTCCCCAGCTCTTTCCTGTCTGCCCACTGAGCACAAGGTTCTGTGCAGAGCTCTAGGAAGGATCCACCAACCGTGAATACAAATGTGACTAATGTGACTACAGCTCAGTTCCAGCCCTGGGTCTTAGAAAAAGGATGAGCAGGGAGCCAGGCTGAAGGGAAGAAGACCCCACTCCTGGGGGTCTCACTCATTCATTCATCCACCACATAGCACTGAGGGTCTACGAGGTGCCTGGTACTGTTCTAGCTGCCAGGAATACAGAGGAGAACAAGGTCTTTACATTGGAGTGGTAAGAAGCAATTAAAAAAAAAAGCAGCAGCAAGGGGTGCCTGGGTGGTGCAGCCAGTTAAGTGTCTGACTTCAGCTCAGGTCATTGTGAGTTCGAGCCCCACATCAGGCTCCATGCTGACAGCGGGGAGCCTGCTTGGGATTCTCTCTCCCTGTCTGCCCCTCCCCCACTCATGCTCGCTCGCTCTCTCTCTCTCTCGCTCCCAAAAATAAATAAATAAACTTTAAAAAAAACAGTATGGAAATAACAAATCAAAGGTTAAGTACTAAGATGAAACACAAAGCAAGAAGAAAGGGGGAGGTGATGGAGGGAACTGGCACAGAGACAGAGATCTGTGAGGGAGAAAGCAAGGTGGACACCTGGAGGCCATGCCAAGGAGAGGGAAAAGCAGGTGCAAATGTCCTGAGGCAAGTATGATCTTGGCAAATTTGAGAACCAGGGGATAAGAGGAAAGCAGTCCACATTTAGCTGGGATCATCAAGGATGGACACAAGGGCCCCAGGCCAAGGCAGCAGGCAAGGACAGGGTGGGAACAACCCAGGACAAGCCTGGGCAGTGATCCTGTCTGCCTAGAGGAACCAGACCAAGAGACGTGCATGTGGAGTAGGCACTGGGAAGCCACTGAGGACTTGAGCAAGAAACACCAGACCTGGCCTAGGCCCCATCTGCTGAGAGGCAACCCTGCAGCCCAACTTAAAAACCCCAGAGCCAGCCAAGAAATCCTAATTCACAGAGCAATGGCACCCCACCAATATGTAGGGCTCCCAAACAGACTGGGGAACCGTAAGCCCCATGGAGAGAGCCTGGCTTTGTGACCTTGAGGTTACTGTCCTCCCTGGGCTCCCTCGTGTGTCCGAGAGAGGACAGGGAGAGAATGAACTGACTTCAGGAAAGGCGAGGGAAGACAGCCCACGCCAGCTGACTCAGCCTATGCCAGCAGGCTCCTCAGAGACACAAACTGGACCCAACCCAGGTGGTGGGCGGGGGACACAGAGAGGGGGATGGAGCCACAGAATCCTCCCTGTGGGCACATGGTCCAACCACCAACAGGCACCTGGGCTGCCTTTTGGTGAGCAATCATCAGATGGGACTTACATTAGGGACTGAGCTGCATGACAGTCCATGCCTACACCTGCCCATTCGTCACGGCCACCTGGCAAGGTCAGAAGTATTGGCACCTGGGCTCTCCCTCTCTCCATTTCTCTAAGGCCGAGTTGCAAGGCAGGCATGCTCGTTTCTTCCACTTGTTCCAGAAAGCCCTTAAGGTCAGCAGCTGATGTGTTCAGGGCCTCTGTGCCCACCTGCCCTCCCCTGACAACAAAGGTTTCTCCAAGAGTTCCAACTGTGGTGTCACCAGAGGCCCTCACCTGTTGAGTCACCAGGTCCAGCAAGCCGAGCCAGGATAGGGAGAAGCCGAGGCCTAGGGGGTCCCCCGTGTATCTCTCCCCCGAGACAAGCCACACAGTCACCCAATCCAAACAAAGTCCAGCCCGATGCCAACCACCCCATCCGATGTGTCTTTCCTCTGAATTCCTCAGTTGTGTCTAGGAAACATCAAGGTGTTTTAGCGCTCCCTCTCAGCTTCCAGGGGTGCGACTGGTGTCTTTTACAATTATCTTTTATTTTTATCCAGCATTTCTTAGCTCGGTTGGCAAATTGAATTATTTATGCACCTCCATTTCACAATCCATCCCCACCAATTATTCCTGTGAAACTAATATTTTATATTTAAAAAGGCGGCAGGGAGGGAGACAACTACTCAGAGGATGATCATTCAAACAAGTTAACAAGACACACTCGGCCTTGGGTGTCCGAGGAAGCACATACCAGGGAAGAGAGTAAGAAGTTGACCACCACAAGCTTCACTCTCCTGACAGGCCTACCCCACCTCTCTCTCTCTCTCACACACACACACACACACACACATACACACACACCCCATCTGGTTCAGCCTGCACATCTCCCAGGTGCAGAAGCCCAGTACTGGCTGGAGGTGGAAAGGCAGGCAGTGGGGGTAGGGACACCACAGTGCCCCCTAACAAACGACAAGAGGTCTGGAGAGAGAGCCGCCCACAGAAGACCCTGGCAGTGCCCCATCACTACTGCCATCACCAGACGCAAGCCCCGCTCTGGACACCACTCCAAGGGTCTCCTGGCCAGTGCTGGGGGCACCCCCTGGAGAGGCTGCCAGCTCAGGGAGCTGACCTCCAGCAAGCTCCAACTGGTCCACTAACTCCCTGGACACTGCCCAGAGTCCCAGCAACTCCCAAGCCGATGTGGTCCTTCATCCAGGAGACCCACTCCAGCCCAGGCTGTAGACGCAAGCAGTGGAGATCGCCACCCTGGAGTGAGGACACAGGGCAGGACATCCTGGCAGCTCTGGACTAAGAAACAGGACCGTGTGCCTTGCATGGTGGCGGCTGCCCACAGGAGGAGAAGCCCCCACTATCACCTCAGCAGGAGGAGGTCTAACCCGGAGGCCGGGTACCCACGGAGCACCTCATATGTGTACTTCAGGAAAAGTTGTCCCGCTTCTTCTCCGGAAGCTTGAGGGTCATCATTTCTAAAACCACTGTTGTTTCTTAAACCGACATTGGGTGGGGGGCGGAGTCCCAGAAAAGAGGGCAGAGGCTGAAGAGGCCAGGGACCACCCCACCCACAGGAAGAAGTGCTGGGATGGAATTCCTGATTGGGGGTACTTCACCGTCTGCATGGCCATTTGTGAGTTTGTTTGAACCGCAGATTTGAGTCTGGTCCCTGTCAGGCAGTGAACGAACTGATCTGAAAGAATTAAGTCCTCCTCCTGCAAGTAAATACGAAGTTAAGACCAGCAGGCTCAATCTCAGCCTCCGAGCACCGGGAGGCTCAGATAGGGCGGGCCCCTCGCGGGCGCCCTCCGGACCTTTCCTCGGCGCCCGACCCCGGGCAAGTTCGCCGCCAGCCTCGGCACACCAAGGCCCGCCGCCCGGCCCGACCCGCGCCGCGCAAAGCCCGGCTTGGGGGCCGGGGGCTCGATGTCCGCCCGGATCGTCGGTGGCCCGATGCCCCAACAGCAACCTGGCCAGGCTGTGCCCTCCGTGAGGCAGGGGCCGACGCGAGTGGCGGGTTGCGCCGCACCCCCAGCCCCGTGCCGGTGGCCCAGGGGAACCAAGGGGTGGAATTTTTAATTGAGGAGTTTTTCCCTCTGGGCCTCATTATAAAGGGAAATTGGGGGGGGGGGGGCGCGAAGATCGGGGCTGGCCTTCCCGGGAGGCAGGGAACCCATAAGCGACCCCAAACTCAGGACTTGCTCTGCACGGGGACTTGGTGCCAGCGCCAAGCGGGGCCGCGGTACGCACCAGCGGCCCGGCCAGCCCGGCGGGACCGGAACGGGCAGCCACCGCCGGCCAGCGCCCCTTGTCCGCGCAGGGTCGCCCCTCGCCGCGGCGCCCCCCGCCGGGCATGCGCTAGCCTCCGGCTCGGCCTCGCCGCGCCCGCCCGCCGGTCGGAAGGGGCGCCGGTCCGCACCCCCAGACTCCAGCGGCGCCCGGCGGCGCCGCAGTGCCGCCGGGTCCGGGGGGCAGCGCTCGGGCCGCGGCATCCGCGCCCCGCCCCGTGTCCCGGGTCCCCCCACCCCCGCGCCGCGCCGGCCCGCGAGCCCCCAGGCTGCGGCCGCGGCCCCCAGCTTACCTGGGCCGGGCGCCGGGCTGCGCGGGTCCACGGCAGCCCCCGCCCCGCCGCCTCCGGCTCCGTCCGCGAGGCCGAGCGCCCGGCCGCCGCCGCAGCTCTTTGTGAGCCCGCGCCGAGCCGCACACCGAGACTGCTAATGAGCCCGGGAAGCTGAATAGCGGCGGGCGCGCCCCGGACGCGGCGTACGGCACGCAGGGCCGCCTCTGCCGGGCGCACGCGGCGCGGACGCCCGGCGCTCCCCGCACCGGCCTGCGGCGGCCGCCAGGCGCCCGCACCACCGCCCCGCCCGGCCTCGCCCGCCGCCCCCCACCCACAGCGCCGGCAAGCCGCGCGGGTCGGAAAACGCCCGCGGGCGAGACCGTGCGGCGGGAAGAAAGGGAGGACAAAGATGCGTTGATGCCCAGCCCCCTCCCCGAGCCCGGCGCCGGGACAGTCGGCGGGGCGGGCGGGCGCACCTGGGGCCCCGGGCTTTTCGGGGCTGAGCTCGAGGACCGGGACCGGAGCCCGGGCTCTGGAAGCCGCGGAGCCCCGACACCCCCCCCCCACGGGACCCTGGGGAGCACACAGATTCCCGGGAGCGCCCCGGACCTGCCGGATCGGGAGCCGTAGTGGTCTAGTCCTCTGGCAGGTCGAACAGGTGACGGCGAGCTCCACCGCGCCCGCACTCTGCCCCCGGCGCCGCGCTGCCCCCTGGCGGGCTCGGGAGCTCGTGCCGCGTGGTGGGGCCGAGGCGACCGCGCCCTGCTCGGCCCCGCGCGGCCGCGTGCGGAGGCCCCAGGCGAGAAGCCCTCGGGGATCACAGCCTCTAGGGAAAGCCCCATCTGGGAGGGGAGGCTCCCCCACCAAAGACCCCCCAGTCGTGGGCTGCAATCCAGGTCTCCAGTCTCTTGTAACCACCCATCACCCTTGTTTCTAATGCCCAGTGCGACCTGAGCCCTCCACTGCTGACCTCCCCTACCTGGGGCCTCGCCCGAGCCTCCTCTCTCCTCGCTGTCCTGAATGCAAAGGGCCCTAACCTTGTCCATTTCCAGATACACACACACATCCCAAACAGCGTCGGTGATGCCCCCCCCTCCCCCCCCCCCTCCCGCCCAGAATGTGAATAATCCCCCCTGAAGTCCTTGAAGGTTGTGCTGGAGACGCTAGTGTCACCTTTGACCCCTCTGGCCTTTTCATTCAGTCCTGGGGCAGATGTAAGCTGTGGGCTATACCTGGATGCCTTGTGCACAGGGTGCCTTGTATGCTCAGGGCAGAGGCTCAGGTACCTCCTCCCCCATATCCTGCTTATTTGCCTTCTGTTTTCTTTTCTCCTTTGGCTTGATTAGGGTGAAAACGAGGAGGGCCGCAAAAGGAAGAGGAGGCCTGGGTGGGGGGAGGGGCTCCTGCAGCTCTGAGGGGCAGACCTGAGACCCTGAGGAGAAAGAGCTGGGTAAAGCTAAATCCTGAGCCTGACTGGCACTAACAGCAGACTTGGTGTGGACTTCCTGTAGCCTTGGGCAACCTTCCACTCCCCAAACCTCTCTCCCAGCCCAATAAACACTCACAATGACCCAGAGGGCCAGAGCCTCCCCTTAGAGGAGAAGCTGGTCCTGGCAGGGCAGCTTTGTAGCCCAAGTGCCAAACAAAAGCAGAAACGGCAGAGCCCAAAAGCAGGCCAGGGGCAGATTCCTGACCTACCGCCCCTTGCCGCTTGAGGTGGGCTTGTCTCCACTGTTTGTGTTCCACCTACTTAAATATGCTGTTCATCTAGCCAACAAAAAGTTCAGCTTCATCTAGCCTTCTAGGGGCCCAGCTTCCCACCCCACCCCCCACCCTGAATGTCAATCACTGGATAGCAACAATTGGGAGGAAATGATTCCATAGCCTTAAATGTCAAGTATGGAATACAAATGCTTTCATCTTCTTGCCTTTCTCCCATGTGGTCAAATCCTGTAGGAAACCAGACACCTATGCCTAGAGATGATCTGCACAGCCTTGTGCATCTGTGGATAGGGGTGGGTGGCTAATTCTGACCTGTTCCCTTCAACAACTCTCCTGAAACTCTTCCCATGGGCAGCCTCTGGGCTAACCCTGGTGTTGGACCCCATCCCTTCACGCAGGAGTAGTGGCTGATGTCCACATTCCACAGGGTCAAAGGCACAGGCCTGCCTCCACCTAACTCAGGACTCCTAAATCTGGTGAGCCGTAGCCAACCATCACTATTGAGAGAATTTTGAAAGAATTTTGGAGCAGAAAAGACCTCTGTGTCTTCCACAAAACTAAAAAGCCATAACATAAAAGATGCTAAATTTGACTTCAGAAGACTTCCTACATAGCAATCATCACCATAAGCAAAGTCAACACAAATAAGGAACAAAATACTGTATTTGCAACTCAGATCACTAACAGTTCATTTCCCTAATATATACATAGCATCAAAAACAGATAAGAAAAAAGAACAATTCAATAGAAAAGAAACAAAGATATGGAGCAAACAGTTCACAGGAAAAGAAATACAAATGACTTTTAAACATCTGAAAAGGTATCCTTCTTATTCATAATTAGAAATGTGAGTTTAAAAATACACCTAGGGGCACCTGGGTGGCTCAGTGGGTTGAGCATCAGAGTTGGCTCAGGTCATGACCTCAAGGCTTGTGAGTTCAAGCCCTGCGTCGGGCTCTGTGGTAACAGCTCAGAGCCTGGAGTCTGCTTCAGATTCTGTGTCTCCCCCCCTTCTCTCTCTCTCTTAAAAATAAACATTAAACACACACACACACACACACACACACACACACACACACCTAAACACCATAATTTTTACCTATCAGAGACCCAGGAGTGCATCAACACAATATATCCTGAGGGCGAGGGGAAATTTTGGAAGCCTGCACTGCTCCTGGGAGTAAAAATTGGTACAACTTCAATAGAGGAAAATTAGATCACTTCTATTGAAATTACAAGTGCACAAGCCCTTTGACCTAAAAATTTGGTTCCTAGGAATTTTTATACACATATACTATACACATGGAAGATAGCCATGAGCAGAGTTGTGTTGTTTGTGTGGTAAATGCCTGCAAATAGCCTTGATACCCATGAATGGGGGACTCTTCAAAACGTGAGGGCACATCTACTCAAATTATATGGAGCCATAAAAGGAGGGAACAAGGAAATATGATGAATTAACATGGAACATTCAAGATATATTGTTTGAGAAAAAAAGAACAAAGAGAAGAAGGTGTATGTGACATGCCTGTGTGTGTATAACAGACAAGAAAAAAGAGCATATGCATGTGTGTAAGCAATCATAAAGCCTCTGTTGAAGGATCATAAGAAACTAATAAATGTTGGTCATCTATGGAAAGGAAACTGGTGGCTAGAGCAGAAATGACAGAATGACCTTTTACTGATTATATTTTTTGAAGTATATAATATTATTTATCTTAAAACAAAAATTTAAATTATCTCTCATAACCATGATTCTTAACCCTTTGTTTTTTTAATGCTTTATTTTCGAAAGAGAGGGGGAGAGACAGAGCATGAGCTGGGGAGGGCAGAGAGAGAGGAAGACACAGAATCCGAAGCAGCCTCCAGGTTCTGAGCTGTCAGCACAGAGCCCCTTGCAGGGCTGGAGATCATGACCTGAGCTGAAGTCTGACACTCAACCAGCTAAGCCCCCCAGGTGCCCTGATTCTTAACCCTTTAAAGGGTAACAGATTTTTGAAATCTCTGGTCCTTTCCCAAAGGGGAAAAAAAAAAATAAGACACTCTGATCCAGAAACTAAAGTACATACACTGCCATGACTCCAAGATTGGACCACAGGGCCATGCCACCTACCGCCACTTGGTGGCACCATTCATGAATTGCAAGCTTGGTGCCAATACCATTCAGACCAGAGGATCTCCTCGCCAGGACAGATTTCCTACAGGGCATTTATAAAGTGGAGCCAAAAACTTGTCAATTCCTCAGCACTCACCATAACTTAGTTGTAAAAAACAACACACGCCTTCCTTATATAGGGCAGAAGATTAATGCTCTGCCTTGTTGGCTGGGGAGGAGCTTCCCTTATAAAACTCCTGCATGACAGAATATTAATTTTTCTTCCTAAGCTGAGTGTATAAATGGGTTTGACTGATAAAGACATGTCCTCTGTCTGTGGGGAGGGTAGAACAATTCATCTCCCATAAAGTTACCACTAGGCCATGTTGGGTCTCCCCTCTCCTGTAATTCTGCACACTTGAGCTTTTCTTCCTTACCCCTTCAACTCTTCATCCTTGTGTGGTCAAAATACCTTGCACTGGCAGCCAAGGGTCCTCAGTTCTGACACCAGCTAAGGCACCAGCCAGGACAAGGCCTCAGGTAGATCGCCTGGAGCCTCAGTGGTATAGTTTCCTCCTCTGTTCAGGTGAGGAAGTTGGCCCCCCAAATCCCCAAGGTTCCTGATGTATCAGAAGAAATGTCATCTAAACTACCCCTGGAGAATGTCTTCATTCTTTTTTTATCAGGATTTAAGTCAGTGGGAAAATTCACCAACCACAACACACTCTGGTTCTTCCAAGACCCAGTGCTTTACTTTAGAAAACACAGAGATAGAGTTGCCTGGGTGGCTCAGTCAGTTAAGCGTCGGCTTCAGCTCAGGTCAAGATCTCACCATTGGTGAGCTCAAGCCCCTCATCAGACTCTGTGCTGACAGCTCGGAGCCTGGAGCCTATTTCAGATTCTGTGTCTGCCCCTCCCCCACTTGCACTCTGTCTCTTTCTCTCTCAAAAATAAATAAACATTAAACAAAAATTTAGAAGACACAGAGACACATAGCATGAAAATGCCTTGACAACCGTGGAAGCAAAATATCTTCCTAAAAAGGAAATACCATTGATTTTTTTTTTTTTTTTTACCGATTTCAGGACACAGATTCTGCACCAAATTCCAGACTTTTATAGCAATAAATGGATTATTATAAACAATGAAACCTCTGCCTCCTGACCATCCAGATCCTGGCCTTGGGAGCTACAGAGAAAAGGATCCGGGAACGTTGGAGCACAGCGCTTACCCTTGCATTGGACCTTTGAAGAGGGACCCATCGTATGGGTGCTGGCATGAGTCTGGGAAAAACAGAGGTCTGTTGTTTCTATGAGAGAAGATGCCCATTGCGTTTTGATAACAGCACAGGGCAAGAAATCATCACAGTGCAGACCTTCTTTATCGTACAGACTCTCTAGTGTAGATAATGGAGGGGAGATAGTAGAGACCGTGAGGTATGAATGTGGGTAGTATGTTGGTGCAGATGGGAGGTAGATCGTGCAGCAGAGAGAGCAGAGTGGACCAAGTGTGATACAGTGTGGACAGTCACTTGAGCATGCCTGCTTACAAGGCATGGGACATGTCACCACCAACAATCTCAGTGGGGTACAGAGGATGGGCCAGATCATGACAGGCACGAGGCTTCTCTGAAACCCTTTATTACGTGATCTTGATCAAGGGGGAAGGGCGTTGGAGGTAGGTCAGTCTTCCCAAGGAGGTGGGGCCTCTTGGTTGGAAAGGACTGTGACTCCAACTGCTGTTCTCTGAGATGCAACAGGAAGGAAGTCTCAGGGGGACAGGATGACCCAGATTGAAACCTGGAGGGGCATCTGCGACAGGACTCCAAGACCCACCCTGACAGTTCTAGAGAGGTCTGCTTTGGGCGTGTCCAGAGGGCATGTGTTTGGGGATCAGTGGCCAGGCATGGCCATAGACTGGGGGCAGAGCCCACTGTGCAACTTCATCAGAGGGGGGACCAAGCGGGGCCAAGAGGACTGGCAGGAGCCATCTTGAGGGCTCTTGTTGGTATCGAGAAGCTTCTGCCTTCAAGGTCTGACTGCACCTGTTCTGGATCTGCTGAGCATTTGGAAGGGATCTGCACCCCTTCAGCAAGAACAGTTTCAAACAAGATGCTGATCACAGACTGAGCCTTAACAATTAACAAGAAAAGGTAAAGGAGCAGTAGCCTCGATTTGTAACTGATATTTGTGAGGCGGGTGGTATGATAGGGTAACACATCCTTGGCTCTGGGCTATGGGGTTCATCTTTTTGCTTTTCCCTAAGCACCAAGACCATCAGATAGTTTGTGTAGCAATGAGTTGCCCTTCTTCTGGTAATGGCCACACAGATGTTCCTCTGAGGAACTGCACTTCCCTTATCCTCAGTCCCTGTAGCTTAGGAGAAGGGGCCCCTCCGGCGCACTCACCCCTCCCATGGAATGGGTACCTGGAACGGGCACATGAATTGGGTCAACCCAAATCTGTATGTTCTTTCCCCCTGACTTTGGAGCTTTGCTCAGGGGTAGGTATACGACCCAAGTAAGTCCCTTAAGATTTAGTCCTGGGGCACCTGGGTGGCTCAGTCAGTTAAGAGTCCAACTCTTGTTTTGGCTCAGGTCATGATCTCTCGGTTTCGTGAGTTTCAGCCCCACATCAGGCTCTGTACAGTGTGGAGCCTGCCTAGGATTCTCCCTCTCTCTTTCTCTCTCTCTTTCCCTCTCTCTCTACCCCTTCCCCCACTCATGCTGTCTCTGTCTCTTTCAAAGTAAATAAATAAACTTAAAAAAATTTTTTTAAATAAAAAACAGAAAGATTTAGTCCGAGGACTTTTGCTGAAAGTACTGTGAAAGAGACACACTTTCCACTGAGATTGTACACAGTAAGGATAATGCAAGCCTAGAGCTGTCAGGGCCCCCACGTGAATGGGGCCTGCTAGAGACTAAAGCTAAGACAGAGGAAAGCAGGGCTGAAGGGAGGAGTAGGCCATGGTGACCTTATTTGAAGCTCAGGATCCAGCCATGCCTGATCTCCCTGTTGCTAGACTTTTCAGTTATGTAAGTCAGTTTAAGCTGAGTTTCTGTCTCCTGTGACTTTAATCGTCTTGTCTGATACAATGAGAATCATGAGGGTTATTCATGGTAGCTTCCACCAAGTACTAGGAAGAAAGAGAACCAAGAGATTCCAGAAAAAGCAGCAGCATTTACTGTCACAGGGCCTATTTCAGTTCCAAAAACAGTCTCACTTGAGCACCCGGAGAACCTTGGAACCATGTCTTAAAAGGAACTTTGAAAACTGGGTACATAAAGCTTGCAGAAGGAGAGCTTCGGGGAGGTCTTCAGAGAACCACTTCTGTAGCTGGACCAGTTATCGTACGGGGAAGCACAGACCCATGCTGGATCACAATGGGGTCCACGGTGGGGGTGTTGCTGTACAGAGCAGCTTTGCAGTCACTGGTGCTGGGCTCTGCAGGGACCTTCAACATTTGCATGGGCTCACGTGGTGCTCAGATGAGGGCTCCAAGCACAGCTGTACAATGTGGCTTTTCCAGGGGCAGGACCCCCAGCTGAATGACTTTACTCCAGGTTCAGAGTCTACCTTGTCTCCAAACCTGCTGTCCTTGGTTTACACAAGATGAACCACATTTCCCAGTCACACATCAGAACTTGGAGCCTAACCCTGGCAGTGTCTGGAGACATTCTGAGTTGTCACAGATGGGGCCAAAGTTACTGGCATCCAGTGGCTAGAGGCCAGGAGTGCAGCTAAACAGCAACAATGCTCAGGACAGCTCCTCACACAAAAAGCAATTTGGTCCAAGCCCAGATGTCAGTAGTTCTGAGACTGAGAAACCCTGCCATATTATCTTCTAATGTGCCCATTTATCTACATGAAGAAAATCTTATGAATACCTAAAAGTTAATCACATGCAGGGAATGACTTAAAATAACAAAAAGCCATTACTATATTTCCATGACATGGGAAGATGCGGAACCAGACAGTGGCAGGGCTGTGGCCCCAGACTTAAGTCCTTGTCTGAAAGAAGCCTGACCCATGGTTAGGGCAGGGTCCTCTTCATAGCCTGTTGAGTCGTCGTGACTGGCCGCTCCAGACCTGAACAGTGGCCCTTGTGAAGAGCTGCCCCCACACCCAGACAGAGGGCTAGAGCCCACCATCCCACATCTAGGTACAAATGAATACATGGGGCGCCTCGATGGCTCAGTCAATTGAGCATCTGACTCTTGGCATCAGCTCAGGTCATGATCTCACAGTTTATGGGTTTGAGCTTCACATCGGGCTTTGCACTGACAGCACAGAGCCTGCTTGGGATTCTCTCTTTCTCTCCCTCTCTCTCTCTGCTCCTCCCTCACCTCTCAAAATAAATAAACATTTTTTTTAAAAAATGTAGGCCCAGCACCAGAGGAAAGGACTGGTTCCTGGCATGTTCATTGGCTCCTCTTCCACAAGCAGGATTGAGCTCCTGCTCTGCTGGTGGAGGTCCCAGGGCCTCGGTCTGGCAAGGCCTGATGACAACCTTGACCCCTACATTAGGGGCAAGGTAACAGATAGATGGTTCCCTGGTGAGGAGAAGAGCTGTGGGGAGGGCTTCCTGGAAGGAGTGCATCAAGCCCACAAGGGGCTGCCTTGTACCTTGGTTCCCTCCCTGCCACAGCCCTCTAATTCCCCATTTCCCCACAGGTACCCTGCCCCAATCACTGGGCTGGATCCCCTTTGTTTCTTTGGGTCAGTCTTAGAACCCTTTACACAGAATGCAGTGACCCCAAGAAGCCTCCTCATAACTTCCAGAAAGGACTTTGAGATATTGTTCCTTTGCAGCAGGGTTCCTTTCTCTCTGGAGTGGGCTCTTTGATGCTTTCTCAGAGAAGCTCTTGTTAAAGACACCCCAGGCAGAAAGCCCAGGCTTCCTGGCAGTGCAGGGCTCCAGCGGACTGGCAGCTTCCCCCACACCCCTGCCTGACAACTGTTCCATTTTCTCAGCTGCCTTCTCTCCCCACAGGGGCCTTGGCAATGTGGGTGCCCCCCTTGAGGGCTCTTCTTACAGGGCCCCTTCGCTCTCCAGAAGAGTCTGCTCTCACCATTTCTTTGTATGATCGCTGATACTGGAGGCTGTACGTGCTATTGATGCAATGAAGCCGCTCAGATCAGCTTTTGCACTTGAATTGTTGCCATCTCTATCTAATGGATAATCATGGGGCTCTATCCTATTTGGGAGTATTTCGTGGGTTTAGGAGGCCACGTCTTGGCCAGTAAGGCAGATAAAGATACATGCCCACAGCTATCCAGCTCAAGAGAGCCCAGAGCATGCCACATTGCATCAACTTTAGCATTTCATATTTTAGCATCCGTGATGGGCTGAATTGTGATCCCCAACAATGTTAAGGTCTTAACCTTTAGTACCTATTGATGAAGTTTTGGAGTGATGGTGGGGTTCATGGGGTCTGGAGCCGATGGCCAAGAAAGAATTCTTGAAGATGTCTTTGGAGCAAAAAGGTGATTTTACTAAAGCATGGGATGGGACCTGTGGACAGGAAGAGCTGCACTGGGGTTGTGAAGAGTGGCTCCTTCTTTACTATGAAGTTGGGGAAGTACAGTCAAAAGGGAGACCACCAGAAGGACTTTGATATGCTAAAGAGGAGTCCTAACACACCTAAGGCCTTGCTATTGTCAAGCTAAGGCTGTTTTCCCTCTATTAAAGCATTAGGATGGTAGGGGGTTCCTGGAGAAATGTTATAGTCTGTATTTACCTCAAGTATTTGTCAATGGGCTGTAGGTTGTAAGGAAATTTAATTTTACCTGCAATTTCCTTCTTGCCTTTGTTCCTCACATCACTATGGAGGGGTGATATTAGGGGCTCCAGGAAACTGAGGCTTTAGGTTTTTGGAGATTAGGCTATTGATAAGGTTGCCTTTTTCTTGTAATTTACCAAGACATTTGCAAACTGATGGAGATTCATGTCCTGTATGACTGTGATCTCTATTAGTTAACCATTTGTTTTCTTTCCTTTCCTTTGTCCTTGGGCAGCCAGGAGTGCCTGGGGAATATCACACATATCCCACTTGGGGGGGGGGGATGGGGGAGGGTGGCTAGTTTGCACTTTGTCCTCAGCATGCCCCATACTCCCTCATCACCTGTGAATGTGACTTATCTGGAAATAAGGTCTTGGCAGATGACCAAGTTAAGATGAGATCATTAGGGTGGACCCTAATCCAATATGACTGATGTCAATATAGAAAGAGTGTATTTGGGGGTGCCTGGTTGGCTCAGCCAGCAAAGCATGTGACTCTTGATCTCCAGGTTGCGAGTTTGAGCCCCACATTGGTGTAGAGATTACTTAATAAAATCTTGGGGCGTCTGGGTGGCTCAGTTGGCTAAGTGTCTGACTTCAGTTCAGGTCATGATGTCACAGTTCAGGCCCCTCATTGGGCTCTGCACTGAAAGTACAGAGCCTGCTTGGGATTCTCTTTCTCTCTCTCTCTCTCTCTCTCTCTGCCCCTCCTCTGCTCATGCTCTCTCTCTTTCTCTCTCAAATAAATAAACTTTAAATAAATAAAATCTTTAAGAAAGGGGGGGAGGTATTTGGGGGTGCCTGGCTGGCTCAGCCCACAGAGCATGTGACTCCTGATTTCAGGGTTGTGAGTTTCAGCCCCACATTGGGTGTAGAAATTACTTTAAAAAATAAAATCTTTACCAAAAAAAGAACGGGGATATTTGGACAGAGACAGACATGGACAGAGGGAAGATAATGTGAAGACACAGAGAGAAGACCATCTATAAACCAAGGAATGCCTGAGGCCACCAGTAGCAAGAACAGGGGCCTGGAAAAGATTCTCCCTCATGGCCCTCAAAGGGAACCAGCCCTACCAACACCTTCATTTCAGACTTCTAGCCTGGAGATAATACATTTTGGGTATGTAAGCCATCCAGGTCGTGGTACTTTGTTACAGCAGCCCCAGGGAACTAATACATCTTTGAAATTAGGATGCTTCAGCGACACATTGCAACTGACACCAACTGTGCCCACCTGATCCCATGAGCACCCTTCCGCCAGCTTTGATGGGCTTTCCATCTAGGCTGGTCCCTCCTCTGCTGTCCTTGGAGAACCACCTTCACACCACTGGAGGGCTGGAACTTTCTGGGAGTAAACATCCCCCAGGACAGCAAGTGGTACAGAAGATGGAAGTTCTCTGACCATGGAGTGGGACAAACCCAGAGGGGTATATTGACCCTTCCCAGCCCCACATGGGGTGGACCTGATCTGGGAATTCACCTGAAAATTCACCCTTCCTCAGCTTCTTCCAGGGCCTTGTCCTGCTTCTCCCAACCCCCTTGCCGGGCTCTCCTGGGAGCGGTTTCCTAGAAGCCACCTCCACAGGCACATCCATCTCAGGCCCCCAGACCTAAGAACAAGGGTGCAGAGTAGCCCTAGGGTGCCGCCCCTGGGGCTGGGACTCTGGAGACAGATGCCTTACCAGGCAGAGGTGAGTGGAATGCCAAGAAGCCCACAGGCTCCCCTTCTAGAGCACTGCAGTTCTAAGACTCTCACCTGTGTTGAATAAGACTAGAAACCAAGAGGAAGGGGATGCACTGATTGTGTGGTTCCTGGTGACCCAAGTAAGTGGGAAATGACAAGAAACCATCAGCTCAGGTTGATCAATTACCATTTCAAGGCACATGGCAGCATTTGAGCAAACCCTCCTCTCCTGCATCAGAGAAGAATTGGTCAGGTCACCTTAGGGGAGATGGCTGCATTCAGGGCCTCAGCAATTCTCCTGGAGCAGAGGCAAGGCCTTATTAGCAAAGGAGTGAAGCCCCACTCAAGGAGGTCCCTGAAAGACAGTGCTGAGGGGGAATCCTCCCATAGTCAGACTTCAGGCAGTGTACCTGGTCAGCCACTCTGAATGGTGAGAGAAAAGACCCATATTTACATAAACTGAACATACTTATGAGTAGTAGTAAATGTCTTGGCTGGTTGGTCAGTACCTAAGGAGCAAGACTGGAAGCTCTGTGTCATGGTGACCACATGTGGATGGACCTATGGGAGTAAGCACCCCGTGGAGGGATCTTGGCATTGCACATTAATGCCCACCTGACAACACCCAGTGCAAAGGAAGTATGACATAACCAGGTAAACAAAGGGACTCATCTGAGAGAAGTCCACCAATGTCTGTCCTCAGCCAGCCCAGGGTTTGCACGAGGGGCCTGTGAAAAGTAACCATGGTGGCAGAGAAGGCTATGCATGTCCCAACAGCATGGACTTCCTCTCAGCGAGACTGATCTCTAGCTACAGCCACTGCTGAATGTCCCACCTGTCAGCAACAGAGACCATGCTGACCCCCCCAGATATGCCACCACCCCTAACAGAGACCAAACAGCCACTTGGTGGCCAATGAATTACCCCTTCTGTTCTGCAAATTCCAACAATTCATCCTGATTGGGAATGTTGCATATTCCAGGGACGGATTAGCATTTCCTGTCAGAACCACTATTTGAGTACTTATATTGTCTGATACGAGGTCCTGCACATTACCTTGGACCAAGAGACTTACTTTATGGAAAAGGAGGCATAGGTAGCAATGAGCACATGGTCCTAAGATCCAGGTTCCTACAAGATTCTATACCAGCCAGAAGGTTTTGGCCTAGTGGGGCATGGGAACAGCCTCTTAAAGTTTAGCCTCCTAAAGTTGCAGCTAAGTTGCCAACATAGAGATACATCCTGCAAGGTTGGGCACTGCTCTTCAGGCTGGCACATGCCTTCAACTAGAGGTTTACTATGACTGGATGCACAAACCGAGGAACAAGCAGGGGTCCCTTGTGGGAATCATCCTGCTCATTATCGTTCCAAGCAACCCACACAGGGAACTGGTGCTTCCCACCACCACAATTGTAAGTTCTGTGGGTCCACTGAGGGTCTAGGTGTCCTCGTTGCCAGAGGGGGAGGGATCTTCCACTGGAGACCCAGTAGGAGTCACACTGGACTTACATGTACAGTTACTACCTGGTAATTCAGGGTTCCCTGTGCCAGGAGACAAGTGGGTCAAGAAAAGAGTTGCCATCCTGTAAGGGGATAGCCCTATTCATCATGTAGAGAGAGGAACAGGAGAACTGTCCTCGAATCAGGGCTCCGTTGTGGCATCTCTGGATGCTCTCAAGTCCAGTTTTAACCCTGACCAGACAGCACTGCAGCCATGACCTGGTAAGTGCATGGTAACCAGGGGCTCAGATCCCCAGAGATGGAGGTGATCCTGCTGGGCATACCACCCAGACAGTAGTGCTGGCCAAGCATGAGAGGAGTTTAGGACAGATGGTAGCAGTGTGTATTAGTTTCCTGGGGAGCTCATAGCAAACTATCATAGACACGGACATAAACAACAGAAATGCCTCACAGCCCTGGAGGCCAAAATCCCAAAATCAAGGTGTCAGTAGGGCCGTGAAGGAGAATCCGTGCCAGGCCTCTCCCTCCTTGGCTCGTACGTAGCCATCTTCTCCCTGTGTCCTCACATTGTCTTCCACATGTTCACATCTGTCTCTCTGTCCAAGTTGCCCCTTTTTTACAAGGACACCACCCCTAGTGGATTAGGGCCACCCTAACAGCCTCATTTTAACTCAATCAGCTCTGTAAAGACCTTCTCTCCAAACAGCCACATTCAGAGATATTGAGGGCTATGATATAATATATGAATTTGAAGTGGGGGATGAGGGGGAATTTGGTGGGGGACACAATACAGCCCATAACACAGAGGAAGATACTGAATATCATTTATGGCCTCAGGACCAACTGCAGCTGTGGGTCTGAAGCTCATCCTCTGACTCTCCCTGGCAAGATCTCCCTCAGATAATATGACCAAGCAGGATCCCCAAGAAGCCAGGACAGGATTAGTAAATTTACTAGGAGAAGGAAGCAGCGCCACAGAGGTATAAGGGCTGGGCTTAGCAGACACTGTGGGAGTTCCTGTCGGATCACTAGTATTCTTTTCATCATTGTGTGCTCCTGGCTATAGCTTGCAACACACTTCTCTCTAGAGACCTGACATTGGGTGACTGAAGTTGCTGTGGGTGGAGAGCTGGACATGTCTGTCACTTTGTAGACCCTCAGAGAAGCCTGAAGACAATGACTATTGTGTATAATGGTAGAAAAATGATAATTGCAACAGTAATCATTGGTAAGGATGGGTGTCTTCTCTGCTTAATCACTGGACATCTATGTATGTCACTGAACGTCTGAGCTAATTTGGCAAAATGAGCCATTTCTAGAGAAAGGCTGCTCAAAGGCTCATACCCAGTGTGCTGTTTCTGGGTATGAGGCAGATTCCTATCCAGCAGTTGAAGCAAGGAGCCATCTACTTGGCTTCAGGGGAGGGTGCATGTATTAGTTGGTATTGCTGCCATAACAAATCACCACAAAAGTAGTGGCTTAAAACAACACGTTGATTTTTTTTAACCTTTATTTATTTTTGAGAGAGAGAGAGAGAGAGTAAGTAGGGGAGGAACAGAGAGAGAGGGAGACACAGAATCCGGAGCAGGCTCTGGGCTCTGAGCTGTCAGCACAGAGCCTGACACAGGGCTTGAACTCAAGAACTTCGAGTTCATGACCTGAGCTGAAGTCGGACGCTTAACCGACTGAGCCACCCAGGCGCCCCCACAGTTGTTAATTTTAACATATCTGTAGGTTAGAAGTCCTACAGTGATCTCACTAGGCTAACATTCAAGGTGTTCACAGGGCTGGTTCCTCCTGGAGGTTCCAGAGGAAAATCTATGCCTTGCTTCTTGCAGCTTCTAGAGACGACTCACACACCTTGACTCATCACATCCTTCCTCCATCTTCACAGCCAAGAAAATTGTATTTCTCTGGCCTTGCTTCTGTCTTTGCATGTCTCTCTCTGACCACAGGTGGGAGAGGTTCTCTGTCTTCAAGGACTGAAGTGATTAGATTCTGCCCACCCAGATAATCTCCCCATCTCAGGGTCCTTAACAACATCTGCAAACTCTCTTTTTCCTGGAGGGTAATTATTCACAGGTTTCAGAGATTAGGATGTGGGCATCTTTGGGGGGCTATTGTTCTGCCTACCACGGCAAACAGCTGCTTAGAAATGTCTGTTCAAAGGAAGCAGTGTGCATCATGATGAAGCAACCAGACAGTCAAGCCAAAATTCTGGGCTATGACCCCAGGTAAGTGGTCCTCCTCTACACAGCCTCAGTTTTCTCAGCTGTAGAATGGGGGGAATATCATTACCTGCCTTAGAGGTTTGTTGTAAGAGTTGAATTAGGTGGCACATGTCTCTTAACCCAGAGCCGAGCATATAAAAAGAGTCAATTCAGGTTGGTCAATTATTTTAATCATCATTGCTGTAAAATGCACATGTCCATCTATGATGGCTTGTTGCCTTCTTGACATTTTTTTAACCTCCACCTGAAACTTCAGGTCCATGGGGTTCCAGGTAGGGCTGGGATTCCTCAAATGCAAAATGGGATCGTCGTTTCTTTAGAAAGTAGTTGTAAGAATTTATTTCATCCTTAATCGTATGTGTTAAAAATACTCCTGTGGGGCACCTGGGTGGCTCAATTGGTTAAGCGTCCGACTTTGGCTCAGGTCATGATCTTACAGTTCATGGGTTCAAGCCCTGCATCGGGCTCTGTGCCAACAGCTTGGAGCCTGGAGCCTTGCTTCAGATTCTGTCTCCCTCTCTCTCTCTCTCTCTCTCTCTCTCTCTCTGTACTTCCCCTGCTCACTCCCTGTCTCTCTCTCTCTCAAAAATAAAATAAAACATTAAAAAAAATACTCCTGTGCCACACACTGACCTGGAATGTGACCTGAGGCCTGGAATGTAGCAATAGCAAACTGGCTTGAGCCCTGTCACTGGCACACTGATAATAAAGGCCTGACTGGGAGCAGACAGCAGGGTGGCCTCCTTGGGCATGGATGCTCAGACTGAGAAAGATGGACCAGGAGGTTTGGCCATGCAGGATGTGCTGGCATTGATGCACTCATCCGAGATTTGGCAATAGTAGCTTCAAGTGACATAATAGTCAGCTGAGTTGGCTGAGTCCTCCAATACCTGTTTAAGCAATTCTATATGTTAAAATCTCTCTTTTAAAATAGCCAGAGTGGGTTTTGTTTCCAAGCCTAGACCCTGACAAACACAGTGGCAACACTTGTCATGTTCCCTAGAAACAGACCCTCTAAGACAGATTCTGGAATTGGTCTGGTCATGTCCCAAGGCTTGAGCACAGTGGGAAGGAGCACAGCTCCTTGACAGTGGGAAACATGGTGCTGGTAATCCATGCCATGCTGGGCATTACAATTCGTCAAATTATTGCCCGTGGTTGCTTTGGGTGAAGTCCTTACTAAAGCCAGAGCCCTGGGGGACTAAGTAACTGCCACCCTTACATACAGTAATGGTGACTTCAAGGGCTATGGAACTGGCTGGGTTTTCTAACTATACCAGAGATCCTACAGAAAGAAAATGACAAATTTGGAGTTTAAACTTAGAGCTCAAATCACAGTCAGGAAACCAGAGAACTTCTGTCATCCTCTGTGTTATAGCCATAGGGTTAACTTTGCCTAACTTTGTGAATATTGCAGAATTACAATGTCGGTTGAATTCAAAGACTTGACAGATATCTAAGCGAACATGGAAAGGAACATGGCCTTGAGGTTTGGAATGCAACATGTTAGGAGACTCAGATGAGGGTGAGAATCTTGAACCATGAGTCTGTCTGAATCTGAGTCTGTGTCCAACTAGTGGAAATGGCCTGCTCTACTGTGTCTAAGGACACTAGCCTTCTCTGGCTTAAAGACTCTGGGCTTGGTCTCCTGTAGACCAGGTCTGATGGTGGGAAATGTCACTACTGTTCTCCTTTGTGTTGGTGGGACTGCACAACAGCCGAAACCAAGTGGCACGTGCTTAACAACCAAAGACAAGGGAGTATATTTGTTGTAATGGGCAGTAAGACAGAAGTCAGCAGAATGCTTCGACCCACATGAACTTTGGCAATGGCTAATGGACCCTTGAGAATGAAATTAATAGCACCCACATTTTCAGACTGAAGCCAGTTCCCAGACCCAGAGTCCTTTGATTAAAGGGGAGACCTAGCATCCTGAGAAAAGACCCTGCAATTGCCACAAATATGGGCTGTAAATCTTCCTCCAATTCTTCCCTGTTGGGACTTATGGTCATGTATAGGGTGGAAAATTGGAAATGGCCAAGACCTTTTGGAGATTTCTGGACATTGGCTCCAAAGTGACATTAATTCTTAGGTACTGCTATGAAAGTTTTTCAGAAATCAGAATGCCACACACTCTACCAGTCAAAATGGGGGCTTGTGGGGGCTTGAGTAAATGGAGCTTGGGCCCAAATCTGACTCATAATGAGCCTAACAGCCTGCAGACCTACTTTTCCCACTTCCAGAATCTATCATTAGAAGAGACATTGCAGAGTCCCCAGATCGGCTCCCCTGACCCATGGGATGAGGGCCATTGTAGGAAGAAATGGTAAGGAACTGCTCTGGCCTCCTGGGATAGCAAACCAGAAGCAGCACTGCATCCTGGGAAGCTGAAAATATCACAGTCATAATCAGAGACTGGAAGGGGTGGGGGGGGGCAGATGTCTCTCACAGCCCCATTTGATTTGCCTCTTTGGTCTGTGTAGATGGCATATGGATCTTGGAAAATGACAATGGATTGTCATAAAACTTAATCTGGCAATGACTCCAACCACTGCTGCTATTCTAGATGGGGTTTGGAAATATTCCAGATGTACATCTAGACTGGAGCAAAACAGAGTGCCTGGCACCTGGTATGCTTTAAGTTAACTGGCTGTTTCTTTTCCCCTCCCCTGCTCCCACTTCCCCAAATGAACAAACTGGTTAACGTTTTAGGTTCCAACTGAGAATTTGCCTGAGCTGACATGATCCTACAATAATATTGTGGCCAATGAGACATCTTCATCCAGGCAAAGAACAGGAGGGTAAAACAGAGGGCTGCAAGGGATATCTCCTTGCCTGCCCCTCCAGACTCACTCTGTACCCTTCCTGCCCTGCTCTGTGCCTAGGAAGCTGACCTCTGTAAACTGTGTCCATGGGGTCCCTGGCCCTCTAGCTTCCAGTTGGGCTTACCTCTGATGGGAGATACTGGCAGGAAATTGGAGGGAGTAAAAAGGGTGATGTTGGTGGATTTCCCCCAGCTCTCTTCCTTCCAGAGCACCATGAACTGGCCATGTTCTTCTCGCAAAGACTACAGCTCCTACCTCACAGCCCTTTCCCACAACTGCATGTCTCACTAGATTGCCATAATTGCTCTCTCAACTTGCTCCTGGGGTACTAACGGCTCCCCAGTGTTGCCAGCCCCAGAGTACTAGATTGTTGATTTCTCTTAACCCTGCCCCACCTTTGAGACAGTTCTTTCCCTAAACTCTCCTCATTTATTTCTTATGAAGATACCGTCTATTTCCTACTAAGACCCTGACCAATTCAAGGAAAAGACTTAATTCATTTACCTAATATTTATTGAGTAGTTACCATGTAATTTAGGGGTAGGCCTTGGGGAAACTATTGAAACAAAACCAGACACACTCTCTGCCCTTCCAGAGCTTTCTGAGAGAGACAGGCATTAATCCAACAGACACAAAGGGGAAGGTAAATTAAACAGAGGAAAGGATGGGCACATGGTCCTACAAAAGCTCATAGTGGGAGAGGGTAGTGTTTTCCCCTTATATTTGAGTCAACATCTCAGGTAGTGAAAACAGCACATGCGAAGGCCTCAGGACTGGCAGGAGCACAGCATGTTTGAGGAATTTAAGAAAGGTTTATGTATAGGAGACTGAAGGGGTTTGGGGGCAGGGGGGCGGCATGCAGATGGCAGGCCAGGCTTACTAGGCCTTATCAAAGTCTTTGTCTTAATCAAGAACAAGTAAAACCATCGGAACATGTGATATGTGGCCTTTTACACAGGCTCAGTGATCCACACCTCCTCAGATTCATGCCCTTAAGATTCCTCTCCCTTTGAGTGTGGGCTTGACTCATTGGCTTGTTTCTAATGAACAGAACACAGAAGTGATGGGAGATCACTTCTGGGACTAAATTATAAAAAGACTGGGGCTTCTATTTTGGATGCTTTCTCTTTTTCTCTCTCTCTTGGCTTACCAGCTGCCATGTTGTGAGGACACTCAGGCAGCTTATGGGTGACCCATGTGGTGTGGTCATTGTCAACATACACATACATGAGCCTGCAAGCAGGTTCCCCAGCTCCGGCTGAGCCTTCAGGTAACTGTAGCTCAACCATAGCTTCACAAGAGACGGCGACCAGGGTCACCCAGCTAAGCCATGCCCAGATTCCTGACTTACAGAAACCAGGGAATAATAAATGTTGGTTGTTTTATGCCAGCAAGTTTTGGGGTAATTTGTTACATAGCAAAAGATCATTGATACAGAGCATATTCCTTAAGGGGCTGGCATATTTCCATCATTTAGCAAATACTGGGGAGCTACCATGTGCCAGGCCTGTTTTAAGCACTGACATGATACATTTTATAAATTTCTATGCACTTTTTGGAGTGGGTAACAACATTGTTAACACAGTTTAAAATTCCAAAGTAATGATAGGGGACAGAAGGAAAAATCTCTCCCTACAGGCACTCATCTCCTTTGCCATGGCTTACTTAATGTTATCCATTTCTGGATACTTCTAAAACTCTTCTAGAATACTGGTACTCTTCTAGAATACTAGTATCTTCTGGATACTTCTAGTGTACTCTTCTAGAAAGATTTTATGCACATACAAACAAATATACAGTTAACTCTTGTACAACATGGGTTTGAATTGAGTGTATCCACTTATTTTTTTTAAATTTTTTTAATGTTTATTTATTTTTGAGACAATGCCAGAGACAGAGTGCAAGCAGTGGAGGGACAGACAGAGGGAGACACAGAATCTGAAGAGGGCTCCAGGCTCTGAGCTGTCAGCCCAGAGACCTATGCGGGACTCGAACTCACGAACTGTGAGATCATGACCTGAGCTGAAGTCGGATGCTTAACCGACTGAGCCACCCAGGCGCCCCAAGCGTATCCACTTATGTGTGGATTTTTCTAGTATGGTACTGTAAATGTATTTTCTCTTATGATTTTCTCAATAACATTTTCTTTTCTCTAGCTTACTCTATTGTCAGAATACAGTATATAATACATACAACATACAAAATATGTGTTAATCAACTATTTGCATTATTGGTGAGGCTTCTGGTCAACAGTAGGCTACTAGCAATTAAGTTTTTGGGGAGTCAAAAGTTAGACACAGGGGCATTTGGGTGGTTCAGTTGGTTAAGCATCAGACTCTTGATTTGGGCTCAGGTTGCCATCTCATGGTTCATGGGATTGAGCCCAGGCTCTGCACTGACAGTTTAGAGCCTTCTTGTGATTCTCTGTCTCTTTCTGTCCCTCCCCCACCTGCACACACAACACACACTCTCTCTTTCTCTGTCTCAAGGTAAATAAACTTAAAAAATTAAAAGGAACATTCTATGACTATACATGGGGAGTTGCCTCATTGTTTTTCATAGCCATATAGAATTCCATTATATGAATGTAACCCCTTAGCCTGTCCCCTATTGATAAACCCTTTGCTAGTTTCCAATCATTTGCTATTACAAACAATGGTGCAACAAATAATCATCACCATACAACATTTTTCCCTATAGGATAAATTTGTAAAAATGTATCCAAAACTATGCAAAAGCATAACTTTGATAAATATTGCCAAAGTACCATGGCAGTGGTACAGGTGGATAGAAGCTTCCTAATGTACGTCCTAATGTACGTCCTAATGTACGTCCATCAGCAACAGTAAGAGTTTCTGTTTCCCCACGATTGTCGACAGTGTTATCAAACGTTTTCATCTTTGCCCATCTGATCAGTAGGAAATGGTATCTTAGTGAGGCCTGAAGTTATCCTTTCTGTATTATGTGTGAAGTTGACCTCTTTGACATGTTTAATAGCTGCTGCATGATTACGGATGTTTTGTAAATAATAGTAACAATAAATATCATTAATGATAATAATAGAATCAAACAAAACACACTCTTGCTGCCAGAGTGTAGAAAGACTATGGGGACCAGAGCTGATGCAAGGAGCCCAGACAAAGGAGGAGGGACTGCAGCAGATGGACCCTGGGGTCTTTCAAAGACTAAATAAAGAGGACATTGTGAGCGCTGTGTGTGTGCAGGCGCGCATGCGCACTTTGGGAGCCATTGGTTGGGGAGAGGCTGTGCCAGGATTTATTTTCAGTCTCCGGCTTGTGCAACTTGAACAAAGATGGTACCCTTCCCTGAGACAGGCAATGCTGAAGGAGGGCCAGGTTTGTTGGGGAAGATCGAATATGTTTTCCACTGTTGCTATGAGAACCACTAACTTCTTGCCTTTACTGAATGCTGCGCATTACTCCTACACCTTAGTGGAGTTTTAAACAGCAACACGTATCTTGGATTTAAAATACCAAGCTAGTAAATCACATGTGCAAAGAGGTATGTCAGTCCATCTATAAAATGTTAATTCTTTCCCTGGCCTTCTGCAATGTGCTGGGGAATCGGGTGCGGGAGAAAGTGGCAGAGGCTGGGAGTCGCCTGGAGCTGTGTTCAGAGCAGGATGTGGCGGCTCAAATATAAACTCAAGCAAATGATGCAGGTGAACAGGCTTCCCTGAAATTGGTTTTCTCCCGCCTGTGGCCTGTGAAGCCACTTGAGGCATCTGAAGCTCTTCAACTTTTCACTTCCCAGGAGCCTTCTGATTCAGAGTGCATAACATGAATGTTCTCCCGGTGGCTGTGCTAGATCCCATTCAGTTCCTAGAGTCTGTCATTCCAGGTGGAGGAGGAAGTAACTACCAAAAAAAAAAAAAAAAAAAGAAAGTATTGTTTACAGTGACATATGTATATATCTTCTTGGAGGGAAAAAAAAAGACTATCACCTTAAAATACCAACTAAACTGGACAGATGATACTATGATAATCCATGTTATTTTTTTACCACCCTTCTCCTAACCTTCCAGCTCAGGCTCCTACCTGTAAATATTGTCCCCAAGCCACCAAAATCAGAGACTATGTCAGTCAAATTCCTGGCTCTTCTACTTCTGAAGCTAAGGTCTGGGGATAAGAAAGAAAGGACAGTTCCTGCTCCTCTGTCCAGGACAGTGATTTTCAAATTGTGGTCTCTTAACCAGAAGGATTAGCATCATCTGGCACCTAGTTAGAAATGAAAATTCTCAGGTTTCGCCCCAGACCTACAAAATCAGAAGCTCTCATGTGTAGGGCCCAGAAATCTATATTTTTAACACCCTTGGGGTGATTCTGATGCACAGTGAAGTTTGGGGACCACAAGCTGAGAGAGTTACCAGGTCCCAATGTGGAACAGTAAAAACAGTTGAAGTGCTACCTGAACAGTGGGAACTGAAGCATCAGCCTCACAGAACTCCCTGGAGAACAGCCAAATGCTTCGCCATGAGGCCTGGAGGCTTGTTGGATGTAGATGGTCCACACCCCACTTGGTGCCCTGACCCATGACAAATTGAGCTGAGATGTGGAATCTGACCAGAAATCCCCAGCCCAAAAGGGAATCACAGACACTTCAGCCAACACCAGCAGGAGTGCTGAGTAGGCACAAGAGAAGACCATACACCATTGCCAGCAGGAGACAGAGGACCCCTGATGAGGCCCAGATATTGCTCTGCCACTCCAGTCTGGTGCCAGATTTGGCTAGATATAAACATCTACTATCAAGACAGGCTTGACCACATGCTAAAATTTCTTCCTTCTACATAACATCTTTAGATGTGGTAGAAAATACATGTACAAGCAGAATAATAAATTCATAGCTAAGACTGAAGTCAAGAAAGGGAACTTCCTTGGATTTGAAATGGTAAAGCTTTTCTTTAAAAAAAAAAAGAGAGAGAGAGAGAGCAAAATGCATATGGGAAATAAGAGAGGCTGTAGCCATCTGTATGTAGCCTGGAGGCCAAGACTGATACTGGCTGTGCAGAGATGCCTCCAGCTGGCTGCCTACAAGGAGCAGTTCACAACTCAGAACACACTGGGGAGAGTTTTCTCCTAGAAGATAAGTGCAGAACCAAATATTAACAAATACCCAAGGAAGTTTTATACTATAAATGCAAAACAATACAATTGATGGAAGAACCAAGGGTATAGTGATAGTACAGCATCTGAAAAAAAAATCTTTAAAATACATATACCTTAGAGAAATAAAGGAAGAACTCATACTAGAACCAATTTTGATCTTTCAAAATTAAAAAAAAAAGCAATTATTAAAATTAAAAATTCAATACAGGGGCTGGGCAGGCAAGGTGCTGAACAGAACTTGCAAAGAATCATGTGAATGTGTGGCCACGTGCATGCACACACACACACACACACACACACGCACACACACAGACACACACCATGAAACTTCAACACATCAAGGATAATGAAAAAAGAGATAAGCTTCTAGAGAGAAAAAAATAGATTATAAGCTAGTTACAGAGAAATAAAAATTGGACTAGTCAGATTTCTTATTAGCAAACTTTGAAGCACAAAGATGATGAATAAGAGTTTCAAAATGCTGAGGGAAAATACTGGCATAACTTGGAGCCCAGAGTACCATACCTAGGAAAATTATCTTTCAAGAGTGAGAATGAAACAAACTTTCAGGCACATTTAGAAAAATTTCCACCCAGGTATCTTTGCACAAAGAACTACTAAAGGATAATGCATGAAGTGAACCCAGGAGGAAGTAACAAAATTCCAGAAACACTAATGAGCATATAAGTCAGTAAAACACTTTAGTAAATTTAAGTGAATTTTGATTTGGTGGAATTGGGAGAGTGCTTTTGAACAGCAGGCTGGGAGTAAAATGCATTGGGCGGGAACAAAAGAAACTCTCTTGGCTACTTGAAGTAGAAAAGGAACCTATTAAATGAAATTAGATAAATTAATGAATCTGCAGGTGGGCCAGAGACTCTTGGCAGGAGCTAGATGGTAGAAATGGTGCTCAGATTACACTGCAGGACACTACAGGTGAATTCCTGCTGTTCCTATTGACACCTCTACGAGTCACAGGTAAGTTGTCTCTCCATAGTTCATGCTACTACCACTGCAGCCCTGGGAAGCTAGATGTCTACCACTACTGAGGCCAGAATGGATTCTGCATAATACTTCCTATTCTTTCTCTCTTGAATAAAATCTTATGGAGCCTCACTAATGGCATGTTTGCACCCTGGATGCTATGGAGGCTGAGATGTCAGTTTCTGGTTCCTGCCTTGGGGAGACATAAGCTCAAAAGATAAGAAATTCCTCCAAACTTAGAAATTTATGAAGAGGTTGAGTAGCCCCCAAAAGCATGACAATTTTCTGCTATGAGCAAGAAAAGAGAATTTTAAAAAAGAGAAACATAGATAAAGCATAATAAATAAAAAACACAAAATAAGATATCAGAAAAGAGTCCAAATATTTCTTTAATCACAATAAATATAAGTGAGTTAAATTCACCTATTACAAGACACAGACTCCCATACTGAATGTTTTCAAAAATAATTTAACAATAGAATTCATTTATATAATTATTATATATTTGACAGGAGCTTGATGACCCACTCAAACTGGGTAATTTGAAAAGAGTTTATTAATACTAGTTACTTTAAAGAAACAATAAAACAAAACCTTTCACACGTGTGATAAGAAAAATCAACATTAGGGCCAAAAAGAGATGAGAGATCATGGCTGCAGTTACTTTTCAAAATCATAATACATAAAAGGCATATTGCTGGTTTTAAGAGGACAGAGTTAAGATTTATGTGCCTCCTTCTCCTATTATAAATCACCCTGAAAAGTTAAAACATTATGAAACGATGTATGAAATCTATTTCAACTAAAGTAGACATCTCTAATCTTCAGTCACAGTATAGGAATATATATGAATAAATATATCACATATCATATATAAATGATAATTTAATAATAAATGTGATATATATCTGAATATATATATTTAATGTTCCAAATTAAAAAATTATTGTCAGATTGGACTTCAAGAAAAAAAAAGCAAATTTAGTTATTTCTTGCCTATGAAAGACATGTATTAAAAAAATGCAGATATTGGGGCACCTGGGTGACTCAGTCAGTTAAGCATCCAACTCTTGATTTCAGCTCAGTCATGATTTCATGGTTCATGAGATCAAGCCCCACATTGAGCTCTGTGCTGACAGTGCAGAGCTTGCTTAGGATTCCCTCTTTCTTCTCTCTCTGCCCCTCCTCTGTGTGTGCTCTCTCTCTCTCTAAAAAATAAATAAATAAACTTTAAAAAAAAAACAAAGCCTATTTTAAAATGCAGATACAGAAAAACTGGACTGACCAAGCAAAGACTAACTAATGAAAACAGGTGTAGCTAAATTATCAAAATAGTCATTAATGAAAGAGCAATATTTGAGATAAAGAGGGTATTTCATAATGATAAAACAGAAGCCACTAGTAAGAAACAGGAATTCTAAATTTGTTTATACTTAATTACATGGCCTTAAAACACAGAGAGCAAACATTCACAAACCTAAAAGAAATAAATTAACAATCATTGCAGGGAATTTTAATATATCTCTCTCAGTACTTGATAAAACTGACAAAAATATCAGTAATAGAATCTTTGAGCAACACACTTAGCAAACTTGATCTAATTAAAATCTGTGGTACACATTGAACATGCAAAGCATGCAGAAATAAATTTTGATATATGTATACAGTGAAAGCAATGAAGCCATGAAAAGAAACAAACTATAGCTTCATACAATATAGGTAAAACCTAAGAATATATTTATGACCAAAAGAAGCCAGACCCAAACTAATACATCTCGTATAATTTTAGTCATATAATGTTCAAAATTAGGAAGTCTATCCATATCAGAAACTAAGGTATTGGTTACCTCTACCATGGAGAAAGAGGAAAAGGATTGGGAGAGAATATGGGAAGGGGATGCCGGGGTGGTTCAGTCGAGCGTCTGACTCTTGATTTCAGCTTTGGTCATGTATTTGTGGTTTGTGAGTTCAAGCCCTGCATCAGGCTTCATGCTGACAGTGCAGACACTGCTTGGGATTCTCTTTCTCTCTCTGCTCTGCCCCCACTTGAGCTCTCTCTCTCTCTCTCTCTCTCTCTCTCTCTCAAAATAAATAAACTTTAAAAAAATTTTAAAGAGAATATGAGAGGGACTGCTGGGTGTTTATATAAAGTTCTTTTTTGAAATTTGGATAATGGTTTCAAGGCAAGTTCACTTTGTCAAGTTCCTCAAAGTGTAAACTTATGATTTATGCATGTTTCTTTCATTTTATTTCAATAAAATGTTTATTAAAAGTAAAACTACTATAAGAAATTTTATTCCATATATTTAAGGATAATCTAAAATTATAGTAAAAGATGAAAACAACATGAGCTATTCAGTTGATGCCCCTCTTAAATAATATCAAGTAAGATTTCACATAAGAATGTGTTAATCCAATAAGAATAAGTGAAATTTATAACCTGGTGAGGACAACATGAAAGATACTACTTGTTGCTTACTTGTTATCCCCTTCTTATTAATGGAAGAGGTGGCAACATGCCCAGTTATAAATACTTACTGCTTGCAGTTGAGGATTGTGACATAGCCTAGTTGCAGCCAAAAAAGATGAAAATGGAAGTCTAATCCTTAAACTTTGGAAAAATCTATGTTTTTCAGATAAAAGGAGATAGACTTGGCCTTTTACTCTACCCACTCCTTCTACCTGGAAGCAACCCAAGCCTGGAGGAATAGCAGCCGTATTGTGACTATAAGAACAAAAACCACGCAGTAAAGATGATATCAGGAAGTTGGAAAGAGACCTGGCCTGCCTTCCTCTGCATATTTTAGGTGACAAAAATGAAACCTATATTTCTTTAAGTCATTGAATCAGGTTTCTTTTTTATGCAGCTAAATGCAGTCCTAACTGATATATCTACCAAAAATCTACAGCAAGCACCATGCTTAATAAACAAATAATAAAAGCATTAAATTTAAAAATAATACAATGATGCCTCTTTTCACTACTGCTAAGTAACATTGTATAACTATTCTCTCTGATAAGATCAGACAAGAAAAATACCTAATATATAAATATTAGAAAGGCAGTTGAATAACAATTATTATTTGCAGACCGTATGATTGCCTCCCTGGCAATCCTAGGAAAACCAACTAATAAACTATTAACCTATTAAAATAATTCAGCAAGGTGATGAGATACAATACCAAACATATAAAATTCAAAAGTTCTCATATACTTAATCTATAATTAATCAAAAAATTAAAAAAGAAAGATGGTGATATAAATAATAGAACGTAAAATTTAATTGAAGGACATAAAAGAAAGACTGAATAGACAAAGCAATCCTGAGAAATAAGAACAAAGCTGGAGGTATCACAATACTAGACTTCAATATATACTACAAATTTGTAGTAATGAAAACTGTATGGTACTGGCACAAAAAATAGACACATAGAGCTATAGAACAGAACAGAGACCCCAGAAATAAACCACATTTACATGGTCAATTAAATTATGACAAAGGAGGCAAGAATATATAATGGAGAAAAGACTTCAATAAATGGTGCTGGGAAAACTGCACAGCTCCATGTAAAAGAAAGAATGTAGACAACTGTCTAATACCATACACAAAAATAAACTCAAATTGAATGAAAGACCTAAATGTGACACATGAAACCATAAAATTCCTAGAGTAGAGTACAGGCTGTAATTTCTCTGACATTGGCCATAGAAACGTTTTTCTAGATATGTCTACTAAGACAAAGAAAACAAAAGCAAAAATAAACTATTGGGACTACATCAAAATAAAAGGCACTTGTACAGTAAAGGAAACTACCAACAAAACAAAAATAAAACCTACTGAATGGGAAAAGTTATTTGCCAATGATATAGCTGATAAGGGGTTAATATCCAAAGTACATAAAGAACTTCTACAACTAAGAAGAAGAAGAAGAAGAAGAAGAAGAAGAAGAAGAAGAAGAAAGAAAAGAAGAAAGAAAGAAAAGAAGAAAGAAAGAAAGAAAGAAAGAAAGAAAGAAAGAAAGAAAGACCTAAACAACCAATTAAAAAAGGGACAGAAAACCTGGACCTGAATAGACATTTTTCCAAAGAAGACATACAGATGGCCAATAGACACACGAAAAAAATGTTCAACATTACTAGTCATCAGAGAAATGCAAATCAAAACTACAATGAGATATCACCTTACAGCAGTTAGAATATCTGAATTCAAAATGGCAAGAAATAACAAGTCATGGCAAGGACTTGGAGAAAAAGAAACTCTCATGCACTTTTGGTGGGAATGTAAATGGTACAGCTACAGTATGGAGGTTCCTCAAAAAATTAAAAATAAAAATACCATATGATCCAATAATTCCACTATTGGGTATTTATCCAAAGAAAAGGAAAACACTAATTTGAAATGATTTGTTCACCCTTATGTTTATTGCAGCATTATTTATAATAGCCAAGACATGGAAGCAACCTAAGTATCCATCAAAAGACAAATGGATAAGAAGAATGTGGTATAAGGGTGCCTGGGTGTTTCAGTCAGTTGAGTGCCTGACTCTTGACTTTGGCTCAGGTCATGATCTCACAGTCATGGGATTGAGCCCCACATGGGACTCCCTGCTGAGTGTGGAGCCTTCTTGGGATTCCCTCTCTCCCCCTCTCTCTGCCTCTCTCTCTTTCTCTCTCTCTCAAAATAAATAAACTTTAAAGAAGAAAAAGAAAAAATATATATTTACTATGCAGCCATAAAAAAGAATGAGATTGTGCCATTTGAGACAACATGGATGGATCTAGAGGGCATTATGCTAAGTGAAATAAGTCAGACCAAGCAAGACAAGTACCACTTATGAATAGAATCTAAAAAACAAACAAACAAAAAGCAGAATCAGACCTATAAATACAGAGAACAACTGATGATCGCCAGAGAGGATGAAGGTGTGGGAATGGACAAAATGGGTGAAGAGGAGTGGGAGATACAGGCTTCCCGTCATGGGAGGAGTAAGTCACAAGAATAAAAGGCACAGCATAGGGAATATAGTCAACAATATTGTAATAGCATTGTATGGTGATAGATGGTAGGTACACTTGTAGTGAGCATAGTATAATGCATACAGTAGTTGAATCAGTATCTTGTACACCTAAAAATAATGTAACATTGTGTGTCAATTATACTCAATTAAAAAAAAATTAGGTGTGCCTGGCTGGCTAGTCAGTTAAGCATCCAACTCTTGATTTCAGCTCTGGTCATGATCTCAGGATTTGTGGGGTAAAGCCCCCATCAGGCTGCGGGCTGATAGTGCAGAGCCTGCTTGGGTTTCTTTCCCTTTCTCTCTCTGCCCCTCGCCCACTCTATCACACACACTCCCTCTCTCTCTCAAAATAAATAAACTTTTATTTATTTATTTTGAGAGGGAAAGAGAGCACAAGGGGAGGGGCAGAGAGAGGGAGGGAGAGAGAGAATCCCAAATAGGATCCACACTTTCTGTGCAGAGCCCAATGTGGGGCTTGAACTCATGAACCATGAGTTCATGACCTGAGCTGAAGTCAGACACTTAACCAACTGAGCCACTCAGGCGCCCCGCCCTCCCCACCAAAATGTTTTTAATGTGAAATACTATGACCAACAATTCCTCTCTAAGTGTCTAGAAAAGACACATGTCGCTAAGGAGATTTGTAAATGTTTTCTGCAGCATTATATGTAATAGTGAAACACTGGCAATCACATAACTGCTTAGTAGGGAAACTCCTAAGACATGGTGGGTCAGTAAGCATAGTGTGCCAAGTGCTTTTGTTTATGAGGTAAGCTGTGAGCACATTGGAAGGAGAAATGAATTCTAACTATGAGTAGTCAGGAGAGGCTTCATGAAGAGACACAATTTGAGCAAATACTTGAAGACAGTTGGAGATGCCTATGGGCAGGAAAATGGGATGAAGGGTATTCTAGGAAGAGAAAACAAGTGTGTAAGACATAAAGGTTTAGAACAACGTTCAGGAAATACATAACACTATGAGTCGCCATAATAGAG
The DNA here is from genome assembly GCF_018350175.1 of Felis catus. NCBI lineage: Eukaryota > Metazoa > Chordata > Mammalia > Carnivora > Felidae > Felis > Felis catus. The sequence goes on from NC_058373.1 coordinate 21,242,690, forward strand.
ACTGAATAGCTGAATTCACCCTTTCCAAGACTTTCTTCCTTCTAGGGGGACACATGGGATGCAGATGTGGTCAATGAGACAAAAGAGGAGGTCTGTTCCAGGGGGTGTGCAGCTGCTTTCCTGATAAACAGAAAGACATTGCTTATGTGTCCTCTTTTTGTGTCTTCCTGTTCTAAATGCAGATATAATGGCTACACAGACATCTTCTAATCATGAAGGATAGGTTGAAAGAATCAGAGATGGTTGACCCTGACAATATGGAGCCTGCAAATGCCTACCTCAAATTACATAAGAAAAATTAACTCTATTTGTTTAAGCCACTGTAGTTAGGTTTTCTTTTACTTGCAGCTCAAATAATTTCCAATTGATTTACATTTTTTTAATTAAAAAAAATTTTTATTGTAGGCTCCACACTCAATGTGGGGCTTGAACTCAAGACCCTGAGATTACAAGTCATATGCTCTACCAACTGAGCCAGGCAGGTACCCCTGATTTAGCATATTTTTCAAGTATGACTATCACAAAAGATAGCCAAAAGAAGCCCTGAAAATGATGATGAAAATCTCATAGTAAAGCTGTTGACTGTTGACCTCCCAAACTACCACCAGAAGCTCCTTTTGATTAAACATACCTAAATCTATTAGGCCAACTGCAGTAGGGAAGAAAACCATGTCAACAGATCTTAGTAATGTCTCAACAGTGGGGAATCAGTGAAAGATATTTATCAGGTTTTAGGGTCCAAGCTGGTGATTTTCAGGAGGGTCTCACAAGATGGGAAAGTGGTTGGATGGATAATGTTTATGACCTGATGGTTTTGGATCATTGGGCACAATGAAGCAGGGTTCTTGGAGAGCCTTGATGAGTATGTTTTGAGTCCTGATAAGTAAAGTATTTTAGTTGATTCACTCCTTAGAGCAAGTGTTTCCTGAAGTAAGTAATAAGTTATTTTGCCATGTCCCAGTAATGTTTAGTACTGGGATAAGAAAGAATTTTGGCTGAGTTCTTCCAGCTGAGTGCAGAGGACAACTCAACCTTACTGGAGCAGGTCAAAGAGTTTTAGGAAAGACCTATTAAATAAGATGAAAATTACATCACCCTTTAAGAAACATTTTAAAGCTGTTTCAACATGTTGATATAGGAGAAGGCAATTGAAGGGTTTGGGTCATTTATAACTGATCAGGCAAAGAGACAAAATTCAATCATTTACTCAAGAAAAAAGGAAAGCATTCTGCAAGGAAGGAAATTCCAGACACTACATAACTCTGCCATAATCATACATGACCATAATAATGAAGTGTAATAATATAATTACCTAATACTAATCTAACCAAAATTATTATGTTTGCATCATGGGAAGAGAATGGGGTATGTATGTGTGAAAGCACACTAGGTGCCAAGGGAGATATTTAAGAGATTAATTTTTAATCTTCCATAAAAAATGTTAACAAAAATTACAAAATAGTAATGAAAGTATGTTATTTAGTGATATGAAGGTAAGCATTAAAAGAATCAGCTAAAATATTTTCAAGGGATTGTGTCTGGAGAGAGAGAAATGGTATAATGGTGTGTTAATATTGGAGGACTTATGGTTTTCATTAAAACTCTTGAGAAGTGTTTGATTTAAACTATGTGCTTAAAAATGTTTAACAATTTTTTTTAATTTTAAAACTTGTAAGACAGAAAACTGTCATTCATAGTCTGAGACTGAGTTGCATCCAGACTGGAGTTTGTGGTCTAATTATTTTTTATTCAGTTTTACCACATCTTCTGCCACAAACTTTCTTAGAGAAATTGATCTTGAGCACATGTCAATGTTCATCAACTTGCTAACAAGGGAATCAGTCAGGGGGTGAAAGAGACCCTGGTGCCAGGCCCAAGAGGTTATGGACAGAATGCATACATAAACAGCTAGTTTTAAAAAATAAACATCTAATTAAGTGGGGCATCGGGCTGGCTCAGTCAGTTAAGCATCTGACTCTTGATTTCAGCTCAGGTCATGATCTCACAGATTGTGAGCTCAAGCCCTGCATCAGGATCTGCACTATTAGTGCAGAGCCTGCTTGGGATTCTCTTTCTCTCTCCCTCTTTCTCTGCTCTCTCTCACTATCTCTCAAAAGAAATAAATAAATTTTTAAAAACCAACTCCTTAAGTAAATAGTGCAGTTTTATGTCACATGGTCATAGAAACACCATGTTTGTATCAGTTCTGAGAAACAAAATCAGGAACAGAAAGCCTAACAAAAAAAGAACAGATGATAAGGGAACATCTGTGGTCATTAAGTGAATAAGAAAGGTTTGCCTCCCAGATGGCCCATTTAACAGAGAAGCATTTAAGTTTATAATATTTATTTTACATAAACGTTTCACTGTGTCCCATCTGTATGAAACAGATCGTGGAGGAGAGCTGACTTTGCACAGTGAATGCACATGCTACTAATAAAGTTGGAGGGTCAAACTGACCATTTCTAATTTGGGGACACATATTTTTGACAATTCGCACTAAAGTAAGATCAGGGAACCAGTAACGATAAAGAGAATTTGGGTTTCTGTTTTCTAGAATGATAAAATCATAAAACAAAAGAATTTCAGTCCTCAATGATCACACTAGAGTTTTAACAACTCTGTCTCACAGTATGATTTGGGGGACAGAGCACCTGGTTTTTCTTTGATATATTCCTGAATTTTATGTGTTAATCTTGTATTTAGAATTCATGCATTTATAGTTTTCCTTTGTCAGTGTTCTTAGGTTTTGAATTAAAGTTATAGGATATTGTACAATGAGCTAGGAGAGCCTTACATCATTTTCTTTCTCCTGGACTTTTCCAGCTAATTAGCTGTTCTTTAAAGTTTACATAAAATGCAGTTATAAACCCATCTGTTCCTAGTGACTTTTCAATGGTAGAATTTTAATCACAATTTAAATCTCTTGTATTTGAAATTGGTCTATTAATGTTTTCCACTTCTTCTTAGTTATGGTAATTCATACTTTGCTAGGCCAAAAAAAAATTCTCCCTGGATTTTTATCATGTTCTCTCTCTCATCCATTTAAAAATTTTTTTTCAACGTTTTATTTATTTTTGGGACAGAGAGAGACAGAGCATGAACGGGGGAGGGGCAGAGAGAGAGGGAGACACAGAATCGGAAACAGGCTCCAGGCTCCGAGCCATCAGCCCAGAGCCTGACGCGGGGCTCAAACTCCCGGACCGCGAGATCGTGACCTGGCTGAAGTCGGACGCTTAACCAACTGCGCCACCCAGGCGCCCCAAATATTCACTCTTTACAGATGACAAGATACTCTGTGAAAAACCCAAGACTCCACCAAAAAACTGCAGAACTGATACATGAATTAAGCAAAGTCACAGGATATAAAATAGATGTGCAGAAATTGGTTGTATTTCCATACACCAATAATGAAGCAGCAGAAAGACAAATCAAGGACTCAATCCCATTTACAATCTCATTTACACCAAAAATCATAAAATACCTTGGAAAAAACCTAACCAAAGGTTAAGTACACTGAAAATTATAGAAAGCTTATGAAAGAAATTGAAGAAGACACAAAGAAATGAAAAAATCATGGAAAAAACATTCATGCTCAATATTGTAAAAATGTCTACACTACCCAAAGCAATCTATACAATGCAATCTCTATGAAAATAACACCAGGATTCTTCACAGAGCTAGAAAAAATAATTCTACAATTTGTATAGAATCAGAAAATACCCTGAATAGCCAAAGTAATTTTGAAAACAAACAAAACAAAACAAAAAGCTGGAGGCATCACAATTCTGGATTTCAAGCTGCATTGCAAAGGTGTAATCATCAAGACAGTATGGTACTGACACAAAAACAAACACATAGATCATCAGAACAGAATAGAGAACCCCGAAATGAACACACAAATGTGTGGCCAACTAATCTTCGACAAAGCAGGAATAAATATCCAAGGGAAAGGACAGTCTCTTCAATAAATGCTACTGGAAACACTGGACACCAACATGCAGAAGACTGAATGTGGACAACTTTATTACACCATACACAAAAATAAACTAAAAATGGATGAAAGACCTAGATGTAAGACAGGAAACCATAAAAATTGTAGAGGAGAAAACAGGAAACAACCTCTTTGACCTTGGCTGCAGCAACTGCTTACTAGACATGTCTCCGGAGGCAAGGGAAACAAAAGCAAAAATGGACTATTGGGACCTCATCACAATAAAAACCTTCTGCACAATGAAGGAAACAATCAACAAAGTTCAAAAGCAACCGGCGTAATGGGAGTAGATATTTGCAAATGACATATTGGATAAGAAGCTAGTATCCAAAATCTATAAAGAACTTATCAAACTCAACACCAAAAAAAAAAAAAAAAAGAAAGAAAGAAAGAAAGAAAGAAAGAAAGAAAGAAAAGAGAAAACAAATAATCCAGTGAAGAAATGGGCAAAACATATGAACAGACACTTTTCCAAAGACATCCAGATGGCTAACAGACACATGAAAAAATGCTCAGCATCACTAATCATCAGGGAAATACAAATTAAAACCACAATGAAATAACACCTCACACATGTCAGAATAGCTAAAATGAACAACTCAGGAAACAACAGATGTTGGCGAGGATGTATACAAAGAGGAACCTATTTGCACTGTTGGGAATGCAAATTGGTGCAGCCACTCCGGAAAACAGTATGGAAGTTCCTCAAAAAATTAAAAATAGAGCTATCCTGTGACCAAGGAACTGCACTATTCGGTATCTATCTAAACGATACAAAAATGTTGATTCAAAGGGGCATGTGCACCCCAATGTTTATAGTAGCGCTATTAGCAATAGCCAAATTATGGAAAGACCCCAAATGTCCATCAATTGATGAATGAATAAAGAAAATGTGGTATATATATATATATATATTCCATTGAGTAATATTCCATTATATATATTGTATATATTATACAATGGAATATGTATATAATGTATTATATATAATATATATACTTTATTATTATATTATTATACAATTTATTATTATATAATAATATATATTATAATATATATAATATATTTTATATAATGGAATATTACTTAATGACCAAAAATAATGAAACCTTGCCATTTGCAACAAAATGGATGGAAGTAGAGTTAATATGCTAAACTAAATAAGTCAGGCAGAGAAAGACAAATATCATATGTTTTTACTTATGTGTAGAATTTAAGAAACACAACAGATGAACATAGGGGAAGGGAAAGAAAAATAAGATAAAAACAGAGAAGGAGGCAAACCATAAGGAGACTCTTAAATACAGAGAACAAACTGAAGTTTGCTGGAGGGGTGTTGGGTGGGGGGATGGGCTAAATGGGTGATTGGCATTAACCTTCATAGAGAGACCCTATGGGAAATAACTGTTCGAAATTTTCTCCTTATTTATCACAGGGATGTGATGGAACATTTTCCATAAGCTCAAAGTGTCTTCTCTATGAGAAAAAATTCTCTCAGGTCAGGTGTCACTACTAGAAAATCCTGATTGTTTTAGGTTATGGGCAAAGTTTTATCTTCTGGAACCTCTGCAATTTACAACCAATTGTTTTCTTATGTTGTTTGACTATTAAGAAGATCAGAGACAAATGTGTGGTTGACCTCTGGAAATTGCACAGGAGTGCAATTACTTCACTATTTCACTAATCATATCTAATTCCAATTACTGTGACTTTTAAAATCTATTTAATTCTGTTGTATTATATATACCTTTGTAACATGTATATATATATATATATATATATATATACATTGCCCTCACATGAGGCAATATTGCATAAAACGAATTCAAAGCCAAAAACAAGTAAAATGTTGACTTTTCCATTGTCTTTTGCTGCAGTTTATATCAGGCTATCTTGCAACAATGGATACTAATTTCAAAAAACCCAGCTCTTTCCCAAGAGGCCTAGAAGTGACATTTACTTTGGTCTATCTCCCAGCCTGCCCAAATCAAAAGATTGATTTGGGCATAACCCAAGTGAGCCTGTCTTATAGGGGCAGACATGCATTAACCAAACCAACAGAGACTGATATACAAAGCAGAATTTCATATTATTAATTTTGGATGAAAAATAAATTCATCATGTAGTCCTTGGATGTTGCATTGACATGTTTGATGAACTTGGAATGCCAGCCAAGAGAGTTAATTTTATGCCCCAAAATAATAATAAACAAACCCGAACATCTAGCATCAGCGGGGATGGTGTGCTCTGGGATGGTGATTAGAAAGTTTCTGCTAATCTTCAGCTCATTGGCCATCCCTTTTCCCTGTTCTCAATCTTCCTTGCTATGTCCATAGTCTTGTTGCAAAAAATTAATATTTTAGTTAGTAAATTATGTTTGCATTCCTGTTTCCCACTCTGAACTTAAATTTTTATTCTGATCACCTTGATAGGAGTTTTGGGGATAACTGCTTAGTTGTGCATTTGAAAACAATATCTTAGTTTGTTTTCTGGAAAAAATTGCTAATCATATCCACTACTTGTGGATTTTACTTGTGTGCCTGGCGAAGGGCAACCCCTTTTTTCTCATCTCTGCATTCTCAGGAGGAGTTACTTGACACTTCTCTTAGTAAAAACATGGCAGCCTTCTTCACTTACAAAAAAACAATTCTTTTGATTTATAAAAACAAAGACTTTATTTTTTCTTTTAAACAACTAAGATTTGGATGCAAACAGAGGTAGCTTTCTATATACAATTAGCATTCAAAAATAAATTACTTGTCCTACTGGTGAAAGGAACAGAAATAACACCTACTATTGCTTTAAACTCAGCAGGGTCACACCATCCACACCCACACCCTGTGGATGCTGGGGAACTCTTTGTAAGTCACCCTGAGATATAGGATCCTGTTTTTGTAGCTGCAAGCTGAACATGGTTGTCTGACCAAAAGGTACATACAAGCCCACAATACTCTCAGTCCATTCAACAGCTCTGAGAAAAGTCAATTAAAATATTTTGGTTGAGAGATACAGAAAAAAAAGTTTACTCTCCTACCCCAGACTCCAAGAATAATTTTCAAGACTAGATCTTCTCATTCACTAGATCATCACTCTGGTCCTGTTCTTTTCTAGAAGCGTGCTTGTTGCATGAGTACCCACATCCACTCTGTGCCCATTGTCAGTGTAAAGAGAGCAAGGAACAATGGATTTAGATGGAATATCTAGAGATATGCAGGTCCATATTCAGGCCTCCAAACATGTATATATTCCCCTAAGACATTTAGTTGTTTATTTCTTAGAGACAGAAATACTGGAAGTAGCATGATTTAGAGACATCAGGCAGAAGTGGGTTTTTACCCCCAGCTCTTTTCTCATTTGTAAAAGGGGGTTAATATTAGAGCCCAATCTGATAAAACTGTTGTGAATTTAAAGCATTTAGCATAAGTTGAGGGATGGTGATTGTGCCCATGTAAAAATTATCTTTAAGCTGAGGTGAGAATTATCTACCTAGGGAGGTGACTCAGAGAGAAGGTAGGTGGGACAAACCCTTGGGACACAGGAGGGATAAAATTCCCCCCCAAACTCCCACAGACTGAAGGTTCTAACAGCTGGGACTGACACCTGTAATAATGCCTATACTAAATAGAGTAGAGAACACTCAGCAAGCCACTGCAAGGTGGAGCAGATTTCAGGACGGTGTTCTCCTCAGAGTTCAGTAAGAAAAACCTCCATTTGTTGGCTTAACTGCCCAGTGGCATGAAGCTTCCTGGATCTCTACGATCCTAGTGGTCTCCTTCCTTTGCCAATACTAAGGAGGCCAATGGTAAGTGGGCCAACTGCAAGCAACCCCTGTTCCTTCACCTTTCCCTTTTGTCCTCAACAGACACAGAGAGGAGCAAGTATAATGGTCTTTAGACTTTCCTAATGACATTTTCAGTAAAAACATATTGTGTATGTCTCCCTATATAGGTGTACTTAATTATTATAAATATATATAAATATTATTATGTACATTATGGAACATAAAAGCAAAATTTGCAATGACATGAAAGAGTAATGGAAATGGAAATTTTAGTATTTTCTTTCTGTATTCCAATAGGTTGTCTCATGCACAATTTAAAACCATGGGGATTCCCTATCCCCTGCCCGACTAACTACAGATTAAGAAAAAGTCACAGTAATGGGAACTTTAAGAAAACCTGAATTGGGCTTTGAAACTCAAGTCTAGTCTTTCCACCAAAGAGCCATTCTACATGTTTTTAAAATGCTTCTCCGGGGGTGCCTGGCTGGCTCAGTTGGTGGAGTGAGCACAGAATTGCTTGATCTCAGAATTGTAGGTTCAAGACCCAGGTTGGGTGCAGAGATTACTTAAAAAATAAAATCTTCAGGGAAAAAATGTTTCTCCAGCTTCACCACAGATTCTTTAGATGTTGGTGATCAAATTTTTGTATAATTAGAAAGCTCCAATATATGAGTATCTAGATTTGGTAAAAACCAATAGGTATTGGTTTATATCCATTGTGAAAGCAATGTGAAGGCATTCCCCACCTTGTGTTTCTTCACATGCCACTATTCCTGAGCCATTTTAGTTAATTAATTTGTCCTTAATTTTGGTTTTTAGAATCTTTAATTCAGCTGACTTTCTCTGAAGTCTCAACATAGAAAGACAAGAAACACAAGGTAATAGTTTTAGTAATTCTGGAAGAAGATATTTTGAAACTGCTTTGAAAAAAACCAGTATTAATAAGCTGATGCCTTTATGTATTCCCTAGAGAGTGAAGTGTCTGCTAGCCATCAAGCAAGTGTCAAATGGAATGGCTTACAAGTATTGTCTTTTCTGGGGACCTTATTTGATCTAAATTCAGCAACCCTAACACCCTGAGATTAGTGTCATCAACCTCATTTACAGCAATAAGGTGTGCACCTGCAACACGCTAATTCAAAGCTCGAACAGGTCAAAGATATGGTTTAGTTGCCCCTATTTGCTGTAAGGAAACTTATCAGGATTAAGAATCCACAATTTTACATTTTATTAAACTGATTTCTTAAAAGGTTAAACCAACAAAAGTAATGTATTCAACAATTACTGAGCATTGACTAAATGCAAAGTGTTGTATGAGCACTGGAATATAGCAGTGAACAAAACAGCTTACACCCTAAGTCATTCTCACATGTCAACTACAACCATTACTAACTTGATAAAATAGTTAAACAATTTAAAATGTAATATTTTAAAATCTATTTGAAAAAAAAAACTACAAGTGGCCATTAGCTTTTTTCTCAATGATATACTATTGAGTTATTCTTGACATGAATTATGAACACTTCATTATTTTTTTTTCTGTACTTGAAACTAATTAGAACTTTTCCATGTAGTTGTGGGGATTTTTGTTTGTTTCATTTTTGTGGTTAATTGTACTTTACTAGGATGCTTTCAGCTACATAGAGATAGCAAAAAACTCTAATCAAAGTGGCTTAAAAACTAAGGATATTAATTAGCTCATATAAAAGGCAGTTCAGAGGGAGAGTGATTTCAGAACTGAACAATCCAGCAATTAAAAATATCATTGAAAACTGTAGACTTCCAGTTTCTGATCTGGAATATAAGGATGTTGGACCTCATCATTCCATCCTAACAACAAGTGAAAAGCTAAGCAAACTAAAAAAATTAATAACTCATTTTATAGCCATCAGAGAAGTGAGGTCACAAAGCAAACTGCAGCCCCCAAAATTGGAGACACAGAAAGGCAGATACAGAGAACCACACCTTACCAGAGCAGAACTCACAGGCAGAAACCACTGTGGGGACCAGTGCCATAGTGGAAAATGTATATTATAAGTGATGAATTTCTGGAGATTCATTGTGGACATGTCTATGAGTTAAAAATTCCAGTGGGGACCCCACGCTTTTGTGAGTTTTACCCCCAGAAATTTTACCATGTTCCCTCAGTGAATATAAGAAAAAGAAAATTACCCCTGGGTAGGGTGAAAGCACCCATTTTGAAATGTGCCAGAGCATTTTATTCTTTTTAACAAGAAAAACAATTTTGTCAGATCCTAACTTATTGGTATTTTATTAAAGTCTAACCAACATGGGGGAAAGAAAATATCCAACTCCAGCCATTCTGTCTCACTTAAGGGGGAAAAGGGAGGAATTCAGAGGCACTAGTGAAATTCACAGCCCAGGGTACAGGTTCACTAAAAGACATAATCATAGGACTACTGAATGTTTCCCCTCCTTCCAGACATTACCACCACATTAATACAAGTCCTGTTTATTGGAATTTCTTTTACCCACTGCATCATAAATGGCTTTCAACAACCACAAAAACAAATTACAAGGCATACTAAAAGTTAAAGCACAGTTTGAAGAAACTGAGAGTATGAGAACCAGACTCAGGTACAACAGGGATATGGGATTATCAGACTGAGAATTTAAAACAACTGCGATTGATATGCTAAGAGCTCTAATGGATAAAGTAGACAGCATGAAAGAACAGATGGGCAATGTAAGAAGAGAGATGGAAATTGTAAGAATCAGAAAGAAATGTTTGATATAAAAAAGAGACACTGTAACAGAAATAAAGAATGCCTTTGATGGGCTCACTAGTAGACTGCACATGGCAGAGGAAATAATCTCTGAGGATGTGTCAGTATAAACTTTTAAAACTGAAAAGCAAAGGAAAAGGCTGAAAAAAAAATAACAGAATATGTATGTAATTGGAATAACAGAGAAAGAAAGATAGAAAGGAATAGAAGCAATACTGGAAGTGATAATGATAAGAATTTCCCTAAATTAATGTCAGACACCAAACCACAGATCCAAGAAACTTAGAGAACAACAGGTAAAATAAATTAAAAACAACAACAAAAAACTACACCAAGGCATATCATTTTCAAACTACAGAAAATTAAAAATTAAAAAAAAAATCTTGAAAGAAGCCAGAGGGAAAAACAGCTATAGAGGACCAAAGACAAAAATTACATCTTACTTCTCCCCAGAAACCATGCAAGCAAGAAGAGAGTGAAATAAAATATTTACTGTTGAGAGGAAATAAAAACTACCAATCTAGAATCCTGTAACTTGCAAAATTATCCTGTAAAAGTGAAGGAGAAATAAAGACTTCCTCAGACAAACAAAAATTGAGGGAACTGGTAGCCAGTAGACCTGCTTTGCAAGAAACATTAAAACAAGTTCTTTAGAGAGAAGGAAAATGGTATAGGTCGAAACTCAGACCTACATAAAGAAAGAAAGAGTATTCCAGAAGGAATAAAAAAACTAAGAATAAAAGCATTTATTTTTCTTATTATCAATTGATCTAACAAGACAACAGTTTATTCAAAATACTAACAATGACATATTTGATGATTATAGCTTATACATAAGTGAAACAAATGGCAGCAATGTTACAAGGGATGGGAGGAAGGAATTAGAAATATTTTGTGACTATAAGATAACCGCACTACCTGCTAAATGGAATACTGTTATTTGAAAGTGGACTTGGATTGGTTGTAAATGTATATTGTAAACTCTAAAGCAATCACTAAGAAAAAGTTTTAAAAAATGGAAGTATAACTTATGTGCTAAGAAAGGAGAGAAAATGGAATTATATAAAATGCTTAATGAAAACTAAAAGTGGCAGAAAATTATAGAAGAGAAAAATAGGGAGAAAAAAAGGCAATAAATAGAAAAAAGTAACTGACATGGTAGATATTAACTTAACCGTATAAATAATAACTTTAAATGTTAATGGTCTAAATATACCAAGACAGATTTAAAAATTTAAGACAGATTTTAAAAGTCACAATGAATAAAAAAGAAAACAAGACCTAAGTATATGTTGTCTACAGGAAATCTGCTTTAAATATAAGGACATATATAGATGAAAAGTAAAGTGATAGATGTACCATGCAAACTCAGTCAAAAGAAAGCTGGAGTTGCTATATTAATTTCAGACAGGGTAGACTTCAGAGCAAGGAAAATTACAGGGATAAGTAGGACTATTACATACTGATAAAGAGGTCAATACTCCAAGAAGATATAGCAATCCATAATGTGTGTATGCCTAACAAAAGACGGTCAAAATACACAAGGCAAAAACTGATAGAACTGTAAGGAGAAATAGATGAATCCATTACTATAGTTGGAGACTTCAACATCCCCCTATCAGATATGGACAAAAAAATTTGTGAGGACATAGCTGAGCTTAACAGCACCACCAATCAACGAGGTATCATCGAAATATATAGGCAACTTTATCCAACAGCAGCAGAAAACATCCGTCATAAACTCACAAAGAACATACACCAAGAAAAATCACATTCTGAGCTATAAAACGCATCTTAACAAATTTAAAAAATAAAAATAATACAGTGCATTCATTCTGACCACAATGGAATTAAAATAGAAACCATATAGAGATTAAACAATGCACTTTTTAAACATGGGTTAAAGAAGAAACCTCAGTATAAATGTAAAAATATTCTGAACTAAATGAAAATGAAAATATAACTTATCAAAATTTGTGGGATGTAGCAAAATCAGTGATTAAAAGGAAATTTATAGCAAGGAATTAATACATTAGAAAATATCTAAAATCAATAATCTAAGCTTCAACCTTAGGAAACTAGAAAAAGTGCAATTAAATAAAAAAATAACACAAGAAAAGAAATAATAAAAATTAGAGCAGAAATCAATGCAACTGAAAATAGTAAATCAACAGAGAAAATAAAACCAAAATGTGTTTTTTAAAAAAGATCAGTAGAATTGATAAGCCACTAGCCAGGCTAACTAAGAAAAATTACTAATTTAGAAATTACTAATATTAGAAATCAAAGAGGAGACATCACTACAGATCACATGGACATTAAAAGCATAGTAAAGGAATGCTATGAACAAATGTATGCCCACAAAATTGATACCCTAGATGTAATGGGCCAACTTCTTGAAAACACAATCTACCAAAACTCATAAAAGAAATAAGTCAATCTGAAAAAGCCTATATCTATTAAATGAATTGAATCAATAATTAATAACTTTACAAAATAGAATGTACCATGGGGCGCTTGGGTGGCTCAGTCGGTTGAGTGTCTGACATCAGCTCAGGTCATGATCTCACGGTTCCTGTGTTCAAGCCTGCATTGGGCTCTGTGCTGATAGCTCAGAGCCTGCAGCCTGCTTTGGATTCTGTGTCTCCCTCTCTCTCTCTGCTCTTCCTTTGCTAGTTCTCTGTCTCTCTCTCTGTCACTCAAAAATAAATAAACATTAAAAAAAAAAACAGAATGTACCAGATCTAGATGGGTTCACTGGTAAATTCTACCAAACATTTAAGGAAAAACTTATACCAATTCTCTACAATCTTTCAGAAGATAAAGCAGAGAGAATACCTCCTAACTCATGCTATGAGGGCAGGATTACCTTAATCCCAAAACCAAAGGCATTACAAGAAAACTACAGACTGATATAGTTCATGAACATATATGCAAAAAACATTAATATATTAGCAAATCTACTCTAACAACACATAAAAACAATTATACACTAAGGCCAAGTGGGATTTATCCCAAGTATTCAAGGCTGATTCAACCTTCAAACATCAATTAATGTATTTCATCACACCAACACGCAAAAGAAGAAAAATCAGATGATCCTATCATTAGATGTAGAAAAAACCATTTGACAAAATCCAACACCCATTATGATGGTTAGTTTTATGTGTCAATTTGAATGGACTAAGGGCCGCTGAGATAGCTGGTAAACATTATTTCTGGGTGTGTCTGTGAGGGTGTTTTTGAAAGAGATTAGCATTTGTGTTGGTTGGTAAACTGAATAAAGCAGATGGATGGCTCTCCCCAATGTAAGTGGACATTATTCAATCCTCTGAGGACCCAAATAGAACAAAAAAGTGTAGGAAGAACAAATTCACTCTCTGCTTCAGATGAGGCATCCATCTTCTCATACCCTCAGACATTGGCTCTCTTGAGTTTCAGACTTTTAGATTCAGATTGGAATTTACACCATTAACTTCCTGATTCTCAGGCCTTGGACTTGGACTGAACTACACCAGTCTTTCCAGGTTCTCCACCATGCAGGTAGCATATCTTGGTACTTGTTGGCTTCTATAACCATGTGAATTAATTCCTGCAATAAATTGTATCTATCTATCTATCTATCTATCTATCTATCTATCTATCTATCTATCATCTATCATCTATCTGCCTATCTATCTAAATGTATATATATTCTATTAGTTCTGTTTCTCTGCATAACCCTAATACACCTATCCATGATAGAAAAACAATCTCAGTAAACTAGGAATAGAGCAGAATTGATTGATTTTTAAAAATTTACAAAAACCCTACTACTAACATCATACTTAGTGGTTAGAAACTTGAAGCTTTCCTGCTAAGATCAGGCACATGGCAAAAATGTCCTCTCTCACCACTCCTTTTCAATATCGTATTGGAAATTCTAGCTAATGCAATTAGACAAGAAAAAGAAATGTATACAGATTGAGAAGGAAGAAATAAAACTCTTTGTTCACAGATGATGTCATCATCCAAGTAGAAAATCCAAAGAATCCCTCCAGGAAATACTAAGTAATTACAGCAAGGTTGCAAGATACAAGGTTAATATGCAAAAATCAATTGCCTTACTATATAGCAACAATGAAAAAGTGGAATTTGAAATTAAAAACACACTATCATTTCCATTAGCACTTCACAAAAAATGAAATACTTTGGTAAAAATCTAGCAAAATGTACAAGATCTATATGAAGGAACCATAAAGCTCTGATGAAAGAAATTAAAGATTACTTAAATAAATGGAGAGATAGGCCATATTCATGGTTGGGAAACTCAGTATTGTCACGATGTCAATTCTTCCCAACTTGATCTACAGATTAAATACAATGCCAATCAAAATTCAAGCAGGTTATTTTGTAGAAGTCAACAAAGATATTCTAAAGTTTATATGACAAGACAAAAGAGTAAGTACAGAAAACTCAATATTAAAGAACAAAATCAGAGACTGATATTACCTGATTTTAATCTGTACTGTAAACCTGTAGTACTCAAGCAGTGTGGTATTTGTAAAAGAATAAACAAATTAATGAAACAGAATAGATAATAGAAATTAAAGAAAATGTGAATAAATGGAAAGATAGGGATGCCTGGGTGCCTCAGTTGGTTGACTATCCAACTTCATCTCAGGTCATGATCTGGCAGTTCATGGGTTTGAGTGCCACATCAGGCTCTGTGCTGATGGCTCAGAACCTGGAGCCTGCTTCAGATTCTGTGTCGCCTTCTTTCTCTCTGTCCCTCCCCTGCTTGTGCTCTCTCTCTTTCACTCAAAAGTATATAAATAAACATTAAAAATAAAAGAATATCTAAATGAGAAATAAGCATATGAAAAGGTACTCCACATTATATGTTCTCAGGGCAATGGAAATTAAAACAACAAGATGTCAGGACATATCTATTAGAATAGCCAAAATCCAGAACATTGGCAACAACAAACACTGGCAAGGATAGGAACTCTCCTTCATTCCTGATGGGAATTTAGAATGGTACAGCTACTTTAGAAGACATTTTGGTGTTTCTTAAAAGTAAACATCCTCTTTTTTGGTGGGGAGCAGAAAGAGAGGGAGAATTTTAAGCAGGCTCCATGACCAGTGTGGAGCCTGATGTGGGGCTCAATCTCACAACTGTGAGATCATGACCTGATCTGAAATCGAGTCATATGCTTAACTGAGACACCCAGGCAACTCAAGTAAGTGTACTCTTACTGTAAGATCCTGTATTTATGTTTGTTGTATTTACTCAAATAAGCTGAAAAACACGTCCACACCAAAACATAGATGTTTATTGCAGCTTTATTCTTAACTGCCAAAATGTGGAAGCACCCAAGATGTCCTTCACTAGATTAATGGATAAATACACTGTATTATATCCAGATGATGGAATATTATTCAGCACTGAAAAGAAATGAGCTGTCAAATAAAAAAGACAATAAAAAAAGACTGAGTACTGTATGATTCCAATTATATGACATTCTGAAAAATGCAAAACTAGGTAGATGCTAAAAATATCCGGTGGTTGCCAAGGAAAAGACGGGAGGGTGGGATGAATAGAGAGCAGAGGTGTTTTAGGACAGTGAAACTAATCTGTATAATACCATAATGGTGGATACATGTTGTTATACATTTATCAAAACCCATATAAGGTTTAACACCAAGAGTGAAGCCCAAGGTAATCTATGAGCTTTGAGTGATAATTAATGTGTTAATCTAGGTTAATTTTAACAAATGTACCATTCTTATGTAGAAGTTGATACTGGGGGAGGCTGTGCATTTATGGGGAAGGGGTTATATGAGTACTCTGTGCTTTCTGTTCAATACTGCTGTGAACCTAAAACTGCTCTAAAAAATTAAGCTTATTTAAAAGAAAAAAACATATATGTTCCACACAGAATAATTGGACATATCAATAATTTCCAATATATAAATTCTCAATTATAATTTTGATGAAAATATAAGCATTTTGTATTTTAAAATATTATCATAACAGAAAAATTTTTTTGAAAAAATGTAATGAGGTATTACAGATACATATGACTAAGGCATTTATTAAAGTATATGAGTAACAAGAATAACTATTTTGCTTGTTTTTTGATGTTCATAAAGCCACATCAAGCTTTTAAAATAATTATGTAGATGTACTAGATAATTATTTTTATTTTTTAGAAATAATTTTTCAGTGAAAATAGTTTTCTTTTAATTAAAAAAAACCACTGATAAAATGAACTCAACTTGTTATTCAATAATGAACACTTTTAAAATACCATTGAAAATAGAAATATAGATTACATGTTATGAACGCATCATTGGCAAGGTAGATGGAATTTAAGGCCAAATGTGAGACTCTACCTGAGGTTTATGTGTGTGTGTTGTGGGGGGGGGGGGGGGAAGGTAGGGAGGGAGCATGAATAAGCATCGATACCTAACAAAGTCAGAATTTTATTAGGGAGAAAATGAATGGATGCTAAAAGGCTATCAACACTATAACACATACTATTGTGTATACATTGCTACCAAATTTTATTCTGCTTATGAAAACAGAATTGTATTATTAATTGATGAATTAAATTCACAAAGTTAATTTTATTTAAAAGATTATGGATTTTCATTTAGTTTAAGTGTTTTTTATTTCCCTGAGATTTCTTTCGTCTTTGACACATTATTTAGAAGTTTGCTGTGTAATTTACAAGATTCTGGAGACTTTTCCTATTATTTGTGGTTTCTAGTTTAATTCAGTTATGAATTTTATGGCTTTGCCTTTTAAAAATATGTTAAGGCTTGCGTTGTGACCTAAGATATGGTCTATCTTGGTGAAGGTCCCCATACATTTTGGAAAAAATGTGTATCCTGTATTAGTTAATGGTACTGTTCAGTTCTTCTGTATAGTTGTTGACTTTTGTTTAGTAGTTCTATACAATGCCAAAAGAGGTGTTAAAGTCCCCAATTTTAACTGAATTGACCTATTTTTCTTTCAGTTCTGTCAATTCTCACTTTGTACTATTTTGTAGCTTTGTTGTTTGGTGAACGTACATATATTGTTATGTTTTTTCATGACCTGGTACTTTTATCATATGCAATGTACCTCTTTGTTCCTGGCAATTTTCTTTAGTTCTAAAGCCTACAACCACCCTAGTTTTCTTTAGTGTTTGCAAAGTATATATATTTTTCATTCTTTTATCTACTAATACCATTATATTTGAAGTGAATTTATTTTTTACTTTTATTTTTAGAGTGGGAGAGAGAGCAAATGAATGGGAGATAGGGAGAGAGAGAATCTTAAGCAGTCTCCATGTTCAGTGTGGAATCTGATGCAGGGCTCAATTGCACACCCTGGATCATGACCTGAGCCAAAATCAACAGTTAAATGCTCAACAAATTGAGCCATCCAGGAGAACCCGAAGTGAATTTCTTGTACATAGCATGTGGCTGGGGCTTGTTTTTTATCCATTCACTGAATATCTCTAAATTGTTGTGTTTGGACCATTTACATTTAATGTAATCATTGATGCATTAGGATGTAGGTCATTTTATTGTTTTCTGGTTTTTTTCCGTTTCCCCTTATCTGTCTTCAAGTGGGCTTGAAGAGAAATTCAAATGAATTTTTTATATTAAATATTTTTATATTATATATACTTGTATGTTTTTATATTTTACATATAAAATATTTATAATATTTTAAAACATTATCTACTATTCCATTTTTATTTGTCTACATATTTTAGTGTTAACTCTGTATAGTATTTTCAGTGGTTACTCTAGGGATTATAATATACATACACAGTTTATCACAGTCTACTAGTATCAAGTTACCTCTTCAAGTGGAATGTAGATACTTAATCACCATTTAGGTTCCATTATCCTTCCCCCTCCCTTATGTTACAGTTGTCTTGAGTATTACCTCTACATACATTGAGAACCACATCAGATGCTATTTTTGCTTTTAACTTTTAAGTGACAAGTATAACTAGATGTGTACTTGTCTTTTATAACAAGTTCAGTGTGTACCCCACTACTCATTTACTCAACATCCAATCATCCATGAATCTGAGACATTAACCACTTTCCCATACATTATGCATTTTATCCATCCATCCAAGATTCTTGAAATTCATCTTGATACTTCTACTATATTATAATCTGATATACCCCTAAGTTCATCCTCTGAGATTGATATTCCTTTCCCTTTCCTTTTCTTTTCAACTCCTTCATATTGCTTTGTGCGTATTTACATTTACTTCATGGAGTAGTTTTCCCAACTGGACCATAAGTTTCTTGGCAATGGGTTTCTATTTATTTTATATTTTTCTCTAGGACGTGGGGTATTCCATCACCTGAAGTGATAGATAACCCTACAAATTCACTGCCCTCTGCAGGCCTACTGATTAGGAAAAAAAAAAAAAAAAATCAGCTACCTATGCACTCACTAGATCATGCATGAAGTTTTCTGCAAAACTTATTCATATACCTATCACTAGCACCCAAAATACCTGCCCATATGGAACCTGTGAACATGAATTATTCCAGAGGAGCACAAATTTTGTCAAAATTCCGTAAGTTTAAGTTTGCTCTAAAAAACTTTCCCTGGGGCGCCTGGGTGGCTCAGTTAGTTAAGCATCCAACCTTGGCTCAGGTCATGATCTTGTGGTCTGTGAGTTCAAGCCCTGCATCCGGCTCTGTGCTGACAGCTGGGAGCCTGGAGCCTGCTTCGGATTCTGTCTCCCTCTCTCTCTGCCCCTCCTCCTCTGATGCTCTTCTTTCTCTCTCAAAAATAAATCATTAAACAAATTAAAAAAAATTAAATTAAATTAAAAAAACTCTCCATAACATCCTCAGAAAGCACTTTGTCCCAAATATGTAGCTATGCAACTGTCAGGCATCATTTCATAACTCCATCCCACCTCACACACATGTGCATGTGCATGCACGCACACACGCGTGCACACACACACACTGTCACACAGTAACATATTGTAATCAGTTACCCCATTTTGGACAGGAAAAATTTATTTCTATGAATATGATTTTAATAATATTCCCTAAGTATTTAATAACCAAGGATTCCTCCAAATCAGAAAAAACCCAAATTAATAAATATGTCAAATATATATTATGTGTATATATAATTTAAAAAATCTCTTTAATTTGGCTTTTAATTTTGAACTTTTCATTGATAGAAGGAGTGAAGAATTCAATGCTGGAGTATAATTTGATGGGGTTTTTCAGTATATGTTGATGGGAATTTTTAATTTTCTTGCAAACATAAATCAAGCTTGCTCCAATTCCACAAGAACACCACCACAGTCTTTAGGATGGAGAAAAATCACTGGTTTTCCATGTGCTCCTATTTTGGGATCTTCACTTAGAATACGAATCTTCTTCTCTTTCAAATCCATCACAGCTGCATTTATATCATCCACCTTGAGAAAAGGAAATAAATAAGAACACATTTGAGATCACAAAAATACCAAATTATAGCATCTTAAGTATCTCAAGACTTTGAAGAAGAAAATATCTCCTCCAGTAGCTTTAGGCAGAATCATCCTTAAACTTTCAAAAAATTTCAGCTTAATGCTTCCAGAAAAGTAAAAGAAGTTGCTAGATTTCATAGGTGAGCAACCACAATGCTTAAGAATTTTCACCATTATTAACCATTTCTCCTTGTAACCTAAAAAATGTATAATTTATAATATTTTCTTCTAGAAGTACTCTTGGTGATACTGCACATATTGTTTTTTCTTAAGAGCCCTGGGTTCTTAATAGAGAGAAGAGGCCTACCATATAAATGGGCAAGAGATTAAAATGGTAACAGATAAGAGTTTATGACACAGATTGTGGTAGGTACTCAAAAGGTAGGAATGCTTCCCTGGATCCCCAAACCTCCCACCTGAAAAACCACCAGGTTATGACTTTTGAGATTAAAACGTGGGGTGCCTGGGTGGCTCAGTCGGTTAAATGTCTGACTTCGGCCCAGGTCATGATCTCATGGCTTATGGGTTCTAGCCCCACGTCTGGCTTTGTGCTAACAGCTCAGAGCCTGGAGCCCACTTCGGATTCTGTGTCTCCCTCTCTCTCTCTCTGCCCCTCTCCTGCACACACACTCTCTCTCTCTTAAAAATAAACATTAAATAAATAAAAATAAAACTTCATACATATGAAAATGACTATTAAATTGCCACCAAAATGTTTTTCCCCATTCTGAAAAATCCAAACATTTATAGTTGTATAACTCTCTTCTCAATCATTTCTATTTTCTTCATATATACTGGCAGGCTAAGAAAGGAGTAAATGTGTTTCTATATACTTCATGAAAGAATGATTCTCCTCTATTTTGGAAAGTCATCCTCCTTAGACTGGCTCAGTTGGTTAAGTGTCCAACTCTTGATTTCAGCTCAGGTCATGATCTCACCGTTTGTGAGTTTGAGCCCCGCATCTGGCTCTGGGCTGAGTGTGTGGAGCCTGCTTGGGATCCTCTCTCTCTACCCCTCCCCCACTCACACTCTTGTCTCTTTCAAAATATAGATTTTTTTTAAAACTTTTAAAGTTTATTTATTTATTTTGAGAGACAGAGTGAGCAGAGGCAGAGAGAGAGAGAGAGAGAGAGAGAGAGAGAGAGAGAGACAGGATCTGAAGCAAGCTCTGCACTGACAGCAGAAAGCCTGATGCAGGACTTGAACTAACGAACTGTGAGATCATGACCTGAGCTGAAGTCAAATGCTTAACCAACTGAGCCATCCAGGCGCCCCAATGGGAATAAATAAACTTAAAAAAAAATAACTACTTTATAAAAATAAAAAGGTTACCTAATCATTCCCCTACTAATAAACATTTAGGCTAGAAGGGAAACCTAGACCCTTTTCAATGGTTATATGCTAAATTGCCAATAGAACACAAGAGAGCTTGGTGATTAAGTTTATGGGCAAGATTCCATTGACATTTGAAGATATAAGCACATGGCAGGAACTGGTGGAGATATTTAAGAAAAATTAAAACAAAATTAAGAGAACAGATTGACATATTCTACCAAAACTGAGCTAAATCAAAAAAGAGAAAGGGTGCTTAGGTGGCTCAGTTGGTTAAGCATCTGACTTCGGCTCAGGCCATGATCTCACAGTCCATGAGTTCAAGCCCCATGTCCGGCTCTGTGCTGACAGCTCAGAGCCTGGAACCTGCTTTGGATTCTGTGTCTCCCTCTGTCTCTGCTCCTCTCCCACTCATGCTCAGTCTCTCTGTCAAATAAATAAATATTAAAAAAATTTAAATAAATAAACATTAAAATAAACATTAAATAAATAAACATTAAAAAATTTTTTTTACATAAAATAGCAGAAGGAATGTAAAAAAGAAAAAAAGCTAGTCAATCCAAAGATTGGCAGAAGGGAAAAATAACAAAAACCAAAAAAAGGTAAAAAGAAAATACTATATGATACAGTAGAAAATAAGTTCCAATATGGAAAACAGATTAAATGAATTATAAAATTAAATGAATTATGAGATTGTCAGAATGAATATAAAATTTAAAAAATATATGTTTACTGAAAGAGATATATGCACCCAACAATAAAAAAACTGCAATTATACGCTCTCTAGAAGAGACTTACCTACACAAAACTATAAAAGATGAGTAAAAGGATGGAAAAAAGATATACCAGGCAAATATGAACCAAAAGAAAGTTGATACAATATTAGTATCAGCTAAAACAAAATTTAAAGTGAAATACACTAAATAAAGACAGATAAAACTTATAAATAAAATGAACAATCCACCAAGATGACAAAACAATATCAACTCTGCATGTACCTAATGATACTACCTTGAAAAATAAAAAGTAAATATCCACAGCTCTCAGTATCTGATATATCTATCAAACAGACAAAAGATTAAGGATAAAGACAAGTCATAAGTTCTTTGAATATACGTCTGGATATAAGTCCCTTATCAGATATGTGATTTGCAAATTTTCTCTCCCATTCTGTGAATTGTCTTTACACAAAACGTTTTAATTTTGATGAAGCCAATGTTATTGGTTATGTTTTTGGTGTTTTGTATCTAAGAAACCATTGCCGAGCTAAGGTCATGAAAACTTATGCCTATTTTTTTTTTCTGAGACCTTTATAGTTTTAGCTTTTACATTTAGGTCTTTGACCCATTTGGAGTTAAGTTGTATATATGGTGTAATACAGCTTTAAGCTTTTTTGAAATGCTGTCTTGACCCAGTTCTGAGACCCTGGCTAGAGGCTGGTCAGTTCTTGAGCAACTGATAAAAGGCCACCTCTCAACCATCTCCCTTATCAGGCTCTCACACTCTAGGGCCATTATGTGGCCACTTTAATTGCTGCAGAGACAGTACCAAACAACCAGGTACAGTCCATATGCCCCAGAGCCCACAGAATTATTCAAATTAACCAAGCTGAAGGGAGCCTATGAAAGCTAACCCCAACACATTTGCTTCATTAAGCTGCCCCCTACAACTGCAGCTTGCTGTTACTCTGTCCCAGGTGCAATCCCATGTGGCCTACATGGCAGCGTTGTCATTTGGAGCTCTAAAGAACAGTTTTGCCTTTCATCTACCAGAGTGTCAATGATTGTGTCCACATCAAAAGAATCTTATAAATCTTTAAATCTTATCAAACATATGGTGTCACCATGTGGCTATCCAGCTGTCCTAAATGCCATCTGTTGAAAAGACTGGTCTTTCCCCATTGGATGGTCTTTGTACCTTTGTTGAAAACTTACTGTAAATATGAGGATTTCTGTCTGACTCTCAGTTCTATTCTATTGATCTGTATGTCTATCCTTATCCTTGTACCACACCATTTTGATTACTATAGCATTGTATAAAGTTTTGAAATCAGCAAGTGTGAATCCTCCAACTTTGTTCTTCCCTTTCAAGATTGCTTTGGCTATTTGAGATCCCTTGCATTTCCATGTGAATTTTAAGATTAGTTTGTTCGTTTCTGCAAAAATGCCAGCCAGAATCTGATAGGGCTTACATTAACTCCATGTATCAATTTAGAGAATGTTGCCTCCCTAACAATAGTCATCTGATGCATGACAAATTTTCTTTAAGATTTAAAAAAAATGTTAATGTTTATTTATTTTTGAAGAAGAAAGAGACAGAGAGTGAGTGGGGGAGGGGTAGAGAGAGAGGCAGACACAGAATCTGAAACAGGCTCCAGTACAATTTCTGCAGTTCCCTTGTTCAATTGATTCCTAAGTATTTTCCTCTTTTGATGCTATTATAAATGGAACGGTTTTCTTAATTTCATCTGCAGATGTATAGATTTTTTTAAATGTATGGGGTTTTTAAAAATCCAGATATATAAACTTTGCATTTTAATTAATGTTTAATCCATTTACATTTAATTAACATTCATACAGTTGAATTTGTTTACCATCTTATTTTTTTGTCTCATTAATACTTCTTTCTTTCTTGACTTCTATTGGTTGAACATGCATTTTGGGGGGGGGGAGGAAAACCAAGAAACAGACTCTTACAAAAATTTTTTTAATGTTTATTTATTTTTTGACAGAGAGAGCATGAGTGGGGGAAGTGCAAAGAGAGAGGGGGGCAGAGGATCTGAAGCGGGCTCTTCATTGACAGCAGACAGCCCAGCGCGGGGCTAGAAATCATGAACCGTGTGAGATCATGACCTGAGCCAAAGTCAGACGCTCAATCAACTGAGCCATCCAAGTGCCATCCCCCCAATTTTTTAAAAATTTTTATTTGAGACAGAGAGAGAGAGAGAGAGAGAGAGAGCGAGCGAGCGCATGTGGGGGAGAGGGGCAGAGGGAGAAAGAATCTTAAACAGGTGCCACACTCAGTACGGAGCCAGACGCCGGGCTCAATCCCACAACCCTGGGATCATGACCTAAGCAGAAATCAAGAGTCAGTCACTCAATGGAATGAGCCACCCAGGCGACCCCAAGAAACAAATTCATAACTACAGAAAACAAACTGATGGCTACCAGAGGGGAGGGGGAGGGGGATGGGTTAAATAGGTGATGGGGATTAGGAGGGCCCTTGTGATGAGCACTGGGTGTTCTAAGTGCTACATCACTAAATTCTACACCTGAAAGTAAGATTACACTGTATGTTAACTGTAATTTAAATAAAACTTGGAAAAAAAACATGTATTTTTGTACTTTTTATTTTATGTTATATTTTAGTTTTCCCTTGTTTAATTTTCTTAATGATTGTTCTAGAGTTTACAATTCATATTTTCATCTTATTAGTCCACCAATGCACATATAAGAAACTTACAACAGGATACTTCCATTTGCCCAATTCCCATCCTTTACACTTATTTATTCTGTTATAAACTCTACATTTAAAAAACTTCAAGTCAATTGTCTCTTAGATAATTTAAGGTAAGAAAAAAGTTGTTATTTTAACCTACAAATTTACCATGTCTAGTACTCTTCGATCCTTGTAAAGATCTGAATTTTCATCTGGTATTATTTCCCTTCATCCTGAAGGGATGAATACTAAATATACATCCTGAATACTTCCTTAGTATTTCTTATAGCGCAGGTCTACTGGACAGGAATCCTCTCATTTTCGTTTAAGATGTTTCCATTTCACTTTCATTGTTGAAGGATATTTTCATCAAGTTCAGAATTCTAGAATGACAGCGTTTTTGTTTTGTCTTAAACTATCTTTTTAAAAGCAGTTTTACGTTCACAAAAGTGAGCAAAGGTACAGAGATTTCCTATTCATACAACCCCTGACCACATGCATGCATAGCTCCCATCATTATCAACACACCCCACCAGAGTGGTACATTTGTTACAACTGATGAACCTATACTGACAGCATTATCACCCAAAGTGCAGTTCACCATAGGGTCACTTTTGGTATTGTACATTCTACAGGTTTGGACAAATGTATGACATGTACTCATCATTGCGGTATCACACAAGGTACTTTCACTGCCCTAAAAATCCTCTGTGCTCTGCTTATTCATCCTTTCTCTCCTCTCCCCCCAACCCGCGCTTTGAACCGCTGATCTTTTTACTGTCTCCAGTTTTGCCTTTTCCAGAATGTCACACACAGTACGTAGCCTTCTCAGACTGGTTTCTTTCACTAGTAATATGTACTTAAGATTCCTCCATGACTTTTCATGGCTTGATAGCTTACTTTTTTTCAGTGTTGAAAATAATCCACTGTTTGGATGTACCAACTTATTTACCCATTCACTTACTGAAGGACCAGAGCAGCCTTGAATCTAGGACTGATTTTCCTCACTGATAAGGCAAAACCCTTCTAAATACTCTACCCAATACCCCGTAAATTACAAGAACTTCCACTACGGTGGGTAAGAACACAAACTGGCCCAACTGGCATAAGGATTATTCTGATGCTTTCAAAGGGTTCTACTCCCAGGCTCAGGTAGCTTCCTCACATGTATCATGCACTGTTCAATACTCAGATGAAGACTTGAGAAGTACTGCAGATCTCTGGAAAACTCTCTCTGGAGCTCTCTCTTCCTGTACTTTATACTGCAAACTCAATCCCCATGGCCTCCCCAGACTTCAACTTCTATCTCCTCAACTCAGGAGATAACCTTCACTTGGATTCCCCCTTCCTATACTGCAGCCTGGAAACTCTCTCCAGCCAGTAAGCTGGAAAACTGCAGGGCTCATCTTGTTTCCCTTCTTTCATGAATCAATGAGTTGTGCTATCTAATGTCAGATTTTTTGTTTGTTTGAGGCAAAGGGATAAACCTGGCCTCTGTTAACTCAGCTACAATTAGAATTCTACATTGGCAGGGGGTTTTGTATGCTAAAAAAATGTCATTACATATTATGTTATTTCATCATTTCTGTTGTCTTTTTTCCCCCCTCTGATTGCTTTTAAGATTTTTCTCTTCATTTTGGCTTTCAGCTTGATCATAGTGTGCTCAAGTACTGTTTTTTGAATTTGCCCTACTTGGGGTTGCTGAGCTTCCTGAATTTGTGGGTTGATGTCTTACTTCAGATTGGTAATGTACTTGTAGACTATTTCTTCAATTATTACTTATGTTTTCTTCTCCTCTTTTTCCGGGATTCCAACTATACTCTGATAAAACCTGTGACCATGTTCTACATCTCTCTCTTATGATCTACACTGTTTTGTTCTTTTTCTTCTTCCATATTTCTTCCTATTGATTTTGGACTCTAGGCTCTAGAACTTTCTAAGAAGATAAATTTCTGCGGTTTTAAGCCACCAAGTTTATGGTGATTTATTATAGCATCCCTAGGAAACAAATATAGCCATTATATATCCATACTGAAATTGAACAATTAAATAAATGGATAGCAGATGGTGGGAGCCAAGTTTCTCACTGTTGCAATGGGCAGTTATGAACAAAGAAGGCTACAGTGATCCATGTAGTAATGGGTTAGAGTTGGAAACATCAGTATAAACTCATGAGTTCATGAGTATGCTATATATAAATCTTGTAAGTTCTATCTGGTTATATAGAGAAATATCTATAGATATATGTATATATACAAATATATACCCTTGCTGTTAGCTCAAAAGGCCAAGAAACAGTGACACTCTAGTAGTAACAAGCACATACAGAGCTCAGATCTTGGTTTCTAATACCATTCTCTAGTAAAATGAACCAGGGCTCCTTGGAGAAATGTCTGGTTCTAGGCTAGGGCAGGGAATACAGCTGATGAGTCTGGAACATCTTATAGTACCAGAAAGTAAGCAGGTGTGGGAGGAAAACAAACAAAAAAGATGGGGTATATCAGAGACACAGGAGCCAACCCAAAGTGCCCCTCTGATAAACTGGAACAATTTGAGCAACAAAACAAAGTAGTTTTGGATTATAATCCGAAGTATAAATACCTATACATCCTCACTGATGCAAATAAATGTCTGAATCACTAAGTAAATTGCTGAATAATGAATAATTGAGTAAATAAATGGGGAAGAACAGACAAATCTTCCATTCACAAAAATTTCAAGTAATTTATGGAATTATCAAAAAGATGGAGCATAATTCTCCATGCCTTCAGCACTGGCCTCACATAGTAACTTCCTCCCAAAGTTTATATTATGGAGAATGGGGGGTGGGGGGAGTAACTTTACAGTAGAGAAACATGATGACATTGCCTCAGGTAGGGGATGAAGGGCAGTATCAACAGTAGTAAGTCATGTTGATAATATATACCCTTGATGTGATGTGATGAGAATGACACTTTACCTCTGTGTTCTTCCTCCCAAAAATCAATAACCCAGGTCTATCTAATCATGAGAAAAAAATCTCATGAGAGTTGAGGGACTCTACAAAGTAACTGGTAATCCTCAAAAATATCAAGGTCATCAAAAACAAGGAAACTCTGAGAAACTGTCACGGGCAAGAGGAGCATGAGGAGACATGATAATTAAATGTACTGTGAGATCCTGGATGGGATCCCAGAACAGAAAAAGGACACTGGGTAAAAACTAAGAAAATTTAAGCATAGATTTTAGGTAATAATAATGTTATCAATTTGGTTCATTAATCATGACAAATGTACTATACTAGTAAGATGTTAATAATTTTTTTTAAAAAAGGACCTAAAGTGATTAACAATCATTTGTAATAAATGGACACTGTTTAAGTCTTGATTAGAACAAGTCAACTCTAGAGACATTTGTGAATTAATCTGATAAATCTGATTTATGGACTATTATTTATGATGGTGACAAAAGATTTATTTTTAATTTTGATCAATATGATAATGTCATCATGGTTAATTTTTTAGAGACACAAACTACATAAAGGTGAAATGACATGTTGTGAAGGACTTTTAGTTTAAGGAAAAAAATAATAAAGCAAATGTCCCAAGATATTGAAAACTGTTGAATCTGGGTGATGGGAATATGGGAGTGCATTACATTTTTTTTCTACTTCTTGTATGTTTGAAATATTTCATAACAGAATCATGACTTTTTTCAGTGTCCTTTTGATAACTTCTACGCTAAATATGATCATGGATATTTTCATTAAAGAACATTCTACCCAAGTACAAATATCTACAATTCTGATATTGCATCTCAGTTTTTAGTATACTGCTTCTTCAATATCCCTTAATCCAATAAATACGTCTAAGATTTAATAAGTTAATGTCCATCAACCTTTTTTTATTTTTTAAATAAAAAAGATGTGGTTTACATATATAATGGAATACTACTTGGCAATGAGAAAGAATGAAATCTGGCCATTTGTAGCAACATGGATGGAACTGGAGAGTATTTTGCTAAGTGAAGTAAGTCAGGCAGAGAAAGACAGATACTGTATGTTTTCACTCCTATGTGGATCCTAAGAAACTTAACAGAAGACCAGGGGGGAGGGGTAGGGGGGAAAAAAGTTACAGAGAGGGAAGGAGGCAAACCATAAGAGACTCTCAAATACTGGGAACAAATTGAGGGTTGATGGGGGGTGGGGGAGAGGGGAAAGTGGGTGATGGGCATTGAGGAGGGCACCTGTTGGGATGAGCACTGGGTGTTGTATGGAAACCAAATTGACAGTATATATATATATATATATATATATATATATATATATATATATATATATATATAAAAGATTTAATAAGTTAGATTTAGGTTTTGAAAAAATGCCGAATTAACATTGCACTAGCATCAATTTCTATTTCTGTTACTGTTTCTATTACTGATTTTGATTTTAAAGACCTCTACCACATTTATCCTTCTGCTACAGTGTTGCTATAAACTTTACAATTCTTTAGAAGTACTCCTAATGTTTTGCTTGGCAGTTATAAAAAGAATGAAATGAAAATGTTTTAATTTTCTGAATTGAAAGTAGATGCATTATCTACTTTAAGGTTATAATAAATGCAAAGCAACTTGAATTGGGAAATTAAGTCTTTCCCCCTAAGTAATAAAAATGACAGTCAATAATAAGCCATCTACAAATTTTTCCTTTTACAGTCCTTTGTACAATTATAGTTGTGCATCTTATAATTCCATAAGACCTTAAATACCACTGGTGAAAATCTGGGCTATTGATTTCAACTTACTGGCTTTTTTCTTTTCTTTCTTTCTTCTTGCTTTCCTTTTCTTTCCTTCTTCCTTCCTTCCTTCCTCCCTTCCCTCTTTCCTTTCCTTTCCTTTTCTTTCCTTTCCTTTCCTTTCCTTTCCTTTCCTTTCCTTTCCTTTCCTTTCCTTTCCTTTCCTTTCCTTTCCTTTCCTTTCCTTTCCTTTTAGTGGTAGTGGTCATGGGATTGTACCTGGTATCTGGAAATTTATTTTGATTTTCTCCTGTCATTTGTAAATTAAGAGTGACAATACTCCAAATAAAAGATGTTCAGACTGTCACAATTAGAATTCAGAATCTCTACGTAAATCTTATACTCTGGTCCTTAACTGCCTCATCTGAAAATGTCAATGCAATCTTACTTGCTTGAAGGCAAGGAGTTGAACTAAATAATATCTTTTTTTTAAATCTTAAGATATGGGGGGGTCCCTGACTGGCTCAGTTGGTAGAGCATGCAACCCTTGATCTCAGGGGTGGGAGTTCAAGTCTCACGTTGGGCATGGGCCTACTTAAAAAAAGACAAAAAGAAATTTAAAAAAAATCTTAAGGTCTATAATTCTCAGTGACCAAATTTTATGAACAATAATGTGCTGCTTAAAAAAAAGTTTTTATTGAAGTATAATTAACATACAATGTCACATTAAAGTCAGGTACACAACAATACTAATTCAGTAATTCTACTTTGAGTAATGCACGGAGTAATGTGCTACTTTCAAGGATGCATGTTTTGACTAATTTCAAAAATATAGGCTTTTTATTTTATATAAAATTATGATGCTAAATGATATCAACAATGAATGAAATTTAATCTTCAAATTGATATAAATCCATGACAGTTAAAATTAAAAGCCTGGATAAAATATTTGTTTCAACTGTCTTTTCCCCCCAAATTAAAAACTAACTAACTAAATTATGCAAACTTCACAATGTTCTCACTTCGCATGGAGTTCAGAGGGTTCCTGTGTATTCTTGAGAATTATTTCAGAAGTGCATATGTCACCTCAGCTTTCACATTTGTTTAATTGATAGGACTCTCTTATTTCAAGAGGATCTCTCCTTTTCCCTCTTTATTTTTTCTTGGTAATACATTGCTCTTAGTTTTACAAAATGATTTTAGCTGTAGTTGGAAGTTAAAATTTTTTCCTTACTTAATAACACAGAAAGTTTAAAACCTCGTCACACCGCCCCCTTTTTTTGTTTGGTCTCTGGAAATGTTATCTTCAAATGAAACTCCCACATCTGGGAACTGGCGACATACAATTCACTGGCAGAGCTTAGCTATTCCCTAGGGCTTATCATAAAGCCAAAAAGAGAATGGAAATTTTTAAAAAACAGAATTTTCTGCCTTCTTGGTTGAAGAACAGACACTCCTCAGCATGCAAAAAATAAGTTGTCTTACTAGCCTTACAATTTTTCTTTCATAAATAATACATGCTCAATGGCAAAAGATCTATAAAAACAAACAAATAAAAAAATAAGTCATCCATTATGGGACCACTCAGAAAATAAAACTGCTACATTTCTTTACGCTGTATCTTTTTTTTATTATTTTTTTAAATGTTTATTTATTTTTGAGAGAGAGAGACAGAGCACAAGCAGGGGTGGGGCAGAGAGAGAGCGGGAGACACAGAATCTGAAACAGGCTCCAGGCTCTGAGCTGTCAGCATAGAGCTTGACATGGGTCTGGAACTCAGGAACGGCGAGATCATGACCTGAGCCAAATTCAGAGACTTAACCAACTGAGTCAACCAGGCACCCCTGTATCTTATTTTTTTTTTAATGTTTGTTGAGAGAGAGAGAGAGAGAGAGAGAGAGAAAGCCCACAGGAGACGAACAGAGAGAGAGGGAGAGAATCACAAGCAGGCCCTGAAAGGTCAGTGCTCGATCTCACAAACCATGAGGATCATGACCTGAGCTGAAATTAAGAGCCAGACACTGGGGCTCCTGGGTGGCTCAGTTGGTTAAGTGACTGACTTCAGCTCAGGTCATGATCTTGTGGTTTGTGAGTTCAAGCCCCATGTCAGGCTCTGTGCTGACAGCTCAAGGCCTGGAGCCTGCTTTAGATTCTGTGACTCCCTCTCTCTCTACCCCTCCCCTGCTCCTGCTCTGTCTCTCTCTCTCTCAAAAATAAATAAACATTAAAAAAAATGAAAAAATAAAAAGAGTCAGACACTTAACTGACTAAGCCACCCAGGTGCCCCTGTCTTATTTAAAAAATTAAAAAAAAAATTTTTTAATGTTTATTAAACATTAAACTGTAAAATCATAACCTGAGCCGAAGTCAGGCACTTAACCAACTGAGCCACCTAGGCACCACGCCCCCCAAATTTTTTAATGTTTATTTATTTTAAGAGAAAGACAGAGCATGAGCAGGGGAGGGGTACAGAGAGAGGGAGACACAGAATCTAAAGCAGACTCCAGGCTCTGAGCTGCCAGCACAGTGCCTGATGTGGGGCTCGAACTCATGAACCGTGAAAGCATGACTTGAACTGAAGTTGGATGCTTAACCAACTGAGCCACTCAGGCACCCTAATCCTGTCTTATTTTTTAAGTAACATTTTTATCATGTGCTTTTCCCCATCAGTCTGGTGCAGTGAGGATTATCTCCAGATGAAATCCAATATCCTTTCTGTGCTTGTAATGCCATTTCTTGACTGGGAAACCTGACTCCCATGATTTTCACTGTACTTACTTATTTCATTAAACCCTCTAAGAAATCAGCCCCTATCCCTGCTGCTGTACCTCCCTCAGCAATGCACTCTTCACGGCAGGTGTGTCCCCTGACTCCTCACCTGGCTGCACCTCCCACTCCCCCTGAGCTCCCAGTCACCACACCATGTTACCAGGCCCCATGTGGAAGCCTCCTGACCCACTTGGGTTTGGGCACTCCTACTTTAAGCCCTCCTCACCATGTCTGGGCCCCAACTTTCTGCACAGAACTGTCCCGATGTATGCATACCCTTCACTCCTTGTTTGAGCTCTGACTCCCTATATCTGCTGCCACCCCATGTGGATGTCTACCTCACCCTGGTCAGGCCCTTGCTCCCCATATCAGGCCACCCCATGTGACAACATGCACTATCCCACTTGGCTTCAGCTCCCCACACTGAGTCACCATTTCCCCCTGTACTGATGCACTCTTCACAGGAGCCAGGCCCTGATTCCCCATGCTGGGTACCCCCTACACGCAGGGGTGCGCGCGCACACACACACACGCACACACACACACACACACGGTGTTAATGCCTCCTTCACCCTATTCAGGCTCTTACACTTCATGATGCTCCCCCCACCCCCATGAATGTCACCCTTCACAGGCCTACACTAGGTTAGCCTTCCATACTGATGACCTTCTCACTCTGACACCTGAAGCTGAGCTGCCTCCCTGCAGGTATGACCCCCACCCCACTCTGCTCAAATACTGCACCCTGAGCTGGACCTCCCCAGGCATGGGCATCCTACTTGGTCTCTGGCTTTCCCATGGCAGGCATCTCCCACCTAAAGATGCTCTATTTACCCTACTCTGGCCACAACACACCCTGATTTGGGCTACTTCGGCTCTCCCCCCAAACAAGGGAGTGCCCTACCTAACGTTTTCAAGATTGAATTGTACAGGAAGGGAAGGAAGGGAGAAGGAGCCATAATTATTTTGAATACTGTTCATTTTCTCATTTGTTTTGGCCACTACAAAGCATTATTTGGCAAAGCAAATAGGTGCACTAATCTTACCTTTAGTTTTATCTTGCCTTACATTTCCTTTTTGTTCTAACTTGCACTATTACTACTGTCCTTGTTTTATTTCTTATAAGCTGCATTTTGGTCAGTCACCACTAATCCTCTGTGGAAAATGCAGGGCATGTTGTGAACACATGAAGCAAGTGGGCCACTCAGCTACGCGTCCCCAGCAGCTAATACAGTGAAGATCAGAGTGAAACTGAAAATACTCGACAACCAGCAATATAATATAGACAAAGACACCAACCAAATAGAATGGGGGGACCTCACTGAGGATTGGAGTCCTGGAAGACCCCTGCTGAACGTGTTAACCCTTTAGGAGATGAATTGTGCGTGTGTGTCTGTGTGTGTGTGTGTGTGTGTGTGTGTGTGTGTGTGTGTGTGGAGTGTAGGGGTCTCAGGGAAGGGTCCTTCTGGAAGAGGGATGTTACTCAGGAGGTTTAGAGCAGGAGCTGTTTAACCAACTAGCATGGAAGCATTAAAAAACATTTTGAAACCTTAATACAAATTTGCTGAACAAGAAAGGCTTGCACCGTGATACATCTTGCTGTCTGGGCAAGTTCTTTAGTGAAGTTCTTTAGTGAAAGCACAGCCTATTCTCCTCAATACCAGAACCATCTCCTCAGGGAGGGGCCTGCAGAAGGCAGGAAGTGCACATGGGCACCATCAATACAAGTTGTGCCAGGAAACAGCTGGCTACCTGGTCCACACATAAGCAAGAGAAGACTTCCAAACGTCCTCTAGTGAAAGACAAACCACACAAGTGTAAGAAATGTGGGCAAACCTTACAAGAAAAAATGGAAACCAAAAGCCAACTTTGCCAGAAAAATGTTGGTAGTGGGTGAGATACTAATCTACGTACGAGAAAAAGTACATTTTTGTCTAAAATCTGTTAAGTCTCACAGGAATCTACCCCCAAAATCAAGAGCACACTGTATACACTCTATGTTAGCCATCTTGACAATAAATTATATTTAAAAAATAAAAATGAAAAAACAAAGTCTCTGTTAAGTCAACTAAGAGCTATGATGCACACCCAAAAGAGACAACCTGCTAAACCAGAGGTTTTATGTGAGTTCTCAGTGAAAAAAGAACTTAAAGCATCCCTGTGATAATTACAAAGAAAGTCACTTCTCTGAAGGGGTAGATTTAACATTTTAAAAGAAGTTAAGAAATAAATGGCTATGGGCCATAAAATAGAAGATTACGAGCATTTTCAGAAGACACATTTCTGAATGCTGTCTATTCCCAAAACAGGAAAAGCTGAAGTCTCTGGTTTTTGTTTATGTGGTATTTATCATCTTCTACCTTATCAAGCACCAAGCTCAAGTCTCTTTACATTTACAAAGGCTAAATAGGTCACTTCCTCATGCATATGAGAATGTTGTTGGTTCCCACCTCTGGCTAGTTGAAAATAAAATCATTCTACAGCATTTAAAAGTTTTCCACATTGTCCTTTTGTTTAGAGCACATTAGTATATTGATGGCTATACACTTTTAAAACTTGTCCACGGACTCTTTGCTGCTCCTCCCATCAAGAGGTAGGGTCTTTGTCCTCTTCCCACATAGTTGATCTGCCTGAAAAGTTTGTTTATGACCAAGACTGCTGTGGGCCTTTTGAGACTAGGACAGAAATGGCCATATGGTCCTGCCTGGCTCTCCTGGGACACTCACTCTGGGGGAAACCAACTGTGAGGTAAGAAGTCCAACGATCCCAGGGTGCCTGGGTGGCTCAGTTGGTTAAGCATCCTATCTGGACTCAGGTAATAATCACACGGTAAGTGAGTTTGAGTCCTGCATCAGGCTCTCTGCTGTCAGCACAGAGCGTGCTTTAGATCCTGTCTCCCTCTCTCTCTGCCCCTCCTGCACTCATGCTCTCCCTCTCTCAAAAATAAATAAACCTTAAACAAAAAGAAGTCCGACTATCCTTAAACTACTGTCAGCAGGTGAAGATGAATAGGTTACACGCAGGTGCTCCTACCGGAAAGCTGGGCTGAGCAACCAGCTGCTGGCTGGAATCAACCGCCACCTCAAGTGAGGCATGTGGGATGCCCAGCCCAGTTGAGCCTTCATATGACTGCAGCCCCAGCCAGTATTTGACTGCAAGCACGTGAGACAGCCCAAGTTAGAACTGCCAGGCAGAGCCTTCCCCCAAACTCCTAACCCACAAAATCCTAACCAAAATCAAATAGTTGCTGTTTGCCACCCCAAAGTTGTGGGATAATGCGTATCAATGGCAACAGTAACTCTAATGACCAAGGAAGTATTTTCTGACCAATTCTATCCCTTTTTGTACTTTCAGTAGAAGGCAATTTCAGACCCAAGTTGTACTAGCCAGAATAGACTAGGTTACACTGTGCTAAAATAATTTACCCTGAAATCTCAGTGGCTTTATTCAGCAAAAATGTGTCCTGTTCAAGTACAGGCAGGGAATTTTGTTCCATTTGGTGAGTCAGGGAATCAAACCCTTGCATGTGATGACAACTTGATCTCACATACTGCTGCAGCAAGTAACACTAACTCTCTAATGTTAACATCCTATAGTATATCTTCATTCGGAAAAAGGGTCATGCTATCTCGGCAATACCATTTTTTAAAAATTATCAAGTGCAGCATAGATTGGTGGTCTCCATCATGCATTCTCCTCTTGCTCCTTTTTTAAAAATTTTTTAAATGTTTATTTATTTTTGAGAGAGAGACACACACACAGAGTGAGAATAGGGGAGGGGCAGAGAGAGAGGGAGACACAGAATTTGAAGCGGGCTCTAGGCTCTGAGCTGTCAATATAGAGCTTGACATGGGGCTCGAGCTCACAAACAGTGAGATCAGACCTGAGCCGAAGTCCGATGCTTAACTGACTGAGCCACCCAGGTGCCCCACCTTTTCCTCCTTTTAATTATAGCAACAGCCCAAGTTTTAGCAGGGCACATAACTGCTTGGCTCAGACTGCACTTGCAGCCAACCATACCATGTGACTAAGCTTGGGCCAACAGGACATGAATAGGAGTGATATGTATAATTTCCAGATCCTTTCCTTACAGGATTCGCCTCTAGGACACTTAGCTTTTAGACTGAGAACAGAAAAAATAAAATCATTCTATCTACTTACCTACCTATCTACCTATTTCCTATCTATCTATTGATCGATCGATCGATCTAGTTAAGCCACTTTAATTTTTACAAAGAACAGAGAGCAATGGCAGGGGGAGGGGTGTCATGCTAACGTAGCAACAACTAACTTTTCACACCTTCTCCTATTACACACCTTCATTTTATACTGCTATACATTTTTATTTCCCCCTTTTAATCTGTACTTTTGAATTTGCCGTTACATTACTGAACTTCCACTATTCTTACTTAAACTGAACTAACTCACATAGCAGCTTCCTTTGAAGACATGGGCTCTCTGATGTAGGACACAGACACTGTAGTGTGGGAGAGGGAAGAGTGAATTCAAAGGTTTATGATCCTGCCTCTCATCCTGGAGAGGTCTTTTTCTTTTAATTTTTTTCATGCTTTATTTATTTTTGAGAAAGAGTGAGAGAGAGAGAGAGCACGCATGAGTGGGGGAGGAGCAGAGAGAGAGAGACAGAGAATCCGAAGCAGGCTCCAGGCTCTGAGCTGTCAGCACAGAGCCCGACGTGGGGCTCAAACTCACTGACTGTGTGATCATGACCTGAGCCGAAGTCGGACACTTAACCGACTGAGCCACCCAGGTGCCCCTCATCCTGGAGAGGTCTTAAACAAACCCTCAAGTCTACTAAAATAAAGACCGGCAGCCAAAATTAAACTCCTAAAAAAGGGGGTAAAGGTTAAATATTAACAATAAATAATACCATCTTATGGCTCCCTTACCTCAAATTTTAAACTCAACCAATACAATGAAGGCAATCTGGCACCATGGCCAACAGTGCAGATCCTGGAATCAGAACAAATCTGGGTTTGAACCTCAGCCTTGCCACTTACTACTAACTTGTCTATGGTAAGTTAACTGCTCAGGGGTGCCTGGGTGGCTCAGTCAGTTAAGTGTCTGACTTCAGCTCAGGTCATGATCTCATGGTTGGTGGGTTCGAGCCCCGCGCTGGGCTCCGTGCTGACAGCTCAGAGCTTGGAGCCTGATTCAGATTCTGTGTTTCCCTCTCTCTCTGCCCCTCCCCCCACTTGTGCTCGCTTGCTCTCTCTCTCAAAAATAAACATTTAAAAAATGTTTTCATTTAAAAAAATAAAAAAGTTAACTGCTCAAGTCTGTTTCCTCACCTGAGGAAGGTGAGTAGAGTAGCTCATAGAATAGCGATGAAAATTAAAGAAAATAATACACATCGAGTACTTCGTACACAGCCAAAGGACTCAATGCCAGTTGTTACGGTAACTCTATTCCTTTCCATATGCTATTCCCTCTGCCTGGAATACTTCCTCCTCTTGTGGACCTGGGGAATTCCTTCACATTCATTATAACTCATGCCCTGTGGTATGTTCTCACCTCTTCCACCTGCCAGGGGCAATCAACCTTTCCCTCATTTGTGTTACCGAGAAGACATGTATGTTAATTCTCCTTATCAAAGGATACTGTAATTGCTTGTTTAAACAGCTGCCCCTCCTCACTGTGAGCACAGTCCATTTCTTCTTTGCTAAATCCCACTCTCAGTACAGTACACATTGTAGGTTCTCAAATATGTTTGTAATATGAACTGAATAAACCTTTGAGTTCACTCTACAGTCAACCCCTTTGTTTTCTACATTAGGAATGAGGCCTACTTATTAATTATGCCATTCTTTTTTATCAAAAGAATTGTCCTATCAAAATAATTTAAACCAAAGCATAATTAGTATTGATGATATTACAAAAGGCAGTTATCTGAACATGAATATCTACAGATACAGGCTCTCTAATGAGAATATTCTTTTTTTTTTTTAATTTTTTTTTCAACGTTTTTTATTTATTTTTGGGACAGAGCGAGAAAGAGCATGAACGGGGGAGGGGCAGAGAGAGAGGGACACACAGAATCAGAAACAGGCTCCAGGCTCTGAGCCATCAGCCCAGAGTCCGACGCGGGGCTCGAACCCACGGACCGTGAGATCGTGACCTGGCTGAAGTCGGACGCTTAACCGACTGCGCCACCCAGGCGCCCCTCTAATGAGAATATTCTTATCTAACATTTCAAGTTTTTCTTGGGAATTGTAAGCAGATGAGATTGAAAGGTCTTAAAAATCACGGTCAGTAATGGAAAATGTACTGCTTTTGTAATAAGGAACAAGGTATTAGAATGTTAAGGATAGA
This sequence comes from Felis catus, assembly GCF_018350175.1. NCBI lineage: Eukaryota > Metazoa > Chordata > Mammalia > Carnivora > Felidae > Felis > Felis catus. The sequence continues at coordinate 21,281,290 of NC_058373.1, forward strand.
AAATAATCATAAGAATACTTAGCATATATACGGAAATTATTACTGTATAAAGTCTTTTCACCTGCTTCTTCTAATCACCTTGTGATAGTGAAAGCAGCTGTATTCCTATTATATGGAAGGTCATGTATAATCAATAAACACTACAGCAAAGATGTAAATCTGTTTTGGCAGCTTTGGTGGCCTTTATTGTGGCCATTAAATCCAGACTTCAATAAAAGATGTTATTATTATTTATAATTTTCTATAGGGCAAGAGAATATACTGATAGATCTACCTTTGAGTAAGACCAGAATTACCATTCCCTTTAAATAACTTACTACCAGTTTCTGATGACAGTGACAATACATGGTCTTAAAAAGTAAAAGACACTCTGTAAGAGAAATTGGAAACACCAAACATTAAAATAAAATACCTCAATGCAGACATGATGCATTCCTCCAGCCTTGTTTCTCTGCAGAAAACCTGCAATTGGGCTGTCATTTCCCAGTGGATGAAGCAGTTCCATCTTGGTATTTCCCAGGTTGACAAAAACAACAGATACACCATGCTCAGGAACAGGGACCACCTCACTTACCTGGGCCCCCAGAACATTCTCATAAAATGCCTTGGCTTTTTCTAAGTCTGGCACTGCAATTGCTACATGATTGAGTCGACCCAGGTTCCACACAGGACCTGCCACTTGATGCGAGGACTGTGATGTGGAAAGAGCTTTTACTTTCGGAGGTGAAGTCTGAAGTCTGGAAAAAAGCCCTGAAAAATTGAACAGCCATTGATAGCCTTCTTGAGAATTGATGGATTTATTAAATTAATAAAAAAAAAAAAAAACTAAATGACTAATACATATAAACATTATTTATATACATATTCTGGTTTTAATTACTGAAATTAAATTGGGGAGTTTAATGGGAAAATGACGTCAAAATTACTCACTCTGCCATGAAACAACTGTCTGGAATTAAAAAACTAATTGTGAGCTTTTTAGATTTAAAACAAAGATGGCATTTTTCATAACAATTTCTATTTATTGATAATACTTCAAGGACAGCTACACAGCATTAAGAATGACTTGCAGGGCACCTGGGTGGCTCCATGGGTTAAGTGTGTGACTTCAACTCAGGTCATGATCTCGCGTTCGTGAGTTTGAGCCCCTTGTTGGGCTGTGCTGACAGCTCAGAGCCTGGAGCCTGCTTTGGATTCTGTGTCTCCCTCTCTCTCTGCCCCTCCCCCACTCACGTTCGTTTTCTCTCTCTTTCTCTCTCCCTCTCTCTCTCTCTCTCTCTCTCTCAAAAATAAGCATTAAAAAATTTAAAAAAAAGAATAACTTGCTATTCTCTGTATTTCACAAGGGGTAAGTTTGAAGCTGACAGGGACACAATACTCATTTAATAATGAGAACAAGCAATTTTCTCCTCTACCTATAACCAATTTTTTGTCTTATATTCTGCAATATGTATTAAAGCCATGCCCATTACAGTGCTCTTTAATAAGATTTTATTTTAATGATTACTAAAGAAAAGAAAGACAAGCAAACATTAAGAGGATCCTTAAACTTATGAGAATTCCCTCTGAGACCAGTTTTTTCTTATTGTTTCTTTTTATAATTTTGAAGACGAGAAGAATTGCTTCTGAATGTGAAGAAACTTCTTTCATTAAGAAACTGAAGAGACCTATAATGTGTCCTCCCTGTGGATTACTGTTTCCCCAGTTCCCAAAACACTGGACTTTAAGAGCCGGATTCTCCCCAAGATGAAAACTGTATACATATATGAGGTCTAAGAATAATCTTGTAAAACTACATCACTTAATTAAAAAAAAGTACAAAATAGCATATTGAAGAACACATATTCTAAACAATTAGGTTTAGCTCTTCATGGAAAATACTTTAAATAGTACTTAGTATCACAGAGCTAAAAAATAGTTAATTCCTTTTTACTGAAATTTTTGATAACAAGGAAATTAAAGTAACACTACTATAGACCATAGACCTTGTGGGGAAAGGCAGTCTCATATGTTAACCCCCACTTAACCACAGAAGGATGAAAAGTTCCTTGGCAAGAGATAAAGAGCCCACACAGCCTGTGTATCACACTGTGCTGGGAATATCTTTCCCTCTTCCAGACTCAGTGAGTGCTCTTTTGTCTCAGTTTAACGTGTGTGCATCATACGGCAAACCTGTTATAGCGGTCCTCTGCAGAGAGGGAACAGGGTTCTTTGTACTGTGACACAAGAGGGGCGTGCGCAAACTGTCCTGCACTGACCACTGGGAGAGACCCATTGGTGATGGTGGACCAAACCCACCATTAAAGATAATCTTGCCCTATCTCATTTCTATGTAAGCAAAGCATTGTTCCATCTCTGATGGACTCTGATACCAAGATGCAATGGGCAGAAGTGTTTAGATTCCTCCTCTGGGACTGGTAACCAGTGCGTGGTACTCTGCTTGACAAATGTGATGCATCATAGGTCAGCAGAAGGCAAAATTCCACCTAAGATAGTCTTCTGGTATGCTCAAGCCTGTATTATTGGTTACTGAAATATCCAAAGGTTGTCATTATCAATAGGTTGACACAGCCCAGTTCTACGGACTCATTTTATTATGAAATTCAAGCATATGCCAACTTAGTAAGCACATACATAAATGTACAATTGAAAGTAAATTTCATGAAAGGCATACCTAATCCTCAATAGGTGTGATGTGCTCTGATATTTTCTACTCTGTTGTATTTTATTTCAGTTTTTAAAAAATTCTGGTACTACCTACCAAACATCTACCTTGTTAAGTTTGTTGTATAGATATTTGATGTAAAAAATATAATACAGTGCCAGACATATATAACAGGTGCACAACAAATTCAGCCATTCTTATTGTTACTGACATACAATAATTGTTTGCTGAGTGGCATGCAGAAACTATCTCAAGGGCACAGTGGTAGTGAATTTTTAAAATGTTAACAACCGGGACACCTGGGTGATTCAGTCAGTTGAGTGGCTCACTCTTGATTTTGGCTCAGGTCATGATCCCAGGGTCGTGGACTTGAGCCTCACACTAGGCACTGCATTGGGCATGGAGCCTGCTTGGGATTCTCTCTCTCTCTGCCTCTGCCCCTCTACCCTGCTTGTGTTCTATATAAAATTAAAATTTTAAAAATGAGAACTAAAAAATCATTGGTCAAACTGCTCTTTCCTTCTTTCTTTGCATCTCTACTATCTGTGCATTTTACAACGAAAGTTCGATACAGAAGTATTTGTATTATAAAAAAAAAACACGATAGGTAGGGCCAATGAGCTTTAGAATAAAATGGATAAGTCCTTTGCTCTGTGAAATTTTAAGAGTATGTCAAATACGGAGTCTAGGTATTTCTGAATTGTCCTTACCAGTATTATCTCTACAAGAGATGGGGCAACTGGTATTTCCTTGGCAGGCATCCTATTACTTAGCAATGGGACATAAAGAAATATCAAAGGAACAAACAAAATGTCCAAGCAAAGGTAAAGTTTTACATACTGTACCAGTTTTTTGGGAGACATTTCTAAACCTCTGGCACTGAAAAGGAAGTCCAAGCAAGCCATGTTATTAGAAGCCTCAGTATAGCCTGTCTTTCTCCATAACCACCTTACCATTTGGAAATGGGAGAAAAGGAAAAAGTTTATTGGAATGACTGGTTCTGTTTCTTTTTAATAGAACATAAAATGAATCTTCACTCTATGTTAGGAAAAATAGATAATAACATCTTTATGTAATGTAAAAGTCAAGACTTTGTGGCTCTACAGGCTTATCTTATCTCTAGAAATGTAAACTAGTTTGAAAAAAGAAACATCACTATATTGGTTTTATTTGAGCCTTAGGAATAGAGTAAAAATAAACACAGGGATGCTGGTAAGAATTCAATAATTCTATGCCACATTGGCATAGAGATTACTTAAATAAATTTTTTAAAAATGAAGGGTTAAAAACATAAAAATAGCCAAAAAGCACATAAGATCCTCAATATCATAGCCATTAGGGAAAAGCAAATCAAAAACACAACAGGATACCATTTCATACCCATAACAAAACCTGTTGATGAGGATATGGAGAAATTGGAATCTGCTTTTTACATTGCTGGTAAGAATGTAAAATGATAGAGCTGCCATGGAACAGTTTGGAAAACTCAAAAAAGTTAAATATACAATTAGGATATGACTCAGAAATTCCACTCCTAGGTACCTAAAATAATTGAAAACATGACTTAAACAGAAACTTGGACACAAATGTTCACAACAGCACTATTCCCCAATAGCCAAGCTATGGGAGATGATTCATAGCCATACAATGGAATATTATCCATACAATGAAAATGAAGCAATGATACAACATAGATGAACCCTGAAAACATTATGTGAAGTGACAGAGTCAGACATAAAAGGTCATATACTGTATGACTCCATTTATATAAAATATCCAGAATGGGGAAGTCCACAGAGACAAGAAGCAGGATAGTGGTTGTCAAGGGCTAGAGGGAGAAGGGAATGGGGATTGACTGAATTGGCATGAGATTTCCTTTTGGGGTGGGGAAAATGTCTTGGAATAAATAAAGGTGAAGGTTGCACAACATGATAAACGTAATAAATGCTACTAAATTGTACATTCAAGAATTTTGTGTTATGTGAATTACCTTAAAACAACAACAATGGGATGATGCAATGGGCAAAATGTGAAATTCTGTAGACCAAGCAAACTGGAGCAGGAAACCTGGAATAAAGGGGTACCGTGATATAGATCCTTGTAGACAATAAAAAATGATTTCTGAAAAGTCTGTGAACCTTTAAAAAGTTATACTTTCTCCTTTGCCTTTGGCAACTTTTATTTTATTTTAAAAGGTTTCCTTTTAAAAAATATTTATTGTTTATTTTTGAGAGAGACAGAGAACGAGCAGGGGAGGGACAGAGAGAGACAGAGACAGAGAGAGAGAGAGAGAGAGAGAGAGAGAGAGAGACTCTGAAGCAGGCTCCAGGCTCCGAGCTGTCAGCACAGAGCCTGACACAGGGCTCGAACTCATGAACTACAAGATTAAGACTTGAGCTGAAGTTGGACACTTAACTGATTAAGCCATCCAGGAGCCCCAAGTCCTTGGCAACTTTTAAAAGGTATTTTTATTTAAGGTTGACCTCTGACTGGTTGGAATTTATAAGTGTAGCTTTACGTTTCTCTGTCTTCCATCTCAGAAAGGTACAACTGCATTACTTTGAACTCTATAATGTGTAATTTGTGACTATTCCACATAGTTTCACAATAAACTACAATGTACAAATATATGAATAAATATATCAGATATTTAAAAACAGGAGCGTTAAAATCCAATAGGATTGCAAAGATGAGTATCTACAGATTTATAAAACAAATGATGTCCACATATCAGGAAATCTGATATGCAAGAAATAGATATGTTACCAAATCTGGTGTGTGTGTTAACTCTGACTCCTATCTGTCCCTCAATATGGCTCTTGCTAAATACTGTTAATGCCGTGACTTAAAAATAACATTGCATTTCCTTCCATCCATTTATTTCAGACACCAGGCTTTCCAAACATTGGCTCCAAATAAGTAAAGGTTTAGTTGGAAGGGTCTATACTCAAATGCATTAATGGTTCTTACTGTTTAAAGACACTGTATGTTAAATTTGTACATAAAGTTTCACAGAATTGTGACAATCACTTGTAATAAGGTCTTGCTAACATCTTATTGAGATATAATTTATACACTGTAAGGATCACCCATTTGAAGTGTACAATTCAATGTCTTCTTACATATTTTCAAAGTTGTACAAACTTTACATAATCTAATTTAGAACATGTAATAAGTTGTTAAGTCTGAACGTTTGCATATCTTGTTCGAGGAAATGTAACACATTTAGAAAGCCAATCATCAGAAGTGCCTTCAAGATGGTTGGTAAGAAGACCACATATTTTGAGCATTCAACAAGTGGATTTCACAGCATCATATAATATTTTCGACCTATTTAAAACTATGGTCAGGAATAACTTTTTATTCATCACAGTCAGCAAACAGACCATGTTTCTGTTACCCCACTTACACATGACTCCATAATAAAAGTAAATGTCTCCTCATAGTCCTATAACTTGGCCACTGTTGTCTCCTAATTGGTTCAACTTCCATTTTTAAAACTAACCTTTTCATGAAGCCAATCCTTTGCAAGCCAAACTGGAATTTACTGTGTGTGCTTGACAGCATTCGTTTTTCTGAGCTTCTCCTATTTTTCTGTGAAGTATTATGTTCCTTAAAGATGGAGTCATAACATAAAATTACCACATGATCCAGCAATCCCACTACTGAAAACCGGCTTTTGAAGAGATATTTATATATCCATGTTCATACATGTATTATTCACAATGGCCAGAATGTGGAAATAACCCATGTCCACTGACAGATGAAAATTATAAAATGTGGTGTACACTTACAATGGAATATTTGTCAACCTTAAAAAGGAATGAAGTTTTGACACATAAGTGTCATGCTTTAAAAACGCTCTAAGTGAAATAAGCCAGTCACAAAAGGATGAATATTGTATAATTCAAAAATATTATACGATGCTGTGAAATCCACTTGTTGAATGCTCAAAATATATGGTCTTCTTACCAACCATCTTGAAGCCACTTCTGATGACTGGCTTTCTAAATGTGTTACGTTTCCTCAAACAAGATATGCAAAGGTATAATATTGTATATACAGCATCTGGAGTAGTCAAATTCATAGAGAGAAAGTTTTACAGTGGTTGCCAGGGCTAGGGGAAGAGGATAATGGGGGAGTTATTGTTGAATGGGTATAGAGGTTCAGTTTGGGATGATGAAAAAGTTCTGGAGATGGATAGTGGTGATGGTTGCACAATACGGAAATACAGTTGACTCTTGAACAAAATGGGGGTGTTAAGAGTGCCAACCCCCAACACAGTTGAAAATCCACATGTAACTTTCGACTACCCCAAAACATAACTGTTGACTGGAAGTCTTACTGATAACATAAACAGTTGATTAACACATGTTTTGTACATTGTATGTAATGTATATACTATATATTCTTATAAAGTAAGCTAGAAAAAAAGAAAATGTTATTAAGAAAACCAAGGGAGAGAAAATATACTTACAGTACTATATTGTAAAATTGTGAGTGTAATTGGACCATGCAGTTCAAACCTGTGTTGTTCAAGGGTCAACTGTATTTAATGTCACTGAACTGTACACCTAAATATGGTTAAAATGGCAAATTTTGTTATGTATATTTAATTATGATAAATGAAAAAGTGGGATTATTTACGGTTGAAGCATCTGAAATAGGAGGATAAATCAAAGCCAGCCTTTGCAGAACACTGTTTTCATTTTACTTTTCTCTATGACAAGATGTCTACATAATTTTTTTAAAAAAAATGTATATTAGTACTCAGTTCTTGCAATAAATGTATGACTTGTTGGAAGTTACATTCCCTTCCTCTTTTTAAAAAAAAAATTTTTAATGTTTCTTTACTTTTGAGAGAAAGAGAGATGGAGTATGAGTAGGGGAGGCGCAGAGAGAGGAAAACACAGAATCTAAAGCAGGCTCCAGGCTCTGAGCTGTCAGCACAGGGCCTAATGCGGGGCTCGAACTCACAAACCATATCATGACCTGAGCAGAAGTCGGACACTTAATTGACTGAGCCACCTAGGCGCCCCATCAGTTTGTCATTTTCTGCCTGTAAGCACTCAAGTGCACTCAGAAGGATCCAGGCCACATCACAGGCCTTACAGTTGTAACTACTGCTGTAAGAGTCAAGCATGGCAGCTACTTGGGTTCACAAATTACATGCTTCTGTTGCCACTTCATCTGTCAACCACAGTTCATACCTTGATTAATTGTGATGCAACTGTATTCCATGGGTTACTGGCATCCTACCACCCACCTTTGGCAAGTTCAGCACTGCACTCAAGGTTAAGAGCATGACCAAACCAATCCCCAAATCCGGTCTTTAGGGGTCTACCTCCTAGGACCACTCCCAAGACCAATTCTGTCATAGTCTAGGTCTAATCAAGAGGTAGAAATGACACATTGTTAAACAAGGAAAATCTGGTAAAGGATGATTAACTATGATAAAATAGCAACTGTGAGATATAAGGAAACTCTGTGTGATACCTTAGAGATGAGCAAGAATACTTGAGGGACAATCTTGGAAGGGGTTCAGACTTTATGGGAGAAGGTATGATTCAGCCAGCAAATAGCAGAGAAGTTGGTGGGTTTAGGCAGGCCAGAGCTGGTTGAGGGTTGTTACCCTCCAGAGTGCAGGCAGGGAGCAGGCGATTGGCAGTTGATGGTGTGCAGTGGGAATTCAGGCACTGGCAGGGGCAGAAAGCCTTGAGAGTGTGCAGGGCGTGCAGAGGGGATGACAGTGCAGTACACAACCCTCCAGACAATGACAGAGTCCAGGGTGTGGGAGCTGGATCTCACAAGCCTGGATCATGACCTCAGCTGAAATCAAGACTATGACGCCCAACCAACTGATCCAGCCACCCAGGTGCCCCCAGATGGCTTTCTCAGAGATAATGAGAGATGACTCTTTGTCTTATGAGTTTTTTTTTTTTTTTTTTTTTTGCAAAGGGTTACTTGCAATTGTGTGTGAGCTAAGATACTGTTTGTATTTTACCAAGGAGAGGAAGGACAGGCTAGGAAGGAGTGTTATTGTAAGAACCTGAGAATCACCTATTAGATTCATTTCAACAAGGTGGGCTCAGCCTGTTACAATATTTTTTCATGTATACACATCACCTCTTTAAACTGCTAAGTGCTGAGACAATTAAAACTATTAAGGTGCACTTCTTTGTATGTGGCTCGTCACTTAGCCCTGGTGACTTGCCATGATAAATGCAAATGAAACATTGTGACTGGTAAGAAAGACTACAGTGATCGATAAAGAACTCCTTCAGTTTGAGACAGGACTTCAAAGGAAGACTAGAACTGTAAGTTTGGACACAGAGAGCTCTATCTAGCAGAGAGGCCTAACATTATTAAAGATTCGTCCCCTTGAACACGTTTTGAAGGTTGCTAAGCTGAAGGCTTCAAGACAAATGTCCAGGAGTAACTCTGAAACATTACCACTTGGCACTCTTCCTAACAGGGAATTTCAGATTAAGGGAAATAGTGGCCCTCTGATGAAGGAGAAAAAAGAAAAAGAGAGAAAGAGAAGAAAGTGGGTGGCCTGGGAGTCAGAAAACTTGAGTATCTGTCATTACTGATTCTATCCAGCTTTTTTTTTTTTTTAATGGAGGTGTAGAGGACTCAAGCAACCTTCCAGATCCGTCTGCCTTTATCTTTCCTGTTTACATACAAGATAGTAAATATATTACTTCACGAAAGGAAAAACACTCCTTTGGTATTTACACAACTGACCTCCAAGTGTTCCCAGCAGGACACTGGAAGTACTTGGGAGTTCAGTTTACGTTTTTTTAAACTACTTACCCTTCTTTCTAGTTTCTCCCCAATCTCTTATGGTGCACTGTAAAGCTAAAACTCACTGTCCCTATGGCATTTACTTCATCTACTTCTGTCCCGGCCTTGCTGTCAGTCCCCTTGAGCAGGTTCCCTCGCCTCTTTGGGAGCCACCTATAAAGAGGGGCAACGTCAACTGCACACACTTTCCAAGGTGGCGGTGAGAATCAAATACTATATGGAAACCCCACGCTAACCGGAGACGTTCCTTGGATATACCTCCTGCCCACAGGTGCAGACAGAGACCACGGAACGCGCCTCCTGGGAGGGTCGGGGAGACAGAGTGCAGAGGATGTGGCTGCTCTGGCCACCCACCGCCTCCTCCAGCCCCCGGCCTCGCGTCCCGCGCGCCCCACCCCCCGGCGAACCCCGGCCGCACGAGGTATTCACCTACTGCGCCCGAAGCAGCCGCCACCGCCTTCAGTAAGCTCGCCATTTTGGGAAGCGACCCACTCTTTCCCGAGGTGCGTCAGAGTGGGAGAGGAGCTCAGGCGAGAGGCAGGGCAACCCGACCGGGGGCGGGGCATACGATGATGGGGGGGGGGGGGGCGCGTGACGAGCGTCGCTGTGTTCTTGTGGTGCGGCGGACGAGCTCCCCAGTGCACCTAAAGAGGAAACTTAAACGGAGGAGGCGTCACCCCTATGAGCCCCTCAGGACTACGAAACAGAAAGTTTGGAGAAAGTTCAAAAGCGCTAGAACTGATCAATGGCCCAGTGAAAGTTCTTGCACTGCCATTGACTCTGGCAGGGGGTGGGTCCGGAACTTCTGAGCGACGGAACCTTCGCCTCCAGGGTCTAGGCTGCGCGAGGCGCGTCTTTGTGGCGCGGTTTCCGGGCAGCGCTTTTCCTTTACATGCGGCGCTGTGGAGAGAGTTGCAGACAGTAATGGCTCCGCGGGTCTGGCGTCGACGAGCCCTGGAGCGGTGTCTGAAGGAGGTTGGTAAAGCCACCGGCCGGCCAGAGTGCTTCCTCACGTAAGTGAGCAGAGCCGGACTCTGGGTGAAGCCCGGGTCTCAGCGTGGGTGCGGACTCATGGCCCCCAGCGAATTCTGGAGTAGGGGGAAGATAAAGGGAAGTGTACACCTCTTTTTCCCAGATTTCATTTACTTGACGCACCCTTAGCCTACCAAAAATTTTAAAGTTGTTGAAAGCTGTACAGTGCAGATTTCCGAGTCGTGTGCTAACCAAACTAAGCTCAGTTATTAATGCCCAGAGGCTTCCATTGAGTCTTAACGCACCCCCCGACTCTTTACACACAGGCGCGTGCCACCCTAGGTTGGTTGCTCTTTTCTCCAATATGCTCTCAATCCACCCAGTGCTTACTTATCCATATCCTTCATTGGAAGTATTAAGTTTGTCGCTTGGCTGTCCACCTCCACGATGAGCTTCTTGAGAATTAGGACTGCCTTTCATATCTCTTGCCAGCATAAGCTCTTTGTATTGTGTTGAAGGACTTAAAATGCGTTGTATGAAAGTATGGCTCTCAGATTTGTATTTCAAACCCGACCTTTCCCTCAGCTTCAGGCTCACAGCAACTACAGCCACATATTCTTTCAGCATCTCAAATTTAATATGTGCAAAATGAGCTGTTGTTTCTATTTAATTTCCTGTACAGTGCCCTCCGTGATACTTTTTCCCCATGCTCCACCCCTGCCTCCCCTATCTCAGCAAACGGCAGCTCTATTTTTTCTGTTGTTCAGACATATAACTAAGCTACTTCTTTGATATCTTCCTTTTTTCTCATTTCTACATATAATTCATCAACCAATTCTGTCGGTGCTGTCTCCAGACTGTATTCTGAATTCGACTGCTTCTCACAGAATCTGTTCCCCTAACCCGTGCACAGTTCTTCATCAACCTAATCGCTGTACTTTTGTAACGTTTCCTCTACTGGCCATCTTTCCAGAGTGTAAATTCTATCATTTTGCTTAAAATCTTCTGATGGCTTGTCTTTATACTTAAAATGGCAAACTCTTACCTCTGAGCCCTGAACGATTCACCTCCGATTCACCTCCCATCTACCTCCCTAACCTTCTGCCTCCTTTATCACACTCCAGCTATGCTGGCATTTTTGTTCCTCAGGCTCACCACACTCATTTCCATCTTAGGAAATTTATTCTCACTTTTTCCTCTCCTTAGAAGATAATGTTTCCAGAGCTTTGAAAGACTATCTCCTTATGTACAGGTGTCATCTCAGACGTCACATCTTCAGACAGGTAGTCTCTGACACTCTTGCCAAAGCAAGTTTTGGCCATTGGCTGACTGAATGATGGAGTGGCATATAACATAGCAGAGTTGAGCTTTTTAAGACTAAGATTCACTATATATCTTGAGGCAAAGAGGTGTGTAGTAGTTTCCCTGTCTAAAATCCATACAGCAGATTCACAGACACTTAGCTGACTCTTTTTTATATATTAATGTGGCTCATCTGCAAGATAATATACTCTTGGGAGCCAGGATCTATACTTAAAATTGATATTTCATTCAAGTTTGGTTTTGCACAAGAGTTGGGCTTTTTTTGTCTAATTCACAGTGCTGTGAAATTATTATCTATAATTATAAATCTCTTTAAACTTCCTCCCCATGCCCCCTTAATAGGATTCAAGATGAATTGGCATCAAAGTTCACTTCATTAACAAAAGTACTTTATGATTTTAACAAAACACTAGAGAATGGCAGAATCCACGGAAGTCCTTTAAAAAAACTGGTGATAGAGAATTTTGATGATGAGCAGATTTGGCAACAACTAGAATTGCAAAATGAACCAATTTTACAATACTTCCAGGATGCAGTTAGTAAAACCATTAAAGACGAAGACATCAGTCTTTTTCCAGAGAATGAAGAGCAGGAGTGTGAAGAGGATGGCTCAGAGGTGGAGGCTGATGGCCAGGAGGCCCTCGAACAAGATTTGGAGGAGGAGGAAGTGGCCGACCTGAGTGGTGATGATCCTACAGGGGATGAGAAAACGAAAAACTCAAGCACAATTGATCTGAGGAAAAGTCCAGTTTTCAGTGATGAAGATTCTGATCTTGATTTTGATATCAGCAAATTGGAGGAGCAAAGCAAGGTGCAAGACAAAGTGCCTAGGAAACCAAGAGAGAAGTCCATAGTAGATGATAAATTTTTCAAACTATCTGAAATGGAGACCTTTTTAGAAAACATGGAAAAAGAAGAGGAACAAAAAGGTGATGAGGAGGAAGATATTGATTTTTTTGAAGACGTCAATTCTGATGAAGATGAAGGAGAACTGCTTGGAAGTCAAAAACCTAAGGTAAAGTCTTGGGAGAGGAGAGAAAGAGGACTTTCTACCTCATATGAGATTTTGTTCTGTTTCTTGAGAAGAGGTTTCAAATACCTCAAAACTCATCAGGGCACGAGTGAAGTATTTAGATCTGTTGAAAACTGGACTGGAAAAATTAAACCAAAGCTTATCACAAAATATTTCTTTTGTAGCTTAACAACCATAACCACACATGTTAGAGGTATTCAGAATTTCCCTTAAACATATTTTCACCAAACACTAAAAATGATATTAAGTGAAAGGAAGGCATCTGTTTACTTTAAGCTGAGATATCTTGGAAACAATTATAGTTAGAAGATTTAGAGATAGGAATATTGTGCGCTGTCTTCAGTTACAATGAATCAATACTTCCTTCCAGTTTGTTACGGTCTAGTAGTTCTTACAGTTTTATAGTAGTGTTGTAGTTGCCAGTTTTCCTTATAAAACATGCATGCACAGGGGCCCTTGGGTAGCTCAGTCGGTTAAGCATCCGACTTCGACTCAGGTCACGATCTCACGGTTTGTGAGTCTGAGCCCCGTGTCAGGCTCTGTGCTGACAGCTCAGAGCCTGGAGTCTGCTTTGGATTCTGTGTTTCCCCCCACCCCCCTTCTCTCTCCCTCTCCCTCTCCCTCTCCCTCTCCCTCTCCCTCTCCCTCTCCCTCTCCCTCTCCCTCTCCCTCTCCCTCTCCCTCTCCCTCTCCCTCTCCCTCTCCTTCTCCCTCTCCCTCTCCTTCTCCCTCTCCCTCTCCTTTTCCCTCTCCTTCTCCCTCTCCTTCTCCCTCTCCTTCTCCCTCTCCTTCTCCCTCTCCTTCTCCCTCTCCTTCTCCCTCTCCTTCTCCCTCTCCCTCTCCCTCTCTCTCTCTCTCCCTCCCTCTCCCTCCCCCCCACTCTCGAAAATAAACGTTAAAAAAAAAAAGTCTTTAAAAAAAATATGCATGCACATATATGCATGATTTAATGTGTTTTTCTCTTCTTAGTCAGAAGTTTGAAAAGTCTTTTCATTTTAGTCAGGTAAAAGTTCCAGAAACCTGAAATACAAAGACTTCTTTGATCCAGTTGAAAGTGATGAAGATCTAGCAAGTGTTCATGATGATGAACTGGATCCAAAGGAAGAAGATGAAGAAATCGCTGAAGAAGAAGAAGAAAGCATTTCTGAAACGTGAGTAGTTTGAGTCCCTTACATTGTAAGCTAGAACTGTCCAATTATATGTGTATACTCATAATTGTCAAATATGTTTATCCTAAGAAGCTATATCCTCTAAACAAATATGTTTATCCTAAGAAGCTAGTCTCAGGGTAGCCAGAAGAAAGTCTCTGAATTTAAAGAGTCATTAGAGATCATCTAATGAAGATAAATATCACCAGCAATCAGATCTTTATTTATTTGCTTTTTGTGCCAATAAAAATACCTTATTGTTATTTTTGTGAGATAAGTTTGTATTATAGATTGAGGAATATTTTCTATATATTGTACACTTTTTGTTCTATTTCACTGAAATAATACCTTCTGGTCCTTAATAACTGAATGACTTTGGAATTCTGAATATTTATTTGCATTAGGTATACAAAAGAATTTAAATTACTAGAAAATAAATTTTGTTTTCCTAATGAAAAGTGGTGTATTATTGTTTTTCATAAGTGTTTTGGTATTTATAGGGATGAAGATGATGACTTTGAAGAAAGTGAAGACAGTAAACAACATAAAGAAACCTCAAAAAGAGTGACCTTTGCTTTGCCAGATGATGAGGAAAATGAGGATACAAATATCTTAAATATACAGAAGGATTCTGATGAAGTTAAATCCTCTTTTGAGAAAAGACAGGAAAAGGTAATGATTAAGAATTGAAGGAATTTTGTATATACTTACCAGGACTATGGGACTCCCAGATAACTAATGTACACTGTTTTTCTTGGCTGAATGCTTAATTATCTTTTAAAAACAAAACAAAAATCTTGCTGCTATTCCCTACAGCACACCATATCCAGATGCCCACGTGGAAGGTAGCTAATTTGTAAAAATCAGTGCTGCATTTCCCAGCCTTTGACTTTCAGTTTGTGTTAAAAGCTGTTTTTTTTTCCCTTTGTCCCTGGTTTCTTTATACCTAGTGGCATGTTTTTCCTAATTAGCTGTCTTGTGAACCTCTCTTTGTAGCTCTTTCAGCTGCTCTTAAGGATACTGCTTCTTTCAGATGCTCTGTGGATGGCTCCACATACCTGAATTTTAATTAATGCCATTTCAAATACGTTTTCTAAAGTTGATAAAAATTATCTCTTTGTGACATGATTTCAGGCAAATGAAGTGTCATTTGCAAATAATAGATAACAGCCTGGCTCCAGTTATTTGTGTCATTTAACCACCTTAAAATTATATCACTCAATTAGAAATGAGAATAGGCAAATAAATATACCAAGGATATCAAAAGAATTATTAGCAAAAGAGAATCTGAGTTAAATCTGTGATTATCAGATTGTCCCCAAAGAGATAGATTTAAAGGAGGGGGTGGGGGGCCGGTACCTCGTGGCTCAGTTGGTTGAGCGTCTGACTTTAGCTCAGATCGTGATCATGATCTCACTGTTCATGGGTTCACACCCCACGTTGGGCTTGCTGCTGTCAGCTTGTCAGCGTAGAGCCTGCTTTGGATCCTCTGTCCCCCTCTCTCTGCCCCTCCCCCACTTACACTCTCCCAAAAATAAATAAATTTTTTTTTAAAAAAAGGAGGAGGTGGGGAAGCACTAGGAAACAAAATAAGAAATTTCATTGAGTTAGTGTCTTTCCCTCCCTATATCCTCCCTAAGATAAAGACAAGCAGGTTTAGTTTTATTGGGGAATTATATCAAACTTTCAAGAAGTAGAAGTAATGTTGTTTAATCAATTTCCACGTACAAAAAGTAAAGCTTCCAGACTTTTTTTCTTGTGAAGCTACTAATAACGTGATACCCAAACCTGACATTAAAACACATGCACACACATAGTTTCATTTATGAATAGTGATGTGAATATTCCAAATAGCATAATGAAAGACTGACAACACCACAGCCAAATGGGCCTCATTCTTGATTTGGGAATAAGAAATCTATTAACGTAATTCTTGGTTGTAACAGGATAAGGAGAAAACTGTATGGTTCTCTCCATATATGTCAAGAAGACATTTGATGTGGGCACCTGGCTGGCTCAGTCAGTTAAGCATCTGACTTGATTTCAGCTCAGGTCATGATCTCCAGGTTCGTGGGATTGAGCCCCATGTCCAGTTCTACACTGTCATTGGTCATTGTGGAGCCTGCTTGGGATTCTCTCTCTCCCCCTCCCCCACATACATGTGCTCTTTCTCTGTCTCTCAAAAATACATAAACTTAAAAAAAGACATTTGATGAAATTTAGTATCCATCCTTAATTTTTTTTCACCTGCAGTGAAATACAAATGCATTTAACCAAAAGGTGCCATCATGCTCAGTGGTAAAATTCTAGAAGTAGCCCTTTAAAATGAAGAGTAAGACAAAATGTCCACTATTACCTTTACCACTGTTATTTAACATCCTTGTGGAAGTGTTAGTGCAACTACAGTAGAAAGAGATACAAGGTAAGGAAAACTGAAATGAGCATTAATATTTGCAAAGGATACTAGAAAAACCTAAGTAGATGAACTGAAAGCTATTAGAAAAACAAGGGAATTCAGTAAGGTAGCTTTCAGGCTGGCATTTTCTACACTGTAAAGTCATTATAGGGCTGCCTGGGTGGCTTAGTCAGTTGAGCATTTGGCTCAGGTAATGATCTCATGGTTTGTGAGATCGTTCCCTGTGTTGGGCTCTGCCCTGACAGCATGGAGCCTGCTTGGGATTCGCTCCCTCCCTCTCTCTGCCCCTCCCCCCATTCGTGCTTGCACATGCTCTTCTTTCTCAAATAAACTTAAAAAAAAAAAATAGGGGCGCCTGGGTGGCTCAGTCAGTTGAGTGTCTGACTTCAGCTCAGGTCATGATCTCATGGTTCGTGAGTTCAAGCCCCGCCATTGGTCTCTGTTCTGGCGGCTTAGAGCCTGGAGCCTGCTTCAGATTCTGTCTCTCTCTCTACCCTTCCCCTACTGTCTCTCTGTCTCTCTCTCTCTCATAAAAAGTTATAAATGTCTTCTAAAAGTTAGAAATAATTTGGATTGGGGGTGTGAAGTCTAATGTTCAAATAAAAATTAATTTTGGAATGCTCTAATAGTTAAAATTGATAGTGGCTTGGGAATGGATAGATCATTTGACTAGAACAGAGCCCAGAAATCTGTCCAGAATCTTCTGGGGGAATTTAGTATGTTATAAACATGGCATTTCAAATCAATGAGGGAAAGAAGTCATCTGCAGTGCCTCACCCCACCTCAGGTGTTAAGAATAGGAAGTTACTGTTGGCTTAATAATAAAATGGTGGCAAGAAAAAACAAAAATGTATTGAGAAATAATACATTTCTTGCTTTTGTGCTTTTTTTTTTTTTTTATAACTATTTATTTTTGAGACAGGAGAGACAGCATGAATGGGGGAGGGTCAGAGAGAGAGGGAGACACAGAATCCGAAACAGGCTCTAGGCTCTAAGCTGTCAGCACAGAGCCCGAGGCGGGGCTTGAACTCATGGACCATGAGATCATGACCTGAGCCGAAGTTGGATGCTTAACCGACTGAGCCACCCAGGTGCCCTGCTTTTGTGCTTTTAAAGTAGTTGCTTTTTTTCAGCTATAAGCCTGATTTATTTCCTAAATGTGTAATAACTTTTTGTTTCTTTCTTAGATGAATGAAAAAATTGCATCTTTAGAAAAAGAGCTGTTGGAAAAAAAACCTTGGCAGCTTCAAGGGGAAGTGACAGCTCAAAAGCGACCAGAGAACAGCCTTCTAGAAGAGACTCTGCACTTTGACCATGCAGTCCGCATGGGTACGTGAGCCCATGGGGCTCCTGCAGATGTTCCTTTGCATATGTTTTCTATGACTTTATTTCATAGGAAGATTTGAAATGATATTTCTTTTCCCCCAACTTTTTATTTTAAAAAGTTGCAAACATACAGAAAAGTTGACAAAATAGTACAACAAACACATATATGCTATTCAGCTGGATTCACCAATCGTTAACATTTTGCCATATTTGTTTTCCTTCCCCTATGTATATATGTGATTATCTGTGTGTACTTTTTTCCCCTGAATCATCTAAAAGTAATTTACCAATATTATGACACTTCATGCCTAAGTACGTTTACATGTATCTTCTAATAGGACATTCTCTTAATACAGTCACAGTACTATTAATTTACCCAGGAATTACTGTTCTGCTAATTCATGCCTAAATCCATAATCATTTCTGCTAGTGACCTGTATACAATGCCTGGTATCATTTTCTACTGACGAAATTGTGAACTCTAGCCAGGAACCCTGGTCATCTCATCAAACTCTTTCTTGTACCTGTGAAATCAAAATGAAATTTCCATTTTATTCAGTTCTAGAGAGATTGGAAAAGAGGGTGAGTACCCAGGTGCATGGACTAAAAGTGTTAGCACTGATTACTGGATATACTCTACTTTTGTGGTTCTCAAACTAGAGGGAGCATGAGAGGGCTAGTTAAACACAGATAGGTGGCCCTTTTCCCCCACCTTCTGATTCAGGTGTGGAGTAGAGCCTAAGAATTTACATTTCTAACAAGTTCCCAGGTGTTGATGCTGCTGGTTCAAGGACTACCCTTTGAGAACCTCTGGTCTAGTGTATACCTACCTCGTGATGACATGTTCTGTTTCCTTTAGCTCCTGTGATTACAGAGGAAACCACCCTTCAACTGGAAGATATCATTAAGCAGAGGATAAGAGATCAGGTCAGTAAGAATGAAATTTAACTGAACTTAAAATTCACTGGAATTTTTAGAAATAATATATGCGTATTTTGGGAGCAGGACCAACACTCTTCATTGTTTTCGTAGAAATTTTGTTTATATCAGTTCTTCATTTAAAGCTTAAATCTACACTGAAGGCTACTACTGCTTAAGTCTGCACTATCTTTCTTTTGTTGTATGAGGCACTGCCTTTCACTAGAGCTCTGGAAAGCCTTGTGCTTGAGGAGAAGGGGGAGCCAGAGCCACTGCCAGTCTTTCCTGTGCCTTGCTCATCTGCCTGGTGGCTCCCGGTGAAACTGGTAGAGGATGACAGGCATGGTGACTGATTCTGACTTGATAGGGTCATACTTGGGACCTTTCATCTGGCACACAGTGTCTGGGCACAGTGTGACAAAGCGTTTATTTTTTTCAAATGTTAAAAACCTAGCAAAGTTTTTGTTTAAGAATTGATTTTATTTTGTAAACTTAGAATAAAATTGGGTATATGACACGTACGATAAGAGATGGCTTTAAAATGTGTATAGTGTTTGCTCAAAATACGAAGAGTTTGAAGGGTGGGTACTGTATGCAGAGTATCCTTAAATTTGAAATGAAATGAGAAACTCAAGTATTGACTTGTAAACAAACCTTGATGGGGAAATGTGGAATTAAAGGTGGTAACGAGGAGAAAGATGCATTTAAGACAAGAACAAAAAAGAATACTTAAGTAATGCCCTCTTTATTTTTCATAATACCTATGTTTGGTGACTTGAATAGTCATTTTACAGGTTGAAATTAATTACTTTTTGCTACAATTTGCTTACTCTGGAATGATAATAAATATTCCAGAGGAAGAGTCTTAAGTGAGCTTAGAAAGAAATGATAGATTTTGTTAATTTATGGTCCTTGTGCCTTTCATATTTCAGGCTTGGGATGATGTAGTACGTAAAGAAAAACCTAAGGAGGATGCCTATGAATATAAAAAACGTTTAACGTTAGACCATGAGAAGAGCAAATTGAGTCTTGCTGAAATTTATGAACAGGAATACATCAAACTCAACCAGGTGAGGACTCCCCGAAGGCAAAGGCATTGTTATTAAAGTAAGAGAAGCAGACAGCTGGCTCTTCTGGTTCTACTGTGATGGCTGAAAGTCAGGAAACAAATCTTATGCTCTTGGTTCACCTCATTGAAGTGTGAGACAGTGTGTTAGAAATAGAGAGGTTACGATATTGCCCCTGAATGTGAGGGGGTAGGGGAACTTGTTTTGCAGTTAGTCATTATTCACCCGATTGTTCCAAAGGTAATTATTAACTTTCTAGAAATTATTACAGTAGTCCCACAATTTTAAAATCACTTCTCTTTCATTCTTTAGAAGTTACCAGTATAACATTATCTGTAAATTCATTCACGTGTTTAGGTCTGGTAGGTTATGTGGTTTTGGTTTTGTTTTCACTTAGATTCTTAAAAAAACTATCTGGTTAAGTAGGACACAGTAATTTCAAGTAATATTATATTACCAGTTAGTGATTGGATTATTTTTCCACATTCGATTTATTCAGAATGTGGTCAGTATGTAGTTGGGGGTAAAATGGCATTTTTTATTTGCAAAAGCCATTTGATTAATTAATGCCACTTTCACAGCAATAGCAAACCATGACCTTGATGCTGCTGTTAAGTTGAAGATCTAGAAAGATTTGAATTCAAATTCTTTCTGGCTGCTTTGCAACCCAAAGTGGTAGTTGAAGGAACATATTATTAAACATTGCCCGGCTACTTTGAGAGGATTCAGTAAATACAGAAAGTATTTTGTAACCATGAGAGTTAAAAATTAAATATGTAATGGGACAGCTGTACCAGCTCTGTAAATACCAGTTTTATTGAGGTCTCAGAAGTCAGTAGTCAATCATAAGTTTTTGAGTATGGATTTAATTTAGGCTAATTCTAGACCCATTCAATTAAGAGTTAGTCTGGGGATGATGATAAATATTTCCTGAAGTTTGGTATCTGTCCTAGAGGTAATAGGCAAGGTGATAATAAATAGCACATGAATGAACTTCTAGTTGTATATAGATGATTTCACAGCTAGCCCCACGTCGGGCTCTGTGCTGACCGCTCAGAGCCTGGAGCCTGCTTCAGATTCTGTGTCTCCCCCTCTCTGCCCCTCCCATGCTCGTGCTGTCTCTCTCTGGGTCTCAATAATGAATAAATGTTTAAAAAAAAATTTTTTTTAAAGATGATTTCACAGCCATTATTATCTGGGATAAGGCAAATGACACGTGGAGGATAAAAAATGAGTTAAGTTAAACTAAAGCAGTGACAAATGCCTGGATGTGGCTGGAAAGTGGGCTCTGGTGACAGAATTAGAAACAGACCTGGATGCATCTCTGGTATCAAGGTGGTGCAGGCAAAGAGCCAGTGGCTTCCCTGTTCTGGTGTGTGTGGTTTTGTTTTGTTCTGTTATGCCTTGATAAAAAAAATAAAGAGTCTTAGCCTTTTAGAGTGAGCATTATGGGCAGAAGGAAAAGGGGATTGTGAGCATTTGGGCTGTTTCTACCTTTTGGCTGTTGGGAATAGTGCTGCTCTGACCATATGGCTACATGTATTTGTTTGAGAACGTCTTTTTTTTTTATTATTATTCCTTTTTTTTTTTAATGTTTATTTATTTTTGAGAGAGAGAGAGTCAGAGTACAAGCAGAGGAGGGGCAGAAAGAGAGAGGGAGACACAGAATCTAAAGCAGGCTCCAGGCTCCCAGCTGTCAGCACAGAGCCCGACATGGGGCTTGAACTCACAAACTATGAGATCATGACCTGAGCTGAAGTCAGACGCTTAACGGACTGAGCCACCCAGGCGCCCCTGAGAACCTCTTTTTTAATTCTCTGGGGTATTTACTTAAGTGGGGAGTTGCTAGGTCATACGGTAATTCTCTGTTTAACTTGAGGAACTGCCTGATTCATTTCCATTGTGATGGCACCATTTTACATTGTCACCAGCCACACACAAGGGTTCCAGTTCCTTGACATCCTCACCACCACTTGTTATCTGCTCCTCCCTTTTCCTAATGATAGCCATCCTAGTGGGAATGGCTTAGTTCTTGACAAATAAATACCAAGGGAATTAAATTGTAAGTTCTGAATCTTAGAGGTAGTGATTGCTGCAGCTCCTGAAGTGCAGAGCACATTCTTTTTTGGCTAGTGCTGGCACCGTCATGGTATTGAGAACTTGAATTCTGCCTTGTAATGTTTTTTTTGGAGCCTTGATGATGAGAAATGGGGAGCACCCTTATTGACCTTCAGGGTTTTGCCCTGTGATGTGTATTAGGCTGCTTAATCTGATGTTGTTGAATTCATTTCCTAAGCAAAAAACAGCAGAAGAAGAAAATCCAGAGCACAAAGAAATTCAGAAGATGATGGATTCCCTCTTCTTAAAATTGGATGCCCTCTCGAACTTTCACTTCATCCCTAAACCGGTAAGTGTGTTAACATTTCAGTGTGCAGTCAGAACAGATGTGCCTTTAATTCCTCTTTGAGCTTTTGTGAGGCTAGCACTTTATTTGGTTTTGGATACAAACCTATAGGCATTCCCTGTAAATTACAGGCAGGGCCTGTCTTGAGGAAGGCTTACATCTAGTCCTGGACAGTTCTGGCTTCCTCTGCTGATCCAGCCTCATCACCAGATGGGCCTTTGCCAGACCTAAAATCTTAGCCACAGGATCTCTTCATTACTCACTCTTGTTGTTCAGTCTTGGGTTGTATTTTCATCCTGTGGTGTGTCTGGAGACCTGTGATGTCTGTACCTGCTGAGTATTTTCTGAATACCTGCTATGTACCATATTAGGTTCTTTATGTATGTGAACCCATTTTCCCCAATTTTATTAAGATAAAATAGACATAGTGGTACCTGGGTGGCTCAGTCGGTTGAACGTCCAACTCTTGATCTCAGCCCAGGTCCTAATTTCATGGTTCATGAGCCCCCATGTCGGGCTCTGCAGTGACATCGAGAAGCCTGCTTGGGATTCTATCTCCCCCTCTCTCTGACCCTACCCTGCTTGCACTGTCACTCTCAAAAAAAAAAAAAAAAAAAAAAAAAAGATGAACTTAAAAGATAAAGTAACAGTGTATACATTTAAGATGTACAACAGTGGTTTGATATAGAGGTTCCCCCATCATCAGAAAGTAGAATGTTCCTATGAAATGTTTCGTAAGCCTAAATGGATAAACCAAAGAAGCAATTACCATTAACTAAATGGAAAAGTTTTTGAGCTTTTCAGACCCCAAAAAAGAACCTCTCCTAGGCTTTTCTGTTACTTCAGAACCAGTCTTGTAACGGATGCACAAACACGTGGAGATACACACAAATGCTCACAGACACGGTTTAAAGCTCTGGTGGCCTGATGCTGAGATGCCGAGTGTGGTTCCTGCAGAAGGAGCTGGGCAGGGAGCTCACTGCAAAACAGATGCTGAACACTACTTTTGCTTTCACGAAAGTAAAAATTCTTTTCAGATTTCTTTCAGTTAGCAAAAACAGGTACTAATCTAGGTCTTTTGTAAAAGCAAAGTGGCCTAACATGAACTTTGGAAGGGCACAGGATACCCACATTGTGTATTGTGAAATGATTGCCGTGGTAAGTTTAGTTATCCATCACCCAGTGTAGTGGCAGTTTTATTTCTTACAATGAGAGCTTTTATAATGTACTTTCTTAGCAACTTTCAAATATACAATACTGTTAACTCTGTCTAGAACTTCTCTTATAACTGGAAGTTTGTACCTTTTGACTACCTACACCCATTTCCCCCACCACCTGGTGGCCACTAATCTGTTCTCTATCAGTTGGGGGATTTTTTTTAGAGAAATCTAAGTGAGATTGTTACCCAAAGTTAAATGGGAAAGGAAAGAAGAAGCCTCAGTTCTCTTGGCTGCCATGGTAAATAATTACAGTGAAACAAAAGTAAAGCATAGAAAAATTGTATTCAAGTATACTCCACAGGAGGAGCCTGCCAGTCAAGAGAGACACAGGGCCCAGAAACTCTTGAGTGTGGACTTTGATCTTTTTTTTCTTTTGGGTGGGCCCTAGGGTCACAACATTTGAATGACAGACCGGGATTATATAATAATTACCCAAATTCTCATGTCTTTTCCCAAGATGTATTTGAAATGCCTGCAAGGGTAGGAAGCCACAACATTATTTCTATTCTGGAGACATAGGTCAAATAAGGACAAGGGGCTGCTCTGTGCACAAGTGCCACATGCACAACACACTTAACTCTTCCTCTGCCAGGACCTTGTAACCACAGACCCACTGCTAGAGGGGTGGGTTGTGGTGGTCCCTGGGTGGTCTCCAGTAGAGCTCTCCATCTGGATGTCGAAGGTCCATCCTCCTGCTGCTCATGCCTAGTTTCCTGCCTAACAAGATCATACAGTATTTGTCTTTTCTCCATTTGACTTATCTCACTTGGCATAATGCCCTCAGGGTCCGTCAGTGTTGTCACAAATGGCAGTATTTCCTTCTCTTTATGTCTAAATAGTATTCGAGTGTGTGTGTATACCATGTTGTCTTTATTCATTCATCTGTTGATGAACGTTTCTGTTGTTTTCATGGCCTGCTATTGTAAATAATGCTGCAGTGAACACGGGGGTGCAGATACTTCTTGAGCCAGACAGGGGCACCAGCTTGGCTCTACAAATGGTCAAGGCCGCTGGCTGGGATCTCTACTTGGACACTGCTGCAAGCAGGAACCTGGTCTGCCAAGATCCAAGCACTAATTGCTATAAGCCCTGCCCTTGTTCTGCATCCTAGTCTGATCCCCAGTGGTCAATCCCCACAGACTTTGGTGATCCCTATGACACCGACATGATTGGGCCTGTCTAGAAGTGTCCTACGATGCTGGGGAGTTACAGGTCTACTTAGGCTCTCTTCCCACTGGAGAAACCCTAGGTCCAGGTGGTCTCTCACAATGGGGTGCTGTGCCGGCTGGGGGGAGGGATATGGTCAGAGTGTAGCCTGTCCTACCTTTCTAATGCAGTCCTTCTCAGTCTCTGTGGTCCAGGGGGTTGCTTCAGCCTCACCCTTGGGTTCTGGGATTTTCACAATGCTATCTCATCCATGGATAGTTGCTAGTTGGTCTTGTGAGGACAACTAAGGTTGGGATCAACTTGTGTTGCCATCTTGATGATGTCAGTGTCCCTGCACATTAACTCAATCCACAAAACATTAAGGTAGATGCTATTCTTTCTGTTTTGCAGATCAGGAAACCAAGGCTTAAGAGGTTGGGGGGGTGGGGTGGTGCCTGGGGGCTCAGTCGGTTAAGCATCTGATTTCACTTCAGGTCATGATATTATGGTTAGTGGGTTCAAGCCCTGTATCCACCTCTGTGCCAACAGCTCAGAGCCTGGAGCCAGCTTTGGATTCTGTGTCTCCCTCTCTCTGCTCCTCGCCCATTCTCTCTCTCTCTCTGTTTCAAAAGTAAACAAACATTAAAAAAAAAAAAAAAAAAAAGGTTGGAAGGGTTGGATCTAACTCTGGGTCCATGCTGTCCCCATTGCCTCATGCCCCCCTGTGCCAGGCCCAGACATCCAGCGACCTCTGTCTGTCTGATTCTCACCACACTTGACTCAGTGCCTCTTTACTCTTTGGAGCTGCCTCTCCCACTCACTACACTCTGTGAACCCATAAAATGTTCTATGCCTTCCTTTTAGTACTTGCCAACCTATTGCCCCTTTGTGTTGCCTAGAAATGAGATGTCATGAATCTCAGAGACTAGTCTAGAAGTCAGAAACCTGAGTCTGAATCTGCCCCTGACTAGCCTTGTAAATTAGACAAATTGCTTCACCTTTCCTCTGTATAGAAGAGGTAATCGCTAAAATCCTTCGGATTCTTTGATGGTTAGGAGATTTTTCCTGTGTGAGTATCTTGTCTTCTAAGACAGTCTGCTTTTATCACCTGGCTTTTTGTTTTGGGTTAATCAAGGTATAATTTGTATGACAGTAAGTTTGTGGTGGCAGGAGCCATTTTTAGATACCAAAGTGCCAAGTATAGCTGTGGAATAAATGAAGAGAGGAATTTTCATCCCCTCTTGGCCAGCAGGTCTTACTGTGAAAAAGTTACTAATATGAAAAACGTGATCCCTTCCTGTGCCTTACAAGACCCTACGTGATCTGGCTCCCTCTCACCCCTCTAGTCTCCATAGCTTGCTATCCCCCAGCCACACTGGTCTTCCAGTGCCTTCAGTGAGCAGAGTGCCTCCTTCCTCACATCTTCCTGCTGGACTTTCCTCCGCCTGTTAGGTTGTGCCTCTTTCTTTCCATGGTTGGCTCCTTCCTGTCTCTGGGGTCTCAGGCTGAGTGCCATCTCCTTCCCGCATTCGTCACTGCTCTGCGCATTTCCCTCATAGCACCATCACCGTCGTTGCTTGATGGCTAATTGTTCTCGTTTCCAAGCCAGCACAAATGTGTTTTGTTCACTGCTGTTTCCCTGCTGTGTTCATCACACTAACACAGAGCCTGATATGGGGAATTAGACATTCCGTGGAATCTTGGGAATTGAAGGAGAAAATGTATTTGGGGCTACGTGCCCCAATATAGAAGCCTTTCTTTTTTCCTCTTCAGAAATGTAGAATTTTTGGTACAGGTTCCTTTTAATAAGAACTTTTTTTCATACTCAGTTTGGTATTTCACAATCTCCATAAACCCTATGGACCAGTCATCATTTTTTTTTTCTTTTCTGGGCTGTCTCCGTTTTCTCTGTTTCTCTTTAAATTACAGAATGGAACACAACGTTACTAATAAGTAAGTGAACAGTCAGTAGTCCAGTGGAAGAAATTTTTTCTTTAACACTCTGACATTGTGTGAAGTGTCCTTTTTATTCTTTCTGAAATTTCCCGGGACACACATCTGTCCAGTTAACTGGGGTAGGGACAGGACTGTGGTAAGAAAAAGGAGTGTGCAAAGGGATCAGTGACATACTCTGCAGTAGAGCCCCCTTTCTTCTGAGTCTCAGTGCCATGTTCTCTCCAGGGCACCTGCTGTGCCCCACACTTCATCTCTTACTCTCTTCTAGCCAACAGAGTCCCTGTCCCTGTGCCCTGGTGCCCCTCAGAGATGTGCAAGAATTAGATATAAAGAGCATTAGTGTAAGCATTAGGTAAATAATCAGTAGTGTTCTGATCAGTATGAAACCTGTTGTAATTTCTGAATTTCCTGGGAAGTTCTTTCAAAAAAAAAAAAAAGGCACCTGGGTTCCTCAGTTGGTTAAACTCAGGTCATGATCTCACGGTTTGTGGGTCCAAGCCCTGCGTCGGGCTCGGTGCTGACAGCTCAGAGCCTGAAGCCTGCTTCGGATTCTGTGTCTCCCTCTCTCTGCCCCTCCCTTGCTAGTGTGCGCGTGTGCTCACTCTCGCTCGCTCTCTCTCTGAAAAATAAACATTAAAAAAAAAAGACTAGTGAACATTGCATTCATTTCTCCTTTTTATAATTAATAGGTTTGATTTATTTTGATACTGTTTTAGTTTTCCAAAGGAGTTCTGTATAATTTCATATTTCTGTTTATAAAGTTATGTTTTCAGTAGCTGGAAGATGACAAAATTTGTTTATCAGGTAGTCTATTTTGACTCATTCCTATAAGCATTTTTCCTTGCATCTTTTTGTATATATTTCTTATTGCTGGCCTTTTTTCCATAACTGAAGACAAGGTAATATTCACAAATATCAATAGATTTATTTAACACTAGATAGGAATGTTTGAAAATGTCCACATCTGTTACTGATGGGAATAATTTAGTAAAATTCGGTGAAAGAACTGGTGTTGAATATGGCAGAAATGTTCCGCAAAAGTGTAGAAATAAGGGTTCTTGGTGTAGTAATGAGAAAGAATAGTTCCTAAAATATGCAGATTATTAATTCCTCAGGTAGCCCATGTTGCCCACTGACACTGCCATCATTCCAGTTATCTTAAGATTTTTGCTGTCAACACATCTCATATTTTTTTTTTTTTCAACGTTTATTTATTTTTGGGACAGAGAGAGACAGAGCATGAACGGGGGAGGGGCAGAGAGAGAGGGAGACACAGAATCGGAAACAGGCTCCAGGCTCTGAGCCATCAGCCCAGAGCCCGACGCGGGGCTCGAACTCACGGACCGCGAGATCGTGACCTGGCTGAAGTCGGACGCTTAACCGACTGTGCCACCCAGGCGCCCCAACACATCTCATATTTTAAATAATCTCCATAGAGTATTTTGTATTGTATGCTTTAATAGGTTCACGATACAAATATTTTGTGTTAGGACCATTTCTGACTTCCTATTAAATGTGTTGTCTCTTTTCTAGCCTGTTCCAGAGATTAAGGTTGTGTCAAATCTGCCGGCCATAACCATGGAGGAGGTAGCCCCAGTGAGCGTTAGTGACGCAGCTCTCCTGGCCCCAGAGGAAGTCAAGGTAAAAAGCCAGTGTGGAAACATTAAGGTTTTTTTTATAAGTTGGTATATAGCTAGATCTCTACTCAATGTCATTTTCCTGGAGTTTTAAGTATAATCAAATAATAGTGTTCAGTTTTCTGTAATCAGATATTATGAGGTACAGATAGAATTATTAGAAAAGCTGTTTGTAAATATTCCATATCTATATCTTGTTATAATCCAATTTGAGTACTATCAGTGATACTAGGTTTAAAATAAATTGTTTATGTTGCTCATATACTAGTAGTCCTTTAATATCAGCATTTCCCCCATTATTTTGTCCATTTAATGCTTATCAATAATAGAATCAGTTTCTAGAAAAGAACATTTGAGTTATTAGAAGACGTGGGACATACCAAGTGTAGGCAGTCCCTGCCTCATGAACACTGAAGCTCATGCAGTAAAAAGAAATGATGGTTTCTAACAGGTCTCATCTTCCCAGCTGGCCTGGCACATGGCTCTTTGTCCCTCCTCACTTTGCTGCACCCACACCCATCCCTTTTAGCACCTTTGCCACCTGTACAGTTGACAGCCCTGGCAGGATAGGCTGGCAGCTGGGGAGAAAAGAGAGGAAATCGATCGTCAGTATATAGATACGTCCCTTCCATTTTGGGGAACCCCTCCTGCCGCCAGTGGCTGTCATCAGCAGCTTGGCGCTGAGGTTGTCCCTGGAGTCTTAAGTGCTGTAAGGGGGCTTGCTTCTGGGACTGTCAGCTTGCTAACCTAGCTCTCCAGGCTGCCTTTGTGATGTGCTGATGTAGCCGAACTGTCACTGTGAGAGTCTGCTTCATCAAACAATGAGTTCCAGGCCTAAAGAACTGAGCTACCAAAGCTCTTTGGGGTGCAGATAGGTACTGCGTACTCACTCTTGGCTGTAGATACACAGCCTATTGGCCACGTTCTGTGGACTTGCTTCCCTTCTAATTTCCTGAGTTGTGTTAAGTTAGATCAACTGGTGATTATTTTAATAGGAAAAAAATAAAGCTGGAGATGTAAAAACAGCTGCTGAGAAAACAGCTACAGACAAGAAACGAGAACGGAGGAAAAAGAAGTATCAGAAGCGTATGAAACTAAAGGAGAAGGAAAAGCGGAGAAAACTGCTTGAAAAGAACAACCCAGGTCAAGCCGGGAAATACACGAAGGCAGCAGCTTCAGAGAAATTAAAACAGCTGACCAAAGCAGGCAAAGCTTCGCTATTAAAGGTAAGGATGCAGGAAGGAAAACCGCAGAACGGGGCCTGTGTGGGGAAACTGGTGGCAAGTGGCAGGTGACATCGATCCACGGAGGGTCAGACCTGCCTAGTGAGAGGCCGTGGGTGCCTGGCTGGAATAACAGCCCAAAGCACATGGCCCTCCCAGACGTGGGGCCTGGCAGGAGTTTTTCTTCCTACTCACTCCTCCTTTAAGTCACAAGAATATCCAGCAGCATAAAATGTATATAAAACCTCTGTGCAAACTGATGTGAGTTTTCATAATTCCTTGTCCATTTATGGATATTTATATTTCCATATACATTGTTGTAGTTATTTGGCGCTTTTTTTTTTAACTTACAAGCGCATTTTATAGTGTGAGTGTGTTACTGTCTTTAATTGCAGGATGAAGGTAAAGACAAAGCCTTGAAGTCATCTCAAGCATTCTTTTCTAAATTACAAGATCAAGTAAAAATGCAAATCAGTGATGCAAAGAAAACAGAAAAGAAAAAGAAGAAAAAGAAGGATATTTCTGTTCATAAATTAAAGCTGTAATATATTTTGAATATAATGTAAATATTAATGTGTAAGCTTATATTCTGTCATTGTTCTGTTTTATAATAAAATTTGAGAACTTTTCTTTTCATGAATGGCAGATATTTGAGAATTCTGCAGTTTGAAAAGACAAACTCCCAACTGTCATTGGAAAACCCTGAATTGCTTCTTCTGGGTGTGAAGCTGGATGTAGCTGCCAAGCCCCTTTGCACACTGTGTCCTTGCTGTGGCCCAGGTGAAGGCCAGAAAGGGCCCACCAGCTGGTGAGCAGGAGCTGGTCTGCAGGCTGACAAGGGCACAGGAGCCAGCCACCCCTGTCACAGGCAGCTGTCTACAGCAGGGGTCCTCACTCTTTGGGGTCCTGACTTTCTTCTCCCACTGCTTGGTCATCCTTCTACAACACAGTGACATTGCCATGCTCGTGTCTTAACATCTTTCCCTTTGGGAGGTGATCTCACGTCACACGGACAAAGACTTCATGTAGCCTATAGAGTAGTGTCCACAGTCAGATGCAGAGAGGGCAGATGCAACCTAGATGTGATAGAAGGTGAACACACAAGGAAGGTAGACTGGCAGGTGTGGTGAATCTTCCGTGACCACCAGGCGCTCACCTCCCCATCCAGGGAAAACTGCCTTTTGTCCGACAGGACCTCATATTATGCTTTGATGGAAATGCTGTAAGCTTTACCTCCGATGGGAAGAAAATGAGAGCAGCTTTTCCCGAAGCTGTTTCGGTTTTTCATCCACAGGGAACAATGAGTGGGCAGGAAGAGCCTGTGGAGAGTTGTGTCTTTAGGTCTCCAGGTCTCAGTCCAGCCTTAGTGAAAGTGTCATTTGGTTTTAGTGGTAATTGGAGTATTCTATGGCTCTAAGAGTTCCTGCTTTCTTTTTAAATTCAGTTTGCCAGTCCCCATTCAACTGCTGGCTTAGTTCTCTTTCCCTTGAGTCTTTCTTTCATAATGATTAGTCAAGATAAGAATGTTTGCTCCCAAAATGATTCACCTTACCTGTCCAAGGGCAGTTTGATGTTTTGCATAGTTAGAATCATTTTTATCTTCATTTCTCACCCTGCCTCTAGGTGAGGCACATCTGTTCATTTGCTTTTTTCCTTCAACGTTTTTTTTTTTTTTTATTATTTATTTTTGGGACAGAGAGAGACAGAGCATGAACGGGGGAGGGGCAGAGAGAGGGAGACACAGAATCGGAAACAGGCTCCAGGCTCTGAGCCATCAGCCCAGAGCCTGACGCGGGGCTCAAACTCACAGACCGCGAGATCGTGACCTGGCTGAAGTCAGACACTTAACCGACTGCGCCACCCAGGCGCCCCTGTTCATTTGCTTTTTTATGCAATATTTGACACATTCTAAAGATTATGTTCATTTTATATACCTACTTTTGCCAGGCAATATCCTAGGTACCAGCGAGATAACCGAACAAAAGGATTCTTACACCTATGAAGTGTACATTCTGGTGGAATATTTACATACTTTTTCTATATAAATTAGAAACATAATATAACGTAAACTTTTTTTTTTTTTTTTGCCTTGTTGCATCTGAGAAAGCAAGATGGGTCACCAACAGCTCTACCAGAGCCATCTGAGGAAAGAGGAAATTTGGCCAGGGTTCTCACCTTGCCGCATCTGCTCACACCAGTACTGTGTGATCTGGCAATATGGCCTCAGTATGTGCCGCCAGTGTTTCCATCAGTTCTCAAAGGATATAGGCTACATTAAGTTGGACTAAGTGAATCTCCTTGAATGGGCCATCCAAGATACCTACCTACCTTAATGCCAACTCGTACATAAAATAAAAATACTTCAATTATGAAAAACAACACATTGGAGAAACCACTCTTTCTCTAAAAACACAAAACGGGGGCACTGGCTGGCTCAGAGCCTAGGACTCTTGATCTCAAGGTTGTAAATTTGAGCCCCATATTGGGTGTAGATTACTTTAAAAAAATAAATTCTTTAAAAACACAAAACGGTACTCAGTGGTGCTCTTCATCTACTTCACATATGTTAAAGAAGTGAGAAAACCAGGGTGCCTGGTGGCTCAGTCCATTGAGCATCCAACTTGATTTCGGCTCAGGACATGATCCCAGGGTCATGGAATTGAACCCTGTGTTGGGCTCTGTGCTGAGTGTGGAGCCTGCTGAAGATTCTCTTTCCCTTCTACTCTCTCTAAAATAAAAGTTAAACCACGGTTCTGAGTTGTGTTCATCGTTCCTTTACATTCGTATGTTTGACCATATATATCTCTTCATGCATTGTTTACTTCACTAGTACTTGAATTTTATGAAAATAAGACACTCATCTGTGGCTTGCTTTTTCACTGTTGATTTCCCTCATTCATCCATTCATTTACAGCGCTGCACAGTATATGCATCTACCACAATTTTATTTACCCAGTCACATGAAGACATTGTTTCATTTTATGCTATTAGGAACAATGCTGTTTTGAACCTTCTGTTTCCACACAGTGTTCCTCTTATGCTCTAGCCTCTAGTGTCTTTTAGAATAGAATCGCAGGGTAGAAAGTGCAAAAGACTTGCTTTTGAAAGTTGCTTTTGAAAGTAGTTGTACAAACTTGGACTTACTTGTATCTTTGTCAGAGGTTGTATTGGCAGAGTTTAAAAAATATTTTGCCTTTCTGCTGTGTACACCTCCGTGGTCTTCATTTATGTTTTCCTGCTAATGAGACGGAGCATTTTTGTTGTTCTCTGTATCATTTTTAACTTGTTTATTTTTATGTTTTAAAGTTACAGCAAAATTCTAGTAAATTTAGTTTGCTTTACTATTTTGTTTTTTTCTGAACAGTTTGAGAGGAAGTTAGAGACATCATGGCCCTTTCACCTAAATGCCTCAGTATGCATTTCCTAAGAATATTCAATAACCGGGGTGCCTGGCTGGGTCAGTCGGTAGAACTCGTGACTCAATCTCATGGTCATGAGATCAAGGCCAACAATGGGCACAGAGCATACTTAAAGATCATAATTTAGGGGATCGTGGGTGGCTCAGTCAGTTGAACATCCGACTTTGTCTCAGGTCATGATCTCACAGTATGTGAGTTAGAGCCCTGCACTGGGCTCGCTGCATCAGCGTGGAGTCTGCTTAGGATCCTCTGTCCCCTTTCTCTCTGACCGTCTCTAGCTCATGCACGTGCACATGTGCTCTCTCTCAAAAATAAACATTTTAAATAATAATTAAAAAGAATATTCACTAATGTATAACCACACTATAATTATCAAAGTCAGGAAATTTAACATCAATACACTGCTAGTAATCCACAGTCCATATTCAGATTTTATCACTTGTCCCAATAATGTACGTTCTAACTCTCCCCCCGGTCCAGGATCAGGTAACCAAGATTCCTCACTGCATGTAGCTGTCATGTCTGTTTAGTTTCCAGTTCCTGAGCTTTCTTTGCCTTTCTTGAATGACGTTTTTGAGGTATACAAGCCAGTTATATAGACTGTCCCTCAAAATTGAATTTGTCTGTTTTCTCAGGATTAGATTTCAGGTTATGCACTTTTGGCAGAAAGGCCATAGCAGAGGTGTGTCTTTAGTACCTCATATACAGAGGTTCGAGATAATCGGTTTGTCGCTTTGAAGCTGGAGATGAAAACATTTTGAGTTTGTTACAGTGAGGGCCACCAGGTTCTGAGTTCTGATAGGTTCCCATTATTCTCTGAGCACTTCCTCATTTTCTGGTGCTACTGAATGTTCCAGGCATATCCTGTCTTTTCCCTGGAATTGGTCATTTTCCCACAGAACGCTGGTTCCTTTTAGTGGAGACTGGTATTTTAAAACAAAGATGAGCAAAATAAGCGTGCTCATTGCTACTATTGCTACTAGGCCCACTCACCAGAGCTAGGAAATTATGGTTGTGTGTGTGTGTGGATTCCGCACATGAATGCATGCCCAAACCTCTCATTCTAATCGAATGCCCCTGCAGATTATATTCTAGTATTCACTCTTTCCACATCTGTAATGCCTTTTCCAACCGTGAGAAATCTTGCTCCCATTGTCTTCAATATATGTATTCATTTACTCAAGGCTAGAATATGCAAGTGGTTTCAGAATTAGTGAATTTATACCACCGAGAAGAGGAAAAAACATGTGTTCTACAGTTGTTAACTATAGTGTTCTGTATTTCAATTAGTCCAAAGCTTTAATATTTTTGTTTAGTTATCCTTACTGATTTTTTTTGTCTAGTTATAAAATTAGAGAAACATTTTTAAAAAGCATATAAAATCTCTATGATTGTGGATTTTCTATTTCTTCCTTTAATTGTGTCATTTTTTGCTTCATGTATTTTGAAGCCCTACCATCAGGTACATACTCATTTATGATTTTTATGTCTTTCTCATGAGTGTTGACCTTTTTTTTTAAAGCATCTTTTCTTTTTTTATTAACAAAAATTTTGTTTTTAATGTTTATTTATTTTTGAGAGAAAGAGACAGAGTACAAGCAGGGGAGGGGCAGAGCGAGAGAGAGACAAAGAATCCGAAGCAGGCTCCAGGCTCTGAGCTGTCAGCACAGAGCCCGAAGCAGGGCTTGAACCCACAAACCACGAGATCATGACCTGAGCTGAAGTCGGCTGCTTTACTGACTGAGCCACCCAGGTGCCCCATCTTTTTTTTTTTTTTTTAAGTTTACTTATTTTTGAAAGAGAGAGAGAGTATAAGTGGGGGAGGAGCAGAGAGAGAGAGAGTGAGACACAGAATCCAAAGCAGGCTTCAGGTTCCGAGCTGTCAGTACAGAGCCCATTGTTGGGTTCAAACTCACAAACCATGGGATCATGACCTCAGCTGAGGCACCCCATGAGTTGACCCTTTTGACTATAAAATGACCTCTTTTTTTCTGGTAATACTCGTGTGTGTGTGTGTGTGTGTGTGTGTGTGTGTGTGTGTGTGTGTGTGTTTTAAGGTTTTTTTTTAACTTTTTTTTTAATGTTTATTTATTTTTGAGAGAGGGAGAAAGAGAGCATGAGCGGGGGGGGGGGGGGGGGGGCAGAGAGAGGGAGACACAGAATCCGAAGTAGGCTCCAGGCTCTGAGTTGTCAGCACAGAACCTGAAACGGGGCTTAAACTCAGGAACCACAAGATCGTGACCTGAGCCAAAGTTGGACACTTAACTGAGTCACCCAGCAACCCCTAGTAATACTCTCTATCTTGAAGTCTACTTTCAGTATAATACTATGGCCCTTTTGATTATTGTTTGAATAATATATCCTTTTCTATTCTCTTACTTTCCAATTACCTGGGTCTCTTATATGTCATATAGTTAGGAATTGCTTTTTGAGTCTAATCTGACAAGTCTTATCTTTAAATTGGAGCTTTTAGTCCATGCACATTTAATGTAATTATTGGTTTGGTTTTATTTGGTTTTACCATTTTGCTATTTATTTTCTTTTTGTCTCTTTTTTTTTTTTTAACATTTATTCATTTTTGAGAGACAGAGTGTGAGTGGGGGAGGGGCAGAGAGAGAGGGAGACACAGAATCTGAAGCAGGCTCCAGCCTCTGAGCTGTCAGCACAGAACCTGAAACGGGGCTTGAACTCAGGAACCACAAGATCGTGACCTGAGCCAAAGTTGGACTTTTCACCGGCTGAACCACCTAGGTACCCCTCTCTTTGTCTCTTCTAATTTTATTGTCTCTTCCTCTTTTTCTACTTTTTAAATCAAATATGTTAATATTCTATTTGAATTTCTCCCTTAATGTATTAACTCTACATTGCATTAATTTCAGTTGTTTAGGAATTACAGTATGCATCCTTGACTTAAAACAGTCTACTTAGAGGGGCCCCTGGGTGGCTCAATTGATTGGGGAGCCAACTTTGGCTCAGGTTATAATCTCACAGCTAGTAAGTTCGAGCCCTGAGTCAAACTCTGTGCTGACAGCTCGGAGCCTGGAGCCTGCTTCAGATTCTGTGTCTCCCTCTCTCTCTCTGCCCCTCCCCTACTTGCACTCCGTCTCTCTCTGTCTCTCAAAAATAAATAAAAATTTAAAAAAGTTTAAAAACAGTCTACTTAGAGTTAATATTTTACCACTTCATATAAAATGTAAGACTATTGCAGCAATATAGTTACATTTGCACTCTCATCCTTTTTGCTATTGTTGTAATCTATAATTCATCTAGGTATGTCAAAATCCTACAATGGATTGTTATTGTTTTTGCTACTGGCCCTCCAATTTCAGACTACTTTTGATCATTCTCCAATGACCAAATAGGCTTTGGTGTTTTACACTTTGCAGTTGCTTATAATTTGTTTAAAATTGTCACCAAACATTTGTTTCTGTAATTTTTATATTGTTTATAATTTTTACATTGTTCATACTTGTGATATGCAGTATTTTAGCCCAGTAAAATATAAGCTACACAGCCATTGCTAGAAATAGAAATGGCCATTATTAGAAAGTTCTTAATTTAACTATAGCCATATTTATCAATCTCTTACTTTACAGTAGCAGTTTTTCTCTTATTTAAGGAATCCTATAATACCTTCAAGATAATAAAATGATCTCCTTTTCAGGCATATCTCATGTTAACTGCCCTTCACTTTATTGTACTTCGCAGATACTGTGCTTTTTACAAGTTCAAGGTTTGTGGCGGACTTGTGTCGAGCAAGTCTATAGCATTTGCTCATTTCACATCTCTGGATCACATTTTGGTAACTTTCACAATATTTCAAACTTTTTCATTATTGTATTTGTTATGGTGATCTCTGATCAGTGATTATGACTCCCTGAAAGATCAGATGATGGTTAGCGTTTTTTAAAAATAAAGTATTTTTTAATGTTTATTTATTTTGAGAGAGAGAGAGAGAGAGAGCAAGTGAGGAAGAGGCAGAGAGAGGGACAGAGAGAATCTGAACAGGCTCCACACTGTCAACACAAAGCTTGACACAGGGCTCAATCTCATGAACCGTGAGATCATGACCTGAACCCGAAATGAAGAATCAGATGCTTAACCGACTGAGCCACCCATGCCCCAGCAGTAAAGTATTTTTAAATTAAGGTATTATATGTTTTTTTTAAATACATAATGTTCTTTCACACTTAATGGACTGCAGTGTAGTGTAAACATAATTTTTGTATGCATCAAGGAACCAAAAAATTCATTTCATTTGCTTTATTGTGATATTCACTTTATTTTGGTGGTCTGGAACCCAACCCATATCTCTGAAAAATGCCTGTATTCCAAAAGTTTTGAAGCTTTGCTTTTCACAATTGTTACTTTAATCTATTTAGCCTTAAGCTGTGTATTTATTTGGTGTGAGGTAGGGATCCAGGTAGGTAACCTACCTGGATTTTTCCACGTAGGTAACCTGTTCTCAAAAACCATTTATTGACTAGTCAGATTTTCCTCAGTACCCTACAACATTTACTGTGTTGAGTACTGGATTTATTGCATTCCCATAAATACTTTAGGATTTTGTTGTGCTGTGCTATTTCATTACTTGGCCAACCCCTTCACTTGCAGCCTGTATCCTATCCCCTCACTTACCTAAGAATATTCCTCCAGCAAGTCTTCTCTCTCCTGCTTCATATTTTACTCTACCTGAGTATTCCTATCAGCATATAAGCACATTGTTATTTTTCCATATTAAATAAACAAAACTCAACCCCACTTCCCCCCTTAGCTTTGGCTATACCTCACTGCTCTCCTTCAGTACGAAACCTCTACATTTACTGTTGTTGGAGAGGAAAAACGTTTCCTCTGCCCTCTTAAGTTTATTGTCTGGGGGCCTGTGAATTCACCTGACAGAAGAAGATTGGAAAGAAAAATTATGGGAGCTTACAAAAGAAGTAGCTTGATAAATGGTTAAAGTTAGTAGGGGAAAAAAGGGGGGGTAGAAAAAGCCTTTGGGGGAAGAGCACCTGGGTTTCTAGAAGAACAAATGGGAGATAAGAAAGTTTGTGATAATGCTTGTTCATGCAGGTGTGAGGTTTTTTCCATCTCCATGGCCATAAGATTCCCCTGGAGAGAGAATTTATGGTAGATATATTTTAGGTCTCCTTCCTGGTAATGAAAGTCCACCCTCATCTACCCCTCAAAGAGGGAATTTATGGCAGCCTTACTTCCTAGAAGTCTCTTGTAGTCAGATAAGGGAAGCTCCAAGAAGGCTTCTTTCTGTATCCGCTGATGCCTTCAGCTTAAAATAATCTTCATACCAGCTCTGGGGTTCTGAATGGGTTCCTGCATTGTCTCCAATTCCTGTCTCCCCTTTCTTTCCTGAATCCTATTCAATCATTTCACTGTTCCACAATAGCTTTTGTCAAAGTTACCAAATGACTTCCACATTGCTAGATGTAATGGTTGTTCTCAACATTCATCTTACTTCCACTCTAGGTGCATCTGATATCCCCCAATCCTCAACACACATGATTCACTTGGTTTTCTGGATGCCAAGTGTTTTCCTTCTTCCTCACTGGTAACTTCTCAGACTCCTTTGCTGGCACTCTCATCTCCCCTCTTTTTATTGTAGTGTTAGGTCTTCCTGAACTTTTATAGATTTTTTTAAAAAGTTTATTTATTTATTTTGTGAGAGAGAGGGAGGGGGAGAGAGAGAGAGAGAGAGAGAGAGGGAGAGAGAGACTCCCAAGCAGGCTCTGTGCTATCATTGAGGAGCCCAATGCAGGGCTCCAACTCACGAACTGTAAGATCATGACCTGAGCAGAAACAAAGAGTCAACAGTTTAACCAACTGCATCATCCAGGCGCCCCAAGTCTTCCTGACCTTTTAATTCTCTATTTGTAGTCACTCCTTGGTGCCATATATTAATACTGTATAAATCCTGATGACTCCCAAATTTTTATTTCCTGATCTTATTTCATTAATAAATTCATGTGTCTTTTCATCCACAACAATGTCTAACTGGCATTTCAAACTTACATGTTGCCATGGTCTGAACATTTGGGTCTGCCCTTCCTCTTTTTTTTTTTTTTTTTATGTTTATTTTTGAGAGAGACAGAGAACGTGAGTGGGGGAGGGGCAAAGAGAGAGACAGACACAGAATCCGAAGCAGGCTCCAGGCTCTGAGCTGTCAGCACAGAGCTGGATGTGGGGCTCAAACCCACGAACCATGAGATCACGACCCGAGCCGAAGTCAGACCCTTAACTGACTGAGCCACCCAGGCACTCCTGCCTGGGGTGAAGAGGAAGCCTCTTCTACCCCAAATTCATGTTGAAATGCCAAACCCCAGTGTAATGGTATTAGGATATGGGGCCTTTGGGAAGTGATTGTGTCATGAGAGTAGAAACCTCATGTATGGGATTAGTGATCTTATAAACAGGCTCTACAGGGCTCCCTAGCCCCTTACACCATGTGAGGATAAAACAAGAAGCCTGGGATCCAGAAGAAGCACTTGATTGTGTTGGCACCGTGATCTTGGACTTCTAGCCAATAGAAATGTGAATAATAAATTTCTATTATTTATAAGCCATCCAGTCTGTAAGTGGCCTGAATGGACTAAGACACATGTCCGAATCTAAACTCTTGATTTATTCCCTTCCATCCTTCTAGTTGATAGAACAGTTTCTTCCTTCCCTCATACCTTAACATCCTGTACCATGAACAAATTGTTCATTGGTTATACCTACTAAATGTATCCAGAATCTTGCTATTTCTTGTCAACTGCAACACTAGCACTCTGACCCAAGCCACTATCATCTCTCCTGGGATTACGTCATTAGCTTTCTGTGTTCCCTGCTTCCACTCCTGCTTTCAGTCCCTGCTCCCCAACATCTTTGCTTAACACAACATGCAGAATGGTTCCTCTATATTACTCAAAGTAAATGCTAATATCCATATGTCCAGCAAGCCCTTTTATTAAAGGTCAGCAGACTATAGCCAGAGGCCAAATTTGGTCAGCTACTTATAAATAAAGTTTTATTGGAACACAGCCACACACTCTTATGTTACGTATTGTCTATGCCTGCTTTCACACTACAACAGCAGTGTGACCAGAGATCCTATGGCCAACAAACCCTAAAATATTTACTACCTGGCCCTTTACAGAAAATGTTTGTTACCCTACATGATCTGCCCTCTCTCTGCTACCTATCTCACTTCACTTCTGCTCCAGTGAGTTGTCTTGGCCTTCTTGGTGTTTTTGTTAGGCAAGCTTCTACCTCAGGGAGAGGCTGTTGCTGTTTCATCTGCCTACAATTCTCTTCTCTCAAGTATTCACTGCCTTACTTCCTTCAAGTCTGCTCAAAGATTACCTTTTCTGTGGAGCCTTTCCTTACCACTCTGAGAATTACACTGTAATTCTCATCTCCGTCCTCACCCTGATGTTCCCAGTTTTTTCTTCGAAGTTCTCCTCCTTAATTCTCTACATTATTTATTGTTTTGTCTTTCTTCACCAGAATATATTCTCCATGAAGGCAGGGGATTCCCCCCACCCCCTATTCCTCATTTCTGTTCGCTGCCATATTTTGAGCATCAAGAACATGAGGTAGGCACTTAATACATATTTGTGGGTGAATTCCCTATTCATGTTCCTTTTCTCTTTGACTTGTTCATTTATCCATATTCATTCGATATGTATTTACAGAGTAATTACACAGTGCTGACCACTGTGGAGAGCACTGGTAAAGGACCACACTGGTAAAGTGGCCCCTGTACTCAGAAATTTCTGCTTACATTCTGGGTCATTCATGGGGATGCTGGAACCAGCTGGTAACCGTGCTGAAGAGCTGAGTGATACACTTTATCTTTCAGTTACCAATTTCTGTTGTTAAATATCTATTTTTTTTTCAAAAAAATTTAACATTTATTTATTATTAAGAGATAGAGACAGAGCATGAGCATGGGAGGGGCAAAGAGAGGGGGAGACACAGAATCCGAAGCAGGCTCC
Source organism: Felis catus (assembly GCF_018350175.1). Classification (NCBI taxonomy): domain Eukaryota; kingdom Metazoa; phylum Chordata; class Mammalia; order Carnivora; family Felidae; genus Felis; species Felis catus. The sequence continues at coordinate 21,321,964 of NC_058373.1, forward strand.
AGGCTCAGAGCTGTCAGCACAGAGTCCAACACGGGGCTCAAACCCACGAGCCTCGAGATCATGGCCTGAGCCGAAGTCGGATGCTTAACCGACTGAGCCACTCAGGCGCCCCGTTAAATATCTGTTATTATACATTTAACTGCATGGCTTCACAATTAAGCCATATGAAAAACGGAAGTAATGAACACCCCCAATTCACTGCTCCCTAACGACTTGACTTCGTTTTATTGTTCCTTTGCTCTGGAGGTTATTCACATCTAGCAAGGCGGCGAGCAGCTCATCTTTGGGAATGCCCAGCTACTGAGCCCACAGCGCGAACTCGCGGGCGCCCGGTCGGTGGAGCCCCCGTGTACATCTGCTCCCAGCAAGCCCCTTCTGACGATGAGCGCGGCCCCCACGGGCAACCTTCCCAACGACTGAGGCCAGGGGCTCCCTCCAAGTGCACGTGCAGGGGTCTCCAGGCGTGGAGAGTGGAGGTTCCCGGACCTCCCTGCACCGCTCGGCTAGACTCGGTCACTCTGGATGGAAGGAGCCTTTAACCTGGAAGGAAAGAGGGATCGATCACTCGGGCCTCCACTTGCCGAGCCTATGGCGAGCCGAGATGCGGGGATCGGCTGGGAATGCCTGGGCGCGCGGAGCCCGGTGGGAGGAGTGGGGTGGCCGGCCGGGGTCGCCGGCAGGCCGGCGCGCGGGAGGGGAGACCGCGGGCGGCTAAGGGCGGCAGGGAGGGAGGGTGGAAGAGGGCGACAGGGCGGGCATCTTGGCGGAGCCCAGGTGCGCGTCCCACGTGCGCGCACGCGGCCCCAGTGGGATCGTCCTCCCCCGAGCCTCAGAGGTGCGGTGGCCATAGCTGCACGGGGGACCCATGCGTGTTGACAGATGTCTGTGACTTGGAGTGGGGTGGGGGGGCGGTGGAGTTTCTCCGTGCAGGGCAGTGAGGCCGGAATGACTCCGGGGATCGGGCAGACAGGCATTCTCTGGCCCGGAAAAAGCCACTGATGCAGTAGTTTTCAAAGGGGGATCTGGAATAGTCAAATTTTCCCTTTTAAAAAATGGGTAATTTTAGATCTTAAGTGTGAGAAAATATCCCTGCGGAGCCTACTGCCGTCATTTTATGGGTAAGGGTCACACGGAGATTGCGTGTAGAGCTGGGAGTAGTCTTGGGTCTTCTGTCCCAAGCCCAGGATTTTCCTTATCTCAAGGGATACTGCCATTGCACGTTTTACTGTTTTCCACTCTGTTGTTGAATTCATTAAAGTGTTTTTAATCCACATGTGTTTTATTTTGTAGGAAGAAGAAATTGACTAAATGAAAAACATGAAGCCAAATAGAATCCCCCTTTGTATTGTTTCAAGACAGGGAAGTAAAAGTAAACCATTGTTGTTTTTTTCCAGTGATATCCTGGGTTTTATTACTGGACACACCCAGTTTTTCTAATACTCATGATGTCAGAAGGGAAAGCTCCTGCAAAGAAAAGACCTCGTAGAAGTTTATCAGCCAGTAAAACTAAAACGAAAGAATGTAACTCTATTATTTCATTTTTTAACAATGCACCACCTGCTAAGCTTGCCTGCCCTGTTTGTAGTAAAATGGTGCAGAGATATGACTTAAACCGGCATCTTGATGAAAAGTGTGCTGACAGTGATGACATTACTCCAGTTGATCAGAGGCATGTTGACTTAACAAATTCACATGTGCCTACAGTAGATTTAACCAATATTGTCTTAGAAGATGTAACGCCAGGAAAGTTGTCACCATCAAAGATAAGTTTAACCCCTGACCAAAGTGATTCGGCAAAAATGGGCGTAAAACAGCAGACCAGCCCCTACTTTAAAAATAATGATGATTTGGGGTGCAAAAATCAAGATAAGCTGAGACATCATAATGTGAAAGTCATTACTTTGGGAAGCCTGTCATCTAAATTGTCCAGAAGATACACAGAGGCTAAAAGAGCAATAGATAAGAATGAGGAATTTGCCAATAAGAGTCCACAGAGTTCCTCATCCACAGTGGTTAGGACCCTGGTTGATAACTGTTCAGAGACTGAGGACAAGGATCAAATTTTGGAGAACAGTTCTCAAAAGGAAAATGTGTTTGCCTGTGATTCTCTTAAGGAGCAGAGTACACCTGAACATACTGTAGAAGGCACAAAAATAATGGAAGCTGAAAGCCAAAAGGCTACCCAGGAATATGAGAGATCACCCCTTGGCCCTGCCTTCTCAGATAATGCTGCTATGTTATTTTCACCAGATTTAACTCTTGGGAATACATTGAAGTCTACTTCAGAGCACAGTCTTGCAAAGTGGGAGAGCATCAAAGGAGTAGATAATCAAGATGTTGAAAAATGTGAGGCAGGTAGTTGTGAAGAAGTGAAAGTGACTGTTGCTTCAGAAACTAAAACACAGTTGTCAAATTGGGAGGCAAAGTCTGATAGTTCTACACATGATGATTCTAAAGGGCATAACATCCAGGACCTTTCTCCGGAAGGTGACAGTGACTTAAAGAATGAAATCACTTGCGGAATTCCTTTGGAGCAGGGGTCAAGCTGTGATGTTCCTGGTAAAACAATTACAGTACCACCAAGTCATCCTTACTACCTTCGGAGTTTCCTCGTGGTGCTGAGAGCTGTATTTGAGAATGAAGAAGATAGGATGCTCTTTGATGAACATGAGAGGGGAATTGTAACTAAATTTTATCAATTATCAGGTATCTCAAGCTCGTGTGCTTTCAAGTTTTTGTTTTCCATTTGCTGGCCTGATTTGGGCAGTAACCTAATGACCACAAGGAGTCAGTGTGGTTCTGTGAGTCCTCTGGGAATGCTCCTGGGAATCAGCCAGCCACAAGGTTTGAGAAGAACATGCATGAAAAAGAGATTTTGTGTCCAGTGATGTCTGCTTCTGCAGTATCATCCTTACAAGCTGTAATTTGGTTATAATGGAAGCATCTGTTTTTCCTTTATATGTATATTTGATGGTAATAAAACAGCCTTTTCCAGGTTAAAAAAAATACCTTTGTGACTTAGAAGAGTATACTTTGCTTTTGAGCATGTAATCAAGCTTAATTTAGGTTGTTTTATTGTTTTTACACACCATTTTCTCAAAACTGAAGTAAAATACAGGAAAGAACAAACCAAAGTATATTAAGGCTTATTTTTTCCTTCAATTTTAGGTTTTTTGACTCTGCCTTTTAAGGTCAGGGTGTGGAGGAATTGGAAACTTTCAGGCTAAATTGGTGCATTTAAAAATAATGGTCTATGCCTCAGTTCCTTGGCAGCCAGTGGTGGCTCTGAGCCGATAGTGCACATTTGGAGCAAAAGCCACCCTTGTTGCATTGCTAATCCAAAGGGCCATGATGGCTTTATGGAACTGAGTCCCTTCTGAGGTAGGAAACGCTTACTTGGGAGCTACACTGACCTCCCATAATTTGTAGTCAGGTTTGACTCTTCAGTAGAGTTAAAAAAAAATCTTAAACATTGCCAGGAATGTTCAACAGAAGGGTTTTTGTTTTAAATGCACACAATGGAATTACGGTATTCTTAGTATTGCTTTGACATGCGAGTAATACTTCTCTAGGCACAGTTGCATTAATTATCCTCACAGCCTCCGTCTCTACTTATGCTGTCCTCACTAGAACATGGACATAAATGACACCACATTGACTCTTTGTCCATGGAAGTTACAGATCTTTAGTTGGGTGCTGGTTGTATTCATGTGAGCATTTGAGTAGTCCATGGCTCTGTGCTTCTGTATAATTGAGAAGAATGAATAGTTCCCTGAATGGAATTTCTGCAGATTCTTGTGTATGGCTCCCCACAGAGAATAATCTTCAGTGTCTCTGTGTGAAAATAAGTACTGCTAATTGAATTTTCCTCTTTAAGGAAAAAAAGGGGGTGGGGAGTTGAAGATTTAAGAAACACAGTTACACCATTTTAGAATTGGCAGAAATTTGAAGATAATCCAGATAATAGGACAACTGACCAGGTTAATTAAATAACTTGGCCAAGATCACCAAGTTAGAGATGGCTGCCCTACCAATGCTAGACGAATTTTGAAAATCTTTTCAGATTATTTTTACCAACGATAGAATCGTTCATATTAAGCTGAAAGGGAGAATAAAATAACTGGAATTCTGGGTAGGGCTTCTCTGATGGAGTAAAAATGTTGGTGGCTAGACAGTGGGAAACCTGGTACTTAGAAGTTTTAAAATGGCCAATAACCATGACCAACTTTGGAGATTTTTTTGTTGTTTATACACCAATCACCGAATGCCTCATCTTGTTTAATCTTTTCAGCAACATTGGGAAGATGGTGTTATTGCCCCATCCCACCCCCACTTTTTTAACAGAAGAGAAAATGGAGTCTCAGTAAGGTTCATAGATTTGTATAATTCAGAAGTGGCAGAGCTGGTCCCATCCTGGATATTCTTATTGTCCTATGGTGGCAGGCACACAGGACAAGGAGACATCTCCATGGGGACTTACATATGAAATAAATTGTATCTTCCAAAGGAAGAAAAAGATGTTCTTGGGTGATCAGTTGAGTAAGCATAAGTGTATTTCTAATAGAATATGTTGTATTCAGTTTTAAAAAGTGAATGTTTGTATGTTGTTTTGAGAAGAGAGATAATTTTCACGACTTTTCTTGCAGCTAGTGGTCAGAAGTTATATGTAAGACTTTTTCAACGTAAATTTGGCTGGATTAAGATGAATAAATTGGAATATGAAGAGATTGCTCCTGACTTAACACCTGTGATTGGAGAACTGCAGCAAGCAGGCTTTCTGCAGACAGGTATGATTAGTCAAAGGAAATGTAAAATGAAAATATGACACGAATAACTAAGTTTCTGCAGAATGATGGTGATACCAGGATGGTGTCATCTCCTGGTTGGTGCCTGGTAAATAGTAATTTTTTTTTTAATTGAATTTTTAACCTTAGGACAACAGAGTATTCATGTTAAAGCCATTCTCAGCCTGTGTGAAGACCACTGTTGTTTTCTTGGCTGTTTCGTATTTAGGACGATAAAGTCCTCTCTGGATAGATAGGTGGCCGTGGGCCGCTGAAGAAACTCATCCCTTCTCAGCTCTCACCTTCCAGCAAGAATCTGACTCATTCAGATGCCTTATCTTTGTGATAGAATAAAGCTGGTTTGCTTGAAGTTAATATCGCCTCTAAAAGTTTCATCTACCCCTACACGCACGCATATACAGCTCTTATAGTTTATAAGTTGATTGCCTCAGTAGTTCATTGACTTAGGCCTATGAGACTATTAGATAACTATGGTTGTCTTGTCAGTAGATTCATTAAGCACCTACCTGTACTGAATGCAGTGTTGTACTGGAAACGTAGGTAGAGGAAGAATGTGAGTCTTCAGTAGTTGCTGACAGTGTAGACTGAAATAAGCAAATCAAGCCAAAGCCAGGTGGTTTCTGTGTGGTGGTTTGTAGTGGAGAGCAGTTAGTAAAGTGAGGTTAGGTGATGTGGCGGGCCTGGGGGAAGGCATAGATGCTCAGTGAAGAGGCTTGAACGTGAAGGATTAGGTAGTGGGACTCGGACCCCTGCTTGGAGCACTGCTTCCCACGCGTCAGTGCCATAGTGTCACCTGGGAGCTCCTGTCCCCACCTGGAGGATTTGATGCAGATTCATAAATCCACAAGTTTAACAGGCATGCCAGGTGACCGATGCAGGTGAGCCTTGACTTACCTTTAAACGACCTTTAGGCAACAAAACCAGAACCCTCGTGGCTCACTGTTGCACTCAGTCAAGTCCGAGTTTTGCCCTCGATCTGCACAACCCTGTGGAACCTGGCTCTGACTGCCCCTCCTGCTCTGTCATGGCCACAGAGCGCTCCTCGGTGTTCTTCAGCATGCTGAGTGCACTCCTCTTTCAGAGCCTTGTACTTGCTGCCACACGGCTCATTTCATCCAGCTGTGCTCTGTGTCACGTCATCAGACATTTGCCTGACCACTTGCTCCCTGCCATGTTTGCTTTGCCATAGCCAGTTTTATTTTCGTTATAACCGTTATCCCCACCTGACATGCATACTTGCTTATTATGCTAGGAGCTGAGCTCCTTGTGGACCAGGACTTGTTTTGGTCATTGTAGTGTGCCCTGGGCCATAGAAGATTACTTGGCATGCAGTGTGCACCCACTAAGTACTTGCTGAGTGGAGGAAAAAGGCACTGCCCTAAGCTGTAAATGCCTAGAAGGCAGATACCAGCCAAGTCTGATTCAGCTGCATCCTGGGTCTAGGGTGATGTCTGGGGCCTATAATAGCAGACATATCCATGTATGTTGAGTGAGTGAATCCATGAAGAGGCCTGTGGGGAGGGAGGAGAGCTGATGGTCAGCTTTGGGAGAGGTCCATTTGAAGGGTTTGTAATCCGAGAGCAAATATACCAGTGAGTTTTTAAGGAGAATGTGCAAGCTATAATGGCTATCCATATGTGTCTTTATTTTATTTTCCTTTGTTTTTTTAGTGAGAAATGCTGTTAATTTATAACTGTTATGAGGTATCTATTTTCCATATTCTTTTTTTCTGTGTGTGTTTATTTATTTTGAGAGAGAGCATGTGTGCATACATGCAAGGGGTGGCAGGAGGAGGGGCTGAGAGGTAGGGAGAGAGAATCCCAAGCAGGCTCCAGGCTGTCAGCACAGAACCTCACAAACCATGAGATCATGACCTGAGCTGAAATCAAGAGCCAGACGCTTAACCAACTGAGCCACCCAAGTGCCCCTCTATATTCTTTAATAATTGCTTTGGCAAACTAATTACAATTTCTGCAGTAGAATTCCATTATATTTGCATATAACTAAGCTTCATTCTTCTTAAAGTAAATAGAGCTAGAAAATAGTAAAATTCCTTAAAACTATGTTTAACTTTTTTTCTTTTTTTTAAATCCATTTCAGAGTCTGAGTTGCAAGAACTCTCTGAAGTGCTTGAACTGCTTTCTGCTCCTGAACTAAAAACCCTGGCCAAGACCTTCCACTTGGTGAATCCCAATGGACAGAAACAGCAGCTCGTGGACGCCTTTCTCAAATTGGCCAAACAGCCTTCAGTCTGCACTTGGGGAAAAAATCAGTCTGGAATTGGTGCCGTGATTTTAAAAAGGTTTTGTTGACCGTCATAACAATAAAAGCATTTAAAATGTTGATAGCACATATTAACTTATTATAACAGTACATTTCTTCAAAATATAATTATTTGTTTCAGTTGCAGTTAGATTAAGAAGTCAAAAGAGTATTACAAGGCTTATTACAATAGCCTGGATTCTTTCTTGGTTTATTATTTATAATTCTTGTAGTACTATATTTGGAGCAAGAAATTTCTAGGACCACGAAAAATTAGGAGGCAATAGGCCTTTAATAAATTCTAGTATTTTATTATTCAAGAAAAATGCAGTTTTGGCTGCTGTTCCTACAGGATTTAAGGGTAAACTATTCAGTCAAATATTTATTTTAGTCAACTTTTTATTGAAATGTAATCTGTCAGTCTTAATATGCAACTATTTTTGAGTTTAGACATAAAATTTACTAAAAACTGTGGTTTGTTTCTTTTGCTTTTTAATTTTTTTATTTTTTTTATTTTGAGAGAGAGAGAGAGAGAAGGAGAGCATGGGTGGGCATGAGTTGGGGAGGGGCAGAGACAGAGAGAGAGGGAGAGAGAATCCCAAGCAGGCTCCATACTACCAGCACAGAACCCAACGTGAGGCTTGATGTCATGAACTATGAGTCTATGACCTGAGCTGAAATCAAGGGTTTGATGCTTAACTGACTGAGCCACCCAGACACCCCTCTTTAGCTTTTGTGACAACCTTGAACTGTTTCAGTTTGGGAAAAATGTGAAAACTTTAAGAATTTATTTCTTCTGCTCACATGATGTATAAAATACAACTATAATAACTTTAGTCTGGGAGTCCACTGTCCTGGAATTGTTGAGAATGAAGTGAGTGATGCTTTTGAAAATACTTTAAAACAGTGTCAGTGTTATTTATTTTGTATAATATATATGTTGTGTGTATCTGAATACACACAAAGATATACATGTGCTTGTGCACAGGTAACTTTCAGCTGTTACTTGCCAAGAGCCCATCTTTGTTGGGAAGATATTATAAATACTACTCTTTTATAAAACATAGGTATAAAAAATTATTAAGAAAATTGTCACTACTAACACTTCAAAAAGTTTATACTGTATCTTTTTAAAAAAATATTTTAATTATGTATTTAGAGTTAATTGGCTTTAAGATCCACATGGTTGTAGTATGTTAAATCTCTTCAAAGTCCTTTCTTTTTAAGTTGTTTTTAAAGTTTTTATTTTACTTCCAGTTAACACAGTATTATATGTTTCAGGTGTACAGTAGAGTGATTCAGTACTTCTATACAACACCCTCTGGTGCTCATCACAAGTGCCCTGTTTAATCCCCATCACATATTTAACCTATCCCCACACTTCCCTTCTCTCTGGTAACCATCAGTTTGTTCTCTGTAATTAAGAGTCTGTTTCTTGATTTCTCCTCCCTCTTATTTTTTTCCCTTTGCTCGCTGTTAGTTTTATTTCTTAAATTTCATGTATGTGTGAAATGACATGGTATTTGTCTTTTATGGCTGAATTATTTCACTTATCATTATACTCTCTGGCTGTATCCACATTGTTGCAAATGGCACAATTTCATTCTTTTTTATGGCTGAATAATATTCCATTGTATACATATACCACATCTTTATTCATTCATTAGTTGATGAACACTTGGACTGCTTCCATAAGTTGGCTGTTGTAAATGATGCTTCAATAATCACCGGGGCACATACGTCCCTTCAAATTAGTGTTTTTGTATTCTTTGGGTAGATACCTAGTAGTGCAGTTGCTGGATCTTCCTCTAGTTCTATTTTTAACTTTTTGAGAAACTTCCATACTCTGTTCCAGAGTGGCTGCACTACTTTGCATTCCCACCAGCAGGGCAGGAGAGTTCACATTTCTCCACATCCTTGCCAACACCTGTTGTTTCTCGTGTTGTTGATTTCAGCTGTTCTGACAGGTGTGAGGTGATAGCTCATTGTAGTTTTCTTTTTTTTTAAGTTTATTTACTTATTTTGAGAGAGCAGAGAGCAAGTAGGAAAGGGGCAGAGAGAGGGAGAGAGAAAGAATACCAAGCAGGCTCCGCACTGCCCACGCAGAGCCGGATGTAGGGCTTGAACTCACAAAACCGTGGTATCATGACCTGAGCTGAAACCAAGAGTCAGACGCTTAACTGACTAAGCCACCCCAGTGCCCTCTCCTTGTAGTTTTGATTTGCATTTCCCTGATGGTAAGTGATGATGAGCATCTTTTCATGTGTCTGTTGGCCATCTGAATGTTTTCTTTGGAAAAATGTCTGTTCATATCTTCTGTTCATTTTTAAATTGGATTATTTATTTTTTGGGTATTGAGTTTTGTATGTTATTTATGGATTTTGGATACTATTTGATATGACATTTGCAAATATCTTCTCCCATCCCATAGATTGTCTTTTAGTTTTGTTGATTATTTCTTTTGCTGTGCAGAAGTTTTTTATTTTGATGTAGTCCCAAGAGTTTATTTTTGCTTTTGTTTCCCTTGCCTCAGGAGACATAACTAGTAAGAAGTTGCTACAGCCAATGTCAAAGGGGTTACTGCCTGTCTCCTCTAAGGTTTTTATGATTTCCTGACTCACATTTAGGTCTTTAATCCATTTTGAATTTATTTTCATGTATGGTGTAAGGAAGTGGTTTCATTTTTTATTCTTCTGCGTGTTGCTGTCCAGTTTTCCCAACACCATTTGTTGAAGAGACTGTTTTCCATTGGATATTCTTTCCTGCTTTGTCAAGATTAATTGACCATATCATTGTAGGTTTATTTCTGGATTTTCTGTTCTATTGATCTATGTGTCTATTTTGTGCCAGTACCATACTGTTTGGATTACTACGGCTTTGTTGGTGCCTGGCTGGCTCAGTTGGTAGAGCATGGGACTCTTGATCTCGGGGGTGTGAGTTCAAGCCCCACATTGGGTGTAAGGATTATGGATTACTACAGCTTTGTAGTATAACTCGAGCTCTGCACTTGTGATGCCTCAAGCTTTGCTTTTCTTTTTCAAGATTGCTTTGGCTATTTGGGTTTTCTGTGGTTCCATACAAATTTTAAGCTTGTTTGTTCTAGTTCTGTGAAAAATGCTGTTGGTACTTTGACAGGAATGGCATTAAATGTGTAGATTGCTTTGGGTACTACAGACTTTTAACAATATTTGTTCTTCCAATCCATGGGCATGGAATGTCTCTTCAGTTTCTTTTATCAGTGTTTTATAGTTTTCAGAGTACAGGTCTTTCACCTCTTTGGTTAGGTTTATTCCTAGGTGCCTTATTATTTTTGGTGCCATTGTAAATGAGGTTGTTTTCTTAATTTCTTTCTGTTGCTTCATAATTGTTATATAGAAATGCAGCAGATTTCTGTACATTGATTTTGTATCCTGCATTCTAAATCCTTTCTATAATTGCATTCATTACATATTTTTTGTTAACCTTATATAACATTTTATAAGTAAGTGAACATTAAAATTAGCAAGCAACACTCTCTCAGTATAAGCACTAGGCATATGAACAGAAATAAAAGAAATAAGGTTAACTTTTTTTTTTATTCCTAACTTTGGACTTGTAGGAGCATAAGATTCTCAAGGCTATTTTAGTTGTACTAAAATCACTGTCCTTCAAGACTGTACTTTATTTCTTCGTTTTGTTTTAGAGCCTTGCACTGGGATCTGTCTCTGACAGCCCCATGTGAGGGCAGTGTCTTGTTATCTTACTCTGCTGTTATCACGAAGAAACAGAAAAAGGCGCATCATTTACACTTTCTTCATCCCAGTAGATAATCACTGTTCATTTTACCATGTTTTATGGTTCCTTCTGAACTCGGAGACTTAGCCGACTGCATTGCTGGGGCTCTGAATGAAGATGGAGGAATTGGACTCTTTTTATCAGTCTCTGTGGATGAGTGGTTCTCAATTAAATGGTGGTGTGATAAGAATCTCACCCCTGTCCCCTCATGCCTCTGGTGGTGGCATTGATTCCTACAACACCCCTAGGGATGCAGCACTTCTTTTAGGTTAATAGCTTCTGGGGGTGACTTTGCTCTCCAGGGAACATCTGGAGGTATTTTTGATTGTCGTGATGAAGAGGGAAGTGGGTGCTGCTAGCATTTAGTGAGGCCAGTGATGCTGCTGAGTATCCTGTAATGAATACCCTCCTCCTGTAACAGCGCCCTCCTCCCCAGCAAAGAATTGCTGTGCCCAGATCTCGATAGTGCCAAGTTTGAGAAACGTTGATCTATTTTTTTTAATGTTTATTTATTTATTTTGAGAGAGAGCGTGAGTGTGCATGTGGGAGGGGCAGAGAGAAAGGAGAGAGAGAATCCCAAGCAGGTTCAGTACTATCAGCACAGAGCCTGATGTAAGGCTCTATTCCATGAACCATGAGATCATGATCTGAGCTGAAATCAAAAGTCAGATGCTCAACCAACTGAGCCAACTGAGCCACCCAGGTGCCCTGAGAAACACTGTTCTAGATGGTATCCAAGTTGTGAGAGCTAGAGGGTCCATGTGGCCCTGAATTTGATTCAGACCTCCAAACCTACCTTGAAGGCATCCAGAATCAAACCAGGATTTACAGAGGTTACCCTGGAGTGGAGATGCCTCTGGACCACTTTGCACACACAGAACAGCACCAAATCTTGGTACCACTTCTTGGTGCATGAAAATATGCTGCCTAACCAATAGCCTTTGATAATGACATTTTGTTTTATTTTTTCAAATTTTTAAAAAAGTAATCTCTGTGTCTAACATGGGGCTCAAGCTCACAACCCCAAAATCAAGAGTTGCATGCTCTACTAACTAAGCTAGCCACGCACTCCAATAATGACATTTAAAAAAAAATAACTATTATTTAGTCTGAATTGTCACTTGTCAAGAAGTGAAAATTGCTCATGTCAGATAGGTAATACTTTTATGAGTTTTCCTGGTATTTCACACATTGATGACCAGTGTAAACCCTGTCTTGCCCTTTTATTGAGCCAAACCATGTGTGAAACTATTTGGAGATAACATTTCATTTAATCTTCACCATGTCCCTAGGTAGGCTCTGAGCCAAGAGAGGTTAAGTTATGCTTCAAAGTCACACAGCTGGAAGTGGTAGATTTGTTTTAGCTTAGAATAATGAATGCAACTTATCTTTATTTTATCTAAAAGTAATTTGTAGGGGCGCCTTGGTGGCTCAATTGGTTAGGCATCCGACTCTGGATTTCAGTTCAGGTCATGATCTCAATGTTCATGAGTTTGAGCCATGTGTCAGGCTCCATACTGTCAGTGTGGATCCTCTCTCTGTGATTCTCTCTCTCTGCCCGTCCCACACATGCGTGCTCCCTCTCTCACAAAATAAATAAACAAAAAAAATGTATAAAAAATGAATGTTAATAGATGAGAATAATTTGTAAAATCTAACATCCAAATGCTTTTAAAAATACCAGAAATTTATTTCTATGTTGTACATTTTTCAGAGCTAAAGATTTGGCAGGAGAGTCACTGAGAGTCTGTAAAGGCCCTCGGGCTGTGTTTTCCCGGGTCTTGCTGCTATTTTCATTGACGGACTCCATGGAAGACGAGGAAGCTGCCTGTGGTGGTCAGGGACAGCTTTCTACTGTGCTTTTGGTCAATCTTGGCCGAATGGAGTTTCCTAGGTACACCATCAATCGGAAAACACAAATCTTCCAAGATAGAGATGATCTCATCAGGTAAGATGATATTAACTCATTATAATAGCTATGTGACTGAATGTATGTAAAAGGTTTTATTATTATTATTTACCAGTTACAATAGAAACAGAAGTCAATAGCCAAAACAGTTTTTGAAGTTTTTTGTTTTTTGCTATCCTTCTGTCCCACTTGTATACGTTTCTAAGACTATAAGGAGAATGTAGAAACATACCTAGATTAAGGTTGCCAAAACCAATGAGCTTTGAGTTAGAAACTTTTCCCTGGCTTATATTCCCAAATAGCTTTGGCAGACACATTTTGTAAATACAGATATTTGAACAAACCTGCCTTGTGAATATCTTGGTTCGAACAAGGCTGAAGATGAATGTTTTCGTGTAATAATGACTTAGATAAAGTGAATACTAACTTGTGTGCTGTATACTTGAATCACACACATGATAGTTTAGAAATTGTCACTGATGTATTTTGGTACATGGACTCAGTGAATGTTTGGATTGACTGGCCATAGAAGGTTTTGGTAAAGAGTGGTATAGGTCTTAGAGGAAAAAAAATACTTAGATTTCCTTAAAAAAAAAAACCCATCACTTAACAAAAAAAATTAATTCGAATTCCTAAAATGGCACTTTTGATTCTTAAGATTTATGACTCAGATGTAACTGAAATAGATTCTGATCTCTGATTGCAGGAGAGTTGGTTATATGTTGTCTAATGTGTGCTTTAAAAAATAACTTATTGAGGGGGCAGCTGGGTGGTTCAGTTGGTTTAGCATCTGACTCTTGATTTCTGCTCAGGTCATGATCTCAAGGTCTGCGCAGACAATGTGAAGCCTACTTGGTACTCTTTCTGCCTCTTTCTCTGCCCCTCCCCTGCTTGTGCTTTCTCTCTCTCAAATAAACATATAAAAATATTAAAAAAATAATTTACTGAAATTATTGAATCAAAGCAGCATCAATGTTAAACTTATTCCAGCCCAGTTTGCTTAGCTCTCAGGAAGCTCACTGTCTTGTTGGTGTTTGATTGGAATAAAATCTTCTAATAAGAGTATTTCCTTACTCTGGTTTGAGTTGCCCCATGTCTTTTACCTTTTCGTTTTTAGTGACTTGCTGCTGTTCTCTTTCGTGAGACTGTGTATGCTGAAACTAAGTTCCAGTCTCTCTGTACTAATGACCTATAAGACCATTCTTTGCCTCAGTTTCTTCATCTGTGAACAGGGAGGATAATAGTGTATTCCTCCAGATCTGTGTTAATACATGTAAAGTGCTTAGTCCTTGGTCCCTGGGGATTGCTTAGTATGTCCTAGTATTATCATTGTCCTTATTACTGTTATATCTAAGGGAGTTTACTTTTTAGTTCTATGATTGACATAACCATGGTTGACAAGTTCAAAAGTGGGGGAGCTAGGGTGAAAAACCATCCTAGATTCTTGTGAGAAAGTAGGTATCCTGTAAATAAAAAAAATAATTAAAACTTCTTTTGTTATGCAAAGGACATTAGCATGTTAATGAAATTGGATTTAACTGACTTCAGGAATGGTAATTATATAATACCTGGTGATATGATACCTAGTCTGAGAAATCTTTTTGGCCACCTTGGTACTTAAAATAATTTATCCTGTCTTTTCTTTTTTCTCATTTATTCAACATATATGAGTTGATTGTTGAGTACCTATTATGAGCCTCGGTGGTGGGGTTACAACATGATCAGATGGGGTTTTGCCTCCATGGGGTTATGTTTTCCTAGGGGAGATAGAAAATAAGAATAATTGTAGCATGTGAAAAGTGCTTTGATGATTGAGGGGTTGGCCGGGGAAGTTCTGCTTTGCAGAGAAAGTGCCCCTGGAGAGGTAACATTTGGATTGAGACTCAAGATTGAGGGGGAGCCAGCCATGCAGGGAGCATGTGCGACAGGCCCTGAGGCAGGAGCCAACTTGCTGAGTCAGAGTAACTCAGAAGACCTCTGTGGCCACAGCCCCAGGGGCAGTAGTGCAAGCCCCAGAGGTCAGACAGGAATGCAGAGCTGGGGATGCTCAGCCTCAGAAGCCCTATGGACAGACTCAGTCATGCTCTCTGAGCAGTGGGCAGCCATTGAAGAGGTTATGGCAGGGGAGTGATCTGTTTCATATTTTCTGAAAGCATCCTGTGGAGTAGTGGGTGGAAGGAAGCCAGGGAAGCTACGAGAAGGCTGACTAACTTGGTGGCCTAGGCGAAGGTCTTGCCTGGTGGCAGCAGCAGTGAGGTGAATGGGTGAGATATTTTGGAAGGATAAGAGACAGCCTTGATTATAGTTATGACTAGATACAGTGGGAGAATCACGGAGGGCTCTAGTGTTCTGACTCGGCTGGTGGTACCCTCGATGAGCTGGGGATTGGGAGAGAGGCGGTGGGAAGGATGGCAGTGCTGGGAGGGGAGCGCTGTTTGGGATGCCCGCTAGCCGTTCAGGTGAGGCTGTGAGCATTTGGAGTCACCGCATATGGACGGTATTGGAAGCCATGGAGCTGGATAGACCCCTCAGGGGGAAGAGAAGGAAGGGGCCGTGGCAGCCAGCGTTTGTCAGGTGGAGTGGAGGAGTGTCCAGGAAAGTGGGGGGAAGATTAGGAGCACGTGTGGCATGGAAGCCTAGAGAAGAGTGTGTCAAGGAGGGGCAGTCTTGTGTCTGCAGTCACTAGGGGACTGAGTAGATGTGGAGCCGGAGGTAGAACTGTCGGATTTGGTGAGATGTGCGTAGTTGGTGGCCCGCGCAAGAGCCGCTTTAGCGGAATGTGTGGAGGGTGATGGGGATGCCAGCAGCCATTCTGGGAAGAAGGGGAGGCAGAGGATGGCTCTGAAACAGCCACTGATGCAGTGGGGTATGAGGGCAAGCAGTTTTGTTCTGCTGTTTTAAGGGTGGCAGATACAAGGGTGCCTGTGCACTCAAGCACTGATAACTGATGGAAAAGGAGAGGCTGCCCAGAAGGAAAAAGGGGATAGCCAGAGGGCAGAAAGCTGTGGGGAGATGGGACGGTCTGGGGTCCAGAGGGCCGGAGGGAGGGTAGATGTGTGGGCAGGGGTGAGGCTGCAGTGATGAGAACCCAAGAGGGCCCCTCGAGTGGCCTCTGTCCCTGCTGGAGAGGTCTGATGGGGAAGCTTGCATGGCGAATGTGGCTGGGAAGGCAAAGGTAGGAAGGAGCAGTCCTGCAGGGCAGGCAGGGGCCAATGAGCCTGGCTCTGTGGTTTTCTTCAGCACCATTCAGGGACCTGGGCACAGGCTCACAGTGGTCAGCCTGGACACTGTGATGAGGGTGGGCCTGATGAACAATGTGAATTCACCAGCGAGTGGTGGCTGGTTGACTCCAGGTGGGGCATGGAGGCCTGCAGGACAGGACACCGTTATGGCTGGGGAAGGGGTCATGGTGGGTCTTGGCAAAGCTGGGGAATTGTTGCCATCATAAGAGAGCTGGAAGGATTGGAGGTGGAGGTCAGTGAATGAAATGCTCAAAATGAAGATATTGAGGGTGATGCAGTGCATCAGAGACAGAGGTTCAGAACAGCTGTGGTGTGGGTAGCAGAAGGGAGGTGAGTAAAGGGTTATTGGCCAGGAGGTCTTGAAACTGAGCGTGCTGTGTATCCTCACAGACATTGAAGTCACATGCCATTGTGGCTGGAGACCTGAGGCAGAGCAAGACAGAAGACAGGAGGCCAGCAGGTGCCCTCGAGAAGCACGGGCTTCCAAGGAATGGGGGCTTTCAAGGAGGGGAGAGTGATTGGGAAGCAGCTGGGAAGAAAGGTGGACTCCTCCATTTGTCTCTGGGCGGGGAGGGCTGAGAGAAGAGCCCTCCCCTGCTGGAGAGGGCTGCAGGGGGAGCTGGGAAGGAGCCTTGTTCTCCTGAGGTGGCAGGAGACACCTGGGTGGGGGGGAGGGGTTGAGATGGGAGAGGTGCTGCCAGTGGGCGGTTCTGGCAGCACCAGGGAGGTGTGGATGAGAGGAGGGCTGATGACCCTTTCCAGTGACAATGAGGGGAGATGAGGCACGAGGGGGTTGGTTGGCCTCTGTGGCCTCTCAAATGTGGGGCTTGTTGAGGCCACGAGGCTGGGAGTATGGGGCCTGCTCCTGACACTCCTGGCCATGGAGGTGTTCCTGCCAGGCTGGGCCAGCCTCCAGGCAGTTCTCTCTGTGGTGTTCTCCTTTCTTATAGACCTCGGGAATGTCCCATAGCATTTTATAAGAGAATTAGATCTACAAATTTGTGAGCAAGTTTTTCCATTTAGAGGCAGTTTGTTTTTATTTTTATGTGAGTGCATTTGTACACAATGATAGTGCGTGCTTTTCTTTTAGGTGTGAGCCCCAAGACCATGTATGCACAGTGTCACTTGGGCAAATGTCTCTGTTTTGGGTGTATCTAAAGATGCAATGAGAACTTGTCTTTCTTCAGCTAAGTGGTTTCATAACCTGTCAGCATTGCTGTCTCCCAAAGAATGCATCTTTGGGTGGTATCACCCAAAGTCTGGCTACATCTGCCTAAATGATTAGGTTACCAGATCCATGCTTTAATGTGACTTTGAAGTCACTTACTGTTTACGTGGTTGGTGCCAGATTGCTGAATGAGTGAGTACCAAGAATCAGAAATGATGAGCTGATGAATATTACATTTATCTATGGAACATGTTAACGTATAATACAGTGTGACTGTTTTTCTCCTCCTAGCTGGGTATCCTGTGTTCTTTTAGGTTACTTTAGGGCAGTAATATGCTGTTATTAGAATAGAATTTATTTATTTATTTATTTATTTATTTATTTATTTATTTATTTAAATTAATCTTTATTTATTTTTGAGAGAGAGAGAGACAGAGTGTGAGCAGGGGAGGAACAGAGAGAGAGGAAGACACAGAATCCGAAGCAGGTTCCAGGCTCTGAGCTGTCAGCACAGAGCCCGACGCGGGGCTCAAACCCACGAACTGCGAGATCATGACCTGAGCCAAAGTCAGACGCTCAACTGACTGAGCCACCCAGGTGCCCCTAGAATCAAATTTAAATAACCCCTATATTTTCAGAAACACACTCTTACCCTTCAGAATTAGATCCTGGGGATAGGATGTGGTATTTTTTATGTAAATGTTCATTCACATTTGAAACTTGGATGGTGTGGGGCTTTTCCCCCAGATACGCAGCGGCCGCGCACATGCTGAGTGACATTTCTACTGCAATGGCCAATGGGAACTGGAAAGAAGCTAAAGAGCTCTCTCAATGTGCAAAAAGTGATTGGAACAAACTGAAAAACCACCCTTCCCTGAGGTGAGATCTTTTCTAGGTGCCTGTCAAAATTTACTTAGAATCAAGTTGTTTCAACCACCTTGAGGTAATTCTCTTCAGGAAGAACTTACTCCTTTTGTTCTGTGGTCAAAGCAGCTGTGCAGTTGAATTCCCCACTTGCTTTGCATACCCACAGTGTTGTGTGAAATAGAAGGAAATGTCTGAAAGTCTGAAGTGAATTTTAGATAACTCAGATCGCTTGCACCAGGCATTGGAGTGAACAAACAGCTTTCCATTTGCCATCTTTTTTTTAAATTGAGATATAATTGACATATAACATAGTATTTGTTTCAGGTGTACAGTATGATGATTTAATATTTATATAAATATTGCAAAATGATCATCACAGTAAGTCTAGTTAACATCCATCACCATAGTTTCAAGTTTTTTTCTACTCTCTTAACAACTTTGAATTATGTAGTACAGTCTCATTAACTATAGTCCCCATGCTGTACATTACATCCCAATGGCTTACTTACTTTATAACTGAAAGTTCGTACCTTTTAATTACCTTCACCCTTTTTGTGCACTCTCCCACCCCCTTAACTTAACCATCTTTTGGCATGTTGGCTTCTCTGAGTATTGGTCAGCTGAACTGAGATGTGGGGGAAACCCAGCATCAGGACAGAGGTGGAGTGAGCCATGCTAGATGTGTTCTTCCAATAGAAATTCAAGTAGATGTTAATCTGAAAAGGAAAACTGAATTGTGTATTTTCTTCAAAAGTTCAAGTATACAGCACATGATTATTTTTTTCCCTTGATAACTGTTAAGCATACTCTGTATTTGTTAAGAAATTTTATTCCTTTGGGGCACCTGGGTGGCTCAGTCACTTAACCGACTTCAGCTCAGGTCAGGTTTGTGAGTTCGGGCCCCACATTAGGCTTTCTGCTGTCAGCACAGAGCCTGCTTCAGATCCTCTGTCCCCCTCTGGCTGCCCCTCCCCCACATGCGTGCGCGCGCTCTCTCTCTCTCTCTCTCTCTCTCTCTCTCTCTCTCTCTCATTTTTTTTTTATTTTTTTTTTTATTTTTGAGACAGAGAGAGACACAGCATGAATGGGGGAGGGGCAGAGAGAGAGGGAGACACAGAATTGGAAGCAGGCTCCAGGCTCTGAGACATCAGCCCAGAGCCCGACATGGGGCTCGAACTTGCGGACCGCGAGATCGTGACCTGAGCTGAAGTCGGACGCTTAACCGACTGAGCCACCCAGGCGCCCCTCAAACATTTTTTTAAAAAAGGAGATTTTATTCCTTTATTTTTACATAGGGGTGAGACAAATTTATATTATTAAATACCTCCTTCAAAAAAACATCTAGGACATAAACTGTGGGGAATAAGCTTAGGAATTCCCTGAGCCTGCACTGATGAGTTAACAAGGCATAAAGAATTACAAAGCCAGAGGATGCTCACACCCAAGTCTGGGTAAACAAGATTAGGTAAGTGGTATAGAGGGGGCGGGGCAAAGGCCCCAGTATAGAACAAAGATCTATGAGATAAACAAGATTAGGTATTCAGGGCTGAAATGCCCCCCAATTTAGTACTATAGCAGAAGGCTGCTTTCACAGGAAGGAAGGACCAAATTAGGTTGATAGGTAAATAGGGCTATAAAGTTGCCCAGAGAGGTGCTAACAAAAGACTCAGAGGTTACAAGCTCTGTCTTTCTTGTCCCCTAGACCAGTTTAGGTAAACAGAGGTGGTGCCTCACATCTGCTGTAAACAACCTTCCACTGGGCACCAGGATTTTGTTTTATATTAACCCAAACGCCTAACCCCATATATCTTGAAAACCCCCTTTCCCTCACGTCCATGAGTTAATGTTCACAGTTTCATTGTCCCTTTGTGCACATCCATCACCATGTTTGTAAGCCTTCTGATCCTAATAAAAACGGAGCAAGGACCCTAATGGCTTCCCATTAGCTATCTCTCACATTTTAATCCTGTGTCCCGCTTTCTTGCTCGACAAGAGAGAACTCTAGACCCAGAGTCTACGACAGTAAACTTCATACAGAAATGCTAATGACTTAAAAACCATTGCCAGGAAAATGGCCTTTAAAGCTGAAAAAAAGAACTGAATATTTTGCCCATATTTCATTTGGAAGTATTCTGTACTTCAGACACAAAGTTGAGCCATTCACTTATTGGCCTTTCTAGTTTCTAGAAATGAGGTAACCAATGTAGAGTTGTTACTCCTGTGATGTGCATATACATTGGAAGATTTTCTTAGGACAAGTTAGGTAAATTTGGTAACATTTCTCACACCAAACAGCAAGACAAACCATTAAAACAAATTAGTATATTATTTTCTTCATTAAAAAAAGAAAAATCATAGCCAAGGTGTTAGATTACTGTAGAGCAGAGGTTGGTGGATGACTCTTGTGAAGGGTCGGCTGGTTGGTGTTTAGGGCTCTGCAGGCCGGGCGGCGGCTGCTACTGCTGCTGACCTCTGCTGCTGCAGCACTGAAGCGGCCACGGGCGGGCTGTGAATGAATGAGCAGGGCGGTGTGCCAACACTATTTAGGGACTGAGATTTGAGTTTCATATAATTTTCACATGCCACAGACTATTATTGTCCTTTTGATTTATTTTACTCATTTAAAAATGCGAAAACCATTCTAAGTTTGCAGGACGTACAAAATCAGCTAGCGGGCGCAGGATTTGGCCTTAGTTTGCTGACCTCCAGCTTAGGATATTTCCGCTTGTTCTCATTTTACTCCGCTGAGTGACCAAGGAGATGGTGGCTGGCTATCAGAATGTAGGTTTGTGGTGTAGAACTTTGTGTACAGCTGCCAGTGTTTAGAATCTGTGTTTGTCACTTCTCATGACTATCTTGCAACAAATAAGTCAGATGGCTGAACTGTTGGTGTCCGTCTTCATTTTAGATACCATGAGAATTTACCACTCTTTCTGCGCTGCTTTACTGTCGGGTGGATTTACACAAGGATTCTGTCCCGCACTGTTGAAATATTGCAGCGACTTCACTTGTATGAGGTTAGAGCGCAAGCCCCGACCCCTGGCTTTTACTGCTGTGCCAGCGATGAGCTGTGCGGGGGAGCCTGCTTAGTCCGCACACAGTAATGTCATGAAAGCAGACGTGATGTGGCCAGCCTGCTGTCTTCAGGGTTAATAGGAAGAGGGCCGAGGAGGACCAATCGCTTCATCTGCTTGTGACTGGCTGCGTGTGCACCAGGACGGCCTGGGGATCATGGACGGAGCTGTGCAGGAAGCCTCAGCCTGAGTCTCTGTCACAATTCCATGTGTGACTTGCGAGGTCTCCAGAAATCTCTGAGGTGGAAACCTCCTATCTGCTTGCCCTGATGACCAGCACGGACCACAGGGAAATAATTTAAAATCACAAATCGGAAAATCAGTCATATCCTTCCCTGTACGAAACTGAACGAAATGTCTAGAGTTAACTATTGTTATGTTAACATTTCTGTATGGAAAATGCTATTTTACAAAGAGGATACACAGAACCCAGGCCTCTTGTCACGGGTTCATGAAACCCAAGAGGATCATGGGATTGGCCGTGGGAAGTTTGTGAACCCCACAAGTGAGTTATCTGGGGGTTTGTGCGTACTTTTCTGAAGGGAATTATTAGATGTTTCCAAGAGATCCATGAACCACAAAAACTGAACAGTGTGTGTATAGATCTAGACCAGAAAGTTTCCCTATTGAGGTGGGGTGGGGTGTTTGGGGTGTTTGGATGAAGACTCTGCTCATTCCTGTCCTGCCCCCCATTCATTCCTCACACCCTTGGTCCTGTGACCTACTGTATTCCCAGAAGCATGCGGCCGTGTAGCCCCTGACCAGTGCTCGGCCGCTGGAACTTGACTGTGTGCAGCCCTGCACCAGTTGACTTGGTTTGTAGAGAATATCAAGCAGTGTTGACAGAACTCCGTTTGCTCACTCACCAGTTGGCAGGAGACCTGGGTGAAAAGTGGGGATGCCTCAGGGGCTCGGGCCTGCTTCAGAGGGGACGTCTCAGTCTTCTCATTCCGGGGTCCTCGGCCTTTTAGAGTGGAACACGTGTGTTATAAATATACTTTGCCAGTCTTCTTGGCCACTAACTGTAGTTACTTTCTCGGGTATGTATGAGCCTAATGAACTTCCTTTGTTGTTGCAACAGGAAGCAGTCAAGGAACTTGAAAACCTCTTGTCACAGAAAGTGTATTGTCCTGACAGCAGAGGCCGGTGGTGGGATAGATTGGCTCTCAACTTACACCAGCACTTGAAACGCCTTGAACCGGTATTCAGTAACTAGATACACCCTGAGCCTTTTTAAACTTTTGCATAAATTAAAATACATAGCAAACTGTTAATACCTTAGAATTCTAAGTGTAATTAGAATATGTATTTTTTTTAACATTTCTTCTTTTGTCTGTGTTCTTCCAACCCCCTGCCCCCAAAACTAACAGGGATGCTAACAGAAGTGTTACAATGAAGACAGGACACTTTTCTTGTTGTCTTCACTGATTTGGAACGTGGGTTGGTAGTGGGGCTGTGTGTTGGGATTTAGGAATTCGAGATCTAGGAATTAAGGGAGCAGGAGACTTAGAGGTCCCCGTCCTCATTTTGGAAATGGTGATGTCACTCATTTGTTGCATGGGGCCTCCAGGTAGAAAGTCTGACGAAAGAGGTTTCTTTCCATGGGGAAATGTATTGTCTGACCAATGCAGCAGGCCACCTTCTCTTCTGGGTGCTGGTATTCTCTGTGGCAGGGACCTTGGGACTCCAGGATCCCGGTTACTGCCAGGGCTGAGCAGGGTGGAGCTTCCACAGGCAGCTTCTGCTGAGCCCAGTGGCGACAGTGGCTCTTTGTGTGGCCGCCTGAGGTTCCTGCCTGGCAGCCCTGCATTTGTGTTGAATGGAGGGGACTGTGCCTTGGGAAGCTTTTGTTTTTTTCCAGCAGCAACTTTAAGTGAATCAGGGTGATGTGGGGGTGGAAAAGTTGACCAAGGGTGTGGAAGTAGGACATACTATTTTTACTGCCTTAAACTGAAAAAGCGCCTTGTTACCTAAAGTGCTTCAAGCCCGTGAAGCCTGTTTTCTTCTTCGGAGGCGGGTGTGCTTCCTTACCTCTCGCTGTTTGCTCAGGCTGAAATAGCAAGAGACTGTATCCGTTAGCCCACAGCCAAAGGCAGAGAAAGGCTGTTTCTGTTGCCTCTTTCTTTCGCTGAAAGGGCTTGGATCTCCCCCCTGTTCACAGCTCTACCAAGAGGAGCATTCACTTAGGGGCACAGAGGGAGACGAGTTGAGCTTATTTTTGAGACCTCTAGAAAATCCTAGTTCCTTTTAGCCCTTTCTCAGAGATCGTACTGGCCACACTCACAGTCTTCATCATTTTGTTACCACCCTGCTCATTTCTTTACCTCAGTCTCCAGCGAAGGAATTCATCAGCAGAGTTGTTATTCTTGCAAAGTGCTCAGCAGCTGGGCCGGGCCGAGGCGGGTAGCTGGCCATCCCCTCCCTGTGGTGGAGCCGAGTCAGTGTCTCCTTCACTCTTCTTGATTCCTTTGACTGCTCCACTCCTGATGGCCTGATCTTTCACTAATGTTCAGAGTGGCTGTTTTTGTTGTTGTAGTATTTTTTTTACTTTTTATTTTTTTTAAGCGATAAGACATTTATTCTTTTCTATTTAATTTTTTTAATGTTTAATTATTTTTGAGAGACAGAAAAAGAGACAGAGCATGAGCAGGGGGAGGGGTGG
The DNA here is from genome assembly GCF_018350175.1 of Felis catus. Taxonomy (NCBI): domain Eukaryota; kingdom Metazoa; phylum Chordata; class Mammalia; order Carnivora; family Felidae; genus Felis; species Felis catus. Next base: position 21,345,727 of record NC_058373.1, read on the forward strand.
AGAGAGAGGAAGACACAGAATCTGAAGCAGGATCCAGGCTCTGAGCTGTCAGCACAGAGCCCGACATGGGGCTCGAACTCATGGGCCACGAGATCATGACCTGAGCCAAAGTCGGACGGATGCTCAACCGACTGAGCCATCCAGGCACCCCTGTTTTTACTTTTTATTCTTATTGTACTAAATAATATAACACATAAAACTTGCCATTTGAATACTCTTTGGGGTACATTAGTGGCATTAATTGGGGTACATTCAGCTGCATTAATTATAATCATAGTGTTTGTGCAAACATCACCACTATTTCCAAAACTTGTCATCACTCCAAATAGAAACTGTGTGGCCAGTGAGTAGTGGCTCCTTGTTCCCTCTTCCCCCACAGCCCCCACTGATCTCCAGTCTTCTGTCTGTTTCTATGAATTTGCCTCTTCTAGATATTTCATGGAAGTGAAATAGTACAATATTTGATCTTTTGTGGCTCAGCTTATTTCACTGGGCAGCCTGTCCTCCAGGTTCATCCATGTTGTAGCAGGTGTCAGAATTTCCTTCCTTTTTAAGGCTGGATAATACTGCATTGTACATGGAGACCACATTGTGTTCATTTATTCTTCTGTTGATGGACATTGGGGTTGTTTCCACCTTTTGGTTGTTAAGAATAACACTGCTGTGATTACGGGTGTATAAATACCTGTTCAAAACTCTGCTTTCAGTTCTTTTGGCTAAAACCCAGCAGTGGAATTGCTGGGTCATGTGGTAATTCTGTGTTTAGCTTTTTGAGGAACTGCTTCCCGATTTTCAGTATTGAGTCATTTTTACGTTCCTGCCAGCAATGCATGCGGGTTCTAGTTTCTCCCACATCCTTGTCAACACTTACTATTTTCCTTTTTTATGATTTAGTCATCCTGTTAGGTGTGAAGTGGTATCCTGTTGTGGTTTTCAGTATTTTTGTTTATTTGTGCAACTCTGAATAACCTTAGGAAATGCATTTAAGTCCTCCAAACCCAAGATTCTTCTCCCTGTAAATGAGGGGTCTAGACCAGCTCTGTGGTTCCTGAGTGCACATGAAACTTAACTGGCAGCTCTGAAGTGGTCAGATGCCTGTCCCCCACTCCCACTCCTGCTCAGAGATGCCCATTTATGCAGATCAGAGGTGGAGAACACATGTATGTTTTCAGAGCTCCCCGGGTGGTGCTCTGAGAACCACTGAGTCAAGTCTTTCTGTCAGTCTTCTCCAGCCCGTTACCCACGGGCATTTCTAACTTTCTCAGTCTCCCTGAGGGTGTGGTAGCTGAGATTTGCCCTGTCTGCAGATATAACTGGGAAATAGTGTCAGACATTTATAGTCAGGGATTATGATTCATCTGTGCATTAAAAGCAGATGAGATCTAAGGAAATAATAACCTTTTTCTCTGGAACTATTGCTTTGGCCACTTGCTAATTAGCAAAATTGAATAATTAATTAACAGTGGGGTTTCCTGTCACGTTGAATTAGCAGATGCTGCCATGAGGTCTTTCAGGATCCTAATGTGGGACCGTGTTCTTTGTTAGGCTATTAAGTGCATCGCAGAAGGGCTGGCAGATCCAGAAGTAAGAACAGGACATCGTCTTTCACTGTATCAGAGAGCCGTGCGCCTGAGAGAGTCTCCGAGCTGTCAGAAGTACAGGCACCTCTTCCATCGGCTACCAGAAATAACTGTGGAAGATGTTAAACATGTAAGTAAATATCCTTTGGGTGCTTTGGACTTAAAAGCATGTACTGGGTTTTTTCCTGAATGGAAACACCCTAAGGACTGGTTTCAATGTGCATTTTCTTTTAGACTTAGAAAATTCTAATGCTCGTTTTAGACAGTGACTCCTTGTTTTCATACCCGTGCCTCCTACATTGGAAGGCTCAGCCCAGCCTGGTGGGTTGGTTTGCTCATGCCCGGGGTTGAGTGACTTTCTGTAAAACCCCTGAGTCAGAAGCTCACAGCCTTTTCCAGTGTCTCCTGCTTGGTCAGGGTGCCTGGAGAGTAGCTTTGGGGTCCATGACTTCCCCGAGGCTGGGGCGGTGACCTGTCTACACCCTCACAGGCACCAGAGTGTGGGTCACATGGCCTCATACTCTGCTGAGAATCCGTGGCTTGAGGGGAGTATAGGAAGGTGCGTCCTTAGGACACGGAAGTCAGGTTTGTGGGGACTGGAGCTCAAGTGAGGCTAATGGGTGTTCTCCTGCTGCTGTCTCAGGTGACCATCACGGGCCGGCTGTGCCCGCAGCGTGGGATGGGCAAGTCTGTGTTCGTGATGGAGGCTGGGGGGCCCACCGCCCCTGCCACGGTCCTGTGCTCTGTGGAGGAGGTGGCATTGGCCTATTATAGACGCAGTGGCTTCGACCAGGGTAATGCACGGCCCTTCTCCCGGCCTGCCCTGTTGCTGGGTGATGGTTTGTCAGCAGTGGGTGGCTACCGTCTCTCTGTCCTGTCCCCGGTGGAAGATGCTGCTGACCAGGGAGGATGTGGAAAAGAATTTTACTAACTATAGTTGTTAAAAGCCATCTTCCACATAACCAGCATCCACCACCCAAAGCCTGTGAGGAATAGCACTTTCTGGTAGGACATTAGAAGCAAGCGGGGCCCGTTTTGCTCTCAGAGAGCTTGTGTTGGGCAGCAGAGGATAAGAAAGGGCAGAGGACTACCAGGAGTGCTGCGTGGTAACAGAGCCCTTTAGAGGATGTAGGAGCTGTGGAGCTGGGCCAGAAAAAAGCGAGCTTCTGGAAAGAGTGAGCAGGCCTCATAGTCAGCTAATGACTTTAAGGGGATTGAAGGACCAAGTCCTGGAATGGCATAGCACCCGGGAAACCAGAGAAGTTGCTGAAAGAGCAGTGCTTTGAATTTCTTGTAGAATGAGCTCTCTTGATCACATGAGGGAGGAGAATAAAAGTCTGTAAGTCAGAGTACGATACACACACACAGGCTCCTGAGGTCTGGCTTCTCCTCCGTAGAAGGGCACCTGTACCTGCTGACAGCTCATCACCGTGCTGTGTGTGACCAAATGGGGCTCAAGAAGAAATGCACAGTGAAAGTGGGAAGTCCCTGTTTGAGAGTTGGGACTGGTCCGAGCAAGAAAAGACGGAGTAAAACACAGAGGTGAGCCTCCAGTATCTTGGTGGCACAGTTTGTCATGGGGCCTTTGTGCCCAGTCAGGAGCCATCTTTGACTGGAGGTGTTAGCACGCTTCTTGGGTGCTTCCTACACACAGAACGGTGGAGAGTGAGCCCCTCCCTCTCTGGGAGGGTCCGTTAGTCTTTGGGGTGCCCCCCCAGTCTGTATCCAATGTGCCATGGGGCGACCCTGCACTTGTTAGTGGGAGCTGCTCTGGGTGTCTCTGGTCACCCTGTGGTGAGCCTTGTTACATAGCAGCAGCCAAGTGTTTTGTTTTGTTTTTAACTAATTTACTTATCTCTTGTGTTTTCTGGAATTGCTTGTGTTTGTGTATTTATCCACATCAGCCCCTCTTCCCTCTTATTCTCTTTTTTGATTCTGGTCTCAGAGAATTAGTGCTTTATCTGAGGCCTGTGTAAGAGGAGACACTGAGAATTTGCCTTCTGATTGGTACAGTGCGCTTGTCACTCTGTCCTTAGTGAAAGGTAATAGTGACTAGAATACGTCAAGTCAAACTGTGAGACAGGATTGCAGAGAAAGCATCCATCTGCCCCACCAGAGACAAGGGGGCGGCAGCACAGCTCTCCTGGAGAGGTCTGCTCCCGTCTTGTTTTCTTTTTTAAACTTTTTATTATGGAAGATGTTGAACATGCCTTTGTACAAAAGTGGAGTGGTGCAGTGAGCCCCAGGTACTGCCAGCTTCTTCCAGTCTTCTGTCCATGCCCCCGCCCTCGGATGGTGGAGGCTGACCCCAGACACTCCCGGGGTACCCACCAAGTCCTTCCTCTGTCCAGACAGGACTCCCCTGTGCCCATGCATGAGGCTTAAAAATACTGATACCTTCAAATACGTGAAAATCGGGACATTATTTCTCTTGAGTATTATGTAAGCATTTACATAATAAGGATGAGGATTCATGGATTAATGAGGATCATGAAGCGACACTGAGTGTTGGAAGTTAAGAATATCTGTGTGGCATCTTTATTGCTTACAGGGAAGAGAGACGCTATAGAGAAGAAGTGTGAACCCCAGTGAAGACAGATAAACAGACCTGAAAGGTTAGAAATGAAAGAATAGAATGAGCAGCTGTCCCCACATGAACTGTAGGAGATGCATGAACTGGGCAGTTGGGGGAGGAGGGCATGGATATCAGGGCCTGTGGTGGGTGGGCTGTGAGCCAGACCCAGTGAAATGCTTTCCGTTTAGCCACGAGCCTGAAAAACGGACGGATGATTCCAATTCCAGAATATAAAATATTTTCTTCATTTATTAAAATTGATGCAGTGAAAATGAGCAAACCCTTGCTGTCAGTCTGTTCGAGAGAAGATTAGAGGGTAAGGGCAATGTCAGGCTCTCTTCAGGGAAATTTATTTCTGACTTAACTCAGAAGGAGCTCACCAAAAATGATTTAACTTACAATACAAATGCATGGCGTAGACGGCTTAGGAGTTCAGGGATCCTGACCTCCAGTATTCCTGCCTGGCCGGCGGATGGTGCATACTCCCAGACAGAAAGCAGGCTGGAAATCAAGTTTCACACAGTTTCACTCTCGGCCGGGCAGGAGCCCAGGATCCCAGCGCGCAGCTTGCTGAAGAAAAGGGCTCAGCTCCAGCCCAGAGGCCTGAGACACTTCATGTTGTTCCTGTGGCTGTCCTTTCGCGTCTCCGAGACAGGCTGCATGGCCGAGGGGCTAGAACTGAGAGAGGGACAGAAGGCACAGCGCAGCCTCAGCAAGGCGGGACAGAGGGGGCCCAGCCATGCCACTTCCCCAGAAGTTCTGGTCTCTGCACTTCCACACAGGACACACATGCAGGCATGGCCTGGTCTCTGCTCTCTGTGTCTTGTGCTGCACCGTGACCTGGCACATGACAGAGCAGGGCCTGCCAGCCAGAAGTGCCCTTCTGCCTGCATATTGGGACAAGGTTGGTTGGCGGGGGGCGGGGGGGGGCGGGCAGCACCCCCTTTTGGTCAAGGCTGTAATGTGGGGGGAGAGAGGGGCCCGCCCAGCCACTGTCCCTGGTCAGGTGTGGCAAAGTGCAGAGGACTCGCCCTGGGAGACAGGTCTGCGTGCTGTGCCAAGGCTGAGCCCCTGGTCCCCCTGACTTTGCTATGACACGTACATGGCCTAGGCACATGGTAGATCGTCTGAGGTCGTCACCCAATCAGTATAGTTTGTATGTGGTGTGAGGAAGGGGTCTGAGCTAGGTGGTCTCTGAGGTAGAAAGTTTCCATAAGAGCTCTGAGTCTCAGAAACACTGGGCATGCTTGTCCAGGCCAGAGGAGTGGAACGGTAGGTCCAGTGAGGTGAATGGAGATGGCACCTGCTAGGTCAGAGGGCACAGACTCCTGCCTCCTCGTCTTTCTCCAGTCTCTTTTGGGGGGCCTTTTTGCAAGTGTGGCCAAGGGTCCCTACACCAGAGCCCTGTGTGGGGTTCTCGGCCCACCCACACTTACCATATTGAATCCCTGCAGCCTGCAGCAGAAATTTGTTTTTATTTAGCTTTAAGAACTTTCCCTGGGTTTCTCATTAAAGTTTGAGAACTGCCAGCTACTTTATGGCTCTGAAATGTGTATTTGAATTTTTCCATAATTTCTCAGATTTTTGCTCTCCTATGAGCCTTCTGTAGAAAAGCAATGTGATGTAAACAAATGAGCTAGGAATGGCAAGAAAACAGCATTTGATTTTGAACCTAAAATCTATTATTTCCTTCACATTGAGTAAGCAGTAGGTTAAGGTGGTAGTTTTTAAAAAACAGAAAAAACTGACCTTCCTCTGTGTGTGTGTATGACTTTGTCTTAGGGATTCACGGGGAAGGGTCCACCTTTAGCACCTTGTATGGCCTCCTCCTGTGGGATGTAATCTTCATGGACGGGATACCAGACGTCTTCAGAAATGCCTACCAGGTACTCAGGTTAGGCAGCGCCAGGCGCATGTGCTTTGTAGGCTAGCAGACGATACTGCCCCTTGTGGTTCCTGCCCACCCGTGTGCCATGTGCCTGCTGCCATCAGAAATCTGTCACGTACAATCTTCTGGATGGTGCTGATTCTCTGTAAGAGTTTTTATTTTAAAGTCAGGCTCCTAGAATTTAAAATGTTAAGTCTGTTAAGTTTTAAACTTTAACCTGCTTTATTTACCTTCTTCATTCCCCTTGAGACCATTCCTGTGTTTCTTCGGCTTCGGCCCTCACTGGGCTCCTGTCCGGGCCTGCACCATCACGTGCTCCATTACACGCACCTGCTAAGAGTGCCACCAACGTCAACTAAAAGCTCTTTTCACAGATTGTTGCGCTAGCAAACCAGTACAATAAGTTGCTTTTATGTTAGATTACTTAGATTGTTTTTTGCCTATCTTTTAAAAAAAAGAATGTGTCCATTTAATCAGATTGGCCAGCTTCCAAATTTTACAGGTACTGAATGTTCTGATGAATCAGGGTCTCTCCAGGCACAGCATGAGAGCTTCTTTTCTCTGCGACATAGGCATGCCCACTGGACTTGTGTACAGACAGCTTCTTCACGAGCAGGGGGCCGGCCATCGAGGCCAGGCTTCAGCTGATTCACAGCGCCCCCGCAGAGAGCCTGCGGGCCTGGGTGGCAGCCGCGTGGCAGGCCCAGGAAGGCCGAGTGGCTTCCATTGTCAGCTGGGATCGCTTTGCTTCTCTTCAGCAAGCTCAGGTGAGAATCTGCAGCCGGATTTGGTCAGAAATCCTGTATATACATGTACCTGTGTGTATACGTGTGTGTACACATGTATATGCATACGTGTGCGCGTGTATGTATGTTTATATGCACGTGTGTGTGTGTGTGTGTGTGTGTGTGTGTGTGTGTATGTGACTGTGCCCGTGCATACATTTATGTATATGATAATACCCTAGTCCAGATGCCACTGTTCTTGATGGGAACGTGGCAGGGCACAAAATAAGCCCCGTTATGCCTTCTTCCCCTTAGTTGACAGCCTCCCGTGACCCTCAGCAGGGAGGGCACCGTTCCTGTCCCTGCAACTGCTGGCCTTTGCAAGCTATCACTGTCCTATTCCCGAGTATTTACACCACATTCCCTCTTCCTCACCTGTTCCCCAGGGTTTTCCCGGCTGGACAGAAGTGTAACTGACTCCCCAGACTGTGCCAGTGGGCATTTTAGCCAGTGGCTCTGGAGCCCTGGCACAAGCAGAACACCACCTGAAGGCCTTGGAATTCACTTGTGTCGGATTACACAGTTTTCTCCTATCTTGTGATCAGTGAAAGTATTTCAGGATCCCTGTCACAGGGAACGGCTAACCGTCCACATATTTTGTGTGCAGGATCTTGTTTCCTGCTTGGGCGGCCCTGTCCTCAGTGGTGTGTGCAGGCGGCTGGCTGTGGACTTCCGGCACTGCCGAGGGGGCCTCCCCGACCTGGTGGTGTGGGACTCCCAGAGTCATCGCTTTAAGGTCAGTTGGGCCAGAATGGAAAGTCCTATTTCTGTGATAATTTTATTAGCAACTTAAAGAGAGGCTACAATGTAGGCATTCCTTGCATGGTTGTTGGCAAGATTGAATCCCTCAAAAGCTCTTGGACTGAGGGCCATGATACCTCAGTGGCGGTCGGCCAGGGCCTCCTCAGCCCCTCACGTGTGGGCCTCCCCTGTCCACCATGCAGTGCTCACCTTGGCAGCTCTTGTCATCAGAGCAGGCGAGCAGGAAGAGCCAGTGTGGGCAAGATGGAAGTCTGTCTCTTGTAACCTGATGGTGCAAGGGACAATCCCTCCCTTGTGCTGTATTCTTCCTTTAGAAGCAAGTCCTAGGGTCCAGCCCATGCTCAAAGGGAGGGGGTTCCACAGGGTGTGAACTCCATGAGGCTGAGATGACTGGGAACTGTCTTCTACGTGAGCTTAGGGCGAGCGCCTCATCACGTGTTGTAGGCTCATTTCCCCCCCGCCCCCCCTTGCCTCACCTTGGTCTTATCCTGCTGCCTATCCCAGGTTGTTTTTCTTATTATTGAGTTTTGAGATTTAAAATTCTGGAATCAAGTCCTTTATCAGCTATAGTTCATCCCAGTCTGTGCCTTATCTTTTCATTCTTGTAATAGTGTCATTTGAAGAGCAGAAACTTTACATTTTGGCCAAGTCCCACTTCTCTGTTCTTTAACGGATTGTGCTTTTGGGGTCCTAGGACACCTCTGACTGGAACTGAGGATTTGTGTGTCTCTCCTTGCAGTTCTGTCCAGTTTGCTTCATATATCCTCAAGCTCTGTGATCAGATGCACAAACTTGAAGGACTCTCATGTCCTCTAGGTGAACTGATCCCTTCATCATTGTGAAATGACCCTCCTGTATTCCTGGTCACGTTTTTCACTCAGAAATTGACTATTAATATACAGCCACTCCAGCTTTCTTTGGATTAGTATTAACGTATCTTTTTCTAGTCTTTTATTTTTAACTTATTTTGTCTTTATAGTTAATAAATTTCTTATAGGCGGATTTCCTTTGCCTTTTAATTGGGTGTTTGGACAATTTACATTTGATGTGATTATTGACATTTGGCTTTAAAGCTGCCATTTTGATATTTGTTTTTTGTCTCAGCTCTCTTGTTCTCCTTTCCTCTCCTTTTTCTACCTCCCCCCCCCTTTTTTTTTTACAGATTGCATTTTAACCCTTTATTGGCTTGTTAACTGTAACTTTGTTGTACATATAAGTCGTTGCTCCAGTGTTAACAGTGTACATCTTAAACTTATTATCTACTTTCAAGTGATCTTATCATCCCATATATAGTATAGAGAAACTTACAAGAGTGTATTTTTGTATCTCCTCTCCCAGCCTTTGTGATGTTCATACATTATATTTCTACATGTTATAAACTCTGCATTTTTTTTGCTTTCTGCAGTTGATTGTTAAGAACCTTTAGGGGTGCCTGGGTGGCTCAGTCAGTTAAGCGTCTGACTTTGGCTTAGGTCATGATTTTGCGGTTCATGGGTTCAAGTCCTGCATCAGGCTCTGGGCTGATAGCTCAGGGCCTGGAGTCTGCTTCGGATTCTGTGTCTCCCATTCTCTCTGTCCCTCCCTCACTTCCGCTCTGTCTCTCTCTCAAAAATAAACATTAAAAAAAAAAAAAAAGAATCTTTATATTTATTCACATAGATACAATTTCTTAATGCTTGTTATTCCCTTTATAGAGATCCAGACTTCCATGTGCTATCATCCCACCTCACCTCTGCTTAAAGAACTTTAACCCTTCTTGAACTGGAGGTCAGCTGGTAATGGATGTTTTAGGTTTTATATGTCTTAAGTCTTTATTTCATCTTTGTTTTTGAAAGATATTTTTTCTGAGGCAAGAATTCTATGTTAATAGTTTTTTTTTTCCTTCCAGTACTTTAAAATATTGGTCCACTCCACTGTCCTATATAATGATCAATCTGTAATCCTTTCCTTTAGGCTTCAAAAAATTCTAGCTGCTTTTAAAATATTCCCTTTATCACTGATTATGCAACTTAATTATGTTTCTGTATGTAGTATTCTTAATGTTTCTCTACTTGGGGCTCATTGAGCTGCTTGGATCTTTGAGTTTATTATTTCCATCAAATTTGAAAAATCTGGATAGTTTTTATCGCTGTTTTGAAGTTGAGTGAATAAAACTGACACAGTTCCTGGCTTCATGGAGTGGATATATAATGAACAGTTTTATCTTCTGATAAATGCCATGAAAGAAGTGCATAGGAAGGACCCTGCATAGAGATGTACTGACCTCTTTGAGATGAATTAGGCTGAGCATTGAAGGGTAGCATGTCAGACATGTGAAAAACCAGAAGAAATGTCCTAGGCAGCAGAACAGCAAGCGTATGGAAGGGCCCTTCAGTTGGTAAGAGGCTGGTCTTTTCTTGGAAACTGAAGCGCCCTTGGAGTGGTTGGCGGGGGCCAGCTCATACGGTTTTGTGGGTCATGGCAAAAGTGGACTTAATTGCAGACATAACAAGAAGTAATTGAAGGGTTTTAAGCAGGGGAGCAACAGTCTAGTACATGCTTTAAAAATTGTTTTTGGGGGCGCCTGGGTGGCTCAGTGGGTTAAGCATACAACTTTGGCTCAGGTCATGAGCTCACGTTTCAGTTTGGGCCCCATGTCGGGCTTTGTGCTGACAGCTGAGAGCCTGGAGTCTGCTTCAGACCATGTCTCCCTCTCTCTCTGCCCTTCCCCCGCTCATATTCTCTCTCTCTCTCTCTCTGTCTCAAAAATAAACATTAAAAATTTTCAACTATGTATTCAGAATCAACTTACTAATTCTCTATCGGGAACTGCCTACTTTGTACTGAATAATTCTCAATGAAATTCACATATGTATATTTGTTTTATATATGTAAGTACAGTAATATAGTAGAAGCCATTGAAGTAGTTGTTAGTGAAAACTATTATAGCTTACTTGGCTCTTCCGTTTCAGTAAGATACTAATAATTTTTTTAAATCTTATCTTCCAGCTGGTGGAAGTTAAAGGCCCCAATGATCGTCTTTCACATAAGCAAATGGTCTGGTTGCACGAACTGCAGAAGTTGGGGGCCGAAGTAGAAGTCTGCCACGTGGTTGCAGTTGGAGCTAAGAGCAAAGGCCTGAACTAAGAGCTATGGAATTGGGAATATCTGGTTATACCTGGATTGAAGATTTTCAAAAGCGTAAAGCATTCTTACATTTTATTTAACTTTGATTTTGTCAATAATAAACCTGAGAGTTTAAGACTCATCATTGTACAGTATCTGTGTATTTGGTCTTGGCCTGAATGTACTCACTGATTACACATAGCAGGTAATGAACTTTCTAAAAGGTCAGAACCAGCATGCCTGGTGGCTCAGTTGATTGAGCATCCGACTCTTGATTCCATTTCAGGTCATGATCCCAGGGTCGTGGGATTTTAGCCTTCCCTCAGGCTCCACAGGGCTCTTTCTCTCACTCCTTCTACCCCTCCCCTCTCAAAATAGAAAATAAATGATAAAAAAATAAAAAATAAAATAAAAAAATAGGAAAAATACAGAACCTTCGTGGTGGCCATTTCAGGAAATAGATGCATTTATGTTATTACACTAGACTTGCAAAAATGCTGGAAAAGATTCAAACAATGAGATGTTTCACAGCTTCTGGTCTTTTATAAAAGTAGCCTATAGTGTTCCTAGTAAGTATGTGGGCGAACTGAATTTAAGGTTTCCTATAATGCCCAGATACACTCAGCTATTTAACATTCTTGTTTTAGGATTATCTAAAAAGGGTACAAACAACTGAAATTCTGATTTCTCTGGGAATTAAAAAAAAAATTCTCATTAAATTCCTTAACTTAAAACATCTGTCAAGGCCTACTCTTACTAATTGGGCCTAGATCACCAAAGGTATTAACAGTCTATCAAAGACAGTTGTCCTTTTTCATCTTTCTCCTTGGGAACATCCCTAATGACTAGGTGAGGGGCAATTTTCTATATACGGTATCATTGGAACAGGGCTGTTTATCACTGTTGGGAGAGCCTTAGGCGGAGGAAAGTGTATGGTAGGAAGGCAGCTTACCAGAACAGTAAGACCAGGAGTCAGGGACGGAGATCCCAGTCTCCCCACAGACTAATCTTGAGATCTTCTTAGGGAAATGTTACCTCCTCGAGTTTGGCAATTTTTTAAAACTTTTATTTATTTTGAGAGAGAGGCAGCGCAAGCAGGGGAGGGGCAGGGAGAGAGGGGGAGAGAATCTCAAGCAGGCTCCCCACGGTCAGCACAGAGCTTGACACAGGGCTGTAACTCATGAACCTGAGATCATGACCTGAGCCAAGATTAAGAGACACTTAGGCTGAGCCACCCAGATGCCCCGAGCTTGGTAATTTATTGAGCGGAAGGACAAGTTAGGGCATAGCCCATTAATACCCAGATGGCCTTAACCACAGCCAGTTCTAATCAATGCTGAAAATGTTAACTGATCACAACCTTGCTTGAGAGCAAAGAGGTCGGATGACACCCGCACAAGTGTGGCTGGAAGAAAATGCCTTCGCTTCTTCAATCACTATGTTCTTGTAGAGTTCACATCGATAACTACAACAAGCAATTTCTGTGGAAATTTTATTTAGCAGTCAAAATTTCCTTCACATTCATCACTGTTGAATAAGAGCTCTCATCTTCCTGCTCATCCTACCTTAACTCAGGTCGTAATTTTAGGCACAAAGGTTTTAGTTTTCTCTCAAAATCACGTTCTACTTGAGGTTACTGCTATAGCAAGCAGATTTTGTTGAAGGTATGTTGACTAGTCTTCACCCTCTGTTAGCACACATTAATATACTTTTCTTAAATAAAGTTAAGACATTTTTGGTTTTAAAACTGGTTTCCATCATAAAATAACAGTAAGACATTGTACATCTTTAAGTTCAGTACTAGAAAGTCCCAAGCTGTCTGGAGCCCGTGCGGTGCTCCATCGGCACAGACTTCGCTCGCGGGGCTGTGGGGCTGGAGAGTGTGAAGCGCTCTTTGGTGCAGCGTCCGTAACCACACGGAGGACTTCGGTCACCACCACATCCTTTTTGCTAGCAGAGGTGCCAGGCAGCTTTAGAATGGCCAGGACTTAAAGCTGTTATAGTTGTTTTTCATATTATGCATAAGTTGTGGCACAATAATCATGATAGAACAACCATCCAGCAAAAATAAAACTAAAAACCATATTTTACTACATTTGATTATCATACAAAAATATGCACATTTTCTATTTTAAGACAGTATGTTAATAGTACCTAATCTTTTTTAAACTTGTAAATTTAAAAAAAATCACTAAAGGAGTTGAAATAAATGTGTGAGGGAAGAGAATTAGAAATAAATGCTCAACAACCACTCCCAGACCCCACCCCCCCCCCGCCAATTTAGAATTATTTGTAATAATAAAAAGGCAGTTTAATCAAAAAGGGAGAATTATCACACTTTCAATGGCAGGATATGCTGTGGGACTTTAAGGGGATTGAGACTGGTTTCCAATCAAGTAGTATAAAATGTTTAATGGCAATAGTGCTATTTATTTATATAAGGTGAAAAAAGCCCTTATTTTCTAGGCAACAAGCTGAAAAAACTGGGTTGATCCAGAAGACAAATTTCCTAAGACACTGTGTAAGAACTTCTGTCCCTTTAGGTCCAGAGACATCAACTTTAAAAAGGAAAATAATTCAGACATTTTGAAAGCTATTCATTACACATAAAGGTAAAACACACTTTGAAAAAACTTGTTTTAGAAGCTAGCCACTTCACTATAAAACTTTCCTAAAGCTTAAGATGGCAGTTTAAGAAACTAACAGCCCAATTTGAAAACATCCATCCTGTAAACAGGGAACAGGGTGGGCAGAGGAGTGGGGGGGGGGTGGGGAGGAGGGGGATGGTGCTGACCGCCAGTCCCCCTAACAAGCTTCAGCTCCGACCCCACAGCTTTGGCTGGGTTCCCGCCACAGTCTGACACAGAACACACCTTTGCGTGCTTCTCCACTGTCAGAGGTCGGGGGTTGGGGGTCTTCCCTCAATATTAAAATGGCAGTATTTTGAGAGAAGTACACTTTATTTCTCCTGTTGGCTAAACCTAACCACTAAGAACTGTGTGGGCGGGAGGAGGGACCTCTGTGCAGGTGACCTGACTCATTAGTTATTTCCAAGGTAAAGTGCCAACAACAGTTTACCAGACTGGAAATACGGGCAGCAAACGCCCAAATCCCTCTCAACAGCCCTCTGTTTTGGAGCGTGGGCTTCGGTGCCGACAGCACTGGCTCCTGCCGCTGTCATACCCACACCGACCACCCCACAGGCCCGCTGTGTCCTCGCTGACTTTCAGAGGGAAGGAAATGTGGTTTGGGGGACTCCTGGCTATTGGTATGAAGCTCAGCGGTGACAAGCCCATTTCCAATATGTAGGTTAACACCCTGATTTTAAAAACTGAAAACTGTGTTTTACTTTGTGTTATGCATACCTCAATGTCAAAGGCACTTCTAAGTTTATATTATCTACAGCAAATGCTTTTAAAGTCAGCAGTGCATATCATTTTAAAGTTAGTCCTGGGAAGTTAACAGCAAACTCATGATTTTAAAACACAGTGATCTACGGTCCCAAACAAGGTGATCTAAAATAAATAATAGCCTTGGAACACTGAACCCTCAGGTGAGTTCAATTAGAATAGAAAGTGACCAGAAAAATACATTGATACCTATTAGAGCTGACCGGATGCTCTTGAAAATAGACTAAACGTTAATTTCTTAACTTTCCTGACCTCTGTTTCTTTGGGGTGCCAGGCTGAGGATCAGGTAACCTTTAGTGGCTGGTGGGAGAAAGTGGATGCAGACAAAATAAACGTCACAGACAAAACCTGATTTGTTTGCTCACAGTAGTAAAAATAGGAGAATGTCTGCCTACAGATCACCCGAAACTGGGCCAGACTGAAAATGACACAAAGAGGACATAAAAAAGAAAAGGTCTTTTAAAAAAGAATTGTGAGGAAGTGTTAACTCGACTTGTTTTTAAATATTAGTGCAAATTTCAACTATTATTCCGACACGTAAAATTTTTAGAGCCTCTGATGCCTAGGTTAGCAATTCTGATTCAGAGGAAGCCGGTTTATGGCTCCCCTCAAAACGTTCAGAAAACGGGCGTGTTAGTCTTCGTTTGCTAGCGTCTCGGTAGATAACCAGATTTTGGCCCCACTCAAGAACTTGCTCAGCGGCGTTCCCGAAATGCTCCGCCGGCAAAGGTTGCCCACGGGAGAGAAGGGGAACGATGAAGACAGGAACTCCGGCGTCCCCGCCGCCTGTGGGCTGCCCACCCGGAAGTACATCCGGCTCTGGTCAGGCTCCGGGCAGCGGGCCTCCGGAGGGCCGGCCCGGTGCTGCCGCAGCGTCCTGCGGAGCACGTCCACCTCGTCGGCCAGCAAGGACAGCCTGTGGAAGGCGGTGATGAAGCCCCCGAGGCTGATCTGGGCTTCGGGGACCCAGCGGAAGTAGCACAGCTTCCAGAGTTTGACGTGCGTCCCGGAGACGTGCGGCAGAAGGGCGCCGTGCAGGTCCACCGGCCGGGAGAACCACTCTCGGAGATACTGCTCCGCGCCGCGGGCCTGGCCGCCGGGCTGCGGAAGCGGCTCCGGCTTTCCTTTCAGGATCAGGGAGTTTCGCCTCGGGACCAGGTCCTGGTCGGTGACGATCCCGTTCTTCAAGGAAGCTGGCATTCCCCTCAGTGTGGAGCTGTAGCCTTTCTGGAAGGAGAGCGACCTCAGCATTACCTCCCTGGAGCCTCCCCCTTTGCATAGACAGGAAAGGCCCAGTGGCAAATATTTACTGGGTGTGGGGACAAAATGGGGGAATGGCGCTCATAACATTCCGTCCCTTCCCTTGCAACCCTCCTCCTGATCCTCTTCCACCTGAGTCCCATTAGCTAGCAATGGGCTCTGCCTAGGGCATTAGCGCTGGCCTGCGACCTGGCGGGGAGGGGACACCTCCTGTTCATCATTCTGCTAAAGCGCAAATTTCTAAGACCTCTGGGTTAGGGAGAAATCTAGGATCTGGCTGATTCCAGAAAGAAAGGCAAGTGGATGGGCTTCAGGAATGGGGCCTCTCAGGCTCAGAGCTGCTATCCGCTGAATCCTACATGCTAAGCAAGCTCTGTGGGCCTCAGTCACCAAGAAGAAAAGTCAGGGCATGGTCATTTCAGTTACAAAGCAAATGATTCCTCAAAATCTGCATTGGCAGTGTCAAGGGAAGTGACCTGGATCTTAATACTCTGTGTTCTGAAAATATGACCTTTGTTAGGTGTAAGCAAACACTGTGTTTTTATTGTTGGTGCGTTTTTGTAATTTACCTTTGTCCGTTTGAAAGCCTTCACAGAACCGTTCTGTACACAGGGTGTGCTCTTTCCGATGTACAAGGGGTTATGGAATAGGGTACGATCCTTTGCTGTAAACTGAAGAGACCAGTCCCAAACTGAGGGGAATTTTAAACCCTTTTCGTCACCCAGCTGGATATTTTTGCTTATAGCAAATTCCTGCAAGATAAATATTTGAACATTTATGAGAAGATGCCAAATGATTTTCTCATATATTTTTTTTGATGAGCCAAAATCATTCCCTCACTATGGGGAATTTTCTGGACTAGAGCAACTCTAGCTCCCCGGGAGCAGCATGTTTTGCTCTGAGAGAAGAGACATTCTTGGCACCTTGGATCGGAGGGACACCTCACACCCTATATGAGCAAGGAGAGCACCTTTTCTTCTGGAAGCCATCAAGGAAGCTGGACCCTCTGAGCAAGGAATATATTATTACAACAAGTAAAATTTCAGGAAAGCCATACTTCAAGGTGTCCCAGTTACTTTTGTAATTGTAGCACTTTACTTTCTGAGTACGTGATACATTTACGCAACTACCGGCTGGGCACAGAACTTACTTGGTGAGTGGAGGTGTAAGACAGTCTGTGCATGGTGATCCCTGCCATCTATTTTATCCCATTTTCTAAGTCCACGCTCACACGTCACTTATCCAGTGACCTTCAGTATCTGAACCACACCCCAGGAGCAGGGAGGAGGGAATCCAGACCCTGTGCACACAGTCCCAGCATCTGGCCATGACCACGAAGACCACGCACTGAGGCCGGGCCTCTTGCTCCCAGGAGCCTACCTCCAGCCCACTGTAGGCTCACGCGGCCTACTGATGCAGGGCACAATGCTGCAGGGAGACAGCCCACTGCCTCTGTGTGGAGAAGGTGAGGAGCATCAAACCATGCAGCTGCACTTAGTGGCATGGAGAAAGGGGCCGTCATCCTGGCTGAGAGCCAAAGCAGGCTGGCACATCGGTTTATGTAGGTTAGTTCTCTGGAGGAAATTTCTCAAGATACCAAGTCCCTGGATGGTGGGAGAGGACTGATTCTTATTTTCTGCTCCGTACTTTTCAGTATTCTCCAAACAACCAAGAACTTGTTTGGAAATTAGGAAAAAGGCAAAAACTCATTGTTATTACTAAAGAAGCACTGTGGTCAGGACACCAGCTCCACACCACAGGTATGACCAGGTGTGACCCATGTCGTAGTGTTGACTCAGGGCCAGCAGGAAACAGATAAGCTATCTAACAGTATAGGGCATTTTACAAAATGTCCTATTGCAAACGAGTAAAACTTAACTCATTAAGCACCAAATATATTAAAAAAAAACCTTTTTAGTTACTTGAAATTTCAAAATATATATGCATGTAGAAACAACCCATTTCCTTTAAAAAGATAGTATTAAGAGCTGTTTTAATGGCCCTTCTAGAAAAATAAACAGAAAACAGTCATCTTTTTTTATGTGAAAACTAAAAATGTTTATCTCCAAAGATCAGATTTTCCACAAAGAGTACCTGACCATGAGCATCTAAAGTGGCCTCAGAAAAGAAGGAAATGTCTTTATGGAAGAGACTAAGCTGAGAACATCGGTTGTGCTAATCAGGACCTTACATCAAAAGCCATTTTCCCAGGGAGGGCAGAGGTGGCACTGACGGCCTTCAATCTGGCTGTTACATCAAATCATCAGTATGAAGTGCTGAGACAAGGAGGGATCCATGCTAGTACTTGCCAGGAAAAGCTTTTGAAAAAGCCCAGGCTAAAAAAACAATACAGTATTAGAGCATGGACCAGGGAAAGTAGATGATCTACTTTTTTTTAAGTTTATTTATTTATTTTGAGAGAGCGAGCAAGAAAGACAGTGTAGATGGGAGGGGCAAGGTGCAGAGAGGGAGAAAAAGAACCACAAGCAGGCTCCTCGATGATGCGGGGCTTGAACTCATGAACCATGAGAACATGACCTGAGCCAAATCAAGAGTCAGCTGCTTAACTGACTGAGCCACCCAGGCACCCTCAGATGATATACTTTTAAAAAATATTTATTTCCACATCGAAAGCTATTTGTAAACTTATCTGGGCACATCCAGAATCCAGCCTAGTAGCAGGGTGAGGAGTGAGTGTCTCTGGGGTCCAACCTGAGCTCTGCAGAGTCCTCTGCTCAGTGCCTGCTGGAGGCACTGCAGTCACTGGGACCTTAGGGCCGATGTACTGGCATTTTACATCGAATGTTCTACGTCTAACAAGGCTGATTTCCTAGCTTTGTGTACATTTTGAAGGCCCACGAGGTGTGTGTGTGTGCATGCATGCATGTACTAGGGGCGTGCATGGGCGTGTACATGGGGCAGTGAAGGGAGAGGAGTATGATGGGCAGGCAACACCACCAGATGCACAGCCCACAGCGAAGCTCAAGGGGGCACAAACTGGATGATGCCCAGTGAACGAGGAATGAAAAGGAGCGCATCGGAGACCATTTAGTTTAGGAACAAATAGTCTCCCCCACCTCAGGGCCCCAGCCTACCACCGGTCTGAGCGCAGTACTGGGAGAGGTTACATTCTATTAGGGAAGCACAGAATATATTTTATAAAAACTTCCTTCACAAACTCCCCGATCTAAAATAAATACCCTATGGCAGTGCTAAGTTTCTCTGACCCTGAGCCCCCGGACAACAGCCCCACTGAGACACGGCTCCCCTACTCTGAGGTAAGACCAGCTCCCCCTCCCTCCCATCTCCCTCCTCTTGTAACAAGCCCCAGGCCCTTCCTTTTCTTTGGGATGTTCCTCATTAATAAAGGTCTCTCTATTACAGTAGCCTGAATAAAAATCATCTCCTTAAACGTCTAGTGCACTTTGTCTTTCACATCTGCAATCTAGACTAATTCATTTCTTTAGCAAATAGTGAAGCATTATGCTTCACAGTTTACAGATGAGGAACCTGGGCTCACCATTCTCCCAGACCAGGGCCAGGATTCAGGTTTTCTGACCCTAGGAGGGACTCACATTATACCAGGCCACATCACCTGGACCAGGGCCTTGGTGCTGAGGCTGAGGACCACAAGAACTCTCCTTTCTGTTTCTCTCAATGGTTACTGCAACATTTATCAGCTATTCCCAATGTCAGTTCCAATGTGGGTGAGTCAGAACCCAGGGTTCTGGAAGGTTCTACCAGCGGCAATCAGAAGTTAGTTTCAAGTTTGGCTTGAGACCCTCCTTAGTCATGATTCTTCCTCTAGGTCAATGAACTGTGACTAGAAACTGAACATCCTACCCAACAGGACTGCTGTGTGGCATGTGGGACTGGTTCTGAGGCTACTTGGTCAGCCAGCGCCTGCCAAGAATTTGAGTCTAGCACCATGCCTATGCTTCATCTCTGAAATTCCTTCTCCACAGAACTCCTGAAGAAAATGATCTTGCTTTGTACATCTTTTATTCTAGGAAACAAAAGTCCTCAAAGAGGACCTTTTAAATTACTCATCTCGAGAGACTGAATGTCAAAATATAAATATAAAAGCACAACATTTAAGGTGGGTGTAATAATTTACATCTTTGAAATCTGTTTTTTTTTAATTGTTACATATCACATTAAAATTTTTTTTTTAATTTATTTGAGAGAAAGAGGGAGAGAGAGAGAGAGAGAGAGAGAGAGAGAGAGAAACCAACCAGGGGAAGGGTGGAGAGAGAGGGAGACAGAACCTGAAGCAGGTTCCAGGCTCTGAGCTGTCAGCACAGAGCCTGATGCGGGGCTCGAACTCATGAACTGTGAGATTATGACCTGAGCCAAAGTCAGATGCTTCACCGACTGAGCCACCTAGGTGCCCCTCTTTTCTTTTAAGTAGGCTCCATGACCAAAGTGGGGCTTGAACTCACAACCTTGAGATTAAGAGTCGCATGCTCTACCAAGTAAGCCATCCAGGAGCCCTAAAAACTGCTTTATTATGAACAATGTACATCAGAGAAAAATACCTAAAATGCTCAGTCATAAAAATGAAACAGTTTCCTAGATTTTTGTAGGCTTTTATAGAATTCATTCAGAAATTACAGCTTAAAATGGTAGCTTAAGACTGTTTTAATTTACATATTTAAATATGCGGCTAACTGTACTTCAATTCTATATCAATAAAGTTGTAAAAGCATAAAAGAGAAGTAGCTATCGCCACAGTATCTCTTACCGTGCTTTGTTTCACCCGCTGGTGAGGAGAGTTGAACAAGAAGGTGCCAAACAGGGAGATGTGGGTGCTGTCGTACAGTATAGCCAAGTAGGTCTCTGAGAACTCGAAGGCCGCTGGGTATTGTTCTAACAGCTGCCACGTGGCATCCAAGAACAGCAAAAATAAGGGAGACTGGCATATACAAACAGAAAATGGGATGATTTAATGTTGTCCTTCAGTTGTTCACATTTATTTCCAAACTTACTGCTTACAGTAAGGAAGAGATTAATAAGAGAACAGCTAAGCCTAAAACACTTGGCTCCAAAGCTAAGCCAAGGATATGCAAATAGGTGAAACCAGCTTATGTCAAGCCTAAGAAGTAAGTTCAACTGTGATAAACATCACAGCCCTTACTTGTGTAGTATCATTGAAATGGCAAAGTAAACAGGCAAGTGTCACTGTATGAATGGGGGATACTAAAATATGTGATTAAGCTTATCTGGAAATAATTCTTTAGAATGCTGAAAAATAAAAACAAAAAACCAACAACTCCAAACCAAAAAACAACTTCTGTAATTAGCTTTTGGTGCACCGTGCAGGCTCAGCATCCGGAAAACTTCCCAGAGTTTCAGAAAACAGTTGGCATTAGCCTCTAGGTCACATGGTGGAGCCCCAAGTATAACAGCTGATGACAGCTATTGT
Source organism: Felis catus (assembly GCF_018350175.1). Lineage (NCBI taxonomy): Eukaryota > Metazoa > Chordata > Mammalia > Carnivora > Felidae > Felis > Felis catus. Next base: position 21,366,517 of record NC_058373.1, read on the forward strand.
ATCCTGGAGTCCCAGCATCTTATTTTTTTAAGTTTATTTATTTATGAGAAAGAAAGAGTGTGTGAGAGCAGGCAGGGGAGGGGCAGAGAGATAGAGAATCCCAAGTAGGCTCCGTCCTGGCAGTACAGAGCCCACTGTGGGGCCCAAACTCACCAACCACTGAGATCATGACCTGAGCAGAAATCAAGAGTCGGACGTCACCCAGGCGCCCCTAGCATCTTTTTTTTTTTTATGTTTATTCATTTTTGAAAGACAGAGAGAGACAGAGCACAAGCAGGGGTGGGGTGGAGGGAGAGTGGGGCACAGAATCCTAAGCAGGCTCCAGGCTCTGAGCTGTCAGCACAGACCCCAATGTGGGGCTCTAACTCAAGAACCGTGAGATCATGACCGGAGCCGAAGTCAGACACTCAACCGACTGAGCCACCCAGGTGTCCCACGCCCCCAGCATCTTTTAAGTGAAGTATTCGCTGTCGAGATTTCCTCAGATGGTAGTTTGTACTGCTCAGTCAGCCTATGCTTCTGAAACCACCATTCTGTGAGATGCCTGCAGGGCCTTTCACAGGCTCTCCTACCTCTGCACCCACGGCAGCCCCTGTGCCCAGAGCTGTTACAAAGATGTCCCTCTCAAACATCCCATTCTTTTTTTTTTTTTTTTAATTTCTTTTTTCAACGTTTATTTTTTTGGGACAGAGAGAGACAGAGCATGAACGGGGGAGGGGAAGAGAGAGAGGGAGACACAGAATCGGAAACAGGCTCCAGGCTCTGAGCCATCAGCCCAGAGCCTGACGTGGGGCTCGAACTCACGGACCACGAGATCGTGACCTGGCTGAAGTCGGACGCTTAACCGACTGCGCCACCCAGGCGCCCCTTCAAACATCCCATTCTTAACACACGTGCCCCATTTTAAGAAAATGTGATACTCCAAAATTGATTTTTCAAAATACCTGATGTGCTCATTATTTGCTTTTCAGAGAGAGAATACAGCATTTTATCAAGTAGTTCTCAACGTGAAGAAATTTAACAATTTTTTTTGGAATTTTACCTATATAATTACAATAATCTTTGTAAGTACATCAATTTGGATGCTAATCCATTGGTAGTCTTAGACTAAGGAAGCAAAGAGGTGCTAAATGCAATATTTAAAAAGCCTCCTGGTCTCTTTACAGACAGAATAGCTCTTCACATGACAACGTGAATTTTGCCTTGTGTACACTTACAGACTCACAACAAGCACCGAGATTCTGTTACCTCTTTCTCCGATCGCTTTAAGTGGTTGCACCTGTCCAGGAACTGATACCCGGCCATGACCCACTCCTTCTGGATGAGACTCTGAAATCCAGTAATTGTCCTAAAATGAGGATCCAGCATCACTTGAACAAGAGAAGCTACCATACAGCTCAAGTCTCTTCCCTCCTCCTCTGTTAAGAAAAATGGAAAAGAAAATAACTACTACATAGAAAAATGCTGGGCGAGAAAGGGAAGGTCAAGTGGATACTACATTATTCTCTGCCCGAGCTACCTTCAAAATAATCCATGTTAGGAGGGTTCAATGGATTCCAGCAACTCTAAAATATTATAGACTTTAGCTCAATCAGTATTTAATGGGAAATAATCTTTTATATATGAATATTTTCCAAATAACAGAGCATATTCCTCACACTTTTTACGTTTCAGTAGTTTGGGGTGGAAATCTTTCAAGAGTCCATTCTGCTTCCTAAGAACATTAATTTTACTACTGGCAATTCCACATGGTGACTCAGAAGTGAACAAGGGGAATGGGATTGTCCACCACCATGTGAAAAGGTGGCAAACATTTTCCTCCTATCTTTTATAGCTGGTGTCTTTTTCAGTAATGCCAGTAATACCTGATATGAAAGCCAGCCAAAGAAATCAGACAAAAACTATACCAAGCATCCCTTATGATTAGATTGTAGAAGTAATCAACAAAATACAAGCAAATCATATTATCTCATGAATTCAAGAATTTATTCCAGGAAAACAAGGTTGGCTTAACATCTGACAAAAAGTAACACTTCATAGACATAAGTGATAAAAATAACATAATCATCTCATTAGATGCATAAAAAGCATCTATGTGATAAAAATCCAAAGTTCATTCTGGATAAACTCTCAGCAAACTAGGAACAGAAGGGTACTTCAACCTGATAAGAGTCCATGAAAACCTGTCACCAACATCAATTTTTAACGATAGCAACTCCTATAACTGAGCAATTCCTCACTTCTAAGTACCTACCCACAAGAAATAAAAAAAAATATGTCCCCATGGTGACTTTTATATAAACGTTCACAGCAGCATATTCATAATAGCCATAAAATGGAAACAACTCAATGTCTGCCAGTGGGCAAATGTATAAATAAAATGTGGTATTTACAAAGGAATACTATTCAGAAATAAAAAGGAACAAACTGCTAATACATGCTACGTGAATGAACCTCAAAAACATGTATGTAAAATAAAAAAAGCAAGAGGCAACAGATCACATTTTGTATGATTTCGTTTACACAGGATATCTCAGAAAGAGCAAATGTGGAGAAACAGAAAGCACATTAGTGGTTGTCTGGGGCTGGGACACAAGTAATCTTTTTGGTGAGATAAATAATTTCTAAAACTGGACTCTGAACTCTACACTCTGTATGTGTACTAAAAATACACATTCAGAATGGGTGTATTTTATAATATGCAAATTATACCTCAATAAACGATTTCAAAACCACGTTCTAAAAAAAAGTGTTACTAAGATGTAGGCTCAGTATCTCTTCTAACCTTTTTGTATTATACAAATCCATCAAGACATGTGCTAAGTAGGATTTTTGCAATAGGATTAGAATACCCACTGGTTGAGAGGAGAGATTACTGGATTGTGACAGTCTGCATTTATGTGTGAATTAAATAACTGTGATGGCATCACAGTTAGGGATTACTTGAAATAGTGCATTACTATTCTTTTTTCCCCTTTAAAGGTTTTAAATATCTTTACTTTGCTAAAGTCTGTTAAATTTGACAGTTGGTAAAAAAACTTTTGTAAGCTTCAGTAGTGTAGCATATTCACAAACTATGTAATGTGAAATATATTATAGGATAAGGTAGGAAGTTCATGGTTTATTAAACTACATCAGTATGCTTAGAAATTCTGTTAGCTGTTAAATTTACCTAACATACAATCATCCTTCACTTAACTGAAACATTATTATATTGTACTTTACTCCTACTAAACATTAGACAAAATTCAGAATATTGGCTATTCTTTTTTTTTTTTAATTTTTAAACTTTATTTAAATCCAAGTTAGTTAACACATAGTGTCAATTCAGTCAATTTCTTGATACCCATCTATTTCTGTAGAGTCCAATCTAGTGTGATCCAGAGGCATTTAAGTTGAAATTTTTATGAATTCGAAACGTAGCAAGATTAGACAGAAAGGATGCTCTGCCAAGACTAACACTCTGTCTGACTCTGTCAGGAGCTGCAACCCAACCCTTCCCATAATATGGGAAGAAGGTTTAACACAGGGCAGAAAACCGGACTCCTTTCTACCTGCGGTCTTTGTGGCAGAATCTGTAGTGTCCCTGATGGGTTAGCAGTAGTGTCATCTACTTGAATGCAGGCAGTCACCACGCTGGCTGGCATGGTGACCATTGTTTTCAGTAATGAATTACCTTGCAGGACTACAGAGAGACGCTTGCTTTCTAGCACATACACGAGTTCTGCTGCATGTTTAAGGAATGCCCTGAAAAGAGAAAGGGAAAAATACTGTTAAGAAAATAAAATTTCCACTATAAATATTTCTTTAAAAGTACTTGAAATCAAGCACATCTAATCTCGCACTGTACTGTGTTCTCAATAACCTTTGCAAATTTCATCAGCATTTAAGTGACTCTTCAACAGAGTATGTTTTGATTTTTCTATCAGGGAAATTCATTAATCCTTTTATAAAAAGGGGGCTGATGTACAGGACATTCTTGAAATCTCAAAACACAGAGACGGAGAAGAGAGGAGTGGTTGCTAGGGCACAGCGATGGGGACGCAACTCTGCAGGGGCAGTATGAAGGGCCTTGCAGTGATGGAGCAGTTCTGTATAGTGACTGTGGTGGGGGCTGCACGGATCCACACATGCAATAAAAATGCACATAATACCACACACATGCACATGCGCACACACACATGAAAACACACATAAATTGGTGAAATCTGAATAAGGCTTATATATTATACCACTGTCAGTTTCTTGGTTTTGATACCACATTCTAGTTATGGAAGATGTAACCACCGGGGGAAGCTAGGTGAGGAGTATGTGGAGCGCTGGACTGTTTGCATCTCCTATGAGTCTATAATTATTTCAAAATAAGTTAAAGAAGAAAAAGGAAAGTGGTTGTACAAACCTTAAATATTCTAACCACCGAGTATTTTCCAGTGAAGACAACCATTTCTCTTCAGTTTCTTCAAAAGGCTCTGCAATAAATATGGTAATATTTATCTAAAAAACATATATATGTAATATATAGGATGCATATATTTTGTATATATATATATAAAATGTATGCACACACCTTTTTGGGCTTTTTAAACTTAATTTTACATGATCAATATCAGAGTTAAGTGATATGTCACAGTTTTTAATATTTAGTTGGCTTTAAGGAAGTATGCATTTTCACTTAATAATATAGTCATTTAAGAAGACATGTTACAATTCTATAAAAAACAAAAAAAGCACTCCCCTGGAGGCTTTCAGGGAAGTCCTGGAGAGTCTAACCACCTCTGCCTAAGAGCCAGTGGTTCCCACCTTCCTGGTCAGCCCACCCCTGGATTCTGATGCCCCCTACTCACAGCTTCCTGACTGCAAACCTCACCCTCCTTGCTTCTCTCCCCTGCTCCTGCTGCCAGCGCTGCCTCTCAGTGCACGGTTTCTGTGACAGCAGGAATGAGGGCATCTTCCTGGCAGGGCTTGCACTGTCCTGACTCAGTCCTGCGTGGCCTGTCTCAAGACGTTGCTCACCTCACAAACTCCAGGCTTTAGTAATGTTCCAATTACCAGATGGTTGATAAGAATTCATGTCACTGTGCTTTTTTTAACACACCATGTCCCTCCCCAGTTCTCCTTCCAGGCAAGCACCCGCTCATCCCTGCAGAACTGCCACAATGGCTGCCTCTCCTGGCTCCCAGGTAAGTAGGACTCTGTGTATACTTCAAGGAGGCCACACTTATGCCAGAGATGCTTTCACGGGAGTCATCCCCCTGGGGCACAATGAAAGTGCCTGAGAAGCACTTGTTCTAATACATGTATTAGAAATCGGAGGCCACGCAGATTACAACATGGCTCTGTTTGAAATTCATGTCAAGTCCCTTATCTTAAAACATAACTGTGTGCATTAAAATCTTAGGAAGTTTGTATGGGTAGCTCACTGTTCTCCTTGGCACTTTACAGAAGTATCCTACCACACCATTTATTATTTATTTCAAAGTGGTGTAATTGTTTTTTTTTTCCCTCCAAAACAAAAAAGCAGTTTAAACTCCATTTTCTAAGAGCTTCTGATACTGTCATGCAAAAGTATTTCAATGTGCCTCTACTTAAATGTATCTATTTCTATATTTTCAAGGGCTATCATTTTTTCTGACATGCCTCATGCAATGGTGTTATCACCCATTCACTGTATACATATATATATATATATACATATATAATAAAAATGAAATTACCATCAACGCATAGGTGTTTAAGTTTTACAAAAGCCGCCTGTATTTCTTGGATATTGGGCAAGGTCTTATCCAAGTCTGATTTGTAAACATCACTTCTCTGTGGATGACTTTTAGTTATTGCATTACAAATCCTAATAAAGACAAAATCCTTGAGTCATTCATTCATGCCACACATATTTTTTGAAGACCTATTATGAGCCAAGGCACTATTCTCAGAGCTAGAGATAGATAAACAAGACAGGCTGGGTCTCTACTCTCACAGGGCTTCCATTTCTGGTGGTGGTTGGGTAAATGATAAAGTAATAGGCTGTGGTGAATGCCGTGGGTGGCATAATCGAGTGAATGCAGGCTAGTTCAAGTCATGTGGTCAGAAAGGCTCTTCTGTGAAGGTAATACTGAAGCTAAAACCCAAATAACTAGAAGCCATGAAAGATCTGAGAGATCTGAGAGAAAGTGTTCTAGGCAGAGGGAAGGTAAGGGCAAAGGTCCTGTGGTGGACACAAGCTTGGCTGTGGAGAAACACAGAGAGGGCCTGAGATGGTATGTCTAAGGAGAAAGGGGCAGAGAGAGATTTGACAACAAAGAGAGCCTGTCCTACTTATGAAGAACAGAATAGCTGAAAAAATAGAAAGAATCAAAACAATTCTCAGCTTAATAAAATTAAAACATTACAAGTGCCACTGGCTGTGAGGGTTCAGGACGAACTCCCACCCAGCAGTGCTGCTGGCTTCCCTCTAATAGCAGCCTCCCCCCAGCCCCCACCCTTCCTGTGCATCTAACCAGCAGACATGGCAGTGAATACTGGGCTTGGACTGTGACATGACAGGTCATTTCAAATGTGACCAAGGTAAAAAACACCCATCAGGGATTATTTGAATAATACTCCTTTTCCTTTCCTGAAGGATCATTTGAGGGTCACTTGTCAGTTATTTGCTTCAGCAAAGGTGCCTTTCTTCGGTATGGCCCTGGGGAAAAAAAACTAAGATCTGGCTGTAACAGTCACAGACTGTGATATACAATTTGAGGCTCTCTGAGCCGGTTTTCTAAGATCTGTTCCTTTGTTCCTCATTTATTTAACAAGTATTGAATAAATATTCAACATCACAGGTGTTTCCTGGGTGCTGAATGTACAATGGTATGCAAAACATAGTCCCTTCAGCTCAAGAAGCTTATAGCCTAGTAGCAAATATAGGCAGTAATCAAACTGTAACACATACATGCAATTAAAGACTGAAGTAAGTGTTATGAAGAAAATTTAGAGAGCCATAGAGAATGTATAACTTGAGGCCTGATCTAATTTAGGAGGTGAGGGAAAGCTTATCTTCAGGAAGTGAGATTTGCCATGAGAGATAAAGAACGAGGGAGTACCGAGTGGGTGGGGTGGAGAGTGCTGGAGGATGAGCATGAAGAAAGACAGCCCAGAAGGGAACAGCACTGGTGAATATCGGGAGATGGGAAAGCACAGGCAAAGGCAAAGTCCATGGTGGCCAGGGCCAGGAGCCACGGGTGTGATAGTGGATGAGACGTGGAGGGAAGAAATGAGGGCACTCATGGTAGGGGTGTAGCTGGGGTGGACACAGTTTGTAAGGTTTCTAAAAAGTGAAGTGACAGATTTGATGATGGGCTCAATGTGGGGGAAGGAAGTGAAAGAAAACGCATCCAGGATGACTCCTGGATTTCTGAGGGCAGGCTGGGAGAGTGCGCGGTGCTTGTATGCTGGAGGCTGGTTTTGGACCATATTGAGTTTAAAGGGCCTCTGAGACTTGCATGTGGAAGATGTCCCATTAGAGATAAAATCTGATGGTCACTAAAGCCACAGCCATAGGTAAACTTGTTTAGGAAAAGAAATGCAGAATGGGAAGAAGCAGTGGCCTGAAACAGATTCTAGGTAATGTCTGCAGAGGGCAGAGTACTGGTGAGGAAGAGGGGCTTCAGGAGAGTGGAAACAAGCAGGACTCAGAGGGCTTTAGGGAGAGACTAAACAATAGTGATGCCCACTGACTGAGAAATGCCTTCTGCTTTAATGACATGGAGATTACTGGTGACTTTATAGCAGATGATGCCAAACTTGTTTGTGGTAGCTAATTAAAACCACCATTTAAGCTACTGTGACTCTGTAGACCTAAGACACACCAAACTACAAGAAAGGTCTGATTTACCCTAAAGTATCTCAGCTGGAAATCACCACACGTTGCAAATACGTTAAAGGCTACACTGTTATACCAAGACGTCAGCAATGTAAGATTCCCCAGTGTCTTATAAGCCAAAGAATTAAATTCTATTTAGTATAACTTAAATGTTAATTTTAATATATTCACATTTTTTCCAAAATGGTGATTCTTGTATAGACTATATGTTGCTAACTAATTAATAAAACTATGCCACTTTCTAACTATTTTCAAGTAGTCAGGAGTTTAATATATTATTTCTGACAACTAAAAATGTCTACAGCAACAATGACCATTTCTTGATACCTCTGGTCGATTTTCCTCTGCTGCAGCACATCTTTTATGAGGGCCATTCGCACGAGGGCACTGCCATTTGAGTGGCTCCAGCACCAGAACTAGGAGAGAAGCAGAGCCTTTATGTAACTGGGTAGAGAAAAAGACATCGGTATGAATGAAATCCAACAGACAGCACTTACGGGCATCCTTCTTCCAACAAAAGAATGGGAAAAGATCTTTAGATCTTGGTCGGCTAAAGAACTTGGCACTACAAAGTATTCTGGAAGGCTGGAGAGGAAAAAGCAAACCATAACATAAGAATCCTGTGCTCTAGGCAGGTAAGTGTGCTCTGAAGACTCCATATATAATTAAACACATTTATCCCCATTTAATGTGCACCCTACTTGGTGGCCACATGGTAGGTACCATGGAAGACAAGGCTGACCCTAGACATCTCTTGTCTAAAACACGTGTGACGTTGTCAATTATCACAAAACTTATATTTATTTATTTATTTATTTATTTATTTATTTATTTATTTATTTTCAACTTTTTTATTTATTTTTGGGACAGAGAGAGACAGAGCATGAACGGGGAGGGGCAGAGAGAGAGGGAGACACAGAATCGGAAACAGGCTCCAGGCTCTGAGCCATCAGCCCAGAGCCTGACGCGGGGCTCGAACTCACAGACCGCGAGATCGTGACCTGGCTGAAGTCGGACGCTTAACCAACTGCGCCACCCAGGCGCCCCGCAAAACTTATATTTAAAGCAGGGGGAAACATCCAAAGGAGATGTCTAAAATATTCTCCAAAATGATTATTAATCAAACATGTATTCGGTTTCTGAAAAACATGCCCACCTTTGTTCTCTATGGGTAAGAACCCAAGGCACATAACACAAGACCACACCAAACCCACAAATCTACCAAGAAGCTTTAGCTTCTGGAGTGCCTGGGTGGCTCAGTCAGTTAAGCATCTGACTCTTGGTTTCAGCTCAGGTCATGATCTCATGGTTCATGAAATCAAGCCCCATGTTCAGCTCTGAACTGACAGTGCAGAGGGATTGGGATTCTCTTGGGATTCTCTCTCCCTCTCTCTCTGCCTCTCCTCTACTCACACTCTTTCTCTCTAAAAATAAATAAACTTAAAAAAAAAAAAAAAAAAAAGCTTCAGCTCCTTATCTCCCCCTTCTAACCTTTCCTGTTTCCAAAGACACGCAGACTCACTGACTGGGCAGCAATTACTAGTGCTCACTGCACCGTAAGACATCCTCCTTTCTCTCTTTTTGCATTTTTAAGATAAAATATCCATGAAAGCAGTTTTTTTTTTCGTTTTTTTTTAAAGCTTATTTATTTATTTTTGAAAGAGAGAGATTAGAGAGCAAGTAGGGGAGCCAAAATCAAGAGTTGGACGATTAACTAACTGAGCCACCCAGGTGCCCCTCATGAAAGCATTATTAAAAACAAATATTCCATTCACCATAACTTGTAAGTTATCAGAGAGCAGAGTGATTATTATTCAGAAGAAGTCACCTCCAGCTATAAATAAGGCTGTAAAAATGGGACTTACCAAGTGGATATCATGTAACCCTCATTAATAGAACAAACTCTCCATGCAGAAGCCCCTGTCCTCTTGATTTCTCGGTCCCAGTCTGAGTACGTCTCGAAGAGTGGAGTCTTTTGGCTGCTGCCACCACCGGCCCCGCTGCCACCTCCTGAGGGTATTCCATTAATATTATTGGCTACAAGAAAAAGCAATACTATTAATTTTGTTTCAATGGTCACATTTTGTCCCACATTCCCTCTCCCCTCTGGGCGCCTCCTATCAGAAACACGCACGGACGGGGCACCTCTCCTAGATGTTCCTACTGCTCCCAGCAGTCCTGAGAAAGAGGCAGCCCTCCTCTTGTCAAAAGAACTCATTTTCCTTATCCAGCTCCCTCCTGACTCCTTTAGCACCGCTGGTTTTTCTGTCCTTCTACTGGCTCCATCCCTTTTGCCTTCAAACACAAGTAAGTCACCTTGACTTTGAAAAGACTTTCATCTGACCACACTGCACCACTCCAGCTGCCTAGGCTATACATTTTCCCTCCTCCCTGTTACTGACCACCTTCCCAAATGATGAACAATGCCTGCTGCGCAGATTTCCTCCCCATTTATTTTCTCCTTTTCAATGGTCTTCCATCCCTACCGTTCCACAGAAACCACTCATGAGCTTCCCTCAGTCCCCTGCCCTCAACTGCTCATTTTCTCTACATTTTGCCTGGAACAATGAATGCATCCAATCATCTTTGTTCTGGTCCAGATCTTTCATCCTTCTGATACTGATGTCTCAATCCTTTCTATGGCTCACTATAAAATTTTTGGGTCTTCTAGATCTACTCTGTTTTCCTTTGATAAGCTCACAAGTGCTCCTTGTTCTCCACCAGAGGGCCACTCCCATCTGGGGATCTCAGCAGAGCGCAAGTGTACTTGAACTTCCTTAGCAAGGAGCCCTCTGTCATCAAGGAGAGCTGCTACCCTCTGGGAGAAGCCCACAGCCTCAGAAGCCTGCAGAATGACCAGAGAGAAAGAGGACATCTCAGCAATCAGCCTCATCTACCCTGGCGATCCAGGGTGACAGACGGCATGATCTTTACTGGTCCTGTGTCTCACCCCTGAAGGCTGCTGACATCCCTGGCACGTGCTGCACTCAAACTGGCCTGCAGCCTGCCACGAGACACATTCCCCCCAAAAACATGCTTTCATGATGCTATACTCTTGCCTCAACTTTCCCTCATGCTCATTTTCCAACTTCCTTAAGCAAACCTACATGGTTTTGCTTAAAAGGCCCTTAATTGACCTGATCTTTATGTCTCATTACTGCCTAACCCCATTCTCTCTTGTAGCCAAAGAAACCCTTCCATCATCCCATGAACACGCCATGCCCATTCCTGTTGACTATTTAACACCTGGTGTGAGACAGGTATTTTCTGAGAACCTACCATGTACTAAGGCCCGAAAATTTAAAAGTAAGGTTGTCTCTCTGTCTTGAAAGCGCTAACGAGACAGAGGAGGGTGAGCTCAGCACTAGTCACAGTGAGGCAAATGTATGAGTGCAGTGACAGCACAGAGGAAAATGACCCTAGAGCTCGCTGGAGACAAAGGCTGGGACAGGAGAGGCCTCAGGACTTGACCACAACTGAACAGAGTCCTAAGGAATGAGCCAAACATTACCAGGTGGCTAGTGAGAAGGAGGCAGGCATGCTGGGCAGAGCAGAACACAAAACACATGGTGTAATTGTAAAACATCAAGTAATGAAATACAGCTAGAGCTTTAGGGATGCAAAGGATGGGGGAAGAGAGGCTGGAAAATTAGATGGCGCCAAGACTCTCGGTCTGTGCTGCCCCAAACAGTAGCCACTAGCCACTAGCCACATGTGCTATTTAAATTGAAACAAAATTAAATTAAAAATGCAGTTCCTCGGTTGTACCAGCCACATTTCTAGTGCTCAAGAGCCACATGTGGCTAGTGGCTCCTATACTGGTCAATGCAGAGGAGAGAATATTTCCATCCCTGGACAGTGCTACTCTAGATTAGAAAGGATCCTGTGTGATTACCCAGTGATTCTGATTTTAGCAGGGCTTGTTTAAAATCCAAATGCTAAAGCTAAGCGCACAGCCTGGAGCCACCCCATCTAGAGCCTTCTCTGGGGTAGGTACAAGAATGTATGCGGAAGAACTTGGGAGTTGTAACCTCTGCAGGACACAGAACCTTCGTGGAATTTCCAGGCAATTCTCACTTTACACAGTGTTCCAGAACACTAATAACCACAGAAAGCTATACAATATTAGAAAATCTAAGTAATTCCTCATATGATCAAATTAAAGGGGAAAAAAACCCCATATGATCAGTTCAAAGTGCAGGAGAATATTTGATAGAGTTCAACACCTACTCATAATTTAAAAAAACAAAAACAAACTTTGGCAAATTGGGAATAAAAAGGAATTTCCTTACTTGATAAAGGGTAATTACCAGCAAACACACAGTAAACATCATCTTCATCAAAACCAGAACAGAAATGATGCCCGCTATCATGATTATCATTCAACACTGTACCAGAGGTCCTCGCCACACAATGAGATAACCACCACGGAAAAAGAAGTATAAAGAACACACTCACAATTTTCAAAGAGTGACATAAATAGTTTGGCAGGATACCCTCACCTAGGAGTCTAGGACCAAATACTTTGGAGTGTTTTGAAGTTACAGACTTTAGTAAGCCAGGCTAAGAAACATAATGAGATTGTTTCTCTGGCAAGATTTAGTCTCAAGATCTAACTAAGACCAATTTTCTGAACATCAAATGACAGAAACTGTAAGACAATGCATTGTTTACTATTTTATAGGCTTGAGTTGCTGAAAACCTGCCTGTTTCTTAACAACCAGCACTAGGCTGTATGCTCTGCATCTTCTTCAAGGAGAGCTTATTAGAGAATGTGTAGCAGATACTCAATCTGGCATTAAAGAGTCAGGAAATTCGAATGCTTTCCAGAAATTCCAAAGGCCTGATGCCTGCAGCCTGCTCTACCAGTGGATTACTAATAGGGGTGCAGCAACAGACTGGCAAAAATCAGTCATCTTAGGGAGATCCAGCTCCCCTGAGAGTTACCTGAGTGATGTTTGAGGATAGCTCATTAGCCAACTAAAAGTGAAACTATACAGTGGGCATTCCTGACCTTGGCTATCTTCTGTGAAACTCAGAATTCTAATCCCAGGCTGTGTTGAAATTATCGACAACAGTCTCCACTAAATTAGCCTCATCCATATTTAGAATGGTCTCAAGCAACAGCAAAGACAATAAAAGTGGTCACCATATGAGAAGAAAGACTATCACTCTGATGATACTGCAGGAATTAGAAGCCATAGGGTGAAAAGGGTAAAAACAGAGCTGTGATGTTAAGTTCAACAGAGTGAGTCAATGAAGTGGGTAGCGAGATTTGGACTTTGGGCCTGGGGTGTGGCCAGGATGGCTGCATCTCTAAAAGATGTAGGAGGCTGGCCCGGAACCACTAGTAATCAAGAGACAGGAAGATCAGTCACAGCCCTGTATAGCTACACTAAGAATCTTAAAAGAACTGACAAGCAACAAACTTTAAAAATTCCTACACTGTTTCAAACGGACTACGTACTCTGTAAGTGGTTTTCAAATAAGCATGTAATGGAAAATCTAACACTAAGACCTAAGTTCATAAAAAGGACAAAATTACAAAATAAAATCAACCTCACTGAAAACGTTTACTTTCTGCCATGAGTCTAATCACAGCTTGAGGTTACATCCCAGCATTTGCAAGCTCTGCCACGGAGTAGAGCTGCCAACACTGAGGCTACAGATAACTTCATGAGGTTTGCACTTCTTCAGACCAGAAGCATAATCTGACATCTTATCAATTTTATCACAAAGATGAATCTGTACTTTGAGGACATTATTTGCCCAATAATAATCTGACTGATGAAAGCAGGGTCCTTTCAAGTTAAAAAAGAAAAAAATAGAGCCACTGTTTTTGTTTGTGCCAGCGCGTCCTGTGGCGTCATCGTGCAGGAATGTTCCAGGCCTGTGGGTGCTATGCATCATCCCTTTGGGATCCTCTCAGAAGTACTTGGGTGACTGCTAAGCTTTTCAGAGATGTGTTTTTTTTTTTTTTTTATGCAAGTGATGCCCAATGTGAAAGAAAACCTCAGAGTGCCTAAGTTCCTCCACAAGATTCTGTCCTTAGGTAACTGCAGGGGACATCCTCTAACTTCAGATCTTATTTGTGGAAACAGCTTTGTCACCTACCTGCCTGCAAAAAGGACTTCTTTATTCTTTAATCCAGCCAATGAATCAAGGTGGCATCCAGAAGTTCAAGAGTGGATTAGTGGGCATCTTTCACTCACAAATTAATGAATTCTGACTGCAGTGTGTGGAAATTTCAGGCTTCTTTTGATCTTAAAGATGCAGTTTATGCTTCTGCAACAGCACGGAAGGATATTAAAGGATGTTACCCTATGAGGAATCTTAACAAAACTCTGGTCAAGTGTTATGTTTATGAAGTACCTGTCAAAGGAGGAGGTGACTGAAGGATGTAATATGAAAAGTGGTCCTGAATATTTTAAGTATGAATTATCAAATTTTATCAACAGACTATATGTAAGAAGACCTATAGATCTGATTGATGTAAATAAGAAAACCCAGTAGAAGAAGAGCTAGGGGTTGAGTAACTATTTAAAGTATAATTAACCCAGAGATGCCCACAAGGAATGGATGAAGAAAACTGAAAAGTAACTGAAGCAGGCATCAGGTTCCCAAACGCATAATGAAGTTCACTGTATTTGCTGAGCTCGAGTCATTACATTTTACTGCAGAAGTCATGCATCTAAACCCTGGACTGAATCATTTCTACTAGAAAAAAAATAGCATCAAGAATTGATCTGTATCATAAACAAATTTAAGTGGGAATCAAAGGCTCTCTCCTACAATTCTTGGACTTCTTGAAACCTGCATTTCAGTTACTCTCTTGCAACTTTGGGTGAGGATCTTATTGAAAATAACCTTGATGGTGATGGTCTGTAGCTTGATGATGATCCAAAGAAACAGTCGCCTAACAAGTAGTGCAGGGTCTACGACACTTTAGCTTTAGGTTGTAAGTGAATTTTATAGTTTATGTTAAGAGATACACTTAAAAAGTCAATTGTACTGCTAAAACCTAAGTTATGATTAGTTACATTTTGATAAGAAAAATTAAGCAACAGTTTTTCATCCAATTTCTATAAATATAGCACCATATGGTAAAAGCTACCATTTCTATGGTGCTTACAAGTATCTTTTAGAAGAGTGAAAATACAGTTATACCGTATGCATCTGCAGATACTGTGTACTGTTCCTACATCTTAACGTATTTACAGTCTAGTGATACTTGAATATGCTTTTATTATATAGATTTAAATTACTACAATGTTTTGAGGTAACAAAATGAAAGACCAGTACAACTACTAATTTGTAAGATCCCTCTCCAGACCATGCTGGGGCGAATTGATCTTTCATTACAAATATGTAACTGATTTCTTTTTCTTCCTTAATGGTAGGAGAGCATGTGCCTCAGCAGGTCACTAACCCACAAAGGGCTGATATGAGATGTGACCTCTTTGTTCTTCCTCTATCCTTTTATGAGATTTTTAAAAAATGGTTGATTAAAATTATCTTTGCATATTAAAAATGTACAGAATTACATGGTCAACTGGAATTCTCCCTGGCAATGCCATCACACTGAGTGATGTAATTACAAGTTCAGCATATGAAGAGTACTATTTTACTTGTACAGAAACTGCCTAGAATAGACTTGTCCTTTGGACAGATGCTCCTCTTCCTTTCATCAATCTTACTCAGAAATACAAAGTCAGTATTTTGATGATCTTAATGAAGTCCACTGAAAAGTCTAACCACTCTAGCTTTTGCATGAAACCACACCATGCCAGAAAAGATCATGCATTTCAAATATCTTTTACTTTTCTGCCAGTTTTCTTAAACGATAAGATTACTTTAACTCAAGCTACCAATTAAAAGTGGGGAGGAGGGAGATCTTTCTTCACCATAAAATATAAGCCAGGGACTGTAGATAAAATACCTGACATGATTTTTATAAGCCTATGTTTATAGCTGCTTGCAGATTCTCCCTGCTCACTTTTTAAGAAATAATCTAACAAATATTGTCTCTTTTAGTATATAGTGCTCACTTCTCTAACAGTTAGGAAGTTCATAATTCTACAGTCATTAAAGCCCATGTACTTGGAAGCCTCTGACAAACATAAGAATAAAACTTACACAAAGTAAAGTTAGTCACAATATTTAATATTTTCATATTTACCTGAATTGTGGTATTTTTTCCCAACATATTCAAATGCAAAGAGTAGCTGGAGGTCTGTTGGCTGGGAATAATGAGCTATTGCAAGGCATACCTAGGAAAAATTCTACATTTAGAATTTGATTTTAACACACTTATTTAAATGAAAATGTACAATAAGGCCTTGATTACTGGGAGCATCATCTTGGATGGGGCAGTGATTACAGATATTTATTTACATGTTTTTTTCTGTTGACCTAGAATGTGAAAGAGCTCCTTAAGGCCAGGTATCTCATTCACTGTTGTGCCCCCAGGACACTGTTTATAATCTTTAGTGAGTACATGGTTAAGTATTCAGTAAGTGTTTACGGAGTTGAATTTTAACAGGAAAGTAATTTTATTCAAATAAATGAAACTCAAAACCTAGAGAAGCATTCTCTAAAAAGGCAGTGACATATATATACAGTCCTAAGGAAAGGATTGAAATAGTTTCATTTTTGGTGGACTACAATGACTTAAGACCAGCAATCTGGAAGGTTTAATGTAAGGTATGAAATTTTAATGTTCATACCCCATGGATTAAAAAAAAACCCTAAACTTAACAGAAAAGCTACAATGACAAAAAAATAAAAATTAGCAAGAAACCCTAACGTACAGGATGGCTCAAAGAGGTACATCAAAAAAAAAAAAACAAAAACAAAAACAAAAACAAAAACGTGTGTTTAAGGAAATGGTTTGAGACTATGCCTATGGTGGAGAAAGTGTGGGCTTTGGAATCAAACAGATCGGGGCTTACATCGTAGGTCTACCAAACACCTGCCATGTAAGTGATGCAAAATCAGTTCACCTCTCTGAGCTTCGGTTTGTGCATCTGTGAAATGAAGACAATACCTATGGCTGAAATAAGGATTAACAATTTTAATACATGCCTGACTTCTGGAGAAGCTCCATACATGGAAATATGGTTGGTATTATTCCCAACTGCTCTGGATAGAAGGAAAGACAGAGAGTGCTCTATGTTTGCAAGGCCCTAGACTAATTTGTAGAAGAAAACACTCTTAAATGAACAGAGCGGAAAGAAGAACTATAAGACATATGCAAGGAGAGAAGAGGAGATCTTACTTGAAAAGATTACATATCATTTAGAAGGAAAAGCGTTAAGCCACATGACATATGTCCAACTGTGAGCAAGCAGGAAAAGTTCAGTTGTTAGTCCATGTCCATTAGCAGTGTTTGGGATGTGTTGATGCAGGTTCTAACTGTAACCAGTTCTAGTTTAAAATACATTTTAAAAGTCTTCTATAGAATAAATGTTTCCTGTCTTACTAAATTAGAATATATATACAAATAAGAGGACAGAGTTTATCATTAGTTTTAGTTCTGACTAAAAACAATTACCAAAGGTTCCTGAAACCTTTATATAATAGCTCGATTTTCTCAATGGCTACAAGGAGAGCTTTCTATGACAGTCCCATTTAATGCAATTAGAGAGAGTAAGCTACATTTCCATCCCTGATCTGTACAACAGTCTTCCTGAAAGAGCCTCTTCTAGCAGCAAGACTACTGCAATCCGTACCTCGAATCACCACTTCCTATTCCTCCGGGCACCATATTGACTTTATGAGTTTCATAGCACTTTTTTCAAGATTATCTTTCATTTTTGTTCCATTTCTCTGCACGATCACAGCCATGTTCTTAAGCCATACTCACCTTTCGGCATGTCTGTGGGCTTCCCCACATTCTGAAAAAAATCCACAATGCCTAAGATTTCTCTTCTGAAGATAAAATTCTGACCAACAACTCTGCTCCCGGGATAACCTGCCACAGTGCCCAGATACCTGCCTAATAAATGCAATCTTCTCATTCTTGACTCTTCCCCAAACTGGTTCTCCTCCACCAGACATCCCTTCCCATTCCAATATTCCTTCAGTGGTCTCCTGTCGGAGAATGATGTGCCTGCACAATACTGTGTCTGCCTCACTCACAGTCACCTCCTCTGCCACACGCTGCTCGGGAAATCCTTCTCCACAGCTCAGCCAACCACACTGTCTCTGAAACTACCATCTCTGTTCAACTCGAATCTCTTCACAGGCTTTCCCATGACAGAGCTGATTTCCCAGTATTAACTGCAGAAACGCTTCTGTTCTCTCTGAATAACAGCCACTGTGATATAAAGTGTCTCTTCAGTTAGCTATGCTTTCGTATAAAGTATTCATGAAATAGTTTTAAGTATAGATAAAATACAAAGTATTCATGAAATAGTTTTACTTAAGTAAAGATAAAAAAGGGTACAGGCGTTCTTTGTTTTAAATTCCATTCCTCAAGGGTAGATGCTGCGTCTCTCATTCATTCAACAGATACTTCCTGCACATCTACCATGTCCAAAGCCCTGGGGCAGCAGCAGCGAACAACAGAGACACAGATCCCTGGCCTCACTAAGCTTACATTCTAGGGAGGAAAACAGACACGAAATAAGATAAGCAAAAACTATAGTAAGTGAGATAATTTTAAGTGCTAAAGGAAAAAAAAAAAGTCCAGCAGGGAAGGGATATGAAATGTTATGGTGAGGCGAGAAGGAAATAGGTTAATAATTTAGAGGAGACCAGGAAAGACCTCTCTGCACAGAGCTGAGCGAAGACCTAAAGACTTCTAAGCATTTTTGTTCTCTTTAGTAGCTTTCTGAGGTTGCTTTGAGCATAACAGCAGCTGCACTAAAAATACCAGTGGACAAAATTACTTACAACATAGTAAGGAAAAGTGCTCTAAGCCAATGAAACGATCATATCATGTTCTCTAAGACATTTAGAAAGCAGCCACAGGCCTTGTTTACACAAAAGAAATTCACAGATCACTGATTATGGAATACGTTGTTTATGGCCACAAAGCAAAAACAAACAAAGCCTATCTGCTAGGCAAAACCCAACATAGCCCAATTCTAAAAAGCCCTTAAGAATAACACAACATCACATTTTTAAGGTTAGGAAAGCAAATGGGTGTGTGTAATAGCATCTTCACTTAAAGAAGACTATGAACAATCTTGTGAAACTGATATTGTTTAATCACCGGCACAATGCCGGATTTTGGCAGGGAGGGGGCACAACGTGAACTAAAGCTTGTGTTCAGCAGTGTCATTAAAAGATGCAAAATGTATTTCTATGTAACCTAAGTGAGGGTCATCTTTGAGAACCCAGATATAGGCACATACCACCTGCGTTATCTGGGTTACATTCATGCTGTTATGTAGGACACTTTGAGAAGAGAAATAAAGCCAACATTCCTCTCCCTCAAGCGTTTTCATACACGCTCTTTAAAAAGCTTATGTCCACATTCCTAGCTTCTGTCACTGAGAGTTTCAAAGACTTAAAAAAGTAGGTCTCATTTTCATGTAAAATTATTCTAATTTTGTAATGTACTCCATAAGCATTAAAAATTTTTAGAAAATCTCTACATCTTTAAAAACTGCTCCTGAAAATAGTTCATTTGCACTGGTTATTATAAAGAATGAGAGTATCTTGGTATTAAAGACAGTGAATTATGGTAAATATTTTATTGGAGGAAAAAAGTAAACTACTTCTAAAGTGATTTTTGGACACAAGACTGATTCTTGTGGACCCACAGCTGGCTTCTCCTCTAAGACCAGCCAGGGGTGCAGCCCTAGGGAAGCTCAAACCTTATCAAGTTCTAGCACACTGGCACACAAAACTGGTTTCCTATATTTTTGTGGTCTAAAAGCCACCAAGGAGTTAAGTCTCATATTCACAGCAAAAAAAAAAAAAAAAAAAAAAAAAAAAAAAGTTCAGGAAAGGCCAACTTATTGTTTAAATCTATAGATGGGTTGAATTTTCACTTCTAGAAAGTATGCCTGAACAAGTAGTTCACCACCAAGTATTCTGAGAATAAAGTGGAGACAAAGGACAAATATTTCACTTGCCATCTTTATATATATATATATATATATATATATATATATATATATATATATATATATATATTTATAAGTGATAAATATATATATAATATATAAATAAATATATATAATATATTATTATATAATTATATAATTATTATATATAATTATTACTATATAATTATATAATATTATATAATTATATAATATTATTATTATAATATATATAATATATAAATATATTGTATAGGTGATAAATCATTGAAAAAGATATATATTTTTTGTCCCTCAGTTTTGAGCAGAGGTTCTACAAAAGGAAATGGTGATTTCAAGTTGCTTTGAGGCTAGGTGTCCAAATTCTGCATTATCAAATTCCTTTTTTCTTTATACAGATCTGTCCCAAATATCCTTATTTACCTGTGACAGACCAAGGATAATGAAGAATGCTAATGGATGCAGTAGCACAATGTCATCTAATTTTGTCATAACATAATTTAGGCAACAGTAACTAGACTACCAGAAGGCTACAGAGCAACATTTAACAAAATGTGAACCAATTTAGCATTCTGAGATCTTGTATTTCAAACAGAAATATAAATGCTTTTAGTATTTCAAAGCTAATCAGTGGTTTACCCACCAAAGAACTCTGAACATGCATCTTGAAACAGTGCATTTTAAAACATGCATCCTAAAACAACTTAAAAAATCAGAGCATTTCCAGAGAAAATTTAGCAAAGTTTCTGGGAGATATAGTCAAGCTGTAACTTTCCAACTGTTACCTAATTTTAGATGAAAACTTGTTCACTTCAAATAAAAGAATTATGCTAGAATTCTCATTTTTAACTCATGAAGCCAGTAAGCTTTAACAGCACACGCCTTAACCTCTCTGTGTTTGAAAATGTGTAAATTAGGGAAAAAATTCTTTATTTATATTCATTCCTACTGCCTCTAATTTTTTTCCTATGCCTCCCTACCCCCCAACATGACTGTACAAAAGACAAAAAGAGCATTTCCTTCAGGCCTGAGGTTACATCCTTTTAATATTTTAAGATAGTGGGGAAAAGGATTTTTGCCAGAAACTTGGTCTTGGGAAAAGGCATAAACAGTTGGACTAGGCTGTTTTTGTAGACCGTTCAATGTGGCCCCCTCCATCACTTACCAGCAGCACAAGGGATATCCTGAATTTCCAGAACACTCATCTGTTTCATTCATTTGGCAACTACTCACTTATGTGGAAACATCTTTTATGTCACTAGTTTGTACCACTATTTAATTTTCAGCTGTTCACACTCTATCTTCTCAACTAAGCACTCTGCCTCACACATCAAAAATGACCAGCAAGTATATACTAAAAGGCTCAAGAATAAAGCCAAATAATTATGATTTCCAATTAGTGAAATAGAGTCAACTGAAAAATACAGTTGAGAGTGGGAGAAAAGGAAACTTTCTGAAAGAATATTGGGCCACTGTATCAATTTCTTAAAAAAAAAAATCCTGTCCTAACTAAATCTCCTAAGTTCTATGGTGTCCCTATTTTTGAAATGCTATATATCCTGAAGTTAAGGTTTCCACAAGCAGATTCTTGATGCTTTGATTAAATTACACATATATATTTAAGCTCAAGAAAGTAACTCAGCTAAAATGTTTTATATACAGTCTATTGCCTAATTACGCCTGAAGTCTTTCTATATATGAGTGGGCATCTCAAATTAGTAAAATGCCAAAATCACAACCTGCAGAAATGAACAGCTGAAAGGGGTTTTAAAAGCTATCTAGGGGCTGGGGAACCTGGGTGGCTCAGTCAGTTGAGCGACTGACTTCGGCTCAGGTCATGATCTCACGGTTTGTGAGTTCGAGCCCCTCGTTGGGCTCTGTGCTGACAGCTCAGAGCCTGCTTCTGTTTCTGTGTCTCCCTCTTTCTCTGCCCCTCCCCCATCCATGATCTGTCTCTGTCTCAGAAATAAACATTAAAAAAATTAAAAAAAAAAAAAAAGGCTATCTAGGGGCACCTGGGTGGCTCAGTCAGTTGTGCATCCGACCCTTGATTTCGGCACAGGTCATGATCTCATGGTTTGTGGGATTGGGCCTTGCGTTAGGCTCTGCGCAGTCAGCACAGAGCCTGCTTAGGATTCTCTCTCTCCGTCTTGCTGCCCTTCCCCTGCTCACGCTCTCTCAAAAATAAAACAAACATTTAAAAAAAAAAAAAGGCAATCTAGTTGACTTTTCAAAAATGCAGCATGCTGGAAAATGGTTTCACACACTCCCTCTGAAAACTTTTAGCCACAGAGTCCACCATCACCCTGCTCGATTATCTAGTCCCAGTGGTCCAGCACTTTCAGACATTTATCTTATTATGCTTGCCTTCCTGTGAAGAAACCACCGAAGTGTATGAAGACAGCTGCCTTGAGAATTTTTGACAGCCTCATTTTGAAATCATCAGAAAATTCACTGCGGTAAGTCTACTAACCATGGAAAACAAATGCACCCATTTTTTGGTGGTGTAAAAGCTGTCTCATTTCTGCAAGAAGGTTCCACTTCACTAAGAAAACTGTTCCTTTATTCCCAATGTGTAGGAGCAGGCTTCTCCTGAAAATTCTGTTATTATTCTCTGCATTTGCTGTACCATATAGATGGGCTGGTAGGGCATTAGGTCCACCAGCTTCACTTGTTGGCCAAAGCCAAATGTGGGATGAAGGAAGTAGGAATTTCTGTCATGAACCTTATTCCATGAGTAGGCAATAAACATTCCCCAGAAGGCAAGAGAAAAACAAAGCCAATGAAAAAGTCCCTAGTTTTTAGCTGTTCCTGTGAATAGCACTCAAATTAATTCACTATGATTTCTTTAAAGCACTAATAATTATTAGGTCTCTCCCATAACTATATATTTACTTAACCCTTAGGTAACTTAAGTCTAGCCTTTAGTTCATTGATAAAGTTCTGAGGTATTTTCTAAAGTTCTAACCAAGAAAGAAACCAGCTGGTACTGGTCTTAATGCAAAAGATACGCTAATTTTCACATCATAGTTTTTGGTATATTAGGAGCTGATGACAAAAAAACCCCACAACTATACAGAATACTTTAAAACAGTCATAAATTAGTCCAAGGAAATAGTTCTATTAACATTCTTGGTTTTGACTTTACTTAAGGAGATATCTGATAACTTCCCCTAAAAACAAGTCTGAGCAACTGAGAAAAGAGAATTTCCATACAGAACTGATATTGGTAAATACAGTGTGAAACACAGAACTTGATAAAGCTTAATAATATTACCTTTTTGGCACTTTCAGGACCCGATTCATCAAAGCGAAATCTGACAATTCTGAAATCTTTACAGTAAATAATTAACTCTGTTGGATTAAATTTCAGTTTCTGGTTGGGACCTAGGACTTTCTGCTTCCTCTTATGGTCATTTACTAAAAATGAAAAAATAAAGAAAAAATGTGTAAAAATTCTTTCTTGTTACCCAGTCTTTCATACACTTGAACAAATTATTACTGAAAATAATTAAGTTACCCACCATTTGAGCACGGCTTCTCTGGAATCTGTCATATCTGTCTACAACTTCTAGAGCTTTGGGAGATTGGTGTTAACTTTGTTTTTGACTAGATTTTAAATGATCTTTGCACAAACCACTTAAGACACATTTAATGCTTAAAATTTTAATTAAAGAGAGGACAAATATTCAGAAAACATAAAAAGCTATATATGCTATATTTCCACTTAAAAATATGGGGTGCCTGGGTGGCTCAGTGGGTTAAGTGTCTGACCTTGGCTCAGGTCATGATCTCATGGTTCGTGAGTGTGTCAGCTGTGCTGACAGCTCAGAGAGTGGAGCCTGCTTCAGATACTGTGTCTCCCTCTCTCTCTCTGCCCCTCCCCTGCTAGCTCTCTCTCAAAAATAAATAAATGTTAAAAAATATATAATAATTTATTGACTTCTCTCTCTTTCACTAATGTTCTTAGGACTGAAGAAAAAGGGGAGGGGGAAGTAAACCTATAGAAATAAATTCCAACCCAAGTATCTGATTCTTTAAGCAATACTTCCTAAGAAGAATCAGTTTTCATGGACTGAGTAAAGACTACATACCTGTGACAATTTGCTCAATACATGTTAAAGGGACATCATGCTCACCAAGAAGAAGATTTCTGTAATGGAATTTCTGAAATAAAAAATTATGTTCGTGTTAAGTCTTTTCCCAATAACCTCAAATAGTAATAAGAGCCTTACTTTCAAATGTGATGAGAAACTGTGATGTCTATCCCTAAAAAGAATAAAAAGCTTTTGCTTGCAGCACTATGACAATTCTAATTATCGATAGAGTATCTTAGAACACACTTCAGTCATAAAAAGAAAGAAACGCATGCTGTGTTCATGTTCTCTCCACCTTTCTCTTCAAACTTTTATATATGAGGTTAAACTGTACACTACAATACAATATCATTATAATACCTCAGATATATAATATTGTCAATCACTTCATAGGCAACCATTTACATGTCTAGTTCTGGTTAAACTGTCATTAAATATTAAAGAAAAAGGGACTCTTAAGTCATCAGATTTTGATTTTACAAAGGAGATTTCAGAAAATCACTCTTTAGAAAGTAACTCTTTTTGGGGTGCCTGGATGGCTCAATCAGCTAAGTGTCCAACTTCAGCTCAGGTCATGATCTCATGGTTTGTGAGTTCAAGCCCCGCATTGGGCTCTGTGCTGACTGCTCTCCCTCTCTCTCTCTGCCCCTCCCCTGCTCGCTCGCTCTCTCTCTCTCTCTCTCTCTCTCTCAAAAATAATAAACATTAAAAAAAAAAAAGAATAACTCTTTTGAGAGCAGTAATTCTACTGGAAATAATCTTTAGGCAAATTATAGCTTTTTTTTTTAAAACCTGTGAACAAATGTTTTATACTCATTTTAAAATTCTGAACATAGTTGACACTATTAACCTGCTGACAGTAGAGCACTGGCTTATTTGGCTATTAGTGGTATCAGATGTATGCTATTTCAAGTATATGCATCTCATTTACAGTGAAGTCTGGGCCAGAGATAAAAATGAAGCTAAAAACAAAGGGGAAAACCTAGTCTACAGCCAAATAAGCAAGTGTATCTACATACTAGGTATCTGTAAATGCCTTTAGTCTAAATATACCTACAAAATCTTGCAATAAACACACAAATATATAGTAAATATTTTGATAAATTAATGAATGACTGTATGAAATATACTTACCTCGAGTAAGACTTTAGTCAAAAGTTTATAATTAATAATCCAAATATTTGAGTAGAGAATAATTACTATTATAAATAAAAATCCAGGGGTTAAAAGTATTTAACACTTTACACATCAAAATAGAAAAGCTGAGGAAAAGTCCAGAATTTTAAAGTTAATCAAATGAACATCTGAACTTTTAAAAACCGAAATTATATGGAACTACTGTTTTCCAGTGAGACCATAAAATGGCAAGAGGGTGATTAAGGAAAAAATTTACTCATATTTTTCTTCATTCTAACTGTACTAGAAATTTTGAAATTTCAAACTAGAATTTGATGTTTCAGAAAAGGAATTAGTTAAAAATACTATGAAATCTATAAAATGTGTTGCACTTACACAATTTTTTGCTAAATAAACTTTTTTCTTTATGACTAGTAAAAAATGGACATCTGATTTTTAAAAGCAGTTTAAGATGTGGAAGAAAGAAAATAAGAACTCCCTTATTGAAAGGGATCCATAAGCAATAATCACAGGGGATAAAAACCAAGGTGACTCACATCTCACTAATTCTGTTCCTCAAGTCCCAACATTCTTCTTAAACTTTATTTTGATTTTTAATATAATAAATTCTCAACACTGTTAATCCCTTAATGATTTTATTATAGTTTTCCACACCTGTGTTTCATGGAATTATATGTACTCCTTAGAGTCAAATCCTTGATACAATTAACACACAAATGAAACACACCTGTAATGGCATTGGGTCATCCGTAATAAAGGAAATTTTGAAGTTACTGCAGATCAGCTTTCCCCACAGATCGTACTGACTTGTGTCTGTTGCAATACATTTTCTCACAAAGTTGACTTCATTTACGACAATTTCTCCTTTAAAAAAAAAAATATATTGTGTGAGCTACAACTATACCATAAAATGTCTAGTCACTGTGTGGCCTACAAGGACTACTTCCAGATGATGACAGTAAGAAGGGACGCTTACAGGTGCCAGGTACCATGGGTGTTTCCATCCTCACAACAGTACCAGTAACAGCAAGAGACTGCCCCCCATTTATAAGTACAGAAATTAAGGCACAAAGAGCTTAGGGGTCTGAGATGGTTCAACCAGAAAAGCTGAAACTGAGCCTGCATTCTTTAATACTATGTGATACTGCCTTCCACTATCATTTACTGAAAGGCATTCTGGAGAAGAAATAAACTATACTCCTTCAGAGTATTACTGGATGGAATATCTGTGTTTTATTAACATGTGATTTTACATCCCAAACCAATGTCTTTGACTCCTTTCCTAAGGGATGAGAAACAGACTTTGGGTTTAACCCAAAAATTAATAATGTAATCTATTATTGGTAAATAGGGTTCAGGATGGCAAGGTAGGAAGATCCTGAACTCACCTCCTCTCACGAACAGAGTTTATAGCTACATGTAGATAATTTCCTGTTAAAAACAAAAAAACAAAAAAGTAAAGGCAGGGCACCTGGGTGGTTCAGGTGGTTAAACGTCCAACTTTGGCTCAGGTCACCATCTCATGGTTCATGAGTTCAAGCCCACAATGGGTTCTCTGCTGTCAGTGCAGAGCCTTCTTGGTATCCTCTGTCTTCCTGTCTCTCTGCCCTACCCCTGCTCACATGCACACACTCTCAAAAATTAATAAACATTTTAAAATATTTTTTAAAAACCCAACAACACCTGAAGGCTGAGTGATGGCTATACATTGGGCAAATGAGAACGAAACCATATCGAAGCAGGTAAGAGAGGGTGGGGCATCCCTGCATGGTGACCCATGATGAGGATGGAACTCAAAACCCAGAGGCTCTCCCTGAAGAGTAAAGAGTTCAAATGTTACACATCAGGCATCCCAAGTTTTAAGGCAATCCTTAAAGAGACAAGACCCCAAAACAAGAAACTCTGAAAACCAATGAGGCTTGTGTCCCAATAAGACCCATAAGACCATAGAGATCTGAGAAACTGCCCTTAAAAGGCTCAGACACTTAAGACTCACCCACCCGAGGGCCCAGGTCAGAGGCAGCCAATGGTACCCAGACTTAAAGTAAAGGAGGATCACCTGCTTATATTAAAGCATTGGCCCGAAGGGCAGGCATCTACTCTAACATGCTTATCTAGGAGCCTGCTGGAACATTCTCCCAAAACAGAGACTGGTGGGCACCATTTTTGCACACTCCCTTTGCTGTGCTCCACATCACCAGTATCTCCCAGAAGGGAGCTTTTACATGCATCTGGTGCCGCAATTTTTGTGGCTGCCAACTAGGGAATGCCTCTTGACTGCCTGGCTCTGGAGGCCAGGGGAGCTTGCATTCTTGGTCCCACAGGACTATAATGATCAATGTTACCCAGAAAGGAGCACATGCCCCTGCCTGGAGCCCTGATTTTTGTGACTGCTGCCAGTGGACATGTCTCCATCATGTGGCTCTGGCAGCCAGTGGGATTTGCACTTTTGGGTCTTTTACAGTCACAGGACTGTAACCAAGAGAAAGAGTTCTTGAACAGCTGCCACCCTCAGAGCATAGCAAGAGGCAACAGACCCAGAAGCACAGTCTTTCTGTGAAGGAGGACCGTTAGCTAATCATCACAACTACGGCCTGAGAGGCAGGTTTCTAATTACAGACACATCCAGGGTCTGACTGTAATTCTTTCCAGCGACTGCGGAGGGTGGGCGCTGTCTTTGTGGTCATCCTCTGCAGCACTCCACAGCATCAGTGTCTCCTAGTGGGGAGCTTTACATGTCTCTGGTGCCCTGGTTTTTATGTCTGGAGCCCCAGGTTTTGCAGCTGCTGCCCGAGGACATCCCTTGATCACCTGGCTCTGGTGGCCAGGGAGGGCTTACATTCCTGGGTCCCATGAAACTGTGGCAATTGGAGATGGCTTTTGGCAGGCTACCAGCCCTAGGACGCTGTGCAGCAAGGAGACAGGCACAAACCCTCAGTCTTTCTATGAAGGAGACCTCTTTGCTTGTGCTAGAGCCTTGGCCTGAGGGGCAGGTTTCAGGTTGGCATACAGTTAGTGGTCTACAGAACTGCCCTCGAAGAAAGCAGCCTTGTGGGGGCCATCTTGATGTTCTCCCTCTGCCTTTCTTCAGCCTGCCAGTGTCATCCAGAAAAGTGTTTATTCACTTGTCTAGAGCCCTGATTTTTGTGACTGCTACTCAGGGAACATCTGCAGGTCTTCCGACTCTGGTGGCCAGCAGGGCTTACACTTGTGGTCCCACAAGACTACATACATTTGCATATCTCAAAAAGTTGATGCCAGAGGGTTGGCTTCCAGTCAGCCGGAATCTAGGTGCTGAGAACCCCCCTTTGGAACACTGACAGGTTTGGCACATCCTAAACTACTGGAAGCTATTAAAAATATAATAGGCCGTTTGGACAAGCATGACAGTTTGAGAGACAACAAAGAACTGGGGTAGGGGAGAACAATAAGGTTCACCTCCTCTACAAGGACCCTCCTTCAAGACTGGGAGACGTAGTTGTTTCATCTACTGTATAGAAACCAACACAGAGAGTCGAGGAAAAATGAAGAAACGGGGGAATATTCCAAATGAAAGAACGAGATAAAATCTCAGAGAAAAAACTTAGTTAAATAGAGGTAAGCAATTTACCTGATAAAGAGTTCAAAGTAATGGTCATAAAGATGCTCACCAAACTGGGGAGAAGAACACACGAACACAATGAGAACTTCAACAAAAAGATGGAAGTTATAAGTACCAAATAGAAGTCACAGAACTGTTGAACACAATAACTGAACCAAAAATACCCCCGGGGGTTCAATAAGAGACTAGATAAAAAAGAACAAATCAGTCAACTCAAAGGCAAGGCAGTAGAACCCACCCAAATCAGAATAGCAAAAAGAAAAAAGAATGGAAAAAGTGAGGACAGCTTAAAGGACTTACTGGATAACATCAAATAGCTAGCATTTACATCACAGGGCTCCTAGAAGAAGAGAAAGGGGGCAGAAATTTTATTGGAAGAAATAATGGCTGAAAATTTCCCTAACTCGGAAAAGAAAATAAACATCCACATCCAGGAAGCTCAGCAAGTTCCCAATAAGAGGAACCCAAATAATTAAAAGCAAAAATGAACTACTGGGACCTCATCAAGATAAAAATCTTCTGCACTGCAAAGGAAACAATCAACAAAACCAAAAGGCAACCGGCATAATGGGAAAAGATATTTGCAAATGACATTTCAGATAAAGGGTTAGTATCCAAAATCTATAAGGAACTTACCAAACTTAATACCTGAAAAACAGACAATCCAGTGAAGAAACCGGCAGAAGACATGAATAGACACTTTTCCAAAGAAGACATCCAGATGGCCAACAGACACATGAAAAGATGCTCAATGTCACTTATCGTCAGGGAAACAGAAATCAAAACCATACTGAGATACCACCTCACACTGTCAGAGTGGCTAATATCAACAACTCAGGAAACAAAAGATGCTGAAGAGGATGTGGAGAAATGGGAACCCTTGTGCACTGTTGGTGGGAATGCAAACTGGTGCAGCCACTCTGGAAAACAGTGTGGAGGTTCCTCAAAAAATTAAAAATAAAACTATCCTACAACCCAGCAATTACACCAGTAATTTATCCAAGGAATACAGGAGTGCTGATTCATAGGGGCACATGTACCCCAATGTTTATAGCAGTGCTTTCAACAATAGCCAAATTATGGAAAGAGCTTAGCTAAATGCCCATGAACTGATGAATGGATAAAGAAGATGTGGTTTATAAGGTGCCTGAGTGGCTCTTAGGCTCAGGTCATGCTCTTACAGTTCAGGAGTTCAAGCCGGGCAAAGGGCTCTGTGCTGAAAGATGTGGTTTATATATATATAATGGAATACTACTTGGCAATGAGAAAGAATGAAATCATGCCATTTGCAGTAATGTGGATGGAACTGAAAGGCATTATGCTGAGTGAAATAAGTCAGTCAGAGGAGGAGAGATATCATATGTTTTCACTCATATGCAGATCTTGAGAAACTTAACAGAAGACCATGGGGGAAGGGAAGGGGAAAAAATAGTTACAAACAGAGAGAGAGGGAGGGAGGAAAACCATAAGAGATTCTTAAATACAGAGAACAAACTGAGGGTGGATGGGGGGTGGGGAGAGGGGCAAATGGGTGATGGGCATCGAGGAGGGCACTTGTTGGGATGAGCACTGGGTGTTGTATGTAAGCAATGAACCACGGAAATCTACCCCCAACACCAAGAGCACACTTTACACACTGTATGTTAGCCAATTTGACAATAAATCATATTTAAAAAAAAAAAAGAGAGAAACCCAAAGAGACCCATGCCAAGACACATTACAATTACAATGTCAAAAGATAAAAACAAGTATAGAATATTAAAAGCAACAAGGGAAGGGGTGGCTCAGTTGGTTGAGCATCTGACTTTGGCTCAGGTCATGATCTCACAGTTCCTGAGTTCAAGCCCTGCATCAGGCTCTAAGCTGTCAGCACGGAGCCTGCTTTGCATCCTCTGTCTCCCTGTCTGTCTCTGACTCTCTCTCTCTGACAAGAGAAAACAATTTGCTATTACAAGGGAAACCCCATAAGGCCATCAGACCTTTCAGCAGAAACTGCACAGGCCAGAAGAGAGGACACCATATATTCAAAGTGCTGAAAATTCTTTTGACTTAGAATACTCTACACAGCAAAGTTACTGTTTAGAAGTGGATAAAAAATTTTCCAGACAAACAAAAGCTAAAGAAGTTTATCATCACTAAACTGGCTTTACAAGAAATGTTAAAGGGACTTCTTTAAGCTGAAAGGGGCACTAATTAATAACAAGAACACATATGAAAGAATACATCTCACTGAAAAAATAAACACATAGTAAAGGTAGGGGATTAGTTACTTCTTTTTTGGTAGTGGATTAATTACTTCTAAAGCTACTAAGAAGGTTAAAAGACAAAAGTAATAAAAGGAACTAAAACTGCAATATTTAGTTATGGGGTACAGAAGATAAAGAAATGTAAAACGTGACTTCGAAAACAAAATGTGGGTGGGAACAGTAATAATGTTGAGCTCTACAATGGGATCAGACTTAAGTTGTTATCAACTTAAAACAGACTGTTTATAGACAGAAGTTATTATATGCAAGCCTCATGGTAACCACTAATCAAAAACCTATAGTAAATACACAAAAGATACAGAGAAAGGAATATAAGCTTACCATTAAAGAAAGTCATCAAACCACAAAGGAAAAGAGCAAGAGAAGAAAGGAACAGAGAGGAACTTATAAAAACTGCCAGAAAACAATTTAACAAAATGGCAATAAACATATACCTCTCTGTAATTACTTTAAATGTAAATGGGCTAAATGCTCCAATCAAAAGATATAGAGTGGATGAATGGATAAAAAAAACAAGAACCATCTATACACTAACTATCATAGACTCACAGACTGAAAAAGAAGGATGGAACAAGGGATTTTCCATACAAATGTAAACCAAAGGTGGGGTAGCTCTACTTATCTCAGGCAAAACAGACTTTAACAGACTGTGATAACCGACAAATAGAGTTTTACACAATGATAAAAAGGTCAACCAGAAGATATAATATTTATAAATACTTATGCATCCAACATAGGAGTACCGAAACATATAAAGAAAACATTAACAGACCTATAGGGGAAAAATAAGACAGCAATATAGTAATAGCTGGGGACTCTATTACTGCCAATAAATTGGATCAATTACCAAAATGAGACGAGAATGCCACAAGAAAAGAAAATTATAGGTCAATATCCCTGATGAGCACATATGTAAAAATCCTCAACAAAATACGTGCAAACTGAAAAATTCAACAATAATACATTAAAAGAACCATATACCATGATCAAGTGGGATTTATTCTAGAGATCCAAGGATGGTTCAACACCTGCAAATCCGTCAATGTGATACACATTAACAAACCGAAGGATAAAAATCGTGTAATTATCTCAATAGATGCAGGAAAAGAATCTGACAAAGTTCAACATCCATTTACAATAAAAACTCTCAACAAAGCAGATACAGAGGCAAACATACCTTTACATAATAAAGGCCATATACGACAAGCCCACAGCTAACATACTCAACAGTGAAAAACTGAAAGCTTTTCCTCTAAAATCAGTAACAAAACAAGGATGCACACTCTTGCCATTTTTATTCAATGTAGTACTGGAACTCCAAGCCACAGAAACTAGGTAAGAAAAAAAAAAGTCATCTAAACTGAAAATGAGGTAAAAGTGTCACTATTTGCAGATGACATGATATATATACATATATACAGAAGAACACCTTAAAGATTTCATCAGAAAACTGCTAACTGTAATAAATGAATTCAGTAAGGTTGTGGGATCCAAAATCAATACACAAAAACCTGTTATATTTCCATATATTAATAATGAACTATCAGAGAAATTAAGGAAACAATCTTATTTACAATTACATCATAAAGAATAAAATACCCAGGAATAAATGTAACCAAAGAAGTAAAAAATGTGTATATTGAAGACTATAAGATATTAATGAAAAAAAACTGAAAATGACACAAATAAATGGAAAGATATCTCATGTCCACGATTGGAAGAATTAATATTTTTAAAAGGTCCAGTCTACCCAAAGAAATATACAAATTCAATGCAATCTCTATCAAAATTCCAGTGGCATTTATCATGGAAACAGAACAAGCAATCTTAAAATCTGTATGGAGCCATTAAAGACCCCAAAAAGCCAAAGCAATCCTGTAAAAGCACAAAGCTGAAGGTGTGATGCTCCCTGATGTCAACCTATATTACAAAGCTATAGTAATTAAAGTAATACGGCACTGGTAAACAGACACATAAATCAGTGGAACAGAATAGCCAACCCAGAAATAAACCCACGCATACGTGGTCAATTAATTTATAACAAAGGAGCCAAGAATATATACTGGGGAAAGCACAGTCTCTTTCGTAAATGGTGTTTAGAAAATTAGATAGCCAGGTCACCTGGATGGCTCAGTCAGTTGAGCGTCTGACTCTTGATTTTGGCTCAGGTCACAATCCCAGGGTCGTGGGATCGAGCCCCACATCGGGCTCCACACTCCCTCTGCCCCTCTTCCACACTCACCTGTTCTAAAACAAAAAAATTTTAAAAAGAAAGAAAATTAGGGGTGCCTGGGTGGCTCAGTTGGTTAAGGGTCCGACTTTGGCTCAGGTCATGATCTCACAGTTCGTGAGTTCGAGCCCCATGTTGGGCTCTGTGCTCACAGCTCAGAGCCTGGAGCCTGCTTCATGTTCTATGTCTCCTTCTCTCTCTGCCCCTCCCCCACTCATGCTGTCTCTGTCTCTCAAAAATAAATAAACATTAAAAATTAAAAAAAAAAAATTAGATAGTGACATACAAGGGAATGAAACTGAACCGCTATCTTACATCATACACAAAAATTAACCTAAAATGGATTAAAGACTTGACAGAGAAAGACAGATACCATATGTTTTCACTCATATGTGGATCTTGAGAAAGTTAACAGAAAACCATGGGGGAAGGGAAGGGGAATAAAAAGTTACACAGAGGGAGGGAGGGAGGCAAACTCTAAGAGACTCTTAAATACAGAGAACAAACTGAGGGTTGATGGGAGGTGGGGGAGAGGGAAAAGTGGGTGATGGGCATTGAGGAGGGCACTTGTTGGGATGAGCACTGGATGTTGTATGGAAGCCAATTTGACAATAAATTAAAAAAAAAAAAAAAGACTTAAAAATAAGACCTGAAACCATAAAACTCCTAGAAGAAAACATAGGCTGTAATCTCTTTAACATAGGCCTTCGTGATAATTTTTTAAATCTGACACCAAAAGGGCAACAAAAAGCAAAAACAAACAAGTAGGACTACATCAAACTAAAAAGCTTCTGCACAGCAAAAGAAACTATCAACAGAATAAAAGGCAGCCTAATGAATGAAAGAAAATACCTTCAAATTATATATATGAGGCTAACACCCAAAATATATAAAGAACTCATATAATTCAACAGCAAAACAAAACCAAACCTGATTTAAAAAATGGGCAGAAGATCTGAATAAATATTTCTCCAAAGACATACAGATAGCCAACAGGAAAATGAAAAGATGCTCTACATCATTAATCATCAGGGAAGTGCAAATCAAAAGAACAATGAGGTATCACCTCGCACCTGTTGAAATGGCTATTATCAAAGAGATTAGAAATAGCAAGTGTTGGCGAGGATGTAGAGAAAAGGTAATCCTTGTACACTACTGGTGAGAACGTAAACTGGTGCAGATACTGTGGAAAACAGTATAAAGGTTCCTCAAAAATTAAAAATAGAACTACCCTATGATCCAGCAGTTCCACCTTTGTGTATTCATCCAGAGAAAATGAAAACATAACTTGAAAAGATATTTGCACCCACATGTAGCTGCAGCATTATTTACAATAGCCAAAATATGGAAACAATGTAAGTGTCCATCAATGGACAAATGGATACAGAAGATGTGATACACACACACACAGACACATACACACACAGGATTATTATTCAGTCAAAAAAGAAAATGAAATCTTGCCATTTGCAACAACATGCTTGCACCTTGGGGGCATTATGCTAAGAGAAATAAGTCAAAGACGAATATTGCATAATCTGTCTTATATATGGAATCTAAAAAACAAACAAACAAACAAACAAGAACAATCCAAGGTCTTAGGTACAGAGAAGAATTAGTTTGCCAGAGGTGGAGGATGGGAGAAATGGGTGAGAACAGTTTTTCGTTTTTTAAATAAATTGAATTAAAAAAATTTTTTTTAAATAAGGTATATTCCACAAAGCTAAAGTGAGTTTCTCTCTGCACCCAAATTTGAACTTACCCGGCAATAAAACTTTAAAATACAGTTTTAGAGTTAAAAGCGAAGATTAAAGAAAGAAACATAAGAGGTCAAAACAAAATTTATAATGTGCTTTGACAGGAATTTAAAGTGTGGTCATCATTAAAATAAACCTTAATTTCAAGATCTAATAAATAGACCCAAGGACACCTTTAAGCAATTCACCTCCAGAGTCAATGGTAGACAAGTGAGGGTACTGATCTACTTCATCTACACTATCATTATGAAAACCTTAACAGTGGTGGTAGAACCTGTTTGCGGACAGGCCCCAAACACTTACCAATTCAAGAATGCAACTATAGTCTCAAAACGATCTTTCTCTCAACAAAACTAATGTTATAGTAAATTTGAATTGCAATAACTTTTATACTTAAAAATGCACAGTATAAGCCTATTATAAGAACAGCAACCTAACATTCACTTGAGGATTTAATTGAAATTTACTCATGTCAAGTTCTCAGCTTATACCATTTGAGTAGTTGTCCATCCTGAAACCAAGCCTCCTTCACATAGCCTGTGAGGCCCTGTGCCTCTCGCCCTCTACCACTGTCCTCCTCACTATCATGCGACAGTGCCCTTTTAATCCTTCTAGGGATCCTACTTCTTCCATCACATGGAGTCTTTGCACATCTTGTTCCCATTTCCTGGAATATTCTTTTCTTCTCCTTTAGCCTAATCACTTTCTCAGGAATGCCCCCCCCCCCCACGCCTTGTTTTAATCTCCCTGACTAGATTAAATCCTTCTATCCTAGCATCATACACTTGTAATTCCTAGCATTTACACAGCCACTGTTTATATATATGTGTGTGTATATATGTATGTGTATATATATATATATATATATATATATATATATATATATTAAAATCACTGCCTGTCCCACCCTCAGGATCATATACTTCATGAGAGTAGAAGATGGACTGATTTTTCTTCAATGCTGAAATTTCAGTTCCTAGACAAATGCCTAGGACAAGGCATGATCTCAGTCATGAGATCCAGCCCTGTGTTGGGCTCTGCATTGAGCATGGAGCCTGCTTAAGATATTCTCATTCTCATTCTCTCTCTCTCTCTCTCTCTCTCTCTCTCTCTCTCTCTCTCTCTCTCTCTCTCTCCCTGTGTGTGCGTGTGTGTCCCTCTCGCTGCTCACTTGTGCTCTCTCTAAAAAAAAAGTTTTTTCTAAACTAGTAAGAAGAAAATTTTCAGTACTTATTTCTCTATGCTTACATAAAATGAAACGTACTGTATCTAAATACAGGAAGCATAAAAACAGAACTAAAGATTCAAAGTACTACTCTTAACTGGATTCTAATGAGAAAAAAAATTTGAAAAGACAAAAATATACACTGAAACTCATTAAATAGTTCAAATACATAAAATTTAAATCTTCCATAGCTCCTTGAACCCAATGCTTTCCAATAACAGAATGTGAACTAGTGAATACTCAACCTTTCTTCCCACCAAGAAATCTTTGTTACCAATTATAGAGAACCCTTAACTTGAAAAACAAAACAAAACAAAAAACAACCCTGCACTAATTATTCACAGTTCTCAGTTCTCAGAGTTAGATGTTACTCCTGTAACACTGACTTCTTCAAAGTAAGACTAGTGGCTCACAAAGTATAACCTACATCAATCACTTCATGCTGTGCCACTCTTCTTTCTTTATTTAATGTTTATTTATTTTTGAAAGAGACAGAGAGAGTGGGAGAGGGGTAGTGAGAGAGGGAGACACAGAATCGGAAGCAGGCTCCAGGCTCTGAGCTGTCAGCACAGAGCCCGACACGGGGCTTGAACTCACGAACTGCAAGGTCATGACTTGAGCCGAAGTCAGACACTCAACCAACTGAGCCACCCAGGCACCCCTGTGCCACTCTTCTTAACTAGCCAACTCACTTGCCTAAAGACTTCAAACAGTGCTACAAAAATTCATTCATTTGTAACGCTAAAGATTCATATATATTTCTTATGAATGTTATATTCAAAAGTTTACTTAAAAAATAGCTATGCCACAAGATTTTAGGTTTCTGAGAAGGGCAGAGAATGTAATATTGGACAGAAAGAGATGGGAGGTCTTGTTGGACAGGACATGGCAACTCCATTAGTACCATCAGTCAATTGTATTTATGATGCACACGTTCTAGAACAGCGCTTCTTCTCTAGCAACATGATTCTCTTACTGATGGCACAAATGTAAAATGTCAAGTCCATGAATGCAGTTGAGAATGAGACAAAGGTAAAAAGAGAATACATTTAATGTGTCCAGACCTGGTTTTTGTAAGTAACACTTTACTGAAACATATCCATGCTTATTTGTTTGTGTATTATCTATGACTCCTTTCATTGGACAAAGGCAGCGCTGGGTGCTTGCAAAAGAGAATTTATGGCCTGCAAAGTTGAAAACATTTATTGTCTGATACTTTACAGAAAGTCTGCCTTCCCCTGTGCTAGACATGGTTACTTAAGTGAGAACTTTCACATATACACAGATGGATGCAGACATAAAGAGATGGGTATATACTTGGGTTACTAGTACACTTGCATATTTTCTACTCTGTCCCCTCCAGGCCTAAAAGCACATTCAGCACACCGACCTTGGTATTTAAGACCATTCTCCAACAGAAGGAACTAGAGCTCCTTGCAAAAACAGCTAATTCCAGGGCCAGGGCAGAGAAAACAAAAAGAGGAGTTGGGAGTCTTTGGTAGTTCCAGAATGCCAGAAAGTAAGGAAGGAGAATAGGGGGTGAGGGAAGACATTTCAAAACGATACACCAACACAAAAGAATTCATCAAACTATCAGTAAAAATGGAGAAACTGTCAGACTAAAGACACTAAGGAGACTTAGTCACTAAGTCTAAGTTTAGACACTAAGTTTAGACACTAAGTGACTAAATGCAATACAGTATCCCAGACGTCATCTTGGAACAAGTAACAGACATCAGTGGAAAGACTATGGAAATGTGAATAAAACTTGCGATTTAGTTAATAACAATACTAATTTTTTTAATTTAGCTCAATTTAACAAGGTTATGTAAGACGTTAACATTAGGAAAAGTTAGGTGAACAGTATATGTTAACTATCTGCACTCCTTTACAACTCTTTTATAAATCCCAGTTTATTTAAAAGTAAAACTGAGAAAAAACCGGACAAGAAATAGAAAAGTAACAACAACAAAAGTGGAACAGGGGGACTCTATGCTATGGTCTTTTAAGGAAACTTAAGTGTCACACAGCTCTGAGAGCAGAAAATGGGAATAAGCCCTTGGGAGAGAAAGAGCAGTAGGGCGGGATGGGGCAGGGGAAGAAAAGGAGGGCACTTCTGGGGAGATGCTCTATTTGGGTCTTATTATTATAAACGTATAATTAAGTGTCAAGTTAACCTGGCTTGAGTTTTACTTGATGACACTAAATTATGTTCATTCACATGGAATCAGTCTTTAAAATGGTTGGGTCATGTAACTTGGCTGTCTGCTCTCACAATAATTTTCTGCTTATACTTAGTAAGAAAGAAGAAACACTGGGTAGGAGTTGTTAAAGCTACTATGTACTGCAGTCCTGTGGGCCACAACACTAGCTTACAAACAAGAAAGAAAAAGACACAAAATGGCCTTTTCCTAGAGAGCACAGATACATAAATAGAAGAGTCCTGGACTGTCCTTGGTGTGTCTTGAATTAGTGACCCATGAGGAAAAAAAAACACCTAACAAAAGCTTCAAAACTCCAGGAGACCATGAAGTTTTCCCAGAGACCACACTCCTGCGCTTCTCAGGCGGCAGAGCAGTGCTGTGCTGGAAAGCTTGCACTGGCTCATGAGAACCATCGAGTTCCTCCTCCCCCACACCCTCCACCCCCAGCTCTGTGCTCCCAAGTTGACAGCCTGCAATCAGCCCTGGTGGGAGGGTGTTCACCACCAAGCACTTTCCAGCACACCACTGAAGGGAAGCCACAGGGAGGCCTCATAGAAGACAAAGTAGGAAACTGGCTTCACTGTGGGGTAAGCAGAAGGCACCACAGAAAAAGCTATCTAAATCAGAAGATGATAGGTCAAGAGTTTCTACTACCACCTGGGAAGGAATCAAGAAATCATCAAAAAATTTGCTTTCTTAAGACCCTTCCATGTGTAAAAATAAATAAGAAAGGAAATAAAATTAATAAATCTCCAAAAATGGTATAGCTAAGTTTTTAACTTCTGGAGAACCAAAGAATTTCATATTATCTTTCATGATACCTTACACATTTAGAAAATCAATCCATTTTTGATGAATAAAATTTAATTTTCTCATACATTTTATCTTGGAAAATAGTTTAAGACAAAACTTTACTGTGTAGAGTGGCTAATTAACCTATAGAATGTATTTAGGCCAAAGCAGAATTCAATATATGGCTTTACGTATGGTGACTGGCTGTCTGGAACTGAGGGGAGGCTCGGCATACGGCACTTTCAGCACTAATACAGGACAGTCATGAGCAAAGTGGGACCAGTTGTTAACTTTAGCTATAGATAAATTCAGGAATTTAAGTGGCCTCAAAATTACTAATGGAGGTTGAAACTATACAGAAGACAAACACATTGTTACTTATATGTAACAACATGTGCAACTCTGATGCCCTCGTGGATACTAAAGAGTCCAATTTTGCAGGTCACACAATACAAAAAAGCATGTAATCAAGCAGCACCTCCAGCAGGTGCCACCCACAATGTGGGCTGAAGGACGGTTAGAAGTGCAGACTCTGGGAAGAAACCAGAAGGAAATCTTGCAGGCAGAAGAGGACTGAGACAGAGAGAACATGTGATAAAATAGTAACAAAGGCCTACACAAACAGGCATTTGGAAGGGAGAAAGGAAGCAGCCTGACTGAAGCAAGTATCAACACTGGGAAACGGTGCAGAGGTCAGCAAGGTGGAGTGTTAGCAAATTATAGAGGTTACAGAATTTGGATTTTTATCCTGGGTAAGCAGGATTTTACCTGTGCAGGTTCACGAAGAGTTTCTGAGCAGGAGCTAAGGTACAAAGAGACTGGTGGTCAGAAGTGAGGAAGCGAGTAACAAAATGCTGGCTTAAGGTACCGCAGCAGCAGCCTAAGGACAACAGCCCTGAAGGCTCTATAGGTGAGGGACAAACACAATGGTTACACGGTACACTGCACCAAATGGAGTTGTAAGTCCTTCCGGGCTTTCAAAAGTAACGTAGGTATGAATTAAAATACTACAGAAAATCAGCCTACAATCATCTCTAAAGCCTATCTACAAAAGGGTATTAAAAAACAACACAAAGGGGCACCTGGGTGGCTCAGCTGGATAAGCATCTGACTCTTGATACCGGCTCAAGTCATGATCTTAGTTTGTGGGACTGACCTCTAAGTCGGGCTCTGCGTTGGCAGTGTGGGATTCTCTCTTTCTCTCTCTCTACCCCTCCCCAGCTCGTGCTAGCTCATACACATGCGCTCTCTCTCTCTCTCTCTCTCTCTCAAAATAAACAAACTAAAAAATAAAAATAAAAAACAACACAAAACATAAAACACTTGAAAGAGAAAGGGGACCATTAAGGGATTTACAATGCAAGTGAAGACATAAGAACTACAGTGAGGCAGAAAACAAAAACAGTAGATAAAACAGGTCTAAACAGTGAATGTGTAAAAAAAATATATAAACAAGACATCTACTCAACAAAGGCTATTTTCATTTTCCAGATGGCCCATGGTCGTATGCTTTTCTGATCCGATTACAAAAGACTCAGACAATGAGTGCATTCATTATCGATCTAACAGTTAATCTCAATGCTGAAAAGCCCTGTTGGCATTATAGATGGGAAGGGGAAAGAGCTGAGCAGACATAGCCTTAGCACAGTGGCTGAGGCTTAGCAGGCACTCAAGATGCAGAGTAGAAGTCATTTCCTGACACCCTCCCCCCAAAAATCTCACTTAGGTGACCCTCCTCTGAGCTCTCTTAACCTCTGCTCTCCTGAAGCATTTCCCCCAATAAACAGAAACTGTCTCACGACAGGACCCCAACTTTTTTAGTTTTTTTACTCCTCTGCCAAACAGTGTGGAACATGCATCCAATACCTGAACAATTAACTCATTACTCTTAGCCATAGTGTTCCAAGCCTCAAATCCTCCCTCCCACATCACAGATCCTTAAAAAGATCCTGTTGCAGAATTCGAAGAGACAAAAGGCCATTAAGCCTACTTATTACAAATCTCACAACTTCATGACAAAGCCGCTGGCATTCCACCAGCCTCTGCTTTGGCACAGCCAGCGACAGGAAGTCCACTGCCTCCCAAGACGGTCCATTTTCTGGCAGCTGAGTCGCAAAGTTGCTCAACTTAGGTCAAAATCTGTCACTGTTGTGGAAAGGGCACAGCCAAGGACAGAGCTCTTTTCACCTTACTAGAGAACTTCTAGGTGGACATCCAATCCACCCTCCCTCCAGTTCCAAAGCATAAATCTACCCTAATGTCACCAGGGAGGTCAGGCAGGCCCTGCTGCGTAGTGGTTAAAGGCTCACGCTGGGAGTTGGGCTCAGAATTCTGGCTCTGCCCTTGCTAGCTGTGCAATACTGGGCAAGTTACTTATATGTAACAACATGTGCAACTATAGTTTTCTCATCTGTCACATAAAGATGATAAACTGGTGCTTCCTGGATAACAGCCTTTATGAGGAATAACCTGGAAACTATATATTAGTTAAGGATCTTAGCTGAAGTGTCAGAAATGTGCCTGGAGCTAGCTAAGGAAAAAGAATTCTGTGGCTTTTGTGTTAGCTGGACTTCAAGGAAAACGAAGCTGAGGAGCTTTAACACCTTTGGAAGTCTCACCCGGTGGTGTGACTCTGCCTCTCTCCAACATGTGATTTCACTCTTTGGGGCAGGTTTTCTGAACTACGATCACTGGAAGAATTACCAAACAGTATCTCTTTGCTTAGTAGCAATCTGAAAATACCCAGAGGCAGAACTGTGCCCCATTCTTGCAGTCTGGGATGGGTTGTTATTCTTGCTGGGGACACTAGAACCCAAGGCTGTGTGGGGATTTGGAAGACCAATGTGTCAAAAGAGAGAGGGTGAAGTTTTCAGAAGACAGTGAAAAGACTCCCAGGCAGACAAGATTAATGATGATCTCTGTGTAAGTGCTCATTAATTTGCACCTATGATATTATGAAAACCTCATCAAATTCAGATTCCACAAACTAGGTATACTACGAAAACAATTCAGGCAACCAACACAGAATTCCTAACCTTCTTTATTTTGTTAATTTAAAAACTCCTTTAAAAACACAGCTATTGTCACCATCCTTTAACAGAATATATCTACACCAGAAGCTGGAAGGACAAAATCCCAGAACATAGGACAATCCTTTACATCAATTTAGCTCAGCGGCGCTTGGGTGGCTCAGTAGGTTAAGTGACTAACTCTTGACTGGCTCAGGTCATGATCTCACGGTTGGTGAGTTTGAGTCCAGCTTTGGGTTCTGCAGTGGCAGTGCAGAGCCTGCTTGGGATTCTCTGTCTCCTCTCTCTCTGCCCCTCTCCCACTTGTGTTCTCTCTCTCTCAAAAATAAACTTAAAAAAATCAATTTAGTTCTATGGAAGAAAGCTGCATTTTTTTAATTTGACCAAGGGCTGGTAAAAACTTCATCCAGGTCTGATGCCAGCCAGACCTTGGAAGACAGTGATATAGGTCACAATCTTCCACCTTGTCCACAGGTCTTGCTGTGATCCAGGCGCACTACTCCCAGCACTTTCCCCATCTAGCACTGAGCTACACTCAGATGCTCAGTGAACTGCCTCACCAGTCCAGCAGCTATCCAAAGATATGAGCACAGTCTGACAGTACTTGGTCTTAACAAATATATGCAGGAACACAGATACACACACATTCATTTAAAAATTCAAACTCTCCCTATTTTCAAAAGGATTGCGGTGATTTTATACATATACAATCATTAAAAGACCAAGATTCCCATAATGCTTGGAAGATGAAGAGAAAGCCTAGACAAAGCCAGCTGCTTTGATAAGGGACTGTATTTCAATTCCAGGCTTAGATAATAATTCTCTTAAGAAGTGTGGCTCTGGGAGACAGCAGAGACACATGACATAAAATAAGTCTTCCTCTGACTGCTGAAATCTGAGAGTTGGTCTGTCTGCGGGTGTGCATGTCTATGGTAACCATTCAAGATGGTGTTCTAAGGGGTTCTTTTTTTCTTTTCTAAAGTTTACTCATTTTGAGAGAGAAAGAGTGGCATGTGAGCAGCAGAGGGGCAGAGAGAGAGGGAGAGAGACAGAATCCCAACCAGGCTCCTCATTGTCAGCACAGAGCCCCATGCAGGGCTTGATCTCAGGAACCGTGAGATCATAACCCTAGCTGAATTCAAGAGTCACAGGCTGAACCAACTGAGCCAGCCAGGTGCCCCTGAGGGGTTCTTTCATTTAGTCATTCACTCAATCAACATCTCAATGCACTACAATAGACAACACAGCCACAAAGTTGAATTAAGTACAACCTCCATCTCAAGAAGTTCATGAACCAGGCAAACTGAAAATTACTAACATAAAGCATAAAGCACAATCTAAAATTAAGTGACCAGTGTCTTCTCTTTTCTTCATTTAACAAAAGATGAAGATCGTTTTAAATTTAGCCTTAAGTTCCAACAGAGCACACAGTAACTGCACACAAACAGCTGATTTTGTGTCTAATTTTCATCTGCTTATAAAAGTTCAAACTTCACTGG
Organism: Felis catus; assembly: GCF_018350175.1. Classification (NCBI taxonomy): domain Eukaryota; kingdom Metazoa; phylum Chordata; class Mammalia; order Carnivora; family Felidae; genus Felis; species Felis catus. The sequence goes on from NC_058373.1 coordinate 21,410,272, forward strand.
GGCGCCTGGGTGGCGCAGTCGGTTAAGCGTCCGACTTCAGCCAGGTCACGATCTCACGGTCCGTGAGTTCGAGCCCCGCGTCAGGCTCCGGGCTGATGGCTCGGAGCCTGGAGCCTGTTTCCGATTCTGCGTCTCCCTCTCTCTCTGCCCATCCCCCGTTCATGCTCTGTCTCTCTCTGTCCCAAAAATAAATAAAAACGTTGAAAAAAAAAATTTTAAAAGTTCAAACTTCAGGCATCTAAAGTAGGATATCCTTGAATCCAAGGCACTATGCCCAAGCATAACATGCAATACTGTATCTGAACAATTCCTTCTTGTTCTGTGTGCCTATGTAAAGCCACAGGTGACGTGGCCAAGTTTTCTCTTGGTTGCTGACTGTAATGAAGGCAAGAACTATATTATTAAGCCCTTATAGTAAAAGCCTTAACCTAGCCCATGTCTTTAGATCACCAATGCCTCAGTTACTTTTCAACTGCCTTCCCAGATTTCACAGGTGGAGTAGTAGGATGCAGGCCAAAGAAGGAGCAACAGAGGTTCTAGTGGTGGTCAGACATGTCACTCAAGAGGAAAAGCAAGAAAGAGAGACCACAACAGGGTGGTCAGATAGAAACTGGAAGTGTGTGGGAAGGCCAAGAGGAGAAAGTAGGAACAGAAGGGGTGAGGAAGGCAGGCAAAAGGCGCACTAATCTAGGATTGGCTAAATGTTTTGTAAGAAACAAGTTAACTGCAAACAGAACCCAGGGTACCAGAGCCATCACATATGTGTACCCAGAGCCAATGCAAGAAAATGTAACACGAATCAGACTATCCAGATTTAACTGCCCTTTCTGGGACAAGTAAACCACTTACAGTCAGGAAATAAGTTTGTGTCTTCCCCAGAAAACTGTGACTTTTTAGTAGAGAGGTAAGGTTTTAGCTAATTCTACAGAACCATAATCCTTCAGTGTGAAGTCCTTCAAGCTCATTGATACTTAGTAACACTTTCATAAGCATTATTTTAAATACAAAACTCAATCTTAAAAAAATCAAGCACTATCATTTGTATGCAAGATGTGTTGTTTATTAGAGTCAAATCATAATGTCGGAAGAGGGACATCAAGGCCGAAGAACAGGGCCTATTCAGACAAAGTAAAGGAAGCCAAAGTTCAATAGCTCACAGGCACTCATTCAAGATGAGTACTGTTTCCCACAGCTGACTTTGAAATGCCTGGAGTGACTAAGGCCAAAACAGAGCACGCACAGGGAGCAAAGGTTACTTATTAATTCTATTGTTAATACTAAGGAAAAGTACAAAGGATTATTTAGTACGCCCTGGTAGGATAAAAAGCATTAACAAAATAAAGGCAAAATATTTATAACTAACTCCCATAATAAAGTTAAAAACAGTTTTTAAGAGTTTGCATCTATAATTTTTAAGAGGTTGACGTTTTTAATGTGTTTGTTCCTAACACTTAAAATTTTAAAGCACAAAATTTAAAGTTTCCATATTTGCTCAATTACTACCCATAAAGTTCCAATCATTTTATTAGATTTAGCATTAAGTAACGAGTAAGATTCTTAAATGCTGACGGTAGCCACACAAATTGGTATGTGATTAGATTTCAGGCTTAAAACAGGCTTCCCTAAGTATCTGGGTACTTCCCTCAATAGTCACATTAAACAACTGACTTTCCTAATTATTGTACCTTGTTATACAACTCAAAATACCAATTAAATATTTTATATGTTTTAAAACTAAGCTCCTATCTACCACAATTCCTACCTCTAGCTCTTAGGGTCTTCTAAGGTAAATTTTGCTTTAAACCAGTGCTTCTTCACTGGGAGGAAATTTTGCTCCCAGAGGCAAAAAACAAACAAACAAAAAAAATAAGTTTTGGCAACGTCTGGAGACGTTCTGGTTGTTGTAACTAGGAGGTGGAGGAGCGGGGGTGCTGCTGGCATCTGGTGGGCAAAGGCCAGGGATGCTGTTATACACACCCTACAATGCACAGGGCAGCCCCTATAACAAAGAATACTCAGGACCAAAATGTCAACAGTGCCTCTGTTGGGAAACCCCATTCTAAACTGAAACAAGTAAATTTGCAAACACAGCTGACACCTTCAAAAAAACAATTGCCAAGTAAGTAATTCAAAGTTCACTAAGCTTTGTTATTGGTATAGAGATCCAGACATAATAAAAGTTGCTTTTCATACCATTAAAATGATGATCTATTAATCATTAATGCATGAAGTTGCAGGCAAGAAGGGCAAAGAGTACTTTCCCTACCTAAGCAATTAATGATTGCTTAAAAAATGACCATTTCAGGAGACAAAGGAAGAAAGAAGACAGTGATATTCTTGACAGTTTCCTAGGGTGCTTATATTTTCGAAGACAAACATCAAGTTTTTCTGCCCTCCGTCGTTAGATTTTTAACCGGACAAAGTTTAAAATGAAATAGAAGAAACAAGTTAACCACATGGTACTAGTTGGTAGAATAATCCTGGACCAAAACACATTACTAAAGTGTCCGCTGAAACTCCGATGTTTACCTGGCAAAAGGACCGGTTCCAGTTTTTTAATCTTCGGTTCCGAATTAATCTTATCGTCAGTCTGAAATACATTAGCAAAATAAATCAAGATCAAAACTTTTCCTCCCCCGTGAGATACCAAAGCAAATTTTGTTTTCTAAGTGATGACACATGCAACAGACACATATTGCTCCCGCCCCCTTAAAATCTTTCACATGTTCTACCAGATCTTTTCAAGATCTGTTCAGTATCGATTGGGGAGCCTGACAAAAATATGAAAACGGCCGATGCCGTTTCCAGGTGTTCACATTTATGACAGGTAACCTCTTCACCAGGTGCCCACAAACGATGCACTCATGCTGGCGGCCACCGCGCGGACAATCGCCAGGCGAAGAGCTAAATAAGTCCGACTCCAAACACTCCCCACACACGGCAAAACTACGGATCACAGGTCTCCGGGCAGAGAAAGGCTGTGGCGAAGTTTTACAAGTTTCCACCGATCCAGTGGGGGCTCCGGAGAAGGTGCGTTTCCCCGCGCCGGGGCTCTGGCAATCGCACGGCTGGGGATAGGGAGACCCGGGGAGCCTCCCGGGGGGGTCGGCCCCGGCGGCTCCCCGGAAGCGCCAAGGAGAGGAGCGCTCTCGAGGAGGGGGTTGTTTACCTGGGGCGGCGGCAGGAGGTAGGACCTGAAGGTGGGTCTGGGCGGCTTGAGGGAGAACATGGTGCCGCCGCCTTTTCGCCCCCGCCGGGTCGCAACCCGGGACCCGCCGCGGGCCAGCGGTAGCGCCGACGCCTCCCGACGCCCGCGGGCTCAGAGCTCCCCGTGCGGCCGCCCAGGCCCCGTCTGCGGCCAGCCGGCCCGGGCGGACTGACGGGCGGGGACACGGCGGAGCGCCCGCCCGAGCGGGGAGGAGCCGGGGCAGAGCTGGGTCGACTCGGGCGCCTGGGCCCATCCCCGGAAGGGGCCCGGCGCCCCGCCCCGAGAGACGGTGCGCGCGGGGTCGGCGGCCGGCCGCTCCCGGCCTCTAGGCCGCGCTGGTCCCGGAACGCAAGACTCGCGCCGCCCGCCTGCTGCCGGGACCTTCAGGGAGCGCGCCGGGGGGAGCGAGGCTCGGCAGCCATCTTGAGAGGACAGCTGGGGAGGGCGCTCCTACGGCGGCCCGCAGGGCTCACTGGGGCCCACAGGGACCTACGGCGGCCCGCGGGGGTCATGGCTGTAGCCGGAGGGGCCAGCGACCTTGGCTCAGAGCTGTCTCGTTTCCTGGCACAGCTCCCTTGACGGCGGCTCATTAGACACCCAGCTCGCGCGAGCATTGTGGTTTTAAGTCGTCGGGAGGAGCCCAGGCATGGGGAAAGGGATTCTGGTGCCCCGGACTCAGCCAGTCACACTGTGCGTCCAGCATGTGAAGGAACCGCACTGGAAAAGTGGACCAGTGCTGCCAGCAGCGACCAGGATTAAACGTCTAGCGCAGTCTGGATAAAGCTCCCTTAAAGGTCCTACAGTTTGGGAAGATTGTCTTCCATCATCCCGTCTGTTGTCTTTGCGCAAAGCTTTGAGACTGGGATATCCTACCAAGCTGAGCTGACTGCTGATTTCCATGGGATGTTGAGACCAGCGTGGGCCTAGGGACTGACATGACATTGGCAGGCAACTCAGACCCCTCAACTTAGTTTATTAACTTTGACCCTCCTTATTAAAATTTAATGTGGATAAAAGATATTAAACAAGTTAACGTCCTTTCTTTTCTCACCCATCCTCACAGGTAAAGATACCTAGTGAGCAGATAAATGATCAAAAACCCAGCAAGAGTGAGGCACTAGCAGTGTGGGGCCTTCATTAGGCAAAGGAACAAAAAATCCGCCTGTTAATTTTGCAGTTAACAATTAGCAGATGAATTTAAGCACATCGAGCACAGGGCATTTCCTAACTCAAAACATATTTCCGAACTGAAGCAGCCTTTGGTGAAGGGGGCTAGTGATGTATCACTTTGGTGAATCTGTTAGTTGAGAGTTGATCCTTCTTTTGCTCTGAAGAATAAACCCCTAATCCAGCATTTTATAACTAATGTCACAAGGAAACTCCAGTATGACCATATGAATCATAATCATACTGACAAGTGTTGCTAATTGAAACATTAAAAAAAATTTGAGATTCAAAAGTTTGCTTTTTCTCTGAAAATAATTTATCCTGGATTTAGAACACTACTGATTTTTCCTGTTAGTTTGTTTGGGTAACACATGATTTCATTTGCTCAGGAACCACAATTGTACTTTAAAATGTTAAGTTCTTTGGGTTATTATGGATGTTAACACTGTGCATACACATTTAAAAATTTTTGTGAATAGTCTGATTTTTCTACCGTAAATGGATTAAAAAAAAAAAAACTCATGCAATAAAGATCAGATTTGGGGTTACCAGAGGCAAGGGATAGGGGAGGGGAATTGAAAGGTGGTCAAAAGGTGCACACTTACAGTTACAAGATAAATAAGTACTAAGGATGTAATGTATAGCATGATGCCTATAGTTAATACAACTGTATGATATATAAGAAAGCTGTTAAGACAGTAAATTCTATGAGTTCTCATCACAAGAAAAAAAATTTTTCTTTGCTTTCTCTTTACTGTGTCTGTATGAGATGATGAAATGCTCCTAAACTTAATGCAGTAATCACTTCACAATATATGTAAGTCAAACATTATGCTATATGCTTTAAACTCGTAGGTCAGTTGTATCTCAAAACCAGAGCAAACTGGTACAGCCATTCTGGAAAACAGTATGGAGGTTCCTCAAAAAGTTGAAAATATCACTGCCCTGTGACCCAGCAATTGTACTACTAGGCATTCATCCAAAAGATACAAGATTACTGATTCAAAGGGGGCACATTCACCTCAATTTTATAGCAGCACTATCAACAATAACCAAATTATGAAAATACGGAATATTACTCAGCCATCAAAAGAATGAAATCTTGCTATTTGCCATGATGTGGATGGAACTAAAGTGTATTATGCTAAGCGAAATAAATCAGTAAGAGAAAGACAAATATCATATGATTTCACTCATGTGGAATTTAAGAAACAAATGATGAACTTATGGGAAGGAAAGGGAAAACAAGATAAAAGCAGAGAGGGAGGCAAACCATAAGAGACTCTTAAATATAGAGTACAAACAGGGTTGCTGGAGGGGAGGTGGGTAGAGAAATGAGCTAAATAATTGATGGGTATTAAGGAGAGCACTTGTGATAAGCACCAGGTGTTATATGTAAGTGATGAATCACTAAATTCTGCCCCTGAAACCAATACTATGCCATATGTTAACTAACTTAAATTTAAAAAAATCTTGGAAGGAAAAAAAGGGGGGGGAGTGGATTTTTTTTTCCAATGAATATTCTCCAAGTAATATGTGAGTTTTTCTTTAAAGTTCAGTGACTTACTCTGTGATTTGGGTTTTGCCATATTGGTTTTCTTAGAAACTACAACTCTAGTATGTGACCCTACAATAGAAAAATAGAAAAACTTTTGGTTTCCAGATTTTTTTATTGACCTAACCCTAAATTTTATGACATTTTCAGATACCTAATTATATTTTTCTGCTTGCGCCACCATAATAAAATATTACAGACTGTATGCTGAAACAACAGAAATTTATTTCTCACGGTTCTAGAGGGTGGAAAGTCCATGATCAAGGCATAGACAAGATAGGTTTCTCCTAAGAGTTCTTTGACTTGTTTGCCAACAGTGGTTGTGTTTTCATATGCCCAAGGTGGGGAAAAGAAAGAAAGAGAGAGAGGATGTGCACTCTGGTGTCTCTTCTTTTAAGGGCACTAATCCTGTTGGATCAGAATTCCACCCTTTATGATCTCATTAAGCTTAATTACTTCCTACAGGCCCTATCTCCAAATGTAGTCACATTTAGGGATCAGGGCTTCAACATATGAATTTGGGGAGGATACAGTGCAGTCCATAGCACTAGTCTTAAGGCTTCTATTCAGCCGTGACCTCCTTGATACTTTGACTACAACCTTCTTTTGACTCTAATGCCATTCTTTTGTCCTATTTTTATGACTCTGTTTCCATGATTGGTCCTATCATGGGGGATAGTGGTATTCCCTACAGATCATTTCCTCTCCCCTATGAAGAGAAAAAAAAAAAAAAAGCTAACATTTCTTGAATACCTATTAGGTGCTAGGAATTTTATATATTTATTCAGTTAACAAATTTGTATGAATGCTACCTTTGTGCTAAAACAAAACAAAATAACTATTCAGGTCACCAAGAAGACAAAGTTCCTACTTTCATGGCATTATGAGTAGAAAGATATATACAAAAATGGATATATAGTATGTTTGGTGGTAATAAGAGCCATAAAACATGGGAAGAGGATGAGAATTCTAGTTTGTGATGGTAGGTGAGGTGTGGTCATGGGCAAGATGACACTTGAGCAGAGAGTGACCAAAGAAGTGAAGGAGTAAGCCAGGTAGAAATCAGGAGGAAGAGCTTGGGGACAGAGGGGAGAGCAGCGCAAATGTCCTGAGGTGAGAGGGTGCCTGGTATGTTTGAGGCCAGTGCAGCTGATGCAGCCCTACTCCACTGGGAGAGGAAAGTCAGAGAGAAAGAATAGGCCAGATCTCATAGGGCCTGAAAGCTGAGAAAACCTTTTGCAATATTTTAAGCTAAGAATGACATAATTCTGGCTGACATTTTAAAAATAATCACTCCCATTGCTGTGGGAGTACAGCATGGTAGAAACTGAGAGACTAGTTGGCAACTATTAGAATAGTTCAGATAAAAGAAGGTGATGGTGGTAGCAGTGGAAAAAGGGAAGACATGGTTATGCATAATGTCTACAAAACTCTCCCATTGCCTGGGTACGTGGGCCTTTAAGATGACTATTAAGTGGTTTAAACAATCTGTTTCTTGAGGGGAGATTCTGGGGGAAATGATAGCGGCATTATTGCTTGGTCTCCACATAAAAAAAGACAAAGAAACTCTAAAACAAAAACAAACCCATGGATGACATCTACAACCAATCTAAATGAAACCATATTCTCATGATCTCCAGTATGCAGGTAAGTGAGAACAAAGCAATAGCAGTCACAAGATCTTTATGGTATCAGCAAAGGGAATCAGTGAGGCATCTGGAGAATTCCAAAATAGCTAAAAGGTATTCACTGGAAGGCCCAGCCAGTCAAGTTGAGAATGAAGGGGTGTTTGTTCTCTCCAACATCATGAGAGTGCAGGGGTCTCATGGTAAGGTCTGAAGAGATTGGGACAATATAGCTGTAGGAACTCTTGAAACTGACCTACCAGCACTTCCTTAGGAAAGGACCCACACTGAGGACAAACTGCTGGGCATGGAAACAAAAGTGAACCAGATAGAGACAAAGAGAAGAGAAGGTCTGAAAAAAATGGAGGACCAGAAAGTCTCCAAAAGTAAGCTGACTTGAAAAATTTTAAGACCACACTGTGAAAACAGAAAAGATTCTCTGTGAAGCAAGACAAGCTATCCTGGAAACTGCTTTGTTCAAAAAGTTCAAGAAAACCCATTTCATGTAAAAATAAGCAATAGGAAAGTAAGGAAGTCAAATCCTATAGAAGACTACTGTAGTGAAAAAGAGAATAAGAACAGAATAGCACTTCTATACACAATAAAAGCAGACCAGAAAGATATACCCACAGGAAAGATCAACTTTTAAGCACCCCCCTTAAAAGATGCTAAGAAAATGATATGAGACATGAACGAACCATATAAATTGGAGTTAGAAACAATCAAAATGAAATGAACAAACTCAGAATGAATTAGAAATAAAAAAATTACTTTGGAAATGAAGACTAAAATACACTCAAGAGTTAGTAAGTACAAACAGAACAAACAGGGTTGATGGGAGGTGGGAGGGAGGGGAGGGTGGGTGATGGGTATTGAGGAGGGCACCTTTTGGGATGAGCACTGGGTGTTGTATGGAAACCAATTTGACAATAAATTTCATATATTAAAAAAAAATTAAAAAAAATAAAAAGTACATATGATTACAGTAAGTACATTAAGAGAAGTGGAAGATGAAATGGAGGAACATTTTATTTTATTTTTTAAGTGTTTATTTTGAGAGAAAGAGACAATGATAGCATGTATGCATGTGAGCAGGGGAGGGGCAGAGAGAGTGGGAGAGAGAGAATCCCAAGCAGGCTCTGCACTGTCAGCACAGAGCCCCATGTGGTGGCCTGATCTCATGAACTGTGAGATCATGACCTGAGCCAAAATCAAGAGTTGGACGCTTAACCGACTGAGCCACCCAGGCGCCCCAGGAGGAAGATTTTAAAAATCAATGAAGATGGAATTTAAAAAGATCAGAGGTAAGGTGGCAAACATTGAAGATAAGCAAAGGAGATCCAGCATACAGGTAATAGGAGTACCTGGGGGTGGGGGGGTGGGGGGGAAAGGAGGCAGGGATTAGGAAACAGAACAAATACTACAAACTAGGCTTTAAGAAAACCTCCTTGAAATTAAAAAAAATATATATGTATTTGAAACTATGCACTGAGAGAACACACTGCACCTGAGAAAATTGACTTAGAATTATCAAAACTAAGACACGTTCTTGTAAAACTAGTGGACTTTAAAGGAAAAACAATGCAAATTTCCTTGGGTATCTGGACAAAAAGAGCAAGTGATTTTTAAATGAAAAAGAATTAGATAATCCTTAGACTTCTTGGCAGCAATGCTTTATTCCAGAAGAAAATGGAGCAACGTATTTAATGTACTCAAGGAAAGAAAATGTGAGAATATGATAATTGCAAGGGATTGAAACACACAGATATGTTAAAATCCATGAGGTAATGATGTGGTTATGCACACACACATATATATACACATATTTCAATCTACTGGTCACCATTAGAGGATGATAGGGAATCAATTCAATATCCTAATAACTGACAAATAAATGGGAAAAATCAATCATTGTCCTTGCTGTATGGTATGGACCATACTACCGTGAAACCAAATAGCAGGTGAAAGGAATCATTTCTTCATGAAGTATTCTAACTAATAAAAGAAAAAGATATAGGGTAGATTATTATGATTTTCAGCTTGCTATGAATTAGGGATCTAGGCAGCATCAACAGCCACAGACATCTCCAAAAGAGAGGCAAATAGACATATGTGCCTCATGAGGAAGGAAGTGACACCACCCAAATAGCCTTGCTAAAAGAATTGAATCTGAGCCTGAGTAAGCTCTGAATTCTGCCAACTTGCAGAAGCAATGAAGCGTGTCAAACTGCATATGAATATTCAACCAGTAAAATTCAGATTGCAGGAAACTTTGCAAGACAAATGGCCCATGTTCTTCAACAGGTAGATTGTAAAGAAGAGAAAGGGATGGGGGAGATTTGGAAAGTGAAAAAAAAAAAGAGAGCAAGACTCAACTATAGCACTAAAGGACATTCAGGTGATGAAGCTATAATGAAATGCAAGTGTGGTGATTTTAAAGCATGCCTACAAAATTTTAAACACTCCTCCCATTTGGGAGCCCTCCCTTTGAATCTGGACTGGCCTTAGTGACTCACCTGTAACCAAAAAAAAAAAAAAAAAAAAGGCAATGGAAGTGACTCTGCATGACTTCTGAGGCTAGGTTATAAAAAACAATGACATTTCCTCCTTGCTCATGGGGACACTCACTTTGGGAGCCCTGAACTACTTTGTAAGAAACATGATTTTTATGAGGCTGCCATGCTGTGAGAAAACCCAGGCCACATGGAGAGGCCATACATAGGTCCTCCGGTGGACAGTTCAAGCTGAGCTTCAGATCCCAGCTGACAAACAGGACCCACCCCCAGACACATGAGGGAAGATGCTTCTAGATGACGTCAGCCTTAAGAGGTTGAATCACCTCCAGGCACTGAGTCTTCCCAGCACAAACACTGTGAAATAGAAACTGGAATGCTGTAGCCCGTTTGCACTAGTTTGCAGAGCCAACTGTTAGTGTCTTTTCCCAACTCCACATTCAGTGATGTCACATGGGTAGCTTGAAATTAGTCATGGTAGGAATATTTGCCCCACAGAAGTGAGCAAATACTACAAATCGGGGCATTCATCTGTGCCTTATCTGAATTTCTGACCTACAACATCTGTGAGCATAATAAAACAGGTGTTTTAAGCCACCTAGTTTCAGAATCATCTTTTTTTTTTCTTTTGTTTTTTACAAGGAAGTGGCTACTATAAATAGAGAGTGGTCACTTTTGTGGGGAAGAAGGTGGTTGAGATTGCAACTTGTGAAACTTTGGAGCAGGTGGAAATTCTATTAATATGGGTGGTGATTATAAAAATGCTCATCTTGGGGCGCCTAGGTGGCTCAGTTGGTTAAGCATCCGACTTCGGCTCAGGTCATGATCTTGCAGCTCATGAGTTCAAGACCTGCGTCAGGCTCTGTGCTGGCAGCTTGGAGCCTGGATCCTGCTTCAGATTCTGTGTTTCCCTCTCTCTCTCTGCCCCACCCCACTCACACTCTGTATCTCTCAAAAATAAATAAACATTAAAAATTAAAAAAATAAAGATGCTCATCTTAAAATAATTAAGTCATATATTTGTTATGTGATTTCCTGTTGTCTTTTATTTTATAATAAACATTTCTATAAAATAGTCCTTTTTATGTTGGAGATAGTAGGGTGATGACTTCATTTGTCTTTATTTCCAATATATATTCAGCAAAATGCATTTTTCTAGCTCTGTGTGTGTGTGTGTGTGTGTGTGTGTGTGTGTGTAAGCTCTATGCCCGACATGGGGCTTGAATTCATGATCCTGGGGTCAAGAGTTACATGCTCTACTGACTGAGCCAGCCAGGCAACCCCAAAATGCATTTTTGATATGGAATAACTCTAAGACAATGCTAAGAGTTAAATTTAAAAATTTTGAAATCTAAATTGTGTAAACCTATAGGAGCCTCCTGGTAATAAATGTATATATTCAGAAAATAAGCAATTGTACAGTCTCAAAGGAGAGAACCCCTTATATGAGTTCAATTCTTTACTCCTCTTGATCAAAGTAAAAAATGAGCTTACTTTAAGCTTATACAAATATAACTTTTATGCGTGTGCCAGAATTTATAGGATATAGAAATAAAGCCTTCTTAGTACGTTTCTTACTGTGTTTTACATAGAGCAGAAATATACTCCTAATTTATTTACTAATACAGTTTTATACTAAATGTTTTGAACATACACATATTCCTATTTTAATTGCCTTAGATATTGCTAGATTTTTTATTAAATATAATTTATTGTCAAATTGGTTTCCATACAACACCCAGTGCTCATCCCAACAGGTACCGTCCTCAATGCCCATCACCCACAGATATTGCTAGATTTGATCAGATTGGAAATTAGTTCCTAACATTCAGTTCCCTGTATTTAGCAAAATTAGAATGACTGTGTAATAATAATATAATAAATAGGCTTGCACGGTGCCCTACATAAGGGGCCCTCAATATTTGAGCTGTACTAAGTTGGTAGAACATGTAAATAGCAATATGGTTTGATTTCAGGTGTTTGAGAAAGGTGCCTGCCACAGGTAGTGAGTTTTCACCATTAAAATGTACTTCCTTGGGGGCACCTCGGTGGCTCAGTCGATTAAGCAACCGAGTTCAGCTTGGGTCACGATCTCACGGTTCGTGGGTTTGAGCCCTATATCGGGCTCTGTGCTGACAGCCCAGAGCCTGGAGCCTGCTTCTGATTCTGCACGTCCCCTGCTCGTGCTCTGTCCTTCTCTGTCTCTCAAAAAATAAATAAATGTTAATAATAAAAAAAGAAGAATGTACTTCCTTGTGTCTGTAAGACAAATATTTAAAGACAAATATCACATCCCTTTCAGCCAACACCTCTACAGGAGTCAGAGTCACAAATCTCATGAGATTTATGGGCCTGGACTTGGCCCCATACCTGAGGCAAGGTAGGAGAGACCTCAGAAAAGGCAGGGGTGGGGGATTTGTAACGAATGGAGAGGTGGAGAATCCCAAACATAAGCTTTGCCTTCTTCAGACCCACTCTGTTGAGCTGTCATAGGTTCTCCAGCTTACTGTGAGAAGACTTTTTTTTTTCTAGAATGTGGCAAAGGGCTGAAAGTTTTCTTGGCATAGACACACACACACACACACACACACACATACACACATACACACACACACACACGGTTAAGGAATGAAGTAAATTGTAATGGGTTAAGCACTAGGTTAAGTAACACATGCAGTAGGATGGATTAAATAGTCTTGATGTAGCAGTGGCTTTATTTATTAAATAATTGTTATCATTTCTTAGATTTCAAAGCCCCATCACCCATGCAATGGTATACCAGTACTTTTTTGACAAATTCAGCCCAGTTCAGGGATTCTGATCTGATGATTACAATTTCAGTCTCATTTAGGTGTTAATTATCTCTGATCCCTACCTTTGCATAACTACAGTGAATCTCTCTCTCTTTCTCTCTTCCCTTGCTGGTTTATGACCATGTGACAGTCTGAGTCTCATATGAGAATGGATATATTGGTAATTTTGTGATTATCCCCATTTCTGTCTGATCCGCCTACTCCCATGAGGCACTTCCACTAAAGTAACAGTAGTCATGTAACTCCAGGGATGAGGCTGGCCTGATCTGTGTGCTCCAGAGACTCCCTGAGACCTCCCAAGAGATGCCATTGCAAGATGGTGAGGGCCCAGGATCCAACTCTTAACTTCTGTGAATGTTACTGGCCTCTGCACTAGCCAGAGAAGATCCTTTTCTGTTTCTCTCTGCCCCTGTTTGTTTAATCAAGAGTGGTGGTGATAGACAATAGCCAAAGTATGGAAAGAGCCCAAATGTCCATTGATGGATGAGTGGATAAAGAAAATGTGGTATATATATATACAATGGAGTATTACTCAGCAATCAAAAAGAATGAAATCTTGCCATTTGCAACTACATGGATGGAACTGGAGGGTATTATGCTAAGTGAAATTAGTCGGTCAGAGAAAGACAAAAATCATACGACTTCACTCATATGAGGACTTTAACAGACAAAACAGTTGAACATAAGGGAAGGGAAACAAAAATAATATAAAAACAGGGAGGGGGACAAAACAAAGGAGACTCATAAATATGGAGAACAAACTGAGGGTTGCTGGAGGGGTTGTGGGAGGGGGGATGGGCTAAATGTGTAAGGGCTACTGAATGTGTAAATGGCTACTGAATGGCTAAATGTGTAAATCTACTGAAATCATTGCTTCACTAGATACTAACTAATTTGCATGTAAATTTTAAAAAATAAAAAATAAAGTTAAATCAAAAATAAAATAAAAGAAACGAAAAAAAAGAAAAGAAAAAAAAAGTGGTGGTGATAGGGTAGCCTTGAGGGTTCCTAGAGAGTGGCCCCTGACCTGACACCATGGGGAGCCCAGGAGTATGGTAGGTCTTTGAACTTAACAAGTTGAAGCACGACACCTTATATTCTCAGCCATGAATGGTCTCTGTGGTTCTCAACAATTCCCACCTTGATAATGTATCTTTCAGATTTTAGACATAGCTTTGCACAAACCATTGAATAGACAGAGGTACAGTTTATTTGTTTTTGCTCTCAAGGACTCCATGACAACAGGAAAATGCACATTGGATACTTTATTTTTACACATTAACAAAACTCTTGGTCACCCTAAACTATTACAATGTGATCTTTGATATAATTGTGTACTTTTTGTCTTCACTGTGTTATTGTAAAACATAAAATGTTAAAACAGAAAACAAAAACCCATAAAAAAATGATGCTAATAACTCATTTCCAGTTCTTGTACCTCACAATTTTTTCTTCTCTCCCACTCCTTTTTTTCTTTTTTCATATTTGCTTTCTCTTTTCATTTTTCTTTCTTACCTAGTGGCTCACTGCTTTAGTCACCTATTGGTGGCACCCAAAGGCATTTCTTAGGCTACTTGGTGACCCTCAGAAATAAAAGAGATTGGAGAAACTTTTACTGATTAAGCAATTTATCTTGACTGGAATATTGTCACTTTCATCTGATGCTACTCCAACTAAAAACAACTTAAGTTTACTAACATATGCTAGCAAAATAATACTTTACGTTTACTGAATTAAATTTTAAATCTTAAGTCCAAACTGCCAAACATTTATGATGAAAACGTTTTCAGAAATTGATGATGTTAGATGACCAAGGTGGTATTCATCAGTGGTTTTGATTTAAAAATCAAAGAAACAAAACATGTTAGCATTGAGTTTCTGTGGAAGTTTTCTCTTGGTTAGCCTTCTGCTCTTCTGTTGTAATTCCAGATACAACCACTAAGTTACTTACACTGCTGGCGTGTCCAGATCTGTCTAGTGTGCCCTGAATGGCTTTGGCTTTCCTAGGATGGCCATGTAAACTTTTTGACCTTAAGGATGGAAATCCCATAGTTTGGTCTGGCTTCACAGACAGTAAATTTTCCTTTTCAGTTCTGTCAGTTACAGTTAGAGATAAATGAGAGATTTGAGGGACTATTTCAGAAACACAGTTTTCATCTTCAGTGTCTGTAAGTTGCTCTTTACGCTCGGCTTGCATTGCAGCTTCTGACACAATGTAAGAGATATCTGTACTTCGAGAACGTGTGATCTTTTGAACTTGATATTTCCATTCTGTCGTCCAGTGTTGAACTGTAGAGGGTCCTGCTGGGTCCATGATTGAACTGTATTCTGTACTCCTGTTGTTAACCCCGCTGACCAGTTTTCGTCCACGGGAATATACAAAGCTTCTGGACTTCATTGTTTTATAAGCACTGAACGTTTCATCAGGGCGATAGCGTGTCAATTTTGCTTCTTGTAGGGGATAGGAAATTGTGCCCTCTATCTGTGTTGTCTCCACTGTTAGCTGACGGTTCTGAAAATCTGATTTGTTCTGTCCATGCATAACATCTGTTTGATTTACACTTGGGGGAATGGTTTCTTCCCTTTTAGAGTCTGCCTGCTTTCCATCATCTTCGGCTGAGATCCCAATATCTGGACCTAATTTCAGCTCTGAAGAGTTCTTTATGTTGTCTACTGCAAGTTGACTGCAGTCAGGTGTTGCTGGTGGGCTTGTGCTGGGTAAAAGGTGAAGGCTATCTTGACGCTCTGGTACTAGATGCATTTTTGACTCCTTGTCTTCCTTCATCCGGAAGGAACAGGCTTTCCTCCTGAATCCTGTCCCTGGTGGCATTGAGAGATCCTCGTACAGCAACTCCTCTCCATTAAAATGATATCTATACATGCTATAACCATCGGCGCTATTGATACTGCTTTGTCTTAGAAGGTAAGTTGCATCACATTCAGAAGAAGCTCGGGACCGCGTCTGGATCAGGTCGGACTTGTCAATTCCTGCGAGATTTTCAAGAGCATTCACCATCCTGTTCGACAGTTCTTCCAGTTGAGAAAGGCGAAGGTCCACAGTCTGTAGGGAAGTTTTCATAAAATTTTCTCTTTCGTTGATTTCTTCCAATCTCATTGACATATTTTCAACTCTGGTGAACATAAAGGAACATAAAAGTTAAGCTGAGATTAACTAAAAATTAAAAAGAAAAATACAATGTGATTAGTGTTATATGCTTTTCCAGGCTTTTGAGAATCATGGAGCTCACTGGGCATATTTTCAAACTTCATTCTGCTTCATACTTCAAACTACTAAAAATGACTATGAGCTCATATATGGATCTTGAGAAACTTAACAGAAGACCATGGGGGAAAGAATGGGGGAAAAAAAAGTTACACAGAGGGAGGGAGGTAAACCATAAGAGACTCTTAAGTACAGAGAACAAACTGAGGGTTGATGTGGGTGGGGGAGAGGGGCAAATGGGTGATGGGCATTGAGGAGGGCACTTGTTGAGATGAGCGCTGGGTGTTATATGGAAGCCAATTTGACAATAAATTATATTAAAAAGAATAAAAATAAAAATGACTGCGAGAGCCTCAGGAAGTAATAGAAATACAGTTAACACATAGTGTATATACTACTTACCATTCATGGTTGTGTCTTACGTATTCATTAGTAAGTGCTTACTGAGGTACTATTCTAGGCTGGTTTAATCCTCACAACAGCCTGAGATAGGCACTATTATCAGCATCCCCATTGTACTAATGAGGAAATCGAGTCATAGTGTAAATAATTTGTCCAAGGTGAGCTGTGGAGCTGCACACGGTGTATCTCTAGCATCTTCTTCAACTTTGGTCTCTTAGTGGGCATATCACATTGCCTCCGAGAATAAAAGAAGATACTAGAGCACTTAGGTTTTTGAGGTTTGATTATAGCTGTGAGCAATTAATGGTTATGTTGACAAAATTAATTGAAATCCTTATTTGAAGTTCAGGGGATTCAGAAGATGAATTGTTCATAATTAGGTACAGATTATCAGATAGTTTACTCAAGGGACAAGAGGTCATTTAATTATCTGAAGAATACCACTAACTTTAAATTGCTTATTATATTTAACAGTTAGTGTTCCCTTAATGGGTTTTTTAAAAAAGATTGTGGTAGATTACAAATACCTGCTGCCAGATTTTTAACTCGTAGAAGATCAGGCAACAACTTATGAAATCAAAACCTGCTGGTATAGACTATGTTTTATATTTCAAGAATATGTACAGCATGGGGGTGCCTGGGTGGCTCAGTCAGTTAAGTGTTTGACTTTTGATTTCGCTCAGGTCATGATCTGACAGTTCGTGAGTTCGAGCCCCACATTAGGCTCTGTGCTGACAGGTTGGAGCTTGCTTGAGATTCTCTCTCCCTCTCTCTCTGGCCCTCCCCCACTTGTGTGCTTGCTCTCTCTCTCTCTCTCTTAAAATAAAAACTTAAAAAAATAATATGTACAGTATGAATTTTTTCAACTGGTTCATGAAATTAATTCTAAGGGCAGTGGGTCACGCCCAGGACCTAGCACTGTCTTCTAAAAGTTGAATTTGCCCCCAGGACATGGTGAGGGTGGGCAGTAGGGATTGTGGCTCCCAATTGGAAGCCTCTGGGCCCTCTGAACCAGCAATATGGTGATCTGTTCCAGCAAGTTCATCCCTGGGTGGAGATCAACACTTTGGTCTGATTCTGTCATGCTTTGGTTTTTTCCCACCCTCTGATCTTTTCTTAGAAACACACAGGCAGTCTCCAGGGTCACTGAGTTTGCACTGAGTCTGTTTCTAGCAGGTCCTTGCTACCTTCTGCACATATCCTCATAAATCCTCTCACTGTCCTCCTTACTTTGCTCTTACCCACTTGCTGAGCGCCTGCTGCTCTTCTCTGCACTGAGTTTCTGCTCTCTGACTACATCTCCTGTGCTTTCCTCACTCCCAGCTACCTCTGCAGTTACCCTCCCTACATTCTTCCAGAACTGCTTTTGTTAATGCTGTGCTTCCGTTGGCCACTTTGACAGCTGCGCTCTGATGTGTGGGAGGGTCCTTGGCTATTCTGGACTTCTTTTTGTGGGGAAAAGACTATTTATATGTCCCCTAGGAAACCACATCATTTGAGCAGGAAGGGTCTGGCTTCCTGGAAATTTGCCACTAGGAGGACCAAATTCACTGTGTATGAGACGTCCTGACTCTCGTACCACAGACACTGCAGGTTCTAAAGGTTCTCACTCCTCTTGCATTTTGGCCAGTGACAGAACTTTTGCTATTTACGTTACCTCAAGTAAGACTCGGTTTTCTCTGTTAAATGTATGTCTCCTTGCTCACTTCAAATCTGTTACCATTGATGAATCCTTTCGTGTTAAAATCCACAATCTCCTCTGTAAAGTCAAACTTGAGATCCTTTAACAAATACTACATTAAGAGCTAATACAGCTGCGCAAACTTCGAAAAATACGCACTGGCAAAATATAGACACGTATCTTTCCTCTCAAATCTTTTATAATTCTCTGCCTATGTTTTGCTTGTATTGCCTAATTCAGATAACACCATTGCCAGCCACTCATATATAAAAGGGAAACTTGCTGTTTGAGACAACATGGATGGACCTAGAGGGTGTTATGCTAAATGAAGTAAGTCGGACGGAGAAAGATAAATATCATATGATTTCACTTATATATAGAATCTAAAAACAAAACATGTGAACAAACAATAAAGCAGAAACAGACCCCTACATAGAGAGAACAAACTGTGGTGTTACCAGAGGGGAGGAGGAAGGAGGATGGGCAAAATGGGTGAAGGACAGGAGGAGGTAAAGAGTGAATAAGTCAAGATGAAAGGTACCGCATAGGAATATAGTCAGTGGTAGTATACTAGTGTTGTGTAATGACAGATGGTAACTACACTGTGGTGAGCTACAGAGTTGTCAAATCACCATTGTGCACCTAACACCAATGTAACATTGTGTGTCAACTACACTTCAACAAAAAAAATATAAAGGAGGCCTCTGAGTATTTAGTCTCCCTTACAGTAACTCTGAGTTCCTACTTCTCTAACCCCTTGCCCCCTGCACTGAATAAATTACCAAGCTCTGGGGTAGGACTCCCCTGTAGGTGTCTTTAAATATCCTGGCATCCCTACTGCCACTCCCTTAGTTCAAACTGTGGAAGAAACAACGTTTCACGATGTGGCTCCCATTAAGGAAAAATTAACAGATACTTATTTCAGGCTTGTAAACAACTGCAGCGTTTTGGAGACAACAGTTTAAACAGCTATCCCACATCAAGGGGCGGCTATACCAAATCAAGGTGTGCTGTATTGAGTTTTTATAGTATGTCTGAAAAGGAGAAAGAAAAGAAATGAGTTTAAGTTCACTTGTATCTGAAATGATAAACAAAAAGGGTGGATAATAAACTATCTCCTGTGTTAGCTATACTTTGTGACTTCCCACAGTTACTTAAGACTTTTCCAGACCTTAGCATCCCTATAAAGTGATTTCCATTTCAGATGGGGAAAGACAGGCTAGCTAGGAAACACTTTGACGAGAGTCCCATATCTGTTGACACGCTGAGTAGCAGAAAAACAAACGAGAGAAGTCTGTCATTTCTGATAGAGCTTGTAGCAAGATATGAACTTTCTTACTCTCTTAAGTCTTAATTTTGCTTTCCTTTCTGTGCAGAGCGAAATATTTTTCAGCACAGCACAGAATGCAAAGGTATTCTGAGGCTAAGTGATTTGCTTTTTTTTTTTAATTTATTTTTTTAATTTACATCCAAGTTAGCATATAGTGCAATAATGATTTCAGGAGTAGATTCCTTAATGCCCCTTACCCATTTAGCCCATCTCCCCTCCCACAACCCCTCCAGTAACCCTCAGTTTGTTCTCCATATTTCAGAGTCTTTTATGTTTTGTCCCCTTCCCTGTTTTTACATTATTTTTGCTTCCCTTAATGTTCATCTGTTTTGTATCTTAAAGTCCTCATATGAGTGAAGTCATATGATATTTGTATTTCTCTGATCTTTTTTTTTTAAGTTTATTTATTTTGAGAGAGACACAGTGTGAGTGGGGGAGAGGTAGAGGAGGAGCGAGCGAGTGAGCGAGTGAGAGAGAGAGAGAGAGACTCCTAAGCAGGCCTGGTGCTTCCAATGCAGAGCCCGATGTGGGGCTCGAACTTAACGAAACTCCAAGATCCTGACCTGACATGAAACCAAACCATTTAAGCCACCCAGGCACCCATGATTTGCTCTTAAAGACATATTTCTCACCTGACATATTTCTAATTTCATATCTAAAAATTTTTTTCTTTTAGAAATTTTCAGGCAGTAAACTATTTTTTTCTTCTGGTATTCAGTTGTTATGAATCACCTGTTGTGTGACTTTAGGATGTAAAATGTGTTGATTTGATACATTTACATATGACAACGTGATTGCCACTGTAGTGTTATCTGACACTTCTATAAGTTATCTTCTATAAAGTTATCTGACTTTCTAATGTCACATAATTATCATTTATTTTTTGTGGTGGGAACAATCAAGATCTAGTTGTTTTTGCAATGCTTAAATTTATAATACAGTATCGTTGACTATAACCACTGTGTGGTACTTTAGATCTCCGGGACTTACTGGTTACAAGTTTGTGCCCTTAAACAACACGTCCTCAATTCCCGTGGTAACCCCTGGTAGCCACTTTTCTACTTTCTGTTTTTATGAGTTTGGCTTTTTCGGATCCCACATATATGCGATCATACAGAATTTCTCTTTCTCTGTCTGACTTATTGCACTTGGGCATAATGCCCTCAAGGTCCATCCATGTTGTCACAAATGTCAGGGTTTCCTTCTTTCTCATGGTTACATAATATTCCGTTGTGTGTGTAAACCATGTCTTCTTTATCCATTCATCTGTTGGTAGACACTTGGGTTGTTTCCATATCTTGGGTATTTCAAATCATGCTGCAATAAACACGGAAGTGCATATATCTCTTGGATCTTCTGTTTTCATTTCTTTCAGATATATATCCAGGAATAGAATTCCCGGACCATCTGGTTGTTTTATTTTTAAATTTTTGAGGAGCCTGCATATTGTATTTCATAGTGGCTATACCAATAAGTTTTCATCTCTCTAGGATAAATAGGAGTGGAATTGCTGGTTCATACAGTGAATGCATGTTTAACTTTATAAGAAGCTGCCAAACCATTGTTTAGAGTGGCTGCACCATTTTATAATCCCAGCAGCTGTGTAGGAGAGTTCCAGAAGCTCGGTGTCTTTGCTAGCATTTGGTATTGTCAGTATGTTTCTGTTTTAACTATTGTAATATGTGTGTACAATTATCTCATCATGTTTTTTTAAAAATTAAAAAAAAATTTTATTTGAGAGGGAGAGAGAGAGAGTTGGGGAGAGTGGCAGAGAGAGAGAGAAACTCAAACAGGCTCCCCTCTCTGTGCAAAGCCCAACTTGGGGCTTGATCCCATGACCCTGGGATCATGACCTGAGCCGAAATCAGGAGTCGTATGCTCAACTGACTGAGCCACCCAGGCACCCCTCATCACCATCACTCCTCATTTAATTTGCATTTCACTAATAGATAATAATATTGAGCATCTTTTTATGCACTTATTTGCCAAACTTAACTCCTCTCTGGTATACCTATTCTCATATTTTGCCCATTTTAATAATTGGGTCGCTTTCTCCCATATTACTGAGTTTTGAAGTTTAGAAGAGTTATAGAAGTTGAAGTTCCAGAAGTTTAAGACTTCTAAGTATGTTGTTCAATAACAGTGGTAGAGTGGACATCCTTTGTTCTCAATTTTAAGGAGAAACCATTCAGTCTTCCACCATGTCAGCTGTGGGTTTTTTTTTGGTAAATGCCATTTATTAGATTGAGGAAGTTCCTCTCTGTTCCTAGTTTGCTGAGAGGTTTTCATTTTTTAAACTTTTATTCTTTTTTTTTCTTTCTTTTTTTTAAAAATCATGAATGGATGTTGAAATTTGTGGAAATGTTTTTTTCTTCACCAGTTGATATTATCATAGGTTTTCTTTAAACTGTTAGTACAGTGGATTACATGGATTTCCAAGTGTTGAACAGCCTTCCATTCCTAGGACAAACTCTACTTGGTTGTGACTAGACTCAACTTGCTAATATTTGTTGTGAAGTTTTGTATCTATAATGATAAGGGCTATTGACCTATAGTTTTCTTCTTTGGTTCTGTCTTTGATTTTTGTATCAGGGTCATGCTAGCCTCAGAAATAAGTTGGGAAATGACTATATCATTTACTATAGATGTTATATTGGTTGTTCTAGGGACTACAAAGTAGATAGTAACATTTCACAGTCTACTTAGCATCAATATTTTACCACTTCAATTGGACTTAAAAACATTACCACAATATAGGTCCATTTTCTGCCTACCTTTTTATGCTTTGGTTGTCTTAGATATTACACAGACATATATTGAAAACCCCAACATTCCTTCATTCCTGATGTTCCAAGTTTACTTCTGGTATATGTTCTTCTGTCTGAAGGGGTTCTTTAAAAATTATTATTATTTTATTTTTTTATTAAATTTTTTAAATGTTTAGTTATTTTTGAGAGAGAGAGGCAGAGTGTGAGTGGAAGAGGGGCAGAGAGAGAGGGAGACATGGAATCTGAAACAGGCTGTCAGCAGAGAACCCGACATGGGGCTTGGACTCATGAACTGCGAGATCATGACCTAGGCCGAAGTTGGACACTTAACTGACTGGGTCACCCAGGCACCCCTCTGAAGAGTTTCTTACAGTAATTTTTTTAGAGCCCAACTGCTAACAATGAATTTTCTAAGAAGGTCTTTGTTACATATTCATTCCTGAAGAATTTTTGTTGGATATAGAATTTGGAGGTTGACTATTCTTCTTGTCAGCTTTAAGAACATGATACTACTTTCTCCTGGACTTCTTGGTTTCTTGTGAGAAATCTGCTGTTATTTAAATACCTGTTCCCCTATAAGTAATGTGTCATTTTTCTCTGACTGCTATAAAATTTATTTTTTCTCTTTTGTCTTCAAAATATGTACCTGGGTGTGGATTTCTTTGAGTTATTCCTGTTTGGTGTTTGCTAAATTTCTTTAATCTGTAGGTTTATGTCTTTTGCTCAATTTGGGAATTTTTCAGTTAGTATTTCTTTAAATATTGTTTTCTGCATTACATTTTTTCTCTTCTCCTACTCAGGTTCTGATGGCACAGTGTTACACTTTTGAGCTGTTGCTCAAATTAGGTAATTACTACCTATATATATCTTCACGTTTACAGATTCCTTCCTCTGTATCTCTGTTATGCTATTGAGCCTATCCAGTGAAATTTTAATATCATTTATTATAGTTTTCAGTTCTAAATCTTTCATTGGTTTTTCTTTATATCTTCTATTTTCTAAGACTTTCTATTTTTCCATTAGTTTCAACTTTCTTTGCAATTTTGTTCAAGCATTTTTATAATAGTTGCTTTAAAGTATGTCAAATGTCCCGACATTTACTGATTTTTCCCTCATATTTCTTCATACTCTAAATTATTTTAGTTGATACTGTGAACATTTTTAAATTTTAATATATTTTTTTGAGGGGTGGGAGGGGCAGAGAGAATGAGAGACAGAGGATCTGAAGAGGGCTCTGCACTGATAGCAGAGAGCCAGACGTGGGGCTCAAACTAAACGGTGAGATCATGACCTGAGCTGAGGTCGGACGCTTAACCAACTGAGCCACCCAGGCACCCCCAGTGGACATTTTGAATACTACATCATGTGACAGTCTTGTTTAAATCCCATGGAGAGTGTTGATATTTTTCTTTTAGTAAATGACTGACCTCATTAGGCTTAAGCTGCAAGTTCCAACATGATTTTTGTGGACTGTGATTCCAATTTCAGTTCGATTTGCAAAGCTTTTGCAGTGCTTTTGGCATCTGTACTGTGTGTGTGCAGCCCAGTGATCAGTTTGGGACCTTTGTAGTGGTCTATTCATTATTAGTTCAGTACTCAATGCCTTTGAGATCTTTCTTCTTTTTTAATATAGGCATTTGCTGTTATTCACTGTTCTGAGCACCACTTTTGCTGCATCCTATACGTTTTGGTTATGCTTTCATTTTAATTCATTTTGTGCTTTCATTTTAATTCACTTTGAAGTATTTTCTTTCTCTTTAAAACATTTTTGGGGGCACCTGGGTGGCTCAGTCGGTTAGGCGTCCGACTTCGGCTCGGATCATGATCTCATGGTTCATGAGTTCAAGCCCCTTATTGGGCTGTGTGCTGACAGCTTGGAGCCTGGAGCCTGCTTGGGATTCTGTGTCTCCCTCTCTCTCTCTGTTCTTCCCCTGCTCACGTTCTGTCTCTCTCTGTCTCAAAAATAAATAAACATTAAAAAAAAACATTTTCGAATTGTGGTAAAATACATAATGTAAAATTTACCATCTTAATGATTTTTAGGTGTATAGTTCAGTGGCATTTAGTACACTCAGGCTGTTGTGCGTCCTCAAAGTACTTTCTAATTTCTCTTGTAATTTCTTCTCTGACTTACCAGTTATTTAAGAGTGTATTGTTTAATTTTCACAAATTTCACATATTTCAAAATTTCCTTTTGTTATTAATTTATCATTTTATTTCATTGTGGTCAGAGTACACATTTTGTATAATTTCAATTTTTTAAAGATTTGTTGAGATTTGTTATATGGCCTAACATATGGTCTCTCCTGCATAACGTTCCATGTGCTCTTGAGAAGAATGTGTATCCTGCTATTGTTGAGTTAAGTGTTCTGCTGGGTTGAGTTGGCATGTAGTATTATTCAAGTCTTTTATTTTTTGATACCTTCTATCTACTTGTTCTATTATTAATGTAAGTGAGATATTAGAGTCCCCAACTATTATTGTAGAACTGCTTATTTCTCCCTTCAATTCTGTAAGTTTTTGCTTCATATATTATGAGGCTGTGCTATTACATGCATAAATGTTTATAATTATATCTTGATAGATGGACTATTTTATCATACTACAACGTCCTTCTTTTTCTCTAATAACAATTTTTAAAAATGTTTGTTTATTTTGAGAGAGAGTGTAAATAGGGGAGGGGCAGAGAGAGAAAGAGAGGGAAAGAGAGAATCACAAGCAGGCTCCATGCTCTCAGCACAGAGCCCGGCATGGGATCCTGACCTGAGATCCACAACCCTGGGATCCTGACCTGAGACAAAAATCAAGAGTTGGACGCTTAACCGACTGAGCCACCCAGACACTCCTCTAATAATTTTTGTGCTAAAATCTATTTTCTCTGATATTAGTATAGCAACCACAGTTCTCTTTTGATTACTGTTCATGTGAAGTATCTTTTCCCATCTTTTTATTTCCAAACTCTTTGTGTCTTTGAATCTGGAGTGAATCTCTATAGAGAGAATGTGGTTAGATTATATTTTTGGAAATATACAGTCTGACAGCCTTTGTGTTTTAATTGGAGAGTTTTATCCATTTATATTTAATATGGTTATTGATAAGGAAGAATTTACCTCTACCATTTTACTATTTGTTTTCTACATGTCTTTTGTCTTTTTTTTTGTTCCTCAATTCTTCCATTACTATCTTCGTCTGTATTAAATAGACTTTTCTAGTGTACCATTTCAATTCCCTTGTCATTTCTTTTATTATATATTTTTCAGTTTTCTTAGTGGTTGTCCTAGAGATTACATGTCAATCTAATTCAGATGAAGATCAATTTAATTTCAATAGTATATAAAAATTTGCTCTTTCAAAGTTCATTCCTTCCTCCTCTACTTTATGTTGTTGTCACAGATTTATATCTTTATATGTTGTGTGCCCATCAACAAAGACTTATAATTATTGCTTTATGCAGCTATCTTTTAAATTATAAAGAAAACAAAAAGTAGTTACAAACAAAAAATACATTTATAATGTCTTTTATACTCATGTATGTAGTTACCTTTACTGGTGCTCTTTATTTCTTCATGTAGATTTTAGTTACTGTCTATTGTCCTTTCATTTCTGCCCAAAGGACTTCTTTAGTATCTCTCTCAGGGCAAGTCTAGTAGTAACAGATTCTTTCAGTTTTTGCTATCTTGGAATATCTTAATTTCTCCTTCAGTTTTTGAAAGACTGTTGTGTTGGATACGGTATTCTCAGTTGATAGTCTTTTTCTTTCAGCATTTTGAATATGTCACCCCACTGCCTACTGGCTCCCTGATTTCTGATGAGAGGTCAGCCTTTTATTTTATTGAGCATGCTTTGTGCATGATGAGTTGCTTCTCTCTTGCTGATTTCAGGATTTTTTTCCTTTGGCTTATGACAATTTAACTATGATTTGAATAAATGTAAATGTTTTTGAGTTTATTTTACTTGGAGTTCATTGAACTTCATGGAGGTGTAGATTCAGATTTTTCATTAAATTTGGGAAGTTTTTGCCCTTTATTTCTTCAGATATTTTCTGCTACTTTCCCTTTTGTCTCCTTCAGCTCTCATTGTGTGTATGCTGTTGTGCTGATGGCCTTTCACAGATCTCCAAGACTGTTCATTCTTATATATTTCTGTTCCTTGGAATGGATAGTCTCAATTGACTTATCTTCAAGTTTACTGATTCTTTCTTCTGCCTGTTCAAATCTGATTTTGAGCCCCTAAAGTAAAATTTTCATTTCAGTTGTACTTTATAAGTCCAGAATTTCTGTTTGGTTTTTCTTCTTCTTTTTAAATATAATTTCTATCACTTTATTCCTATTCTGTATATGCTGAGACAGCATTCTCATAATTTCCTGTAGATCTTTAGAAATGTTTTTCTTCAGCTCTTTGAATGTGTTTACAATAACTGATTTAAAGTCTTTGTTAGAAAGTCCAACATCTGGGATTCCTTGAGGCCAGTTTCTTTGATTGTCTTTTCCCTAGGTGGACCTAGGTGGATCATGCTTTCTTGTTTCGTTGTATGTCTATTTAAAACTGGGAATTTTGAGTAATATAGTGTAGCAGCTCTGGAAGTCAGATTCTCTTCTCCACAGAGTTTGTTATTATTGCTTCGTATTGTAGTAGTTGTTGCTTATTTAGTGATTTTTCTGAAATGATTCTGCAAAGCCTATATTCTTTGTTGTGTGTGGCCACTGAAATCCTCCCCTGTTAGCTCAGTGGTCAGCTAATGACTGAACAGAGATCTCCTTAGATTCTGGGCTAAACAGACCTCCTAGTCTTTGCTTAGGGGCTCTATGCATGCACATCTTCAACACCCAGCCAGAATTTACATCTTTCTCTTAGCTTCTGGTTTTCACAGAGCCTTTAGGTCAGCTAGAATTGGAATCTTTCTCCCTTGTCAGGTATTCTCTGAGCATGTGCATAGCCCTATGCATGCATATGGCTTTCTAGATTCCCAGGAATATGTCAGAGCTTTTGAAAGCCCTATGGACATCTCATTTCTCAGCCTTTTCTCTGGAGATTTTTGGTTAGGCTCATTTGCCTCAATTCTGTTATTTATCACCTTGGGGAATAGGGACTAAAATACTTGTCTGTAAATATTTTTGACAAATGCCCTCTCCCCATCCTCACCCCTGGCTACTAGTTTTAGCCCTGAGGTAGTTTCAAGTCAGGGGAAATTAAGACAAGTCTTTTGAGCCAGTCTTTCAGGAAGCCACCAGACAGGTTAAAACAGGTAATTACAATTCTTTGTGGATGAGGTCCTTTCTGCTTCCACTGGTACCAGGAATTCAGGCTGTTATTTTCATGACTGCCACTGAACTGAGGAGTGGGGGATGGAACTAGGCAATTGAAATGCCACAAAGCTCACTTAAAAAAAAAGGATTCAGTAATGTTTCTTGAATAAGCACTCCACAAATTGTTGCAAGCCATTGGTTCATTTCCATCTTTCTAAAAAGGTTGATTCTGAAAGTTTTGCCAGTTTTGTTGTTACTTTTATGGAGAGATGGATTCCCAGAGTTCCTTACTCTACCTTTTTTTTTGGTAACTTTGTCTCCCTCAATACTTTTGGTATGCTAATAAGGTGCAGAACCACACACAGACACACAGACACACATACACACACATACAAATACACACAGTTTGGTAGCGAGCTCCAAAGTTCATTAGCAACTTCATGGGATTACTTTCCCAAGTCCAGCCCTCTCTACAGTCTCCTTGGTGTTTCCAGTACTCTGAAGCTCCCCCTTTCCAACCTCCAATCAGAAACCTGGGGTTTAATTAATCCACTCTGCCCTGCACTTTCACAACTATACCTACTTCCAGGGCCAAGTGGCAGGAGGATACAGAGAGAGCAAAATGCAATAATTGGCCCCACCTTCTTGGTTCTTGATGCAATAGGTAGGGATTTCACTGGACCACTGGATCTCCTACGAATGACTGAGGGGAACAATAGGAAGGGAAAGAAGGCACTCTTGGAATAAGCAGGATAAGGTCTCAGAATAATTTCCTTTAATATTGAAAGATATACGACCTCATTTTATACCCCACGCTGAAAAAGCAAAAAGTGTTAGTTGTTGGGAATACCCTCTTTGCCTCCAATGTCTTCTCCCTCCAATCCAAAACAATAAGACAGTAACACAGTACACAATCATGTCACTCCGTGCTTAAAAATGGTACTAGCTTCTCATAACACTTAAAAGCCAAAGTTTATTGCAATGTTAGGTACCAAGGAGTGTGTTAAAAGGAAACCTTATAATCTCCATTGGTAATTTTCTATGATACAAACAGTTGGTGCTTTCTCAGTGTTATGTAAAGAGCCATGTAAATGCAGCTTCAGGTTTTCCCTTCTAATTCAACACCAGCCCTTAACCTCCTCCTCAAGGATTTCTGTTACTTATATACATTCAAACCGTTTCAGAATCTGACCCCCATCTTCCCTTCCTGCCTCATCTTCTTCTTCAACCTCAAACTTACTTCATAATCATTCCATCATCATCAAAATGGAAAAATAAAATCTCCTAGAACTTGACAAACCCTTAAGTGCCAGAGCATCTGATGACCTCAGTTTGAGAAAGTTTGTTCTAGAAACTTTCTACCATGGATATTTGTAGAACCAGATGAATGAAAGCTGCTTTGTTGATGCCAGGGGCCCCAGCCATTCTATATACCAATATGTTGCTACCCTGGATTTGAATATTATTTAATTAGATTAATATGGCTGCACTGTTTATTATTTTTCAAAACAATATTCATTTTATAAAATATGTCAATATTCTCTTTCAAGTATTTCAAATCATTGGGTCAAACCACTTATGACTGTTATTCTAGTATACCTAGTATTTGGCTCAAAGGGATTATTTCTTTGGATGATAAGTACTTTTGTGATACAAATGCACTTTCTTAGACTGAAATACTGATTTCTTAGCTCTACTTCTATCCATTTTCACCAATTTGAATTCATGGCTTCTGTAATTATTTCTGTGTTTGGATTTACTTACAGATCACGTAAGTGGCTTAACTAGGTTTTTATTTCACACATTGTGGTAGTATTTACTTCAGAGCAAAAATTCTTCCAATTTAGGATGTTTTGAAAAGAGCACTGAGACCATTTTTCTAATATATGAGTTTCAACTGGTGGGCCAGAAGAACAATTCCTGAGGGCTAGCCTTTTATATCAGAGGAAACTAGAACCAAGTGAAACCTATAAACTGGCTGGGCCCAAAGTAATCATTCTCCTGTCTTTGAATAGAATTTAAGCTGTACTTGATTTATGACAATATATGCCCTTCCTTTTACTACTTTATGTGTATCTCCTACTAAAATTGCTGGGAGTTCAGAACCTAATTTGTTTTATCAGTCCTAGTTAATTATAGCTGTGTTTGTCCCTCTCACATTTCAGAGATTAGTATAGATTGTTCTACAGGGTTGTCTGTTAAAAGGCCACATCCTAATGCCCTAATCAGTCTCCAATTCTATTTGTTTATATATATATATATAAATATATGTATATTTTATATTATTTATATATATCTATATATTTATATTTGTTTATATATAAAAATATAATTCTACTTGTTCTGTAAATTAATAAAATGAGAGATAATGTTACCAGATTAGCAACTGGCATTGCATATCATGGCTCTTCTTGTTTTAGTTTGTTTTCAAGAAAAATAAAAGGCTCTTTATGATTAACATTTTGTCAACTTCAGTATTCTCCTTGAGATGTGCCCATATTTATGTTAGGGATGAAGGGCTCCATCAGCTCTGTCTTTATTATGCATCCGTCACCAGTGACAATAAACAACATCAACAAGAACAGCAATAAGAACAGCAGTAGTAGCATGATAATGTTGTGAGAATTAAGAGAAATTGTGTAGATGAAAGTACTCTGTGAGCTATAAATGCTATGCAAGTGTAAAATAATGTGACTATGTGAAGTAGGTATGATTATAAATCTCCAGATGCTTTCATCGGTGTCTTACTATATCTATTATTTAGGATATTTGGTTTGGACATTCTACTACTAAACCTGAAAGCAGCTTAATTAAAACACATTTTTTTGGTTGTTGTTAAGGTCTTGTAAATAATGTTTTCAATTTCATTCAAATAATAGGTACAACAATACATGAATTTGTGGCACTTTTGTAGTAACCTCTGAGAGAATACCCATAGATGGCCTAACTTTCTTGGAGTGTCATTGACTCTTACCTAATAAATATAAGGTCCAAACTTATGTTCTCATAGTAACAGTTGTGTGTGTTTCCTAAGGAAAGAACTTAGACATTTGGAATTCTGTAGGAAGCTAGTTACTAGAACTTGTTTTATGTGTATTCATCTTTTTTGTGTGTGCAACCTTCACCTGCAAGGCAGCTTATAAATTATATAGAAACATTTACTTAATGATAGAGTTCAATGTTAACCTAAAAACATAATGTTAGTGGAACAACAAGGTCCAGTTTATACTTGAAGAAACCCGTGTTTCAAGGTTCCATGGTATTCTATATTGAGTTCTAAGATGATTCTTACCCTGTAATTTTATTCCCAGTCTACAGATCATAAACTTGTCTAATCCAGTCCAAAATTTATATCCAGCTATTTTAATTTCCATCTACTTCTTCATATGAGGCTGTCTTTTAA
Organism: Felis catus; assembly: GCF_018350175.1. Classification (NCBI taxonomy): domain Eukaryota; kingdom Metazoa; phylum Chordata; class Mammalia; order Carnivora; family Felidae; genus Felis; species Felis catus. The sequence goes on from NC_058373.1 coordinate 21,441,206, forward strand.
GTTTCGTAATTATAGTGAGAACACCCGGGGTAGAACCTGGTTGGTTACACTTTACTTACAGAGTTTTTATTTTATGTGAAAGACTAAACAAAGAACAACACTTAAGTCTTAAGTCTTCTGGCTTTCTCATTATTTTTTAATAAGCAAAATAGTGAAGACTTACCAAAAGACTATTAAGCTCTCTAGGATTTTAGCTCTAGGTCACATCATTTATATATACCAACATGGGCACACTTCAGACCTCCTTGATTTCTAGAATTCAAGCCATCTAAATCATTAGCCTTTTCTGTGTATATTCCACTTTCTGTTGAAGCAAGACTCTGGTCACTCACTGAAGCTCTTACTAATATCCTAGGTTATCTCTCCCTTACTTCCAACATAATAGTGTCAGCTCTAGCCCTTCCTCTATTGCCACTAGGACTCCACAGCTGGGCAGAGAGAAATGGAGGCATTGTAACACGTTTATGCTACCATTTGCAAACACTAACATCATTGTGGTGTTCCTACTGACTAGTTCTAGGTCCCTTTTAGCCTCCCTTTCGCTATGCCCCATGCTTCATTCCCTAACTGCATCCTTGTCTTTGGGCTGTAGAGAGTCACTGATGAAGGTCATGGGAGTCACCTTGGATGTGGTCCAATAAAGTCATATTGGCTAGTTTCATTTAGGTCCTCAATACTCCTGCTGAGAAATTGCTTGGCTAGCTCCTTTCCTATCATATTTCCCCTAAAGGTGAACTCAAGTCCTCCCTAGTGGCTTCAAGTCTGTAATGTGGCTAGGGGATACTCTTTCCCCATTCCTATCATTCCTTCCTATGTATCTGAACTTGCCATTAGTGTAAAACTCTTGGCCTCTCTCCAGTCTTCTATTTATTCTCGAGGAGGACTGATTTTCTGATTGGTGTTAGGGGATCAGGACACCAACTTGCTTTTTTTCTCTCTCTCTTTGGGAGCCACCTGCTTGCAAAGAGCATTGGTTCTCACTTTTTTCTTTGCTTTTTTGTTTGTTTGTTTGTTTGTTTTGTTTTTGTTAATATGTTAAGCTTAGTGGGGAAAGCTGATTCTGCTTGTGAGAAGGGAAGCTTGCAGGCGCCTGTAACTGAGTGGGTGTGGCTAATTCTGACTAATTCTGTGTATTTGGCAAGAACTGAACCACATCCTCTAGCACAACTTGTATTACTGATAAAGCTGATACTATTTTTATCTTTATCTCCATGTCTCCCTGAACAGTCAGGTAAGGAACAAAATTGTCATTTACTAGACACATTAAAACTCCAACATTTAATCCCACTTTTTCCCCATAATCCAAGAAACTTTGACTCCTATTAATTTATAAGATTAAGACATTTGGATCAAATCTTCCCCAAACTTCCCCCCCATCACTACATGTTTGTCTTTCTATGATCTTGTCTATGTCAGAAGAATCACCCACCTCCCTTCTAAGACTCCTCTCTCTTTCATGCCATCTTCTACTTACGATCTCATTTCTCTCCTTCTTGTCTTTCTTGTTAGGGTCTCTGTTATCAGCATTTTCTCTTTCTGATCACTTGGGAAGAGGAAGCTAAATAAAATCTCAAGTCCACAAATTGCTGCTTTCCTAATCAAGCTTAGAGGAAACCCAACACCTTAACCCAGATCCACAAATATAAGAAACCCACTTGACCCAGAGATTTTGGGGGAATCCAAACCTTCTATTATAGGTTTGTCTAGTTTAAGACCCATAGATGCTTAAGTACAAGACCAGTAACTATTAAAATGTATAATTTGTGAATTACAGCCTGCATATTTGAATATATCAGACATGCAAAATAAAATTTATATAAATAGAAGATATGAAAGAGTAAAGAAGAGATAATAAGGAGGCATTGTACACCACGTATTCCCAAACCTATAATAATATACTTGTTATAATTAAATATTAAGTTTGGTGCTAAGTTTCCCTGAAGCTATGGGTAAAAGGGAGAGATACTGGCTTACATAATTCTCATTGTTCGAGAAAAGGAAGCTGAATCTCTGACAAAGTTTTTTCAGGAAAGATGTTTTCCTACTCAATTTCTCTGGAACCTGTCCACCAAGGGATGCCAAACCACAAAAGGAATGATGTGTTCAACAGCGGATTTCCAAGAGACACAGAGATGGCCTTCAAGTTCCAGTTGATAAAGATACATGTTACTTGGTATTAACCCAGTATGATGAGATAGAACATTTTGGTTGACAAGTTCCACCGTGGTTGTACTGATAGAAGTTATTTATAAAATATTCTTCCAGCAGCCCTCTTGGTTATCTGACATTATCCATACCTTCAAGCAAAGAAACAACACCTGATAGCATCGACAGTTTTGGTGTTGCTGATATTAGAGATCCTTCCTGAAAATCATGGGTAGCAGAAACATTTGTGTATTTAGACTTCCTAGTTGCCAATAGTAAAATCAAAGTTTTCAACATAGAGGGAGAACAGTTGATACCCTGTTTGACATTCATTGAGAATAGGATGGAAACTTGCATTCAAGTAAGGAGACAAAATTTTTAGTCATTGATTCATTAAAAAATATCAAGCTCCTGCTATACAGAGACACGCAGGCTTCTTGACCTAGTCTAAGGTATGAGGTGGTCAGGGAAGTTTTCCATAAGTAATTGGCATTTGAGCAGAGATCTAAAAGGTGAGTAGGCAGAGGGAACAACATGTGCAAAGCCCCTGTGGCAGGAAGGGAGTGTTGGCTTTGAGGAGATGAAGGAAGGCCAGCGAGACTGGAATACCAAGGATGAAGGGCGGACAGTCCAGGGTGAGGCTGGACCTGGGAGCAATAGAAACCACTGAAAGGCTTTTAAAGAGCTGATGGGGAGGGGTGCAACCAGATTAGAGTGTAGTGAGTGCAGAGTGAATTGGAAGAGGAGAAATGATTATAGAGAGCTCAGATGCTCTCAGAGCTCCAATGCTTTCAGAGTGCAGAAATTCAAGTGAAAAAAAGATGATGGTAGCTTGTACTAGACTGCTGGTGGCAGAGAAGGAAAGAAGTAGGAGGGGGGCATGATTTGTTCAGAAGGGGAAGAAAACACAATTGGATGATTTGATAGTGTCTGTCTTGCTGAATGAGATGGCTAGTGGTGCCACCGTCAGAGCCCAGAGCACAGAAGAGGATGTCCAAGTTTGGGAGAAAAACCATGAGCACAGTGCCCTAAGTCAGCAAAGTGGACATGCTGGATGGGGCTTTGAGTTAAATATCCTGCGGCAGTGTTGTCCTAACTAAAAACTGAATCATATCGTAAATCTCTGATTGAGGGACTAAATGTTGTATCTTACAAAATGATGAACTTGCTAGAACTTTATATATAACTTTACAAACAGTAAGGGAACGCCATGCATTTGGTTCTTGCACATGAACCCTCAAAACACCCTGCATGGAGGGAGGAGCACAAGTGTCTAAACTTCCTGTGTGCACACGTTTGTAAGACTGAGTCATGCAAATTGCTGGCCCAGGTTGTGAAAGATACCAGACAACAGGGAGGTCCGGAAGGGACTGATGCCAACAGCACCTTCCACAGAGGCTCACTCCTAACTGGACCTTGCAGAGCGAATGGAGCTGGGGGATGACAGCTGAAAGAAGACCTGGAGAATCATCAAATGGCAAACAGTGATGCAGAAAATAAAAACAATCTGGTATGTGAAGAAGATTTTTTAAAATGGCAGAGATGTCTGAGTGCTCAAAAATGTGATTTTAAAAGTAATCACTGGTGTCAAATTGCTCAAATTGCTCCTCAGCTGTCCTGGTTAAGAGTGAAGGAAAGGTATCTTCTCCCCAAACCTCCTCCTCCTTTTGTCTTTGATATTCACCTGTGGTTCAGCTTAGAAAGGGTCAATAAGGGAACCGGAGGGGCAGGAATGCACTCCCATCACCCTTGCAGATCTCAGCCAAGGGAAACGGGAAGTAGATGTTTTTACTGCCCAGCACACTTTCATTCCTATTACGTGTGCACAGAGCCCCAAGAGGAAAATGCAGTTTGGTAGTGACCTGATAACCACATTCTTGGAAGGTTGCTCCAAGAATGGTAAAAATCCAAACAATGTTGGGGGAGGGGAGAAGAGGAAGAAACGGAGTGAAACAAAACACAATTTCCATTGTAAATTACAGGCTGTGATTAAATCCAAATTAATGTCTAACTAGAAAGTGGAAATTTTAGATTATTAAGATTGGGGTAACTTATCTTTCTCAGGAAGAAATAATTGTTATATTTTGAATACTTAGTCATTACTATTAAAACAGCAAAGGAGTATTTAAAAGTTGTATTGAAAATGTACCTTATTAAGGCCAAAAGTTGGTGCAGATAACCCTTGAATTTGGCAGGTTGGATTACAAGGTGACTAGGTCTACGAGGGGAGAGCAGTCAGAGACCTGCAGCTGCCAGGGGCATTGTCTTTTCTGTGGGCTGAGGCAGAGTCACTGGCCTTGAATGTGCACCAGCAAGACTTCAAAGTGTATTATGAATTCTGTCATAATTGTTGAGGCCTTCCACTGGATGGTCTGCTGATATACACACGTAACTGTACCAGGGAATGTTAATTCTGAGTATTGAAGGACAGAATGATAAGCTAGAATCACCCTAGGCATCATCCTTCTACCTTCATTGTTGGTTGAACACTTTGCACCAATGTTTTGTCAATTATCACAATCTTTAAATAATAATAAAAAATCTTAAATTGCTTTTATTAAGTGATAAATGTTCTTAAAATTATACGATTAAAAAAATATAGGTAGTGAAGTTTTATGGTTCCTGTCTACCCTTTACTGGTTACTCTTTCCGGCTTCAGGAAAAGCAATACTGTAAAATTTGGAAAATGTCATTCTTTCTGGCTCTCCCTGACCTGACTTCATTTGCTCATTCATTGATTCGTGCACACACGCATTCATTCATTCTGCATTTATTAAGCACTACCATATGGATGATGCTGATATTGTTGGGACCCAGGTGTGAAACACACCCTGCCCTAGTTTTGACACTTCCACCTTTGTGGGGGACAGACACTGCTGCCCCTCCCTTAGTTCCCAGTCTCAGAGAACAGAGGAGGGAGTCTACCTCTGCTCTGCCAGATTGGGCAAGGAGCAACCAAAGCATTAAGGCAGGATGAGGAGGTCAGTTCCTAGGGAATACCATCCTTGATAAAGTCAAGGACAAGTCAAGGGCAGGGAGAACAATGGCCTCCCTAGCATTTACACAGCTCTGCACCTGTTCTCTCCATTGATGCAGGGTATCAGAGTAAAAGCTCCCACTTCGGGAGTGGGCAAGAACTGTCAGGGCTTTTTTGTTCAGTTTGGTTTAGTTTGGGCCTGGAATATTTGCAATACCTGTCATCATTCACTTCTTTAAAAAATTTTTTTAAATGTTTATTTGTTTTTGAGAGAGAACATGAGTGGTGGAGGGGCAGAGAGAGGGAGACACAGAATCCCAAGCAGGCTCCAGGCTATGAGCTGTCAGCACAGAGCCCCACGCTGGCTTGAACACACAAACCATGAAATCATGACCTGAACCGAAGTCAGAAGCTCAACCTACTGAGCCACCTAGGCGCCCCTGTAATCATTCACTTCTATAAAGAATTTACAATCACCGTTTCACAACTAGAGATTTTCACACTATTTTGGAGGCAAACACGTAAAAAAGCCAGTCTGAACAAACAAGAGAACTCCGAGTGAAGGTTTAAATGAACGTCTCCATTGCCCTTAAAATAGGGTGGAGGAGCCCGCAAACCCTTGGCCCGAGGACCCATTGCTGGCCCCGCGCTGGGCACACCTCTCGCATGTGACACGGATGCGCTCGTCGCTGGACGACTGCTGCTCATCTTCCTTCTCCTGGAAGTGCTCCTGAACACACTGTTCCTCGAACTCATGCAGCCTCTTCAGCTCCTCGTCACTGAGAAATAGTTCTGCGGGAAAGAAATGTTTGCTGAGTGAGAAACCAACCCGGTGCGTGAAGAATCAATTTCGTTGCGTCATTAGGAATTTCCCAGCCCAACCTGAATTAAGCGCCCTTGTCCTTCACTTGTAGGCAGTTCTCTGACTACTCCAATTGTTTGTTACACAAACAGGTTGTCATATGCAGCAATCATTCTTACCCTGGAGCAAAATGGCTCACTTTTTAAACACAAAACACCACTATTAAAGCTATTCGCAGAGTGAAACCAAGTATTATTTTCTGGAGAAATTTTGTGTGTGTTTTATGGATACAGTCAGGTGGACAGCATAATTTTCCCATCCTCTTTAGATGCCACAAATTACAACATTCTGAAAGGAACTCTGAATCCACATAGAAGAGTCATTTTCAAGAACTCTGTCAATTTCTGATCTCTTTCACGAGCAGGCTTTTGGTAACACTAATTACTCATAAACTGACAGAACTGGAATAAAACCAACATAAAATGGGAAGCATTCTACGAAGAACAACAGTTGGACTAGGGTGTTCTGTTTTCACACAATTTAAAGTAGTATGTAGTGTCCAGTTGGAACACCCTTGAATTAGCCCAAGATAGAAATGAGAGAGTCCTGTACATACTCAATCCACGATCCTGTTCATCTTGGTCCCCTTCTCTTTTCTTCCTACAGCGACCGCTAAGACGCATAATGATTATATAGATGTGGCTTAAAATGATCATTGGTGGAGGTAGGACTGGTCGGTCATGAAATGTCATTATCAGCTGATATCGTTGGAATTTCCACACCTGGTTGGATATTGACTTTACCTCAAAGAAGGTATTGCTTTAAAAAGAGTAAATGTTTAATTAGTATTTTCCTTTTCATTTTGATTTCCCAGGGCAATCAGTTGCTCACATTGAAATGAAAATAAACATTGAAATGACCGTTTAATGCCTGCTAGTACTGACTCCTAGACTACCCTGTTTTTTGGTTTAACTATCAATGTGGATTATCTACACTCAAGGACATTTTTCTCATATAAATAATTAAGAATCAAGTGTATTGTAACTGCTACCTACTGCCCTCTTTTTTTTTTAATTTTTTTTCAACGTTTATTTATTTTTGGGACAGAGAGAGACAGAACATGAACGGGGGAAGGGCAGAGAGAGAGGGAGACACAGAATCGGAAACAGGCTCCAGGCTCTGAGCCATCAGCCCAGAGCCCGATGCGGGGCTCGAACTCCCAGACCTCGAGATCGTGACCTGGCTGAAGTCGGACGCTTAACCGACTGCGCCACCCAGGCACCCCCCTACTGCCCTCTTAAAACATCACACTGCAGTCTATTGATTCATACACTCAGGAAATTTTTATTTCATATTTTTCAAGGTAGGAGCTATTCAACTAAGCATTTTGAAGTATTTAAACCCTTAATACAGTTGAAAAAGAGTTTGAACCAGATTCTTTCCAAAGCCCTGGTCAGCTCTAAGATTCTATATTTCTGTGAAGGATTTTTTTCCCTCATATTTTTCATCTTAGAAGCTAGAAAATATTTTTTTCAACATGTGTTAAGTATGGTCACACACACAACACATTTGCCCATTTGCCAAAATGGGTAAGTTTTATAAGAAATTTGATACTGTAAGCCATTTCTTTCCTAGGCCATTTTGTCTTCTATTCTGTAAATGATAAAGAAAGTATTTTATATAATATTGCAGTAATTGTCATAGCTTATGAAATTGACATTGCCTTCTGAGCCTCTGATAATGCTCAGATCTTCCCTACCTCCGGAGACTTTTATCTAAGGAAATATTTCATTAGATTAAAATACACATCAAAGTGTTAAAATACTAAACAAAATTAAAATTAAAATGTATTTAAAAGAAAGACAAATACCATAAGATTTCATTCATTTATGGAATTTAAGAAACAAAACAAGTAAAGAAAAATGAGACAAAACAAGAAACAGACTCTTAAATGCAAAGAACTAGTGGTTGCCAGAGGAGAGGTGGGGGGGGGGGATGGGTGAAATTGGTGAAGGGGATTAAGAGTACACTTATCATGATGAGCACTAAGTAATGTTTAGAATTGTTGAATCATTATATTGTACACCTGAAACTGATACAACACTGTATATTAATTATAGTTCAACAACAAAAAATATTGAACCCTTGAGAAAAGTTTAGTGTGTTTAAGTGTCAACTTTTGACTCATGAATACACTAAGGCTGCTTAAATTTGAACAAAAGAGGTTGTAAAGATTTTACACCTTTAAAAGCCCTCCTGAAATTCTGTGTAAATCCGTGGCCCCAGATTGGAAATTTGTACTGTAATTACTAATAGGCACCCAGCCATGACACATACTTGAAAACTGCAATGAGCAAGTTCACCAGCAGGATGTTGGCTACCAGTAGGTAGCACGCCATGATGGCCGGTGTGAGCCAGGCGCCTGGGATACAGGGAGGGAGCCGCTTGCCTTCCTCATCATACTGGTTGTCACCACAAGGAGCTGCAACAAAATTTGTGTTGTTGTACTTGCTTTTTACATAGAATGAATGGAATAAATAACTTACTTATGCCGTTAAACGATCTATTTCTTTTTTAACACGATTTTCCCCTGATTTCATAAGCAAAGAAAATAACAAAGAAAATAACAAAGAAAATAACAAGCTCATTTCTGCACTCAGAGATAGTCATTCTTGACTTGTATTTGTAAACGTTTTCCCATTTCTTTCTTTGTGTTTTTCATATACAGAAGTTCTTAATTTCTAAGCAGATAGATCTTTGTTTTTTTCTGTACTGTTATCCATTAGAAAATTATTGTGTCTTCTGATTACTTAAGATCAGCTTATGTTGTCTCCTTAATTTCACTTGTACATGAACTTTGGAAATAATTTTGTTATGAGGAAGGAGATACGATGCCCTCTACCCTCAAATTTGTTAATCAACAGTTCTGGTATCATTTTGGAAAATCATCCTTTCTCTGCTCATTCAATATGCCACTTTGATCCTATGGGACCTATGTCCTGAACTAAAAAATAGAATGATTGCAAAAGTGATCAGTGAAGTAATTGCCATAAATTTATCGTCTACCTACTTTTTACTTACTTACAGTTTAAAAGAGTATTAACATCAGAAAACAAGAGGAATATTTAAGACCAGCGTAAGGCTATCAGTAATTAGCTTAGGAAGAGACTGATGAATACACACATTTCATGAACTAGAGTCATCAATTCTGTGTAAACTTACGATTAATTTCCATGGCGTAGACTATATAGCGATTGGAAGCAGGATTTTATTTATTTTTTAGTTGTGACAGGAAGGGAGGAAAGAAAATGAGATGACAATTGAGAGAAAAGTAAAACACATGATTAGCAACTTAAGAATGGTTTTGGTGTCAACAAATGCAAAGTATTCAAGCTTGGGAATTATAGATTCATGCTTGGAAACAGTGGTCTATTTAGAGGAAATTATACACATTATTAATACTAGGAAATATATATATATATTTCATGAACATTGATTTTACCATATGTTATAAAGCAATAAGAAGCTCACTAGTTAAAAAATACTGTGAAAAAGATATGAGGCTACTGGCAGATGATCATTTTAATCAACTGGTTAACCAATCAGGTGTTCTCTATATCCCAATTCACATACCTCATAAGCACAAAGAAATGCAAAATTATTATGCAATAATCAGATCAAGAATCAAAAACCTACATTTAATGAAAATATACTCATTTGCCTCTTTATCTTCTCATTAGCAAATTTAATAATAAAAAATTAAAAATATTACACTTTATGTCTGGATCATATGTTTACCTAAGCAAATATTCTTTGGAAACCAAATTAGATTTTTACATTCTGGTTTACCAAGCTACAGACACATTCAATATCTCGCATTGACTTTGAGATACTTGTAATGATAATGTGTTTGGAGTTATGTTCTGAAAGCTAGGTAGAAGGCATTGTATGAACTAGTTATCAGTCTAACCCAGTGGCAGATGATGTTTTGACAACTGTGTGTTTCATACAAGTGGAGGATATTCAAAACCTATCCCCAAGAAGCAGAACACTGGAAATAGCAGTCTGATGCTTTGTGACAGAGTAAAACATGCAAATGAAAATATGGGGGCAAACACAAGAACAGATCTGAAGAACCTACCACACAAGAGACACCATGATCTATCAACTCAGCCTGGGGAGGGGCTGGGGCCTGCACCACCCAGAAATCCATACAGGATTATGGCTTATTTCCTCTGCTAACATCCTGATTATTTTTAATCATAATAATAACAATAACAATTAACAACAAAATTTGAACTGCATAAGTGAAGAGGAAATTGATAGCCACATGGAAAATAGCCTTTGGAGAAGAGGCTTGAAGAAGAAGATGACACAAGACACCAGTCACCTTGTCATGCTCGCTATCTCATTCTCATTACTAGCTCTGCCTTGGAGTAGAAAGAAATTTACGTTGAAGAAATATTAGGATATTGGCACTGGTGCTGCATTCGTGTGATAAGATATTCACCAGGTCCAGCTAAAGTGATCAGACTAAAAATTCTGGTTAACGGTTTTTAGAAGAGAAGAAATGACTAATGTCTCAAAAATCTACATTTCATATTCTGCACTTACTCCTTCATAAAATGATTTGATGCTCATGGCAGAATAAAAAGTAATTTATTTCCAAATTAACACATGCTCTTCCATTAATTTGGAACTGATCATCTGCCTCAGAAGCAGGGAAGAGAATCTTACTATGAATTCTATTCTTACGGTCTATCTGGTCTGCAAACACCTCTCCATAGATCATCCAGTAGGGCATGTAGAAGATGTTTCGGGCCAGTCTCCAAGAAGGCTCCTCATCTGGGTGCAAAATGGCTTGACGGGCTACTCCAAAACTCATCAGCACAACCAGCATGATGACCACAAAATACAGCATGTCAATCATCTGAGTAGAGAAAACATGTGTCTTGACTCATGGGCCAGGTTCACCTGCTTCATTGTAATGCTCTCCCCAAAGACTTCATGAGTGCTTAATTAGGAAGAAGAGAGTCTCTTTCTCTTCTCTCCATCTGAGCCATGGGCTCCTAGTTTTTATACACCATGCAATACATACATCTTATTCTAGAACATTGACTCCTTCTTTTGTTCTCACTCTTTCTTCTCCTCTACTGTTGCCCATAAACAAATAGTCCTCTCATAACTGCGAGTGAAAATGAAGAAAGGGAAGAATTATGGGGGAAACATGGGAATTTGTAAGGGAAACTAAGGAGTCAGAGGAGATATCTAAGAAAACAAGATAATGAATTGAGAATACAGAATGATATTTATTCATTCATTACACAAATGCTGAGTGGTTACAGTGAGCAGTGCTCTGTTTACTGTGGATACTGAACGGGTATAATTCCTAATTTTGGACATCTCTGAAGATGAGGGCCCTTGCCAGGATAAGCTAAATCATATATCCTTTTACTCAAAGCCACGTGCACTATAAAGTGTTATTTGTAAATTTAAGATACTTCCTTTCTTCTGGGTCCGGTCCTAACACTGAAGCTGTTTTAGGTGATGTAAGGATGATATGCTGACTCATTTTTTTTCCATATAGTATGGCCCATTCTGGAAGAAATGTTGCCATGGACTTGGCCTAATCACATGAATTACCCTCAGACCAGAGTACATGGGCTGAAGATTGGAATACAGGTTGTGGAGTGACCCTGGGCCCTATTTGTCTCTGGCTTTTACCACATGTTATCAACTCGATTATTGCTATATATATAAACATATATATATATATATATACACACACACACACATGCAGTATTAGTATGTACATAGATACAGTTTATATATATATATATATATATATATATATATATACCTCTGTATAAAGCAGTATGTACTGTATGTATATACCATATTAATGTGTAGGAAAACTATGTATCTTAAAGCAAAAAACATTTCCTGTAAGAAACTAATTGCAAAGGAAAGACCAAATGAAATCTGACAAAGCCACACCCAAGGCTTGGTCTCAGGTTCTAACCACAACCACAGCATCTCTAGGTACTAACAGGATGTCAGTACTAACCATCTTTCCAATCATCATCACATAAGGCCCCAGATACTTGTTGACACCAAAGATGTCCAGGACACGGATGTACCAGAAGATGATATCCACACAGTAGATCACTCGACCATAGCCCATGTATGGCTGCTTTTGTAGGCGAAGGATTGCTCCAATCATGAACATGGAAATGGCCACAAGATCCGTGATGTTCCAGTACTCTTGAAGCCAAACTTTTATTTTCTGGCTGAGTTTTCCTGGTTCTGACATGAGGATCTGAAAACAAAGAACAATGAACAAGGAATGCTGTGTTGGAAGCCGCATCTCAGAATCTTGGAAAGATAGGACTGGTGGAACATTCCAGGGCATCTGGTTCCATTTCCTGGTGAAGACCTCTACACACTAATCTTCTCAGGCATTGAAAGATATCTCGAAAGGGAAATTCCATGGAATCCTCTATATTCCTAGATGCAGTGTTTCACAAACTCTCAGGAAATGCCTTCTAAATTATGTTCTTCTGGCTGTAATTAAAACAGCTGCCTCTTGATTTCTTTTTAATACTCTGGATATGTGCCCATCAGCCCACGTTCCTGAGTTAGTCCAGGAGGAAAAGTCTAGAGGGGAGACACACCCGTGTGGGCTCACAAAAGGGTAATCCACCTGGTGGAGATGGCAGAATCGGGCTAGGAGATGTTTTCCACAATTCCTTTGCAATGTAGATAGGAGAAGTCGGGAGGAAATTAAATGATCTTCCTGCTTAAGATATTACCCTTTAAAAATCACCACTGATTAAAAAATCACTATTTCTTCAGAGTAAAACTGAAAATATTGAAAAACCAGCCTGCACAGGTGCACACACAGTGAGCCCCGTGGACCCTGCAGTGGGAGGCGGGGTGCTGTGCCATGTGGTACCCCTTTAGTTATGGAGACTGGGTAGGTCCTGGGGACCCCATGAGTGGGATGAGGTGTTGGCTATTTTTTGGCCAACACAGAAGGGATTCACTAATTTAACAACTCATCCATACTGGCTGAGGGCTACCCTCTTTCTGTATCTGGAGGAAATCTTAGCATATGGCTGATACTCAGCAAAATCATGGTGGCACTAAGGGATGGTATTGCAGGCCACTTGGGAAACCACCTGGGGACCCCATGAGTGGGATGAGGTGTTGGCTATTTTTAGATTATTTAAATTAGAAGGGATTCACTAATTTAACAGCTCATCCATACTGGCTGAGGGCTATCCTCTTTCTGTAACTGGAGGAAATCCTAGCACATGGCTGATACTCAGCAAAATCATGGTGGCACTAAGGGATGGTATTGCAGGCCACTTGAGAAATCCCACTTGTAACATCTTCAGAGTTTGATGAAGCCCAACTAGAAAAGAAAGCGCAGTAGCAAAGGAGATGGGCTGTAAAATGTTGGATTTGGCACTTTTTTCTTTCTCAGGCTCTTGTTAGACTGACAGCATCAAACTCTCTCTGTTGGGGTGAAGTTGCCAGTAATATTTTTTTCAGTGAGAAAGGGTTAGTAATAATTGCAAAACAATAGTACTGGTTTTATGTCAGGTGGAAAAAGAATGTGAATCCTTCTTTGTGCTTTTTCAGTTCAAATTCATATTTTCTTGGATATCAGCTTTCCCTTTACAAGCTAATGTAGTGAATTAAAACTTGTGGATGATGTTAGAAAATTACCTGGCCCTATTTCCCCTCCTGAGAGCCCTTCCTTAATAAGAAGGAAGAATCCCCATTGGAGGTGGTAGAGGGAGCCCGGGCATGATTCTGAGTCCTAAATTATAGGAAAAATGTCATCTTGTGTCTCTCTCTGTTTCTAGGTTCAGTTCCCAGAAAACATCAGTTGTGGAAATTGGTTTATCTCAAGTATCTGGCAGCATTTACTGTTGCTTTTATAGGCACTGAGACTATGTTTTTTGCTACTAAACATTTATTTTGCCTTGTGTTTTGATTTGCAAATTCGGATTCAGTTGGAAGCAGAAGACATAGAAATCTTAAGCAAAAGAATAGAATACATTTGGGATTGTGATACCTCAAGAGAGGAAAAAGGTCCCATGGCACTTGTGATTTTCATGAAGTGCTTTTGCAATAAGAAGCTATATCGGAATTAAAGTCAGTGGTTAGTGGGGCTGGGACGGGCCTTTGGAGTAATCACCTCTCGTATTTTCTCTAATGCCAGGCTCACGATGTAGGAGATGACAATCCACTCCTGGAGACAAGGCCAGCGGTCCATCCGCACCAGGATGACATAGTTGAATAGCAGGAGGTAACCCAAGTATGATATCTGAAGGGCAGAACAACAGTTAGCTGTGTTTGGGGAGATAACACATGCTGGAAACACACTTTGAAATCCTGTTTTCAGGTTGACAGTTCTTCAAGAACAAATTTTCGTTTCCAGCTGGACTGACTCACCTAGAGGAACTTTCTGTTCACATCACCAGTGCAGATAAACTTTGAGGCAGGTCGGGAGGCATTTTACACTTTAGGATCGTATGGGCACTGGCATTTCATCTTCTAAATTAAGATGTATTTGTGGCTACTATCACCCTCATGGGGGAATTACGGAGCTGCTCAAAATTATGAGAAACAGGAAAATTTTAATATTTCACTCATGTGACTTCTACATTCCTGGAAGTTGGAAAATGTTACTTTCTCTCCCTGCCTTGCAAATTTCCCTCTTGAATCTTTTCACAGTTAGTGGATGTGGGAGGTTAGAAGGGAGCGGGTGAGAGCTGTCTGCCCTGATGCACAGAGCTGCCTCGAGTCCCCACAATTAGGGCTCACATATCTGTGGTTTGCTGTGGCCACGGCAAGTTTCCTATCTTTGTGGCAAGAAAATATGCCGAGTTTGGAGGTATATGAGAGTGAGGTATCAGGTGGGAAGGAGGTGGTCTGAGGTTGATTCACTGTGGAGCTGATGAATCTTCACCTCTGGAGCCTCATTGGCACAGGCCTCTTCAGGAGTTATGGGGGTAAGGGGGGAGTGTTCTAGCAATTGTGCATCTGTGATTCGGCAGTTTTTATTTTTTAAGATTCACCCCCACCCCTCCCAATTGCATAAGCTTTACCAGTAATACAGTAAAATCCCTCGAATCCATGATTTATTCCTTGCAGAGGAATCAGAATTCTCCAAATTGGGCCATGTCAGAATCCCCTGGGAAGCTATAAAACATGTCACACCCTCCCACCGGGCCAGAGCTAGCAGTCCGAGGGGCAGGGTGACACTGGGGGTCTTCTACATAGGGTGTGGCCCCACCCTATGCTGAACTCTCTTGAAGTCCAGGCCAGTGCTCAGCTGGTTCTTACCAGAGCAGATGGGCAGCAGTGGCTCTGCCACCACACCAGGTGTGGCTACCAAAAGCTTGGGTGTCCAGGTGCATAGTTGATCTGGATCCACATGCAGCCTTCCTCTTGCCCACTGCTTACCCCCCTGCCAATTGCCTCATTCATAGCTTTGGACCCAGCTCCTCACCTCCCATCGCCTGTCCCTGCCTAGTCTCAAATGGAGCCACAGTGCCAGGGCCTGCCTGGCAGAAGCTGAAGCTTGGTGCTTGGGGTTTCATGAGTAGTCTTGTCCCAACCTCCCCAGACTGCAAGGTTGTGGGAGCCTTTGTGTGCCTCCTGGGACCTCCCACAGCTGGGAGCCTTCCCATCTGCCCATCTGCAGATGTCCCAGCATGAATGTGTAAGACTGAGTCTTCTCTGGTTATAGATGGCCACACTATTGGAGATGCCAAGACAGTGGCCACCAAAGGCAGCTGGAGGAGAGTGTGAAGCCAGACTGTGGTCAATTTGGTGTGCATTTCAGAGTGTAGAGGCCTTGATTTTTTCCCCTGGTCTAGGAGTTTATGACCTGGGTTCAACCACATTCCTTTAGTGGCCCCTCTAGTTTTATGAAAAAAATGGTTAACTGTGAGTTTGCTCTTTAAATCACCAATCATCTGTGTCCGTTTAAAAATAAAGCTATAGTTCCCTAAGTTTGTATTACTGAGAGCATTAAAAAAAATCCTTCATCTTAAGCAAATAAGACTATTTTGCATTATGAAATGGTGTATTTGGGGCTAGGATGGCCATATTCCTACATGCATGTAAAATATAGAACAAGATATCCAGATACAATTTTAGGTGAAGATCTGAATTAGTCCCAGTTTTGTTTTCATAATTCATTTTAATTTGGTGAATTTTAAAACATTTTTAAAAGCCTTTGACATGTTTCTTGATTCTAACAATCCTGCATATTCAAAACATGTTAGATGGCCAATGCGAAGGAGGAAGCCTTACTGTGTAAAACCAGAACTTGACAATGGGAGCGTTATAGAATTCACAGATCTTTGTTCCAATGGGAATGCTTCTTTGCTTTTTGTGCTCATTCTCCTCATCGCCCTTTCTTGAACCAGCATCTGCATTGGCATCCTGGAAAACAGAGAACAGCACACAGCAAGCAGGTTGCTAAATGGGAAATACACAGTATTTAACAGATATTTTTTTAAAAAATAAAGAAGTATACAAATTTCCCCAATTACTATGGTTTCTAAATTCATGGTAAGAGAAATCTCAACAATTTTGAGAATGAAAGTCTATTGATACTGTTATGGTCAAGGGTATCACTGACCACATTTTCCTCTTCTTTTTCTTTGCCATCTTCATTTTCCTTGGATGTCTGATATGAGAAGTCATCATATGTGCGAAATTCCAAAAACAAGATGGTAGGGGGAAGAAGAATCCCCATTATAACCTATATAGGATGATAAAAAAGATTTTTTTTTAATTTTTAGATTTCTAAGCTATGGCAATTCTAGAAAATTTTCCTAGTATATATAAAAATTTTAAATTATGACCTTCAGCACCACTCAACAAATTGATTTGTCCTAAAACAGGTTTATCTCTGCTCTGATGTTCTGTGGCTTATTCTGTTTGATACACTGAATAAGAGTTGGTAGAGTTGCAACTGAAAACTGTAAGTACTTTCATCACATTATTTTAGATAGACAGCAAGCAGTATTGTGTGGAATTGTGTCTTAAAAGCAAAGAGCTTATATTGAGTTTCAAAGTGGGTAAATCTTTAAATTAAAATATAATAAATGAGAACAAATAAACAAAATATAGTAATACTGATAGTGAAGTAGATAAAAAATATTTTATGTAGAAATAACTGATGTGTATCTCCAATATTATTTTTAAATAATAAAAATTATTATAATAGTATATTATCATTATATTATTAAATAAAAGTATTATATGATTAAATAATAAAATATTATAGTATATCATTAAACAATTAACTATTATAATATTGTAATATTAAACAATAACTATTATTTATATTTATAAATTATATATTTATTAAATATATATTTATATATGAATATTAATGTTATATTAAATAATACATTTTTTAATTTAAAAAAAATGTTTATTTTAGAGAGAGAGAGAGACTGAGAGTGAGAGAGAGAGGGAGACACAGAATCTGAAGCAGGCTCCAGGCTCTGAGCCTGTCAGCACAGAGCCCAATGTGGGTCTCAAACTCATTAACCACGAGATCATGACCTCAGCTGAAGTTGAACACTTAACCAACTGAGCCACCCAGGTGCCCCCTCAGTGATACATTGTTAAGGATACCACAAAAGGGCTACTTCTACCGTACATTAAAAGTTATATTACAAAGGGGCGCCTGGGTGGCGCAGTTGGTTAAGCGTCCGACTTCAGCCAGGTCACGATCTCGCGGTCCGTGAGTTCGAGCCCCGCATCAGGCTCTGGGCTGATGGCTCGGAGCCTGGAGCCTGTTTCCGATTCTGTGTCTCCCTCTCTCTCTGCCCCTCCCCCGTTCATGCTCTGTCTCTCTCTGTCCCAAAATAAATAAAAAACGTTGGAAAAAAAAAAGTTATCTTACAAAAAATCAGTAATTAAGATAGTAGGGTGTAGGTGCATGAATAGACCAAACAAAGAAATAGAATAGAACGTCTCTTTTGGCCAGTGGAAGCCTCTTCGAGTGGGCTCCTCTGTCCCCTGTTCTTACCCTACTGACCTTTGATAGCTTTTTGCCATCTGATATGTCAAGATGTTCTAGGCTTATCTTGGAATTTTCTTGCTCCAGATCTGGAACGAATCATTTCTCCAAGAAGTTCTGGCCCCAGTTAGTGGGAAATGGTATTGCAAGACCACAATCTGGGCATTGGAGATGTTCATTGCTTTTCAGTAGGTCATTGTGTCCAGGCTTTTCATTGTTCAGAGATGGAATGAGTTTGTACTGATGCTTCCATTTAAACACTATAGGCTTTTCATTTACCCCTTTCTAGACCATAGCTGTGTTTCCTTTTGCTACACACTGAATCCTAGTTCTAAAGGACAGACATGATAGAATTAAAATACCCCTCGTTATTCAGTTGCTTTATAGTTTGTTTCAGAATAACAATGTTAATACTACTGCTATTGATTATGATTACTGAAGAGTTACTTTTTTTTTTTGCATAGGTGTTTCAATTCTCTCTTTTTTAAAAAGGCTGTGTTATATCTATATTATCAGAACACATAGCCATTGCATACTATACTCTCTCCCTCTTAACCCTCCCCTAGTCTCAGCACTATATGTAAATATATATCTGAGGCTTACCATTAGTCCTTATACTGATGCCTCTTTGGTTACTGTGGTTCTTGGAAGCTCATTACCTAATAGAGTCTTTAGAAAGGGCTCATAAGAACAATATTTCCTGGGGTCCTTACCTGTTGGTAATGGTTTGTGTATACCTTTTATATTTAACAGTCACTTTTGTTGGATATAAAATCCTGGTCTGTCATTTTCCTTCTGGGAGTATCTTTATATGACGCACTCCAATTTTTTCTCTGACACAAGTGGTTGCTGCTGGAAGTCTGATTATAATCTAATTTTCTTTCCCTTATAAGTAACTTTCACTTTGGTTGTTGTTGTGTTTGCCTGGATGCCCAGGGAGTTTTTTCTTTTTCATTAAGATCCAGTTTTTAAAAATGTGTGTTGATGTTGGTTGTTCTGGGTTGATATATGTGTCTAGAAAGTGTTTTTTTTCAATATGTAATTTCATATCATTTGTCTTCAAGAAGTATTTTTTTTTCATCTGAGATCTGCTTTTTTTTTTATTTTTATTTTTTTGACTTTTTTTTTTTATATATGAAATTTATTGACAAATTGGTTTCCATACAACACCCAGTGCTCATCCCAAAAGGTGCCCTCCTCAATACCCATCACCCACCTTCTCCTCCCTCCCACCCCCCATCAACCCTCAGTTTGTTCTCAGTTTTTAAGAGTCTCTTATGCTTTGGCTCTCTCCCCCTCTAACCTCTTTTTTTTTCCTTCCCCTCCCCCATGGGTTCCTGTTAAGTTTCTCAGGATCCACATAAGAGTGAAACCATATGGTATCTGTCTTTCTCTGTATGGCTTATTTCACTTAGCATCACACTCTCCAGTTCCATCCACGTTGCTACAAAAGGCCATATTTCATTTTTTCTCATTGCCACGTAGTACTCCATTGTGTATATAAACCACAATTTCTTTATCAATTCATCAGTTGATGGACATTTAGACTCTTTCCATAATTTGGCTATTGTTGAGAGTGCTGCTATGAACATTGGGGTACAAGTGGCCCTATGCATCAGTACTCCTGTATCCCTTGGATAAATTCCTAGCAGTGCTATTGCTGGGTCATAGGGTAGGTCTATTTTTAATTTTCTGAGGAACCTCCACACTGCTTTCCAGAGCGGCTGCACCAATTTGCATTCCCACCAACAGTGCAAGAGGGTTCCCGTTTCTCCACATCCTCTCCAGCATCTATAGTCTCCTGATTTGTTCATTTTGGCCACTCTGACTGGCGTGAGGTGATACCTGAGTGTGGTTTTGATTTGTATTTCCCTGATAAGGAGCGACGCTGAACATCTTTTCATGTGCCTGTTGGCCATCTGGATGTCTTCTTTAGAGAAGTGTCTATTCATGTTTTCTGCCCATTTCTTCACTGGGTTATTTGTTTTTCGGGTGTGGAGTTTGGTGAGCTCTTTATAGGTTTTGGATACTAGCCCTTTGTCCGATATGTCATTTGCGAATATCTTTTCCCATTCCGTTGGTTGCCTTTTAGTTTTGTTGGTTGTTTCCTTTGCTGTGCAGAAGCTTTTTATCTTCATAAGGTCCCAGTAATTCACTTTTGCTTTTAATTCCCTTGCCTTTGGGGATGTGTCGAGTAAGAGATTGCTACGGCTGAGGTCAGAGAGGTCTTTTCCTGCTTTCTCCTCTAAGGTTTTGATGGTTTCCTGTCTCACATTTAGGTCTTTTATCCATTTTGAGTTTATTTTTGTGAATGGTGTGAGAAAGTGGTCTAGTTTCAACCTTCTGCATGTAGCTGTCCAGTTCTCCCAGCACCATTTGTTAAAGAGGCTGTCTTTTTTCCATTGGATGTTCTTTCCTGCTTTGCCAAAGATGAGTTGGTCATACGTTTGTGGGTCTAGTTCTGGGGTTTCTATTCTATTCCATTGGTCTATGTGTCTGTTTCTGTGCCAATACCATGCTGTCTTGATGATGACAGCTTTGTAGTAGAGGCTAAAGTCTGGGATTGTGATGCCTCCTGCTTTGGTCTTCTTCTTCAAAATTCCTTTGGCTATTCGGGGCCTTTTGTGGTTCCATATGAATTTTAGGATTGCTTGTTCTAGTTTCGAGAAGAATGCTGGTGCAATTTTGATTGGGATTGCACTGAATGTGTAGATAGCTTTGGGTAGTATTGACATTTTGACAATATTTATTTTTCCAATCCATGAGCAGGGAATGTCTTTCCATTTCTTTAAATCTTCTTCAATTTCCTTCATAAGCTTTCTATAGTTTTCAGCATACAGATCCTTTACATCTTTGGTTAGATTTATTCCTAGGTTTTTTATGCTTCTTGGTGCAATTGTGAATGGGATCAGTTTCTTTATTTGTCTTTCTGTTGCTTCCTTGTTAGTGTATAAGAATGCAACTGATTTCTGTACATTGATTTTGTATCCTGCAACTTTGCTGAATTCATGTATCAGTTCTAGTAGACTTTTGGTGGAGTCTATCGGATTTTCCATGTATAATATCATGTCATCTGCAAAAAGCGAAAGCTTGACTTCGTCTTTGCCAATTTTGATGCCTTTGATTTCCTTTTGTTGTCTGATTGCTGATGCTAGAACTTCCAGCACTATGTTAAACAGCAGCGGTGAGAGTGGGCATCCTTGTCGTGTTCCTGATCTCAGGGAAAAAGCTCTCAGTTTTTCCCCGTTGAGGATGATGTTAGCTGTGGGCTTTTCATAAATGGCTTTTATGATGTTTAAGTTAAGTTCCTTCTATCCCAACTTTCTCAAGGGTTTTTATTAAGAAAGGGTGCTGGATTTTGTCAAAGGCCTTTTCTGCATCGATTGACAGGATCATATGGTTCTTCTCTTTTTTTTTGTTAATGTGATGTATCACATTGATTGATTTGCGAATGTTGAACCAGCCCTGCATCCCAGGAATGAATCCCACTTGATCATGGTGAATAATTCTTTTTATATGCCATTGAATTCGATTTGCTAGTATCTTATTGAGAATTTTTGCATCCATATTCATCAGGGATATTGGCCTGTAGTTCTCTTTTTTGACTGGGTCTCTGTCTGGTTTAGGAATCAAAGTAATACTGGCTTCATAGAATGAGTCTGGAAGTTTTCCTTCCCTTTCTATTTCTTGGAATAGCTTGAGAAGGATAGGTATTATCTCTGCTTTAAACGTCTGGTAGAACTCCCCTGGGAAGCCATCTGGTCCTGGACTCTTATTTGTTGGGAGATTTTTGATAACCGATTCAATTTCTTCGCTGGTTATGGGTCTGTTCAAGCTTTCTATTTCCTCCTGATTGAGTTTTGGAAGAGTGTGGGTGTTCAGGAATTTGTCCATTTCTTCCAGGTTGTCCAATTTGTTGGCATATAATTTTTCATAGTATTCCCTGATAATTGTTTGTATCTCTGAGGGATTGGTTGTAATAATTCCATTTTCATTCATGATTTTATCTATTTGGGTCATTTCCCTTTTCTTTTTGAGAAGCCTGGCTAGAGGCTTGTCAATTTTGTTTATTTTTTCAAAAAACCAACTCTTGGTTTCGTTGATCTGCTCTACAGTTTTTTTAGATTCTATATTGTTTATTTCTGCTCTGATCTTTATTATTTCTCTTCTTCTGCTGGGTTTAGGCTGCCTTTGCTGTTCTGCTTCTAGTTCCTTTAGGTGTGCTGTTAGATTTTGTATTTGGGATTTTTCTTGTTTCTTGAGATAGGCCTGGATTGCAATGTATTTTCCTCTCAGGACTGCCTTCGCTGCGTCCCAAAGCGTTTGGATTGTTGTATTTTCAGTTTCGTTTGTTTCCATATATTTTTTAATTTCTTCTCTAATTGCCTGGTTGACCCACTCATTCGTTAGTAGGGTGTTCTTTAACCTCCATGCCTTTGGGGGTTTTCCAGACTTTTTCCTGTGGTTGATTTCAAGCTTCATAGCATTGTGGTCTGAAAGTATGCATGGTATAATTTCAATTCTTGTAAACTTATGAAGGGCTGTTTTGTGACCCAGTATATGATCTATCTTGGAGAATGTTCCATGTGCACTCGAGAAGAAAGTATATTCTGTTGCTTTGGGATGCAGCGTTCTAAATATATCTGTCAAGTCCATCTGATCCAATGTCTCATTCAGGGCCCTTGTTTCTTTATTGACCGTGTGTCTAGATGATCTGTCCATTTCTGTAAGTGGGGTGTTAAAGTCCCCTGCAATTACCACATTCTTATCAATAAGGTTGCTTATGTTTATGAGTAATTGTTTTATATATTTGGGGGCTCCGGTATTCGGTGCATAGACATTTATAATTGTTAGCTCTTCCTGATGGATAGACCCTGTAACTATTATATAATGTCCTTCTTCATCTCTTGTTACAGCCTTTAATTTAAAGTCTAGTTTGTCTGATATAAGTATGGCTACTCCAGCTTTCTTTTGGCTTCCAGTCGCATGATAAATGGTTCTCCATCCCCTCACTCTCAATCTAAAGGTGTCCTCAGGTCTAAAATGAGTCTCTTGTAGACAGCAAATAGATGGGTCTTGTTTTTTTATCCATTCTGATACCCTATGTCTTTTGGTTGGTGCATTTAATCCATTTACATTCAGTGTTATTATAGAAAGATACGGGTTGAGAGTCATTGTGATGTCTGTATGTTTTATGCTTGTAGTGATGTCTCTGGGACTTTGTCTCACAGGGTCCCCCTTAGGATCTCTTGTAGGGCTGGTTTAGTGGTGACAAATTCCTTCAGTTTTTGTTTGTTTGGGAAAACCTTTATCTCTCCTTCTATTCTAAATGACAGACTTGCTGGGTAAAGGATTCTCGGCTGCATATTTTTTCTGTCTAGCACCCTGAAAATCTCGTGCCAATTCTTTCTGGCCTGCCAAGTTTCAAAAGAGAGATCAGTCACGAGTCTTATAGGTCTCCCTTTATATGTGAGGGCACGTTTACCCCTTGCTGCTTTCAGAATTTTCTCTTTATCCTTGTATTTTGCCAGTTTCACTATGATATGTCGTGCAGAAGATCGATTCAAGTTACGTCTGAAGGGAGTTCTCTGTGCCTCTTGGATTTCAATGCCTTTTTCCTTCCCCAGTTCAGGGAAGTTCTCAGCTATTATTTCTTCAAGTACCCCTTCAGCACCTTTCCCTCTCTCTTCCTCCTCTGGGATACCAATTATGCGTATATTATTTCTTTTTAGTGTATCACTTAGTTCTCTAATTTTCCCCTCATACTCCTGGATTTTTTTATCTCTCTTTTTCTCAGCTTCCTCTTTTTCCATAACTTTATCCTGTAGTTCACCTATTCTCTCCTCTGCCTCTTCAAGCCGAGCTGTGGTGGTTTCCATTTTGTTATGCATTTCGTTTAAAGCGTTTTTCAGCTCCTCGTGACTGTTCCTTAGTCCCTTGATCTCTGTAGCAAGAGATTCTCTGCTGTCCTGTATACTGTTTTCAAGCCCAGCGATTAATTTTATGACTATTATTCTAAATTCACTTTCTGTTATATTATTTAAATCCTTTTTGATCAGCTCATTAGCTGTTGTTATTTCCTGGAGATTCTTCTGAGGGGAATTCTTCTGCTTGGTCATTTTGGATAGTCCCTGGTGTGGTGAGGACCTGCAGGGCACTTCCCCTGTGCTGTGGTGTATAACTGGAGTTGGTGGGCGGGGCCGCAGTCAGACCTGATGTCTGCCCCCAGCCCACCGCTGGGGCCACAGTCAGACTGGTGTGTGCCTTCTCTTCCCCTCTCCTAGGGGCGGGATTCACAGTGGGGTGGTGTGGCCCGTCTGGGCTACTTGCACACTGCCAGGCTTGTGATGCTGGGGATCTGGCGAATTAGCTGGGGTGGGTAGGCAAGGTGCACGGGGGCAGGAGGGGCAGGCTTAGATCGCTTCTCCTTAGGTGATCCTCTTCAGGAGGGGCCCTGTGGCAGCGGGAGGGATTCAGATCCGCTGCCGGAGGTTTGGCTCCGCAGAAGCACAGAGTTGGGTGTTTGCGCGGAGCGAGCAAGTTCCCTGGCAGGAACTGGTTCTCTTTGGGATTTTGGCTGGGGGATGGGCGGGGGAGATGGCGCTGGCGAACGCCTTTGTTCCCCACCAAGCTGAGCTCTGTCGTCAGGGGGCTCAGCAGCTCTCCCTCCCTTTGTCCTCCAGCCTTCCCGCTTTCCGAGCAGAGCTGTTAACTTATGACCTCCCAGACGCTAAGTCGCGCTTGTTGTGGGAACACAGTCCGTCAGGCCCCTCCGCTTTTGCCAGCCAGACTCGGGGGCTCTGCTTGGCCGGCGAGCCGCCCCTCCGCCCTGGCTCCCTCCCGCCAGTCCGTGGAGCGCGCACCGCCTCGCCGCCCTTCCCACCCTCTTCCGTGGGCCTCTCGTCTGCGTTTGGCTCCGGCGACTCCGTTCTGCTAATCCTCTGGCGGTTTTCTGGGTTATTTAGGCAGGTGTAGGTGGAATCTAAGTGATCAGCCGGACACGCGGTGAGCCCAGCGTCCTCCTAAGCCGCCATCTTGCCGCTTCCCACAAGCCGAGATAATCACTTTTAACTATTTCTGATTTTAGTTTTTTTAATAACTTCATATTTTTAACAACATGAGTGACGTTTTATATTGCTATTTCTTTGTTAGTTTAAGTACTACCTATTAACATCCTATTTTTTTAATGTTTATTTATTTCTGAGAGAGAGAGAGAGTGCACAAGCAGGGGAGGGGCAGAAAGAGAGGGGGACAGAAGATCTGAAGTGGGTTCCGCACTGACAGCAGAAATCCCAATGCGGGGCTTGAACTTGGGAACTGCAAGATCGTAACTTGAGCCCAAGTTGGATGCTTAACTGACTGAGACACGTAGGTGCCCTGACATCCTATTATTTTAGACAAGACTTGATCTCGTTTCATCTATTCCTCTGCTCCCATTTAATAGCCACATGAATGTTTTCAGTTCCTACAAGGTTATCTTTGTAACTTTATATCATGAACTGAAATCTTTTTCTCTTGTTTCAACAACTTTTGATAGTCTTGATTCCCCACATTATAATATGGGATATTATCCTTCTCACCACCCTCCCTTCCTCTTTCTACCACCCAGTTTTTCCCAGCTGTGCCTTTGATTCTTGTATTTTCTTTTTAAAAAAAATTTTTTAACATTTATTTTTGAGAGAGCGAGACACAGCACAAGCGGGGGAGGGGCAGAGAGAGAGGGGAGACACAGAATCTGAAGCAGGCTCCAGGCTCCAAGCTGTCAGCACAGAGCCCCATGTGGGGTCATAGACTGCGAGATCATGACCTGAACCGAAGTCAGATGCCTAACTGACCGAACCACCCAGGTGCCCCTGTATTTTCTTTTTTAAAAAAATATTTATTTATTCTGAGAGAGAGCGAGTGGGGAAGGGGCAAAGAGAGGGCAAGAGAGAGAATCCCAAGCAGGCTCTGCACTGTCAGCCCAGAGTCTGATGCTGGGCTTGATCCCACAAACCACGAGATCGTGACCTGAACTGAAACCAAGAGTTAGACGCTCAACTGACTGAGCCACCTAGGTAGGTGTCTGCTTTTTGTATTTTATACTTGGTGGCATTTGTATTCTGTTTAAGGAATCATATTCGAGTCTTCAGTGCTTTGTCTATGGGACTATTCCAAAAACTGAAAAACCAATAAAAAGCATTTCCATTTTTATTACTATATAAATATTGTTTATTGTGTGGCCATATGGCAATTTTAATGCAGAATTCTGGTACCACTAAAGGATCATGTTCTTGCTATCAGAGGTCAAATGGTCTTTTTTTACACACTACCAGTTGCTCAAAATCATTCTGAGTTTTAATTTGAATCGTAACTGAGCCTTAACTTTTGTGTGCATTTTTGTTTTACTTGAAATCTGATCCCCCTTCTATGTTCTCGTTAAAGATTTTCTTGTTAAGAAACTGTTCTTGTTTCCTTGACCTTTATCCCTGACACTTGTAGCCTCTTGGTCATTCCATCTATTTATTGGACTCATTTCTGTTCTTCTTGATTCCTTCCTTCTTGGATCTCACTGACTCCTTATACTCATTAAATCTGACAGACTTTTAATCCCACTGCTCAATTTTCATATGAGGGCAAGGCATAACATTCATATTATTAAGAAATGAAATGCCTTCTATTTGCCAGAACCACACTACACAATATAACATAAGATGTCTTTTCTTTACTCTCATGGCAATCCCATGAGATTGGCATAATACTGCTGTGAGGGAGCTGGATTATTTGAAGATTAGAATCGTTTCTTACCTACTAGTTAACAGTACTAAAGAGCAGGGCTAAGATTTGATCACAATACAATTTGTACCGACTACAGCCTTTCAAACCCTACTATAACTTCATATTCTCTTATAAAACCCATATACTGAAATGTTGCCAATTAAAATAATATCACATAATTTCAGGGGCGCCTGGGTGGCTTAGTGGGTTAAGTGTCTGATTTCGGCTCAGGTCATGATCTCACGGTGCGTGAGTTTGAGCCCCACGTTGGGCTCTGTGTTGACAGCTCAGAGCCTGGAGCCTGCTTAAGATTCTGTGTCTCCCTCTCTCTCTGCCCCTCCCCTTCTAATGTTCTCTCTCAAAAATAAAAATAAACATTGGGGCGCCTGGGTGGTGCAGTCGGTTAAGCGTCCAATTTCAGCCAGGTCACGATCTCGCGGTCCGTGAGTTCGAGCCCCGCGTCGGGCTCTGGGTTGATGGCTCAGAGCCTGGAGCCTGTTTCCGATTCTGTGTCTCCCTCTCTCTCTGCCCCTCCCCCGTTCATGCTCTGTCTCTCTCTGTCCCAAAAATAAATAAACGTTGAAAAAAAAATTAAAAAAAAATAAAAATAAAAATAAACATTAAAAATATATGTAATCACACAGTTTCAGAGTTGTAACAGGATCTATAGAAACAGAGTTCAGGTGCCTGATTTAATGGCAGGAAGATGGCCTGTCCTGGGATGTGGTTTTTTAGGGTGAACTCCAATCTCTGTGAGCCAGGCACACCAGTTATGTCTGGCATTAGGCCACCTGGGTTCAGGGCCTGGACCCACACCTCACCAGCTCAGATCCTAGGCAAGTCAACCTTGAAGCTTCAGGTTTTCCATCTGTAAGGCAAGCATCTCCCTCATGGGGCTGTTCAGAGGAATAAATGAAATAATCCACAGGAATGCCTGGCTCTGCAAGGTGCAGAGTAAGAGCTCACACAGGTGTCACTTGTTACCACTATGGCAATAAGCCATACGTACTTTTAGGCCGGGGTTTTTCCTCATTCGCAGCCTTCCCATCCACATGTCTGTCAGCAGCATCTGGCTGCAGGTGTGAGCGATGAAGTCCCGGTGTTTGGCCGCCACTGCCAGCTTGAGGCAGGTGGAGTTGCTCCAGTTCTTCAGCTCATAGGTCAGCAGTTTCATGGCGATCTGCTCATCGTGCTTATAGGACTGGTCTAACAACTCCACGGCAAGCTGGCCGAAGTCTCTGAAGGGAAGGGAGCACAGTCAGAGCTGACGCTGCAGTGGCTACACACACTGTGAGAGAGACATATCCACAGACATATCATGGAGCCCAGAACACAGAATCCTTGATTTCCAATCCTCTGCATACCCCAGAAGCTCCCAGGGTATGTTGCCAGGTGGGAATGGCTGGGGCCGGGGCTCTGTGCTCAGTTGTGTTGGGGGGCTGACTGCTCTTGCTGCAAATGGAGTTTAGATTGACCCCAAATGTGCCTCTCAGGCCTCAGGCACTCAGAGACGAGAAGACAAAGTTCTCTTCCCTCAAGTCTTCACAGAACAGGGATGCAGACAGAAAGGACAGCAAAGCTCTATGGCAATAGAGGTCAGAATAAGGACTACCCTTTGTGGAGGGTACAGGAAAGGGGACACCAGGAATACTGGCAGGTCTGGGTAAGGTCCCGTTTCTTCATCTAGGTGCTGGTCATCCTGGTGTGTTCTGTTTGTGAACAGTCATCAAGCCATACATTTGTACATGTGCCTTTCCCTGCCTGTGTGCAATACTTCAATAACACAATGGTCACAAGAAAATTCAACGTTCCTAGGGCTATGATAGAGACGAGTTCTAGTTGTCATGGGGGCCTAGAGCAGTGAGGGCCTAGTGGTTGGAGGTGGAGGAGGGGGAAGTAATGGGAGCCAAGTTGGGGGAGAGGAGGAGAGGATGGCGAGTTGAATTATAAACATAAACTTTATTCCATTTTCTACATGGCCCTCATTCAAACATTCAATGACTGTTGTAAACATTCCCTGTACCTTCAACATTTTTCATGGAATGTGGTTAAGATGAAGTCCCAGAGTGATTGCCCCTCTCTGTTTTTGTTTCTTTATTTTCTGTAAGATTTTATTCCAGTTATGAGCTGAGGGATGTAGATAGGAGGAATTCTCTGTGGAGGAATGGCCTTGTCTGTTCCCTGAAGAGGAATGCTCTCTGGCCTCAGGTCCCACAGGCTGTGAGGTGACACATTACCATGACAGTCCTCCAAGAAGCAGAGGGATGGTATTTACCAACCCACTGAGATGGGAACATCTCCCATTTTTTAGATAGGCTTGAATTCCCAATGTTTAGAAGTCAACTAGTGACTTTAGAAATCATTGAGTCCAAAATAAAAGCAGTGTGCTTCAGAAAACAAAGATGCTGGATGTTGGCAGAGTTGCTTGGTTACGCCCCAAGCTCATGAGTCTATAAAGTTGTGCTGGGACTTCTGGTTTTTAGTTCTGCATGGTAGGGGCTTGGAAGTCACCATTCTGTGCTAACATTAAGCACAAAGTGAGACAAACTGAAAATCAACAACTCTTCTAAATTCATCAGAGAATTGAGGTCACAGGGCAAACTGCTGCTCCCATAACTGTAGAGATAGACCAGCAGATATAGAGACTCATGACATACCAGAGAAGAAACCTCTGGAACCAGAGCTGGGGCAGGAAAACTCAAACTGTAACTGATAAATTGTTGGAGGCTCTGTGAGGACAAGTCTGAGACTTAATAACTCCAGGGGAGGGGCCCAGTCTTAGGGAAGTGTGCTCACGTTTTTGTGAGTTTTACCTCCAAGAGCTCCACCAAGTTCTCACAGAGATGAGAGAGAAATCCCCTCATGCTGCCAGCACAGGGAGGGGAAAAGGAACCATTCTGAAATATGTTGGCGTACTCTGGTCTCCTTAACTAGGCCTGCCTGAAGGAGGAAAGAGTTAGCCAGAGCCTACCCTATTGGGGTATTATTAGAGCCTAATGGCCTGTGGGAAGGGAGGTGCCCAACTGCAGGTCCCTCAGTCTGTCCTGTCCCATCTAAGTTGGAGAAAAACTGAGAAGCACTTGGAAAGTATAAATAAACAAAACAATGACAGTCTAGAAATACCACAGAGAGAAGAAAAAATATGAAATGATAGACCAAATGATTTATGAACAAGCTTTAAGGATAATTGTACTTGGGGTGCCTGGGTGGCTCAGTTGGTTAAGCATCTGACGTCAGCTCAGGTCATGATCTTGTGGTTCATGGGTTTGAGCCCCTTGTCAGGCTCTGGCTGGCAGCTCAGAGCCTGGAGACTGCTTCGGATTCTGTGTCTCTCCCTCTCTTTGTCCCTCCCCCACTTGCGCTCTATCTCTCTCTCTCTCAAAAATAAACATTAAAAAAAAATGAAAAAAAAAAAGATAATTGTACCCAAGTGAAAAATACATTTGCCAACCCTCCCCCAAAGGGACAAGTACTCAGGACAATAGTTTTTCCTGGTTCTTAAATTCCCTTCAGACACTAACTTTGAATTGTTGTCCAAATCCTGGGAGATGTCATCTACCAGCTCGCTCTCAGAGGACTCGTGGGCCATGGACTTGTAGAGCTTACAGGCCACCAGGGCCTTGGCCATGCTCTCCTCGCCTCGCTGCCAGAGGAAGACCGCCATTTTCTGGCGTTTCATCAGCACGGCCCACACCATCAGCTCGTGGAAGGGGTACTGGAACCGACTCACAGCAGGGTCATCCACATCAATGTCGATCTCTTCCTCCTTCTTCTTCTTTTTCTTTTTCTTCCCTTTGGCTGGAGGCTCATCATCCTGAGGGGAGACAAGCACATTTTTCCTGGTTCTGCCTTAAGTGTGCAACAACGGATTTCAAGATTACTGGAAAAAGGAAAACCCCTTTGTCTGTGGTAATAAAGAGATTTCATAAGTACATCTGTGGTTCTCACTCAGTATATTAATTCTTCTGAAAAGATGTGCAGTGGTGCCAGGGTGACTTAGTTGGTTAAGCATCTGACTCTTGATTTCAGCTCAGGTCATGATCTCACAGTTCATGGGTTCGAGGCCCACATCAGGCTCTGTGCTGACAGCAAGGAGCCTGCTTGGGATTCTCTCTCTCCCTCTCTCTCTGCCCCTCCCTAGATCTCTCTCTCTTAAAATAAATAAATAAACATTAAAAAAAATTTAAATGAAAATTAATTAAATTAAAAATTAAAATTAGGGGCGCCTGGGTGGCGCAGTCGGTTAAGCGTCCGACTTCAGCCAGGTCACGATCTCGCGGTCCGTGAGTTCGAGCCCCGCGTCAGGCTCTGGGCTGATGGCTCGGAGCCTGGAGCCTGTTTCCGATTCTGTGTCTCCCTCTCTCTCTGCCCCTCCCCCATTCGTGCTCTGTCTCTCTCTGTCCCAAAAATAAATAAACGTTGAAAAAAAAATTTAAAAAAAAAATTAAAATTAAATTACCTAATTGTCAAGTTTGATCTGACAGCTAAATGTTAAGAACTGTTTCCAATAAACTGAGAATACACGTTTATTTCAGCACTCATAGATCATTAACAAAACTCCACCAGACATTATTCCCCAATTCCTTTGAGATTTTCTATTTCAACAGATTTCAGGTATCAGAAATCATGTAGTCTACATATCAAGGAATAAAACTAGAAATAAACAACAGTAGGATAACAACAACAAAGACTGCATCTGTAAAAATTTAAATATACTTATGGATTTTAAATGCTGTTGGATTAAAGAGGAAATTATAAATGATTAGAAATAAATGGTAATCAAGTTTCTATTTACTCAAACCTTGAGATACCATGCAAACAATGTGCAGAGAAAAATTTATACCTTTCATGCATTTTTTAGAATAAAGGGAAGATTGAAAATGAGTGAACTTCACTTTCAAATGGAGTTAATAGAACAAAACAGTACTCTATAGAAAGTATATGGAAGGAATGAATAAAAATGAAGCAGATATTAATAAGAACAAAAGCAGAAAAAAGAAAGTTGCTTGATAAAGCAAAAAGATCAAATATGTAGGTCAGTTTGGTTAAGAAAAAAAGAAAGAAGATATAAATTAAAAAAAAAATCAGGGGTTCCTGTGTGGCTTAGTCGGTTAGGCATCCAACTTCAGCTTAGGTCATGATCTCACTGCACGTGAGTTCAAGCCCCATGTTGGGCTCTGTACTGACAGCTAGGAGCCTGGAGCTTGTTTCAGATTCTGTCTCCATTTCTCTGCCCCATCCGTGCTCACACTCTGTCTCTCTCTCAAATATAAATAATAAAACACAAAGTTTTTTTAAAAATAAAAAATAATAAAAAAATTAAAAAAATAAAAATGCTATTATACTGTTTTCCTTCTTTGACTTCTTGATGTGACGTAATATACTAAAAAATTCACTAACATTAAATTATACTTGCATTCTTAGAAGATTTTAATGACTTGTTTAGAATTTTTTAAATATGCCACTGAATTTCTTGAGCTATTATTTATGATTGTGTGGGGCTCTTTTATTTGTTTACTCTCTGTTTCCTTTTGAAATTATGGTTTTGCTAACTCTATAAAATGAATTAAGTAGTTTTTAACCTTTTTTGGGGGAATATCTATTATCCTATTTTATGATTTGACTACACCATCTAAATAAATGTTGGTGTGTAGGGTGGTGGATTGATCCATTGAAAAAAACCCCTCAATTTTATTTTAAACAAATGCAACACAAACAAGCCTATATATATTTGAGAAAGATATAAAATCGATGAAAACAAATCTTACTTACTTCCATTCCTAGAAGTTTAAGAGCTTTAGGCTGCATAATAGAAGAGGAAAATTTAATCAGATAACTAATATTAGTAGCAGTAACGTTAGTAGTACGTTAGCAGTGTGGTTAGAAGGGGCATAATCCTAGGTTAAAAAGTACTTTGTATCATTAACAATTAAGAATAATACTCAAGGAAAAGAAACGCTTTAGTATGGAAACTGCTTCTGACAGCCAAAGTCAGTTAAGGAGAAAGATGTGCAGACAATACATGACCCTTATTCCAGGTAGAACCAGAGAATTTCACTAATAGAAATGCAGACATAGAGCTTAAAAGCTCTACATGGGGGGCGGCAGGGCGAGGCAAGAGGAGGGCTTCATGGAAGATATGACATTTGAGTTGGGCTTGTGAATGTGTGGAATTTTGATTAGAGGAAAGACATGGCCAGTAGAGTAGTACAATTTGATTTTGGTGGAGGTTTGTGGTTCCCCCGCCAACCCCCATGACAGCGTGGGACAGCTCTCAGATGGTCAGAGAGCCTTGGATGCTATGATAATGAGCTTGGTGGTGATTTCTCAGGTGGTGGGGAACACTGGAAATATTTGAGCAGGGAGTGCACGGCCATGCCCCTTGCTTTGGAAGATGAAGGTTGCTATAGGGGTAGGATGGATTGGAGAGGGCAGAGACAAGGGGTCCCGGGAAGAAGGCTATTGTAGATAAAGGACAGAGGGCAGATGTAATTGACGGCCCGAGGGCCTGCCTTGCTAAGGGGGTAAAGACTCCAGGTGAAACTGGGGCATCTCTAGGGACTGTGCATACACACACCTGAATTGCTAAAGGAAGAGGGGCAGGTGTGCTTGGGGATGAGGTAATGAACTTGGCTTTGAACAGGCTCTTCTATTGCAAAGGACAGCAAGGGACCACATGTGACTCTAGGAACCACAGAACACCACACGTTCACTTAGTTCTACCCTCTTAGGTCCAAATAAGTTGTTGTAAAGGGTCCGAAAGCTCTTCCGAGTGTAGTTGCAACGGTAAGCCCCGCCCATGAGGTACTCCAGCACAAGACCTATGTCAATGAGGCTGATGTGGTAATCTGGCGGCAGGTTGCCCTGGAAGAAAAGAAGCTGTGTGTCAGGCCCTGCAAGGATGCACTCCATGTGTGGTCTGCATCACACACCCCTGGCTTAAGTGGCCTTCTCTGGCCCAAACTTGGGTGTTGATGTGAGGAATGGGGCATTAAACAATATTCAGTCTATTACCATATGACTGAGGGAGAAAAAGGATAAAGCTTTCCCAGTGAGAAGAATTAGAAAGCCATGAGGCTGCAGGGTAGAGCCCTAGGCTTGTCCATGGGCTGGTTCAAAATGGCCTGCAGTGTGCACGTGCAGATGTAGGGGAGATACGGTGCAGCTGGTGTGGGACCTCCTTTGTGAGAGCAGATGAGCTGTGTTGAGAAGGAGCTTTGATAGCTGCTTGCAGGGGAGCAGCTGGCTTCAGGGGCCTGGAATCCAGATTTCATGGTGAAGGAGGAAGTGGCCCACGTGACCCGAAGGAGGCCTCGTGGGGAGGCAGCAGCAAGACAGAGTATCCCTGGGGCTGGAAATTTCTTGGAGAAAGCTCCACACAGTGCCTTGTGACTTTCTGGGGGACTCCTCACATTTCGGTAAGAACACATGCCCCATCGGAGCTTGGATGGCTCTCTTAGTTAAATGTCCAACTCTTGATTTTGGCTCAAGTCATGATCTCACGGTTCTGGGACTTCAAGCCCCACTTGGGGCTCTGTGCTGACAGTGAGGAGCCTGTTTGGGATACTCTTTCTCCTTCTCTTTCTGCCCCTCTTCTGCTCACTCCCTTTCTCTCTCAAAATAAATAAATAAACTTAAAAAAAAAAGAACATAAGCACTACAAAAGCATCTGGTGTGTGTGGGAGTCAGTGAAGGGGCAGACTGTTGCAACAAAATACAACGGGGTATGTTGAGACCAGTTTGGCCAGTCATTCATATCCTTGGACAGCTGACTCATCTAGGAGGCAGAGATGACCAGTCAATTATAAGGACTTTTTTTTTTTTTTTTTTTTTTTTGCTATGCACCATATGCTGCTTGTTTAATTTCACATGACTGAAGTGATGGTGGGAACCTGGGTTCATTGCATGGAAATTACACATCCCAAATGTCCTCCCTTTATTTATTTAAAAAAAAATTATTTATTTATTTACTTATTTGGAGACAGAGAGTGAGTGGAAGAGGGGCAGAAAGAGAGGGAGAGAGAGAATCCCAAGCAGTCTCCATGTCCAGTGAGAAGACTGATGTGGGGCTCAATCATATGAACTGTGAGATCCTGACCTGAGCCGAAATCAAGAGTTGGATGCTTAACCGACTGAGCCACCCAAGTGCCCTCCAAATGTCCTCCCTTTACATTAGAACTAGCCACACTTACCAAATACTTCACTCGGACATTAATGAGTTTGTTCAGCCCCTATCCTGATCCTTCACCTCATTCAGGACTCCATATGCAGAGATAAAGAGATATATCCCTGCCCTCGGGGAGCTCGATGTTTTGGAGGAAGTGGCAAAGGTACAGACAGTGAGTTTGGCCCTGAACTCTTGAACTCTGCCTGGATGGGAGGGTGGGAGGGTAGGCAATGTCTTCCTGCAGAAGGCACACCCCAGGTAGCTAGGAGCAGGTGGAGAAGAAACTTTGGGGGACAAGAGGAAGGGCACAACACACATGAGCAAGAGAGCCTGGCATGTGTACCCTGTGGTGGGGATGTGAGGGGAGAGAGTAGGGGACGTTGATGGAACTAGGCCCAGTGGAGTATCAGTTTCTTAGAAGGACCTTAAACTTCATGAGACTTTGGAGGATTTTAAGTTGGGGAGTCCTGTGCCTGGGATGATCAGGGGGCGTGGGGCTAGAGGTGGGAAGAGGACTATTGAAGCCCTTTAGGTGAGAAATGGTTGGGTCTGAACTTGGGTAGCTGTGGCTTTTGAATGTTTATATCCTAATCTAAGAATTCCAGGAAATCAGATTCCTTATGGGCTAAGTAAGGGCTCTGGTCCCTCTTGGTTCCTGGATACATTGATCCTGTGCTGATCCAATGAGTGTCTATAGAAGCTGAATTACTATATTATTAGGAGACATTTGTACAAAGGATGGCCAGACTATCTGGGACTCTGACTGAAAACTCTATTCTCTCATTTGAGTTATTTTTTCTTGCTCAGAGTATGAATACATGTTCCACACTTGGCAAGCCAGGGACTGCATCCTAGCAAAATGAATCACTCACACATTAACCCAACCTAATCCTCTAGCCTGTGGCGACGTGACACAACAATGAACGAACGAGCTCCTACAAGAACACAGACTGTAAGTAGTCAGCAGCAGTGGAAAGGGGTGAAAACATCTATTACTCACTAATGAGGGAATAGTCCACGGAACACATACAATGACTTGAGGCACGTTCCTTCTGGAGACTGGTTCAGTGAAGGAGTGAGCCCCAGATCTTAAAAGTAGATACAGAACATGGGGTTCCACTGGAAGATGGAGGCTCAGGCCAGTGGTAAGATGGCACCTCCCTGGCTGTTGCCCAGGGCCTTGGTAATGGTGCCAGGGTGCCATAATCAGTCATTCAACATGAGCCTGGCATGTGTAGGGATGAACGTGAAAATGATAATCTTTTTTTTAGTTTTAACTCTTTTTTAAAAATTTTATTTATTTAAATTCAAGTTAGTTGGCATACAGTGTAGTATTTGTTTCAGGAGCAGAGCCCAGGTATTCATCACTTCCATACAACACCTGGTGCTCTTCCCAACAAGTACCCTCCTTAATGCCCATCCCCCCACCTCCCCTCCTGGGCCCTCAGTTTGTTCTGTGTATTTAAGAGTGTCTCATGGTTTGCCTCCCTCTCAGTTTTTATCTTATTTTTCCTTCCCTCCCCCTGTGTTCATCTGTTGTGTTTCTTAAATTCCACATGTGCATGAAATCATATGATATTTGTCTTTCTCTGATTTATTCTGCTTAGCATAATACACTCTAGTAAACTCTTTTATGGAGAAAGGAATTCATTCTTTCTTATGCCTCTAATAATATGACAACACATTTTAGAAATTTAAAAAATTGCTTTATAAAATGTCTTATTGAAAGATGCCAATAGGTAAGAATTATAAAATGACAGACTGACCTTTTTTACATCCCTCACCAGCAAATGAAGCGTGTTTGGTGGACCCAGCCTCTGAAAAGAGAAGCATTCAGTCATATTAAGTATGTTTTTCTCTTGAACTCTCAGGGCTAAATCCTACCCTACTCCATAGAATTAATGTCCCAGCTGAAACCAGTGTTCCAGTGATCCCGTGTTCATCTAAGAGCATTTATGCAAAATATGCACCGGTGATAAACATATTCAAACAGCTAGCTCCCCTCTGCCCTCCCCCCTT
The DNA here is from genome assembly GCF_018350175.1 of Felis catus. NCBI lineage: Eukaryota > Metazoa > Chordata > Mammalia > Carnivora > Felidae > Felis > Felis catus. The sequence goes on from NC_058373.1 coordinate 21,478,134, forward strand.
CTAGAACACTTACTGTGTTGTAAAGCTCTTCCAGCCTCGGAATGGTGAGAAAGTGCTGCATGTTCACTCCGTTTTCAATCAAGAGCTTCACGAAGTCGACCCGATCTAAGACTAAAGCGTCCAGCATGGCTTGCTCCAGAGCATTCACCTGTGCAAACCAACACCAGGGACCCTGTGAGTGGCCTCTCAGAGGGGTGCCAGGCGAGAGGCAGACAGGAAGTATCTGGGAAAGTGCATTCTGACCCCCCAGACCCTCGAGCAAGTTGAACCTGGTTCTCTTTGCTCTTTGTCTTGAGTAAACACACCCCACCTCCCATCGTTTTTCTCAGTTTGGCCCCTACCTGTCCTGTCAATGTATCAAAGCTTGATAAAAGGAGAAAAGTAGACGCTTCTCTCCTTTAAAAAAAAATTTTTTTTTTAATTTATTCTTGAGAGAGAGAGACAGAGACAGAGTGCAAGTGGGGGAGAGGCAGAGAGAGGGAGACACAGAATCTGAAGCAGGCACCAGGCTCTGAGCTGTCAGCACAGAGCCTGACATGGAGCTTGAACTCATGAACTGTGAGATCATGACCTGAGCTGAAGTCTGCCACTTAAATCACTGAGCCACCTAGGTGCCCCTATTCTCTTTTCTTTTAATATAAAGATGGGAAAGAAACACCACACAAGCTGTAGCATTCTTTCTTATAAGTACTATAATCAGTACTTGAATCTCCAAGCTCCGGACTTGGTAAACAATGTTTTGAGGCGGTTGGTTGTAATATTTTATATGCTATTATCTATCGTTTGTGCCTCTGTCCTTCAGCACTCAGTATAATGCGAAGACTTCCGGAGGCAGCAGTGGGGGAGAGTTTGTGTTCTTGACTGAGGATGACCATGTGGTAGTTGGGTGGAACTTGTGGACTCACAGCATGCCACCAGGGTTAGTGGCTGTGATAATGCCAGTCACACGCCGCCGCAGAGGCTCAGCGCCCTCCTTGCCTGTGTCCTCAGAGCAGCAAGGCCAGGAATACTGTGCGGCGTGTGGCTCAGACTCCCAGCCCAGACAAGTGCTGTTACCTGCACATCTCAACCACAGGCTCCTTCTTCTGTTCCCTGAACTGTGTTTATTTCATGATAATTGGTTTGTTTCCCATATTTTCAGGCATGAAGCATCTATGTGTGCATCAGGCAGAAAGAGCCACTGTTGGGCAACCTCTCTGAGTAGCTTCATTCTCCCACAAAGCCGGAATGTCTGGTGTTTGTGAAGCCTGCTGTTGCCTTTTGAAATATTGGCACTATCCTGTGGATGCTCTGCCACTGCCTCCCGGGACTCAGGGCCCAGGTGGGGCTGAAGCAAAGACAACTGCCCCTTCCCCTGGAGAAAGAGGGTGACCGACTCGTGATCTTGGGAAAGAGGGGTGAAGACATACCCAGTTCAGCAGCTCGATCTTCCGGGGGTCAGTTTCTTCCTCCACTTCCTCTTTCACTTTCCCTTTCTTCTTGCCTTTTCCTTTCCCTCTTCCCCCCTTGGTGGTTGCTGTAGGTGGCTTCTTTTCCTTCTCCGTCACTTTGTTATCGGTGGGGGGCGCCAGGCTTCCCAGGGGCTGCAGTCCACAGTAAACAGAGTTGGGGAACAGTGTTAAAGCTGTCCCTTGTCCCAAGACAGGTGCACGGATCCCCCTCACCTCTGCGTGCACACGTGTGTGTACATGCACATGTAAGCACACCCACGCACAAACACGCACACACATACACACACATGCTCACACAATCATTGCAGGCCTACTGCCTATTGGAGGAGGCCCTGATACTACGAACCACTGCTACTTGTGTGCTTAAAGTGGCTGATATTTTGATTGATGTGTTTTTGCCCAAAGGAAGGGATGCTGAGAGGCACCAAAGGGGAGGTGCTGATAGTTGCTAATGCAGAAAGGAGAAAATGATCGTGAAGGGGTCAGAGACAAAGTACACCCTGTAAACCTGAGGATGTCTGTTTGGATAGAATCATGACTGAGCTTATTGGTGGCTTGAGAAGGCCTGCTGGGTGTTACCGAGATGCACCCATGTGGCGACAGACTGAATGCATTGAGGGAAGAATGCGTTCCACTCAGAGAACAGGAGGCAGTGCAGAAGTGGGACCTGGCTGCTGGGCCTGTCTTCCAGTCACATGGAGAGCCTGGGGGTATATGGCCCTGGTGCAGACACAGTGATACCAACGTTGAGACAAAGTTGACCCCTCCAGTTACTATCTTGCCAAGTCCTATCTTGCTGGACTTGCCCTGTCCTCTGGCCAAACTCTTCTGGTGAACTGTCTGCATGCACAGTGTCCATCCCTCCCTTCCCATGCCCTGCTCCATGTATTCCATGTTGCTTCTTCCCATCTGTCCATGGTTCTGGCTGTGGCAGGGGCTGAGTGTTCTGGTACCACCTCATGGGCATTTCCCAGTCCTTCTCATGCTGGGCTCTTAACGCATCTGACTCTGCTGCCTGCTTCCCCCTCAAGCCTCTTCCTGCTTCTCTGGTAATGCACGCTCTGGTTTTCCTATCTGGCCACTGCTTCTCAGCACTGACTGTAAATGTTGAGGCTCTTTGGGGCTCTATCCACAGCCCCTTCCTTCCTTCTTTACTCTCCTTCAGCAACTGTATTGAGGCCCATACTGCCAGTCCCCATGTGTTTGCAATTGACTTGTTGTTTCTAGCTTCGGTCCATGTCTCTCCCTAGAGTTCCTATTCCCAACTTGGCATCTCCATTTGGATATCTCAAAGGCTTTTACAGCTCATGATGTCCAGAACCACACTCAAAACCACTCCCTCCGACCTTTCCTCTTCCAGTGTCCCTGAACTCAGTAGCAAGCCAGAGAACGGGGGGAGATTGCTGACATCTTGCTGCCTGCACTGCCCTCTTCCACGATTAATCTGTCTTGAGGCACATCATGTTTAATGCTAAATATTGCTTTACTATGTCCAATTCTTATTTCTCCTCTGCCTCTGCTCTAACCCCAGGTGATGTCTCTCCCCTGAATTACTTCAATAACCTTTTAACAGGATTCCTCCTACCTGCCATTGTACCCACCCAACACATTTTCTATGTTAAATCCAGAATGATCCTAAATATGTAAATAAAACCATGTAACTCTCCTGCTTAAAACACTTAAGTGGGACAGGGTAAAGATTTCATTGAGGGCACCATGAGAGTTTGTGTGGTCCCTGGTCAACGCAGAGATATGGATGAAAGAGTGTCCTGGCTGACTCCTCATGTAGACAAGACAATTATAATCCTCAGTGAAAACTTGACACAGCATTCAACAACTGGTGCTGGGAAAACTGGATATTCACCTGAAAAAGAAGGAAGTTGGACCCTCATCTAACATCATGTACAAAATTTAACCCCAAATGGATCAAAAACCTAAATGTAAAAGCTAAAACAATAAAACTTATGGAAGAAAACCTAGGTCAAAGATTCATGACATTGGATTTGGCAATGACTTCTTGAACATGTCACCAAAAATCATAAGCAACAAAGGAAAAAATAGGCAATTGGGACTTCATCAAAGATTAAAAACTTGTGCATCAAAAGAGTATCAACAAGATTCAAGGCATGACATTGGATTTGGCAATGACTTCTTGGATATGTCACCAAAGCACAGGCAACAAAAGAAAAAATAGGCAAATGGGACTTCATCAAAAATTAAAAACTTGTGCATCAAAAGACAGTATCAACAGAGTAAAGGCAACACACTTAATGAAGAAAATATTTGCAAATCACATATCTGATGAGATTAATATCCAGAATTTATCGAGTATTCCTAAAGCTCAAGCTCAACAACAACAAAAACCAAACTGATTCAAAAACAAGCAAAGAACTTGAATAAGCATTTCTCAGAATAAGATTTGCAAATGTCCAAATACATGCAAGGATGCTCAACATCATTAATCATTAAAGAAATGCAAATCAAAACCACAATTAGGTGACCCATATCAAAAACAAGTGTTGGCAGGAATGTGGAGAAATTGGAACCCTCATGCACTGTTGGAGGAAATGTAAAATGGTGCGGCTGCTATGGAAATGTTTGGCAGCCCCTCAAAAAATTAAAAATAGAATTACCTTATGATCCAGCAATTCTATTTTTGGGTATATATCCAAAAGAATTGAAAACATGGTCTCAAGTAGGTGTTTGTATACCCATATTCATAGCAGCATTACTCAAAATAGCCAAAAGGTGGAAGCAACCCAAGTGTCCATTGATGGATGAACGGATAAGAAAATGTGGTCTATGCATACAAAAGAATATGATTAAACCTTAAAAAGGAAGGAAATTCTAACATATGCCACACAGAAATGAACCTTGAGTACATTATGCTAAGTGAAATAAGCCAATCAAAGGATAAATACTGTATGGTTTCACTTGTATGACGTATTTAAAGTGGTCAAATTCATAGTGACAGAAAGTAACATGGGAGTGCCAGGGGCTGGGGGAAGTAGGAAATGGGGAGTTATTGTTTCATGGATGTGGAATTTTAGTCTTATAAGATGAAGAGTCTTATGGATGGATGATGGTGATGGTTGCACTACAATGTGAATGTACTTAGTTCAATTGAACTATACTCTTAAAAATGTTTAAGATGGTAAATTTATTTATTTATTCATTTATATTTTTAAAGTTTATTTATTTTGAGAGAGAGAGGCAGAGAGAGAAGGAGAGAGAGAATCCCAAGGAGGTTCTGCACTGTCAGCTTGGAGCCAGCTGCGGGGCTCTAATTCACGAAATCATGACCTGGGCCAAAATCAAGAGTCAATTGCTTAACCGACTGACCCACCCAGGTATCCTGGTAAATTTTACTTAAATGACTTTTACCACAACAAAAAAAAAATTGGGGGTGGGGCACCTGGGTGGTTCAGTTGGTTAAGTGTCCAACTCTTGGTTGTGACTTAGGTCATGATTTCATGGTTTCGTGAGTTCAGTCCCCACGTTGGGCTCCATCCTGCTTGGGATTCTCTGTGTCCCTTTCTCTCTGCCCTTCTCCCACTCATGCTCTGTCTCTCTCAAAATAAATAAATAAAACTTTTAAAAAATTGGGGGGAAAAAAAGCAAAAACAAGATGATACAGCAGTTGAGGAAACAAAAGGGGAATGACCTGATGGAAGAGCAAAAATTGCTAGCCATCTTATTATGAAGAGCTTCAAGCAGCCCTATGGAGCATTCATGTGGGGAGAAACTGAGGCCAACAACCAACTTGCCAACTATTTAGTGAGCCATCCTGAAGTGGATCATCCGGCCCCAGTCAAGCCTTCAAATGACTGCAGCCCAAGCATATGGCTTAAGGATAATCTCATGGGAGTGCCTGAGCCTGAACTGCCCAGCTGAACCACACCCAAATTCCTGACCCACAGACACTGTGTGAGATAATATTTATTGTTGCTCAGGAAAAGAAAAGTCCTTAAGTTCTTTAGTCCTTGGTTCCCCAAGCTCTCAGACCCAGCCTTCTGTCCTATACCAGGTGCAGTGCTCATAATGCACTGCATTATGCTCCTGGTTGGCTTGCAACCTCCTCCGGAGTCATTCCCTTCTCAGCATTCTAGTCACACTGGCCTTTTTTTTCTTCTTCAGTAAGTTATTTGAAAATGTCCAGTTCTTTCTTGCTTCAGGCTCCTTACATGCTCTTCTCTCTGGATGGAAGGTGCTTTCCCTTCAGTCTTCACCAGCCAGCATCTATTCACCTATTTGGTCTCAGCATTAATTCCACTTTTTCAGCAAGGTCTTCCCTGGTGTCTCAATAAAAAGTAGCCCTCCCATTCCCCACATTCTGTCTCATGGAAATGTGCATTTTTCCTTCTTAACAATTGTTACAATTTACAATTCAATATTTATTCATCTGATTATCTGTTTCTTGTCTGCCTCATTTTCCCTGCCCACCCTGTCACACCATGTCCACACCAACACTGCACAGAGAGTTCTAGAAGGGCTGTGAAAGGTCTGTTTTATTCACCCCTCTGTCCTTAGAACCTATCATAGGAAGTGGTTGACCAACATTTGTTAAGTGAATGAATGAGTAAAAATAGGGATTTTTAAAAAAATGGTTTGGTTCAAGAAAGCCAAAGAAGAGATTATTTCCACCATTTGCTGCTGCTGAGTGAATGAGAAGGAGTAGAATCCCTCCTCTTCTTTTTTAACATCCATCTTTGTCATTGAAGAGAATTAAAGATGGAGTAGATATGGTCAGGCATCATAAGAATATTCCTAGATGCTCAAACGACTCATCCATTCTTCCTTCAAGGGTCACACTTTAGGATTCTAAGAGGGTGGTTGGTAATGTTACAGTGGTAGCTTTTAGCCAGGGCCATTAGAGCCCTTTACTCTGAAGAGGGGCTTCAGGGGCTGCCTGGGGAAAGGTGGCCAATGGGGTGGGCTCAGCTCTTATTTGCTTTATATGTTGCTGCTCTACTCAAGATGCCATGTGTCGAAAGGGCTCTTTTGATTAAAATACCTTGGAGACAACCATTCTGGAGGAATCACAAATAATAAGAGAGGTGTGACAGGCTGGAGAGAGGGTTGGGTACTTTAGCATTTGAGCCGGCTGAAAGGAAAACGAGATGGTAAGTATATTGGGTGACATAATTGAAATTTAAAAATTTTGATAAGCTGACATAATGGACTGAATCTAACAAGGTGTCATGTAACAAGGAAGATGTTTTCCACCTGGGTCCATCTGGGCCCCAGAACAGCTAACCTCAGAACAGAAAGATGTGGTTTATCAGGTGTAAGCATGACAAAACCCTTGGGAATTGCTGCAGATGAAAACTTAATATGACTGAAAGATTATATTTGTTGTATTGCTAGACGTGTAGATCCAGCTTAAGGCAGATGACAGTCCCGTTTGGGGCTGCACAAGATGTTAACTTGTGGGCACTGCTCTTTTAGAAGGATAAAGGATGGCATGGACCACATCTGGAGAGAGGAAATTCCTATTTGCAACCTCAAATATGGATTAAACAATCACTTGCTGGGGATAATGTTCATAATACTCCTTTATTATCCTTATAATGTCCATGGAGTCTGTAGTGATGTTTTCTCTTTTGTTCCTGATATTAGTATTCTTAGCCTAGTTAGAGGCTTATTAATTTCATTGATCTTTCCAAAGATTTAGATTTTGGTTTCTGTTGATTTTCTCAATTGATTTCCTGTTTTCAATATTATTTTTTTTTTAATTTTTTAAAAATGTTTATTTTTGAGAGAGAGAGAGACAGAGTGTGAACAAAGAAGGGGCAGAAAAAGAGAGGGAGACACAGAATCTGAAGTAGGCTCCAGGCTCTGAGCTGTCAGCACAGAGCCTGACACGGGGCTCAAACCCACGAACCTTGAGATCATGACCTGAGCCAAAGTCTGGCGCTTAACTGACTGAGCCACCCAGGCACCCCTGTTTTCAATGTTATTGATTTGTGCTTTTTTATTCTAATATATGCATTCAATGCTAGAAATTTCCCTCTAAGCACTGCTTTTGCTGTATCCCACAAATTTTAAGTTGTATTTTCATTTTCATTTGGTTGAAAATATTTTAAAATTTCTCTTGAGACTTCTTTGATCAACATGCTGTTTAGAAGTGTCATGAGTAAACTTGAGAAAAATTGTTTAACCTCTTGGGATATCAATTTATTTTTCCAAAGTATAAAATGAGGGCAATCAGATCTATTTCAGAGTTGTGAAGGCTGGTCCAGTAATGCTCATATATGTGAACACATGGGGTAAAACATGGGTGTGTGACCCAAATATCAGGCATTGTTACCAATTTCTTTGAATTTAAGGTTCTAGTTCATGGTTTTGCCAAAGGATAAGCCCTTGTCCACAGATGGAAGCCAAATAAATGGTTCTCATCATAAAAAATATGCAGATATTTCTTTCTGTTTCAGAAATCTCAGTGAAGCTGGCCAAGGTTTATAGATTTTGGTCTTTAAAATGGGCAGTGGTCTAGATGTCCCCAAACCTTGCTCTTACATGGTCAGGTGGAGTTTAGCCTATTCCCTTAAAAAATTGTTAGTCCAAGTTTTTATGACTCAATATAAATCAATTACTTTGTTATATGTATATATCAAACACTACTACCTCTCTCTGTGTTGTTATTGTTGGTTTAAAGTTTATTTATTTTGAGAGAGAGAGAGAGAGAGAGAGAGAGCGAGCTAGGAAAGGCAGGAGAGAGTGAGAGAGAATCCCAAGAAGGCTCCACACTGTCAGCTCAGACACCTACGTGGGGCTCGAACAGCAAGATCATGACCTGAGCCAAAACCAAGAGTCAGACACTTAACCAACTGAGCCACCCAGGTGCCTCAGTTTTTGTTATGTTTTTAACAAAACCCTTAACAAAGAGTTTTTTGGGGACAGTTTTTATTTTTGTACTTAATAAAAAAAATAGAAGAATATTGACTAATAAAATATAACCAATCAGACCTAGGATTGATTTATTGTGTAGTAATTATCAAATACTCCCTACCACAAGTTCTCTATTATGTCAAGAATTCTAGAAAGACTATAGATTCACAGCACATAGTTAATCATGTGCTTCAACCATTAAAGGAAGCTTTTGGAGACCATATACTGCATTATGGCGAGACTGAGAAGGATTTTGGTTCCAGGTTGCAGTCTTGATCACATGTCTCCTGCTTGCCCTTCCTCCTCATGGAAATGATAACAGAAGACTATGATAAAGAAAAATCTATTTCAAGGAGAAGAGGCAGACAAGAGCTATTAACAAATTTGCAGAAATACTAACGGGTAGTTAAAACCATGAAGGAGTAAACCAGGAGTAATGTGAAGGTATCAGTAGAGGTAGGACCAGATTTTCAGAGAATGAGAGCTAATGATGGGTAGAAAGCATGGTGATCAGTGGAAGGACTGTCTACAGGACAGGAGGCCATTCATCCCCCATCCCCTCTTGTGTGCCCTGCCAACACCCCCTTGGGCAGGTGCAGAGTAACTGCATTCCTGGGTTTCACCCCCAGGCAGAAACCGGAAGAATGGTCGCTAAATCATTGGAAGGACCTGTATAGAGAGGTCCAGAGCCTCACTAGTCTGTTCCAATCTGCACATGGCAAAGCAGAGCTGTTTAATGGCAAAGTAAGCTTCCTATAATTAATTGGTCCCATCCCTCATTTGGAAATGGGGATGGACAAGCCACGATCTGCAACAGAAAAAGACAAAGTGGACAAATGGGAGCAGCTGACCAGGGAGAAAAATAGAGATAATTTAGGGAACAGAAGAGGACTTTAAAACATCCAATTTGTATCCTCAGGTATGGCATTCATGAGATGAAAACAGGCTGGCGTGAAAACGGAACCATCAGGAAATAAGAAAGCCTAGAGGTGATTACTACACATGCTCATTCTGCACACACACACACCTACCACTCACACACACAGCTGTATCACACCCACAAACATCCTGTCACACATTAATTATTATTATACACACACAGATACCACAGATACATACCACACACACACTAAACCATACACAGGCATCACACACCACACCACACACATAACACACACCACACACATGCTACACACAGACACATACGTACCACACCCCAAAGACCCCCCCACCCTAGAATTCTCTAGGCCTCCAGGGTACCATGGAACATAATTTAAAAAGACGATGCTCTCAATGCAACTGTTGTATTTAATTTTAATGGGCTATTTTCTTTCTTCTTTTTCTTTAAAAGGGTAAACCCCACTTCACCAGCAAATATAAAATATTTAGTGGTTATTTCTTCAAGAGTACTGTTTTGAATCTATAATTAGTACTAGTGGCTCTTCTTTCTGGTTCTTGGAAGTTAAATAGCAACATCTAATGACCCTAATGCATTTAACGTTGGATCATTAGAAACCCCAGATAATTTCTTGAGATCTGTGTAATGAGGGAGAACATACTAATATATCATCTATACAAGGTCATGCTAGTATGAGATGAAAAACACTTAGTTTCACCGGCCAGTGGGGCCCAAAGACAAAGATCTGGCTTCGTGCTATGTCGACGCGGTTCCAAGCCAGTGCCAAGCTCAGCTGGTCCGGGGCTGATGCATTTGTCCCTGGAAAGGCAAGAAACAAGGCTTTTCTCACTCCATGCCTGGATTGCCCCAGTTAGGCAGGTGCTGGGAGGTGAGCACGGGCTTCCCTGGGCTGGCTCACGCCAGCCTGGAACTAAGCACTCCTGCCTTTTCTCTTTTTTCCTGAGTGACTAGTCAGGCCCCAAAGCTAAGAACTCCATGTTCTCAAAGAACTGCCTGGGAGGGGAGGTTGGAGGCCACCTCTTTCCATGTCTGCGTGGCTTGGTGTCCCTGAAGGGACAGAGGAGGAACCTGGTGATTCCAGGACCCTCATCTGCAGGAGGGCAGAAGCCCTGGGACTGCCTTGACATCAGCCCTTTCAGGCCAAAGGTGGGCACAGGCCAAGAGCACCAGCCCCCAGCCGTGGGGAGACCAGCACAGCACTGCCAGGCACCTGGTCTGATGGTGACACTCTCCTCTCTCATCCCTGCCCTCTCATTGTCCTAGAGTAGCCAAGAGGCAGAGAAGAAATGTGTGTCCTAGAGTGACCCTGTGAGTGGCCAGGTCATAGCCTATCATTAGGAACAGGATGGGGAAATTGAACAAATCATTGCAGTGATGGCAAATGAAAAACCACCCATGTTCCCCCTCTATGAGGAAACCCTTAATGAACTAGTTATGAATAGAAACTGGTCTGACTTCCGCCCACATGGTCTATTGGCACCCGCAGAAAATACCCCTTCCCAAGACACCCATCGTGAGCTTTGTTGTTCTGCCATGGCTTCACAGTGAGATAACTCCAGGCAGCCTGACTGGCTCTGGATTCGATCACCAGTAGACATTGTTCCTGGCAGGAGAAGAGGGAGTGTGGTTTCTTGGCCATGAGCAAAGCCCTGGCCTAGGCCAGCACTGAGAGGCCAGGAGTCACTGTTTCCTGAGAGCTCACCTTTCAACAAGGCCGTTAAAATTGCCATCTCGATGTCTTGCTGACCCTCGGAACCCATTCTAAACACGGTGACCTGAAAACAAGTTAATCATGAAAAGACCAAGTAAAGCAAAGTTGAAACTAAAAGGGAGAATTGGATTTTTTTTTAAAGGACCATAGAGACTGACATGCGATTCAATGATTCTGGAAGTGGAATGATTTTAAGCCAGGTGTCTTTCATTTCCACAAGTGATAACTTTGATCGTCCTGACTCTGAGTCTTTGCCTGGATACCTATTTTATTATTTACCCAATCTACTCCAGTACTCTCAAGAGGAAAGAGCCCATTCAGTATCTACATACTCCAATATCTAAATTGCTACCAAGTTGACAAAATAATTTCTACTCAGAAAACTGCTACAGTTGTAGGAAATTTGTAGATTTAGAATTAAAAAAATTTTTAAAACATTTATTCATTTTTGAGAGACAGAGCATGAGTGGGGGAGGGGCCGAGAGAGAGAGGGAAACACAGAATCTGAAGCAGGCTCCAGGCTCTGAGCTGTCAGCACAGAGCCCGATGCAGGGCTTGAACCTATGAACCATGGCACCATGACCTCAGCTGAAGTTGGATGCTCAACCAACTGAGCCAACCAGGCATCCCTCTAGATTTAAAATTTTGAAGGGGCTACCTTTTGTGTATTCCTTATAAGCATAATTAGGGAGGCAAGGAGTGGGAAATAATTACTGTATTTGGAGAGTGAAGTGATAGAATTTTGTAAGTGCACCTAAAAGGGTGTGTCTGTCGCTCCTCATGGCTTTACATATGATTAATATCATAAACCTCAGAACTGGTGCAAAGTAGCATGGTGTCACCTAACGTGTGCTAAGCTCTGAAAGCACTTGGGTCCCTTCCCTGTGCATACTTAGTCTGTTTCTATCACGTGGGCATAACAGCCAATTTGGTAGGGATTTGTAAACTGCCCCTTGGAAAAGTCTGAAACTAAAATATGAACAAGTCCATCATGCACATATGGGCAGAATTAGAAAGGAAACATAATTCTCTCTGTGGAGCTGGTTTGGAAATAAACTCAAGACACTTACGAGTTCTTTCTTTTTCATGCACTCCATTATAATTGCAAACAGCTGATGAGATTGTGTCTTGTTGTAATTAAATGTTTTCTGAATGGTAACTAGAAGCTGATCCTTGAGGGATTCATTTATTATCCTGTTCAAAGGAAATGCAAAAGAGAAGGAAACAATATGAGTTAAATCTGTACATGAATAAATCAGACAACTCTATGTCCGTCTGGTGTCTTTGATTTGAAACTTTACCATTGGAGGGTATCCCAGGCTAGGAGACAAAAAGGGACCACAGTCAAAAACTGCATTCACACGTGTCCTAAATTCCAGGCTGGTTGAAAACCTTATAAGGGAAAATGAAGTTGGAAGAGAGTATATTCCCCCAGAGAAAGAATTCTGTAAGAAACATCATGCTCTTGACAGCTCCCTCACATGCTGACCTCAGAAAATGGGAGAGATCTAGTAAATCTTCATTATTTAGCATTTTTGGAGTGGCTAAATGTATCACTTAGGGTTTTCTTCTTGGCCTAACAAGAAGGCAGTTAAAAACCCACCCTTTGTAACATGTCAGAAATCCTACCCTCCTTCTTCACAGTACTTGTGTGCAAAAGACAGAATGTCCGAGGCTCGCCCACTGCCATCACAAATCACCACGGGGACTGGAGGGTCTTCTCGGAGATATTCCAAGACAATGGAAACCACATTAGGGCCTCCTTCCACCACCAGGCCCACGACAGGCACACCCTGTCCCAGCCCTGCAACATAAAACACATTTATCATACACACCAACGACATGGCACAAATTACCTGAGAGGGCAACTTGGACCACCATTATTAACCCATCAGTTAGTAACTTATTCCCCGAGTCCTCCCTCTGTCTCCATCAGATAGTAGGAATCTTTGGGAATGTGGTAGGGACAGGCTAACTTCTGGAGGCAGAACAAGCAGGATGAACTCTGAGAAGCAGGAGGAAGCAGGAGGAGTCCAAGAATCTGAGATTCTGGAGAGGGAGGACAGTGGGAGTGGAAGAGCCACAGAGACAAATTTGTCTACTTGACAATTTTACCCCAGATTGGCCAGGACAAGTTATATTCTAAGCGTGTTTCCCCAGGCGACCATTAGTTGTGATGGGAGTTACTTGATCAACATCAACAAATGGCAAGTAGGAGAAATGTCCTTGGTCTCATAGTTCTGAAGGCCTTCAGATAAAATCTGCTAGCATACATTAGGAGGAAATCTAAACATTTCAAGTGGCCGAATTCAGAGTTTCTGGTTTGCTTCCATGATGCATTTCTATAGTCAGGAACTCTAAAAAATTTTGAACAACTTTCTCTTCTCCTACCAAGATAATCTCAGTGAAGTTCATTTCAGCGAATATGCACGGAGGGTCTGCTTTGTGCCAGGTCCCGGCCAACAGATATCGGAAAAACAGGTAAAGATGAGGCAGACCCTGCCTTTGAGATTTCCAAGCCAAGCAAGGCTTGACATTCTAAATCTTCAGGAATATGGTGGCCAAATCACTTCATTTTCTAGAAACAGGGCAAAATTGGTTCTTCTTGGTATGTAGGCTGGATTCCCCGAAGCTCCAAGCTGTGAGAGGTGACGACTGAGCACCCCTTTGCTGTCCCTGCCTCACTCAGAGCCCTAGGCAAAGGATGACAAAGGGAAGCCCACAAGTCACATGGCCAGATGAAGTTGGGCAGTGTGAAAAGTTATGAGTCCAAGACAATTAAAAATGTGAGAACAAAAAAGTCAGTCACCAAGTAGTTTATCCACAGTCCCCTTTGCAGGCAACCATTCTAACCACTTGTGCTCACAGGTCCTTAATTGGGCTTGACAATGGCCATTTCCAGGCCTTAGACTGGCTTTCACAAAAACCTTATCAGGGATGGTGAAAACAAAATAGTCTTTAAAATCTTTTAATAATATTTTGGCAATAAGTATTGCCAGAGTGGGAGCACATTTCAAGAGATAACACCAGTTATTTTCATCCTAACCAGTCATTATCATTTCATCTGGTTGTGGTTTGTTCCTTTCTCTTGAGCTTGACCTCACCACCCACCCCCTGGAGGCAGCCCTGCTGTAGGGCTGTGCCACCTGGACCAGCACAGGTGGGGCCATGGGGAGCAGATGTTTCCTGTGGCTGTCTCCACAAGTCTCCCCATCCAGCCCACCTTAGTCTGGGTGAGAGACCCAGAGCTACAGAGATATTTAATTTAATCATCAACTAACACTTAGTTGACAGGAGAAATCCTACTATGTCTTTGAGTGAGGAACTTTCTTCCTGTTCAAACATTACAAAAATAACTACAGTAATTACACTGGGCAACATGGTGGGCAATGCTGTCACCATGACAACTGCTGTAGGGCTGTTTCTCACATGGCCCCTCCCTGTAAACCTGGGGCAGAGTATCACCACACAGCTCAGCAAGTGTGATTTGGTACCTGGCCAGACTAAGGGCTCTAGACAAGTCTGTTGATCTGTTGTTCTGTGGATCTGATGAGAATCAAAGTGGAAACTCTAAACACACTTGGGAAGTTTCCATTTAAGCCTGGGTTTCATGGCAGGGGTGGCAGCCCAGCACCCATGGGCTTTGCCAGAACTTACTTGTGTTAATTTTCTGCAGAGAGATGTGCTTCTCCAGCTGCCTCCGCAGCTTCACCTCGGCACCGTATTTGCCCAGGGTGCCATTGTCAGCCAGGATGAAGTGAGTGTGTGAGTTGTTGAGCAAAGAGAGCTTGCTTAGGGGGTTGGACATAGTCTGGTACACTCTCGTTACCTGGCAAAATGCACAACATAGATCAGCGCTGCACAACATAGACATTAAGACTACCAGGGAAAGCAGGCAGTATACATACGTATGTAGTGGCAACTTCATCTAACTGTGCACTTAAACCTACTCTTGCTTCCCTGTCCTCTTTCTGTTGAAAATTTCTGTTTGCAAATTTCTATATTAAATTAGAAAAAAACAAATAAATCACTTTAGATAATGACAACCCAGCAACCACACTTCTGGGCATTTACTGCAGAGAAATGAAAACTGACAGTAACACAAAATCCTGTGCATGAACATTTATGGTTACTTCATTTGTGATAGCCAAACTGGAAACAACTCAGATGTGTGTCAACAGATACACAGGTAAACTAACTGTGGTATACACCCATACCATGGAAAACCACTCAGAAATAAGAGGGAACGAACCATTGATACACACGACAACCTGGATGGATCTCTAGGAATGTGGAATAAAACAACAACAATAAAAAAAAAAATCACAAAACAGCAGTCTTCAAGGTTACATAGTGCATGGTCCCATTTATAGAACATTCTTGAAATAATAAAATTATAGAGATAAGGGGAAGATTAGTGGCTGCCAGAGGTTAAAGAGATGGTAGAGGTCAGAGAGAATTAGGCATGGATATTAAAGGACAACATGAGTGATGCTAATGGTGATGGAAATACTCTGTATCTTGACTGTATTGATATGAATATCCTGGTTGTGATACTATACCACATATGGCAACATGTTACCATTGGGAAAAGGAGGAAGGACATATGGGGCCTCTCTTTATTATTCTTACAACTGCAAGGGAATCCACAGTTATCTCAATATAAAGACCTTGACTTGAAAAATTGCCAATATCTGGGGAGAAAACACTTACATCCTTTCCAACCAGGTCTTCCTTGTTTTCCACGATGCCCCACGGAGCAATTCCTATAGCACAAACTCGACCTCTGGATTTGGAGGAGTGGTCTTTTAAGGCATCCCCTACGTGGCTGATAACACCTACAAATAGCCATGGATCATATTTTTAGGCCCTTTCCTCCCATCATACCATTACTTATGAACTTTAGGGACCCCTTCTCTGAACCACTCCATTCCCTATGGAATAGGGTTGAAGCATAACGACCTTCATCATTAAAAGAAAGTACACCGGAAGTCTGAGCTCATAATAACTTGTCACCCTGCATTAGCTCCTAGAAAAGGGAAAACAAAAACCAAAAACCAAAGCAATGATACTGGGATTTCCTTTACAAATTTCTAAGACCTAAAGATGGAAGTGAGTGGGGCTCTTTGGCTACATTCAGCCAAAGTCAAGAGTCAGACTGCTTGGCATGGCCCTAACCATTCCCTTCCTCTGTTTCCTCTCCCATAGGAGGGCAAAAAGGATTGTCAAGGGCCTCAGTGAGAACAAGGCTTGTACAGGACTCAGTTCAAGGAATGGCACATCATGGGTGCTGGAAATGTTGACCATTGTCACTAAAATATAAAAATAAAAAATAAGCTAGTGGACAAAGATTTCACTTCTGTCATAAATATTGTCAGGTTGCAATATGTTTTGTTTTTTTGATCTTAATTATTCAACAACTCTTTGGGAACTATAATGAGTTCTGGGTTTGTATGTTTACAGGAAGGGGAGGGGCCTGCTCTTACCCGTACTGACGCCCCCAGTGAAAATCCAGGCCCCGGTGGTCATGGCGGCTTTGATCAGACCTTTTCCAAAGACCTGTTTCAGCTTGGGTTGCATCTCAAAGTTCTGGAGGCCTCCGTGCACAGATATTAAGAGCTTGGGGAGTTCCAGCTGCCAGTCTTTAACCATGAGATGAAGCAGCGAATCTGGCTTGGTGTCATAGGATACACGGATATACTGCAAAAGAGTATGTGTTGCTCGTACCTGTTCTTGGTTTTCCTCTTGTATCACAGGCGAACAGGGTTACTGTTCGTGTCCAACCACTTTTGGTTTTGGCTTTCTGTCCTTCTGTGTGAGTCTGTGGCTAAGTGAGGGAAAGGAACTTTGGAAGAGTTGCCAGATTTAGCAAATAAAAATATAGGACACCCAGTTAAATTTGAATTTTATGTGAACATTGAAAAATGTTTTATCGTAAGTATGACCTATGCAATATTTGGCACATGCTTATACTAAAAAATTATCTGTTGTTCATCTGAAATCCAAATACAGCTGGGTGTCCTGTGTTTTACCTGGCAACCCTCAATCTTGAAAAAATCAATTCCAAAGAGGCCCAGCTAGAACTATGTCTCCAGAGGTTAGACAGGGCATTGTTGAGGGAGTGCTCACTGGCCACATTGTGTTGGTGCTGACAATGGGGATCCTGGGTTAATCTCTGGATTTGACCACCCCCCAAGGTGAAGAAGAAATGAATGGTCAGATGCCTTTGCCCCTATGAACAGCCTCTTTGTGTCCATGCCGATATGTAGGGTGCCATTCCAGAAGACTCTGTTGTGCTATTTGGAACGCAACTGAATTTTATTTGTACAATGACATTGGGCCAGTGGAATAAAATGAAATTGCAAAAACGATCTGACTGGACATGTGGGAGTATTATTCAGAATTAGCTGAAAGGGATCACAGTGCTGACGCCTCCCCTCTCTGGCAGGGCTCATCTGAAAGGCAGAGGGCACTCCCTGTTTACGTGAAAATGTGAAAGACCTTAGTCTTCTTGGGCCAGCTGAATGCAGGCCCAGGGAGGCTGTGGATGAACTTCAGAGGGAAATATTTCCAGACACTCCTAACCCATTCAAGGGGGAGTGGAAGGTTCACAGTTATAAAAAACAAAAGCAAACCCCAAACAACCTCAAAAAACAAATAGCGTAATTTCTCACTCATCACTCAGTGATGAGTATGGTTGCATGATTTGTAGATTCACAATTCTGGTATGAACTTAGTGACACTACGTGCTCTTTATAAGATTGCTCAGTTTCCAAATCTCATGGCTAAAAAGTTGAATGTGCAGTTATATTTCTTCCCTTTGCAATGAAATATCTAGGAAGACTGAGTCACACCCTGAAAGAAGACCCAGGTGTCTGCAGTCTGGGGAGCTGGGAGACTGGGCCTCTGATAGGGATTGTGAGCTTACACAGTGGCATCCCTTTTTAAAGCCTGTCTTACCATGGCTTTATTGGAGTATCCACCACCCTGGAATTCAAGAGTTCCATAGGAATCTGTTGGGTAGGTCTGGGTGTGTTTGCTGACAGACCATTTTTCGGGCTGAGTCTCCACCTGTTTATTTTCCTCTTCATTTTTGCTGGATGTTACACTTGGCAGAGGGGGGATATGCTGGTTGGTAAGCTGGCCACAACAACACCTGAAAGCAAGGACAAAACAGCCTTTCTATAACATTTTCCTCCTTAAGAGGAGTTAAACTCAACAGGAGGGTAGCACCTGAACAGGGGCAGACTAACACTTTCCTTATATGGCTCTGTTAAGGATAGAAATGTCCCTTATGATGGCCTTTTCCAGATAATCAACTTATATCTATTTACATACCAGTCCATTTAAAACACATTGGATAGTTGCCCTTCTGTACTGCATATATTTTAACTCTTTTTTGATGTCTTGAAAACATCAACATGGGCATCAATTATCAAACATGCTGTGACAAAGTGTAATCATGCCCTCCTGATACAGACAGAATTGATCTTCCAGGAATTTTCAAATTGTTGAATTCTTCTGTTGCTTAATAAAACATTTCTCTACATTAGTAACCTTGAAAATATAGTTCTTTTTCTGCTTATACTTTTATTGTCAAATTTAAGAATCTCTTGCTAAATCCAAAGTCATGAAGATTTGCTCCTATGTTTTTGTCTAAGAGTTTTATAGTTTAAGCCCCTACATTTATGTTTTTGATAGTTTTTTTTTTTCAACATTTATTTATTTTTGGGACAGAGAGAGACAGAGCATGAACGGGGGAGGGGCAGAGAGAGAGGGAGACACAGAATCAGAAACAGGCTCCAGGCTCTGAGCCATCAGCCCAGAGCCCGACGCGGGGCTCGAACTCACGGACCGCGAGATCGTGACCTGGCTGAAGTCGGACGCTTAACCGACTGCGCCACCCAGGCGCCCCTGATAGTTTTTTTTTTTTTACATTTTATTCATTTTTGAGAGACAGAGTGCTAGCAGGGGAGGAGCAGAGAGAGAGGGAGACACAGAATCCGAAGCAGGCTCCAGGCTCTGAGCTGTCAGCACAGGGCCCGATGTAGGGCTTGAACTCACTGACTGCGAGATCATGACCTGTGCTGAAGTCAAATGCCCAACCGACTGAGCCACCCAGGTGCCCCAGTTTTTTTTTTTTAATTTTAGAGAGAGCCTGAGCTGGGGAGGGACAGAGGGTGAGGGAGAGAATCTTAAGCAGGCTCCATTCCCAGAGCAGAGCCCAAAGTGAGCCTCCATCTCGACTGTGAAATCATGACCTGAGCTGAAATCAGGAGTCAGATGCTTAAGAGACTGAGCCAACCAGGCGCCCCTAGGTTTTTGATACACTTTGAGCTAATTTTTTATATATGGTGTGAAGTGGGGGTCTAAATACATTCTTTGCATCATGATACGCAGTTGTTTCCACACCATTTGATGAAGAGACTATTCTTTCTCTGTTTTGGTAACCTTGCTGAAACATCAATTGTCTACAAATGTATGGTTATTTCTGGACTCCTGATTCTATTCCATTGGTCTGTATGTCTATCCTTATGCCAGTACCATACTACTTTGATTACTGTAGCTCTGTAGTAAGTTTTGAAATCAAGTAGTGGTGTGAGTCTTCCTACTTTGTTCTTTTTTTTTTTTTTTAAATGATATTGCTTTGGCTATTCTGTATCCCTTGCAATTCCATATCAGCCTGCTTGTCAATTTTTTGCAAAGAAGCAAGCTGGGATTCTGATATGGACTGCAATGAATCTGTAGATCAATTTGTGAATATTGTTAACAATGTTAACTCTTCTGATCCATGAACATGGGTTGTTTTTCCAATTATTTGGATCTTTGTTAATTTCTTTCAACAGTGTTTTGCACTTTTCAGAGTATAGGTTTTGCACTTCTTTTCTAAGTTTATTCCAAAGTATCTTTTTCTTTTTGATGATATTGTACATGGAATTGTTTTGTTAGTTTCATTTTATTTCATTGTTCATTGCAAGTAGATAGATATAAACATAATTTTTGTTTACTGATTTTTATTTTACACTTCAACCTTGCTGAACTTGCTTACTAGTTACAAGAGTTTTTTTTTAGTGAATCCTTAGGATTTTCTATATACAACATTATGTCATCTGCTAATAAAGATAGCTACTTTTTCTTTTCCACTATGGGTGCCTTTTATTTCTTTATCCTAATTTCCTTGGCTAAGACTTCTAGTAAAGTTTTGGATAGAAGTGGTGAGAGTGGACATCCTTATCTCTGATATTAGAGACAAAGCATCCAATCATTTACCATTAAGTCTGATGATAACTGTGGATTTTCATAGATGTCCTTTATTAGATTGAAGAAATTCCTCAATTTTTAATTATAAAAGGTGTTGAATTTTACCAAATGCTTTTTTGTCAGTTGAGATGATTATGTTATTTTTGTTTTTATTCTATTTATGTGATGTATTGCATTAGTTGATTTTCTGATGTGAAACCAACTTTGCATCCCTGGAATAAATCTCAGTTGATTATGTTTTTATATGTTGCTATATTTGGTTTGATAGTATTTGTTCAGGATTTCTGCATCCATACTCACAAAAGATATTGTTATGTAGTTTTCCTTTTTTGTGGTGTCTTTGGTTTTAATATACAGGTAGTACTGGCCTCATGAAACCAGGAACTGAGTTGAGGAATGTTTTCTCATCTTCTATTTTTTTGACATTTTTGTGATTATTTGTGTAATTCTTTGAAAAATATTTAGTACAATTCAGCAGTGAAGTCATCTGGACCTAAGCTTTTCTTTGTGGGTCATTTTTGATACTAATCCTATGTCTTAATTTCGTATAGGTCTATTTAGATTGCATATTTCTTCTTGAATTGGTCTAGTAATTTGTGTCTTCCTAGGAATTTGTCCATTTCACCTAAGTTATTTAATTTATTGTAATTAGTGTATAAATTAGTATTCCTTTGTATTCATTTCTGTTTCTGTAAGATTGGTAGTAATATCTTCTCATTTCTGATTCTAGTAATTTGAATTCTTCATCAGTCTACCTAAAGGTTTGTCAATTTTGTTGATCTTTTCCAAGAAATAGCTTTTGGTTACATTGATTTTTCTCTATTGTTTCAAAATTTTCTATTTTATTCCATTTTATTTGATATTTCCTCTTGCTTCCTTTAGATGTAGTTTGATCTTACTGAGCCAGGAAGGGGAAGGGACAGAGCTCTCATGCTTCAAATACCACAAACTCTAGCCTTTCTATTGAATTTTTGTAGGTATTTTTGTATAGATATTTCTCTATTTCCTATTGGCCCTTGGGATCATTTTCAGGGACTTTAAATGGTTATTTTTTCATTCCAGGATTTTTTTTTAACCCCATGCTAGAGAATCCATGCAACTCACAGAAGAGTCTCATGTGTGAGTCCCTGAAGCTTTTTCTGCTCCTTCTGCTGCCCAGCCACTTGGCTATGTGGGGGACTTCAGTACAGCAGATGCTAAGGAGGGCTGGCATAGGTAGTTTCCATCAAGGAGGGTCTGGGTGCCACTGAAATAAGGAGGGACATTTAGGTTCAACAAAAGAAAGACTTTCGTGATCTTTGACATTATCCCCTAATGCATATTTCTTGACTTGGGGGATAATCACTGGCATTTAAGCAGGGAGAGGAATCTACAGGGGCATAGTGGAGGGGGCGAACATGGGGACATGGTGGGGCTTACGTTGCATGTGTCATATCTGACCTAGGTGATGTCTGAGAGTCTGTGTGCTCAATGTCAGTGATCCTATCTGCATGGATTTCATATTGGGTGAATCCTCTCAGTGGCTCTCCAAACTCAGCCCATAGCTGTTGTCCTCAGAGATGGTAAGGTTTAGCTAAATTCATTTCTGATCACTTTCATGGCTTTAGAAGACCTTCTGTTTAGTTTATAACAGATTCATTTTCTTTAAAAAATTTTTTTAATTTTTTAAAATAATCTTTTTAATGTTTATTTATTTTTGAGAGAGAGAGAAAGACAGAACACAGAGAGAGGGAGACACAGAATCTGAAGCAGGCTTCAGGCTCTGAGCTGTTAGCACAGAGCCCGACACAGGGCTTGAACTCACCAACTGTGAGATCATGACCTGAGCGGAAGTCAGACTCTCAACCAACTGAGCCACCCAGTGCCCTTAATTTTTTTTTTTTTACTTTAAGAGAGAGAGATACAGAGAGAAATAGAGGGCACAGAAGCAGGGGAGGGTCAGAGAGAGAGAGAGAGAGAGAGAGAGAGAGAGAGAGAATCTTAAGCAGGCTCCATGCTCAGCTCAGCATTGAGACCATCGCGGGGCCCCATCCCATGACCCAGGGATCATGACCTGAGCTTAAATTAAGAGTCAGACGCTCAACTGACTGAGCCACTCACGTGCCCCAACAGATTCATTTTTATTTAGGTGAATGAAATTGACATTTTGTGTATAAACTACACCTTTTCATAGAGTTAACCATTCAGATCTTATCTGTGTTGGAGGTACCTATTTACCTAAATAGCATTATGAAACTCTAACAGGAAGCCATGAAGCTACCCTGGAAATCTTGATCTCCCTAAGACTAGGAAGAACACTGAAGGCCCATCTGGTTATGAGAGTTCACATTAGATTAGGATGAGTGTCAGACAACAATCTTTCCTGCATCTTGACAGAGAAGCTTCTCAGCTGAAGTATTCCCTGATTAATGACTCCCATAGGGAATGGATTCTAGCCATTCTTCTTCCCTCCTCTTCCCCCTCCTGCAAGTACAAGAATAGTTGCTGGCAACTGGTGAACAAGTGCTGGTTTGGATAATGTCTTAGGTGTGACTTCCAATTTACCTGTTAGGGTCTTTAGTGCTGGGAATTACAAAGACACATTCTCTCTTGCAGAAGGTTTTTTCTATCCAAGCTTTCTGTCCCTGGAAGAGAAAGAAGTGAAAACTAGACCAATATAGTCCCACACAATCATCAGAGTTCATTATTTTACTTAAAAAAAAATCATTAACAGGAAGTCTGACCAAAACATCTGAATAGACACCTTCAATAATGGTGGATGCAACTCTTTAAGAATCTTTTTCAGAGAAATGGCTTGGAAATAGGTATTCATGGTTTCCATAGGGCTACAAAACCTAGGCTTTGCATGCAAGTCAAAATCTGCAAAGGGGGCGTTATGCCATTCTGGAGCAAGCCAGTGCCCAGACAAGCCCTGGTATAAATATGAGTTACGGAAAAGCCAACAAAGTCTGCAAGCATCCGATTAGGACTTTGTCTGCTATCAAGAACCTCATCTTCTTTGGACTTCCAGGCACCCATACACCATAGTAATTTTACAAGTGGACTCTAACTGGTGCTCAGATTCACTGAATGTTATTTTTATCATTAAAAATATTGAAGGTTGTGAAGAAATGGGTACTTATATAACATGGCTGCTGGAGCGAGAAGTTGGTACAACCTCTAACAAGGGCAATTTGGCAATAATATCAAAATTACAAAGCATATACCTTTTGACCATTTAGTATTTTACTCTATCAGTATCCCTGAATACATGCAAAATGACACATTCATTTATTTATTGCAACCACTGTTCATGATATCAAAAGACTGGACATCACCTACTGTTTATCAGTAGGGGATTGTACCTGTGTTATGGAACAATCATCAATAGAATTCTCTGTGGCTATTAAAAAAATAAGACTTTCTCTCTGTATCAATAGGGAATGATCACCAAGCTATAGTAAGTAAAAAAGTAAGACATGGAATAATCTCTCGGGTATTGTCATTAAAGTTACAGAGAAGAAATATTAATATGAAAACACACTTGCTTGACAATAGACATAATATACTGGGAAGGGCTCACAAGGAGCAGCTAACATGGTTCCCTCCAAGAGATGGGATCTGGAGGCCTGGGGAACATGGGTGATGGGTGAAGAGGACACACCTTTTAAATTCTTGAGAAAGACTTTATTATTTTTAAAATTTTTTGCTGTTTATCTATTTTTGACAAAGAGACAGAGCACAAGCAGGGGAGGGGCAAACACAGGGGGAGGAAGAGGGAGACATAGAATCTGAAGCAGGCTCCAGGTTCTGAGCTGTCAGCACAGAGCTTGACGTGGGTCTCAAACTCACGAGCTGTGAGATCATGACCTGAGCTGGAGGCAGACACCCAATCGACTGAGCCACCCAGGTACCCCGAAAAAGACTTTATTTTTTAAGAGCAGTTTTAGTTTATAACAAAACTGAAACGGAGGTAGAGAGAGTTCCCATATACACATGCCCAGACTCCATAATTATCAGCATTGTCTACCAAAGTGGTACCTTTGTTACCAAAGTTGAACCTATATTGACTCTTCATAATCACCTAAAGTCCACGGTTTACTTAGGGTTCACTCTTAATGTTGAATATTTTAGGGATTTGACAAATGTATAATGACATGTGTTCACCACTATAGTATCATGCAGAATAGTTTTATTGCCCTAAAAATCCTCTGTGTTCTGCCTATTTACCCCTATCTTACCCCACCTCCTGGCAACCACTCATCTTTTTATTGTCTCCATAGTTTTGCCCTTTCCAGAATGTCCTATAGTTGGAATCATACATATGCAGCCTTTCAGACTGGCCTCTTTCCCTTACTAATATGCACTTAAGTTTGCTCTATGCCTTTCCATGGCCTGACAGCTCATTTCTTTTTAGTGCTGAGTAATATTTCATTGTCTGGATGAGCCACAGTTTATTTATCCACTTACCCACTGAAGTTGGTGGCTTCCAAGTTTTGGCAAACATGAACAAAGATGCAATAAATGCCCATGTGCAGGAACTTATATTTTTCTCTTTAAAATTTTGGGTTTTTTGGAGTGCCTGGGTGGCTCAGTTGGTTAAGCGTCTGACTTCAGCTCAGGTCATGATCTCATGGTTCGTGAGTTCAGGACCCATGTCAGATTCTGTGCTGACAGCTCAGAGTCTGGAGCCTACTTTGGATTCTGTGTCTCCCTCTCTCTGCCTGTCCCTGCTCATATGCTCTCTCTCTCTCAAAAATAAATAAATATTAAAAAAAAAAAAACTTTGGGTTTTTCTTCCTTTAAAAATTTGAATTATATAAAGGTATTACCTATTTAAAAATATAAAAAGTTTGCCTGAAATGAAAATCTAAAATAAAACAAGTTTTTAAAAAGGGAAAAAAAAAAACCTCTGCCACTCTAATAATTAGCTGTTGTCACTTTTCATTTCCTGACCTCTCATTCACCTACATCCATTTGTTGAAGATTTTTTTTTTTGCAAGGTGCTGTGCTGAGTGCTTGGGGACTTCAGAGGAGAAGCATTTGGGGTGCTTGGGGACTTCCAGGGCAAGCTGGGTCACCACCCCCTGGAAGTGTCAGAGGATGTGATGCCCGCACATGTGCTGAAGGAGGTTGGCAGTACGGGGTGGCTTTGTGGAGCTGAGCGAGGCAGGAAGGAAACCTGTCCACCTTACCAGGGTGCCAACATCCTTCCCTGTGTCTCCTTGAGGCCTGGCTCAATATGTGTTGTGATATTTGTGTACGTGTGATGTGTGTGCTTGTGTGATGTATTTGTGCGTGTGTGTGATGTATGTGTGGTGTGTGGGTGTAGAGTGTATGGTGTGTGTGTGTGTGTGTGTGTGTGTGGTCTGATGTATGCACATGTGTGATGGTGCGCATGTGAGTGGGTATGATTATATGTGTGATGTGTGTAATATGTATGGTGTGTGCTATGCATGTGGCATGTGTGCTATGTAACATGTCGTGTGTATATAACGTGTGTGTATCTCTGAGGGAGGGTGGCAGACACAGGGAAATGGAGCGGCCTAGCTTGTGAAACCTGGAGAATCCTGAATCAGATCTTGGAGAAACTGCAGAGGACAGAGCCTCATGTTCGTGGCCACTCTCCCACAGTCTCTAGAGTGAGCGTCACAGTGTGACCTGTGACCTGAGGGTGTTGTGGCCCTCACCCATCTGGGCAGCAATTCCAATTTAGGGGTTCCCTTGTGTCCATGGATGCTGTCTCCTCAGAGCGTGCCGGCAATGACCACATGTCACACACGCCCTTCTCGATGAGGTCATGTCAAGGCCCCAATGCCACTTTCGTTGCTCCACAGATAGTCCTGGCCCCGGTCTTAGTCATGCTGAGACAGTCTGATCAGGGTTTTCATCCTTCTGGAAGGACCTATGGTTCCCCGAGCCTTTCTGG
This sequence comes from Felis catus, assembly GCF_018350175.1. Lineage (NCBI taxonomy): Eukaryota > Metazoa > Chordata > Mammalia > Carnivora > Felidae > Felis > Felis catus. The sequence goes on from NC_058373.1 coordinate 21,504,275, forward strand.
GAAGGTCTTAAGAGTCAGCTGGTTACTTGGCTTCTTTTTGAATAACAGGAATGATTATAATTCAAAACCTTCCCGAGGGGCCTTCAGAAAGCAACACTACACCTTTGTCTCCAAGTAATTTAATGACTGCTTGAAAACCACATCACTAATGAGAGGAAAGTGGCTGCATCCACTCAGAGGAAAAACCTCAGAGTGGTGAGCCCCTGAAGCCCGGGTCCCAGCCCTTATCCTGTGGAGTGTTAGAACAATCCAGGGCAAAATGGCCAAGCAGAGCATTTGCTGTCTGGAAAGAAAATATGTTTCCCCTCTTGCACATCACTCCTCACTTCCCAGAGAAGCTGGGAGAGCATACTCGCCCCCCTTTTTAAAATAGAGTTCATATTGTTTGGACTATATGCCTTCAATTAAAGACAATAAGAGCTCTAACAAATACTGAACTCCCATGAGTAGGCTAGGTTTTCACAGAGACATAGGATAGCGATTCTGAAATTACTTTCTGTGTATTCTAGGACAGAACAAAGAAATCAATATATTGTGGATAATGGGGGCTGGGTTTCTCATTGTTGGAGAAGGGTTACAAGCATGGAGAGTGGGGAAGATTAGAACAAATCCCTGGAGCAGTGGACTGAAATTGAAATGATCAGTGTGTACCCATGATTTGTAACATGTAGAGAGATAGATATAAGACCAGATAGAGGCAGGTGTGGTCCCTCCTTCTCTCCCTCTCTCTCTATACACACACACATACACACATACACACACACACAAGTATACATAACATATTGTATTAGTTATCTATTGCTTAATATAACAAATTGTCCCCAAACTCGGTGCTTAAAACAATAAAATTTATTACCTCACAGTTTCTGTGGACCAGGAATTGAATGTGGCATATCTGGGTACTTCTGACTCTGTCTCTCCCAGGGATTCAGCCAAGCTGTGGGTGGGGCCATGGTCTCATCCAAAGGGAATCCACTGGGGAGCACCCAGTCCTAGCTCCCTTATGTGGCTGTTGCCAAGATCTAGGTCCTCTCAAGGACCCAGCACCTCAGTCAGTTCCTTGTCATGTGAGCCTCTCCACAAGGAACCTCACAACATGGTGGGTGACCTCCATCAGAGTGGGGAGTACAAGAGTCACACAAGAGAAGCCACGGTCTCTTTACAACCATGTATCTGAAGTGATATGTCTTTAGCTGTATTCCATGCATTAGAAGAGTCTCCCATTCTGGCTGCCCACAATCAGGTGGAGAGGACTACTATAGTGTAAGTGAACATTAAGCTTTTTCTCTTGTAATGTGAGTGCCTGACATTCAGCTTTTGACTGTTGAGGCATTCATGTCAAAGACATCCATCTCGAGTAAATATACTGTCAGATATACAACACAGCTACTAACAAAACAGCCAAATAAAGAACTAGGCTGCCCCCGCTCACCAAGCTCCCTCTTTCAGAAAGTGCTGGTTAACCTAGAGAACTGACCCTTGCCCCTCCTGTGCCCTAATGCCTGCTCTCATGCCTGAAATTCACCATAAAGAGTGAACCCTCGAAACCCTAGACACCCCACCCTTGGACACTAACAAAGGCAGAGTTCTGGATCTGCTATCTCTATCTCTACTTGTGTCCTTGCTATGTGGCCCATTGGGTATGCCACGTACACTCAAGGCTTGTGAGTAATAAATCTTGTTCCTCAGAGTTTCCTGCTAGTTTTTGCTGAAGTGCATCTTGCAGTCATAATAAGAATTACAGGGCTGGTCCAGACACAACATTAGTTCCACAGGGGGAGTCTCTGTGGAGGTTCGCTGTGAATAACACAGGTTCTGGTAAATGCCTCGGTCATTCCTAGCCAAGAGCATCACTAACAGTAGGCTGGGACCAACACAACAACTACAAAGGCATAAATACCAGGAGGCTAGGGTCTTTGGGGTCATATGCCTACCACATATGCACACGTATGTCTGTATGTGTACACATTCATGTATTTCCTGGCTCTATCCACTGAAAGGGCGTACCACCAACAAGTATATTTAGTGCTCAAATATTGGCTTCTAAATATTGTTCTCCACTGAAGCGAACTGGGGCTTCTTGGGGAAATGACTGTATCCAAGACTGGAACAGGGAGAGTACAAGAGGGACCTGGAGCATCTTGTTTAGCCAGTAAGTGTTTACTTTTGATGTGGGAACTTGCCAAAAGAACACTGAAGCCACTTTGAAGGGACTCTCACTGGCTTTATCTGGGATAATTGAGCATGAAAATAAGTAGTTACAATAATGAAGTACAACCTTTTGACTGAAATAAGAACCCATGGACCCACACTGGTATAAATCCATACATAATTCAATACATAGGGGTGACGGGAACGCTCTTTCCTCCAGTAGTAAGTCATTTAATAAATACAGAAGGAATGATGGACGTAGAAAATCTCCATGTGGCAACTATCACTCATGTTTTATGAATGCTAAAAGTAGTGGGTAAAAGTTTGAAGAGTAACAGTACACTTACATAATCTCATAGTATCTCCCACAGGTATTTACTAATCATAAAGAGGAAATTAGTGGCTTGACAGTGGAGAAATTTGGGGAACACCACCTAAAGCCAAGTGAACATCACCAGTAATGGAACAAAGATTCACCATGAGCCTCCCAATAAAATGCATGAGAGATAAAAATGCTAAAAATGCATAACTTGAATCTAAGCAGGAGCAACCTCAGATAACCCAAACTGAGGGGCATCCTACAAAATAACTGACCCATACTCTGCGAAAATGTCAAGGTGACCAGGAAAGACTGGGGAATGGTTCTAGCCGTTGTGGAAAGACAGGACGGTGAAACGCCCTTCCACCTCTGTGTCCTGCCCTCTAGACCTCACTCCCTCTCAGCTCCTCCCCCTGCCCCGTCTTTAGACCCCGCCCCCTGCCCCTGCTAGGCCCCGCCCCCTCTGCCTGTCCCCTAGGCCCTCCCTCTCAGCGCCCCCTAGCACAACAAACCAGTCAGTGGGCACTTCCTAGGAAACCCAGGGGCAATGCAGTGTGGGCAATCAGAAAACCAAGGTCCAGCTCCTGAACAACTAGGCTTAGGTCCCACATCATCAAAAGGGGGAAATACCACCTGCCCTACAGGATTTAATATGCTGAGGTGGATGAAGAACTTGGAAAGCAGCAATGTGCTTCTTGTTGTTATTAACGTCTGTTCTGTCTCAGGCAGCATTTAAATGCCTCCATCAAGGAGTGCCCCCCTCCCCCATCTCCTTTACATGCAGGTGCAGGGCATCTGTTGCCCTGAGGGAGTATTGGCCCACACCTTACCCCCAAACTTGGGAGGGGGCCTTTTCAGAGTGCCAAACCCCAGTCCTTGGAGCCCTGGGCAAGAACAGCAGCTGGCATCCACAAAATGGCCCCATTTCTCTCTGCTTCACCAAAAATCTTTTCTTTTTTTTCCTAATGAATATGCTAGCATGTGACTAACATACTTTCCCTTGGGGAAAAAAGTGCTTTACTTTAAATATCAACTACTGATTTTTTTAAAAAAAAGTTTAGTCCTGAAGAGCATCCTCAGTTCAAAATTCCAAGTTACTGCTGAGTCTCCAGAAATATTCTAGAATCTTCTGAGGATAAACAAAAGATACAATAGCCACTCTTTGCCTGCAATCTCTCATAGTGTTTTGGCCTGTACTCAAATGTCCCCTCTTCAGGGAGGCTCTCTGGCTCCCCATCACACCCCCAGCCCCTGCTCTCTGTCCTTCATACATTCCATCCCACTAACCTCCTCCCTCTCTTCCCTTCCCTCTCTCCTTCTACAAAAGCCATGGAAGGCGAAGCCCTGTTCAGTTCTCTGCTTTATCCCCAGTGCCTCCAGAAGTGCCTGGCAAAGAGGAGTTGCTCATTACCCTGTAATGACTAAATAAATCAATAAATCCCTCGGGTGGAGCATTTCCAGGGCGGCCCAGCTCTTATCAACCTGGCCTACCCCAGTCTGGCCCCCTGGGCCCACGCACCCCAGTGGGGTGCACACAGAGCAGAAGGGAGGTAACCCAGGTCACCTGAGGAGACTCTCTGCTCATGGTGGGGAGGGGTTCAGCCTCCTGAATGGCTGGGAGTCACTGATGCAGGTGAAAGGCAATGGGTGGAGGACCCCTGCGTCAAACATTCCTCCTTCCCCTCCCGCCTCTGCTACCAGGGCTGAGTACCGCCAAGGTAACAACAAAGAGCCATGGAATCTTACAAAGGGCATCCTTGTGAAACGAAAGAAGAGCAGAGCCTCCTGTGGTTCATTTATAGACCCTTCAGATCCCCCTGTTGGGTCAGAGATGGTGCCCACTCATCCAAAATATTCCTGCCCATCACAAATGGTTATTTTTTTAAGATTTATTTTGAGAGAAAGAAAGAGAGAGTGCAAGTGGGGGAGGGGTGTAGAGAGAGGGAGACAGAATCTGAGCAGGCTCCAGGCTCTGAGCTGTCAGTACGGAGCGCAACGTGGGGCTTGAACTCACAAAATCAAGAGATCATGACCTGAGCTGAAGCCAGACGCTTAATCGACTGAGCCACCCAGGTGCCCCTCAAATGGTTATTTAAGTGCTTTAGGGCCAGAGAAGAGGAACACTAGCACGGAGGATTAAAATCCCACCTGCAGGGGGCGCCTGGGTGGCGCAGTCGGTTAAGCGTCAGACTTCAGCTAGGTCACGATCTCGCGGTCCGGGAGTTCGAGCCCCGTGTTGGGCTCTGGGCTGATGGCTCAGAGCCTGGAGCCTGTTTCTGATTCTGTGTCTCCCTCTCTCTCTGCCCCTCCCCCGTTCATGCTCTGTCTCTCTCTGTCCCAAAAATAAAAAAAATAAAACGTTGAAAAAAAAAATCCCACCTGCAGGAGTGCTCACTTACTGGAAAGTCTGTCTGTGAGGCCCAGTGAGGAGACACAGAGGTGGTGCCACCATCATGCTCCCCAAGCCCCTTGAGCTGCCCAAGTCCATGTGTGGGTCACATGCAGCCCCCCCACCCCGCCCCCATTTCATCTCTGAAATGGGAACTGCTTTGCATACTTTCAGCCTCAGCTGGGATAACACCTGTACAGTATCTGGGAGGTACTAGATATAAATGGAAAGCCTGGTCATTAGTTTTATCACAGGATAGTAAGTTGCATGATGGAAATAGAGGCGGTATGCAGTCAAGCCTTCACCTGGTGGTTCAAAAACCACCAGGTGCCAGGAGTTCAGAGTGGGTAAGTACGGGGAGGAAACTTCATAGTATGGGCAAGATTTGGACAGGTGGGCTGAAGACATTTGGGGACAGGGAATGGTGGGGTGGGTGGAACAGCATGTGTACAGCAGAGGGAGTGAGGATGCATGTGGAGAATAGGGGGGAGGGACGGGAACAGGGTGACTGAGGGCAAGAGGTGGTGCTGAGCAGTAGGTGGGTGAGGAAATGGAGGGAAGGGGGTGGGTTTCCCACCTCAGTGAGATGGGGATGGGCCATGGAGGGGCAGGAGGAAGCCCCCCCAGGAGATGAGTGTTTAGTGGGCGTTTCTCGTAGTAGTGAAGTGAAGGCAGAAACTAGGCTGCCACGTCTTCATGTTCCAGGTGTTTTGTGAGTGCCATCATGTGGCCAGTGTGGGGCTGGCTGGGTTCAGGGCTGTGAGCTGGGGGTGGAGATGAGCCAGGTAGTCATGGCCCTACCCTCAGGGGGCTTCCATTGTGGTCAAGTAGCAAAGAATAGCAAACAAGGCAGCAGATAAATCAGAGCATTGCTGATTGTGGTAAGAACATGAAGGGAATAAAGAAGAGGGTGTGGTAGAGTATGGTGGTGTGCACGTGGGGTGGGGTAGGAGGCTTGTTAGATTGGGAAGTCTTGGCTGAACAGGCTATACATTTAAACTGTGAAGTGAAAGACCAGAAGGGAATTCTAGGGTGCCGGAACAGCATGTGCAAAGGCCCTGTGGCAGACAGAGCTGCAGGTGCTTGCTGAGGAGCATGGATTGGGTATGTGGCAGACTTTGGAACCGAAGATGCAGGTGGGGCGTGTTCTGCACAGACTTTAGGTCACAATAAGTGGTGGGCAGAGGGGCAGCATGAACTTATGGGGCTGGGTTATAGGGGAGCAAAGGGAAGCCAGGATACCAGTAGGAAGACTGAAGTGTGGCCCACACCATGGGGATGACCCTCTAGGAGATGTGCAAGAGGAAGGAGGAGTCTGCAGGGGGACACCTTTGAGAAGACTGAGGCTGGGGTGGGGTGATGGGGTGGGGGCTGGGAAGGGTGAGAGGGCTGAGGGGTGGGGGAGTGGAGCCTGTGGGAGGAGAGGGAGGCAGGAGACAGGGCCAGGACCGCAGGGAGTGGCGTTTGGCCTGGGCCAGCTGTGACTGATCCTGGGAAGTGGCTTCCAAACATAAGAGCTGGTTTACTGTTAGGCGAGTCTCTGTTTACTCAATGGCCCTGTTTCTTGGGCCAAAATTAACAGCAAGCCCTACAGTGAAATGACTGATTTGTGGACCCATTTAGCCAAAGGAAACTGCCTATCTCCTGTATGTATTTAGAGCCAACGCCTCAAAACGCTCATCCCAGGGCTGCATGTGACCCACACGTGGACTTGATTTGACCCTTGTATAAAGAGAAGAATTCTCTGCTATTATTAACCCAGAGGGGGATTACATGTGAAAATCTGGATTTCTGGCTTCTCTGGAATGCTGTTGTGTGTGGGAACGCTGGTGGATGTTCTCACACAGTGGTAGGTGGCTGTGGGTCCCCACACAGGGCCCTGACCTGCCCTTGCCTGGCTGCCAGGAGCACCTGTGGGCCTCACCTGGGGCAGCACCTGCAGGCCTGGAAACTCTCCATCCCAGAGAACCAGACAACTTCCCCGCCAAAGCACTGGCACAGGCCACCCATCTTCAGGCGCACAAAGATTAAAACTCCACAATTGTTCCTACTCCACCTGCCACCCACTCACCCCAGCAAGAAGGAGGCCTTGGGCTCCAACCCACAGGCCATTTCTGTGTGGTTTGGCTGATGCTCCTGCTTTGGCCAGACAAAGAGAGACTCTTGAGCCTGACAGACCTCGCCTCATGGCCCCTTACAACAAAGAGAACCAGTAGGAGCCCCAGGTAAGGGCCCATGCTGAGGCTGCCCCTCAGGTGCTGGGCCTCAGTTTTCACATCTGTAGAGTGGGGATGATAACATGAGACTCGAGTGATAGTGCTTGGGAGAACCTCAAGATCTGATTTCCTGTGCTTTATCATCACCATCCCCTGGAGGTGACAGGGCTGGCCTGGAGGAAACGCTGCGGGGGGGGGGGGGGAGGTCATCAGAGCCCCCGCCTCTCCTTGGCCAGTGTTCCCTCTTCCCCAGACCTCCAACCCTCTTCTATCCAGGGGCCCTTCCTGGGACAATGTAACGCGATCCTCCAGACTGGAGCCCGGGAGCAGAGCTGGGTCTTTAGGCCACCTTTTCCTTTTTCCTTTCCTTTCTTTTTTTTTTTTTAAGTTTTTTAAAAATTATTTTTGAGAGAGAGAGAGAGAGAGAGAGACAGAATCTGAGGCAGGCTCCAGGCTCTGAGCTGTCAGCACAGAGCCTGATGTTGGGCTTGAACTCACGAACCTCAAGATCATGACCTGAGCCGAAGTCGGATGTTCAACCAACTGAGCCAGCCAGGCACCCCCCCCTTTTTACTTTCTTTTTACTATAATTCACATACCCTAAAATTCATCTTTTGAAATGTGCAGTGTGTGGTTCAGTCGGTTAAGCATCTGACTTTGGCTTAGGTCATGATCTCACGGTTCATGAGTTCGAGCCCCACATCAGGCTTTCTGCTGTCAGCACAGAGCCTGCTTCAGATCCCCCTCTCTCTCTGCCCCTTCCCCACTTGCGCACTCTCTCCATCTCCCTCTCAAGATGAATAAATAAACTTCAATAAACAAATAAATAAATTTTAAAAATGTGCAGGTTTTTTTTGTTTTGTTTTTGTTTTTGTTTTTGTTTTTTTGTATATCCCCAAGATTGTGAAACTGCACTAACACCAGAGCATCTGCCATCTCTAAAGAAAAGTCCTTTACTTATTAGCAGTCATTCCCCAGCCCCCACAGCCCCTCAGTTCCTGACAACCATGAATCTGCTTTTTGTCTCTATGGATTTGCCTCTTCTGGGCATTTTATATAAATGGAATCATACAACACGGAGCCTTTTATGGCTGGTTTCTTTCATTTAGCAGAATGTTTGCAAGGTTCATCATGTTGTAGCAGGTGTCTGGGCTTCATTCCTTTTTATGCCTCAGTAATATTCCATTGCAGGAATTCATCAATTTATGGACATCTGGGTTGTCGCTCCCTGGCTATCGGAAAGAGCACTGCTCTAAAGACATTTCTCTTTATAGAGGGAATACTGAATAAAGCCAGGAAAAAAAGAAGCAAATGTATTAACTTGTCAGCTTGTGTTTGTGGTAGGGGAATCAGAATTTTTTCCTCTATTTGCTTCGTCATTCATATCATGTTTTTAATCTTCTAAGGAAAAATATAACTGATTTTAAAAAGAAAATAAGAAAAGTGGCACCTGGGTGGCAAGGTTGGTTCAGTGTCTGACTTTGGCTCAAGTCATGATCTCATGATACGTGGGTTCAAGCCCCACATGAAGGCTCTGTGCTCACAGCTCACAGCTGAGACCCTGCTTCAGATTCTGTGTCTCCCTCTCTCTCTGCCCCTTCCCTGCTCTCTCTCTCTCTCTCTCAAAAATGAGTAAACATTAAAAAAATTAAAAAAAAAAGAAAAAAAGAAAATGAGACTGTGCCCATGGTACCTGGCCGGTGTTCAGAGTCTCTGAGCCCAGGGTCTCCCAACTGTAGTGGGCTCCAAGGGGCCAGCCTCATGGTAACACCTTTGATGTTTCAGCGGCATCACTAATTTTGTAATCTTCCAATAACACAGCAGATTCCCATTCCATCATCTTGGATTTATGCATATTTTAAGCTGTGATTGCAAATAATGGAGCCCTAGGACACATCTTGAATGGTAACTAGTAGTTTAATTCAGAATTTAAAAAGGTTATCTATTTTTATACACTTGTAGAAAAAGTTGCAATGGACTGAATGTTGGTGTTCCCCCCAAATTCACATGCTGAAATACTAACCCCAGTGAGAGGGTATTAGGAGGTGAGGCCTCTGGGAGGTGATTAGGTCAGGAGGTTGGAGCCCTAATGACTTGGATTAGTGCCCTTACAGAATAGACCCCAGAGTGTTCCCTTGCTCCTTCCACCATGTGAGACAGCTATCTGTGAACCAGGAAGGGGTCACCTGACATCAAATCTGCAGGTGCCTTGATCTTGGACTTGCCAGCGTTCCTGTGAGAAATTAAGTTTATGAGCCTCCCAGTCTATGGCATTCTATTATAGTAACCTGAATGGACAAAGACAAAAGCCTTGCCAGAATCTGGTGTATGGATTTCATCAAAATTGGGTTTTCCTGTTAAAATGTGAGCAGACACCCATTTGCTTTTGGAATGATCATTTTTGATGCAGTCAAACCACGTAAGACAAGGCCTTAATTCGAAGTGGTACTGTCCAGATGCCGGATACACTTCTCACAGGTGCTACCTGCCAGGCTGACCTCACCTTAAGTGAGGGGGTTGCTGACCTTGGATGGAATGCAGGGTGTTATTAGCCCTGAGCAAGTGCAAATAGTCAATTAGGAGGAAAAACCAAAGCAAAACAGAAGAAAAGAGGAGCCCATCAGAGCAATCCAGATAATTATGCAGCTAGGCCAGCCACACAGGCAGCAGCTGGGCTTAGGGTACTGAGACTGATATGGGCTCCTCATTTTTACCATTGACAGGAAAGACCTTCAGGTCATACAGATGCAGCAAAAGACCCCAGGTGCAGAAGGATATTTCAATATCCTGGAATGAAGGCCTGTGGGACCCACTCCCACATCCACTTATCCTGGACCATTTGAAGGAGGAGAGGAAATAAAAATGGGCCCTTTGTTGGGATATCGAATTCTCCCGCCCTCCAGACAGCTGTGCTGGTCACCAATGAGGACCAATGCACAAAGTACATGGGCAGTTTGTATTCCAGCTGAGGGCTCTCCACTGAGCCTAGAAAAAAAGGGGTGATCAGGACCTCAGGTAAGATGATGGGTTGGCAGGAGGAAATGAAGGGAGAGAAGGTGGCCAAGGTCAGCTTCTAGCCCCAGCCCCAGGCAGAACCATTTGAGGGGAGAGCTCCTGAAAGTCACATGTCCATATGGATGTCAGCTCTCTCTACTCCCCATTTTCAGGATCACATACAGGTAAGCCAGATGGGCACTTCTAAACACAAGGTGCGCTTCACAGATGTGAGTGGCCTCACAGATGTGAGAGGATGGGACTCAGAGGTGGGCCGTGCTTTTTTTTGGATCATACTTTTGAAGGAGGTTGCCTTACTCTGTGGATGGGGGAAGCCACAGTTTCTGCAGGCCCTGTGGTGCAGGCCCTGCACCACTCTCCTTGCCTCTTCTCTTTCAGGTGTTGGAGACCTATGCCTGGTAGGTGCTCAGGTGAGGGTTGCTACCTGTCCTAGAATGGGCCACTGGGTCCTGAGTGGAGCCAGGTCTCCTCCCTATCTTTTCCCCTCTATCCATGCTCTTTGATAGAACCTGGCCCAGAAACTTGCTTCTAGAAAGGGGTCCATAGGGTCTGTGCCTGTGTTCTTCAAAGATGGTGCAGGGGAAGTGGTTAAAAATGTAAGTATCTGGCAATTCTGGAACAGGAGGAAATATTTGCAAATCATATATCTGATAGAGAATCAACATCCAGAATATGTAAAAACACACACACACACACACACACACACACACAAACCTACAACTTAACAATAACAACAACAGTAAACATCCCGATTAAAGATGGGCAGCGGACTGGACTAGCCATTTTCCAAAAAAGACATACAGATGGCCAACAAACACATGAAAAGATGCTCAGTGTCACTAATCATTAGGGAAGGTAAGTCAAAACCAGAGAGATATCAGCTCACACCATTAGGATGGCTACGATTGAAAACACACACACATAACAGAAAATAACAAGTGTTGGTGAGGACGTGGAGATATTGGAACAGTTTTGCACTATGGGTGGAATTTTAAAATGGAGCAGGGGCACCTGGGTGGCCCAGTCGGTTAAGCATCTGATTCTTAATTTCAGCTCAGGTCATGATTCCATGGTTCATGAGTTCGAGCCCCACATCGGGCTCTGCACTGACAACATGGAGCCTGCTTGGACTTCTCGCTCTCCTCCTCTCTCTCTGCCTTTCCCCCACTGTCTCTCTCTCAAAATAAATAAATTAATAATCCTTTTAAAATGAAGCAGATGTTGGAGCGCCTGTGCGGCTCAGTTGGTTAAGCGTCCGACTTTGGCTCAGGTCATGATCCCACAGTTGGTGGTTCGAGCCCCACGTCGGGCTCTGCGCTGACAGCTCAGAGCCTGGAGCCTGTTACAGGCTCTGTGTCTCCCTCTCTGTCTGCACCTCCCCCAGTCTCTCTCTCTCTCTCTCTCTCCCAAAAATAAACATTAAAAAGATTTTTTAAATTAAGAATAAAAAAATAAAATGAAACAGATGCTATGGAAAACAGTTATGGTACCTCCTCAAAAATGAAACTTAGAATTACCATATGATCCAGTAATTCCACTGTGGAGCATATGCCCCAAAGAATTGAAAACAGAGTCTCAGGGAGATATTTATACACCTGTGTTCATAGCAGCATTATTCAAAATAAAATGTGGTTTACCTATATGAAGCAATATTATCAGTATTCAAAAGGAAGGAAATCCTGACACCTGCTACAATGTGGATGAACCTTGAGGACAGTACACTAAGTGAAATAATGCAGTCACAAAGGACAAATACTTATATGAGGTGCCTAAAATAAATTTGTAGAGACAGGCACTAAGAGTGGTGGGTGCCAAGGGCTGAGAAGGGGAAATGAGGACTTAGTGTTCAATGGGTAGCGTTTCAGTTTGGGAGGATGAAAACGTTCTGGAGTAGATGGTGATGATGGCTGGACAGCAGTGTCAATGGACTCAATGCCAGTGAACCATACTCTTAAAAATGATTCAGATGGCAAATTTTACATCGTGTGTATCTTACCACAACTAAATACAAATTAAAAAAAAAAAGATATCTAGGTTTCACTCCAGGCCCTGGCATCAGAATCAGGGTGTGAGAACCTGTATTTTAACAAGCTTTTGAGATCCATTGCCCATGCGGCCCTCAGCTTCCCACTGCTCTATTTGGGTCCTCCCAAGCCAGTCCTCTCAAGGAACTGCAAGTTCATGCTGTAAGGGAGATAAGTCAGAGGAGATGTCTCTGATGTCAGTGCTGGCACCTGGACATCCAGGGAAGGAATCAGTGCTCAGAAGCCATAGCACTATTGGGCCTCCTGTGCCTTTCTTGGGTGATGGGCAGGGTGTCAAAAATTCAGTACCTAAGATAAATAGCATCTCATACAAAATTTTATTTTTTGATTCATTTTTTTAAAGTTTATTTGTTTTGAGAGAGAGAGAGAGAGAAAGGAAAAAAGAAAGAAGGAGAGGGAGAATCCCAAGCAGGCTCCACACTATCAGCGCAGAGCCTGATGCAGGGCTCAAACCCTTGAACCATGAGATCATGACCTGAGCCGAAGTCAAGAGCCGGACGCTCAACCGCCTGAGCCACCCAGGTGCCCCATTTTATACAAAATTTGAAAAAGATAAAATCAATGCCAAGAATCCCTTGTGATCATGATATCAACATTTTAAAGACAGGTTGTTGCTCTCTTTATGATCTTGCCTCGTTGTGCGAGGGCTGTTTCCGATCAGCTCACAGCTCTTGGGCTGTGCAGCCAGCATGTCCCCACTGGGCAGTGTACGAGGGTTTACTGTGTGGCAGGCCAGCACATTGGGCAGCGTGAGGCTTTTTATACAGTCATGTTTTTTGACTGTAGAGTTCTTACTTTTCCCACACGGTTTAAACATGAGGGGATATTTTGGTAAGTGTATATAGGACACTCATTGTTCTTTCTCCCACAGACTCCAATATGGCTCAGCATGGTGCCCACAACAGGTCACTGGTAACCATGGCAGGTTGGCCCTCGCTGGCCCACACAGCGGCTGGAGGACAGTGGGGAGGCCCGTGAAGAGTGTGACAGAGGACTTCAACTACCTCCATTTTGACCTTAGCTGGTACTTTCTAACTGATTAAGTTCTCCTTTCCAGCTTGTCTCTTAACTCAGGCAAAAGACCTGCTGGGCAAATCATCCCGTGATGGGAAGAGCAGTAAGTTCTGTCCTGATGCCAGCGAGCCCCCGTGTATTTGACCCCAAGACAATGATGAATTGACCTTCACTGCCCACTTACACATTCCCACTGGCCTTTGTCCCACATTCTCCCTATTCTCCTTATATGTCCACGTTCTCTAATACCTGGAAGTATTTTCCGCACTTAGGAGACAGTCTTGGAGACTCTAGTCCACTGTCTTCCTGGGGTTGGCCTCGCTGAAATAAATTCCTTTCTTGTTTCACCCACCACCTGCCTCTCTGCCTTTGGATTTTGCCAATGGGAAATGGCCAAAACTGGTCTATTTGGACCAGGTGCTCTTGTGCCCCAGTGCCCTGGTTATAAGTGGACCTGGCATCAAAATGAGAAAACACATTCTAGGGGGCCTGGTGGATATGGGTGGGAGCAGGCCTGAGAGTCACCCTGTAACATGGTCACCCTATAACATGAAGAGGTGCAGAGGCCACCGGCCTGGGCGATGATCCACCACAAGGACAGAGAAGCTTCAGCTATAGGGCCCCACACCCACCTCTCTAAGACCTGAATCTTGATTTGGAGCTCACATTTTCCTATTCCTTTCCTTTTAGAGATGGCCTCAAAAGATTCATGCCTGGGGCACAGGGTGGGGATGGGCTGGTGGCATGGGGGGATGATGTGGGTTTTTTTCCTTTGCTTAGAATTTAAAACAAACAACAAACCCCACAAGCATCCCTCAACTAATATATGCTCAATGGAACAATGACAAAGATTTAGAAGTGTCTAAATTGAGGGGCGCCTGGGTGGCTCAGTTGGTTAAGCATCCAACTTTGGCTCAGGTCATGATCTCATGGTTCTTGAGTTTGAGCCCCGTGTTGGGCTCTGTGCTGACAGCTCCGAGCCTGGAGCCTGTTTCAGATTCTGTGTCTCCCTCTCTCTGCACCTCCCCTCTTCTCTCTCTCTCTCAAAAATAAATAAACATTTAAAAAAAGGAGTGTCTGAATTGAAAAGTGATTCTCCCTCCTTCTCCCTCCAACCCCTAGCCTCCAGCAGTGACGCCCACTAACGGTTGCTGTGTGCCCTTTGGACATTCTCTCTTGTTTATTCCAACACACATACTCTTGTAAAGAACTTTTTAAAAATGACAGTTCAGTGATATTTGTGGGCATCTTCTTGAGCCCTTGTGAACTAGGGAAATTGCAGGGATCCTGGGAAGGCCTGCTCTTCTATTCATGTTAGGACCTGCACCCCCACCCTACACATGACTTAATGTAAGTCCTCCTCGTAAAGTCAAGGAGTTAATGATTTCTTTGGAGACTTCCAGCATGATGGATAACACCTAAGGAGTGACCGGTGAGGTTGTCCTGTACATTTTCCAAGACCACTGACTCCAGGCACCATGACACCAAGACTCCTGGCTCCTGAGCACTTGTCCTTGCTTTGGCCAGTTCCTGGATGCCTGAGAGAACACATACACCAGATCCCCATCCTTAATAAATACCCCAGACCCCAAGCAAAGACAGGACTTACTCTCCTTTCCTTCCTGAGTCTTCCAGACACTCTGTCCGTATTTGCTGTATGTTTTTAGTAAACTCCGCTCTCATTTCCTCTAGGCTTGCACTTGATTTCTCTCCTGTGGGAAGCCAAGGGCCCTCTGGGCTGATCCTTGGACCTGGCCAGCCTGCATCACTTGTACAGAGAGCTTCCTCACGCTTTACCCAGGTGCATGGGATTCTACCCTGTGGCACCACTAGGAGGCAACGCCTCCCTGGCATATTCCTCGTGGAGTCACACCCTGGAAAGAATCTTCCCAGTGGGCTTTACTATTAAAGTCTTTTCTTTGGGCTAAGGCTTTGAAGGTGGTCCCTAAAGTAAAAATACAATAAAAGGTGTGGTGGTGAGAAAACGACTCTGGATTCTGTCATACTTGAGTCAGCTCCCAGATTCACTGTCCCTTTTCCTTTTTTTTTTTTAAGTTTATTTATTTATTTTGAGAGAGAGACAGAGAGAGAGAGAGAGAGAGAGAGAGAGAGCGTGCGCAGGAGGAGCAGAGAGAGAGGGAAAGAGAGAGACCTCCAAGCAGGTTCTGCACTGTCAGCACAGAGCCCGATGCAGAGCTTTAAACCTGTGAACCATGAGATCATGACCTGAACCAAAATCAAGAGTGGGACGCTTAACCAACTGAGCCACCCAGGCACCCCTGGACTCACTGTTTCCTATCTTTATGACCGTGGCCAATTTATTTAACTTTCCTGAGCCTCGATTATCTTGCCTGTTAAGTGGGATTGTTGTAAAGATTAAACACAGTTTAGTGTGAAAAACCTCAAGCCCGTTGTCTGGCAGAGATTGGTATTCAGTAAATAGTTTTTGAGTGTCTTAAGTAAGCATAAACTGAATGAAGTATAACAAGGGTAAGATTTTAGCTTCTGTTTAAATGCCCAGGGTCCTTCAGGTAGGGTCGGTGGGCGTTGGAATACATTGTTCTTAATTCCCCTGTCAATGGCAGAGCAAGCAGGAAGCCTGTGGGAAGGCAGGACTAAGAGTCAAGCCCAGGCCTGGCCAGCTGTCCCCAACGTCAGGGACACTTTGATGAGACAGGGATCATTCCCTTCCAAACTCACGGCTCACTCACCAGCCCTTAAGAATGTCAGACACAAATCTTGGTTTGTGTTTTTCCAAGGTTTTCTTTTACCAGTGTTCTTCCTCCCTGGCCTCATAGCAGCTCTGTGCCGACAATATTATCTAAGTCATGCTAAGTCGGTTTCCTGCGGCTCCTGGGGACCAGCGTGCACGCATTAATCGGCAAGCACCTCTCATATTTCAGTAGTGCCTGTGCAGCAGATTGGCTAGTTTGCAATAGTCAACTCCCAGAGACTGAGAGCCAGGATGGGACAGATTTTGTTAGTTAAAATGCAAAGGGAAGTTACTCAAATAAGAGGCCTAAGCGCTATTGGCAGAAGGGAGGTGGGGAAGGGGCATAAGCAGAGAAAACATGGGTTTTGTTTGGCAGAACCAACAGTTACAGCCAAGGAGACACCAAGGAAACACTAGCCAAGGTGTTTCACTCACCTGAGAGCCCCTTGCTAGATGGGTCTCCCCTGACAGCCCCTTACATGAGCCAGTTTGAGCCAGATTGGAGTTGAGGACTGCATAGAAGTGCCTCACCCTTCCTCCTCACCCCTGAGTTGTCCTGAAGTTACCTTTAGCTCATTATAATACTAAGATCTCCTCTTGTGGGTGGAGTTTTCCACCATTTTTTCAAACATACAATGTACACACTAGCATGTTGACAGTCTAGGAATTGACAGTCTTGCAGAATTGAACCAAAGTGCCTAAGTAATAGGATATGTATATGTTCCTTAACGTATATGCAAGCTCCCCTCCCCTCCCCCTGATACACTGAAAAAAAGCTTTCTATACTAACTCCACAGGGAGATGGTGCTTTGAGAGCCATCTCCCTGTGTTCTCACCTGCAACAAATAATAAAAAGTTCTTTGCTTTCAACGGTTCCTTGGGTTGTGTTCAATATGCTGCACCCCAAGTGGCAAACCCCTTGAGTCCTGTTACAATTTGAGGAAGGGGCGAGGGGTCTGGCAATGATGGGCACTCCTGCAGGGGCCACTCTGGGAGGTGAGGACTGGGGTGGGAGCAGCTGTGTAGATTTGGGTGGGGGCTGGGTGTGAATGAGGGGGCACGACTGAGCATCCCAAATGGGGTTCTCATTTGCTGTGTTCTTCTAGATCTATGTGACCATTGTGGTCTGTAGTGACCCGTGACTCATGGCCAGTGTCTGGGTTGCTCATGTATTTATAGATAAGTGTTCCTACACACAGCTCAGCATTGAAAACTTGGGGGGGTTACATCAGAGGAAATAGGTCTTCAGAAGTTCACTGGGACCTCTGTAGCCTCAGACCACCTTGTGTGACATGAGAGAAAGCCAGCATTTGTGTATTTCACGCTAGTAGCTTATGAAGCCCCCTCACCTTGTAGGCTCTGCTGGTTCCAGGTGTACTGAGTGCACTCAGCCCTCAGGAGCTCCCAGGCGGATACACTGGCATTGTAAAGTTGTGCATGGTGTGGGGGGACAGGGCTTCTCCCTGGGGAGGGACTTGCCAGGTGGGGAAAACAGGGAGGGAGCTCATCCTTGAAGTCTGAGGAGAATTCAGCTGGGTGCAGGAGCAAAGGGGAAAGGTGCTCTCAGAAGAGGGAACAGCAGAAAAAAGGCAGAGCCCCTGATCCCATTTCTCACTGTGGTCACGATGACTGCCACACTGAATTGAGATGCAGTGGCTGTTGGGGGGCAGAGGTCTACAGAGAGCACGTGCTCCCCTCACTGTGGTTTTAAATATGAGGAAACTGAGGCAGTGGAGGGGTTAGGGCTTTGGTAGGGACTCTGGGAGGTGAATGGGCACTAAGAGAAGGGACTGGGTCATAGTGAAGGCACCAGTCCTGGCTGGCCTCATGCCAGGCAGCTGGACTTGACTCCTGTGCACAGCCCTGTCCCTCATCACACATCTGTCTCCTCTGGCTGATTCCAAATGTTTTCTCCAAAATGGGCAGATGCTTCTGAGCTCCTCCTTTTAAGGAGGATAGAAGGCCTTTTGGCATCATCTGGAGAAGCAGAGCAGCCACATGCTTGAGTCTATCAATTCTATACTGGGGTTTACCCCCAAATATGCTCGTGCTCGTGTGCACCAGGAGACCCCACATGCATGTTCCCATTCATGAGATCCCCAACAAATAGCAACCCAGATGCCCAGTTGCAGTAGGACCTGTAAGTCCATCCCCACATATTCACATGAGGGAATATTACATGGAAACAGAAACAGACAAACCACATCATATGAATGGCTCTCAAAACATAACCCAGAGCAAAAGAAGCAAGTCCCCGAGGGGACACACAGTGTGAGTCTGTTTATATAAAGTTCAAAAGCAGAAAAAGCTAAACAATATATTGCTTAGGAATACAGATGAAGCCCAAAATAAAACAAAGCAAAACTCTGAAAGAATCCACAAAAAAACCCTGCTACAGCTAATAAGCAAAGTTAACAAAGTTTTGGGGTGCAAGATCATTAACCCAAAATCAGTTGTGTTTCCAAACACCAGCAGTGAAGAATCCAAAAAGGAAATTAAGAAAAAAATCTCGTTGATGATAACATCAAAAAGAATAAAATATCTGGGAAAACGCTTAAACAAGGAGGTGAAAGACCAACACACTAAAAACTATAAGACCTTTTGCTGAAGGAAGGAAAGAGGGTCTGAACAAATGCAAAGACACTCCATGCCCCTGGTTGGAAGACTCAATCCCACACAGCTGGGGATGGATGGGGATGGATGGATGAATCTTCCCTTGCCCCCATCACCAGCTCCTCCCTGATTGGGAACCTGGGAATTGCCACAAGGGTCTCGGGGGGGCCCCCTCTGCAGCTCCCCCTCCTGACTGGCTTGCTCAGGAGGGCAAACTAGTTGGAAAGCCAGTGTGTATAGGGCCTCCTTGACGTTACCTGAGAGCTCAGTCTGGTCTTCCCTGGCTGGGAGGGTGCAGACCAGCACCCATGGGAGAGAGGAGTGGAAGACCAAGGCTGACCTCCCAGTACCCACCTGGCTTCCATGGGGAGCACCTTCTCCTTTTCAGTGGTCCTTTGCCACTCTTTAGGTGGACTTCCTCTCCTAGGACTCCCAGGACCTGGGAGGGTGCACCACACTATTGGCGGTGTGTGTGAACAAGGACTGTGTCCTTCAGGGGCTGTGATGTTGCTGAGGCCACAGGGGTGGGGAGGGACGCTGGGTGGCACACCAGTGGGAGTGAAGTTGATGTAGCTCAACATGATGCCTGTGGCAGCCAGCTCAAGAGCCAGGCTGCTGGGGCTGGTCCTTGCTCCTCTGCTCATTTGCTGTGACAGCACTTAGTAGACAACACCATATTAATAAAAGACAGTGTAATAGTAATTGTACAAAAAATAGGAGTTCGGGTCTTCATTGAGAGTTTTCTGCTGACCTCAGGCAAGATGCATGAGGAGTTTTGTTTGCTCATCGACCTTTCTGGTCCTGCCCTGCCAACTGAGGAACAGGGAGCTCTCACCCATGCACAGCCCCGTCCACCGGAGAGATGGGCTGGAACCGTCAACATTTGAGCTGTAAAAGTGGGCATTTAAGAAACAAGGAAGGGTTAGCACAACTCCTCGTTTTTACATCTAAGAGAACTCAGGTCCAAACCCCAAGGCTGCCTGGTGGCTCAGGATCTGCTTCTCTCTCACAGACTCCTGGCAGCATGTTTTTGGAGGGGATCTGGGCAGTACCTGTCACGGGGTCAAGCAAACATACGCTTTGACCCAGGACATCCACTTCTAGGGGTTTATTATCTAGAAACATTTTTACACATACAGAGGCAATATATGGATGTTTATTCCAATATATTTTGAACCAAGTGAAAAATTAGAAGCCTCCAATTTTTTTTTTCATCTCGATTAGGAAATTGTTAAACCATTGATGATAGATCCAACCATGGGCTGTGCAAGTATCAGATACTCTAAAGTAGAACTTTAAGTTCTAAAGTGTAAATGTCTTTATTATTAATTGGAAAAAAGTTGTACTAAGATCTTTCTGGTATGATCCAGTTGTACAAGAACAAACCTTGATATGCAAAGGTCTAGAGCTATGTTGCTCAACATAGTAGCCACTGGCTATATGCAGCTATTAAGCACCTGAAATTTGGCCCATCTTAACTGAGATATGCTGTGAGTTCAAGTATAAGACAGCAAACTACCATTTTTTATGTCTGATATTAGAGATCAAAAAAAGTGGGGGAGTAGTATTTGGCCGAATTTTGAAGTACAAAACAAATGACATATCATTAATAAGTTTTTTTTTAGTAATAACTACATGTTGAAATGATAATAGTTGGGATATGTTGAGTTAAATAAATTCTAAAATTAGTTTCACTTATTTTAACATGGCTTTCCTTTTTTAACATGGCTACTGTACAATTTAAAGTTATGTCTGTGGCACAGTTGACTGGGAGGCACTAGTTTAGAACAATACACATCAAACCATCAAGCGTGCTCAGCAGTGGGGCTGGGGGTGTTAGGACCTTCATCTGGCTCTTCTGCACTGTTATACAACTTTATATATTTGTGTATTACCTCTCCAATGATTAACAGAAAAAAGATGCTGTTGCTGTGACTCCTGGCCAACATGCTTTCCACCTCATCATGCCTGACACATTTGCCCTCCCTAATACCCAATCTCTAGGGAGGGCCCATGGCCCATGGAGAGAGGCCACCTGCCAATTCAGCATTAATTTTACCTTGGGTCATAGCAAGTGTGACCAACCCTTAAGGAATGAACACAGGACTTCCTGTCTCCCTGCCACGTTTACGGGGAGAGCAGACCAGATGGGGTGAGAGCCAGAAGCAGTGGGGGGAATGGGCAGGCACATAGCAACAAGAAGACCTGGCAGCTGGGAAGGGGAGAGCTGTGGGCTGTCATTAGCTTGTTTTCTTTAAGCTATCTCTAGCATTGGAAATGTATTCTTCCCCCTGACATAGATAGCAATTGAAGGCACAGTTTCTGGAAAATAGCAAGATAAATTGTGGTGTTTTCTGTGGGAGCCTGGGAAAATTGCTCCTGTTTGTGATGTGTGTCTGGGGCAATGAACCAACCATTTCCTGGACCCTGGTTGCTCCCAGTGGATTCTGTAATTCATTCACCGATTGCAGAGTCTAATAGAGCTAGAAAATGAGGGGCATAGCAGCCACCGACTGCCCGGGTCCCTTTGCATATCAGTGTGTCTCTGGCTACTACCTTTTTAAGGGAGGCATTAAGATGTTGAACCTCATTAACTTCTAGGTTGTGGAAGAGGATCCGGGATTGGGTCCCATTATTCCCCTGGATGGCTGCCTCTATTTTCCCAGGCCCAGGTTTTGTGTGCATGATGTGCGCACACACGTGCACACACACACACACACACACACACACAAATTAGAGGACATCTTGAAAACATTTCCAATCAAAGCAAAAGGGAGATTTCTAAAAATATCAAATGCTCCAAGTAAGAGGATTTTAAGTTAATGGAAAGTGTGTTTTGTTTTCACTTAGTTCAGTACGAAGATGACTAGCCACTTAAAATGCCTGAATATCATTCTGTTTCTTGTACTTATCAACTTTGCAAAGCAAATAAGTGGGGTTGCAAAGAGCCAAACCAAACAAAATTCCAGACTTCTCCTAGAAAATAACCAATAAAACACAAACAATTACAGCAAACGCTTTCAACATTAGTTGACGTTTCCAATTACATTTTCTGGAGCCTGAAATACACTGCAGACAGTGGCCAATTTATGTTATAAATACCATCGCAAATGCCATGAATTAAAACTGCTGCTGGGTAGTGTGCAGAAAGATATTTGGTGAAGATTGCCAAAGACAATCCTTCGCGAAATTCAAACCTGTCTGAAGTCCGCTCCTAGAGAGGCTGGTGTCCTTTTTAATTCCTCCCTAAATATTTAATTCAGACAGAGCAAATTTGTCATATATTTTTCCTCCCCACCTCTCTGCCCTCCTTCATTTTCAGTTCCTATTCCTCATCAACCCAGGAATGACTCTTGTAAACATTTCCATTCTTCCCCACCTCTGCCCCTGCCTGCTCCTCATTATTTCTGCTACTTTTTGCTAAACTTAAAAAAAAAAAAAGGTATAATTTCTGGTAACAGAAGGAAAATGTATTTGTGATAGAAAATGATTAAAGTCTTTTACTTTAAAGAGGAAATATACAAATCTACCAAGGAATAAATAAACATCACCCATATGGCCTTCATCCTAGAATAACAACAGATAGACTTTCAGTATATTTCTAGGTTTTTTTTTTTTTTTCTGGTAACAGATTAGACGTGTGTGTGCGCGTCTGTCATGAAAAGCATGTTCATTCTGCATATTATCATTATACATTCTTCTCTGTCCTTTTGCAAGTAGCCACTATATATTTCATCCTGTGGATAGACCATGGTTTACGTGCCCAATCCTCAGTTTTGGACATTTGGGTTGTTCATGTGTCTCACTGTAGTAAACAATGCTATGTAAATCCTGGCCTACCTTCAGGATTCTTTCCTCAGAATGGATCCCTAGACGTAGAATTGTACTTGGGTGCATACTACTCAACTGCCTTTCAGAAACTGGTTCTTACTTCCCACTGGTAGTGAGAGGGAATTCCCACCTCCCTTCACAGCCCTGTGTAGTAGAACCTATCTTTTCCCTGAGCTTCCCCTGACCCTGAGGTTTTAACTAATAGATGAAATATCAGCTGATGAAGGCTTATAGATATAACCCCTGCCCCCCGCCCCAGAAGAACTTTAGCGATAGCAAGGGCTCACGGGAAGAGGCACGCTCTCCAGGAAGCACAGGGACAGAGGTAAGATGCTAAGAAGTAACAGTAAGCAGCAAGGAGGCTGAGCCCTGGAGCTGGGGCTTCTCTGCGGATCCCTGGCACCTACATTTAGAAGCCAGCTCTGAGGAAGCCTCATCACGCTGGAGCCTGGTGTTGGCCGGCTGACACAGGGCTCGTTCCCTCAGGGAATCATCCTGGAGGCCTTGTCAGCTGAGAACAGATACACCCTTAACCAGCCAGTCTCAGCAGCAGAGGAGCAACAGGCCCCAGGAAGCAAAGCCCCCAACCTGAGCTTCCCTGCACCCGCGCTTAGCCCCACCTGAGCTTACCTGCTACAGTGGCAGAGTGGGGAGGGCCCAGCCTGGCCTCCAGCTTCCTCCTCTGGCCAGACAGGAAGCTGGCTGAGGAGGGCCCACCCTTTAAGAGGAGAAGTCCACATGAGGAGCATGTGAGCGCCCGTGCCGGGCCCCTCATGATCCTGGTGAGGCAATGGCCCCATGACCTCGCTCCCAGGCCAGAAAAGGAAACCAGGGCCCCATGTTGCCAGGCTGCTCAGTGTGGGATCCCATGAAAACAGCCTTGGGATCTGAGAGAGGTGGGGGGAGCCAGAACTTTCTCTTTGAAGTGACCCTCCTCCCCCCGCCAGTCCTTCCCCTGCTAGAAATGTCAGCATGGTTTGCATAATTGAGACAATTGGACATAATCGTTCTTTCAGAAGCCCCTCATCAGGCGGG
This sequence comes from Felis catus, assembly GCF_018350175.1. Classification (NCBI taxonomy): domain Eukaryota; kingdom Metazoa; phylum Chordata; class Mammalia; order Carnivora; family Felidae; genus Felis; species Felis catus. The sequence continues at coordinate 21,527,616 of NC_058373.1, forward strand.
CAGTGCCCGGGCCCTGAGGAGCTGGGAGAAGGCAGCACATGGCACTAATCATCCGTAATCCTTTCTCAAATCATCTGAGGCTGAGCCAGAGGTCGAGGTGAATTCCAGTATGCATGCAGTGTGAGTCCCACATGACTCCCGTCCCCATCCGGGCGTTCCTAACCCCCACTGTCCCCATCCTACCAGCAGCCTGCAGGACCCGTATCCACAGTCACCCTAAAACCACCATGGGGGGTGTACTGTAAGAATGGGCATGGTTATTCCAGCTTTCAGTGAGCTTTCTCAGCCTAGCAGGAAAAGAGATCAGCCAAACCCTGAAATTCTCCTCCATTCAACCCCCTAGGCAGGGGCTTGGGTCTCCCTACACACTTGTGGGTCTCCCGGGGTGCCTCTCTCATTTCCAAGAAGAGTGCACAGAAGTGCAGACAGACTGGATGCAGCGGCAGTTAGGGAGGTTTCCATTTCGTAGATGAGGACACTGAAGCCTCCGAGTGAGCATGTGAGGTGGAGCAGGAACGTAAGTTAGCCCCCCAGAGCCCTGGCTGGGGTGCAGCCTGAGCCTGGGGCCATGTACCCACCCTTAAGCTGCAGGAGCCCACTCCCACACCTGGAGGACACCCAGGGGCTCAAGGAGCCTCTGACTTCCAGAGGTGATGCTGGATTGTGAAGGTGGATGAGGCCATTTTCTGCGGAGGGGGTCTGTCCTTTGCTTTCATCAGCTTCCCTCAGGTATGTGCCTACCAGAGGTGGACAACTGTGTCCCATGAGAGTGGGGGTGAAGCGTGACTTCGCCCATGTATTGCTGGTGCATGCAGCCTGGGGGCAGGGCAGTGCTCACCCAGCAGCAAGGTTGTTTTCCTTGTAAACTTGTGGTTGGCTCTAGATAGACTCAATGGGCTTTTAGCCGGAGTTCCTCCAGGGGCCAGAGGGGCTCTGCAATGGCGGTATTTCGGATGGCACAGATTAAGACAGAATTATGGAGGCAGGGTGTTCCTGGGGTGTCAAGAATCAAACTGGGAGGAGCTGGGAGGCCCCCCATGGCAGGTGAGGGTCTCGTCTTCCCTAGCGGCATACTTGTGCCCCATCGTGGCTACAAGTTAGAGAAACTTGGTGTTCAGTGCCAGTGAGCACCCCCATCCCAGCCGGCCAGTTAGTGCCTCTCCAGACAATGGGCCAAATGGGCCCTTTCTGGGGTCAGATAACATGGAGAGAATGAGATTCGAGCCTTCCCAAAGTGAACATGCCTCCTCCCCAGAGCTGGCACAGTGAGGCAAGCAACCTGGAATTGCCATATGCAATGTGGTGGCCTGAGCCACATGTGGCTGCCCATCGGCAACCTGAAATTCACCCAGTTCAAAATGCAGTGTGCTCAGAGCACACAACACATAAGGTGGCCAAGACAAGACCGGTGATAATGATTTCATACTAATTGCACATTGAAACGAAAGTTTGGATGTTTTGGGTTGAATAAAATGTAGTATTAATTTTTTTCACCCACTTCTATTTATTTTTTAAGTGACTGCTAGAAACTTTATTTTTACTTATTTAAAATACTTTTGAATGTTTTTATTTACTTAGAGAAAGAGAAAGAGCAGGGGAGAGACAGAGAGAGAGGGAGGGAGAGTATCTCAAGTAGGCTCCATGTGTCAGTGCAGAGCCTGAAGGGGGCTTGAACTCACAAACCCTTAGATCATTAGCTGAAACCAAGAGTCAGATGCTTAACTGACTGAGCCACCCCGGCACCCCAAAGTGACTACTACAAACTTTAAAATGATATATGTGGCTCACATTATATTTTTGTTGGCTGGCGCTGAGCCAGAGCTGAGGGAGGGAGGGGATCCCAAGCAGAATTCTCCTTTCCAGAAGGTCTCGTCCTCTGTGCACGGCATCTGGAAGGATCCAGCACTAGGAAACCATGCACGAGAACTGTAGACACGCCATTAGCGTGTGAGGATTGTTACTCGTCCAGAGAGCAGTCTGAACCAATGATAATCGTACTGATACTAGTGACGAGGAAGACACACAGGCCAGTTAACTGGTGCCAGGGCTGTCTGTCTGTGTAGTGACCTACCCAATTGGTCACCCAGCCTCAGAGGTGGCGTATTTCTTATCTCGGGTAAAGAATAAGGACACTGAAGCTCCTAGGGAACAAGCAGCTTGCCTGTGATCACAGTTGGGGAGAGGATCTAGGACAGTGACCTGTGTGGTGACCTGTGTGGACCCCTGAGAAGGCAGCAGCAATCAGGCAGGGGGAGCACGGCGTGGAGCCAGCACTTGCACTCTGTCTCTGGGGTCTTGGTTTGGGTTCCTCTCAAAGGAGACTCTGAGACAAGCCCATGATGTTTCTCATGCTGCTCTGTGCCCTGCATTTCCTGACCAGTAGTAAGATCTCAAGAGCTGTTCAGATTCAGAAAGAGGTTTTGGACAAGACTCACTGGTGCCACGTGTCTTTCCATCAGGAGGCACCCGTTTGTCTGCTTGTCCATTTTTTGTCAGGTTAGGGGATCATGGTGATGATCACCTAGAGCCTTTATATCACTAGAACTTGCAAAATGGTGATCTTTAATTCTACCATTCCTTCTTCATTTATTCGCTGGAATTCACTTAGAAAGAGAAACTTCCCCTGACCAAATTGGTTATTGTGGTTCACACAGGAAAGGCAAAAGGTTTTGGTTTTCAGAGTAATGAGTTAGTTCCCTGGCATCATCCCAAGGTGACTAATGTGTTTCTTTTCTCAGAGTGTCAGTGTGAATTCATGGATGGAAACATATTTGATGCATTTCAGTTCACAGCAGTAACTTTCCTTATTGTTGCTCAAATGGTCCCAATTTCACATTGGCTCTTGAATCCTTCTGGCACAACACCAGGAGTCTCTGAGAGTGTCCTCGCTATCTGGAATGAAAAGGTGTTTCAGGCTTACCTTGTGCATTTCTTACCCTAGACCTGGATGTGGCCATTTTTCCAAAGACTATTTCTAAATGCCATTTTAGTGGGAAATGGTACTTAGAAATCAGTACCCTCCTTCTGAATTGAATTGTTTGTAGTCCTTGCAGTGGCAGAATGGTGGTATTTGTATGTGCACATTCATATAATATACATATTGTATACAACACATAGATTATATTTAATATGTAAGATATGCATCATGAGTTCATACTGATAGTTCTAACTCCAATTTAGAAACACAGCTAATTTACTTACTTTCCCCTAATACTAATTACTAATTTACTTATATGTGTCTCTTTGCGCTTATGCTGAATCTTATTCCTAATGACATTTGTTTTATCCTAGATATAGTTTCAGACCTATAATGCCAATATTAATGTTAATGACACAACTACTAAATGCAGTTTAAAACACTGTTTTGTTGTTCTTTTTGACTGTAGGTATATACCATTAGAGTTTTTAAATCTCTTAAAATGATTCTTCTCAGGGTGGTTATTCTGCAAACTTGATACACGGTTGGATTCACTTCTTTAATTTTCCTTTGGATTTTTACAAATTGGTTTGCAATTTAATTTTGTTTTATAATTATATGAAACATTTATATTATTGCAAAACAAAAACTGCAAACAAGATTTATCCAGAAGTATCTGGCTACTGTATCTATCTCTCCCCCTTATCTTTCCCTCCGGACAAGTAAACTGAAAAAAAATTTTTTTAATCTTTCCACTTTTAAATATTAGTGTATGATATTAATTCCATATATATATCCTTCCTTCTTTTTTTCACATAAATGGAAGAGTACTTTCTGTCTTCACTTTTTCTGGGAATTAGCCACTCATTTCTTTTTGTAGCTGTATAGCCCATATCTTTGGGTGAATACATGTAAGTTGATTCAACCGGATGGACATGTGGGTGTTTTTCAGTCTTTACAGGTCTCACAGCAACAAAAAGCCGTGCAACACATTCTTTTGCGTTTTGCCAGTAATCTTGAGTCTAGATTCCTAGAAGAGAAATTGCTGTAATTAATGGTAAATGCACACGTAATTTTGCAAATATTGCAAAATTCCCCTCCATGCAGGTTACCATTATGCGTTTCCACCACGATTTTAAGAGAGTTCTGGTTTTCCCATAGCCTCATCTATAGAATATATTGTTAAACTTTGGATGTTTGCCCATCTTATTAAGAAATGGTGTCTCAATATAGTTTTGATCTGTAGGTTTCTTTTCTTGGGATGCTTTTGTATGGGTTTTGGATCAGGGTAACACTGGCCTCATAAAATGATTTGGGAAATGTTCGCCTTCTTCTGTTTTCTGTAAGAGTTGGTGAAGGATTGGAACTCATTCTTCTTTACAAGTTTCATAGAATTTACCATAGAAACCATCTGGGCCTAGGGCATTCTTTGTGAGAATTTTTAAAATTAATAGTTCAATCTCTTTACTTTTTTTATAGATTTATTCAGATTTTTCTATTTCTTCTTGAGTCAGTTTTAATAATTTGTGTCTTTCCAGGAATTTGTCCGTTACATCTGGGTTTTCTATTTGTTGGCATGGTCTTCCCTTATAATTGTTTTTATTTCTAGAGATCAGTAGTAGCATCCTTGTTTCATTCTTGATTTTGGTAGCTTGAGTTCTCTCTTTCTCTTTCTCTCACTGTCAATCTAGCTAAGGATCTGTCAAGTTTGTTGATCTTTTTAGAGAACCAAACTTTGGTTGCATTGATTTCTTCTGTTGTTTTTCTATTCTCTTTTTTATTTCATTCTTTTCTAGTCTTATTTATTTCCTTCTGTTTGGTCCAAGTTAAGTTTGCTCTTCTTTTTTTAGTTTTCTATAGTTGAAGGTTAGATTATTGATTTGAAGTCTTTCATTATTAATGTAGGTATCTAAAGATATCAGTTTACCTCTGTGCACTGCTTTAGCTGAATTCTATAAGTTGTGGTATGTTGTGTTTTCATTTTTGTTCATCTTAAAGTAATTTAAAATATTTTGGTGTGACTTCTTTAACCCATTGTTTGTTTAAGCCTGTGTATAGTTGTGAATTTCTCAAATTTCTTTCTATTGTTGATTTCAAATTCAATTCCACTGTGATTGGAGGATATATTTAGTATGATTTAAATCCTTTTAAACTTATTTAGGCTTGTTTCATGGACTAGCATATAGTCTATCTGGACAATGTTCCATGTAAACTTGACAGAAATATGTATTCTGCTATTGGGTGGAGTGTTCTATTCCATGTCTAGAAGTCAATGTAGTTTTAATTTGCATTTATGTTACTATGAGTGAAGTTGGGCATCTTTTCTTGGGCATCTAAGTGCTTTCTGAATTTCTGCTTCTGTGAACTTTCCACATCTCCTACTCATTTTTTAATAGAGTCTTTTTCTTCATATTTAAAGCTTGTTCATATAAATTAAAGATGGTGAACTTGTGACTGTAATAAAGTGGCAAATCTTTCCCCCAGTTTGTCATTTGTTATTTGTCATTCAATTTTACTTACATGTCTTGGCCTCTTGCTTCCTTGCTAGTCACAGTTCATCAATTTACTTCACCACTGACATCATCTTTTCTTTTCTTTTTATAAAGTTTATTTATTTATTTTGAGAGAGAAAGACATTGCGAGCAGGGGAGGGGCAGAGAGAGAGAAAGAGAGAGAGAGAGAGAGAGAGAGAGAGAGAGAGAGAGAGAGAGAATCCCAAGCTAGCTCCATGCTGTCAGCACAGAGCCCAGCATGGGGCTTGAACTCACAAAATGTGAGATCATGACCTGAGCCAAAATCAAGAGTCAGATGCTTAACTGAGTGAGCCACACAGGCACCCTGACCTCTTCTCTCTCTCTCTTTTTTTAAGTTTTTATTTTAATTTTAGTTAGTTAGGATACAGTGTTGTATTAGTTTCAAGTGTACAATATAGTGATTCAACCATTCCATACCTCACCCAGTGCTCAACACAACAAGTGCATTCCTTATTCCTCATCACTTATTTCCCACCTCCCCTCTGGCATCCATCAGTTTTTTCTCTATAATTAAGAGTCTGGGGGCACCTGGGTGGCTCACTGGGTTGAGCGTCAGACTCTTGAGATCAAGCCCTGAGTCAGGCTCCACACTGGGCATGGAGGCTGCTTAAGATTCTCTCTCTCTCTCTCTCTCTCTCTCTCTCTCTCTCTCTGCCCTTCTCCCCTTCTCCCCTCCTTGCATGTGTGCTCTTTCTCTCTCTCTCTCAAAAAAAGAGTCTGTTTCTTGATTTCATGCTCTCTTTTATTCTTTTTGCTTGTTTGTTTTGTTTCTTAAATTCCACATATGAATGAAATTATGTGGTATTTGTCTTTCTCTGACTGACTTATTTTGCTTAGCACTATTTTCTCTAGCTCTATCCATGTCATTGCAAATGACAAGATTTCATTCTTTTTTTTATGGCTAAATAATATTCCATTGCATATATATACCAAATCTTCTTTATCCATTCATCAATTGGTGGACACTTGGGCTGCTTCCGTGTCTTGGCTATTATTGTAAATAATGCTGCTATTGAATAGACGTACACATATCCCTTTGAATTAGTGGATAATTCTTTGGATAAACATCCAGCAGTGTGATTGCTGGATCATCAGGTAGTTCTATTTCTAAATTTTTAAGGAAACTCCATAGTGTATTCTACAGTGGCTGCACCAGTTTGCATTCTCACCAACAGTGTATGGGGGTTACTTTTTCTCCACATCCTTGCTAACACTTGTTTCTTGTGTTGTTGATTGTGAGGTGATATCTCACTGTAATTTTGATTGCATTTTCCTGATGGTAAGTGATGATGAACATCTTTTCATGTGTCTCTTGGCCATCTGGATGTCTTATTTTGAGAAATGTCTGTTCATGTCTTCTGCCCATTTTTAAATTGGATTATTTGTTTTTTCGGTGTTGATTTGCATAAGTTCTTTATATATTTTGGATACTAACCCTTTATCAAGTATGATATCACCCTTTTTATACTGTGCAGAGGTGTGAGAATGACTTAGATATGACTTCCAAGGTTCACGGACTAGTGGGGGAGATGGTGTCTGTACAAACACAATTGAAATACAAGGCAGATTATAGGAAGCATTCTAATCAAATTTGCCAAGTGGTAAGAAAACATAAAGGGAGAGAACTTATCAGGAGAAGGAGGAGTGCTTCAACTAGACATGTTTGAGTGGGAGTCTAGGTGGAAAATTTGAGGAAAGGAGGCACTTTAGGCAAAGAGCTGGAGGAGGGATAAGCAGGACCTCAGGCAGGCTGGCAGACCCTGTGAATTGGAGCATAGTTCCCAGACAAGGACGAGTGATAGGCGGAGAAGGGGGATGACCAACCAGGCTGGGAATAGAAGGCCAAGTGGGAGATACCTGGGGATTGATTCTAAGGGCTCAGGCTAGTACCGGCCAAACAGATTTATGAATCCTGACCTGGAAGTCTTGTTCCAGATACCTTGCTTATCAAAGTTTTATTTGAGGTAGGACTTATATCCATGTAACAAAATATATTGCTGCTGGGATTGGCTGCAGAGCTGAGTTTCCACTTTCCATACTTCTGGATTATTTACCTACATTTTAAAACAAGAGTGCTGACTTTTGAATGACTTAATTGGCAAAATCTCTGACATAAAGAAGCTGAGGTGGTAGATTAAAAAGATACATTTGCTTTGTAAATGAAACTCATATTTGATCGAACAATGCCTCTGCAAATGAAGAAGGCTAGAGAGGAATTTAATTTTAGTATATGTGCTGCCAAAGCGAGCACTAGAGAGGTATTTTAAATCTTTGATGTTGTTATCAAAGATAATCACAAAAATAAATCAATGAATAACTAGATTAGGCTGAGACCTATAAGTCTATCAATGCCTTTTATCACCATAAACTCTGCCTCTATTTCTCTGTAAGTTCTCCACTGACTGACAGATAAACAAAGTAGTTTCTTTCCACTTAGGGGAGCTAAGATCCTCAAACATTTGTAACACAGGCTGTGGAAGCTCCACTTCCTGAAAGGCAGAGAGGTCCTTCCTGGTGCGTCTCAGGAGCTGAGTTGGCCAAAATATGCTGGTCACTCTCCAAAGGATTCCTGGCCCTATTGGCAGTTGAATATTGGCAGCAGCCTTTTTACACAACCCTTCTCCATTCCACACAGCTCCAGGCTTGTGGGAGCTGGAGTTCTTAACATGCCTTCATTGCTGGTCATTCTGCAATGGAGAATGACGCAGAATAATCTCCACGATGAAAATAAAACTAGTGACTCTGCAGTGGAAATAACCAATTCTGTCAAAGCTTTGTAGAAGTCTTAAAATGGTATAAATGTCAAGAACTGGTATGGCCAGTCTGGACACAGAAAGGCAGTCTGCTTGGAGTTGCTGTGGGGTGGCCTGGTCATGGCTGGAACTTCTGGAAGTTACACACACACACACACACACACACACACACACACACACACAAGCATTATCTGAGCTGGTTTTCCTTCTTACAAAATTCCTGACATCTTGTTCATCCACCTGTCCACCAACCACATGCAAAGAGGCCCAGTGGATCACATTGCTGGAGTCTCTATAAGTCTGAATGTCATGTTCTGCCCTCTGGTGGGACTTCACGGTGCACTTCCAAATTCCAAACATACATTGTGGCTGATGCTTCTTCAATCTTCCTTGTGGAGCAATGGCAAATCTCCCAAAATGTGAGTCCAGTTATGTGAAAGTCACTCTGACCTTTTCTTTCTTTAAGACATCTGTGTTCCTGAGAAGAAACTTGGGCAGCAACCATGGCAAGAAGTTATTTCACCTCTGTCTGACTTGGTTTATAGCAGCTGACTGCATGAGAAGAGCAGATCTCTGGGAGATACATGGATGTGCATGAGCCTTCTCACAGATCAGTCCTGAAAGCTCCCTTGGAATGTGTAAAGGTCCTATAGGCTGCGCTCCCCTCCCCTGACACCTGGCACAGAAGTTATTTATTATTTCATGCATCATGCCTCACTGGAAAGGGAGAGCTCTTAATGGTCTTCAACATAATCTCTGACAAGTCTCATCTCTTTTGAGTAATGCTTCATAGCTACTAAAATTTGGATTTTACCCAATCTGGTTTCAATAACCCATAAAGCAAAAAATGCACTCAAAACAAAAATTTAGGTGCATCCAGTAAATCTCAGTAAAGCTTTAAGCCAAAAGTTCTGGGAATAGAGTGCCCTTGTTACATGAATCTTTGTTTCAAATAGCAGAAAGACTGAATTTTAATCTTTTAATAAAAATCCTTTGAAAAGACTGAAAAATAGACCAAGGCAGGCTGCTAAGGAGTTCTACAGAGTGTGGAAACATCAGGAGAGATTCTGACATTCTATTTTTTTTTTAATTTTAATAGACTTTATTTTTTAAAACACCTTTAGCCTTTACAAATTGGAGAGATAGTATAGAGAGTTCTCATATATCCTGTGTTCTTCTATTATTAACATCTTATATTATTATGGTATATTCATACTATGAAATAGATACATGTATGAGGTATATATTACTACAGTAGCATATATACTGTGGTATATTGCAATTAATGAGCTAATATTGATATATATTTTTTTACTTTTAGAGAGAGAGAGAGAGTTCAGGGGAGAGGGGCAGAAGACAGAGAGAGAGAGAGAAAGAAAGTGAGAGGGAATCCCAAGTAGGCTCCACACTCAGAGTGGAACCCTATGCAGGGCTCGATCCCACAACCCTGGGATCATGACCTGAACTCAAATCAAGAGTTGGACACGCAACCGACTGAGCCACCCAGGCATCCCAATATATTATCATTAACTAAAGACTATATCCAGATTAACTAAAGGGCCACAGATTAACTACATTTGTGCTGTTTTCAGTTTTATTGAGATATAATTGTCACATAACATTTGTAAGTTTAAGGTACACAGCGTGTTGATTGCAAAATGATCACTGCCATAGTATTAGCTACCATCCCATCTTTGCACGTAGTTACCATTTCTTTTTTATGGTGAGAACATTTAAGATCCATTCTTTTGGCAACATTCAAGTATATGATATAGAGTTACTACTATCATCACCATGTTGTACATTAGATCCTCAAACTTGTTTAATCTTATAACTGGAAGTTTGTACCTAGTGACCAACATCTCCCCATTTCCCCCTACCCCAGAGCCCCTGCTAACCATCACTCTATGCTCTGTTTCTCTGAAAATCTAAATAAGTTTAACTTTTTTAGATCCCACATGTAAGTGAGATCGTATTGTATTTGTCTCTGACTTATCTCACCTAATATAATGCCCTCAGGATCCATCCATGTTGTTGCAAATGGCAAGATTTCCTTTTGTCTCATGGCTGAATCATTCTAAATTTTAAATATAAGTACTTCTTTCTCAGTTGACTCAGAAAGCAAGCAAACAAACACTTTGGTTAAAGAGATTGTTAGTAATTAGTCCCAAATTTTCCATTGTCCTGGGAAACTGCTTGGCTGAGGTTTTCCCTTCTCATCATACCCAGTTCCTTCCTCTCAAGGGGGCAATTAAACTTTTTTTTTTAAGCCACTGGGATGAAGAGGAGTGGTGTCTACTTTAAGAAGTCACCACCTCAGAGATGCTGCCTCTTACAGTATTGCATCTGCCCTGGAGAAACATTCTTTAAACTTTCAAACTGAGCTCTTAGGAGCTTGGACATTCTGAAAAACAAAAATGACCCCAGGTGAATTAAATTGGGGCAGCTCTGCATACTCTATTTTCCTCTTAGAGTCACAGTGCATTTTAGGATATTAAAGGCTCTGAAAAGTTATGCAGTTAAGAAACCTCTTAACTTTTACAGAGCCCAGCATTTCCTAAACTCATTGACCCTGGAAACCTCCTTTTCTTCTAAAATACCTCTAAATATCTCAGAGCCTAAAGAAGGATTTGGGAAGCCCCAAACTCAGGTAACCATGAACTTAACCATCTGAGGGGCCCATAACTGTTCTGTGTTGGAGGAAACTGCCTCCCCAGGTTTCCACTCAAACGTCTGGAGAATGGTTCTTGGTGGTCACTATTGAGGCCTCCCTTGGCTTTGGTGAGATGGGATCATGTCCCGATATGGATTCTATCTAAATAGCTCCCACTGTGACTCACTGTGGCCCAACTGTTCTGGTTGGGGAATGGTACCTGACAGGAGTGAATCTCCCAGCTAAATCAGCAGGAAGAGGAGGGGGACAACAGTAGCCCTGCCCCTGCCCCTTTCCTTTCAGACTCCAGGGAGAGCATCTTCTTCCTCCTGAGCTCCTCACTAGGCAAGACTGTACTATGGCCACTGGACAGAGGGGAGAGCTCTCTGAAGGGCTGATTGTGCTCAGCCTTCTGTGCAAACCTGGCTTCTGTGGTTCTACCGGTTCTCCTGGTTCTGTGGTTCTACAACATCCACCAAACCAGCTGACTGCCTTTCCCATGCAGAGGTTTTTAAACATGCCTTTCTTCTCCCTTTCTCTTTCTTGGTCTTTGACATTTTATCCAGCAAATTTGCTAAACTTGGGCCTTTCTTTCTGTGCCCAACTCATGCTCCACATGGAGGCAGCATTTCCAACAGGAGCCCTTCCCAGTTGGCCCAGCCTGGGGACTGTCACCTTCTTTGGTTATCATAGCATCTTCTGTCCTAGCAACTGCTGCTGTGCATGGGAGCAATTGTGCACAGCTCTGTGTTCCCTGCCATATAGACCCCTCTGCCAAAGGCATCATCATAATGCAGGAGACCCCATGTGCCTATGTTAAATGATGTGCACAGCTCTCCATGGGTGAACATCCTTTCTGTGCTGTGCTAGATAGCTCCAGACTTTCTATCTTGTGTGCTGGAGGCTCTGCATTTGTTGCAGCCCATCTTGGAGGGCCCCAGGAAGCTCTGCTCTGGCTGTACTTGTGGGGTTTCCACCCACACCTGGCTGCCTTGCCTCTGCTCCATGGTGAACCACTTGGCTCTCTTGGCCACCCTCACTTGCCTCCAGGTCCCCAGATCTGCCCCTTCTGGGAACTTCAGAAGGACTGGAGTTTTCCCCACTCACTGTTGGAAAGTCAATACCTTTCCCCTGCCTGTGCTTCATTCTTCTCGCAGGGTAACCTAAGACACACAGACCATGTGAAGACACCAGCCCCAATCTGCAGATTCAATGTCATCAAATTAATGTCTTTCTTTTGTTTGTAAGGAATGCAAGTACGAGTCATTTTTATTTGTAATTAATTTAACTTTTCAATAGTTTATATATCCATATAGTCCAAGAATTTTAAAAGCATAGGCAGGTTTATGGTGAAGTCTCCCACCCACACCTGGCAGCTATCTATATTTTCCACATCTCCAAATTGATAACATTTGTTTTGGTTTATTTTGTTCCCATCTGAAGATAGTGTGCGCAGACAAATATGAGCACAGGATCAGAAATGGAAATGTTTCTGAACGGGTCTACGCTGCCACTCTGGAAACCACTGACCTAGTATCAGGTCATTCTTGAGCACAGTGAAGCATGAAGTTGCCCAACCCCGTGATTTTGGAAAAAGTTGGGGATGAGCTACACTCTAAACTGGAAACAGAAAACAGGAAGGATGAAGAGAAGCAAGTGGCTTTCTCCATAATATGTTCGAATAGCCCCAAGACTCCTTTATAATAATCGAAATCCCCTCCTGTTTATCCCCATCTCAAAATACCTAATAATAACCACATTTTTACACTCCTATAAAACAGTATAAATTAAATAGCTTAAAATTTTTTTATTATGGAAAACTATATGTGACATAAAATTTATAATTTTACCCATTTTAAAGTGTACAGTTCAGTGGCATTAAGCACATTCATATTGTTGTGTAACCATCACCACCATCTATCTCTAGAACTTTTTTATCATCTCAGTCTGAAACTCTACTTATGCCCTCCCCTGACCCAAGTCCCTGGAAGCCACCATTATACTTTCTGTCTGTATGAAATTGACTGCTCTAGGGACCTCATATAGACAGAATCATATATTTTTCCTTTTGTGACTGGTTTCTTCCCCTGAGCATAGTATCTCCAAGGTTCATCCATGTTGTGACAAGTGTCAGAATATCCTTCCTTTTTAAGGGTGAATAATATTCCATTGTATATATAGATCACCTTTTGTTTATCCACTCATCTGTTAATGGGCATTTGGGTTGTTTCCACCTTTTTGTTACAGTGAATATACTGCTATCAATATATGTATGCAAATAATCTGAGTCTCTGCTTTCAATTCTTTTGCATATGTACCCAGAAGTAGAATTGATGAGTGAAATGGTGATCCTATGTTAAATTTTTTGAGGAACAACCATACTATTTTCCATAGCAGCTGCACAATTTTATATTTACACCAGCAATGCATAAATGTTCTAATTTCTCCACATTCATGCCAACATTTGTTGTTTTCTGTTTTTTTTTGTTGTTTTTAAGTAATAGCCATACTAATGGGTGTGAAGAGGAAATTAACTCATAATACAACAACATTATGCGGGAGATATGATAAGTATCTCCATTTTACACATAGACAATGAGTCATTGTGAGATTAAATTATTTGTTTAAGGCATCACACAGCTAGTAAATGGGAGATACAGAATAGATACCAGAGCAGTCAGTCTCTAGAGCTATGCTGTCAGCCAATCTGCCACACTGCCTCTCTGCTGGACATACCAGCATCCTTCCGGGATTTACTCTTGCTCTGTCCCTTCATAGCTTTCTTGGTAGATATTTAGACTTAATTTTCCTGTTGAGTATTAAAATTTTATTATTATTATTATTATTATTTGAGTATTACAATTTTAGAGAAAAAGGACTGGGTAGATTCTTTTTTTTTTTTTTCTCAATGCTAAGGAGAATCTTCAGATCCAGACTCTGAGACCATGGTAAATTCCCTGTGTTGCTTTGGCTTGGGTTCTTGAAGAGCTACTCTCTGGGGAAAAAGCTTATACAAGAACTGTAACTCAGCTTAGGCTTATATGTAAAAAAATCTCAATTCTTACAACTGACTTAAGGTGATCCTAGATTGTTAATGCTTCAAGGTACTTGAGAGAAAAAAAGTAATAATCTTCTTTGAAGGAAGATAATACCATCCTAAGCCTCAATGTATTTCTACAAAAAATTTATTTTACATACAATTTATGCAAACAAAGATAACCAGGCACTTTGGGATATAAAACAATATGAAAAAGAACCAACAGAAACAACAGACAATAGAAAAAGACCTTCAGGGCTTCCATATATTGGAGTTATAAGACAGAGACTTTAATGCAATAATACTTATGTGACCAAGAAGATAGAAGACAATGTTGAAAACATTTGCAAGAAGCTTTAAAAAGTATCTTAACATTTTTTACAAACAGCCAACTAGGAACTGTAGAACTGAAAAATCTGGTAACTAAAGTTAAGAATCCAATGGATTAGGTTAATAATATACTAGACCAATTAAAAAGAGAATTGATGAATTGGAAGCCAAATTAGAAGAAATTATTCAGAATGGAGTAGGAGTGAGAAAAGTAAAGAAAACATAGAAGAGAGGATAAAAGAGCATTCAGGGAAAAGGTCTAATTGTTTACATGGAATCCCAGAAGGAGTAGAGAGAAAATAGAGTAGAAACAACAACTAAAAAGATAGTGCCTGAGAATTTCCCAAACTGATGAAAGATATTAGCCCACAATTTACAAATTCCAATCAATTCCAGGCAGAATAAATTTAAAAAGTACACATCTTGAAGGCCGCCTGGGTGGCTCAGTCAGTTGAGCATCTACTTTGGCTCGGGTCATGATCTCACGGTTTGTGAGTTCAAACCTCGTGTCAGGCTCTGTGCTGTCAGTTCAGAGCCTGGAGCCTGCTTCAGATTCTGTGTCTCCCTCTCTCTCTTCTCCTCCGCCACTCACACTGTGTCTCTCTCTGTCTCTCAAAAAATGAATAAACATTAAAAAAAAGTTCTAAAAAAAGTACACATCTCGAAATACAATAGTGAAGTTGCTGAAAACAAAGACAAAAGAAAAACTTAAGAGCTTGAAGAGAAAAACCCAGATTACCTTGAATAGACCAGATGACTACAAAAAAGCAGCTGATTTCTCAACAGAAATAATTAAAGTTAGTAGATAATAAAATGATGTATTCAGAGTGCTGAAGGGAAACAAGTGCCAACCTAGAATTTTATGCCCAGCAAAAATATTTGTCACTAACAAAAGGAAAAAAGAGACATTTTCAGGCAAACAATAACAAAGAATTCATTTATAATAGGCACATGTTAAAAGAATTACAAAGGGCTTCCTTCAGATGGAAATAAAAATATCACACATAGAAGTATGGAACAGAAAGAAATAAAGAAAAATGAATATAGTAAATGTGTGTGTACATATACATGGTTACCAAATATATAAAGTAATAGCAATAATACCTTGTGGGACTTAAAGCAGATGCAAAATTTAAATACTTGACAATAACTTGTGGTTTCTGCTTGAACAGGTGAAGATTTTGGAATTCATCAACTCCATTCTTACAACAAGAGAAATCTTCTTAAATCTGTCAGAAGATCAAGGTCATGGGAACTGACACCCAGAAAACTGGAGAGAGAGGCAAATACAGAGATCCACAGTTCCCAAGAACCAGGAATGGGTAGGAAAAGCTAAACTGTAATTGACAAATTGCTGGACGCTGACTGTAGACTAGGTTGAGAGTAAAAACTTCAGGGGGCCCAGTCTTATAGAGGCCACCTCATTTTTTTGAGTATTACCTCCAAGAGCTCAACCAGGTTCTCACAGTGAAGGT
This sequence comes from Felis catus, assembly GCF_018350175.1. Classification (NCBI taxonomy): domain Eukaryota; kingdom Metazoa; phylum Chordata; class Mammalia; order Carnivora; family Felidae; genus Felis; species Felis catus. The sequence continues at coordinate 21,543,315 of NC_058373.1, forward strand.
CAGAGAAAAGTCCCCTCATGCTTCTGGAAGGAGGAGGGGTAAAGTATCCATTTTGAAATATGCCTAGAGCCTTCTGTTCTCCATCTGCCCTCAAGGGAAACTAACAAAGCCTAATGAATGTTGGAGTAGGGAACTATGCAATTCTGCTCCCCCTAGTTTCCCTTTCTCAGGTAAGTGGGGGGAAAAGCTGATAAGCATTTGTGAAGGTCAGAGCCCAGGGGCAGACACTCACTAGAATACTGCACCCTGATAGTAGTATGATAGAATGTTTCTCTACTCCCTAGTACCTTATCACTGCCACTGCTCCTATATAATAATGGGAATACAGCTGAAAGAACTGTAAGCCTCAGACTCTATTTAAGGAGTTTCAAGGGATCTCAAAGATAAGGAGGAAACAAAAAAAAAAGTTACTAGAGGAGAGTAAAACTTCAGACATCTACAGTACAGTAAACTGTAAACACAGTATAACTCCTAGCCAGGTAAATATAAACCCTCAAATAAAATCCTATTTACTTCAGTTCTTATTATCCAACACATTATGCCTGGCTTTCACCAAACAATTACAAGTAATGCTAAATGTAAAACAAAAATAAACCCTAAACCCAAAACCCCAAAGCCAAAAAAACAAAAAACAAAAAAAAATTAAAAAAATTAAAAACAAACAAACCAGAAGAGACAAAGCAAGCAACAGGACCAGACTGAGATACAGGAATGATTCTGGAATCATTAGACAAGAAATTTAAAATAATTACAATTGATATACTAAGATCTCTAATGGAAAAAATGGGCAACATGCAAAATTAGATGGGTAATGTAAATGGAGATGGAAACTCTAGAAAAAAATCAAAATCAAATCAAATAAAAAGCACCGTAACTGCAATGAACAGTGCCTTTAATGGGCTTACCAGTAGACTTGAAATAGCTGACAAAAGATTCTGAGTTTGATGATGTCAATAGAAATTTCCAAAACTGAAATGCAAAGCAAAAAAGGATTGGAAAAAAAGGAGCATAATGCCCAGGAACTGTGGGGAAATTATAACATATGTGTAATAAGAATACCAGAGGGAGAAGAAAGAAAGCGACAGAAGAAATATTTGAAGTAGTAATGGCTGAGTATTTTCCAAAATTAATGACATACATCAAACCACAGATCCAGGAAGCTTGGAGAATGCCAAGCAGGATGAATACCCCCATATCAGCAACAACACATATCATATTCAAACTGCAGAAAACCAAAGAAAAAAAAATCTTGAAAGAAGCAAGAGAATACACGTCACCTTATCCATAGAGGAACAAGGACAAAAATTACATTGGAATTATTATCAGAAATCATGCAAATAAGAAGAATGAAGTACAAATTCAAAGGAATTTGTCACTGGTAGATTTGCCTTGCAAAAAAATGCTAAAAGAAGTTCCTCAAGAGAGGAAAAGATATAGGTCAGAAGTTCAGATCTACATAAAGAAAGAAAGAGTGTTAGGGTAAAAATAAAAGTAAAACAAACCTTTTATTTTTATTATCAATCAATCTAATAGATATTTAAAACTGTTTAAAATAATAATAGCAGCAATGTATTGGGTGATTATAGCTTACAGATAAGTGAAATCAATGACAGAATGCTACAAGAAATGGGAAGAAGAAAGTGGGAATACTTCATTATAAGATATCTGTTCTACCCATGAAGTGGTATAGTGTTAATAAAAGTGGAATTAGGTAAGTTGTAAATATATACTGTAAACTTTAGGGCAACCAACAATTTTTTTTAAAAGTATAATTGATAAGCTAAGAGGAGATAAAAAATGTATAAGATGCTCAATTACAACCAGAGAAGGCAGAAAACTAGGGAAAGGAAAGAAACAAAGAAAAAATGCAATGCATAGAAAATAGTAATATGGTAGATTAACCCAATTATATAATCCCTTTAAATGTGGATGGTCTAAATACACCAATTAAAAAATAGAGATTGTCAGAGTGGATAATAAAAATAGGACCCAACTACATGTTTACATATACCCATTTCTGTTTACCAGAGACCCATTTTAAATATAAAGGTACAGATTAAAAGTAAAAATATGAAGAAAATTATACTATGCCAACACTAATCAGAACAAAGCTGGAGTAGCTATGTTTTTAATCCTGACAAAGGAGATTTCAGGGAAAGGAAACTAAAAAAGATAAAGAAGGGAATTAAATAATGTAAAGGGAATAATCCTCCAAGAAGACATAATTCTAAGAATTATGATAGGGAAAAGATAGGATAAAATAGGGAGAGAGGAAAAAGATAGAACCTGAGGTGGGGAAAAACACATATTTTGGAACAATGGTGGGAGTGATTGACCACAGCAAACCCCTTGGATGTAAGGTTCCTCTTACCAATGTAACAGACACAACCTACATTTCCCTCAGGAATTTGACAAAAGATCTAACTAAAAATAAGTAGTAGACCATAAAATGGATGACCCACAAGGAATGATATGGCCATAGACCACCCCCTATACAATGGAAATGAGCCAATCAGGAATGGACAACACAGCACCTAGAGTTATCAAGTCAATAAGGATAGGACCTGAGAAAGAACAAGGGGGAAGGGAAGGGAGGGCTAACCAGAACGTTATAAAACAAAGACTCTTGCCTATTGTTGCAGGCATTCACTTTTGAATGCCCCCTCTCTGTAAAGAGAGCTTTCATACTATTCTTACTTTCTGACCTTATACTCTAATAAACTTTTGCCTGCTGCTCATTTTATTTTGTGTCTACCTCTTCATTCCTTTTAAAATGTTTTTCTAAGTTTATTTATTTATTTTGAGAGAGACAGAGACAGTGCAAATGAGGGAGGGGTAGAGACAGAGGGAGACAGAGAATCCCAACCAGGCTCCACATTGACAGCAGAGAACCTGATGCAAGGCTCCAACCTACAAAACTGTGAGATCATGACCTGAGCTGAAACCAATAGTTGGACACTTAACTGACTAAGCCACCCAAGTGCCCCTCACCTCTTTATTCTTCAAAGCGCTGGGACAACGAACCCCAGGTATTGAGATATAAAAATCCTGCAACAGTAGGTACACACCTAAGAATAGAGCATCAAAATATGTGAGGCAAAACTGCAAGGAGAAATAGACAAATCCACTATGAGCTGGAGACTTAAAAAAAACTGTAAGTAATTTATAGTTCCAACAGTCAGAAAATCAATAAGCTGAACAGCATCATCAATAAACTGGATCTAATCATCCTTTATAGTATAGAATATTTCATCCAACAACATCAGGATATACATTATTTTCAAATGTGGTCAAGATAGGTCACATTTCAGAACATAAAACACACTTCAAAACATTTTTAAAAAATGGAAATCAGACAAAATATATTTTTCAGATCACAACACAATTAAACTAAAATCAATAATGGAAACATTGCTGAAAAATCCCCCACATGTGGAGATTAAACAACATATTTCTAAATAACACATGGGTCAAAGAAGAAACCTCGAGAAACTTAAAAATATTTTGAGCTAAGAAAAAATGAAAATACATTTAATCAAAATTTGTGGGATGCAGTAAAAGCAGTGTTTGAGGGAAATTTATAGCCTTGATGCATATATTTACAAAAAGAATATCTAAAATTAATATCTAAACTTTCACCTTAGGAAACTAGAGAAAAAGAGCAAATCAAGTCTAATGCAAGTACAAGAAAAGAAAATAAACATTAGAGAAGAAATCAGTGAAATTAAAAAACAGAATCAATAGAGAATATAAGTTAACCCAAAAACTTGTTCTTTGGAAAGATTAATAAAATTGAAAAATCTCTAATCAGGCTAACCAGGAAAAAAGAGAGAAGACACAGTTACTAATATCAGTTATCAAAGAGAAGCCATCACTACTGACCCCATGGACATTAAAAGGGTAGCAAAGAAATATTATGAACAACTCTATGACCACAGATTTGATGACTTAGATGAAATTAACCAATTCTTGAAAGACATTCTACCAAAACTCACACAGGAGAAATAGATAGTCTGAATAGGCTCGTATCTATTAAAAAAAACTGAGTTAATAATTAATAAACCAACAAAACCGAAAGCATCAGGAAACTAGATGTGTTCCCTGGTGAATTATACAATACATTTAAGGAAGAAAATATGCTGGGGCACCTGAGTGGCTCAGTCGGTTGGGCATCCAACTCTTGGTTTCAGTTCAGGGCATGATCTCACAGTTTGTGGGATCAAGCCCCACATTGGGCTCTGCACTAACAGTCATGGATCCTGCTTAGGATTCTTTCTCTCCCTTTCTCTCTGCCCCTCCCCTGCTCCTGCTCTCTCTCTCAAAATAATTAAATAAACATTTTTTTTAAAGGATGAAAATATGTCAGTTCTGTACAGTCTCTTCCAGAAAATAGAAGCAACAGGAGCACTTCCTAACTTATTGTACAAATCCAGCATTATTATAATACCAAAACCAGACAAAGGCATTACAAACTACAAACTATAGAAAAGTACAGACCACTATATCTCATGAACATAGATGCAAAAGTTCCTCAACAAAATATTAACAAATCAAATCCAATAATGTATTTAAAAAGTTCTATATTATGGCTAAGTAGGATTTATTCCAAGTATGCAAGGCTTGTCAAACATTCAAAAATCAACTAATGTAATCCATGATATTGATAAACTAAAGAAGAAAAATCATGTAATCATATCAATAGATGCAGAAAAAAATATTTGACAAAGTTCAATATCCATAAATCATAAAAACTCTTAACAAACCAGGAATAGATAAGAAATTCCTCAACTTGATAAAAAACATATACAAAAACCCTAGAGCTAGTATCATACTTAAGGGTGGGAAACTTGAAGTTTTTCCGCTAAGATCAGGCATAAAGCCAGGATACCTCCTCTCACTATGCTTTTCAAAATCATACAGAAATTATAGCTTATGCCATAGATAATAAAATGAAATAAAAGTCATACAGATTTGAAATGAAGAAATAAAACTGCCTTTGTTCCCAAATGACATTGATGGTCTGTGTAGAAAATCCCATAATTTTTTTTTAAAAGGAACTAATACACAATAACAGCAAAGCTATAGAATATAAGGTTAATAGATAAAAGCCTATTACTTTCCTATATACCAGCAATGAACCATTAGAATTTGGAATTAAAAATACACTACCATTTATGTTAGCACCAAAAAGAAGAAGAAGAAGGAGAAAAAGAAGAAGAAGAAGAAGGAGAAGAAGAAGGGGGGGGGGGAAGGAGGAGGAGGAGGAGGAGGAGGAGGAGGAGGAGGAGGAGGAGAAATAGAAGTACTTAGTAGTAAATCTAACAAAATATGTACATAATCAACATTGGAAAAACTACAAAATTCTAATGAAAGAAATCAAAGAGAGGTGACCTTGGGTTTGAAGATGACTACAGATATAGTACCAAAAGAATGTTCCATGAAAGAAAAATTTGCTAAGTCAAACTTTATTAAAATAAAAAATATCTACTCTGTGAAAGACACTGCTAAGAGAATGAAAAACAAACCAGAGCCTGGGAGAAAATATTTGCAAAAAATTTCTGATAAATGACTTATATCAGAAGCATACATAGAACTTTTAAAACTCACCAATAAGAATACAACAATCCAACTAAAAATTGGACAAAAGATCTGGGAACCTCACTAAAGAAGATATACAGATGGCAAATAAACATACGAAAAGATGTTCAACATCATTTGTTATCAGAAATAGCAAGAACTGCAAATTAAAACAACAAAGAATACCAACACACATATATATTAGAATGGTTAAAACTTTAAAAATGACAATATCAAATGTTAGGAAGAATGTGAAACAACAGAAACATTTAATTACTGCTGGTCAGAATGTCACTTTGGAATACAGTTTGGCCTTTCTTACAGAGCTAAACATTGTTTTATGTGATCCAGCAATTGTATCCAAATGAATTTAAACTTATATTCACGCAAAAATCTGCACACAAATATTTATAGCAACTTTATTCACAATTGATGAAACTTGAAGCAAACAATCTGTCTTTCAATAGATAAATGAATAAACAAACTGTGGTACAGCCAAACAATGGAATATTATTCAGCACTAAAAACAAACTATCACTCCACAAAAAGACAAGGAGGAAACTTAAATGTATATTGCTAAATGAAAGAAGCCAATTTGAAAAGGCTATACACTGTATGATTCCATTATCTATATGGCATTCTGGAAAAGGCAAGAGTATGAAGACATTAAAAAGAACAGTTGACACCAGAGGTTCAGTGGCATAGGAGGGATATATACACGGAGCACAGGGGATTTGTAGAGCAGGAAAACTATTTTGTATGATACTGTGGTGGTGGATACATGACATTACGTATTTGCCAAAACTCACAGAATGTGCAACACAAAGAATGAAACTTAATGTAATCTATGGATTTTGGTTACTAATCATTTATCAAAAAATAATGTATCAATATTGGTTCATCAATTATAACAAATGTACCAAGTATTGCAAGATGTTAGTAATTTGGAAAATTGTGAGGGGGAGAGAGGAAGTATATGAGAAGTCTCTGTACTTCATGCTCAATTTTCTATAAACCTAAAACTGCTCTAAAAAATACATGCTAGTAATTTAAAAAACATGACATTAATAGCAAGTAAGTTGAGGGTATTAAATGGAGTTAGAATTCTGAGGACTTTGCATTGACTAATTAACACCACACTTTGACAAATCAAGGATGCATGCTGTAATCCCAGGCAAAAAATAAAAGTGTAGAAAAAGAATGTGATTTCCATTCCAGTAGGGAGAAAAAGATAACAATAAAAATAATCAATCAATCTAAAAGAAGGCAGAAAATGAGAGAGAAAAGGGACATACAACAGGTGAGAAATAGAAAGCACATAGTAAGATGGTAGGTTTAAATAACCATGTCAGACTCTATATTATATATAAATGGAATAAGTGTTATAGACAAAAGGCCAAAATTTTCATGTTTTATGTATATATATATTCTATATATTCTATATTTATATTTTATAAATTTTATAAATTTTATATATAAATACATATATTTTATATATTATATATATTATATATTTATATATTTAAAAACCCTATCATATTCTATTTGCAGGAGACTCACCTAAAATATAAAGATATAACAAGCTTGAAATCAAAAGGATAGAAAACAACATAATTAATCTCAGGCAAAGCAGATGTCAAGTCAAAAAGAATGACCAAGATACAGAGAGAGAGAATGAGAAAAGGTTCAGTTCACTAGGGATTAAAAGAATTCTAAATATATATATATATACCTAATAACATAGCTTCAAAATTCACAAAGCAAAAATTGGCAGAATCACAAGAAGAAGAAATAGAGATTTAAACACATTTTTCTTAATGATTGGTAATAAAACAAACCAAAATCAAGATTGATACAAATTTGAACAACACAATTTTAAAAAATGATTGAAGAGACATTCATATGTTTCATTTAACAATAATAGGAGGCTATTGCAAAATGCATGTATGAGTGGGTGGCTCTCTCTTAGAGATACCTCCTGTGATCAGCACATGTGCACTTAGGCCCCAGGTTTCAGTAGATGTTCCCTTCTCCCTCTACCCATTTTGCCTTTAGAACTCTCCTACCCTTGGAAGAATTACACATACCTACGGTCCTCTACTGTAGGTCTAGGTTCCACGCAGTGGGGGCCAGGAGTTGGGAGGAGGGAGCTGATGCTGGCTGTGTGGGCAAGATGAATTGTTGGAAGGTTTTTATCAAGTGCTGACCAGAGAAGAAATGGTTTGATTTTCAAGGCACTTTACAAATGCATTAATCTTGAATTAAGGTGTTAAGTGATTTGCCCACTTAACAGATGTGTGAGGCTGCAAGGCTAAATCCCTGGGTTTTCCCACTCCTGGGAACCTCTCCTGGGTTTCTAGGTGATTCCTGACTTAGACAGTGGAGAAGTGGCCATTTATAAGCATATTTCACAGATTCCCCTTAGATGACCAGTCAGTTAGATATGTTTCTGAGTCTCTGCTACTCCAGGCCTCCTGTGGGCAAATGGCATCTGGACGCACTTTAGGTTTGCCAAAGGCCTACCAGTCCTGGGGGTCAGATGGCCTTTAGTTTAGCAGAAAATCATCGTACTGGCTGATTTTCTGTATATGGTAGAATTCTGAAGAGGAGGGCTCATGTAGAAGAATTTGGAGCAAAGACAAACAATACAGTTCCACAAAAGAAAGGAGATGAATAGGAATCAGGAAAGGAAGGTGGGAGAGAGGCCAGACCTCTATAGCAGCCAGCTAGGGCAGCCCAGGACAGGGAGATGGCAATATTACCATTCCATTTTGGTCTCACAGTGGTTCCCAAACCTTTACTACAACTTGACCTCATATAACTGCCTCGGCTAAGTGATTGTTTGGAGAGGGGGGATGTGTCACAAAGGGTTCAGATCCATGCTTGGGATAGGATGGTGAGAAGAAGAAATGCAGGAACTTCTGGGGGAAGAGGTAGGCATTGGGAATTTACAGGAATCAGCAGTGGCTGTGGAATGGGATCTCAACATTGCCAGGGATTCTCAGACATCTGGGGGTAGACACTGTCCTCCCTGGATATGGGAAATGAAGCAATGTGGTCTGTGTTAAAGTAATGCCTGGAGGGCTGGAGGTTGGGGCCCCTTGGCTAGCACAGTCTATGCCTGGCATCTGTCTCTATCCTGTGAGGAAGAAAAAGTGGCATTCTTTCCTCTGTCTTGCAAATAAGGACCTCAAGCCCAGGGAGGTGGTGACTTGGCCCACATCACACAGCTGGTCCATGACAGAGCCAGGACTGAAACAAACAGGATCTTGATCAGCCAGGTGTTTGCTCTGTAGACTCCCTGACCTGTGCCTCCTCTCTCTATTCTGCTGATCATTGTTTCATCCAAGGCTGACAGAATGGAGGGCTTCCTTCTTCCCCATGAACTCCAGAATGTGTCCATTGGGAATGGAATCCATCATTGGAGGGACTAAGCCTGTCACCATCCAGGGGTGATGTTTACAGTATTCAACAATCCACATCTACATTAACCAATACTCAACAGTGCAACAGTTGTGGCACTGAAATGGCTAACAGTATCACCATCTCATTGTCCTGGGCTGCCCCCGGCAGCTGCTATAGAATCTGGCCTCTCTCCTCCTCTACCCCTCTCCTCTTTCTCTTGTGGAACTGCATTGCTTGTCTTTGTTCTAAATTCTTCTGTCTGAGCCTTGCTCCTTGGGGATGAACTGTAAAGGATGCTGGCTGGACTGCACACGTGGATACCTGCAGCACACCCCCATTTCACCAGGAAGGTGTACTATACCACCTTGGAGCCTCAGGAGTTTGGTGTCATTCTTATTGCAGGTGCCTCAGCTCCCTTCCTGCTCACAGCTGGGCCAGGGCAGTGCTAGACAATGACGAGTGGCCTGTGCCAGGGTTTCCCTGCTTCCTGAGCCATGGAATCTGAACATTACAGGCACAGGTAGATGTGCAGAAGGCAATCTCTCTCTCCCTGCACTGCACTCCAGACAGGATCTAGGCTCAAGAAGAAAGCCAGGGCTGGCTTCACAGGCATGCAATCCATGCTGACAATGGGCCCTGCTCTCAAAGGGGCTCTGTGCTTGATCTTATGCTCTGCTTTGCTGACTTAAAATTCTTTTTTTTTTTTTAAGTTTACTTATTTATTTTGGGAGAGAGAAAGAGAGTGTATGTGTGCACATGAACAAGTAGGGGAGGGGCAGAGAGAGAGGGAGAGAGAGAATTCCAAGCAGGCTCTGGGCTGTCAGTACAGAGCCCAACATGGGGCTGGATCCCACGAACCGTGAGATCATGACCTGAGTCAAGTGCTCAATTGACTGAGCCGCAGGAGCACTGACAATTTAAAATTCTTAATAATGTTTGAGCAAAGGGCCAGCTAGCCATTTTAATTGTGCACTGGGACCCAGCAAATCTCATAAGCAATCCTGACAAAAGCCCGCCACCCAGCTTCAGATCAAGAGAGTCTGCATCTAATGCCAGCTGATGGCCCCCACGCTGCTTGTGTGGTGGCCTCTTCGGCAGATTGCAGGAGTGGGAAGCAATGCTGCAAGAGATACATGGGTCAACACCAAGCTGACGTGCACTTCAGTCACAGAGAAGGGTGTGTAGATCAGCCGTTCCAGCTTTGTGTGCTGTTGCTTTTGGCCGGGTCATCTCTCCACTGTGGACTGCCGTCAGGGAAAGCCCCAGGGACTTGGCAGGTCCCCTGACCAGAGGCTCGGCCTTGAGGGTAGTCAGACTGGACTGGGCAGGAGAGCCTATCCCAAGAGCTATTGGTGCCACTGTCACAGTGCCTATATTTCTGCTCACGCTTCAGCTCTGTCCAGCTAAGGGATCCCAGGTTGGGTGGCTGTCTCCACTTTGGCTTATCTGTCAAGATCCTGCCATTTTCTGGACCTGGCTCTGTCCACAGCCTCACCTATGATCCTGGCAGCTCTCTGCTGCCCCCACCTGGCCACCTCCAGAACCAACCTGCCCTCCTAGAGTTTGCTCTAGCTTGCCAACTTCCTAAAAAAATATGTATGAAACTGTTGCTATTTGGCTGTTTTTGACCTACACAAATGGCAGTTTTTTTTTCAACGTTTATTTATTTTTGGGACACAGAGAGACAGAGCATGAACGGGGGAGGGGCAGAGAGAGAGGGAGACACAGAATCGGAAACAGGCTCCAGGCTCTGAGCCATCAGCCCAGAGCCTGACGCGGGGCTCGAACTCACAGACCGCGAGATCGTGACCTGGCTGAAGTCGGACGCTTAACCGACTGCGCCACCCAGGCGCCCCCACAAATGGCAGTTTTTAAATGGTTCAACCTAGTACAGTTGACTAGAGGTTGCACAGAGTACACTCAGGGAGGGCAGGCAGCAGGACCAGGCCCTGGGCAGAGACAGGCTAGGTGGTCCAGGGAAGGGAGGGGAGATCTCTGTCATCCCCATGCAGCCTACTGCTCTTGTGAGAGAGAGGCCATCTCCTCCTGTGAGGATAGTTGAGCAGAGGCATCTGATACCTGTGTGGGGAGCCCAGAGGTCACAGAATATTGGAGAAGGAGTGGAAGCCTGCTGTGGGACAGACCCTGCCATGGGGCAATGCCCTAGATTCTGGCGGGCCAACCTGGCAGGAGGGAAAACATGTGCAATTCAGCCAGTGGCCCCAGACATTTGCAGGTTCTATAGCTTTCTGAGCCTTGGTTTTCCCATCTGTGACTTGGGCACCAAAACATCCACCTCTTCCTACATCACAGGTAGCAGGGATGCATTTCCAGATATCAGGATGCTTCCATGTAGGTCAGGAAGTAGCCACTGAGTGTCCCAGCCCTCTCCCTGGGATCCTGGGCACATCACCATGACCTGGCAACTGAAGAGTTAATGCTGGGCACGTCTAGGGCCTCTAGAACCTCCCCCCAGTGCCCTGCCTAGTATCTGGCCTTTCTGCACTAACACTGCTCTTTACAGGGCTCTGCTGAGAAGCAAATGAGACCAAATGCAGAGAAAAGATGTGTAGACTATACAGTTTGGCAGAACATTCATGGTATCATTACTAGTGTAGCCTGGAGGGGTCGAGGAGGGGGCCAGGGAGATACTGTGAGCCCAGGGGAGGTGAGAATGGGCAGGTAGTGGGGGCAGTGAGAAGACATTTGGGTCCCCCAGCTGCTGTCATACCCCCACAACAGGCTCAGCCCAGCTCCCTCTTGCCCTCCTGTCTGGGCTTTCCATGAGTTTAGTTCCCTATTTCTTTTATTATTTTCCTTACATTCTAAAATGATGGTTTGGCAGCTGGCCTCAAACAGTTGTGTTAAAATGTAAATCGCTGAAATGACTCCCTGTTATCAACAGAACCCAAAGCGATGCTCTTGGCCAGGCTTAGCAGCCAGGCCTGCTTTCCAGGGTTCAAGGTTTTATCCACAGCCATTAATCACATGAAAGCAGATATTAAAGGAGCATTAGCCAGGCCAGCTGCCGCACCACCTCCTGGGCCATTACAGGGATTACCCTTGGACAGCGCCCTCTCCCCGCCCCCCATGCCTGGGTTGCAGGACATCGAGCAGCCCCAAAGCGGAGATGGGGTGCAGGGGGTTGGGGGAGGGGTGCAGGCAGCTCCAAGACCCGCAAGTTGGCCTGAGTCCCCTGGCTACACACGCTCTTCCTCTCCTGCCCTCTCTGGGCCCCCCTGACCTTCAGGCTCACTCCAGTGAGTTACTGGAACCAGTCTGGCAACCACAGGGAAAGTGTGCCAGGGGCTCTGCGGGCAGGGCCAAACAGGCAGGCGCACCGGCCGCCTCTTGATCAGAAAGGCACACTTCACACTTTGCAAGCCCAGAGGAGGAACGCGAGCAGGTGGCTGCTCCGTGGGCAGAGCGGGCAGGGCCGCAGGCAGTGAGCTCAGCCCCAGGCCCTACTCCGCAGGGCGGCCCTGGGCTCTGAGCAGCCTTGGCGGGGGAGGGGCGGGGGGCTTCTCAGCCCAGCCTCTGGCGACTCCCGATGGCACCTTGCGGGCTGACTAGCTGATTCAGCGCATCTGTAGCGGCTGGGTCCGGCCAAGTCCCAGTTGGTAAATAGCCAGGCATGATTTCTTTGACTTACTATCCAGTAAGCCCTAATTCTGTAATGGAGTGGCCACTGGCTTCCCAGCCAAATTCATACCCCTACACCTGCAGCCCATGCTCCTTTTGCTATGAACCCGACTACCGCTATTATAAAGCACTTTGCTTCAGAGGGCCCAGGGGGTGTGGGGTGGCTGCTGTCTACAGAATCTCTTTCCAGGTGGAGACTGCCGCCATCTTTACTTTGACTGACTCCCAGATTCTTGCAGTGCGCCAGTGAGTTCAAGCGCAGGTGCATTGTGCTCGTTTTGCTTTTCAGTGCTACCCAGTCTCCTTAACCAGGAGAGATTTAGAAAGCTGATGATTGGGCTGCAATCGGGAAACTGAAGGAAAAGAACACCAATGAGTACCACGCAAAGGCCGACCCCGCAGAGGGCTTCACTTCCGTTAGAAGGGCCCTGGATGACCAGGGAAACCATCTCCCTCATTCTGTAGTGTTTGCTGAGCTGGAACACAAGATGGGAAAAACCCTGCTCCCTAGGGCTGTTGCCCTAGACTGAGAATGGACAAACACACACATCCATCATAGTAAGTGCTGAGAAGGGCTGTGAGTAAAAGTAAAGGGGGAAAGGGGGCTGGTGGTTGGGGCAGACTCAAATGTGAGTGGTTCCCAGTAAGGGCGCCAGTGAGCCCTGTGGCTATCTGGTCAGGGCATGCCCAGGAGAGAAAGAGAGGCTAGTGCAAAGGCCCTCAGGTAGCAGAACAAGTGGCTAGGAGCAGGACTGTTATGTGGCTGGAATGCAGCCATGTGGGGGGGTGTGGGAGGTGGAAAGGGGGTGTGGGGGTTGGGAGAGGGTGTGGAGGAATGGGGCAAGGCCTTGCTGGACAGGGTGAGCCCAGCCAAGTTCAGCAGGTCAACCCTTTTGGACCTTGGTTTCCTCAAATGAAGAGATTGGGCTGGTTCTGAGAATCTTAAAATCATTCATGTCCAAGAACACAGAGAAGCACGTTACTTATGATCCCATCTTTAGAAGCAAACACTGACAAATGCCCTAAATATGCATACGTATCCTATGTGCACACACATCAGTACACATTCACTTGAGCATAGAATGATGGCAGGTTACACAACACATAGCTAAATGGGCAGGGGAGAGGAGGGGCGGGGAGGAAAAGGAAAAAGCCCATTATACATACATACTTATGGATAAAATACCCAGAAATGCAAGATAGGGTTAGCTCTAAATCTTCTGATTTTTAGGGATCCCCCTGAAAGAGTGAGACACTTAAGGTGCAGAGTGATGAGAATTATGTAATTCTATTTTAGTAAAGACAAGTCCGCCACCACACCCTTCTCCACCCCGCTGTGTGCAGCAGCCATAAGCAAAGTGTGACCGGGTGGGGCATCGGCCATCTCCCAGTTATCTCATGGAGAGCAGGAGGGGACCAGAGGCTTGTGGCACTTCCTCTGGATGTGGACTGAGAGGGGAGGGGCAGCAGGGAGCCAGAAGAGGAGCACTGGCATGGACTCCGTGGGCTGTCTAAGGCAGCAGGAGATAGATGCCAAGCGTCTGCAGCATTGACTGTGTTTCCATGTGCATTTCCTTTCCTTCCAACCCCTGTCATGCTTGCCATCTGAACACAAGGACTGTCTTCCACTATGGAATGCATGTTACAGCACTATTTAAAATTACAAGGCTGGGGCACCTGGGTGGCTCAGTCGGTTAAGCATCTGACTCTTGATCTCGGCTCAGGTCATGATCTCACTGTTCGTGAGTTCGAGCCCCATATTGGGGCTCCATGCTGCTTGGGATCCTCTCTCTCCCTCTCTCTGTGTCCCTACCCTGCTCATGTTCTCTCTCTCTCTCTCTCTCTCTCTCTCTCTCTCTTTCAAAATAAATAAACTTAGAAATAAATAAAATAAAATAAAATAAAATAAAATAAAATAAAATAAAATAAAATAACAAGGCATTTGAAGCACTGTACTGTTCAAACAGGCCCATGGAATACTAAACCCAGTTGAATCCAGTAACAATTAGCTCAACCTCCTCCTCCAAATCTCAAATCTTGGCCTTCCTGGACAATCTCCCTTTTATGTTTGAATCAATAAACTTCATAATAGGTCAAAGCCAATTGCAGTAAAGGTTTGCACAGTGGCCTACAGAGTTAAGGGTCTGCGGTACTTTCTCCTTTTCCAACTGGCCCTGCCCACACATCTCTATTCTCCCCTCCCTCCACCCTGCTTCTGTCCCTCTCAATTCTCCTCCTACTCACAGGAAATACTCCTGCTGTGTTGGCTGTTCCCTCAGCCTCCATGTTCATCCACAGGCACCTGGGTGGCTCCCTACCCCTCCTCCTTCAGGTCTTTGTCAATGCCTCCTTCCCTGGGACCAAAGTCTAATCACAACCCCCTCCTTGATGTTTTGGCCCCTCTGCTGCTCTGTTATTCTCCTTAGCAGTGGCCCACTGTCTGATTGACTCTGCTGTGATGTCAACCAGTGAGGACAGTGTTGTTTTCTGATTTGTT
Organism: Felis catus; assembly: GCF_018350175.1. Classification (NCBI taxonomy): domain Eukaryota; kingdom Metazoa; phylum Chordata; class Mammalia; order Carnivora; family Felidae; genus Felis; species Felis catus. The sequence continues at coordinate 21,558,436 of NC_058373.1, forward strand.
ATCACCAGATCCCCAGCTCCAACAACACTGCCCAGTACACAGCAGCACTCAAAGTGCTTGTCAGGTGAATGATGGTATGCATTTGTTTTTACTAAAACACCACGTTGAGTTCGTAGAGAAAAACAACACAGAGCCATGCCGCATTTCCCGCCAACTTACTAGCCGATGACAGGATTTTGTTTGCCTTTTAGTCAGTGTTCTAAAAACTAAAACTGTGACCTATTACAAGGTTTTTATTTTTATGGCATAAAGTATATAGAAAGTAAGGCACATGCAAAGCCAACTCATTTTACTGATGAGGAAACTGAGGCCAAGAGAGGTTGAATGGCTTCCCTGTGGCCACACAGCTGAGCCGGGATTTGGATTGAAGATTCCTTCTCGGCTTTTTTCTAATCTGCTCTCAGATTAGCTGCTGGTGTGCTGAGGATCAAGCGTGCCAGCAAGGCCCATGCATGGTGGCATGTCGTCCACCATCAGACCGTCTGATGCTGCCCAGTGTCACACAGACCTTCGCTAGATACTTACCTGCATTCACGCTCTGAGGACACCAAGGGACTGATATAGAAAACAGGGATAACTTTCCTTAGACACTGAAATACTCCTGGGGAGGGAGCTTCTTTGAAAAGGGGCAGGGGAGAGGGGCCGAGATCCCAGGAGGTGACTGACTGCTGAACTGCCTTCTAGGGATACAGGACTTGGTTAATGGCTTAGGTTTATGGTGTCTGGTCTGCTGGGTGCTGGAGGCTTGCTCTGGGCTAGGGTGCTGGCAGACTGGCTAGGACCCATGAACAAAATATCAGCAGTGGCCAGAAACGAGAGGAGGGTCAAACATCACTAAGGCTGTATATTGTGTTGTCTTTTCCCCAAGAGCTTTACAGCATGTCCTCGGGTGGAAGGGGGACAGCCCAGGTCAAGCCAAGGGTCTAACAAAGTATAAAGCCACAAGATACTTTCCATATAAAGATTGTCAAATGAAATGGGTCTGACAGTACTTGCAAGGACAGTGGGGCCCTGGCCTCTGGATCTTGCAAAATGCAGGTTAAAGAATGAAACCCTGTTAGGGGCGTCTGGGTGGCTCAGTCGGTTAAGCCTCCGACTTCAGCTCAGGTCACAATCTCACAGTCCGTGAATTCGAGCCCCGCGTCCGGCTCTGGGCTGATGGCTCAGAGCCTGGAGCCTGCTTCCGATTCTGTGTCTCTCTCTCTGCCCCTCCCCCGTTCATGCTCTGTCTCTCTCTGTCTCAAAAATAAATAAACGTTAACAAAAATTAAAAAAAAAAAAAAAAAGAATGAAACCCTGTTAATAAGCCCTAGTGAGCAAGGGGTCCTAGGCTAACCCTCCAGCTGCGGCCAGCAGCTGTGGACTTGGGCGAGGCCTCTCTGACTGGGCAGCACCCTGTGTGGTGTAGGAGAGAAGGCTCTTCTTTCTCCATGATAGAAATCCAAATCCTGCAAGAAACAAACTCAGCCGTAAGGGTGTGGATTTCTGTGAGAAGGAGGCTTTTAGGTGCTTCTGGGCCTCTGCCATGGAGGGTTGGGTTTTTTTCTGTGAAGGAGGGGTAAGTAAATTCTCATAGAAGGCTCCTAGGCCCCCCACAAGAGAAGAAAAAGACAAAAGAGCAGCTAGTGAGTGCTGTCCTTGTGTAAATTTCAGAAGCCATCATCTGTCATCCAGCCCAGGGGAGGAGAGTCCTCCCCAGCCTGATGCTGCTACAGGATGCTAATCATGTCACCCCTAGGAGCAAAGGTAATAATCCTCCCCAGAAGCCTCTGAGGAGCAGGGAGGTGGCTGTATGGGTCATCAGTATGCACACACTGCCCCGGCGTGGTCTCGGTCCTCAGTTATAAAATAGCTGGGTAGCCTGATGATACCCGAAGCTTTCTGAGCTGGGCACCCAGGACAAGCACCCCAAGGTCTCTGGCTTTCCCTCCTTGCAGCCCTGGGGACAACCTGCAGGCACCCTACATACCACACCTAGAAATGACACAAGTCCCCCCATCACACATATCCCCTGAGTGGGAGGGCAACTCCCGGGGGCTGAGATATAGACCCTTTATGTGAAAATGGTATGCATTTGGGGATGCTAGGAAAGCACTGAGTTAGGCCAACATCAAAGTCCTGGGAGGGAATTACCATAGAAGTAGGATGGGGCCAGCACCAGGGTGAGAGCTGGAGAAACCAGGCAGGAAGCAAATCCCCAAATTTGCTATGTTTGCTCCTGAAAGGAGCAAGAAGAGGGAAGAGGAGAGCAAAGGGAAGGGCCAGAGAGAGGCCAGAGGAAAGACCCTCCCCCCACGGGCTCTGGTCCACCTTGGGGGACACAAAAGCTTCCAGGTTGCTGGCTGCCTGGGGTGCAACTGTACCCCTCGAGGACCTCTGGACTGCATTGGAAAGCGCGTGAATGGACAGAGGGACACAGAGGTCCCTGCTCATTTTAGGGTGGAGACGGGTGGGGGGAGAAGGTGGCTTTTAGAAATCTCTACCAACCATGAAAGTATATCTTGGTCTCCAAAGAGCCACATCTAGCTATATTCCCAAGCTATATCATGTATATTCCCAAGAAAATAGCATCTCAGCTCAGATTAAGTGGAGAGGTATTCCACATTCTTGTAAGCATTTCAGCAATCACTCCCTGGTTCTGTGTACTGTAGCATGCATGCATACATAAGAACCAAACACCATACTGGTGAGCCTTTAAGAATAAATTGGGAGCTGCAAGGAGCCCTCTGGGTTCACTGGCCACTATGGCTGGTCATGTGCATTTTTAAAAAAAATTTTCAATGTTTATTTTTGAGAGAGAGAGAGACAGAGTGTGAGCAGGGGTGGGGCAGAGAGAGAGGGAGACACAGAATCCAAAGCAGGCTCCAGGCTCTGAGCTGTCAGCACATAGCCTGACGCAGGGCTCGAACTCACGAACTGTGAGATCATGACCTGAGCCGAAGTCAGATGCTCAACTGACTGAGCCACCCACATGCCCCTGGGCATGTGCATCTTTAAAATCTCTCTTCCCTCCTGACAAGGTTCTGTCAACTTCATCAAATTCTGAAACTTGAAAATATTCTGTTGGTGTATGTCAACGACACTATAGTGACTTTAAGCAGCAAAATCTTTACATTTCCTTCTTTCTTTAATAAACATTTCCATATTCCATAATGGCAGCATCGCCAGGGCCTGGGTGGCTGAAGGTTATACAGAAAGTCAGGAATGAGGTAGATTTTCCATGTCATCCCTAGGTACTAGCTCACAACACTGATTTTCCTGTTGCCTAATGTGGCATTTCAGGCCTGGGCTCCAGAAATGGTGACCCATTTTTACCTGGAAAGGGTTTCTGTAGGGAACTCTGGGTTAAATGGAGGTTTCTTTCCTGAAGGACTTATCAGATTCTTTAATAGGCCGATGTCTGTTGTGAATCTGTGAAAGAGGACTCTGTGGTCCCCCTGGTTTGAGACTCAGCATGCCTGGGGTGGGGAGGAGGGTGACGCTGGTGTTTCCAGGATGCACTTGGGGTCAGGTTTTGGAGGTCCAGAAGCAGGAGGATATCTCAGTTGTTTACAGCTATTCCCACCCAACTAGTTAGAGATTTCTCCTCAAGTCTATGACCCCTCTCCCTCACTCTCAGGCTGACTGAACAAAGCAACCAAATGTTTCACAACTCTCTTGGCCAGAGTCCTCCCCAGAATTCACAGGGCTGCCTTCTGTCCAGCATGGTCTCTTTCCAAGAGTTTCCCCTTGCATCCTTCAGCCTGGTGGATGGCCTGTCCAAGGTCATGCATCTCCTTAATACAGCCCTTCTCCTGAACATTTACCCTAAGGAAGATCTGCAGGCTGTGTTGGCATTTCAGAGGCATGGGAGCTCCAGACAGCTCTTTGCCTGGGCCAGCAACCAGCACAGACCATCCCAGTGGTGCCTCAGCTCTGGCCAGACCCAACCATCAGCCTGTGGGCCCCTACTGCTGGCAAGCTCCTTCAACCTGCTCACTCTTCCCAGTTGGCTGCCCTTCCCCACATCCAACTTCCTCATACAGACCCCACAGGCAGCCCCTCACATCTGACCTCACACCTTCCTTGCTGTTTCTTCCCTTGCCCTCTTCCCTAGTGCTTCAAGGTGCAGGGTCTTTGGGCAAATAACACTGGCCCATTTCCTGTCCTCATTTCCACCTGCTAGCCTAGTCTGAGGCCTTTACTCCTCAGAGCAAAGGAACCAGGCAAATACACTTTCTGTCAGTGGGCTAAAAGTGGAGGATTTGGACACAGCAAGGAACCCAGGAAGAATGAGATGCTGGTGCCTATTCATAGGTGAGGAAGGCACACTGAGCCCCAGAATGGGGCTAGATGCACAGGCCCAAGGAAGACCAGTTGTCATGTGGGTGAAAGGAGTATTTGCTGGCCAGTGGACTGTCCTTAAGCCGGGGACCCACTGTGGCACACCCCCAACTCAACTCAAGGTTCCTTGACCACATCACTCAAGGGTGGTTGCCTAGAGAACTCTTCTAAGATATGAGTATGGAATCTGGGGCCAGTTCCTGGGCCTGGGTGCCCCCTAGAGCCCTGTATTCACACAGTTGGTGGGCAGGCCCCACCTGGCTGCAGGAACTCTCCCAGGACTTGGTACAGAGTTCTCTGCAGCTTCTCTGGAAGAGGCTCCTTTCCAAGAGGCCAACTACAGCACCTTGGGGAAAGTGGAGCCCAGACTGGGGCTCTTCAGGCAAGCCTTTCCCCCCGAGAATCTTCCTCAGGTGTAAGTGGACCAGAGCCCCTGTCCTATGGGGTTGGGAGGAGGGTTAAATGGGACATTCAGGATCTCCTACCCTCCTGTACTCAAAGTGTGTTCTGAGTACAGGGGCTGCAGGTCTCTAGGTCTGTAACCAGAGAGTGCAGAAAGCACAGGCACATGTTCAGACACGACTCTAGTAATTTGAAGGCATCAAGGGATATCTGTTGAATTTAATAAATAAAAAGACAAAACTAGAGCTTGGATTTTGTAGGTCTTTTGAAAATTTCATGTTTGAAAATTTCTTGCAATAAAAATCCTTTTTATTGCATTCCATGAAAAGTATTGGTCTTTGGGGCTCTTGGGTGGCCCAGTTGGTTAAGTGTCTGACCTTGGCTCAGGTTATGATCCCGTGGTTCATGAGTCTGAGCCCCGTGTCGGGCTCTGTAATGACAGCTCAGAGCCTGGAGCCTGCTTCAATTTCTGTGTCTCCCTCTCTCTCTGCCCTCCCCCACTTGTGCTCTGTCTCTCTCTTTCTCAAAAATAAATAAACATTAAAAAAAAGAAAAAGAAAAGAAAAGTATTGGTCTTTGATTGACTAACAGTTTAACAAGACAACTGGCTTGGCACCACAGGCAGAGCTGAGACTCTATTCCATGTGTGACAGCAAAGCCAGACAGGTGAGGATGTAGTGGGATCTGTTACCTTTGGGACATTTCCTAAAGAACAGGCAAATGATGAGGCTGCCTGGTTCCACTCCTTCTTGGGAATGAAGACTGTCTTGGGTTTACATGTGGAATCCCGCATTCCAGTGGCTTCCATATACAGGCTACATGAGTAACACAGAACTGCCCTGGCTGCGGGCAACACCCTCTGAGAAGTGGGGATGACACTACCTCTGCCTCATGGAGAGCTGGATCTGGTCCTAATGAGGAAGGTTACTGAAGTGAGATGCCCTCCCCTCCCCCCAGCCCCGACCCCTGAGGTAGGCCCCTGCTCTGAAGGGCAGCAGGGCTGCAGAGGGTGAGCTTAGTGGACTGACCCCCATCTACAGGTCTAGGGCAAGCAGATGAACTGAGAGATGGAAACTCAGATAACCCAAGGTGAGCTCACCAAGGTGTTTCTCTGCACGGCTTTGATTTTTTCTGTTTATTTATTTATTTTGAGAGAGAGGGAGGGAGAGAGTATCCCAAGCAGGCTCCACACTGTCAGCACAGAGCCCAACATGGGGCTTGAACTCATGAACCATAAGATCATGATCTGAGCTGAGGTCAAGAGTCAGAAGCTTAATTGACTGAGCCACCCAGGTGCCCCTGCATGACTTTATAATATGCTTTTAGCTTAGTAAGAATTCACCCTCTATAGGAGCAGCTGAGGCAGCCCCCACATCAGGACACTTGGGTTTGCCCTCACTCTCCCGGTGGCTTACTTTAAGAGTATTAAAACATTTTTAAGTTATGAAAACATTCTCTTGATTTTACAATCAGAAACAAGACTATATGATGGGGAAGTGAAGACCCACAATTCTGTTGTTACAGATGTTATAACTTTCCATATATGCTTCATATTTTTTCTCTTTAAAAGGAAAGAAGGAAGGCAGTGAGGGAGGGAGACAAAGAGAGCAAGAGAGAGTGCAAACATATTGCACATATAGTTAAATACCTCCACTCTGAAGGAATATATATGCATTTATGTTGGATTTTCTTGTGTGTTTTAAATTTTCTATAAATAGTGCACTTTGTGGGCTTGTGTTTTTCTTCAACAAGGCATCCATGTTGATACAAATGGCTTGGTTCATTCATGGTTTAGTGCTGTGTTGTATTCCATTGCTTGAACAAACAAAAGCTTGTCTATATCTTCATACATGAACTATTTGATTCTTTCTGGTTTTCTATCGCACACAATGCTGACATGAGCATTTGTGTACATTTCATTGTGTACATGCACGAGAATTTTTCAAGGTAGACTTTAGGGTATAATTGCTGGGCTGTACTATAATTTCATTTTGCTTAGGAACTTGATCACAGACTCCAAACTTTATCTGTATCTTATAGCAAAATAAGATGTCGACAGGGATGAAAGTGCTATACAAAGAATCACAATCACATTTTCCACCTCCTGCGAGGATACTTGAGGCTTTTCCTGAAAGAGGGACTATTTTTGCCAGCAGGCTGAGGACAATACTCAAAGTCCACTGGCTTCATTGGTTCAGGACTCCATGCTGGGCATTTCCGTCTAAGACCAAAGGAAGACCGTTGGAGGTGGAAAGAGCCAACCAACTGTGGAGAAGGACCAAATCTACCTTTGACAACTAAAGGTCCAGAGGAAATGACCCTTGGAAGGCTTATATAAAAGGTAGCTTGTGTTGTTTTTTTTTCCCCCCACGGAGGCAGCTGGTGTGTTTCAGCAAGCACTAGGCAGAGAGATGTGGCTTTTGGTTAGGAAACAGGGAACTGGCACCAAGTCAGTGGTGTCAAAGGAGAGTCAAGTATGTGAGAAAACAGAATGAAAACAGTCTGCTTTCTGCCCCTGTGATTTTGTGGACACTTCCTAGCATCTCCTTAAGGCATAACTTCCTTAAAAGCCATGGTTATTGTCTTTCCTTCTTGCATTAGCAGTTTACTTCTTAGCTTGAGGGCTATTATAAATAGACGTCAGGGCAAACTATGTCATTAAGAGTTTTAACTATGTGAAGCTTTTGTAGGACTTTGGCATGGTCAGTGGGTCAGGCATCATCTTTGTTTTTAGATTCAAAGTCATTTACAGCAAGCAGTCCTGAAGGAATAGTTGTGAGTGTGTGTATAAATAGGGTGCTGTTTTTCTTTGGGGGGGGGAGGGAGACTGGGAGTGGGTCCAGGTGAGGCAGAGGAAGAAAGAGAGAGAATCTTAAGCAGGTTCCATGCTCAGTGCGGAGACCAACTCAGGGCTCCATCCCACGACCCTGGAATCATGGCCTGAGCCGAAATCAAGAGGAGGAAGCTCAACTGACTGAGCCATCCAGGTGTCCCTGGGGTGCTATTTTTCAGTCTTGCCCAAAGTTTAAGTGCTTCTGCCCTCCTCTCTGGGTGAATTCTCTGCTCCCAGACCCTGCCAATTGCAAACTCTGCTCCCCCACCCCTACATATAAGGCAGGATACCAGGCACGGGTCAATAGGAGACTTTAAGTTCAAGAACAACAAAAACCTGTTCGTTTTCAGAGTTTAGCAGCAAGAACTGTGTGGGCTGGCTTTGTTTGGGGAGGAGGGGTCACGTGGAGCCCTGTGGCCCCAGGCTGCATTTGAGTCTCTGGTTCCTGCCAAGAGCTGCAGAGGATTTGCAAATGTTAATTTACACAAGACTGGAGTGTGTCCTTTCTCTTAAAACAATGCTGACTCTCACATGTGCACATAGATGAGCAAATAGATAGATACCCTACTGAGCCCCTGAGGGTGAGTCTTTCCTCTTGAAACAGAGGTGAGTTTTAACTCTTTATTAAAAAAGAAAGACTTTTATTTTTTCCATTTGCATTTTTAGGCTCTGGGATGTCAGGAGACTTGCAGAGTATGTGGCCCAACAACTCCACCCCAACCCCCGCCACAGTTTATAGAAGGGGAGACCAAGCCTGGTGAGCTGTGTGCCGGCAGGTGGCAAGCAGTTGCCGCATGGTGTCCCCTCTGTTTCTAGCCCAGGTCAATGATCTTTCCGGGGGAGTTCACCTGCCTCCATCCCCAGCTCCTGGAGCACTGCCTGGCACTTAGCAGGTGCTCAGTGAGTGCTTGAGGGAGAAATTCGTCCTCTCTTCCCACTCAGGGCCTGCTCCTGCTTCTCCTCCAGCCTGTGCCCAGTGGACAGACCCGGGAAAAGCAGAGGTCTCCTCTGACTCCTGTGAGCTCAGCAAGGGGCTGTCCAGAGGACTCCAGTGTGGCCCAGGCTAGGCTCCAGGCTGGCCTTCCCCAGCCCTCTGAGTGGCAGTCAGGGCAGAGGGGTGAGGTTGTGACCTGTCCAAGATACCTGTGCTCAGAGGGTCAACTAAGGCAGTCCTGGGTGTTCAGAGCCACCATTTCACCCATCTGGAAAAAACACATGTTCAAATCAGCACATACTTTGCAAGGCTTTGAAGGGGGCCATCAGCAAGAGTGGGGAGAAGGGGTTAGGGTGGGGTCAGGCCTCACAACACCTTCCTTGAAATCTGCCCAGAGTCCTGGGAACCACCTGGTGCTCCCTAGGTCTTCTGAGGTGCTTCTGATCCCTACTCAGGGTCCCCCACAGGCCACCGGTGCTCCCACAAACATGATGAAGAACAAGAGATGAGCTTAGAGTCCAGATGCAGAGAGCTAAGTGGGTGGCATCATCGTGGGGGAAGTGATTTTGAAACTGCACAGCTGCTGGGGCACAGCTCACACCCCCACAGGCCTCATGTGTGCCTCTGGCTACATCCATGGGAGGGAGCAGCCAGGAGGGGACAGACATCAAGTACATTAGCAGGAAAGGAAAGTCACCTCCCCAGAAGCAGTCCTGATACAGGAGTTCCGAACACCTAACACCCCATCCCTGCCACAGTCTGCAGAGAATAGGAGCCCACTGTCCAGCCTTCCAGTCGGTAGAGCTGGAGACCAGTGTCCCTCTGCCCTTCTGTCCATCTGCCCGCAAGCTGCCAGGAAAAACTCACTCACCTTCTGTGACCCTGATGTGGAGCTCTTGAGGGAGCCCCTCTTGAAGGAGCTGCTCATCTTCCTCAGGGAGCCCATGAGCCTGCCTCCTGTGTCCCTGAATGAGCAGAGGCAAAGCCCCCACAGCGGCAGCCCCACGGGCCCCAGCAAGGGGATCTGAGTCTGGGGCACGCCCGGCTGTTGGCTGGGCCAGCCGAGGAGGAGCACTTGCTGGTTCCAGCCTCCTCTTCTTGCTCTACTCGAACCACTGGGCACTCACAGGCCCTTCTATAACATCTGTAATCAGGCTTAATCCCTCCATCCCCCACAGGTTTACAGGGGGCAGATTTAGCAAATGGCGATTGAAAGTAAATCTCCTTTGAGAAAGTGGCGGCTGTAAAGGGTGGTCAAATGGGAAGGATTTGGGTGTCCAAAAAGATACCTCTCGAGAGCAGAGAGCCTCACAGCTGGTGTCTGAGCCCCCCAGGAGAACAGGATCTAGACTCTCAGAGACCCTGTGTCCACTTGGCACTTGCCTGAGTCTGGGAGCAAAATTGGCACCAAAGCCTCAGCCCCTTGGGTCACATGGCTCCTTCCTCCAGGCCATCGGTGTATGCTTTCTCCTCTGTGAATTTGCTTTTCATGTGCATCCTGTCCATTCTGTGCTGGCATTCTCTGATTGTTCTGCGTGTACAGCACTGTCATTTCTATTTCAGGAATGTCTATCTCTCCCCCACTACAGAAAGATTTGGTTCCTTAAGGGAGGCGGGGTCATAGGTCTCTGCATCCTGCTCTGTTGTGGGCACAGGACAGGAGCTCCCTGAAGAGCTGCTCTGTGCTGCTGTGGTCTCGTTCCCACAAGTCTATGCTGAGCCTGGCCCTAAGCATGTCATTGTTGTCACCAAACCACCCTTCTCCTTCGTTGGGCATGCGTCACCAGCAACCTGCACCCCTGGGTGGTCTGGCCCCTTGCATCCAAAGATGGCGTCTCGGAGAGGAGAGTGATGCATTCCTAAGGTCACATGGGAATTGTTTTAAGGACACACAGGCTCCCAATCGATAAAATAAAAGACAAGCAACTGGAGTCCTCACAGCCTTCTGGCTTCTTGCCCCCATGAGGCCGGTTGACCCCGGAGGCACCACCTCCACCTCTTGGGGTATGGCTTGGGGAGCTTGGGGACATATCCCTTGCTCCTTGCACAGCCAGGCCAGCCCTCTGCTCCCACCCTCCACCTCTTAGGCCCCCCTTTCTATCACTCAACTGCTGTTTTATGAGCCTCTTGTGTGGGCTATGTGTTGTGTACACCAGATGCTGGGGACACAGCAGTGAATAAGCAGGGGAGAGTCCTTTCCTTCCTCGAGCTGTCCTTAAGGTAGGGGAGGCAGACACCTCAAATGTCAAGGAGCAAAATAAAGCAGGGAGAGGTGGTGGCGTGGGGTGGAGGACTACACTTTTGAATAGGAAAGGTCTCTGAGAAGATGAGATTTGAGCAGAGACCTGGAGGAGGTGAAGGAATAAGCACGTAGGAATTTGAGAGGAGGCTCCAGGCAGAGGCATGGGCCAGGTCATGGGCTTTGATGTGGAAGTGTGCCTGAATGTTTGAGGAAAAGCAGGATGACACAGGTGGCTGGAAGGGAGGTCACACATGAGGCAGGAGATGGTGGGGGGGGAGGTGGGAGCAGGCCTTGTAAGCCATTCTGAGAATCTAAGATTTTATACAGCCCATGATCTGATATGCAGTTTTGAAGGACCACTGTGGCCCTTGGGGTGCACTAGCCTGGGGTGCTGGGGCAGAGGCAGGAGCCCAGCCAGAGGGACCATAGCAACTCGGAACAGGGGGGCAGCAGCAGAGAGGTGGATGTGCCGACCACGAAGAGACCATGAAGGTAAAACCAACAGGATGTGCTGAATGCCTGGATGTGGGGAAAGGAGAGAGAAGTCAGGGCTGTGCAAGGCTTTGGGCCAGGGCCACTGGAAGAATAGAGCTGCGGGCAGTGAGGTGGAAAAGCCGAAGGTGCAGCTGACTGGGGGAGAGCACCTAGGCCTCTGTGCTACTAAACTGTAATGGTTTCAGTCCTCATGGAAGGATTGGATGCTGCGTCATCACACTGTCCTACTTTGTGCTCGTCTTTAAGCAAATCCTCAATGCCCTGGTGGTCTAGGCTCTTGCAACCAAGTCGTTACATTCCTCAGAGCTGTGCTGAGCCCTCCTCCAGTCTCACTCCCACCCTAGGAAGGCTCATCCTGGCCCTCAGCTTCCTTACGTGTCTGATAATCCCCAAAGGGCACCCTCAGGTGCAGACCACTCCTCTGGTCTCTGCACCTGTGTCCAGCTTCCTGGATGACTCCCCATCGGCATAGCTCCACAACATGCACCTCAGCCCAGCATTTCTCCCATGGCTCTCAGGTCTCTCTCTTCTTCCAGGTTCCCAGTCTCTGCAATGGTACCTCATCAGCAAGATACAAAGCCAGAGTCCTGGGATCTATGGTCTCCTGGACTCACATGGCCTTCCACTCACCTCCACCCCCACACCAGGTCCAAACTCCATGAAGTCTCACTGGAACAACTGGGTGAACAGCTCCTATGGGGTCTCTCAGAACACTCCTGGCCCCACTTCTATCTACACCTATGCAAAAAAGAGTAATTTTTTAAAAATCGCAGATCTGGTGATGTACTGTTTCTGCTTAAAGCCCCTTAGGGCTTAGGACTGATCCAAATCCTCGCAGGCCTGTAAGGGGCTGCCTCTGCCTGCCCCCCTGCTCACTCTCGGCTCCAGTTCTCACCTTTCAGCTCCAGGAATCTGTGGGTTGAACTGCTAAACCTGGGTTGGAATGGGGGCAGGAGGAGTTGGTTCATAAAGAATGAGCCTTCAGGATCGATGTCTTCCAATTTTAGAAATGGCTAGCTCAATTTCATTCCTAAAGACATGATCCCTGCCCTCAAGGGGCTTGCCTTCTGCCAGCAGGGAGGTAGAAATAAAGGGTTACCAGGCAGAATAAAATCAATGCTCTGATGGAGTTCTCTGCCAAATAGATGGTCATGAGCACCTGTTCTCTATGTTGGAAAGACACCTGAAACAAACCAGGGACTGGGGTAAGGAATTGTGAAATTGATTAGTAATGTCTGCCACATATCACCTGTTCATCATGCCTGGGTGTCTGTTGTGAGCATGAGCCCCTCATTTTCACTAATGACCTCATTTTTGCCAGCTGATGCGTGTGCCTAAATCCCTCTCTCTCTGTCTTTCCCTGTATTGTTTTCTAGGCTTCTCTGCCTTTCTCCTTCTTTCTCCTTCCTTCCACAGGTTTTTAGTTTGCTCCTTAAAAGCATGTACATTGGTTTTTCAGGTTGCAGAAAGTCTTTGCTGGCTTGGGACCGATGAGGAAAAGGTGTCATTGCAGAATCACCCAGAGAAAGATCGAGGCTGGGAGCATTTGGCAGGAAGGTTCTTCCTGGGGCCAAGAGCAGGCTGCCTGTGAAAGTGCATGGTTTGGGAACATAGTGCAAGTACAGACAGCACAAGGGATCATGCCATTAAATGTGCCATTAGAAACCTGCATTCACTGAGGATCTCCAGACCCAAAAGAGTGGAAAGACTTAACTTCACACTAAGCCCAAATGTTATTACTTCTGCCCCATTCCCCAGGCTTAAGCGTCCTGCATTTTGGAGCGTCCTAAATCAGGATTAAAGGCAAGCGTGTGGGACCAGGTCAGAGCTGAGCCCCTAAATGGAAGCTGGGGATCATCACCTGTATCAGGAGAGTGGCCTGAGGGGGAGGAGGGACTATTGTCATCCCACTGGCCCATCTGGCCTCCCACCTGCCCCTGTCACAGGACAAGAGACAGGTGCCCCTACCCTAGGAGCCCGCCTGCTCTGTGCCAGCTGACCTGGGCCCCGTGCAGGCCCTGCCATGTGGTAGCTGGGGGACTCTGGGCATGTGTATTTCCCATAGGTGGAAAAGCCTATGTAGCCCCCAGTTTGGGTAAAAGGTCCTAAAAATATGTGTGGAAGTCTCTTGTAAACTGTGGACAACTCCATAGCTTAAGGCCTAAGTATCACTGCTATAATCAAGGCTTTGAAGCTGGCAGGTGGCTGTTTCTGCTGTGACAAATTTGGACAGTTATCTACAGAAAGACACAGCCACTTTATCCTAATGTTTTCGACAGTTGTTTGTTGAGTGTGATATTTGTGAAGAACAGGGTGTGTTGGTGGGTACATGAAGGGGAAAGGAATGGAGAAAGGCAAAGTGAATGTAACTGTGTCCCTGGAGCCAATGACAGACAATGTACTGTGGGCAGTGCTGACTTTTATGAATAAGATGAGATGAGAAAGCAGAGGGACCTGGTGGGTGGGAGTGTACTGTGGGAGCAGCAGAGGCAAAGCTTGAGTAGAACGACCCCCCTGTCCACTCCTGGGCCTGTGGGGTAGGTGGTACAGAGCCAAGCTAAGGCCTGACAGCAGGTCTATTCAAAATAGACAAGGCCCCAGTACCTCAGTAATGGAAGGGCAGGCTGATTGATCGAGGTCATGAATAAGAGCACTCTGCTGTGGCTGCACATGAGTTATTGGCCTGGGCAGTGGTCAAGTTCAGGTTTCTAACTTTTAAAAACTGGTTAATTAGTTAATTAACATATATTAATTAATTTGTCAATTAATTAATTGATAAATTCCAAAATGACAGTGGTAATCTCTGGGTGGTGGAGTTGCTGGTGGCACTTTTGCTTTTGTCTTTCTGTTTCTGAATTTTTCCAATAAACGTGGAGTTTTTTAAAAAATAAAAGTGATTCATGAACACAGTAAACAATCCAACAGGGTTGGCTAAGCGTCTGACTCTTGATTTGGGCTCAGGTCATGATCTCGTGATTTGTGAGATTGAACCCCATGTTGGGTTCTGCGCTAACAGCCCCGAGCCTGCTTGGGATTCTCTCTCTCTCCCTCTCTCTCTGTCCCTTCCCAGCTTGTGCTCTCTTTCTCTCTCTCAAAAATAAATAAACATTAAAAAAAACCCACAAACAGAGGTGCCTGGGTGGCTCAGTCAGTTAAGCATCCAACTTCAGCTCAGGTCATGATCTTGAGGTTTGTGAGTTCAAGCCCTGCGTCAGGCTCTGTGCTCCCAGAGCCTGGAGCCTGCTTTGGATTCTGTGTCCCCCTCTCTCTTTGCCCCTCACTCACTTGCACTCTGACTCTGTCTCTCTCTCTCTCTCAAAAATAAACATTAAAAAAATAAAAATAAAAAAATAAAAAACAATCCAACAGCAAGAAAGAATTTCAAATAGAAAGGACCCCTTCCCAGAGATATATCAGGCATTGACTAGTTTTCTGTGAATCCTTCAAGGAATGTTTTCTGCATCTTCATGGTTTTTATTCATGGATTCACCCAAATAGGATTGTGAACTACTAGATGAAACCAGCTTTTCCCACTTAATCATATATCTCTGACATCTTTCTACTGTTAATCAATGTAAGCGTACAATTCTTTGATTATATGCATGATGATATTTTTGCAGGATATGCACTATAGTTGCTGGATTAAAGGGCATGTCATTTAGCATTTTGATAGATATTTCCACATTGCTCTTCAAAAGATTTTACTAGTTCACATGACAGTGAAGGAGTATTCTTTTCTAAACACATAAGTACCCTGTTGTATTTAGTAAAGCTTGAAGAAGCTTCTGTCCTCAAGCTTCCTCCAGAGTCTGGTAGCTCTGGGTAATGTCTGGTATCTCTTACCCTGGGTCACTGTCCCTCTGGGCCCCAGCCCCAGGGACAGCCCAGGGACGGCCCAGAGACTGGGACCACCTTCTCGGGCTTTGGTCGACAGCATGCCACGTGCATATTTTGTGAGGCTAGCATCCTGATCTAGCCATCTCACCCCAGACCCAAGTGGGATGTTTTGGGGGGCTTCCACCAACCCACCCTTCGGGGTGCTGTCTGAGGATGGCCAAGCTCCTGGTGCACCGACAGAGCCCCCATGTGACCAAGTCTCATTCCTAAGAGTGTATGGAATTGCCCCAGAGAGGCATGGCTCCCTCAAAGCAAAGGGCAAGGGCAAGATGGGTTTCAGTGTGCAGTGCTGGCGGGTCGTGTTTAGATGGAGACATCCACTAAGTAACTGTAACCATGCCAAACACCTGCAAATATTTAAATAGTCTTTTTTCCCAGCGACCTCCAGGGAGTGTCCAGGGTGGCATGAGCAGGGGGTGACCAAGAGGGGGCTTCAGATGGCATTGCTGGCTCCTGGGGGCACAGAGGCTGGTTACCAAGTCCAGAGTGAGGAGAGGCGGTCAGTTCTTAGGGAACATTGGTTCATTCGGCATCAAGAGGGGGTGGGTGTTTTATCTGTCCATGTGGACATGGAGGTGGGGGTTAGCTTCACTCCCACACCTTTTCCTTCCACCAGAACACGCCCCCAAACATGCCTTCCCTGGAAGCACAAGACCCTTCCAGAATCACCCCCGGTGTCCATCAGCTTGGGCTACCATAACAGATATCACAGACCGAGGGGCTTAAACAACAGAAATGTGGTTCTCATAGTCCAGGAGGCCAGACATCCCAGATCAGGGGGTCGGCGGGGCTGGCTTCTCCTGAGGCCTCTTTCCCTGGCTTGTGAACAGTTGCCTTCTCGTTGCTGTGTCCTCACATGGTTGTCCTTCTGTGCATGTGCCCCCCCCGTGTCTTTTGTGTGTTTGAATCTCCTCTTCTTACAAGGACACTTGTCAGATTGGATCAGGGCCCACCTTATGGGTCTCATCTTAACTCAATCCCTTCTTTAAAGGCCTTGTCTCCAAATACAGTCGAATTCTGAGACACTGGATGTTAGGGCTTCAACATATGAATTTTAAGGGGACACAGTTCAATCCATAACACCCCAAAGGAGATCCTTCCTCACTCCTTAGCCACCTGTGTGTGTTTCCTTGTCTCCACAGTGTCCTGCAATCCCCCCACCCCAGGTTTGTCATGCTCCCCACATGCCACTCTGTCCCCCATGTTCTTAGAGGGATGTGCACTGGCCCCATGTAGTCAGCTCCGGGGGGCTGTAGTCTGGTCAAGGGGATCTCAGAACCAGTGTTGGCTTAAGAGTGAGCAGGTGAATGAGTTAGTGGCTGGGAAGTCACAAGTGAAGGCTGGCTGGCTAGCACAGTGGCAGGTGAGGAGGCCTGCCTGCCGGTCACCCCAGCTTTGGGAAGACCACCTCCTTTGTGGGCAACATGGTACACATGCAATTCCATGTTGTAGTTGAGCTTTTAAAATGTGAGGAGGAAAATGGAAATGCTGGCCTCTAGGATGCACGCATGTGGAAAATGAATAGGAACAAGGCCACTCCGTGTAGCTTTGAAAGCAGAGAATGTGTAGTTTGGTGTTGATGGTCCTTCTTTTGCAAAGGAGAGCAACAGAATGAAAGTGGGTGTTCAAAACGCAGGGCAGGCCCTGCCCCCAGTCTGTTTCCAGCCGGCCAAGTGTAATCAGGGATGTTTTATTACCCCATGCCCGCAGGCCTGTGCCCGAACACACCAGGCACAAAGTCTGGGCCTGCCCTGTCGTGTAGTCACCCATGGTGGGGGTGGGGGCCGAGGCTCCATTGGCTCAAAGGCTGCCCTGGCTCAGCAGCATGTGCTCTGGCTCCAAGTTGTTGTCTGCGTGGTCCTCATTCGCAGTCCCACACCTAATACGCACTCCCCAGGCCATGCCTGGCATCCACCAATCCAGGCATTAACCTCTCTCCCTGCCCCCAAGAGGAGATGGACCTTGCACCTGCAACTTGCAATCCAGGGGCTTGGAGAGGAAGAAGCATTCAACAGATGTCAGGAGAAATTAGTGCATCCTAGAGGCTGCTCCTGGCCCCATGCAGGTGTGGATGGGATGGAAGGTATTTATATGGCTCATAACTGCTCATGGATTCAGCAGGGTGGGCAGCAGGGCCAGCAGGGGCACTAGACCCCATGTTCTCCTCACCGGAGACAACAGGGCCGACACCTGGTATACCTTGTTCCCATCTTGTGCAGTTTCCTGGGCAACCATAACAAAGCACCACAATCTCGGCAGCTTAAACAACAAATATGTTGTTGCAACAGTTCTGGAGGCTGAAGTCCGATACCAAGGTGCCAGCTGGATTAATTTCTCCTGGGGACTGGGAGGGAGAATCTGTTCTGGGCCTCTCCTAGCTTCTGTGGTTTGCTGGACATCTTTGTTATTCCTTAACTTGTAGGAGCATTACCCCAGTCTGTGCCTCATGTTCACACAGCATTCTCTCTCTCTCTCTCTCTCTCTCTCTCTCTCTCTCTCTCTCTCTGTGTGTGTGTGTATGTGTGTGTGTGTGTGTGTGTGTTCAAATTTACCCTTCTTGTAAGGACTCTGGTCATATTGGATTGGGGCCCACTCCAGTGACCTCATTTTAACTTGATTACTTCTGTAAGCTCTATCACCAAATAAGGTTACATTTTGAGACACTGGAGGTTAGGACTTCCATATAGGAATTTTGGAGGGGACACCATTCAACCCATCACACGATCTAACAGAAGACCCAGGTACACAGTAGGAAGTGTAGGCAAGCCCCCCTTTCACCCTGGATTCAGGTCTGTTTGTGGGTTGATTAGCACCAGAGGTAATCCCAAAGGAAAGAGCCATGTGGGACTGACATTGCCATTGTCCTAAACATATTTGGTTCAAGAATAGCATATCATATTTTGTCATATCACATCATATATATCATACCACATATCATATTACATCATATCATATATATATCATATCCTATACCAAATCATATCATATCATAACATATAATATTTTCCTGCTCATAATAACTCACAAGGCTGCTGTTTTACTTTATCATCTGTTGCCATGGAGCACAGAAAGGATTGTGGACAAACCTCTCCTTATTCTCATAGGCAACAATAAAATAAGACCAGCTGCCACTGAGATGTCCCTTCTAGGCCCTCTGCCAGGACCCTTTGGCTGCCACTCAGGTGGATGTGTGGTGCCATGGGAAAGCCCTGGGCAGGGGCTTTGGTATTTGGTTTGCTGCAGTGGAGTCATTCCAAGCCACCCCCCTCACTCTCTCTTCTTACTTTCTTGCCCACAGCTGGGAATTCTGCAAGGCACATTTGTCATAGTCCTCTACCTGTCAGTGTGCCCTCTGACAGGGTCAGTGCAGTCCCAAGGACACTTTCAATGAAATCCAGGTCTGCAATGGATTGGACGCTAGCAGGATAACCACTCAGCCTCCCTTCCCTGTGTTTCTAGGTGCGTCTATAAGGATGGATCCAGGTTTAGAGGGGCCCAAGTCTTGTACATTGGGTGAACTCTCTTGAAGGAAAGAAACTACTATAAACTACTATAAACTTACAAAGGCATAATTAGGTGCAGGGCCTTGGTAGGGGCCATACCACAGAGGGGCCCAAGTTAGAACTTCATTTGTCCCAGAGAAAACCCACCTTTGAGGGCATGGCTCCTAGTGCAAGATGAATTTGCCACAGTGGATGTACTTCCGCCTGAATTTGTTTTGGCAAATAGCAAGCAACCTCTCTGTTCATCTCCACCCATCAGTGGAGCACCTGCTGTATGCCTACACACTTAGTGCTGGGAAATGGACCCAAGAATCTGAGAGGTGGTCTATGTCCCTGAAGGGCTTCTCTGTTGCCTGGCAAGAGGGAGCTGGGGGGTCCCACCAAATCAGGAAGTACAGGGTCATCAAGCTGCCTGGTGACACTTGCAGCAAGTAAGAGTGGCTCAGTTATCTCTCCCTGCGCCTGTTCCTTCCTGAGGTTTACATGGTTAAAAACACATTTTTTCTATGCTAAATCCATGAAAAACACCCTCCTTTTAAGTTTGACAGATCCTAGTAATTATGTTCTGTTAGTTAAGAAGTGAGAAAGCTCATTTTGTTTTATTTTATTTATTAAATTTTTTTAAGTTTATTTATTTATTTTGAGAGAAACAGAGACAGCACAAGTGGGGGAGGGTTAGAGAGAGAGAGGGTTAGAGAGACAGAATCCCAAGCAGGCTCTGTGCTGTCAGTGCAGAGCCGCACTTAGGGCTTGAACTCACAAAACCACGAGATTATGACTTGAGCCGAAACCAACAGACTCTTAACCCACTGAGCCACCCAGGTGCCCCTAAAGCTCATTTTAAAGACACGGCAGAATTGAAGTGAAATCTGATTGTTGACACGTTGCCCATTGTTCTTCATCAGCTGAGAAAATAAAATCCTGGAAGTTTCTTGAAATGGGCATTTTACAGAAGAAACCATACCAACAAACTCTTCTTCGAATACAATGAAGAACTCCTGCATGAATATTCCAAACCTCCAAAACTTGGAACTTTAGAAGTAGCATCATGTTTTTGAAAGCATAGAAACCCAGAAAGGAGTGGACAGAAACCCAACTCCAAGTGTGACAGGGGCAGGGCTGCTTCTTGGGTATCTATTGCAGGGAGTGATCAAGGTGGTTGTTTCCTGAGCAAATGACCTAAGAGGAACCATAATCTCCCCTCCACAGCAGCAAGTGAGCCTTGAACTGGGGGCATCCATCATGGACTGGTCCTGAGAACCCCGCCTCCCTTGCCCCACTGATGCCTCCTGGCTCGAGGTAGCCAGTGAGGTAATATCCCCCATGTGGAGAGGCTTGAAGTCCAGGGACACAGCTGTAGGTCTTGGCAGTAGAGTCAAATCTGATGCTCTGGGCTGGTCTTGTTCACAATCAACCTAGGCTCTTCAGTGGGTCCCTGAATCACAGCTAGCAGAAATGTTGGTGGGTTTCTGTTCCCAAGCTGGGTCCCAACTTCAGGGCACCTGGTATCGGGGGTGACTTTGAGGAAAAGGAAGAGGGAGATGTGGGTCTGAAATCTTTATGTTCATCAGTTAGACCCACAGATTTGACCAGATAGCATTGAGAACAAAAAGAAGGTCCTTGTACAATTCCAGGAAGCAGTATTTGGTTGTGATCTTAGCACAGATAATTAACCAGCTATCCAATTACATAGCATTCCAGCTGGTTACATAAAAGGGAATGAAGGCAAATATAAGAGTATGTAGACTCAATTTGTTAATAATCATATTGATAATTATGAATTTAAAATGTAATGGCAGGGGTGCCTTGGTGGCTCAGTTGGTTAAGCAAATGACACTTGGTTTTGGCTCAGGTCATGGACTCACAATTCATGAGATTGAGCCTCCCTTGGGCTTTGTGCCTGCTTGGAATTCTCTCTCTCCCTCTTTCTCTGTTCCTCCTCTTCTCTTGCTCTCTCTCTCAAAATAAATAAGTAAACT
Source organism: Felis catus (assembly GCF_018350175.1). Classification (NCBI taxonomy): domain Eukaryota; kingdom Metazoa; phylum Chordata; class Mammalia; order Carnivora; family Felidae; genus Felis; species Felis catus. The sequence continues at coordinate 21,579,044 of NC_058373.1, forward strand.
TTAAAATAAATAAATAAATAAATACATAAATAAATAAATAAAATGGCAGTAAAACATACAGCCCAGTTTTGGCACCTTATCTTGTTCTCAGCATTCATTCCATTCTTATTGGTTCCCACAGTGACACCTACAATGACACCCCACTCTTTACACCTACTGCCTGCACTCACTATCTATACCTACTATTTATATCCACTGCCTGCACTCTACCATCAACACTCTACTGTCTACACTGACTGCCTGTGTCCCATCACACATACCCTATTATCTATACCTACTGCCTGTACCTTAACATCTATTCCCTACTATCTACACTGACTGCCTGATTCCCACCATCTATATCTTACACCTGTACCTACTTCCTGTATTATGCCATCTACACCTACCAGCTGTCTCTTCCTTCTACACCTTACTGTCTACACCTACTGCCTACACCATTACATCTATATTCTATTGCTTCAACAAGGAGGAGTCAGATAGGGGTCAGTAGAACCAGTGTGGAATCCAGGAGGTCAGGGCAGCCAGAGCAGGAGGCTTCTGATCTGTGATTTCAGGGACCCCCCTGCCCCCAATGTCACCATAATATCCTTTGCAAGAGAAAAAGTAAGGTGGACCAGTGCATGCCAATCAGTACTGTGCATATGAGTCTCCTGGGGATCTTCATATTCAGCCTCTTTTCATGTTTTTTAAGTTTATGTATTTTTAGTACTCTCTACACCCAATGTTGGGCTCAAATTCAAGACCCTGAGATCAAGAGTCACATGCTTTCTGACTGAGCCAGCCAGGCAGCCCCACATTCAGTTTCTAATAAACTCCTGGGGATGTCAGTGCTGCTGGTCCTTGGACCAGATTTGAGTGGCAAGGAGATACATGACTCTTTGGTCTGGAGGATTCAGGACTGGCAGAATCAATAGGCCTTAAGGGAAACTGTCAATGCCAGCTACACAAGCACTGCTAATTACCTCTCCAGCATTGCTCCACCTTTTATTGTTATCACAGAATGGAGTTAATGTTTGAAACAGCATGTGCCCACTTCCCATGCTGGGTTATGTGGGAGAATCCTTTCTGGCTAATGAGATATAAAGTAAAGAGAAGTCTGGTGGGGATGGGGGAAGGCAGGGACTCTTGCCTTTCTGATAAGATTCTATTCTTCCTCTTCTTCTCCCCTTTTGTCTGACTAGAGCACACACTCAAACTGATACCTACAGGTAGGAAAGTTAATTTTCAAGTGTGAGGATGAAAGCCACTCACTGAACATGGTGGGAGCAAAGAGTCAGTGGGAGCCAGTGGGTTCCTGAGGGTGTCACAGAGCCACTATTTCCATCCTGGACCACGTACCTCTAGGATTCTGCTTACCTCAAAAAAGTACCCCCAAGTTTCCATGTCACTATTATGTTGCAGTTTTCTTTTATATGCATGCTATTAAATGTAATTCTAGCCAGTAATCCCCCTCCGAGATTTGCTTGACCAAATATGAGGAAAATTTCTTCACAAAAGAGCTTACCCCAATAGGGACATAAAGTGTACTAGAAGCACATAACATTGACTGTAATGAGGCCCTGATCTTTCTTAGAGATAATGATCTCAGCTTAAAATGAGACTTAACGAAAATGGAGAATTACGTGAAAGTTGTAAAAGGTACTTCATGGATAAAATACCTAATTACAAATGTAACCTAAAAAAACTGCTTGGAGCAAAAGAGAGGGCAGTAAGTTGCCAAGCATGATCCATATACAAGTGCTTCCTATACATTATCTGCAAGGCCTCACAAGGGCCCTGGGAAGAAGGGCTAATGCTGCTATTCAAAGATGAGGAACAGAGTAGTGGCCCACAGGAAGCAGATGGATCTTCTGCTTCATGGGCCTTCACCTGCCCATGACCCTCCCAAGGCCCTGGGAAGGGCTCTAGCCACATGTTCACATGGTTTTGCTTACTAAATCTACTTAAGTGAGATATTTTGAACTTTTTTTCTTAAAGAGCATTCCAGTTACTCGGCTATGCAACAAATTGCCTCAAAACTTAGTGGCTTAAAACAATAATCAGACCCAGACTTCCTGTCTAGACAAGATGCTTTATACTTGTGTCTCTTTCCTTCTCCCTACCAAGTACAATCATAAACCCTGGAAGTAACACTAAAAACAAACAAACAAACAAACAAACAAACAAACAAAAACAAAAGAAGAGTTCTGAATGGCTGTGAGATGAAAGCAAACTGGTCAGAGGCTCCAGGATTGGACAAATAACATAGGGGTGAAGCATCTTATGACCCCTTCTCTCCACAAAAAACGATGACATAAGCCCAGTGTTTTCTGACCACCAATCTAACAACAGCAGAAAGTGGCCCAGGTAGGTTCCTTCCTTCCTGGTCTGAACAGGAGTTCCAGTAGCCAATACAAGGCAAGTCTAGCAAAACTGGAAGGGAGCTGATCAGAAGCTTGGCTGATAGTAAGCAGTCAGGAGAAACACTCTTTTTTCTAACTAGATCTAAGACTCTCCTCCCACACCTAGAGATCATGCAACCTAGAGGATTATCAAAGAGGATGTTACCATAACAAGTACTCAGCTAGGGAAGCCTCTGAGTCTCCCCAAACTGAGATGTGTATATGTATTGGGCAGTAGGCAGCATTATTGAAGGGGAATCCAGCCATAAGGAAAGTGCTGTCCTGTCACCACAAATGTCTAAACCAGGTAACCAGGTAACACTCTTTGCCATACCACTGGAGACTCCCTTCCCTCACCTAGAGGCACCAGATGGTCTGGTCTGAGGAAATTCCTTCTGCCTTCTCCAGTAGCACCAGTTGGAACCAGTAAGAGCCCCAGTCATATGAGATAAACCAAGAAGACTAGAAAAGCATGACAAAGGCTCTGAAAATTAGATTGTCATGGGAACCACAGCCCACAAAAGTAGGTCACACTTACATTGCCAAACAGGGTGACTGCCTACTAAAATGAAAATTGGAAATAAGACCCAGGGCTTCCTAACATAATAGCCAAAATGTCGAAAATACCAGAATATAGAAAATATCTATCATGTTAAAAGCCAGAAAAATTGCATCTAACATAAGAATAACCAGTCAACTGATATCCATACTGAGATGCATCAGATATTGGATTTATTTGACAAAGATTTTAAAACAACCATCATAAAAATGACTCAATAATTAATTACAAATTTCTTGAAACAAATGAGAAAGTAAAATATGTCAGCAAAGATATAAAAGTTACAAAAAAGAATTTAAAAGATTAAGGGAAGATGCTGGAGTAACAGATACCAATAACCCATTTATTCACCTACCCAATAATTATACTAGCAGCAGCCTTATGAAATAACTTTTCTGGAACTCTGGAGACTATTTGAAAATGTATAGCTTCCAGGGGGAATCTTGGCTGGTAAATTGTGGTCAACTTGGGTCAATTGCAGCACTTAGTATGCATATCAGTTACCCATTCCTCACCCCAGCCTGCATTCCTAGTGTGGCCTGCTAGAGCCAAGGTGGACAATAAGGATTTTGTCCTCCATATATTAGACTTGTGTGTTCTGATTGCTAATGCATTTGATCGCTGAAGTGTGGGCACAGAGGCTGACCATGATTGTTTCAATACCCACCAGATGTGGGTTTCAGGGGATTTAAAGGAAAAGAACTTGATTTTTTTTCCTCTTTTTCTCCCATTGAAGATCCAGACATTTAAGACTCAGAACATTTAAAAGCAATCACTATATGGGGAGTGGGGATTGGAAAGTCACTTTGCATGCTCAAGAAAAGGCACAGGCTCAGAAAAGACCTGAGAAAATCTTAAGCTTTCATCTAAGGTTGATACCCAGCAAAGAGATACCCTACAACATAAAGTGCAGACACACAAACAGAAAGCCCTGGAGAAGAGAGAGAATCTGATTTCTAGAATTTATCATATTATAAGATTCAAATGTCTAGTTTTGAGAAGAAAAATAATATCTTTTTAAAGTTTATTTATTTTGAGAGAGAGAGAGAGAAGAGAATCCCAAGCCGACTCCATGCTGTCAGTGCAGAGCCCAAGGCGGGGTTCAATCCCAAGAACTGTGAGATCATGACCTGAGTCCAAATAAAGAGTCAGATGTGTAACCAACTGAGTCACTCAGGGGCCTACTGAGCAGAAAAAATAATATTAATTAAAAACAAGACATATGAAGAAGCAAGAAAGTATGGTGAATCCAAAAGAACAAAACAAATTGACAAAGATGGCCCCTGAAGAAGCCCAGATGGTGGAGTTTATTACACAAAGACTTTAAAACAACTATCTTAAAATTGCTCAAAGAACTGAAAGAAGAAAGGCACAAAGACAGGGAAAAAAAGTATGAACAAAATGAGAATATCAACCAAGAGATAGAAATTATAAAAAAGAACCAAAAAGAAATTCCAACAGCTGAAAAATACAATAACTGAAATGAAAATTCACTAGGGAGGTACAAAATCAGTTTTTGAGCAAGCAGAAGAAAGTATCAGCAAACAAGAAGATGGGACAACTGAAATGATCAGGTCTGAGGAAGAGAAAGAAGAAAGAATGAATAAAAATTAATAAAACCTAAAGCACCTATTGGATATCTTCAAGAGGACCAATGCACACATTGTTGGAGTCCCAGCAGGAGAGAGAGAGAGAGAGAGAGAGAGAGAGAGAGAGAGAGAGAGAGAATATTTGAGAAAATAATGGCTGAAAACTTCCGAAATTTGATGAAAGATATGAATCTATAAATTCAAGAAACTCAGCAAACTCCAAGAGGATAAACTCAAGGAAACCCACACCCCAAAACACATTACAATCAAACTTTCAAAAGACAAAGACGAAGAGAATCCTGAAATAAGCAAGAAGTGTCTTGACACATACAAGTGATGCTCAGTAAGATCATTAGTCAGTTTCTCACCAGAAACCTGGGAGATCAGAAGGCAATAGTTGATACATTCAAGTGTTTAAAAAGAAAAAAAAATACGTCAACTGAGAATTCTAAACCCACCAAAACTTCCCTTCAGAAATGAGAGAGAAATCAGGGTGCTTTGGTGGCTCAGTCGGTTAAGTGGATGACTTCGGCTCAGATCATGATCTCATGGTTTGTGGTTTGAGCCCTGCATTGGGCTCTGTGCTGACAGCTCAGAACCTGAATCCTGCTTCAGATTCTGTGTCTCTCTCTCTGCCTTCTCCCACTCATGCTCTGTCTCTGTTTCTCAAAAAAGGAATAAATGTTAAAAAAAATTAAAAAAAGAAATGAGGGAGAAATTAAGACATTCCCAGGTAAACAGAAACTGACAGAATTTGTTACCAGTAGACCTTCAAGAATGTTAAAGGGAGTTAAAGAGGGTAAAGTGAACTTAATTAGTAAATCAGTTGAAGCCTTATGAAGAAATAAGATTTTGATAGAAGTAAATATATAGGCAGTTATGAAACAGTATTATTATAATTTTTGATTTATACTCACTATTTTTATATGCTTTAAAGCAAAATGCATAAACATAATTATTAATTATTCTTGATACACAATGTATAAGTATGTAATTTGTGATATCAATAACACAAAGAGGTGACAAAAGACTAGAGAAGTAAAGTTTTTATATGCTATTGAAGTTAAGTTGGTATATATTTAAATTAGGTTGTTATAACTATAGCATGTTAAATGTCATTCCTTTGGTAACTACAAAGAAAATATCTATGGCATGCACACAAAAGGAAGGGAGAAAGGAATAAAAAAATTTCACTACAAAAAATCAACTAAACAAAAAAGGAAGTCAATATTGGAGGGAATGAGGGCAACAAAAACTATAAGACATCTAAAAAACAAATAGCAAAATAGCAGAAGTAAGTCTTGTCAGTAATCACTTTAAATGTAAATGGATAAAATCTCCAATGAATAGGCAGAATAGATTTAAAACAAAAACATCATCCAACTATACACTGTCTACAAGAGACTGACTTTATATCCAAAGACACAAACAGGTTGGAAACGAAAAAATGGAAAAAGATATCCCATGCAAATAGTAACAAAAAGAGAGCTAGGGTTGCTATGCTACTATCCAAAAAAATAGAGATTAAATTTAAAAAATTTAAACAATTTTTTAGGGGCACCTGGGTGGCTCAGTCGGTTGAGTGTCCGACTTTGGCCCAGGTCATGATCTCACAGCTTGTGAGTCCAAGCCCCGCATCGGGCTCTGTGCTGACAGCTCAGAGCCTGGAGCCTGCTTCTGCTTCTGTGTCTCCCTCTCTCTCTTCCCCAACTCACTTGCATTCTGTCTCTTTCTCTCTCAAAAAAATTATTATTATTAAAAAAAATAATAAAAATTAAACAATTTTTTTTAATTTTTAAATATTTATTAACTTTGAGAGAGAGAGAGAACACAAGCAGGGGAGGGGCAGAGAAAGAGAGAGAGAGAGAGAGAGAGAGAGAGAGAGAGAGAGAGAGAGAATCCCAAGCAGTCTCTGCACTATTAGTGCAGAGCCTGATGTGGGGCTTGAACTCACTAACCATGAGATCATCACTTGAGCTAAAATAAAGGGTCAGATGCTTAACTTACTGAGCCACCCAGGTGCCCCAAGTTAAAAAATATTTTTTTAATTATAAGAAACAGGGGCACCTGGGTGGCTCAGTTGGCTAAGTGTCTGACTCTTGGTTTTTGTTCAAGTTATGATCTCATAGTTTGTGAGATCAAGCATCATGTAAGGTTCCATGTTGACAGAATGGAGCTTTCTTGGGATTCTCATTCTCTCTCTCTCTCTCTCTCTCTCTTTCTCTCTCCCTCTCCTTCCCCTTTCAAAATAAATAAATAAATACAACTTAAAAAAAAAGAAACAAAGGACATTATACAATAGTAAAAGTCAATTCAGTAAGAGGATATAATAATTATAAACATATATGGATCAACTGTTAGAGCCACCAAATAAACGAAGCAAACATTGGAAGAATTGAAGGGAGAAATAAACAGTTCTACAATAAGTCAGAGATGTTAATACCCTACCTTCAATAACAGAACAATCATACAGAAGGTAAATAAGGAATAGAGGACTTGAATAACACAACAAACTCACTACGACCTAACACATACAGGACACTTCATTCAACAATAACAGAATACACATTCTCTCAAGTGTACAAGGGACATTCTCTAGGAAAGACCATATGTTAGATCACAATCTCAATAGATTTTTTAAAGATAAGTATCATACAAAGATTCTTCTCTGACCAAGAGTGGAATGAATTTAGAAAGCGGTAACAGGAGTAAAACTTGGAAAATTCACAAATATGTGGAATTTAAATAATATACTGTTAAACAACTGATGGGTCAAAGAAAAGATAGCAAAGGAAATAAGAAAATATTTATAGATATTTGAAAAGGAAAATACAATATACCAAACCTGTGGGGTGCAGCAAAAGCAGTTCTGAGAGGAAAATTTATAGCTGTAAATTAAACACCTAACTTTACACATTGAGGAACTAGAAGGAGAAAAGCAAACTAAACCCATATTTAGTGGAAGGAAGAAAATAATAAATATTAGAGCAGAAATAAAATAGATAATAAGAAAAAATTGAGAAAATCAATGAAACTAAAAGTTGGTTCTTTGGAAAGATCAACAAAACTAGCAAACTATTTGTCAGAGTGACAAAGAATAAAGACAGAAGACACAAATATCTAAAATCACAACTAAAAGTGGGGACATTACTATCAGCTTTACAGAGATAAAAAAAGATTATAGGAGAATACCATGAACAATTGCATGCCAACTAATTAGATAACTTAAAGGAAATGGACACATTTCTTGAAACATAGAAATTACCTAAACACATGGATCCTCTCTGAAATGTACTCTGAGAGGCATTTGGCCTAGGAGATTAGGGAAGATCATGAGATAGGATTATGAAGAATTCTCAGAGGACATTGACATTGAGCCCAAGAGACTGGAGCAGTGGCTGCAGACAGCTTCTGACCTCTGTTTCCCTTCCTTCTCTTCTTGGTGGGATGATGCATTGGGCACAGCCCCAGCCAGGCCTGGCACAGCCCAATGGAGCCATCTTCATTGGCTTGTCATTGGGAGGAGGCTTGGATGTCAAAGGGTGGGAGTTGCTGACCAAGACCAGAGCAGGAGGACACTGTCATTGGAAGCTAACTCTACACTGTGACCCCAGAAGCTGAGGAGGACTCAGTAAGATGAACTCAGAGGAAGGGTGCCAGTGAAGAAATGAGACTCCACCCTGAGGTTATATTGGGGGTGAGGGTAGCCTAGGGCTTTTGCAGACCCAAGGAGATCCCCTGTCTGTTCTCTTTTCCCTCAGGGAAATGGCCTGGGAAAGATTCTCCAGGGATTGACACATGGGCTTCTTTCCTACAACCATCTGCCCAACTCTTCCAGAACCCACTCCCCAGAAGCAGGACTTTGGGGCAAGATTGTTCACCACAGACCAGCGTGGGCCAGGGGGATGCTTGAAAACCACCAGTGTGCCCATTACACTTGCAGTGCTGAATAGCCAGGACTAAACCAGCCTAAGTAAGGTGCTAAAGCAGGCAGGGAAAGAAGGAAACCCTCAGGGACCAGAAAGCTCAGGAGCTGATGCTCTAAGGCTGGGTGAGGGGAGGAAGGTCCTGGGGCAGAGAGCTGGGCCCAGGTAATGCTGTGGCACTCAGAAGGCAGGAAGCCTTCACTGAGGTCCTTGGTTAGTGGCTGCACCATCAGGAAAAGGGGGTGGTGGAAATTCCTTTCACTGGCATAGAGAGTGAGTCTTTGCCTGAGGACTTGGGGATAAAAACAAAGAACTGTTTTGACTCAGGAAAGGTTGTCTCATTTGACATCCTATCATTTGAATGTAAAATCTGTGAGAATCTTACTATATCAATATAATTAGTGATTTTGCTTAAATAAATGTATGGAATAAATAGAAGTTTATGAATTATGACTTTATTATTCATGCAAACAATGCCAATCCATCAACAGCACACCTGGACATGCACAGTAATTAAATTCAGCCATCAGTGATATTTTGCCAAATTTTAGTCACATAAAAATTACAGTTTTACACATACCAGCTCGATTTATGACTTTGCATATTTAAATATGTGGTCCAGGGGCCCTGGAAGCTGTAGCTCTAAGAGAGTGACTGCAGAGAGGGGGATGATCGTGAGGAGCACGGTGGGTGGTGCTCCTGGAAAACTTGCTCTGAGGGTAGTGGGACCCCCCTCACCTGGGGGTTGAGGTGCCCCTCCAGGGGAGGCAAGGTCAGTGGTGTCCCATTATGCTGGACTGGGCTTCGGTGGTGACGTCATGTGGTAGTATACAGCAATGGCAGAAGCCTGCCTTCCTCTTACCAAGCAAACTCGGTGACCAAGTCCAGGGTGGATTTTTTTGAGAACTGAAGGGGAGAGGGAACTTCCAGGGGAAGATGTGAGGCTCTCTAAAGTGGATACAAGAGCAATCAATTTTTTTAAGTTTATTTATTTTGAGAGAGAGAGAGAGAGCAGAAAAGGGGCAGAAAGAGGGCAGAGAATCTCAAGCAGGCTCCACAATGTCAGTGTGGAGCCCAACAAGGGGCTCAAACTCATGAATCTTGAAATCATAACCTCAGCCAAATCAAGAGTCGGATGCTTACCCAACTGAGCCACCTAGATGCCCCAGAGCAAATGATGTTTAAAAACTATTGTGCATTTTGAGTGTGTGGAGCAGTTCATATTGATTAAAAATACTCACCAAAAAAGTCTGCAGACTAGTAGGGGTGCCTGGGTGCATCAGTCGGTTAAGAGTCCGACTTCAGCTCAGGTCATGATCTCATGGTTCATGAGTTCAAGCCCCACATAGGGCTCTCTGTTGTCAGCACTGAGCCTGCTTCAGATCCTCTGTCCCCCCTCTCTCTGTCCCTCCCCTGTTCATTCTCTTTCTCTCTCTCACTCAAAAATATCATTAAAAAAAACCCCAGCAGTATAGAGGTTAAGGCACAGATTCTAAACCAACCTGGGCTCCAGACCTGGGCTTATTGCTGGTGGGCTGTGTGACATGGGGCATGTGTCTCTCCAAGTCTGTTCTTCACCTATCCATGGGAGCCAGGTGCAGCTCTGACATCACAGGGATGCTGTGATAAAAACTTTGCCTGGCTCTGGGCACACCATAAAGGCTGGATCAAGGTGGCTTTCCTTCCCCCTTCCCTTCTTGCCCTCCCCTTTCTCCTGTCTTTTACAGACAGCCATTGAGTGTTTGTGATGAGTTAATCAATTGAGATGTAAGTCACCAAGAAGGTGGAATCAATCCCCTTCTGGTTGGCCTCACACAGTCACTTGCTTCCCTGGACTCCTACTACATTCCCCTGTACCTTTGCCTTCCTCCTCTCTTAGTTGAGGTTTTCTAACTTCCCTTCTCCCTTTAAATATCCAGCACTCAATTCCCTGCCATCTCTCAGCTTTGTATCTCAGCCTTGTATCCCCGTTGGCAGAGTGAGCAGAGGATTGGGAACATCTATTTCCCCTCACCTATCCCGCCATCAGCCAGCCTCTCCTCTCCTCTGCTTCCATCAAAGGTAGCCCCCCCCCTTGTCCCTCTGTGTCCCTCCAGCTCACCTTCCTCAAGAACTTCACTCTTGCAATTATTCCTCTTGCCACAATCTAATTACCGTGTCCTATTAAGTCACCCCTGCCTACCCTCAAACATGCTCAGAGCTTCAACCTTTAAAACAAACACTTGAGCACATGTCCATGGCTTTGCCCCATCCTGGGTCGTGCTCCAGATTGTGGTCTTTTCTCTACTAGCACACCTACTAGCTCCACTTCCTCCTTGGGGTACCTTTCCTTAGCTTAGAGTGAGATTCTAAATTTATCTCTCCCCAGAGAGAGCTCTTTGTCAAAATTAAAGGGGCCAAATCCAAGAGGTGTGACTCTGAAAATGGAGATGAAGGAGGGAAGTCTAATGGGAGGGGTAGTCTCCACTGTGGGCTCAAGGAAGCTTCTTACCCCCTGTCACTCACCCAACCACCAACCGTACTGAACCCTGGCCCCAGATGTCAGTTATTTGTTCCTGCAGCGAGCCTACCCCATCTAGATGAACACAGTCCTTGGGATCCTTTACATGTTCCTACGTCACCAACTGTGTACCAAGTGGCACCCTCAAGACTCACTGTTGCTATACATATCCCCACATTGAACTCACTTCTTGTTAGCCTGGAAGGGTGCACCTGCTTCTGGTATGCACGAAAGTGGCATTCAGGAATTTATACACTTATCATGAACTTTTTATAAAACAATCTTGATGTGAGGAGCCACTGATGGGTGACCTCCGAGCTCACTCTGCATCCTTTGAATTTTTCTCGGCACCTTATCACATCTCTCCAACATCCAGCTACACGCTGGTACTGAGAAAAGTGCAGGTGGGCGGATTTTCCTGACTTCTTCATGGATGGTGGGTGAAGCTGGTATCACATCTCACAGAAACCTGTAATGAAGACCCCATTAGATGTGACTCTCAAAGATCTCTGCCTTCCAATTTCTTTACACCTTTCTTTCATTTTTCCTCTATAACTCGATTCCTTGGGCCAGGCCATTAACTTTGGCTCTCAGGTATAAAATCTCCTTCTGCAAAGTGAAGACCGAGTCTGACTGGCATCCTCAGGAAGTAGCTGGGGGAAACTCCACTGCACACCTACTTTCCCCGGATGGGAGATTCTCTCCAGTTCCTGCTCTGACTTTCTTAAGGTCACAAGAGGAGAGAACCTGGGGAGAATGAGCAGGGGTGGGGTAGAGAGAGAGAGGGAGACACAGAATCCAAAGCAGGCTCCTGGCTCTGAGCTGTCAGCACAGAGCCCAATGCGGGGCCTAAACCCACAAGCTGTGAGATCATGACCTGAGCCGAAGTCAGAAATTCAGGGTCTTGCTGGCCAAGACCCTGAGGATGAGGCAAGGCAGCTACTCCTTGCCTCTTGCCTGTGGCTGAGACACAGAGCAGGTCACCCTGCCCTCTGGGCCTCTTCCACCATGTCATGCTCACCTAGAAACATTCAGAAGCAAAACATAAGGTCATGGCTTCTCAGAATTTTCTTTCCATTAAGGAAACTCATAACTTACCAGCAGTAAAAACTGAACAAAAATTGGCCTTGGTTTCTTTTTAAGGTGTGTGTGTGTGTGTGTGTGTGTATGTGTGTGTGTGACTTTTGTAATCAGTTAAATAAAAGAATTCAAAGGGCAAAAAGGTATGAGCACACTGGAGCTCTGGATGAAGAGGCCCCCGCAATGTGCAGTGTCTTGTTCATGAGGAGTCCACCCTGCTGGTGCTCCCACATTGCCATGGCCTCCCATCCCCACACCCCATCACCAGCAGGTGGGGCCTGTCAGCCACTTTCTGACAAAAGTCTCTTGGCAAGTCAGCGCTGGAAGGAAGCCTGAGGGAATCAGCCAGCATTTCAAGTGGAAACAGTTAATCCAGAGCTTGCTGGGGGAGCAAAGAGCCTAGAAATCAACTTTACACAGCACAGAAGAGACCTCATACTCAGCCAGGAGATGCCATCCAGGCTGGGCTTTCGCTTGGATCTCTGCTTCTGTTGACTGGAGCCACGGGTTGGGCCTTCTCACTTCATAAATTAGTCAGCCTTGATCTGACGGGATTAGATGGCTTGCTCTGTGTCATATGACGGGAACATTTCAGAACCAGGCAAGAGCCCAGGTCTCAGATCTGGCTGGCCCGTCACCACGCCTGTGCTGCCTGAGTGCATTTCCCCAGGCATGTCTCAGATGGGCTCAACTCGGGCAGTGCTCTCCTGGCCACCTGAGACCTCATGTCCTTCAGGACCAGTGCTGCCGCGTCTCTGTGAGGGTCTGAGAAGTGGATGTGGTGAACTGGAGCGGGGGTGGAGGGGTTCCGGACTAGCAGCAAGGCCCACTGATGTCATTCCTGCCCCACCCCCATTTCTTCTGGCTTGCACCCCAGTCCAGCTTGGGCTTCTCTTACTCTCAGCTCTCCTCCCACCCCTCACCCCCCACACTCCCTCGCATGCACAGGCTGAGTGCTGGCTGGAACCCCCAGACAGCCATCTCTTAACCAGAGCCCCACTTGGTCTATCAACATCAGAGGAGATAGGTTATCCAATCAAGAATCATTGAGAAGAACCAAATCCACTTAGCAGTAAACTTTGTTCACTCTCTGCACAGTTTACTGGAGCATGAATATACGGACTTAGAAATAATGGCAGCTGATGCTGTAGTGTGACCTCTTCACTAGGGCACAGTGGAACCTTCTGGAAGGCTGGCTAGGATATGTGCCTGCTGCCTCTCTTGGTCTCTCCCACTTCCCCCAACACTCCAAGGTCTCTGGGACTCACCCTAAAGTCAGAGATGATACCCCAAAGTATTGGCCATGTCAGTCTGGGATAGGTGTCTGGTTCCCACCCATCTGTCCTTCCAAGTTACTCCAGGCTCCCGACCATGAGCAGTGTGACAGGGGCTACTGCTGTCCATGAAAGATGTAGGGCTTCTAGCTGACAGCCTCTTTCCCCCCAAATATCAGCGCTAGCAGTAACATCGTGCTTACTACGCATAAAGCATGCATGATACTAACATGAAATTAATACATGTAAGTGCTTTACATGTACTGATTCATTCAAACCATGCCATAATGCTGGGAAGTAGATGCTATTATTACCCCCATTCTATAGGTGAGGAAACAAATGCCCAGGGCAACTGGCTGACTTCCCAGGGTTACCTATCCAGAGAGCAGCAGAGCTGGGTGGCCAGAGATCCTGACCTGAATCTTTTCTCCTCTCTGCCTCTCAGGATGGCCACTGAGCCCCAGCCATACAACTTTCACAAAAACCTGGAAAGGGACATTTGTCAGCCTGTTTGTCATAGGTCCACCCATGGAGACCCTGCTCGGCTCTTGGACCTTCCATTATACCCAGCATCCCCTGGGAACGCTTACTCCCTGGGCACCTGGTCAACACCTTGCCTGGCTTCTCCTTTGGGACAGGAGAAGGGAGGTAGCCTGGAAGACATGTCACCTGGCCAAGGATGGAGATGTCCCTTGAGACATTTTGACCCTCAGGAGGAGCTGGCCACCTAAATACTGTAGGTTACAAGGCTTAGATTTTTCTTTTCAACTGCACACAAAAAATTATGTTGAGCCTGGATTCTAACTGTGAAAATGGCCATGTTGGAATCAAATGTTTGAACTTAATCTAATCTTTTCAAATTTTATTTAAAATTTTTTTTTAAGAGAGTGAGAACACAAGTGGGCGACAGGGGCAGAGGGAGAAAAAGAGAGAAAATCCCAAGCAGGCTCCCTGCTCTGAGTGGAGCCTGATGTGGGACTAGATCTCAGGACCACGAGATCATGACCTAAGCCAAAATCAAGAGTCAGAGGCCTAACCAACTGAGCCATCCAGATGCCCCTGAACTTAGTCTATCACAGGCAACAAATTCTATCATGTCCGGAACAACATATTGTTAGTCAACACATGCTTCTTACCAGCTCTCAGGGCACTGGAGAAACAAAGGTAAGCAAGAAGGACATCAGACCCTGCTTGGGGGTTCTTGGAATCTCCCAATGGCTTTTCAGCCAGCACCACCATGACCTCCTTGTATCACAGAACCATGGCCATTATTCATAAATGGCGTGGTTTATTACTGAATAAAAATATAAAGTGCAATATTCTCCCTGCTGACCCTGCTGCTGTCACCAAGCCTCCTTTTCAAAAATAACCACCCCTGGTGTGATGAAATCTGTGCTCCCTTTGCACCAGGTGAGGCTTGCTGAATATGTGTTCTCCAGCTCCCTGCAGCAGGGCAGTCAGAGGGAGTGAGAGACAGAAAGCTCTGCAATTGTCAGGGGCCATTGCAGACTAAGGCCACATGCTGGGAACCCTGTGCTTTGAATGCTGACATGGACAGCAGGAACACATGGCCCCACCTTCCTCTTGTGTGGTACCCCAAAAGATGCGCTGGGCATAAGTTGGGGAAACTCCAGCCCTCCACTCCACCAAAGGGATGAAACATCATGGGCCAAGGGCCCAGGGCTCTTTTCCGTGGGTGGATTTCTGTAGAGAGCTGGTAGGTTTCTGCAAGAATGCAGGAGACTTGGATCCAGGGAGCAGGGGGCACGAAGCCCACCTATAAGGTGCTGTGCAAACCTGGGCCAGAGCCCAGGGAAGGGCACAGGCTTCCCTATCCATTATCTAACACCACAGAGCAGGCACTCACTATCTCCAGAGAACCAAAGCTCTGTGAGGTCAAGTGGCCCATCTACAGTCAGTGCCCTGAAGGTTTGCCCTTGATCCTGTCTCCTCTATGTGAGTCCATTAAGAAGGGTAAATCATCCTAATGTATGGATCAGAAAGGTGTTCGTGGGAACCAGACTTGTTGAAAGGGATTGCTAGTTCACTCCGGGGGTTCGTTGTCAAGCCAAAACGGTGGCATGAGCTGTGCTGTCCATGCTGGGGCTTGGCACTATCTGGTTTTCCTCCCGCTGTTGTTAACCTAGGCTCTTCCAACCCCTGATGAGCCTCAGTGCTCTTTTCTCATGAGCAGGGGGGAAGGGCTGCCCAGTCTGGCCCAGGGAAAGACTACCTTCAGGCATGTAGGAGGCTCAGGGCTGGATCATTGGTTTGAAGCAGTGGCCCTCTGGGCCTCTAGGGAGGTCCCAGGCTCATGGAAAAGGCAAGGAATCACAGTCACGCTGGGTAGTATCCACCAAGACACCGCCTCTCTGAAAGCTGGGCTTATCGTCAGGAGTTGAAATAACTGGATTTATTGGAATGGCTGTGTTCATAGGGCACCCTTGTAGCATAACTACAAACTGTGAGGACATCTGTGTGTTCAGTTACATTATTTTTACATCACATCACATCAGAATATGTTTTAGTGTCTTACATGGATCTTGTCCTGACAATGTTGGATAGCTCCAGTTGAAACAGCATGTAAAATTGCCACCAAGGCAGTGAAATGCCAATAATAGTGACAAATTGATAAATAGAAGTTCACATTTCAAAGAGTGTTTAAGATGAATCTCTGCACAAGAAAACTTGAAATGCCCAGAAATCTTACAGTGTATATAGGGAAGAAAGCTGTACAGGAGTTGTCAAAGTTGAGTCTAAAAAATATACATATTGGGGTGCCTGGGTGGCTCAGTCGGTTAAGCGTCTGACTTTGGCTTAGGTCATGATCTTGTGGTTGGTGAGTTCCAGCCCTGCTTGGGGCTCTCTGCTGACAGCTCAGAGCCTGGAGCCTGCTTTGGAATCTGTGTCTCTCTCCCTCTCTGCCCCTTCCCCATTCTCACTCTCTTTCTCTTTCAAAAATAAATAAACATTAAAAAAGATTTTAATGAAAATGTACATATTAATAACAACAGATTATGAAGATGAAGATTCTAAACTTTCAATAAGAAAAAAAACACTTTTTTGAGGTGCTTGGGTGGCTCAGTCATTTAAACATCTGACTCTTGATCCCAGCTCAGGTCTTGATCTCAGGGTCATAAGTTCAAGCGCAGCGTTGGGCTCTGCACTGGGAGTGAAGCCTACTTAAAAAAAAACAAAACACCAAACTATTTTTGATGCTTAGACTATCTAGCAAACTGTGGCCTGCAGACTATCACCTGTTTTTTTTTTTATTGTGGTAAAACCCATAAGATAAAATTTACCATCATAACCATTTTTAACTGTACAGTCTGCTAGGGTTAACTATGTGCATATTGTTGTGCAACAAATTTCGAGAACTTTTACACATTGCAGAACTGAAACTCTATACCCATTGAACAAGAACCCTCCATTCCCACCTACCCCGAACCCCTGGTAACCACATACTTTCTGTTTCTATGAGGCTGACTGCTTTAGATCCTTCCTCTAGGTGAAATCATGCAATAGTTGTCCTTTTGTGACTGGCTTCTTTCTCTGAGCACAGTGTCCTCAAGTTTCATCCATGTTGCAGCATATGGCAGGATTTTCTTCCTTTTCAAGGCTGAGTAGTTTTCCATTGTATGTATAGACCTCATTTTCTTTAGCTATTCTTCCATCAGTGGGTATTTAGGCTGCTTTTACCTCTTTGCTATCGTGAATAGCAATGAACATGAGAGTGCACATATCTCTTCAAGATCTTGTTTTTAAATCTTTTGGCTGTATATCAAATTGGGATTATTGGACCATATGGTAATTCTATTTTTAATTTTTTGAGGAAATGCTATTCTGTTTTCTGTAGCAGGTCCACCATTATATATTCCCACCAACAGTACATACAGGTTCCAATTTCTCCACATCCTCACCAGCAATTGTTATGTTCTTTTTTTTTTTTTTTTTTTTGGTTATTTATTTATTTATTTATTTATTTTGATGGTGGCCATTCGAATGAGCATGAGGTTCACAATCTCATTGTGGCTTTCATTTGCTTTTCTCTGATTAGTGATGTTGAGTATCTTTTCATAATCTTCTTGGCCATTTGTATGTCTTCTTTGGAGACATATTTATTCAAGTCCTTTGCCCATTTTTAAACTGGGTTATTTGGCTTTGTTGTTGTTGAACTGTAGGATTTCCTTATATATTCTGGGTATTAAGCCTTTATCAGACATATGAGTTTGCAAATATTTTCTCCCATTAAATGGGTCATTTTTTAACTCTGGTGATTGTTTTTTTTTAGCTCTGCAGAAGTTTTTAAGCTTGCTTCAGTCACATTTGTTCACTTTGCTTTTGTTGTTGATGCTTTTGGTATCATATCCAAGAAATCATTACCAAATCCAGTGTCATGAGGCTTCTCTGATATGTTTTATTCTAGTGTTTCTACAGTTAGAGGTCTTACATTTAGGTCTTTAATCCATTTTGAGTTGATTTTTGTATATGGTGTAAGGTAAAGACCAACTTCATTCCTTTGGATGTCCAGTTTTCTGAACAGAATTTATTGAGGACACTATCCTTTCCCCATTTTGTAGTCTTGGTGTCCTTTTAAAATATTATTTGACCATATGTGTAAGGATTTAGCTATGGGCTGTTTATTCTCTTCCATTGATCTATATGTCTGTTTTTATGCCAGTACCATTCTGTTTTGATTACTACTGCTTTGTAATATATTTTGAAACTTGGAATAGTGAGGACTCTATCTTTATTCATTTTTTCTCAAGATTTTTGGAGTATTTTGAGATTCCATGTGAATTTCAGAGTGTTTTTTTTCTATTTCTGAAAAAAAATATCATTAGGTTTTTTGATCAGTAGCTTTTTGGTTAGCAGTTTTTTTCTTCCAACACTTTGAATATGTCATCTATCTCCTTTCTGGCTTGTAATATTTATGCTAAGAAATCTGCTGATAATTTTTTGGGAGCTCCCTTGTTTGTGATGAGTCTCTTTTCTATTGACTCTTTCTTTGGATTTGACTTTTGACAGTTTGATTATAATGTGTCATGGTGTATACTTCTCTGGATTTATCTTGGTTGGAGTCTTAAAATTCTTGAATTTGGACGTTCATTCCGTTCCTCAGATCTGGGAAGTGTTCAGCCATTATTTTTTCAAATACGCTTTCTGACTCTTTCTCTTCCTCTTCTCCTTTTAGAACTTCCATAATATGAATATTGGGCCACTTGATGGTGTCCCATGTGTCCCTTAGGTTTTGCTTACTTTTTTCATTCTTTTTTTTCTTTTTGTTCCTCTGACTTGATCATTTCAAATGACTTGTCTTCAAGTTTGCTGACTCTTCCTTCTGTTTGATCAAGTCTGCTGTTGATGTCCACTAGTGCTAGAATTTCTGTTGGTTCCTTTTTTTTAATGTTTATTTTTGAGAGGGAGAAAGCCAGAGCACAAGCGGGAGAGAGGCAGAGAGAGTGGGAGGCAGGCTCCAGGCTCTGAACTGTCAGCACAGAGCCTGGTGGGGCTCAAACTCATAAACCGTGATCATAACCTGAGCTGAAGCTGGATGCTTAACCCAGCTACAACTGAGCCACCCAGGTGCCCCTGTCAGGCAAGACAGAAACTGAGCCACCAACTATGACTGAGCCACCCAGGTGCCCCTGTTGGTTCCTTTTAATAACTTCTCTTTGTTGATATTCTCATTTCATTCATGCATTATTTTCCTGATTTTTTTAAGTTGCCTATCTGTATTATCTTGCATTGTATTGAGGTTTTAAAAAGATAATTACTTTGATTTTGTTAGATAATCCATGGATCTCTGTTTCTTTAGGGTTGGTTTCTGGAGATTTGTTTTCCCCTTTGATTAGATCATGCTTCCCAGTTTCTTCATGTGCCTTAGCATATTTTGTTGTGTTTTGTGCAGTTGAAAGAACAGTCACCTCTCCTAGTCTTTATGGACTGGCTTTGTGGAGGGGAAGATCTTTGCTAATCAGCCTGGCTAGACATTTTGAGAACCTCTTAAACATTTTGTGGGGATGTGCCTTCTCTAGGTTTGTGTGTGTAATTTTCTGGTTTACTGGTTTCTTTTTCAGAAGCTTGTTGTCTTTTGCTCCCTCTGGTGTCTGGCTATAGTACTGCAGGTTCTCTGGAGTTGGACTAAGTTGCTCATCTTTGTTTTGTTCTCTGTGACCCCAGACATCTAAAATATGCTGGTTCCATCAGTGTTCTGAGTCAGGCAAGACAGAAACTAGTTCCTTGGAAAGCCTCCTCCCTTCCTCCTGCCATAACTGAAATGTTGTTTCACTTTTCTCTTTCCCTTCCAAGGGAGAAGCCACATGCTAGGCATTTTTTCCTGATCACAACAAGCTGTGTCTGTATCCCTCTGTGGTAGGAGAGGTACTCTGGCACTGTCACAAGCCACTGAGTTCTTTTTTGTTCTCAGGAGCCCCCAGGCACCCAAGGTATCTCAGTTCTCCATGTCAGGTAAAACATAAACCCTCTGAAAAGCCAGAATATTGGATATATGTCCCATTCTTCTCTTTCCCTCTCAGGGAAGAACCTTCAAGTTGGGAACTTTCTCTTGATAGTGAGCTGTGTTGGTTTGGGGGAGGAGTTGATGTGGTTTAAGTGAAGTGGCTTTTCTTGCCTGTTTCAGTGCAACTGTTCTTAACTTTCAGCTTGCCTAGAGTGCTAGGCACATGACTTCCTAGCTGGTTTCTAGAGTTCTAATAAAGACTTCTTGGGCTATGTATTGTTACTAAGTCATTGTGTCTGTAGGAGAACCAAGTCTAGGGTTTCTTATTTCACCATCTTGCTAATGTCACTCTCCAGGTTGGTGCTCATTTTTGTAAAGAAAGTCTTATTAAAATCCAACCATGCTCATTGGTTTACATATCATCTAGAGTTGCTTTCATGATACAATGGCAGAGTTGAGTAGTTGTGACAAAGATCCTTCCACCCATAAAGTCTGATACATTTACTGTTTGGTTCTTTCAGAAAAAGTTGCTGACGTCAGTGCCAGATAAAAGATTGAATTGTCGGAGTGCCTGGGTTCCTCAGTCAGTTAAGCATCCAACTCCTGATTTGAGCTCAGGTCGTGATCTCATAGTTTGTGAGAATGAGCCCCATGATGGCTGTG
The DNA here is from genome assembly GCF_018350175.1 of Felis catus. Lineage (NCBI taxonomy): Eukaryota > Metazoa > Chordata > Mammalia > Carnivora > Felidae > Felis > Felis catus. The sequence goes on from NC_058373.1 coordinate 21,599,479, forward strand.
TGCTGACAGGGTGAAGCATGCTTGGGATTCTGTCTCTCCTTTTCTCTGTCCCTCCCCCACTTGTGTACACACACTCTCTCTCAAAATAAATAAACATTAAAAAAAATTGAATTGCCTTTTTACACATTTTGTGTAAACTATGACAAAAAAACCTGCCGCATAAAAAAATGATCAAAGAGTCCAACCAAAAAGGTAAGAAAACAAGTATATGTAATTATGTCAGGCAGTTAATTAATAAAAAACTCTGTTATATTTCTGGATTTATGATGTTTATGGTATTTCTCAGCACTTTAAAGTTTGTAATTTGTTGTGATTTATTTTCTCATTCTAAATATTCACTTTTTACCTAATTTTGTATTTACATTTAATTCTTTTTTTCTAATTTTTTAATGTTTATGTATTTTTGAGAGAGAAAGAGAAACAGAGTACGAGTGGGGGGAGGGGCAGAGAGAGAGGGAGACACAGAATCTGAAGCAGGCTTCAGGCTCCGAGCTGTCAGCACAGAGCCCTACGAGGGGCTCAAACTCACACACCGCGAGATCATGACCTAAACCAAACTTGGACGCTTCACCGACTGAGCCACCTAGGTGCCCCTACATTTAATTCTTAAAAGGATCTTACAACTGTATAAACTTCAGACCTTACAAAACCTGGAACCACCCTAGCTAAATGATCATTAAGACCTAAGATGGTGCAGTTATATTCTAGAGAATAATTTCTACATTGTGTACAGGAAAATTGTGTACTTCAACTGAATTTACTTGCAAGGACTTCAGAATTTTACTACTGCATGAATGATGCACCTGAGAGAATGAAAGTCAGTGAAGCCTTAATGGAGCTGATCAGGTGACAGCATGAATGTCAACAAAATCATGATGGAGTGTGGGTGCTCAGGCCAAAACAACGGATTGGCTGGAAGTATTACAACTTCCCTAGTTTTTGGAGAGCCTCTTCCCCTTTGGTAATTACAAAATAAGCAGCCCACACCACTGTCTCTCATCCCCACTGTTATGGACACTGCAATGGATGGGGCATCCTCCCTCCCCACATGTGTCTAACAGTCACCAAATCCCACTTTGGAGCTCCCAAAGTGGGAACAGTGTGGGGGCTACCAGAGGCCTCCAACTTGGTCCCTGCCTGTGTCCTTCTACAAACAAAGAGGACACTCTCAGCCAGATGCCTTTGGCTGTAAGCCTCAGAACATCTGGTTATGGGTGGTGTTGGTGAAGGGACACCCCTCCATGAGAAACTTGAGGGAGCAGCTGCAGGTGATTGTCAGGGCTCAGCCATGCAATCTGCCATCTGAGAGCAGGTCTCTCCCATCATCTGCTAGGCCCCCTCAGCACATTCCAAATTCTCCTCTGGGGATCCTGGGGGCTGTACCCTCAACATGTCACACTCCACAGGACCCTCATGGGAAGGAAATGGTGTACTTTTCTCATTACTAAGGGAAACACTTCCCTGAAATGCTACTTTTCTGGGTCTTGGGGTAAAGTGTCTACCTTGAACCAATCACAGGAAAGCACAACTGAGCCCCTTTTGAGTCCTCCTTGGGAGCCCTGCTCTCCCAATGGATCTGGTGCCAGAAAAGCAATCATGTGGGGACAGGCAACCCTCAGTGTTATAAGAATTTTGCAGGCTCCACATGGAAACTATTTCCATGGGGGTGACTAAGCCTCCATAAAAGGCTTGGTGAAGCCAGTATAACCCTGAAGAATCTTGAAAATACTTCAGATTAGTCAGTAGGACATTGTGGCCACCAACTGAGCTCTGAGTGGGGTTTCAGAGGGTGAACACTGCTGGCCATCCAGGGCTCTCTGGGCATGCTCAGAATGTAGCTCCAGCAGTATTTATGAACCAGCAGAGGTGAGGGAGCTTCTGGAAGCAGATAAACGTAGATACTAACATAAAACCACTGACCAGAAAGGGCCTGCCAGAGAGTGAGGCTTTTTAGGTCTTGTTGCTTCCACTGTCACCTGCCTTAGAGACAGGTGAATATCAAGGAAGGTGAGCCACTGATGCCTGAGAACATCACCATTGGAAGAGGTGGGCTTGACCTCAAAGCCAAAGGCATGTTTCTCAGGATTACAGAATTTGGTGCTCAAAGGAACAGTTGGTATTAATCAATCCGGGGCTTGTCAAACTTTTTTGATGATAAATATATTTCACACTGTAAAAGAGTACATTTACACACATCAAGCTAAACAATGGTTACAAACAATACTTAACCTTTTTATTCTGTTTTCTACAGCAGCTGCACCACTTTGCACTCCCCCCAACACTGTATAAAAGTCCCAGTTTCTGCACATTCTTGCTAACACTTGTTATATTCTGTTTTGTTGATAGTAACCATCTCAAGGGGTGTGAGGTGGCATCTCAATTGGCTTTCATTTGCATTTCCCTAAGGTTTAGTGATACTGAGCACCTTTCACATGCTTATGGGCCATTTGTTAATCTGCTTTGAAGAAATGTGTATTCAAGTCTTCTGCCCATTTTTTAATCAGGTTGTTTGTTTTTTTGTTGTTGAATTATAGGAGCTCTTTATGTATTCTGGATATTACCCCTTTATCAGATATGTGATTTGCAAATATTTTTTTTTCCATTCTGTGGGTTACTTTTTCACTCTGTCGATTGTGTCTTTTGATGCATGAAAAATTTTAAGTTTGACATAGTTCAATTTATCTACGTTTTCATTTGTTTCCTATGCTTTTGGTGTCACATTTTGGTTTTTTAAGCCCTACTAAAATGATTTTGAAACTCATGAAAGAGAGATGTAATGTACTACACAACTATAGCAAACACTGCTAAATGATGTATATAAAATTTGTGAAGACAGTAGATCCTAAGAGTTCTTATCACAAGAAAAACATTTCTAAAAATTTTTTTTGTATTGATATGAGATGATGGATGATAATTAAATTTACAGTGGTAATAATTTAATGATATGTGTAAGTCAAGTCATTAATGCATATACCTTAAATTTATATTGTATGTCAACACTACTGGAAAAAAAAACCCTCACAAATGGAACTGTTATCATCCTTATTCATACATGCAGAGGTATAATAGAATGATAGAATTAGAATATCTCACATTGTAATCCCCAATGAAATAATGGATGAAGGCCATGACTATCACAGACTACAATCATTGAATGAAATCTGATGGGTCATGTTGAAAACACATGTTGAATCCCCTAGTTAATCTTAACATCACTAAGAGAGATATAGCCAGACATTGTGTATCTGCTGGTGGAAATGCATCACATCATCTATGACACATTGCTAAAACAACTTCCATTTGAGTCTGATGGGTTCTCTTGATCTAACTACCTGGATCTAACAGGAAGTACAGGGGACAGAAGAACATGTTAAATGGCACCAGGGGAAGCAAACAACATAATCCAGAATATGTGAAATTCTTCAGAAAAAGGAAAATCAGACCAAGTTCTTCAATAAAGTATGGTAACATTAAAAAGAGAGAGAGAGAGAGAGAGAGAGAGAGAGAGAGAACAGAGAATCTACAGATTTAAACAGACTTAAACTTTTCTAAATACAGAGCATGGGCTTATTTGGATCTGGATTCAAACAAACCAACTGTAAACAAGTAACAACAACAAAAACAGAAATAATTATTTGACAATTGGAGAACTTGAGAAATTGAGTGGATATTGTCAATATTAAAACAGGTAGTTGATTTTGTAGGGTGTGACAATGGGATTGTGTCTATGTTAAAAAGGGGGGTTTCTGTTTTAGGAATATATTCCTGTTGTATAATGGTCCCCAGTGAATTACTCCTCTCGTTTCTATGTCCTTGTACATTTCTACCCCCTCTCCCACTTTGATTGCAGGCTTGGCTACATGACTTGTTTTGGAAAATAGGACATTAGCAAACATGACACAAGCAGAGGCTTGAAAAGTACTTGCACATTGGGGCTTGCTCTCTCTTGCCATTGGAAACTCTCGGAATGCTGCCACCACGGGGGCAAGCCCGAGCTAGTCTGCTGGAGAGGCCATGTAGACAACTGAGGAACCTTAGCCAACTGCCAGACATGTGAGTGAGTGCATCAAAGGCTGTCCAAGCCCAACCAAGTCACAAGCTAACTTCATCTGCACAAGAGACCCAAACAAATCCAACAGAAGAACCATTTGGCTGGTCCCAGCCCAAATCAACAACCCACAGAATCATAATCTGATAGATTCTTGCTGCTTCAGCAACTAGACAACAGCAATAGATAAGCAATGTAATTCTTAAATATTTACAGATGAAATCACTGATGTTTAGGGACTAGCTTCAAAATAAGCTGAGAGTGGAGTGGGTGGAGGTGATCATTGTTGAAGCTGGAGAGGAGTATATGAAGGCTTATTTTCCTATTTTCTCTACATTTATGTCTGGAGTCAAAGTTTTTCATAATAAAAAATGAAAGGAAAAAGAAGAAAGGGAAGGAAAAGGAAAAGAAAGAGAAGGGGAAGAAGGAAGAAAGGAAGGAAGAAAGGAGGGAAGGAAGGAGGGAAGGAAGGAAAATTATTCTTCTCCCTATTAACATATAAAGCAACTGAGACTCAGAGACGGACAGTGAGTTCTGCAATGTAACATAGCCAAGTAGTAGCCAAATTCACTACTAAACATTCTCCTGTCTCCTTGGTTAGGCCCTTTTGATCCCCCCACATGGTCAGAGGCAGGAAAAGTTCCGTATGAGAACCAGTAGAGTTAGGAATATTTTCTTCTCTTATTTGAGAAAAGCCTTGCAGCAGGTCTAAGGCATTAGTTAAGGTGATAGCTTTAATGACAAATGATCTTCATCTATGGGGTGTATTGTTTATCTAATGTTTGGGGAAGAAATATTTGTTCTGCCATGTATGTGTGTTAGGTTACATAACAGGCCGGCAATACCTGCCTCCACGCCCCGTGGAGCTGTTTGGCACCAAAAGCTTGTTCTGTTTTCAAACGCCTGGAGTAACCATGGCGAGGACAACCAGCGCTGTGTCACATTGTCAGGACAGCAATATTGAAAAGTTTTCGAGTCCAAGTATATTAACGTTGCCTCTTTCCCACACATACAAAATGAGCAATTCTTTCATTAATCATCACATGGGAAAATTAAGCACTGCAATTATTTGTCTATTGCCCCAGGATATGCTGGGGCATCTTTTAATCAGATGTTGCTACATAAACCCACAGACAGCGCCCAGCCATAAACAGACATTAAAGAAAAATTTCTTCATGAAAAAGGCCCTTCCAGGTCTTATTATCCAATGTCGGTTTCTCTGACAACTTCTGAACCTCAGCTGGAGTGTACAGGGAGGAAGGAAGATTCTAAAAGGCGATAACATGGCCTGGGACCAAAGAGTCAAATAAAAACCAAGTGAAACTAAGTTGAAATCTTTCTCATAACCAAACGAGCAGGGCCTCTGTCCACCCTGCTTTCCTTGATACCTTGAGTGTACTGGAGAGGCACAGGGTTTTGTGTTTGAGAAGTTGTCTGAAGTCCTTGAGACTTAGAGCCAGCTGTAGACCTTTGTGTGGCCTGCATTGTCACTGAGGGTAAGAATTGGCAGGAACTGGCAGCCCTTTGTTTATTGGCAAACAGGATGTCAGAATGCACCCCGGCAGGTGCACAATATATGGGAAGTATCCTGGAGGGCAATGGAAGGGGGCCCAGTTCTCCCTTCTCTGAGGGGCCTCTAGAACTCCCTACTCAACTCCATAAAGGTCATACTCAGAAGTCAAGTTGATTTTTCCTATTTAATTGCCATTCATTTAATATGTAAAAGTTTTCAAAACAAGGGGTCTGCAGGTGGGATAGTGAGGAGAGTGGGAGTCCTGTGCCCAACGAGTTTAAGATTATTTTCACTCTGGGGGAGACCCAGCTGGGTCAGTCGGTTAAGCATCTGACTCTTGATCTCAGCTCAGGTCTTGATCTCAGGGTTGTGAGCTCAAGACCTGTGTTAGGTTCTGTGCTGGGCATGAAGCCTACTTAAAAAAAAAAAAAAAAAGGTTCTTTTTACTCTGGAGCACCAATGCTTGATTGACCTGCGTGCTGATTGGCTGAGGGCCTGCCTGGAGTGGCCTGGTGGGACCCTCTTGTTCCTACCTGCTCTGGAGAGAGCTATGACAGAGGAAGGATGGCCCCCTTGTCTGTAACTCTGGCTGACCTGAAACCTGGATGCCCGAGAGCAGTGCCCAGAGCTTCTTCCTCCCCAGGTGCTGAAAAATGTTGCTTTTAAACAAATGACCTCCCCTAGCTCTCCCTTCTTGCCCATGACCTGCCACCATGTCCTCCCACTGTGAGAGGCTTCCAAGCCACTAACTGTCCTTTTCAGTGTGGAGGGCTCATGAGCTAATGTCAGTCCTTCTACAAGCCTGGGGTGAGAAGCAAACTCTGGCTGGTCAGTTGAGCCCCACGGATCTGGATTCAGCCTAATGGAGGGGGTGGCCCCAGACCTCACTGTGCTGGTGTGCTGCTGCTGGACACACACTCAGCCGTGCATGAGCAATGATGTAGTTAATGCAGCTTCCCACTGTAAAATCTCAAACCTGGTGGCTGCTGGTGCTACAGTCTCTAAGCCACCTCCAAGCCCCCTGTTTCCCAGATGAGAAGCTCCCCTTAGCCCCAGCGTTCACAGAGGCCGGCCTCCCAAGGGCAGCAGACAGGCCAGGGCCCAACATGGGCACTGAAGGATGCACACTGTGCAATGGGAACCAAGTGTTTCAGTGAGCAACTCCGAAAGCTTCTGGGATAAGGTGAATCACTTGGTTAGGTGACCAAGGGGTAGCCAGCACCAGCAGGAGCTCCAAAGCAAGAGAGTTCACAGTGTTAGGGGACAGCAGACTGTGATGCCCACCTGTGTCGCTAGTGGAGTGCACAGGACAAGGCCTGGCAGTGCAAGAATGCAAGCAGGGCCCCCTGACATTATCTGCCCATGTGTGGGAGACTGCTGTGGGGAGACCTAAGGGCTGACATCTGGAAGGCCCTGTCATCTCCATGCTCCCTTGCCAGTGACCTGTGCGCAGCCCACAGAAGCGGCCATGCAGGGACTGCTAGGGTGCAAGGTGGGCAGCAGGGTAGCCCTCGGCAGGGCCACTGGCAGGCAGACTGCCACAGAAGCAGAGAGGCTAAGGGGCGTCCGGGCATCAGTCCCTCAAGGCTCCCCCCGAGCTGAGCCAGGGATCCCACACCAAGGCAGCTGGTCTTGGCAGGGGTCTGGGGGTCGGGACGGGCCAGGTGTCAAAGAAATGTCAGGCCAGAAGGCAGACTCAAAGGCGGGGACTCCCGGATGCGGAGGCAGGCGGCTGACACTAGGGGGCAGGGAGGGGTGGCGGGGACGACGTCCCGGAGCAGGGAGCTGCCCAATCTGAAGAAGTGCGGATTTGGAGGGCGCCGAGCGCTCGGCCTCCGAGGCAAGGCGGTCCCCGCTCCGCCGCCCCCCCCCCCCCGCTTCCCCCACCGGCCGGCTGCGGAACCCCTTCGCAGAGACTCGGGGCAGGAAGAGACGCACGCCTGCACCCCGTGGTGCCCCACCCCTCCAGCCAGGCAGGCGGGAGGACCTGGCCCCCAGGTCCCCGGCGTGGCCCGCGCAGGGCGCCTCCCGCCGCAGGAGCGCAGGCCCCTTTCCCGGCACGACAGCAGCCAGCCGGCGGCCCGCTTACCCGCCCGCCCGCCCTTTCTCGGACCCAGGAGGCCGCCGCGGGGCAGGTGCGCGCCGCAGCCCCACCCCGCTCTGCCCCCGGCCGCGGACCGGGCTTCCGGGGCAGGGGAGCGGGGCGCCCAGGGAAGGGAGGGGGAACAAGGCAGAGCGAGAGAGGAGAGAGGGAAAGTGCGGAGCTCGGGTTGGGGGAGAGGAAAGGAAGAAAGGGGAGGGGGGAGGCAAGAAGAGCAAGCAAGGAGGGTGAAGAGGAAGAAGAGGGAGCCGGAGGGGCAAGAGGACGTGGGGGTGGGGTGGGGGGGGGGGGGGAGGAGGATCGCGTCCCTGCGTGTTTCCTGGGCCCAGCCTAGCCCCGGAGGAAATGTTGAAATGTGAAGCGTGCATCTGCCTCCCAGGCCTAAGGGGTCTGGGGCGTAGGCTCCACCAGCCCTCCCCACCCCGGTTTCCTGTGTCCCTGTACCTAACTTCCATCCCTTGTCTTCTTTTCACATTCCCACCGTGCCTGCACGGCTCCTGGGCTTCAGTTCACACCGAGCTGGGTTAATGGACCCTGGCCCTTGCCCAAGGCCGTGCATTTTTGGATGAGACCACTGTTCGCTGAATGATTCTATCTACTTGGGGGACTTCTGGCCTCCAACATCAAGCAGAGGGAAAGAAGGAGAGTGGCGAATACTAGCTGTGGTGGTCTGCGCTGGGAGGCACCCCTAGACCATGCCTCGGCCTACTCCTGGGTGCCCCTTGCTGGGTGCTTCCCCCCCGGGAGAGTCCTCCTGTCCCAGGGCCACCTCTGCCTTCTTAGTTCTCGTCGACCATCTGTATACGTGCTACCTATAACTTACCTACTGACGTGTGTTAATACTTGTTAGAGAAAAGGAAAAGAATCCATGAATGGACCCAACACAGGAGAACATCTGTGTTGACCCCCGTCCTCCCTACATACCCCCCTACTTCTTTTTTTTTTAATTTTTTTCAATGTTTATTTATTTTTGGGACAGAGAGAGACAGAGCATGAACGGGGGAGGGGCAGAGAGAGAGGGAGACACAGAATCAGAAACAGGCTCTGAGCCATCAGCCCGGAGCCTGACGCGGGGCTCGAACTCACGGACCACCGCGAGATCGTGACCTGGCTGAAGTCGGACGCTTAACCGACTGTGCCACCCAGGCGCCCCGAATACCCCCCTACTTCTAAGTAACCACTGGTAGTGGTTGAACACACACACCAACATGCATGGGTGCATAGTAATTTGCTCTTTACAGATTTGAGGTCAGGATATCATAAGAAAAGCTAATGGATGATGAATGTTTACCAAATACCAAACACTGGGCTCAGCACTTTACATATATGAACTCAATTTAGTCCTCCTGAAACTCTGTGAGGTTTATTGCTACCATCTCCACTTTTCAGGTGAGGAGTCTGAGGCACAGAGGTTAAGTCGCTTGCGCAGAATCACACAGCTGCTAATGACAGAGTCAGGGTTTAAGCCTACCTCTAGCACCTGCATGTTAACAACTAGGCTTTCCTACTTTTCTATGCATACAGTTTCACCAGTTGCTTTTCCACTAAGACTATGTTCTTTTCTGCAACAAATGGAAGATTCCTAGCAGAGGAACTGCTGGCTCTGTGCATTTGAGATTTTGATAGAAACTAGCAAAATGCTCTGAAATGCAGGCTGCCGTATACCCAGCCTGCAGGTCCAAGGTCCACACTTAACCTCCCCAACCCCAGCACACAAACAAGCACACTTGGTCCCCCTCGGGCCAGTGGGCAGGGAAAAGGGATGCCCCCAGATCAGGGGGACAGGTTCACACAGGCCCTGGAAGTGGGTGTGGTGACACTTGGGCAGAGCATTCCAGGGTGGGTATCCAGAGCCAGGTCTAGAAGAGGGTATGCCGTGATGGTGCTGGTGGCATTGCCTGGCTGTGGCCTGGTCCAGTTGTGGCATCAGTGCCCTATGGACCAGTGTCCCATGGTGGCTGTAGTGTCTGAATAAGCCTGCCTCTATTACCACTAGTCTGCAGAGGCCTCTTGACCCCTGCCATTTTCCCAGCCTGTTCTTCTAGCATCCTTAAGATTCTAGGAGTGGTCTTCAAAATAAAATCCATTTTTATTTAGGGGCACCTGGGTGGCTCAGTTGGTTAAGTGACTGACTTTGGCTCAGGTCATGATCTCTCAGTTCATGAATTCAAGCTCCACATTGGGCTTTGCACTAACAGTGCAGATCATACTTCATGTTCCCTGCTCCCTCTTTCTCAGCCCCCCTTTGCTTTCTCTCTCTCAAAAATAAGTAAATAAACATTTTTTTAAAAAAGGAAAAAGAATCTTTAAAAATCCATTTGTATTTAAAGTGGCTGTTGCTGTAGAGTGAGAACCCTCCTGATTGATACATACAACTGGCTATTGCCTAACTTAAACATTTTTGCCAATCTGATAGGAAAAAGAAAATAAGGAAAAGTGTTTCATGGGCTTGATTGATATTTCATTAAAAAAAATTTTTTTTTTTAATTTTAGAGACAGAGAAAGAGAGAAGTAGCGAGCATGAGTATAGGAACTGCAAGGATAGAAGGAGTGAGAGAGAGAATCTTCAGCAGGCTCCACACCCAATGTGGAGCCCAACATAGGGCTTGATCCCATGACCCTGGTTCATGACCTGAGCTGAAATCAAGAGTCGGATGCTTAACTGAATGAGCCCCCAAGCAAGCGCCCTGTATTTCCTTATTATAGGGAGGTAATAGTGGAGACTGCTCACTTCAAGTAAAATCCATTCTCTCCTGGATGTAGCTGGGCCAGGTGCTGAGCTGGACTACATTTCCCAGGCTGCCTTGCAGTTAGGTATGTCCTTATGATGTAATTCCCATCAATAGACCTGGGATAGAAGGTCTTCTGCATCTGCTGAGCTCTGCAAAGAGTGGATGTGTCCTCTTCAAGCTGCCTAGAATCTGGCTGTGCAACAGCTCAGCTATGACAGAGCAGTGCCCAACGGGAGGGTGACAACTTGAGGAAAGGAGCCTGGGGCCCTGGGGGACCCTGAGGAGCAGAGCTGCTATTCAGCTCAGAACTGTAATCTGAGAAAGAAACTGAGATGATTACTTTTTTTATGTCAACTTAGCTGGGCCACTGAAGCCCGGAATTTTGGTTAAACATTATTCTAGATGTTGTGGGTGAAAGCATTTTATAAGATTGATTAACATTTAAGTTAGTAGTCTTTGAGTAAAGCAGATTATCCGAGATAATGTGAGTGGGCCATATCTTTTCAACTGAAGGCCTCCAGGGAAAAAAAGGCAAGACATCTGAGCAGAAGGAGCTCTGCCAGTGGACTGCCTTCAGACTCAAATGGCAACATCCACCCTTCCCTGGGATCTCTGGCAGCCTTCCCTGAGGATTGGATTGCCAACCTCTACAATCACATGAGTCAATTCTTTAAAATCTCTCCCTGAAAACACACACACACACACACACACACACACACACACACACACATGCACCCCTATACCTTCAGGTTCTTTGACTTCTTAATATGACTTCTCAAGAATTTTAGCCTTTAGACTGTTATTCATGTTGCAAATATTTTTTTAACAAAAAAAGCCTTTTTAAAAATTTAATTTAATTTTTTTTTATTTGAGAGAGAGAGAGCATGCACATGCAAGCAGGGGAGGGGCAGAGGGAGAGGGAGTGAGAGAATCTCAAGCAGTCAGTGTAGAGCCAGTCTCGGGGTTCCATCTCACAACTGTGAGATCATGACCTGAACCGAAATCAAGAGTCAAGCACTTGACCTGTTGGAGAAGTAAATAAAGTACGCCAAAGAAGGCCTACAGGGCTAAAACAGACTCTGGTCTCTAGCTTAGAGACCTCCTCCGGGTTCTTCTTCCTTTGCTGCACGTGCGAAAATCCCCACAGATAGGGAAGCTGATGGCTGTAAATTACTTGCATCCGGGGCTCAGACCTTTGGAGAAACAGTCTCCTCTGAGCCTGCCGGTGTTAAATAAATCTCCAATCCACCAAGATCTCCGAGCACCGCTTGGTTTTTCTGCCAGCGTTCCAGCCTGGTTCCATAACATACTTGGTTCCCTGACCAGGAAACCCAACCTCGGTGGCCCATTGTTGCCACCGGTTTGGGAGAACAGTGAGGCAGTGATGGAGTGAGGGATTGCAAGGGAGAAGGCACGCCCTGCCTGAATTTTGGCAGTCTCCTTCTCGGTTGTCTCGGGCTGGCCCTGCTCTGTTGTTCCTGTCGGACTCAGACCTGGTAGGTGAGGACCTGGACCCGACATTGGAACTAGTAAGGCCGGGGCCCCAAAGAAATCAGGCCCACCCAAAAGGGGGACCTGATCAATCCCCAGAGGCCTTAATAGGTCTCACAGGTGGAGAATTTTGCAGGAGGGAATGTAATAGACCCTGGAGTGTGTGTGTGTGTGTGTGTGTGTGTGTGTGTGTGCGTGTGTGTGAGAGAGAGAGAGAGAGAGAGAGAGAGAGAGAGAATGTGCGTCTCGTCCAGGCTTGCCAGTTGAATTCAAGTTTGTGGCTCCATGGATGGGCACCCTGAAGGTTCCCAAAAGTCTATGGAGTCTGAATGGGCTCTCCTGTGTCGTGGTGAGTGTATAAGGTCTAGGGCAGTATTGGATCAGGTTCCGATCGCAAGTCACAAAGCTGAGTCTGTTATGGCCAAACCTTACCTAAAGTTTCCCTTGGGAACGTGACCAGAGGAGTATCTGATTGGTCCTCTCATCCGAGGGGATACCCTTCTTTCGTATTTCTTTGCGACTCTGAACACAAGAAAGAAATTAATAATGGGATCAAAACAGAGTAAGCCTATGATTTTAGAGGTCATGCTTAAAAATTTTAAAAAGGGATTTTCAGGCGATTACAGGGTGAACATGACACCCAGGAAGTTAAGGACCTTTTGTGAACTAGAATGGCCCATATTCAATGTAGGATGGCTTCCAGAAGGGACATTAGATGCTCAAATAGTGCATTGGGTTTGGCTGATAGTCATTGGGAACCCAGGCCACTCTGATCAATTTCCATACCTCGACTCCCGGCTTGAAATTGCCCCAAATCCCCTGCCTTGTGTGCAGTTCATCGCTAGCAAGCAGATCCAGGCAAAGGTTTTAGCCACTTTATCCGGAGGCTCACCAGGGAGCCAAAGAAGCGACCCACCACTCCCCTAATATTTAAAGGAGATGGGGAGGAAGATATTGTATTTCCACCTCCTTATGACTCGCCAAGCTCCCTCCCCTCTCCCGCTGAGCTTGAAACTCTCCCCCCATCTGTCTCTTTGCCATAGCCTCAGTCGCTGGGACAACGCTGCCTGCCGCCACAGCAGGGGGCGCTGCCCATCTCCCTGCCCCTCTTGGACCTGGAGAACCCTCCCCCATGGGGGCCAGCAGCCAGACTGTGCCCCAGACCCAAACCTAATGCTCTCCAAATCCCTGTAAGGGAGACAAGAGAGCCTGAAAGACAGAATGAGGACGGAACAGTCCAGCCCAACCTTTCTCTACACCTGACCTTCTCAATTGGGAACACAACACTCCACATACTCTGAAAAGCCACAAGCAATGGTCGACTTGATGGAGTCCCTCTTCCAGACCTACCAACTGACTCTGTTTAATACAGAAGAAAGAAGAAGAAGAATGATAGTAACACAACAATACCTAGAAGATCACTCACCTCCGGGGATTAATGACCCTGCTATCTAGGCTCAAGCTGCCCCATCTGAAGAATTCCCAACATGGGATTTCACCACAGAAGAAGGACAGGCCCACATCTGATGATACCAGGAAACTCTCCTCCAGGGAGTCCGAGCTGGAGCCAAAAAGCCTATGAACATGACTAAAATATCATCAGTCACACAGCACCCTGGGGAGTCTCCCAGAGACTACTATGAAAGATTATGTGAAGCATACTGTGTATATACCCTGTTTGACCCTGAGGCACCAGAAAGTTGACAGATGGTAAATACCTCTTTTGTGGCACAGGCTGCCCCAGATATCAGAAGAAAACTCCAGAAGTTGGAGGCTTTGCCGGGATGAATATCACTCAGCTGATAGAGGTTGCCAATAAAGTTTTCATGAACAGAGAAGTCACAACTGAAAGAGAAGGGGAGAGAAGACTAAAAAAAGGCCACCCTTCTCTCAGCAGCACTAAAAGAAACAGACACTGCGAAGACAGGATGACCCCAACCACCAGAAGGGGGAAGTCCAGAGCCTCCTTAGCAAGGTATCAATGTGCCTACTGCAGAGAAGGGACACTGGAAGAATGAATGTCCAAATCTGAAGGGGCCCTCAAAACCCAGCCGATATGGGGAGGAACCTCAAGGCGAGAATCTCGTTGGTCTGGCTGGGGTAGAATCGGACTGAGGAGGACCAGGCTCTTTCTCTCTTGGCCCCCATGAGTCCACAGTCGAAATGAAGGTAGGGGGCCAAACAATAACTTTCATGGCTGACACTGTGGCTGAATACTCTGCTGTTACTCCCCCGGTGGCACCCTTAAGCCAAAAGACAGCAACCATACTTGGGGCTACTGGGACACGGGCGATGCAACAGCCCTTCTGTCAAGATCGACAATGTGAACTTGGGGGTTCACAAGGTCTGGCATGAGTTCCTCTACTTACCTGACTGCCTGATTCCTCTCCTGGGCCAGGATCTGCCCTCCAAACGTGGGGCCCAGAAAACTTTTGAACCCACTGGACACATTAGCCTCCAATTAAACCCAAGGCAGAAAGAAACCCTGGTCTTGGCGATTACCCTGCCAAGAGAAGAAGAATAGAGACTATTCTGCGCCCAGGCCTTACCTGTAGCCCCTCAGAATTCAGGCTTACATTCCCCTCCGTATGGGCTGAAGATAACCCACCTGGACTAGCTTGGAGTCAGGCCCCCATCATTGTTGACCTGATCCCTGGAGCCCAACCTCAGAGACAAAGGCAGTACCCCCTTCCACTCGAGGCTAGAATGGGTATACAAGACCACCTGACCAAGCTTAGAGAAGCAGGTATTCTAACTGAGTGCCAATCGGCTTGGAATACCCTGCTCTTGCCAGTCAAGAAGCCAGGAGGAGGATACCGACCAGTAGAGGAATTGAGGGCCATTAACAAAGTGACTTTTTCCTTAAACCCAGTGGTTCCGAACCCATATACTCTCCTCAGCCAAATTCTGGGGTCAGCCAGATGGTGTACATGCCTCAACCTAAAGGATGCTTTCTTCTGCCTCTGCCTGGCTCCTCAAAGTCAACCTCTGTTTGCCTTTGAATGGACCGAGCCCGTTACAGGGCGCCAGAGGCAGCTGACCTGGACACCACTTCCCCAAGGTTTCAAGAACTCACCCACTCTTTTTGGGGAAGCACTTGCTGCAGACCTCGCTGACTTTCTGAAGGAAACCACAAGGTGTGTCCTCCTCCAACATGTAGATGACCTCCTCCTTGCCAGCGACACCCAAGAAGACTGTATGAAAGGTACCAAGCTGCAGCTCCTCCTACTCCTGCAGCTCCTATCCTATTCGGGGTATCAGGCCTCTTGGAAAAAGGCACAGATTTGTTAGCAGCAGGTCCAATACTTAGGCTTCCTCCTCACAATAGGAAAAAGAGAACTAGGACCGGAAAGGAAGAAAGTTATCACCAAGCCCCAAACAAAATGAGGCTTGCATGAATTTTTAGGGGCTACAGGGTTCTGTTGCATTTGGATTCCCAGATTCTCAGCCATAGTGAGGCCCTTCTATGACCTGTTGGGAGGGCCAGACCAGGAGCCCTTCGCATGGACTGAGGAGGCAAAGGACACTTTCACAGAAATAAAGTTGGCTCTAGGATGAGCCCCGGCGCTGGGTTTGCCCGACATAGAAAGGCCCTTTAACCTCTTCATACATGAAAAGGACAAAATAGCCCTTGGTGTGCTCACTCAGAACATGGGGCCTTGGCAACAGCCAGTGGTCTACCTGTCAAAAAAACTTGATCCTGTGGCTGCAGGATGGCCACTGTGCCTTAGAGTGCTGGCAGCCACAGTCTTGCTCGTCAAGGAGGCAGACAAACTCACCTTGGGACAAACATTTAATGTTAAGGTCCCACACATGGTTATGTCCTTCATGAACACCCGAGAGGATGAAGTCTACACCAGCTGCCTGGACCTCCAAGACCAGGCTATAACAAGCCTGGAGGTCACCCCGTTCAGTGATGGGAGCAGCTATTTACAAGAGGGCAGCCAAAGAGCAGGATATGCAGCAACCACAACCACCAAAGTTCTGGAAGCCAAGGCCTTGCTGAAAGGATGGTCGGCACAATGGGTTGAACTGTATGCCTTAACCCGAGCCCTCATCCTTAGCAAAGGTAAACGAGTTAACATCTACACTGATTCCTGGTATGTCTTTACTACTGTGCAAGTACACGGGGCCATCTATAAAGAAAGAGGCCTCAGTACTGCTACAGGGAAAACTATCAAAAACAAGGAAGAAATACTAAAGCTTCTTGAGGCTGTATGGCTGCCAGACAAGGTAGCTATCCTACCCTGTAAGGGACATCAGAAAGGAGATGACCCCACAACTCAAGGAAATTGCCTGGCTGACAAAACAGCCAGAGTGGCCACCTGTGGTGACCCAGACGAAGCTCCTACCTACACGATGTCTCTTGCGCCCCAGAGGGAAGTCTCCCCGCCCCTATACACAATAGAAGAAAGAAGTTGGGCCTTGACAGAAGGGGGAACACTAAGCAAAGAGGGATGGTGGGTCATGCCAAATGGACACATCTTTGTCCCGTCCTCTATAGGAAAACACCTAGTGAAGGAGTATCACCAACTCCCGCACCTAGGGAAAACTGCACTGGAGGCCCTCCTCAAAAAGAACTACTATATCAGCCAGCTGCTGGCATTATACCGAGCTGTCAGTGAACCATGTATAACATATGCCAAAAACAATGCTTGGTCTGCCCCACGGCCCCCACCTGGCATGCAAAGGATGGGGGCTGCCTCTTTCGAAGACTTAGAGGTGGACTTCACTGACATACAACCAAATAAAGGGCTCAGGTACCTTCTTGTAATAATCTGCACATATTCGGGATGGGTCAAAGCATTCCTAACCAGAACGGAATGAAGTCACAAGGTGGCCAAAGCCCTTCTACGGGAGATTGTGCCTCGGTTTGGTCTACCCTTAACCATACACAGTGATAATGGACCTGCATTTGTGGCAGACATTACACAAACCCTGACAAAGTCCCTCAATATTACCTGGAAACTGCACACTGCTTACTGACCCCAGAGCTCAGGGAAAGTAGAGCGGATGAATCACACCCTCAAGGAAACCCTGGCTAAGTTCCACCAAGAAACTAATCTCCCATGGCCAGATTTACTACCACTGGCCCTTCTGCATGCCCAATGCATGCCTGGGCACTGGGATTCTCCTCTTTTGAGTTATTATATGGGCGACCCCCCCCCCCATGTTTAGGAAAACTCCCAGGGAGACCTACACCAGATTGGAGACAAGGGAATAAGAGAACAGCTGCAGACCTTGGGGGCAGTCCTAAATAAGTTACAGAGATACATAGAGAGGACCCCAATTTCCTTAGGGAACCCCGTTCACTCCTTTCAGCCAGGAAACTCTGTGTGGGTGAAGGATCAGAAGAGGGAACCTCTTAGGCCATGGTGGACTGGGCCTCATACTGTTATTCTAACAACTCCTACAGCCCTTAAAGTTTCAGGTATCACCCCATGGGTCCATCACTCCAGAGTTAAGAAGGCCAACTCGGAAGAACCCACAACCTGGCGAAGTGATCCAGATCCAGTCAACCTGCTTAAACTGATCGTCAAAAGGGAAACTGGTCCCTGAGACCTCCAGCCCTGCTCCAGCCACACCCTGGAAGCTGGCTGACCTGTGCACGGCAGAAGCCTGAGGAATCAATGCGTGAACCTAGCCCAGGGGTTTGGATGCAACTCTGCCAGCCCTCGCCCCTTACTGGTGTCATAGCCCTGATCTTATTTCTTACTGTTGGGCTGATAGAGACTGCACCAAGAAGCTGGACATGGGACAAAAGATGCATGCTAGGTCTCTATACATACCTCCTCTGGGTGGGAGGATTATTAAGTATTGCCTGCATGTTATGATAACCTCTCTCACCCTCACAAAGGCCGCTTACCCACTTTGCCTCCAGCATTGTTATATGACAATAGGGTGTTAAGGGTGTTCAGCGCCTTCAGCTCCCTCCTCAAAGATTGCTACAAGGGAAAAACACCCACTCTCTGTCAGTCACCTGGTGCCCCAAGGGCTAAGTATTGGACCATAGAGATAACCCAAAATGTCAGGAACCCATGTCACAACAAGGGTCTCCAGAGAGGGAAGCAAGCTTGCTACACTTACCTTCCTCAATGGGGGATCTCTGATGGGGGAGGGGTGCAAGACAGGGTCCTTCAAAAAGTTATAAAGGATACCCAGGATAGGGTAATACAAGCCATAAAGGCAACCACTCCCTGGCAGCCTACCAAGGTTTGAAACTTTCAGCCCTCAATCAGATGTTTACCAATTCCCCACTCCAGCGTTGGGCCAACACTACTCTACAAGTCCTCCATAAAATAGATAATCACAACCAAACCTGCTGGGTGTGCTTGTCCCTAAGCTGGAGGGCTTACTTAGCCACTCCCATCCCTTTGACCTGGGAAGCTCCTGAAAATCTCAAAACCAACACATCTGTCTTAATTGGACTCCTGGCCACTGGGGTCCATCTCACAATGGGCATCTCACAAATGGCATCTCACAATGGCATCTCACAAATGCCAACAATCTAATCTGTACAGTCCCTGAAGGTATGAACAGTACCTCTCTATGCAGAAGAAATATAACCTTAAAAGAGGAATACAATCCTATGTTCAACCCCTGGGGTGTTCTATCTGTGTTCTAATTCAGCCTACCGATGCTTAGAGGCCAACTGGACTCAGATATGTTATTCCATCTTCCTAACCCCAGAGATATCTGTATACACTGAAGATCAGCTCCTAACAGCCTTTAGCTCCAAGTCCCAGGCTAAATGGGCAGTCCTGCTACCCGCTCTGATAGGCGCAGGAATTGTGACAAGAATAGGAACCAGAATAGGGGGCATAGGTTCATCCGTAGGACTATATCATTGACTATCTCAAGAGCTAAGTGAAGACATGGAACTGGTGGCAGATTCTCTGGTAACCTTACAAAACCAAATAAACTCTCTGGCGGCAGTGATCCCCCAAAATAGGTGAGCCCTCGACCTCCTCACTTCAGAAAAAGGAGGGACTTGCATCTTTCTGGGGGAGGAAGGTTGCTATTTCGTAAACCAGTCAGGAATAGTTACAACTAAGGTTAAGGAACTCAAGGAAGGAATTCAACATAGACAACAGGAAATTATCAATCAAAGGAGAGGATGGGATCTCACAGATTGGGGATCCTGGCTTCCTGCCCTGGTGTGGCCCCTCCTCTCCATAATTTTACGTGTAACCATCGGCCCCTGTATACTGAATGCCGTGGTACATTTTATTGAAAACACTGTTGCTCGCCAAACTATTGTGTGTATCTTAGCCCTCTGAGAGTATCAACCTGTAAAACTGAAAGGTGATGCCTACTAAAAGTTTTTTTAAAAGGCATCAAAGGGGGAATGTTGGAGAAGTGAATAAAGTACGCCAAAGATGGCCGGCGGGGCTAAAACAGGCTCTGGTTTCTAGCTTAGAGACCCCTCCTCTGGGTTCTTCTTCCTTTGCTGCACATACGTGAAAACCCCCATGTATGTGGAAGCTGAGGGCTATAAATTACCCTCCCTACTTGCATTCGGGGCTCAGACCTTTGGGGAAACAGTCTCCTCTGAGCCCTCCGGTGTTAAATAAATCTCTGATCCACCAAGATCTCCGAGTGCCTCTTGGTTTTTCCACCAGTGTTCCAGCCTGGTTCCGTAATAAACTGACTGAGACACTCAGGTGCCCTGCAAATATTGTCTCAATCACTTGTCTCATCATTTCGTTTGGGGTGGCTTTCATCTTAGAGAATATATTGGTTACACCTCTTGATACTTGTGATAGAAATCCAACTCAATCCAGTATAATACAGAGGGGTGCTTGTTGAGCTGCTCCTATATCTGCCAACTTTTAATACTGAGGATTCCCACACGAAACTGTACACCTCTCAATTTATGTTCTTTTATATGATTTAAAATCTCCTTCATGCACGTCCTCCAAAGTTTTGATTAGGTCTGTTCCTAGATTATTTGTGGTGCTTAGATATGTGCCTAGATATTTTTGGTGCTATTGCAAATGCTATCTCCTATCTGGTTATTAATGGTTTATAGGAAAAGCACTGATTTTATGTGTTTACTCTGTGCCCACTTGCCATCTGACCTGTTCTTATGTCTTATTGAACCTACTACTGATGATAGTAGTTATACTTATTTTAATGTTCTTTTCTGATTCCTGTGTTACCCTGTTTTCTCCAGGGTTCTGTCTGGTTCTTCCTTGGAGAGTTGTGGTTTTCCTTCAAATATATGGGGATTCCTGGTTGTCTGATCTCATTTGTAAATGAATGCCAGGATGATGGTTCTTAACGTGTGGTCTGTGGACCCATGGGGGTTCCTGGGAATCTTTCAGGGGGTCCAAAAAGCAAAAACCTAATAGGAATACAAAGACATTTTCTTCTCTCATGAGTGTTCAGTGGCATTTTCCAGAGTCTAGATGATGTGTGATATCATAACAGATTGAAGTCAGAAGCAGGTGTGAAAATCCAGCTGTCTATTAAGCCAGACATTGGTGAGATTTTCAAAAATATAAAATAATGTCACTCATCTTACTAAATAAATTATTTTTAGACAAATATATCTATTTTCATAAATGTTATGTTATTTGTGCTAACATGTATTGGCTTTATTATCATTTAAAAATAAAGATTTAAAAATTTTCTGCATTCTGATTTCTTACAGTAGATATCAGTAGGTTTTCCTCATAGAGTAGTCCTCTCTGGGGCCCTCAAACATTTTTAAGAGGGTAAAGGATCCTAAGTGCAGCCTGTGTGGGAACTGCTGGTCTTGATGGATCATTCTTGCTGTGTGGAATATATCTTGAACACAAGAAAACCTCCCTCCTGTAAGGGACTGTCCACTCTGGTCACAGCAACCCTGGCACCCCTGGGCACTTGGGGTCATGGAGGCAGGCAGGGAAATGCAAGGACAAAGTGCCTTCACAGGGGACACTCTGTCTCTCACTGTGGCTGCAGTTACCTGGGCAGGGTCCTGCGTCTCTCTCTGGAGGCGCCCCTTGCAACAATCTGCCTTAATTTTTAAAATTTATTTTATTTTATTTTATTTTATTTTATTTTATTATTTTAATTTTATTTTGAGAGAGAGAGAGAGAGCACAAATAAAGGAGGGGCAGAGAGAGAAAGGGAGAGAGAAAGAATCCCAAGCAGGCCAGGAGCCTGACGAGGGGCTCGAACTCACAAACCATGAGATCATGACCTGAGCTGAGATCAAGGGATGCTTAACCACTTAACTGACTGAGCCACCCCAGGGCCCCTGCCGTCAATATTAAAGCTACACCTTGACTTTATTCTGGGGGCAAATGGGGCACCATCCCAGCTGCTTGGGGAACCCTTCAAGTAATTACCTTATCAATATCCCATGACTCATTCCTTCCCCATACCACCACTTCTCCCATTCCTAGAAGGGGGAAGGTGGCTTTTAGGATGGTTTCCCATCTGCTTGGTATTGCAGGCTCCTCTGATTTGTTGGGCTTCCCCACTACTCTGAGCTCACCTGCTTCCTATCTTCCAGAAATTCTTCAGTGTTCTGGTCTGCTGACAGCACTTTTCCTAGTGTCCCAGGGCTTCTAAGTATTTGTTTTTATATTTACTCTGATATTTCAGAGGATCTGGGTAGGGAGGAGAAGCACCTGGATGTGGTAAATCAGACATCTTGAACCCAGGGTCAACAATGTTTAAATGAATGAATGAATGAATGAGCGAGCAAGGGCTCTGTGGTGGGCAAAAGGGGAGGGGGTTTGTATTGTTAAAATGTTTGTATTGTTAAAAATGATTAAAGACAACTTAGGTGATACAAACTTTGTTTACCACTTCACGAAGCAGGCGGCAGTCTCTGTTCCCAAGGATCCAGAGAAATAAAAAATGGGCAGAAGGCAAGACGATTTCATAGGAAGTTTAAGTATGGAACCCAGAGATGGCTGGGCATTTGAGGCTGACCAGATGCATTGCGCTTCTGGTCACGCACAACATTTTTAGTTATCTATGGTTGGGTTTAACGATGAGGCACCTCAGGCAGGAGCAGCTCCGTCTTGAGGATAGGAAGTTATTTCAACTGCACAGACCTTCCTCCAAGACGAGGTTGCTGTGAAAGTGGACCGCTTAGACGTGGAGACCGACCTGTGTGAAAGCACCTGGGCATCACGGGAGGCCAGGGTGGACTGTCCCTGCTGTCCTCAGGAGCTCGACATCAGTAGAAGTGCCACTGGGTCTGGAGGGAGCACACAGAGTATTGTGGCAGATTCCCCTCCTTTGGGGTTTAATCTACACGGTGGGATTGAAGTCCTGGGAGCCTAATTGCTAGGAAGTAATAGGGCAAAGAACGTGATGCCCATGCTATGTTCCAATCCAGACTCCTTAGGGCCATGTCTCCTGGGCACTGGGCCCAAAGTGAAGAGGCTAGGAGGCATCCTGGAGGGAAAAGCATCAGACTGTGTGTGTGTGATGCTGTGGGCAGTTCTGGGAGCTTGGGGAGTACCGCCCTTCCTCCCTGCCTTGGGCCTGCCTGGCTGATAACATCAAGGGGGTCGTGGTCATCCTCTCAAGAAAAGCACGCCTTTAAAGATGTGGTCCTGACAGCTACAGGGGGCCGGGGGTGACCCTAGAGCAAATCAGGGGAAGGAAACTCAGCTCAACTCCCATTTTATTTAAAAGAAAATACTTCCCTCCCAAAGCAGGGGCTGAGTTATGTGCCTTGGCAAACACACAAAACCAAAGCAAACCCTGCAGGGCTTCTCTGGAAAGTCTGGCCACACCCTCCGGATATGGGAAAGGCTTTCTTCTCTATTTCAAATGACCCTATTTTGCCTTTTTTAGATGCAAATGTTTATTTGGTCTGACTCTCAAATGCCTCAGTGCAGCTGAAATAATTTAAAGCAGCTCTGTAAGAAGCGACCACTTCCCGACCTTCTAACTTGGAACACTTTTCCTAGGGCCACAGAGGGATGGGCAAGGCCCCCACCCGGCAGCATCAGGCCCTCACCAGCCGGTCCTCCCTGGCTGAGCACAAGCTGGTCATTCAGTGCAAGGACCCCAGAATCATGTAAAGGTGGGAGCTACTTCAGGACAAACGAGTGCCTGGGAACCAGCAATTGTCAAGGACCTGCCTGTTATCACCCCCGGGAGAGGAGCGAGGGATTCACCTTTCAAAGCTACCAGATGCAACTTGACTTTTTACCCCAAATCGTAGAGCATCCTGCAGAAGGAGAGGGGGTGCATTGGGACCTTGTAAATACTAGAGGGACAGGATGGGTTGAAGTCTATGACAGAAATATATCCTTCTGTGAAGCATTGCTATGAGGATTAAATGAGTAAAATGCCTAGAAAATATTCCAGCTGAGTACGTGTGTTTGCATGTGTGTGTGTGTGTGTGTGTGTGTGTGTGTGTGTGACTTGGCTGGTGGAGGGGCCCAACTCACATCTACTGAATGGTGTTTGCTGGTATGAGGATTCACATAGGTCTAGAGGTGGGGTGGAGACTTCTCACCAATGTCAGGGGTTGTCACAGCATTATGCCCATTTTATGCATGTGAAAACTGAGCCTCAGAGCTATTAAGTCAGAAATGGAGCCTGAGCCCAACAGCTGGCAAGAGCCTGGTGGGGTGCTTGATGGCACCCCAGCCCTGCGAGGCCTGGGTCTCAGTAGAACATTTGCAGTGTGGGAGCAGCCTGGGCTTTTGTCCTGTGTCCCGTGTCACCTGCTGCCTCCTGTCTCAGGCCCCTTGTACATACCTTTTCCTCTTGCTGTGGGCCTTCCCTCCCCACGTTCTGGGCAGCTCCTACTTCTGGTCAATGCTTACTGGGAGTGTTGCTTCTGCTGACCAATTGCAGCCCCTGCAAGATGCCATGATGCCCGCCCTCTGTGAACACTGGCCTCCACAGGCATGTGCTCTATGTCTGTTTGCTCACTCACCAGCACTGGGTGCAGGTCCTGGCACAGGATAGAAGCTTGAATGTGAATGGCGGTGTCCTGCAGGGAGGCTGGAGCAGGCTTGGATGGGAAGGCCAGGGGGCAGGAAGCTGGGGCTGGCTCTAGCACTCCTTCTAGCCTTCTAGGAGGGAGTGTGGTAACCTACCTGCCCAGCCTCCTCCTTCACACTGTGCTACTGCCTTTCCTCAGCCTAGGCAGCTTGAAGCTGGCCTGAACCCTGGTCCCCTGCTCTGGGCCTGTCATGCTTGTGATGGGGGGCTGGGGGGTGGGGCATGGTTAGGGGACCTGACCATAGGGTGCAGAGCTGTGGGCCAGACACCCCTCCAAGGGGTGACTTTTCCGTCTTGGGAATGTCACTTTCTGGAGACACGTTGGTTCATTGTGGTGCTTTAAAAGGGGTTATCCAAGAATAAAGGCCCACCTTGAAGAAGGGTGAGGGAGGTCTGGGAGTCAGAGCTTCTCACTGGTCTGCGTGGCTTGTCAGAAGACCAGAGGTGGCCAGGCGGACATCCACAGTGCAGGGTTGCCAAATACATACGAGAATCTAGAACGTGGTGAAGGTGACCTCTCAACCTGTAGGAAAAGGTGGACTATTCAATACATTGTGTTGGGACAACCAGCTAGCCACCTGGAAAAAAATAATATTGAGTACCCAGTTCCTGTTGCTACTAAAATAAATTCCAGAGGGATCCAGGTGGGTCGAGGATTTAAAGCTAAGAAAATGGAAACCATAAAAATAGCAGGATAAGAAAAATGTTTATAATGTTGGAGGGGTGACCTTTTTGATCTTATTGCAAAATGCTGAGGCCATAAACAGCATAACGGATTTATTCTACCAGATAAGAGCCAGATGTTTCTGAATGGCAGGAAAAACATCCTGATGAAAGGAAAAGGGCAAATGATAAACTGAGAACAAAATTACAGCACCTCCTTAAAATGGAATTATCATGCAGTCATGAAAAAGAACAAGGTATATTTATGCCTGTGACACAAGAATAGTATCATATGCATAATAACATATGCAACCCTTTCACTGGCCAAAGGCTGCTATAAATCAATAAGAAAAAAAAAATCCAACAACTGAATTGAGAAATGGGCAATGAATAGAAATCCTTCACAGGAGGGGCACCTGGGTGACTCAGCTGGTTATACATCCGACTTCGGCTCAGGTTACAGTCTCATGGTTCATGAGTTCGAGCCCTGCATCGGGCTCTGTGCTGACAGCTTGGAGCCTGGAGCCTGCTTCAGATTCTGTGTCTCCCTCTCTATCTGCTCCTCCCCGGATTGCGTTCTGTCTGTCTCTGTCTCTCAAAAATAAATAAACATTAAAAAAATAAATTAAAAAAAAAAAGAAATCCTTCACGGGAAATGACACTGCTTCTAAACATTTGAAAATATGTTTAATCCCACCTAGATTAAGATAAATGTAACGGAAATGGCAGAGAAGCCCTGCTTGACATCTATCAGACTGGCAAAATTCCAACATTTGATAAGGGCTGTGTGAGTGAGCAGGATGGACAAGCACCTTGTGGGAATTTGGGCACATCTGTCAGGATTAGAAACTCTCCACGCAGTCACCCCACATTAGGATTCTGCCCTGCAGGTGATCTCTTACAGGTTTGTGAGGACGTTTACCACTGAGGCTCATGGGGGCATTCTTTGAGATTGCAAAGGAGGGAAACCACTTAAATACTATCAGCAGTAATATCAATTAATTAAATCATAGCTCATCCTCATATGGAATTACACACATTTTTCATAAAAAGATCTTTTTAGGGTTATGATATGGAGCATGCTTCATAGTATATTGTTTCATGAAAAAGTGTGTGCATGGAATCCACTCATTCGTGTGTGTGTGTGTGTGTGTGTGTGTAAAAGCATGAAATTTAATTCCTGGAAGGGTACCTAAAACATGGAAATTGGCATCATGAGTTTCCTCTAATATTATTGACTAAATGTTTGTGTCCCCCAAAATTCATATGTTGAACCTTCAATGTGAGGATACTAGGAAGGGGCGTCCTTTGGGAGGTGACTGGTTATGACGGTGGAGCCCTCATGAAGGGGTTAGTGCCCTCACAGAAGAGACCCCAGAGAGTTAACTGGCTCCTCTGTCCTGTGAGGAAGGGGTGAGAAGTCGGCTGTCTGCAACCTGGAAGAGGGCATGCATCAGAACCAGACTCTGCACATTTCCAGCCTCCAGAACTGTGAGCAATAAATGTCTGTGGTATTTTGTTACAGCAGCCCAAGTGGACTGAGACACCTAGACAAGGGGCCTGGGATCTAGGGCAGGTGGTGGGAAACTAAGTTCCCTTCCTCCCTCCCTTCTACCCTCCTTTTTGTTTTTTTCCTTTCTTCTTTCTTTCCTCCCTCCCTCTCTTTTCCCCTCCTCCCTCTCTTCCTCCCTTCCTCCCTTCCTTCCTCCCTCCCTCCCTCTCTTTCTTCCTTCCTTCCTCCCCTCCTTCCTCCCTCCCTCCCTCCCTCCCACACAGAGTAATAGAAATGTAATGGCTTCCCTGAAGTCCCACTGAAATATGTGTGCCTGTGTAATTTACAAACAAGGTGGCCCTGTCCATGTGTCTGGCCAGACCCCTGGGCATCTGAGGTTCCAGGCAAGACTTTATGTCTTGACAGTCATACAAGGGACCTGGATCACAGCAGCAGTCTTGGCTCCTTGGCTTTTCATGTCATGGTCCCCTGTGCCTGCCCTCTGCCAGGAGCCTGCTGAAGCAGAAAGGAGGTCCCTCTGGCTTCAAGGGTTAAACCCCCAACAGTACAGCAAAGGCTGCACTGCAAGACTTAACTATCCCTCTCATGGTGAACACTCACATCTTTATCACTCTGGTAATAATTCCCACTAAAGTCAGGCATGATTTCTAAGGTGGGTAAAAGTATTTGAAAAGTGGGCAGGCAGATGGCATAGAGAGGCTCATCCTTTTCTCAAACTGTCTTCAACCACATGGGTCTCAGCTGCCATCTCACAGGAATATCGTTATTTTGCATTTGTGCACATTTCTGTTCATGGGTTGGAGGGAGGGGGCTGAGCAAAGCTGCAGGGAGGACATGAAACAGCCAAGTTCATATGTTTCTTGGTGCCATGCTTGGCTGGTGACTGGATCCTGCATGGATTGGCAGGGCCTGGGAGCATGTGGAGGGGAACAGCTTTCCCTGGCTCTGCACACTCAGCATGAGCACTTCATATCATCCCTGGGCTTGGCTCTCTTCCTGGGCCTGTGTGGGCTGTAAAACAGAACACACACTAGGGGACAGAGCTTGCCCAAAGGGCTGTTCTGACAATTCCTATCATAATAGTGATGGCACCACAGTGATCTCATTTATTCCTTACAGCAACCTTGGGGCTGGGAACCACTGCTATCCCCATTTTCCTGATGAGTAGATTGAGATGTTAGAGCAGTGGGACAGGAAGAAGCCAGGACCTGAGGACCTATGGGGTTGGGGAGGGGGTATGTTGCCAAGAATCAGGCCTCTTCACTCAGAGGAACCCAGAAGCCTGGGTAATAGGAGAAAATTGGCACTACAGGAAGTGAGATGAAGTGGGGATGGTGGAGGCAAAAAAAGAGAGGATGACCCAAACTCTGTCTAGGAAGCCAGTTGGATCCCAGGACTCTCCCCCCTCAATCTCCAGACAAAGCTGGAGCTTTGTTCTTTGAAGAAATTGGAGGGGAGTGGCTCTGGGTAAGGGACAACAGGGACAGCAGAAGGCAGGGGTGAGATTCGTGGCTGAAAAGGGGTTGGGATATAAGAAGAAAGACTTCACACTAACTGAGAAGACCCCCAAGAGCCCATCCCACTCTATTCCCTGGACATGGGCCGCAAGACCTATGTGCTCCAGGCAGGACACATGTCCCTAGGAAAAGACCTAAAAATGCTTACATGTGAGGGGTGCCTGACAAGGAAATCTGCTCCATCTACCAGTCTAAAATCCTCTCCTCCCCCCAAATTTTCAAAGAGCTCTTCAGTGCTTCACTCTCAGCTTTGAACAGATTGCCAAGGATCCCTTAACATGTGAGTGATGCTGCTAGCACAGATTTCAACAAACAACAAACAGAAGAAAGGCATTCAGAGGAGTTAGAGAGAAGGGAGCAGAACAGAAGCTCAAGATGAAATTCCTATCATTAATCTTCTCAGAGAGATGACAGAGATATTGCATCCAAGAGACAAGATCAGCATTCTATAAATAATAGGTTATCAGAGCATGAGAAAGAGGGTTTCTAATAGATGAGATAGAAGATGGAGTCGAGGAAATCTCTCTTAAAAAAGTGCAAAGAGATTGACAATAAGAGAAGAACTACAACTAGAAGGTAGGTCCAGATGACTCAGTGTCCTACTAATTTGAGTTACAAAAAGAGAATATAGAAAAAACAAAGATATTTCAAGGAAATAATATGAGAAAATTGTCACCTGAAGGGCGGACCCTTCACACACAGAGAACTCAGCAAACACCAGGACCATGAACTTTTAAAATTCCACACCAATGTATATTTTCATGAAATATAAAAGTATCAAGGATCAAGAGAAAATCCTACAAACTGGGGATTGTGAGGAGGAGCGTATAAAGCATACAAAAGTTTCAGACCTGAATGATGGTAGACTTCACAACAGTAGCACTAGAAGATACAAGACAATGGAATTATGCCTTTGAAATTTTGATGGAAAATTATTTTCAACTTAAATTTGTACAACAAGCCCAATTACCTTTCATATATGAAGTGATATCAAAGTATTTCTAGGCATGCAACATCTTTTTAAAAAATTTTTTGTGTTTATTTTAGTTTTGAGAGAGAGGGAGAGAGAGAGAGAGAGAGCACACGAGCAGGGGACTGGCAGAGAGAGAGAGGGAGACACAGAATCTGAAGCAGGCTCCAGGCTCTGAGCTGTCAGCACGGAGTCCAATGTGGAGCTTGAACCCATGAACGGTGAGATCATGACCTGAGCTGAAGTAGGTGCTCAACCCACTGAGCCACCCAGGTGCCCCTAGGCATGCAACATCTTTAAAGCTTTTACCTTCTATATATCCTTTCTCAGAAAGATGATGGAGGACGTGCTCCAGCAAAATGAGCATGTAAACCAAGAAAGAAGAGGACCTAGGGTGCAGGAACTGAGGGACTCAGCCTGATGGAGAGGCTGAGAGAAACCCCAAGGTAACAATTTGTACCACAGACCAAGAGAGCAACAGATCAAAGCGCTGGGAGGGAGGTATCCAGGGAAGTGGGGGAACCGCCAGATTATCTAATGTGTTAGGACATTTGAAACAACTGTTGATAGGCATTGATGAAAATATAAAACTTTGGGGTTAAATTTAACCATTAGGTCATTGAAATAGTAAAAGGATGAATTTATCTCTGGTGTGGAGAGCTGGATTATGGGAAAGGAATATATTTATTATACACTGTGTGATTAGTGATAGTCCTGATAATATTAACACGGACTATTAATTTAACCAAAAATTATAATATTAAGATATATTAGGATGATGGGTGTGGGAGGAAGGTGGGAACACAGTGGATTACAAGGGTCAAATCCCCAACAATTATAATAGAAAGCCCAAAAATATTGTCAAAATATAGTAATTTAAAAGTAGGAATATTTCCTTATTTTTTCAGAAGGAAATAAAAAAAAAAACCTGAAGACAGTGCCCCTGGGAGTGGGAGTGGGATGAGAAAGAACAGAAGAGATTGGTTGCATTGCACTGGTGCTGGGACAGAGGGATGATTTCATGATTAGACTAAGAGACCACTAAGGTGGTCCTCAGGTAGTGTGGAGAAAGAAAGTTGTGGAACAGTTCCCTTTGGTGGGATTAGAAGGATGGAGGGGAGAGAAGTTTGGCTGAGCACCTCCTTCTTTATAGGAAATGAGAGTTAGTGTGGGGGAGGAGGAAGCAAGGTCAAGTTTCCTTCTCAGGCCAGAGGTCAGAACGAGGACATTCCCTAGGGTTATCTGGCACCCAGGTCCCTGTGGTCTTGCCCTTTCCTCTGTCTTGATCTACACTGGCCCTTCTTGGCGATTTTTGCTGAGCCAGGGCCAGAGGGCTGGTCTTCAGGAGGATGGGAGCTGGTGACGAGCAGAGAGATGGCAAGAAGAAAGAATGAAGAGCAGGCTGCTGGATGCAACTGTGAGGGAGGCTGGACTTCCAGCCCTGACTCAGCACAGCCAGGAGGCAGAGATGTATCTGGCTGGAATATGAGTTATCTATTGCTACACAAATAACCGCAAAACTGAACAGCTTAAAATAACAAACATGCACCATTGCACACAGTTTCTGGGAACTGCTCAGATGGCTATTGTGGTTCAAAGGCTTTCAAGGTTGAATTCATGCTGCTGCCCAGGGTGGTGGTCTCTGGAGGCTTTATGGGGGCTAGAAGATGTGCTCTCCAGCTCATTCACACATGGCTGTTGGTGGGAGGTTTCAGTTCCTCACCACGCAGGCATCTCCAAATGGTTGCTCATAACAGGGCTTCTCTAAGAGCAAGTGATTGCAGACTGATAGAGGCAGAGACAGACAGACAGAGACACAGAGAGAGACAAACAGCTCAACCAAGAGGGAAGCCACAGTGCCTTTTATGACCTAATCTCAGAAATGTCACACTGTCATTCTGTCATGTTCCATGTGTCCCTGGTACAGTGTGGAAGAATTCTACACAAGGGTGTGCATGCCAGGAGGTGGGATTGTTGGCGGCCATCATGGAGGCTGCTTCCACAGGTGGTAATGGGATGCACTGGTTGGGCACCTACTGTGTGGGAAAGTCTGTGTCTTTGGCTGTGGCTGTGAAGGAGACACCTATTCCCAAAGAACCTATGCTTTTAGTGGAATTCCAATTCTCTCCTCCTGCCCAAGCCTAATATTCATAACAGCACCATCAGCTCACATCTACACCACCCTTTCCAGCCTTATCTCATTCACATTCCTTATTAAAAGTTTCATAATATCTCTCTGCTATAAGTTTGGCATGCTTTATTGTTTGTTGGGTGAGAAAATTGAAGCACACACAGATAGGCCCAATAGTGGCCAAAGGCTTGACCTGCACAAAGTTCCCAGGGGTGGGTGAACAGTGAAGACAGCTGGAGCTGTGGGTTCCCCAGGTACCCATGTCTGGTAGTGGCTTTCCCATTCATTCTTGCACTTCACTGATGTCCTCATCCAAGGTACTGGTGACAGGGCAGTGAAGAGAAGAGCCTTAGTCTCTGCCCTGGGGAGCTTATGGTCCAGGAGAGGGAATGGACATTAGTCCAAATGTCTCACAGATAAGTATACAATTACAAGTGAAAAACACTGATATGAGAGAAAGCGTAGGGTAAAATGAGATAACAGGGAGTCTGGCTTGGCTGAGGGCCCAGGAAGTACCTCTGAGGAGAAAGGCAGGCAGCAGGGGATAATTCCTGGTTGTCACTAGGATCAGAGAACAAAAGAAGGCCCAAACCTCTCATTTATGTTCAGGCTAATATTAGTGTGAGAGACATGTGAATAATTTATTTTTTTCTCACAAATATTTTTAATACTTAAGGGTAAAGAGTAAAAACTTGAACCCTAAATTAAAAAATAAAGACAACCTTCAGTGATGTATTTCTGCACCAGGAAAGGTGTCTTCTTATAGGAACAGCAGAATCACCCAGAAACAAGTGTCTAATTTTAGCAGTGCCATCTGTGGCACTAAAATAAGGATGATTATCAACACTATCTTTCAGGTTTTTCACTAAGTCAGAACAATTTGCTAAAAATAATCTGTACTGTATCCGCAACGCCCCCAGACAATGTGTGTTTTCCCATCACCACGGCCTGCTTGCTCCCCACAGGCCTGAAGACCAACAGGGAGCGTTAAGCCTTACTGGCAGCGTGTTCTTTGTTGCTGGTTTTCATCCTGAACTTCGTCACAAGGACAGTGGAAGATGGGATGGAAGTCTTGAATGGAGAAAGCTGAGTGTATCTCCCAAGAGCCTCCCAGGCATTTTAGGGCTCAGAGCCCAAGGTCAGGTCTTCAGTTCCTGGAATCCTATAGGGTCCAGGGAGGCAACCCCCTCTCCCTCCCTCCTTCTTCCCTCTCTCCCTTTGTCTTCCCCCCCTCTTTCTCCCCCCACCCCCACTCCCATGTAAGGGGCTAAATTATAGAAGCCAGACATCAATTTGCTTCTTTTCCATGGGGAAGTTCCCTTCTGGGTCTGAAAACTCATGTCCCCCATCCAGGGTGCCTCTTCTTGGGGTCAGAATTACAGTAAAGTCTGCAGGGTCACAAAGAGGCCCAGTGAATGTGGAGACTGAGCCCCGAAAGGCAAGTAGACTGATCACAACATTTCATGCTGATCATAGGGCCACTGTTGGCCTGTATAGAACCTTTGTGTAAATTAGAAAAAGGTGACTTCGTCTAACCCAGGGGCCCAGTCAGGAGAGCAGGACATGTACTGGACTTCAGAACTCACTTGCCTCCTGGTCCAGGAGGCTTTGAGTAGTGTGTAACCTGCACAAGTGTTTATGCCCCACTGAGGTTGCTATGGGCAGAAAAATTCAACTATTCTCCCACAGCACCACTGGCCTCTTGGAGCCAGAAGACCCCCTGCATCAGACTCATGGACTCTTTTCCCTGAACAGAACAGGATGGATAAAAACCAATGATTCCCTTTGGATTTCCTTAGGATCTAGGCAATGCTGATTAAGTTGATTTTTAAGTTTATTTGTAACCATGTCTTTCCTAGCATTTCCAGGAGGCACTTAAGGTTGATTAGGGTGGGCGGTAGGTTGAGCAAAAAGAGTTTGGGACCTCCCACCCTTACTTCAATCGGGAGAGCTCTTTTTCTCCCCCCCCCTGCCTTATTTGTTGGACTGTTACGTAAGATTTACTTTGAGAAAAGGATTTCACAGGAAAATTGCCTGAGCTAATATTTCCACTCAGGGAAAATATCTTTTAAGAATGAGAGTAGTGACAACCTGAAAGAAATGGATAAATTCCTAGAAAAATACAACCTCTCAAGACTGAATCACGATGAAGTAGAAAATCTGAACAGACTGACTACCAGTAAGGAGATTGAATCAGTGATCAAAAACTTCCCAACAAACAAAAGTCCAGGACCAGATGGTTTCATTGGTGAATTCTACCAAACATTCAAAGAAGAATTAATACCAATCTTCTCTAACTCTTCCAAAAAATAATAGAAGGGGAAACTCTTCCAAACTCATTTACAAGGCCAGCATTACCCTGATACCAAAACCAGAAAAGGATGCCACAAGAAAAGAAAGTTACAGGCCAATATCCCTGATAAACATAGACGTAAAAAATCCTGAACAAAATATTAGCAAACTGAACTGAACAATATATTAAAAAGATCATACACTACAAACAAGTAGGATTTATTCCGGGGATGCAAGGATAGTTTCACATCTTTAAACCAGTCAATGTGATAGACCACGTTAACAAAATGAAGGATAAAATCATAATCATCTCAATAGACATAGAAAAGACATTTGACAAAATTTAACATCCATTTATGGTAAAAAAAAAACTCTCAACAAAGCAAATATAGAAGGAATGTATCTCAATGTAGTTAAGACCATATATGACAAGCCCACTGCTAACATCATGCTCAATTGTAGAAACCTGGAAGTGTTTTCTCTAAGGTCAGGAACAAGACAAAGATGTCCACTCTTACCACTTTTTTTAAACATAGTATTGGAGGGGCATGTGGGTGGCTCAGTCAGTTAAGCATCTGACTTGATTTCGGCTCCAGTCATGATCTCGTGGTTTGTGAGTTCAGCCCTGTGTTGGGCTCTACACTGACAGTGTGGAGCTTGCTGGATGGAGATTTCCTCTCTCTCTCTCTCTCTCTCTCTCTCTCTGCCCAGCCCCCACTGTGTGCTCTTTCTCAAAATAAATAAATAAACCTAAAAAAAAATCAGGGGTGCCGGGGTAGCTCAGTCAGTTAAGTGTCTGACTTCAGCTCAGGTCATGATCTCACAGTCTGTGAGTTGGAGCCCCGTGTTGGGCTCTGTGCTGACAGCTCAGAGCCTGGAGACTGCTTTGGATTCTGTGTCTCCCTCTCTCTCTTCCCTCCCCCACTCGCTCTCTTGTCTCTCAAAAATGAATAAATGTTAAACAAAACAAAACAAAACAAAACATAGTAATGGAAGTCCCAGCCACAGCAATTAGGCAAGGAAAAGAAACAAAAGGCATCCAAAGTGAAAGGAAGAAGTAAAACTGTCACTATTTGTGGATGACATATCTAGAAAACCATAAAGGCTTCATCAGAAAACTACTAGAACTAATGCATGAATTCAGTAAAGCTGCACACAATAGTCTGCTGCATTTTTACACATTAATAATGAATTATCAGAGAGAGAAACTAGGAAAACAATTTACGATTCCATCATAAAGAATAAAATACCTAGGAATAAATTTAACCAAGGAGGTGAAAGACTTATATATTGGAAACTATAAGACATTAATGAAATGAAATTTAAAAGACACAAATGGTGCTGATGGATTGGAAGAATTAATATATTTAAAATGTCCATACTACCCAAAGCAATCTACAGATTCAATACAATTCTTAATGAAATTGCATGGCATTTTTGACAGAAATAAAAGAAACAGTCCTAAACTTTGTATGGAAACATAAAAGACCACAAGTAGCCAAAGCAATCTTGAAAAAGAACAGGGGCACCTGGGTAGCTCAGTTGGTTAAGCGTCCAACTTCGGCTCAGGTCATGATCTTGTGGTCCGTGAGTTTGAGCCCTGCGTCGGGATCTGTGCTGACGGCTCAGAGCTTGGAGCCTGTTTCAGATTCTGTGTCTCCCTCTCTCTCTGCTCCTTCCCTGCTCATGCTCTGTCCCTCTCTGTCTCAAAAATAAATAAATGTTAAAAAAATTAAAAAAAAAAGAAAAAGAAGAACAAAGCTGAAAGCATCATGCTGCCTGATTTCAAACTATATTACAAAGCCACAGTAATTAAAACAGTGTGGTATTGGCATAAAAACAGACTCACAGATCAATGGAATAGAATAGAGAGCCCTGAAATAAACCATAATTATATGACCAAGTAATCTAAAACAAAGGAACTAAGAATATATAGTGGGGAAAAAACAACTCATGTTAAGAAAACTGGACAGCTACATGCAAGAGAATAAAACTGGACCACTTTCTTATACCATACACAAAAATTAACTCAAAACAGACTAAAGACTTGAATGTAAGACCTGACACCATAAAACTCCCATACAAGGGGCACCTGGATGGCCCTATCAGTTAAGCATCTGACTTCGGCTCAGGTCATGATCTCACGGTTTGTGAGTTCGAGCCTCACATCAGGCTCTGTGCTGATAGCTTGAAGCCTGAAGCCTGCTTCGGATTCTGTGTCTCCTTCTCTCTCTGCCCCTCCCCAACTTGTGCTCCTCTCTCTCTGTCTCTCAAAAATAAATAACTGTAAAAAAAATTTAAAAAAACCTTCCATACAAAACATAGTCAGTAAGCTCCTTGATATAGGTCTTGGCAATAATTTTTTGAATCTGAAAACAGAAGCAAAAACAAACAAGTAGGACTACATCAGACTGGAAACCCTGCACAGCAAAGGAAACCATCAACAGAATGAAAATACAACCTATTGAATGGGAGAAAATATTTGCAAGTTGTATATCAGAAAGGGTTAATATTCAAAAAATATAAAGAATGCATATAGCTTACTAGCAAAAAATTTGACTAAAATATAGGCAGAAGATCTGAATAGACATTCTTCTTTTTTATTTTTTTTAATGTTTATTCATTTTTGACAGAGAGAGAGAAAGAGAGAGAGAGAGAGAGAGAGAGCATGAGCGGGAGGGGGCAGAGAAAGAGGGAGACACAGAATTGGAAGCAGGCTCCAGGCTCTGAGCTGTCAGCACAGAGCCTGATGTGGGGCTCGAACTCACAGACTGAGAGATCATGACCTGAACCGAAGTCGGACGCTCAACCGACTGAGCCACCCAGGCACCCCCAAATAGACATTTTTCTAAAGAAGACATATGGAAGGCCAACAAGTACATGAAAAGATGTTCTACATCACTAATCATCAGGGAAATGCAAATCAAAACCACAATGAATAGCATCTCACACCTGTTAAAAATGACTGCTATCAAAAGTATGAGAAATAATAAGCATGGGGGGCATCTGGGTGGCTCCGTCAATTGAGTGTCCAACTCTTGATTTCAGTGCAGGTCATGATCTCACAGTTGTGAGACTGAGCCCTGTGTTGGGGTCCATGCTGAGCATGGAGCCTGCTTAAGATACTCTCTCTCCTTCTGCCCTTCCCCAATTCATGTGTGTACATGTACATGCTCTCTCTCTCTCTCTCTTTTTCTCTTAAATAAAAAAAAATAAGAAGAAAGAAATAACAAGCATTGGCAAGGATGCAGAGAAAAGGGAACCCTTATGTGCTATTTGTGGGAATGCGAATGATACAGTTATTATGGAAAATAGTATGGAGTTTCCTCAAAAAAAATTACAAATAGAAGTATCATATGATCCAGCAATTCCACTTCTGGGTATTCATCTAAAGAAAATGAAAACATTAACTCAAAAAGATATCTGCACCCCCATGTTCTTTGCAGCATTATTTACAATAGCCAAGATGTGGAAACAACCTAAGTGTCCACCAGTGGATGAATAAAGAAAGAAAATGTGGTCTATATACACAATGGAATATTATTTAGTCATAAAAAGGCATGTCTTATCATTTGTGACAACGTAGATGCACCTTGAGGGCATTATATTCAGTGAAATAAGTCAGACAAAGACAAATACTGAATTCTCTTATAATGTGGAATATAAAAGTAAACAAACCAAACCAAGGTCACAGTGACAGAGAACAGGTAGGTGACTGACAGAGTCAAATTGTAGAGGGTAGGAGAAATACGTGAACTATTTTTGTTTTGTTGTTTTGTTAGTTTAAATAAGTTGAATTTTAAAAATAAATTAAAACAAACAAAAAAACCTAAAAACATAAAATAACAAAAAAGTTTCCAGCCAAGTAAAAAAACAAAACAAAAAAACAACTAAAGGAAAAGGCAACCTATGAAATGGGATAAAATACTGGCAAACTATATATGGAAGGGCGTTAATATGTAAAATAGACACATATAACTCAACAGCACAGAAATGAATTCAGTTTTAAAAATAGGCAAAGAAAGAGCATTTGCGTGGCTCAGTCAGTTGAGCATATGACTCTTGGTTTCGTCTCAGGTCATAGTCTCACTGTTCATGAGTTTGAGTTCTGTGTCAGGCTCTGTGCTGTTGGTCTGGAGCCTGCTTGGGATTCTCTCTCTCTCTCTCTCTCTCTCTCTCTCTGTGCCTCTCCCCCTGCTGACACACACTCTCTCTCAAGTAAATAAACACTTTTTAAAAAGTTTAAAAAAATAGGCAAAGGACCTGAAAAGACATTTTTCTAAAGAAGACATACACATAGCCAACTGGTATGCAAGAAGGTGCTCAGTATCACTACACATTCTCTATAGTATCAAGAGCAAAAAGTGGGAGTAATGATAAAGGATTCTGTCAAAATTGAGAATGAGCCATGCACAGCCACCAGTGTGGCTGCTCCCTCTGGTCTCCGTCCTCCACTGCATGAGCACTCAGGTGGTGAGGGCATGGGAGGTTGATCAAATTCTCCTGTTCACTTGGTATTTTATGCCTCTCCTGGGTGGTTACAGAGATCCTTATGCTCTGTGTCCACTCCTTAAGTCCAACCACACACCTCTTCCGCAGGCCTCCTTGTCCTTGAAACTCTTCCAGTCTCCTGAATAACCTGGGGAGCAATTCCCCAATGCCCATGAATACATGGATATCCTTAGCCACTGTGAGATGGATCTAGGCCAGGAATACATGTGTTACCTGACATCCTAACAGGAGAGGCATGTGGCACTTTGAATACCATTATCAGCTTTGACCATATCCAACTGCCCTTGAAAATCTGATTAATTCCCTTTTCCAAGGTGTGGTTACCCAAGTAGAACACCCACAGGTTCTTTCAGAGATGGAAGAATTGCAGCTGTATGACACTCACCATAGTGTTGCACAGTTCTTCCTTGTGGGGCTCATCCCCCTATTTAGTCCATGAATTCTGGGTCTGAAACCTGGCTCAAGTCTGGAAAATGGGCCAAGGGTATGACTTACCATAGTTTTCTGTGAATACATCTTTTTTTTTTTTTTTCAGGTACAATCCACATTACATTCACTGTTTTACAGTATACAATTCTGGGGGCACCTGGGTGGCTCAGTCGGTTAAGTGTCTGATTTTGGCTCAGGTCATGATCTCAGAGCTCATGGGTTCAAGCCCCATGTTGGGCTCCATGCTGACAGCTCGGAGCCTGGAGTGTGCTTTGGATTCTGTGCCTCCCTCTCTCTCTGCCCCTTCCCCACTTGTGCTCTATCTCTCTCAAAGAATAAACATTAAATTTTTTTAAAGTGTACAATTCTGTGATTTTTAGTATGTGCACAAGGTTGTATAACCAGGAGCACTATCTAATTCTAGAACATTTCCATAATCCTGAAAGAAACCTGTACCTCTTAGCAATCAGGCTCAATTCATCCCTTACACCAGCCCCCCAGCAACTATTAATCTACTTGTCTCTGTATTTGCTAGAATACTGGGCATACAAATGGAATCATACAGTATGTGGCCTTTTGTGACTGGCATCTTTCCCTCAGCATGATGTTTCTGAGGTTCATCCATATTGCAGCACGTGTCAGTACATCATCCCTTTTGATGGCTGAATACTACTCCACTGTATGGATATGCCACGTTTGTCTATCCATTCATCAGCTGCTGGATATTTGGCTATGAATCCGTTCCCAACCCTTTTGATTATGTTTATTAAGCAGTGCCTGTCTGTTTGGTCCCTAGGAACACCTTGTTCTATAAACCGTCTCCATTCCCTGTGTCTCTGAAAATTAGAACACTTACCCCCTCCCCCTCATTCTGACCTTGCAATCTGTTATGGTAATTATGGGAACTGCACCCATTGCAAAAAAGCACGTGTTGCAGTTAAGTACTGCTGTCAGCCCTTGCTATTCCAGGGTTCTATTATCCTCACTGCTCCTGGAAGCCCTGCTCTATGATGGCATTTCCTAGCTTTCAGCCCTGGCCTGTAGAGGACAGTCACCACTGAGCTTCTCAACAATATTAGTGCTCCCCTCACCAGAAATTCCTTATCACCTTGGAAAGTGTCCTCCAGCCTCCCCAAGGAGTCTCACAGAGTAGACCAGTCCTTGGAGGTTACTTCTCTGAGTATTTTGACCCTTCCTCTGGCTTGAAAGTTCTGACATTGCTTCTCCATCACTGCTCTCTTTAAAAGTGGGCTATTGCTTCTTTTCAAGCTACCAAGAGCCATCCCAGAGGGAATCATCCTAGGGTGCATTCCACAGTGTTATACTCTGTTATGGTTGAATGCCCTCATATCAACAAATCTCTCTTATCCAGCTTATTTTACTGCCCCCCCCTTGGTCCAGCACCTTCAGGATTAACTTCTAGGCACACTCTCATTCCTGTTAATATGTGTTAGTCAAGTTCAAGAGTTTCCTTAGTGTTTAATTCCTCTCCTCCCTGAACAGGCCAGCAAAAGTGAGAGTCTAAGGGAAGGGCTGGGGTTATGATACTTGGGATAGGGGTGTTTGAACCTGAGGGCTTTGAGCCCTGAGATTCCCCTGAACACTTCCAGGGGTCTCTAGGGTTTTACTCCCGTTTATTGAAGATACAGGCCCCCATCCATTGCTTGAAGGCTGCACAGTCCTTGCGTGAGGCAAATGCCCTTTAAGACCATGACAGCTTTCCTTGGGAACTAGCTCAACCTTGCCTCTTGGCACTAGACCAATACCTGGAGCCTGGTGACAGGCCATACAAACCAACTGGAATAATTCAGCAGAAATGGCCTTTACGAGAAAGACACTGGGAGATGAAGCTGCAGAGCCAAGCTTGGAAAACATCCAGGAACCAAGGGAGCATTGGAGCAGGAAGCATGTTCACAGCCGTGCCACCAGAATGACCTGTCAGGGTGCTGCTGCTAACTTCTAGAGTAGCCCACTGCCCCATCTGTGCATAAATTCTGGACATTTCTTCTCCACCTCACCTCTCATTGTGAGTCCAAGCTCCATGCAGAAACATTTGGTTCCTGAGCCCAGATTACTGGCCTGTGCCCTGCTGGGTGGGTGAACAGGTGAGGAAGGATGGTCTTTGTACTTTGGCTTCAGAAGTCACATTCCACCAAATTCCCACCATGGGGGATTCCGTGCCAACACAGGAGGAGTTTTAGGTCATGGCCAGGTAAAGACAAATGTACCTTAGCTGGCACTGGATGAGAGGGATGTGAGCAGGGGGTATTAGGCTATTCCCTCAGATTTGTTGTCAGAGAATACACATGTTGGTAATGCCAATATCTTAGAGAGTATGGCCCTTCTTGGGGAAATTTTCTATTCAGTAAGACCATCCCAGACTTCC
This sequence comes from Felis catus, assembly GCF_018350175.1. NCBI lineage: Eukaryota > Metazoa > Chordata > Mammalia > Carnivora > Felidae > Felis > Felis catus. The sequence continues at coordinate 21,639,747 of NC_058373.1, forward strand.
TCTAAGAGAGTGAAGCCCTGTTGTTGCAATGTGAGACTAGCCAAAAGGTGCAGAAGGATGGGACAAGATGTCAAACCCTTCTCAGCACCCTTGGAAGAACCCCATGGTGGGGAACAGAGTAGCAGGGGGGTGCTTCTTATCCTGATTGAACTAGAGGCTGGCCCTGTAGTTCACCAACCCCATGCTATTGGGTTAGAATGTATGTAGAGCAGACACATACCATCCCCAGGAGTTTCCTTCATCAGGGGATCCAAGAATGCTTCCATGAGGGACCTCCAGGTACACCCTCTTTAATTTTGGTTACAGATGAAGTCGGCCAGTTATCAGCACGTGGAACAGGGTAGGCTGCAGACTGGAGTTCTGTATTGGGTCAGTAAATGAAGCACAGGTTAGGCAAAATGACTTTAAGAGTTCTGAGTTATGGTACAACCAATTCTGAAATGAGATCATTCCAACCCATAACAGATTCATCACACCCTCACTCCTGAGTGTTGCTCAGTTGGTTTTACTGGGCAGGGCACATGTCTCCAAAATGTGTGGACTCACTCTAGGCAATATGGTCACTATAATCTATCACTTGGCTCTGAGCTCCCTGGCATCCATGACAACAATGGAAGTTCAGTGTCTTATGTTGCCGAGTTAATCAGAAAGACTTTTTTTTAATGTTTATTTTTGAGAGAGAGAGAGAGAAAGAGAGAGAGAGAGAGAGAGAGAGAGAGAGAGAACAAGCAAGGGAGAGGTAGGGAGAGAAGGAGACAGAGAATTGAAGCAGGCTTCAGGCTCTGAGCTGTCAGCATAGAGCCCGACGTGAGGCTTGAACTCACAAACTGAAAGATCATGAACTGAGTTTAAGTTGGATGCTAACCGACTGAGCCACCCAGGCACCCCAGAAGAGACAAATTTTGTTCATGTGTGTATTAGTTTGCTTGGGTTGCCATAACAAAATGCCAAAAATCTGGATAGCTTAGAAATTTAATCTCACACAGTTCTGGAGGCTGGAAGTTGAAGATCAGGTGCTGGCAAGGCTGATTTCTGCTGAGGCCTCTCTCCTTAGCATGTAGATTGTTGCCCTCTTCCTAAAACTTCACATGGTCTTCCTTCTATGCCTATCTGTGTCTTAATCTCCTCTTATTATAAGGACACCAGTAAAATGTGATTAGGGCCCACCTTAATGGCCTCATTTTACCTTAATTATATTTTTAAAGTCCCTATATCCAAATATAGTCACAGTCTGTGGTACTGGGTGTTAGGAATTCAACATATCAACTTTAAGGGGCATACATTTCATCCCATAAAACTGTAAAATTCTGCTGTATTCTTGTACAAGGAATATTGAAGAGCAATTTGTCTTGTGTCTTTCTTTCTTGGCTCTACTGTTTACTGCAGGAGACTACCCACCTGGCCCTTCTTGGACAATGATTCATGCCTTAATAGCATCCTTCTCTCTTTCCTATGCAACCTCACTACTTGGTCATGGTCAAATGCAATGTAGAGATTTTATTCTCAGCAGGTTGTGAGGGACTGATGGCCCTTAATGAATTCTCCCTTTTGCATGGAATGGGAAAAAAGTGCATTCTAGAGAATGTGGTTTTAGGACCAGAGGTAGGTCAGAGTAAGGAGTTAAAGAATATCTTCCAGTCGCCGCTGACCTTCCCATTCTTGATGACTGCCTGTATCACAAGAAAACAGAACTAGGGATCCAGCTGTACCATAATTATCTGTGTAGTCTCAGGGTGGCCTTTAATTTTTCGGAAGGTCTCTTTTTTTTTTCATTTGCAAAGTGAATATTGCCTTCATATCTATCTTACCTTGTTCTCGTAAGATATATGTAACAATTTTGGTAAGTTGTAAAGTTATATGACTTATCAGTACTCATCCCACATATGTCAAAGAAGATTTGCTAGGTTAGCAATGATGACTTCTATGAATACTTGCCCTTTGCTCCCTCATCTCAAGGTGGACTCCATAGCCACTGCCCAGTTTGGGGGCTGCATCCACTGCAATTTAGTGAAGGAATATCTGTACTGCAAATCCTTAAAATGCCACCAACCCACAGCATTGCAGCCTTTGCTGGGGAAGTGTCAAATGATAGTGATGCTGCCTTGCATCTCAGAGGAACACTAGATGCTTTCCATGCAACCTCCTCATTGTGAACCTGAGAAATCTGTGCTCTGGGAAAGCTCAAGGCTACTCCAAGATCTTATGGCAGGTCATCAGGAAAATGGGAATGAGAGTGTGTCTTATTTCTCCCTCGAGAGCCTGGGGTTCCCTACTACCACACTGAAAGAGAAAATATGACTTCCACTGTCTACCACTTTGTCGAGAATAAACATAAATTTTAAATGTGTAACTGCATTTAAAAATCCAAACAACTCATTCTACAGGTGAAAACACCGAACCTGTTTGGGTTTTGTTGAACTTGATAATCTACAACGTACAATGTGGCCTCATACCATGGCCCCCTCTGAAGGGTGCCATGGATAGGCTCCTTCATGGAATTGCCTTACATGTGTCATATGTACCTTTGACCCTTGCCATAATGAAGGGGACCAATGATGGCACCACTGGGCTGAGAGAAGAAAGACTGGTGGCCAGACAGCTGCCTAATGCCTGCCCTATGGGAGACACACACATATGCAATGGACATTCACTTGTTTAGTGAAAATGTTTTGGACATCTACTAAGGCAGTTGCTGAGAGAGAAGCTGAGAAATGGGAGGATCAGGCAGAGCAAGGTGGAGGCAGAAGGCGGAGTCCTACAGATAGCAAAGCAATAAGTGAAGAAATGGGGATTGGCTTTAGGAACTCAGCCAGGGGCTTCATGAGGAAGCGTGCAGAGCTTACCCCTGGCCTGGCACATAGCAGATGCTTGGGCCAGTATGGACAGGCTTGACTCACACTCTGGTGTCTCTCTCTGAGCCTTTCATCACGTAGCTGATACGGTGGGCCTTGCAGAGGCTATTTGGGATCATGAATGCTCTCTTGAGCCATAGAGAATGGTAGATACAGCAGAAGCAGGAAATGTCCTTTCACTTGTGGCTAAGATGAGATATTGTTATTATGGGATGATGATGATAATGGTGACGATGGTGATGATGATGGCAGTGATGATGGTGATGGCAACTGTGGTGGTAATGATGATGATGAGGGGAGTGGTGATGATGATGATGGTAGTTATGATGGTGGTGATGGTGAGGATGATGATAGTAATCATAACGGTGATGATGATGGATGATGGTGATGTGGTGGTGACGACAGAGGTGGGGTGATGGTGATGATGATGGCAGTGATGATGATGATGATGGTGACGGTGATTATGGTGGTAGTGATAATGGTGGTGATGGTGATGATGATGATGATGGTGGTGATCATAATGGTGATGATAATGGATGATGGTGATGATGGTGGGGGTAATGATGGTGTTAGTGATTGTGATGATTGTGATAATGATGATGATAAATTCACACGCTTGGTTAAGACCATCGCCTCATACCCTACCTGACACCCACCTTTCAGTTCAAAATGTTACTATGAAATTTTTGCAGTTTGACTCCACAGCTTTTGGTCCTGGTAAAGGACAACTGTCCCTGGGTGGGAGAGTTATGTTAAGCTTCAGCAGCTACTTACACTTCAATGTGGTTTGGCTTTAGGATCTTTCATGAAGGTGCACTTTTCTGGGGAAGATGCCAAAGAGTGGGTCTTCAGAGGAAAAATAAGAGAGTGGAGGGCAGAAAGCTTCTGTGCACTGTGGTCACCCTCAGCTGCCACCCTATCCCCTCATTTGTTGTCTACATGCTTTGCCTTGCTTCTCTGGGAAGGCCTTTTACCTTACTCCTTTACCATCCCATCCGTCACCCTTGTCTGGCCCTGAACACCTTAGTTAGACAAGGCACCAGTGTACTGAATGCTTTTCCTGCCTGGGCCATTCCAAATTGACCTTGCAATGCCAGGCAGAGGCACAACCTGGCTATCCCTGGGTTGGAATTTGCAGTTTTTGAATTAGTTAAAAATTAGAAGATTTCAACTTTTTAAAAAATTGTTTCTCTAGCCTGTCTAGAAAAACTGGAATATTTAGTGTGCACACAGGCAGTGAGTGGCAGAAGCCTCATAATGCCTGGCTGAGCCTAATCCTCTCCCAGATTCAGCAGCAAAATATCTGATATTCTTTATTTTATGTCACTGCTTTGAGGAGGTTTGTTATGCAGCAATTGATAACCCACACAACAACCAAAGCTGTCTAAACTACCTTTCCCCCAAGTCGTGGCAGGTCAGGGATGATCCCTCAATTTGCTCCACTCATGTTGGAGTCTACAGAATTCTAGATTCAGTAAAGCAATCACAGATGTGTGCTCTGTGACCTACTAGCCAGGTCAGAAGGAAATTCTTCTGGGAGGCCTCTGATTGGGTATATAGTTCTTGCCCTCCCACATGAGGAGTCTGATATTAAGAAACCAGGGAACACCTGCAACCTGTTTTCATCCCCATCCCAAGGTGGCATTGCCAACTCTGAGCTGGGTTGCCGTATTTTATCTTGTTCCAGAGGCAGGCATATGCTTTCTTCTGCTTCCTAACTCTGATTCGTTCTCAGTACCATCAGGCCCTGCAACCCAAGGTGTTTGAAGTTTTCTGGCCTTAAATTGGTCTTGCACAGTCTTGGTCCAACCAATGGTGCCTCAATCTTTCAGCTTTGCTCTTCTGCCCCCTGGTGGAAGGTCTTGTGTGGCCGGCCCACCCTCTGAATGGCTGTGGTTCTGAAATCCAGCAGAGCCCAGCCCAGTGTTTTCCCTTCTACAATTTTACCGGGGGCTCTGTGGTTGGGATGTTGAACCCAACATGTCTCATTTGGATGCTAATGCTTCGTTACCTATGATTTTAGCCAAGCCTGTACCTACAGGGGGGCTCTTGGGTCTGCTCATCCAGTGGGCTGGATGGGCTCTGCTCATCCAGTGAGACAGAAATCAGAGGATGCCAAGAAGCAGGCACCAGTCGATGGTTTTCCCTATTTTCCTGTAACCACTGGTTTGCCAGTACCACCTAGATCCAGGCCATGCTGTCCTGCTTTCTGCATGAAGGTGGGACTCTCCAACCCTCAGCTCCATCCCATGCTCAGGACCAGTGCCACTCGTGCAGCCTGGGGCCAACTGGCATAGGGTCTGCCTGTACCCACACTGTGCCTTGGGGTCCTAAGTGAGAAGAGTGTCCCACCTCTTACAGCTTCATCTGGGCAGATGTTGCACCCCATGGTGACAGACGACTTCAAGCCTTGAGCTCAATGGGGCCCTGAGATGTGGGTTTCTCTCTATTCTGTTTTAAAAATAGTAAAAGCAAACGGGCATGTTTTCAAAGCGGAGAGGGATTTTCAGGCTGTTCCATGTCCATCTCCCTCACAGGAGGTGTGCTGCTTGGTCTGGGAGGGGTCACACAGACCTCAGAATATCTGGCTTAGTGCAATTGATAAGCCACACTTTGAAGCCAACTGCTTTCCATGAGAAGGTAAAAAAATCAGGGTCTGTGAGGTTCAAAGAGGGCCCAGCCTTTCTGGTGGGAATTCTTGTAAGGAGCTGTGAGCACAGTTGCACATCCATAAGAGAAGCATCTTGCACACATTTCTAGTCTCCAGCAGTAATGAACCCACACCCTGTGTTCCCAAATCTGCTTCACAGCAAGCCTCCAGACCAAGAGCTGACTGTCAGAGAAGCAAGCTTCTAGTTTTTGGAAGAACTTCTTGCCACTGACATCTATTCCCCTTCCAGAAAGAATTCTAAAGGCTTAGGGAATTGGGTGCTTAGAAAGGCTGGGTTAAAAATTGATTTCCAGTTGGTATTTTATTAACAAGTTTTTCAGACTTTACAAAATGCCACAGAACATTGATTCTTAGGCTTGGGGCGTCCAGCCTTGATTGAGCATTCTCCTCAAAGGTGGAACCTCAGTTTGTATGTGCTCTCTAAATGTGGCTTCCATAGTCCCCAAGCCACTAGGGCTTGAGCTAGGTCATATGCCCTATAACACATAACACTAAGCAGCGGGGATCATGATGCATGAAAGATGCTCTTGGTTTTGGTCTGGGGTGGTAGCTTTAATCACAGGAGTGGATGAGTACTTCTTCTAGATGCAAAATCTTGGACATGTCTCCAGAATGTAGCCCAGCTGTGGAAAACAATGAAGATGGAGGTCAGCTTCATATGGGCCACAGAACCTGCAGGTGATGGAGGGTAGGAACCTTTTCCTGCAACTTGCTCTTCATTGGTTGAATTACATGCAGAGTCTTCCCACACCTCTTGGCTTCTCCAGCAAGTAGATGCCTCCAGATGTGCTCAGTTTAGGCTCAGATAAACGACACATATGTGCCTCAGTTCATTTTGCCACAATCCCGGGGAGGCAGGTAATGATATACTGTAGGAAACTGAGGCTCAGAGAGAGGAAGTGGTGAAGCAGGGATTTGACTCCAAAGCCAACACCCTTGATATTGTTGCTCTCTGCCTCCCTGTCACATTGAGCCACTGGGTCTGCAATAGAATATGATATCACCATCTCCAAATTGACTGAGAAAGAATGAAACCCAGAAAGTAAGTGACTTGCCCAAGATGACAGGGATTATTAGTAATGGATCAGGAGACGTCAGCTGTTCCCTGGCCCTGTGCTCCATCCTTATCCTCTGCTGAAGACATATCTAAAATATGTCCACAAATTCTTTTCTATTCTTCCTATTAGACTACAGAGCCTGAGTCCTCTTTCCTTGAGTGTGGACTGTGCCTAGCGACCTGCTGCTAACAAATAGAATGTAGAAGAAGTGACTGTGTATGACTCTGGAGACCAGGCCATAAAAAGCACTGTGGCTTCCTCTTTGCTTAGTCTCTCTTGGATCATTTGCTCTGGATGAAGCCAGCTGCCATAGCAGGAAGACACTTGACAGCCCCATGGAGAAGTACACATGGTGAGAACTGAGGCCTCCAGTCAACGATCACGTGTGTAACCTTGGCAGCAGACCCTCCAGCCCCAGTCAAGCCTTTTCATGGCAGCAGCCCTGGTTGACATCTTGACAACATCTTGGAGAGAAGTGGAACCACAATTGCGCAGATTTCTGACCCTGGAAACTGTAGAAGATAATAAATGTGCATTGATTTAAGCAGCCAGGCTTGGCGCTGATTGGTTACACAGCAACAAATACTAATGCAGCCATTCCATTCCCCCTTCTTTATCATTTGCTGTTATTATCTGCTTGGTGTCCCTCCCACCCCCTCCAGGGAAAGTCTGGGGACTAGAAGGGAGAATATGGGGTAACTCTTCTGGTCAACAGCATACTGCAACACCTCAAGTAGACTGTGGGATATCTACTAAGATATTCCTCCTGCCAAAAGACAAAGAGATCCCAAGGCCACTCAAAACTACAACCTAAGGCTGTTCCTGATATTTTTTAAAAATTGTTTTTAACGTTTATTCATTTTTTGAGAGACAGAGTGTGAGCGGGAGAGGGGCAGAGAGAGAGGGAGACACAGAATCTGAAGAAGGCTCCAGGCTCGGAGCTATCAGCACAGAGCCTGACGCAGGGCTTGAACTCACAAACAGTGAGATCATGACCTGAACTGAAGTTGCATGCTTAAATGACTGAGCCTCCTAGGCTCCCCATGTTCCTGATATTTTAAAAGTTTACTTATTAATTGAGAGAGAGAGAAAGAGAGAGAGAGAGAGAGCACGCACATGTAAGTGGAGGAAGGCAGAGGGAGAGGGAGAGAGAATCTCCAACAAGGGGCTCGATCCCACAAACCATGAGATCATGACCTGAACCGAAATCAGGAGTTGGATGCTGACTGAGCCACACAGGTGCTCCCTGATATTTTTCATCCCAGAAGGCATTCCAACTGGCTACAGTGAAAAGTAGACAAGAAAGAGCCATGCCTAGGGAAGCCATGTTCTCTCTGACTTCTGCCTGGGGCACAGGACCCTCTTGTAACAGAGCACAGGGAAACACGTGCAGGTCCTGGAAATGCAGGTGAAGAGCTGCAGTGAGTGTCCAACCTGGACAGAGCCAGAGCAGGGGTGGCCACCATAGCAAGCTCATCATCAGTAATGGGGGAGTTGGGGGACATCTGGCACACCCACAGCCCTCTTGGAGCCCCCTTCCTTGGGTGACTAACCATGCCTCATTTCTGGGAGGAAACTCTTGAAGTTGCTGATGGTGGTTGCCTCTGGGGTGGAGAATAGGAGTGCTGGTGGGAGAGAAAGGCACATTTTTCCTGAGCACCTGTTTGTGTCTACTGATTTTGTATTGTGTGTATAGCCTATTCAAAATAGATAAATATATTCAAAGTATTATTTTACCAATTACCAAACTCTTCTTGGTGTTTCTAAAAAAGGAAGATCTTTGTGGCTACACAAGTTTGGGGAACTTGGCCAGTATGTCCTCTTCCTGGAGCATCACATTAATGAATTAAGGATCTGAGAAGTGCTATAGTAAAGAATCATGTTTAATCTGTTTAAAGCCAAAATTTCCAAATTTGTTCAAACACATAACTATTTTCCCATAAACTCTCTATAAATAGCCTTGGATATAAATAGCCAACTGTGTTATGCTGCAATGTATTGGAATGTGGCCCTGACAACATTGTGCCAATTACATTTCCTTAAACACCATGGGTGGGGTCCAGACATGGACACTAGGGGACAGGTAAGCTCTAGGGTCTTGGAAGCATGGAAAGGGTATGTCCAGAGAAAAAGCCCTTCAAACTACTCTCTATAGTTTACCAGAGGGCAGGCCTGTCATCCCTTTATTCCTTCATTCTTCATTTACTCATGCACTGGGTTCATGACCTGGACCTAAATCAGATATGTTGTCTGCTCTCAGGAGACTCACCCCTAGTGAGGAAGATGTGCAGAAACCAGCAGCCTGAGACAGTGAAGCACCTGTGGGCTTTGCAAAGTCTCCCCTAGAGCGTGGCCTGTGGACCACACATGATGTGTGAGCAGGAGGCAGCCAAGTAAAGAAATGCAATGTCCCAGCAGCACTGCTGAGAGAAGACCAGTGGGAGCTACAGCCAGGTGGATTGAGGTGGCCTAGTATCCATGGTCCCAGCACACACTGCCCTCTTGAGCTCTGTTCTGGGGGTCATCTGATTTTCCAGGCTCTGTGCCCACTGTTTCTGTGTTAGTTTCTGCTATAGGATCTATATAGGAGGCACAGCAGGAGCTCAGAAGGCAGGAGGGAGAAAGAAGTGTCTGCTCTGATAGGATGGCAGTTGTAGCAGCAGGGACTGGGTGATTATAGACTTCAGCAGCTCTGGCAGAGGGAGCACCTTTATCAGAAATTGCAGCCCCAGGGGTGCTTGGCTGCCTCAGTTGGTAGAGCATGTGACTCTTGATCTCAGCGTTGTGAGTTTGAGCCCCTCCTTGGGTGTAGAGATCACTTATTAAAAAATCTTCAAAATACTAAAAATAAAAATGAAGTTACAGTCCTGGCCTAGAAGGTGCTCCCTTCCAGATCCAGAGTCAGCAATCTCAGCTTCTCCCATAGCACCAGCTTCTTCAACAGCACCAGCTTCTCCCACAGTGCCAACTTCTCCCACAGTACCAATTTTTCCCTCAGTGCCAGCTTCTCCCAAACTGCCAGCTTCTCTCACAGTACCAATTTATCCCACAGTGCCAGCTTCTCTCACAGGGCAGCAGAAAGTGCAAGCTCTGGGCTCTAGCCCAGAGGTGCTTGTGTTTCTTATCTCTAGGTACCACCCCTGCTTCCTTTAGTCCTCTATCCCTCTCCCTTTCACTCTTGCATCCTTCCAACACCTCTGTATCCAGTTCTTTGTATGAATCCCCTCTGTGTGAAAAACCTAAAGTGGTTTCTGCTTTCCTGACTGGACCTAGACTGATTCAGTACTTATTTAGGAAACAAGCCTTCCCAGTTGGGTCTCCGTGATGCGGTTGTTCACCTGTTCGAGCATGAATGCAGAAATGAGCTCTTTGCCAGTGGGAAAAAGGATACCTGTGATCCGTGATATGTGGTGGCCTTACAATTACTCAAACATATCCCAGGGATTGCTTTGGGAGGGAGCACTGTTGAAGGTTAGACTTTGGGACAAGCAGTTGCACTGCTCTCAACCATTATGGTAAAATTGATGTCCACAAAGAATATAGGGATGGCTTATGACGTCCCAAAAGAGATTACAAACAGGCAGATGAAGACAAAGAGGGAGAAAAAGAGGAAGAGGAAAATGAGTAACAGAGGGAGAAGAAGAAAAATTGAATTAACTGAAAATTAAAATTAAGAACTTACATTCAAAAGATTCCATTAAGAGAGTAAAAATACAAGCTACAACAGGGAGAAGATATTTGCAACACATGTATTTGACAAAGGACTCAAATCTAGAATATATAAAGATCTCCTGGAAATCAATAAGAAGATGGCAGATAATCAAACAGAAAAAAATGATTAAAGGTTTGAGTGGGTGCTTCACAAAAGAGCATGTTCTAGTTGCCTATAAATACATGAGGTGTTCAACCTTATTAGTCATAAAGGAAACACCAACTAAAACTACAATGTATCGAAACCACATTGAGATACCACTTCCCATATATTAGGATGTCTATAACCAAAAAGATAGGTATTGTGAACAAATTATGGTGAGACTACAGATAATAAGGAACCCAAGTACAGTAGAGTCATCAGAGGAAGGAATATTATTAAATGATGAGCTTAGGAAAGCAATCTGGAAATCCCTCAAAGGTGAAATATAGTTATCATATAGTCCAGCAATTCCATTCCTAAGTACAGACCCAAGAGAAATGAAAATATATGTTTACACAAAAACTTATGCATGAATGTTCATATCAACATTATTCTTCTTTTATTTAATTTAATTTTTTTCCTTAAGAAAGAGAGAAAAACGCAAGTGAGGGAAGGGCTGAGAAAGGGAGAGAGAGAATCTTAAGCAAGCTCCACACTCAGCACGGAGACTGACACAGAGCTCAATCTCACAACTGTGAGATCATGACCTGAGCTGAAATCAAGAGTAGGATGCATACCTGAGCTACCCAGGTGCCCCTCAGCATTATTGTTAATATTCAGAAAGTAGAAACAACCCAAATATTCTTCAAATGGTGAATGGAAAAGTGAAATGTGGGATATCCATACTGTAGGCTATTATTTGACCATAAGAAGGAATGAAGTCCTGATGCACGCTACAACATGGATGAACCTTGAAAGCATTGTGCCCGCTGAAAAAAGCCAGACACAAAGACTATGTTACACAATTTCATTTATATGAGAAGTCCAGAATAGGCAAATCTAATACAGACAGAATAGTTAAGTAGTTTCCAGGGGCTGTACCAAACAGGGTGTTGGGGTCATAGTTAAAAGATAAGAGGATTCTTCTGAGGATGATGAAAACATTCTAGAATTGATCATGGTGATGGTTGCACATTTCAGTGAATATGGTAAAACCCACTGGGTTGTACACTTCAAATGGAAGCAATGTATCTTAATAAATTTGTCAAAGAAAGGAAGGAAGGGAGACAGGGATGGAGGGAGGAAAGGAAGAAGAAAAAGTTGCAGTGCTATACCACCACTTACCCATCAGAAAGACTAAACTGAAAAAGACAGAATCCTGAGTGCCTCTGAGGGTGTGGAGAAAGCAGAGCTCCCAAACACTGCTTGGGGCAGGGGGCAGAGGGGTGTGACTTGGTGTGATTACTTTAGACAACAGGTGTATTACTCAAGCTGCACGTATACACATCTGTGGCCCAACAGTTCACTCCTAGGAACATAGTCAAGAGAACTGCATGTACATGTTACCAAAAGACACGTAAGCAGTACTTGGTAATAACCCAACACCAGAAACAGCCCAAATATCCAACAATGGTAGAATAGATAAATAAATGTACCTTCACCAAAGGAAACTTCACAGCAATGGGCGTGAACCATCTACGACCTCACAGCATAGATGAACCTTCTCCACATAGAGTTGAATGAAGGAAGCCAGGCCCTAAGTTAGAGAACAGATAGTATGAGTCCATGCATATGAAGTTCAAAATAGGCAAAACAACAATACCATGTTAGGAAATAGGGTGGTTTCTCTGGGTGGAGTAAGCCTTGGAGGGGCACAGGGGAAGCACTTGGGGTACTGGCCATGTTCTGTTTCTTGATCTGGGTGCTGTTGCTCAGATGGGTTCACTTGTGTGCTCCTGGCTGTACACAATGATTTGTGTATTTTCTGTATTTATATTAGAGTTCAGTAAGAAGCTTACCAAATTTTTTTTTAAATAAGGGAAGGAGCAGGATGCCTGGGTGGCTCAGTTGGTTAAATGTCCAACTCTTGGTTTCGGCTCAGGTCCTGATTTCATGTTTGTGAGTTCGAGCCCCACATCAGGCTCCATGCTGACAGTGTGGAGGCTGCTTGTGATTCTCTCTCTCCCTCCCTCTCTGCCCCTCCCCTGCTTGCTCTCTCTCTTTCTCTCTCAAAAATGAATAAAATTTTAAAAAATTGAAAAAAAAATATGGAAAGGAGAAGGAAAAATAGTAAACCTGCACACACCAAACAAGAATATGTGCCTTAGCAGCTAGTTTTCATTTCTGTAACTAGTCTTGAGACCTGTTAGCAACTAGAACTTGCTGCACTCAGCAACCATTTTGGGCCTCCTTTGCCCACTGTCTATACCTACTGGGTTCTTTACCTGGTGGGGTCGTTCAAAGCTCTATTTGGGAAGGTCCGTATCCAGCCTGTAGTTGTTGGACCTTCTCTTTGACTCTGTGATTAGACAGGAGGTACTAAGAGGCACCCTGGGGACTCCCTGGGCTTCTAGACCCATCCTGCCTGCCCTCTGTGTGAAGCACAACCCCTTGGTAATCAGGATGGAACTCCTGGACAGTGAGGGCCCCCTTCTTTGCCTGTTGGCTCAGGTGCATGAGGATTCCAAGGTGCCCAGATGTTGGTCTCAACAGATTCAGTGGAACTCTAGTTCTGTGCTCTGGGGAATCATTTCCTACCTGGGGACTAAGAGTAAGACTTTCAAACCATTGGATCTCCAATGGTGGCAGGGGTGGGAAGCAAACACTTGGCAAGGATGTGCACTGCGAGGAGCCCCTCCCACATCCACCCCTTGGTTCCTGGACCTGTGGGAGAAGCAGCAGCAGGTATTGGCTGCTTCAGAGCCTGTAACACATCTTTAGGCAGTACCAGCCCTGCAGACGTGTTCTGCTGGTGCCAAAACTGAACCTTGGGCAGGTCATTATCTATTCTTCCAGGCCAGCTGCTTCTGGGGTTTTCTTTCCAGCACTTTCTCAGTTTTAGAACTGAAGTCCTGAGTCCAGGAACCCTTTCAGCCCCAGGAAAGCCAGATGGATAGTCACCCTGGATGCCTTTCAAACCAAGGTCCCTCCCAGGAGGCAGGACCACAAGTTTGTGCCTCTGTGTGCCCTGGCCCTAGCCCAGCACAGGCCAAGTAGAGCATATCACCTTACTACTGCATCTGGAGGGTCAGGAGAGCCTCCCAACTGCTGTGACCCTGAGGAGTGGCAGCCATGACGTGTGTCATTTGCAGGATTCATAAAGCAGAGCACTGAGCCTGTCTTGGGTTTCAATGTCTGTGTCAATGTCAATGTCTTTTGCTAACTTGGACAACTGCTCTAACAGGGAACAGGAGAAACAAACATTTGAAAGGTGATTAGCAGTCTTTTTAGGGCTTTTTCCTCGTGTTGTCTTGTTGGATGTCACCCCAGTTCTGTGAGATAGGCAGGGTTGAGGCCAAAAGAGATAATGCGATTTTCCAAGGACCCTGAGCCCCTTAGTATTGGAACAGGCTCAACCCTGTTCATGCCTCAACTCCAAGCTGCCTCCCCACCCTTTGACCCCCATGCCCTGGACTCATGCAGTGCCTGGTGGCTCCCACCAGCCTGCCTGTTGTATTGAGGGATCCAGCCAAGCCATTCCACTCATCCGGGCCTCTCGCTCTTCATCTGTGGGATGCAGATGAGTCTGAAGGTCTCAGCGAGACTGTGGTCAACTACGAGCAGCCATCAGGTCAGGTGTTAAGAGCATCCTGCTTAGCTTTTTGATAGATGGTCCTTCATAGGACACTGAGACTTCTACATGCTTGTTCACCAAAGTGGGGCCTGTAGACCAGCAGGCATGGTGCTGCCCAAGGGCTTAGTAAACATAAAGAATCTTAGCTGGCCCAGCCCTAAGGAGAGCCAGGCAGTGTGAGAAGCGCAGGCCAGCACCTTTTTCCCTATGCTTGGTGAATGAACTGTTGCCTTTGTTCCCTGTTGGAACCTTCTAAACACCTTTCTGTCTAACAGTCCGCTAGGGCTGCCATAACGAAGTACCATCGACTGGGAGGTTTAAACAATAGAAACTTATTTGCTCACAATTTTGGAGGTCAGAAGTCCAAGATCAAGGCATCATCCGGGTCAGTTTCCTCTGAGACCTCTCTCCTTGTATTCTTGGAGATGGCCGACTTCCTTCTGTGTCCTCACATGGCCTTCTCTCTGTGTATGTCTGTTCCTAATCTCCCCTTCTTGTAAGAACACTGGTCAGATTAGATAAGGCCCACTATAATGACCTCATTTTACCTTAATGACCTCTGTAAAGGCCCCATCTCCAAACACTATCACTTTATGAGGCACTGGGGGTTAAGTATTCAACATATGAATTTGGGGCAAAGGGGAACAGTTCAGGCCCCAGCAGCCCATTTGGCCTATGACAGGCCCAAACATTATGGTAGCCCAAGAGAGTGTGGGGCACGGTTGGGGCTGCAGAGGGGAAGGGCAGCCTGGGAAGCAGGTATTGTGAGCTGCAGGTACCTGGAGAAACTGGGACATGAAATTGTGGGGGGGAGTTCATCCAGTAGGGTAACAGAGAGGGCTGGTAGGGGGGACCAGCACAGGGCAAGGAAGGGCATGCCATATTCAGGATAAGCTGTAAGAAGGTACTTGGCAAAGAGCAGATGAAGTAGACAGGGGCCCAGCTTAGGCATGTGACATGTCTGCACAGCACAGGGTATCTTGTGGGATTCTAAGCAGGAAGAGACACGGTTAGTATCAGGTAACCCATAAAACATGCTAACTGCATGGGCTTGGTGACCACGGATGGGAGATCAGGACCTAGAGTTCTGTTTTTTTTTAAGTTTATTTATTTATTTTGAGAGTTGGGGGGAGGGACAGAGAGAGAGAGAATCCCAAGCAGGCTCAGCCTGTCAGCACAGAGCTCGATGTGGGGCTCAAACTCACAGGTGAGATCATGACCAGAGCTGAAGCCGGACCCTTACTGACTGAGCCACCCAGGTGCCCCAGGACCTAGGGTTCTGGGCCTCTGCTGGCCATTGACAGTTTATGCTGCTCTGGACAACATAGTGCTGCAGAAAGAGTGAGGGCTTTACAACCTTGGGGATCTGGTTTAAACTTCCTGCTCTGATATCTACCACCTGTGTGACCTTGTGGACTTGGCCTAGTTCAGGCTCTGGTTATTCATTTATAATGACACTGCTTATTGCAGGGATTAATAAGATAGTTAAGTGACCTGACACATGGCAGAAGCACAGATACTACTTGTCTTCTTTCCCTTTGGCTTCTCTGCAAGTTGCCTCCTCTGTAAAACTGCTGAGATATGAAAGCGCCTGCATGGGCCACTCCCAGTGGGAAAACACAGGACCTCTGACTGTGGTCTGGGAAGCACAGGGAAGAGGCCCCTACACTGAGTCCCTTGGCCTGGAGTCCAGGCAGAGGGAGGCTTCTGGAAGGGACAGGGGTGGAGGAGCAGTGAGCCAGTGCTGTGGGCACACCCTGGACCCAGTTCATCACCTAGCCTCTCTGTGCCTGGCCCAAAGCTACAGTTTCTGATTTCTAAGCCTCCACTCCCAGCACCCAAGGTCCTCGTAGACCTTGGAGAGGCTGGGGTGCACCCTGGGTCTCAGGAGGTGCGTGCTGCTGAGGAGAAGGTAGGTAGGAGGAAGAGCTTGTGTTGGGAGTGAGAAGACCTGTTTATTATTATTTTTTTCTTAAAGAGAGAGAGTGTTCAACCAGCAGAAGGAGAGAGAGAGAGAGAGAGAGAGAGAATCTTAAGCAGGCTCCATGCCCAGTGTGGAGCTGGACGTAGGGCTCAGTTTCAATGACTGTGAGATCATGACCTGAGCTGAAATCAAGAGTCAGAGGCTCATCTGACTGAGCCACCCAGGCACCCAGATCTGTGTATTTTTTGAATTGGCTTTGAAGGTTTGTTCTGGGTTGATGGAGGGAAGAAGGCAAACACGGAGGACTCTGAGCTCTTCCGTGCCATCTGTCTCCCCTCTCAGGGATGCCTCTGGAATATTTCCAGTTTTGGGAAGGATTTTGTTTGGGGAAAAAATAGTTCTGTAAAGAGAACTTTGCCCCCTTACCAGGCATTGGGTCTGTCCGGGGATGGGCATCTGACCCAAGCCAGCACAACCAGAGCCCTCTCCCCAGGGGTATGGATCCCAGCTCCTTTGCAGAGATGAAAACTCTTCCCCCCTGCAGAGAAAGGTGCTCTATGCCAATACAGACAGAACCCAGAGGGGAGACAGAGGGGCCCCTGTACCCTGCAATGCCCCGGGCTGTGATTCCAGGCCCTCCTTCCAGAGGCCACTGTACCCCGCCCTCGGGCTCCTGGAAACTCCAGCGTCGCTTTCTTGCCTTCAGTTCCTGTTTTGGGTAAGGACAGCTAGAATTGGTTATTTGCAAAAGGCCTAAATCGTGCATGACTTGATTGCCCAATTTCTTTAGAAAATCTGACGTAGAAGCGTGAAGACCTTGGAGACCGTGAAAATGTTTTATCCCAAAACCTGCTCTACAGTATATGCTGTATCACCTTCAGACGAGCGTGAGAGCCTGGGTTTGCATCTCTACCTGTGAGGGTAAATGTCCTCTCCAGGTTTTAACTACATCTGGGCTGTCTTGACTTGAGGTGGGACATTCCCCATGCCACTCGAGGGGATTCGCTGGACTGACTCAATGACACAGGGCCCCTGCACCCATCCCCATGGAAGGCCACCGCAGCTGTGTCGTCTTCTGGAACCTCTGGCCTTAGCTTGTCACTCCTCAGCTGGGGACCTGACAGGGTTCCTGTGTGTGGAATGCATAAGTCCAGTCCCCTGCCCTTCTCAGGTCCTGCCTCCCCCTGTCCCACGTGCAACCTGGCCTGCCACGCTCTCTGCACCGTTTCCTAGGCGGGAGCGGCTTCACCTGCCTGGAGAGCCTTGCTTCGCCTTCACCATCTGGCAGCACGCTTGCTGGGGAGCCATCCCTTTGCGTATCCCCCAACCACCCCGCAGTGCAGCCGTTCCTCTTGGGCCCAGACCGGGGTTCCGCAAATGCTGGCTGAACCGAAACCCTACTGTGGTCGCCACTTCCTGAGCTGGTCTCTCTTCTCGTTCCCACTCTGGCTCCCAGTCACGGCCGGGGCAGGCACCCTCCGTTCTGTTGTGGCCCAGACACGGTCTTCCCGGGGGGCCCTGCAGGGGGTGAGGGGTGTGCCCCTGGCACCCGTGGGATCTATCCGAGCAGCACCTAGGCTGCCTGGTGGCCCCTTCCTTGTCCCTGCTTCTATGGCTGTCTTGAGGAAACATGTGCTTAGCAGACTGAGGTTTAAAGTTAGTTGTGGGCTTAGGACCCAGAGGAAGAAGCTGAGAAGGATGCAGAAATTTCTGGCTTTGAGCAGGAGGCAGAGGGTGGCTCTGAGGTCCCAGGCCTGGGGCTGCCTGGGGAAGGAGGGGTAGCAGCTTCAGGGAGCCCACAGGATGGTTCGCCAGCCTGCAGGGGGGCACCCCATCTTGGATGGAGCACTAGGGTGGGGGCCCTTTAGTCTTGCAGGGAGAAGACTGTTGTGTCCCAAGTCTGATACTGTGGGTGGGAGACTGTCAAAGGGGCAGGAAGTGCTCTTCACCCTGCCTAGTTACAAAGTAACTGATCCAGAAGATTCCATCTGCATTCTGAGGCTGGAGATTCTCACCTGGAGAGCTTTCCCTATCTTCTCTCTTCCCCTTTGCAGAGAGGAGAATGTCAAACTGGCTTCTGGAGGCCCACACTGGCACAGAAAGGGGCAAGGGCTGTGTTTCTGTGCCAGTGTGGGCACAGCAAGGGCTGTTCATTCTGCTTGTATCAGGAGAGCAAAAGATTCCCCAGAGGGACGCCTGGGTGGCGCAGTCGGTTAAGCGTCCGACTTCAGCCAGGTCACGATCTCGCGGTCCGTGAGTTCGAGCCCCGCGTCGGGCTCTGGGCTGATGGCTCGGAGCCTGGAGCCTGTTTCCGATTCTGTGTCTCCCTCTCTCTCTGCCCCTCCCCCGTTCATGCTCTGTCTCTCTCTGTCCCAAAAATAAAAAATAAAAATAAAAATAAAACGTTGAAAAAAAGATTCCCCAGAGACCATGGTTAGGGTCACGAGGCCGCCCACACTGTAGGGAAAGCTGAGAAAGTGAACAGGGCTGTTGGAATTGACTTAGAGCACAGCCACAGCCAACACCTGGGAGTGGGTGGGGATGGTGGGGGGGCAAATGCAGTAAGGCGGGCCTCAGTCAGGCTGGATGGGGTCCATCAGGCAGCAGGAGGATAAAGGATCTGGGACCCCTGTGGGGTGGCCCACTGGATCGAATCTCCAGGGAGCCCGTGTGGGAGCCTCAGGGTCAGGAGTTGCTGCCCTGGCTGAGTGGGTACCCTGTCCTGGTGTGGGAGCCCAACCAGGCCAGCTCAGGGCACAGGAGGATAGGGTAGGCCTCTGGTGGTATAAGGAAAGAATCATGGGTCCTGGGCTCTGGCCCCACTCCACAGCTTGCTGTGGCCTTACAGTGACCTCCAGAGTCTCCGAAGTGGACAACAGCTTATGCACACCTACCTCAGGGAGGCAATGGGGTCAGCTGGGAGTACTGGGGTGGTGGGGAGAGACAAGAGGACTGGAAGAAGAACTGTGGTGGGGTTGACTTCCAGGAAACTGGGACATGGGGTCGCCCCCAGTCCAACCCAGGCCAGTCATAAGAGAGAGGCTGCTGGCCCACACCCAGGGGCCTTCTCCAGTCAAGACACCAGGGCTGTGCAATTGATGATAAATGTCTATCCCAGGAGTGGTGCCCACTGCATTTGGCATTCACTATATCCTAATCTTTCTAGAACACTCATCCCTAGCCTCTCCCTCCACACAGGCACCTTTGGGGAACACAGGGCTTCTCATTCGTTCACTGCTAACAGGCTTTGGAGGTGCCCCAGAGACCCCAAGCCTGGTGAGGAGACCCCTCCTGTCCCCTACAGCACCCCCCTCTGATCCCCCACGGATCAGACTGTGTTGACACTTCAGAGAGAGGCCTGCTCAGTTGGTTGGTGGGTCGTTTATGCTGAGAATTGAAACATTGCTTAACCCCAAAAAGAAACCACAAGAAGAGAAAAACATGCAATTAAGCTGCAGCTGGGCCTGAGGGTTCAGCCTTCTCGCAGTCTGCCTGGTGGCTTGTTTATGTTAAAGGCCAGAGAGGTTTGCTGAGGTGGACTGTCTTCAAGTCCCCAGAAGATTCCCTGCTGGCAGAGAAGAGTGTCCTTTGATTAGGGACAATGGGGCTTGATTCCCCACCTGCAGTCTGTCCTCCTGGACAGATACCTACACGGAGGCCCCTGCCTGAGCTGGGGGAGCTGGGGCAGAGGAGAGGAGCAGCCCCCCAGGTGTGGGACACAGCTGTTTCACCACAAGGCTCTAGGGTGCACCCGGGACTCGAGGCTTCTGCTCTCAAGGGCAGAGCTGGGCCCCCAAAGAGACAGAGTCGACCCTGCTGTGGAACCCCACAGACAGGCAGTTGGGGGAGAGGCAGCTGCAAAGGGTGTGTCCAGAAGTCAGGAGGTCTGGAAAGGAGCTGCTTTCGTTTCAGCAGAGATGTACATTTTGGGTTTGCAGTTTGGGGTAGAGCCCACCATCTCGTGCCCTGGGGATCTATAGTCTTTACCATTAGGATCAAAAGGCCATGCTACCGACCAGAGACTCAGCTCGGGTTCCCCTCCTTCCAGAAGGCCTTCTGGTCAGTCTCCATGTCCACTCCCACACCCAGACTGGGAACTATCCTGTTCTCCTAAAAACGCTACATTTCAGGAACTTGGGGCCACTGGGGTGGTGGGTGCTGGACATGTATTTAAGGCCCATCCTCTGTTGCAGAGCCAGAAGGTCAACTCCAGGCATCCTAGGGAGGAGCTAAGTGTCCCCATGGGCCCCAGCTCCAAGGACTCCTCCTGTCCCCTCCTGACCTCTCAGGTGTACCTAAACCAGCTGTCCCTATTCCCAAGGCTGCTGCCTGCCTGAGTACCTTCTTTCTTGTCCTTCCCAGACTCCCGAGTCCCAGTGACCACCCCACAGGCAGAAGCTGCCCTTTGCACGCACACACACACACACACACACACACACACACACACTGACATGCACATGTGCATGTGCACACACACACACATGCACCCCACACACACCTACACCCCCCAACATTTACACACATGTACATGCACACACTCCTGGAGCTTTCCCTCCCCTGGCGCTCTGTGTCCCTACTTCATATGAGCTCACCCCAGTGGTGCTGGAGCCCATGTCACCACATGCACATCTAGTATCCATTGTCATTCAAGCTCCCCAGCCCTTTATCAGGTGACAGACACCTGTGCTGTGCCCACAAGAGGGGTGGCCCCATGGTTCTCACCCCAGTTTGCTCTGATTGAGCCCTGCCTTGTGTTCTCACTGGCACCTGAACATTAAGGCTTCTCTACTCTGTACCTTAATGCTGAAGCCCCTGGAGGAGTTGGGGGGAGGGGAGGGGTCCACCAAGCTCACATATACATTTGTCTTGAATCTGGCTGCTGTGCCTGTGAACTTGGCCCTCCTCTAAACATGCCCAGAGTTACAGACCCAATTCAGACCAGACCAGCTCAGGAGGATAATCACTGGTCCTGGAGGGGTGGAGCCCAGTCCTGAAAAGACTTTCTCTCACTGCAAAAATAAAAATAAAATAAAAATAAAAATAAAAATAAAAAAGGTCAAAATTGCATATTAATTGGAAAATTGCACTTCAATCTTGGAAACATTTTATAAAAGTGTGAGAGCCCTGCAATCTGTGGTTTACCGTGTCTCCGTCGAGCCAAGCTCAAGAAGGCTCAGGAAAGCATACATCTAGAGACTGGGTGCACACTGATGCCTTCAGTTCTGTGACCACCACCAATGACCAAACAGTCACTAATCTTTGAACATAGGCATGACAGCATCCAAACATAGCCTAGATTGCCCAAGCCTTACTGGCACACATGCAGGTAACCTTGAAGGTGAGCCCCCAGTCCTGGCTCTTGCCTCCAGCAAAGGTAAACAAAGCTGGACACTAGTTAGAGCAATAAGAGAGACTCTGTTTCACAATAACTATTGCAATAGGCAAGAGGGCCCAGAGTGAACTTAAACTCAACTTCCAAGAAAGGAAAGGCAGGAGATGGTTTAAAGGCTGGAGTGTGCTGGTAGCAGGGACTAGGCCACTTAGGTTTGTTAGCTGGTGCTCAACCAGAGGAAGAGGACCTTCTTATGTCTTTATGATGGGAGACAGTGGTGCACGTTAGAGCGTGGCACCCACCCACCTGGGTTGGGCCCTTCTCTCCCACAGGACTGGACTGGGAAGGAGAATTAGCTCTTGAATGCTTGCATTTCCAAGAGACAGTTCTGGATGGTACGAGGTTTACCTCTCAGAGGGCAAAGAAAGGACTTAAAATTGGAAGCTTTCTGAAGTAACTGCTCTGAGAGGGGGTTCAGGAGCCTATCTGCCCGTCACCAAGTTTTGGGTGGAACAAACAGTAAATTCTCCTGGCAGCATTGAGCTTTCTTGGGCAGAAACTTGAAGGTTTGGAGTTGTCATCCTAAGGAAGTGACCCTGGGCTGTTAGAAACTCTGCTAGTGTTTGTTCAGATCTCTTACTGTGTGGGGAGGGGTGAAGAGGGAGAATGGACAAAATTGTTTGTGCTGGCGGTAAGTTTTTATAGGCCAAGGTGGGGGCCTACTTGAGAAATGGGCTCAGAGGAGCTTGGCTAGAGTCTGGTCAAGGATAGTCTTTGGCACCTCTGCTGCATGGTTACCTGTGGTTTTTCTCCCCTCTGGGGGGCACTGGTTCTGCTTACTGGTCATCTTCTGGGCACTGTTGTTCCCATCATTGTTGTGATGCATGGGAACCCATGGGATCAGGGGAGAGCTCAGAGAGCACTGTCCTGGACACCTGCATTAGACTGGGCTTCCTGAGAGTACAGTGTGGGCACCCGTCCTGGGTCAGGCATTGAGGAAATAGCACTTTCTCCCTTTCTACTCCCTCAGCTCCCCAGGGCACACACACATAACTTTCCATATCCCATGAGAAGTCCAAGAGCTTTGAGGCTGCCTGTGAGGGAGCCCAAGACAACCACATACACAGGCAACACAGAGGACCACCAAGGCACTAGAGAGGTGAAGGAAGTCTTCTTGGACCTCCCAGCCCAGCCTGGCTGCCAACGTCAACTGAACACAGTCGAAAAAGTGATCTCTGTCAATTCCATGAGTCTATCGCAGCTCTTGGAACCACAACAAATGATGGATCATAGTTTAGGGTGGTGGACCATGAAGCAATATGCAACAGAAGCATTTTAAGTCAGTTAGGTAGTGTCTTTTGAGCCCCTGGGAGTATGGAAAAGGTGACCCATCACCTTGCAGAGAATGCTGTCGTCAATGAAGAGGAAGCAGCAGCTCTCGGGGCCACACTGTGATTTTGATATTTGAATCAGGAAGAAGCTGTGAGAAAAAGGGATGAGTTTGGGGACAAAAAGAAGAAGCAGGAAAATGGTTGTAGGGTTTCCTGGAAACCAGGGGAGAGGAGTCTTGGGGAAAGGACCAGAACAATGGCAGCACATGCCATGTTGAAGTCAGGCAAGCTCTGGGGTCCCCAGGAGGTTGAAGAGTTGTAAACACTGGGGCCTCAGACTCAGAGCCCAGACTCCAGGAAGCCTGTCACAGACTGGGCTCCTCCCCACTGATCATGGGCCTCCCAAGCTGGAGTGAGTCTGTTCTTCAAGAGGGTCTAGGGGTGGGCCACAGGAAAATGGTTCTGACTAGGGTGAGGAAAGGAGGCTTGGTCTAGCCCCAAGCTTTTCCAAAGAAAAGAGGAAAGAGGAAAGGCCCAAGGTATGGTCACAGCAGGGACAGCCAGGAGGCAGCAGGGGCCTAGACCTGGAGACACCTAATTGACAAACAGCTCTATTGCCAGTTAATTTCCAGACAGCTAAACAGAAACCACCCAGTTATTTTAGGCAGAGGGGATTTAGCAAGACATTGG
This sequence comes from Felis catus, assembly GCF_018350175.1. NCBI lineage: Eukaryota > Metazoa > Chordata > Mammalia > Carnivora > Felidae > Felis > Felis catus. The sequence continues at coordinate 21,663,032 of NC_058373.1, forward strand.
TGATAAAGGTATTGGACAGGTTGGAGGAGCAAATAAGTGAAGAGGATGTCATCCAGGGATCTGGAGCTGCTCCCATTCTGCACCTATATTGGAGCTCTTGGAGGTGCCAGCTCAGCCCTGAGCAGGAGCCACACAACCCACCCACTCTTCTGTTACTCATGCTGCTGTGACCATTGTCATTGTAACTGCAGGATGTGTCACCGACTGCCACCATTGACGCCGCAGCCAGTGGTGAAGTGGCTTCTCCCTGTTTCCCTCCTTGTCACCTACTTCCAGGGCTTCCCACTGGCAGCATTTAACCAGAAACTCGCTGCAAGAGCGTCTGAGAAATGTAATTCTCACCACTGCTAGTGCAATGGTCGCCAATTTAACTCAATGGGCCTGTCTTCACCTTGAAATTCTCCACCCAACAGAATAGATAATATGTATACATTGACTATGGTCTGTGCAGCACAGGGAGGAGGCCCCCTGCACTGAGTCCCTTGGCCTGAAGGAGTCCAGGAAGAGGGAAGCTTCTGGAAGGGACAGGGGTGGAGGAGCAGTGAGCGAGTGCTGTGGGCACACCCTGAACTCAGTTCATCACCTAGCCTCTAGTGCGTGGCCCAAAGCTGCGATTTCTGATTTCCAAGCCTCCACTCCCGGGACCCAAGGTCCTCTCAGACCTTGGAGAGGCCGGGGTGCACCCTGGGTCTCAGGAGGTGCGTGCTGCTGAGGAGAAGGTGGGTAGGAGGAAGAGCTTGTGTTGGGGGTGAGAAGACAGACCTCCAGGGGATGCCCTCTTTGTTCTCATCACCTGAAGATATCCCTGCACACACGCACAGACACCACAGCCCAAGGCCTTCACCTCAAATCTGTGGCTTGGAAAGGGAACTCTCAGAGACTGTGTGAGCAGAGTCCTATTCTGATTGTGATCATTTGAAACCCAAGGCAACTGTTTTTATTTATTTATTTTTCTCCCCCCAAGGCAGCTGTATTTTAATCTTCCAAATGCTCATAAAGAATATGCTTGTATTTCCTGTGCATGGAGACTTCACATGGTCAGAATAAGGAAGGAGTGTTCTTAAACTCACCAGCTCCACTGAGTGCTGGGACCTTAACAGAGACAGCCTCCTTCATCTGGTTCCCCACGTGATGGTGCTGTGAAGCTCCTAGGGTGGACATTAACGGACTCTGTATGGGGCAGGGATCACATATAGGGACTTGAACTTGGTGGGAGCAGGAAGTTTTTTTGTCCATCCCCAGGAGACACTAAAATAATTTCAGCGTTGGGAATTGGTGTTCAGTATGCAGCCGCATTTACAAACTAACTTAAAGGTTCTTAATTCTTGGGATAGCAGGCTGCTGAAAAAATGGTTTACAATCTGGCTAAGGCCAAGGCCCTGCTCAGGATAACAGGTTAGTTCAGGGGCCCAAGCTGGCTCCAGAAAGCACACAGTGGGTAAATGTCCAAGGTGTCCCCAGGGCAGAGACAGTGCTGGTGCTCAGGCAATAAGGTTGTAGAAGAATAGGTAAGAAGGTTCTAGACTGGGCTGGACATTTCACCCTCTGTGGCTACATAGGTCCTGGAGCTGGGCATACTCCTCCTGGTTATGATCTGTTATATGGATATTAAAGGCACCTACTGTGTGCCTGGCTCAGGCATCTGTTGTGCCAAATGGTGAAAAAACCTTCTTTGAACCCCCTTGCCCTGTCCTTCTCCTGGTTCCCTTCATCTCTGCCATATGGAGGTATTCAGCTAACTCATGATCGTGTGGGGGAAGTAGAGGGCCACAGCCTGCCTGTCCGTGCTTCCCCAACCCGAGCCCAGCATTTGGCAGGGAGAGGCAAACCAAGGCACGCTGACCTCTGTCCAGGTTGTAAAGCTTGGTCAGGAGGCCTAAATGTGGCCCAGCTAGCTGGAGAGCAAGGGACAGATGGGCTGCTCACTGATCTGAGCCACCAGGAAGGCCCTGGGTAGCCTAGATTTCAATCTGACCTCCAGCCTTTCCAGCTTTGGCTTCAGAAACTTCAAGTGCAGGGGCGCCTGGGTGGCTCAGTCAGTTAAGCATCCAACTTTGGCTTGGGTCATAATCTCACAGTTTGAGGGTTCAAGTCCTGCATTGGGCTCTGTGTTGACAGCTCAGAGCCCAGAACCTGCTTCAGATTCTGTGTATCCCTGTCTCTCTCTGCCCCTCCCCTCCTCGTATTCTGTCTCTTTCTGTGTGTGTGTGTGTCTCTCTCTCTCAAAAATAAATATTAAAAAAAAAAAGAAAGAAAGAAACTTCAAGTGCAAAATGGAGCTAATAGTAATGCCAAGCTCAGTTTGGCGGACACTGTGGCAGTTTGGAGGCCCTAGTGGAGACTCCACGAGTGGGGGGTATGGCTTGAGAGGCTTGGGCTGCATCTGTGATTCCTCTCTCTTTGCAGGAGCCCAGCACTAATGGGAGCTCTGAGAGTACAGGGCTAGGAGTATGGCAGCAGTGCAGAGACCAGTTGGCACGGAACAGGTGTGGGGACAGGGAGAGAGGTGATAATTTGGCAAAGCCAGGCAGGCCCAGATGGTAAGAGACCTTGCTGCCAGGCCAAAGAGCTGCCAGCCTTGACTTGGAGATGTAAAAGGGTAGCCTTTGGGAAACCTCTGCAGAAGGCTGGTCTGTTACTGGCAATTAAAGGGGAAAAAAAATAAGCCACAATGCTAGGGAGGGGTGGCTTTTGGTAGCGGTCTGGGCAGGATCCAGGCTGTAAAAGGCACCTGCTTGGGTGTGGCTGGGCCTCCAGGATCCCATGCTTCCTGCACCAGGACTTCCTCCCTCCTTGGCTCTGATAGTTTCCAGAGAAGTCCCAAGGCCTCTGCCATGTCCTTGCCCCGATGGGAAAAGTTGCTGGGAGCTGCATGCTGTAGGAGAAACCACCTCGGACTAAGAATCTGTGTGTGTGCAGAGAGGCCTCCATGATGCGCCTGCCCCAAGGGGAGGGGACTGTTTTGGGTTCAGAACCAGGCTGGATTGATGCTGTTCTCTGAGGAGCTTCTGCTGGCTGGCCTGGGGCTCTATCTTCTCTTGGGAGGCCACACGGGTCCTGAACTGCCTCCTTGTCTCAAGCTGCAAGCCTCAACAGATGGTCTTTTCAAGCCCCAAGTGTACTGGGCTATTCTGTGGAGGTCTGCCCAGAACCTGCACACTCTGACCATGGCCTCCCATGGGGCTTGGAGGCCCTGCCATTCACAGGGCCTGGGCAGCTCCACTCAGACCGAATCTGGTCTCTGGTACAGCAGCAGAGAGCTTCCCCTGCTTCCTCCTCACAAAACGCCTGGGGGCGGGGAGCATGTGATTGTAATCTCACTTTCTAAACCAGGAAACTTCAACTCACAGAAGTTACACAACCCTCCCAGGAGATGAGGCTGGTGGCCTCCCACCAGGGATTAGACCGCCCATCCCACCCCAGACCCCACAAGATGGACCAGGCCACCATCCTGAGCTTCCACGGGGCTAGAAATGCCTCCTATGCCTGGTCAGACCCATAAAATACCTTAGAGGAGAAGTAAGTGGGGTGGTCCCACACCCTGAAGCACGTGCTCTCAGAGAGGGAAGAGGACTCTCAGCCAACACCAATTGCTGGGCCAGGGCCTGTATGGGCCCCCCTGCTCCGAGCAAGTCCTGTCCCCCTTGTGCATCTCTGGGGCCACACTTCTGTCCTTCGTATAATTGCAAGGCCCTACAACCACCCCCCCCCCAAAATACCCCTAATTCCACCCCCAGGGCTGCCCAGGGCAAGGGAGTCTCTCCCCAGGAACCCCTTGGGTGTGTGACTCTCCCTCCATCACGCTAGGTCTGTTCTTTCCGGAGATGCTCAGGCCACAAAGATTCATTTGCTTCAGTGATCTGCTCTCTGCCCAATACAGTCCCCTGGAGCCTTAAGTGTCCAGGCCATTGCTGAGAAAACAGGTCTGCATAGCTTCCCAAATCTTTCAGACAAATGACCTTTACACCAATGTGCAAAAGGGCAAAAGCTGATATTAAGGAAATAGGGCTTTATTCAGTGTCTTAATCTTCATTCAAATCTTTGAAACATCTCCTTGTAAAACAAATAAACAACAGAAAGGTATGTGAGGTACACAGCATGTGAAGTGCCTGGAGCCCTCCACTTGCAAGGCAGCTGTTAAGAATTTGCAGCTCTGCCCTCTATCTGCCCCTGCCTGGTCTTTCCTGGCTCCTAGTGGCTGTGAGGCTCTAGACCCTACCCAGCCCTGAGATGGGGGACCAGGCCCCTCCATTGTCCTCATGGGCCTGGCAGGTGAGGGCTGGATGCTTTCTGCTCCTCACTATACTTTACAGGGTGGGGTGCCAGCCAGAGGCCTAGCAGGAAGCTAGTGAGCACCCTTGGAAGTGCCCAAGAGCATCTGTGGGCAGGATGCAGGGGACCAAGACACATGTCACTCCTGGGCCTGCCACAGATGACAAGTGATGTGAGTAGATCACAGCCCCTTCTCCCTCTGTGTCTCCTGTCAGTGAGGGGCATGTTCAGGAGGCCCCAGAGCTGGGGGAGAAGGAGCAGGTGGAGGAGTGGCTGCACGGTTGACCTCATCACCCCACTTCTCAGAGTCCCATGGCCTGGAGTTTGGGGACTGGCCTGTTCATTCGGGGAGGATGCCACAGGCTTACTCCCTCCTCCTGATCAGTTCCCAAAGGAGCAAGGTGGAAGCATTTTTATTACCCTCATATCTAGCTTTGGAGTTGCCCTTTGGAAGGAGTGATGGCTGGATGGACCCCAGGGTGGAAGGAGGGTCTCAAGGGTCTGAGTGGGGCCAGAATGCTCACAGCCTTGAGCCACCTGCACTACTGCCCCGGCCAAGCTGGTCCCTGAAACTTCCTGAGGTCTATCCAGTAGATCTGCAAAGCGATCCCATCTCCACTTGGCCTGGGACCTCTGCCAGAGCAGGGACCCCGCTCCTGCCCACCATGAGTGCTCAGAAACATGTATGGCGACTTTCTCTAGTGCCCTTTCCTCTCCCTCTCCCCGGACCTTGGCTCTCTGTAGCTGCCTCTAGCGGGCGGGCCTGTCTGGACCCTTTCACCCTCCTGTGGCCCCAGCATCTCTCTCCTCTCTGCAGCCTCCCTCCAACCTTGGCATAAGTGGTTTTTAACCCATGTTTTAGACCAGCCCAAAACTACTGAATCAGTTTTGACAAGCCTGGAGGCTAGAATTCAATGTCCCTGAATGGTCCATTCATGAAATGACCAGACAACACAAGCTTCTTTGGATAAATGTCTGCTGTTGTCTCCCCAACATGAATGCAAACTGCTTCTGATCCCCCTTTCTACAGGGATGGAAAAGATGGTGTTCCCAGATGGGTGCCTAATTAATATTAATCTGTATTAATCTGTTCTACCCCAGAGGCAGCATCTGACACAGCCTCATGGAATTGCGGCTCCAAATGGTGATGTTTGGAGGTGACTGGGTGGCTCAGTCAGTTAAGCATTCTACATCAGCTCAGGTCATGATCTTACAGTTTGTGAGTTTGAGCCCTGCATTGGGCTCTGTGCTGACAGCTCACAGCCTGGAGCCTGTTTTGGATTCTGTCTCCCTCTCTCTTTCTCTTCTCCTCTCCTGCTCACTCTCTGTCTCTCTCTAAAAAACAAATAAATATTTTTTAAATTAGAAAATAAATGGTGAGGTTTGTATAGCCCACTGTATCATTCTGCCATAACAGAACATATCATATATACATAACAGAACAGAACATATCAGGCTTCCATAACAGAACAGCACAGACTTGTTGATTTAAGCAACAAATGTATTTTCTCACATTCCGAAGGCAAGAAGTGAAGTTCCATAATCTATAGATTGATGGGTGCCCCCTTGTCCTGCACGCTGCCCTTCTTGCTGCTGCACCCTCAGAACCCAGTCCCAGGCACCCTCCATCAGCCTGCCAGGTCCAGCCTGGGCCTGCAGCCCCTTTGGCATCTAACCCCTCCTCTCCCATTCTGACACCTGCTACAACATGAGTGAACCCTGAGGACATTATGCTTAGTGAAATAAGCCAGACACAAAAGGGCAAATAGCATATGATCCCACTTATATGAGGCACTAGAGTAGTCAAATTGATAGTGACAGAAAGTAGAATGGGAATTTCCAGGGACTAGGAAGAGGGGATAATGGGGAGTTAGTGTTTAGTGGGGGCAGAGTGTCGGTTTTGCAAGATGAAGAGGGTTCTGAAGATGAGGGTGAAGATGGTTGCCCAACAACAGGAATGTACTTAATGCCACTGAACTCTGCACTTAAAAATGGTTAAGATGGTAATTTTTATGTTGTATGTATTTTACCACAGTAAAAAATAAAACAAAACCAAAAAACTCCCAGAAAATCCCTCCCCTCCACAGCTCCCCAGTCAGCTTGCACTGGGATTTGACCCTGCCAGCCAGGCTGCCCAGAGGGAGTGTGGAGGTAGATTCTGAAGGAGAAAACATTCTCTTTTAGACACCTGCCAAGCTTGGGTCCATTGTGTGATCTTCTCGCAGGATGGAAGTGGGGGCGGGGAGCTCAACCACCTACCAAGGGGAGTAGTCACTTCTGCAGGCCAGTGTTCACAAGTATCTGAAATGGAAGGTTCTCATGTGAACCTACACAGACCTCCCTACCCCGGGTCCCAGAGTCCCATGGCCCTGACCTTGCAAAGGACACCCATCAAGGTCAAGAGCTCTACCAGTCCTATAAGAAACTTCTGAGGCTTGTCTTCTGTGCTGTCTGTCCTCTCCTTTATCCCTCTGCCAGGAATTAGGGTCCCCCAGAATGCTCCAAGAAAGCCCTCTGGCTTTCACATTTTGGGTTGAATTGGTCTGTCATTGATTCTCTTCAATCATTCTCTTCTGAATACCACCAGAGTAGCCTGGCCCTCCCAGCCCTATGTTCTTACCTCTCTTATCTTGTTCTCTTGTTTTTAATATTTTATTTATTTTTTATTATTGAGAGAAAGAGAGAGAGAGTGACCAAGAGAGCGCTCACATACATGCATATATGTACACATGCACATAAGCAGAGAAGGGGCAGAGAGAGAATCTCAAGCAGGCTCCATACCCAGGGCAGAGCCCAACTCTAGACTTGATCTTGAGCTCACGATGGTGAATCATGACCTCAGCTGAAATCAAGAGTCAGATGCTTAACTGACTGAGCAACCCAGGCACCCCTTTATATTTTCTTTTGTATAAAATATAAATCCAAATTAGATTTTCAGCTTCTTGAAGACAGATAGATATATAGAGATAGAGATAGAGATAGAGATAGAGATAGAGATAGAGATAGAGAGAGATAATGCATTAGGGGCAAAAATTGTTGGCAATTACTCAGTAATCTTCAGTGTATGCATCCTCACATGTGTTTACTGTCATACCACAATCTCTTCCTCCCGTGGAAAAAATATCAGTTTCTATAAAATCATATTTTCATTACTTCCTCATAGTTTTTCTATTTTTTAAAATAATCATTACTTGATTTAATATTTTTTTTAAAAAATATTAACGTTTATTTATTTTTGAGAGAGAGAGAGACAGACAGAGTGTAAGTGAGGAAGGGACAGAGAGCGAGACACAGAATCTGAAGCAGCTCCAGGCTCTGAGATGTCAGCACAGAGCCTGATGCGGGTCTTAAACTCACAAACCTCGAGATCATGATCTGAGGCGAAGTTAGATGCTTAACCAACTGAGCCACCCAGGTGCCCCTTGATTTAAATATTTGATTTAAATGATTAAATAAATCATTACTTGATTAAACAAAAATAATTTATGTTTACAAATCTATTGTTTCCATAAAATGATAATGTATTGACAACAGATAGTTCACTGCTCCACGACTAGTAAAAAAGGGCAATTTTTCATAATGTGTAATTATTAGTTTACTGGAATGAAGTTTTTTTTATTTCAAGTATAATTAGCATAGTTATATTAGTTTCAGGTGTACAATATAGTGATTCAACACTTCTGAACATTGCTCAGTGCTCATCATGACAAGTGCACTTTCTAATCCCCATCACCTATTTCACCCATCCGCTTACCCACCTCCCCTCTGGTAACCATCAGTTTGTTCTCTAGAGTTAAGAGTCTGTTTTTTGTTTGTTTGTTTGTCTCTTTTTTCTTTGTTCATTTTGTTTCTTGAATTACACGTGTAAGTGAAATCATATGGTATTTGTCTTCGACTGACTTATTTTGCTTAGCATAGTACACTCTAGCTCCATCCACATCATTGTGAATGGCAAGATGTCATCATTTTTTTGGCTGAGTAATATTCCATTTTATATACACACCGCTTCTTTATCCATTCATCTGTTGATGGACACTTGGACTGCTTCCATATCTCACTTGGGCTGCTTCCACATCTTGGCTACTATAAATCGTGCTGCAATAAACATAGGGGTACATATATCTTTTCGAGTTAGTGTTTTCATTTTCTTTGGGTAAATAGACAGTAGTGGAATTACTGGATCATATGGTAATTCTACCTTTAATTTAATTTTTTTATGGAACATCCATACTGTTTTCCATAATGGCTGCACCAGCTTGCATTCCCACCAACAGCGTAAGAGGGTTCCTTTTTCTCCACCTCCTTGCCAACACCTGTTGTTTCTTGTGTTGTTGATTTTAGCCATTCTGACAAGTGTGGAGTGGTACCTCATTGTGGTTCTGATTTGTATTTCCCTGATGATTAGCGATGTTGAGCATCTTTTCATGTGTCTGTTGGCCATCTGTATGTCTTCTCTGGAAAAATGTCTGTTCATGTCCTCTGCTTATTGTTTAATTGGATCATTTGGGGCTTTTGGTATTGAATTATATAAGTTCTTTATATATTCTGTACTATTAATTCCTTATCAGATATAGCATTTGCAAATATCTTCTCCCATTTAGTAGGCTGTCTTTTTCTTCTGTTGATTGTTCCATTGTGCAAAAGCTTTTTATTTCAGTGTAATCCCAATAGTTTAATTTTGCTTTTGTTTCCTTTGCCAAAGGAGACATATCCAGAAACACATTTCCATGGCTGATGTCAAAGAAACTAATGCCTATGTTTTCTTATCCCTTACACTCTTAGTTCTCTGCCATTGGCTGGCAGGTCCTATTCCCTGAAATGCCTCGGTGCCCCACCCCTATGGGAGGGCTACCACCCTTGGCTACAGCATGCTCCACTTACCACTTGTGACCTTCAGTGCCAGCTGTTGACCCCATTAGGGTGTTCTTCCTGGGACATGCACCAGGCTAGTGTAAGGAAATAAGGAGAGCAGGAGTGCGCAGAGGGGGAGAAGGACCCAGGATGGCTCCTCCAGAGGCCTCAGCAGATCCTGCAGGATCCCTGGAGCCTCCACTGCTGTCCCAAATGGGGGAAGGGGGTTGGCCTGTGTACCAGCGGCATCAGGTGGCCATTGGCTCCTGGGGGGCATCATCTTAGGTAAAGACAGTGCCCACAGAGGGACTTGGCTGTGAACCATTAGTGGTCCCGTTCTTGCAGGTGGGAGTGGGCTCTGAAGAAGGGATCTGGTCTGGGCTGAGCACCGCATCCTCCACTCCAGCTCAACACTGCTTTCCCTCTGCCTCCAAATCTGATTCTTTGCACTGGTGTGGCTGTTTCAGGCTGCCTGGGGTGAAGGCTTGACCCAGACCCTCCAGTTCTGCAACAGCCCCCCAGGCAGGGTGCCCCACACTCCAGTTGTCTTAGAAAGGCAGGAGAAAGGCCTGACAGCCACAGCTCAATGTGCAACCAGCAGTGCACAAGGCCTGCTGCTCAGAAAGGGGGCCGTCCTTCGGGTTGAGTGCTCTGCTGTCACCATCTAAAATTCTTAATAGTTTTATCCTTGGATTTGTGGTTTGTAAGTAAAGCCAATGGGACAGTGGAGCATGTGTGGGTGTGGGGTGGGGTGGGGGGCAGATTCTGCCCACTCCCTTGCCCAGTGCTCAGTGACCCGGGCTACATGGTGGGGGACACGGGGTCTGTACTACCCCTGCAAGTATCCCAGTGTCCAAAGGAGTGTGTTATTAAATAGAAAATCTCAGAAACGATGTCAGGTTAAGAGAGAGATTGTGAAAGAAAGGAAAGTGCTTTCCCCCTGTTTTTTGAACGAAGGTTCTTGCCCTTTTATTTTGGGTGGGGCCTGTCCTTAGATATGCACACTTTTTCTCAGTACCATAAACCCAAGCGTGGTCTGCAAGCTGCCAGATGTGGCCAGCACGTTCCTGACATTCGGCCAGGGCCTCTCACCTTAACTTCCACTAAATTACCTTCATCAGGAAAAAGTGCCCCCAAACCTACAAATGACTTCAGGGCCTGATTCTATTCACTTGGGGAGGTGGGAAGGGGGGCGGGGTTTCACTTGAGCTAACCAAGGATTTTTGTGATTTTTCCAAGATACTACATATGAGTGATTTGGGAAACCTTACAGGGAACACTACCACATGTTACCCCACCAGCTCTGTTCCTGCAGTTAGGATGGTGACCAGATTCAACTCCCCCATGCAATCCCCACGGTGGCCTAGACATGCTGTCATGGCCTTGGGTGCCAGCTCAGAAGAGGTCTGATTGTCACCTCTTCCCTGCTTATGGAACCACGTGTTGAGAGTTCATTTATTGTGCGTGTTTTCCCCCTCGGGGTGTGACAAATGAGTCCTCGCCCCCTGAGCACCAGAAATCTACACAGGGTTGGGCCGTCCACCTTGTGCCTGGAGCTCAGGGAGTCCCTAGGATGTTCCCCCACTCCTTTCTCCATATACTCACCCACCCCAGCACATGAGGCCTGAAGGCCCCTGGGGACCCATTGGCACTGTTTGTTTGGGTGAGAGCTCTGTGTTTATAGAGCCTCCCAGCAGCCCTCAGCAGAGAGAAGGTGGTGCCAAGTGGGTATCCAGCAACAGCTGGGCACTTGCTCCAGATGACACACGCCAAGGTGGGGGCAGGGAGGCAGCCCTCCTCCTCGTCCTGGGGGAGCTACCTCCCCAATAATCCCTCCCTCAACTCCCCTGGGGAGGGTTGGGAGAACACAGGACGATTGTCACAGATCATGTGCTGGAGGCCGGGGGGAAAGGGGGGTGATGAAAACAGCCCTTTGTCCACAGCCTCATTTGCTACACACTGGGCTTGTGTTTCTTGCTTTATGACAATTGGGTGAAACATTAGACTGGGACATCAATTATTCAGATTTCACTGGGAGGTCAGAACACAGCAGCCCGTCCTGCCCCCACTCAGAGACACGAGAAGGGGAAAGCTGAGGTAGTCAGTTCCAGGAGGGAGGCTGTAGGGATTCAGACAGACTCAGGCTGGATGTCAGAGCTGCTGCACCTCCAGATCTCAGCTGTCCATCCCACACCAGATCTAACTTCCCTCTCCCAGCACCAGCCAGACTGCTGTTCAGGCTTTTCTGGGCATTTGGGTGGTGGGGAGCACCACAAAGCATTATTCCATTTTCAGGCATAAAGTGCAGTCAAGGGAATTCTCTGGAGGTGGAGGAGCTCACGCCTCCAACCCCCGCTCTCCCACAAGGCACTGACTTATTTCTCTGGCTTCCTTTGTTTGCTCAGGACCCTGTGCCTGATCCCCTGCTATGCTGCTCTGCCCGCTAACATTCTGCCTTCATGCCTCTCAAACACCACCATTACCCACCCTTATCCTTTCTATACAACCATGTAAAGCCATAAGTTTCCCTCTAAACACTATTTAATCCTGAGATTTTTCCTAGGGTTGAATTTTCATTATCATGACATTCAAAAGACTTGCCAACTCTCATTATTTTTTCCTTGACCCATGGAATTTCTAGGATTTTGTTTAACTTCCAAATATTTGTGGAATGTCCAGACACCTTTAATTCCACTCTTTTAAATGTACTGAGATTTATGATCTAGCATATGATCCGTTTTGGTGAATGCCCCATGTGTGCATGAAAATAATGTACCGCTTGCAGTTGTGGGATTAGATGTCAATTAGGTCAAGTTGGTTGATAGTGTTGTCCAAGTTTTCCATATCCTTACTGATTTTCTAGGTATCCTGTGTTGAAATGTCCCACTATAATAATGGATTTGTCTACTCTTTTCAGTTCTGTTTTTGCCTTGTGTATTCTGAAGCTTTCTTAATATGTGCATATGCATTTAAGATAGTGTCTTAGTTGGCTCTGACCAATGTAACAGATACTATAGACTGGGGTGGCTTATGCAACAGAAATTTATTCTGGAGGTTGGAAAGTCCAAGATCAAGGTCCAACAGCTTTTGGTTTCTGGTGAAGTCTCTCTCCTTAAGTTGTTGATGGCTGCCTTCTTACTGTGTTCTCATATAGTCTTGCCTCTGTGCACATGAAGAGAGGGAGTGAGAGAGCTGTGGTGTCTCTCTCTTCTTATAAGGTCCTATTAGATTAGGGCCCCACCTTTATGGCCTCATTTAAACTTAATTGCCTTTTTAAAAAAAGTTTATTTATTTATTTTGAGAGAGAGAGAGAGGAAGAGAGAGCACAAGCACACACCCGACACAAGTTGGGGGCAGAGAGAGAGGGAGAGAGAGAATTCCAAGGACCTGAGCTGAAATCAAGAGTCAGGCTCTTAACCGACTGAACCACTCAGGCATCCCAACACTTAATTGCCTTTTAAAGATCCTATGTCCAGAGGCGCCTGGGTGGCTCAGTTGGTTAAGCGTCAGACTTTGGCTCAGGTCACAATCTCATGGCTCATGATTTCAAGCCCCGCATCAGGCTTTCTGCTGTCAGCTCAGAGCCTGCTTTGGATCCTTTCTGTCCCTCTCTCTCTGTCCTTCCCCCCCACCCCCCCCCCAAATAAATAAACATTCACAAAAATAAATGCTTAAGAAAAGAAAGATCCTATGTCCAGATACAGCCACACTGATGGGCTTAGGAGTTCAACATCTGAATTTTGGGGAGACACTGTTGAGTGCTCCTGTGCTTGCTTTGGTAGCACATGTAACATGAAATACTTCTCCTTACTTCTAGTAAGATTCCTCTATCTGAAGTCTACTTTAGCTGGTGTTAATGAATCAATTCATATTATGTATAATTAGTGTTTGCATGATACATATTTTCCCACCCTTTTACTGTTTATCTTTCTGGGGTTTATATTAAAAGTGCACCTTTTATAGATAACATATTATTTGGGTGTTTTTTAAAATTCAGTACAATATTGTCTTTTAATTTAGTTCATTAATTTTTTAATGTTTATTTATTTTTGAGAGAGGAGAGAGAGAGAGACAGACAGACAGAGGCAAGCAGGGGAGGGGCAGAGAGAGAGGGAGACACAAAATCTGAAGTCTGATGCTTAACCAACTGAGCTCCCCAGGTGCCCTCGTTCATTAGCTTTGTTTTAAACTTTTTTTTAACATTTATTTATTTTTGAGAGAGAGAGAGAGAGAGAGAGAGAGCGAGCATGAGCAGGGGATGGGCAAAGAGGGAGGGAGACACAGAATCTGAAGCAGGCTCCAGGCTCTGAGCTGTCAGCACAGAGCCAGATGCAGGGCTGGAACCCACGAACGGTGAGATCATGACCTGAGACAAAGTTGGATGCTCAACTGACTAAGCCACCCAGGTCCTCCCTTAGTTCATTAATTTTTAAAAATCATTGTATGGTTGGCTTAAAATTTGCCATCTTGCTATTTATCTTTTTGTCCATTTGTTCATTTTTTTCTTTTCTTGTTTTTTTTTTGAATTCTGCATTTAAGAAAAAAATTTTTTAATGTTTTTATTTATTTTTTAAAGAGAGAGACAAAGCATGAGTGGGGAGGAGCAGAGAGAGAGGGAGACACAGAATTTGAAGCATGCTCCAGGCTCTGAGCCATCAGCACAGAGCCCGACGTGGGTCTTGAACTCACAAACCTCGAGATCATGACCTGAGCCAAAGTCAGACACTTAACTGACTGAACCACCCAGGCACCCCACTAATTCTACTTTTTTAAGTGAGAAGCATTCCATTGTACAGATGCTTACCCATTCATGCACTGAAGGACACTTGGTTGTTTCCAGTTTTTGGTGACTGTGAAAAAACCTGCTACAGACGTTTGTGTACAGGTATAAACATAAGTTTTTCTTTTCTGGGAAAAATACCTACAAGTGGGATTGCTGGGTCATATGGTAAATGTAAAGATTAAATTTATATAAATATGCTAGACCATTTTTCACAGTGGTTGACACATTTTACATTCCCACTAGTGTTCCTGTTGCTCTGCATCTTCACAATACTTGGTATTGCCCATTTTTTAAACTTGGACTGTTGGTTTCTTAATGTTGAGTTCTGAAGGTTCTTTATATATTCTGGATATATGTCAGATACGTCATTTACAATATCTTCTACCATTAGGTAGTTTGTCTTTTCACTCTCTGAATAATGCCTTTTAGTACTCCAGGGCATGTCCTCTAAGACATCCAGTCTAGAAGAAACTAGGGCAACTCAAGACTTTCTGTACAGGCTGAGCCTGGAGGTGGCAATCTCTTGAAAATGGGGGAAATTGTCTTGAAGCTGACTGAGAATAATGAGACCTTATTTTTATTTGTTGTATATTCATCTAGGGTGACTCGGGGAAATCATCTCAAGCCACTGTTTGGCTCAGCCACTGAGTAAGGTAAATGGAAAAAATGGCACACAAATTGGAGAACAACTTGTGAGCTTACAATTAAGTTCTAAATTGAATAGATTTAATGATTGAGATACCTGATGCAGAAAGGACTGAGGAGAGTTCAGAAAGGACAATTTTTAAGTGCCTTATATTGAGTAAAAGTTTTAAATTTTGGTGAACTCCAATTTCTAAATATTTTATGTGTTATGGTTTGGTGTCAAGTCTAAGAACTTTCTGCCAAAACAGGTCATGAAGATGCTCTACTACGTTTACACCTAAAAAGCTTATAGCACTATTGTTTACATTTCGATTCATGATCAATGTTGGAATAAAAAAATTTTTTTAATGGGGTTCCTGAATGGCACAGTCAGTTTAACATCTGACTCTTGATTTTGGCCCATGTCATGATCCAAGGGTCATAGGATCAAGCTCCATATCAGGCTCCATACTCAGCACGGATCCTGCTTAAGATTCTCTCTCTTTCTCTCTCTCTCTGCCTCTGCCCATCTCCCCCACCTGTGCATGTTCTCTCTTTCTTTCCAAAATAAAAAATAAAATTCATTAAAAAAATTATATTATCTAAGGATTAGGTTCTGGTTTATTTTTGTGTATACAAATGTCCAATTGTTACATCACCATTTGTTGAAACAAATTTTTTTTTCCACTGCATTGCCTTGGCACACTTGTCAAAAAAATATTTGGAAGAAAATTTGATAAAATCAGAAAAATGTGGAAACAAAACACTCCTAAATAACCAAACAGTCAAAAAAGAAATCACAAAGAATATCAGAAAATACATTGAGATCAATCAAATGAAAGAAAATTATGCCCAAACTTATTGATGCAATGAAATCAGAGTTTAGAAGGAAATTTGTAGTTATAAATACCTATATTTAAGAAGAAGAAAGATCTCAAGTTATAAAACCTGAACTTCCACCTTAAGAAAATAGGAAAAGTAGAGAAAACTAAACACAAATCAAGCAGAGGAAAGAAGTAATAAAGACTAGAGCTGAAACAAATGAAATAGAGAATAGAAAAACAATACAGAAAACCACAAGTTGATTCTTCGAACAAAATCAACACACTTTTAGATAAGCTGACCAAAAAAAAAAAAAAAAGAGGGTTCCAATGACTAAGTCAAAAATGAAAGGAGACTTTACTATCATATGGAAATAGAAAGGATTATAAGGAAATATTATGAACAATTGCATGCCAACAAATTAAATACTGTAGATGAAATAGAAAAGTTACTAGAAAGACACCAACTATTGAACCTGGTGCCATAAGAAAATAGGAAATCTGGGTAGACTTGCCCATAACAAGTGGGGAGATTGAACTGGTAATCAAAAAAACCTCCCACATAGAAAAGCCCAGGACCTGGTGGTTTCACTAGTGAACTCTACCAAACATTTAAAGAAAATTAATAGCAATCTTTCACAAAGTTGTCCAAGAAATAGAAGAGAAACACTTTACAACTCATTCTATGAGGCCAAGATTACTCTGTTTCCAAAACCAAAGATATCACAAGAAATATAGACCAGTATCCCTTATGAATATAGATCCAAAAATTCTTAACAAAATACTAATGAACCCAAAGTAGCAACATGTAAAAATATTTGTACCATGACAAAATTGGATTTATCCCAGGGATGCAAGGTTGGTCCAACATATAAAAAGCAACTAGTATATATATATATATATATATATATATATATATATATATATATATGTATTCATGATTAAAAAAACACACTCAACAAACTAGGAACATAAGGAAACTTCCCCACTGATAAAGAACATCTATTAAAAACCCTCAGCTAACATCATACTTAATGATGAAAGACTGGATGCCTTCTTCCTAAGGCTGTAGACTCTAACCATTTGTTTTCAACATTATAATCTGGGTTCTAGCCAGGGAAAGTAAGAAGGAAAAAGAAACAAAAGACATCCAGATTGAAAAGAAAAAGTAAAACTGTCTCTATTTGCACATGATCCTTTATATAGAAAATCATGAGGAATCCACTAAAAAATTATTACAGCTAATAATGAGTTCAGCAAGTTTGTAAGATACAAGATCAATATACAAAATCAATTGCATTCCTGTACACTACACAAAAGAAAGTTAATAGAACAATTCAATTTATGAGTATATCAAAAATACTTAGGAATAAATTTAATGATAGAAGTGCAATATTTATTCACTGAAAACTACAAAACACCATTGAAAGAAATTAAAGAAGACCCAAATAAGTGGAGAAATATCACATACTCATTGATTGGAAGACTTAACATTGTTAAGATGGCAATACTCTCCGGATTGATCTGCAGATTCATCACAATCATTATCAAAATCCCAGCTAGTTTTCTGCAAAAAATGATGAGCTGGTCCTAAAATTCACAGGGAAATAAAAGAGACCCAAAACAGATAAAACAACCTTGATAAAGAAGAACAAAGTTGAGGGAATTTCAGAGCTTATTATAAAGCTAGTAACCAACACTATACGGGCCTGGAATAGTGATGGGCACATAGATTAATTAAATAGAACTGATAGTCCAGAAATAAGCCTATACATTAATGGGCAATTCATTTTCAACAAGGATTCCAAGACAACTTAGTGGGGAAATAATAATTTTTTCAGTAAATGTGCTGAGACAGCTGGATATTCACATGCATAAGAATGAATTTGCACCCCTATCTCATACCATTTACAAAAATTAACTAAAAATGTATCAAAGATCTAAATGCCAGAGCTAAAATTATCAAACTCTTGGAGGAAAACAAAGATGTAAATTTCTATCACCTTGGATTAGACAATGGTTCTTAGATATGACAACACCTAAATCACTAGTGACAAAATAAAAACTAGATAAATTGGACTTTATCAAAATTACAAAAAAAAACTTTTGTATTTCATAGGACACTATCACAAAGTGAAAAGACAGCCCACAGAACTGGAGAAAAATTTGCACATCATATATCTGGTAAGTGTCAACTAGCCAGATTATGCATATTACATAGTCTTACAGCCCAACAACAAAAAGCAACCCAATTAATTAGGGGCACATGGGTGGCTCAGTCAGTTAAGTGTCTGACTCTTGATTTTGGCACAGGTCATGATCTCACGGTCATGAGACTGAGCCCTGCATTGGGCTCTGTGGAGCCTCCTTGGGATTCCCTCTCCTCTCTCTTTGCCCTTTCTCTGCTTGTGCTTTCTCTCTTTCTCAAAATAAATAAACATTTTAAAAAAAGACACCCAGTTAATTAAACTATGGGCAAAGTATTTGAACATTTTCCCAAATATGCCAATATATGAAGTATATGCAAATTATTAATAGAAATGAGAAAAAATACGCAACATCATTAGCCATCAGGGATATGTAAATCAAGACCACAGTGAGATGCCACTTCATACCCACTAGGGTGATTATAATCCCAAATATCCAGACAAATAAGAATAGTGGCAAAGATGTTGAGATATTAGAGCATTCATACACTGCTAATGAGTGGTATATGGTGCAGCTGTTTTAGAGAACTGTCTGGCAGTTCCTTAAACAGTTAAACATAGAGTTATCATATAATCCAGCAATTCCATTCATAAGTATAGTCCCAAGAAAAATGAAAACATATATCCACACAAAAACTTGTACACTAACGTTTTTGGCAGCATTATTCAAATAGCCAAAGTAGAAATAACCCAAATGTCCACCAGCTGATGAATGGATACACAAAATGTGGTATATCTACACAATGGATGAAGTATTGATATATGTGACAACATGGATGAATCTCAAAAAAAAATTACCTAAGTGAAAGAAACCAATTTCAAAAGAGTTTAATCTATGTATTGTGTATTATGTTTCCATTTATATGAAATGTCCAGAGTAGACATATCCATAGAGACAGAAATTTGTGTTTTCCAGGGACTGGTGAATGAGGGAATGGGGAGTCACTGCTAATGTGTACAGGTTTTTTTTTTAGGGATGATGAAAATGTTCTGGAACAAAATATTGATGATTTTTTCACAACCTTTTTAATTACACTAAAAACAAATGACACTTTAAAATGGAGGATTTTGGGGCACCTGGGTGGCTCAGTTGATTGGGCGTCCAACTTCGGCTCAGGTCATGATCTCGCAGTCTGTGAGTTCGAGCCCCGCGTGGGGCTCTGTGCTGACAGCTTGGAGCTTGGAGCCTGGAGCCTGCTTCAGATCCTGTGTCTCCCTCACTCTCTGACCCTCCCCCGTTCATGCTCTGTCTCTCTCTGTCTAAATAAATAAATAAATAAATAAATGTTAAAAAAATAAAATGCAGGATTTTATGACATGTGAATTATATCTCAATTTTTAAAATTGAGAAATAATTTAGAAAATCAATTGGCCAAGTTTATGTAGGTTTATTTCTGGACTCCCCAACCTATTCCATTGATCTATGTGCCTATCCTTTCACCAATAAAATACTATCTTGACTGCAATATCTATATAGTAAGTCTCAAAACTGAGTAGTGCACATCCTTGAACTTTATTCTTCTTTTAAAAAATTCTTTTGGGTATTCTAGTTTCTTTTCCTTTCTATATAAATTTTAGAATTATCTTGTGTGTATATGCAAAAATAAAGACTTGCTGGGATTTGGAATGGTATTGAATCTATAGCACAATTCCAGGAAAACTGACATATAAACTATATCATTGAGCTTTGCAATTCATGAGCATGGCATATCTTTATATATCTATATACAGATGTGTTTTATTTATTTCATTAATATTTTATATTTTTCAGCATGTAGATATGAATATGTTTTGTTATATTTATAGTACATATTTCATTTATGAAGCTACAATATATGTTTTTAAAAATTTTGGTTCATTGCTACTATATAAAAAAAATACAATTGATTTTTTAAAATTTTTTTTAACGTTTTTTTATTTTTGAGACAGAGAGAGAGAGCATGAACAGGGGAGGGTCAGAGAAAGAGGGAGACACAGAATCTGAAACAGGCTCTAGGCTCTGAGCTGTCAGCATAGAGCCCAACACAGGGCTTGAACTCACGGACAGCGAGATCATGACCTGAGCCGAACTCGGACGCCCAACCGACTGAGCCACGCAGGCGCCCCATACAATTGATTTTTACATGTTGGTCACTTATCCTGGAACCCTGTAAAGCTAATTTATTAGTTCCAGGATCTCTTTTGCATATTCATTAGAATTTTGTCCAAAGACAAACATGCTGCCTGTGGATAAGGACAGTTTTATGAGAAATAAAATCTGTATGCTTTTATTTCTTTTTCTTGCCTAATTGCACTGCCTACAATGTTGAATAGGAGTGGTAAAAGCAGATATCTTTGCCTTGTTCGTGATCTTAGGAGGATGCATTCAGTCTTTTATCATTAAATATGATGTTAGTTGTAGGTTTTTAATAAATGTCCTTTATAAAATTAAGGAAATTATCTTCTATTGCTAGTTTATGGAAAGTTTCTTTAAATCATAAATGGCTGTTAGAAATTTTATAACATTTCTGCATCAATTGATATGATCATATAGTTTTTCTTCTTTAGTATGTTAGTATGGTAAGTTATATTGATTGATTTTCAGATATTGAACCAGACTTATACTCCTGGGATAAACCCTCTGAGGCATGAGGTAATTTCAAAAATATTCTTCTAGATTCTATTTGTCAATATTTTCTTGAGATTATCGGTAGTTTTCTTTTTCTGCACTATTGTTTGGTTTTAGTATCAAAGTAATATTAGCCTTATAAGTTGAGTTAAGAAGTTTTTCCTTCTATTATATTTTTCTTTTGTCAAGAGATTATATAACATTTGTTGTTATTTCTTCTGTAAATGTTTAGTAGAATTTACCAGTGAAATTCAAAATTTTATTTTAGATCTGAAAATTTCTTTTCCAAAAAAAATTTTTTTAATGCAAATTCAATTTCTTCAAATGACTTAGAACTATTCAGATTGTCTGTTTCTTCTTGGGTGGGTTTTGATAGTTTGTAGCTTTCAAAGAGTTGGTTCATTTCATCTAAATTATCAAATTTATGTGCATAGATCTGTTCATAGAATTCTCTTATCCTTTTAATGTCTGTGGAGAGTATAGTGTAGTGATATCCCCTCTTTAAATAATGATATAGGTTATTTGTATTCCCTCTCTCTCTCTCTCTCTTTGTGTGTGTGTGTGTGTCTGTGTGTGTGTGTGTGTGTGTGTGTGTGTGTTAGAGAGAAAGACAGAGAGAGAGAGAGAGAGAGAGAGAGAGAGAGAGAGAAAGTTTGGCTAGAGGCTAATTAATTTTATTGACCTGTTTAAAGAATCATCTTTCTGCATTGATTTTCTCTATTATTTTTCTGTTTTCAGTTTCACTGATTTCTCTTTATTTCTTTCTTACTTTTCATATATTTCCCTCTACTTTGTCACTTTATGAAGGTAGAAACTCAGATTTTTTATGTGATTTTTTTGTCTTTTCTAATAAAAGCATAAGTGCTAAACAATTTCCTCTAGCCAGTGCTTTAGGTTTATCCTCCGAATTTGGAAATACTGTATTTTCAATTTCTTTTTTCCTGTTTTTAAGTAGGCTTCACACCCAGCATGGAGCCCAATGTGCAGTTTGAACTCATAACCCCAAGATCAAGACCTGAGCTGAGATCAAGTGTCAAACACCTAACCGACTGAGCCACCCAGGTGCCCCTCAGTTTCTTTAAAAAATATTTTTCTAATTTCCCTTGAGACATTTTTTGTCACATAGAGTATTTAGAAGTGTTAATTTTTAAGTGTTTGTTGATTTTCTAGTTACCTTTTTGTTGTTGATTTCCAGTTTAACTCTACTATTGTTGGAGACTATGCTTTGAATTATTTAAATTCTTTTAAATTTGTTAAGGTTGTTTTATGACACAAGACATGACCTATTTTGGTGAATGTTCCAAGTGCACTTAAAAAAAAACCAATTTTTGCTCTGATATTGTTGGATGGAGTACTCTATAAATGTCATTTAGATCCTTTTGGTAAATAGTGGTGTTCAATTCTTTTAAATACTTACAGATTTTCTGTTCTACTTGTTTTATTAATTATTGAGAGAGGAGTGTTGAGGTCTCAAATTATAATTGTGTGTGTCCATTTCTTCTTTTAGTTTTATTATTTTTTGGTTCTTTATTCAAAGCCCTCTTGTTAGATGCATACATAGTTAAACCTAATATTTTCTTGGTGAAATGACCTTTTATCATTGCTATGAGGTCTACTTTTTCTGGTATTTATTTATCTGCTCCAATTGTATTATTAGTGTTTGCATGGTATATCACTTTGCATCCTTTTACTTTTATCTTATTATAGCATCATATTTAAAGAAGGTTTCTTATTGGCAGCATATAATTGGTTCTTGTGTTTTTTATTCCATTTTGA
Source organism: Felis catus (assembly GCF_018350175.1). Taxonomy (NCBI): domain Eukaryota; kingdom Metazoa; phylum Chordata; class Mammalia; order Carnivora; family Felidae; genus Felis; species Felis catus. The sequence continues at coordinate 21,684,974 of NC_058373.1, forward strand.
TAATCTCTTTTAATTTGTGCATTTAGACCATTTACATTTAATGGAATTTTTGATAAGCTTGTATGTAAGCCTACTAATTCATTATTTATTTTGTTTGTTCCCTTTGTTTTTCATTTTGGTGTTTCTCTTTTTCTTCTTTCATTTGGATTATTTGAATATGTTTTAGTATTTAATATTTCATTTTAATTTTTGAGTTTTTCCTCTACCTCTTTGAACTTTTTTTTAAGTGGTTGCACTGTATATTACAATACACATTCTTAACTTTTCAAAATCTACATAGAATTAATATTTTATCACTTTGAGTGAAATTTTAGTCTTGCTATCATATAGTCTCTTTATCCTTCTCTGTTAATGCTGTAATTGTCATATGTATTACATCTGCATACATTACAAATCCCATCGACAGTGTTAGACTTTGTATGTTCAGCGGCCATGCATATTTTAAAGAATTTAAGGAAATCAAAATAGACTGTTATATTTACTCAGATATTTGTTGCTTCTGTGTTTTTCCTTATTTTCTGATCTTTCAAGTTTCCCCTAGCATCATTTTCCTCTCATCTAAAAAATTTCTTCATATTTTTTTGTTTTTTTTAGAGGTCTCCTGTTAATAAATTTTCTTAGTTTTCCTTTACCTTACAATGTTTTTACTTAACTTTCATTCTTGAAGGATATTTTCACTGGATATGGAATCCTAGGTAAACAGTATTTTTTTTTCCTTCTTTCAGTACTATAAAAATGTTGTACCACATCCTTCTATTCTCTATGGTTTCTATTGAGAAATCCACCGTCATTCAATTTCTTGTGCCCCTATTTAAGATGTCATTTTTCTCTGGATGTGTCAGAGATTTTTTCTTTGTCTATTTTTAGCACTTGGATTACGATGTTTTAGTCATGGATTTGTTTGAGTTCATCTGCTTGGAGTTCACTGAGATTCTTGAATCTGTATGTTTATATATCTTATACCAAATTTGGGGAATTTTCAGCCAGTATTTTTTCAAATATTATTTCAGTACCACTGTCTTTATCTTCTTCTGAAACTCTACTGGTACAAGAGTTAGATCTTTTGGTATTATCCCACAGAATCCTGATGCTCTGTTTATTAATTTTTCCTGTTGTTAAGATTAGATTATTTCTACTGCTCTATCTTTACATTTACTGACTCCTTCCTCTGTTCTTCATTCTGATGTTGAGCTCATTCACTGAATTTTTAATTTCACTTATTTCAGCTTTCAGTTCTAAAATTTTCACTTGGTTATTGTTTATATTTTCTATTTCTTTGCTGAAATTTCCTATCTTCCCTTTTATCTCAAGGGAATTTCTCTTTACTTACTGAAGCATGATTATAATAACTGCTTCAAGTCTTTGATAATTCCAACATCTTTGTCATTCAGGGTTGATGTGTTTTGGTTGTCTTTTTCATTGCAGGTTGAGATTTTTCTGGTTCTTCAATACAAAGTAGTCTGTGTTATGTCCTGGACATTTTGAATATCATGTTATATGACTCTGTGTCTTGTTTAAATACTAAAGATAAGGTTGATATTTTTGTTTTAGCAGACCATTGACCTGGTTAGATTCAGGCTGCAAGTTCTGACCCACCTTCTGTCGATTGTGGTTCCAAAGCCAACTCAGTGTCCAAAGTTTGCAATGCTATTTGGATTTACTCTGCCTATATATCTTTCAGATCATCTGGTGTAGGATCTGGGTGGTGGTCTACCTTTTAGCTCAGTTCTCAAAGCCTGTTTAGGGACAGATCCATGCATATGCAGCTCAGAGGCAAACCATGAATTCATACATAACTCTTTGGGATTGCTCTCTTGAGCTCCTTCTTCCTCATTATCTACAGACCCCTAAGGCCTCCCTTGCTCATCTGGTGGCCAGAAAGCCAGGGTTTAGTTTCCCATTCTGTTGCACACTTCTGTGACTGCAACAGCACCCAAGACCAATCTATGGGAGGGCACAGAGAAAGAAGACACAGTAAGACTTTGTCCCACACTCTTTGGCACCGCAGCTCTCCTGGTCAGAGAGAAGGTTTCACCTCCATAAGAACTTTAGACAACCTCCCTACAGCTACTGTCATTGTTGTCACTACTGCCACCATTACTGCATGGAGCTGGGGAAAGAGAAAACAGAAAGATGACCAGGGTATTGTCCTCAGTCTCTGACAGGAGTCCCCTTTCCTGCTCTTTAGACTAGGAAAACAGGGTTTCTCTTGGAGCTGTTTTTGTCTCCACCCACTGTGCCTTTCCAGGTTTTGGGGTGCCTTTGAGTTGAGGCTGGGCAATAATGGAAGAAAAATAAATAGGCAGCCTACCACCAATTTGCTTGACACCTCAAATTCTGGCCTCATTCTCCTGTCTGACTCCATTTACTTTTCAGAGTCCCCAGATAACTGTTCCATGCATTCTGTCCAGGAATCCTAATTTCATTCAGTGGAGAGACACGGTGAAATCTAAGTTTTCCATCTACCCCAAATCAGGAAACTCCACCCAGTGAATTTTTCATTTCAGAGATCATATTTTTTTTAGCTCTAGAGTTTCCATTTGCTTCTATCTTTTTATGATTTCAGTGTCTCCTTTCATTATGTTTTCATTTTTCTTTAAGTTCTTGAATATGTTTATGAGCTTTTTAAAAATTACTGACTTCTAATTCCCTCATCTCTGTTATTTCTTGGTCTGTTACTATTAAATCATTTTTCTTTCGGTTTTGGGTTATATTTCACCACCTTTTTGCATGACTAATAATTTTTATTTAATGCTGGACTTGAGATTCTCATATTGTTGAATGTCCTGGATTTTGTTGTCTTGCTTTACGATGTGTTACATTTTGTTCTGACAAGCATTTAATTCCTTTCGGTCCCAACTTGAACCTTTCAAGGTTTGTTTTTAAACTTTGCTAAGCCTTTACCCAGGGTCTTTTCAGCTGTATTCTTGAGATGGGGCCAGTCTGGGGTTTCTATGGAATTAATCTGGTGGTCAGTGAGGACCCCCCACCCCCACCCTGGCTGGTCAGAACTGAAGCCCCTCCCAACCCCTTGTGAGCTCTGGCAACTGCAATACCTACATGATAACCTGAACTTGTTCTCTGCCCAATCCCATCTCACCTTGTGCAGGTCATATTAGTGTTCATCCAAAGATTCAAAGGGACCTTATATACAGATTTCTGAACCCCTTTTCTGCCTGGATCTTTCCTATCAAGTTCTCTACCCCCACAACGTCTGGCTTCTTCAGCCTCCCCAAACCCCAATTTTGTCTCTTCAGCTTAATGAGACTGCTGTTTTTTGCTAGGGTCCTCTCTCTGTCCTAGGGTCCAGTAAATGCCTGAAGGCAGGAAGCCAGGTAGATTACAGGGCTCTTGTCATTTGTTTAGCTTCTGCCGGATCACATTGCTACACTGCCTGTTGTCCAATATCTGCAAACAGTCATTTCATGTTTTCCCCCTGGTTTTCAATGTGTTTACAGCAGGAAGGCTCCTCAGCTGCCAGTTGCTCTATCATATCAGGAAGTGAAAGTCTGCTTATTTCCATTGGAATGATTGAATTATCTGACTGCTTTGACATCATGCAGACAAAGCTCTAGTCAGTTTTTTTCAAATGTTACCTGAGAAAGGAGACAGTCTCTGAAACTTGACTATAGTAATTTTTATGCAGTTGGATTGCATTTTAAGACAGATTTCTGGCCTATCCATGTGAAATGACTTCATGAATGAAGATCCAGTGAAGCTTTTGATTAGCAGAAAGCTGCCATATCCTAAGAAACTGCTCTCTAATAGTATTTGCAAAGGAGATTAAAAACAAACTTGTATTTCTTATTGTTATTATAAAAGTAATGCTCATCATTGAAAATTTAGAATATAATGGAAAGTAAAAAAAAAATCACTCATAATGCCTATCATTTAGTAACTGTCCTCATTACTATTGTAGTAAATAAGCACATTCACTCTATTATCTATATATCCACACAAATAATTTTATATGAAAACTGACTCCTAGGGGCGCCTGGGTGGCTCAGTCAGTTAAATGTCCGACCTTGGCTCAGGTCATTACCTCACAGCTCATGAGTTCGAGCCCTGAGTCTGGCCCTGTGCTGACAGCTCAGAGCCTGGAGCCTGCTTCGGATTCTGTGTCTCCCTTTCTCTCTGCCTCTCCCCTGCTCTCACTCTGTCTCTCTCTCAAAAATAAATAAGCATTAAAAATTTTTAAAAAAGAGAGAGAGAATTGACTCCTAATGTATGACTTGTGCAAATGTTATTTTTGAGGTTCCCCAGTAGGATGGACCTGATGGAAGAATTTGGGAGAAGCTTGTCAACAGTGCAAATCTGCGAGCAAGCTGTCTGCTGCATTGATCTCAGCGGGCTGTTTCTGCATCTGGGTGGTGGCTGCATGTATGTAAAGAGAGGGGGATGGATTGACTGGGAAGCCACCAAGGATGGAGGTCGACAGGAATGGCTGGGGAGTGTCTGTTGTCTCCCCTGGGCATGTGGTGAGGCATAGAGAGAATCCATAATCATGTCAGCCCCATCCCCATCCATACCCCCTAGGAGGCAGGATGGCAGACAGGGACATTAGGGACCATCTGTCCCATTAGTCCACAGAATCCTCTGGATTCAGTCATTCATAATAAATTTATACTCCTTTCACTTTTAAAATAATAATGTGAAGCAAGCTAACATAAAAGACACAAATTCAAAGCAACTATATTGCTCAGATAATTTTTTAAAGGCACACGATAAAAGGACAGAATAGTTGTACTAAGAAACTTTAGACAAAGGCTAGTTGCTGTGAATAGGTTTGATTATTTAAATTTGACTTTCGGGGTAGCCAGAGCAGAGGGAAAATGAAGTGTATTGCAAAGCTCTTGCTTTCTAACACAGTCCCATGACTCCTTATCAGAAGCCCTGGGGGGAGGATGTTTTTCTGAATTCAGATCATTTGAATTTTAGACCATTAGTAATGTGTATATACTATATATTAAGTAATACTTTAACAAGATCCAGGGATATAACCCATTACCAACCGTATTCATTTTTTTTTTTGTGATGAAATATATAAATAGACACCCTAAGACTTTAATTATCCTTATATCTGACCTGGTCAGGTTTTGCCACCAGATGAGGTTGCCACTAACTTATGGAAAAAGTCTTGGTTTTCAGAAATATTTAGATTTCTGGAACTGTGCATAAGAGACTGCAGGCCTGTAATAGAAGCTGTTAATTAATCTCAAGGGAGGGAGAAATGTTTTCCTAGTTCAGAAATCTAATACCACATGGACCTTAAGGATATTACACAACAAAACAGGCAGGTTCACCCATGGAAGTTTTATAAGAAATACATTGTTTTAACCAACTCTTTTGAACACTGTTGGATGCATCTGGTTTGTAGCCAACAGGTGGGGGCAGGGGTAGGGGAGGGCAGGGCCTGGCACCTGGTAAGAGATGACCCCCACCCTTCAGAGACATATTGTAGGGTGCTGAGTATAACAGGGTGGGCTGACCCTGGGAGGGCCCAGGGAGATTTTGCAGGGAGCGGGAGGTGCACTTGGCTGAGTGGCAGAGACAGGCTCAAGCAGGATGGAGCAGCCAGAGCAGACCAGCTCATGGCAGGAAGTGCAGGGAGAGGCAAGGACAGCAGCAAGTTCTATATGCCAGGCACAGCCCTCCTTAAGGTGTGGCTTCACCTTCAGCTTGTAAGAGATGTAGATGGTAAAGTCCAGCAGACTGTGATAGACCATTTCTTCCCATGAGTCTATTTTATCTGAGAGAGGAAACCTTGCCCAGGGACTCCCAGCAGACTTTTGCTCACGTCTCATTGGGAGAATAAGTCACCAGCCCCTGGCAGGGGGATGTGGCTAGAATGGCTGGCTGTAACCCAGCAGGACTGATCCCTGAGTCTGTGGAGAGAGGAAGAGGACCTGAATCAAAATGGACTTCAAATAGCAGGGAAAGGAGGAATGTTGAGGGGTCAGCGACCCATTGTGCCCTCCAGGGATAGGGAGAAGGGAGTGGTGGGGACAAAGAGGGAAGGTCACTTGTCTGGTGAGGGTGGGGGTGGGGAGTGGAAGGGCACAGGGTGATGACCACCAAGAGAAGTTAAGATGCTTTGAACAAGGAGAGTGCAGGGGTGGGAGCCAAGTCCCGAGGTTCCTCTTTGCTGGAGCTGTTCTGTCAGCATGCAGAGCCTCAGGTAAGGAGCAGAGCCTGACCTCTGTGTTAGCATAAGTGGAAGCTGTGCCTCCAGCTCTGGCAGCAATGCCAATGGAGGAGACAGATTTGAGAGCTAGAAGGCCAAGGTGCCCTTCATGCCTGCAGGGCAGAGCATAAGGGAGTCTACCTGCTCTACATCCTAATGTGGGAAAGTGATAGGTCAAGCCAGATACATTGCTGTTGACATCCTTTCTATCTGTTCTCCTTGATATACACACACACACATCTTCACAACCACAGGCCAGGCTCAAATGTAGCATCCTAGACTCCCTTGTAAGCCCAAGGAAGCAGCGCCGGCCCTGGCCCCACCTGTTTCCTTTGCTCCCACTCCCTGCCCAGCACACCCCTCCCTTCACTGGAAACCCTGGGCCCACAGGTGTGCACACCTATGGAAAAGAGACCCTGGGGAAGCCCATGAAAGCCCAGAAGCAAGTGGGGGGATTTGGCAGGGAACTTCCAGGTTCCCGCTATATGACCTAGAAGGGACACAGGCTCTGAGTGAGAATGTCCTCTGGGCCTACAGACCTCTGGCCTGTGGGGAGGGGCACAGCTGAAGGAAGGTTCTGGAACAGAGCTCCTCTTGTGGGCTCTGAGCGTGGCAGTGGCCTCCATACAGTGTAGGACAAAGAGATGTAGGGAGGGGAAGGAGGACTCTAGAGAGTCATCTTGGGGTCTGGTCAGGGCCAGGAGGAGGATGGTAGCCCCTTCACCAAGATAGAACTTTTTAGGGAAACAGCTGTGGGTGCATGATTTCCATATTCTTTTGGGGTCTTCATATGTATTTTATTTATTTATTTATTTAATGTTTATTTCGAGAGAGACAGAGTGAGCAGGGGAGAGGCAGACAGAGAGGGAGACACAGAATTCAAAGCATGCTCCAGAATTCGAAGCAGCTCAGAGCTTTCAGCACAGAGCCTGACGTGGGGCTTGAACTCACAAATGTGAGCTCATGATCTGAGCTGAAGTCAGACGCTTAACCAACTGAGCCACCCAGGTGCCCCCCTATGTATTTTTTAAATAGTGTAATATTCCATTTTGTAGAACACAGCTACACCCACCATTTCCCCATTAGTCCAGAGTGTGGGAAGGAGAGGAACACAATGGTGGGCATACACACACTGGGTCCAGGGAAAAGCCTCTGCTTTCTTTGAGTATTTTGAGTATTTGAGTATTTTTTGAGTATTTTATGTTTTGTTTTTTAGTTTGTGAGAGTCTTGAACAGATTTGTGGGCTCAGAGAAGGAGTCCATGGACATAGGCAGAGCATTCTTGCTCTTTTATGTGTCAAAGCCACACTCCTGGGCATCACCTCTGGGTGGCTGGAGTCCTGGGTTCAGGGGCTCCCTTTCCTCCCTGCAGCCGAGTATGGCCTAGGCTAGAGGCCCTGTGTCACAACCACCTCTGGACTGAAGGAAAGGGGAGTGTATGGGAGCCCCAGCTGGGGGCAGGCCCTGAGCCTGGCTTTTGCCCCACTGTGCACTCTTGGCTAGGTGACCCCACAGCCCCTCTCTGTGCCTTAGGGCCAAGGCTCTGAGAACGCTGGACTCAGAGGCCCTCTCAGGGAGAAGGAGCCAGTGTCATAGACAGAAGGATGAGGCTGGGGTAAAGTTAGGGCCTAGGTGCCCAGCAGACCCCAGAAGGAGTCCAGTTCATGCAGAGCACCCTGGACAAGAAGCCTTCTCTTGTTTTACAACTCTGTGTTTTCTCCTGTTTCCATGGTCCCCCAAACCCTGCCTGGCTAGGCTCCAGCTGCGTGGGGTCAGATGTGAGGATGCAGAGTCCTGATCAGAAGGAAGGCGATGGGGCACACCCGTCCGGCCCAACGCCCACCCTCTGCAGTCACGTGCTTGCCCGCCAGGCGAGGCCCACAAAGCAGCTTTGTGCGGCAGCTGGCTCGGAATACTCCCCGCGTGTATGGGGCAGCCCTGGCTGGCCGGCAGTGCCAGCCATGGAGGCCAGAGATGCCTGGGAGAGAGGATGCGCCCTGCCCAGCCTCTCCAGGAAACAACTGGGCTGACGCTTTTTTTTTTTTAATTTTTTTTAAATGTTTATTTATTTCTGAGACAGAGAGAGACAGAGCATGAGTGAGGGAGGGGCAGAGAGAGAAGGAGGGAGACACAGAATCAGAAGCAGGCTCCAGGTTCTGAGCTGTCAGCACAGAGCCCAATGCGGGGCTCGAACTCACAAACCATGAGATCACGACCTGAGCCAAAGTCGGATGCTTAACCGACTGAGCCACCCAGGCTGGGCTGACGCTTCTGATGACACCTGGGACCCTGGGGGCTGTGTGTGGGAAAGAGGCAACAGGCAACAAGAACCTGGCCATCAGTCCCCCAACCGGCCTCTAGGGCCACCTGGCATAACTAGGCCTCTCAGGGGGACCAACTCAGCCTGCCTCTGGGGCCCCCAACAGAGTCTCAGATAAAATGAGAAAACAAGGGCAGCTTGGTCAATTTTTATAAAGCTGAATGTATCTGGGTTTTGTTTTTATTTTGCTTGCTTGTTTGTTTGTTTACTTATTTATTTATTTTGAGAGAGACAGTGCGAGCAGGGGAGGGGCAGAGGGAGAGGGAGAATCTCAAGCACGCTGTGCTGTCAGTGCAGAGCCTGATGCAGGGCTTGAACCCATGAACTGTGAGATCATGACCTATGCCAAAATCAAGAGTCGGATGCTTAACAAACTGAGCCACCCAGGAGCCCCTGAATTTGTTTTTTTAATATTTTTTTTTCAGATGGGAAGTCATCCTTTTTGAATGAAATGATTATAATACAAAGAGGTTGTCTTGTGAAAACACCCTTAATTGACAAAATAAAATGTTGCCAAGCCTATTTTCATCCCCTTTCAAAAAAAGTTTTGTTTCACGAAGCCCCCAAATGCTGACATTACAGTGCTGGCTGAGGCTGGCTGGGGCCTTGGTAAAGAGCAGGTGGTGAGCAGTCGGGCACCTGTGGGTGGCCCCTGGGTGTGGGATTCTCCAGAGTTTCCGGAAGCTGGCACTGGGGTAGGGAGTGGGTTCCTCCACCCAGGGCCTTGTCCCCTCTGGACCAGGTAGAGTATTGACTACTGGGGTTCCTCACTTATGACTGATTCGCCAAATGAGGTATAGATGAAGTGTGTGCCCAGCGGGGAGGGTGAATGTCCTGCCTCTCGCCTCCACCCTCACGTACAGCCTGCTCCCCTCTAGTCTGTGTGAGGCAGAGTGTGGGAGCCGGGCCAGAATCGGGAGCCAGGATGTGCTTCAACCCAGGACAGGAAGACCCCTCCTCAGTTCTTACCTTGGAGGACGAGGTGGTGCTGGGGAACTCTTCATAGCTGCCTGAGTATGCTCTTCAAGTAGAGTATTGGGAGGAAGGTGAATGCTTCTCACCTGAGCAACCCAGCCTGCTCTGAGACAGGCAGAGTCCCCTCAAGCCAGAAGGCCCGAACTGTCCCCTGCCTGGTGGGGGTGGCTGCTCTGTGTGGACAGGAGGGGACAGCCCATATGCCACAGCTGTCCAGCTGCAGGATTCTTCTAGGACCCTGCAGCCAGAGACCCTGCAGTCACATGGGTACACAGGGACTTGAATGACCTCCAGACCACCAGGAGATTCTGTCAGGCCCGAGGTTGGACCCCACCAGGTTAGGCCGTTTGGAGGGAACGTCCAGAGCACGGGGTTCTCCCTAGAAAGGCCTAGCAGGAACATTGCTTTTCATTTACTGAAGTGTTTAAGAAACAAATGCAGGGGGGTGTCTGTTTTCGTTCTTCTTTTTGAATGATGTGGCAATATGTCAAATTTAATTTAAGAAAAACTATTCTCAGATAAGTTTGTTTCCTCTTTGAGTTGGATTTGCACTAAGCTTTTTTAAAAAAATGCTAAAAGGCCTTTTCAAATGCTAAAAGGGCTTGATTCTCCCAAGATTTTAACTCATTTCAGTTCTGCGGATAAATGGGTGAGAGTAGTTACTGAGATGGACTTGCCCAGAGCATTGCAGAAAGGCCCCCAGCTCTGAGGTCCCCTGACCAGCCTCTCACCAGGCTCCATAGGAACACACAGTGGCTACCTCCTTAATCAGGGAAAGGTAGGTGAAGAACAGCTTCTAGGCTTGGAAATCATTCCCTCCGTCCCCACTGCCCAGTCTGGGTCTTTCTGTGTGCTTGATTGTGGGGAGGGAGGGACTGTGGGGCAGAGGCAGTGGGCAGGCCCTCCCAGATGCTGTGAGCTCTGTGCTGGGACCCTTGGGCCCAGCTCGGCGCCCAAGAAATTCACAGCTTAGTGGGAAGACTGGTGGGCAAATGAATGAAAACAGCCAAAATTACTGCAGAGGTTGCTGGGAAAGTCGGGGGGAGGGGCAGAGAGAGCACCCAGGAAAGAAAACAGATGTTCAGGGGGTGTTTCATCTATGCAGACCAGGGAACAGGGTGTGTGAGCGCTGGAAGAAATGGTGCATTGTGCAAAGTGCAATGTGCAGTCTTACTGGAGGGTCACTCCATGCTCCCCAGCTGAGCCCTGAGTCCACCTCACCAGGAGTGAGCTTCTGCAGAGCAGGACTCCCTGACTCTTCCCCGGAGACGGGAAGTTAGGGTGCCAGGAGTGGCCACTCACATACCTGGAGGCCAAAGGAAGGGGTGCGGCCAACAGTTCAGAAGTGGCCAGAGGAGGCACAGGTCACCTTGTTCGTCTTTATCTGTGCAGTGGAGACCGCTAGGGGAGAAAAACAAAGCCATGCACAAAACGCTCAAGGTGCAGAGATTCCTAGGCTAGTAGAGTCACTAGATGTTCTCTGGGAGTGTGAGGCAGCCGGGCCACCTGCCAGGAGGGGGTGGGTAGGGGGGGCCATGGAAGGACAGGCTCTTGACCTGCCTCAGGGTGGCTGGGCCATGTGCCTCCTCTGCCTGGTTCTGGGTTGGTGTTGCTGCTCGGTTCCTGGCCCAGAGGTGAGGTGCAATGTACTTGTTTGTGAGTCTCGTTGCTGTGGGGTCCCAGGGCTTTCTGTGTCAGACACTAGGGAGAGGCCTCTGGTACCTTACTCCCTCTACGACACCCACTGCCAAGGCAAAAAGCAGAAGGCCTGAGCGCCATTTGCCCTAGGACTAGGGGGGTGACAGAAGCTGAGGGTAGTGGGATGACACCAAAAAATGGAGGAAATTCTCTGAGACTAGCTGGACATGCTGAGCTCTAAGCATCTAGCTGAGCAGGGGGTCTGAGTCTCCCCTTGAATCTCAGACAAGGCCACTGAGGCCAAGAGAGGTGGCATGCTTATCCCTAAGCTTCAAAGTCACAGGGGGCATTTAGGATGAAAGAAAAGTAATCCCTCAACAGAATTAGACTCTAAAATAGAGTCTAAAAAAATAGAGTCTAATACCTGAATGACAGATGCTTAATGTCTTACAATATTTCTGTCATTAAGGCCAGGACAGATATTCTTGCTTTGTTCAAGACCATGGTGGATGTGTTTTGGAGCTGCTGTACAGCATAAAGAGCCCATATTCCAGGTGGCTGGGTGGCTCAGTCAGCTAAGCATCTGACTTCGGCTCAGGTCATGATCTCACAGTTCATGAGTTCAAGCCCCACATAGGGCTTTGCGCTGACAGTGCAAAGCCTGCTTGGGATTCTCTCTCTCTCCCTCTCTCTGCCCCCACTTGTCCGCGCGCGCTCTCTCTCTCTCAAAATAAATAAATAAACTTAAAAAGAAAGAGAGAGAGAGAGAGAGGCCATACCCCAAACACAACTGTGGGCAGCACTGGCCCCCTAAGCTGAACCCACAGGAATCACTGTGCCGAGGGCTGGGTTATGCCAGTGTCCCAGAACCCTGCACCTTGCTCAGGCAGGCCCACCTGGCTAGAAGAGGGGCTTCAGAGAATAGGCAGGTGACCTCGGGCTCCTGCAGATGCTTGCCACTCAAAACTGTTCTGCCCAACCCTGAAATCCCTTGGCAGGAGACAAATCTATTCCTGCAGTGATTGGTGATTATGTGCTAGCACAGGTGTCTGTGAAAGACATGGAGATACCAATTCACACCATGGGGGTAGAGGATATCAGGCTTTTCCCCAAACACATGTCCCCAAACAACCAAGAGCTAATAAGATCCAAGAGAGGGCATCCTGCCAAGCCGCCATTTTACCTGGAATGTCACATGGGTTTTCTATGCTATTCATAATACTCCTGTGTTTAACTGTTTTTTATTTATTTAAACAAACTTTTTAAATGTTTATTCAGTTTTTGAGAGAGAGAGAGAGAGAGCAAGCAGGGGAGGGGCAGAGAAAGAGGGAAACACAGAATCAGAAGCAGTCCTCAGGCTGTTAGCATGGAGCCTGACACGGGGCTCAAACCCACCAACAGTGAGATCATGACCTGAGCTCAAGTCAGATGCTTAACTGACTGAGCCACCCAGGTGCCCCTGTTTTAGTTATTTCTTAAAGGTTCTTTCAAAGTAGTCACTGTTGCATACTCAGTGTGGCTCATGGCCCCTGCCCTCCTGATCCTAGTTTGACCACCTATGCCCAGCCCCTCCTAATTCCGGTCCCTGGCACTTGTGTGAGTGCAGTGAGGTGGAGAAGGTGGGGTTTGAAGGGAAGTGGGGACAAGTACAGAGGCCCTCACAGACCTGATGAGTAAGTTGTGAGGTTTGGTGATAGTGGTGGGGAAGGGGGCACAGGGAGACCACTGCCTGGAGCCAGCTGGCATGGAGGGAGGAAGGAAGTGCCCTCAGAAGCCCTTCCAGGCCCCTCCTCTCCATGCAGCCCCCACCATCCTTGCCTGCTCCTGCCCCCTGTATTGATTTACAGGCCAGTCTAAACAGGGAAAAAGGTGCCTTGTGCATCCTGGACAAGGGGCAGAGGAGGGGCTGCCTGCTGGGCCGAGGTTGCCACACGCAGAGGTCAGAGATCATCTGCTGCCCTTCCCAGCAGGGTCAGGTCTGAAGGTGCTGAGCATAGCCCACCCAGCACAGCTATTGATGTCCCTCAAGAGGTTGGCCTCATGCCATGGGGCAAGGCCAGTGGTCTGAGCGGTGCCTTCCTAAGAAGACAGGAGAAAGGGAATGACTTCGCAGTTTCAAAGTTAGAAGAGCTGGGGGCTGGAGGGGGGCAGGAGCAAGGGGCTTGGAAGGCAGGAGACCCACACCTGTGTTCCTGCAGAGGGCCCCCTGGGTAGCCTCCTGCCCAAAGGAAATGCAATCTGCCTTCTTCCTCTTCTATAGTCATTATTTATTTATCTGGAAGATACTCTGGTGGCAGAAATTCAGGGCTGCACACAGCCGACTCTAATGAGGGCAATAGGGAACAGAAAAGGGACAAAGCTGTCTCTCTGGGCCTGCCATGGGAGGCTAACAGGTTTTGAGTCAGTAGAGCCTTGTGCCTTGCTCTAAAGCATGTTCCGCTCCCAGCCTTTTACTCAGCCTCTCCTCCCCAGCACAGAGGTGCACATGTGTCACAGGTCAGATCCTCATTTTACAGATGGGGAGACTGAGGCAGGCCCGGGGGAGTCACGCTGCCTGGCCACGGGCACACCTGGGGTTACCGAGGTATTGCCCTGAGTCAGCCCTGCAGGGGGCCTGTAGCTTTCTCTGGAGGCTGCTGGGGGCTGCCTGCCTCCTGAAAATTACAACTGCCGGTTGTTGCTATGGTGACCGGTTGTGTTATTCCATCGCTGCTGGGCTGCGTGCACCACCTTGCTCCTAGACGGTCTGGTCCGTTTCTGCAGCAGTGAATGTCTGCCTCCAGGTGTGTGTAGAACAGCCACCACCCTGGCCCTGCACACCCCTCTTCCAGGGACACACACCCTCCTTCCCTGGGCCCAGCGCAGTCACATTCAGCCCCACTCCTTTCCTAAGGTGCTGGGCAGGGTGCTGGCTTACCCCACCCAGCTCCTGTGCAGTCCATTCCCCTGTGTCGGTACAAGAGAACACCCTCATTCTTGTTTCAGCTGGAGATTTCCAAGCCCAGAAGCTGCTCTTCACTTACCTTTCCCTGATTAGGGAAGTAGGCCCCTGTGAGAGGCTGAGCATAGGGGGTGAGGGGGGGGGCTCAGAGCTGGGGGGAACTTTCTGTGCTGTCCTGGGCAAGTCCCTCTCAGACAGACCATAATCCACTGAACCAACCCCCACAAATGGACACTTGGGCTGTTTCTAATCTCTGGCTGCTGCACATCTTTGAAGAATAACCTTGAACATACGTCATTTTGCACATGTGAGAGTGTTTGCAGACTAAATTCCTAGAAGTAACATTATTGTGGAATGAGTGTATGTGTTTCTGAGCTTGGTAAATATTGCCAAATTGCTGTCCATCGTTGTTACCCATTGCATGCCTGTTATGTGCCCGGCAAAGACTCAACATTGTATCTGGATTAGCTCATCCATCTTTCCACAGCCCTGTGATAGAGGTCATTCCTCTCTTTGTTTTACAGATGAGGAAACTGAGGCTCAGAGAAATTTGGAAATTTGCCAAATCACTGTAGTGTGTGTCTTTTGGGCAGGCTCTGTGCAAGCTCCGTGTGCCAGTGAGCCCGTGGATGGGCCTTCCTCACACCTGCCAGTCCTCCCCTGGAGCCAGGTACCCCACCTTGGAGCCTGGGCGCATATAGTCCCTCTACCCTAGACACTGTCCCTAGCCTGGCCAGCTCAGCCTGAGCAATGCCTGATCAGAGGGGCCTCTCCCAGCTGCCTGGTCTCATTCTTCCCGGCTGGATGCACAATTTGAGGTAATGTCCTTCTGCCTTTGCTTCTTTTCTCTGGTCCTGTCACCTCCTGGCTGGACTGAGAGTCCCCAAGAGAGCCCCGTCCTGGCCCTGCGTGGTGCGGGTGTTGCTCACGAAGCCTGGCAGGGAGGACAGCAAGGAGGAGGAGGGCAAGTTCTGGGACTAGGAACACACGGGTAGGGTGCTGGAGACCTTCCTTCATCTGCATCACAAAACAGTTAGCTGTGCGGAGGGGAGAGATTGCTGGGAACCTCCTCCTTCATTTGCATAACAAAAGCAATTGCCCACAGATTCGATGCAGCCTCTCTCCTCTGCTTTGTTGAGAGCTCTGGGCTGCGCTGGGCAAGCCTCAGGAATTGTTCCCCAGTACAGGTCGTTCCCTGGGCTCCACTACCACCCTGGCTCACAAAAGCCGCATTGTGGGGCTAGCAGCAGCTGCCGGCATCTGTGCAGCCGCCCAGGGGCCTCGATGCTCCTCAGTGCAAATGCTGCCCTTGCCACGGACTCGGCCACTGCCATGGTCAGACCAGAGGCCTGGGGCCTCTCCGAACACTTGAGGAGGGAGAGACCTGATGAAATGAGGTCTCCAGGTCACCTGGTGACTAACGGTGACCCCAGACGTGAAGGAGGGAAGGTAACTGCCATGCCACGTGCACCTGCCACAGGGTGGGTGCCCTACCCACACTGAAATATTACATTGTTCAGCTCCACTCATAACAGGTGTTTTTTGCACTGTTCAGATGGGGAAGCTGACTCAGAGAGGTTCACTAGGCAGCCCAGCATCACACAGCTGAGCTGAGGTTTGAAGGACTCATCCCCTCAAGGTTTGTTCTTCTTGGCTATCCCAGAGGCTTCTCCCACCCCTCACTTTTTTCCTCTCCCCCCCCGCCCACTTTTTTTAAATTTGAGAGAGAGAGAGAGCGTGAGGGAGGAGAGGGGCAGAGGGAGAGAGAGAATCTTAAGCAGGCTCCACACAGCACAGAGCCCGACGTGGGGGTCAATCCCCCAACCCTGGGATCGTTACCTGAGCTGAAATCAAGAGTCAGATGCTCAACTGACTGAGCCACCCAGGAGCCCCATTCCCTTTCCCTTTCTGAGCATCTCAACTTTCTTTCTCCCTCCTATGCCTCCTCTGTGTCCCTGCGTGGCATCCAGCTGTCTGGGCCAGCACACTGACTCTTGCCTGTGTCAGGAGCTCCCACAGTACGTGACCATCTGCCCTTGCCAAGCTTGACAGGACCCCTGCCATCAGAGGCGTCACCTGCCTCCTGGAGCATTGTCTCCCAGCCGGGTGGAGCTTCCCCTCCCCTGAGCGCACCTTGCTGATCTTGGGTTGCCTCTACTATCACACCCGAATTCCCTTTTGTCCCCGAGAGACCTGCAGATTCCCGTAAACCCACCCAGGCTTGCACATACCTCAGCCTCCCTGGATGCCTCTTCATGCTCTTGCCAAGCTTTGCTGCCTTCTCTCTGCACAGAGTCCTACATCCTAGCCATGAGTCCCTTCTGCATATTGGTACCCTGGGTACTTAGCCTAGAAGCCACACCTCAGTGCCTACAATCAGGCAATACTTGTGGACCTAAATTAACTTTATGACTGTATTCCACATGAGAACCCTGCATCTTCTCTGGCTTTCAGGAGAGATGTTTAACTCTCTGTGTGTCTCCAGTTTAACCTGAAGGGGCCAGGGTTATGCTGGCCACAGATGCAAATGCACCCACACACCCACAGGGAGTGACTGGTGAGGCCTTGACAGGATATGAGCAGCATAGATCAACCACAGGGTAAACCTACAGGACAGTAAGAGCACATGAGGGGCCAGGCACCCCTCTAAAGTCCCAATGGGGTGGGCAGGGCAGTGCCTTGAACCAGGAAACAACTGTGTAGAAAGGGCCTCCCTCAAAGCCATGGTGGGCTTTAAGGTAATCCTGTGCAGGACCACTCATCTTAGGAGGAGAAGATAGAACCGTGCTGCACAGCTGGAAGAAGAAGGACCCGAGGATGTGCTCCCTTTAGATGCAGGGGATCCCCCGTCCCACCTGTGAGGAGGCTCTGTGTGGTTACAGCTGCCTCTACCAAGCCCATGGAGAACTTACAAATTTCATGCCCTTGCTGCCCGCCGACAAAGAAGCCAGCAGCCATCATCAGGAAATCCCTGCGGAATCTGAGGCAGGCTGAAGGTAGGGAATTAGGAAGAGTGCATCCTCTACCCCACCCACCAGGAACATAAACACCCACTCATCAGAGCATGCTCTTTTGTTAGGTAGCCAGTCAAACCTTACAGGGCACTGCAAATTTGAATGAGTTCCCCCAGACTGTCCCAAGTTGACAAACACTCTGAGTCATAAAGCAGGATCTGTAATGAGATGCCAGGAGTGACCAATGCTGGGCATCCTCGGGACCTGTCCAATGCCACCTCCCACCATAAGAACAGGGAAGTCAGAGACGTGCTTCCTCAGTCTCCCCTGTTGCTGACATGGCCACGTAAAGTGAAGAAGTCTTCTGGGAAAGTTGCGGCAGAGAGCATATACAAGTCACGTGCTCCCAACACCCTCCCCACCGTCCCCCAGCTTCTAGCCCTAACTGCAGACTGGAGCTGTGGCCGATGTCTGTAGAACAGAACACAAGGAGTCTGGAGGGTCAGGGGGAAGGAGCTGGGTCCTTGTCAGTGCCCTTGAGCCCCTTCCCGCAGCCCTGGGAAGGCCTACTTCCCGACATCTTATTACAGGAGACCTCCATTTGTTTAAGTGATCGTTGGCTGGGTTCTGTTACTTGCAGCCCATCACATTTCTAACTTATCAGCTGAGCTGGGAATCTGAACAGGGCTCTAACCTAGACCCTGGATGTGGCCTTAGTGTGGCCCACTATGCCTGTCAGAGCTCGTTCCTCCATTGCAATGGGATCATGATTCCGGCATCACAGGGTTTCTCTGTCAGCTCTGACTGCTGTAACAAAATACCACAGGCTAGGTGGCTCCAACAATAGACATTTATCTGTCACAGTTCTGGAGGCTGGAAGTTGGAGATCAAGGAGTTGCCATCTGGTGAGAATTCTCTTCTTGGCTTATAGATGGCCACCTTCTTGCTGTGTCCTCACATGGTAGTGAGAGTCAAAAAGGACTCTCTCCAATGTCTTCCTCTTCTTTTAAGGACATTAATCCAATTGTAGTCCCTCCCCAGGACCTGTCCCCTACCCTCCTCCTCAAGTCTTCCCACCATAGGCCCCCAACCAAGGCCCTGAGGGTTCTGCTTACTGCCTCCTTGAAGAGAAGCCACACCTGGTTCCAGAAAACCCAATACAGCCTCCTTCAAGAAGGGAAGAGCTCCATTTCCTCTCATAAAAGCAGCCCAGAGGTAAGTAGCAGGGTGGGTATGGGTGTTCCTCAGCCCTTGTGGCAGCTTCTAAAGCTGCAGCAAGGCTCTGGGTCATGGGCAGTGGGTGCTGGGAGAACAGAAGGCAGCAAAGGTTCACCTCTCCCTGTATGAAGGCTTCTTGGATGTGGTATTTCTCTCCATGGGTCCCAAAGATCCCATTGGTCCAAATGTCATCATAAGGCATGCCTAGCTCCAGGGGAGGCTGGGAAAGCCAGAGATTTTAGGGTTTTTTTCCCTCAGCATCAGAGGCTCTTGGGGGACAGATCTAGGGTGTAGTAAGGCTCTGAGTGGGGGTCACTTTCAACACATCCCTCTGGGAAGTGGCCTTGGATGCACTCTTAGGAGTGAATTCTTGAACCACAGAAATTCCTTCCCTGATGGGCCCAGCTCCACATTGCTTGTGGCTCTGTAGAAGGTGAATATCTCACCTTGGCACTTGGGAAATCATAGCTTATCTTTAAAAAGAAAATATATATCTATATCTCTTTCTCAAAAAGAACTTTGGTTTCCTGAAAAGAAGGAAGGGGGATTGAGCCGTGGCATTTCAGGCCTCTCCGATGTCCTATGCACTGCAATAGAATCAGATACTTTCCAACTTTAGCAATGAAGGGCCTCAGGCACACTTTCTGTGGCAGGTTGCATTTCCTAAAGAATTCCACAATAATATCTCCTACCCCACATGCTCTTCTAGAACCCTCCTACTTCCCCATCAGGAAGTGGAGTCCATGTCTCCTCTTCTTGAATCTGGGTTGGCCTTTGTGACTACCGCAACCCAGACTATGGTGGGAAGAGTTGCTGTGTGATGTCTGGACGCCTGGCCATAGAAATGCCATGACTTACACTTCCATCTTTGGGACACGTGCTCTTGGAAACCAGCCTACAACACTGTAAGGAAGCCCAAGCAGCCTATAGAGAGGCCTGCTTGCAGAGGAATCAAGGCCCCAATCCCACAGCCCAGGCTGAGCCCCTGGTGGACAACCAGGACTAACTTGCCAGCCATGTGAGTGAGCCATCTTGAAAGTGGGTTCTCCTTCTGCAGTTGAGGCTCCCCCCTGACCCTGCAAGGAGCAGTGATGAGCCAAGTCTTGCCCAAATTGCAGAAGTATGAACAAAGTGAACTACAACTGCTATTGTAGCCACTACATTTTGGGTGGTTTTTATGGAGCAATAGCATCTTCTATTTCAAATGAGTTTCCACAAAGGGATAGTGTGGTAGAGACGTGCCTCCAGGACTCCTGACTATGGTTCTTGTGCTCCAGGATGGCTGAGCAGGAGATACATGTTGTGGCTGACCAGAGTGGGAAGAACTGAAATACCACCAGGAAATGGGTTCTCAGAGATCAGAGGAGCTATATGTGATGCAGGTGACCTGGTTTGTTAAATGACCTGGGGTTCCTGCCTGGACAGACCTAGACCTTTCACATGATGGCAGACTCAGAGCGCCCCTCATGTTGCCTCTCTCTCACCCACAATGGAGCACAGCCCCTCTCTGCTCATCCAAGCCCTCTGCTCTAGGCAGACAGCAGCACAATGTCACCTATCCCCAGAGGCCACAGGCAACTGGATCAAGAGTGGGACCAATCCCCAAAGTTCCCCATCCTTAGGTGGCCTATGACTGAGTCTGACAGGAGAAGCAGTGTCCAAATGGATTGTTGTGATTATCTGGATCAATCAGTTCCTTCAGCAACTTAACTTACAGACAACCAGAAAACCAGCCCATTTGCAAAAGAACATCATGTAGGAAGAGGGCTCAGAAATACAATGATGAGTCCTATGCAAGCCAGGTTTGAAGAAAAAACAATGATAAATTTATCAGTTAGGATCTGTGTCCATCCGTTAGTAAACCTGGTATAAATATCAAGAACTGCTAGCTTCCCTCCCTATAAAAGAAGTTCAGTGTTAGACAATTCCAGTCAGTTATGGGAGGTTCCATGATGTCACTAGGGACTCAAGCACCATTCAGTTTTTTCTTTGATTTTTTGCATATGCCTTCCAGTCATGTGCAGTTGCTGCATATTCACAAAATAGCTGCTGCAGCATTAGCCATCACATTTGCATCCCAAGCAGTCAACAAGAGGAAGAGGCATAGGGCAAATGCCAGCTGTTTCTTAAAGAGCTTTTGGCAAACCTCACCCAACAACTTCTGCTTACGTCTCACTAATCTCCATTTGCTTCAGGGGAGGCTTGGAAATGTAATCTTTTAGCCAGGTATCTTGCTGCTTAGCATAAAATTATAGGATGAGGGGATAATGGACACTGAATAATGGGTAGGTATGGTGCTTTTCAAATATGTCTCCAAATTTTTGGACATTTCTCCTTTCCGAAGGTAGAGCTTAATCTCCACTCCCCTCCCCCCTTTGAATCTGGGCCATACTTAGCAAGTCTCAGAAGAGCCAATGATTAGGTTGTGGCAGAAGTGATACTATGTGACTGCTGAGGCTAGGTCAGAAAAAGGATAGCTGTCACTCGGCTCTCTCTCTAAATCTCTTGCTCTAGGTCAGGGAGCAGGGAAGCCAGCTGCTATGTGGTAAGGACACTCCAGCAACTCCATGGAAAAGACCAAGTGGGAAGGAACGGAGGCTTCCCACTAACAACTGTTACCAACCTGGCAGCCATGTGAGCGAACCACCATGAAGCAGAGTCTCAAGTCCCAATCAGGCCTTTGTATGACTGCAGTCTCATGAGAGAGACCCCAAGCCAGAACTCCCCAGTTTAGCCATTCCCAAATCCACAGACACTGTGAGTCATAGTAAATGCCTAGTGTTCTTTTGAGCCACTAAGTTTGGGGATATCTTGTTATGCAGCAATAGCTGATCGACACAGTAAATAATTAGCAAGAGCTGTCAAAACGAGTAAATAGAGAAAACTGGTCTGTACATGGAAGAGATAGCAGAAAAGAGAAAAGAAAGTGTTCTTTTCCTGGAGGAAACAGCAATTATCAGCTTTTCAGTGTTTTTCAGATTAAATAATGTTACAATAAGGAAGCTGTGGAAATGTGGAATTTTGGAGAATGTGTCAGAGGGGCAGGCCCAGGATGTCCATGGTCCCCAGTCCTTTTGAGGACAGGGCTGGGCTGCAAGGACCCCAAATGCGTCATGTGCAGCATGGAGGTGAGCATCCAGAACAGCCTTCACCCATTGTGTCAGAGAAGGCTCTGAGAAGGCAGAGAGCTTGCGGCTTGGGGTCCCTGACAGCACCTACTGGGCTGCCATGAACACCAGGGAAGTCTCAGGTGAGTTCCCCAGTCAAACACAGAATGTCCCCTTGATTAGCTGACCCATAGAGACCAGTCCTCAGACCTAAGGCTCCCATCAATGGTCCCCCCAGGATTGAGAGAGATCATTTTTCTTTGAGCACTAGGCCAGTCATCTCTTGGTTTAAAGAAACCATGTTTGTTCTCGTTTCCACTGTCCTGTGACAAACAACCCCCAACACAATGCCCTACAGCAAGAACCATTGCTTTTGTGGATTAAGAATTTTGATGGGTCCTGGAAG
This sequence comes from Felis catus, assembly GCF_018350175.1. NCBI lineage: Eukaryota > Metazoa > Chordata > Mammalia > Carnivora > Felidae > Felis > Felis catus. The sequence goes on from NC_058373.1 coordinate 21,706,717, forward strand.
GGATGGTTTGCTTCTGCTTCACTGATGTTTGGGACCTCAGCTGGGAGGTCTGGAAGGCTTGGAGGACCTGAGGGTCTGCTGCCCAGATGCTTCTTCACTGACATGCCTGGAACTGTGGTGGGGATCACCCTCCAGGTCAGGGCAGTTGGATTTCTCATATGGAAGCTCAGAGCTCCAAGAGGGAGCATATGAAAGTTCCCCCCAAGAGAGCCAGGTGGAAGTTGGCTGCCTTTTACACATAGCTTCCCTTTCACTGTTCCCTATGCGTTAAAGCAGTCAAGAACTGCCTGGATCTAATGTCAAAAACTTTGAGGCCATTAAAAAAAAAAAAAAAAAAAAAAAAAAAAAAAAACAACTGCAACAATACTGCAGCAATATTTAAAACTGTCTTGTGATATTGCAACAATTGTGCTTCCCCCTTTAGCTTGCCAGCATCCTGGAGGCTCAGGGCACCCCTGGTTCCTCCTGGCTAGCTCTGCAGGCCTCCCCCCAAAGGGCAGCGGCAGCTCCCGCACCATCTGGACCTCTGTGTCACCAGCACACGGTGGGGGTGCTGTGGGTGGAAGCATGTGTGCAACTTCTGAATGGGTCTGCAAAAAATGGGCTGCTCACCTGCCTCTCCTGCTCTTGGCCAGCCTGGGGGTCTGGACTGCAGAGCGAGAGTCAAGCTTTCTCAGTCCCAGAGTTACTGCTTCATAATGACACCTAGGTGGATAAAGGTCATGGGGGGGGGGGCTTTAAGGAGACAACAGAATGTGGCTGAAGAATTCCCCCATTCACTGGGCACCTGTTTTCCTAAGGCACCTGAGGCACTGGTCACAGAGGGCAGGTGGAGTGGAGCATTGTCCAGTAAGTGACCCCAGGGCTGGCTCAGGGCTGGGGCCTCCTTATCCACTTGGAGAGGAGCCCTCAGAAGGCCTCCCTCGTGGTCACTCACCAGACCCAAGGCTGACCACAAAGAGGGTCCCTAGTCAGCAATTTCCAGAAACTACTTCTGGACTTCCGGGAAATGATTTCTGGTCAGAGATGGCAGTCTCTTGGCTGCTCTCAAGTTACATGGAATGAGATTAAAACTAATTCAGCTTCAACTTCTCCTTTCCGTTTCCTTGGGAGTGGAAAACATTTTTCCCCCCCTGGAATATCAATAGCTTTGGTTGTACAGACATCAGCTTTACCTGTGAAAGAAGTTCCATACCAAATATCAGATTCGGAAGCTCCAGTTCAAAGAGGCTCGCATAGAAAGAACCAACTCATACTACATTTTGAAAGTATTTTAAGTCAACTAGTTTAACTGCAAAACCAGGTATAATCACTACTGACTCTCTTGATATACTATCCTACTTAGGAAACCCAAAGCCTAGAAACCAACTGAACATATGGCAGGTGTGGATGATGGACGGATGGATGTTCCCCACCCTCCCCACCCCCGCAAAGGTGACAACAGACTCCAAGTGCCCATACTGTAGAGCTCCCCTGACTGTGAGTCAGGTGGGCATGACCCAGCAGACTGTTTCCAGCCCTGCTTTCTGTGATTTTATGATGCCTGAGTAGTATCATCTGGGGCACTAGCATAAAAGAACACTGCTTCGTTTGTATACTATCCGCTATCCTCACCATCCTTCCCTTCTTCACTAAATCCTACATGCAAACAGCCAAGAATTAAAGACGGTTTTATCCTATATTGTCCATTGCAAATCCTCGCAATCCCATTAATGGAAATACTCATTAGACAGGATTTCCATCACAGTCCAGAATGGACCAGACTTGCTCTGATTTAATTGATTTGATAAATCCCCACATTAATTAGGCCAGGGGGTGGGGGCACCAATGTGAGGCGAAAGAAGTCCGGGCTGGGCTCTGCATCTTGCTGTGTGTGGCCTGGGGGAAGTCTCTCAAGCTGACTAAGGCTCAGATTTCTAACCTGTGAAATAGGAAGGAATGGCACCCTCCTTGTAGCATTTTCATATGTGTCAATGGATCAGGGGAGCTCTGAAGTGTTCTCAAAGGTTGGGGCTTGGCAGGAATCTCAGAGTTAAGTCAAGAGAATGAAATGCAGCATTTGACCCTGAGCACCTACCCAGGGAGAGGATCACAAATTATGAACAGCAGACAACCAAGGGGTGAGACTGGGAAGGGGCACACAGAACAGGCAATTATCATGGCAACCAGAGAGCCTCCCCGATTATCAGGAAGGAAGGCGGGATCCCATGTCAGTTGCTGTGTTTAGGAGTGGGAGCCATCTGCTCCAGCAAGCCTGGAAGGGACCATCCATCATTTTAACATGCTTTCCTCCTACATTTGTTGCAGACACTGTAAATATCTCTTCGGCGGTCTTTCGAGGGCTGGTCTCAGAAGCATTTCTGGTTTTAATCTTTCACCATGTAAGCGTGCACCAGATGTGAAGTCAGCTTTCATCATTTAGGACCTGATGAATTATTTTGTACTCCAGGACCACTGGGAGATGGCACATGAAAACGGTTTTCTACCCCACCCCCATGTCATACAACAGAGAATGGCTTGTTTTCCTTTTCATGCATCACGCCATCAGTGACTGTGATGAGAGTTTCAGTCAGAAGTTCTCATCCACCCATCCAACTCTGAAATGGTCAGACTTGAGGACTGCAAAACCTCAGGGTCAAAGTCCTCCTTGGCGCAAGCAATTCTTTATGATAGTGTGATTAAGTCAGGAGACAGGGACAGGTGGGAGCCTACGAGTGGCCCCTGGGCTGGATGAAGAGAACACTGTTTGCCTTCTGTGAGTGGGGGGTGCCAAGCATCAGGACATCATGAGATGGTCCTAGATAAACTCCAGCCACCCTCAGCCCAGCTCCAGGCCAGGGCCCCGAGTAGATGCAGGACTTAGAGGCTGTGGCTGCCCCAGGAAGAAGGAGTAGGAGGATGATGCCCAGAGCGGGCACCCCACGGCCTGACTGCCACCAAGAAGCAACCCTAGAGAATAACACAGTAGCACAATGCACAACCCTCGCTTTGCCTGGGACCAAGCCCCCTTCTTCGTACACCTTGTTTTCTTGTTTTTCTTCCATCCCTTGCTCTCACGTCCACTTTTATATTAGCTAGGATGAGCTAAGCTCCAATAACAGGTGGGCCCTGGATTGTTGTGGCTGAAATACAGTGGCCATCCAGGAGAGCACTTTCGGCCCGATTTCTGGGTCCCAGTCTCTTCTATTTGGGGGCTCCATCATCCCCAAGAGGTTTATTGTCATAATCATCCAATTGGCAGCAGGGGAAAGAGAACAGGCAGGACAGAAACCCACTCTTTTAAAAGCCCCAGTGCAGAAGCAACACCACAGCCCTCCACTCACATTCCCAGACGGAGAACTCGGTTACCTGGCCGACTGCACAGTTGTGTGGGAAACGTGGTCAGTCACTGGTATAGAAATTGGGGATGGATCTTGTTGGTGTCTTAGTCTGTTTGATGTCTTGTGAGAACATACTTCCTGGTACACAGATAGGAACTTCACAAAGCACTGTGTCTTCACAACACAGAAGGGACAAAGGAGCTCTCTGGGGTCTCTTCTGTAAGGGTGCTAATCCCATTCACGGGAGCTCCACCTTCATGACCTAACCACCTCCCAAAGCCCCGCCTGCTAATACCTTCCTATGGGTGGGGGTGGGGGGTAGATTTCAATATATGAATTTGGCAGGGTGGGACACAAGCATTCGGTCTGTAGCAGCTGGGTGCTGGTAGTCTCTGATAAATCTTTTAATTGTGATTATTCTTTAAATCAAAGTTAAACATGTGGCTACCTTAAAGGTGCAGGGTTTGTTATGAAACACAGCAGTCTTTAACTTCCCTTCCTTCCTTTATTCCCCCTCCCCAGAGACAATCCCTCTTGCCTCTCTTCCCTGATTATTTCTGTAACTCAGACGGGTGTGTATGAGTTTTCTATGGTGTAACAAATTACCACAGGCTTAGCAGCTTTAAACATCCATGTATGATCTGGCAGTTCTGTAGGTCGGAAGTCCAGGGCTGGTGCAGCCGGGTTTTCTGCTCAGATTCTCATGAGGCTAAAATCACGGTATCACCCAGGCCATATTCTCCTCTGGAGCCCAGGGCTCTCTTCCAAGCTCACATGATTGTGGTTGAAGTCTGTTCTTTATGGTCATAGGGCTGAGGTCCCCAGTTCCAGTTGGCTGTCATCTGGAGGCCACTCTCAGCCACCCAGTTTCCTTGCCACACAACCTTTCCTCCATCTTCAAAGCCAGCAACACAAAATATTCCCCACCTCAAATCCCTCTCATGCTTCCTATCTCTCTGACCTCCCATCTCTGACCCCTAGACCCAGATGGAAGGGGTCATGAGACTGGGTCAGGCCCACCAGATAACCTTCCCATCTTAAAGTCAGCTGATTTGGGTCACATCTGTAGAATGCCTTCACAGAAACACCTGCATCAGTGTTTGACTACATGGGAGGAGGTATGTGTAGACCAGGGGCTGGAATGTTGGGGCCATCTTGGAACTCTATCTACCACAGAATGATCACATTGCTACCTCTGGGGCTTTCAGTTTGGGTTGCTGTTGGTTATCTCCCCATATGTAGATGTGGACTTAGCTTCCTTTCGTCTTGCCTCCTCTGCCCACATGTACTCCTCAAAAGGCCCCACTAGAGTAATATAGAATAGTTCATTAGATCAATGCTCCATGTTTGTTACTCTTATTATGAAAATGCCCCCTGTAACTGAGCCAAATGGTCAACTACAATGGACTTTCCTTTTGTTTTCTTTGGAGCTCTGGCTTGTCTTCTTTTCTGTTCATTTAATTTTCTATCTACTTACCATTAAGTCAATCCCAAACTCTTTGCCAGTTTTCTCAATAGCCTCAGAAGTCACATTTTGTAGAAGTCACAGGTTTTGTGGAAACTGTTAATGCTTCACTGAATAGCTCAGCTCCTTGCCTTCTGGGGACATGATGGGTCTGCACCTGGCTCCCTGTGGGTAGCACAGTCCTTATGACTGTTATGAACAGAAGGGACTGTCAGTGTTCCAGAGAATGGCTGCCCCACTGATCTGGATGCTGGGTTGAGGGTGATCACCCACCAGAGTAGTTCCCCAGCCAACCTTTGATATATTGAAAACTAACCTTTTGGTATTTCAAGTGATGGAACTTTTGGCATCATTTGTTACTATAGCATAACTTAGCTGCTCCTGACTGATAGAGAAGGTTAACCAAACATGGGGTGCTGCTGCAACAAAAAATAATATTTGTAGCATTGGCTTAAGGGTTGACCATCATGTATCCAATGGTAGAATATTTGTTAAATTGTCACCTGGAATAACTTGGAAGAACTAGTGAAAAGAGACAAGGGTGTCATTCTACCATCAAAGATCAAGAAGCTCAAAGAACCTGCAATTAAGTTGAGAGAGAAAAGCATGTATTAAAAACCACCATGAAAGCAGCTCTCAACAATGAAGCTAACTGGAATCAAATAGATTAGGTAAGAAGTTAACCACATTTAATTGAATCAGTTAGTGATATTTAAAATGAGAGAGAGGGAGACACAAAATCCAAAGCAGAATCCAGGCTCTGAGCTATCAGCACAGAGCCAGACACAGGGCTTGAACTCATGAACTGTGAAACCATGACATGAGCTAAAGTTGGATGCTTAACCAACTGAACCACCCAGGCACCTGTGAAGTTCAGCCTTTTGATGTGGGTCTGAATGCCTCAGCTGTGGAGCCCCAGCTGCCAGGCCATTCAGTGTACCCAAGTGTTGACTAGGGGTATCTAAATAGCAGAGGAAAGCTACCACAAGAGAATGTCCACAACAGTCATGAGACACACCACAGATAAGGAGGACACAACAGGAAGAAACAAAAATTAAAATATTCATACACATTAGTGAAACCATGGAGAAATAACATTTCCAGACCTATGACTTTGCAAGTTGATAATGTCCCTCTGTATCTTTAGTGTTCTCAAGTCTTAAGGCATTAAAAGACCTTTAGGGGCACCTGGGTGGCTCAGTTGGTTAAGCATCCAACTTTAGCTCAGGTCATGATCTTGTGGTGCCTGAATTTGAGCCCTGTGTTGGGCTCTGTGCTGACAGCTCAGAGCCTGCTTTGGATTCTGTGTCTCCCTCCTCTGCTCATGTTCTCTCTCTCAAAACTAAATAAACATTAAAAAAAAAACCTTTAAATATGCATCTCATATGCTGTATAAATACACCATCTATAGTTACCTTTTTATTGTCATTGCAGAATATTTCAAAATTCTTCCTTGGTTATAATATTTTTACCAAAGAGACATGTAGCCATCAACATTGAAACTTGAATTTCGTTGCGTTCTTATATGGATTAAAATGGTAAAAACTTAACTGTTTGCTCTAGAGCCTATGTATCTTAAGAAATCATATCTAAAATGCCTCTCACATCTGTTCTATTTTTAAATGACACACATAGACTATATTTCTTGTCTTCCCCATGTTTACATCAGTGTTCTGTTGAAAATATTCTGAAAATATAGTAATTTAAGAATAAAAAGAAGAGAAGCTAACTATATTTTTGAGAGAAACTAGTAGTGCCAAAGAAACCACGTACAAGGACTGATAGAGCTTGTGGCTGGAATTTATAATTACCCTTAATCTCCAACCTTCTACAGACGGAAGTGGGCTGGGAATTGCCCAGCCCCCAAGGAAGGTGTATTTCCAATGCCCGGCCCCCCACCAGTGCAGAGGAGGAAGATGATAACGAAGAAAACCCCTAAGGGTGAAACAAGACTCCAAGGAACAGTGACTGGCCAGTCCCTCCCAGACAGCAGGATTGGGATAATTCCAGGAATATCCTCACTCCTGAGCAGGGGAAAATATCTGCCTAGCTGGATTTTAGAATTGCTAAGGACACCATCTACTGGGACTCCTCCACTCCTCTGCTTTATGAATCAGGGAGTTTGTTGTGTTATCCTGTCCATTTCTACCACTGTGTGTTGGGATTGTGTATTTGAGGAGCGGGGGGGGGGGGGGTGTGGAGGGCACAGACAATTTGTCTTCAGATCATAGGTTTCTAGACTAAGAAGAGCCAGTCACATGAACCACACACATGAGGAAACCACTGAGCCTCTTATGGAACTGGGCTATGTTCCAGGGAGACTGCAGAGTCTCCCTCACCTCGAAACCCTGTCATCTTTTGGTTTTGGATTTCCCTGTCCCTGGCCTCTAGATTCAAATTTAAAAGGCTCATGAAAGTGGATCAGGCCCACTTGGGGTGGGAGAGAGTAGATTTTGTGTGTGGGAAAGAAGGCATGAGTGACACGTCTGGGTCAGGGCTCTCACCGTGGGTCTTGGTCTGCCATGATGACCAGCATGTTCTAGACGGACTGCTTCATCAACCTACCTGTCCCTGGGTGCCTCACTATAGACTCGCAGCATGGCCAGAAATAAACCTTGGAGATTTGCAGGTTGTTTGCACTGCAGCATGGCCCAGCCTCTCCTGACTGCTATAGGGATTCTATTTTACCTTGTGAAGAGGTGTCCCCAGAGCTTCTGACCTGCTCCAGCTTGGCCTAGTGGCCCCCTGTGCCTCTCCTTCCCTCCTGTGGGGATTGCCTGCTTCCTGGACTGCATGCCTCCCTCTTTATTGGCTGAAGTCTTCATTTTGGAAGAATCGTTATTGCTGGTAGCTTCCTACAATGACACAGGATGCATGGAAGGTAAATTTTGTGAGATATCGTGCATCTCAAAACATTTGGTTTGTGCTTTGTCTGCGTGAAGATAATTTTGCTTTAGATTTCCCAAGGCTTTGCCCCTTGCCTTCTAACTTCTACTTGTTATGGAGAGTCGTCCCACAGCCATTCTGACTCCTGACAGTCTCTAAGTGACCTGCTTCTATTGTCAGGACACTTTCTGTCCCCATTATTCTGAACTTGAACAGAGATCTGCTTTGGGGTAGGGCTATTTTTTCCCAATGTGCTGGGCTCCCTGAGGGCTCTTTCAACACACATTCTTCAGTAGTGGAGACTTTTCTTGGATTAATTCCTTGATGACTCTGCCCACTCCCTGTATTTTTTCTCTGGTCATTCTTTCCTGGTTCCTATGATTTGATCAATGGACTTTCTGTATGGTCTTCTTTTTTCTCTATTTCCAATTTTTGGGGTTATTTTTTGTTCTACTTTTACAGGGATTTCCTCACCTGTGCCTTCCATTCCCTCTCTTGAGAGTTTTTTTTTTCTTTTTCCTTTCTGATATCTTATTTTCAATTTCCAAGAACTGTTTTTGCTTGTTTGTTCTCTGAATGTTTCTTTATATGTGTCCTGCCTTCATGGGTTGCAATATCTTAATTTCTCTGATGACGTTATTGGTACTTATGTTGACGTGTACTTCTCTCTGCTAGTCTCTGTTTCTTCCAAGTTGTTTAAAAAAAAATCCACTGGGGCTTTAGATTTTATGACACAAGGCTTTCCTGAGATGCCAGGTCAGCTTTGGTGGTCTGTAAAAGACTGATTAGAAACTCTGTACACATGTGTGGGGCTTATTAACAGTGGCCTCTCCTTTGGGTGATCTGGCTTAGTTGGACAACCACAGATGTCAGGAAGTTTAGGTGTTCCCCTTGGCCTGATCTGATGCCCCAGAAAGACCCTTTGTCTCCTGGCTCCTGTAATCTGCAATCCCAAAGGGGGACAGAGGTTGGTCTCAGTATCCAGTATCTATGTGCTCATTTAATCTCCCTGTTCCTAAACTGTCAGTTGTGCCTGGTGTCTCCCAACCAAGATGCTCCCTTTTACCTTCTTTAGATAATAATTTTCCAGGACAGCGTAGTCCGCACAGAATTAGGGAGGGGATCTGGGCAACTCAATTCTTCTTAATAAGGCTTTCAGCCTTATTCTTATTTTAGCCCCTCATTCACATTCATGTCCAGAGGTGCCTACTGCCACCCATTCGTGAAACTTCTGGAGATTCCAGTTTGTTCTTGGCTTTCTTTCCTGGCTATCGTTTTGGGATTTCATGTACTCTGGTCTGCTAAGTATTTCAGCTTCAAAAATTGTGTCGTCGTTACATCCTCCCTTCCTCTCCCCATCCTTGCCAATTTCTGTCTTACAACAAACAAACCTGCTGTTGTTTCAGGGGGCTCTAGAAGGTAAGAGTCAGTCCACCACCTTTACCAGAAACCCCAGTCACCTTTTCAGGCTTTAACCTCTTTACTCCCCAGACATGTCTCCATCTACTTGTTCTAATCTGATCTTCCCTACTCTGCTTTTGAATATTCTGTTCCTTTCTTCTGACACTTGATCCCCACCCATCTTCGTCTATACATGAGCTATGTCTGACAAAATCCTATTTAGCAAGAGAAACATGGACTCCTAGCTCTGAGGAAAAGAAATGTATCTCTGGATACTGGAAGATTTTCTACATGGTAAAGGCTGCAGGCCCTGAGGCTTTCGGTGAACAAGGATCAAATGCCTGAGAAGCCAGCCAAAGCCCTGAGTTTTGCATCCAGAATGCCACAGGGCACAGGGGAAACCCTTAGGGAGGCTGCACTCAGCACTCCTGGAGAGCCCTAGGGAATGCTTTAGGCTGTGGATGGGGGTGGGCTGTGTGTCAGTGCAGAAGACCTCTGACCCAGGCTGGCTTCACCTCGCCCAGGGCAGGGGTCTTGTCCATGGCTGTGGCCCAATGTCTAGAACAGTGCATACTTGTGGGAGGACCGCCAGAGTGTGTGCAGGCTGGGATGTACCAGCAGGGGTCATGGAGAAACCAGAGAGATGTGGTACCTCAAAAACTGGGCAGAATTCCCCTGGCTGAGAGGGGATGGGTGCTGGCAAGTCGGTGTAGGGCCAGCTCCATCCTTAACGAAGTGACTGATTGTGACATGTGGTGGGATTAGAGGAACATTCTGAATCATTATTTGGTCAGAACACAAATCTCTTAAATGTCATCAACACAATCTGCCTGGCAAAATGATTACTTCCTGCCAAGAAGAGCCCCTCTTAGAGGGACTTGACCCAGATGCCTTTCCAGAGCCCATCCCAGCATACCCCTCCTTCCCCCCCTCCCCTCCCCCCCCCTCTGTCCCATAGTCTTCCCAGGGCGCACCAAATTATCAGTGAGAGGGAAGTGTAGGGTTTCAGTTACAGACACCCAGGGTGCTCAGTCGTCCAGGCCACTTTACGGTTCACCATAACATGAAACAGAGAATGGTCTGTCTCAGTTCTTTCTTCATTACCTGGAAAGAAGTTTTTTCTATCCAGGCCCCAAATTAATTTGGTGAGAAATGGCTGGTCTTAATTTGTGCGCAGGATGACCTTGCCCCACCCACCACTCTTCTCAGGTCCACAGGGTTTGAGTGCCTGGGCTGCCTTCATCCAGCAGGCTTCCCTTGCTGTCAGCTGACACGTGCGAACGTCCTTTAAGGCAAACCACCCAGGGACTGCAATCCCAGGCCTCGGTGTTGTGGTTGGGGGCGCGGGGGGGTCTTGTGGTTCAGGGGCTGCCTGAAGGGTCCGGAGCAGCGGTGGCTGCGCCCCATTCTGCGGCAGTAGGAAGTTATGTACTGACTTCTCCAGTGATGGCCTAGGCCTGTATAAGAACGGCGGGGCCGAGGGTTGGAGAGTGGGGGCGACTGTGAAAGTCAAGGGCAAGTTGGCAGGGGCAGGGCAAGCAGTGCGCGCGGACCCGGCGCAGTAGAGTATTTCCTTCGGGAGGCCCAGACAGTGGGTGGGGCGTGGTGGGCGGGGTCCTCGCAGCTGGTGGCGTTTGAAGCCTTCTCCACTGCGGTGGGAGAGGGGCAGCCTAGAGAAGTTGGCTGCAGGCCTGGGGCGGGGAGGAGGAAGGGGCCCCGCGTTCCCTGAACAGCGGCGCCGGCTGCACCAGCACGTAGTTCACTCCTGCAAGCACAGGACGCGGTGGGCACGTCACCCACGTTGTCAGCTTAACCACCAGCCTGGGGCCAGTTCGGCTTCGGCTGACCTAGGCTCACCGGCAGCGCGGTCCCCTTCGGGTCCCTAGCCGCCCGGGACCAGTTTGGGGAGCAGCCGATCCTTCCAGCGGTAGAGGCCCCGCCCCACCCGTGACCTCGCTCCCAGCCTGGCCGCACCATTGCCCGGAGCTCAGGAGAGAAAGAGCACGGAGGGGGCGAACGGCATGGGTCTCGAGACGCGGCCACCCAGGAACCCTCTTGCGGCAGGGTGCACGAAGAGTTTTTCCGCCCCCAGGCCAGGCCTGCTGCCTCGCGCCCAGCCTGAGCGGACACGCCTCCCCGCCGTGCAAACGTCGCTCTGGAAGAAAAGCGGAGGCAAGCCTCGCCGAGGCGCACCCATCCCTGGTGCCCCTCACAGGCAGGGATGGAGGGACAAAGGGACGCCCTGCCGAGGGCTCACTTTCACGCCGGGGTTCCAGGCCGCCACCACACAGAAGCCCTGGCAGGAAAATGCCCCCGCGGGCTCCCCGCTGCTTGGGGGTGGGGGGTGGAGAGCGGCCCCCGCGCAGCCACGCCCCGGCCCGCCGCCCTCGGACGTCCTGCGTCAGCGTGCCCAGCTCCCGGCTCAAATTTCCGCTCCTCCTCCCGCCGGCCAAGAGGGCACGCCCATTGGCGAGGGCAGGCCCCGAGGCCGGGCCGGTCCTTCTTGCGGCCCGGATTGGTCCGGCCGCCTACCTACGAACCAATGGCGTTCCCCCCCCCCCCTCCCTGCCCTAGGCCACGCCCCCTCCCCAGGCGCGGGCGCGCGACCGCTGTATCCTGACGGTGCGCGCTCTGGGATCCCCGCCCCCTCCGCGCGCGCAGTTCCCCGCGGCAGCCGCCGCCTGTAACCTGCGCCGCCAGGATGTGGCTGGGGGCTGACGTCGGGTCCAGATGTGGCCCCGGCCCCGCCCACCCCCGGGGCCGGGCCGCCCACACCGAGCCGCGGCGCGCACGGCGGCTGTCCCGCCTGCCACAATGCGCGCCGAGGCTGCGGCCGCGACTTGGCGAGACAGTCACTAACGTCGCTGCTCGGCATCCTTAGGACAGGCCGCCTCTGACGCCGCGCGGGGACCCCACGGGCCCGCGCCCCCCATGCGCTCACTCTTTGGTGCCCGGCCGGGCGGGCGCCTCGCGGACGCGGAGCCGCGCGGGTGACGGCAGAGGCGGCTGCGCGCCTAGCCCAGCCCGCGGAGAGGGCGCGCCGCGCCCCCGCCCCCCGCCCGCTCTCCGGAGGCCGTGGGTGCGGATGCGCCGCTGACGACTCGCAGCGACCAGCAGTGCCGCCGGCCCGCCGGCCGGAGACCGCAGCATGGCAGCCGCCGCCTATGTGGACCACTTCGCCGCCGAGTGCCTCGTGTCCATGTCGAGCCGCGCGGTTGTGCACGGGCCGCGGGAAGGGCCGGAGCCCGGACCCGAAGGCGCGGCCGCCGCTGTCGCCGCCACGCTGCCCCGCGTCGAGGAGCGCCGCGACGGCAAGGACAGCGCCTCGCTCTTCGTGGTGGCGCGGATCCTGGCGGACCTCAACCAGCAAGCGCCGGCGCCCGCCCCAGCGGAGCGCAGAGAGGGCGCCGCGGCCCGGAAGGCGAGGACCCCCTGCCGCCTGCCGCCTGCGCCGCCACCCGCCCCCGAGCCCGCCTGCCCCGGCGGCGAAGGTGCGGCGGCCGCGCCCCTCAGCCCCGCGTGGAGCGAGCCCGAGGCCGAGCTCGAGGCGGGGCTGGAGCCCGAGCGGGAGCCAGGGCCCGCGGGGAGCGGCGAACCCGGCCTCAGACAAAGGGGCCGGCGGGGCCGAAGTCGCGCCGACCTCGAATCCCCGCAGAGAAAGCACAAGTGCCACTACGCGGGCTGCGAGAAAGTTTACGGGAAATCCTCGCACCTCAAGGCGCACCTGAGAACTCACACAGGTCAGTAGGGCCGCCCGGGCGCCCAGAGCGCGCGGACGGGGACAGCGCAAGCCACCGGGCCACGCCCCCGGAGCCGCCGGCCGGGCGCTAGGGGCAGTGGGGCCGGGAACGGTCGGGGCCTCGCCCCTTCCCCCCCGCCACACGGTCCCGCGGCCGGCCCCGCGCGCCTAGCGAGGCGGGTCCGGGAGCTGGGAGCCGGCGCCCGCCCGGCGACCGCGCCCCCGCCGGGCACGCCCCCTCCCCGGGCACTCTCGGGCGGGGCCGCGGGGGCGGATGTCGTCATCTGGGCTGCGGGCGTAGACCCCGCCGAGGCCGGGGGGCGGCGCGAGCAGGTGCGGGCGAGCTGGGTGGGGGCCGCGCGTGCTGCTCTGGGAGACAGGCGGTGGGGGCGCCCCGGGGCCGCGGGGGAGGCGGGGTGCCCTCGCCCGGCCCCTCCCCTGCCGGCCCCTCCCTCGCTGGCCGGGCGCGCGCTCGGGATGGGAGGGACCCGCCCGGCCCGGCCCGGGCGAGCGGCGGGCGAAGTTCACGCGGGGACAGGGCTCCCTCCAGCCACTCGGCACATTCTTCACTCTCCTCTTCCTGTAATTTTTCCAGCGCTCTAAGGTTTAATTTGTCCAAACCAGAGCCAGCGGCGGCCGACGCGGGTGGCGGCCCCGGTTCCCCGCCGGAGGCTCTTTGTGGGAGCCCCGCCCATCCGGCCGGCGGGGGCGCGCCCGACCCGAGGGGGCTCCTCGGCCTGGGGGGCGCTTTCTCCAGAAAGGAGTGCCCTGTTCACTGCCGGCCGTGTGCGCCTCCCTCTTCCCGGCCCTGCTCTCACCTGCCGGGTGCTGGATGCGTGCGGGCGGCACCAGTACCGGGACGGGCGGCCTCAGCGGACCAGGGACCTCGTAGTTGTTTTTCTTTTTTTAAACACAAAGGTGGGAACAATGTTTTAAGGGATGGTAACCTTTCTCTTTCAGTTTGGCTTAAAGAATTGTGTATTTCCTCTGGGCTCACGTTAAGTCTTCTGGTACACTTAATTCTTTCGCATTTGGAGCAGGTTAAAAAACTCGTATAAATATACTGTTACCTTGTTACCAAAGATTTAGACTTCACATTTGTACAATAGTTCGGAAGCTAGCTAAAAACTGCAGTCCTGAAGACCCTGGAGCTGAAGGACCTCTGTCTCCTGGTAAATTTGGAACTGAGCTGTCTCCAGGTCTGCAGGTGTCAAGGCCAGCGGATCTCAGACAAACCTTTACCTCAGAAGCTGCCCCCGCGGTTTTGGTCCCTTGCTGTGGCCGCCCCAGATAGCTCGGCCTGTGGTGGGGTCGAGGGTGAAGGCGGGGCCATTTTACTCATTCTCAGTCGGAATTTAGGGTGTGTGGACCGAGATAGGGGGTGGGGTTAGTGTAGGGGTGTTGGTTCAGACTGGGAACCTTACTGCCAGGGTGGGTGTGGCCGTGGAGGAGGGGCCAAACTACGTTCGGATCCTGTTGCACCCAGATTACGGGGGCGGGGGCAGTGCATGGGGCGTGGCTCGAGGACCTCCTTGCGGGGGCGAGGCCAGTGCTGGGCAGGTAATTTAAGGATAAGAGACTCTCTGCATCCTGTTTCACGGTGGCTTTCTACTGGGCTAGTTGGGTTCGAGAATTGTGGAGGGGCTGGTTGAGGGCCGGGGCTCGCTGTCACGGACCGGGCAGGCTTGGATGGGGGCCTTAGCTGGAGGATAGCGTCTGGGTTTGCTTGCCCCCTGATCCAGGCTGTAGTGTTCCTGAGTGGGCCCCTTGGCTAGATGATTGCTCCGAGGCAATGAGAACTCGGGTCTCCCTCTGTGGGGTGGAACCCAGCCTCTCTGGGGGTGCTCTGAAACCCGAAGCAAGCAGAAGAGGATGGAACCAACACTCTGACTGTAGTGTGCTGTGTCTAAGAGCAGGGAACGGGGCTTGCCGTCCCTGTGTGCAGAAACATGAGGCCCTACCTCTGGAGGAGATGTAGATTTCCAGGTCCCAAATACTGACCTTCAGCCAAACACTACAGTTTAAGTGGTGTCCCAGGTGAATCTGATTATGAACCAAGAACTCACCTCTGGAGGGAGTCTGGTTCAGCTTCTGGTGGAGGCCATGACTAGGGAGCCCATTTCCAGCCTGCCCCCAAGTGTGCAGAACATAATTAACTGGTGTTCGTAGAGGAGACAAGGGTAGCCCACAGGCCACAGGGGGTGACCAAGGGGCCAGGCTACCCTGGGAAGACCTGAGCAGCAGCCCCCGGTTCTGAGATAGCTGTGGTTTGGTTTGTGTGCTTCCAGCAGCTTTCTGGGGGTTCTCTGCTGACAATGGTTCAGGTCATGCCAGGCCCTCTACTCCACTAGGAGCAACCCCCCACCCCCCAACCCACGCACCTGCAGCAATTTCATGGCAGAGGGTGAATATCAAAATCACTTTAGCCAAGAAGGCAGTTCACAACTTGCTCTGTCTAGCTCTGTGACCAAGGACGGGTCCCCAGACCTCCCTGCAGCTTGGTCATGTCTTGCCTGACCACTTGGAAGGTCTGTGGGAAATGAGGCTGTGTGTTTGAGAACCCTTTGGGAAGTACAAGCCTCAGCCTTGACTCTGGGGAGACCTGGACTTCCCTGACTGCTGCGATCTCCCAGAGCTGCCTGGCCTGCTTAGTTGTGTGGCAGTGTCCTGAGGACTGATTACCCTGTCACATTTAGGTAATTGTTGATGTTAAGCAAACACGTGATCAAACAAAGACACTCACATTTTTGCAACCCAAGCTGCTTTTTTTTTTTTTTTTTTTTTCCTAAGGCACTTATTATTTAGCTAATCAGAATTTCCAGCCCAGATCTGGGAATCTGCTAAGTCTTGCCTTGGGGAGTAGCAAGACCAGGAACATGTTTTCTTGGAGGCTGAAGGGCTTTGATGTGAACATTCAAGGACTTTGAGAAGGAAAGGCCTCTGGCCTTCTGAGGGCAGATCTCCACCTGAGCCAGCCAGGAGATTCCTGCTTGTTATCTGGAGTGGTGGGGCTTGGCGGGTCCCCAGTAGTAATGGCCACTCAGTCTTTCTTGGCAGAGATGCCTTGAATACATTCCTACCTATTTGTTCCCGCAAAGAATCATTTTCAGAATGTCTCTGTGCCCTGTTTTCCCTGCAGCACTGGGAGCTAAAAATCCAATTGCATGCTGTATGAGCTGGGCCCATTTCAGCAGCTCTGGGGGCCTTGCTGGAAAGGGGGCACTGTGTTGTGTACAGCCCCTCCCTCCTGCAGACATCCAGAGACATGCCTGGTCACCTGGCCCTCTTTTTGGAGGTGGAGGTAGAGTTAAGATTGCATTCTCAGCCATTTCCTGTAATAATTTGGGTGGGGTTAGTTTGAAGTTTAGCCACCGAACAAGGGATTTGATCGTGAGTGAGATTATTGGGGCAGGGTATTCAGGGTATTTAGGTCCCCTCCCCCAACACAAACTCTGGCTATAGAGCCTGGTTTCTAACCACATTCCTCCCATGTACCCCTCGAAGGTGGTTCCTGGTGCAGCTGCCTTGGACAGGCAGCCTGTCAGGGAGTGAGTGGCGGGGATCTCCATCACCCAGGGCAAAGCCATGCTGGCAGAGGGCCAGCACTTTGTTCGGGACACATCCACGCTGGTGGGTCCTGTCCCGTCTCCCTCATAGTCCCAGGCTGCCAGTGGGCCAGTTGTGAAACTTCAAACAATGCAGAAGTGTGTAGACAGAATGTGCCAGTCTTCTCTTCCTCTGGCTAACCACTATCACCTCCTGTTGGTGTCTCCCTTTACAGACCCTTTTAGTGGATTTGCATGTATGCATGCATGTGCATCCACACAGACATCTGAAAACTATACATGTAGGATCCTAGCAAATATATTCTACCACAGGCTTTTTTTCTGTGTGCTTATTTAACAAGGCACCTTCGTTCTTTATCTGGGCTGCATGGTATTCCCAGGTGTGGCTGCGTGACTGTACCACAACTTGTTTAGCCTTTATCTTGAAAGGATAGTTATGTTGCCTTCTCATTTTTTATCATTTCATGCCTGTGGCAGTAGAATCCAGTATGTGTGTTGGTGCAGAGGAGCTGGCATTTCTGTAGGATTGAGACCTGGCAGTGTTATTGATAGTAGTGTAGACAGCATTTACATGCATTGTAGAGTTACCATGTTAACTTAAAAGACATGTTATGTTTTTAAAGGAAATAGCACATTATGTTTTTAAAGGAAATAGATGGAGGTCTTGATCTCCCCAGTACTGAAGTTCCTGCTGTGTTGCTGACTTTTTTTTTTTTTACTTCTTCCAGTTCTTCTTTTGCACATGTGAGATCATCATATTGAGAACATTTAAAACAACCCTAAAACCACCATTACTCTCTCACGGCTCAGACCAGCTCTCCTGCTGCCATCTGTTTTTTGTTTTTTTTTTTAATTTTATTTACTTATTTTGAGAGAGAGAGAGAGAGAGAAAGAGAACGAGAACTGAGGGGGGAGGGGCAGAGAGAGAGAGAGGGAGACAAGAGGATCCGAAACAGGCTCTGTGCTGACAGCAGAGACCCTGATGTGGGGTTTGAACTCACAAACTGTGAGATCATGACTTGAGCCAAAGTCGGACGCTTAACCTGCTGAGCCACCCAGGTGTCCCCCTCCTGCCATCTTTACTTGGCTTACCCTGCAGCCTAGCCTGGGTAAGGGCTCAACCCCTGCAGCAGTCAGCTGTGCCCTCGCACCCTGAAGTGCCTCCTGGCTTGTTGGCACTGGGGGAGGGACTGATGTGATGCCTTTTGAAACTGTCCCTCCCCTGGCTAAAAGAGGGCTGGAGCCCTTCCTGTGTGAGCAATCTGACAGGACCACCCTTGACTTAACCAGAGGTACCATGTGCAAGGCTTCAAATCTGGAAGACAGCCCTGCCCCTTCAGAGTTGGCACTGTGAAGTCTGCTCACTGAAATGAGCTCATGACAGCCCCGACACTGTAAGGGCCTGTTTGCTTTGACCTTATTCTGAATTGAGTTGGTCGTTAGGTTCCTAGATGTAGCAAGTTAAAAGGGGAAAGGGGAGATAAGATAGCATCTACAACCAAGGAAGGAAATAAGCCAACAAGTTATTAATATGTATGTGTGTGTGTATGCACGTGTATCTAAATCTATAACTCAAGAAACCCAACCCAGCCACACTGTGCTGGAACGAATGTGGCGCTGTTTGTGGAGGGGCCTGTTGTCCTCCTCAGTAGTCCCCTAGGCCTGCATTCTATAATAACTGACATTTGTAACAGTGGTCTTGACATATCAGGGCACTATTAAAGTGTGTCTGGTTTATGCTTTAAGAAAGCAGTTAAACTCATTTTTGAAATGAAAACTTCAGGGATGATACACTCAGCTCTCTGTTGTATCTAATAGCAGGCTGCTTGCTAGGGACAGGCATTGTTCTGTTTGCATTCATTCCTCATAAGCTTTTTAATCTTCACAGGACCCTATGAAATAGGTACTGTTGTTATTACTAGTCCTCAAATAATGATGCCAAGGCCCAGATGGATTAAGAAATATGCCCACAGTCACACAGCAAATGAAGGGGGAGCTGAGGTTTGTGCCTGGGCAGCCACACTTCTGAGTTTGGGTCTGCCCGCTGTGCCTGGCTGCTCTTCCTGCCTGGACCTGTGTTCCAGGGGAGGGCAGGTGCCTCCTGGTATTTAGAAGTCTTCCTGTCCCAAGCACACTGCTTCCCTCACAAATTCTTATTGTGAAATGTTAAGGGAGTAATACAGTGAACGCTCATACGTTCCTCTAGACTCCTCAGTTAAATATTTGTCACCCTTTTATTTTTATCCCTTTTTTCCCTTTCTCTACTGTATTTTCTCCCTTGCCTATCTCCTCTCTCTTTAAATAGTACATATTATGTAACATACAGTCCATATTCACTTCTAATGATCGCCAAGATGTCCCATGTAGGGTCTGGAATCCAGTTCATCACACATTGTGTATGGTTGGCATGTCTTTTTAGTTTCCTTTAGTCTGGGACAGTCTTGGCCTTTTGTTGTATTGGAATTTTAGGGATCCAGATTAGTTGTCTTGTGGAACATCCCACAGTCTGGATTTGTCAGATTGCTTCCCCCTGATTAGATTTAGCATAAACAGGGGCGCCTGGGTGGCGCAGTCGGTTAAGTGTCCGACTTCAGCCAGGTCACGATCTCGCGGTCCGGGAGTTCGAGCCCCGCGTCGGGCTCTGGGCTGATGGCTCAGAGCCTGGAGCCTGTTTCAGATTCTGTGCCTCCCTTTCTCTGTGACCCTCCCCCATTCATGCTCTGTCTCTCTCTGTCTCAAAAATAAATAAAAACGTTTAAAAAAAAAAAAAGATTCAGCATAAACAGTTTTTGGTGGGAAATACGACACAGGTCATATAATGTTGGGCACTTGCACGCACCACAGTGGGGGCTCGTGTGGTCAGGTTGTCTGATTGCTGGATCACATACGTGGTTAAAGTGGCGTCTGCCAGGTCTCTTCACTATAAAGGGACACAGTCCTCCTGATAATAAGTAACTGGTAGGTAGGGTGACACTCCAAGACTGGGTTTTTGGAGGGTTAGGGTGCTGCTGGTCCTGCATGTACAGCCAGGTGCTGTGTTGGTGCAGGTGCAGTGTCTGCCCATCTCTGTTCAGCCCCCTTCTGTCTGGTCCACCTGGTAGGTTTCTGTTTCATCTTCCGACTGGACAAGTCCATTGACTGGACAAGTGCTGGCATTTCTGGGTCCTGCTGTTGGAAGTCCTTTTATAATCAAAGGACAGCTCAGCCTAGTCTTAGGAGCTCCCTTCCCAAACAAGCAACACGTCCTGATTTTATTTTGAATGAAAGTCTTTCCAGATGGTACTTATAGCCTTTTTTTTAGTTAGCTCACCCTGGCTCTGTGGCCACAGGTGACCCATCCCCCAGGCCTGGTGTGGGGTGGGGGGGGCGTTGGCCTGCAGCCAGTGATACCCTTAGGATCTTGGTGGGTCTCTACATGCTTTCCAGAAGAAAATAAATATTGATCTAAGTTCACACACCCAAGCGTGTTTTACTTCCCTTTCATAGCGCCAAGTGGGGTCATTTTCTTGAGAAGTCAACTTCCCATCAAAATGGAAATAAACTTTGAAGTGTTGTCTCCAGCTTGGCAGTTGAGAAGTGACTGCTGTGATGGGACTAGGATGGGGGTGGTGGGGGTTTGGCTGCCATGGCCCCTGGGGGGGACTCTGAGCCTGGAAGGCCTTCCCCTGTTCTAGGTCAATATAATGGAGACTCAAATGCTAATTTTTTACTCTTTTGACAGTGACTTGACACTAGGCACTTGATGTAAGACAGAGAAATCTTCACCCAACCAAAAGCTCTGTCATTTGGCTACACTTACACACACGTAAATGTGCTCTCTGGTTTGATGTTGCATCCAAGCCCGGAACGTGTTTACATGGGACCTGTGATTCTGGTTCATTTACTCAGTTTGATCTCAATCCTGTCTTCCAACATCTGTGGATCAGCCCTGTGCCAGTCAGCCTTCTTGGAGGCATGGAGTCCCCTCAGCTGAAACTAGGCTGTGGTAAAGAGGTTGGTCATCTGCCCTGCTATCTCCCTTGCCCCTTTTAGTGTGCCCTAGCACTGGTGTGCCTTCCATTCAGCTCCTGTTCCCCTTCTGCCCCAGGGCCTGGACAAGGGAGCAGCCTTGACCAGTCCATAGTTTTAACTAACATCATCCTGGACAAACAGAACAGAGGGTACAGGTTTTTATTTTGGGGTGTGTGTGTTGGGGGTGGGGGCGTCTGTTTATTGTTCTTCTTTTTTGAAGTTCATCACACAAAAATACTTGCTAACCAGGAACTTGGCCACACTCCGTGGCGATTGGCCAGTCTGTCCCAAGGTGACCTGTTTGGAAAAGCACTGAGGCTTGATGCCTCAGATTAAATGTCCCTGTGCTGCTGCCACAGGGGTGTGGCCTTCCTGCATGGGTGGGTGACCCATGGTCCCCTGAGCACAGGGTACAAGCTCATCTCCTTGGAGCTAGAGCCCAGGGAACATCATGGAAGAGCTTTGCAAGAAATAGGGGCCCAAATTAAAAATCACTCACCAGAGAGCACATGGTTCAGTACCTTTGTTGGGCTCCTGTCCCAGGAGCTTCTGAAGGTGGAGTTCTGGCACATGGCTATCTCCTGCAAACATGGGGCCAGTTGGAAGGAAGCTTGGGAATGGGGAGAGGATGAAGTGGGCTTAGAGGAGCTCAGGGGGCTTCCTGCTCCCTACCCAGGACCACCACATCGACGTGGAGGGACATCAGCAAGGTGATGGCTAGACAGCTTGGCTGGTGGTCAAGGGCCTAAATTGGGGCCTTCTGACACTCTTGTGTTAGTAGGACTGATGTCATTCTCCTTGAGTATGTGTAGGACCCTGTACACTTCCTCTCTGACTTTTTCACTTGTCTTTAACTCTCTTTTATGGTATAAATGCTTGCTCACACACACACACACACACACACACACACACACACACACACAGGATAAAGGGAACTTGGTTTGGGGCTAGAGGTAGAAGTTAGTTAATGGCAGATCAAGAATAGAGGTTTTTGCAAGGAAGTGTTGGGAAAGAGAGGAAACAGAAGAGACATACTTGAGCCTTAGAGCTCAGCCCTTTAGGGGAGAGAAGTAGGGGCCTAGGCGCCCAGGTGTGTCCTTGGCACAGAGTGATGTTTGACCTGGGCCATTGGCTGGACTAGTTGTTCAAGACCATGTCTGTGATTAAGGGAAGGGTCTGGGAACTGGGGGTTGGCACCATGGGTGCACCTCAGACATCTTACCGGTAACAAACTCAAATGTATTTTCATTGAAGGAGGAATAATAAATGTTAATTTATTTTTTTTATAGTTGCCCTTGTAACAAGTGATGGACAATCTGGCTACTTAGCAGTCTGTAGTCTTAGTTTACATTCTGCTGTCTGCTTTCCTGCCTTACTGCCTGTTGGCCTCATTCCCTCGACTGGCCACATCTGGTTTGTCCACTATTCATTGTGGTCCCCATGTCTCTCCCCACACCCCTCTGTGGTCCGGGAATACTGAATGGCGGGTGGCGGGGTAGGTGGGGACCTGGGCCCTGGAGACACCATGCACTGGTCCTCTCCATCCCATCATGGAGATCTTGCCTGCTCCTTCCAGTGGCTTCACATTCTGGATTTCCTTGTGCTTATTCATCAGTTGCCATTTTTGTCTCTGAATGGTGTGGTGGAGGAGGCGGCCCCTCATAGCAGCCTGTGGGGACCCAGAAGAGACTCCTGCTTGCAGCCCTGTGTGTTAAGGGCAGTTTCCCAAGGTTTCCTAGTCTTTTCCAGAGTGCATCTTTTTGGCTGCTTGCATGGCATGTCCTGTTTTCTAAAATTACTTTGCTGATTGGCCATAGGCCTCTGGGGTGAAGAGGAGGGTCCAGGGGCTTTGCAGGATGCTGTCTTTTCTCCTGAGGAGATGTAGTATCAGCATTTTATGCCATGCCCTCTCTGTTGGGGTGGGGCTAGGGTCTGCCATCGGAGGCCTTATGCTGTCCTGGTGGTGAGCACAAAGGTCATTGTCTTGAGTTGCTGTTAGGTCTTTGGGTCTCAAAGGAAATCCAGCCTCAGCTTCTTCTAGGTTCTGATTTGAAGCTGTTCTTCCTTGATGGTTGGTGGGTGTTACATGTTAGCATTTTGCTTTGGATGGGTTGCCTCATTCTGAAGTGTACTAACTTTAGCCTTTGAAAAACTTCCACTTTCATTTCCCTTTCCCTGATCTCACTGGTCTCCTTGAATCTGAGCTGAGACTCCTTCCCACACTCAGGCCCTCCTGTCCCACATTCAGTACTGCACCATGGCCTCAGAAGACAGATATTTATGTGTGTGCCTGTGTGTGTGTGTGTGTGTGTGTGCGTGCGTGCGTGCGCATGCACTGTCAGCTGCCCCCAAAGCTCAGGAGATTGTTCCTTTGGAAGTAAGCCAGTCACAAGGCATCTGGCCAGGTGGTACAGGCTGCAGCAGGGATGGTTTCTTCTTCATGACCCCCAGTGGGGCTGTATCACCTCAAAGCCAGGGCCTTGCAAGAGCAGAGAAGGAGGGAGTAGTATGTGCTGGATAGGGTGGGGACCCAGGAGCCAAGCTGGAGGGTGTGCAGTCCAGGTCCCTGGTGGAGTTCTCCTTCTCAGGCCATTCTGCCCTTGACCTTTTTCACTGGGGCAGACAGTCTGGTATGGGGGCCTGGATGAGGCCAGGTGCATGGAAGCTCTTTGCCTACCCAGCCGAGTGTGCAACCTGGTGTGCCCTCACTTCTCATACTCCACCACCACCTCCTGCTCCTTGCTTCCCCTCCTCTCCTCCTTTCTCCCCTTTCCTACTGTTCCCCGCCCACCTCCCCCTTCTCTTGCTCCTTTCCTTTCCTCCCTTCCCTTCCCCCCTCCTTCCACCCCCTTCTGCTTACCCCCTTCCCTCTCCTCTCCGTTTTCTCCCCCTCCTCCTTTCCCTTCCTCCTCTTTTTCCTCCCCCTCCCCTTCCCCCTCCCCTTCCCCCTCCCCTCTCCTCTCCCTCCTTGCACCCCAGGACTAAGCACATTTTTAACTTGCTGTCAGGGGTTTCCAGCCCACAGGACTAAGGCAGGAGGGTGTACTGGGGGAGTAGGGCCCCAGGAACTTGAGGAGAACCAGTGAAGATACCTCTCCTTTGTGCTGTAGCCCAGGCTCAGCCTGGGAGACCCTGTGGGGCGGCTGTGGCTTCCTCCTTGCACCCTCTGGGGATGCCCTGGCAGCTCTTCCCTGGGAGGTAGCCTGGTGGGCTGTCAGCCTCCTACACAATGAGAGGTAAACAGTGGGTCACCTTGGCAACTGGCGGAGCTGGGGCTCAAAGTGCTTGTGGCAAGAGAAGTTCTCATTGTCTCAAGTTTCTGGGATGGCGTTCTGTTTTGATTTTTTCTTTAATTAGCTGGAGTGACTAAGATACCAAAATGACTGACCTGGTTCCTATAATTTCTTAATAAACATTTATATTCCCTTCGTAGGAAGAACATTTCTTCCAGTGATTCATTGACTTTTTCTTTTAGATTATGGCAAGGCCCTGGCGAGGCAGGGTGGGGGTGGCACAAAGGACCCCCACTGCCGACAGCCGTGCCAGCTGGCGAGGGTCCAGGCCCTGGGAGCACTTTGTAAACACCACACCAAGATTGTACTGGTTTTGAGGTTGATTATGTTCCATGGAAAATTTGGGGGCGATGCCTCTCTTATCTTGGGGTGTTCAGATCCCCATAATTGGAGCTTCCAGAAGTCCTCTGAGAGACCTGTAAGTCTTTCTGAGCCTAAGCAGTGCTCTTTTCACCCGATGCCAGATTCTCCTGGGAGGCCAAGGTGTGAACTAGTTTTACGTCTTGGTACAAGGTGACGCTTCAGCGTGTTTGTTGTTAAACAGTAACTGCCCATATGTGCGTAGCTTGGGCTGGATGTGCCAGATTGGGTGGCCTCCTGCCACCCTGCTGGCTGTCTGAGGGAGTGCCAGGCCACGCAGGGCCCTGGGAGGTGCTGGTGAAGCTCAGCCCCAGGTTCTTGTGCAGGCCTTGCACTTTACCTGGGGCTTCCTTGGGCCTCTCTGCTTCATCCCCCTGTCTATTACCCAGTACAGTCACCTGCCCCTATCGAGGAGGAGCCCGGTGAGTACATCGGAAGGCTGAAAGTTGACTTCCTTCGTTTTATCATCGGTAGAGGTGATCCAGGTGGCCCTGGCTGGTGGTGTGTCCTTTGAACTGCTCTGCAGTTCACACCTAGGCCTGCATCCAGAGTCCCTTCTTCATCCTGGGCACGCAGGGCCCCTGGGTCCCCTTCTCTCCACATAGGCTGAATTCTTGCTGGGTTGGGCCGGGCTGCCCTGTGGCCTCATGGCCAACACCCTGTGTGTACCTGTGTCGAAAGCATTTCCCTGCAGCGGGACTGTTGCCATCACTGGGGGGGGGGGGGGGGGGGAGTCCACCAACCCCAAACTGAAGGAAATGTCTATATTTGTTGCATTTATTTGTGGTGAGTCTCTGGTGTTACCTGTTCATGCACTGTGCCTTTCAGCTTTTCCAGATTTTTGTGTCAGTTGCTGGGCAGCCTCCCTACCTGGTCACTGAGAAGCCTTGTCATCCTTTCTCCCTTTGTACGAGACCTTTTTCAAGGATGTCCGTAGAATTAGATTTTTTTTTTATTGGTGAAGGATTTACATTTTTTATGATGTTGAAGAAAAAACACAAAGGTGTTGAAATGGCATTGAAGAGTGTTGAAAGTTCAAAGCCCTAATCCATTTGGGAGTTTTGTCAGAAATCTGGTGCGTCTGTGTGCCCTTTGTCAGTCCTAACAATTTGGGCTTTGGACTTTGGGCCCCACCCCACTGCCCTCTCCTCCCAGCAGCAGGCAAGTTTGTGTGCCCAGTGTTACAGTCAGCTCCTGAGGGAGCCTCTCAGTGTTTTTATCAGAGAAAGTCCTTTTTGCCTGATTATGCTTTGTCATTTAAACAGAGGGACTAAATGGAATGTTGATGAGGTCTCCAGGCTTTGGAGTGAGAACAGATTGAGCTGGCCAGGGTTCTTATCTGTAAAGCAGGTTGGGGCATGCTGACCTCAGAGGAGAGGAGGAGTGTGTGCGCGAGTAGAATGTGTGGCATATGCATGTGTGGTGTATGCATCTGTGTTGCGTGGGGGTAGGGTTTGTATGTGTCTGTGTGGTGTGTGTCTGTGTGTTTAACCTGCAGGAGAATTTCACCCACTACAGTGATGCTCTTGGGTACCCGAATGAACGTTTTTGCTGCCTTCTCTTTTGAAAAAGGAAAAAAAAAAAGAACAGAACAAACAACAACAGACAATTTAGAACTACTTTTTTGAAACAGGTGCCAGCTCACGTCCCCACCCTCTGGCACCGCATGTGGGTGACCCTCACCGGCCTTGTGGCCCCAGCCACGCCCCAGTCCATAAAATGCCCGTCTTGAGTTGTGGGAGGATGAAGCAGGAGCCTGCCACAGAAAGGCAGTTTCCTTGAGCATCTTGTTGCTATGGAGACCTGCTTCCTGGGGAGCTGTGCTCAGGCTAGGGCGGCCCCCTCTCAGGTGAGCCTCATTTGTTACTGGGTAACCGTAAAGGAGCCCTCCCAGGCCCCAGCCAGCTGTACCTGGCCTGACTCTTTTTAAAAAGCAGAAGCAGCTGAACGGGAACCTTGAGGTGGAAGACCCCATCACTGGTCACCAGAGCAGTTCTGGGTGTGCCCAACAGCCTGAGGTGGACTCAGGCCTAGCAGCATCTCCCTGCCATGGCGTCAGACAGGCTCGTGGTGACAGACACTGTGCCAGCCCTGCCCAGTGACTCCACCTAAATGGAAGGACTTTCTGAGTCCAGGTGTGCTCTGCGGGAGACTTCCAGAAGCACGATGACTGAGTTCATACCCGCAGCCTAGCTCTTGAGTCCGAGGGCAGCAGAAATCCTGCTTGCCGTGAAACTTGCTTCACCCAACACTCCCAGTGGCTCCTTCAAGTGGAGAGCGCCTGGTTCTGCTGCTAGAGCCGCTTAGACGCGGACGCGCGCAGCCAGGGAATCCCACTCAGGACTCATATTTGCTATTTTTGTAACTTCCTGGGCTTCTCTGGTTTCAGCACTCATTCTGCTTCTTGTTTGCAGGAGTAATTGCTTTCATGAGCTTTGGGCCATCTGTGGATTTCTTTTCCCCTCTATTTTTTTTTTTTTTTTTCTTTTTTGGGGCAGCAATTCTATGTTCGCAGATATGAGAATTGTTTCCTAAAGGGAAGCATGAAAGCGTTCTTGAGGCTGGCTTTTCAGCTGTCGAACCACAGTTTCATACCCTTTTCCTGCTTGCTTTTCATCTTCGTGTGAATGTGTTTGGCATCAAGATGCTTCCTGTGTGGTCTGAGGTGACTATTTTGAATGAATGTAAGGGCTGAGGGCATCTAGTCTGAGATGACACCTGGGCACTAACGTGGCTTCCTTGCTCTCTCCTGGCATCTCCTTGTTCCAGAGGATATTTGTGAACATTGGGTCGGGGCAGGGGTTCCCTTTCCTTCTGCGGACCCCACCCGGCCCCTCTGCTCAGACAGGAGAGGCCGCCAGGGGCCTGTGCTGTTTCTGTCTCCTGCTCGAGTGGCCAAGTGGGCCTCCTCCCTTTTTGGCTCTGAGCGAGTGGGCTGTGGTGAGACCCCTGAGCTGACCCTTCTGGTTCAGGTGCAGCTGCTATAGCTGTCTGCTCAATGCCACCTGGGAGAAGCAGCGGCCGGGTCTGTGGTGGCCACGTTTGGATGCCCTTCAACGTGTAGAGATAGGCATGTCCCCTGTCCTTCTCATAGGGGTGGGGGAGCAGAAGCCAGGGCTGTCTGTGCAGCAGCCTGGACAGGTGCAGTCTCCAGTAGAGGTGGCTGACCTGGCCTCTGCAACCTGTGCTTTCCCAGTCAGCACCCTGGGTGAGTGGGGAGATTGCCTGTAGGGTGCTCACCTGTGTGGAGAAGGCAAGAGGGCTGGAGGGGTGTCCAGCCTCCTGTGGGGCCCAGCGTGGGGAGGCATTTCATCCAGTAGCTGGCCTGGGTGCTCAAGAGCCCTCACAAGGCATGGGCCCACCTGTGCTAGCTGCATCCTGGGCTACAGTGGTGTAAACTGGATTTCATATGTTAGGGTACAGTTTTCAACAACGTGGAAATGGCCTGGGAAATTTTCCTGCTTATGCTGCCCGTTGTCGAGAGCTGGCCAGCCCTGGGTGCTCAGTGTGCTCTCTGGGTTTTGGAGGTTCTGACTCTGGGCTGCCGTGACTCCATGGAAGATAGTCATGCAAAGGCCCAAGGCAGAAAACCCCAGGGCGTCTTGGGCTCTCAGGCACAGAACTGGTGTCACCTGTTTCCGAATCAGCTTGGGAAGGCCAGAGGTATCTGCCGTCTCAGTTTTTCTGGAGGGCAGAGTCACCCCTCTGCGGCTCCTGCCCAGCCCCGGGGTGCTCCACGTGGTCATCCTGCTTTAATGTATCTTTGTTGAGGGAGTATCTTGTCACTGCCCCCTCTGCACCTCCTTTTCCTGTGGCTGAGTTTTGCGTAACAGTCTCCTCCCAACGAGGCAGGTCACACGGATTCGAGTGAAAGGCCCCGCCTGCCCAGCAAATACTCGTGGCACAAATAACTGGCTCTCTGAGATGACGTTGACCTTGGGGGATGCTCCCTGCTTTTATTCAAATGTTTGTGTCCACCCCCCCCCCCACCCCAGATTCTTATGTTGAAATTCTAATGCCCAATGTGTTGATATTTGGAGGTGGGGCTTTTGGGAGGTGATTAGGTCATGAGCCCTCATGAACAGATTAGTGCCCCTATAAAAGAGGCTCCCCAGAGCTCCCTTGCCCTTTCTTCCTTTTGAGGACACAGTGGGAGGACACCAGCTATGAACCAGAAAGAGGGCCCCCACCAGAACTCGACCATGCTGGAGCCTTGATCTTGGACTTCCTGTTCTCCAGGACTGTGAGAAATATATTTCTGCTGTTTGTAAGGTACCCCGTTGGTGGTATTTTGTTCCAGGCTGAGCAAACGAAGATGCTCCCCAACTCCTTTGGGCAAATACTCAGCAACACTTCCCCAACTACCTCAGATTAGTGCCTTGTGCCTTCAAAGTCCAGAGCCTGTCACTCCA
Organism: Felis catus; assembly: GCF_018350175.1. Taxonomy (NCBI): domain Eukaryota; kingdom Metazoa; phylum Chordata; class Mammalia; order Carnivora; family Felidae; genus Felis; species Felis catus. The sequence continues at coordinate 21,735,170 of NC_058373.1, forward strand.
ACTGCAGGGGCAGGACTTGTTCCCCCAGCCCTGCCCCTGAAGATGGGGGCACCCCAGGTCTATCCTGACAGCAGCCTGCACCTAGTCTCCCACCTGGCCTCCCTCCCTTGCAGCAGGGCTGGTGTCAGCAGAGGAGTCTCCTGAGTATGTCTTCATCACTCCCTTCACCTGAGTTTTCAGGATGTTGACACTTGAAATGGGCTGTGGCTCAGAATTTTCCAAGCATCCAATTCGCAGGGGTTCCAGGGAGGGGATTGGGGGTGTTGAGATCAAGGCCAGGAACCAGCAGCCCCCTAGGCACTCACCAGACATGCTTCCTCAGTACCCTAGCTGGTGACCTTTGCCTTGTGGGGTGGCCTGTCATGGGCTGGGCCCACAGTGCAATGAGGGGTCATCCCCTTCTCAGGAGCCTGGCCTGAAGGTACTGTTCCTACCAGTGAGAAGGGAGAGCACTGGAGGACTCTCTGGAGGACTGGGCTGTCATTCCATGCCCTATCCCAAGGCCAAACATAGTGGTCAACAGGATTTGTCCCAAGAATGTGGGGAATGAGTTCTGGTCCTTGAGTTTACAGGTTTTTGTTTTTTTCTCCTAAAAGCAGTAGAATCTTTCTTTCGACCAAATCCCATGGATTCCAGTGTAGGACGGAGTTGGGGAGGATTGCTGTCTGGCGCTGGAGGGATTTTTGGCTGTGGAGCCTTCTGTCACTGAGCAGTCCTGGGCACCCTGCACGTACCCTGAACACAGTCCCAGTGGGGTTGGCTGTGTTGTCCCGAGGCTAGCATAGGGTCCTGCTTCTGTACCTAAGTGACTTGGGGGAAGGAAGCGAGATGAATGGAGGTCAGCCCCCAAGGCCACAGGTGCAGGCTAACCCTTGGGGCTGGGCCAGGGAGTTGGGCCCTTATGGTCTGTGGCAGGTTCTTCTGGGGTCTGTGGTCAGTGTCCTGTTGCTTTTCAGAGGGTGTCACTCTGGCTGCCCAGGCTTTCATCAAGGGTGATTGGGTTGGGACTCTATGGGGTCCAGCAGGCAGAGGTAGTGATGAGACCCTGGCCAGAGCATGGGGCAGAGTGTGGTGGACAGAGGCACGTAAGGTCACAAGATGGTGGGCAGGGGAGTCTCAACCCACCCTGCAGCCTGGCTCAGAAGTGCTGGGCTCTCAAGACGGGAGAGAGAAAGTGGCCAGGGGTCAAGGCAGTGGTCTGGCAGGTGTGGGGGTGGGGTTGACCCCGCCATTGACACACACTGGACTGGTGTGTAAAGCTGCATTTGTGGGGTGTCAGCAGACAGTGTCAGGGTGGGGGACATAAGGCATGGGGTTTTGTCACTCATTCCCTGAATGCCACAAGGGTCCTGGCTCTAGCTGGTGCTTCTGCCCCTTGAAGACTTGGTGTCTGAGTCCAGCACTATGTGACCTCATCCTCACATGCTGCTGTGGGTGGGGGCACGGGGTGGGGTGGGGTGTGGGTGTCTGCATCCCTTGCTGTAGCCCTTCCTTCACCTTGGACACTCCCACCCATCCCACTCAGCCAGGCCTTTCCCTCCTTCAGATGCCTTTTCAGAAAGCAGTGGGGGTGGGGGCAGATCCAGGCCCAAGTGACCACTGTGTCTAGCAGTGTGTGATGAGTGGACAAGCCAGAAGTGAAAGAAAGCACTTCAGCGAGTGTGAGGAGAGCCAGAGAGGTGAACTGCTCTTGTGGCTGCCTTTCTCTAGTGCTTGGAGCAGCACCCCGATGTCCCCGGATGGGTGTACTGTGCCCGGGGGCATCATCGTGGTGATGCCATGCTAGATCTCCCACAGCCCGAGGCTGATGTGCCCAGCGGTGCCAGCGTGTTGTCTCCACAGCTGGGGGTAGGTGGTAACCTCTCTGTCACAGGATGGACCACAGCAGTGCTGGGCCAGTGCCCACTTCTGACCAGGGTGTCTGCTCAGCCAACCTGGTGGAAAGTCTTCAAATGTTTTTAACCACTGAAATCCTGTTCTCCCCACCCATTTATAATGGGCCGACCTCCTTGGCTCCTATGGCTCCTCACCCCTGCACTCCTACCAGCTTATCACTTCTGCCGCCCCATGGATAAAGTTCTCAGCTACTGACAATAATGACCTTCTGATAAACATGCTGTGATCCTGGTTCTAAAGGAAGAGTATCAGAGGGCAGACATTTCTCATGACCTCCCCAGAGTTCAAATGGAGCTTGCGTGCAGAGGGGATATGACACCTGAGTACCCGTGTGCACCCAGCATGAGCCCCAGTCCTGGCACATGGACCCACTGCCCAGTGCCCCTCATGAATCTCCAGCCTGTCCCCATGGGAATCCAAGTCTGTTCTGCACAGGACACCAGGTTGATGATCTCGACTGTGTTGTTTCTGGGAAGATCATCCAGAATCACCCATCTGTGGTTCCAGAAAATTCCCTCTTCGTTTCTCTGAAACTTGGAGATTTCTCTCCCCCCCGCCCGCCGACTCAGGAGCATTGCTGTGGGCCCCTCACTGTGCCGGCTTGGGTCATCCCTCATGGCAGAAGGAAGGCTGCACACCTGGCCCTGTTCTGGCCATCCCCCAGTCACAGTGTGGCCCTGTCTCGTCTCCCACGGGCCCTGTGCTTGGTACCCCTGCACCCCTGTCCTGCTGGTGACCCACTGCCACCTTTCCTTTCTCTTCCTTCTCCACCTATCCTACCTGGTCTCCTGGCCTCTCAGGGTCCCCAGGGGCTCCCATGCTAGGGGCTCAAAGACTCCTGCTGCCTCCCCCCACAACCACAGCCTCTGCTCTGGGGCAGGCCTCCCATGATGCAATGACCTGCTTTGTCACAGTGGTTCACTTCCGTACCTTTTTTTCTCTTGCAAAGGCATCATCTTCAACTGGAAGAAGAAATGAAAACACCACCTGTGCCTCAAAACCATTCAGTTTTTAGACAGGGAAATGCCAGGCAGTTAGGCCTGGCCCACCCTTGTCCTCCACTCCTCACCACCCTCCCGAGTGCAGTTAAAGTTGGGGGTCAGCAGCCAGGCCGCTGAAGTCAGGGAGGTCAAACTGGAATGGTGATTTGGGTGGACAGTAGGGGAGGGGGGGGGGTCAAGCACAGGAGGGGCTCTGGGTAGGAATCTCAGGTCACCTGGCCACTGGTCTTCAGCTGGGTCTGTGGTGGGGTCATGTCTGGGTTGGGGGGGCAAGCTCAGTAGGTAGGAGGATTTGCAGGCTTGAGAAACTAGATTGGTTACACGAGGAGTTGGGGTTTGGACCCCCTCACCCCCACCCCAGAGTTGTGCCGGCAGCACCAAGTCTGAGGAGAAGGCTTCTGTAACAGGGTCTTGGAATTGCCTGGGAGTCCAGGGCCACCAGGTGACTAGTTTCTCTGAGACTGAGCTGGACTGACTGGGAGTGTCCCTCATGCTTGTGTGGGGGCGGGCTGGTCTTTTCCAAGCTCTGAGCGAGGCTTGTGTAGTTGAGGGGGTGGCGTGGAGGTAGACCATGGGGAGCATGACAGAGGCTGGGTAGCAAAGGGCAAGTCTGTGGGAGGTCTGGGGACCCATCCGCAGGGAGAGGCATTGCTTGGCAATGAGAGACCAGCCCCGAGGCATGGAGGTAGAGAGGATTGTGCTGCTCCTGAGAGATGGTGGGGAGAGACCCCTTTACCCCTGGGGTCTGGGTTGGGTGGGGGAAGCACCAGAAGAGGGGAGATGAGATAGGAAGGCCACATGATTGGGAAACCAAGGGGAGAAGAAGGAAGTGGGTGTCATGGTGTCTGGCCTGCCCTGCCCTTCCATGTCCCCTGGCTTCTGTGCTCTGTGGCTGCGTGCATGTCTCCTCTGTGGGCAGTTTTGGTGGAACATTCAGGAATTTTGTTGGCTTCTCCCAGACTGAACATTCCTCAGGCCAACATCTGCCCCGCCTTCCCTGAGGATGGCCCGCACGTGAGGAAGAAAGGTGGGTTTCCAAATGTCATGTCTGGTGTCTCCTGTGTGATTATTTCCCACCTTGCCTTCTTGACCAGTCCTGGAGGATCTGCCTCAACTTTGGCAGCTTCTTCCTGCTCATTCTGGGCACCTGTCATCTATCTCCGAAGGCAGGACTGACTCCAGGCTTTCCTATTGGTGGAGGAAAGTGGAAAACACACAGGACTGGCATGTGGGACACGCTGCTTAGCTTTTGTCAGGATGCCCACAGGAGCAGTCAAGTGTAGAAGAGGAAGAGCATGCAGCAGAAGCAGGCCAGGGTGGTGGGAGGCTCCTGCTACTCTCTTGAATTTGACTTTGTGCAGAAGTGACAGTGGAACCCAAGGGTTGGGGTGTGTCAGCCCAGCCTGAGTGCTTTCTGGGAAGAAAAATAACATGCATGGCACACACATGCACACACATCTTTATTGAAAGCGATACATGAACTGCAACAATTCAGAAAATATAGAAGAGCTCAAAGAAAAGATTTAGCAGCACACACGGGTTTACCTACCTGAGACCACCATTGCTCGGCCCTGTTCTGACCTCCAGTGAACCTGTAGTTCACAGACACTCAGCCCCAGGAAGCCCCTCCTGGCACCCACAACATGGCTGACCGTGAGGGCGGTGCACAGCCTGCCTGCACCAGACTCGGCCAGCTTCGTTTCTGGGAGCCCGGGGCTTAGACTGCATGCCAGGCCCCTGTGCCTTGGGCTCTGGTGTACAGCCTCAGCCACTGATGTTGGTTCTGGCATCATCCAGGGCCATTTGTGGAGGCCCGGTATTGACTCGGGAACCAAGGAGTGCAGATGTGTGTGGGGCAGGATGCTGTATTCCCTGTGGGCTCATTGCCCCCACTTGAAGGGGGCTTTTTGATGCTTGAGTTTGGAGAGTTATGGTCTGTGACTGTAATTCCATTTGGGGGAATCCTGGGGTCCATGGAAATGCTGCCCATTGCTTTCCTTACTTGGGCAGGTCCTGGCTTTGGCATTGTTTTCCCAGAGCTGGGAATGGTCCGACTGGGGATAGGCCGACAGCAGGTGGGCCACCCACTGGCCTGGCCCATTTGGAAAGCATGTGTCCTGCTGGGCTGCAGTGGGGGGTAGTGGCTGTTGTGTGGGCTGAATGGTGAACAGTCAGGGGGACCAGGGATTGAAAGTGCACTTGCCCCTTGCTGTGCCTGATTCTGGACCTGAGTCTCCAGGCCCCGACCAGGCATCGGTGGTGTCCAGCCTCTGCTCAGCTGCCTCACCTCTGATACTTCCACAGGCCTCTCGCTATGTGAACATGCTGGTGGTGAGGAGGAAATGGGTGGCCGCCAGGCCCCTGGGGGCTGAGTGTGGGCCAGAAAGATGGGTGTCAGGAGTCAGGAGCAGGGATCCTTGGGTGTTTGAAGTGCCTTCAGGCCTCTTTCTCCAGGGGCTGGAGGGCTCCCCAGGGCGTGGGGGGAGGGGGGTCACAACTTCCAGTACCCTCCTGCCAGTGCAAAGTTGGGCACGAATTAACAAAAAACAGATGAGTTCGTTTGTCCCTGGAATTCCACAGGAAGCTAGACGGTAGAACAAGTGATCAGCCATGTGTCCTTGGCTGAACCAGGAGTACTCCGAGAGTTGCTGAAATTCCCAAGTCCTTCAAGAAGCTCTTACAGAATATGTGAACATTTCTGTGGGTGATGTGGCTCTTCTCCACCAAGTGAAGTCCTACAGAGAATTCCCCTGACCTCCCAGAACGTGGAGGGTGGTGTGGCTTGTGGTCTCTGTTTTCAAACCAGTATGCAAATTGGAAGCTTGGAAGGGGAAGAGTCTGCCCAAGTCACAGTGGGGAAGTGGGCTTCCTGGGCCCAGGGATCCTGGCTTGGGGAGGGGAGAAGAGGCGGTGGAGCCAGGCCAGAACCTGCCCTGGGCTCCTCTGCCAGGGCCACAGGGGGATGGCTGGGAACTTCATCTCATTACAGATCTCAGGGTGAAGTGTATGAGGTTCCAGGCAGGGATGCTCCCCTTAGGTTCTGTTTTCATCAGATGCTTAAACTTGAGGTGTAGGGAACTGTGTCCCCCAGGATGTGGGGTAAAAGAAATGAGGCCCAGGGCTTGGTGCTTTGCACCTGTTTCACCCACATAGTGTTTAGAAAGTGCGGTTTGGCGTGTAAGGCAGCCTCTGGTCTGACATGAAAGGATCCACAAGGTAACTTTGGTCTGGGTACAGCCCTCTAGGCGGGCTTCAGAGGAGGCCTCATGGCCAGGCCGACACCCAGGGCCCAGGGTGCTTTGGGGGCTATAGCTACCTTGTCATGGTCTTTCTGTGAGAACATGGGGGTAAGGGTGAGAGTCAGGACACTGGATGGGGGGATATTGGTGGACATCCAAGTGGAGAATCCCACAGCATCTCCAGGAATGACTTGCCTTTCCAGATGACCCAAATCCACCATCCCTGAACCCGTGGCAGCTTCTGAGTTGGGTCTAGTCAACAGTCAGAAAATGCATGCTCCACCCATAGCATGCACTGGGTTTTGGTGCTCTGGGAGGGGGTCAGATGTGTGTTCCTGTTTCTCATAAGAAGTTGGCTTGCTGAGGGACTGATTTCAGTGCAGTGTGTTCATTTTCATTTCCGATTATAAAAGTTGAGCATGTTCGTGAAAAAGGATTTTGGAAACAGAAAAGTATTAAGACAAAGATTAGCAAAAAGGAGTATCGATAACTTTAATCGCACCTGCCCATGAGTCACCACAGTCAACATTTTTGCCTCTGTATGTTTTTAGTATAAGACTCAGGATTGGGGCTCCTGGGTGGCTCAGTTGTTAAGCATCTGACTTCGACTCAGGTCATGATCTCACAGTTGGTGAGTTAGAGTCCCACACAGGGTGAACTCTGAGTCCTGCTTCTGGTGAGCACAAGCCCCACTTCAGGCAAAAACATGAGCCCCTGGTGAGCACTGCTTCTCTCTCTCTCTCTTCTGTCTCTCTCTGCCCCTTGCTCACTTGTGCCTTCTCTCTCTTAAAAAAAAAAAGACTTGGGATTGTCTGATGGAAGTCCTCTTATGATCCGTACTTTTCCCATGGTAACATTCCATTGCGATCACATCCCTGAGTTGATGACTGGCTCTTCTACCTGCACTTGCCACATGAACGCTCATTGGTCATCTCTAGTATCCTAAACAGGCCCTAAGTTCGGGTGGCTGTGACACGTCCAGTGACTTGCTCGTCTGGAATATTTCATGACTGACAGCCATCCACAGTGGGCTCAGGTTCATTATTTTCACAGCATGGACTCCTGGGAGCAAGTAACGGAACGTGCAGTCAGGGGCAAATTGCCTTCTAGAAAGGGAGAACAAGCCCCTCCCCCACAGCCGCACAGGCGAGCACCCAGTCTGGCACCGCAGCAGGGAGGGCATTATGAGATACCCAAATGAGTTTTGCGGTGAACCAAGGTCTGTGTTGTGTAGAGTTCACAGAACAAAAGCCCCAGACCCACTCTTTGCCCTTAAACTGTCCTGTTGTGTACCCCACCTCCAGACCCTCACGGCTGTAGGGTATGTGGTATAGGTAGCCTCAGACACCAGGGGCCTTGAGATCTAACCAGGGAAGGGTGAGTTTTTCCTACAGCAGCATACAACCTGGGAAGGTGGCTGTTGGGAGCATTTCTCATCTTTAGGGCTCCAGCCACGCCCAGGGATTTCCATCACTCCTCTTAGCTCTGGGGTCCACCTGGGGCCCTTCATGTGCCCTGAGGGACAAGGACAGGAAAAGGCAGCCTTGGACTTCGAGATGCTGCCTCCCAAACTCCCCTGGTTCCCAGCATCAGCCCTGCTCAGTGCATAGACCTGGTGGCCAGGGTGGTGGCCAGCTGGGCTCTGGTCAGAGCTTGCTGGAGATATAAATGCAGCTCAGGGCAGTCCCCATGGTAGAATGTTATTCTGAGCCCACCAGTGAGGAAGGCCTGGTCAGACCCAAGCCATGTGAGTCCTGCCTGGCCTAGGTGTGACTGGGGAACAGGTCTGTTGACAGCTTTGGTGACTGTTGAGATTAGCACACATGTACAGTGGTGCCACTTGGTGTGGCTCCAGCCCCTGGTCCTGGGCCAGCCCCATGGAAGAGCCTCTGGGCACCTGCTCTGTCCTGCAGACAGGAGCCCCATCCTCAGGGCCAGGGCTCTGTGTCTCCAGGCTCCTGTGTGTTTTAGTCAAAGGCTGTATTAAGTCCTGTGCATCACATGGCCAAGCTGAGTATCCTAGGAGTTAAGGGAGGACATTGTTTCCAGGTCCCAAGCTGCGAGCATCAAGATAGAATCCCAAGACCACTGGGCAGTGGCACCTCCAGTCTGGCTACTTGGGAGTTCTGGGGGAGGTGGCCCCTGACCATGGAGTGGTGTTGAGGCTGGGCCGTCCTCCCCTTGTCTGTCTGTGGACATCCTGGCTGTCTCTCCTTGGGACAGCCAGGAGTCAAAACTGCTGCATCCCTTGGACTTGGGGCCCAGGGCCCTGGCCTCACAGCCATGCCTTGCTGTGGTCAGGGGCTCTGTTGGGCTATGTTGTGTCAGGGTTAGGGGCCCCTAAGTGTGTAGGTGGGCCTTCCAGAGGAGGAAGGGTTGCAGAAAGTGGGGCAGGGGCACTGGGCAAGGAACTGGGCTCAGGGTGGCTCCACTGTTTGGTGGCGGTGTGACCTGGCATGTCACAGACCCTCCTTGGGCTTGATTGCCTGTACCGTGATTTAGGCAGTTTACTGGGTTGTGTTAAAAGGCAAGTGCCCATAGGACCAGAGCAGGGGCTGGTGGCCTTGGTTACACGGCACAGTTGCTGGGGGTTTTACAACTGCTCATGCTGGTCCTCCCAGGAGTGGAATTCAGAACCAGACTAGTGCCTGGGAACCCTTCCGAACCTTCTGTAACTCACAGCCGTAGGTGTTCTGGCTGTAGACCAGCTCACAGGGAAATAGCAGGAAGTCCTGTGGGAGGAGGGGAGCCCTGGAAGGGTCCTGGGCTGAGCAAAGTCCCTGCCATCTGGCCTGGTCTACCCGCAGCTGACCCAGTGTCTGCCTTGGTCCCGGCAGGGGTTGGGCTGCTTCCAGATTTGTTTTCATTTTCAATTCCCTTTATTGCTCAAACCACCTCAGGGCCGCAAAAAACAAACCGTTATCCTCAGCTGACCTCAGATTCCTGGCCTCAATTGTTTGCTGTTTGCTAATTTTAGCTTCTGATCATTTCCACCCTTATCCTCCCCCCACCAAAGGGAGACACAAACCAAGAATAGCTGCTGGGAAGGGGGGCTGTGGTGTTTGTGGCCAGAGTTCCCACAGTGATCTGGCAGGGTGCATGGGGCAGTTCCATGCAGCCGGCCTTCCCCTGGTGGGTGGGTCTGGGGGGAGCCCTTGACGGCAGGACTCCCCTTCCCCCGGCCCCTTTCTCACCAAGAACCCAGCACCCACAGGCATTGACATGCAGAAAAGAAGAAGGACTCTTATCTGAATGTTTCTCCTTTTAAACAGAAACCAGGCTGCTTCTTGGAAAAAAACATCCCTGTAGCCATGCGTAGCATACAGACCGCTAAGAGTCAGGCACTCCCCAGAGCTCCCAGACTCCAGGAACAAGTGGACATGCACAGTCTCGGGTCAGATGTGGAGCTTGGCCACAGTGGGGCCCAGGAGACAGCATCAGCCTGGAGGGCCCTGGCCAGGCCCAGTCCCCGCCCCATTGCACTGTGCTCTCCCAGCCGTGGGAGCGAACACAGGGCCTGTGTGGACCAATTACAGTGGCGAGTCCAGGGCACTGGCCAGGCCTGCAGGGCGTCAACCTGCCCACGGGAGGGCGGGCAGAGAGCAGCCTAGGGAGAGCCAGAGCCAGGATGAAATCCAGGGAGCAGAGTGGCCTCTTGGCGAGGCCTAAGGCAAGTGGTTGCACCCCACATCTGTACAGTAGGGAGAGTGTCAGGCGGACACCCCGATTGAAAGGAGCATGTAACAAATGCCCACAGCCCTAGTAGCCCCTCCATCCTTTTCTTTCCACTGTTTTCAAGGAAATCCCAGACACCATACCATTTTATCCATTAATATTTCAGTTGCTGCACATTTTTAAATCAAGTCCAATGTGTCTAATGCTAGAATAACACTAATTAAACATGAAATAAAGAAAGCCACAGCCTGAAGTCACCCCAGACCACTCGTTAGACTCGGGAAGTGGTGTGGGCCACACCCCTCATGTGGGTGCTTCATTGTAGGCAGAAGGTACCCAGTGCCGAACCGTTTTGGACACAGGTTTTTATCAAAATCGAAAGCAACAGCAACAAAGAAGAACAAAAGTGCTACTAGGGTAACACAGGTACAGAAGTAGGAGCTCCAGCTACCTAGGAAGGGCTTTCCTCTGGTGCGAGGGGATAGGGAGGAGCAAAGCAGGTGTTAGACCCATGCCCCTTAGGTGCCGGCAGGGCCCACACCATCCCACAGCTTCTGAAGGGGTGACAGGGATAGCCTAGTGGTTCTCCACGGAAACGCTTGGCTGCCACAAACGTTAGATCTGTCCCATTTTGTGAATCATTTAAAAAAAATATTTGGGTAGCTCAGTCAGTTAGGTGTCCAACTTTGGCTCAGGTCATGATCTCGCAGTTCATGAGTTTGAGTCCCATGTCAGGCTCTGTGCTGACAGCTCGGACGGAGCCTGGAGACTGCTTTGGATTCTGTGTCTCCCTCTCTCTCTGCCCACCCCCCCCACCCCTCCCCCCCCCCCCGCTCATTCCCACTCTCTCTCTCTCTGTCTCTCAGTCTCTCTCTCAAAATAAATAAAAACATTAAAAATTTAAAAAAATATTAGAGTAATGCACCAAGTAACACATGTAGCCTAAGGACCAAATCACCCAGCTCATTTTATTGTGATGCACAGGGAGGGACCTGGCTATGCCCTGCTCTCCTGTTCCCTCTCCCAGCAGAAGCCCCTGTTGGCTTCTTCAGTTGCCTCTTGCGGTGTTTACCGCCCTGACTCTACCCTGCATGTCCATGGGGGCTCTGCTCTGTGCTTCAGCTTTGAACATCATGTGTTGACTTCCCATGGTGGCAGATGAGAAGTGAGGTCCCTGTCACCCTGCCCACCCCCAGAAGAGTGGGGTATTTTGCATTAGGTCAGCATTCAGTATTTACAGATGACCTGGACTAACTGAATACTAGTTGACAGTGACCCTAGTGTCATATGTTTCTTTTCCATAGAATTAATAGTTGGTCCTTTTGCTTGGTTTTCTCAGTGCTGTCATCCTTGGCTTGTTCCCATGCCCTGTGGCCATGTGGCTCTCGCTGATGTGGAGGTCTCCTCTCCAGACCTTTAACAGCTTCCCAGACTGGCCATTGCTGTTTGAGGCCCTATTTCCTTGAACCCATGCCTGTGCCTTCTGGTGAAGGGAGAGGAGGCCATGTTGTGGAGACTTCCATGTCTGGAAGTGTTTTGCTCCTAGACTAATAAGTTGCGGCAGAAGTGCTGGATCCAAGGCTCTGTGTCCCCCAGCGGGCCCTGGGACTCATTCTTGCTCATACTCCAGATGACAGCCCACCTTCTGTGCTCTCTGGGCTCTCTGGCCTCCTTTTATCTGGAGCTGGAACAGTTGGCTGATCCTTCCCTTATCTTACGTTTTCCTCCTATCATCCATTTACTTGTCTTGCGCTCTGTGTTCTGTGAAACTCTCTGTTCTTTTCCAACCCTGACCTCTGCCATATTCCCCTGTTGTGTCTTTACTTTCAGACTCAGGTTTTTGGATCTCCTTTTATAAGGAGGATCCTATCCTGTCCTTGCTTCCTGGATGCTTCTTACCTCTGAGGATGACTGACAGCTCTGGAGTTGGCTTCTGCATCCTCTGTGTTGCCTTTTTCTGCTTGCTGATTTGGATCTCTCACCCAGCTGTCCGGGTCAGAGGCTCTTCTCTGTCTGATGATCCTTGGTGTCTGGAGACACTGCCCAGAGGCTGGGCCTGGTGCACAGATGGGCTTGGTGACTTTCCGTCCCTGCCTGGGGATGTCGTCCTGGCTGCAGGGCTCAGAGGGCTGGGTGGGGAGAGGGCTGGGAGTGGCAGCATGGAGTAGGTGAGCTGTTCCTCAGGCCCCCATTCAGGAGGCTGCCCTGCTCTGAGCCATCTCTGTGGTCTCCGGTCCAGATCCCCCACCTCTCCTGACCCACTGAGACAGTAAATTGTTCTTCGACAGGTACAGGTAAGGCAGGCAGCTGTGTATGAAGTAGACAAAAGGCTGTGATGTGTCTATTGCTTCTTTAACATTCAGGTGCCCCCTTTTTCAGCCCCAGTGTCCCCCCACTGCCGGGGACTCCTGAGCCTGTGGGAGGTCACATTGTACAGGGTCACATGCTTCTTTGCTTTCTCCGCCATCTCTCGGATTTCCAGCCTCCAAATTACTATTGTTTTCTCCTTTCCCTTTCACTTAGTCCTTTAAAATGCCTTTCCTTTCATTTTAGAGGGATCTGGGGATGGGAAGGTGGTGATCGCTATCTTTATCCAGAGCTCCTATTTGGCGTGTGGGCCAGTGCAGGGAGGTCCAGGGAGAGACGAGAGGGAAAGATGAGGACCTCCCTCATCAGCAGGAGAATCCCTTCCCACCTCCTACCTCTGCATGGGCCAAATTGTCCAGTCCCTCCAGTTGCCAGTGTCCCCCTTTGGTTATTATCCAACAGTGTTATCCTGGAATTACAGCCAGAGCTACAGTGGGCAATAATCTTGAAGCAACTGAAAGCAGCTCACAGGAAGACAGTTGCCCAGGGAAAGAAGAAGGTCTAAACCTAAGGTTGGTAGCTTTAGGTTTCTTTTTCTCTGGTTACAGATCCCAAAGTAGATATCCAGGGCCAGTGTGGGAGCTCCAGGATGCCATCAGAGACCGAGGCTCATCACCTCTTTCTCTTCAGTCATTGTTGATGTGTGAATTAGGCTGTGCTTTCGACCCGTGTTATCATGACAGCTGCTGCCTCTACAACCTTGGAACATTCTCCAGGCAGGAAGAATGGTGGCAGGCACATGGTCCTCTTTATCAGATCAGGACGAGGCTTATCCAGTGGCTTATCCAGAGCTCATTTGGCTACAGTCAGTTTACAAAGCCAATCCTAACTGCAAGGGAGTCGGAAAGGAACCATTTTTACCTGGTGCATTGTTGCTACAAACTGAAGTCATGTTCTCTGGGGAAAGAAGACACAGAGAACGGATGCTGGACCAGCTGGCACTTTGCTGTCACTGTTGCAGTTGCTGGGCGACTCCTGTGCATTTGTCCTCAAGGTGGGCGGGCAAGCATTGGTCAGAGAAGTGTCCAGCTGGCAAAGGTGACCACTGCATGAGCCAGTGCCCCCAAAGCATTTTAAGAACCTCAGAAATCATGTACTTTCTTCAGCATTTACTTTGTTCCCCAACAAGTGAGGCCGTATCAGCCATTTGTACTGGCTAAGAAGTATTGACTTATTACTTAGAAATGAGCTACATGGTCACTGCTATAGTGATCACGACAATTGAGTGAAATGGGTTTTCTCTGATTTATTACCTAAACTATAGTTGTCATGCCTTCTCAGGTTCCTCATGGTGTTTCATAGACTTTCATTGTTTTCCGTGACCTTCATAGTTTTGAGGGGTTGTGGCCAGATATTCTGTAGGTTGTACCTTGGTTTGCATTTGTCTGATGTTTTTCTCATGATTACACTGGGTTTGTGGCTTTTGGGGAAAAATACTAGAGGTGAAGTGCCCTTCTCATCACGTCGTATCAGTGGGAGAATGATATCCACTGATACTTATTTTGTTGCTCAATTGGTCCAGCGTTGGCCAGGAACTCTATCAGGTTGGCTCCTGTGTCCCTTCAACACATCCCCATCATTTTTGTTTTTTGTTCACTTCCTTACTTTCTGGCATTAATAAGATAAGTCAGGTTCATCTTGTATTTTTCTGGCTCTAGTCCTAGAATCAGCCATTTCTCTAAGGAGCCTTGACTTCTGTTATTGGAAATGGTATTTAGAAACCAAGACCTGGGTGTGCTTTCTGCTCTTGGGGTGTTACTGCTTCTAGCCTCTCCCAGTGGATGGAGCCAGAAAACTTGTCTGTGTCCCAGCCCATTTATATACACATACCTTTAATAATTTCTCTATCTGGCCCTCTTTGTGCACGTGAGCTAAGCACACATCACACTGATGTCTCAGTCTCTGGGCCAGTCCCTCAGGAAGGACTCATTCCCACCTCCCCCTACTGATCTGTAACCTTTGTCTCCAACAGTGAGACACTGGCTCCCACCATTCACCGTGTGGTCACCTGTTTGTTCAGTGCCAGCATTTGAGTGAAGCAGTTTCATAATTGTTTCTGTCGTGAGAAGTTAGAGCAGTGCTAGGTACAATTGCTTTTGTCTGTGAATCTTTCGGTTTCCAGTCAAAACACTGTTTTCCTAAGTGACTTAGGTCAGCTGCTTTTCCCCACCCCCCTCTGAGAGGCCATGTCATACATTTGTAATGTGGTTGGAATCTGTTGTCACAGTGTGTATTCTGTCCTGGGATCCCCCAACCTCCTTTACATGCTCAAAGTTTGCATACGTTAAAGTGTAAACTGCGATATGCAGTACTCTGGATTTTAACAAATGCAGTCTTGTATCCACCACTCCAGGACCAGGCAGCACAGTTCCATCACCCTAAAAATTCTCCTTTGAGGTCAGCCATTTCCTGATTCCCCAACTCTGACAACCCCTGTTGTGTTTTTTGTCCATACAGTTTTGCCTTTGGCAGAATGTCATATGAATGGAGTCATACAATGTATGTAGACTTTTGGATCTAGCTTCTTTGACTTTGCAAAATGCATTTAATTTTGCATAAATTCAACCATTTTTGTGTTTGTGAATCAATAGCTACTTCCTTGTCATCATTGAATAGTATTCCATTGTGTGGATATACCACAATTTGTTTATCCATTTACCTGTAGAAAGTGCTTATTTGTAGTTTTCACTGACTATGAATAAATCTACTATAAACATTTGTGGATGGCTTTTCAACTCACTTGCTAGATGCCTAGGGTTGGGGTTGCTGGGTTGTAGAGTGAGTCTCTGTTTAACTTTATAGGAAACTGTCAACTATCTTATAAAATGATTGCACCACATTCTTGCCAGCAATGAATGAGAGTTCCAGTTGCTCCACCAGCTGTTAGTGTTGTTGGTTTTGGGGAATTTAGCCATTCTCATAAATGTATGGTGCTGCCTCATTGTTTTACTTTGCATTCCTTAATGATGATATTGAGCACCTTTTCCC
Source organism: Felis catus (assembly GCF_018350175.1). Taxonomy (NCBI): domain Eukaryota; kingdom Metazoa; phylum Chordata; class Mammalia; order Carnivora; family Felidae; genus Felis; species Felis catus. Next base: position 21,750,336 of record NC_058373.1, read on the forward strand.
ATAGTTGTTTGCCATCTGTGTATCTTGTTTGGTTGAGTTCAGATCTTTTGTTCATTTTTAAAATCAGATGTTTGCTTATTGTTGAGATTTAAGAGTTCTTTATATATTCTGAATATGAGCTTCCTTTACTTTTGGTCAGCCTCAAATGAACATTTTTATCAAGTAAATAAACCTGAATCTTTAATTGTGGATTCCAGATTCATGTCCTTGTAGTCTGAGAAAAATCTCTGAAAAGACCAACTGAAATGTCATTCCTGGGCTGTCAGCAGCTGTAAGGGCTTGGTGTGCAGTAGATCACATACTCCCAGAACAGGGCTGGTGACAGCACTCTGGCCTCCAAAGCAGGAGAATGCTCCCTTTGAGAGCATGCTCAAAATGCTCCCTGTTCAGCTCAGGGAAGGTGCTCCTGGGTTCCCTTGGAGACAGTTAGTGATGTGGCCATCAGAATAGAGGGGAAAGAAATGGACATGTCTGTTCTTTGGGGTCATGTCACATGAGTCCATGCATCACATTTGATCATCTGGCAGACTATTGCAGTCCAGGATCTGGAAGTGTTTGGTGGTGGGAGCTGATCTCTCTCTGTATGTCTCTTCAGGAGAATGTGTGTGTGTGTGTGTGTGTGTGTGTGTGTGTGTGTGTGTGTGTGTGTGTGTGTGTTTGTATGAAGGTGGTGGGGGACCTCTAGAGCCCTTGTCTGGGGTGACTTCTGCCTGCCTGCTGGCAGAAATCATTAGTATTTTATTATTGCTGTTCTACATGAGACCTTGGGAACGGAAATTTTCAAATGTGTTTTGTAACCCTTAGCAAAAGGGGGGAAAACACCTTTATGAAATTTCTGGCATGTGGTCTTTTGACCTTTCCGGGCATGTGCACCTGTGTGTGTAAATTAGTGCTACTCCCTCACCAGAGGCCAGAGGTGCTGGGTTCTATGGTAGCAGGCCCAGTTAGTGAGCTGGGCTTTGGGTGAGCTATTATTATTTCACAATAGAAGTTTGTAGTCTATATCCATAAATACACATGTATTATGATGTGTTTTTGTCCGACTTTGTGAGATAACATACTGCACTCTTTCTGACAGCAAACAGCAGCTCAGTTGAAAAGTGTAGGAATGCAGAACGAACAGTCACGCATGAATCCTGTCTTCCCAAGATAACGGCTGTGTTTCCTTCCTGCAGCTCTGGCTCTGAGGCATGTGCATTTCCTACAGGCATTGGGACAGAGGGTCTGTTTTCTTGGTTGGAATGAGACTACATATAAGTGGGCCCCTGTCTGTGGCTTATGAGACTCTAGAGAGGGACAGGCAGGCGGCCTCCGTGCCAACCCTTCCTTTGTCTGCCTACCTAACCTCGACACATGAGGGGTAACACTACAGAGCACCCAGTCCCCCACACCCTACCTCAGGGGTGGGCAGCTTGCCCCAGCTTTCACTGGCCCTCCCTTGGCCTCAGGCTGACTCGGGTAGCCTTTGGATCATAGTGTCCCCATGCAGAGCTGTTGAAGAAGGGTCACTCTAGGGGACTGTGGGGGCTGGAAAGCAGAGTGGTGTCGGCTTTTCTCCCTGGCTGGTGTCCTCAGGGTCAGCTCCCTTAGTGACCTGTTCCACGCTAGGCTGGGGAAGGACACAGGATCAGGGTTGAGCACTAGGAAGGATGTGAGGAGGAAGAGACAGGCTCAGAGAAGCGGTGGGCAGGCCCTGTGACAGGGAAGCGGCTGGCCTTAGTGCCCTGAGCCTCAAAAGGCCCTGGAAATGCTCTTCTTTCTACACCACAGCATGGGTTTTTCCAGGTGGGGAGAGGGCCGGGTGGTGAGGACAGTGGGTGACCACCTCCTCTCTGGCAGTGGAACTCAGATTTACTGAGGAGCAAGGCCTCTGGCTTACTGTTCCAGTATCCTGTTCTCTGCAAGTGGTTCTTTTGAACAAAAGAGTGTTCTTAAAACACACTGGGTATAAATTGTCCAAGTGGCTGAGGCTCTGCTGGGTCTGGTGACCTGGGCTACTGAAGGAGAGGCTCCCTCCTCCCAGAGTGTCTAGAGCAGTTCCTTAGCACTTCAGCTGTTCTAGAAAAGGTAGGTCAGTGACTGGATGTTTTTTTTTGCCCCCCCCCCCCGCCCCCGCATCAGCTCCCTCAAAAACCAAAAGCATTTTAGAACTATAGAAAAATGACTTACTTGTTTTTATTTTGATTTATTTGCTTTATGAAACCAACTCTGACAAATACATTGTTTTGCTATGTTCTGTTTGAAACTTGTGACTTTTTTTTTTTTTTCGTGAAGGAAATGGCCCTCTGCTCTGAGTACCTGGAGCAGGCCAGTGTAGGTGCTGGGTCTGGAGGAAGAGCACGTGCTCCCCAGGGGCCACGTGCTGCCTCAGGGTGCTCAGACCTTCTCAGACAGGCAGGCAGGCAGGCAGGCCCTCTTGAAAAGGAACTGCCCAACTCGTCCACATGTTAGGTGCGGCCACGTGCTGCAGAGGGACTGGTGACTGCCTGCCAAGGTCCCCAGCAGGCAGAGTGGCCCAGTGCAGCTCAACTGGGCTGGGGGTGCCACTGGGAAGCTTCTCCCCAGGGTGCCGAGAGTGGTACCTTACATTGTGTGTGCTGTGCCACAGTGCCTTCATCTGTGAGATGGGCCTTTGGCCTTGATGGTCCCTTTTGGGCTCTCAACCCCCAGGATGCTAATGGCTGAGGTCAGCTTGTCAGAACATTTCCTATTCCATGGTGGGGAGAGGCTGTAAGAATGTCCTCCTTCTGAGTGAAATCTGGACTGGGAGTGCCAGGCTTTCTGGGTGTGTGGCCTTGGTGAGGTCGTTTTGACTGTCCACTTTTAGTCTCCATATCTAAGATCTTGACACAACTCCTGTCCCTCAGGGTAGAGTCAATGAGCTTGTGCATGCTGGAAGTAAAGGCTGCCTCCCTGTGAAGCTCCATGTTTGCAGGTGTGTGTGCTATGCGTTGTGGCCACCATTGGGGCAGCTGTGGCCAGGCTGGGGCCCTGCTGTCAAGACCCACCTGAGGGGGCAAAAGGGAGAGGACCGGAGTGAGGAAATGAAGCCTGGGGGAGGGGAGAGATACAGGAAGAGGAAGTGGACAGAATGGTTGCCAAAGGCTCTACAGAGAAGGGCCCCTCCCTTGGTTGCCTAGAGAGCCCTGGGTGTGGGCATGGGGCCCTGGGGTACAGAGCAGGCAGCTGGTTGTGCATGTTGGCAGATGGCAGCAGGAAGGGGGTCGTTTGCTCTGCTCCATGCCCTCTCCCAGGGGCCCTGGCTGACCTTGAAGACTTTTGTTTCTTTGGGGAGGGGGTAGTGCGGGCAGGCAGCCTCAAGTTGGCTGAAGGCTTGTCTGTGTCTAGGAGCAGTTTGGCTTCTCTCTGAGTCTCTGTGGACCTCCCCATGTGGCTGTCAATGACTGGTGCCACCCCAGACGTCACAGCCCAGCACAGCCTGCCAGAGGCTTTTCTGTACTGTGCCCGCTTCCCCCACCCCATCCGTGCCCGGCCCTCTGTCTTTCTTCCCTCCCTTCCTTCCTTCCTTTTCCTTTCTTTTGGTCCAAGAGAAAAACCCTTCCCAGAAGCCTGCACCCATTCCCTAGTTCCCACCTCCTTACCAGTCCCTGGCAGAAGGGACCGAGTCTCCTGCCTTGAACTTGTGGTCTGTCTCCTGACAGCTGGATGAACTCACCTGGCAGCACCTCTTCAGCAGCCAGAGCCTGGCCCAGCCACCGAGGCAGGTTCTCTCCAGTCCTGTGAGGGCGGACCCAGTGATAATTATGACAGGAACATGGTATATAGGAGGCTGAAGGGACCTTTAACACATGCAAGTTAACAGCTCTGGGTCTGCTGCTGTCAGATTCTTCTCCCTTGCCTTTTAAGTCACACTGGGTCTGTCAAACCACTGATCAGGGAGCACCCTCCAACAAAACAATTTGCAGAGTGACCCAGGGGCTTGAATCCTGGAGGTCCGTCCTCAGGAGCACCTTCCAGAAAAGTAGATTGGACTTCACTGCTATTTTTGAATTTCTCATATTCCAAGGAGCTCTCCTGCCCCCTCCCCCATTCTAAGGGGAATCTATTTTAAGGGGAATTCTGGGGATTGTATTCAGAATGTGCTGAGGAGAGTATGCACGGCCACATGTGGTGTGAATGGGTCTGGCCAGGAACTCATAGGGTTGTTCTGTCAGCTCCTGTTTTAAAATTTGCATTATTGAGGCACCTGGTTGGCTCAGTCCGTTGAGCGTCTAACTTCAGCTCAGGTCACGATCTCTCAGTTCGGGAGTTTGAGCCCCATGTCGGGCTCTACACTGGTTGACGGTGTGGAGTCTGCTTGGGATTCTCTCTCTCCCTCTCTCTCTGCCCTTTCCTTGCTCATGCTCTCTCTCTTAACAATAAATAAAACATTTAAAAAAATAAAATAAAATTTGTGTTATTTGTGGCTAGCATTTCCTAGTTTGCTGTGGATTCTTGTTTTTAACTTTGTGAATAGGTAAATACATTTGCGTGTTTTGAAATCCAGGAGATTTACGTAGTTTTCAAGGCACCCTCTCCTCACCCCTCTGTCCCCAGGTAGTCTGTATCCTCCCAGAGGACCTTTCTACAAGCAAAAGCACATGTCTGCGCACACTGTTCCTTCTGCTCAGAACCTTGCTTTCCTTCCTCAACAGTACCACTTTAGAGATCTCTCCCCATCAGTTCAGAAAGAGTCCATTCCACTTGTTTTTCATAGTATTCCGTCACATGGGGGTTCCATAACTTATTTCACAGGCCCCAGCTGGAGGACAGGAGTTGTTTTGAGGCTTTTTCTGCATTGAATGACCAGGCCCATATCCCATTTTGTAGGTGTGCAGGTGTATCTGTAGAATAGTTTCCCAAAAGTTGTTTTGTGGGGTCGAAGGTTGCACACATTTGTAATTGGGATCAGCATCACCACGTTGCCCTCCAGAGGGGTTGGGGCACTTTGTATTTCCACTGGCGAAATGTGAGAGTGCGTATTCCTGTGGCTTTGCTACCTGACAGATAAAAAGTAGGATTTCAGTGCGGTTTTGTTGGCGTTTGCTCTCTGACAGGTGAGGTTGAGCATGTTTTCAGATGTTTGAGAGTCATTTGTATTTTCTTTTTATCAACTGTCTTATGGCCTTTGCCCATATTTCTATTGAGTGTTGGTTTGTCTTTTAATTTCTGTGTTCTCATTCTGTATTGGAGGTTAGGCCTTTGTGATATGAGCTGCAAATATTTTTTTTTTCTCAGATTGTCATTTATCTTTTGCCTTTGCTTATGGTGACTTTGTCCATGTCTGGCTTTTATAGTCAGATTTATCAATCTTTTCATTTATAGTTACTGGGCTTTGATTCATAGAAAGAACTTCTATCCTAGCATGGTCCTTACTTTCTTTCCAGAAAGTACTTAGTTGTCCTTACACGTTTTTTGGACCCTCTCCCCTCTACCCATCTGAGATGATAATTTGTGCTAAGTGTGTTTCCCACTGTTTTGGTGTTTTGGGGTCTAGTTCTGGCATTTCCTCTCCTCCCCACCAGTCAGTTATCAGCTTCTGTGGCAGTATGTTGAATATCTGGCAGTCTGGTACCCTCACAGTATTCTTTTTTTCAGAGTTTTCCTAGCTGCTTCTATTTGTTTTTCTGTATGAATTTTAGGATCTAGTTCTCCTATTCCAAAATAAAACAAAGCAACACCCAAAATGCCTACTTCAAAAATACACTTACATCTTTTGTAGGAAGGCAGATTTTGTCTGAACTGTGCCCCCAAGGCAGTGTGTTGCTGCACACAGCCAGGTGCCACCTCCCCCTCTCATCCTGCCAGCTCTGCTTGTGCAGGAGTGTAAGGCAGCATGTGATCAGCAACACCTGTGCACCGGTAATGGTAGCATGAGACCAGAGTGCCCTGGGGCAGGGCCAGGGCTGCGGCTGTTCCAGCAAAGATGAACACAAAGCGGTATGGGGCTCGAACGTGCAACCAGTGGTTCCCACCACGGTCACTTGCCACTGACTTGCTCATGAGAGCCCCCTGCCCAAGGGGCTCAGTAGCCCAGGAGCACCCCGCCCCCCCCACAACCGGTGATAGTGGTGTATCTCCCATGAGCATGTATGTGCTCCCACTTAACCCTCACAGTAACTGTGAGAAGAAACAGGCAAGATGGCAACCCCTGAAGCCATCGACAAATGAGTAGGGGTGCAGGGGTGGGGTGGGTGCAGGGCTGCTTCCATGCAGAAAGCACCTCTCTGGCTACAGGCAGAGTCCTAGGACAAGAGGGGTCCCCACTGAGTGGGTTCTCACCTCCTCCACTTGTACCATGGGGGTAAGCGCTTCTAGCTGGAGCTTCCCAGGAGAGGGCATCTGCATGTCAGCTCCACATGGGTCTATAAACCACAGGCGTTTTCAGTGATCAATGAAATAGCCAGTGGCCTTCTAAAGAAAGGAAAGTCTGCTTTCCATAATGGGGACAGGCCTTTCTGCTGACCCCGAGGCTGCCCGTTGGCCTGGGTTTCCTTGCAGGCTGACAGCTGATTGGCCCCAATGGTGGGCTATCTCCCAATCTGTCCCAGCATGGGAGGGTGAGCAGGAGGGACTCGCTGGTATGAAAAACATGTCAGTCTTGATGTGGGGAGCTGGAGGTGGCCCCATACCAGGGGCCACTGAACAGAGCTATGTAGTGATGAGTGACAGCCCATTCCTTTCAGGACCTGGGTGCTGCAGCCTGGGAGCCTGGGAAAAGGTGTATCTCTGTGAAAGCCTCTCTCTGACCAGCCCCACCCCTCACCACGCTCCCCAGACACACACCCGTGGGGTTTCCTTATGCTCACTGAGGTCTTTTCATGTGATCTTAGGTACCCCTGTTAAGTCAATGGATCCATGTGCCCTTTTCCCCAGGGGCCCCCTATTCAGAGATGCATCCCCTCCCTTCTTTCTTCCACAGAGGGGAGCTCAACGAGGCTTCCCAGAGGCTTGGTTGGCACAGCCAGCCTGAGCTGAGAAGAGCCAGTGGGAGGCCGAGGGGCCAACTGGGGAGATCACTTACTGCCACAGGCAGAAGAGGCACTAGTTTACAGACATTGTTCTGGCTCCGGGTCTTTTTTTTTTTTTTTTTTTGCAACGCAAAAGGACCCCCAGGACTGCCCACAAGGGGCTCACAGACCAAAAACTGCCATGTGCAGGTGCTGTTGGATCCAGGAGGGACCCAATCATCTGTGGGAGCTGGCAGTCTGGCCCAAACTGGTTGGCGCATTTGAGAAAATTGGGAGCATGCCCTTTGGACAGGGGTCAGAGCAGGAGGGAGTCTCTCAGTGGCTCAGGGTGTGAGCTGAAACATGCACACTTCCCAAGCTGCACGTGCAGGTGCAGCTGCCAGGAAGGGGGCAGGGGGCAGGGCCCTGGGCTGGGCGCTCAGTCGGGGGCTTGGGCAGGAGGAAAGCCCCTGTCCTCTTAGCCTGGCTTCTTGCGGCTTCTGGGAGGAACACACTGTCCCAGCCCAGGCCTGTGGCTTGGGCAAGAGGAGCATGTGGGACGCAGTGTTCCCTGATAAGATGAGGCAATTGCTCTCACAGCCTCATCGCAGCGCCAAGGAACATTTATGTAACCCCCGCCCTGCACCCCGTGAGCCCTTGGCCCAGGCGCCCCTGCTGCCCAGCTGCCCCCCTCACGGTGCACCAACAGCACCCCGCCCTGTACCGACCAGTTATCCCCTGTCTCGCAGTCCTGCCACTTGCAGCCTGGCCCCTCCCAAGCCCCCTCCCATAGTGACCCAGCCTTTCCCCACCCAGCTTCCTTCACTCCCTCCCTGTGCACCCTGTACCCCACAAGACCTGACCTCTACCCCCTTGCTCTCACTCTGCCTCCCCCTCCCAAGTCCCTCTCACCATTCTGTCCCACAGCCCCAACCCTGGCCTCCTGCAGCCCTGCCTTTGGAAAGCGAGGGCAGGGGGACTGGAGTGGGCCCATCCCAGTCTTAGGCATCAGGCAGGATGCTGCAGAAGGGCTGATCTCCCTTCAGGGTTCTGGAATCTCTGATCAGGTTTCCTATCCTGAGAGGGCCAGTGTCACTTCTGAGCTAGACTGAGCATTCTCCTTGTGGTGGCCCTGTGGTACTATTGTGTCCTCCTATCACATGCCCAAGAGGAGGCAGATTCAGAATTGAGCCCAGCAGGAGGGAAGCTAGGGTTCATTTGGTCTGGGTGGCCAACTCCGTGCTGGGCCCCACTCTACTCTGTGTACGATCCCTATATACTCACTCCGCCTAGTCACACCACCTTGGAGTCAGTCCTTAGAAGAGCAGTTTTCAAAGTGAGGCCCAGGGACACCTGTAGGTACCTGAGATACTTCCAGGAGACCATGAGGTCAAAACTATTTTCAAAATAATAATATTATTTGTCCCTTATTCTCTCAAAAGAATACAATGAAATATTCCAGAAGGTACATGATGTGTGATGACATCCCCCTGACAGCTACAGGAATGCACATGTGCTTGAGTTTAAATCTTTTTTCAGTTTTAATTTCTAATATGATAAATATCAATGGATATAACCCACATGAACAAATACTCTTTCGGTCCCTCACTACAAGTATGAGCCTTACTGTGGGTGACTCTGTCCTCCTGTCCAGGCTGCCTTTCCCCAGCTGTTCTCGATTCTTCTGGCTGCTCCTCATCAGCCTCCTGGGTGCTGCTTGAATGTCACCATGTAGAGGCGGGCCCTGCCAGACCCTGGTGCTGATCCTTGCCAGCATGAATCATAACTTCTGAGTGATATATTCATCTGTTTATTGCTGTCTACCCTCCTGGAATGGGCTGACAGAGGTATAAAGGATGGAATTGGGGGGACTCTGCATAATGACCCTGTCCCCAGGGCCAGACAGCGAGTCTGTGTTCAATAAAAGTGCTGAGCTGCTGTTACCCAGATGGACCAAGAGCTGTGTGCTGGCCTAGGGGTGATGCTGGACTTTCCTTGCCTTCTGCCACTCCAGGCTACCTGGTACCAGCATCCCATCCTATTGGATGCTACAGTTCTGTGTGGCCCACACATCATTGTAGCCCTATAATTATACCCCTCACGTGCTTCCCAGAGCTGCAAACATAAGGACCTTGAAAAGGACAAGCTCCCAATGAGGGCCCAGGGTTTATTAGAAAGCAAGGGTGAGTCTGAATTTGGGTTGGTCTTCCCCTACTGCCACCATGGGCCTAAATTTGAGAAGACACAGGTGTAAAAAATAGTGGATAAGAGCAATAATAATAGCTAACATTTCATAGGTGGCATTTGGCATGTGTCAGGCACAGTGCCAAGGTCTGGTCGTGTGTGTGAGCCCATGGGATCACCATGTGTACCCCACTATAAGGATGTGGTAGTATATTCATTTCCTGTGGCTACCATAACAAATTACCATAAATTGGGTGGCTTAAAATAACAGAAATGCACTCTCTCACTGTTTTGGAGGGCAGAAGTCTAAGATCAAGGTGTTTGCAGCTCACTACCTTGCCCACCTCTTTTCCTTCTGAAGGCTCTGGGGGTGGGGTGGGGAGATGGAATCCATTTCATGCTTCTCTCCTAGATTCTGGGGGCTGCCCTACAGTCTTTGGAGTTTCTTGGCTTATAGATATATCACTCCAGTCTCTTCCTCTGTCATCGTTTGGCCCTCTCTTCTCTTCTTTTCTAAAGGACACTTGTGATCTCATTTCAAGACCCTTACCTTAATTGTATCTACAAAGACGCTTTTTCCAAATAAGATCACAAGTTCAAGGGATTAGGACCGGGACATCTTTTTCAGGGAGCACTCTTTACCCCACCATAGGCAAAAAGGTACTTATCTGAGGCCACACACATCAGTATACTGTGAGAACAGATCTAAGCCTCATCTGTCAGACGTGGCACACCAAGCTCTTGAACTCAGCACCTAGTCACAGGAAAATGAAACTTTTGTGTTTAATGCTAGACCTTTCCAAACATCTAATGACCAATGTGCATTGTGAAGTTCCTAGACGGGACTTAGCATGTAGCATTTCTCAAACTTTTTTTGTTGACGAGATTTTTTTCCTCCAGAACCAATTAACAATGTATTCAATTCTAAAAAGACACATAACACAGAAGAGCTTACAACAACAAAAAATCCTGTTCCCAGTGAGGCATCACTTTCTAGAGACTAACACTGCTCTGATTTTAGTTGTCTTGGTAGTTACTGCCATAAATGAATTATATGATATATACATACATACATATATATATATATATATATATATATTTACTGTTCTTTGATGTATCAGATTTATATATGATGCATTATCTCCCTGCCATGAAATTGAAGGATTTACCTCATATCTACCCCTCCCCTCACCTCCTCCTGAATTGATGAATATATTATTTTAATTTTTTTTGTTGTTGATTATCCTTATAACTTTAACCTCATTTAGACATTTCCTTTGTGCATGTGTGTGTTCCTACCTTTCTCTTAAATCCACATTCTTTACTGGGGGGCCATGAGTCAGTTGTATGGGCTTTGTCTATAACATTGATTCTAAATACTGACAACTAGTGCTAGGGTTCACATGACCATAACTGTGTAAAGATTGCTTCCATATGCCAGGGCCTGTGGTGGGATTTCATTCCCTCCTGCTGCCTCATGGGGTTGTTGTGAAAGATAAATATAACATACAAAAAGCCCGTAGTACAGTGTTTGGCTCAGAGCTCTTCCCTGATGGCTCATATCTTATAGCACTTTAGATTGCTTCAAATTTAGATCCCAGTTTTCTTGCATGTCTTCTAATTTTCCTGGAGTTTGTAATTTCCTCTCTTTTTTCTTTTAACCAAAGAATAGTATGTGCCTTCACTGTGTCCTGAAGTTTATTCAGCCTCTTGATCATACTCTCTGATGCATGGAATTCACCTTCTTCTTGAAACTATCCCCCTGTGATTCCTGCCTCTGTGGCCACCAGGTCTCTGCCTCACTCTTATCCTGAGATGCCCCTTCATTTTTCACTAATTTCCCTGGCTTCTCATTTTTTCTTTTCTCATTTTTGCTGGAGTTTGAGAGGTAAACTTGGAAGACCCTGTTTCTTTTTCATCGAGCATCCCGTGTGATTTACAAGAAGTCTGGTATTCCCTCATGGTTGACTTGGTGTTTGTTCTCACCTCTTTCTAATAAGTTTTGTGATCTCTTCATTTTACCCAGTGTTCTGACTTTGCAGAAATTCTCACAGCATTGCAGAAATTCTTGCAGCAGGAGCCTTTACTTACTACCCTGCCCACCTCTCTGCCAGCCCTTTCCATGTTACTCTCCTGTCTTGTTTGATTCTGACAGATACTGTTTTCTTGTTTCTTTGGTAATTTACTCTCCTCCATTTTTTTCTTTTCTTTTTTCTAACGAACAGAAATTATTTAAATATATTTCACCCCCAGGATTGATTCCCTGTAACTCTGAACTATCATTTGTAACTATCAGATAGTTTTGGGATACGATGGTTTGCTCTCTTGATTTTGAATTCTCCTCCCACACACCCCCTTTCCTGCTCCCCCCCCCAAAGCCCCTGTAAAATCAGTAACAACATATACAGCCACACAGAGCTCTTAGTTTCAGCATTACTAGGAGGCAGAGAACACTGCAACATTCACATATTTTCAGAGCTTTTTTGATGTTGTTCCATTTTTATGGGGTATTTTCTTCAGTATATTTCCATCTGTTCTATGAAATTTTTGTTTGGGCAATAATACTCTCATTTTCTAAACACTATTTTTTGTTCTCTGAACTTCCTTTTGATGGTATCATGTTCACTTTATGCATGAAATTTTGTCTGAAAATTTTCTCAGAATACTAATTCAAAGTTTTAGGTTGACATTCTCTTCTGTCTCATGGCTTCACTCTTTTTCCTCTGGAGTCAGCTTTGTTTTGTTGCTCTTGGCCTTTTCCCTTTCATCTTGCTGGATTTCCTTCGCCATCTGGCCATCCTTGAGTGTTTATATTTAAGGTTGATGGGCTCATTTAGGGTGGGTGGCGTGGATTTCCTCTGCTGGGCACAGGTGCACCAGCTTCAAGGACTGGCTGAAGGCTTTAGGGCTGGGGGCGGGGATGGGGGGAGTGGGGGTGGTGGTGGTGGTGGAGAATGGAAAGGGTGGTGGTGTGGCCACCCCCAGTGCCATAAGGGCTGCATCTGGGGTGGCAGAAGCCCCTGCTGATTCTCCCTGAGCAGTTGATACCATTTTTTTGTGGTTCAGAGTTTGCCTGGGTAAATGATGGCCTGTTCCTTGCTCTGAGGGATGGGAGGGGTGAGGTCCTCATTGAAGTCTACCTTTGTTACCTCCCTGTCAGGGAGTGTTCTGGGTAGCCACCCTTGTCTGTCACTGTGTTTGGGTCTGCAAGAGCCTGTTGCAGCCTCTTGTTCTGCTGGCTGTTACCTATTGGCCACACTGGAGGTTGAAAGAGCAACATGAGAAGCAAATTACCTGGTCTGGGCTCCTTATGTTATTGATGAGGAAACTGAGGATCAGAATAGTAGTAGAGCACTCAGGTTGGGAATTGTCTCTTGGCCCTGCAGGGGTGTGGGGCTCTGGAGTGTGGCTCCCTTCAGGCCAGTGTGAGGCAGCTGGACCCTCCCTGGTAGGCCTGCAAGTCCTACCTCTGAGATTCCCAATCTCAGAGCCTGAAGATAAGCCTGATCTCCCCTCAGGCCAGGGCCAGGGGTGCCTGCACAGGTTGTTGGGGGTCATGCTCTGCCGTGTGCTTGGGACTGCCACCGCCAGGGGCCTTGGGCCCTGCTATCACAGTTACTGAGAAGCTGCCATTTCATCCTGGGAGATGCCTGCTGCCTTCCTTGGGTACTGGCTGGAGGGCACAGGCACGGCACATGTTTGCCCTGATAGGTTGGTTACAGGCCGGTGGAGAGGGAGGGGACGCGGCTAGGGATGGGGAGGAGCAGGCTGCGTGGAGGGCAGGGCCAGGACCGGTGACTAATGCGCTGCCCTGTCGCCCCGCAGGTGAGAGACCCTTCGCCTGTAGCTGGCAGGACTGCAACAAGAAGTTCGCGCGCTCCGACGAGCTGGCCCGGCACTACCGCACGCACACAGGCGAGAAGAAGTTCAGCTGTCCCATCTGCGAGAAGCGCTTCATGCGCAGCGACCACCTGACGAAGCACGCACGCCGCCATGCCAACTTCCACCCGGGCATGCTGCAGCGGCGCAGCGGGGGCTCACGGACCGGCTCCCTCAGCGACTACAGCCGCTCCGATGCCAGCAGCCCCACCATCAGCCCGGCCAGCTCGCCCTGAGCGCGGCCGCCGCCCAACGCAGCACAGCCCCGCCCACCCCTCTGCGGGGCCCCGCCCACCCCTCCGCGGGCCCCGCCCACCCCTGGCCGGCGAGGACCCTCCGCCCCTACTACAGCCATGAGCAGATATGCTCGCCCTTCCTTTTGTGATGCCGTGTCTTTTCCTTTTGTAATGAGAAAGAAAGAACTTTCTGGAGTCAAAACAACAACACAACAGACAATTTTCTTCACCTCAGGTGTCAAAGTGAATTTGTAAAAAAACGAAACAAAAAATTTTCAAAAAACACCATCCACAAATTGCACAATAAACATACCCACAAAGGTGAGATTCAGTGGTGTTGAACCCCTCCCCCCCTTTCTCAGGGATGGACATGTTCCACGAGGTCAGTGAGGACACCCCCTTCCTGCCGCCTTATTCTGTACATAGATTTGCACTCTGGAGTTTTCTGTTAGGTTCGGGAACACACTGGGGACAAAGACTGAGCAATGCAGGTGGAGCTCAGTGTCTGGCCCTTGGGTTAGTCCGTCAGTCATTTCTGAGCGGATGTGGTCACTGACATTTGCTTCCAGGCCAGATTCCTCAGCAGGGGGCCCCAAGTCTCCACGCAGCCGCCAGCCTCTGCCCCAGAAGCCCGGCCGGGCTCAGGACATAGATGATTCAGAGGGATGCCTTAAGCTGTGCTGGGCGAAAGAAGCACTCCACCTGGGGAGACCACAGAGGCGCCCACCCTCTGCGGGGCCCTGCCAGTCTCCCTGTCCCTGACTCCAGGAGCCTCTCTCTGGGCCTCTCAGCACTGGGAGCAGAGGTGCAAGCCCCAGCCAGTCAGACCACTGCACCATCCGAAGTCCAATGCGACAGGGCCCGGGCCACACCTGCCCCACCCTTGGCCTGCCTGAGGCGCATGCCCTGCACAGGGACACCGGCTAGTTTGTGTCCTGCAGAAGGTACATGGGGACCTCTCACTTTTATCATGTTTTCTGACTGGAAAATAGAGGCTAGGAATCCTGGTGTTTTCAAAGATGTCTGAAAGTGTCTCTGGTGCCTCCAGTTCCTGTGTTCTCCTGGACCCGTCCTGCTATCAAGACACCTTTGTTGGAAACAATGGGGAAGGTTGTTGGGCCACCTTGCCAGAGGCCCTGTGTGTGTGGTCGTGCATGCGGCATCGCTCAGTGCTTCACAGAGACAGTTCTGTAGCAAGAGACCGGAACATTGTGACTTGGAACTTTACGGGAGTGGTGAAGCAGATGTTATGGGAAATGCTGTCGGAGAACGTGCATTCTGTTTGCTCCCCAGGGAACACCAGACAGAAAGTTGTGGGAAATACTTTGCTCAGACCCACCGTGTTCCCAGCTCAGAATTAGCAAACCTCCAGCTTCTCCATGAGCTTTGCACCCCCTGGACTTCTCCCTTTCCCTCCCGTTTCTCCCCTTCTGCCTGGGAGGCCTCAGCCCACACCCTGCCTGTGGCACATTAGGGCTGTGGGGGCTCCATCGCCAGCGTTCTCCTGCCAGGGGAGGAGGAGCAGAGAGCTGAGCAGTATCTCGTGGAGCCCCAACCTTGAGCCCTGGTGAGGCAGTCAGGCTGGGCTCCAGCGTGCTGCTCCTCTGCAGACATTTGGAGGTTCCACCTGAGTGCTGCCCAGGCACCACCCTTTCCTTCCTCCTGAGATTTGGGGCCTGTAAATACAAGCCCCCAGGACAGTGCGTGTGTGTGTATGTGTGTGTGTGTATGTGTGTATGTGTGTGTTGGGGTGGGGGGTGGGTTTGGGGTGGACTTGGGGTATCTTGCAGAGACCTCTGCTCATTTTGGTGAGGAGGAATGACCCTTGGGACCTCAGAGGGCTGTAGATGGGCTTCCTGGGCCCAGAGTGCCTTGGTTGTGACCACCCTGCTTCCACCCTCACCCTGTCATGGCATGGGGTGCAGCACAGAGAAGCCGTAGACACCCAGGCCTGGCTGGTGCTCACAGCCTGTGGCCGTTGCTTTGGGCCAACACCTTCTGTCCATAGTGACCACAAGGGTGGCAGTCTGCTGTTGACAGCACTTGGGTGCCCCTTTCTAACTCCACTGTGTGTCATCTGGGATTGACGGGTGGCATGGTGGTGGCTTCCAAGTAGCATGTTAGGTACTAGGTTGGGCAGTAGCGTTGTTCTTGCTGTGGGTGGAAGCCAGGCAGGGCCAGGGGATCGGGTGCAGAGCTCACTGCCCTGGCTGCCGGGCCCTACTCGGGCTGCCTGCTTGCATTTGGTCTGGGAGAGAGGGTGGAATATCCTGTAGAGACCTGGACAGAAGAGCGCTCTGAGTGCTCAGTGTGAAAAATCCTCCTGCCCAGTTCCAAAGTGAGGCCTGGAAGGCCCTCAGAGGCCCCTCCCAAAGTTGTTTCCGTGTGAGGCAGAGAAAGCCACACTCTGAATACATTTCATGTCTCAGGAACTCACATTCCAGGTTCAGGAATTTTATTCCAAAGTCCTTTGGTGTGCTCACCGTCCACGGGTCCCCGAAGGCAGAGAGAGGAGGCTGTGGGTCTCTGGGAGGCCAAAATGCTGTCCTCTGGAGGAGCCGGGAGTCTCCTTGTGATCTGCCTACTGGCATCTCAGAGGGAGGGTTTCTAACCCCACTTCTGTCTGCACATAAGAAGGGGAGTAAGGACTCTAAACCCAGTCATTTTGGAATAAAAGAAGAGCTGGTTTGTTTTAGAGGTGGGGTGGGGGGTGGGGGAGGGAAAGCGGGTGTTTGCTGTTTCCAAAGAGAGCACTTAATTTAATTTTTCCTCTAAATGACCCAGGGCTGTTCCGTCGGATAGATGGAAGGGTAACATTGCCTTAAAACAGAAATATGCAGGCATTGGCTATTTTTGGCAAATGAGTGTGTCTTCGTTCCCAAAGCAGTGCTGGTCTAATGGCAGGGTGCGGTCCTTCCTCTAGGGGCCTGGCCTGGGAGATGGGGCACTGCTCTGCTGACTTAGGGCACCTGGAGAGAATTCCCGCCTGGCACCCCTGGGCACTAGGCCCGGGGCTCCAGTCGGACCATGCCAACTCATCTGGGGCTAAAATTCATCTCACTTGAAGGGTGGGAAAAATCCATGAACCTTGGTGAGGTTTAAATGGGCTCTCACTGGCATCTCATCATGAAATGAGTGCTTGTGGAAGGGGGCGGTGGACCTTGGAAAGCTGGCCCCCCTGGGCCCCCGCTGAAAGGGGTGGACCCTCTTGAAACAACCTGCATTTTCTTCTGAAATGTAGAATGTCTTCCCAGCTTGGGTCTGTTTCAGGGTCTTTCATTTTTCTGGTTTATGGCCATGCTTGCCCGGCTTCAGTGTGATTGAGGAACCCATAGGACTCCTAGAAATAATAGTGAAAACTCAGACCTTTATTTTGTAGCAGACTTGTTCTCAAAGGCCAAGGGGGCAGAGGTCTCAAGATG
Organism: Felis catus; assembly: GCF_018350175.1. NCBI lineage: Eukaryota > Metazoa > Chordata > Mammalia > Carnivora > Felidae > Felis > Felis catus. Next base: position 21,767,007 of record NC_058373.1, read on the forward strand.
AAGGATGCCTGAACAAAGGAAGAATTCCCCTCCAAAAAGTCCTAAAAGGGACCCTGGACCCAACCATCAGCAGGCTGGTGTTTAGCTCACATCCCAAATAAGAAAGCCCCTCTTTGCATCAGCCATGTTAGGGGACCAGTTGTTGGCTCCCCATATGCCCACTGAATCCTATAGCCATCCAGAAAGAAACAGATGAACACAGCTGTTTCCACAAAGGGCCCAGGGTCCTCTTCTGTAGGGTGCTATGTAGGAACAGGCAGTGATGCCCTTGATGGGAATATAGTCCTGGAGGTGCCCTACCTGCATCCCACTACACCCCCACTTGTGGCACTTTGAGGTGCAGGACACCCCCCACACCCTTTATTCTGAGGCCATGCAACCGGGCAGGTGCAGGATTCGCCACGGTGCAGCCTCCAGGTGCAAACATCAGTGGCAGTGGGGTCCCCAGATCTCACCATGCCCTGGCTCTCCGCTCAGACCAGTGGAAGGTGATTCAGAGATAGGGACAGACAGGCCACAGGTGGCCCCCGGCCCACTTTTTGGGACATGAAGAGAGGGCTGGTGGCTTTCTAGGGTCCCAAGAGGAGTGTGGCAGAATTGGGGTCTCCATTTGAGCCTTCTGCTGCCCAGCCCAGTCTTCAGAAGACCCAACCTCCTTTCTTGCCAGAAGCAGGTGCTAAGGTGGACTGCACAGGGTCCTAGCACTCCTTGGGGACTTCATCCTCAGCAAGCTGGAGTGCCACCTAACAAGAAAGCGTGATCTGAGCAATAGCATCCCCTTGTTTTCTGACTCCTGATTTGGGCTTGTTTACCAGGCTACCTGATGATTTTGACTTCTGGCAGGTATCATGGATTTTTTTTTTTTTTAAACCCATTTTTACAAAGTCATTCAGTCAAAAACACAGTGCTGGAAGGTTTAAAGTGTCTGATGTATTGGTCACATTGAGACCAGTAAGAAATGCTTTGTAGGTCACCCACATCTTTTTTGCTATCCAAAGATTGCATATGCGATTCTGGTGGCCGTATTTTCCAAAGCTAAAATGGAGGGTGTGGGCTAACACTTTCTGAATGCAGGGTTGCCCTGGGAAAAGCCTGCCTCTATGACTGATGTTCCTCATTCTAAGGTTAGGTTTCGAAGGTTTGTCCAAGACACATTCCAGAGAATTTTGTACCAGAATTTGGATGTACAATCCAGCTTACTACTGATAAATGCCTGAGTGTCATTTAGGGAGAGGCCCTTCCCCCACCCACTGTCCTGTCCCTCACTGGTTAGAAGATTGGATTCGGTGGTGGGAGCTGTGAGCCCCGGATCCATGAGGGTAGAGGGGCCATACCTGGTTTCTTGGTTTCTACTGACCCCCTGTAGCAATGTTGGACTTGGCAGTGTGTCCAGCTGGCCCTGCCCAGCCTCTCCCTTCTTATGCAGCTTTAAAACCTTACTACTTTTATTTAAAGATGAACAGGATGGGAGGGGAGTGGACCACAGGAGCAGCTTTCTCCTAGGGCTCAAGGGAAGCTTCCTAGTGACACATTGACAGGATGCTGTACACGCTCACTTAGAAACCCAAGTATGTGTGAGCTGAATGCCTGCAAGACAGCCACAGGTCTGGTCAAAGATTTTCCTTCCCACTCAGAGCACAAGGGCTGGGTGTACCGGCCGGATCCCTCCCCAGCCTGCCCTCTGTGTGGGGTGAGAGGGTCATTTCCCAGGGCGGCTCAGACACCACTTGGGGAGCAGTGTGGTGGCCATTCCTGGTCAGGGTGCCCATGGGTGGGTGGGTGGCTTCGCTCTTTAGTCTCAGCCCGGAGAGTCCATGTGCCTAGTGCCGGGGATCCCAAGGGCTCAACGGCGTCAGCACGAGCTATGCATTGTGGGGCCTGGGGCTTGCTGTGGTTCCCACAGAACCAGGAATAACTTGTGTGGATATGTTGGGTGCATGAGTCAGCCACCCCAGACCCACACAAATGACCCCTTCCCCATCCAAAGCCATTGATGGAGTTTCTCTGGAATCGTTTGCCAAAATCCCAAGGCAGAATCCAAGGGTCCAAGACCATTTCCATGGAGCACACATTTTCCTTTTCTGTAGGAACTTTTTTTTTTCTTTTTAACCAGCACCACACCATGCTTCCGAAGGCCACGTTTCATCTTTCCTGGATCACTACAGTGAAGTATTACAGTTGTACAGTTCCCAATCTGGCCTTGGCTTGCTCGGATAAAACTTTGTATGTATTTTGTATGGCATAGATTCTATATTGTAATGATGTCCTATGCAAAAAGAAAAAAAAATTAACTAAATTGTAAATTTTATTGTTTTAACGTGTATGCATGTTTAGTGACGTTTACATTTTGAAATAAAATTTATGATTCATTATTTGCCAGAGCTGGTTCCTTGGAGAGGCCCGGGGTGGGGAAGGGGAGGGACCAAAATGGACCAACTCCAGCATTGGTCCAACTCCAATGGACCAACTGCAGCATACGTAATTGCCTGAGGGGCAGTAACCGACCCTGAGCTTTGTAGGCCTTTTATAGAATAGAAGGCTTTGCAGAAAGTGGGTGCCCCTCTGGCTATCCCCTGCCTATTTCAGCTTATCACATTCCCTGCCCTCAACTCTACTCCCTCCCCCACAAAAAGCTCAGCCTGACAATTCCATCCTTCAGAGCATCAAGGAGAAAGGTAGACCCCAGGGAGGCAGTGATGACAGGACCCTGAGCAGGGCATAGTGTTGGTCCCTAGAACCAACCCCCCCATAAACACCTGCTCCCCAGGGCAGCAGCCCCATTTCTCAACTCCAGTTGCCCTCCGAGGGTCTGAAAGTCTGTCAGACTATACACTGTCACTCAGCCAGATGGCTGCCTGCTCCCCTTGTCCCTGCCCAGGGCCCAAAGAGTGACCTGTTTGCAGCCACAGAAGACCCTGAGGTTGGCTGTGGGAACGGACCCCAAAACACACTGCCACAAGCACCAGGTCTGGGGTGCTGGGGACTGGCATGGTATGTGTTGATACCAGAGCTCATTCAAGGCTCCTGTGATAATTAAGCACCCCTGGCTGCTCCCTTACCACCCAAATCAGGGCATTTCCATAGCAGGCAGTATAAAGCCTGTAGCTGGTGGGAAGAGATGGGCCCCAGACCTGTGCCCGAAGAGCATGGAGGGAAGGTGCAGGTGCAGCCCTGCCGTCGCAGCCCCCAGCCAGGTTCTCATCCAGGACTGAATCCGGGTCTGTGCCTGATTCTTACGTGATCGCCTATTGTTTAGAGAACACATGAAAACACGAAATGGAAAATAGTAATAACGAAAAGCACTGCAGTCAATCAAAGGTGATTTTTCCTAAACCTGGAAAACATCTACACTGGCAGGTGTTTCCTGATAAAATCTTTCCTGCAGCGTAGATTAGGAGGAGGAGCTGTGAAGTCCCTGTTAGGGGACTGACACCTGTTAGGAAAACAGGGCTTGTTTTCAAACAAAAAACTTTTAACATAGAGACAGAGCCCAGTCTTGGTCGGAGGATTTTCCCAGGAAGGCGATCGTTCTGCTTTCTCAGAGACTGTTCCTTTTTGCTCAGGAACTCCCTGATTGCGGCAAGCTGAATAGATTCACTTCCATAAATAGGTGTGTGTTGAGAGGAGCCCAAATGCTTTATAAATATTAACAGGGTGGGAGCAAATGCAGCCATCAGTTGTGACATCACTGCTGAGGTTTGCAAGAAGTTTTGGGTTCCTTCTGGTGTTCCTTTCCAGAAGATGGGGCCTGGCATTCAGGAAGCCTCCATCTCAAGCCCTAGGGGTGTCCTGAGACCTTGAGAGGCACCCAGTAGCATAGAAGGAAAAAAATGTTCAAGCAATAGATTTTCCTGGTGTTTAAAAAACCAATGCAATGAGGGGCACCTGGGTGCCTCAGTAGGTTGTGTGACTGACCCTTGATTTCGGCTCAGGTCATGATATCATGGTTCCTGAGATTGAGCCCCACGTCAGGCTCTGTTCTGACAGCACAGAGCCTGCTTGGGACTCTCTCTCTCTCTCTGTCTCTCTCTCTCTGTCTCTCTCCCTCTCTGCCTGCCCCTCCCCCCTCTTAAAATAAATAAAAAAAAAAACCAATGCAGTACTGCGTGTGGCATAAACAGCACATAAGCAGTGGGGGGAGAGGGTCTGTGATAATAGGATATCAGAACTGAGCAGGTACTGGGTGTTACAGAGTGGTCAGCCCCCAGACACTCCTTGCCCAACACCCTCTGCTGTTTTATCAGGACCTTGCATTACAAAGTCAAACTTGGGGCAGTTAGGTGAAGTATGCAGTGTCAGGGAGGGTTTGCACCTAGATGGGAACATAGTAGTAAAGTTCTTGGGTAACAGAGTGAGGATTCAAAATGACATTGGCAGCCAGTAGAAGGACAGCAAGTCCCTGATCATAGCCAGCAAGATGAAGTGTGCCTATACCAGATAAGATAGACCCATCTTACCACATCGAATCTGGAGGCCATCCAGCCTATGGCTGGTTGGTGCTGACCTGCAGCAGGTCTCTGGGGGACACAGGGCCTGGGAGTAACCAGACAGTGCTGTCTTTGAGAAGGTGGAGGCTGGCATCTGGTTGAGACATTGTCAGAGGGCAGAGGCTGGCCATGGCTCACAAACTACAGGAACTTACCATCATTTGGCGCTGGCTTGCAAACAGTGGCCACCCCACTGCTGGAGGTATTCAAGCAGAGGCTGAAATGCTACTGGCCACAAATGCCATAAAAGAATTCTGGATGGGAGCCTGTTTAGTAGGCAAAACTAAGGCTGCAATATTTTTCAGGAGGATCCACTGGGGCATGATCCTCTTAAACTATCTCTTTGTGGCCTTGTCAGTCATGTTGGGGGTGCAGGCTGGTGTTTGGTGGATTGGGCTTGACTGCAGAGGGCTTCAAATAACACGTTAGACTGTGTAACTGATTCTGAGGACCTGGGTGGCTCAGTACCCCCTAATCAAACCTCACATATCCCACGATAAAATTCCCGCCATTAGCACCACTTCTAAGGTCTGATGAGAGGAAAATGGCTTAGCCCAGCGATGGCACCTGGCTACTCCTGGCAAGGTGGCCACCTCCACACTAACTTTGCCACCGTCACGGATCAGAGACTCCACAGCAGTGGTGCACAGGACAGGCAGGTTTTGATGGAGATGGTGTTGGAAGCATACAGCCTGTGTTAGTTTCCTATTACTGCTGTAATAAATCACTACAAACGTAGTTGCTTAAGGCAAAACATTTCTATTCTCTGCTCTGCTCATCATAGCTCTGGATGTCAGAAATCTGAAATGAATCTGATAAGACTAACTCAAGGTGTCATCAAGACTGGTTCCCTCTGGAACATCTTTTCTTGATTGAAGAAATGATGCCTTGACTCCTGGCCCCTGCATCCATCTTCCAAGCCAAAAGTACAGCAACTTCTCTCTTCTTTGACCTCCAACTTCCCTCTTATAAGGGCTTTTGTGACTACATCAGGCCCATCTAGCAAGTCTGGGATAATCTCCCCACCTGCCCCGGTCCTCACAGCCTTGCTGCACCTGCCCTGAGCCAAGGGAGAGCACAGTGCCACTCAGGCTACAGCCGAGAAACGCTGGGCCTGATCAACTCCCGCGTGGTGGGAGAACCCTGCAGTCACACAGTGAATTAAATTGGACTGGGCTTCTGCCACTTGCATTTTGTAGCTCTTCACAGTATTTTCCTTCAGTTGTCAGCTCTGAAAAGTGGAAATAACAACAATGAAAATATTAGTCACTGTACTTGAGTTCTTTTTTTAAAAGCGGGGTGTCTAGGTGGCTCAGTTGGTTAAGCGTCCGACTTCAGCTCAGGCCATGATCTCACGGTTCGTGAGTTCGAGCCCTGTGTTGGGCTCTGTGCTCTTAGAGCCTGGATCCAGCTTCAGATTCTCTGTCTCCCTCTCTCTCTCTGCCCCTACTTGCTCATGCTTTCCCTCTCAAAAATATAATAAACATTTAAAAGTAAATAAATAAAAATAAAAAAGTGATTGTCCCTCTCGCAGCCATCTCACTCGAGCGAGGCTGAATCTCTGCACCAGACACAGCTGGACCCAGCTTTCAGTTCTGAACGTGCTGCCTGAACAGCCCTAGAGAGGTCCTTCTCTGAGCCTTGCCTTCCTCAGCAGGGAAACAGCCTTGGCTGGGGGCCACACAGGCTTGTTGTGAAGTTTGCATGGAGGCCCCAGATGTCAGGCGCCAAGTCAGCTGGAATTGCGCCTGTGCCCAGGCTCCCTTGGGCCTGGCCTCCACTCCCACTTGCAACCTCCAAGTCACCAGCAGTTATGAGGCTCAGGCCTCCTGTTAGGGCCCTTCCCACAGCCAAGCAGATCCCTTTCCCCACGAAGGCTCCTATGCAGCCATGACTACCTGCTCCCCACACCGGAGACAGATGGCCCTGCAGTCATTACCCTCAGTGACAAATGGGTTCCATGACAGCGTGAGGCCTGGAGAAGCCGCACTCAGGGATTTAGTCTGCTTCTCTGCCCCCGTCCCTGTCACTCTGTCATAGTGTTTTCTATTCCCATTCTCACAGCAGGGCAGTGAGTTATTTATTAATTCCCCAGGAGCACTGGGTGAGTATCAACAATAAATATCAATATGATTTGCATAATCAATAGGCTTGCTCCTCAGAGGAGTCCTCAGCACGCAGAGCACCCCATGAGGTCTGCTTATTGATTTATTATTGTTTTTGGAAAACGGTTACTGAATGCTGGCTCTGATGAACGAAAGCTATGCCCTGTCTTTTGCCTGTCTCCTGCCCTTTCTAACTGTAAGCACATTGTGGAAGGTTAGCTGAGACTGATAGCAGGCCTGCAAGGGCAGGACACCCAGAGCAGGGAGGGTGGCTCCATCCAGGGTTCTGCAGCTCTCTCCTAACCATGGTCCAGGGAATTGCTTATGTGAATCTTTCACCTTGGGGAGAGCAGCTGCTGCTAGTGCTTGAGCTTTTTGCATAATGGAAGCACAAAGCCCACATCGAGGAGAGTGGGTACCTCTACCGTGGGGAGCACAGGACCCTGTGAGGTGCCCAGGGTCAATGTCAGTAGTGACCGGCTTGTGCCTGGGTGGGTGCCGGGTGGGGGGGGGGTGTCAAAACTCACACTTCCATTCACACTTGTGAATGCAGCAAATATTAAATAATAAAACACTTAAAAGAAAACTATCTGTTAAAAATACCAAAATGTTTAAAATAGCATAAATATGAATAGGGGATTGACTTAACTATGTGACATCTACTATCTCCAGTATCCAATATATTAAGTAAAAAAGGCAGGTTATAAAACAGTTTGTAAACTATAATCACATGTTATTTAAAAAATTTTCTCACCTGTTATTTAAAAATGTAATAATATATATATGTATATATAGTGTGTGTGTGTGTATATATATGTATATATAGTGTGTGTGTGTATATATATATATATATATATATATATGCATAGAAAGATTACTGGTAAGAGACAAAGCTCAAGCAGTTTTATGTTTAGTAGAAATTACAAATTATTTTTCTTTACTTATTTTTATTTCTTTTTTAAGTTTTCACACCCACTCAGGTATAACTTTTGTGATTAAAAACTACCAGAGCACTTTTATGAAGCTAAGAGCTTGTCAAAGGTAAGCTGGGAAGCTCACCTCCCACCCCCCCAGGAGATGTCCACTGGCGTCCATGACTGTGACCTTATGGAGAGCCAAACACACCCCAAGGGCTCCTAAACATGCATCCATGCAAGGAGGGACGTGCCCAGTGGCTGTCCGCACAACTGTGCAAAGGCACAATGCAGAAGCAAGTGCATCAAACTTATCCAAAAGCAGTGCTGCATAAAGAAAGCAAACTGCAAAAATGAAGCACTGCCATAGAGTGACATGCTTGTGAGCGCTGGAAACACAGGGCAATGACATGTGTTCTTCGTGCATCCATACCCATAAGCCAAGTGTGCAGAGCATGTTGGGGAAGTCAGGGCAGGTGGCTCAGAGGGCTTCACCTGTACCTGCTAGGTGGTGGGAGTTACAGGTTTTTTTTCTTTCTCCATATTTGCTCTAGATGTAAAATGTTTGACGATTTTACATGGTCCAAGGAGTTGGTTCCCGCATCTGAGCTTGTCCAGGCAGGCTTGAGGGCCATCCCTGCAATGTGCAGCCTGAAGTGTGCTGTGATGGCTTTGGGCTACCCCCCACGCTGGGCAAAGCCTGGCACCAGGAGCATGGCTGCTGGCTGGGACAGAAGCTGTACAACACAAGAAATAAAAATAGAACTGCTCCAGTCAGAGGGAAGCGGCAGGGCGGGGACTGGGGGGTGGGGAGGAGGTGAGCTCCTGGATGGGAAGCTTCTGCAAGGAGAGAAGTGTTCATTGATCTGAGACTAGGGAAGGATGCAGGCTCTGAGTGCAGGGTAGGGTCCTGGTTACCTGCTGTGGCACCTGGAGGCGCCATCTGGGGGTGGAGGTTGTGGCTCATTATTCATCATCCCAGCTGGCACTGTACCCTTAGGTAAATGTTTGGAACTGTTTTGTTTTTTTGTTTTTTTTTCTTCATGTATACAGTAGAGTAAGGAAGGCATGCTTTGTATACATTTGGTGATGGTTGCAAAACTGATTGAGAAAGTTCCAGTAAAAGAGCAAAATATGTTTACTTTGCTTTATGGGGTGTTGAGTCATGGTGTTCAAGGACTTTGGAAGTAATTCAATCATTGGTTTCACTTTTAACATTTATGAATTTTAATCAAAGTAATACAAGGTTAAAAAAACAAATACCAGTAAACCTAGTGATAAAATAATCTCTCTCCTCCTGCTCCCCACCCACCCCCAGCCCCCAGCCACCGAACATTCCACCACCCCAGGGCTAACCCTTTTTTTTTTTTTAATCATTTCTCTTTTTAAATATCTTGTTAGTTATTCCCTATGCCTCAATGAAATGCTTGTCTGTCCTCCTGCTTTGTGATTTATGAGCATTTGACGAAATAGACTGGCTTCCTGATATGAAAGAAGATTGATTAATTCCGACTATCCACCCTGTGCTTACATGACAAGGAATGTTTGAACTCTGTAGGTTCCCTTTGAAGCGTTACAAAATGCTGTTTCTCTCTCATAGATGTGACCCTACCTTTGGCCCAAGTCTCTACTTCCCTTTCTGGAAGGTGAGGGTCCCAGGGCCCTTACCATCCAGCCTTCTTGCCCCTCTCTGCCCCTCCGTCATGTACTCCTGCAAACTGTACAATAAAGGTGGATTCAGGTGGCACGGCAGCGGGAGCCTCTACCTGCCAGGGCTGCGAGCATTTACGTGTTACATGTCCCTCACTGCACAGCCAGTCCCTGGACTAGGGGACATTTCCTTCTCTGTGAGCCTACAGAAGGATATTCTTAGCATCCAGGGCAAGTTGGGTGAACACACTTCATTCCTTCATTCCATCAATAGCTTAAAATCATATCTTCTTTTAGTTTGCTTTATATTTGAGACTTAATTTCATTATATACATTTTTCCCTCTGTAGCTTTTTAAAAAATGCTTATTTATTTTCGAGAGAGAGAGAGAGAGAGTGCCAAGTGGGTTAGGGGCAGAGAGAGAAGGGAACAGAGGATCCTAAGCAGGCTCTGTACTGACAGCAGAGAGCCCAATATGGGGCTCGAACTGCCAAACTGTGAGATCATGACCTGAGCTGTAGTCAGGCACTTACCTGACTGAGCTACCCAAGTGTCCCTCCTCTGTAGTTTTTAATTACCTTTCTTCCTTCTTATTAACAAACTATAAGGTGCCTCTGCCATAGCATCAATTTTAGCACTGTTTTGTTCCCAAGGCCTCCTCCCTAGCATGGCCCCTGCTCCTGCCCCAATCTGGCTGCTTGCTCCCTGACTCTGCACAGCTGTTACTTGGGACTCCCTCTACTGCCCCAGAGAGGGTCACTCTATACTCTATACTCCAGACGCCGTGTCTTTTTTTTTGGTTTTCTTTCTCAATTTGCTGCAGTATGTCCTTAAGTAACTGTCCAAGGGAGGATATTTGTGAGGTGTATATATATTTTTGAATCCTTGGAGGTGTGAAGATATATTTATTCTGTCTCATACTCTGAGTGGTAATTTGGTCAAGTATAGAAAACTAGGTTCAAAATTACTTCCCGAGTGTCTTCTTATATCTATTGCTACTGATGGGAAGTCTGAACCACTGTGATTCTCCTTTGCAGCAAACCGTTTACTTTTACCCTTTTTGCAACCTTTCAACCTTTTCTTCCTGTTGTTTTGTGCTTTCATGCAGATATTTCTAAGGGCAGGTCATTTTTCCTTCATTCTCTGTCCCATGTGTCTCTTTAGACCTGGAAATGTTTTCTTCTGATATTTTGTTGCAAATTTTCCTCACTTCATGTTCTCTCCTTTTTTGTTTCATAGTAGTTGAAGGTAGATTTACAGAGTCAACCTTCTGTATCTCTTGTCTCTACTTTCACTTTTTCTGTCCTGGATTATCCTCTCATTTATCTTCCCTCTTATCTCCTGGTCTGCTCGCTGAGTTGGAATGGGCTTCTTTACTCAAATCTCACACATCCTCTAAGACCCAGACCACACTCCTGTTCTTTTCCAGCCCTCCCTGGCATCCCTGTCCCCAGCCAGTGCCCAGGCCGCCTCGGCTGGAAGCACCTTGTCCTGACTCTTAACTAGGCCACCAAAGCGGGAAAGGATGCGGGATTCTCACCGCCTGAGCCTCCTCTACCAGGTGGAGGGCTGTGGGAGACTGCGGGGTGGGTCTGTAGGGGGTACTGTGGGGGAGTTAGGGAGACTGTAGGGTGGAGTTATAGGCGGGGAGGTGGGGGACTGTGGGCGGAGTTGTGGGCGAGGCTGTGGGCAGGGCTGCGGGGATTGTGGGCCGGGCTATGGGCAGGACTGTGGAGGCTGTGAGGGCTTTGGGGACTGTGGGCGGAGCTCCTAGTGCTGTCGGCGGGGCTATGTGTGAAGCTTTGGGCGGGGCTTTCGGGACGGTGGGCGGTGATTTCGGGGCTGTGGGCGGGGCCGTGGGTTGAGGCTATGGGACACTGCACCGTCCAGGCCTTCAGGGGCTCCTCGAAACTTTCAGGGAGAGGGGATAAGAGGTGTGGGAAGGAGGAAGGCGAGAGGGGCCAGGCAAGCCAGCCTTGCTTCCCAAGGCTCCAGTAAATTCCTGAAATTCATCAACTGCTCCCAGCGAAGAGGGTTTTCTGTAGAAACCAGGAAGGCTTAGGATTCCTGTGTGGGCTGACAGGTAGTTGTCAAAGAGTCAGCTCATGTGACAACAGGGCTAGAGGCAGGGGGGCTTCTTCACCGAGGCTGGGTGCTCACATCTAGCCTCTCCCTCTAAACCAGACCCCGCCCGTCACGGTTCACCCCTCCCAAAGCTCTGCTTTCCTTCACAGCTCCACTTAGTTCCATGTGAGATGGCATTCCGTGTTGTCTCAGGCTGCCGCCACACCCGTGGGCTCTCCCACACCAGACGTTCATGCAGGCACCCACAGCGTCTCCACCTACATCTGAATCCTCCCGTTGCATCCTGTGTCCCCAGGAGTGCCCCAGTCTACCCTCGCACTATCTACCCACTTCCATACCAGAGCGGGGTGGATTTCTGGCTTTGCCCTTTGCCCCCCAAGGAAGTGCCCTTCGGCTTCCGCGTTCAGCTTCCGCCCAAGGTCGGGCCCAAGGACTCCTAGATGCTGCCCTTGCTGCTGCAGTTTGTATTTCTAACCCCCAAATGTCTTTCAACCCTCTGGTTCTGAGAATATAATCCACTCTGGAACACACACACACTACTTATGTGATAGAAAGAGGATGCCATAGTTTCAGGGAACAGTGACGATAATCGTAACTTGCATTCTTCTATGCACTTTGCAATTTTAAGGTGCTTTTACTCACATGAGCTCATTTAATGCTGATCATGATCCCCCCGGAGGAAACAGGGAGAGGAGACTCCATCCTCATTTACAGAAGGCACACTGAGGCTCCCCAGGCCACATACCTGGCTGTGGCCACAGCGAGGGGCTGAGCCTGGAGCCCTCTCCAGGTCTTGCCATGCTCCATCTGTGAGGACAGTGGCCCCAGGGTCCTCCCCTACCAGACCAGAATCCCCAGGTTTCTCTGGTCCACGATTACATGTCCTTTGTCCTCCACCTACTAGAGAGGTCTGCAGGCACATCCCAGTGACTCTTCTGCTCCCTCATGCTTATCCTTTGGGGCCACTGCCGCTTTGCTTCATCCCATGGGGCTCCTTCTTCCATGTTCTGGAGCCCTTGGGGCCATAATGTCCAGAGGACCCCCAAGGATATCTTGGGGAGGACCAGAGTAGCTTGGACAGGTGTCATTTTGGAAATTCAGTAGAGTCTGTTCATGTTATTTTAACAATGTGGACTCTGGATGGACCTCAGACATGGGTCACATGTGGGAACTGGGCCTAGAGCCCCATCTGGGGATCCACACGCATTTCCTCTATTGACACTCTTACCTTCTTATCTCTGGAAGCTTCCGGGAGGTCTCTGCAGCAGACGTAGGCTTGTGCTAACAACTCTGGATACATGCCCAGGGCTCAGCTAGGCCCTGCTGCATATGGAGATGGACAGATGCAAATTCTGTTGGCCCTATCATCAAAGTAGATCCTTCTCTGAAGGCTTTGCCACACCTCCCCAGAGGCCACTCTGGCTCCAGACCCCGTCTTCTCCTCCCTGGATTAAGAGAGCAGCCACCACTGACAAGCTACATGCAACTTATGTCCAACCCAGACGCCCCCAGGAGCCTTACAACTCTAGAGGAAAATGTGTGGATCCTTTTCTGATGAGAACCTGAAGGTGGCTTCCCTTACCACTCACATGGAGCCAGACCCTACTTGACTTGGCATGTGCCTCTCCCAGAGCTTTGCCTCACCTCTACCTTCTTGCCAGCCCCTACCCTGCTGGAACCACACGGGCTTCCCTGCAGAGTCTGGCATATAGCAAGTGAACCCTGCCCGGGGCCTCTGAAATTTTTGACCCAGATAGCAAGGTTTGCTCCTCACTCTGTGCAGGCCTCTGCACAAATGCTCCTCATGAGGGGAGCACACCTGCCCCATCACTCTCAGCCCCTCCCAGAATCACTCTGACCGAAGTAGGATGCACTTAGGCTGTCCCACCCTTTGTTCTTCCATTTGAAGGCCCCTGCTCATGCCCTTACTTGTCTCCCCCTTTTACTGTACTCAGCCCCACTGTACTCTGCGGTGAGGCGTCGGCTGTCTCTGCCCTCAAAGCACAAAGAGGAGGCACCGGGCCAGGTGGCAGGCGGATCTTCCCAGCCAGACACTGGCTTGCTTGGCCTTGAAGGTGAGGGTAATGATAATAGGAGTTCCCACTTAAATCATGGTCATTATGTCCCAGACACTGTTCTACGTCTTCGACCAGTATCAACTTGCTTGACTCCCACAACAGCCAGTTTGCAGGTAAGAAGTTGGAGGCGGCAGGGACCAGCTACGGAGCTGGAGGGCGCGGCAATGCGCAATAGCCACCAAAGAGCGCTCAAGTGTGCCTGGATTCAGGACCCTCCCCCAGTGAACCACCAGGACAGAGATGAAGCAACAGGTAGGCATGGGTGTTCCTAGTGGTGCATGACACCCCCCACCAGGGGGTCCTGGGTACCCGTCGAAAAGACGGAGAGACATGGAAACAGCTGGCGTTAGGATACACTGTTAAGTTAAAAAAAAAAAAATTAAAAAAAAAGTAAGGTGCCAAATTGTTCACATAAGACACTACTACTTTTATAAGAAAGTAGGGGACATTAAAAAAATATGTATATATATACACTTCACTTATTTTGCAAAAAGAAGTCCTGTGGATACAGGCAGAGGGAGTAGGAGTGGAAACAAGATTTCTCTGGGCACACATTTTTTGCTACAACAGTTTCATTGAGGTATAATTCATATATCATACAATTCACCCACTTCATGGATACAATTCAATGGATTTTGGTATATTCGGAGATAAGTGCAACCATCCCCACAGACAATTTTAGAACATTTTCATCACCTTAAAACATACCTTTATCTCTCACCCCCACTATTCCCCTTCCCCCCCCCCCACAGTCATTTATTATTCTGACTATTTCATGTGAATTGGAACCATTTAATATATGGCATTTTTGTCTGGCTTTTTTCACTTATCATAATATTTTCAAGGTTCATCCATATTATAGGGCATATCAGTACTTCATTCCTTTTTTTTTAATTAAAAAAATTTTTTAATGTTTATTTGTTGTTGAGAGAGAGAGACATAGCATGAGCGGGTGAGGGGCAGAGAGAGGAGAGAGAGGGAGACAGAAAATGAAGCAGGTTCCAGGCTTGAGCTGTCAGCAGAGAACCCAACACGGGGCTTGAATTCATGAACAATGAGATCATGACCTGAACAAATTCAGGCACTTAACCGACTGAGCCACCTAGGCGCCCCAATTTAAAAAAAAAAATTAACGTTTATTCATTTTTGAGAGACAGAGAGAGACAAACTGCGAGTAGGAGAGGGGCAGAGAGAGAGGGAGACACAGAATCTGAAGAAGGCTCCAGACTCTGAGCTGTCAGCACAGAGCCCAACACGGGGCTCGAACCCAGGAACTGCAAGATCATGACATGAGCTGAAGTTGGACGCTTACCTGACTGAGCCACCCAGGTGCCCCTGTACTTCATTCCTTTTTATGGCTGAATAACTATCCATTGAATGGATATACCACTTTTTTAAATCCATTCATCAGTTGATGGACATTTGGGTTGTTTGTACTTTATGACTCTCATGAATGATGTTTCTTTGAGCATTCATGCACAAGTTTTTATGTGGGCATATGCCCATTTCTTTCGGGTCTATACCTAGGAGTGGAATTGCTGGGTCATGTGGTAACCCTACGTTTAACCATTTGAGGAATTGCCAGGCTGTTTTCCTTCTGTACCATTTCACATTTCCACCAGCAGTGTATGAATGAGATTTTCAATTACTCCATGTTCTCACACACACTTGTTATTGTCCATCTCAGAATATACCAGTCTGGGTGAGTGGGTAAGTGGGGTTGTTGCTAGGAGGCTGGTTCTAGGGGGTGCCCATGGCTAGGGCTTTCTCCTCACACAGACTGGTACTCCAGATCCATGGAGGGGTTTGGGACACCCCTGTCATCCTGTCTGTGCTGCTGGACATCTGTCTGGGGTGGGCTGGGGCCACCAAACAGCACAGTCTACTTGACTGGTTAGGGAAAGACGGCCAGAACACAGAGGACAACATTATCGAGCAGCAGCAGTCAGCTGTCACCAGGCTGGGGGACAGTCAGCCAGATGCCATTTAAATGCCTCCTAACAGATAGGAAGACCTGAAAAGAATCCAGAACTGAATGAAGCAATACATAGGCCAGTTGGAGAAAAGTGTAAAGTCAGGAGTGTGGGGACTGCAAACATCTATGAATAGAGACAGGAATTAGATGACAGGTGACTCGTGTCTAGAGACTTGACTGGGAAGACTGGCTCTCTGTTAAATTGGAGAAGGGTTTGGAAGAGCAATTGTAGGTCAGGCCCAGCCTGCCGGGCAGACAGGCACGAGGCAGGACCTCTCCCAACAGTAAATGTTCTGCCAGCCAAGAACACAGCCCGACATTTCTTAGAAAGGTAACTCTGATATTATTTTGGATGACAAAACTGTAGAATTGTCAACCCAAATGTCTAAGAGAAGGAAACCCACAATTTTAACATTGTTTAAACAGATGCTTTTGGTCTTTCCAGCATTCGTCATGTTTAAGATAATCTGGGTGATTAGACTCATAGACCAACTTTCTAATTAGAATTTAAAGCCATAATTGAGTAATTAATTTAGACTTGAGATTTTTAACTAGAAATCTGAGTTCTTATACAGTATTGGAATACTCAGAGAATGTGAGTCTCTATAGTTTAATGTATTAGATTTATAAAACAGTACTGAAGTACTTGGGAAGGTTTTTTTTTTTTCATTGATACAATTGAAGTACTTAAAATCAAATTAAAATTAAATGCACAAATGTAGTTTAAAACATTTAAAGGAGTATAATTAACAAAATACGTGGATGGGCCAAAACATAAATCAAAGCCCTTCCTGAACAAAGCGATGACTAAAACTTGCTAGGTTTATGTATAAAATAAGCTATTTAGTAAGAGAATTTAAAAGCTGAAGGAAGAACTAGTCCCTTTATATCTGGGACTTTGTTGAATTGAGTATTAATTTTTTAATTTTTAAATAAAGTAAGCTCTGAATTTTATTGACAAAATGTACCCTTTGAAGATATAAAACAAATCTCCCGTTGCACTGGAGTGGGGTAGAGGGCTCTGGGAGAATTCCTTTCACTGCTTTGGCCCACGGGGGCCCAGAAGGGTTCCCAGGGTGAGCAGGACTGCCCTGCCACAGGCACTGGCCCAGAGTGGTCTTGTCTACTGTGGTCAGTCCTAAATCTATCTCCACCGCAACCAGAGGGACCATTTAAAAGTGTGACCCCTGCTTAATCTCGTGATGTGTTCCTGTCACCCTCGGAATAAAACCCTAGCTCTGCACACTGGTCCTGCCACCTTCTCTGGCCATCTGTCCCCTGCTTCTCCTCCCCCACCACCCACCCTCTCTGGCCTCCCATCTGTCCTTGGAATCACTGAGAGGCTGCTGTCTAGAGACTGTACTAGCTGCTGTGTGCTGCTGGATGCTTCCTCTTCCTACACCCACCAGCTCCTTCTTACCTTTCCTCTCCTTGGCAGATACCCCTGACCACCCAGTCTGAGGGAGCCCTCTGTCCTGGCAGTCACTGTATCTTCTTTCCCTTTTCCTCCTGTCTAACATTTTTTTGTCTCTTTTCTCTGATGTTCGTGTGTCCTCAATCAGAATGTCGAGTGTATATAGATGCCTCCTGGGTGCCCGAGGCAGTGTCTGATACACTACCAGGTGGGGCTGAGACAGGGACATACAGAGCTCTAGCCCTGAGATTTGGGGAGTGGGGTGAAGCAGCTCCTGGGGGCTCCTGCACCCTATGTAACTCAGCTCATATTTGCATGGAGAGCTGACAGGAGGCAGGGTGAGCACACCTCCCTCCGTGGCGCAAGGGTCAGGGCTGGACCATGAAAAAGCATCCCATCAGCCCCGACTCTGTTATCTGGGACAGTGGAGGGACAGTTGGGGTGCCATGGCAGGCTATGGTGGCCTCTTGGGGTACAGGTCCAGGCGACTTACTGTGAAAGCCACCGCCACCTCCGCACTTCCTTTCTGTTCTTTATCTCTCAGGCAGGCTGGGCTTGCAGAATGTTCTATTCTTTCCTCGCTTAGATGCTTAGCACTGCCTTTGAAAAGGAGATCAGACACTGAGACAGATCTGGAAGCCCCTGGCCTTGTTGGAAGGGGCTTCCAGTTTGTGAGCTAAGGAGGGGATCTGACCTTCAAGTCCCCCACCTGCCCCAGTCCCACCATTGGTGAGAGGGACATTCAGACAGATTAGAATTTCAAGCATCAGCCAGGGTGTGGTTTTTAGACAAAAAAACAAAAGAAAACAAAACAAAAACTAGGAGGATCCCTTGGGAGGTATTTCTTTAAAGAAGCCTTTTGGGGTTCTGGGCTCTCTGCCAGGAAGAACCAATTGAGGCAATCAATGGGGGCGGTCTGAGGCGGGGGGTGTCTTAGGGTAGAAGAGGGAAGCTATTAGCCAGGAGCTCTCACAGTGTAGCTGCCCCAGCCCCCCTTGGAGGGCTTGTTAAAAACCTAGTGCTGGCCCCACTCCCAGAGTTTCTGACCCAGGAAGTCTGGGGAGAGCCTAGTTATTTCCCAAGCCTGCTGTGACTGTGGGTCCTGAATATACTCTGAGGATGGTCACTAAAACAAGGCTGTGCCCCTTTGTTCTTTTCACTGAATGAAAAGAAGAGTGAAAAGAGATGGGTAAAGCCAGGTAAGCCCCTTAGGTCCAATTTAGAACTTGATGTGCTCCCTTCTTTTCTTTCCTTCTTTCTTTTCTTCCTTCCTTCCTTCCTTCTTTTCTTTTAATGTTTATTTATTTTTGAGACAGCAAGAGCACATGAGTGGGGGAGGGGCAGAGAGAGAGGGAGACACAGTCTGAAGCAGGCTCCAGGGTCCCAGCTATCAGCACAGAGCCCAATGTGGGGCTCAAACTCATGAAGCTCAAGATCATGACCTGAGCTGAAGTCCACGCTTAACCAACTGAGCCACCCAGACACCCGCCCTCCTTTTCTTAAAAGACCCCAGGCCCTGTGGATGAAGGGACCTTGGAGAAGGACTTGGGGTTTCTGAGTGACTTCTGATGGCCCCCAAGGGAGGGGTCCTTGGCCTTTTGTGTTTGCTCCTGTCTCACCCTGACTGGGTCCTACCATGGGTGTGGATGAGACCTGGTCATCTCTGTCCTCAAAGCTTTGAAGCCCATGGGGAGTGCATAGGCATCAAGGGACAGGCTGGGCCCTGGAGGTACTGATCCAGCCAGGCCTGTGAGTGTGACATTGTATGTTGGGAAGGGAAAGGGACCAGGTGACTGGATGTAGAATCTTGGTGGGTCATGGAAGCCTTAGGGGAGAGGGTGGGGCAGTGTCCCTTCCTGGGCCCCATGGTCCCAGTGGATACCTTCCTTCTTTATGTCCTTACTTTTCTTTTGACAGGAGACAGCCTCAGGGCTCAGTTCCCAAGCAGCTTGAATTTGCCAAATTCAAGAGAGGGTGTTGAGGGAGGTGAGGGCTGGTGCGATCAGGTGGGGTAGGGGTGTTCAGGGTGCCCAGTGTGATTACCTGACTTGGAGCCACTGGCTGCCGGCCTGCCTGCCAGCCTCCCCAGCAGCCCAGCATTCACATGCTGGGTCCTGGGCCTGGCGTCCTCCCTCCCAGTGACTCCCCGTGCTGGCTGCCAGTTGACAGGCCTAGGGGCTGCCTATGAACCTGCGGGGACTGGCACTCAGGGAGGGGCGCTGGTCTCCCCAGTATGTCACATCCCACAGGCTTATCTGTTCTGGGAAGTTCCTGGGCCTGGTTGTCCTTTAGGGCTGGGGCTGCTTCTTGGTTCCAGGCTCTGACAGTTGTCAGCAAGCTCTTTAACATCTCTGGGCCTCAGTTTTCCCATCTGTGAAAAGAAAATGGGTTTACTTCAAGGATTAAATGAGCTAATCGGTGTAGAGTGCAGAGCCAGTTGTATTAGTAACGTTATCATATCAACCAAACCCAGGGGCCAGGAATTCCTGGCACATCATACATGTGAAGGGATGAACTTTACAGATAAGGAAGTGGGGGAGGGGTTCGTGCAGTTTGTAGGTTGGTTTTGGGTCTGCAGATCTCTTTGCTCTTTTTGGGGTTCTCCACCCTGACACTTCTTCCACATTTTCCCCCTGGGGCCTCAGCCAGAGGACCTTTGGCAAGCACTCCTCCCAAGGAAAACACCACCTTGGAGTGGCTTTCTAGGCCAACCCTGAGTTTATTTTACATTTTACGCAGTATCGGTGGGCCAAGGAGCCAGCTCATAATTAGCCTAATAAGGTGCCTGCTGCACGCACGTCTGTGCTCTGGCTCCATTCTGATGGCTACCCAGTAATTTGCCAGATCTCTAGGATAAGGCCTTTGCCTGGACAGGTTCCCATCACAAAGCACACCGTGCTCGGGGTGGGGCCTAATTGTGGTGTTTTCCAGGCTTCCTCCCTCCCCCTATAACCTGTGGGAGCCCAGCCCTCCCAAGCAAGACCATCTCCCCAGTGAGCAAGCATCAGGGGACAGGGCTGCAAGGGGACAGAAGAGACCAAACCTGAGCTTTACTGACAAATGTTACAAGAGGAGGGGAGAAACCTCCAAGCCAGTTCTTGGCATCTGTGTGTAGTGGCTGGTGGGAGTTGTGACAGCTCTGTTGTGGGGCCAACCCCACTATACACTCCCAGGCTCAAGTTCAGTGTCTGTTCCAGGGATGTGTTCAATGTTGTTGTCTCCCTCCCCATGCAGGTGCCTGCCTGCCTGCCTGCCAGCCAGGAATGCCCTGGAGCAAGGTCTGACTGACCTCTGGGCCCCATCCAGAAGGGAGGTGCCCCCTGTCCCCAGGGCTCAGCAACAAGTCTCTCTGAGCCATCTTTGCCTCGGGGCTGCAGTGTTACATCAGGACTGACTTGGGAGCAGGACCCCAGGCCCTGGAGAGACCAGGCAGGAGGCCAAGGCCCTGGAGCTGTGTAGCTACGAAGCAGGAAGGCGGGCCTCACTACAGTACCCCTCTCCCCTCCTGGCCAGGGCAGCCACAGGCGCCCAGTGGGCGGACAACTGGGCAGCCAGGCCTGGAAGTGTGGGGCCAGCCCCACTGAACTCGCCCACGCGACCTTCTTTGATCCGCCCACTGGGTGGGGCTGCATCCTCAGTGAGGTTTTCCCTGGAGACTGTGACTGGGGAAGACCAGCCTCATCCTGACCCCAGGGCCCTGTGTGTCCCTGGCAGAGTCCAAGGTCCCTCTCACTGCTTTTCTGGAGAGGATGATGCAGGCTGTCCTGGAGGAGGACAGCGCTAGTCAGAGGTAGAGCTAAGACCCCCTCAGCCATGCTTATCTAATACCCCTCTGAGGGGAATTGAGATTCCTTGGAAATAGAAGGGGCCTTAGCCTGGCAGGTCTTCAAGAGCCAAGGATTGATGGGGGGAACAAGGGTGGAAACTCACCTGGCAGGGTATCTGCATCCCTGCATTTTCTGGGGTCAACTGTGCCAAACCACCAGATAATCCTTTTGGCTTCCTGGAGCCATCAGGCCCATGCAGGTGCTAGGCTAGCCTCTGGGGGTTCCTTGACACCCACTGCTCTTGGTCCAGGCCTGGGCCTGCCCCCTCTATTCCAAGATGGGTCCAAGAGTGCCGAAAACCACCCAACCACCATCCATGGGCTGGGTGCAGGACCGTCTGAGTCAGAGCTAGCTCACCATGGGTGGGTGTGCTAGGGTGGGGTTGCTGCAGGGCACAGGGGCACCAACCACTGCCAGGCAGGGTCCTGTGGCCCAGGAGCTCTTTGTGCTCACATGGGCCTCAGGCTTGTTCCGTCTCACATGTTTCGTCCGGGTCTGCCAGGGAGGAAGTGAGAACTTGGCTCTGAGTTCCAGGCCTTCTTCCACACTGGGTCCCCCACGTCAGTGCCTTGAGGGTTCCAGGGCCCTTTTGCTGGATGACCGACCCCTCGCATCTTTAGCGATCCCCTTTGAACTCTGTTTCTGACCCTCACCCAGGGGCTTTCCACTGCACTTGCTGTGGGAAGGGTAACTCAGACCTCCAGGCTTCTCTCAGTGCCACTTGGATCCACAGAAGCTGTAGCAAGTGGTTCTCATCTGCCTGCCAGGTGCTGGGTCCTGCTCTGTCATGCCATCCTCACCCTCCTGTCCCCCTGCTTTGCATTTGTCACTGGGAAAACGGCATTCCCACATGAATTTACTCCCAGGAATCGCCAGAGTGAGGGCAGTGGAATGGATGAAGATGAAGCCCTGCTTTCACTTCCCTGCTTGGATTTTATTTCATTTTATTTTTTTAAAGTTTATTTTATTGATTTATTTTGAGAGACACAGAGAAAGAGAGAGAGAGAGAGCGCAGGGGAGGAGCAGAGAGAAAGAGGGAGAGAGGGAATCTCAAGCAGGCTTTGCACTGTCAGCACAGAGCCTGATGTGGGGCTCAGACTCAGAAACTGTGACACCATGACCAGAGCCAAAGTCAGGAGTCAGACACTTAACTGACTGAGCCATCCAGCTGCCCTTCCCATGCTTGGATTTTAATTGGGCAAGGGGCGATAAACACCTGATTGTGTGTCAGGTGGTGATAGTGATAAACAGATAACAATAATGAAGGGAAGGGGACCCCAAGTGGAAGGGGTTGGTCTATAGGTTTAAATGGGTTGACCAGGAAGCCCTCCTGGAACAGGGACATTTAAATAAACATCTGAGAAAGCTGAGTTAATGGGGCTTACCGATATCCAGGTGAAGAGTTTCCAGGCAGACAGAAGGGCAAATTCAAGGTCTTGAGATGAAGGTGTGGGCAGGACAGCTCCTAGGCCCAGGGCTGGAGGAGAGCAGAGGGGTGACTGGCCCTGTGGTATAAGAAGAAACATATTTGGTCTTGTCCCTGGCTCCTAGCACAAAACTCCTAAAACCCTTGGAATTTCTTGAGTGATAGGAGTGTCTTTTGTTATTTAAACACATCTGAGTTTATGCTAATGAGGTGACTTAGGGTGGGGCACTTGCTTGCTTGCTTGCTGGATAGGCTGGTCACTAGAAAGACTGAAGAATTAGAAGGTTAGAATTTTCAGTCCCTCCCACTGACCTCTGGGAAGGAGAAGGATGGGGGGGGGGCTGCAGATTAAGCTCCATAAAACCTCTTGAACAACAAGATTTGATGAGCTTCCAGGTCAGTGAATACCTCCACATGCGGGGAGGGTGGCATACCCCAGTTCCTCAGAGACAGAAGCCCCTGCATCTAAGACCCTTCCAGATCTTGCCCTGTATACCTCTTTATCTGGTTTTCCATCTGTATTCTCTATAATAAACTGGGACTTGTAAGTAAGTGCTCTCGAAGTTCTCTGAGCTGCTCTAGCAAATTAATTGAACCCAAGAAGGAGGTCATGGGAACTCTGATTTACAGCCAGGTGGTCAGAAGCACAGGTGACAACCTGGACTTGTAACTGGTGTCTGAAGTAGGGGCCTCTCTCATGGGCTTGAACCCCTAAGCTGTGGGATCTGATGCCGTATCCAGGTAGGTCGTATCTGAATTAAATTTGTGGGACGTCCATCCAGTTGATGTTTGCTGAGAATTGGAGAGTTGCTTGGTGGCTTTGGGAAATATGCTAGAGTTCCCGGCTTGGGTTTTAAATGGATCACTGTGCTGTGTGGAGAAAGGAGGGGTGGGGAAGGGGGAAGCCAGAGACCAGACAGGAGGCAGTTGTTGGGGAGATGTCCTGAAACAGTGTGCGTAGTGGTGGTGGTTGTGTGTGTGTGTGTGTGTGTGTGTGTGTGTGATAGTTGTTGGATGTTGACCACACTGCGAAGGGACCAATGACTGGATTTGGTGGATATGACACATCCAAGAAAGAAGGAGGATGAAGTGGCTCCAAGATTATGGCCTGAGCACTGAGCAGCATACAGTTGCCATTACCTTACTGACACCTCCATGCAACCTTTTGAGGGAGGTGCAGTAATCAGTCAAAAGCCCAACCTTGGAAGATGAAGAGACATTATCTTTTATCCTGCAAAGTTATGATTTTTTCACTAAGTCTGCAAGTCATTCCAGATAGAGTTATTTGAATGTGTTGCCCAACTGCACAGGGAGGTCCCTTGGGGACAAGGAGTTGAACCATCCAAGCTTGCCTGAGTGAGACAAGGCATGGGTCTGGGGAGGTGAAGGAGGTAATTAATGGGCTGTCTGCTTGGAGCATGTGGCTGGGGACTGCACCTTTCCTTCTGGATGTGATGGTGTGTGCTGTGTGTAAAAGCACACGTTCAGGAACAATGGCTGCCACTGAATGGTGCCACCTGTGCTGTTGACCTGGGTAGGGCCTTTCGCATGGGAATTTGATCCTCTAAATAATAGCCCTGTGAGGGAAGACATTATGCTATGATCTGTTTGTGTCCTCCCTAAATTCATATGTCAAAATCCTAACCCCTAATATGATGGCATTAGGAGGTAGGGCCTCTGGGAGGTGATTAGGTCATGACGGTGGAACCCTTGTGAGTGGCACTAGTGCCCCTGTAAAGAAGACCCCAGAGAGCTGCCACATCCTTTCCACCATGTGAAGATGCAGCGAGAAGACACTTATCTATGAACCAGGAAGAGAACTCTTATTAGACACTTAATCTTCTAGTGTCTTCATCTTGGGCTTCTGGTATCCAGAACAGTGAGAAATAAACACAAAAGGTGCCTGACTTACAATGGTTTGTTTTAATGATTTTTTGACTTTATGATGGTGCAAAAGCAACATCTATTTGGTAGAAACCATGCTTTGAATTTTGGATTTTGATCTTTTCCTGCACTAGCGATCTGCAGTATGCTGCTCTCCTGTGATGCAGGGTGGTGGCGGGTGCCACAGCTCCCAGTCAGCCATGCGATCATGAGGGTAAACAACCCACACACCCACAGCTGGTTGGTTCTTCACCTTCAGTACAGTAATCAGCAAATTATATGAGGTAGTCAATGCTTTATTATAAATAGGCTTTGTGTAAGATTATTTTGCCCAACTGTAGGGTAATGGAAATGTTCTGAGCAAGTTTAAGGTATGCTAGGCTAGTTATCATGTTTACTACATTAGGTGTATTAAATGCATTTTCGACTTAAGATATTTCTTTTAATGTTCATTTTTGAGAGAGAGAGAGAAATAAAGACAGAGAATCCCAACCAGGCTCTGTACTATCAGCACAGAGGCTAATGTGGGGCTTGAACTCACAAACCACGAGATCATGACCTGAGCCGAAGTCAGACGCTCAACCAACTGAGCCACCCAGGTGTTCCTTGGTGCAAGGTATTTTCAACTTATGATGGGTTTACTGGGATTTAATCTCATCCTAAGTGGGGGAAAATCTGTATTGTTTAGAAGCCACCAGTCTATGGTATCCTATTACAACAGCCCGAACAGACCAAGACACTGATGTTACGCCATTTTACAAATGAGGGAACTGAGGCTCATAAGCAGAGGACTTACCCAAGGCAGTACAAGGACCTAAACCTAGCTCTCTAGCTCCTAGGTCCCTATCCTTCTTCTGGCTGCATGGCCAACTGTCTGCTCCTCTGAACCCAGATGGCCCTCATGTTTGAGGCCACTGTCTCTAGGGGCTGGACCAGAACTTGGATGTGCCCAGCTTGTCCTGGGTCTGGTCAACAGCATGTTCTTCTGGCACTGAAGAGCTTCTGGAAAAGTATAAAAGGGTAAGCCCTGCATTGAGAGAATCTTCCCTAAGTTTGATGAGAAAGCCATGAAACAGGACAAGTAGGGGACCAGGACACCAGAGTCTATAGTGTTCAGTCCATAAGCAATGGTCTCCCCTGAGCCAGGCAACTGCATCTGGAATAGTGTGTGTATCAGTCAGGACACAATATGACGTGGTGACAAACAACCCCCAAATCTCAGTGGTTGGAAACAAAACTCTTGTGTTTTCCTCCTACCGTATGTCCAATGTGACCCACAGAGACAACATCTCCATGTCTTCCAGAAGAACAGGCAAAGAATGGAGCCAAGCAATGAAACACTGTCATACATCATTTCCACTCAAATTGCATTGCCCACAGCAAGTCACAGGGCCACATGTGATTTCAAGGGGGCAGGAAGTGTGATGTTTCTGTAAGAGAAAGGATGCAGTTACTGATAATGAGTTACCCCAAACATAGCAGCTTAGATCATTTTATTATGTTTCTGAGCATCAGAATTTGGGAAAGACAACATCAAGGAAAGCTAGAATCTGTTCACAGCATCTGGGACCTCACTGGGAGGACTCCAAGCCTGAGGGGACCCCTGGACTTTGGGCTGCTCACCTGAAGAGTTGCCTCCTCACATGCTGGCTTGGACTGCTTTGAGAAACTTCCATGTGGCTTCTGTGCAGGTTTGGCCTCTCTACAGCATGGTAGTTGCATTTCAAAGCAAAGAGTCCAGGGGCACCTGGGTGGCTCAGTTGGTTAAACCTCCGATTTTGGCTCAGGTCATGATCTCATAGTTTGTGAGTTTGAGCCCTGCATCGGGCTCTGTGCTGACAGCTCAGAGATTGCAGCCTGCTTTGGATTCTATGTCTCCTTCTCTCTCTGCCCCTCCCCCACTCATGCTGTCTCTCTCTCTCTCTCTCTCTCTCTCTCTCAAAAAATAAACATTAAAAATTTTTTTTTCAAAGTGGAGAGTCCCAAGAGGGCCAGGCAGAAATTGTCTCGTCATTTGTAACTTGGCTTCAGAAGTCGAATAGCATCACTTACCCCAGAGTGGCACCATCCCTGGATTTGGGAGAAGGGGAAATAGCCCCTCCCTCTCTGCAGGAGGATGGTCAGAGCTGGCTGTACAAAGATCAAAGGTTCAGTTGGTTAGAGATCCCGTTTGTTGCTAACTTTGGAAAATGCAATTCACCCCCAAGGAGAGGTGAAAGACAGGTGAGCAGTGGTCTCTCCAGTGGTGGGGAATACACAGTATGTCCAGACATAGCCTCTGACCTCTCAGCACAGGCAGTTTCCTTGAGGACGATTATGCTTGAAGCTAGCAGGCAGGACAGAGCAAGATGGCCAGGTTGTGAGCCGGGGTGCAAGTTTTTTTCCTGGCTCTCTTGCTCCCCAGACTCTCGACCCCCAGGGCCAGTACTCAGCCTCTCTGTGGGAGGGGCCCTGGTGCCCAAAGATGTGCCTCTGTCATCCTCTGAAAGGAGGAGGTTTAAGTAAGGACAGGGGATTGGTTGGGACCCCTCCCACAGAAGCATGACTTAGAGGGGGGTGGAGGGGGGGCAACCAGTGCCTTGGGACACTTCATTAGCCATGGAGATGAGGCAGGCTCAAGTCCCCCAGGCAGCCCCAGATGACAAAGGCCCCAGAAAGGCAGTGTAGTCAGAGGATGAGTGAAGACTTAATGTAGGAGAAGAGGGGACTGAGCCTGAATGTTCCCATCTGGAGCAGGACCCAGTAAACACTTTTCGCAGGCACCAGATCCAGGGCTGTCACATTTCCCCTAACTGCCAGAGTGGATAAGAAGCTGTTTTCCTGGCAGAAGCAGCCACAGGAAGCCCAAGGTGGAGCTTGGGAAGGCAGGCTCCGTGTCCTCTGCACGCTCATTACCAAATACTTATTTCTTCAGCTAGTTAGTCTGGAATTCTTTCTATTGGGTCAGGCCCTCCCCTGGGATGCGTAGACTGTTCTGGCTCAGCCAGCAGCAGTAAATGGGGACTTATTCAAACAAGAGATGCGAAAATGTGGAAAAAATACTTTGGAAAATGTTTGCATTGGAGGGATCGGCGAGGGCACTTGTGAATTGTTTTCTTCCTTCGAAGCCGCCCTTACCATAACTTGTTCCAGCAGAACTGATGCGCAGGGCGCAGGTCCTCTGGGACGCAGCAGGAAAAGCGGAGGAGAGGAAGGGCGGGCTACACAAAGGCCTTGGGAAACAAGTTGTTTATCGACTTTCGCTCCACAGCTCTGCTGCTAGTTCAAACCACCATTGACCCCTGAACGTTCAAGGACAGCTACGTCCCTGATTCTTTTAACGTCTTTGCAACTCTGAACCAATGAGGGGCAAGACTTTCACTCTGGTCTGGGTAGTTCTGGGTGATGTATTTAAAATCAGGGACCACAATGAAGCTGGGTGTCTGGCAAATAATTAATGGAACATTAACTCTGGCCCCAGAATCCTTAACTCCAGAAAAAATATTGTACCAGTCTTCAAGGCCCAGGAAATGGGGGTCTTAGTGTGTTCCGTCTGCTATAACAAATCAGCACAGACTGGGTGCTTATGAACAACACAAACTTATTTCTCATACTTCTGGAAACTGGAAGTGTGAGATCAGGAAGTCAGCCTGCTTGGGTGAAGGTCCTCTTTTGAGCTGCAGAGTTCTTACTGGTAGCCTCACAGGGCAGAAGGGAGAAGCTTGAGAGCTCGGTGGGGCTCTTGTATAAGAGCACGAATCCCAGGGGCGCCTGGCTCACTCGGTTAAGCGTCTGACTCTTGGTTTTGGCTCAGGTCATGATCTCATGGTTTCGTGAGTTTGAGGTCCTTGTCAGGCTCTACACTGGCAATGCAGAGCCTGCTTAGGATTCTCTCTCCCTCTCTATCTGCCCCTCCCCCACTCACACTGTCTCTGTCTCTCAAAAATAAATAAATAAACTAAAAAAAATTTTTAAACAGCACGAATCCCATTCATGAGGGCTCCTCCCTCATGACCTAATCTCCTTCCAAAGGCCCCACTTCCTAATACCATCCTGTTGGGTGTATGGATTCCAACATGTGGGTTCTGGGGTGATGGGGGCACAAACATTCAGGCCAGAGCAAAGGGAGTGAGGAATGAGTAGACCATTCTGAGCCATGGACAGCCAACCTGCTTTCTTCCCAAGTACCCATGATGTGCAGGCCTGTGGAGATAGTAAAGTCATGGAGGGGACATATTGCCTGCCCCTGGCTGGCCCCACCATATATGCTCCTTCCTTAATAATGAAACCCTCAAGGTCAAGCTTGGCACACAGCTATCTGGACCAGATCTGGCCAGTGGTGTGTGAATGGCAGCATCATGAGCGATTTCCATTCCAGGAAATAGCATTAAAAGGAGTGGATTAGCCCTTCTTCCTTCTTTCTTCTTCTGCTGGCTGGAATGTGGACACGATGACTGGAGCTGGAGCTGTCCCTTTGGACCATGTGGTGATCTAGGAGTGGGGGCCGCACACAGCAAAGCATGGGAGGGATAGAGCCTAAACCTCGACATGCAGCAGCCTCCCTAGCAGGCTTTCCTACCTCCTGCACTGAGTACACCACTGTCTCTTTAAAGTCACTACTGGTTTTCACCCACAGCCAAAGATAGTCCTCTCCCATACACCACTTTCAGAGCGTTTAGAATCAATTATGTTTCTCATGTCAAAGGTTAGCCAGTCCTTCTAAGAATCTCATGAGACTAGAATACTGTAGCTAAGCTAAGGCAATTCAGTGGTGGGATGGCCCTCGTCTTGTCAAGGAAGAGGCTTCCTGCACAGAGACATGTTACCACTAGCACGGTGACAGCTACCTGCATCTTGTATAGACCTATCGGAGAGCTTAGGTGTCCAGAGGGCAGAATGAGTTCCTTCCCTCCTCCAAAACTTCTGGAAATGGCAACATCACATAATCCCAGCAGACTTGTGAAGAGGATGAGGGCATGGACGAGTATCAGGGAACTCGTGACTTTCATAGATTTCTAGAACAAAAAAATCAGGCATGATCATACTGATTAAAAACCCATGGCTGAGGAGACCGCAGCCCACTATGTACGCAAGAGGCAGCCTGGGTAGAGGTATCAGCCTCCCTGAGCACCTGGAAAAGCTGTGAGTTCAGAGTCTGAAGCTGGAGAACAGGAGTTGGCCAGGGGCTTCAGTGGTGGGGAGAGAAGAGTTGGTTCAAGGACCATCCATGGAACAGTGAGGAGAGCACTCTGCTCTCCTGTAACCCAGGCTCCACCAAGAAGCCAGCAGTGCTGTGTTTGCACTTGGAAATGACCTTGGAAGGAGGCTTAGTACCCACCTGAGTAAAGCCCTCATTAGTTGGATCTTTTTGTGGGGTGAGGAGTCCCGGCACCCTCGAGCAAAGGCTGCCAGTTACTATGAGTCACCCTCTATGCAGAACTCAAGCCAACCTTCTCGGGAAGGGGTGAGGCCTGCTGAGTAAACAGACCTGGGAACCACAGACAGAAGCCTTGCCAGCTGTCTATATGCATCAGTCTTGTCTTTCATTTGTACACGTAAACAGGCAACCAAGAAAACAGTCCCCACAAGAGAGAAGGACCCCGAAGAGCAAAAGTAACAGCTGTTCTGGAAAGATAGAGATATCAAAGGCAATGAGTAAATCTAAAAGTCATGATTAACACTTCAGAGACTTTTGAGAAGGTATTGCATTCACAAAACAGGAACAGGAAGCTACAGAAAGGAAAAATCAGGGAACAAGAAAAAGTTCACAGAAATTCAAAATACAATTGGAAGAAGAACTCAGGAGAAGGATGGGAGAATGCAGTCAAAGAAACTTCCCAGATGGTAGGGCAAAAAGACAAGAAGATGAAGAAAAAGGTGAAGGAAAGTTAAGAGATGTGTAGCATCAGTCCATGGTGTCCAAAATGTGTCACTAAGAGTTCAGAAACAAGGAACAGGACAGAAAGGGCAGGGTAAGTGTATTGGTTCCTATTGCTGCTGTGATGAATTTAGAGGCTTGAAACAACACAAACGTATTATTTTACAGTTACTAACGTCAGAAGTCCTGAAGTCAAGGTGTCAGCAGGGCTGTATTTCTTCTGGAAGCTCTAAGAATGAATTCCTTTCCTTTTCCAGTTTTTTTGTTTGTTTTTATTTTTTTAATGTTTATTTTTGAGAGAGAGAGAGAGGTAAAGCTTGAGCAGGGGAGGGGTAGAGAGAGAGACACACACACACAGAATCTGAAGCAGGGTCCAGGCTCTGAGCTGTCAGCACAGAGCCCGATGGGGGGCTTGAACCCATGAGCTGTGAGATCATGACCTGAGCCAAAGTTGGATGCTTAACCGACTGAGCCACCCAGAGGCCCCTGCCTTTTCCAGCTTCTGAAAGTTGACTGCATTCTTGGCTCATGCCCCCTTCCTCCACCTTCAAGACCAGCTATGTAGCATCTTCAAGACTCTCTCTCTGACTGTGACCCCTGCTCCCATCACAACATTGCCCTCTCTTCTCCATCTGCTGTCATATCGCCTTTTCTGACTCTGACCCTGTAGCCTGCCTCTTGCAAGAGCCCTTGTGATGACACTGGGCTCACACAGCTAATCCAGGAAAATCTCCCCGTCTCAAGATCTCACATCTGTAAAGTCTCTTTTCCATGTAAGATGACACATTCACAGTGTTCCAGGGATTAGGATGTGGACATCTTTGGGGAGACCATTATTCTGTTGATCACAGTACGAAATAAAGAAATGATCGGGGAAAATTTCCCAGAGCTATAAAAGGGGAAAAAGTTTTAAGATTAAAAATTCCTCTTAGTTACTTTATAGGATGATTGAGAAAAGGGCAATACCTGGACACTCTCTCATGCATATTTAGAAAAATAAGGAGAAAATCCTAAAGGCTGCCTGGAGAGGGAGGGGGCACATGTCACTGGCAGAGGAAGGAGATCAGTGGCATGGTGTGCTAAACAGAAATAGAAGACGTCCTTCAAGGCTTGGGGGAAGAGTACCTTGATGTTACAATGAAGACATGTATGAAGACATGTATATATATACACATATTTTTTATACAAGAAAAGACTCTGAAAGTTGACCTCCCATGGACTTATTTTGAAAAAGTATACCTTGAGGTATACTCTGGCCATAAGAAAATGAGATCAAGATAAAAAGGGGCACCTGGGTAGCTCAGTCAGTTAAGCGTCCAACTTCAGCTCAGGTCATGATCTTGCATTTTGTGAGTTTGAGCCCTGTGCCAGTCTCTGTGCTGACAGCTCAGAGCCTGGAGTCTGCTTCAGATTCTATGTCTCAGTCTCTCTCTGCCCCACCCCTACTCATGCTGTCTTTCTCTCTCTTTCTCTCAAAAATAAAAAAAATAAATAAATTAAAAAAATAAAAATAAAAATTAGGACTTCCCCAAACTGTGGAGCTAAATCAGTACCATAGTGAGAAGAGATTCTATATTAGCAATACAAAGATGACTCAGTATTAGAAAATCTGATATTAACACTGACCACATTAATAAGCTGAAGGAGAAAAATAATTATATGGTTATCTCCATAGATGCCAAGAAAGCCTTTGAAAAATTCAACACCCCTTTATACTTAAAGTGTTGACAAAAAATGAATGGGTTCTTCCTTACCATAATAAAATATATACACTTCAGTCCTAAAGCTGGTGATTTATTCAATGGGAAAACAATAGAAACATTCCTATTAAGGTCAGGAACAAGGCAAGAATACTTTATATTTCTGCTTTTAATGAACACATTGCATATGCAGTCAGATAACACAATTGGAGGGACAAAGATTGAAAAAGGAGTAGAACTATCTCTACTTGCAGATGACAAGATAGTGTACCTGGAAAATCCCAGAGAATTGTTGGGAAAAGCACCTCAAAGAATAAAAGAAAAGCTGTAAAATTAGCACATAGAAATTAATAGATTCCTAGGTTACATATAACACATAATTTGTAAAAATAAAGTTAGAAGTTGAAATGAATTTTGTCAGATACTCACAAGAAAGACTGGGGAGATTCCTGAGAAGGTTCCTAGTGGTGCAGGCCACTTCTCCCCTATCCTCCCACCTCCTCCCCACCCACCCCCTTCCCCAACCCCTTCCCCTCCCCCACCCTCCCAGATGGGATGAAAAGTTTTAAACTGCAAGAATGGAGGAAAGCAGCAGTGTCGCTCTTACAGCTGATTACAGCTGGGGAAGGGAATAGAAACAAACGTTCTGCCCCTTGGGAAAGGGCAGGAAACATGTGGGCCCAGAACTACAGCTGGAGGAGGCACATCCCCAAGACTCAGGGACCCAACGCCTGCCTAGGACTGAGGCTTAATAAGAATGTTGGAGAATGTCCTGATACATCCACCCTCCCCTTCCCCATGCTGAGAAACACCAAGTCAAAATAACAGTGGAATACTGTTGGGGAAGCCACCCCAAGAGGCAGAGGCCTCTGAAGTGCCGTACTGAAAATTCAGTGCTGAGGGTGGAGCATACAGTGAAGTCAAACCTCAGCAAAATAGCCCCCACTCTAAACACAAGGTATCACTAGAAGAATTTAAGGCCTATTATGCCATGAAGGCAACAATGGCAACAGTAAACCTCAAACCCAGCCCGACTCCTGACTAAATTAATAGAACCCTAGCAGAAGCCTCTTTCAGAAGGAAAGGTGTGCTCATTTCCAATCATAAAATGTATTTTTCTCAGCTTTTACTGTCTAATGTCTGTATTTTAACAAAAAGTTACAAACCATATGGAAAAGCAAGAAAAAAAACACAATCCCAAGAGAGAAAGCAATCAACAGACCAAACAGATATGATGAAGATGTTGGAACTATCCCATAAGGAATTTAAAATAACAATGATTAATACGTTAGAAGCTCTTAAGGAAAAACTAGCTACACTTAAGATCAGATGGATAATTTTAGCAGAGAAATGAAAACTATGTGTAAGAATGGATGGAAATACTAGAAATGAAAACCACAGTAACCAAAATGAAGAATGGCTCTAAATGGCTCATCAGTAGAGGAGATACAGCCAAGGTAAGAATCAAGATGAAGTTTAAAGTAAGTCAATAAAAATATAAAGAGAAAACAAAAGGAACAAAGCAAAATGAAACAGTGCATCAAGAACTATGGGACAATACCAAATGGTCTAACATACATTAATGGAATCCTAAAAGAAGAAGAGAAAGAGAATAGAAGAGAAGAAATATTTGAAAAATATTGGCTGATATTTTTCCAAAATTAATGACAGATACCAAACCATAGATCTGAGAAGCTTAGAGAATACCAAATAGGTAGAAAGAAAGAAAGGTGGAAGAGAAAGATAGGGGAAAGGAAAGGAAAGGAAAGGAGAAAAGAAAAGGCCAGAAAAAGAAATGAAACCACTGTTATATGTGTCATATTCAAATTGTTGAAAACAAAGAAAAAAAACCTTCCAATAAAGAAAACTTCATGCTCAGATGTGCTTGTTGATGAATTCTACTAAATATTTAAGGAAGAAATAATACCAATTCTACATAATGTTGTTCAAAAAGCTGTTTAGGAGGCAATATTTCCCAACTCATTTTATGAGTCCAATATTACACTGATACCACATTGAAACAGAAGCAGTACAAGAAGAAGAAACTACAGGCTGATATCCCTCATGATTATAGAGACAACAATCATCAATAAAATGTTAATGAATTGAATCCAGCATGTATAAAGACAACAATACATCACAACCTAGAAGAGTTTATCCCCGGAATGCAGAGCTGGATCAACATTTGAGGTTTGGTCAATAGAATTCATCTTATTAACAAGTTCTTTAAAAAAAGAAAACCAAAAATAAACAAATAAATAAATAAAAGAAAACCATATGATCCACTCAATAAAAGTATAAGAAGTCCTTTCCAGTATTCAGCGTCCATTTATGATAAAAAATCAAATTCTCAGTAAACAAGGAATAAATAGGGCCTTTCTTAACATGAAAAAGGGCATGTAAACAAACAAACAAACAAACCAAACAACCCAAAGCTAGCACATATTTAATTGTGAAAAACTGAATGCATCTAACCTAGGATCAAAACCACAGCAATAATGTGTTCCCTTACTACTCCTATTCAATATTGCACTGGAAGTTCCAGCCAGTGTACTTATGGCAGCAGCAACAACAACAACAACAGAAAAAAAAAAGAAAAAAGAAAAGAAAAAAATAAAAGAAAGGAAAGACATATAAGTTGGAAAAGAAGAATTTGCCTTTATTTGCAGATGAATGACTGAATATGTAGAAAAAATCCAAAGTATCTACAAAAGACAAAAACGAAAACAAGAAACAAAACCTTCTAGAATTAATATAGGAGTTTACCTAGGGTATAAGATACTTGTTCAATATACAAAATCAATTGTATTTCTATATTTTATTTGATTATATTTCAATTATATTGTATACTAGCACTGTACAATTGGAACTAAATGTTTTTCAAGTTACCATTTCAAAAAGTGCAAAAAAAAATGAAGTACTTAAGTGTAAATGTGCCTAAATACACACATGACTTGAACACTGAAAACTACAGAATATTGATGAAATAAGTTAATAAAGACCTAAAAAGAGAGTTATACGATGCTTATGGATTGGAAGATTCAATAATGTTAAGATTGTAATTCTCAACAAATTTATAGGTTTGGTAAAATCCCAATTAAATTCTCAACAGGGTTTATTATAGATATGGGCAAATGGATTCTAAAATTAAATGTAAAGGAACTAGATTAGGCAACAAGTTTTGTAAAATAAGAGCAGGATTGAAGGAATTCTATTACATGAATCCAAGACTTATTTTAATGACGTAGTAATTAAAACAGTATAGTATTGGAATAAAGGTTTAAAAAATAGATCAATGTAATAGAATAGATAATTCAAAAATAAGCCTATATATATTGGGTTCAAATTTAGTAACATATAAAAAAAATTATAGGGGTGCCTGGGTGGCGCAGTCAGTTAAGCGTCCGACTTCAGCCAGGTCACGATCTCGCGGTCCGTGAGTTCAAGCCCCGCGTCAGGCTCTGGGCTGATGGCTCAGAGCCTGGAGCCTGTTTCCAATTCTGTGTCTCCTTCTCTCTCTGCCCCTCCCCCGTTCATGCTCTGTCTCTCTCTGTCCCAAAAATAAATAAACGTTGAAAAAAAAATTTTATAAAAAGAATTATATACCCAAGACCAACTGAGATTTATTTCAGGGATGCAAGGTTGGTTTAATGTCTGAAAATTCATGAATATAATGCATCATATTAATTGACTAAAAATCAAAGGCACATGAACATCTCAAAAATCATATGCCAAAATTCTACACCCTTTCATGAATAAACATTCAATGAAGTAGGAACAGAAGGGAACTTCCTCAACCTGATAAAGGCATCTATGACACACCCACACAGCTAGCATCATTCTTAATAGTTAAAGACTGGATGCTTTTCTCCTATGATTA
Organism: Felis catus; assembly: GCF_018350175.1. NCBI lineage: Eukaryota > Metazoa > Chordata > Mammalia > Carnivora > Felidae > Felis > Felis catus. The sequence goes on from NC_058373.1 coordinate 21,802,288, forward strand.
GGAACAAAACAAGGAAATCTGCTCTAGGCACTTCTATTCAATATTGTACTGGAGGTTCTAGCCAGGAAAATTAGGCAAGGAAAAGAAATAAAAGGCAATCTAGTTTGAAAAGGAAGAGGTAAAATTATCTCTGTTTGCAGATGGCATGATCTTTTATGTAAAAAATCCTAAAGATTCCACATGCACACAAAAAAAACACCCTTTAGAACTAATTAATGAATTCAGCAAAGTGGCATGATACAAAGCCAACACACACCAATCATTCTATACATTTCTGCTGTATTTCTATACACTAACAATGAACAATCCAAAAAGGAAATGAGGAAAACAATCTCATTTACATTAGTCTCAAAAATAATGACTTAACCAAGGAGGTGGAAGGCTTGTACACTAAAAACTATAAAACATTATTTAAAGAAATTAGAAAATAAACAAATGGCAAGACATCCTATATTCATGGACTGGAAGACTTAATATTGTTAAAATGTCCATTTTAACAATCTACAGACTCTTAAATCTACTCAAAGCAATCTACAGATTCATTGCAAATAGTATCAAAATTCTGACACAATTGCTGTCAAAATCCCTATTTCAGAAATAGAAAAAAATCCTAAAATTCACATGGAATCTCTAAAGACCCTTGAATAGCAAAAACACTATTGAGTAATAAAAACAAAGCTGGAGGTCTCATACTTCCTGATTTTGAAACATTACAAAGCCACAGAAATCAAAACAGTATGGTATTGGCATAAAGACAGACATATAGACCAATGGAACACAATGGAGATCCCCTCAAATAAACTCTCATGTATAGGGTCAAGTGATCTCTGTAACAGTGCTAAAGTTACACACAATGGGGGAAGGGATTATCAGTTCAAAAAATTGTGTTGGGAAAACTGGATATCCACATGCAAAAGAATGAAGGTGGACCCTTACCTCACACCATCTACAAAAATTAACTAGAAATGAATTAAAGACCTAAATATAGGGGCGCCTGGGTGGCGTAGTCGGTTAAGCGTCCGACTTCAGCCAGGTCATGATCTCGCGGTCCGGGAGTTCGAGCCCCGCGTGGGGCTCTGGGCTGATGGCTCGGAGCCTGGGGCCTGTTTCCGATTCTGTGTCTCCCTCTCTCTCTGCCCCTCCCCCGTTCATGCTCTGTCTCTCTCTGTCCCCCCCAAAAAATAAATAAATGTTGAAAAAAAAAATTAAAAAAAAAAAATAAGGACCTAAATATAAGACTAGGTAAAGTTGTAAAACTATACAACTAACTCTAGAAAAAAAAACATAGGGGAAAAACTTCATGACATTGGATTGGCAATGATTTATTGGGTATTATGCCAAAAGTATAGACAACAAAAGCAAAAATAGACAAATGGGACTGCATCAAACTTAGAAACTTCTGCACAGCAAAGGGAAAAAAAAACAATGGAATGAAATGGCAACCTATGGAATGCCATCACTAACCATCAGGGAATTTCAAATAAAAGTCACAATGAGATATGAACTCATACCTGTTAGGATGGACACTATCAAGAAAACAGAAAAAACAAGTGTTGGTGATGACATGGAGAAATTGGAACTCTTGTGCACTGTCTTTGGGAATGTAAAATGGTGCAGTCACTGTGGAAAATGGTATGGTGGTTCCTCAAAAAATTGAGAAAAGAATTACCCTATTACCATATGATCCAGCAATCGCACTTCGGGATATATCCAAAAGAATTGAAAACAGGATCTGAAAGAGGTATCTGCACATCCACATTCATTGTAGTATATTATTCACAATAGCCAAGGGTTAGAAACAACCTAAATGTCCACTGACAGATGCATGGATAAGGAAAAAATGTGGTATACAGGGTGCCTGGGTGGCTTAGTCAGTTAAGCATCTGACTCTTGGTTTGGGCTCAGGTCATGATCTCACGGTTCCTGAGTTCCAGCTCCACTGACAGTGTGGAGCCTGCTTGGGATTCTCTCTCTCCTCTCTCTCTCTGCTCCTCCTCCACTTGATTTCTCTCTCTCTCTCTCTCTCTCTCTCTCTCTCTCTCTTTCTCAAAATAAATTAAAAAAAACATTAAAAAAAAGAAAATGTGGTATATACATACAGGGGGATATTATTGTCTTAAAAAAAAGCAAATCCTGTCATATGCTATAACATGGATGAAACTTGAGAACTTTATGCTAAGTGGAATAAGCTAGCCACAAAAAGACAAATACTATATAATTTCATTATATGAGTCATGTGTAGGTTGCTGAACAATGTGAATGAACCTAACACCACTGAATTGTACACTTAAAAATGACTTAAGTGGTAAATTTTATGTTATGTTATGTATACTGTAATGCAATTTTATTTATTTATTTATTTATTTATTTATTTATTTATTTATTTAAAGAAAGAACTTAGAGGAGGGGCAGAGAGAGAAGGAAAGAGAGAATCCCAGGCAGGTTCCCTGCTGTTGGTGCAGAACCTGACATGGGGCTTTATCCTGTGAACCATGAGATCATGACCTAGACCAAAATCAAGAATTGGATACTTAACTGAGTCACCAGGGGGCCCATATTTTAACAAAATTTTTAAAAAGATGAAAACCAAACAAGATAGTTGCAGAAGAAAATATAGAATAGCTTCATGATCTTGGCTTAGAGAAAGGTTTCTTAAACAAGATCCAAAGAGCACTAATGGTAAAGGAAATGCTGGATTATTTTAATTCATTAGAATTAAGAAACTTTTCTTTATCAAATGATACTATTAAGAGAGTAAAACATTAAGTCAGAGAGTGGAAGAAGATATTTGCAATACATATAACGGCAAAGGCTCATAGCCAGAATATATAAAGTACATGTGGAAAATCAATAAGAAGAGAGCAGGGAGTAAAATGGAAAAATGAGCAAAATGTTTGAACAGGCACTTCAAAAGAGAGGATATCCAAATGGACAGTAAACATATAAATGTTCATTCACCTGCAAATTAAAATCACAGTGAGCTAGCTCCATACACCAACAAGACTGATAGTACCAGGTGTTGGTAAGTATGTGAAGTCCCAGGAACTCATAACACTGCTGGAGGTATAATCACTTTGGAGAATGGTGTGGCAGTGTCTCCTAAAGCTGAAGATTTGCACACCCACGAGCCTGCAATTCTACTAGGGGCTATATACCTACTAGTATGCATGTGTTTTGTGGCCAAATGCACATGCAAATATGTTCTTAGCAATATTTGATCATAGCACCTGCTGTGGACTCACTGGTTTTATATCCGAAATCTGTATGTTAAAACCCCAGTTCCCAATGTGATAGTATTTGGATATGAGACATTTGGGACGTGATTAGGTCATAAGAGTGGAGCCCTCATGTGGGATTAGTGCCTTAATACAAAATGAAAAAAAATCTTGCTTTTCCTTCCTCTCCCTCCCTCTGCCATGTGAGGACACAGGAAGAAGTCACCCATCTATAAATCAGGAAGATCGCTTTCACCAGACCCCGACCACACTGGCACCCTGGTCCCAGAATTTCCACCTTCAAAAGTGTACGAATAAGCATTTGTTGTTTGAGTCACCCAGTCTATAGTATTTAAGAAGCTGGATCTAAAACCATACACAGTCTGGATGATTCCATTGATACACATTTCACAGACATGAAGATCTCACCCTCACCATTTAAGCATGCCTGCTTCTGTGGCAAACTACGATTCAGGTTCAAGTATTAATCTTCCTGGGAATGCCAGGTGGCAGAAATCCGAGGAGGGGGCCGGGATTAGGATGCATCTGATCTGAGTGGTAGCTACAAAGGGATTTGCTTTGCAATAACTTGCTAAGTTAATATTTATATTCTAAACATTTTCTGGGTATATATTTCACCATAAGGAGGAAAATAGAAAAGAAGACTGAGATTAGAGCAAGTATGAAAACCCTTTCATGCACTTTTGCTGAAGAAGAAATGTTCCTGGAGGAGGATGTGGAAATGAGAATTTTTTTTTTCCCTTGGCTCTTTTCTGTATTTAATAACCTCCTCCCCACTCCCACCCTTCGTCCTCATGCTCTTGTATGGAGCTAATTCTCTGATGAGGGGGATGGGCTGCTTCCCAGGCAGATGCTGCTTCTGACCTACACAAAAAGCTCTGTGCGGGTCACCTGGACCAGACCTGGTTCTCTTCTTTAGGGGACGTGTTTTCTTGCTACAATGCAAAGTCATAGTAATTGGCTGCCAACTATTGTGACTTTTAGCATGTTGATGCTTGATATTTTTTTATTCTTGCAAAAATTCTTGAGCTCATTTCTGTGACGCAATTACAGAAATGACTTGCTGAGAAGTCATTGGACCTTTCTGGGTCTTGCTTTTATGATGTGTCAGGTGGGTTTGGAGCAGTGCTCAGTCTAGGCTAATCTCTGAGTACTCTACCCTATGCTTAGTGAGTCCTAAGGTTCCAGTCTGGCTGGTGGGAACCCTGGCAGGGCACCAGGCACAGCTCTCTACTCCGTTAGGTAGGGCTTCACAGGCTTGTGCTGAATTCTTGGGCAGACCTCCTGCAGATCGCCAGGGCTCACTCTCGGCAGCAGTCTCCTTTTCGGTCCTCTGTCCTGAACATTCTAGTTGTCTTGCTCCCTGGACTTCCAGCCCCATGTCCTGAACTCAGGGAGTCCTCTCTATTCTGCCAGGTTCCCCTGTCTGCTCTGTACCCTTGAATGCTCTCAGGCAGGGAATGACCTATAGTAGGGTTTACCTCATCTCTTTTCCACCTCCCAGGGACCACTGTCCTTCCTCATCTGACGTCCTGTTGCTCACCTAGTTTGTCTGGTTGTGTTATAACTTCAGGATGGAGGATAAGTCTGGCCTCTGCTCCTCCGCCCTAGGTGAGAGGGGAAGACAGAGAGCATTGATTTAAAAGTGGAAATAATGACAACATGATCTGCTGACAGGAGTGATCTGGTAGGAATGAAAAATTGATGATGCAGAGGAGGGAGAACCAGGGAGCAATGTCCCTGAGTGGATGGTGGGGAAAATGGGTGCCCCAGTGGAGGATGGGTCATACCCCAAGGAGGGACCTCCTGCTCTTGGGACAGGAGAGAAAGCTCTGTGCACTGGGCAGGCAGGCAGAGGCCTCAAAATTTGTCTGCTGCCTCTCACTTCTCAGAGAGGAGGCGTGAGGGGAGAGGAGGTGGCCAGGAGAGTGGAGAGATAGTGGACCAGGGGATCCTGCATTGATGCCCAGCAGCACAGAGGCCAAGAAGGCCCATGTAGTGGGGGGCCATGTGAGCTCTAGACTGCTCTGAGTTTCAGGTCTTAGGCTGCTGCGCACGCCCAGGGCAGGTGATCAGGTCCTGCACTTAACGATCACCATGGAAACATGATCCTCTGGGTTTACTCCATTGAGATTCACCTTCGTAACACTTCTGTCAAAGGCACCTCTTTCCTCAGGCCCCAAAGCTGGGTGAATCTGTCCAAGGCCAGCCTTGCTGTCTGCTTGTGCCTGGTACCCTCAGGGCCTTGGTCCTGCAGGCCTCTCTGTTTATCTGGCCTGAGAATAGCCAGGAAACCCTCAGCCAGAATCTCTGTCCTGAAATTCTGAAGAACAATGTGTCTGGATTGAGGAACAGGAGCCTCTGCCTGGAAATTCAAAGTGACCCCCAGCAACCATGCCATCAGCATCAGTAGGACATCATGTGAACAGTTTGGACCACTCTATTCTCTCTTTCTCTCTATACTTCATCAGAGGGCTGTCCGTGTAGAAGCCAGAGGACAGCCCCCATGGGCATCTGGCCTCACTGCTGGTGGTGGCCTAGCTTCTTGTGATTCAATGCCTCCATGACCTGGGATAGGGCCCAGCCTATGAACCAGCCTCTCCTCTCCCTGAACTGATGTATTGAGGCCACCTGTCTCCTTAGACCACTAAGGGACCCAATGACCCCTCGCCAGACCGAAACTGAGGTCCTCGCAAGGTCTCCCTCTGCCTGAGCACAATGCAGGGCTGTGGGATGCCCCCCCTTTCCTTCTTCCCTCGTCCAGCCTGTGAGCTCAGACTGCAGAGACTTTGGAAGTTCTGGTGGATGTCGACTCAAAGACACACCCACACTGGGCACTCAGCCTGCAAGGTCTTCCTGGCCTTTGGTCTGGATGCAACCCTGCCCCTGTGTGGTTGGAGGAGGATAGACTCCTGCTGACGTCCTGGGCTCCGAGCAGCGGAAGCTGGCCCCTGGCCAGTCCCTGGCAGCCTCAGCATGGCCACCCCCTTACTGTTCCTGTTCCTTGGGCAGCGTTGCTTTTTGCCATGCTCTGGCTCTCAGGTGCCTTCCACCATGCAGAGCCTCCTGACCCCAGACCGTTGGGAGTACAGCCCCTCACTTTTCTTTTTTGAGCACCTGCTGTATACTGGAAAGATTCTGTAGAGGGATGATGGAAGAAGAATCTACCAGTCCTACCCCAGAGAGATGACCATCAGCAAAGGATGAAACACTGTCATCATGACGCTGGGTATACACGGTGCCCATGACACTGACAGAGCCAGTGGTATTGTGTGCCAGGCTCACGTTTCACAGCCGTGATCTTGTCTCAGCTGGCGGCTCTGATTATCCCCATTCTCCAGATGGGGGAAGGAGGCGCAGAGATTTAACTGATTTGCTCAGGCTCACAGAGCTGGACATGTAGGCACTGACATCGTAAAATGCCGGATCGGTGACAGCAAGAGAAAGGCTGAGAAGGCACACAGAGGACGTGGCGTTGAGCTGGGCTCTGGGGATGAGCAGGACATGGAAGGTGGATAGGGAGGAATTACTGACCACAAACAGCACAGACCAAGGAAGGTAAAAGTCAGGGAGCTTGCCCCTGACTGAACCTGAACTTGGGGGTGGAGGGGTTGGAAAGCAGGGGAGGCCGCTGGCTGGGGCAGGCTGGGTCCTGTGGGTAAGCCATCAAGCGTCACAGGAGCATGGAAGGGACTTTGGAGTTAGGGAGTGACGTGCTCAGAGCTACCCTGGTTGCACAGGGCTGGCTCTGCAGGGGCCTGAAGCTGGTTACAACCAGAAATCAAAAACAGGTTTGCTGGTGAGTCAGTAGCTGGGAACACACAGAGTAACAGGCTTCTCCCGCCCTAGCCCGGCAAGCCGGGCAACCGCCCACGCCTCCCTGCCCAGGACCACAGCACCGGCCTTCCGTCGCCTGCCTGGTTCCAACCCAAACGCCATCCAGCAGCAGCCTGCAGGGTGCCTTCCTGCACGGGGTCCACCCTCACTGTTGTGTCTAGACAGCAGACGCTACGGTCCTGCAGGGGGTCAGGGCAGGGGGGGACTGGCCAAAGCTACGTCTGAAATCTTGTTCAAAACCACAGTCAGGGCGGGCTTGTCGGAAAATATGCCTTTCCTTGAGACATCGAAGCTCTGCCTCTTTGAATCACCCAGGCCACTTCCTTCCTGTGTATATCTTACGCACTCTGAGGGATGGGGCGGGTTCGTGTGCGTGTGTTGTTGCTTCTTTCAAGTTTTAAGTCCACACTTTGTTCCTTTGTGAGTTGTAGGCTAGAGGGTGGGGCTGGTTCTAAGGAGCCTTTGTCGCTAGAAAGGCCACTGGGGACACCTTGGGTTTTCTCTGAAATTTAGAAACCTCGGTTGACAGTAAGAAGGAAGAGTCTCTTCAGGGCCACACTGAGCACCCTTTGCTGTGATACCAAGCTTAATCTCAAAATGGCCTCAAAAGGCACATAATTCAGGTAAGGGACATGAGGGATCAGAGAAGCTGGGGTACGTGCCAAGGTTTTCAGTCTTCCAATTCCAAGCTCTTTCCTGGATGTCACAGGCGATGCGGACATGCCACTCAATGCCTGTGGCAGGTGAGGGGCACAATCTCCACCCCTTGACCATCAGAGCCTGCCCTAAAATTGTCTGGCGCCCGTTTCCTGAGAAGCCAAGGGAACTTTGGCTTGTTAGTTTCTCTTTCTTTTTAGATAAACAGAATGCAGGAGTTTCTCAAACTTCTTTGGCTATGACTCAGATGGTACAACTTACATGGTAACATGTACACACACATGTATACACACGTATATGTATATATGCATGTACATGCATATGCATATATACATACATATACCTATAAGAGATACAATTTTCATCAAAGCACTCATCCTATGTGTGACACATTCACCCCACATGTGATACACTCAACATTTTTCTGCATATATGTGCATCCATGCACAGATGCATATATACACACACATATATGTATATATATGATACCATTTTTACAAAACTCTCAACCTAAGTGTGACACACTCTGTGCATAACATGCTCCCATTTTCTACTGATCACCTCCCACTAAGCTTATGGCCACATATTAGTGGGTCACAATCTGATGTTTGGCAAACACTGGAAAAAAAAAGGAGTTGTGTTTGTGGGGCCCCCACTGTACAGGCATCAGTTTAGAGCTTAGCCGACTGTGTTTATCAAACACCTTGTGTGGCTTGTGTCTAATTCTTGCAGGGAATTCAGGCCCGGAGGCCCCTCCCACCCCCTGGGCCAGACCTTTGTGGGGCTGTAATCCGGTGGCAGGAGTTCAAGGTGGGGCAGTGTCTGTCAATTCCCCCAGGCACCTGCCAGACTGAGGTGTGAAACCCAGGAGGCTCATTTCAGAGAGGCACGGCCAAGGGCAGCTGCCGCTCCATGTGTCTGTGGGGCCCCTCTATTTCATCTCAGGTGAAAATGTTACCAGTTTAGGAAAGAAACCAAGGAGCCCTTTTTAATAGTCACTACCCTGCAGGGCACTTAGAGCAGTGATGGAGCTGAACAGGCAGCCTCCGCCCTCCCGGATATGGGCCTGCCCAGGCTTCAGGGACTAGACCTTCAAGCTGCTGCAGGCTACACCTCCTGATGGATTGTGCAACCACAATGGGGATGGAGGTTCAGGGAGGCACAGAGTATGCGCTGCTGGCCTACCTGGGCCAGCTGTGTGGGTCACCAGCCCTGGTTCCCAGGGCCATCAGTAGTATACTGGTTTTCCCTGGAGCCTTTACAGAGATCGTGGGCAAGGGCAAGAGGGAGTGAGTGTTCATCATCTTTTCATGGAGAGATAGTCACAGGAAAAGGTTAGAGACATACCTCAGTGCTTTAATACCCCCAGGGCTGGTGTGAGGTTCCACACACCATTGCCCAGAGTGGATGCCTGGCATGGGAAAGAATCTTGGAGTCCTGGTCTGAAAGGGCTGGCAGGTGAGCAGGGTGGGGATGTGGGTGGGACAGCTAGGCGCCTCTTCTCTATCTTGCTTCTCTATCTTGAGATTTGCCCTGGATGCCTCTGCAGCCATGCACAGTCCCCCCAAGGGTAGCAGGGTGCTGCTGGCCTCAGGACTGCTTTAGAGACTGAATTATCTGTGGGATGGGGCAGGCAGGGGGTATACCCCAGGACACAGCTGGCAAGAGGCAAGCTTGGGATCTCCCATTTACCTTAGCCACTCTCCCTTCAGCGGCTTCCTCCCACTACTGTTGTCAGGTTTAGCAAATAAAAGTAAAGTTATGTTTGATTTTCAAAGAAACAATGAATGAAGTTTTAGTATAGCATGTCCCAAACATTCCCTGGGTGTTCTGTCTTTCATCTGGCAATATTATCTCCTAGACCTTGAGCTCTGTGGTTGGGTCTTTCAACCTGAAGTCTGCAGGTTTGGGGGCTGAGGTTGCAGGCCCAGGGCAGCCAGGATAGTCCACAAGGCAGCAGATGTGCAGAGAGCAGATGTGGGAAGACCAAGCCAGAGAAGCTAGATTCTACGGCCCTGAAGAGAGAAGCTGTGTGTGCTCCAGAGGGCCCAGGAACCCTCACGTGGGTATACCATAATTTCCTGTGGCCTTCTAGGAAATACCCAGCACCCTAGCTCACTTGAGGTCTCTGTTCCCCAAACCCTGTTCCTTACTAGCACTCTGACCCTGTAGTAGGGTACTGGTCACCGCGTGTTCTCTACAGGGGAGGAGAAGAGGTTCACTCAGCTGATCCCTGTGCACCCCACACCAGAGAAGATGGGGCTCTCTAGTCATTCTGGAGACACCTCATTCTGTCACATCCTAACTTCTAGAACCTCAGGTCATGAGACTGAGGGAAAGGGGAAGACTGGGCACAAGAGGGAAATCCCAGGGATAGACACATCCTTAATAGAAAGGTCTGTTTTTCCTGCTCCCGCACCGGGGCCAGCTAACCTGTGTTCTTCACTAACAAGTTGGCTTTAGAGAAAAGGGGGCCCCTCGAATCCCAGCCTCTGCAGAAGGAGGGACTCTAGTGGTACAGCCCAGTTTAAAAGAATTCTGTGTTGGGGTTTGCAGACAAAAGCCATTTAATGATTGTATTATTCAGGATTTTTTTTTTTTTTTCCATTTGTAATTGCTTAAAGGTATAGTCCAAATTAGCTGCAACAGAAAAAGGGAATTTAGTGGCTTGTAACTGGGTTGCTAGATTCAGGCATAGTTGGATCCAGGATCTCAAATTGTGTCTATCTACAGTCTATCTCAGTTTGAAACTCTGCCTCTCTGGGTCTCTCTCTTACACAAACACACACACACACACACACACACACACACACACACTCTCCATAATTCTGTTCTGTTTTCCCCCCTTTCTGGCTCTCCTTCAGGCCAGCTTCCCCCACTTTGTGGCAAGCTGATGATCAACATCTCCAAGTTTAGACAAGCTAGAGCTTTTAGAGCAGAAAGCTCAAGACAAAGTCCTTGAGGCTGCTCTGAGTGCTCTTCCCCTGGGGTTGTATGCCCAGGACTGATTCCTGTGGCTGGGGAGTCAGAGCTCTGGACAGCCCTGGGTCACGTGCCCACTCCTGTAAGGGTAGGAGGTCCATATACCAATGCGGAAGGGGAAGTTTCGAGGACAGCTGTGAACGTTTGCAGTTCACTCTCATGCTAAATCCTTTGCTTACCACCCTAGTGCATGCATTTTGAACAGGGACCTCACAGGGAGAGAGGTGGTTTGAGGGTGGATTCAGCAAATCTTTCACAGAAAACTTTGTTAATGTGGCTTCTAAGACAATCACAAGGCTTTGTAATTATTCAATTGACAGCTGACTTGGGCAGCTTGTTAACTTGGATAACAAGCCAGCCTCCCACCAAAACAGAGTGGAGGCAGAGATGGTCCTTGGGGTTCAGGCCTTTTGGTACCAGAGACCCCTAACACTGACCCCATGTGGTTCTCCTGGCCTTCCCGGCCTGTGGGAGATACACCTCTTGTCCCTCACAGTTAATGGAGTCCCATGACTGGGTCTGGCAGTGCACTGTGAGCAGAGGGTCACCTGTTACGCTCAAGGGGAGGCATTTTCTGATCAATTCAATTCTCCAGGTCCCTCTTCCCTACCACGATGACCAGGTCTTGGGTGGAGAAAGAGCCACAGCACGAGTGTAGCTCGGATAGCCGACAGCCACCTGGACCGTCACTGTTTGGAGAGTTACCAGGATCTGAAGTGTCCCATGTGTGAGAGAGAAACAAACCTCTGTTGTGCTCAGAATTTAAGATTTGGGTCACTTTGTTGGGGCAGCATATGGTCACCTCTACTGACAAATACACCTTGGTGGTTTCTTGGCAATTTTCAGGCCTTGCCTTGAACTAGATGGTCCCAGTGGATGCATCCTTTCAGTGTCTTGGGATCCACACTCCTGCCTCCTTCTCTAACATTCCTGGGCTGGCTGATGGAGGTGCTAATTGGGGTTTATGGCTGATGTGGGTTAATGTTGCCCACGATTCCCTTTTCCTTAAACTATAATCAAACTGAGCCTCCTCCAAGGTCCCTCTCCCTTGGACCTTCGCGAAGCTGTTGCCTTCACAGGCCTTCTCCCTGGTTGCACGCGGGCAGCCCTGCCAGTCCCTTCAGCTGGGCTCACATTCCTGCCACCAGGACTTCTCCCAGCGTCTGGACCCCAGCCTAGTCTCTCAAAGCAGGCTGCACTTGCGGCTTCAGCTAGGACTCGCTTCTGGGCTTGCCTGCTCCCCACATACTAGGGGCTCCTGGAAGACAGGTCAGGGTCCTGGTCCCACGTGCTCCAGGACTTATATCTGCGCATAATCCCACTTCAGCAGATCTTCCATGCTTTCTGCCCCTGGGCGAGTCACAGAGGCCTGAGACTCCGCCTCCCGCCCCGCCCCCGTCTTTGTCAGGGAGCCCAGAGCGGCTGGGGACACTCTGAACCCCACGGCCACGCGGTCGCCCCTCCGGTGACATAGGCGGCCGCCTGGCAGGCAGAGGGAGCGGGCAGCCCGAGCTGACCCCGGTGGCCTTTCATTGTCCGGGGAAGCCGGGAACCGCCCAGCGGAGCAAGCGGAAAGCGCGAGTCACAGCGAGAGCGAGAGCGGCGGCGAGGTCACGGTGACCTGCCAGGGAGGGCGGCGCCTGCGGGCCGACCCGGAGACGGACGCGCCCCCGCGCCCCCGCGCCCCACGCGGGTGCCCGCGCCCGGGGCCAGTAGCCCTACTCGGGCTCCGCGGTCCTCGTACGCACTGCCAGCAGCGCACCCCGCCCGGACTTGACCCAGAACCTATTTTTAAGCCTGGAGGTTGGTTGGAGAGCAGTTTTGCAAAGAAGGGCCTTTAATTTAAAAAAGAGATGCATGAATGAAAGAAAAGGCAGGGGACATTAGCGAAGGGACTAGTCATTGACCACAGAAAACCCATAAACTCTTTTCAATGGCTCCAGGGATAGGGAGGCTAATTGACACGTAATACCACTGTCTGAATACTTAACTGTCCTGGGAGAGGTGCTGTTGGTGAGGATAGCCTCTGCTGTTTACTACTTGGATACCTACTATGTGCAAGGCGCTTTGCCAACCACTGCACATCCATCCTCTATCCTGACAGCAACCACAAGGGTAGTTATTTTCCTAGCAATATCTTTCTAAATTGAAGTATAAAGGATGTCAGCCTTATGTCCTAGGGTATTAGGAGATTTAGACTTGTCTTCAATTTCTTCCTTAATAAACTTCCCCAGTCACTATGGCTGTGAGGCAAACCACTCCAATTGTTAAGAGGCTTAACAATTACATTTATTTTGCTTATGAATCTGCAGTTCCCTGGGGGCTCAGCAGGGAGCGCTGTTTTATAGGCCCCCACCTGCCCAGAACCTTTCTCTGCCTGGCTACCTAGGCCTGGCTCTTGGGGCTCTCCCTGGCTGCCAGGGCCTGCAAAATCTCTCTGTGTTGGTTCATTCTGTGCCTCAACACTGGAAGAGATTGAGATCAGGAGACTGAGATCCACAAAGAACAAATGACCAAATCCAAGTGGTCCAAAATTACTTAAATTAGTTGGAGAACAGAGTCACAAATGGGACAAACTGGTACCAGGGGCTTCTTCACAACACGCTTACATTGGCATCTGTTCATGGGACCCCCGTCTACAGTGTTCTGATTTACATTCAACCTCAAACAACCCCAGCTGGCTCCCAGGGCTGGAGGAAGAGGTGAGGCTCAGAGCCACCCTCCCCCATAACTGCCTGCAGAATGAGTCTCTCCATAGAACAGGCCTGAGTTTTATTATCTAGACTTGACTTTCTTTTTTCTCTTCTAATGCATTTACTTTTGCTTTTATTCTTATGTTTGTGTGTTTTTAAAACACAGTCCTCACATATTATCTCCCTTTTTCTAATTTCTTATGTTGATGATTCCTGTCACTTATATTCATTCCTTCTTGCTTAGTAATGAAAGCAGGCTGTGGCTGTGTCCCCTAAGTTTTGCTGGGTAGTCTTCTCATCATTCCTGTGTATGTAATTCTAGTTTTGATCTCTTCCATCACCTGACATTCATGTAGGAGTGTGTTTTTTGTTTTTATGTTTCAAGTGGTTAGATTTTTCAAATTGAGGTATGGTTTCCACATAATGCATTTAAAAAATTAAGCTGTAGTCATTAACTGGTACATTTTTTTGCACTGAGGTTTTAGACTCTCAATACACTTTTTGCTTTTTGGTATTTATTGAGGTTTTCTCTGTGGCCCAGTATGTAATCAATGTTTATAAATATTTCTTGAATGCTGGAAAATAAAGGTTTTTTTTTAATGTAAAATTTGATGTAGACATGGCTCACAGATCACTAGCCTATGACTACAACGTAATATGCACATTCCTCTTATGCTCAAATTATACCCAAATTATGAAGACATGATGATCACCCCGCCACAAACACCCACCCACACACACACACACACACACACACACACACCACCTCATTGACAAGATCTCCACTGAATATGGCCTGTCTCCCCATAGAAGTGGGAAGACTGATGGGTACTTACTTGCCCAGCTCTAAGCCACACTTGTCATCTGAACCAAATAGAGGTCCCTTTGTGCCCCAGTCTGGACTCTAAGACTTTTTTCTTCATGGATAGGTGACTTCTGACCCAGAAATTAACAGACTGCTCAGAAAAACTTTATTCTTTACCTTTAGTCCTCATTTCCAACTTCAGGAGCTCAAACCCAGTCCTGGGGACCAGAAAGGGAGTATCTGCCATACTGTCCCCTCTACCCCATCCACTCACCAGCTTCCCTAAAAAGACTCCTGGTCCCCCAGATAGACTCCTTCATTTAAAAAATAGTTCAGGGGCACCTGGGTGGCTCAGTTGGTTGAGCGTCCGGCTTCGGCTCAGGTCATGATCTCGTGGTCTGTGGGTTCGAGCCCTGCGTCGGGCTCTGTGCTGACAGCTCAGAGCCTGGAGCCTGCTTCCGATTCTGTGTCTCCCTCTCTCTCAGCCCCTCCCCCACTCATGCTCTGTCTCTCTGTCTCAGAAATAAATAAACATTATAAAATAGTTCATGTGACGAAGGATGTCTCTACACAAATGCTGGGAGGGGAGGTGGTGTGTTGACTTCACCAGCAGTGTCTGTTAAATCAGCAGTATTGATCATGTTATTCAAGACCTCAGTATTCTTGTTGATTCCAAATATACTGCCTCTGTCAAAGAGTGTGAGAGAGATAGGGTCAAACTGCTCACTACAACTGCATTTTTGCCAATTTCTCTCCTGGTGTTTTAAAAACTTTTTATTTCATTTTTATTATTTTATTTTTTAAGTTGATTAATTTATTTTGAGAGAGATACACAGAGACAGCAAGCAGGGAAGGGGCAGAAAGAGAGGGGGAGAGAGAGAATCCTAAGTAGGCTCCATGCTGTCAGCGCAGAGCCTGACACGGGGCTTGAACCCACCAACCGTGAGATCACGGCCTGAGCTGAAACCAAGAGTCAAATGCTTAACTGACTGAGCCACCCAGGTGCCCCCAAAACTTTTTATGTTACATATTTTGAGGTAATAACATTTCACATGTAAGAAGGATAATGGAATTATGATTTCATTAATTATGATTATAATTTCATTTCAAAAATGGATATATATGATTTATATCCTTAGACAAAATAAAATGATCTTCTTTGCCCTATTTTAATACTTTTGTTTTGGATTTTATTTTCTATGATTAAAAAAAAAAACTTTTGATATCTGTATTTTTCCCTTGCTTGTCTGCATTTACCTAGCACATTTTTGCCTACCCCCTTGCTTTCATTAGCAAATACATACTGAGTTATCTCTTACATGCCACATGGTGTCCCACGGCTGGACTCTGCAGGACAGCATGTGGTCACTGACCTTGTGTTCACAAATCACATTCCACACCTTTAAGTGTGTCTCTTATAAACAGCATGTGCTTGGATATTGTTTTTTGAATTAAACCAATAGTTTATGTCCTATTACAGAGATACATGACCTATCTACATTTGTCATTGTAATTGATACCTTCAGTCTTATTTTTGCCATGTTGTTGCATGCTTTTTTACTTTTACGCTTTCTTGCTCTTTCTTTTGTTTTGTCTTTCATTTAATGGATTTTGTTATCTTTGGTGGGTATCTTCTCTGTGTTTTGGAAAGTATCTTCCCTGCTTCTTTTTTCTGTTCACAGGGTTCTTTTAGATTATTGCCTATATTCATAACCATAAAATGAAAAAAAGATTTCTCCTCACCTGGTCTTTTATTCACTCACTTCTTGGTACTTAGCAAAATAAACTGGTGTGTATATCTAGATCATTGGCATGGAACTATTATGATGTAAATTTCTTTTGTCTCAAGAAGAATTCTCGGCATTCATATTCAATTCTGTAACTAGATTCATAGCAATGATTTATGTTGATCTTTCTTACAACTGGTTTATGTGCTCACTGGCAACATTTAACACCATATTTTTATCATTTTTTTAAAAAACATTAAGTTGTTTTTTACCTTATTCAATTGGGGCTATGTCTGTAAGAATTTTTGGTGGTATGTTTTCTGAACAAACACTTTCCCATCTAAGAATGCCTTCCATTTGACTTTTCCACATGAGATACAAAGTAGTTAACCATTTAATTTCTTATAGGCTGAATGTTTTTGATCCCCCCCAAATCCATATGTTGAAACCTAACCTCCAATGTAATGTTATTAGGAGGTAGGGTTTTTGGGAGGTGATTAGGTCATAAGGGTAGAGCCCTCATTTGTAGGATTAGTGCCCTTACAAAAGAGACCATGAAGAGTTCCCTACTCTTTCTTCCATATGAGGACCTAGTGAAAATATGGCTGTCTATGAACCAGGAAGCAAGCCTTCATCAGACATTGAATCTGCTGGACTTCTAGCCTCCAGAAGTGTGAGCAATAAAATGTCTCCTGTTTAGGCCACCCAGTCTATGAGATTTTTATTATAGCAGTCCAAATGCACTAAGGTATTCTTGAGCTATAAACATTCCTTCAAAATTCTTAGGAGTAACATTATGGTCTTCTGCTATTCTGTGTTGTAGAAGAGTCTGAAGCCCAAGGTATTTTTGTTTACATATATATATATATATATATATATATATATATATATATATATTTGAGACAGACAGAGAGAGAGAGAGATAAAGGGAGAGAGAGCACACGTTCAAGTGGGGGAGGGGCAAAGAGAGAGGGAGAGAGAATCTGAAACAGGTTCCATGCCCAGCACGGAGCCTGACCTGGGAATTGATCTCACAACTGTGAGATCATGACCTGAGCTGAAATCGAGTTGGATGCTTAACTGACAGCCACCCAAGTGCCCCCATCCTAGATATCTTGAAGGATGCTAGAGGTGGAAATGTAAAATGGTACAGCCACTCTGGAAAGCAGTTTGGCAGTTTTTATAGAACTAAAAGTGCTAGTGGTTTGGCAATGTTATTGTTTTGATTAATCAGCTTTTTGCTTCATTGATTTTTTTCTATTCTTTTATTTTAACTTCATTGTTTTAAATATAACAATTTTATTGATTATTGATCTATAATTCACATGCCATACAATTCATTGGTTTTGGTATATTCACTTACCTGTGCAACTATTACCAGAATTTTAGAATATTTTCATCACTCAAAAAAGAAACACCATACTCATGGGAAGTCACCCCATTCTTCCTATCCCCAGCTTATGGAAATGACTAATTTTTTTAGATTTGTTCATTTGGGAAATTTCGTATAAATAGAATCATACATATGATGTCCTTTGTAACTGGCTTCTTCCTCTTAGCATAATAATATAAAGTTCGTTCATGTTGTAGCATGTATGACTACTTCATTTTTGTTGCAAAACAGTATTCCATTGTATGGATATACCACATTTAGTTATCTATTCTTCAACTGATGGACATTAGTTTTTTTTCCTTTTTTTGCCAATTATGAATAATGTTGTTAGGAACATTAGTGTACAAGTTTTTGTGTAGGCATGTTTTCATTTTTCTTGGGGATAGATTCAGTAGTGGAATTGTTGGGCCATATGGGATCCCTGTTTAACAATTTTAGAGACTGTCAGATTATTTTCCAAAGTGGTGACATCATTTTACATTCCAACAGTGTATAAGGGTTCTGATTTTTCCATATCCTTGCTAACATTTGTTGTGATCTGGGTTTTTAATGCTAGCTCTCCCAATGTATGTGAAGTGGTATCTCATTGAGGATTTTATTTGTATTTCCTTGATGGTTAACAATATTGAACATCTTGTTTATGCTTATTAGCCATCTGCGTATCTTCTTTGGTGAAATATCTATTCAGGTTCTTTGCCCATTTTTAATGAGGGTATTTGTCTTTTTGTTGTTGAACTGTCATAGCTCTTAATGTATTCTAAATGCAAGTCCCTTATCAGATATATGACTTGCAATTTTTTCCCTCCTGCTCTGTGCATTGTTTTCTTACTTTCTTGTTGCTGTCTTTTGAAACAGAAAGTATGTAATTTGGGTGAAGTCCAAGTTATCTGTTTGTTGTTGTTGTAGTTGTTGTTGTTGTTGCTTTTGCTTTTGGTGTCATATCTAGCCTGGCCCAGCGTAATAAAAATTTATTCCTATTTTCGTGTTAAGAGTTTTATAGTCTTCAGTATTTGATTTAGTTCTATGATCCATTTTCAGTTAAGTTTTGTGTATGATATGAGGAATGCATGTAGATATATCTAGTTGTCCCAGAGCTATTTGTAGAAAAGGCTCTTCCTTTCCCCCTGGAATTGTCTTGGTACTACTGTCACAATCAATTGACCATAAATGTAAGGGTTTATTTCTGACTCTAATTCTATCCCATTGATATATATGCTTATCCTTCAACCAGTATCACACTGACTTAATTACTGTAGCTTGAGAATCAGATTGTCAACTTCTGCAAAGAAGTCAGCTGAGAATTTAATAAGAGCTACATTGACTTTGTAGATTAATATTGGGAATATTGCCATCTCAGCAATATTGTCATCAGTCCATGAACATAGGATGTTTTTCCATTTATTTAAATCACTTTGATTTCCTTTCAACATTATAATTTTCAGAATATAGGTTTTGTATTCCTTTTGATAAATTTATTCTCAGTATTTAATTCTGTGTATTTTATTGTGGATGGAATTGTTTTCTTATTTTCATTTTCAGTTGTTTGTTGCTAATGTGTAGAAAAATAGTTGATTTTTGTGTATTGATCTTGTATGCTGCCACTTTGCTGAACTCATTTATAAGTTCTAATAGATTTTTAGAGTTGTTTTTATACAAAATCTTGTCATATGCAAATTGGATAGTTTTACTTCTTTTCTAATTTCAATGCTTTTTATTTCTTTTTATTGCCTAATTTCCCTAGGTAGAACCTCCAACATTACATCAAGTAGAAGTGGTAAAAGCAGACATCCTTGTCTTGTTTCTGATCTCAGGAGGAAAGCATTCAGCCTTTCACCATAAGTATGATATTAACTATGGGGTTTTTGTAGACATCTTTAATCAGGTTGAGAAAGATCTCTTCTATTTCTGGCTTGTTGAATATTTCTAATCATGAAAATGTGTTGGATTTTATGAAATTCTTTTTCTGAGTCTATTGAGATGATCACATGATTTTTGTCCTTTATTCTATTGACATGGTACATTATATTAATTGATATTCAGGTGTTAAAACACCTTTCATTCTTGGGATATATCCCACTTGGTTACTATATTAGAGTTCCCCAGGGAAACAGATAATAGGTAATATGGTGTGAGTATGTGTATGTGTGTGTTTGTGTGTGTGTGTGTGTGTGTGTGTGTGTGTGATATAGATATAGATCTATCTCTTTCACCTGTCAATCTATTTATCTATGTTTTTGATGTTATAATTTTAAAATTTGTATATCCCTTAACTATTGTAGTCATTTTTACTACTTTTGTCTTTTAACCTTCATACAAGTTTTATAAGTGATTAATTATTTAATATATATTTACCTTTTCAGTGAGCTTTTTACTTTCATATGTTTTCTCGTTACTAATCAGTGCCTTTTTTTTTCAACTTAAAGAAGGCCCTTTTGATTTCTTGTAAGCTTTTGCTTGTCTGGAAAACTTTTTGTTTTTTCTTCAATTTTGAATGATAGCCTTGCTGGGAAGAGTATTATTGGTTGGAAGAGCACTGCAAACTTTCTGCTGAGAAATCTGCTTATAGTCTTATGTAGTTTCTCTTAGAAGTAACAAGTAGCTTTTCACTTGCTGCTTTTAAGATTCTTTTTTTTTAAACTTTTGATATTTTAATTATAACATGGGTCTCTTTGAGTTCATCTTATTTGGAACTCTTTGGGCTTTTTGGATCTCAGTGTCTGTTTCCTTCCCTAGGTCAGGAAAATTTTCAGCCATCATTTCTTCAAATAAGTTTCTGTCCCCCTTTCCTTTTCCTCTTCTTCTCAGGCTGTGAATGTTATTTCACTTGATGTTGTCCTATAGTTCCTGTAAGTGATCTGTGCTTAAAATTTTTTTCCTTTCTTCTCCTCCTCCTCTTCCTGCTCCTCCTCCTCCTCCTCCTCCTTCTCCTTCTCCTCTCCTTCTTTTTCTCCTTCTCCTTCTCTTTTCTTCTCCTCCTCCTCCTTCCCTTCTCCTTCTTTTCCTTCTTCTTCTTCCTCTTCCTCTTCTTCTTTCTTCTTCTTCTTCTTCTTCTTCTTCTCCTCCTCCTCCTCCTCCTCCTTCCCTTCTGCTTCTTTTCCTTCTCCTTCTTCCTCTTCCTCTTCTTCTTCTTTCTTCTTCTTCTTCTTCTTCTTCTTCTTCTTCTTCTTCTCCTTCTTCTTCTTTCTTCTTCTTCTTTCTTCTTCTTTCTTCTTCTTCTTCTTCTTCTTCTTCTTCTTCTTCTTCTTCTTCTTCTTCCTCCTTCTTCTTTCTTCTTCTTCTTCTTCTTCTTCTTCTTCTTCTTCTTCTTCTTCTTTCTTCTTCTTCTTCTTCTTCTTCTTCTTCTTCTTCTTCTTCTTCTTCTTCTTTCTTCTTCTTCTTCTTCTTCTTCTTCTTCTTCTTCTTCTTCTTCTTCTTTCTTCTCTGATTGGGTGAATTCCACTGCCTTGTATTCCAACTTGCTGATCCATTCTTCTGCTTCACTTAGAATGCTGTTAAATCCCTCTACTGTATTTTTTAGTTCAATTATTGTGTTCATCAGCTTTTTTACTTCTGTTTGGTACTTTCTTGTATTTTCTCTCTTTATGGAAGTTTTCACTGTGTTCATCTATTATTCTGCTGAGTTAAATGAGCATCTTTATAACCATTACTTTGAACTCTTTATCAGATAACTTATCTCCATTTCATTAAGGTTTTTTTCTGAGGTTTTATCTTATATTTTGTTTGAAACATATTCCTCTGTTTCTTTTTCTTTTCTTTTCTTTTTTTGCTTGATTCTCTGTGTTGGTGTCTATATAGTAGCTGAAACAACCACCTATCCCAGTCTTGAAGGAGTAGCCTTGTGTTGGAGATGAAACTTATCATTTAACTTTGCCCTAGTTCTTGGTTGTCTCTTGAACCTTTGTGACTGTCTAATCAGACTGATTTATTCTTTTTTTTTTTTTAATTTTTTTTTCAGACTGATTTATTCTTAATTTGTCCCAGTTATTCAGGGTGTACCAAGATTTGTGAGTGTTCCAGAGGGAGGGATCTTGGTTAGCACCTAGCTTCTGGCTGATTTAAAGCAAGACCCTCAGGCAGCAGCTTTTAAGGTATGCAAATATATATGGTCGTTTGGGACCACAACTGTAAACTCTGCAGTCCTCCAGACCAGGTAATCTGAAGGTGCTCTCTTGATGAAAATTGCAAAAATTGGAGTTCCAGATGAGCATTGAGTTTCTTTGTGGGAGGTATTGGTGAGTTGCATTGAGGCAATCTTTATCTCTAGTAACAGTGTTTTTGTTGTTGTTTTAAAGTATGTGGTATTAAGATAACCACCCCAATTTTCTTGAAATTTCTCTTTAAATGGTATATTTTTAAATCTGTTTTCTTTCAATCTAGTTGTGTCTTTGAACCTAAACTATATATATTATATATATGTCCAAGTATACATTATAAGCATATCATTTTATGTAATTGCTTTTTAAACCAGTTAAGAAAAGAGAATGAAAAATAGACATTTTATAGGATCTTTTACAATTAAACAATATAACTACATAATTATCTTTACTAATGTTTTTTGTTTTCTTGTGTAAATTTTAATTACCCTCTGGGGTCACTTACTTTCATCGTGAAGAACTTCCTTTAGTATTTCTTGTATGGAGGAGGGGCTGCTAGAAACAAATTCTCTCATTTTTTGTGTACCGGGAATGTCTTTATTTCACCTTCCATCTTTGAAAGATCACTTTGCTGGATACAGAATTCTTGGTTGAAAGTTTTTTCTTTGATCACTTTGAATAGGTTATCTCACTTTCTTTTGGTCACCATTGTTTCTGATGCAAAGTCAACTGTTAATCTTCTTGGGGTTCACTTGTAAGTGATGCATTGTTTTTTTTTCCCTTGTTGCTTTTAAGATTTTCTACTTGTTTTTGGTTTTCAGCATTTTTGGAGCTCATTGAGCTTGGATGTGTAGATCATTTCTTTGGGTATTTTTCCTTTTCCTTTCTCTCTCTCCTCTCCTTGTTAAAAGATAAACTGAGACACATTAAAAATTTGAAGTGTTTATTTGAGCAAACATCAATTTAATTGAATAGCACCAAACAAAAGTGGTTAGGAATGCTCTGTTCACAGAAATAAGAGGAAAGACTTTTATAGAGAAGATATGGAAGTAGAGCAAGGAAATGATTTGACTGGTAGGGCTTAAGTAGTTGCCTTATTTGGGAAAACCTAGTTAACTATTTGTGATTGATTGTCCTTAAATTTCATTTTCTCAGATATGGGTGCATTTGTAAAACTGACTCTGGCTCAGGTTTTGGGTTGCTTACACAGGCTATCAAGGCCACCTCAGTCTAACAGTTTCCTTGTTTATTTACTTTAACACTTTCTGGCACCCCGATTAGAGTAGTCCCCTCTTATCCATGATTTTGTTTTGAATGGTTTCAATTAGCTACATTCAGCTGCTGTCTGGAAGCAGATGATCATCCCGACATATCACTGAAGGTCAATAAATAGTAGCCTAATACTACTTCACGTCAATGCCCACGTCATTCACCTCACTTCACCTCATCAAATAAGCATTTTATCATCTCACATCATCACAAGAAGGTGGGTACAATACAAGAGAGAAAGAGACAGAGAGATTACATTCATATAACTTTACAATTGTTCTATTTTATATTGGTTATTGTTGTTAGTTTCTTACTGTGCCTAATTTATAAATTAAATTTTATTATGGGTATGTATGTATAGGGAAAAAACATAGTTTATATAAGATTCAGTGCTATCCACAATTTCAGATATCCACTGGGTCTTAAAATGTATTCCCCATGGATAAGGGGGGGCTACTATACATTTATATTGCTGTACTTAATGGTGTCCCACATATCTTTGAAGCTCTGTTTGTTTTTCTTTGTCTATTTTTCTCTTTTCTTCAGCTTGCATACTCTTTATAGATCTATCTGTAGCTTTGCTAAAATTCTTTCTTTTGCCAGTTTAAATCTACTGTTGAATCCCTCTAGCGGAAATTTTATTTTCTTTGTTACTTTCCTACTCCAGTGTTTCCATTTGCTTAAAAAAAGTCTATCTTGGGGCGCTTGGGGGCTCAGTCGGTTAAGTGTCCGACTTCGGCTCAGGTCATGATCTCGCGGTCTGAGTTCGAGCCCTGCGTCAGGCTCTGTGCTGACCGCTCAGAGCCTGGAGCCTGTTTCAGATTCTGTGTCTCCCTCTCATCTGACCCACCCCCGTTCATGCTCTGTCTCTCTCTGTCTCAAAAATAAATAAACTTTAAAAAAAATTAAAAAAAGGTCTATCTCTTTATGATATTCTCTGTTTGATGAAACATTATCATGCTTTTCTTAACTTTTTAAATCATGGTTTCATTTATTCTTTGAACATATTATAATGGCCACTTTAAAGTCTCTACTAAAGTCAGTGACATTTAGTCACTGTCGCAGGCAATTTCTATTGCTTGCTTCTTTCCTGGTATATGGGTTATGCTTTCCTGTTTCTTTGTATGTTTCATTACTTTGTGTTGGGATATTTTGGATAATAACTTGTAGCAACTCTGATACTGGTACTCAACTCCCCTAAAAGGCTTGTTATTGTTATTGCATGTTTATTTGTTTAGTGAATTGTTGGATGTTTTTTGTAGAATTTATTCCCCCCCTGCAGTGTTAAGCCTTTGATATTGCTCTTACAGAGTTGGGGACAGCTTTGGGTATACCCACAGCCACTCTGTGATGACCATGGGTTTGGCAGTACTGTCTCTGACTGTCTCTTTCTCTGATAACACCCAGCTATTATGCTCTACTAATTGCTGGCTAATTGCTACATTGTTTTCAACAATTATTATATACACTAATATAGTCAAAGTATGGCTCCATTCAAAGAGTGGTTCTGGGGATCAATATTTGGTATTTGTTCTGATACCAGATGGACTCCTCCTAGGATTTCTTTCTCAAGTTATCTGCTTTCCCCCCAGGTAAAATCTCTGAGCCTTGGCTATTGAGGTGAGTTGGGGAAAATGATGTACTTTTCTTTAGGTGATATCCACACTTTAGGAGCTGAGTACCTGCTAGATGGGGTTGGGCAGTAGCCTCTGTTTCTGTTTACCTTTCCTAGTATGGAACCACCACATTACAAGGTGGAGCAAAGGTGTTTGGGGTCCCTGTATTCTCAGTGGCACCATTGTCCAAAGTGGAAAATTTACCCATGAGTGGTGGTTGTACAGAAGGGATCTCCCACTTCTCAGCCATACTCACTAGAACTCAGCCTCAAGCAGCTGGAGGTAGGATACTAAGTGCTGACCTGTTCTTCCTGGGAAGATTCTGTAGGTCTCCAGCTGGGAGCCCCAGGAAAGAGAGCAATGTGTTCTTGGCTGCATCCAACTGGAATGGAGTTTCTGCCTTGCTGAGTTGGAAGGGAGAAGGAATGGAGCAGGTTTTGGTTCATATATTACAAACTCTCACTGTTCTTAATGAATTATAGTAGATTTTCCTGAATACATGTTTTTTGTTTTCATTTGCTGTATATTTTTAGGACCATTATCTGACACTTCAAGTAGTTGTTTTTTTATGCTTTTCAACAGTTTCCCTGAGGAGCATGTCCACAGAACTCCTCATGTTGTGATGCTAGAAGTCTTTCCTCTCTTCTAACAGAAGAATTTAGTGCTATAAATTTCCCTCTCAACGTTGCTTTAACCATGTCTTGCTTATTTATATATGCTGTATTTTCATTTTGTGTATTAGGGCTCTCCAGAGAAACAGGATCGATTGTATATCTATATAACTATATTTATGTATCTATATAATCTATCTATAGATAGATCATGGTAGATGATATATGTCTCTACTTGTATCTCCATTTTCCATATCTATCTATCTATCATCTATCTATCTATCTATTTATCTATCTTTCATCTATCTATAAAGAGATTTCATATACGGTATTGACTCAGGCAATTACAGAGGCTGGGAATTTCTATGATCTGTCATCTGCAAATTGGAGACTCAGGGCAATCAAAGATACAGTTGGAAGGTCTAAGAACTGACAGCTGATGCTATAGATTCTGGTTTGAGTCTGAAGGCCTGATAACTGGGACCAACAAGGGCAGGAGAAGATTCAAATTATCACTCAAGCAGTCAAGCAGAGAGTGAGTTCAACCTTCTTCTGCCTTTTTGTGTTATTCAGGCCCTCGCTGAATGCATGGTGCCCACCCACGTTGGGGAGACCATCGGCTTTATTGAATCCATCAATTCAAATGCTAATCTGTTCCAGAGACACCCTCACAGATACAACCAGAGATAATGTTTAGCCAGATATGTGGGCAACTCCTTAGCCCAGTCAAGTTGACAGATAAAATTAACCATGACAATTTTTATTCAGTTCTGTGTATTCTAAAATTTCCTTTGAGATTTCCTCTTTGATGCATGGATTATTTAGAAGTGTATTGTTTAATTTTCAGTGTTTATAGACTTTCCTGTTGAGTTTTGGTATTGATTTCTAGTTTGATTTCATCATAGGCAGAGAACATACTCTGTGTGATTGTATCCAAATTTGAAAAGAGCAGATTATTCATCTTGATGACTCCCTCACTCTTTGTACAACAGACTCATGTACTGTAGGAGGAAGTTTCAGGGTGGGACGCAGCTTCCTCTGTGTGAGGTTCAAGAGCTGTCATTGTGTTCTGTGTAAGCAGCCTTCAGGCTGGGAGGGGATGGAGACAACCCTGGGCAGTGGGGCCCAGACCAGGTATCTGATTATCCATGTGGGGCCTGAGACCCCCAGTCTTAGAACAGAGTCCTTCCACTGGCACAGTATTGGTCAGGTTTGGTCTGCATCAACAGTATACACTCAGTAGTAAATATGGGAGTAGAGCTAGTCCTGAGTCATTGGGAGGAGCTCACCCACAGGCCCATGAGACAGAAGAAGGCTGGGTGCTGGTTGGAGGCCTCAGCTACCTTTTAGGGCTGCAGGTGGGTCCCAGACCCCCAGTGGCTGAGGAATCCCACCCATGGCAGTCCACTGTTCTGGGTGGCTTGGCACAGGCAAGGCACGTATGGAATGTGAGACACAGAAGACAGACTTGGTTATGGGGCCAATATGGGAGGGATGAACCAGAGCTCGAGGAGAAGGAGGCAGAGGTTGAGGAATCACACTTGACCTGGGCCACACATTTGCTCTGCCCTTCTTTTAAGTGCAGGGAAAGGCAGCTTCTTCTGACTCTTATTCCTGGAACAGCTTGTCAATCAACAGTGTCCCGTTCCTTGAGCCTGAGGTCAATAGGCCTCGGTGCCCCTTCTGGTCCTCTTGGCCTGATCCTAATGAGTAAACCTGGTGAGAATCAATACTGCCTCATCTGGATGCCGAGTGTCTTCCCCTCTTCCGCTGCCCCCTAAGGTGGTATTAGGTGTGGGAAACACTTTTTACCTCTTCAGGGCATGCTGTCCCTGCTCCTGTGTCCCCCACTGGGCTGTGTGGCAGAGCTTGGTGGCCGTGTGGCTTGTATGTGGCCTCACTTGGCTCTGCCCACCTCCACGCCCCACAGAGGCAGCAGCACCACTCAGCATGTGCTTGTACATGTGTGACTTAGCGACTCCGTCTATAGTTTACTCACCATCAAGTGAAAACTTACGACAAAGGTGTTCACTGCAGCAGGGCAGTGAACAAAAGTGACAAAAGTCGGGAAACAACTAAAGTCCACAGTTTCATCCGTTCACACAAGGGCATGTGTCTGCCACTGGAAAGCAGGATCCTGTGAATGAAGATATTTTAATATGTGCTCAGTAAGCTCCCATGTGTAGGAAAACGCTGGTGTAAGTGTCCTCATACATGCTCACATATGCCCGGGCATCCGGAAAACTCGGCACTCTCAGGCAGCAGCTGTGGCCTCGGGGCATGGGTCTCTGTATCACTATTCCCTGCGTCATTCTGTTTTCTTTGACTAAATCAGGATTCCATCCCTTTTAAGCCTGCTTTCCATGTCCTTTTATTATATGGTTTAAAAAATCCATTCATAACTTTATAAAAACATCTCTTTGGGAAAAAATGAGCCTGGGAAGAAAGTGTGAGTTATGAGTCCTATTTTTCCTAAAGACTATTCACTTTCACCCTAGTGTATGCAAGTCATTTTCAGGAGCCACTTGGGAATTTCCTGTTTATTTACTGGAGATTCCAGACAAACCCAGACTCCAGTTCTGTGCAGCATGGCCAACAGCAGCTTTGGCCCGACTTGCTGTCTGAGCTGGAGCTAAGAGCAGCTCACCTCAAACCTTCCCACACTACCTGCTCTTGCCCATGGCAGGATCCTGCATATGGAGGCAGTGGGGACCCCAGAACCAAAGGGAAACCACCTAAGAATGCCTTCTAGAAAAAGGGGATTTTATCAGAATCTCAGCCTGCAACTGGGAGACATGTAGAGATGGCCTATTTCTCCTCCTTGGCCTCTCATGAGCAGAGATACGGTGTGTTGTGGAGAAACAAACATGTCCCCACATGCGGACACAGACATGTATGACCCCAGAGACCCACAGACACTTCAGAGATGGAGACATGGATACACAGAGACACACAGGTGCTCACAGACACTGACAGACACATAGGACACAGGACATCACAGACACACACAGGTACCCACAGACACACACAGACAGATATACACACACTGACAGACACTCCCAGACACATACAGGCACCCATAGATATACCCAGGAAAGACACACACAGACACACAGACACACATACATAGACATTCACGGGCACATACAAAGGCTCACACATTCCTGTGCTCAGCCAAGGCTTCCTGTACACTTGTTACATCAGAGCCAGGCTTGTGGCTGCACCACCTGGGCCCCTGACTGTGGAGCATCTTCTCTTGATGAGCAGAGAGGTTTGTCAGATGTGCCGGCCTCATACCCACTTTCACACCTCAGGCAGGTGCAGGGGCTCCTCCCCTGCCCGCTGCTGGCTCTCATTGCATGGGGTCTCCAGGGACTTTCCTCAGACACTGCTTGTGAGGTCAGAGGCTCCTGAAAGGTTAGTTCTGCTCTGACCATCAACCCATTTTTCAGACCCAAGTAATTTCCCCACAACCAGAGGGGAATAGCCTCAGTGTTCCAGTACTGTCGGGGCCAGAGAATTTGAGCAGTAGACAGCCTCCCTGAAGCACGGAGCCATTGGGCATGTTAGCAAGTGAGTCCCGGGCTGCCGAGCCCTACAAAGCCCCCTCTGCCAGCAGGCCTGCTACAGAAGGTTCTACATTCCTTACCTTTTTTTCCTGCTCTGCTTCCCCACTTAAGAGAAGGCCTGCTGCCCAAGGGAGTCAGATTTGAGGATGCTGCGTCATGAATTTTGGGGATGGGGTTTTCATAATGGTTTTATGTCAACACAAGTGGGGAGGGCCTTTCTTCCACCTCTGTCCATGTAGTTGGTGATAACACCTGTCCCTCAGGAGTCACCAGGCTAGGGTTCCCAGAGAAAATATTGGACGCCCACTAGTTATAGACTGAATGCTTCTATCTCCCCCCAAATTCATACATTAAATCCTAATCCCCAATGGGATGGTATTAGGAGGTGGAACCTTTGGAAGATGATTAAGTCATGAGGGAGCCCTCATGAATGGGATTAGTGCTCTTATAAGTGACCCCAGAGAGCCAGTTGGCCCCTTCTGCCATGAGAAACCCCAGCAAGAAGACAGCGGTCTCTGAACTGGGAGGAGAGTTCTCACCGCACACTAAATCTGCTGGTGTCTACCTAGATCATGGGACCTCCTAGCCTCCAGAACTGTGAGAAATAAGTTTCCATTGTTTGTAAGCCAGCCATCTGTGGGGCTCTGTTATAACAGCCTGAATAGGCTCAGATACCAGTTAAATTTGAGTGGAAATTCAATGGAATGTTTTTTGATATAAGTGTGTCCCAAATATTGGATACAACTTACTTAAACTAAAAATTGTATTTGACGTTTATTGGAAATTCAGATTCAACTGGGCAGCTCTACTTCTTTTCTTCTTTCTGAATCTGGCAACCCCACCCAGACTCTTCTCTTGGAGTCTTGTTTTTCTTCACCACAGTAGCTGACAGGGGAGAGGCTGGGTGGGCTGAAGGCTTGGTGTGGTGGCACACGCGCCCTCTTTTCCACACAACTTGGCCCTGCTGGGAGATGGCTCCTAGGGTGCTCCCTCCCCAGTCAGGTTTTGCCTCAGGTGCTCTGCATGTGTTAACAGTCTAGTGCTCCCAGCAGTGGTGCTCTCAGTTCTGTACAGCATAGAGCTCTTGAAAAGTGCCCACCCCAGTTGTTTTTTTCTGTTCCTGGCTCAACCTCCGGCTCCTTCACCCTTCCTGAGCTCCACCCTCAACAGATATTCACTGAATACTTACTCTCCAGCCCAGGTGGTGGTCAGAGGGGGTGCGTGGGGATCCCAGTCCTGTCCTCAGGGAGCCTGCATGCCGGGGTGGAGCTGGGCACTGGCACAAATTCCAGGGCTCTGCAGTCGGCGAACAGGGTGCTGTGCTCTGCTCAGAAGGTATAGAAGTGACAGATGGCCTTGCAGTTCAGCTCAGAGCTGGTGCAGGGGGAGGACAGCTCAGCAGCAACCCTGCTGGATCTGGGAGGGGCCTGAGGACTAGCCTTTGCCCTTCCTGCTGGGCCCATTGGTGAGCTGCTGGACAGCTGTTTCTCCCAGCCTTTTCCTTCCCTTCAAGAGGTCATCCGAGAGCAGGAAAGGGCCACAGAGTGTGGTTGGTGAGGCTGGGATTGAATCCGGGGCTTTCCTCAGGTGTACTCCTGGTCCCAGGGAGGCTAAAGTCTTGCAACTCTCTGAAGACGGCCCAGGAGTAGGAGGAGCAGCTCAGGCCCCTTGCAGACCCCAGTGGCTGCTTCTTGCAAACCTTTGATCAGTGAGGTGGCCTGATGATCCATGCAGACCAGTGAAGCCAGCTTTACGTCTTTGAAGGCTGGTGTTGAGATGGGGGAAGAGGAGGAACATCGGGGCAGCTCTGGTCCTATTTTGTCAAAGTCTCATTGATGCCAGCACATGTGGGTGGAATCACTGGCTTTTATGGGATGGACCTGAGTTGAAGTTTTACCAGACGAGCATTGGCCAGGCCCAGGGAAACCCCAGTGGTTTCCATGGAAGAGTATGTCCCTGTAGCTAGGGTAGGGGCACCTGGTTATAGAGGATGAGGGAGCCAGAATTCATCAAGGACCACTGGGGTGGGAAGGGCCAGAGTTGAACATCTACCAGCACACCTAGCCATGGAGCTATGGGGAGTGTTGTGAATGAGGAGTCCCCAGACCTCAGCTAGTACCTGGTTACAAAGCACTTCCCTGGCCCTGTCTCCTCCTGCCTATCCCACACCCCTGCCTGATTGCCACGATTGAGGCTCGAGGGTGGGCATGGGATGCAGCCTCAACTGGCTCCTTACTGGCAAATCCTGGTATTGGGATCCACGTTTGAGCTCCATCTGCTGTATCCTCTACAGCTCGTCAGAGGAGAGGGGGCCTCCCAGCTGACCACTCACACAAGATACCAGATGTGTATATACTCACCAAACTGATGCAGACCCTACATCTCAGACCTATCTTCAGTTCAAAGATTCTCTCTTCAACTATGACTAATCTGCCCCTCTCTCTCTTTCTCTCAGCAGAAATTTTGGGTATTGACTAGTAAGATATAGAGAATATAAGGGGGGTTAGTACTTAATGTCAATGGTACTTCTCATCATGGCTATAATATATTTTGTATCATTAATTTTTCTCTAGAACTGCAATGAAAGCCATTACTTGAACTTGGGTATACACACAATACATACATAGCTTTACACGAATTACTTTCCATAAGAAACATTATATTTTAAAATACTGAAAACTCAGTATCTGTGCCATTGATTTACATTTTGATTTACTGAAGCAAACGGAGAAGAGCATTCAACTAGGAAGGGCTGTGCTCATAATCAATCTCTTAAAGTGAAGAATGTTGTCTTTTCCTTTTGTACCTACCACAGGCTATACAATGTCCTGAGAAGATTTGTTAGGAGGAAAATGTCAATCACTGCTTTGAGATCTTACTTTGGGAGGAACTAAAGATAAAAGCATGAGCTTTTATCTTTTCAAATGAGGGGTCTTAATTTTTCCTTCCTATTGAAAAGTTTAACGCAGTTTATTTTTAATGTATCACTATAGTCTATGGATATTTGTATGCTCCCCCAAAAGTCACATGCTGAAATCCTAATCCCTAAAATAATGATATTAAGAGATGGGGCCCTTGGGAGTAGGGTGGAACCCCATGATGGGATAAGCACCCTTGTATAAGGGGCCCCAGAGAGCTCCCCTGCCCCTTTCACCATGTGAGGATATGAGAAGTCTACAACTTGAGGGAGGGCCCTCGCTTGACCGTGCTGGTACCCTAATCTTAGATTTCCAGCCTCAAGAACTGTGAAACATAAATTTTTGTTGTTTATAAGCCTCCCAGTCTGTGCCACTTTGTTATAGCAGCCAGAATGGACAGAGACATCCATCTAAATCATGGATTTTTGCAGCTTTCAGTAAAGTCTAACACTGTTTATTCAAAACCTATGAGAAGAGAAGTCAGAAGAGATAATCTCACCTTAAATCATGACATCATTTATTCAAGGCTTGGCTCAACTCATTCCCAGTAACAGCCCAGCATTCCTGGATATGCCCCTGGTGAGGTACTATACAAGTTTGTTTCAACAGCTGGGAGATTTCTGCCACAATCATGCATTGTTCAATGTCTTGTTTATTAGCAAACTCATCAACCCAGCTGTATTTAGGGGCTCACACACTAACATTTTATAGAATTCTTCTTTAATTACAGAAATCCTTTTTTCCTGTACTGTCCATAACAACTACTAAACTCAGTGATGGTATAGTAGTGTTAGTGTAGTAAGTATATGAGAAGAAGAAGGGTTCTTGGCTACCAGTACCTTAGGAAATGTGTATGTTTTACCCACTTTCTCTTATACACTACTTTTCATTGTAGGGGATGTATGTACAACTTCACTCATAGAAATGTGGTAAAAAGCAGCCCAACAATGATACCTTTGTTTTCCCGGTGATAGAACAGTCTCCATACCCTGATGACAAAGTAAGTTCTCATTCTTGGGCAACTAACACCCCTCCAGCCACCTATACTGCCCAGCCTCCCATGACTAAGACTGAGAGAAGCAGATAGATGTGCTACAGCTTCCATCTCTAACCCTGGCCTGCTTCCTGGAAGCAAAGAGGCCATAGTCTAGGTCACTGCTGTTCCCAGATACTATACCCTAGAATTAGTCATTTCTCTAAGGAGCCCTGACTTCTTTTATTGGAAAATGGTATTTAGAAACCAAGATCTGGGAGCTGGGTGTGCTCCTTCTCCTGGGTTGTCACTGCTTCTAGCTCCTCCCAGTGGATGAAGCCAGGAAACTTGTCTGTCTGAGCTCATTTACACACTCATACCCGTAATCATTCCTCTACTTGTCCTTTCACACTGAACTAAACACACATTCACATCACACTGATGTCTCAGACTCTGGGGAAGCCCCTCAGGAAGGACTCACTCCCACCTCCCAATGCTGATCCGTAACCTCAGTCTCCAACAGTGAGATACTGGCTCCTAATATCCACTGTGTGGTCACCTATTTGTTCAATCCCAGCATTTGAGTGAAACAGTTTCTTTATTGTTTATCTCGTGAGAAACTAAAGCAGTACTTAAGTACAGTTGCTTATGTCTGTAAGTCTTTTGGTCTCCAGTCAAAACAGTGTTTTCCCAAGTGACTTAGGTCAGCTGCTTTTCCCTACCTCCTTCTGAGAGGCCATGTCATACATTTGTAATGTGGTCAGAATCTGTTGTCACAGTCTGCATTCCATCCTGGGATCCCCCAACCTCCCTTACACAAAGTTTGCATTTTAATGCACTCTTTGTGATGTGCAATTTTATGTTTTTGACAAATTCAGAGTTTTGTATCCACCATTCCAGTACCAGGCAGCATAGATCCATCACCCTAAAAATTCCCCTTTGAGGTCATCCACTTCCTGATTCCCCAACCCCAGCAATTGCTGACATGTTTTCTGTCCTTATAGTCTTGCCTTTTTGGCAAAATGTCAAAAAAATGGAGTCATGCAATATATAAACTTTTGAATCTGGCTTCTTTCAGTTGTGCTATAAAAACGTTTCAAATTCACAAAAAATTTTATTTTTTTTTAAGTTTTATTTATTTAAGTAATATCTACACCCAATGTGGAGCTCAAATTCAGGACTCTGAGATCAAGAGTTGCATGCTCTTCTGATTGAGCAAACAAGGTGCCCCCAATTCACGAAAATTATTAATCTTGTGTTTTATCTCCCTGACAGTAGTAAACAGCTAGTTAAGAATCTGTGAGTGATAGCTTCAATATCTGGAACTTGTGTGGGCTTGTTTCTATGGCTCAGTGTGTTTCTGCTAGTTTTTATTTCTGTTGGTTTGTCTTCTTGACTGCCTGGTTTTATTTTATTGTGAGTTAGATGTTATACATGCAAAGCTGTTTGTAGAAATACTTTGAAGGATAGGATAATGTTATCTTTTTACAGGTAATGTCCAATTGCTTTGGGCAGGTTCATGGCATACAAGATCTCTTTAACTCAATTCAGGAATTTAGAATTCCTGGGCCACTCTGATGACTGAAGCCAGGCTATAGTCCCTATAAAGGCTAGTTTTCTTGCTTCTCCTAGCAGTCCTCTCAAACCAAGAGTGTCTCACCCCCACTGGTGCTTTTATTCTTAATGGGCCTTGTCATTGATGTGTTCTACTCTTGTAGAATTGGTACTCTCCCTTAGACTAAAAATGACCCCAAATGTAATTCTTTCTAATCTTGTTGCTAATCTGATGTCTTTTAGCAGGTGTTTCTTATATTTTATGCAGCTTTTCTAGTTGTTGGATAGATTGGATGGATTGACTCAAATTACTCAGTTCACCATAGGAGGGGAGGCTCCCTCAGGCAAGTTCTCCAACTAGACCATCCAGCTTCTCAGCTGACTGTTCACTATAGGCTTGGCAACTGGACTCTTTCTTCACTATGGGTCATTGAGACTCATTTCCAAGAAAGACCCATGAACTGGATCTGAGGGATGGTCTTGCAGGGTGCCAGAAACTCTGGCACTCTGTGTATACACTTCTGGTATGTGTGGGCAGCATCTCAGGAGTGCTCTGAGGGTAAGTCCTGGCATACCTGTCAACTTACCTCCCTCCTTACCTTCATGGGGACCACACTCAGGAATTGCTTCTCTTTTTTCCAGAAAATTCATTACCAGTATTTGAATGTTCAAATGGAAAAGAATGAATATTTCCACTGTTCTGCCATGCACATTTTTGAGTGACACTATTGAATGTTATCTCATGAACTGAAAGTCAGAATAAAAATGGCAAAGTCACTTCTTGAAGTCACTTCTTGAAGCCAGAAGGTGTCTTCGTCCCTTTAGGCTGCTAATAAGAAAGTGTAGTTGGGGGACTTAACAATGAACATTTATCTCTCATAGTTCTGGAGGCTGGGAAATCTAAGATCAAGTTTGAGTTAGATTCAGCATCTGATGAGAGCACACTTCTTGGTTTTCAGATGACTATATTCTTGCTGTGTCCTCACATGGTAGTGGTGGGTGGGTAGAGATGGGGAGAAAGACAGACAAGGAGAGGAAGCTCCTTGGCTTCTTTTCATAAGATTACTAGTCCCATCATGCTCCGCTCGCATGACTTAATCACCTCCTTAAGTTCCCCTTCTGAACACTATCACATTGGGGGTTAGGATTTCAACATATGGATTCTGGAGTAGAAGACACAAACATGTTGTCTATAACAGAAGGGAAAGACTAAGGATTATTGCAACTATTACCTTAAAACTTTTGGATGGAGTTACCAACCCCTGTGCCACATCACAGTCAGGTTCTGCCCAAGGGCCCTTAGCCCTCTCCTTATTGATAGTTCTTCATTGCCCATCTTTCAGCGTCTGGAGCCGATAGACCTCCAGCAGTGGGTGCCCAGTGACTTTTCATTCAAGGTCACAAAGCACCTGCCACATGGTTCCCAGAAATCACAGTTATCTTTTGCAGGAAATACATATGCATTAACCAGAGTCTTAGGTATTTTTCAGGGTGGGGAGGATGTGGATAGGTGCTTCCAAAAATATTCACATAGGCCCTAACCTTAAGGTTATCAAAACCAGTTTTGGGGCGCCTGGGTGGCTCAGTCGGTTAAGCGTCCAACTTCGGCTCAGGTCATGATATCGCGGTCCATGAGTTCGAGCCCCACATCGGGCTCTGTGCTGACAGCTCAGAGCCTGGAGCCTGTTTCGGATTCTGTGTCTTCCTCTCTCTCTGACCCTCCCCCGTTCATGCTCTGTCTCTCTCTCTGTCTCAAAAATAAATAAATGTTAAAAAAATTAAAAAAAGAGAGAGCCAGAGCATAAGAGACTCTTAAAAACTGAGACCAAACTGAGGGTTGATGGGGGGTGGGAGGGAGGGGAGGGTGAGTGATGGGTATTGAGGAGGGCACCTTTTGGGATGAGCACTGGGTGTTGTATGGAAACCAATTTGACAATAAACTTCATATATTGAAAAAAATAAATTAAAAAATTAAAAAAAAACAGTTCTAAAGCATTTTTCCTCTGGTGGAAGCAGTTTGTGACCATCCCTATTGCATTTCTCTTTGATAGAAACCACCTCATGGTGGTTATCCTGAGGCATCTAGAACAGGCCTTTTGCATCCATGATACAAAAAAAAAAAAAATCTAACTAATGGAGTTGATTATTTTTAATGAAAAAGTTGTTTTTGAGGTTGATACCTTTTGTCTTACTATTCATTCCTTTTTTTTTTCCCCAAGAGGGAAATGTATCGATTGGGTGTTTCCCAAAATCTCTTGTTGGTGGCAAAGAGGCTGGACTTGACTTTATAATAAAGTGTCGTGTTAAGCCTAAACTTCTGATTTAATTATTGTTGGGGGCACCGTAGTAGGTTATAGGTTTCAGATCAAGGTTTACAAAGTGAAGCAAAATCTAGAACTATAGAATCAATTGGTCAAGACACTGGATTTTATTTTTCTTCTTTTTTTAAAAGTTTATTTATTTATTTATTTATTTATTTATTTATTTTTTAATTTAAATCCAAGTTAGTTAACAGATAGTGTAATGATGATTTCAGGAGTAGAATTTAGTGATTCATCACTTGCATGTAACACCCAGTGCTCATCCCAACAAGTGTCCCCCTTCGTGCCCATCACCCATTTAGGCCGTTCCCCCCACCCAACACCCCTTCAGCAACTCACAGTTTGTTCTCTGTATTTAAGAGTCTCTTATGGTTTGCCTCCCTCTCTGCTTTTATCTCATTTTTGCTTCCTTTCCCCTATGTTCATCTGTTTTGTTTCTTAAAGGGGCACTGGATTTTAAGAGGAGAAGTAGATTGTTGGTTTGCCAAATATTTATTGATTCCCCCCCCTGCCCTGTGTAAAAGGAAGAAAACATTGCAAACAGTACTGTGGACTTTTTGGCACAGAAAATTGACGCTTTCACTGAAATCTGGAAGTTCACAGAGAAGAGAGTGTCAGGTACTGTGACTTCACAGCCTCCCCTCAAAGCCTCAGACCCACCATGGCGATGCCCACCACCAGGGGGCAGCACTTAGCTGACCTTGACTCCAAAGCGCCTTGTGGGTCGCTCTATCTGGAGGCAAGCAGTGTATCTTCCCTTTACACAGAAGGCAGATACAAAAATCACACACGAATGGCCTCAAATTGGATTAAGTGTGAACGGAAGAATTAATACATTTACTACTGTAGAAATTTAAAGCTATTAATCAATAGATTTAGAATTAGGATGGAATCAAAAGGAAACATTGTTACCCCGTTTCAGTCACCCTGAGATGGGTATAATTCATACTTACTGGGACCCTTAGCATAATTTCTTTACTGGCTTAAAATACATAGAAAACAAAAAGCAGTTAAAAGCACTCCATGACTGAGTCTAAAAAAAAAAAAATTACTCTCTGTATTTCCTTATCATCATATGGTTTTTTTTATTTACAATTTAAATGCAGCTTTGTGGCCCCTAACTAAAAAAGAAAGCCAAAAGTCCTGCAAAAGAAGCAAAGCCTTTTTGATAAGCAGATAAGCTGACAACCACACACCCAGACACCTCTCCAGACACAGTTTTGTTGCGGTTAGTGCTCATTGAGCCCAGAGTGTATGGCCACCTCTAGATGGGGCATCTTGTTAGCAATACGGCTGTTGACCTGTTACATGGCACAGAGCGGATGCAGTGACTGAAATGGGCATCAAGTTCATGTCAGATTAGATAAGGTCCCAGATAAGAAAGGGAGAAAAATTGGGACTCAAGTCACAGCTGCCAGACAGGGTGATACACAGCGCCAGCTGCATCGGCTCAGGTGCCAGCCTCCTTGCCCACATTCTCTTGGTCCACACAAAGCCCTCTTGGCTCCAGCACCAAGATGTCTTCATTGTTGCCCAGTATTATGCCAGGGGGATCTGCTAAGGTCTCAGCTTCTAAGCTTGTCTTTCCTGCTGCAGGTGTTTCACAAACATGGGGGATCTTTCCACCCATGGTGGTCACAAAGTGGCTTTCGGCTCTTGCATCACTGATCATGGCCAAGCCTTTTTCAGAAGAACAAGAACCCTGCTAGAAGCTGAACTTCTGAGTGGTGGGAAACATTTCAACCTCTTATTGTTCATACCTGCAACCATCCTCCAAGATGCCTGTGCTTGTCCTGTGGTCTTTTACCATCTTTTCTTCCCAGGTCCCCTCCTCTGTTCGTCTGCATAACTGCTTGGGAAAGGGCTGTTGAGCTTTCCAGAAGCAGAGTACGTATGGCTCATTTACTCCTGATCCAGATCCCCAATGAGCTCTCATCAAGTGACCATGATACTTTCATTTAGATCTGGAAGTTCAAAAATTCAAAATGCAAATATGGACCTGATGAATGCCAGGATTCTGCCAAGGTAAAAGGGGCCCCAGGATGGCAAGGCTGTATCCACCCCTCTTCCATGGTGCTGTGGCTATCACCCTAGGCTCCTCAGGCACCTGTCTGGCCAGAATGGGTACAGGTGCTGGCCCAAGGACAAGAGTGCAGACAGCACACGTGTATCCTGCTCAGACATGCAGGGGGGCAGGGATGTCCAATGGCAATGCAGAGAGGGTCATGCTCTCTTTCCATAGGAGGTGGGGACTGCAGTGATCACACTCAACTTCCCTAGGGCTTCCAAGTGGTGTGTGTTACTGACAGGGTGCAGGTGATGGGTCTAGAGGGGATGGTCTTCTTTTCCTGCCTATTTCTGACAACCTCTATGACTGGCCTGCACCACCAGCTGCTGGACACACAGTCTCTCCTAAAACTCCTGGCTTCCCCACCTTCTGCAGGCATGTCCAGGACAGGCACAGACTTAGGGGCCCTACGGAGCTGCCTGCTGCCTGCCTCAGCTCCTAAACTGCTTTGTGGCCTGGGGCAGGCATTCTTACCTTCTCTGAGCTGTGGTTTCTTGGTGTACAAATGGCAATGGACAGCCCAAGCTCACTGCAGGGGCTCCCCAAAGTCTTCCCTGGCCCTCAGCCCAGGGAAGAAGTGGCTCCTGCTATAGCTGGCCTTGTTTATTCTTGTTATAGCAGTTTCTACATTAATCAGTAGATGTCCCTCTCTGGCCTTCTTTCTCTCCCATTGTGTGTGCTGGAGGGTGTGTGGGGGAGGGGAGGAAGCTGGTTATTTCATTGTGAATCTCCAACCTTTAGCCAGCCCAGTACAAAGCTGGCTCCCAATCAGTGTTCGTGTGAGCAGTGCACGAACTGCTGGAATTCTCCTTTACCCCCTTCTCTGTCTGATGCAAGTCTCCCCTCCCCTGAGATGGCTTCCTTTCTGGGCAATTGCTGCTTTGTGAAGAGATGAGCCCCAGCACTTTGTGGAGCTCTTCCAGGGCACTCCCAGACATTCTCTGGGAAGTGAATAGTGGGTCACTTCCATTCCCTGGGTGACAGCTACTTGCCTGGCTCAACTGGGCTCACAGAGGAGGGCTCCTCTTCTGCTCCAGCAGAAAAGGTCCCAGTCACATCCATGAGCTAAGCCTCCATGGGCATCAGGGCATGTCAGACAAAGGTCCTGACATCCAGGAGCCAAACACCTATGCAACGAGATGAGGTACATGCGAGGTTGCCAGCCAGAGGGCAAGTGTATGTTCAGCCTCCAAGAGAAAGGGAACAGGAGGCATGAGGCAGGGGAATAAGATGGCACACGTCTGTACAAATACTCTGTGGGGGTGTGACCAGACCCTGTGCTTCTGTGCACGTGCCTAAGGTGTGTGAACCCCTAGGCATACCAGGAGCAGACATCCATTTGGGCTGCTCCAGGTTGGTGGAGGCAACCGTAAGGTCGTGGGGACTATTGCATGGGCATCAGAAAAAAAACAGACACAGTATGTTCATATCTAGGGTAACCAAAACCATTTGCTGGTAGGGTTGTAAAACCACCCAACCTATTTGGAATGCTGTTAGGAAATTTCTAAGAATTAAGTATAGACTCATTCTGTGCCCCAGCGATTTTGCTACTTGTATGGATCCAGAAGCAATGAAAGCTTATATCCACAAAGTGTTCACCAGTGCTGGCAGCAGCTTTTTCATAATACCCCCAAACAGGAAACAACCTGGATGTCCATTAACAAGAAAATGGATACACAAATTGTGGTGTGGTCACATAATGGAATACTACTCAGTGGTAAAAAAAGTTACAGACTGACACAAAACAGTACATATTATGATTGCATTTGTGTGAAGCTTAAGAACGGGCAGAATAAATCCAAAGTGACGTGTACAATTAGCTGCTTTGGCAGGTGGGGGCATGCTAGGGAGGGCAGGAGGAGTCTCTTAGGGGTGATGAGATGTTCTGTATCTGGTGGTGACCACCAGGGAGGATACATTTGTCGAAAGTCATCCAACTGTACATTTGACATTTGTGCATCAAATATACCTCAACAAAGTTAACTTTATTAAAAAACACTCTTGTTTGAAGGCAAAATTCCTTTCTTAACCAAAGAGTGGAGTCACAACTGTTTGTGGAATTTGCAGATCTGAGCCACCGCACAGGTCTGCAACCCCTTCGCTAAATGTGAACCAGGTGCCCTTGAGAAAAGACCACACCTATTACCCTAGTTGGATGTCACAAAAGTCCTCCAAACCTCTCCCGGGGGTCTGTGACTTTTCCTGATAGTGGCTGTGTCCTGGGACAAAAAGACTCGTTCTGGCAAATGTCTATTCCCATGTAATTACTGGGGGACGGGAGTACTTTAATTATTCAGGACACTAGGTTGGCACTGGCTCTGAGTTGTTACTGATCTGGGGGAACTTGAAAATACCACTGTGGCCCTGCAGCAAGGTGGAGGCTTACGGAGGTCAGGTGATACAAAGAGTTTTGTCCTAAGTGTTGACCTGTGTTCATTTCCCAGTTTCCAGTGCATAGTTGGAAGAGCTACATTTGGCTGTGGGCAGGATGTCCGTGTCAGCTTTTCTGCCTTGGAGTGAATGCTCTTTTGGTAGGCAATGGGGTGAAGGTGAAAGTCCCCTCTCTGTGTTGATGGTAAATCAAGGGTAGGTAATTCTCCATCCTGGGGGAATCTCAGAGATTAGCAGTGCTATCATGGACTTGGGCAGTTTAAGGGAAGAGGTTCTTAGTATAACCCCTTGTCCCTCACCCGTTTAACCTACACTGAAGACAAGTGCATGCTGGAGAAAGGCAGCTGGTCAAGGTAAACTTACAACTGATGGGTCATTTCACTTGCCACTGCTGTTCTAGATGAAACACCTTTTCTGGGCACTAATGGGTGACTTTGGTTCTCTATGTCAATGTATAAGATCCACCAGAAAGAGTCTGCTCATGTCGAGGACTGCCAACAGCATGCTCTCCCCTCTTGCCTCAGGTTCCTGCCAGTTTTCCTACCTCCATAATAGAGCTGGTAAAGATGCCACACAGAACACAGTGCTGGACCTCACTACTGGCATCGTTACATTGATTGCAACTGCCCCAGTAAGACACAGAGGTGGGAGAAAATCTCCATAAATATTAAGAACCCTATTACCTTGATGACATTTCAGTGGACTGTACGGAGCTCTTCAGAACAACCCAACAAAGTGAAAAATACATCAGTATACCTGAAAAATAAGCATGACACTTGCTGAGACTTTTGGATTTTGAAGGCAACCTATGTGCTATTTGGTTATGCTATCCCAACACATTTACCAAGGAATGAGTAAGGCCACCTGTTTTGAGTGGGACCCCTGGGCCTCATCTTCTAACAGACCCAGTGGTGCTCAAGTGTTCATGGCCAACAGCAGTTCTGTAGAGAACCCCAGTGGGTGAATCATAGTACAGACTCTAGTGATCTGGAACAAAGTCATGACCTCTTCCGCATAGAACTATTCTCCTTTCTAAGAAACAGCTTCTGGCATACTGCCAGAAGATGTTGCTAAACATCTTACGTTGGTTCTGGTAGGGGCTGAGCTGCTGACCAGAGGACATCGATGGACTCCATAATCCTGAGCTGCCCATCATAGATGAGGTGTGATCTGATCTACCCACCTATAAAGTCAAGCGCATACATCTGAAGTCTATCATCTAGGGGAGATGGTGCATAAGACGTTGTGCTTGAGAAAACCCAGAAGGCACATGTCAGTTGCTTGAGCAGGTGGCTCGGCCCCTGTGACATGTACTCCTGATTGCTGCCTCCTCTTCCTCACTCTATGTCTCATGGGAAGTTCCTTAGGACCAGATGGTGGAGCAGGCCTGCTTTCAGATGGTTCTCTGTGATGTGCTGGTTCCAGCTGAGAGCAGGCTATGAGAGATACAGCCCCAATCTGGAGTGTCCTTGAAAGACGGTGGGGAAGAAAAATCATCCCAGTGGATAAGGCTTCCACAGAACAAATGTTTTTCACATTTCTGGACTGAACGACATCCAGGAGAATGAACCTACACTTAATGGTTCTTAATGGGATGATCCTCCTGGCCTCAACTTGGGGATATTGGCAATGTCGGGACATTTTTGATTGTCACATCTAGGTGGATGGCACTACTGGCATCTGGTGGGTAGGGGTCCACCAGGGATGTTGCTAAACTGTACCTTACAATGTACAGACGACAGTCCCCTACAGAAGAGAATTATCTGACCCCAAATGTCATTAACGGCACTGTTAAGAAACCCCATAGATGGCTCTCTCAAAATGTGCATAGGGCATGAAGATATTTGTGCCCCATGTTTATGCTCATTACAAGTACACTGTGTAGAAAAGACTGTCAAGAATCAGGTGGACAAGATGGCATGTTCTGTGATGCGA
This sequence comes from Felis catus, assembly GCF_018350175.1. Lineage (NCBI taxonomy): Eukaryota > Metazoa > Chordata > Mammalia > Carnivora > Felidae > Felis > Felis catus. Next base: position 21,844,937 of record NC_058373.1, read on the forward strand.
GCCAACTCTTTCACTGGCCATCCAGATGTTTGCTCAATGGGTCCCTATATAAAGAGATCCTGGCTGCAGGGACGGAGGCTATGGATGAGCACAACCACAGATTTTCTCTCACCAAGGCGAGCCTGATCACCTCTGCCAGAGTCACCTCTGACAGCAGAGATCAGCACAGAGCCTCCCGCATGGCTTGATGGAGATGGCCAGCCAGACCCCTGGTGGCTTCTTGATTACACTGGATCCCTTCCATTATGGAGGGAAAACAATTTCCCCACACTTAGAATAGATGTATTCTGGATTCAGATTTGCTTCCTTGTCAAAAATTACCATTCATGGGCTTGGCGAATGACTCGTTCACTATTATGGTATTCCACAGTGTAGCTGCTGGTGAAGAATGTTGGTTTTACAGCAATGGGATCATGTGCATGGAATTCACTTTCTACACATCCCATTGACCCAGAAGCAGCTGGTCTTATAGAGCTGTAGAATGGCCTACTGAAGATTTCGTTATGATGTCAGCAGGGAGACAACTCCCGGAAAGGTGGGAGTTCAGTCTTACAGATGGAGTTTATGATTTGAATCAGCAACTGCCATATGGTGGTGTCTGTCCCATGGCCAGAACACACGGTGTGGGAAACAAGGGGTAAGTGTGAGAGTGACTCTTGTCATCGTAATGCATCCTAAACAGGAACCTATTCTTCCCTACCCCATACCCCAAGCTCTCCTGGTTTGTAGGTCTTAGTTACCAAGGAAGGAGTGCCTCAACGCGGGCTACACAGTGGTGTCACTGAATGGGAAGCTGACACCTGGCCATTTGAGGTTTCTCAAACTACTCCATCAATGCAGAGAAGGGAGTTACCACACCGGCAGGGTGCCTGGACTTCATTATCAAGGAACACTTGAGCTGCTGCTATCCGGTGGGTGTCAAGGCGTTGATGCCTGAAATCCAGGGAGCTCTTTGGGGTGTCTTTAATGATATCCATGTCCTGAAATAAAAGTTAATGGTAAACTACAACAGGCAACAGGACTTGTGAGGATTGGGATCCTTCAGAAATGAAAGTTGGGGTTATCCATCTGGTAAAGAATCCCAACAAGCTGAGGTTCTGGGTGCAAAGGGAACAGGACTGGTTCCTGAAAGAATTGGGTTATGAATATCAACCATGGTCCCACAGCCAGTTATAGACATGATGACTATGGCAGACAGGTGTTTTTTTCTTACTTTCTTCCGTGTTCGGCGTGTGTGTATATGTGTATGCACACACGTGCACATGTACACATACATGGATGTACACATACTTACATAATGCATGTGCCAAGGTAGAAGGACACACATACATGGAAGACTTGCTTTTTCCTTTTGCTTCCAGTTTCTCTTGGCCTCATCCTGGCAACAGCCCTTCACTTGGCAGCTACAGTTTGTTCCAATTTTGTTTCTCCCCCATACGGAGGAGGAGATACCATGTACCCTCAGAGATACCAGCCACTCTTGCCGGTGTGAACCCAGCTCTACGGGGATCCTCCTCTGGACTACTGAAGCACCAGCACCACTTGGACAGCCTCCTTTTGCAGAGGGCTGAGGCTAGCTCTGTGGAGCTCACCCTCTCCCCTTGCAGCTTTGAACAACCTGGCCTCTTGGTCTTGCTCCCCAGTCCCGTGCTGAGCTGCTTCCCACAGATGCTCTCGTTATATGACCTCTGTGCTCCTTTTTTGTATGTTTTAGTCTTCTGATACCTGTCCCTCCAGTTCCCCAATTTCTTTTTTCCTAAATAACTCATGGACTCCTTGATTTGGTTGGGGCCTTAGAGATCCTGTCTCTGAGTCCATTTTCATTTTAAGGATAAACAATACCTAGGGGTGCCTGGGTGGCTCACTCAGTTAAGCGTCTGACTCTTGATTTTGGCTCAGGTCATGATCTCATGGTTCATGAATTTGAGCCACGCATTGGGCTCCGTGCTGACAGCATGGAGCCTGCTTGGGATCCTCTCCCTCCTCTCTTCCCCTCCCATGCTCATGCTCTCTCTCTCTCTCTCTCTCTCTCAAAAATAAATAAATAAACTTAACAACAATAAAAAAATAATAAACAACACCTGAAACTAATATAACACTTCGTGTTAATTATACTGGAATTAAAAAAAAATAAGCAAAAATTGTGCAGGAAACGGGTCTGGAGAGGAGAGGTGCCTTTCTTAAGGTCATTGCAATTTAGGGCCTGAACTGGTCTTTCTGTCTCCCAGTGCAAGGCTCCCACACTATCCCATACAGTGCCAACAGAACAATCTGCCTTTTGTGTGGGATTCTCTGCCTATCCTGAGAGAACTGAGAACATCAGGGCCAGATATGGATGAGTTGTACTGGCCTTAACACTGATCCCAGGAGTATGAGAGGCCATTGGCCCAGAGAGTCCCATAGGCCAGCTGAGCGCCTTTGCTCTCCTTCCAACCATGCAAATTCACATGCCCCTGCCCTCACTCTGACCCTAACCTCCCGCAAGTGACAGGAAGCCTCCTGTGTCAGATCTCATGGGACAGACTGTGAACCCACTCTCATCCTCTATTCTCCCTGCTGTTGTCCTCTTGCATAGGTGGCCACCTCTGGCATATACAGGTTAAGAAAAATCACGTTGAAGGGGCGCCTGGGTGGCTCAGTTGAGTGGTCTTGATTTCAGTTCAGGTCATGATCTCTTGGTGAGATCGAGCCCGGAGTTGGGCTTTGAACTGGGCGTGGAGCCTTGCTTAAGATTCTCTCTCTCTGCCCCTCCCCTGCTTGCTCTTGTGTGCACACACACGCTTTCTCTCTCAAAAAAAAAAAAAAAAAAAAAAAAAAGAAAGAAGAAAGAGAAAGAAAAGAAAAATCCTGTTGATTTCATTCAGATAGAAAGTGTCATGATCAGGGCACCTGGGTGGCTCAGTTGGTTGTCTGACTTTGGTTCAGGTCATGATCTCATGGTTTGTGAGTTTGAACTTCATATTGGGCTCCGTGCTGACAGCTCAGAGCCCGAAGCCTGCTTCAAATTCTGTGTCTCCCAGTCTGTCCCTCCCCCACTTGCACTCTGTCTCTCTCCAAAATAAATAAACATTAAAAAAAAGTATCATGATCATTTTGAAAAGGAGGGAAATTCTTTCTCTTACCAGATGAAACAGTGGTAACTGGTTTACATCTCATCTGATTTAAAAAATACTGGTGTTAATGGATGCCTGATAGAGTCTTCTTTCTCTGGGCCATAAAGCTTTTCTTAGATATTATTTTGCCAGGAACACAGGGGTGAGCAAATAACTGGACCAACCAATGCTTTACAAACATGTTAATTTTATTGATTAGGGCATCAAAGCTTCTCTCTGTGTCAAGTAATGGAGAAGCCGTGTCACACGGATTACAGAGCTATTTTTACTTGAAATAATCTTTCATAAAAGAAAGAAATGAAATACAGTTCTTCTATAAAAAGTGCAGTAGTCATTACTGGAAGTTTTCCAAAATGAAAGCAAGATTTACTACATATTGCAAAAATTGGTTTAGTGCTTTAATACTTAATAAAGTAACAACCCGACCACCAAAGACAGCTCTTATAAGGGGTTCCTTCTCCAAGAATGGACCAGATGGAAAAGAATATTTGCATTGAATTAGAATGAACACTCCCAGGGAGGAAAGGGCTCTGGATAACTTGGTCAAAGTAACGGGGATTTATGACCCATTTTTGCCTTCATGTTTTCTTTTGTCCACAGTAATCAACTAAGTGCAGGAAACAAAGCAACACGTTTCACCCCCATGTGGGTCAAATGAATCAAAACAAGGAAAAAGGGAAAGAAACAGGGGAACAACATTCACTGACTCCATAGGCCAAATGCATGTTTGAAGGAACAAAGCAAAAACTCTTCAACAACCCTTGGTTAAAACAAGACCAACTTATCAAAGACGATGGTGAACAGGCTTCAAGATCTGCAGATGAGGCCATGAGCAGATTCAGGTCAGCCTCCCTGCGCCTCTAATAGCTCCTTTGCTGATGTGACAGAGGGCCCAGGCTTCCCTCCTGTGTTGCATGGTGACTGGCTCTGTCAGAGGTGGAGTTTGCCATGTATACTGAGGCTCCAGGCCATGGCTGATTTCCAACCATGATCATGGTTGTTTTACTAGTTTTGGTCATAAATTAGTGGGAACAAGCTACCCCACTCCCGCCTGCCAAATTGTAATTCCAAATCAGGTGTTTGGATTCCATTCCATGCAAGCGGGAAGAATGTGTGGGAAGAAGGCAGACCACAGGGTACCTGCCACGGAGGAAGGTTTGAGTGAACCAAGGGGGCAGAGTCTGGGAAAGCCCGTGTTCTCTCTGAGTACTGGCACCAATGCGCCCCCAGCTTCTTAGGGCAGCAATGAAAGGGAAACTGTTTATTTGGCAATTTAAGCAACGGGCACACACATGTGGGCCCACTTACTGTGTGCTGGGCAGATGTGGAGGGAGTGTTATGAGGGCAACCTCACATCACCCCCCCCCATGAGGGACCCTAAGATATGGCACCCAGAAAAATGACAGCACAAATCATGGAAGAGGATTAAAGAGAAGGACAAAGCCTTTTAACCAGGCTATAGTAGGACAAAGGTCCTATAAGAAGCTTGTAACAGTATTTTGCCGACAACTCTTAGAGGAAAACACATTTGGCCAAAGGACCTGGAAGTAAACACCAAGGTTAGGTAGTTGTGAAAATCATCCTGAAGGGGTGAGGAGGAACTGTTCCTCCCCTGCTGGCAGGTGAGGTCACCTAACTGCATTTGAGGGCCTCCTGCTCTGGGGGGCCAGGGCCAAGGAGGTGTGTGTTTGGCTCTGCAGGGTCAAGGCTCTGTCCCTCTAGCACATACCAACCAAAGATGGAGGGGGTGACTCGGAGGGGTCTTGGCTCTCTGCCCTGGCTGCTTCCAACTTTGTCGATCCAGTTAACCATGCCTGCCCCCATTATTGTGCGTGACAAGTTCCTCTTCCTCTCCAGGCCTGCTTTCGGTGCATGAGAAGGGGACGCCCTTCCCTGAACTGGGTCATTTGCTGCCACCTGAGTTTGTTATAGGAAGGAAGGCCTGTCTCTCTGGAGACACTGTGGAGGAACAGTGTCCAAAGGACTGATTATAAGGGATTCTCTAGGATGTCTCCATAATAACATCATGGAGGCCCACCACCATGTGCCTGACCATGAAGCTGCCCTGTAGGAACCACCCCCCCAGCCCTAACCCGCCTTGCAACTTGTTCTAGAGAGCTTTCTGTAAATAGTTGAGTCTCATATCTGTGAGAGAGGGCCACCAGGCAGGCCTTCACAGACACATGGAGAAATCTGCCACAGTCAGGATGATTTGCTCACTGTCACATCTGGCATCATGGACCACAGGCTGGAGAAGTAGCCAGGATGCTTTATCAGCTAAAATTTTCCCCACTTAAGGAAAACAGTGGAATATGGATTTGAAAGGTTGAAACTAGCATTATTAGGCCTCTTAATAGCTATCAGAAGACTAATTTCATTTCTTTTCTTCAACAAATATTTATCCAGTGACTAATATGGGTCAGGCACTGTTGTAGGCACCAGGAATACAGCAGTGAGCAAAACATATAAAAATTCCTGCCCACGTGGAGCTTACATTCTGTGGGGGTTGGAGGAAGGACATAAAATGAATGAGTGAATAATTCACATGTGCAGCACTCAGATGGCAGTAAATGCACAAAAAATGCACAGGGAGGTACGAGGGTGGGATGTATTGTCATTTTAAATAAATAAATAAATAAATAAATAAATAAATAAATAAATAAATCAGGGAAGGCCTCCTTGAAAGTGACAGTGGAGCAAAGACTGGCAGGTAGTGAAGGGTGAGCCATGTGGTTTGGGGGAGAACATTCCAGGTGTAAGGAGGAATAGCATGTGCAAAGACCCTGAGGCAGGCCCATGCTGCAGGGGCAGAGCAGCTAATAACAGAGGAGGAGGTCACAGAAGTACCAGAATGGGAGTGGTTTTTGTAAGGACTTGACTTCTTCATTTAAAGTCATCCTCCACTGTTTATAGATACTGTCAAATAGCTGGTTTTACTAACTTGTCCTTATTAAATTAACAGGTTGCTTTGGTCTTGAGCAGATTCAACCTATCTTCTTAAACCAACTGGTATACTTCACCTTGTAAAGAACTGATTATATATATGTGTGTATACACGTACACACGCAAATACACAGATATATGTACACACATGTATGTATTAAGATGCTCTCTTGTGTGAATGAATAAAAATGCATTAGCAATGGGCATCATTTTGTACATACATAATTGGGGCCGGTGGAACTCTTTTTTTTTTTTTTTTGCAAGAATCAAACAATAAAAATGAAAATTTCAACTAATCACTTTGCAGAATGGATAGAAGCAGTAACATCACTTGGATTGTTTGGTGAGAGTGGCTTCTGTGTGGTCCCTGGGGTTAAGTGTTAAGTCAGCCCAGTTGAGTAGAGCATATTCATACCGCGGAGCCTGCACATACCAGTTATTTCTGAGGTCCATGCAGGGCATCTCCCTCTGTCTTCTGTACTGGGGGTGGAATGGTGAGAAAGGACTGGTTTTGGGGAATGTTGCTGACTGCATAACTGCTTACAGGTCATTTCACACATTGCTTGGAGCAAAAGTGAGAGTCTTCCAAAGCATTTGTTGTACCCTGGAAGTGCTCCTTGCTGTCTGGAGGGACTTCCTCGGGGTGAGTGGGGGGTGGTCATCATCATTCATGTCCCGCAGGTCTCTCTAGGATCAACTGTCCTGGACCCCACCCTGGGACCCACCCCGTGTCAACAGGCAACACTGTCAGGGACATGCTCTGTGCCCACAAGAATTGGCACTGCAGAGTGGGTGTGGAGAACGGGGGTGGTTGTAGATGGAAAGGATGACACTGTGCAGCCCATCTCTGCCCTGAAGAGCCACATCAGAATGGGGGGAGTGCAAGTAGAAAAGAGTTTATAGTCGGGACCGAATGGGGAGGTGGTGCCCAGGGGTCTCCAGAGAGCCACCACTTTAAGGCTTTTTGGAAGGGGGTGCCTTCTCCCTGGTGCCAGGAATGCCAGCCACCTCTGGGCCTTTCCATGGTGTGTCTGCCTTCAGGAAACAGCAGAACCAGACTAGCCAGAGCAGAGGCCGCCTCAGCAGGCCCTGGGCGATGCCACAGCAGTTGAGGTCCGACAAGGCAGGGCTCGCTTAGCCATGGAAACACATTTTCTTATTTATTAGAAGCATTGAAAGAAAGGAAAAGAAAAAACACTGGAGGAGCTTATTTTGTAAAGTCCACACCATGATGAGGAAAAAGGAATCATGTCATAAAGAAAGAAATCCCAAACGTGCAGCAGATGCCTTCAGCTTTTACTCCAGGTCTCGTAAGTAAACACGGAAGACTCACATAGAATGGAACTTAATGCATACATGGGTTTGGCAAAGCCTGTTTTTCTCTCGAACAAATTTCCCACCACTGATAAGTACAGCCCTTTTAATTTTCTTAACTAATGTGAAATATATTTTGATAGGTTAAGTTTATTTTTGCAAAGTAGAGTGGTTTGCAAAACAAGCTTGTGGATGCTAAGGGAGGGGTGAGAACCAAGTGCACTGGGGGTGGGGGTGTGAGTAGAGAAACCTTTTATCTGGAGTCACCAAATTCCTGATGGTAAGCTACTAGAATTGATAAATCATTTTGGAAAATATTAAATTTGTAAAGTAACATCCAAACTTTTCAGAGCTCCACTCCAGCCACTGGGTGGTGACAGGTAAGAAAAAGTTCACAGTAACTTAGTGAATATAAAGTATTCATTTAAGAGGAAAGGTGCAGTACCAAAATCCATGGACAGAAAAAAAAATCAAGCTTCCAATAAAGAAAGAAAACACATTTACATATTCCCACTTTCAGAGAGGACATGAACAAATAGCAAAAAGCACTTAAACTCAAGAGCCCGCAGTACAGAGCCCCTTCCCACCTATGGTAACCCTTCTAAGGGGACAACCCTGTGACAATATAAGGGCGCAAAATATTGCTCTGTGGCATATTCTGGAAATAATATAAAAATAATTTCTATGGTACAGTTTGAACTTGGCTTGTAAAATTTCAATGTAACATAGCATAAAATCTACAAACAGAATACACGTAAAAACACCTTCCTTTAACAATATATTATTTGAAAAAAAATCATATACCTGGGTCTCGTGTGTGCGGGAAATGTGAAGTAAATTACTGAATTAACCTCCACTGGGGTTTAGAAGTATCTAGGATCCTTCCGGAAATTTGTTGTCACTTAGAGACATCTGACCTTCCCGGAAAGGGAATTCTGGCTATATCAGACAAGGCCACTCACAGGCAGGGTCTGCCATGGACCCCGAGCCCAGGGTGTGTACCCCAGTGAGGTTCTCAGGTTTTCTAGAATTGGGACTCTCTTCCTTTTCTCCAGTGCCTATGATCCATTTAACCTTTCCCTGATCCACAAGAGGTCCCCAAGTCACAGAAGGATTTGAGAGGACCTCTTGGCCCACATGTAAACAATACAGCAGTTTCTGATAGTTACTGTTCAGCCTGATAAACTAATTTGGTTTGAGAGAACTTTGGCTACGGACCTGATCTAGAGAGCTCTTTTGAACAACATGGAGTGTTCCTGGTACACTGGACTAGTACATTTGATGTAACAGTAGGTTCTCTCACGATTTCAATACTGTTTAGAGGAAGGGATCCAGATCCCTCACAAAAGGAAACAGCTATTTGTAAACCATGTGGACAAGCACTCACAGATGCACTGGCAGGCCCAGCCACCTCATGACCACGCTAAGTTGGGGACCTTCCACATGGCTGGAGAAGCCACCCAGAGCTAGATCTCAGGCTCTTATTCATGGCACATCTGTCAGATGGGGTGGGGAAGAGGAGACTTCGAAATTCAAGGAGATAGAATAAGTCACCATTTTTAAATAATACCTATGGATTGCACTGCCTAGTTTTGAAGGTTTTCCTCTGGTATTGCAATGGACTGTGTTTATTTTCCTCAGTTTGCCTTTTTTTTTTTTTTTAACCATGGCATGAGAAAGATAAAATATTTGCATAGCCAGTTTTGGAAATTTCTGGTTGGCTGCTTTAACATTAAAAAATTAAAACACGAATATAATTTTACTTTATGCCTTCTTGACTTGTGCACATGAGTTTGGTTTCTAAATGCACAATTAAGCATTTTCAAGGCTGGCTCTCAACCTTCTAAAGTGAGGGGTTAGTGCCATGGCCAGTGTCTATATGTGATGCAATACTTCCTGTGACCTCAACTTTGGGTGGCAAAGCAGTTGCCTAGCATGGCACAAAGAATCAGTCCAAAAAGCTGCCACAAATCCTCGTGATGAGAGATATTTAAAAAATTACTTTTTTTTTTCTGAGTAACAAAAGAAACCCCAGTAATATGAGGGACATGGATGTTAGTAATTACCACACATTGAAAGTATTGTTCGGCATGAAAAGTAAAACTTCCAAAAAATTTCTTAAAGATTCTATTTAATAAATAATTTTAAGGAACCACTTATGCAAAACTTGGATAAATTACTGAAAACCCCACGTGCTGTGGAATAATTAAAAACAAAAAGGAATTACAGGAGATACTCAAATTAGTTTACTATAATTCTTCAAACAAGTAAAAAAAATCCCCTCCTTTTTTAAATTTTATTATTATTATTATTATTATTATTATTATTTTTTGCTGCTCTTTATGTCAGAGGGAAAAGCATCCTTTCTGGAGAAGGAGAAGCTGGCTCCAATGAAGAGATGGTCTACCTCCTGCATTTTCTGAGGAAACACCCACAGCAAAGCTGGGCGCTATCTCCTCTCTTTCTTAGGGTTATTAGAAGCTATTCTAAGGCTCTCGAAGGTTTTAAAGTATTCTTTTGCTAGTGAGGATTTTACCCATCTTATCTGGATTTCTTGGAAACAAGATCTCTCTTTAGTGAGGCAGATTTAACTCCTCAGTGTCCTTGGCCAAGAATGGTATTCTCCAGAGGTAATCTTGGAAGGAAGAGGCTGCATATTGCTGCTCAAAACAGGGTAGCTAAGGACACATATTTTATTTTTTTCCTCAAGAAATGTAGGAGGCACCAAAAAAGGGACCATTCAGGGATGGGGCTGCCCCTCACTGTGTCATGGAGCCACAGGCAGGGTGACCCCTACCCTGCAGAGGGGACCCCAATGGGAGTGGCGCCCCTTTACCTGGCTGAACCCAGACAGATGCAGGTGGAGGTGGGGATGGGCTTCCTTCCCGACTTCCCTCAGCCCCTTCCCTTTGGAAAGAGGCACAGGCCAGGTTTCAAAGCAGCCTCGTTGCGGGGGGAGGGGGGGGGCTTTACATAGTGACCAAAGGGTCAATCCCTTGCCTCTCTCCTGGGGCACCAACGATCACTTCCTAGGGGTGCTCTGGAGATAGTTCGCTGTGGAAGTGTCTTCAAAGAAGAAATGTGAGCAGACTGTCATCTTTGCTCACACATGGGCAATTCCAAATAGTGGTTTCAGAACCCTTGCGTTTTGGATCCAAGGTGTCTTTGGAAAGCTCCTGTCACCTCAGCTGCCCGGCACCGGGGGCCATCACTACCCCTCACCCCGCCCTGCGAGGTAGGTTGTTCGGTGCCCATCCCAGGACGCCTGCGGCTTTGATGGCAGTGTGAATGTTGCTCGGGCCAGGGGTGGGAAGGGGGGTGAGTGGGAGGAGCTTTTGCTTATGAGATGGAGGTGCGTATTCCTAAAGGGCCACCGTGACCACCAGAGCTTATCAGCGGGGCGGCACAGTGTCTCCTGTCCTCCGAGGACTCGGGAGGGGAAGCAGGTGTGAGCCCGCAGCACAGTCGCCACCCCAGTCCCGGGCTGCGGGTTTGCTTCTTGACCCTGGGTGGTACCGACCGCACACGTGTGACCGCTACATGGAGGAGGTCAGTCGCTGGGGTGGGGGGCGGGGGTGGGAGAAGAAAAAAGCAAAAAAAAAAAAAAATGTAAAACACTCCCTTCTAAAAACAAAGGGCTGCAAATTTCTTTATTTCTCTTATTGAGGAACAAAAATACTCTTGCAATGGCTATTGAGTTTCCACAGGTACGAGGCAGATGCTAGCTAGCACACCCACTTCCAACAGTATGACTTGTTTCCTATCCGTCTACTACCTGAGTGGCGTCAGTGTAGGTTCAGGCACCATTAGGAACGTTTGACCAAACACGTACACAGCACTGACAGAGGAGTCGCCGGCCTTCCGGTTGACCAGGGCATGTAAAAAAGACACCGACAGAATGGAAAAGAAATCCTTTATGGTAAAAGCTGGCGGAGCGCGCGCCGCACTCAGGGCCGGGCCCCGCGCGCCTCGCGCCGCCGCCGCAGCTCCTCGCGGTAGCAGTAGGAGCAGTAGTGCTCGGTCTCGGCGCGCCCGTAGAACGCGCAGTTCTCGCGCTGGCAGCGCCGCTGAGCCAGCCCCGGGCCGCCGCGGCCGCACTCACCGTTCGAGCGGGCGGCCGGCGCGTCGGCGTCGGCGAACTCCAGGCCGTCGCGCGCGGCGCCGAAGCCGTTGGTGTAGGTCTGCGACTTGTGCTCGGCGGTGCCGGCCGCCCCCGCCACGCCGGGCAGGGCGCCGGGCACGGCGCGCGCCAGCGACTCGACCGTGTTGACGGTGCGCAGGGCGGCGGCGCGCGCCGGGCTGTAACTCTGCGACGACAGCGAGCGGTTCTGCTGCGGGTACGTGGCGCACGGCCGCAGCGCGCCCACGGTCGGCGCGCACGCCTCGTCCCGCGCGCCCGCCGACTGCACGTGGATGACGCTCTGGCGCGCCGGCGCCGGCGGGCTGCGGCCAGGGAGCGGTCCGCTGGCGCCAGCGCGTCGCGCGCCGCCGCCGCCGCCGCCGCCGCCCGGGCCTGGGGAGGCCGCGCCGCCCGCCGCCGCCCGCGCCGCCCGCGTGCCCGCCGCCGGCCCGGGACTTGGGCGCTCCTTGAGCTTGAGCACCAGCTGCGTGGGCGGCCCGGCCGGCGGGCCTGGCGAGGCGCGCTCGGAGCCCGGCGCGCCCTCGGTCTCAGGCCTGCGCGGCGGCCGTTTCGCCGTGGAGGCGGCGGCGGCGGCGGCGGCGGCGTCGCGGCGCCGCTGCTCCTGCTCTGCACTGAAGCGCTCCTGCGCGCTGGTCAGGTAGTAGCCTATCATTTCTTCGTGGAACTGGTGCCGGTGGCTGGTGAGCAGCAGGCCGGCGAAGATGAACTTGCGCTCGCCCTGCATGGCGGCGCGCAGGATGTTGAGGCTCAGCTTCACGTCCGTGCTGTACTTCCAGGCGTCGCCCCGCTGCCCGCCGCCCTTCTCGGCCGGCGACGCCCCGGCCGCCTTGTCCGTGGGCGACGGCGTGGTTTTTTCCGACGGAGACGTGCTCGCCGACGCACCCGATTCCTCCTTGCTGCCCTTGCGTGACTTGGTCTTCTTCTCCTTGCTGCGCTCGGGGGCGTCGCCGTTCTTGCCGTTGGCGGAGTTAGCGCGGCCCATCTTGCCGTGCACGAGACCTCCCAGGCCACCCATGTTTTTCTTCAGCTTGATGCCCAGCGTCTTGCTGAAGCTGCCCAGCTTGGTGGCCACGGAGTCCGCGCGGGTCTTGTCCTTTTCCTTGCGTTGCTTCTCTTTCTCTTTGTCTTTGCCATTCTTGCCATTATTGCTGTTGGAATTGCTGCACACCGAGTCGCGGTCCGAGTCCAGGGAGTCGGCCAGGGACTGCACGTCCTCCCCCACAGAGGCTGTTGGGGATTCCGGCTGTGCCAGAGGGGCCTGTGGGGGGGGGGGGGGGAGAGGAAGGTTGAGAAAGGAAGAAGGTTAGAGATGAGCCATCTCACGTGGGTTCGACAAAGGTAGACCATCCCAGCCCACAGGCTGCTGTGTTGGGATCTCACTGTCCCATCCAGGATGCCTTTTTGGTGAGCTCAGGTTGCTGGTAGCCTGGAACTCCGAGGCAGGGATTTTGGGCAAGGTGCAGATGCCCACAGCCCCGGGGCCTCTGCACATTTTAGAATCATCATGCCCAGACTCTGCCTTTCTAGCCCTGAGGAAGCTGGTCTACGACCAGACCCAGGTCCTGGCCGGCCTCTGTAGACTTAGAGGCCTTCTGGTAAGGATGACACTTCACCTGCGCCTGTAGGTGTCTCTCCTACAAAGGTGTCTTACCTGTTTACTACAGGCAGGGGACAGACACTTTGTCCTTACCTTAGAACAAATACCCCCTTAGCAGTTCGGGTCATGACCAATCTCTTTACTCTAGGGGTTCCTTTCTCGGATTGGCAATGTGGTGTGCTAAACTGAGGATTCTGAAACGGGACCTGGGCTTAGCAGGAAAAACGTTACCGTTCCCAGAAAAGGTCTCGGGTGTGAGGAGGGGGCATCTCTGTGAACACCTTGGATAAGGCTCACTGTCAGGAAGGCAAGGCAGGTATGGACACCTGGTCCAGGACTATGGGGTAGGTGGGGAGCCTGAGAAAGGAGATGAATGCATGCAGAGGACCTTGTGGGAGATTCCTCCTTGTGTGAGGAGAGAGAATTCTGACAGCATCATTGGGTGAAGACCAGGGATCTCACACTAGCAGCTGAGTGGCAGGAACTGGTGCCCACCTCTGAATGGGCTTTTCCTGTCCTTCAGGAGAGGAGCCTTGGAGAAGGCCCCATTGTTCCCTCATTTCAGTTTTGTCCCCTCCCTTCCCAAGCAGGTCCAAGACACCTCCTGCAATCAGATCACCCAGAAGAATCAGGAACCAGCCCTCCCCACTTTATATTCTGAAATTCCTTCCTGTTCCCACTCTTTCCTGGGTCTGGAAGGAGCTAGAGGTCTCAACAGGATTTGTCAGTGACACAAAAGGGCAGAAGCTCAGGGGTTTGGCCCAGGAAAGGGAGGTGTGCTTGGTGCTGGGAGTGCCCACTGTTTGGCACCCAGTGAGCAAGGAACAGTGGCTCAAATGCCCCGAGGCTGGAAGTGTTCTTGCCAGGCCCTGCATCTGACACGGGGGCCACCATGGCTTGGCAGGGAGCCCTGCTCATTGCCTTGCAGAGCTGTGTCCTAGCCCAAGAGCCTCCTGATTTCTAGACCTACAGCTGCTGCCTTCACACCATATGTGTGTGCTGGGAAAGAACACCCGCAGCAACATTGGTAGAATCCAGGCAGTTGACAGGTCATTGTAGAGGTTAAGAGTCAGGACTCTGGAGCCAGACTGCCACCAGCTGTCCCTTGTGTCCTCAGTAAAATGCGATATCAGTACCTGCCTCCAGAAGCCCTATGAAGATGGCATACAGGTAAAGGCTGATGTATGAAAACATCCTGAACAGTGCCTGGCCTGTGCTGGCTACTGACTCTGTCTCAGGCACCACCTTAATTCTTTCCTCATGTCACTCCTTTAATACTGTAGTTTATGAGCTCCACTTCATAGCCAAGTATACTGATGTCTGAGGAGGACCAATTTGTAAGCTCTCTCTCTTTTTTACAAATCCCTTTCTTTGAGGGCTCACTACTGAGGTAACAAAAACATCGATCAGAGTGAATCCTGCTTAGCATGTGGAAGGGGGGAGAGAGCAGACCCTCCCTGGGGGGTCTTCTTGTCCCACCGCCTCCTGGAGAACAGAAGGAGGGGGCGCTGAGGAATTGCGCGCTCCCGGTTCCCTGGCCTTTCCAAGGACCCACACACAGTTTATAATTAATTTCGCTCTGCCGCAGCACATCGTGTTCCGATGTCGGCAGAGATAGTTTTGTGTTGCGACTTGCCTACAGTTTGTTTTCTGAGTGGGTGTGTTTATTCCTTTGCTTCTGGAGAAAATAAAAGGACAAAAAAAAAAAAAAAAACCACTCGAAACCACAACTCGCATACAAAACCAAACATCCCCTAACCGAGGTGCGCGCCTACGTATAGGCACGCAAGCACGCGTGCACACACGCATCAGGTAAACCCGAAACACTTCTCGCCGGGGCGGGGCGGGGCTGGCCGGGCGCAGCCGGGGGTCGGAGGCCGGGAGGGAGTAGGTGAGCCCTGCCCCCTCCAGGTTTGTAGGGTGGGCCCTCCCGCCCGCGCCGGCGGCCAGTAAGAGGCCAGGACCCAGACAGCTGGTGAGGTCCGGGCGCACGCCAGGCTCACCCGGGTCTCCGAGGGGATCCGGATCCACGTCACGTTCATGTAGCTGTGCAGAAGGTTCAGCTTGGCTTCTAGCGACAGGATCAGGCTGGCGAAAGAAGAACACGGAGTGAAACGCGTCCCAGCCGGCCCGCGCTCGCCCGCACGCACCCCGCCCGCAGGCACGCCAGCTGTCCCAGGAGGAGCAAGGGCGGCCCGGCCCACGCCGGGAAACCGGCGACAGCCGGCCCTTTAGGGCGTTGGGGGAGGGGCACGGGGTAGGGGCTCACTGGGCCAGACGGGCGTTATCGTTGTCGTCTTTGCCCCACTCCCAGTCCTTCCCGGGGTCCACTGCAAAGTGCAGAGGCAGCAGCTTGTGCTCCGAATCCGTCAGAGGGATCACGGCTGGAACAGAAGAGAGAGACGCGGTGCCAGGTGGCCCCCGGGCGGGCCGAGAGGCTCCAGGCCCCAGCAACCCCCAGGAAGCCAGGAAAGGGAGTTCCAAGACCAGGTGTCTCCTTAATTAAGGAAACCGAATGGAGACTCACAGTGCCATCTGTGCCAGCAGGAGCGTTAAGACCACAGGTGTCAAAATCACTAGTGATAGTTTAAAATACTTCGTGTTTATTGTGGACCTTGAAGAGCAGTTGGAGACCTCACCTGGACTCTGCTGACGATTGGGGTCTGTCAGAAGGCAGGTACCCCGGTTGGGCAGCAGACAATAAAACCTATTACTGCTTCTGTTATTTCTGAGGAGGGACCCAAGCAAATTAGACAAGTAAGGTTGTTGGTTACCTCTCAGTGTGCAAATTAGACAAGTAAGGTCTGCTTGCCAATCTGTTCATTTGTGAACTCATTCAATTAAATCTGTCAGTTCAAGGAATGGATGGGGGGCGGGGAACCCAAGGATTTCGTGGCTCCTGGCCAGGGGGAGCTCACAGGTAACGATCTTATGTCAGGTGTTGGTGAGTACCCTGAAGAGTAAACAGCAGACTGAGGGGAGCTAAGGCAAGCCTTTCTAGGGCAAGCCTTTCTGAGGAAATAAGGTAGGTGTAGGCGTGTAGGCAGAAACTGCAGCGAGGAGGGACTCGCCCTCACCCAGGGATCCATTCATCACAAACACTCCCGAGTGAAACGCCCAGCTGGGGGAAGTCTTGGCCCATCTCAGGCTGGGGCGGAGTGGGGGTGTTCACAGGTTTGCCTGGATCTGCTAGAAGCTTCTGAGCTGCTGTGGGACCCAGTGCCCAGTGAGAACAGCTTGCTCCTCCCCTGGGTTTACCCTACCTCTGCCTCCTTGCTGCTCTGCCCCCGCCCCCATACTGGTCATAAGCCTGGTGTCATTTCCCATGATTCATGGCAAGGGTGCCACGGCAAGAACAAAAAGACAAATAAGTAAATAAAATCTATGACTGAATACCATTAATAGTTGACTTTCTAATAAAAAATTGCAAACATTGACTCACTGCTGCCCTCCAGTGTTGCTAAAGAGAAAACGTGAGCACAAATGATCCTCCACCCCCAGATAAAGCAAACACAGCTTTGCTGGGGGAGCGGGATGGAGGGGTGACAGCGTTCTGTTTAAAGTGGCTAGAGACTGGAAGTATTGTGTTCTGGTTTGGTTGGTGAAGGACAGCTTGGTGTGCCCCAGCTACACGCCACCGGGTTCTGCCTTGACATGGCCGTGACACAAAGGGTGCTCCTCCCAGGGCTCAGCTGCAGGGCAGTCACACTCAGGGAGGGCTGCAGTGCCCGTCCCACGGTTCCATGACTCAACACAAAAGCAGAGATGGAGTTGGCCTAGTTTCCCACCCACTGGGCTGGGGTGGGGGTGGTAGTGGATCCCTCTGTAGACACTCGCTAGGTTACTGCACCTCCCTAGAGTGCTTGTAAAGGCACTGATTCCAGGCCCCCATGCAGATGGCCAAACCAGTGTTCAGTAAAAAGACCCAAGGACTATATTTTAAGTAAGCATCCTCTGTGGTTCTTAAAATCATACAAATATGGAAAATATTGTTCCAGAACAATAATCTGTTTGAAGTAGTTACTGTGGGTAGGACTTGGGCAATTTGGGACTGGCTGTCCACTCCTTTCTCAGGGGAGAAGTGAAGTTGGCAGATGTCTGCCCAGCCATGGCTACAATTCCCAGCCCCCAGCACTTAGGAGGGAATAGGTGCTGAGTTGCACCCACGGCATGAGAGCAGAAACACTATGGGAAGTGCTGGGCAATGTGGTTAGGTGTGGGTGGCGTTCTCTCCACACCCCCACACCCTCATCCTCCTGTATGCTGAAACTTGATGGTGCTACAAGATGGCTGGGTGAGCTCCTGACTCCCCACTTGCCAATCAGGAACACCTATTTTAGACTTTATTTGCAGGAGAACCACATTTCTCTCCCTATGATTTTGGTTTATGTCAGATAAAACAGCTAAAGATCCACATGCCCCTCAGCCTCTACTCCCTATCACTTCCCTACCAGGGCTCCTGGAAATTTGTACCCTTAATGGCTGGACTGGAACTGACTCCATGCGCTGCCCCCTGCTGGGCAGACGGTTGGACTCACCTGAAGGTGCTAGAGCCTGATCACCTAGCAGGGTCTTGGCAGCCTCTCAGCATGAATCTTAGTGGGGTGAGGTACTTGGAAAGGTACTAAGGACATGCCTGCTTGCAAGAAAAGGCACCTTCTTTGCCAGGGCTAACAAAAGGCATATTCTCTGCAGAGGGTATAGCTTTGGCCTGTGTGTGAGGGCCAGGGCTGCAGGGACCGAGAGCCCAACCCATAGCTGCACAAGCCAGGAGGACCTTGAGAACAGGCCCTCCCCACAAGCATTAGCTGCTTTAGATGCATCTGCCTCCCACTTTATACATTCACTTTTCCCAATTGGAAATGGGGCCTCACCCAGGGAGATAGATATGTAGTGATGTGGCAGCTTGCCCTCTGGTGGCAATGTCAGGAACAGCAAATGCTTTTCAAAATAAGCCCACAAACTTTTTTTTTTTTTTCTTTGAAAAGCATGTCCTATCTTTTAACCTGGAAACACACAGCATCTCAAAACAGCCTTGACATATTTTTAGTACTTATTTTCCAAAATGAATTCATACTTCTGGTTTCTGTTTCTAGGACAGCATGGTACTATCATTACAACAACAATAACAAGCCAGACAAACTGCAGATTCACAACTTTCCTTTAATCCATCAGAGAGCAGAAGTCACAGGGAAACCAGCTAACTCCAAACCTAAGGACAGATGGGTACATACAAAGAGAAACAGACATGACTTTCATTGAGGCAGACTCAGCTGGACTACAGTAAGAAGAATTCAGCTAAAATAATTAACAAATTGGTAAAGGAAGAATGTAGCCTAGTGAAAGAATATTTAGAAGCCTGGGGGCTACAGATTATAAGGGAAATTAAAATGTACTTGTAAACCCCTCTCCATAGGACCCAACCTGGTGCTCACAAAAACACTGGCAAGAATTCTGAGAAAGCGTCCTTCGTAGACCTTTCTCTCCTGTCTATATTACAGAACAAAAGCTTAAATTGTGAGGGCAGAACACTGTTGGCCTTAGGGACTGGGGTCTTTCCTTAGTAAAGCTTGGGGTGGGAGGAGGAAATAAGAAAAAAAAACCCTCTTGTTCCCTAGGGGAGGGGCAGGAACATGTACTGAGCCCAGAAGTACATCTGGGGGAGGTTATCCCCCTTCTAAGATCCAGGGACACAGTGCCTGCCTAAGGCAGAAGCTTAATTAGAATAAAAAAAAATCACACTTCCTGGTCCCACTTTCACAACCAGACTAACAAGCTGTAAGTAATAGTAGTTTAATGCTAGAAGAGGGACAAGAGTTGAGAAGAGAAAGGGTATAGCAGACAGTGAGAAAAGTCTTCTGGCAAAACAAAAGATATCACTAGTAAAATTTGAAGGCTGAGTACATTAAGGGTAACCAGAGCAGCAATGAAACCAAAACCTACCTCAAGTCCTGACTAGACTGATCCAAACCCCATACTAAAGACCTAGCAAAAGGAAAGGCATACTTAGTTCCAAGAATCAAAATGATATACCTCAGTCTTTATTATCCTACTCAATATGTCTGACTTTCACCAAACTGCTAGTGTAAGAAAAGATAAGAACTCCCCCCCCCCCGCCAACATTTAATAAGATCAAGCATTTCATAGAATAAGACTCAGATATGACACAGGTGTTGAAACTGTGACATGGAATTTAGAATAATTGATTAATAAGCTGAATACTCTAATAAAAAAGGTGGATATAATTAGAGTTTAATTTCTTTCCAGCAGAGAGAAGAAATGGATAAGAAAGTATCAAATGGAAATGCTGGAAATGACAAAAACACAGTAAGAGAGATGAAGAAAGACTTTGAGGGGCTGATCACTACACTTTACAAAACTGAGAAAAGAATTTGTGAACATCAAGATAGGTCAATAGAAATTACCCAAATTGAAACACAGAGAAAAAAAGAGTTGGGTAGGGGGAGATGCAGAACAGAATATCCAAGAGCTGGGGGGCAATACCAAACACCATAAGATCTGTAAAAGTGAAATCTCAGAAGGAAAAGAGAGTATAAGACAAGGGATATTTAAAGAAATAATGGCTGACAAACGTTTCTACTTTGAATGGCAAATACTACCACAGATCCAAAAAACTAAAAACAAAAACAAAAACAAAAAGAGCAGGAAACTAGCACCACTAACATCAAAAATATCCCTATACTTAGCATATTTAAACTGCTGAAAACCAAAGACAAAATCTTAAAGGCAGCAACAGAAAAAAGACATGTTACATACAGAGAAACAAAGATAAGAAATACAGCAGACTTTTCATGCTGAAACAGGTAAGTCAGAAGACAATGGAGTGACATATTTAAAATGCTGAAAAAAACAAACTACTAATCCATAATTCTATGCCCAGAAAAAATATCTCTGAACACGAAGGAGGCATATTTTCTCAAACAAAAAGGGAAAAA